>NC_133991.1:7760000-10160000 GCF_047716275.1 Strix uralensis
TCAAACAGGTTTCATTCCAGGAAAGCATTTACTGAAGGCTGAGTTCATCAACTGATTAAGATAGGTCAGGGAGTACAAATACTGTAAGTGAAAGGCTGCATATGTAGCATAGGCAAACAGCTTAAAAGCACATGCAAAAAAACCCTAACAGGTGGACACAGTTTGCATCCTTCACTAAGCAGAAGCAGCAGTGAAGCATAATGCTAGGAGGCAAGATCAGAGAAACAGAAGTTGCTGGTGAAGCCAGAACGATCTTAGAAGTCAAACAACTTGTGCTTGCCATGGTGAAGTGGCAAGAAGTGAAGGATGGGAGTTCAGTTCAGAGAGGAAAGAGAGGCCAAGGTGATGAACTGCAGGAATACGCTGTGGAAGCTGGAGATGAACATATCATCAGCTGATGGAAGTAGTCAAAGAGGAAGATGAAGGCTGGACAGGAGAAGTTTTGTGAAGGAAAGAACACCAGAACACCTTGGTAGGGGGTTAAAAGAATCAAAAGGCTGAGCTGACGCTCCCTAAATAATGATGCTGAAGCGCAAGGAGAGCAAGCTCTCCTATGGGCCTGATGCCAATCGCTCTATGAAGTTTTCCTTGCCTGTTCTAAGGAGAGTTACACAACATAAGGCTCTACTCATAAGTGCCTGATGGCGTCCTGTGCATACAACAGCTCCTACCAGCAGAACAGTATTTGTGGGAAATGTTAGGAAGAGTGTCTAAGAGAGATAAAGCCTTTGAGTTGCAGACGAAGCTGCCAGCCCTCATTTCCAGCTTGTCAGAGCAAGTCCTTCTTGAAGTCAGCAGCCTGGAATGAAGAGAATCTGGCATTTGTGCATGTATGTATGGTTCAGACAGTCAGGGCGGAGTGGCTGACTTTAATCATACTTTCCACAATGGGGGGGGTGGGGGAGTGGCAAAGTACAGTGAGTGATGGGCGTTATCTGCTATATATTCACAAATTCCTCTTCTTTGACTCTGTATTTCAAGCCTGACCTCCTTTCCTGCTTCCACTAGGGCCTGGAGGAGGAGGGGAAGGGCGAGCATGCAGAACTGGAATTTGAGAGTCCTTCACATTCTTGGGATTCCTGGTATTCCTGGTGTCCGTGACAGGCCGCACAAAGGCAGCACACACTTGTCTGGTGAGCTGACAAATTCCACATTCTGGAGAATTACGGGAACAGCTGACAGGACACAGGAGTAGCTACATGCAGGTACTGCCCTTCCCTGCGAAGCTGAACCCCACTATTCCAAAATTCACTAATCCAAGCGCTAAACCCATTACTGCCTCTGCTGCTCCAGCTTACCTGCTGGGTCATAACCTTTGTGTTTAGTATACACATTTTAAAGTTGTTTCTTTAATTGTCTTTTGCCAGAATATCTCTTTTCTGGGGGGAAAAAAATACATCAATAGAACATCTAAAAATATGGGCCTGCACTAGCAACTGTCAAGCTTTTTTAGCTTGTTATGAAGCCTCTCTAACAAGAGTGCTAGTATGGTATCAAAAAGGAGTAAAGCTCCAAAATAGTTTAATCCAGCTGCCCACTACAGTGTTAGCAACAATACTCTAAAGAATTCCAGTTCAAACCACTTTTGGTTGCCTTCTACCCTCACAATGAGGCTACAGTCCACTAAATCACATGGAGCTTCAATTCCATCTGGAAATAGTCTCTTGAAGTTTCTACTGCAGGATGACATTCCTAAATTTTGTTTACTTGGGTGCCACTACTGGTGGTGACAGCAATAGCAGCTACAAATTGCAGGAACCTGCATGTGTGCCCAGAAAGGGCACATGTCCAAATCCAACCTCTTGCACGAAAGGTTTTGGCAGCAAAGTTAATTCCTTCTCTCTTGCCCTTCCTGCCTGTGTCGATCACAACGAGATGCTCAGATATCACAACACAGTAACCCTGTCCTACTACCTCACACATATACCTTGCTAAAGAGTCCCACAGGGCCCAAAAGTCCTTTAAACCTTTAGACCTGTTTAAGAGCAGTGCAAAAGTGGGCATCCCTGCATCCTCGGCTGGGCAGGGTGTCCTCCCTCCAGGCCCCCATTGCGCTGGCTCTCCCAACCCCCTTACACAACGGCAACGCTCTGGGAAGCGGCAGAGGTGTATCTGCGCCAGAGAGAGCAAAACACCCCAGACATCAGTGCCCAACTGGACCCCTCTGACTTGGGCTACGCTTCCCACTTTGAAGCCCGGCCGCTCTGCGTGCTGCTTAGGCAACAAGCAGAACAGACACCAGCCTCTCTTGGCTCGGTGTCTCAGCACGTCTACCCTGGCTGTCTGCGCCGGGATGTATCAGTGCCTCTCTGTTCCTGACCTGATACCATGTTAATGGGCAACAGCAATGCAGGCACTCCATGGGCAGATGGTTACTGTACTGCTTAGGAGCTATAAGAGGTATTACAGCTTTGGAGTCCCCATTATGAGAAGTGGAGTGGAGATAGTGTGTTCTCTTTGTAAATCTTAATAGAGTGAACATTTAGGAGACAACTAATTACCATTTATGTTCCAAACAGCTGGCTTAGCTCCACATCCACAGACTGGGAGGCTTTAGTGCCAATCAGCCCACACACCAGGGCACAGAAGTCCCCCAGTATGACTGCAGAACCTTCTAGCAAACTCAAACTTCTCCTCATTACCACTGACTTCAAGGATCAAAAACCAGGAGCATAAGAAGAGAACGGTTACACAAGCCATCATTCTCACAGCATTACATTACAGACATTTCTCCATGGAGAAAAGAGCACAGAAAGTGTATTCCAAGGTGCCAGAGTGCAGCCCCAGGCTGCTGTAAGTTGACCTAGACAGCTGACATTACTGTTATGCAGCCCATCCTCTGTCCCTAGCTGTGCTTGTCCTGGCCCTTTCCCTCCTCTGTACTGGGACTCAGATGTGCTCAGCTCTGTGATGAGACAGTTCAGGGAACTAAACAAACAGAACCTTTCTTTCGTTTTGTTTGTTTGTTTGTTTTTTCTTCATCATTGTTCTCCAAACTTTGTTTCAATTGATTCACCAAAGGGTCAAATGGATGCTAGTGCAAGTACAAGGCAGGGAGTGGAGAACTACAACAAAACCAATTTAAGTAGAACTTCATGTCAGTATAAGCTTATCTTGGATACTGGGGGAATACATCCTCCCAGCAGACAATTAAGAAAGAGCATTTCATTTAGAGTGATGTGGATGAAGCTCTAAGACTCTCTGGATGCTTTCTTCATCCCCTATCCTTTACACATACACGTACCTCCAATGTTTAAAGCCTTGAGAAGCGATGCACACGTATTATCACCACCAGCACCCTCCAGGACAAGCCCAGGAAGACACTAGAGGCTGCAGACTGTCAGCTGTAGTGTTCCATGATCAGGAAATTGGCCTGACACATGTGGGTATATATGTCACACCAGATTTGCCAGCAGAAAAATGAATAATACACTGGTCTGCTATACAGCAAGATTGGGAACAATTGACATTTTTTGGCAGGTGCCTTAGAAATGAGAGCTGGTGCTGCTGGACTCTGATTGCAAGCACACAGGAAGGCAGGAGGGGGGAAGCTCACTTCACACACTCATCACTGTGCCAGTTACTGACCCAAATGAACCTTCCCATTCTCTATCAATCCGCAAATCTCAATCCAGCCCACACTAAACACTGATTGATTTTCTACTCTAATGAGCACTGTGTCACATTTGTGTTGACTAACCATCAGTTCAGATAAGTGGTTTGCAATTAAGATAATTTGGTTTGAGGCCAGTGAAAGTATGGCCTGAAAAGCACTTCAGAGAGTTCAGCACAATGCTAGAGATTAACCAGAGAAATTCACTGCTAAAAACAGAAGGCCAGGTACCAAGCTGACAGCTCCTTTTAGTACTTTATACCAGAATTTACCTTTCTAGCCTATCCAAAATAAAGAGCAAGATTTGTCACAACAAAACTTTTCCTCAGAAAGCAATAGTTTGCTTGTACAATGCACTGAAAAGATTTCTTTCCAGACACATGCACTCCACCTGCAGCAACACCGATTTTCTTCCACTTCCCATTTCCACTCAGGCAGCAATTCTTTTCACGGAGGCTACCTAATTCTGATAGCAGACAATTAGTATTTCAGTCAAAAATGCATTTGATGACAAACAGCCGACTTAACTGAAGCCTCTAGAAAAAAGTAAACAGTTACGTGAGTGCAACTTTTGAGTTCCATGGACTTCAGCCCGGACATAGTCCACATTCTCATCCTACACAGAGTCACTTTGAGGAATTTTCCTCCCATTGCAAGCTGAGCTGAGAAAGTGGTTTGGATCGCAGAAGTTGCCAGGTAATTCAAGGCTTAAGGTTGGAAGGAACTCCCCATGTCCCCACCCAGATACGGAATCACCACAGAACAAACAGACACCTGGCAACCGGCCAGGTTTCAGTTTAAAGAGGGAGAGATCAAACACCCCCTTCCGCTCTGCAAGTTTTTTGCATACAGAGCTCCACGTCTCTTGCAACGTTTCCTCTTCACATGGTGCCCTCATGGCCAGGCTGCCAGAGCAGCACAGAAACCTTCACTCCCAACACTCACCAGGCTCTTGGCACCAGACACCCCCTGCTCTGGTAGCTCTTTCTGACGCAGCAGAGGAAGGTTTCAAGGTGGTCACTGTCTACAGCAATCTCCAGGAACAGCAGCTCATCTTTGACTCTTTTTTTCTTTTTTTTGTTTTGCTCTCCTTTATACTTCTTCCTTGTATCAGGACACAATTATCTCAAATCAGATTAGTTTATACTTCAGATAAATAATGTCTGAAAGCTTTACCCAAATATATAAATGGCCCATAACCATTAATCCATGTAGTCTTTAATTATATCAGGCAAAAACAAAAGATACTGTGTTCGTATCATTTTGTCATCATGTTTTTCTTAAATGTTCTAGGGACTCTAACACACTTGTTTTAGAAATACCTCATAAAAATGCATAAATTATCCCTTCTATTATCCCAAAATGCTTCTAGCTTTCTCTAATCCCTGCACAAGCAGTCATGAGAGCACTGTTCCTTCTATGAATTGAGGAGTCATCTTCTTAGTGATCTTAAAGAACAGTATTTTAAGGCAGCTGACATCTAACTGACAGACAGTGCTACTGCTCATCTGTACTTCTGTAACAACCAAGATTTCAAACAATTTAAAGAAATGCTTCCTGCTGGAAACGAAAACTGTCAGCACCAACTGAAATAATAAGAGAGCCAAAATACAGGCATTTGTCCCTAAGTTACTGCATGAGGCTGAGCTTTAATTTTCTGCAGCTCTGCTAAATAGTCTGTGGATCCACTACTTCAGGAGGCTGCAGATACAAAAAGGAGAGTGAAGTAAGATTGGCTGGATCTATGATACAGGCTTATTTTGGCCTCCCAACCTTTTCTGCCTCCCACACCTTTTTATCCTCCTCAAACTTTTCCAGCTGACCTCCCACACCACTTTGGCCTCCCACTCTTTTTCGGTCTCTGCTTTTCTTACTGGTCTTCCACCCCTTTTCAGCCTCTACTGTTCTTTCTGGCTTCCTGCCCCTTTCCAGCCTCCACTTTTCTTTCTGGCCTCCCACATGCTTTTGGCCTCTAGTTTTCTTTCAGACTCCCACCCCTTCAGCCAGCATAAAATATTCAAATCCCCTTGAGGTTATGAATATGTAAATCCACCATCCAACCTTGGTATGTGCATCCATACTTTGACTTCTCCTTCTACACCCTAACTGACCAGGAACAAGCTAGCTTCCTCCCAGATATCCTGCAGTCACAACAGCATGATTTTATGCCCAAGGAAACATGCTGGCGCTCTCTGTAACTCCAAATCCTGCTAGGCTCTCATAGCACTGTACAGTTAATTGTGTTAATGGAGATACAGAAGTAAAACATGAGAAATTCTGAGGTGGCAAAAATCAGTTTCAGAGCAATGTTTTCTAAGGTTTAGGGGTGATGCAAACCACCACCATGCTTGTTTAAGCAAATAATAAATTTCCAGACAGAAGATCAGCAAGATTGAAGTTAAAAATCATCTGCATTCCAACAGAGTGCTATGATCAGGCACACAAAAACACACTCTGTACTTCTCTGCAGAACTTGCTTTTGACCCCATCTCCCAACTTTAAGAGCAACAAATCCATGCACAAATAAAACGGGGATTTTGGAAGTCACATCTTTTGTATTTGCGCTCATTTTCATGAGACCTTAAGCTTTTCTTTCTATTCTTAATCAAAATTGTGGCCAAAAAACCTTGTGACTTTAGGAGAAATCAAAACCATACATTTTGAATACACTATTCAAAATGCAGTGTTGGGTTTATTTGAGAAATGTGATAGGTACTTTTGTCTGTTGTTTTTGGAAAGGTGCAACAGATATAAAAGCAGGTCTTCATTATACATTACTATGCTTTTCCAGTAATCATATTGCTCTGAATCTTCTCTTCCAAGCTGCAATGTTTTTTTAATGATGTAGTACGCTTAGTAGCTCTAAAGGAAAAAGGAAGAGAACTGACCACAAAATTCAGAAATGCATAAACTCAAAAGGAAGATCTGAAAACACCTTCAAAAGTTACATTTTAACAGTCCAAACATTCTTCCCACACTGTCCCTTCACACGTGAGTCAGGCACGCTTAGCTGCCCCCACTTCATTCCCACATGGACAAACCAAGGGAGAAACCCTGTTATATTGCATTGTGTGCACTTGGCCTTGTTTGTTCAGTACACCAAAAAACCACCAGGTATACAAACCCTTGTTGTTATTATAATCTTAATAAGATGTAATGGGTGGGTAGGAAAGCTACCTGTAACATCTGTGAGAAAATAATGTACTAACACAAAACAGCAGATAAACAGTCAAGAAAAGGTGGAAAACTGCTTGCAACTGAACTCCAGTGCTCACATAAAATAAGGCAAAAGAAACATCTCTTTTGCTGTCTAAGTTCCAATCCTGTCCGAGAGAGAATTTCTGGCTTCCTGGTGCAGAGGTGTGGCTTTCCCTCCCAAGATGCAGAAGAGGCAATTCTGAACAGACTCCAAAAATCCTAAGAGTTTAAGACAACCTGTTACTTGAAACAACAACATGTGTGGACAAAGAACATGGCGCTCTGGTCTCTAATTTGGAAGGTTCAATAAAACTCTAGAAAAACCCCAATAATTTTGCGCAAGAATCTTCCCTCTTCTCAAAACTGCACCATTGGACACATCAGCCTTTGCTGTAGATCAAAACCTGGATTGCAGAAATACTACTTACAATGCAACGTTGTGTAGTGTTGCAAATATGTATCAGTTTTTGTTTTTTAAAAATGTTGATTATAGTGTGCTGTCTTGTAAAGTGTGGAACTGCATATTTTAGTTATTAAAGCTAGCAAACAAGTCTGGCTGTTGAAAGTCATTTCCCTGAGTAAACAATGACTCAGTGTGGACTGTATAATGTAGAAGTTATTAGTTACTGTTAAAAAACCCAACTCACAGCACTATACAAAGACATACTTCAGAATGGAAAATAGTTTTCCTCCTACTTCTATGGTTCCAGTTAGAGTGTTTCAGTGGAATTTTATTTTCTAAAAAGCTAAACAGATCACTATCTCCTTATTATATAACTGGACATTGGCTCAGCTGGACCCTTCAGCCACGAACAATGAGCACAGCGAGAGAGACGAGTTTACCCTCTTTACTGTTCTGTTTGTCATTACGACTCTGAAGTAAAGATGATTCTTTCTTGGACAGGAATATCCCATCTAGAGCACGCAACAGGTGGTAATGAAAACAGACGAGACAACCATAAAATATTAAGTATATGGTAATGAAGAAAAAAAGCAACTGTAAGCTCACCAAAATCCTCCGAGAAACATTCGTCTCTAGTTGAATTACAGCTCCTTCAATAATCCTCCTCTTCATTAGTAAAACAGTCAAATACACCTGGTGATTGTCAGCTGGCATAAGGCATCACAGCTCACTCTAACTAATGAAATGCAGCCTCAGCTGCTAAGACACAAAGGTTTCCCTGATGCCTTAAAACCACCACAAAGGCTCTCCAGCTATAAGTATGCACTGTCTCAAACATTAGAACCACATCTCTATTTTACCTTTTGTAAGGGTGAAATCTCCGGTCAGATATAAGAACACTGCAAGGAAATACAGAGTCAAATATCCATGGTAAACTTTTTGTAGTAAAGTGCCTCCAAAAGAAATTACTGAAGCAGTGATTTTAGAAAGCTCTTTTACTGGGAAAGAAAAAAATCATCTGTTAGGACAGCGTGGATGATTTTTTTTTTTCTGTCATTCATAGACTATCCATTTCCTGGCAAAAATCAGAACACATTTTGACATAACATTCTTTGCCACCAACAATGACACTGCCCAGTTGGTAACAAAACTTCCCAATAACTGCAGGCTGCCATATCTTCCAGCTCCAGGACCTTACTGCCTAGAAGGCAAACACTGTAGCATTCCAAAGGTACTGCCAAATGCTAAAAATTATGTCCATTTATATCAGCTGCTGAACTGAATTACAGGAAGGGCGGTGGCCAAACTGGACCAAGGTCAACGTACCGGTTAAAGGGCTGCAAGTGTCCCAATGAAGAACAGCTAGCTGGTCATTCACATGTGGCCAAGTGCTTTCCTAAAGAAAAAAGCAGCCAGGGAGAGCTATCCATGCATGCATGAACGTCACAGGAGTTCTAAATACCAAACTTTATCGCCTTCCCGTACAGGGATTTAATATAGGACAGACTATACTGAAAGTATATATTAAACAGAAAAGGTACTGGCCCTGCTGCTCCTTATTGTACTGAAGACTATTTAGATAGTGCAGGGCAGGGCTTTAAGGAATACTAGACCTTCCACCCCCACAGAATATGACTCAGTTGCAACAAATTACTTCAGATTTGTCCACTCAGAACCTTGTGCCATAACAAACTTTGTAAGCCTTTCACATTTACTTACATGGCTTGCTTACATCTTTATTAATGCTTTCTGGCAAGAGCTGGCCACCTACCCCACTAATGCGTCAGCAAGGAGTAAAGTATGCAGAGGAGGGCACAAAATACATAGCAGGGTATTTTCCAGCAGAGAGATCATTCAATCCAGACAGAGGCACAGTAAAAGCGGCTCCCTTCAGGCAGAAAAATAACTGTTACAATCTCACAGAAAGACAACCCATGCAAACCTCATCCGCTAGAAAAGCTGATAGAAGGTTAGATGTATGGTTTCCGTCGACGTCGGGGATAGTAATCCTAGTCAAAGCCAACCACATCACTCACGAATTGGTTATAAAGCAGTACAGCAGTGTGTACCACAGTAAAACCCCTGACGGAAGACAAACACACGCTATAATTGCAATCACTTTATGCCAGTACAAAGCATTGCTGCTACCAATGGAGCAGGCCCCACCCGATCCCAGCCATTTCTTCCTGCACCATCTTTGTGCAGGTGAGATGTTCATGTGCTCACACGAGGGGAGCTGGGAAACTGCTTCAGACAAATTATGTTTGTTTTGCCCACTGAAGTTTTAACTTGGATCAGTTCTGAAAAGTTCACCACATTTGACTGTCACTGATACAGGTAAACCAAAGCACAATGCAAATGGTTTTCCCCACAGCAACATTTTAGAAATGTATAAATACATCTTTATAAACTGTTCTTTAGCTCGTATGAAAGGACAAGTGATGTAGTTACATTTGCATCACTTACAAAGGGCAGCAGGACACACCATCGTCAGGAAAATTCACTGTACTTTAAGTCCTGTCCACCTGCTTTTCTCACCTTGCATTTTCCCAAATATAAATTTGTCCTACAGAAGGCATTAGTTATTTGAAAGCACCTGTGAACAGCCCTCACCTGTTACTCCATCAAACTGGGAGGCAAAGTGCCCAGTGATCCTCAACATCTTGCATGCTGGAACTATTCAAAACTGTCAGGGCAAGGGAGGGGCACAACGGGCTGAAACACACAGGAGCTATAGTTTATACGTTGCTCTGTGACTGCGGCCAGCTGCTGCGGTTTGCTTCTCCTGCATTTGGTGAAGACTGTCCATTTTGACAGGGGCAGAGGAATTTGCACCATTCCTAGAAAGCATGCAGTTCTCAACACAGTAAAGCTCGGTCCTACAAGCAACACAACACTACAAACAGAAAAATCCCAGATGTCTGAATACTACTGGAACAGGACTAAAACTATCTTACCTTTGCATGAAGGCATCCACAGAATTTGAACATATTCGTAAGAAGAAACACCATATTTAACCTGTTATTAAGCATTCTTGGCCCCCAGTTTTTTACTGTCCTTCCTTCAGTGGGCTTTGATCAAATTAAAAAAAAAAGAAGTCTTCTACCTAGCTTGAATAATTTTGTCAGGTTCTCTATAATTTCTCTTACAGACATTATAAATTCTGTATATGCATCATAAACTACAAGTTTCTTTACTAGTTATGCAAAAGAGAATAGAAATTACACACTCTGCATCCTGAGTCACATGGGATCTCTCACTCAGTATATTATGATTCAGACTTTTTTTTCTTCTTTAAAAAAAATAATCTATGCTTTATGTCATGATAAATTAGGATAGCATGCATACAGTCTAGCACTCCATTGGTCTCTGCCAGGCAAAACAGACTACAAGATTTATATTTACACAGTCCCTCCCTAAAACACAGGATTACATCCAGTATCAAAACTGAAAATACTTAAGTGTTATGACAGTGGTTGCCATATCAGGGCCTACCGTAAAAGTTAAGAACCCGTCAGTTCTGTAAGCCTTAGGCAGTTTCTGAAAGTTTTGAAAAGGTGCTGACAACTGGTAATTGTCTGTTGTTCCAAAAGGAGATGAAAGAAAAACGCCTTTTTTCCCAGTTACTCTAAGATGTGGTTCTGCTTTCATGGCTTGTCCCACCAACCAAGCAAATTTTCTCCTTTGTCACTTTCTAAAACCAGGCAGCTGCCATCTCCAAGTAGTTCCAGAGAAGCCTTCCACCTCAAGCAAGTGTCACAGAACGAACAAATACCAGAATAATCTCTGTATTGTATCTCAGAATCATTTTTCCTCTGTAGTCCTCCCAAATGTGAGGATGCAGATCAAGCCAGCTTGCTCGGAAAGTTCAAGTTACTAGAATACGACATTCATTCAGCACATTCAGATTCCTTCCATAAATCACTGCCACTTAAAGCAATTAACTCCAGGTATCTCAGAAAAGCGAAAAACTGGCATAGAAAGCAGCACAAGAGATGGGGGCCCTTGAGCCTTAGTGGGGGTGTAGACCTGTGGTCTACGCTGGAGAAGTTGCAGGTGTTTGACAACATCTCCACCTGTAAGAGAGGACTAAAAATACCGAGATTTCTTCACGAAGTGCTTTTCGGCACCTGTGCAAGCACCGGCAAACACGGAAGAATTATTCCAGTATAAACGCAAGCAGGACGTACCCCCAGTAAAGCACCTGCCAGCACAGGGACGTACAGAACAAGTTCGGTGTGTGTCGTTCTGGGGGGGGGGGAAGGCGGGACCTCCCCGGCACACCGGCCGCGTTTCAGCTCCGAGCAGCCCGTCCCCGCCCCCGCCAGCCTCGGCGGGATTCGCCCCGTCCCAGGCCGGAGCCTGGCGGGGAGCCCGCTGCATGGGGGGGTACGGTCAGGGAAACGTTACCGGAGCGCATTCGGTAACGTTATGGAGTGGGGGGGGGGGGGGGGGGAGAGACGGGGGGGGGGGACACACGACACAGGGACCCCTCCCGGGTTGCCGGAGACACGCCGGCTCCTGTGAAAGGGTCATTTTAAGAGTTTCCGGGAAGGTCGCTGACTTCGGGGAACGGCCGAGGCGCGGCTGCCCGCCCTCCCCGGGGCGCCGTCCGGTGCCGCCCCCGGTGCCCCCCCCCCCGGCACCTCCCGAGCCGGCAGCATGCTCCCGGCAGCCCGCGGCCATGCGGCCGAGCTCCCGGCGCCTTTCGGCGGGGGGCGGCCGCGGTCCCCGGCCCTGCCCACCCCCCCTCCCCACCACGGGCACGCCGCTCCCCCCCCCCCCTCCACCACCGCCCCGCTCACCTGCTCTCTCCCCCACCCACCTCCTCCTCCTCCTCCCGGGACGCGCTGCTCGGGGCCCTGCGGCGGCTCCGCCGGCGCCTCCCGCCCGCGGAGCCCGCGCCGCGCATGTCCGAGCGCCGGGCATGCGGGGTGCGGGCGGGGAGGCCGCGGCCCTGCCTCCGCCCTCACCTGCCGCCAGCTCCGCGGGGCGGGCCGCGGCCGCGCAGCCCGGGAGCTCCCCCCCACCCGCCTCCGGAGGAGCGGGGAGCGCTGGGCCCCGCAGCCCCGGGACCCCCCGCCGCGGTAAGAAGCGGCTTGACCGAACCGGTTCGCGTCCCGTGTGCTGACAGTTGCAGCCGCACCTGTCTGGATCCGGAGGAAATTCTGCGTACGATTTAACGTTAACAGACCGAGGCGCACGGAGCTGAAACAGTAAAGCTCTGCCTTTCCATTCCTGCGGCGGTTTAACCAACCCTGGTCTCTCCAACCCTGAGCTTCTGTTCAAGCACAGCACATCGGAAACTGCTTTTCTCTGGCTGTTCTTGCAGCACCGACAGTACTTGACAAACACAGACTGCTGTTCTCAAAGTAGCAAATTGCAGTTTTATGGACCGTTAATGAGTATTTAAAACTTTTTAGAAAGCTGAACTAATAGCTTTTCTCTCTCTGATGTCTCCCCCAGGGTCCTGGCACATGCTATTCGGGGTAAGGTTTAAAGGAACAGATCCCTCTGGGAAAGACAATTCAGTCCCGCCAGTGTCCTCTACTGTCACTACAAATAAGTCAGTAACATTCCTGGACCATTTATTGGAAACCAAAGAATACCAGAATTGCCACCCTCTCATCTCCCGACAAGGCAGAGCTCTCAGGTTTTTCTGAAGTAGAATGACTCCTCCAAACAGTTGTGTAACCCACACAGTAAGTGTTTTAGCTAATTTTCAGATCGAGTTTCAGATTACTTACTAGAAAGACTATGTGAGGAAACTGGAGCAGCATGCACAGATGTACCTCAGCACAAGATGGCTCTGCCCAGGGCAATCTGCTACCAGAGCTGAAGATCTGTTCAACAGTTTATAACTACCTATGACAGAGAGCTATAAATTCACAGTTGCATTTAGGTACATTTAAACATAAGGAGGAATTAAGACAGTTTTTACACAGTTCCTTCTCTTTAGACTCTTAATTAGCAAGTATACAAATCCAGTTAGAAATCACTCTGAAGCAAAACACACAGATTGGCCATTCATTCCAAGTACCGAAAACTGAAATTATTCTTAGAGAAGTTCTGTGTCTTTTTAACTGTTTACATCTAACATGTCAAACCAGAAATAATTAGCTCATGGATTTTCCATTTGCTTACATACAAACCCTGAACCCAGCTCAATAAAAGTCACAAGTTAGCAGAATACTCAGTTCCTCGAGACATTAATCACAGTCCGTTAATATGGTCCTCTACCACTGAACTTTTGATCTGTGAACCTTCCCATAACATTCAGGGCACAAATCCAGGGGAGATACAGACAATCAATATTGAATAGGATCAAAATACTCTCTTCAAAGCTCTTTCCCTTTCCTTTGTTGTTTGAAAGTGCTTCCAGAATTCTGATCGAATGAATACGGCCAGGCCAATACACCAACTGCAACTCACACCAACCGTGGTACACTGAAGTACTTCTCCAGAAAATACACTCTGATAATTTGCTAAACTCCCAGTCACTTAATGTTAACATTCACTGCTACTAATTTCATTCTAGTGAGAGAAAACTGTTCACAACACAGCTACAGTCACTCCAAAGACCACCCAGTCTTGCAGAAGCCTCGTATTTTTGCACTAGCATTTCACAGTTCAGAACAACGGTGACTAAGCTGGTTATCATGTAACAAACATAAGGGAAAAAAGAACAATAAAAAGCAGGCTTACAGTCTTGCGTTCTCCATTGCGGCTAACCACGCGGATGATTTCTCCTGTAGGAACACATTCAATTTGCAGTTCCATTTTTCCAAGGTAAGTCAGTTAATCTTTCTATTCTTTACGGATAGTTCTGATTTCAATGCACAGCAGCAGAACACTCCAAGTAGTCTGGGAGAAGACCTTGACTAACTGCAATCTTTGGTTCAGAGCCCTGTTGTGAGAGGAAGAGATGAACCTCTGTATTTATACTAAGTGTAGGTGTGAGCTGAAACAACAATTAAGTTCAAGACTAGTTTCCACTAGTTACAATGTGTCAAGACAGTTCCAAGAAGCCTAAATTTATGTTCATGTTTATTGCCGCAAACTTTGTTGCTGTTCCATTTTAGTCTCAGTGGACTTCGAGAAGTCACTGCGGATGCTGTTTCATAGGTATTAGCACGAAACAATCCTGCAGTAGCCTTTAACAAATCTACTGAGAGATTTTATATAGAAAAGATTCTTCATCTTTGTCTCCAAGATACTTGGTTTAGAGATAGAGCAATAGAAAATACTGATTGCTCCCATGGTAACTGCAGGAATTTCTTCAAACTGCTGCAGAACGAAATCATTATTAATTGAAGCTTTGAGTAACTAACTAATCATGACAAGGGAAATTAACTTGCACATTACTGCCCAAAAATTCCTACTATGAATATGAGAAAAATAATTTGGTGAACACTGGTTTAAGGGCAACGACAGAGCTTTACTACAGCCACGTCATCCACTAATGCAGTACTAGACCTATGACCCCCCCATACACCCCCAACAGATGCAAATATCCTGGCTGTGACTGGGGAGGAAAAAGATCAATCTAAGTATCAGGTATTTTAAGACTTGCTGTTAGGGGACAATTCCTTCAATCTTCTTGGAAAAGCCGAATTTGAACTTTCAACTCTACTACAAACCAATTCCAGATGATACTGCTTGTCAAAAAAATTACTTAGTAGTTAAGATTAACAAGCACCTGCCCATTGAAGAGCAAATACAGAGAACACCATTCCGTTCAGTAATTGAAAAAAGAAATGGCCTGTCACTGTTCTATGTTTCATATCTGGAATTATTGTTACACTTCCCTTAGCTGTTATATACAAGATTGTCTCAGTCCAACAATTGTTTCCTTGACCACTTACTTCCCAATATAGGGTTCTACTGAAAAAGAGATTTTATCACATTTGAAAAAAAACCCCAAACATTACTCTCACTTCCCCAAACAAAACCGCCCTACTCAGTAATATGGAGCAATACCCAGCCTATCTTATCTCCTCTTCCTATATAGAGAAATTACAAAGATTAATAGTCTAGAACACAAGGGCTGTTTAACTGGAATGATTTCTGTGATGTAGATACCAGAATTATGTGCAAAAAAACTTCTGAAAATGGGCTACAAGTGAGAATAAGAGGGAAAAAGAAAAGGATAAAGATAGTAGAAAGAGGCTGAGGAAAAAAAATATATAAAAGAGAGAACAAAATGGATGAGAGAAGAGAGGAACATAGTGTGGTCTCTGCTGAGACCAAGCAGTACACTTTAAAACCACAGTTACAGTAAAGCTTGTACTTTTTAAGCAATGCTGAAACATTCCCGACTAGGGCTGATGCCTGTATTTGATAACTGTCAAACTACGGTTAACAAGTTAAAATGTTTGCTACTACATTATTCTTCTTTTTGTGGTGCTAGCAAATTCTTATTTTCTGAATTTCTCACACACCTCTGCACTTCCTCTCAGCAGTTTGTATTCTCAGATCTCATACTTGCCCCGACTTCACTGTTTTTCCTCCAATGATTCTTCCAACCCGTGCTTCAAAAGCTCCCACACAGGTTCTCTTGCTACTTTCTAGACTGCACATATGAGATGCTCTTACTCTTAATTGCAGAGACCTTGTAAGGGGAAGATGACAGTTCCACTGTAACAGAGGGAGGTGGGATGCGCACGCACAGATACACGACTCTTCTTAAGTTGAAGCGATTGAGCAGACACGTTCAGCACAGCTCCCGAGCAGATCAGATTCCAGAGTAACTCAGAGTGTTCTGCACAGATTCATCGGGTGGCGAGTGCCACTGCCTTGGCTGAACAAAGCAGGCACACAAAGAACAGCTTACACTGTGCACTACTGGGTATACACAGCGCTCTGGTGTTTGGGTGCGCGCCTGACGAAAGAGAGCTAAAGATAAAAGAAAGCAAGCTGTGCACATAGACAACTGGCCTCAAACACTTCCATCTTTACACAAAACCCCTTTCTCCATTCTCTTTCACGGCTGGTATAAAGAAAAAACACGTATAAGGAAACTAGGGTATTATCTCCTTAATGCATGAGTTACAAAGTTAATTAACTTTGGTATTCATGCAGTGATGAGTATGAGGAACTTTCTGTGATCTCTGTATCTTGTTATCACAAAAGAAACTGCCTCATTTCAATCACTTTCAAATAGCGACTCCCTATATCCAAGGACAGATAGGGCCATCGGAAATACTCCTGCTAGTAATGCAGAGTTCTCAAAAAAGGCATCGTTTCCTCTCTCAAGGAAAACCTAATTCAAGCATTGTTCAGCTGGCCTTTCCACTGCAGTATATTAATTAAGACAAGTTCATCTGAGTGTCAGTTAGTGTCCAAGAGCAGAGAAGGAAGTAGTGGTAGTAGAAACAATAGTCTTTATCAGAACGTATTTTTAGGGTCTAACAAACACGCAAGACATCTTAGAAATATTTCCTGTTTACACAGAGCTGTACTATCTGTGTGCAATGATACACTGCACATCCTGAGGTTAGCTAGGAATCAGAAATATATGGAAGTTAAATAAGGCTACACGGGACAACGTTCCTTGGTAAGACATATTTCCTATTTTAAAATAAATTCTCTAACAGCAGGGAATTACAAAAAGTTACCCTTAGATGGAAATTACTTGATAGGAAATTTATATTAAAACATACAAAATTTAAAATACGAAGTAAAACAGCAGATTTTTCACAAAGACAGAAAAGACATCTCAAATCACACTAAAAAATTCACTGAAAAAGTGTAATTAGAAGAACCTGTTCTTAAAAATTAAGAAAACAATGTGAAGTGGCTCGAGCATTTTTACAAGGAAAATATCAAAACCTCCCTCAACAGGGAAGAGGGGATAGAGAATCCAAAGCAGAAGTCTATTTAATACTGGATTCATTTAAATAGAAAAAAAAAAATTAACGTGCTTTGCCCAAAAGAAAAAACAGCATTTGTCCTCGCCATTCTTTTGCAGTCCAAAGCCCTACTGCGTATGTTATTACTGACATACTTCCATTCTAAAATAGTTCTATCAGTGCATTAAACAAGAGCAAAGTTTCTTGGAGAAAGGTTATCATGCACAAATTAATCCTCCCCACCTGAACCAACGTGTTCATTCTCAAATTAATACAGGCCATGTAGACACTTCACTGCCAGGATTTATTTTAGTGGTACATGAAAACGCTTGAATATAAAAACATTTCCAGTGATTATAACATCCAATAAAGGTGCTTTATCAAAGATAAATTTCATCAGAAATTGCATCATTACAGGTCATGGAATAGTTTGAAAAGCTACCATAGGTAACAGTAGTATACAAAAGTGCCACTGTGTGCATAATACTCAAGAAAGAAGTATAGAGTTCTGTGCAGCATCCTACTAACACACAAGCAGATTCAATCACAGCTGCTGTGGGCATTTTCAGTGAAGTCCTGTGGTTCAAAGGATTAGTTTACAAAATGCAGCTTCTGTGTCCAGTGATCGAGAGGGTTATCAGCTCTCATACAACATTAGGGATCTTGAGTTTCTTGCCCATGTAAAGCGGCTGTATAGCTCCCCCTCTGAGCTGCTCACGAACAGCAGATGCACCCTGATCAGAAGAAACTGGATCTTGGTCCACAACAAATCGCCAGCTGTGGTCTGGAATTCAAAGACCACTGTTCCTTGAGCTCTCCACAGAATCTCCTTGCATGGAGTACAGTAATACAGTTCCACAAGTAAAATCAGAAACAGAGCACAACTCAAGAACTGCAAAAGTTCTTTGCAATTCGGTAGGGATTTGTCTGATGCCCTAATTGCCATGAAAAGTCACATATCTGAAAGATTTAGTGCAAAACAAATTCTTGTAAGACACGTACAAATGTGAAAACGGTTTCTATTCTTGTTCCAAAGTCTAACAGGAATGTACAAACTGTAAACCTCAAGGCAGTTTTAATCCGTGCAATGAACACAGTATCCTCTGAACCTGCCCTCACCACTTACAACTGGAAACAGTTCCCAACACCAAGCATTAAGCTGAGGTACTACTAACTAAAATTTACAGAAGCTAAGTGTTCTTAAACCCCACACTGCAACTACCTAACCAGTTAACCTACGTTATAGTTTCCACAGTATACAGAGACACCCGGACCGCAGACTTTATACAGTGAATGATATAAGCAAGTCATTGCAAAACAAATGTCATACCAAGGTCTTAACCTTTTATCTCAAAAGAATCTTGAGAAAGCTAAAGCTTTGAGAAAAAGAGCAAAAAGGAATTCACTCTGTTCTGAAGCAATACTCCAACATAAACACACCAACATCCTTCGCTTTGCTCTTTCACTTGAACCAAATTTTCTCTTTTCCATCCACAGTCAACATGACAGTGATTAGTAACTAACTCTACTTACCGTACACAGTAGGCAGCTCGAAGCTGCGTATCTAGAACATGGGAGACTCACGAGTGCTCTTTTCCAGCACCGCAGTCTGAGATTCTGTGGAATGTTGGTGCCTCTTCCAAACCTTTCCAAACATCTCCATTTCCTCATCAAGAAACAAAACCATTTCTGAAGCTAACTACCTTTGAGGTTTTTAAAGGTACATGATCTTTCTTATTCCATCTCCATCCTCAAGTGTACAGGATACATTAAGGTAGGTCTAAGCACCTCTAGAAAACAGAAATTTTGCAGACCAATTGGTTTAAATTGAAGAGATTTACAATTTTGGTAGCAGAGATTATGCCATAAGAAAAAACTTGTTCCACTGAAATTCCCCATTTACAATTCCCATCGTCTCTGTAGTAAGTGTAGCAACTACGTGGCAAGATGGTATCAGGGAAGTACTTAAATATGGATTTAGCTTTCTAAACTCAATGACAGCAAAAAACAATCGGGGTTAGGAACATGACCATTAGCTCTTTGCTAACAAGTGCTTCAAGTGCTATTGGTCTGCTCACCTATGATAAAGCATTTCTCAACTTAAGCAATTTCTTTCAGAAATCGTGGGATCCTGGTTAACTCTCAGCCAGGGACTAGCATAAAAGCAGTTTTATTTTACTTTTTTAAATCAGAGGGAGAAATGCATAGGCAAATTGATAAATCATTTTATAAAAGAAGAATTAAAAAAAAAAAAATCAGAAAAAGTGTGTTTTGATAAATGCATCTGCATCTGGAAAAACTAGAAATGGAAACTCCTACAAACAGTTATCAGTAAGGCATGAAAAAGAATGATGTACTACCAAAGGAGAATTTACACGTTCCAAAGATTTTGTTTTCATGTGACTTGTTGCCACATCTGTTTCCCAAAAGGTAATTAGCTTACATTTGAAAGTCAAATAAAATTTTAAAACAAGCTAACTAGCTGTATCTAATAAATAATTTTTTAAATAACTTCATTTAAACTCAAAATCTGAAAATCAATGATTAAGTGGTTACAGCATAGTAAATATTGTAAATAAAATATCCTCTACAAAAAAGGAGAAAGCCTAAAAATTTATTACAGATCGCGATTTACTTAGGTTAAATCATTATATTAGAAATGTCTATCACCTTAAAACATACAGCATTCATTAGGTGCTATTTTTACAGTTCTCATCCAGTGCAAGAGAGTTACTCTCCCTGTAACAATAAAAATATGTTTCCACAATAAATTATCTTCTGTGAGCTTACAAAGTTTCTGAACAATCCTACCTGTCTTAGTTGCACTGTCTTACTCCATCTTCTAAGAGTAAAAGCTTATAATCACTAAGACATAAAGAATCATCTAACTCCTGAACCAGGACCACTAAATGCCCTTTCTGCCTTCAGAACTCATCATGCGATTCCAGATTGTCAGGTTTCTGCATCCAACTGTTCTCTTCCTGTGTCAGATCCTTTCCTATTAACGTTCTGTTAGGCTGAATCTAGAAGACAGACAGCAGTTAATAAATTAACACATTCAGAAACACCGTGTTGCTCTATACTATCAATACACCATTATAAAAAGATGTCTTACATACTTGATAGGAACTGAGAACACTGAAAGTGATGCATCTATGCAGCAATTATGAATTAAAAAAAAAAAAAAAAATCTAGTAAAAAACCCACTAGACTGATACCAAAGCATTAAGTGTCATGCAAAAAGAAAGGCATATGGCGTGTTGTATCCACATACAACTGATAATCATCCTGCAGAGTCTGTGGTAGATCTTACACTCAAGAGACAAGTGAAATACTAGACTCTGCAATGTTTCTCACCAACATAGAAAGAAAATTATGAACAGTATCAGTGAGATATACCAGCCAGCCCAGCAACTTTCATTAGTGTATCCCCTAAGACAATAGAGTTTCACAGTCTTCTAAAACCCCTTCATTCAACAACAATGGAGAACTTCCATTTTAACTATTCTACAACACATTAGAACAGCCATTACAGCATGGAAAATTATGCACAAACATAATGATTTTGGCAAAAAATGCTTGTGTAGAAGAAGCAACGCTCAGTCACTTCATCTAGTCTGTGCAGGGTAAGTCATCCTTTCAGAAATTAAACAAAGCAGCCTGTTAAATAACTTGAGTTCCAGCTCCTTGTCTTTCCCAAATTCAAGTGACTAAATATACAGGAAGCACTTCTGTGCAAATCTACCACAGAATGGAACACGAAGAGTTCACTTACAATCTGTCAGAAACTTGGCAGCATTTAAGTTTATTTGAGTTCTCATCTTTACAGAAACTAGAGACCTAAGTGACAGAGCCTGGAGTTCCAAAAATGAAAGCCGAAAGAAACCTGTCTTATTTCATTACAACAATGTGTTGCCATAATAGCTACTCAGAGTCTTTTAACATATCAGCAAATTTTTTTATGGGATGTTAGCCAGCACATATCCTTTTTGCAATTACTTCTGCTGCCACTTCCCCCAGGATTAACACAGCTGCACACACCTACGTTCAGACACATATGAAAGCAAAAGACATAAAAATCACATCGACATTAAATAAAGCTTCCAAATATATTACCTGAAAAGGCTGGCTGATACCAACTATTGACTGCAAATTATTGCTATAATAACAAAGCAAAAATTCTCCTCCCATATCAGGTATTTCTGCAGCACTCATGTAAACCTGTCAACAAGAATAAGAATAGGCAATGGGCAATTTCCACAGAGAAAGAAGCTTACAAAACAGCAGTCTCTGCCATTCAGGACAGTAAATCAGTATTTACTATTTATAAGCAAGTTGTAAAGCATAAACTAAAAAGGATCAGGACAGAAATAACTCATGAAACTATCTGGAAACTAACTCAGGGAGGAAAAGTTAATATCTTTCACCTTGTGTGCAAGCTGACTTGGTTCAGCAAGAAGTGAGAAGAAACCTGGAGTTGTAAGGGAAGGGGCAAGGCCACACAAACAGCAGGGAGGGAGATGAACTGCAATAAGCTGTTCCACAAAACAGCAGAGCAAACCCACCACCTCAGGTCTGTACCAACCTAAAGACCCAATGGTTCCTAAGCTGCAGCCCACAGTATCCTGCTAAAACAACGTTCATAGTGCTTAGATTTCTAAGCTCAGTGATAGGAAACCATGGTATCAGAGAAATTTTGATATTCAGAATATTGATACAATTTGGGCTCTTGCTGCAAACTTGATGCTAACTTACAAAATCTTTATCAAGAAATAACTGCTTTCCATTGTTGTCTGGAAAATCTCATCCATCCTTGCACTCACTGTGTCTCCAAAATTACATTTGAATTTCTGTTTGTTCAGACAAATACCTCTGGAAACAGGTCATTTGTACTCAAAATAAGGTTGGTTTGTTCATTTGAAAACACTTCAGGTAATCACTATTAGGAAGCTATGTAACAGACAGCAGTTTTTAAACAGGGACCAAAATACTCAATAGCCAAAATGAAGAAAAGTCTAAGAAACCCTCATCTGTAGCTGTGTTAGATACCTGGAACTGTGTTAGTAACATTAGGTACTTACAACTGTAGTGAAAAAAAAAAAAAAAAAAAAAAAAAAAAAAATCACGCAATAACTTTATGACAATCACATTAAAAAATGGCCACTTATTTCAGTGGCAGAAATGGGACAAAAATATAAAATGACAGTAGTTTTTGGTACAATCAAAAGTCACTACAGGAATAAATTGCTTTTTCAGCAATTCCCTTAAGCAATATGATCACACCTAAGACAGTATGCTAGACTTCCTGAAAATTAGTAAGAATTAGCAAGAAGGATTTTAAACAATAATATCGCTCCCAATTAGCTTTCATTGGGAAAGAGGATACCCCCCCATAAGAGGAAGGGGATATGGAACAAATAGACCTTGAATGCTACTCTATGGGAAACTACATTAGAAAGAAATACAACTGGCTTACTTGTTTACTGTCTTTGTTAGAAGAAATTTCATCATCTTCTACCCAAGCATAAGTAACATAGTCATTCACATGCCTGAAAGCCACCTGCAAAGAAAGATGCAAACCATCAGCCTCCTGAAAGGAGCAAAAAAGACACTACATGGAAAACTCAAAGTTATGAGAGATGTTTACTACTTCACTGAAGTAATTAAAACATTTCACTTTTAGGATCAAAACATTTTGCACAAATCTTTTGTTTCTGAGAGGGTGCAAGTGCTCTGTTCTCTCATCCTTCCACTGACTTTTATTTTTGTTCTCTCTGCTGTATAAATCTTCTGAAGTGCAGGCATTGGGGGAGGACAATTCCTCTTCACAGCTTCTGCACCATTTTACTTAAATAAATCACCACATTATCTTTGCAGAGAATTTCAAGGGTGCGAAAGAGCTCACATGCTATGCAACTGAACTGTCAGCATACTGAAACTGATGGCAATCAAGAATACACCACTATTTCAGAGAGTTTTGCACTAGCAAGAATCACAATGTCCTATCACAAAAGACTATCAACTACCTCCTCCAGTCATACTCACCATCTTCATTAAAGAGCCATGATGCACTAACATTACCTTGAAGAGTCCAATCCAGTCCCAAGCACTGCTTGGGAGCTCAGGTGCTGCAGAGTAGCTGATTACAACATCATGTTCCGCGCTCCACTCACCCTCAGGATTCAGCGTGACCAGAGGATGTGATAGAAGAGGCTTCAACTAGACAAAAGAACAGAATTTAAAGTCAGTCAAGTCTGTCATTCTTTCAGTTATTCTTTTCAAGTGATTCTCTGCCACACCTGCTGTGGGACTCTTAACTGAATGGAAATAACCTGAAAGCAATTTTCTGCCTTTACTACAATCAGAACGAAACAGAGATTATGACTTACAAAGTTTAGAAAACCAGCTTCTGTAAGGCAACACTTAGTAAAACAAAGTTATTCTTAACAACATAACTGGGACAGCACCTCAAGCCCAAAAGTTCCTGTAACAGGTTTGTGATCGCTGATGCCATAGCTCATGTGACTGATATAGTTATTCAAAGTAACAGAAATTGTCTGTTCCTCTTCAGTGAATTTGTCTTCTTTTGATGCATGCTGGCAGAGATTTTTCACTCTCCAAAGAATTCTATCAGTCCATGCTGGCTTTCTTTTCTTCTCACTGCAAAAGCGTAAGATAAAAGTGAAATGCGAAGAGAAACAGTTGCCAAAAGCTAATAATACCGTGCAAAATCTACTCAAAGTTCAAAGACTGTCAGACACACATTAATAAAAGAAGGCAATCACATACAAGCTTCATTTTACAGCTCTGTTCAATACGCTTTACAAGCCAGGTTTCCTTCGTTTGAACTCAATGCCATTTACCACAGGTAAATTTCATAGGTTTCTGAAAGAGGAGTAAAATGAAGGGGAGAAGGGCATTTCAGTGGGTTAGTTGGCTTCATACAGGAAATGATACTTTCTCCTAAAATACTCCATAAAAACATGCAATAACATTGAGATAATACAGCAACTTCCCCAAGCTTCAAATGCACAGTTATTCTGAGAAATGGGGCATATAAACTTAAGGAAGATGTAGGAAGAGTCTGAATGATGTTTGAAATTATTCAAAACATTTGAGAACAAGTTTCTTTTTACAACAAAAAACGGACAAACTTAGGTAGCTTATACTACTCACAGGTGACACAGTAATGCTTTATTTAAAGTTCCTCTAAATTGTACTAGCCTGCATTTCAAGTTTGCAAGCTATTGCTGTCTCATAACAAAAGGCTTTAAAAATTCCATAATCAAGAAAGTTGTGTCTGCAACCTGCAACTGTGCTATAGATTAAACTGTAATTGTAAATCAGAGTTTCCTTTTATACCATATCAGTAACAACAGAAGACATGAGCCTTTCGTGGTTCTCTCTGTGGAGAAGAAGGGTGGAGGTGTGGAGGAAGACTTAACAGCAACTCTCTGTATGGATGTATCACTTCAAATTGAAATGGAGAAAAGATCATACCCTATGGAAGGGGAATTAGAATGGACTGGATTGGATTATAAAAGTTAATGAGCAGGATGTGCAAGGAAAACTGTCAGTTTAATAACTTTGAATATCAAAATCATCAGAAACTGGAAATGCCATTTAGTTCAATATTCAACATACTGTTGTTTTACCCCTTCCCATATACAAGCCTGACTCACCTTTAATAAGGTGGAAAGATTTTAAATGACTAAGGGGCCATATCCCACTTACTTCAGTAATTATATAAACCGACAGAAATCTTTATGAGCTGCCATAGGTCTGCTCTGCTGTGCAAGAAAATACCGAAAGAACAGCTTAAGTTAATACACTCACTATTTTACAGAAAACGGCATATTAGATAGGAAACAAAACCTCAAAATCCACACTGAAAAAGTATCAAAGATAACAAAATACTATGTGCTTCACATAAAGCACACTTTTCAGGGGGGCTTGCCTTGAGGTCTACTGATCACCCTCCATGTGACCAAAATACCTCTGCTAGCTCTAACAACAGCAGAACGCACACAGTATGAGCAAGCATACTTTTTGTTCTTTACATGAGCCAGTACAGACTATTAGGCTGTGAATCATTCTTACAATGTCTAGGCTTGGATTATTGTAAGTATTTTTTGTTCACTGGATTTCCCATTATGTCTCTTCACACTCAAGTAGGGAGCAAAAATGTCTTTGGAGCCAAATGAATAAACTTCCAATATTAAGTGCACAGCAGAGTAGATAACACTACAGCTTTCAGACAGGTTCAGAAAATCCCTGAAGAAAATCAGCTGTTATCTGATTTTCAAATATTTCACAAAAATCAAATCAAAAGCTCAGGAAGGAGCATTGTTTTGATTCTGAAATATTTACAAATCTATGAAATCCAAAAAGTTCTCGTCTTACTTAAACCAAAACAGGGACTTCTGCTCTCTGGAAGTAAAGAAAAATATCAGTACAAAACCCCTGTTTGGACAAGAACTTATCCTTCTGTTGAAACATAAGACTAATACTTAACAACAAACAGAGGAAAAAAGTGTCAGAGAAAAACACTGGAAACTTAAGCTACTCCATTTTCAACTTAAAATAATTTATAAAGACACGTTTATTACATTTATTTTCAAATACCAGCAATATCTAATGAAATGCTTAAGCAGAGAAGGAAAACAAAAATTGCAGACAATTACTCTTTTCCTTTTGCTCATTTCTGACAACCAATAGACACTTTTAGTATTAAAGAACTAAAAAGAAGTGGCTTAAACAAGCGCCAATTTATTCTGTTAATCTAGTCTTTGCACAAAGAAAGTTGGGTTGCTTCACTACTTCCCTCACGCAATCAGCAGACTCGGGCTTCTTCAGCCAGAAATACTCTTTTATTCAGTGAATAAATGTGAATACACTGAATGAGTCTAACAGAATAGCTCAATAGCCCCAGTTAACCAGTACATTCAGGAAACTCAAGTTTGCTTATGAAAGTGATATTTAGTCAAACACCGCATTCACTCTAATATTCCATGTCTAAACTCATCTTATTATGCTTTTACCTTGTATCATATACATCCGAATAAAGGTCAAACTTGTAGGTGGGTTTAAACTGCAGAGGACCCTCTATGAATTCCTGAAGAAATGGTTCCTTCTTTTTTGCCATATTTAACTGCAGAATTAAAAAGTAACTTTTAAAGATTATGTTTAAAAATCAGAGCTTAAAGGGCAACTGGAAATGGAGATGAGAAAGCGTCTTCCAAGAAGAATTCAACTTCTCAGTCAGCACAACATATTTGGAAAGGTAAATTCAGGAGTGCCTCTTGGTTACCGCCAGAACTCTTGACACGATCTCTTTAAAAGTTTTGCAGCAGTTCTACTCAAAACAAATTCCAGAATAAGCTTCTCTCAAATATAATTCTTAGGGGAGGAAAAAAGGAAGAGAAATGAAGGTGAGGAACAATTCACAAGCCGTGAAGTTCAAAGAAAGCTTCAAACATGAGCACTGTAAATGAGTAAGAAAGTAAACAAAAGCAGAAAAAGTTCACAATTCATTGGGGCTTCTGACTGCGAAGTGAGAGAGTGAACAGCTAGATCTGTCCCACCTCATGACTACTCTGAATTTGTGCTCTTTAATAGTAATTAGAAACTCAAGAGGTAATGTTAACTACCGTGTTGTGTTTGTATGCATTAAAAACAAACCAACCAACTAAACTCTCCAAACAGAGTAAGACAACATACCTGGTCCTTTTCCCACAGCAGATTGTAACGCTTGTTATTTATTGATTCTCGGACAAAATGTATGCCATAATCTGCTATCCGGAAGTTTAGATCTCCAAAACAGAAGAGAACGCTTAAAAAAAAAAAAAGAAGGGGGGGGGAGGCAAAAAAACAAGGAAGATTTATAGGAATCCATTAACACAAGGGAAGAATTCAATAGAATATAAAGCATTACACTAATGAGGTGTTCTAATCACTTATATTACTTAATCTGAACAGTTTAAACACAGACATTAAGTAGTTGCAGATAAGATTACACAGGGATAACCTGCTGCTAAACAAAAAATGTAAAGAAATTGAAATAGTAAATGAAGTCTGTTGCATTCTTGCCACTTGCTCATTATTGCCTGGGTATTAACTTCTCCTGAGTCTCCTAATGACTTACATCTCTATTAGAGACACATTTAGAATTAAATTTTAACAGTAGGTAAAATAATTCACAAAATTAATGACCTATACACCAGCTGGTTATGTTAATCCACTAACTCAGAGCTCTGGTTTGGTGCCTTGGGAAAGCAGGGATACATACCAGGTGTTCTATAGTTATTAGCAAAGAAAGTTATTGTTACGAAGCACTGGAGTGCATCATCAGCAATGTTTTAAACAACAGGAAAGCCAGTTTTTAAGTAAATTAACTTCTCTTTGAAAATCCCTACTTTCAAGGTTTTGTTCAGGGGCGGATACTCCAAACTTGATCTTAGGGAAACAAAACTTTTCTTCTAATGCCATTTGTAATTTCTTCTTAGAAGATGACAGCAAGTGATTTGGTACATGCCCATGCATGTAATCGAGAAAATGAAAAACATAAAATTGAAATATCAAACACTTATACTAAGGCAAGAAAAGTAATAATTCTGAAATTCACGTGTCCTACATTTTTACCTAATTTTAATGAATTCATTAACAATTAAAGTGATATTACATATCTATTCCAGATTTATCTATCCTGGCAGTTCTACAGGTATATATAAAAAAAATAAATTACCAAACTAAAATGTTTTTCTCAACCCTGTTTTAAATGGTTCTACTACCATCTTTAGACTCCAGCACATGGAAACAATGGAACATAGAAATAATTCCTGCAGAATTAAGGAACAAGAGCTCAATTAGTGGCCCAAATCAGGTTTTGGTGGTGTTTTTTTGGTTTTGTTTTTTTTTTTTTGTGAGACACCTGAGGGAAGTGTAATTCATATAGCTACAGAAATCATTGATCAAGGTTTTAAAGGCTGAGAAGCCCTTAGCCAGATTCTAAAACTTCAACAGGAATAAAACCAGCCCAAAACATAACACAAATCTCCTCAAAAAATCAAGGAAGATAAACATTTAATAGCAATCTAAAGGATTTTTGGTATAAACGGGCTTTAGCTTCCAAAGCTCTCCAGCACATCACATGTGCAGTACATATGCTAACAAATTTAATGTAATTCAAGACTGGAAGAGAACAGTCTTGCAAAATAGACTTCCATCTTTCAGGTTAGCTTTTCCTCCCAGGATCCAGGGTCAAGGCTGAAAACACATTTGAAATAAAAATGATGGATGAAAACTCCAAAACCCAAACTCTTCAGTGCATGAATTTACCATGCAACAGATAAAAAGAATACAGAGAGAATAGGGTCTGACCAACTCACTCGTGATCCAAGGTACTTGGAATATTCTCTCCTTCAAACTGCATTTCCAGAATTTTCTCGAAGTCATCCAGTCGCTGCTCTGTATTCTCCATGTGAGCTGGCAAGTGGCAGTTCATGAAACAAACTGTATGACCATAGAGGGACATGCGAACGGTGACTCCTCCTTTGTTCCCCTGGTACGAAAGATGCACAACATTCTCTGAAACTGCAGTCAACACCTGCAAACATAACTGTTACCACCACCTATACAGTTCTAAATCTTGCTATTTAAACTAATACAATTTCTTCCTACAGAAGTTGTTGCGTATCAGCTAATAAACTGGTAAAGTTATGGCCTGTGCATACAAGGTTCAAACGAGGGAGGTCTCACTGCTTGTCAGTTTATTAATTTTTAAGTAAACCATATATCCTCTCTCCCACCATGAAACCATTTAGAGGCACACCCCACCATAAGCGTAACCAAGGCAACCAGGCCTTCCTTACCCAGTATCCATACAGGCCCGTGCGTGTGTAGTGGGTATGAATGTCCCGTATGAAAGGCAGGTGGACGTGCTTCACAAAGAGCAGAAGCAGTAACCCCTGCATGCGAACGGAGGAGAGCTGGAAGAGATACGAGAGGGGCCACGGTCATTTCCAGGGAGGTATCTGGAATTCCTGGGGTCTAGTTTATAGGAGCTTTTAGGTGAAGAACAAATAGCTGAAGTCATGCAAGTCCCTTGCCAAGCCTGGCTTCAATACTGTGACACAGTAAACGCAGACGCATTTCAGGGCTGTAAAGAACGCATTCTTACGGTAGACTTGCTTATAAACAATTTTGATGAATCTCTCAACTAATTAAGATTAGTTGTAACGTTACAAATCTGAAGTTGACCTCAAAACATGTGTATTTGTCCAAACATCTTTAAAGACATTTCTTCTGCCTCACCAGTCTCTTGTTTCTACCTTTAAGCATCTTATTCATGAAGAACCAAACCCTTGATTTTTCACTTATATTCTTAACAGTGCACACCTACAAGTCCGCCAACAGGAGCAAGTTTTTCAAACTGCAACATCCTTTAGCATATAACTAATCATTCTAGATGCCATTAAAATGCCTAAAAAGCACAGCAGTTACTCCTAGGCATTTGCAAAAACAATGAGCTGCTAACAGCAGTAACTCTTGCCCGCAAGCCTGTAAAAGCTGATTTACCAAACACTTCCAAAGATACTTAGGGAGCAGGTAAGACACTGTTTAAGCTTTAAGATACTGGACTTTTTTTGTGGTTTGCTTTTTGTGTATGTGTGGAAGTAGTCTAATGAAGATGTTCTTCATTAAAAATTTACGAACTTTACAGTGTTCCTGGCATGAAACACAAAATTCCTTGTGTTTGTTTTAATGATAATGCTTCAATTTAAAATACAGACATTGAAATATACTAACTATAGTTCAATTTTATGCTGGACGAACTTAGAGAAAGACAACATTAGAATAAAATCTAAATCCTAAGAATAAAATCTGATACTAAGAATACACTGACTGTACAACTGCTGAGGAAGTACATGCCAGCCCAAAATTTAAAACAGAATTGCTCCTTTCTTTGCCTCCACATCTACACAATTGAATGATTTCAGAATATACGTTAACATTCTTGAACCCAACAAAATACTACGCAGTATACTGAAATAATGGATCTCAATTACCAGACAGAATCACAGGATGGTTTGGGTTGAAAGGGACCTTAAAGATCATCTAGTCCCAACCACCCCACCATGGGCAGGGACACCTTCCACTAGCCCAGGTTGCCCAAAGCCCCGTCCAACCTGGCCTTGAACCCTTCCAGGGAGGGGGCAGCCACAGCTTCTCTGGGCAACCTGTGCCAGGGCCTCACCATCCTCACAGGGAAGAATTTCTTCCTTACATCTAATCTAAATCTGCCCTCTGTCAGTTTAAAGCTGATGCGTAAATATTCATATCTAGATGATGCATAAATATTTCTATCTGATCAGACATTCTGTGTAACCACTATTCTCCTTTCCATAATTATGTCATGAGATACCAAGATCTTTCAGTCCCTTTATTATTTGCTACATTTCATGCCGCTGTGGGCCAGTCCCCAGACGCTTCTCAAGATCTGTATGAAACCTCTTCTCTCTGTAGGTCTTGGAACACCAAAACACAGTGGATGCCTCCTGTGCATCCACGTCCCACCAATACATACTGCCAAATCAAGCAAAAACCCTTCATAGAGGGGACATGATTCTGTTTATGGTGAAAGAACTGACTGACCCCAACCAACTTAACACTCTGAAACTGGACCCTGTTAGGGAAGGGACAGAATGCCCCAAGAATGACAACTACCCCTCCACACCCAACCTTGTCACAGGTCAGCAAAGAAGGGGTAATTGTTCCTCCCCTTCTCAGCCAAATTCCCAGCAGAAGCTCTCCTCACTGCCTGTTTTGATTTTGACGTGGCCTGACAGTCCCATCTTATTATTAGAGCTAATCAAGTCCTGCTGAAAACCATTAGGTGGCAGCATCCATTCATTAGTGTGTCCAAAGTGCCACATTTATAAATTAGAACTCAAAAGCAACCATGCATACCACTCGGAATTCTTTTTAACTGTCTGTATACAGGGCCTGAATGTCAGCCCACAGACAAATTTTGAACGTTCATCAGCAATGACTTACACTAGAATGAACAATGTTTTTTCTTCCTTTTTGTAATTCCCAATGGGTCCTTTGTTTTGTTTAGCTATGGTTAAAAGAATGGCACAACTACTGAGTCTGATTAGCATGCACATAACACAATCATCTCAGCAAAATCACCCTGAAATAATGCTTGGTTTAGAAAACCAATGCAACATTCAAAAGGCTTTTAGCATCTCTTTATTAGAGAAATTCAGGACATCCTACGTTTATTGCTTGCATTATTAAAAGAGCTAGTACTTTAGCTGATCTTATGGCCCAGATATTACAAAAAACCTTGTCACTTAAAACTACCATACAACGTTCTAAGTCTTCAAACAAAAATAAAGTCCTCAGAAAAATATATATACCCACTAAAATACTGGTTTACATATATACAATTTATTTTCACCTGCAAACAAGTTGGAAAAAAAAAAAAAGAAACAAACCTTACCAATCTTAACCAAAATCACAGCCATTGCTTGGGATATTTACAGTGAAAGCAAGTACTTAAGCAGACTACATTAGAAGCATCACAATACAGTTCCCCAGTATTGCACAGAGCAAAAAAATTTTCTACAAACAAGATAGAGATATTGTGGCCACAAGAAATATGCTGTCGAGTACAAGCTTACATTACATTTAATTTTAAATAATCTTCATTACTCTGTTCCTTGAGAATGTACTCTTACTACAACAGGAGTATTTTTTTATTCATTACCCGGTTCTGCAGCACTTACACGGGACACTGCCAGTATATCTGAACAACTTCTTGCTGTTTGTCATCTGAGCTGCAAAAGCATCAGAACTGCCCAGCTACTCCAAATGAGAAATGAAAAAACATATGTCCAATTTTTACTGCTAAAATTAAGGACATTATTATTGAGAAAAAATAAAATTGCCTTTATCAGCAAACCAGCAAAACGCAAGTGTGATGAAGAATCACTTTAACATATGTATACCTACGGAAGTGACTGACACATGCAAAAAACAGCATCAACTTATCTTTTATGGAGAGTTTGAGGGGAAAAAAAAATCTGAATGGAGCTGAGGAAGACATTTTCCTTCACTGCTGTGACACTTAAGAGATGTAAACAATTACCTTGATATATCCCAATGGGGACAATACAGTCATGAAAAAAATGCTCCATGGATCATCAAATGCCAAGTCGGACAGAAAATTTGTGATTCTTGAGTTCACCTCCTGTAAGCTGAATAGATCAAGATTACTCACACTGTATCACTTGGTTTTGTCAGAATTCATATAACCTTTGCAGAATACAGACCACAACATCCTAACAGACCTCTCTCAGCGTAAGTCAGAAATTTCTTGCTGTTCAGTTTCTCATTTACAAGCAATTTAACCCATCCACAGGTCTAACATCTAACACTGAGAAAAGCAAAGTTAAAGGAGCTTATATAAACCTGAAGACAGAGCTTAAGACAATGCTAGACTCAAGATATGTTATGACAAATAACCTATTATCAGGTCTTTAAAATTTCTAGAAAGTTTGGAAAACATGATGTCAGATTGTGCCTAATAAGCTTGCACTAACTTCTTTAAAACACGCTGAATTTTGGATAACTTTCATATCAAAATGAATATGCCTCTATGCGTCAACAAAGAAAACTGCAGCCAACAACTTTTTGTATGTTTAGCAAAAAGATATTCTGTATTTTGTCACAAAACAACAGCAGAAAGAAGATTCTCTTGCTAGAAATCATCTCTGTTCTAAGTCACTAACTCTAGTCTTCACCTTCTGTTAGCAATAATGTTAAACCATCTCCTAGGCAGTGATTCACATGGCACAGTCCTCCCAAAACAGACAGTAAGCTGTTGAGACTTCGCAGTTTTGCAATAAACTTACAAAGCAAGTTCGTTAATATATACGTACCCTATAACATACATATCCACAGTTGGGCCCAGTGAATTGAGCTGAAGTAAACTAGTGACATCAGGAGGTGGAGAAGCTGTGCCCACATTCCAGGTAACTAAGTGTAGTCTACAAACAAACAAACGAAAGTCACACAAAACCAATGCTAAAATTGAAACGTCAACAGGTAACCAACCTTAAGAGCATCTAATTTCCCCACAGAATTTCTGTCTAGAGAAAACAAAAATTTTCTGTCACTTTTCATCAATCAGAAATCTATTTATTAGCTAGCATTAAAAAGAAACCCCACCACCACCACAAAACCAATCAATTAGAGGGAACAAAACCTGAATTCTTGCCACTTATCCTTCAGCTTTTTCCCCCAGATACGGAAAGCTTCATCTAGCGTGCGAGACACTTCTTCATGAATTTCATCATCCGAGCTGATGTCCTCTACACAAGCCATAAGCTGGGCTACTCGCTGACGGAGCTGCAAGCGGCCACTGGACCCCGTGCTGCTGAAACTTGCAGACCGGCTGCGGAAGCTGTGCAGGCTTTCCACATCGTTTAGGGAGAGGGCTGATGAATCTTGAAATGCATCTTCACTACTGAAGGATGCCATTTGCTCAAAAGACAAGAATAACTACACTCTGAAGGACTAGCCCATTAAAATCCTAAGTATAAACGAAACAGATGGCTAAGGGTCTTCCAGATCAAATTTTCACTTGTTGGAAATTCAGCATTGCTTCAGCAACACAAAAGGACAAATGTAGATGCAGCAACGCTGAAAAAACCTGTAGCGTTACCACCACATTCACTGGGTTGTTACAAAAGCTGCAATCCCATCCTACCTCACACAGTGAATTGTTTCTTCATAATAGATTTAATGTGGTTAATTCTATAAGCTCAAGATTTAAAAGAATTTATTGTTGATTTGAATCAATCATGTGCCTCTATCTGTAGGCTAGTAGGAACATAATCTCCAGCTCCCAAACACACAAAACCACCGTTTTGACCAAAACTAAGCAAAGCTGCTGCTCCTCGAGCACTGTCAGAAACAGTTACGTGTCATAGGACTTGCCTATTGTTTCTTTGCAAGACGGTAATTTCAATATCAGAGCTTCTAAAAAGGGATTTATTTTACTGTCAGTCTCATTACAGGTCAGACAGACTTAAAAAATAACAGGCTGTTAATTTTCCATTCATTTTAGGGTCCTATAAGGACCTTATAAACACTGACAGTTAGTGAATCCCACCAGTACACCCATTGTTAGGGCCGTATTTTTATCCCCAATCAACTGCCTGCTGAAGGTGACACACAATGTATATGAAAGAGCTGGAAAGTGACCTTGCATACCAGACTAAAATGATCCGTAATTTCTCTCACCAATAGTTTCTCTCTGTAAGACTACACTGAAGTCAGCCAAAAGCTATTAAAAAAAAAAGAGAAAAGGGTATGTATGCTGCAGATCTAATTCTGGCATCAGAGATGTATCACTTGGGAACACTCTCCAGTTACTAATTCTTAAGACAATTATCTGATTAAACAAAACTGAAATAATATTGAAGTCATCAGTCATGACTGACAGAAATTAAATTCCTCAAAGTGCCCAGTATCCACACTACTGATAAGAACACAGGAAAGACTGCAGTGCTAGCATTTACACCAAAGGAAATAATACTTGTAAAAATTTCAAGAACATCCTCAACAATTCAGTTTCACTGCAGGTTATGACCATGTCTGCAGGAAAAACTTAAAAGTGAGGAATGTACGTGCATCTGCAAAGCAAATAACCTACAGCATTATGCAGTCCCGAAGGTCTGCTGATGCTCCGACTACTTCACAAGGCCGTACAAGTACTGCCCACAGCAAGCAGGGAAAACTAGAGTGACACCAATTTTCATCTGATGCCACAAAGACAGCCTTTACCAAAGGGAGGAGGACACTGCTCAAACTATTCTGGAAGCTTTCAGTACCACTAGAGTACAGTCTCCAGTACGCCTCCTACAAACATTCCTAAATACAAGCAAACTACTGAAGACATCATTTAGCATCACTAACTCCTGAAATGATTCAATAGCTGAGAATTTTTTAGGGACGTAGTATTTATAACACTGCCATGACTTTTAAGATCTTTGAGCAAGTGTTAAGTGTTCGTTGGATTGGGTTTTTTTAAATTTTCCTGTTATAGACAGCTACTTAACCACCCTTTCAGTAGATTTCTCTAGTGAACCAAGCCCACAGTGCAAGACACCGCAACTTATCACCACAGAAGACACATCGCGAAAACACCGTAAAAGCAGAAACCAAAGACTCATTCAAGTTCCCTCCTCCACAAAAAGCAACAAATTTGAGAGACTAGATATATTAATAGCAAGCGCGGTAAATCTTGCCCTCGTTAAATGTAAGTAGGTCTCGGGAAAGTCCTAAGGACCCGAACAATACTCAATAAGCCTCCCTGAAACGACTTCAGTAGCGACGCTTCCAAATCAGAAAATCAGCTTTTCTTCTCTATTTCCTATGACTACGTAACATCGCCAATTAGTGTAACTCCCTGTTAATAAGCAGAAACACAAGTTTCGCTAATTCTGAGTTAATTACGTAACGACTGAGCCACTTTTCTCCCGTCCTCGGCAAAGCCGCCCTCAGACCCGCGCCTCACGCCGAGCCGCCCCTCCACCCCCAACCGCTCACCTCAGCTCCCTCACGGCACCGCGGTGCGCCGGGCCCGCCGGCTCCATCCCCAGGGTTCTAGTCGGGAAGCGCTGCGAAGGGGACAGCAGGGGGACAGCAGAGGCCCCGGCCCGGCCCCGACTCGCCCGGCCTTGCCTGGCCTCACCCGGCGCGGCCCGCGGCCTCTTCGCTCCCCTCAGCCGCGACGCGCCGGCAGCGCCCCGCCCCATTGGCCGGCGGGTCGGGGGCGGGAAGGGCTGAGGGAGGAGGGCGGCGCGGGAGGGCGCCCCCAGGCGGGCGGGAGGACCGCGGCGGCGCGTGCAGGCGCAGCACCTTTGCCACCCGCCCCCACCCCTTCGCAGCCCCCAAAACAAAGGAGGCGGAGGCGTGAAGCTCTGTCTAGTATTTTATTAGATTTCGTTTCCAATATGCCTGTATTGGAAGATTTAGGAGACAAAAAAGGCACAAACTCACATTTAAAGAAACAACGAGATAATCTAACCCATCCTACAAAGTGTGTGTTGCCAAAGGAAAGAGCACGATGAACCCATCTGAACGTGTCGGGGAGGCCCAGCGGGGAGGAACCCAGAGAGGTGCAGCGCGGGGGGGACGGGGGGCAAGCGGCCCCGCCAGCAAACCGGCCTGACCCAGGCTGCGGTGAGGTACCTGCCTCTGCACCCCCAAACCCCCACAGCGTGGGTCGGAGAGAGGGTCACGGCACGACCATCGCCCTACGACAGACCCACAGCCCAGCGATAACCCCTCCGGGAGCTGGCGGGTTGAGGGGTTCTTGCCAAAGCTGATGAAAGAAAACAGCACGGTAATGCTGCGTGATCTTCGCTACGCTCACTAGCAGGAACCAAGCATCGAGACTGAAAGGTCTTTACAGGATTCGTCCATCCCAAGGCTGAGGGATGCTTTCACTTTGGATTATAAAGTGGAGGAAAGCAAACAAGGGGCAGGAGGGGGGAAGTACTCAGGCTGGAGTTCCTGCATTCCCCCCCCCCCCCCCCCCCCAGTTTTTCCACTAATCAGGAAAGCTTTGTGTAAAAGCTCTTACTCTGAAATCAGAGGATCAAAAGAGGATTGCATGGTGGAATGTTACAATCTGCTTCCATAGCGATTAGTGTCATCGGATAGAAAGCCTCTTGGATAACACAAACTGAAAGAACAAGTCTGCTACGTGTATTCTCAGGTTGTCCTCAAGTGTAAGAATCCCTCAAAACATAACCGACAAACATCAACAGAAGTCAGTGCATAAATTCTCAGTTAAAAATACTTTAAACTGAAAGAACTATAACTGGGGCCTACACTCCTAGAATACTTCTTGAACAGCTACAGAAGATGCCACAAAACATCCTGGTCCCAAATAGCCTCACAGATTAAAATTTAGTTTCTTCACCTATTTTACAATAAATTTGTTTTACTTCTGCCTGGTGAGATTGCTAAAAATCCCTCAAACCCCACCCCCACCCCGCAAAACCGTCTGAGGTCACTGAGAAGAGCCTGCCAGAGTTACTGGTACAATTCAGAGCTTATTGCACTTAGACATGAGTAAGGCAAAATAACAAACTAAAAATAAAGGGATAAACTGCCCCCTCCCCAGAAACCAAGCGCCATCCTCTCCCTCCAGAGCATGCCTCATCTTCCCTCACACTGAAAACAGTTCAGATCCCAGCACACGCTTGCTCAGCATGGCACAGGATCATTTCAGGATCTCCTGCTTGCAGGAATGTGAAGGGCTGAAGGAGTCGGATGTATTACAGAATGCCAAGAAGACTCCTCAAAAGTGGTGATACACCCACGACTGTGTTTGGCATTCAGTATTTCATGTTAGTGCTGCCAAATACAGAAGTGGAAAATAAAGTGATTACTACTAGGAAAAAAAAATAAAAAATCAAACATTGGGCCTTAGGCATAAGCAAAGAAATTGGGTTTTTTCTCATACGTATTTAATAAAGCAGCATTTCTTTGATTCTGTTCTGCTTATTTGATTGTCTAAAGCTGATATCAACATAAGGATAGTTACAGTAAGTATTTGAATTCATAAAATACCCAGCACTCTTTACATTGTTTAACAGTATCCTTTGTGATTTATAACAACTGACAGATATCCTAAAAAACAACTGCAGGTTTTTGTAAGTTGCTTTTTTATAGCTTGAAAGGAGATATTTTAGTCAGTCTTGCAAAGGGAAGAATATTATTGCTGAGCAGAACCACCAACCCAGGCACCTGGATGAAATCAGATACCAAGACTTTACTTGTACACCAGCTTTTGCTACATCCCAATTTGTCCAGGGAGAATCACATTATTAGTAGTCAAAATCATTTTAGCTTTGTAAGTTATGGGAAGTCTTAGTAAATAAAGAACCAGGAAGTTACGACCTATGTCAAGCAACTTTTCATAATGATTTTGTAAGGCTGACACACACAGCTGAAGGACAATATAGCTACATGGGCCAAAGGGACCACGTACAACTAAATTGAAACTCAACAGTTATGTGCTGAAGGCCCTAGTGCAGGGACGCCGAATGCAGCTTCTGTGCAGTCTTTAACTGATGTGTGCTGAGACAGAACAAAGTAATGCTGTGCAGAAGCCACGTATATGATTCATCACAGACCAAGAACTCTATCTGGCTACTCCAGTTTATGTATTCGGATTACATGCCACTAAATTTCTTACCCTGGGAGCAAAGGTCAGAGCATAGCATTTTGTGGAATAGTTTTGCACTCTAAAATACTGACAGTTTCCCTCTCCAAATAGACATTCAAAGAATGGTGAAGGGCTGGGCAGGAACAAAGGTGGCAGTTTATCCCACTTGGAAAAAAAAAACAAGAAAAAAAAAAACCTAAGTCACCACATCACAAGACTATTTTAGCTAAAAATGTCACTTGGAAATCAAACAGGGCCACATGGAAATTGGTCTGAACACAATGAAAAAAAAAAAAAAGGAGGGAGGAGTTGTAAATACAGCGATCTCTAAGTCACACGTCTCCAAGGAGCTACCTCCTTCGTATACGTGCTAACATTGGAGTGCTTAGTACCAGACGGTCTATTTGCTCACAATATTAAGGGGCATCTAGAATTAGCTATGGGAGATTTAAAATCGCCTGCCGATTGGATATAGAAAGGCTTAATCCAGAGATGGTCCGTCAGTCAAGAGTGTGGATTCCCCGGGCCTTCCTGACGACTGTCTTGCAAACTAAAATAAAGAGACAACAGGAAGACATTTTAGAACCACTTTGGCAGAGCAGTGTGCCAAAAGAAGTGTCAGACTGAACCTTCGGGAAGGAAATGGGAGACACACTGTCACCAGTGCAGACAGTGGCAATACACCGCTGCATCACTACATTTCAGCACTAATCCAGAGCAGAACTTCCAATATAGCCAAAAAATGGCAAAGAGAAATTGCAATTTAAACAATCTAACACATCCAGAGGCTACAAGACCACCAACTCACTTCTCTACAAACTAGAGTACATGTGAACGAAGAGGAAACTAAAAAGGTTTAAGTTACATTAAAAAATTAGTCTGTATCTATCAGAAGACATCCCTTCTGTCACTCCTTCACCTTGTGTTCCCCACTTACCACCAAACAACCAGCAGGTAACAGAGGACAAGCAGAGGTAAACAGTCAGCCCTTGGTAGGGCTGTGGTTCTGCCCCACACCATTCTGGCCAAGGATAACTAGGACAGCGTCTTACTGCCCTAGAAAAGTTGTGGCTAGTAACTTGGACTTCTCTACTTAATAAATGGACAATGTCTTCCTTCTCACTTCCCTAATACTTACCACATTTTTGTAAATGTCTAAGAAAAATTCCCCACCACCAAACCCCAAACTGATTACACAGTTTAACAGAATAAGGTTCAACATTGTCAGTGCTGCTTACACGTCATCTATCATCCAGCATGCTGTCTAGAATACAGCCTAGGGATTTGGCCAACAAAGGCAAATTCACATACGCTCTCCAGTATGATAGTCCCTCCCCCGCCAAGTTAGCATACTCATAGTGAAATAGATGAAAAACAAGTCAAAAGCTTTAAAGTTGTCATTGCTGCTTCTCCTGCAACGTGCAAGTGTTGCTTCAGGCCTTGGCTTATTAGTAAATACTGTTAGCAAACAATGCGAGAAATACATCCCAAGCATATTTGCAAGGAATTTTCAATTTCAAATGTATTCTGAGTATTTGCAGGTCCAACTTGCTCTTCCAGAACTGACAAAAGTTTCTCCGCAAGTCATGGACAGTGTCACAGGCATTACAGAAGAACAGCAGTAAAGTCTACAAAATGTTCCAACATATTTTTCTTACACTTTTCACTCAGACATTTCTTTCAAATAATTCTGAAACAAGACAGTAAACTCGCTCATCAACCTGTCAGTGAAACAGGTTCACTATAAAAACAATACCACAGATTTGCCTGCCAGAAGCTACGAACAGGATCATTTCTTACCCAAACGTATTTTTTCTCCTAAATAGAGCAATACAGAGTTTTGTCAAACTCTCTCGATACCTACAGTGCACAAGGAAGAAGTCATGTTAGTCATCTGCAGCCGTCATTCCTTTCACTGGATCTTTTTCTCTCATCTGAAAGAGGAAACATTATTCAAGTACCGATTCTCACACAATATCTGCAAATGTATTGGTATGGAACACACTAAGCTACCTCCTCTATGCAAGACTGATTATATCTGAGCATCCCAAATCAGTGTTTGTGAATATGCACATGCAGGCACCATTTCTGGTTAAGCTGCAAGGTCTGCTAAGGATCTGGAACCATTAGCCAAAGGGCAGAGTGGACATGAAACTATAATGAAATATCCTGAGGCATGAAGGAAGAGAAGGGTGCAGTGCAGGACACAAATCACGGAACAATGTACCATTATTACCAAATTTGTGTTTCTCATAGTAAGAACCCTGTTACATACCCCCACTACCTGCTTATAATACTCACAGCTAGAAATACTTTTATTGAACTGGTTTTTTGAAAACAACGAAGACAAAAATGACCTTTGGGTAAAAGCTAATAGCAGATATTAAAGCAGTAAATGAATCATTGCCACTCATACCCTCATTACCTGCAGCTCAATACATTTATTGGCTCAACAACACACAGAAGGAGAAGTCCATAATGATTAGAAGGGGATGCCAGCACAACAGTCATAGCCAATCACTCAAAGCAGCATGACCTAAATAGCAGGAAGACAACACACACTATGCTATGACAGTGCAGCAGTCTTTCCTCTCTCTACGGTACTGGATAGAAACAGTTTCTCACACAACCCACACCTGCCCTGCTTTTCCACTGACCTCATCCAGCTGTCTCTTGGTCTCCTCCTCCATCCTACGAATGTCCTCCATAGTCAGATCAACCCACTTATCAAGCCAGCAAAAGAGCTGCCGATGGAAATTTGTGAAGAGACGCTTTTCTTGCTGCAAAAGGAGGAGGAATAAAACATACAAGTGAGCTTACTCATAGGGCAATTAATACAGATCTAACCGGATCATAACAATTTTCAGAGATGTGTACACTGAACAACCAGCTCCCTCGCCCACCTTTCTATACAGCTACCACAACTGGAAACTGGAGCAAGCTAATTTTTATTCTTTTAACAGAATATCTAGAACCTTGAATCCCCTGAGAAATGCATTTTGTTTCAAGCCTAGACAGCAGTCTGCACAGTGCATTGAAAGAATTAGCGAATGCTTTAGTAATTTCCTTTCATTTGACAGTATTGTTCTGCCTGAAGTGCTCCAGTGGGTTTACTTAGAGCATAACAGTTGGCCTGAAGGTGCAGAATAAAGGAAAAACACAATAAAAGTATTTTTAAGATAATCCTTGACTTGCTAAAAACTGGAGGTTAGCAAGTGTAAAGGGTTGACATGCACGTATCTTGCTTTTTTCTTTTGCAGTGACCTAAAAAACGCCTAAACTTGTTTTTCACAGCTGAAAACCTTTCAGTGGGGGTAACTAATGTGCACCAGCTACTTCAAGTTAGGAGCAATTTACTTCTATTTTATAGGAGATAAGCTAGACAAAATCATTAGACAGGGGTATACAATGCCTCTTGGAAAGTTCTCATTAGGAAAGGACACTTCAGTTTTACCAATTATGGTTTCACATCTGATAACCTGCTCTCATCAAAAGCAGCTTGACTACTTTGATGCAAACGTGTAGCTGAAGAGACACTCATAAAGAGAAAGGGATTCAAGACACTGCTTTGTTCAGGGCTTTTGTTACAGGTATTTTAAATCCTGCAGCAGCATGGTCATTCCCCCTTAGAGTTCTCTTTAGATTATATCACCAGAGAATTGCTTTTGCAGAAGCAGCACTGTAGTTTATCAATATTAACCACTGAGAAGTCTCCATGATCTGAAGTCACAGGCATTTTATGAACACAGCATTGCTTGGAAAATTGCACGTACTGACTCCCAAGTCTAGCATCCTGCTGCAGTTCACAGGTTATGAACTCTGCCACAGAAAAAGCTCTTTTCAGGATAGCAATTATTCATGTTTTAAGTTAATGAAGTTTCCCACCATCTGCTTATTTTTTAACATGGGTTTTTCAAGCAGCAGACTAGGAGAGGAAAACATGACTAGAGCTCTATGTCTTGCCAGAAACATCCTCAGCTGATTAGGATCAGATAACTGAAGCTCTAACTATCGCCCCACAAAAATATGTCTCGCCCCTGACCAAAATAACTCTAGTATACATGCATGATCTCATCATTCACAAATCAACTACCAAATGACCACAATTCTCAGGCTGATCTATTAAACAACAAAACAGCCAGTTTACCTTCATACATTAGAGTGGTTCAACAGCCAATTCACAGAACAATCAGCCAGCCCTGCCCTTGGATTAGCAGCAAATTGAATTCAACTTTAACCAACTGCAGTGTATCAGGCAGAGGCCTTGACTGTATTGCCTGAGGCGACATGACTGGGCTTCAAGTTAGTATCTCCAGGCAGAATACACTATTAGAAGCTGAGGTGCTAAAGCAGATGGGAGATGAAACACACCTCATTTCCACATTTCTCTCCATCAGAGAGCTCACTTACCTTCTGTATAAAGTTCTCAACTTTATTTTGCAGACCCCACCACTTGAACTTGACTGTTACCAGTTTGTAAGCACACATGTATGGACAATCTGTCTGCTTCCCCAGCTCCTTCTGCAAAGACACAAAGATATTCACATCAGGATTCAGGTCAAATGTCTCCAGAAAAGCAGCTCCTTCAGTCATAACTATGAAGTCTTTCCACAATTCCTCACAATCATCTTGCATCCTTACACCTTGCCTTTCTTCCATGGAAAAGTTTTGTCACATCTTTGCTCATCCCTTTCCCAGGGTATTTAAGAGCATGATGAAAATAAACTCTAGTTTCCTCCACAGCTGGCCTTCCCACCATTTTGAGAATAGAGCACTCCTTCCTCTCCTCTGCTCTCCATTTTTTCTTCCATTAAATTTATGCTTTTCAGTATCTTCACTGTTATGCCACGGTGTGAGAGACGACTTGTAACTCCCCGAAACAGGCCCTGAGAGGAACAGGCCTGCGAGAGATCAGGGATGGGGGGAGCAGAGGCCCTGCGAGCCGAGGAACGTCTCCAAGACTCACGAGTAACGAATCGACGGTCACGGGGTGATCGTGTGGCCTTTGGCGCTGATCAGGCTGCCTGGACAGCACAGGAGGGGCTGCAGGGGGGAGCCCTGTGGAGAGCAGGATGGTTCTGCTCTGGGGCAGCTTGTTCTGGTGAATGACCTTTGCTTCGTTATCCGTGAAATGCATATTAAAGTTGACACCCTGCATATGCTAATGAAGATTAACAAGGTCATGCTAATTACATCATCCCGTGAAGCACCTCACCCCTCCCATCCATGGGATACGCAGGTACGTGGGTCGACCCAGAGGAGGGACCCAAGGAGAGTGTGTATAAGTTGCGGTGGGGCAAGGAGTGAAAGAAAGAAAGAAAAAAGAAGGCGTGAAGAAGACGGATGAATCCCTGATGAACTCGGACAGGACCAACACAGGAACCTGGACCAGTGATCCCTATTTCTCTATTCTCTCTCTCTCTCTCTTATTTTTTCCCCTTTTTCCTTATTATCTTTAGGTAACCAAGGCATACTATATCGCTCGCCGTAACTCGTTACATACTTAGCAAATTATCATGTATCCAATTAGTACATTGTGGGAAGTTAATAAATGTCCGTGTCTGGACTTTGAGACTTGTCTCACCGCTGTTCACTCTGTTGAGGATTTACAAATCTAGAGTCACTTGTCTCCCTCGTCTGAGTGGGACAAGACACATGGCTACTTACTTTCCTTAAAAGTCTTTTGACAAAGTTCCTATCTAAAATACTTTGGAAATAGATTATATCATCCAAGTCATCCACATAATTATCAAGCCTTAAAGAAAACTCCACAAGGTTTGTAAGGCAGACTTTCCTACTTCCTTTTACAGGAGTCATAGCCACTTTTCATATCAACCTCAGCATCTACTAAGTTTTCCTGCTAGAGATCAGACTTGCACACCTGTAGCTCCCCAGATCCCATTCAGGGTCTCTTTTAAAGACTGGTATCATATTTGCACTTCCACAGTCTTCATATTCCAAGGATTTAAGTGAAAGGTTAAACACTGCTGCTGAAAATTCAGTTATTTCATCCTTGAATTCTCTTGGGTGAACCCTTGAGCTGAACACCAGACAGCTCTGGCGATTTCCTGGAACTCATTCTATCTATTTGTACCAAACTCTTCCATTTCCTTTACCTTCAGAACAGATCCCCAGCTGAGTTCTGCATTTCCTTCTACAGGACCCAATGTGTGAATCCAATGTTTTACATATATATCTTTGGCTCCAAGTCCCAGTATCTATACTTCAGTCATGCAAGCTGATACAGTTCCTGAACTCATGCATTACATACCTTCCAGTTGGGACCCAGAGGTCCACGTCCAGTCTTGACAGATTTAAATTTTGCTGGATCTTCTTCTGCCTTGTAATCCTATTGGACAAATACACAAAATTAAACACAAATTATCCTACTGTTATCCAGCTGCTCACTGTCACAAAGGATTTATTTTTCTGGTGGGCAAAGACTAACCTCTAACTGCCTTCTCAAGAGCTACTGTTTTCAGACTTCAACATTAGGTCAGGCACTCTTCAAGAAAACTATTTCCCCGCCCTGTGCTGTGTTCTAGACCTATGTGAAGAAGTGGTAACAAACTGTATGACCTTTGCAAGCACTCCTTTGGGGTAAGACTATGAAGAAGATCTGCAAACCCTCAGGTCAGGTTTCCTGTAACCACTCGTTCTTTGGGAGCTAAACACTGTTGCTGCAGAAAATAGCTGTGTTCTCTGGAGCTGCGGTATTGAGTATTTTTCACAGCACTGTATCAGGATGATGCTCACACACTGCACACTAGAAAACAAGTACAGTCAAACTCACAGTACCACCAAAAAGAAAGAGGCATCAGTTTTGCCCCCTATTGTACAGGAAATAATTTGCAACATTCCCCTTGTGCATCTCAGATTAAGACTGAGGAGTGTACTCTATTCCTACCCCCAATTCAATTAAAATGAAAACAAACTCAAATCATCAGCAGTTTAGTGCCAAGAGTGATAAATTGGATAAATCTTCTTCACGAGTCTTCTGCTACAGGTGACTTCTCCTTGCTCTCTGAGAGCATTTAATTCAGAGTAGTTTGTATGTGCAGATACAGCTTAGTACCTGCCTAACCTATCAGAATCAGGTACTACTCATGTTCTACCAGTTCATCTTTATTGGAAAGAAAAGCTAAAATGAGTACTAGTTCTGGTTTAATACCCAAGGCCAAGTTTGAGAACAGGTAAATTAGTCATATTTGAATGGTATCAGAAATACTAGGTGGGAAAACTCAAACAATATTCCATTTTTGTATAGTTGTTTTTTTTTTCCCAGTACAGTACAGGAACATCCCTGAGTTCCTTACAGTAACTGTAGTGGTTCTTAGAACAAAGTATCAGCTACATGATTTCAAAATACACTTGTGAAGCCATGGGTAGTTTAAAAAAAGATCCTGTATAGAAATGGCAGTGCCATTTCTTGCTATTTAACCATTATAATCAGCTGCAGTGTTGTAAAACTACATATATACCCTGTTACATGCACTGTAAGGCTAAGCAACACATTTTACAGACAGTATTGACAGAGCTTTTAAAAGAACTCTTCCTCTAGCTTGCTTAAACACTTCTAAGGAATGTTTTTCCTCCTCTCAACTGTCCTGTTACCTGTGGCCATCCCTGGGAACACAGTTTGTACATTATCCCTCTTTTAGCACAAGGCCTCCCACACTAGGGAGCTCTTACCCACCTACCATACCTTGGGAAGTACTTGACTCCGATCAGCAATGTCTATATAAATAGCTTCTACGTTCTTCCATACATCTGGCTCCAGTTTATGAACCTGCAGTGAAAGTACAAGACTGATGTAACTGATTCAGCCACAGAACACTCCCATTCTAAAATCATAAAAATACAGACGGAGATACAGACACCAGTGTTCCCCTTCCACACACAGAGAGGACACCGTGGTAAACACACAATGTGAGATCTTCGAAAGAAGCAAAGGTGCTCACACAGAACAGATGTTTGGGGGACAATTTTATTCAGCATATATGAGAGGCCAACAGGAGGAAGTCTCTGCCTTGTTAGTGCGATGAGCATTTCAAATCCAGGAACATGGCAAATAGACAGTTCCACACAGCAATTCTCTAATCTAGCACGGAAAGCAGCATTGTGACATTAAAGAGATGAATAAAATATATGACACAAGTACTTACATTCTCTTGTGTTCCAAGATCTGATTTATGCCAGGTTTCAATTTTGATCAGGAAGTCATCCTTCATATACTCATTCTGTCATCAAAATAAAGCTTCTTGTTATTCTTTGGATATCTAACTTGTCTTCTTATTAGCTAGATAAGCATTAGGAAACTCAACTCAAAGAGTTATAACTTGATTGGGGTTTGACTTAGGGAACTTCAGAATTATCTGTAGACACATCACTGCTTTTAGCAAAATTGTTTGATCACTAAATACGTAAGATCAAATAAACTATAAGTTGTTCACTGAAAAAACAAAAGTTCCATTGTTTCAGTGAGACATTTTGAGTTTACAAATAACTTTTTCTTTAAAGGACAATATCTGAGACTCTATTTAGAGTTTAGAAGGGGTAACGTAAGTTAATTAGGCAGAAATTGGCTTTTTCAAAGAGATTATTGATCTAGCACTGAGTCCATATTTGGATGCAACTCTTCCAAGTGAACAATAATATTTAACTGATTGTGTTGAGAGCTTTTGACACGGGAAAGGGAAGGGACGAGCAGCACAGTTCTGCCAACTAAGCAAAAAACTTTCCATTTCTCATTATTACTGTGAGTAGAAAAGGACTTCCAAAGGTAACCCTATCCTCCCTCAAGGGAGTAGAAACAAAAGCACAAGCCAGTGAAACACTCAGCATGTAAAAAGGAAATATCAAACTCAGAAGACAGATGATTCAAAGGGACATAATGGTACGAGCTAACTTTCTTTTAATCAGTTTCTCTAAGCAATGGTACATTCCCATTCGTAAAACTGAGCATTGCTGCAGTAAAGAAAGATCCCTGTCCCTAGTTACACTGTTTGGACATGCCACAGTTGGCAAGGGGGTTTAATCTACATGATCTTAAAATGACAAAAGCTGAAGTGCCTTTAGTTCAAGCTAAAGAGCTTCTTCTACCCCGAACACTTCATTTCAGACATTACACATGCTTCCATAGATCATCAGTAAAAACAATACTTACTGTAATAACTGGTCCAAGAAATCAACACATGAAAAGAAAGAGATACAGTACTTTAGTGAAAAAAGAATGTACCACAACCATCGCCCCCCTCCCACTATCAGCAAAACAGGGACAGCTTCAGCTTTCCAGGGGGCTGCTGATACTACTGAGGAAAACACCCTAGAAGTCAATAAAAACCAGCTAACTTCACCCCCTTCTCCTCTGGAAATTCTCAGACTTGGAGAAACCCAGAGTAGCAGCAATTAATTATGTACTGTCACTTCTGCTCTCTGGACTCCAGCCAGCTGGATGAGAAGATGGAATAAGTATGTTCAGCTGACGGCATTTTACCAATCCTTTCTCAGCTTGCAGATAAGAAACCTCTCCATAGTTCTGAAGCAAACACATGCTGGATTTCAGGCCAGTGCAGACCTCATCGCTCCTGCACGCAGTAACCAGACCCTCTGCATCTCTACTGCTCGTGGTAACTAAACTCCCTGGATAGTAAGGCTCAATTATTCAACACAGAAAAGCGATTAAAGATCCTGTAACAGTCAGCATCTGCTCCACCTGAGCCAGAGTACGTTAGCAATTCTACTCAAGAATAAGGATGTCTGAAGCTAGAGTTGAACTTTGCTGGTTTGTTCTGAAGTTTAACATGAGGGCTTTACTAAGAAGCAATTTTATTTTAAAGGTACCATTAGAATTTGCGAGTTTCCCAACGTTCTATAGACAGTACTGTCCCGTATCACCTATCAGGCACATCCAGCTACCTTAACTGCCTACTGCTGGGCCTTGGACTGTGCTAAACCCCTAACAATCTGAAAAACAGCAATTTACAGAAGGCTAATTATTTAGACCGACATGTTGGGGCAGAGGGAGAGAACAAGCAAGCAGAGCTGAGGCTAATTTTTAAAAGGGTGAACTTCATCTCAAAGAACATTTCATTATTTTTGCAAGAAGTTTTTTTTTCCCTGCTAGTCCAAACAAAATACTGAATAAACCAGCAGTAATTATAAACCAGAGTCTTCCCACCTCCCCATGACTATGCGCCATAACTATGCAGCTGCCTTAAAACAGGTTTCTTCACCTTCCTAATTTCTTCTCTGTGGGGAAGATTCCTCATTTGTAAAGTAAACAAATTAATCTCTTTAGAAATGTCCATTAAAACTCAGATGCTCAGCTTGCTACAAATTAGGGCCTGCACTTGAGGTGTTACAGCAGCAACTCCTACACATTTCAGCTGCAGTTATAACTTCTCAATTTCTTGACATTTGGCCACAGGCCATGCTGACACTCAGAAGAGTGGAACACACATCAAACTGCTGTTCTAAAAACATTCAAGCAGCATTCATATTTAAGTCAGACTGCAGAAGAGAACCAAGAACACTGTTCTCCTTGGCACCAGCCCACAGTTATAACTATTAGGCAATCCTCACTTCATTTTTACTGTAGAAGTGGTAAATACATACAACGACAATCTCATTTACAGTTCATACTCTCAAAGGCGCAAAGCAAGGCTTCCATTTGAAGTACATAAAACCAACATATTACAGCACAAACGAGTGTGCAGAATTGCAGGAAGTTATAAGCTAGGCATTTAAATTCCCTCAGTCTGGAGTACTACTTTGATAATGGTATATAATATGCATATTAAAGTAATAATTGAGCTTTTCAGAGGAGATACAGGGAAATGTAAGAAGGATGATCTCGTGTAATTAAAGAAAATACCAGGAGGCACAATTAACTAAAAGTACAGCTTTATTCAAATTTAAAAGGCTCTATGTAATACCTGCTGTGCAAGTGAGCATTGCTCCGGAGCAGCACAGTACTATCACCTTGGTACAGGAGGGCACAGGCAGAAGTACCACTAACTCCTACACAGTCAAACCAGGTTTAGTTCTTACGCTGTCCCTGGCTCTTGAATTTCAAACTCTAGTGAGAGGGCTGAAAGCCGTAAGCCAGCACGGCATTCTATGTTGCGCAAAGATTCATGTGAGGCCATCCAAGTCTTCTCACGCACGACCAAAATACCCCACCGCGTCCCAAAGTAAAACGGTAACGCACGAGGCAGCCTACACCACATACATGGGTTCTTCCCTCCTGCCCAATACTAGCAAGTGAAGGTTTCAGCAACTTTTCTGAGCTTTTCTTGAGTCACGTCAGGCTGGCAGATTCTCTAAACAGATTTGTGAGCCTCCGCATAAAAACTGCCTTCTGCTCCAACCCCCACAACAAAGCACTTTCTATCTCATATTATATTGATGTTTATTACAGTTGAGGTTTTTTTTTTTGTTACGTTATCATTTCTAGCATACCAAAGTCTGAAATTTCTTCGACTCTGTTGGAAAGTCTTGTACTTGATTTTAGTATCACATTTTTGCCACTTAAGTAGAGTTCTAGCAGTGTGTAATTGAAGGATAAGCAGCTAAGAGCGACAAAACAAGCTAACTCCATACCTTTGTCTCAGAAATTGGTGGAGAAGAAAAAGAGGAGGAGGAGGATATAGCTAGGCATTATGTCTAACAAAATCTACTGGAGTCAGCTTAGATTTGTTTCCACAATTTAAAGAATTAATGAAAGAACTCTTTGTGTTTAAACCAGTTCAGTGTACTTAACATGGAAATAAACTAGACATTTACTTGCTAATTTAAGTAATACGCAGCAAGAAAACTGCATAAAAATGAGAAACGTAAGTTGTAAATAACTTTGTTTCAGCATCTTGTATTATGTGACGTATTAGAAACTTATTCTGCAGTTGATGATGACACTATCTGAATTTTGTATTTGAAACATCCATTCCACTAGACTGCTGCATGCGATTTCACATACTGAACTAACATTATCCTCCCCCACTGCAAAGCTTTTTCCTTCTTTTAAAACACTTCATTTTAAATTCTCTTAAGGAAATAGTTGAAAAATAAATTTTTCTGCATTGAGTTTTGAGAACAGCTGGAATTTTTAAGTTTACAGTTCCCATAGCAACTGTACAACTACCAAATACCAGAAAATGTATCCTTCAAGGATACAAACAGCATAAAACACAGCCAAAAATATTACGTAAGTTTGGAGGCAAAGTCAAATTTGCAGCTCCTACAGCAACAAAGACCACAAAACCAGTAGTGGTTAAATATTGTGGCTGATAACTTCAATGAGTAAATAAAATAATAAACACTCCTGTAGAAAATGAGTTTGATGTTATTCCACCAATTCCCACAGCTTCCAGAGCTCACCCCAACCAAAATCTTCCCTGTTCCCTTCCTGCATCTTGCACTGTTTTTCCCACCATGCTCTGCTGCACTTGAGTACATAAAATCATCCCTCATATATTCATTTCACTGGTGTTGCACATCTGTTCCTTTAGTAGGACTAATGTCCATTTCTTCATCTTTTTTCCCCACTGTCATTCATGAGCAGCACATCAGACAAGGGCATTTCTTGTAACTCCACAGCACTATATTTTGCTTCTCCTGACCACAGAAAGGGCTCAGAGAAAAAAAAAAAAATCTAAGATTTAAGAGCTGAAACAGCTTCCCTACTGGTTGTCTCCTTCCTTATCCCCTCCTAACCCCTCCCCAGGAAACCAAAAAGCCAGCAATCCACAGTCCTTCCCCACGCACTCACCAGTTCTGCAGTAGGGATAGGCATTCCATGCTTTTTCATGTATATTGAGAGCTCCTTCAGGGGCCAGCATTCTCACAAATGTTGGCACTTTGCTGCAGAATTTGGAAATAGGTAGAAAGGCATTGATCAGAACTACGTGTAACAAGAGCTATGGCCCAGACACTGAGACAGGCAGAACATCACCTGAAATGCAGACGCTAGAGACTCGCACATGTGCGCATCGGTGGAATTGGTGGGGTTCTCCCCACCCACAGTACGATGATTTCCAGAGACTGTTGAATTGGACAGGTTAATCTAAACCTTCTTTAGATAATGAAAGGAAATTAAAAAAGAAGAGGGGGAAAAAAAAAGGAGGCTGAAAACAGGTTGAAATCTAGGAGGCATTTTGCTCTTTAGCCAAATTCAAGTATGAAAACACTGGGTAACAGGATCATATTTGCTTTGAAAAGCTGAGAGCCAGATTTTCTTGGGGGTGGATAGGTGTACCAGTGATGCTTGCCTCCAGCAGTACCACGTCCCAGCTGCCGTTATGCTCCTGTCTTCCCTCCCTATCTTTACATAATCTGATTTACACAGTTCCTGCAACCCTACTGCACCTTCCACCAGATCCTCTTGCCCGAAGAACCTTGCCCAACTCTAGAAATAAAATGTTTCACATACCTCTGTAAATGGTAGATCTTGTGTGTGTACTGCCCACGCTCTCCATCTCTCTCGTAGGGTTCGTTCACCAGGACCTCCACTCCTTCACCTCCACCAGTTTCATTTTTACTGGCTTCTGCCACAGAATACAGCTGTCCCACTTGATACTAAAGAAGTTAAAGACACATTATTGTGATAGCTATAATTTAGCAGAAGTAATAACTTTACCAGAAGAAGTCAAGGATAAATGTATTATCTGGGGAGAAGGCAGAGAAAAGGACATCCACTTGTGTGTCCAGATAAGCAGCTCATTTAATTTCATTTTGATATAAAGCTTGAGTGGTAGTTATGAGGAAATTGCTGCCAATAGGATGGTTACCTTTAACCCTTAAATCTCAAGCTCCAAACCAACACAAATTCAGGAGAAAGTAAAACAGATTAAAGGAGCATCAGGGCAACATTTAAAAAAACATGCAGGTGACTTCAGGTATACTGTAGCAAAATCCACTGGTTTTCAGTTTTTGGCACACAGGTGTTGCAATTGTTCAGGTCAAATGGATAACAACACACTGCCAGTCCTAAATTAATAGGCATACAGTACTTTATCCAGAAGAGTCCCAAAGAACTTCACATGAAGTTTTTTGACAAAATGGGGGGTAGGAGGGAAGGAAGAACTGCAGAAGGGAGACAGAAGATAACGGGTACTTGCACCACCTAATTTAAGTGGTCTGAGAAACACACTTGTTAGATGCGCACAGCTTAGGAGCCCATTAGAGTCAAAGATGAGCATCCCCCTTCTGGGCCTTTACGACAAGGCCTACTAACATACTAACATGCTTAAATCTCTCTTGCCAAAACTGACACTATGATCAGATCAGGTCATTCTCTTCAGTGAACACCATTTCCCTTCTGAACCTACTTCAAACTCCGTTCTGTCAGGCTCTCTACAACCAATCCTTTTCCTTCCTTCTCAACTGTCTTAATCCAACCTCAAATGATGTTTTACTTCCATGTAACTAAATCCATTCCGAAAATTTTATCTAATGAAATAACTGAACCCACTAACATCCAGTATGACTGGTTGATCCATGCTGTCACTGCTCCCCCTACTATTTTTCCTATTATCTTTGTTTTGGGTTGGGTTTTTTTCTGTATCACACTTCCTCTTAGCCACGAGCACTAAACCATTAACAGGGAGAGCACAGAATTTCAACATACAGTAAAATTCTTAAGATCATTTTTTTAGTCTCTTACAGACACTCACTTGGCAGTGTTATTTCCCAGGAATCCCTCAAACTACTTGATACTATACAACCTCTTTGATAAGAAGCATGCCCAAATGTTTCACAGGGAAGAGCAGAGGAAAAATCAAGAACATGAGCAAAAGAGAACATTCTTGTCTGCAGAAGATGTAAAGACTAATACACTCTTGCCTCTGGTAGCTAAAAAAAGGGGACGCAGAGCTCAAGAGAAACATGATCAAATGAAGAAAATTCAGGCAGGTCTCTGAGGTGAAGTTAGATGAGCAGTCAAGGTTTGAGGATGAAGAAGCTAAAGCACTAAGTTCAAAAGGAAGTGTTCAAACTTAACAGAGTTAAGTTTTCAGAACTGCAAGCAAGCCAAACAGCTACTGTTGCCAAAGGCAGTAGAGAGAGGCAGTCTGAAAGGGTAATCCAACAAAGTCTTAGGCATCAGAAGTGCAATGATTAAACAAACAAAACAAAACAAAACCCCAAACAAAACAAAAAACTCCAAAACGTAACTACAAAGCAATGGAACACTGATTAGGTCTTCTTCCTTTTCCCCAGCATAGGGCTGTGCATCAGAATCAGGAGTAGCACTTACCACTCCCTACACTGAAACCTGGGCTGGAGAAGTGGAATACTGCTCTGAGCTGACAACCCAGAAATACTTCGCTGGGCTAGTACATCCTCAGCAACGAAGGAAGATTTCTACAGTGGTTAAATTTCAGTACTCAAGCTCTACGGTGTTTTGTACCATCTGGTGCGAACAAAGACCAAGAAAACATTTGTTCTTACTGGAAGAGTAGTAGATGGTAAACCAAAGAGTAAGGCTAGATGTCCTGGGCTCAGTTAACCTGGGGCAGGGCAAAAAGCATACCAAAGGATTTAAACAAGTGTTCTAGACAGTCTCAAATACTTCATGTGCTGATGTGTTGTAAATCTGAGTACCTGTTAGACTATCCCTGAAAATATAACAAAACAAACAGCCATCCAGTAAAAGTAATCTCTAAGAAAAGCAATCTACAGACCGCTTTTGAGCTAAGAGCAAGAGCTCTGCTATATCTCTCCAGAAGGTGTTGGCCCAGGTTACACAAACACCCCTCACTTGGCTGGACAGTTCCTGCACCGTCACCAGCAGATTGGGTTTCAGTCTGGATTTTGGGCTGCAATACAACTCTCTGCCTTCTGACATTTCATACACTACACTGCTTTCCTCATGACTCCCTGCAGATGACCCAAACAAAACAGAATACTCACCTCCCTCCAGAAGAGCAAAACATTGAGAGTTGTGAAACCTCAGGAGCAAGTTGATTTAGTAAAGAGGCACAGGTACACTCATAGAGAAGAGAACTTATCGTGAGTTTGGCAACTGGAGCATTAGAGGGGAGGACTGAATGGCTTTGACCACTTTGCAGCAAGTCTCAGGACAGGTCTCCACAAACTAATTCCTCTTACTAACAGTCTCTCATTCATTTCTTCTCCGTTTTAAATACGTGGGTCAAAGTTCAGACACTAAGAGGATAAGCCCTTTGGTTTGGCATCTTCACCATTTAATCTTCCCTGTTATTTCTGATCCTTTAATCGCATTGATAAAAGAGGAAAAGGCCCAAATAAAACTGTCCCAATGAACAAATCCCACAGCATCTGCCTGCAAAAGTTAACAGAACAACAGATTCTGGCTCCATGAAGCCCAAAGTGTCAGACAGACCTATCCTTGCAGACCTGAGAGCTCCAAAAAACCCTCCCTCTCTTCTGCAAGAAGTCCTCCCTCTTGATCTGTGTCACAACACCTCTTATGCAGCTGACAACAGATCTTCATTACACCAAATTTCTTTCAGAAGGCCTGATCTCAGTGTAGCCATCTTCAAGAACAGTTATTTTCCTGAAAGCAGCTTTGAACACAATTAATGAGTCCTTTGTGTTTGGCAAGCTCCTTCCCATGTGAGAGGAACAAAGAAGCAGCACAGAATGTGTACACACAGCTCTAATCCATACCAGCATTTCAAAGTGGCAGCTGGCAAGACACCCACACAGCCGCTCAAGTCCACGCTCTCAAAGTTGGCACCGTGCAATGTGATGTTGGTCAGAGTACAAGCATAAAGGTTAGCACCTAAGATACAACAAGGTTTTTTTTCTTTTTGCTCCCTGCAGCGTGACAGTGTATAAAACAACACCGGAGTGCAGCTCGCAGCCTGCACTTAAGCAGGACCACATCTTGGCAGAGTTTCCTAGTAGAAGACGGTCTGCTACAGTCTAACTCCTACATCCCAGCCTTCAAGTTTTAGTCATCACCAGGGCTTCTCTTCCACCGTTTTGTTCCCACCTTAGCAGTCACTTGGCTAATTATTCAGCATTGATCCCTTTATTCATTAAGCCACATCTTCCCAATGCCTTCCTGAGAACTAGTTTTCACTTGAGTTCTTTACTATTGGTTAAACTCCATTTGCTAGGGGTGAGGGGACTGAACACAGAATCCTTGGCATACCACAGAATGACACAGAAGACTCCCTTAGCCCTATTACAATGACTCAAGGTCATAATTAATTTCATTCCCCATCTTACACATTGGCATCAGACGTGTCTGGCAACAATATGCATGCAGAAGGCATTAACTCTTAGATCTTTTGAGCAGAAATAGCCCGCATTAAAGTGAAATCAGAAATTCTCTTGCTAGCCAGAGATGCTTAATGAGCAGCTACACAGTCAAGAGCCACAACATGTCTCCAGAGCCCTATTTCAGAGTTTTGTGCACAAGGAAATCCTTGAAAGCAATGAAGTTTTAACAGCTGCTTTGCAATACAGACAGCAGTGTAGTGACCAAGTGATGCACAGATGTGTCAGCATCTTTCCACACAGGAAGGGGGATGAAGCAATACACAAACCCAAAGTCATCCTTTGAGTCAATACGGGAAATGACCCTTCTTCTTAAGCATACCTTTAAAACTACATATCACATAAGTACATATGCAAAGCTAAGAAAACTTTAGAACTCCTTCTGCTTAGGGAACTGGTTCCTGAAATCTGGCCTATCACATGAGAACCACCAGACCTTGAAAAAGGGGTATCACTCAGGGGACACGGTGGCAATATCCAAGTTTGGGGAGAATTAAGTTTGGTCGAGTTGGCAGTCTATCCACAATCCAAGCACATTAAGGTGTTTTCTCTAGTATTTTTATCCCTTCTCTTCTAATGATGTTTATTTGCTCTTCACTTTATAGACTTTTCAGGAGGTTACTCAACTCTCTGGAACTCCTCTGATCCAGGAGAGGAATACATCTTCTGAAACAGATGACCTCAAGGCATCCTCAGACAAGGAGGCTGCTAGAGACCAACAGATTTACATACTGCCTGAAACCTCAATTTTCCACACAGGCAGCCTACACACAAGGCTCAAACATGCCTGGCACTGAACAGCCAGCCAGGGAGGGAAAAGAGCATATCGAGGGACTCACTTTAATTGGATGAAGGTTAATCCTAGTATCAGAGAACTCAGAAAAACCCTGTGCTGAGTCCCATCCAGTCTAACCCCCTCAAAGAAACAATCTGTATACGGATGCTTTGACTTTCTCTTCACACAGCTTGATACCTAGCAGGCATGCCATTATGAGGCAGGGCTCCTGTTATTCAGGCTAAAGTGTTCTGTTTATTGAGCTCTGGAGTACCTTACCATCTACCCATACCTTTCTCTAACTTGCGAGTTTGCATCCTTTGCTTACTTGATAAAGCTTATCATGTTAGTCCTTTCTTTGACAAGGAGTTCTCCACACAAGTAGCACTCAGGCACGATAAAAGATCCAGACATAGCTACTCTAATACTTCAGTTGGACTTCTGCTGAAACTGCTTGAAACAGATTCATGCAGAAAGCACATAAGCTACAGGTAAGGAGTAAGCAACAGACAGACTTTTGGCATGAACAGCCTCATTCTTGCACCAACATACAACACAAACCTATAACCACTCTGATCAGAGGTCTGGGCTTTCCGTCAGTATGTGATGCCTGTCACAGCAGACTGATCCATAGGAACAAGGAACTCGGCTTAGCCATTGCTTTTCTTTCACTAGCCAGCCTCCTGGCTGCAGGAATACACTACATCAAGTTCTAAACTGTGTTCTGTCAAAAGAGTAGAGACTTATAAAAGGGATATGCTTAGAACAGTGCCACCATGATCCAGCTCGCCACTGTCTCTGTCACGGTAGCTGCTATATTCAGGGGAAAGAAAAATGAACAAGAGTGCTGTTATCACAGCTCTCCCTAAGAGTCAGAACAAGCTCTCGATCAGAGCTCACAAACTTAAGGCTTACAGCCAAGGATCACAAGAAAAAAAAATACATCCGGAATAAGGAATCTACTGCAGAAGTGCTATAGACTCGGTGACTCAGTCATTTCAATTTCTCACCTACCTTGCTAGTATGAACATTAAAAAATTGAAAACATTTATATGTTCAGATTCTCTGCAAGAGTGGTGTTCAAAGCAGAAGGGAGGAAGGAAAGGCAAGCTGCAACTCTCAGAGAAAACAGCAGGGAATCAGCCTCAGATTCTGCACAGCTATTTCACAGCCAGTTTGGTGATCAAAATCACCATGTCCATTAAAAACTACATTTCTTCTCTCAATTAGAGCTTTACCTAAACTAAAAATAAAGCTTTCTTTCTGTAAAAGCTAGAGAAGACAGGTCTTAAAGAGTCCTTGGAAAGATACACACAATCTTTCTTTTGCCATACCAGCCTCACAAATCAGAAGAAATAGTTTGTCTAAGAGTTCAAAACAAAAGAGTTCCAGCAAAACACAGTTTAAAGGGTAATTTAAATTTGTACTGAAGCTTCCTCTTCACGTTAAAAAAATACAAAAAAAGAACAATAGTATTAATCAAAAGGAAACTGCACTTCAGAACAGTCTGACAAGTTAAGATTTGTAATCAACACATCTGAAAGTACTTTATAGGAGAGATAATCAGTACCCTCAGGCTTAAAGAAACTCAATTAATCGGTCAGAATGATGGTGAATGAGTAACAGCTCACAGAGGTCCTGAAGACAGCTATATCCTCCTGCATTTTCCAGTTTTTGTTCATACAAACTGCTTTGATCAAGTTTATTTACAGTCCTAAAGAAAGGAAGCAAGAAGAAAAAGACTTACCTCCTCCACAGACACAGGCAGGATAACGCGGCTGAAAGGGAATACAGAAACAGAAAGTTAACAAACATCCCTGCAGCTGCAAAACTTAACGTGACACATTCCTCCCAACAACAGCCACACAGCTCTCCTCTCCCCCCAGTATTCCAGCATCCACCTAGTGCGAGCATCCCGAGCGCTTATCTTTAGTCCCAGGACTAGTTATATAATAGCCTCAAAGAGAATCAATACATGGTAGAGCATAATTGCAGTCCTATACTAGAACCATATAATTCTCACAGACCCTTACTGGTAATGCCTTACCAGCCTACACATCGACACAGCATCAGAACAGTTGCACGTTCCTTCTCGCTACAGCCTTTCAATAGTCACATCTTATTTCTCATCAAGTTGTTGTAGAGCGTTGCTATGTGCTTCAACAATTTTGCAGAGATCTGTGATAGTCACAAGCCATTACACGACTTGCTTGTATGTTCTATCCAGCAGGAAAGACCACTAAATAGAGAACTATATGGAAGGCTGTCTCAGAGCTGACTGCAAAGCAAGGTGTTGCCATTTCTATTCATGAGTCACTTTTTTTCCCGTTGCGGTTTCCTGAATGCCTCTTAGAATCAACTGACTGGACTACAAAGCAAAAACTGCCAGAAGTCACACTGAGATTTTTTGAAAAAGACAAGAATAAAACTAAATTTAAAGCTGATAAAAATGCGTGCATGTTAGGGCCTTTAAAAATATTATATCTATCTCCAAAGCTAGATTTGTAGTTGACCTCTGCTTTCAGTAAGGATGATGTTGAAACAAGGAACCAAAGTAAGATACAGATATGAAATGGATCCGGCTACGGTGGAAGAATTCCCAGATCTTTGGGAATTAGTGTCAAAGAAATGAAGGTATAATGGGATCAGGAAAAAGTCATGTTTATTCATAAACTGATTTTTGAAAAGCAATACTGGCAAAAATCAAATTTTTTTCTACGCTAGAGGAACGTTACCAGCAAAACACCACAAGAAGTAAGAGGGGCAAAAGTTTTGAGATTATGCAAGATTACTTATGACAGCAATGCTTTATGCTGGCTGCAAAGTACTGCAGAAAGAGCTACTGAGAACTGCAGATGAAGTTCACTGTCAATAAGAAGAATAATGTGCTATAGGCACTCGTTTTCCCCAAACACATGGGGTTAATGAGCCCCACATTAGCTATCGCCAACAAATATCTTGGTGTCCTTATGGCAAAGCATCTGGAAACAGCTCAGTGGCAGTTCAAAAGTAGACACAACACCAGAAACTGGAACATCATACATACACACAAGAAAAGGCAGTTATGCCACTATAATCTCTCATGCTTCAACATCTTGAATATAATGCATATAATTCTGGTCACCTCATCTCAAAGAGGATACAGAACAAGTGAAGGAAGGCAGAAAAGATGATTGGAGATGGGAAAAAGCTTCTGAGGGAGAAGAAAGTAGTTAGACTAGGTTTTTCAGCTTGGAAGAAAGAACACTTAAAGGGTTAAGATATGGTAGAGAATTAGAGAGTCATGAATGGTGTGAAAAAGTGAATGGAGAAGGAACAATGACTATGTCTTAGGGCAGAACAACTCAGGAAATAATAGAAATCACTAGGCAACAAATTTAAGACCAATTGAGTGTACTTCTTTACATCATACATACCGAAGTTATGGGATTCCTTGCCAAACACAAGAAGTATAAGTAATTTTAAAATGGGATTTGATCAATTCATGGAAGTCCATATGCCACTTACTGGTAGGATATACTGAACAACAATCATTCTGCTCACTATATATTGCTTCCTAAAGATATCTGCTAGAAGGCAAGATGGAAGAGGACCTTTGGTCCAGCTCAATATGTTATTTCTTACATAAGGGAGAGAAAAAAAAAAAAAAAAAAGGATTTCCACAGGTAGACCATGCCATCAAGCATGACATTAGGTTAATTAACTGGACAAAACTGCAGTAAGAATGAAAAGAGGGACAGGATGGTAAGTAAAGGAAAAGACTAAGAAACAGGGAAGAAACAACGTCTTTGGAAGAGTTCAAATATTTTTCTTTAGAAAACCTGGTGTAAAAAGATTGATGTAAGCTAATGAAATTCCATTTAGAAAACTGGAGGACACTAGATCTGAATATTATCTTAAGAGTTCACTGTTTATGAATGGAGAAACAGAAACACAAGGCTAAATAGTTTACAATTCGTTTAGCCTAGCAAACCAAGAATGAGGGGGATGACTAACACTTACAGGTAGTCAAGTGGTAAAGGAAGAGGGAAGACTACTCGGGAGGATCCAGAGGAAAAGCTTTGCAGGAGCAGCAACAGAAACAAAGACTCCTAACTTTGGGACAGAACTTGATCAACTTATGAGAAATTATATGATGCGGTTGCCTGCCATATCAAAGGCCTGAAATGATGAACACATTTAAGATCCCTCCTAGATCAAAATTTGCCTCAAATGACAGCAAAGGGAAGTACAGCTGCAGAGAAGGTCAGTGTCATCATCGTCACTTCACAGGAAAGGGAAGTGAGTCTCTACACTCTGATTCTCCTCAAGGTCTTCCGATGCAGTTTAAATCAAAATAAGGAGAGCAAGCAAGACCTGAACCAGCATTTACAAACCCTGAAACCAAAAAAACCCCAATCAAACAAATGAACAAAACCCATGCAGCTTATCTGTAGGATGGATAGGTAGAAATGAAAGCTAAGTCTGAAAGACTGATAGGACATCATATGAAAACGTTAAAGCTATCGCTGCATAACCATCAGTACAAGAACCTGTACAGAAAAGATTGACTGTCTGACAATAAAAGATGTGACATCAAGTTTTTGTAATATTGTTCTATTACTATAACATCTCCTAAAATACCTATGGAGCATATAGGAATACCCATTTGATTTAGTAGGGATGATGTGACAAGAGGTCACAAAGATGAAAGAATAATCTGCTCAGATGACATGCAGTTACAGCTCACTTATATTTTACCACCTACACTAGGTAGGCAGTAAGGTACCTGTATGCATTGTTGGGGCAACCAGAATTAATCAAACAATAACAGCAAAGTATCCAAAACAAATAGTTTCTATATGCCTTAAACAACTGCTTCCTGGAACATGAGATTTAGTCAAAAACCACCTCAAATAGCATGTAAAATTGGCAACTTCCACATACAACATCAAGGAACATTTATACCAGAACTAGTAGAGTGACACAACTCAGAGAGTGCAACTGTTAGAGCTAGTTGGGAATCCCAAGAAGTCAAAAGAAAATGCTCATTTCTAAAGTACAGTAGCAACCTTGACTGTCCTTAGAGCCACCTATGTCTTAACAAAGACACAAAGAAGGGAAGAAAAGAAACAGGACAATATAGCTAATGACAAGAATTAAAAAGCTTAGTGACCCTTCTGAAAATAGAAATGGAAGCCTCTAAAAAGAAACAAATTTCGTAATTCTGGTCTTTTAACCTTTAGTCTTAACATTTACACTTCACATTTGTTTCTGAAACAGGCTGTGTGAAAGACTGGTAGATATGTTGATTTGGTGAGGTAAATGACAATATCAAGTGAAATGACTTTTGGAAGTGATGCTCATCAAAATGAACTTTTCATACTCTCAGAAATCTGAAAATTCCAAGTACCTATGTTCCTACCTACGAGATGCCCTGTGGGTAACATAGCTCACTGGCAAGTGAGCTCTACTGCAGTACAGGGGATGAGATTGTAAGCAGAAGCATGAAAAAGATATATGAATGCCAATAGAAATAAACCAGGCTGGTGCTATAAGAGGAAAAGTACACTAACCAACTAAATTCATAGGAAAAAAATCAATGAAACAGATGTTATAGAGGAAGCTGTTAATTATCTCTTCATGCACCTGAAACTAAGCACTTAGTCCAGGTTTCTGTCTGCTACCCAGTTTAACACCACAGAAGGTAACGGTGTCTCTATGTGACAAAGACCAGCTCTGCTGCTCTTACACTCTGCACCCCTATTGTTGGATAAAAATAGCAAGAGTTTAAGGATTGGTGGAAAAAAAAAAAAGTTAATCAAGTTTAAAGACAACTACAAGGATCAGTACAACCCTCAACACAGTTTTAATATTTAAATCCACACCATCGTCCATGATCCGGCAAAGTAATTGCTATAAAGAGGCCACCATCACCCAGGTAAACGTGTCTAAGAGAAGACCTGAAAACCCACTTTATCATTGGGATCACAGCAATCTTCTATAAGGGGAAAAAAAAAAAAAAGCCTCTTCCATCAGTCAAATGAAGTGTAAAAGAATAGAATGCACTTAAGAATGGACTCAAGTCTACCTTAAGAATTCAGCAAATACATGCAGTAGTATGAAGAGCTCGAAAACACCTAGCCAAAGTGCAAACGAGCAGACCACGGCAGCAAGCACAAAGCAGGTGAACGCAAGACCTCAAAAAGCGACGTGACTAATAGTTCCACACACTCGCGACAGATCGACCAGCCTGTTTTCCACCCCTTCTTTCCCATCACGGGGCACAACAACCGCAGCTGCCTCAGGGATGGCGAGGAACTCCAAGGTGAGGTTTCCACATCAAAAAAATATTTTGGAGCTATCTTATATCTGGCACATTCAGTCTTGTTGGGAGTCTCTAGTTAGAAATGACCCAGCTGAAGGAGAGGAGGGGGGCCAAAACCAGGCTCGCCATTAGCCCTGTTACAACGAGAAGGGGCCGAAAAGCCACTGCCCCGCACAGAAACCCCTGTGCCTTGCCCCGGCGGCTCCCGGCCGGGGTGCGAGCCCAGCTCCCCGCTCCGGCAGGGCCCTTGGCGCCATCAGTCCCTCCCCGGGCCACCGGGAACATCCCTCCCCGCCCCCCCACCAGTGCGGAGCCGGCGGCGAGGACAAGTGGCCGCGGAGGCCGCGGAGGGGGGGGGGGGGGGGGCATCGCCGTAGGGTTCCCCAAGCCGCCCGGCTAGGCAGCGGAGAGCCGCAGCGGCGGTGCGCGGAGGGGGCAGCGGGAGGCCGGTGCCCGCCGGTTGCCCAAGCGGAGGGTGCCGCTGGCAGCCGCCGGCTCCCGGGGCGCCTCCACCCCGCCGCCGCCGCCGCCGCCACCGTGACCTTCACTCCCGCCCCCACCGGCGCCGCGGCCCTCACACAGCGCTTCACCCCCCCTCCTCCCGCTCCCTCATCGCGGCCCGACACCGGCCGCAGTACAGGGCAAGGCCGGCCCGGGCCGCCCCCCCGCTCCCGGCCGGTTACGGCGCCAGGCCCGGGCGAGCGCCGCCGGGGGGGTGACCGGGGCACAGCCGGAGGGGTGAAGGGGACCGAGGGGTGGGGAGGAAGCTCCCCGCACTCACTATTCCTTGATGAGCACCATGGCGGCGCCTCCCGCCCGGGCCGGCCCCGCTGAAGGTGACAGGCGCCTCCCGGCCGCTCCGCTGGACCGCGCCGCACCGGGACGGGGCGGGCGGGGGAAGAGGTGGGGGGGGGGGGGGGGGGGGGGGGGGGAGCCGAGGCGGCGGGAACAGGGGCGGGGCGTTTCTGCGGCAACGGCTGCGTCACGGCGCCACGCAGGCGTCCTGCCCTCAGCGGCGCGCGCGCGCACGGCGGCCGCGGGGGAAAGGGGGCGCGAGACCTTCCCGCCCTCCGCGGCGGCGGGAACGAGCGTTTCCGTCAGCGCGACTCCCCCTTCCCCCGCCACCCAGCCCGGCCTGAGGGACACCCACCACCGCCCCCGCTCCACGGGGTCTGGGACACGCTTGGGGAGGAGGAGGAGGAGGGCTGGCAAACGACGGGGAGAGCGAGCGGGGAGGTCGGGGCGGCTGTCAGGGTGAGGGGGGCTGGGGCTTCACCTCGACAGCAGGTCACGGTTTACAGCGTTTGCAAGTCCTTTTTCAGTACTGCTGAGCAGCGGCCCCCCGAACTGAGAGTAGCCCCAGATATTTGTCAGAAGACAGTTGCAAAAAGCCCTTTTATGGAACCCCTACTCATTAAAAAAACAGCTAAAAGCACTAGTTTTACTACTTGGTCACTGGAATCACAGATCAAGGGCTGTCTTTATTAGATGGGCAAAATGAAATGCCATACATTTAGCATCACCAAGCTCAAGCATGGATAACCAAAATGTGCAGCTTTCCTATTGACACCCTGCACCTCTTCTCTAGCATTCCCAGTTAAGGCCAGAGATGTTCATCTTTCATTATTTGATACCTGTTCACTTTGCATAATTCACCTTGATCTCTTAGCCTGCTGTCTATATTAGAAAAAACAACAGATCAAAATTTTCTCAGATAGAGATCCCTTAAAATCTGTTCGCTCCTAGCCTAGAGATGAAAGAGGCAAGGAAACAGTCAACGTGCAGCCAAGCAATTTGGCAGATGACACCATGTACAGCATTCATGCTTACACAGCCTCATTAGGAACCAAGCAATACCTTTATTACGTTCAGCCTCAAAAGGAAAACTAATGATTAACTTAATACCACATTTATTTTTAGATAGTACTGCAAGAACACACATCACCTTACAAACACAGAAAAGATGACACAGGCCTGGCGCAAGGAGCTTACGATTCAACTTTGACAAACACTACAAAAAATGTTGTGAACAGGACCCCCTAATGCTGTCAGAGTAAGAAGAGGGGGCTTTCTGAAAAAGGGGATTGTCCCCAGAGTAAAAAGCAAGTGACAGGGTCAGGCACAAGGAAGTGACAAGCAGCAGTAGGAACGATGACAACGCGGAGCACAGGACACTTGATAAAAACAGATTGTGCAGAGACAGGCTGGGCAGCACTGGTAGAGAAACAAGGACCTGGAGGGTTTATAATTAACATGTAAGAATGCATCTACATAACACATCATTGTTCCAGAGCTATTCCAGAGAAGATAACAGGGTGAAATACAAATCAGACATAGCTTTAAAAAAAAAAACCAAACCAACAGTCCATTCTCATCAGGAATCCTACTGTAATATTAGTTTCCATTATGATTTCATCCTTTACCCTGCAGTATTTGCTTTATATTTTGTGGCATATTTTCCAAATTCATTGGCTTGTCAAGAGGGAAATCCCCTACTTTAAAACATTTTAGTGATTTACTTAGTTAAAATCTCATTATCCTACAATTTTCCACTGTAGGCATAGCATGAAGAGGCCAGGCTTTGTTGTGGGAGTTGAACATTTTGATTGCTGTAGCAGCACTGCAGTTAAGTTGGAGTCTCAGCAAGATTTGCTTTTTTTTTTTTCAGGCATCCATGTCCAGTTTCATCTCAAGGATCCAGATGCTCTACGACAGTAACTGAATAAAGTTATAAGTGTCCTGTTAAGCAAAACAGCACAGATTTTCTATGCTACTCGATAGCATCATTGCATTGGTGCTATAAAGATTGTATTGATGAGGCTTAGGTACTGACAGATTAGTGAAAAGAAAGAAGCTGTCATCCTTCCCTTCCCCGCTATTTTATATTTTTTTAAAAAACATGGATGCACATTAAATGCATGCAAGAGTCAGTAGAAGCCAGCAGCAGTGTTTCCAGAAGGTGCAATCACCTCTTCATAGCAACATCCTTGACTGAGGGCTCCTCCAAACAGCAAGTACTCACAGATCGGGTTTCTGCTTCATGACATTCAGCTGGGGATGCTTCTGTGGAGGAGATGAGGTCTCTCCCATGACCAGCCTCCTTGTACTTCTCACATGGATGAGGGTAAGGCAGTACAACAGGCATAAAACACACCCCTACAAATTCTAGCATTTAAGAATTACAAAAGTAAGTTAAACACACTGACCTATATTTGAGCTATACAGGTAAATGCATTATTGATTTAAATCGATGTGTCTCTTTGGTCTTTGGTAGCCCGTTGATTTTTTCCACAAGGTGGCTCATACACACAGAAGAGCGCATGAGGAATCTCCTTGGTCCTGCATCCTTTGGCTAGAAAGCAGCAATGCTGTTTTCCCCACTCCAAACATAACTAATCCACACTTACATCCCCAAAGCATCGAGGCAAACAGCCCATGAACAATCACACCTAACAGGACCATCCCAAGTGTTTGTTTTTGCACCATGCAAGACAACATTTAGAAGAGGCTGAAGCCCGAACAGCCTGTCCTCCCGGGGGCTCACCCCTGCAGGAGATGCGGTATTTAAGTAGTTATGCCACAATCAGTAGAGTATTTGCACATCTTGCACGCAGATGCAGTTTTTTTGCTAGATAAATTTGAGACTGCTTTTGAAATTAATTTGGTTTACAACTGTCAAGAGTAAATTAAACCCCACAACATCAGTGCAGTGTCTCGCCTAGCCCAGCATGTATTTTCTCCCATCTTTGACCAATTCTTAAGAGACAGAGCATGTAGAACAGTAATCTTTCCTTGGCATAACTTTCTTATTTACAGCAACTTAAAATCTCCCTGAGTTAGCGGATGCATCAGACCATTGTTTAACCAGCCCCTTTTTTAAAAAGTTACACTTCTGTTCCCCACTAGGTTCTGCAGCAGTGAATTCCACTTTGACTTTGCACTGCACGAAAAAGCATTCCCGTTTGTCTGTTCAACTCTGAACAACTAAAACTGTTGTGTACCCCCTAGTCCTGGTGCCTGCAAGCCAAAGGCACACTTTATTCTCAGTCTGCAGAGCTTGAAGCTGAATCGAAGGCATGAGCTCTATTCCCCACAGCTGACCAGCAGCTTCTAAACACCATGGCACATCAGCAGAGACACTGACCACATATATTCACCATTTTATCAGATGAAACTGGGTTAGAGGATATTCCTAGTAAAGGGCAGGAACGGGGAACTGCAGTAGGTAGATGGCAGGAATGAAAGGGTGTTCTTTAATTTAGCTGCACATACTGCAAAGGCAGCATCACCTCCACTGCGATGACTTCATGAAAATCTGCCACTCTGTATTCCACCATTTTGCAAAGCCATTTATATCAGGAATTTGAGCGACATAAGAGTGGAAGCTATCACATGCAGTATTCTGAAACTGAGGTGGAAGCAATGCTGAGTTAGCACACTGACACCTTCCAACAGCTGTCTCTATTTTTAAAGACACTGAGCCTGAGGACTGTGGCTCAGACACTCACCTGTCTGAGCTCTTACTAAAAAAAGATACTTAATCTGTCATTGTCATGTCACAAATATCTCAGAGCAAGAGTAGGAATCTTCTTAAAATATTTAGGAGCAAGTATAGTAATACAAAATGCAGAATCCTGCAGAAAGCCCTCTGGAAACCTAGGCAAGCTGTACTACTGCTGGTGGGTCTCCGAACATGTACTTGAGACAATGCCAGGTGAACACAAAAGTAAATCAAAACTCTGCCCCCTTAATTATTGCTCGACACAAAAGAAAGAAAACCTGGGAAGGTCATGAAATCATCACCAAAGCTAGAAGCCAACAAAAGATAAAAAGTTCTAGAAGAATAAAGTGTTGACAGCAGGCGATAAGGCTGTCTTGAAACAAACACATTTAATAAAGGCAACACAATAAAAAAAAAATCCACAATGTGTAAAATACTCAAGTGGCAAGTCATTTCCAAACGAGTGTCTGAAGACTAGAAGGTACCGTGGAGCGGAGTGGCATCTGAACTGCCCGCCGCAGGCGGCGACTCGAGATGGCGCTGCTGTCCCACAGAGCTGCCCGGTGCTGGCGCGGCCACCAGCCAGGGACCCGCGGGCTGCTAGCCCCTCCTGCCCGGACTCCTCCTGCCCAGGCCGCGCAACAGGTCACCGAGCTGGCTTTTCTGGGAAGGTGAAGGCCTGGCAGGGCTGGGCGTCTGCACGCTTCAAGCCATCAGCAAGGGAGCTGACGCCCAGTTTCCAGGTAATTTCTCAAAGGAAGATCTGTGTGCACTGTTGTTTCTAATCCCCAGCTTAGAGCTAACAGGTAACAGGGCAGTGACTGAGTCTTGCACTTTTCCGACCAGACATAAAGAAGTTGAATGACTCACCCCCTGCCAGGCTTCACAGTAATGCAGGAGTTGGCGGTTCAGAAAGCACCACCACTACCATCTTCATAACTGTTTTATTTCTGCCCCCAACCTTCCTGCAGCCACTAGCTCAGCCCAGCCCAGCGTGTACATTCATCCTCAACGCTGCGCAGTTCCTGCTCCCAGCAGGTCCACACAGTGCAGTGGTTTAGTCACACGGCTACAGAGGCTGAGCTACCGACCTCAACAAGGTTAAGGGCTGAAAAGGTGACTTTAAACAAGACTTAGGAAAACCTCTATAAAAATAAGCAGGTTAAGAATTCCCTTTGTATTCCCTCCATGGTGAACAGGCCTGGGGCACCTTTACGCCCATCTATTGCTTTGTCAGTGTCACCATACAATCACCACATACTCTGTCCAGACAGAGCGTCAACGTTGCAGAAGGCTCTTAATACAGCCAAACCGGCAGCTTTTTGGTCAGTCACAGTAACCTGGTGTTCAGCAGCTTGGGGGCTATTATCACGACAATGTAAATAAGCTATGGCTAGAGGAAGAATTACATCACCACATCACCCTGCCATATGTCCACAGGATCCAGTTACCAGACACAAAGGAGTGTTCTGCACAATTCGTTTCAACAGAAAGTCAGTTCACGACACGTGAACACCAAGTTATTTGGGAGCCCCAGAACTCAGCTTCAAGAAGCTTCTCCACTTTACGCACTGCTGCTCCCCTCCCAGGGTCATGTTGGAGGGAAGAGGCAGCAAAAGGCAACAAGTCTCAAAGCACTTCATCGGTAAACAAGATCCAATTCCTATCTCAAAGGTTCCAGGACTGCAGACAGTTTAAAAACACGTACAGGTGGTTTGCAGGCCGGGAAGAAGAGGAATTCCAGGCCTTTGAAGGCTTGGTCTAGGACCAAGCAGTCCACTAGGCTCTTCATTTCGGTGTGGAAGGCAGATCCACTGCTCAGTCTGTGTCATTTGCAGTAATAAAAGGTTTGGGAGCTGTCAGTGCTAGCAGCCAACATTTAGCAATACACTGAAGCTGTGCTCATACACATAGGAATAAAATCCCCTTCCCTGCCGCAGAAACAGTCTGGGGTATGTCTGGATAGACATTAAAACCACTGGGTCCAGCTACATATCAAGCAGAAAGACCATTATGAAGCCTCAGGGAGGGAGGGAAGAGAGTGCAGCTCACATCTGAGACAATGTCAGCCAAGGTTGGGGGAAGAAAGGGAGAAAGCAGACTTCGGTGTGCTACATTTGCAAACTCAAATTATGGTCTTTCTTCCCTCTTCCCCCATCCCTTTATTCCTTCTCTCCCCAGTTTCCTATGCAGAGACTGCCACTGGAGAGTGTGATCAGGGGATAATTTAAGACACAGTATCTGCATGGCCTTTATAAAAAGGAAAAGTGTCCCGTGTTCTGGAGTAAGGAGTGGGAAGTCTCCTCCTGCCACGTATCTGAGGAAAGCTCAGTCATGATGTCCGGCCCTCACTCCAGTGATGAGCAAAGACTGGCAGAGCCAGGAGAGAAAAAGCCTGGCTTACACCACAGGTAGAACCCACGGATGTGGTAGGAACCTGTACAGGGGAGGCTGTACTTGAGAAGCACCAGTTTAAACAAAGGCTTCCTCATTGGGAGTGCCATTGATTTTGAAGAAAAGTTTGGCATCATCCATCTTCTGTTTCTTTTCTCTCTCTAGCCTGCGTCTGTAGCAGACCAGGTAGATTGGAAGGCAGAAACCCAATAAGCTCACACCAAGCAAGCCAACGTTCACCTGGAGGAAGAAAGACAAAACAAAAATCAGGCAGGCTAGGAAGATAACAACCCAGTCACGCGTGCTGAAGAGTCAGAACCCAGCCCACGTCACTCAGCTGTGGGCAAACCAGGAGACGCCCTGCTCAGTGTATTGGCAACAACCTCCACTGTATTTATATTTACACTCCTGTGCCCAGAGCACCACATGTATAAGCTGAATGCTGCAAGGTTGTCACTCTGGATCATGGCTGCAGGAGTCTTGTTCCACAGAACAGGCAGGGCTGTTTAAGTTACAATTCTTTTACAGCAAGTTTGCTGACTGTAAAGCAACAGGCTGCTGAGGTGGGCACATGTAGCCCAGAGACCAGGACTCTTCCCAAGACCACCCATGCCACGATTTTATTGAGCTGCCCAGACAGACTCTCATTAAGACACCACATTAGGCCAATCCTCAATAGCCACTTAGCTTTCTGGACAGTAGCATCAGCAACCCAAAATTGACAGGTAATTGGAGCTAATAGCTCTCAAGGAAACAGTATTTCTACTGCATTTTGAGGTCCACATAGATTGACTCACTTTTACCTGACAGATTTTGACTTGCCACAGAAACTTAGCAGAAAGCACTCCTGCAGCCATCTCCCTTCCTCCTTTTCCATACACCAGCACAAGGGTTAATGGTTTTTCCTTCCCAGAGAATGGGAAAGCGTCTCCTGGACAGCACCAAGGTAACAGCAGACTAAGGGGCATGTAAAATTCCAGCTGTTTTTAACCTTGGTCCATGCACAGGAGTCAAAATGAGCCAAAATCATCTTATCCACCAAACTTTCACATTAAATTTGAGAAGAACTTGCCCAGAGAGGGTCTCCTTCCAAAGGTCCCGTCAATGCCATAAAAAGAGGCTGCTGCAGAAGGGCGAAAAGGGCACTGATCAACGACTGCAACCCTGTCAAGCTGCCAAACTGAGTAGAGGGGTATCTGTCAACAGAGAAAGCAACAGCATTATTATGTGTCACCTTGACTGTGCACGTCACCCAGATCAGATTACATTCCCAGTCGACTAACAACAGAGCACAGTCCCAATCAGGCACACTATGAAGAACTTCTCTCTCCTGGACTTATGTATAACTACCTCTTTTTATAGAGTATTTAGTTATACCCGACGGTGTGCGCAGTGCTCTCTAGAGCAGAATGCAGCTGGTGACAGGGCTGGAGCCTTCCTCTCCAGACTATCCTCATCCTGAGCTCTCAAACTGAAGAAGTATCAGATCCAGCTCTTGTTTTGCAGCTGTACCATAGCCAGATGGAAGTGCTTATACAACTACTGTTCCTATTGCACAGGGAGAAGTGTTGGTATTTACAAGTTAAAAGCAGGGCCTCTTTATCCAGATGACAGCATTTGCAGCTGAGCAATCATTTTCATCTGGTCATAACAATTTGCTCCCTTTAGAAGTGAGTGAAACCTGCACAACAGGTTAGTATGTGTTTTCCTTGTTAGAGGACAAGTCTGATCCTATGTCAAACTGTTTCAATACTGTTGATTGGAAAGTGCTGAATATCAGATACTACTAATGGAAAAAATAAATTTCAGGAACAGTCTAACATCTCTCTTACCCTGACTGAGCTGTGTTTAAAAAGGGTCAGGTTAAACTAAGCTTGGAAAGAAAATAGGAGATCAAAACTTTCAAATATTCAAAGAAGTCACATTCAAAGCAAAAATACCTCAACTCCAGGAAGTTCCAGGAGTTGCTACGGTCAAACAGCATTAGTTCACAAGCAAGCTGATACGTACAGCAATAGGCATTTACCTTGCCTAAGACAAAAATCTTTTGCTTTGAGCTGCCAGGGAACCAAAAGTTTATGCATTTTTTAAGTAGAGTCTTAGATGGATTTTCTGGTCTGGATTCCCCAGACACTGGGACCAAAACCTTTGACAGGAGTCTGTAGAGTTGTGGAGTCTCCATCTGTGGAGATATTCAAAACCCAACTGGATGGAGTCCCAGGCAACCTGCTCTAGCTGACCCTGCTTGACATGAGGGTTGGACTAGATGGTCTCAAGAGGTCCTTCCCACCTCAGTGATAACAGCTTCTTTCTGTTCCTCTGTCCAACAAGCTCAGGACAGAGGGGCAGATCTGTTTTCAAAACCAAAAGCGTTGCTTAATAAGGAAGAGCATTCAGATTCAGCTATTGATAATTTGGTAAGTTGGAAACAGGATGGATGACCTGTCCTGGGAAAGGGAGTAGGCATCACAAATGGTATCTTGAGCAATGCTTTACCAATGTAATTTCAGAGCAGACCAGTAGCAATGTATTCAATTATGTTAATGTTTTACCTGGACACATACACATAGCTACTCATTACAAGACAAAAAAAGCCTTGAGTTCTTACTATATAACCTTAGTGTCAATAGCCTAGTCTCAGCTGAGGCCCATTCATAGCTGTGCCTCTCATTGCAGTAGCTATGCCAAATGGGTGAGCTGCTTCTAAACAAGAAAAGTCTCAGCTAGGACTTCAGTCTAGCTACTGTCGTATCCAGTGGTGACCACGGAAACAAGCTGCAACATTTTTCCCCTCTGATCATGAAGACTTCACTTCCTGATCTCCCTCTCACCTGGAGAGCTTATCATCCCAAGTCAGTTTATTTGTCCAGCCATGTATTATAGGTAAGCAGAGACTTACACAGCTGCATAGAGGCCTCCCACAGCTGAGTGGATGAATCCTCTCACAATTGTGTGCAAAATGAAGGAAAGAATCTGGAAAGAGAAGCAGAAAAGTGTCACACCCTAGTTACCACCTAGGTATTCCAGACCCCAACATACAACTATTCCTAAAGCTATTCTCCTTTCCAGTACACAGCTGGGCTTGAAAACCCAGAACCAAAACCTGAAAGATCAGCACAAGGGAAGAAATTTGTACTTGTCTCTAAAAGCACTGCTTTCCCTTACTTTGCAACGGCTAACACGTAGTGACCCCTGAGGTTAACCACACGCAAGACCCATCTCATCTGCAGATGGAACTGCTGCAAGGACATGTCCCCAGCAACCTGTGGCCAGGGTCACAATGCTGTTTTTACTGCACTTGTGGCCAATTTAGTTAATTTTCCACAAGTTATTGCAGACAATACGCAAGTATGAGCAAACTATATCTGTTTGCTTATGTCATCAAGGCATGTTTAAGTATAGCATAAAATCACTGAACTCCTCTGCCAAAAACAGGTGGTGCCACAAAATAAATATTTTAACAGGTTTATAATCCCACAGGTACCACTGGGCATAGCATTTGATGCAGAAATAACCTCCTGTATATATCAGTGTCATGCTTCTTACAGCAAATTTTCTGAACCTCAGCAGCTTAAAGAGCCCAGGTTAAATGCACAGGCACTGCTGAGAGGATCTTGGTAGAAAGCATTTGTTGTTACAGAGCTCAGCTGCAGAAACTTCTAAGTGTGAATAAATTGTAGATCAACTCTTGATATTTTAACTGTAGCTGTTTCTTTAGGTTCTCTCAAGAGATGTAAGCTGCGTAGTATTATTTGTTTCATATCTAAGACTGGGCTTCCCAAAGCAGTCCAGGAGTCTCCCAGCAATGCCAGAAATCCCCCCTGCCACAAGCTGGTTCTGCTGGCCTGCAGGACCTCCTGGCACCATCCTGCCCGTCATTTTGCCAGGACCCACACTGCCAGCCCCTCCAGGACACCCACCCATTTCACCTATTCACCTGCAACGGTAGATTAGGAATAAGACAGGTGATTCCAAATCCAACCAGCAGGACGTTTGTGAATGCAAAGGCATTGGTGGCATTGGTGATTTTCTGGATCTGACGATCACGCTTTTTCTTTTTCTTGTCACTTCTGGAAGGATAGCAAAACCTATGTTACAAAAAGCACTTTCAGCAGCTACTGGAACTCACAGCAAGATTCTCCACATATCACATCAACTCTGTCTAAACCAGTTTGGCTAGAGGTCTGCCTAATGAGGTGGTAGGGTCTCCATCAGTGAAAGCTGAGGAACATCTGGGCAATTATTTCAGTGCTGTTACTCTTACTGTTAGGCTAGAAGGGCAGTCTGAGCTTCCCCTACTACAATTTAGACTTGCTCTTCTTGACTGATCTTAGCAGACATGGAAGATAGTTTGGTCCTTTCCTCTGCAATTATCAAGTCTTCCTTCAGGCTTTCTTTTCTATACTGAAGAACCAATATTCTTTTCAGTCTTTCATCACAAAACACATTATGCAGAGCAGAGGAGGCCTGCTACGTGGCTGCATGTCCCGTGTGGCGCACACTACGCACTGCTCAGCGTTGCTCTCCTCATTCTCTTCCGAGCCATCATCGCATTCTTTCAGCCGCCAGTCCATGATGTACCCGATCACAGGCGCCGTCAGCAAGCACAGCAGTTGCAATACCCCAAAAATGGAAGTGTAGAGAGCCACTGCAGGGCAAAAAAAATTAAAAAAAAAAATTTAAAAAGTTTTAAGTCCAAGTGATACTGTAGCAGCAACAGAAAAAAAAGATGAGAGAAAAGAAGCTGTTCCTCCCCATTGAGAGCCCAGAGCCCAGGTACTGACAGGCTAACAGGCAGGGCTGAAGGAGCTGGGACACCAAAGCCCTGCTTCATCATTTAGCCTCCCAGAGATGACATCAGGGTGGACATACTGGGCGCACTTGCTTCAACCATTCTGATCCTGCACTACTATTCTCTGAGCAGCATCAGCCCAACTGCAGGTAGGGCTCCAGAAATGGGGCCCAGCAACTGCTTAGTGTCAGTGAGGTTTATTCTGGCTACGACCAACAGGGAAAGTTCTTACAAGCAATATGTCCTGCACAGCCAGCCCTGCCTTAGTCATCTCTTTTCCTGCCTTCCCAGGAGCTGCAGCTACATCTTCTCCAGCCAGGAAGTCCAGCAAGGACAAGCCAGGCTGAGAAGGTGAGGACTAACATATTTTGTGCTGAATGGACAGGTTTGGAGACAGGGGGAGTGGAGATGAGCAGCAAAAAGCACAGCATCTGAGAGCAATCATTAAAAACTCAAATTGATGAAAACTCCCCATGTGTTAAACATGGGAGAAGTGTCTACACGGCTTGCTAAGGGAAAGCTGATGCTCGAAAAAAACTGTCCCCTCCTGTTACTGAACAGTTCCTCCACCCTGCAATACTTTTTCCACTTCCTCTCTGCAGCCCACGTGATGGATTTGTAGGCATCACACAGAAGGGCGAGTCATGGTGTACCACAGCTCTGAAAGAAGGATGTAATTCTGAAACTGCCCATTTCAGCACAGAGTACTTACAAGTTACAGCACTGTAAGCAAAACAACCAAAGAGAATTTTAGTTCATCCCTCACAACACATTTCTAGAGATCTAGTCAAAGCAGTACAGCCAGGATTTATACCAAAATCAACTTGGTAATGGAGAGAAGTTTCCAACAAGCCTTTCTCTCCTATACAGTAGTATCAAACCCTAGCACGGCTGCCTTGCTGTGCCCGGGCACAGCACCTGATGATACTTTCCTGGCTCCAGTCGCTGGCAGGGGAACCAAGAGGAACTTCCAACTCCAACCTCACATTCATGCCCCCATTACCTCTGCAAAGGCAAGCCCCGAAGTGGCCCCACATCCCATCTCATTATAGCAACTGCTGTAGCCAAGAGAGACAGGTGGCATCACCCTCTACAAACACTCCTGGAGCTGATTTGCTGTTGTCTGGTTATTTTTTAATAGAGGGTAAGAAGCAAGCCACGCTGTCATGTTTTGCCTCTTCATGCTATTCTGAACACTTAATCTTGGGCTCTAAACACCAAGAGCAGAAGCCAACTTGAAGCAGGGAATGAAATTTATGGGGTCAGCAAGAGAAGGACAGACAGTAGCTGCTACAAAATAGGGCAAACATTCTTTCCTGTGGAGGGTGGGGGGGGGAGAACAGTACCTAGCAAGTACCAGCAGAAGTAGATATGGCAGAAGTAGAAGCCTGGATAGAGCAAAGTGTACACACATGGGCACAACCCTTTACATCCACCGTTCTACATGTCTTTCCCTCAAAGCTATCCTGAGCAAGCACCTCATACAGCTGAGTCTTCCAGCCCACCCTGATTCTACCCAAGGTCTCCAAGTATTACCAGATTTGAAAACAAGGTGGCAATTTATGAAAGATGCAGCCAAATTTCATGTTCTAGACACAACAGGCCTACTCTCTCCTGACTTCCTACAACACAATGATACAGTCATTTACAGAGCTACTGCACTCCCTAGCTTCTCCCCCATCTTTGGGGGCTTTGCAGAAGATAAGTAGCCACAGGCTGACTGCTTTTTCCACCTCCAGATTTCATGACAGGTCTAAGTCACCGTAATCTGCACAGGAAACAGGACTTTCAAGGACACATTGCCTCACTGCAACTTAAGGACTTTACTACCTATTTGAATGATTTTCCCCACATCCTTCTCTCCTGTTCTAGTCCAGGGAATATTTAAGTTTTCTTTGATCATAACACTTGCAGGATTGACTCAACTCTCTTCTTCCCTTGCTGAATGATCCCTTCACCTGCAACTGCTCTCAGGAGCTCTCTAAACAAACCACTTTCAAGTAAATAACTGCAAGAAGAATGAGAAGTCCAAGGGAGCAGTGTCCCATCCTCTTGTGATCTGCACAGATTACATTTCTAGAGAGCTGCACACTTCTTGGAACGACTCTTGCAGCCTGACACTGCTGCGACTAGACAATACCACTGTTTTGCTGATGCCATGGAAACACCAAGACAGCTACTGCACTGAGAGCCCAGGCTACATTCAGGGGGAGGAAGGGGAAAATGGGAAGGAATTTTAAAGGTGGCACAGAAAAAAATGCAATGCACCCAACGGGCACAATCCCTTATTTAACATGGAGCTTGATCTAAACAGAAGTGGCAGCATATTATAGTTAATATTAATTCTAAAATACCAAGGAGGGGAGGAGAGGGAAAAAAATGAAAGATAAGTAGAGCAAGCCAGGGTAAAAAGAAAGAAAGAAAAAAATCAATGTGAAAGAGTTACAATGTAAGCAGAAAACTAAGCTGTGTTGGGAAAGGTAGGCAGTGTGAAGTTTGTCCTGTTTACTGTTTAATGTCTAAATTGGCTCTTGAGCCAGGAGATAAGGAGCTGAATGCTGCGGGCTGTCAAAGGCTCAAGAAACAAAGCAATTCAGGGAATGCCAGGGCACTTGGAGTTTCCCGAGTTTCCTTCCCTCCCCCAGAGCTCACTCCTGTTTTCAGAGGAGTGTCTCTTGATTTATCAGCTTCATGCAATCCAGATTTAACAAGTTCAAACTGGATCTTACTACAAAGGACAAAAAAAAAAGGCCAAGTCTTGTTTTGCAATCCTGGGTATTTTCAACAACAGTAAACTAATGTACTCTTTCCTGTTTGCTCCATGTACTGAATCAGAGCTATAAATACGAGTCCAGCGCAGCGAGCGCCCCTGAGCCTCCCCGGCACACACCAAGCTGCACAAAACAGCTATGACTTCACTTCTCCCACCCCCGGTTGCTGGGCTGAGACACCTAGTCCAACCACCAGTCATGAGTCAGCTGCTCTGTACTTTGTGCTTGCTTAGGATAAGCAAAGCTGATGAAATAGGTTTTCCAATTTAAAAAAAAAAACAACAAAAAAACCCACAGTCCATCCTGAGAAGCTACTTTCAACAATCCATCTGGGGAAATAACATGGAATAGTATTTAACAGACACTGGGCTAAAATTAGCTTGACATTCAAGCGTCTACCTCACTGCCCCTTTGTCCTGGGCTAGTTCCAGCCCTCTGCCAGACCCTACCAGCAGCTGTCAGCTGCACTCTGACACCACTAATTGCCATACACGGTGTATCTGCTGAGTAATCAGGCTGCAAGGACCAAGTCTGGGTCAGGTCCCAGTTCCAAGGAAGCCGATAAAAGTCTTCAGGTTACCCTACCTTGATCTTCATCTCCAGACAGAAACTCAAGGATGGTATTCATGGCTCCCATGTAGAAGATGAGCCGCAGCTGAGTGACGCACATGGTGATAAGGCTGAGCAACAAGATAGGACTGAAGACACTCTTCATAAAGGAGGGAGAAGCTGCAGAAGGAATAACAGAGTCTCTGAAGAAGGCAACATACCTTCATAAACACGTAAAATTTCAGATGAGGCTTTCGCCTCCAGGTTAACAGGTCTTCTCCTAGCTAGTCATTCCAACACCATGTGCCAGCGGCAGCTCCAAGGAGTTCACAACTACCTGGTGCCTTACAGACGTCCATAATGAACAGCTATAGATGCTCGGAGTTTGGCTCCCAGTAACTGGGGCAAGGAAGCAGGAAGGAAGACTCACCTAATTCTATGGATTAAGAGCAAAACAAAGCTTTAAACTGTTTGCTTTTGCCATACCACTGCCTGAGTAAGGAAGGCTTGGTCATGACGGCAACAGTCTACTTAAGAGACAGCAGTGACCAACTGCACTGTCCTTCTGCAGCCCCACCAGTTACCCATGTCGTCCCCACGACTGGCAACACCATATGGTGTCTTTAGGCAAGTATACAAGGACAGGATTCCTTATACAACTGAACTTCTATTTAAATAATGGTGGCTAGCATGTGGCCCTGGCAACTATGGATCGTGTATCACCTGTTTTATAAACAGGTCTGGAGCAGAGCAGAGAGGCCGACAGCCTTGTGCCGGCACAAGCACCCCTGGGGCACTCATGGAACCACACCTGCATTGTCGGGCTGGCACTTCACTTCTAAGTCCACCGTAGACAGACAGAGCTTGTTGTTCTCTTGCAAGGCTGCTGGCTCCTTGGGGCCCTTCATGGAGCTCCCCACACTGAGACGGCGCCCCACAGTCGTGACTTGCTTGTAAAACTGTTTCCCAGTAATTTTGTGGTCAAATCCCAGCCAGCTGAACTTTATTTTCACCCTGTTGGGCAGTAAAGAGCAAGAGAGCTGCAACACAGGGTGAGGAATCAGAGGCAGCAAAGTTGCAGGAGTCAGAAAGGCTTTGTGTGGATTTAGGGCACTAGCTTCCATCTACAAACCCACAAACAGTCTGCATCCAGAGCGCAGAGAGGTACTTCCTCCAGGCCAATCTAGCACAGGTCAATACAGAAATACTTATGACTACTGACAGATCATTTTTCCTTCATAATTCCTATGCTTTGGAAAGTTCCACTTTCCACAGATATTCACCAGTCAAGACATAACACTAATGGCAGACATAAATCCTCAACTTCAGAAGTGGCAGCAATAAACAACATGCAAGGGAGTTTCCTGTCCACTCCTCTAAACTAGTTGTGCCAGCACTTTCTAGAGGATTAAGAATGGGATTAGCCCTCAAGGCCAGACTAGAGGACACTTACGAATAGTCCATGTCTTCTGGTCCTGGGAAGGGCTCCAGTGGCCAGTTGAAGAAACAGTTGAGGAAAACTAGTCCTGCACAGCTTGCCCAGACAAGCAGAATAAGGATGAAGGAGACCCCAAAGTCATATATAACCTGGAAATCACAAGGGAATATGGTTTTGGCTATCAGAACAGCAAGATACTTCAACACCCTTTGAATGAGGTCTGAGAGGGAGCTGTGAGAAAGAACATGCTACGTTTAAAACGGGTTTAATTCAAGTGGTAACAAAAAGCAGTTTTGTGACATCCAGGCTTAGAAAGAGATGTATACATCTTTAACAGCAGCTACAGAAACAACAACAGGACCTCCAGCTGGAAAAGCATGCAGTATTGCAGATAACTGTCAAAGGTTTTCATCTAGGACCTTCTCCTTGGAAAGCCAGTAGGAACTTCCCTGCACACTTGAGACTGGCTTATTCTTATTATATCCCCCTTACGCTAACTCTGCAACAAAACATCTCTGGTTCAGAACCACTAAGCGATCTACCAAGGCAGCCCCAGTGACCATCTCTTCTGTCCCTTCAGTGCCATTTGCTAGCTCTGAACTGTGTTCAAAGCCAGCTACCCGTGACAATCACACACATTAAATATACATGTGTATTAAAATACATATATATTCTCCTTAAAAGTTTAAAAAAGCAACCTTTCATAAAAAAAGTTCTTCCCTTCTTCACTTTTACTTAACACCTTTAAAATTTTACTGTCTATTAGCAAACAGTCTGTTTGCTTTGCAATATTTATTGAGTTCTTGAGGCAGTCACTTGGAAAGTCTTTGACAGGAACTTGAGTCTTGCAACGGCACATCCTTAGAAGAGTGATTTAACAAATAATCCCTCTTTCTTTCCACATTATTGCTAAATGGTGCAAGACTCCAGCACAACACCACCAGTCATGAGTCATGATCCCACAGCCTCACCTTGATTCCTGGAAAAGTCACAGCAGAGGAAGCATAGGAGCCAATCATCAGAGCAATGAACGTGGAACGAAGGTCACCAAACATGTTGGGCAGCTGGGGAAAGAAAAATTGGTTGAAACAGGCTGCTGCCAAGGGAAGGGAAGAAAAGGGAAGGAGGCTTTCTTCAGAAGATATTGACCTTTAGGATTAAGCCTCCTGGATACCAGAATCTGAAGCAGTCAGTTTTACTTAAGAATAACTTAGCTCTTTAGGATATTGCTCTGCAGGTTGCATTGGTGTTTCCAGTGTCAGGGATTATCTACAGTCCAAGATTTATGTGCTTAGTGACACTGCCTCTATCCAGACTGACAGCATACTTTGCATTGGTTACCTTTAGCATGGGAGTGCTTGCTCCAGCCCTTGTGATTTCTTTAAGAATTCATTACACCAAGTCTGTAGCCACCACCTCCTTTCCTCTTCAAAAAAGTATGTGCCCAAGTTCTCTGCATATCACCCTCTTCTTAGTCAAGAGTTGTTAGACACAGGTTGTGACAGCTGCACAGTCTTTAACACCCTGCAACACCTTGAACTGCCAGGTTTGGGTGCAGAACCAGGGTGCATAAACAAATCTTTGCAGTAGAGCAGAAAGTTCGTGTTATAACAAGAAGAACAGAGACAAACAAACTTGTGTTGCTGTTTGCATTTCCACTTCTAGCTCTGTCCCTGGCTCCTTCTGTGAAAGCAGACTCCCTCTACCAGGGGGGCTAAAGCTGGTCGTGTCTCCATCAGTTGGATGGATGGTTCGGATGCCCAAGCACACTAGCTTGGAGCTTGGTGCAGAAAGGCAATTGCAAACACTAGATATCCATGGCTTTACTGTCTGGTGCAGCTATAAAGCTGCTGAACTCTGCAGCAAGAAGCAGGCAACAGCACCTCACGTTGCTATTCCTGCCACCCACCCCACTTCTCTGCTTGGGCTCCTATCAGGTGTGATGGCATTGCCAAGAGCAGACCAGGCTGGTTCTGCAAGGATCTGTTGGGAAAGCAAAGCTCTCAGCAGGGACAGCTAGAAGCAGCTCACAGCAGCCCCTTCTGCCACCTCAACAGCAGAAGCACTTGCAGGCAGGCTCTCCAGCCCCTGCTTCCACTCAGGACCCAAAAGCAGAGTGGTGCAGGCAGAAAGAGCTGTGAGACCTTCCCACTCTCCTGGGAAAGGAGGAACTCCCTGTTTTTCTAAACAACCAGAAATAAGCAAGTTTCTGTCACTAACTAATGCTGGCCTGCAAACTGGAAATTACAGGGAGAAGCTTTGAAGTTGTAGGCTACAGAGAGCTCAGCCAGTATCTCCTGAAGCTGGTCAACAGGCAGAGATTGTGCTGCAGGCAGGCAGATTTCCCTCCCACCTCCTTTTTTGGGTCACTTACTCCCCAGATTCACTTGGGCATCACTACCACGTCAGCCTCAGAGGGCCTCAAAGCAGGACACTGCAGGTGCCTTCTAGGACTGAAAGCATAACCAGCATTTTACCTGTTTAAAGATGTTGCTGAACAACATGATTCAGGGAATATTAGACCGAGCCTGAGCAAGCAAATGCTGTCATCACATTCCCCTTCCACTGCTGAAAAACAAATCCATCTTTCCCAGGAGTAGCATATAAGGCAAGCAAACCTGGCTTGTGTCACAGCAGGACCAGCGTGTTTACAACACAAGTATTCCTGTGCAGGAACACTCTAGGATCCATCTGACTGTTTATCATCCTCTGTCTCACTGCAGAGCTTCCTATGCAGTGCGGTCTCCAGGTCCTCAGATAACCTCAGCTCAGGAACTGCGGCGATGGTGTGCCCGGCCTGATGCTGCTGGTGAACCCCGAGCAGACACGCACGGCAGAGGCAGAAAACGCTGCGCTCCTCTGCAGCGAGGATCCCCACACCCATCCCCAGATCCCTGCATGCGGGAGAGCTGCCAGCAGGCTGCTTTCAGGAGCTGCAGACAGGAAACGGCAAAGGATCCAAAGGTCTGTTACCAGGCACAAAAAAATCTCTTCTTGGAAGCAGTGGCCTAAATATACACCCCAGAAAACAGCATCTGCAGAATACAGTGTCGGCAGGGTGCAAAAAGGCTAGTCACTGTCACCAGGCAGGGCACTGATTTCATCTCAAATACCCCAAACCTAAAATAATCTCCAGAAATTACAGCAAACAGCTGCTCCTGCTGGGGAGCTCAGAGCAGGGCAAGAGCTCCACAAACACAGCTGCTTCTTGGCTCAGGCTGGTTTTCCCCAGAGATCACAAAAAGCCTTTTTCATACAGCAGACAAGCAACTCCTAGGTGGATTCTCCTGCTCTTGAGGGCTACTGGAGACATAGAGCAGGCCTGAAAGCAAGCAGTTGCATCCAGGAAAACCCAAGTCTGCTTCTGCCGCAATGGGGACAGAAGTCCTAGAAAGGCTAGAGATTTCCTAAAATTCTATTTGGCACCAAACAAGCAGCCAGGTTAAAAATTGGACATAGGAGATTTAAGGTTTTATCCAACCCAGTCAAAGCAGAAACTGCTAACACTGAGCACCTGGGAGGAAAATAAATCCGGGACTCCTGGAGAGGCAGAGGGAAGGCAGGGAAAAAGTAATTCATACCCAGACAGAAAACCTCTCAGACTGCAAGTGCCAGCACTGGCAATGCCTGTGCAGGTCTCATCTAAAGACCAGCTACTAAAATAACACACAATACTTACTAAGCCATTTTTCATGCTGTCTTTATAGCAGCAAGCATTGGAAAAAATGAACTATAGAGAGAAAAAAAACAGCCACAGAGCAAGTGGGCTCTTCATTTTCCTGCCATCAAAAAGCTCTGCTCCTCATTCTGATCTTATCCCTGCTGGCCAGAGGGGACTCCTCCACTAACTTCTGCCCATTCTGGTATGACAGCCCCAATCACGCAAGACATAATGACAGAAACTCTTACGCCTTCTGTTTAAAGGTCAATAATACTCAATGTATTATTAATTTTATGCTCTGTCTGAAAGGTACCAACTTAATTTTGCTGTACCATAACTTTTTCCTGGAGTCCTTTATTACAGGTATGCAATCCTAAACTGATAAAATTTCCTCTTGCAGATTACTTTCTCATCTGCCCTATAGTAAGCTTAAGGCCTTCAATCATTTTCTATAATTTTTTCAGCCTTTTCCTGGGGACAATCCATATACAAAAGGTACCACAGCAGTATTACCAGACCCAGCTTCCCTCCTCTCGCAAGGACCATTTGAAAGAACAGTGCAAAAAGTCAAGGGATTGAGAACTAGGCTACTGGAGAATGGTATTTTTGTTCAAGCAAAACTTTGTTTTCCCTATCAGGAGTATATTTAGAAGTTATACAGACACTAAAAATATGTTCTCCAGGAAAGCCTCAAACTGCCCACTTTGTCCAAAGCATATGGAAACTCCTGTTCCCATTCTCCAGCAAACAAAAGAACACAGAGCCCCAAGTTTTCCTAATATTTCCGAGCAGAGAAGATCCTCTACACAGAGATGCCCCCCCTCCCCCCAATTAAAGGACGCTGTTTGTAGCAGAAAATAAGAGCAAAACAGCTGTAATTCTTTGAAAGGAAAACAGGACAGAAAACAATCTATAAAAGGCTCTTTGTGGTAATTTATCACACATGTTTATTTCTTTGCATGAAATAGCTTCAGAGCAGAACCAGCGCCAGATTCCTGTGTTGCTGTCAGAGCCACCAACACAGATCTGTTTCCATTTCCAATCTTCACTTATATTGGCCAAGACCGAGTCACGAGGCAGAAGTCTCCCCTCTGCATTTTAACAACAGGCACAGTCTGACCTTGTTCCCAGAACTGGAAACAGCCCCGCTCACTCGCTCCCCCTCCTCCCCAAGCCACCATGCAAGGCACCCAGCAACGGCAGCTTGCTTTGGCTCTGCAGCTTGCCATGTGCTTTCATGATACCCTGGGGACTTGTTACTGAAAAAGGCTTTAAAACCAAGAGGCAAAGCTGCGTGGAATACTGTCCCAGGCTGTAATCCTCAGAGATTCGGTTTACCCCTTGCACAAGCACTGAGGATCCCATCTCCTGCCCTGTCATCAGATCACACCATGCCCACGCACGCAGGTGTCCCAACACCTAATGAAGCCCCACAAGCCGCAGCACCCCGGGAGCATCCCAACCCCACACGCTGCTGGGCCTCCCTTCACAGCCACCCTGCTACAAAGCAGCGACTGTAACCCACCGAGGAGCAGCTCATGCACCAGCGGGTCTGACCCATTTCCTGGAGCGCTTCAGGTCACTTGCAGCTGGCAGCAGAAGGAAGTCACCTTGCTTTGACTTGTGCATGCACGTGCGTGCTCGGCAGCCCGTGCCTGTGTCAGCCAGAACAAGCTTACTTGGCACCACAAGTTGATTAGTGCTCGCTGCCTCTGTGTAATGGACGTCTTTAAAAAGGTCTTCGAGTCCCCCCTTTCAGCACTTACTTCAGCCTCTCCTGGGCACAACGCAGAGCGCAGCACGTGCAAGCCACATCACCCAGAGCCTGCAAGCCATGGACCTGTCATCCTGTCTCCATGGGCCACAGGTGGAAGGGACCCACAAGAGATCACCATGTCACCACAGAAGATGGCTCCTGACACAGCTGTGAGCACCCCAGCTTGCGGGCAGAACCACACAAAACAGTAAGCCACCAATGAGCAAAATACAGCTGCTTTTAACAGTCACCACCACAGCTACGCTGCGACGCAGGTGAAGAAGCGCTACAGATTATTTTTAATCACATTCTCATGCCTCAGGTACTGAAATGCCTCTGTGCGGCTCTGCAGGGAGGCACAAGCAGCTACATCTGAATCTGGATTTGAGAAGGCAGGCCTGAAGCCACCTCAGCTCTTTACAAAACACACTGCTGTCAGGAGGGGCTGGGCTCCACCTGAGGTCTCCCTGTGTGAACTCATACCATCGCTACTTGCTTCAGACCTCCTCAAGGCTTGGATCTCTTCCTGGAAGACTTGACCTTTTTCTGCTGCTGTACTTCCTTAGTGCTGCGGAACTGGCTCACTAATGAGGGCACTAATAAGTGGCTTTGCTTACTACTACTGGTGCTAAAAGTCACACTACAGCACATCTAATATATTTCTGCCCTATCTTTGCCCTCACTTCTGTCATCACCAGTGGCTCTAAAATAATCTGTGACCCCTTAATAACCACCCAGAGAGACAATAACCAATGCTGGCAGCAGCAGGATGGGAATCCTCTCCCACAGCAGCACTGATGTGCTCCTCTCTTCCTTGCTTTTATTTGAAGCGTGGCAGGATGACATTTGCCCCATAGTTCTTTGGGACCATGGCCAAGGCTTCCAGGGAAGAACACTACATACAAAGGAGAGGCCAACATCTGCACAGACTTCTAAAAGCTTTGAATATATGAAAGCAACAGCAGCAGCAACATCACAGTACACACAGTGATCTGTAAACCCAGCCTCTGCCAAATTTAGGTCTCAGGGAGTTCAGCCAGTGCCTGCGACTTGTTCAGCCAGCATCTAAGCCTTGTTAAATCAGAGGTAACCTTAACAGAAAGTTTTACTTCAACAGCAAGTTAACGCAGTCCAAATCTGCAGTTTTCAACCACAGCTCAAGAAACATCACTGCTTCCCAGACTGTCTTCTGAGAGACTTTCCACCCAGCCCTGTTTCAGCCACACTGAGAAGGATCAGGGTAATGAGGTAGAAAATAAAGCAACTACTTGGAGAATGATACTGGTTCTGTCTCCAGGCAAAAAGAACCCCAAAATGTAGAGATCCAGCTGACAGTTGTTGACAAATGCTTGCAATACAATCCACGGACTAAACAGATTGAAGTGGGCTGCGCAGATGGAGCTGGGTACATTCAACAGCACAGCTTTTCTAAGGGCGCATGGAAGGGACCTTCTGAGAGCAAAAGGTCTTGTGCTCAAGAACAGCCGTCTTCCTGGGGCGAGATACAAACCACGCTTGCAGAAAGTTGGTCATATGCAGCCGCAAGGGTTTGTACCCTGCTGATTCTTCCCGCAGTATGTCAGTGCTAAATCCAGTGCAAACACACGTCCAGCCTGTGCCAGGTAGCTGAGCACTGCATATACAGACAGTTTGAGTTCTAGACAAAAACACTTCCTTTTTTTCCCCCCACCTTCACTTGAGGTGCAAGGGGCAGGTAAAAAAAACAAAGGACCAGGGGAAAAAAAGCCTTAGAATAACCACCTAGTACTCAGCCTTTCAGGTAAACGTGAGTGACCCTTTGTACCAAACAAAAACCAGGTGCTATTCAAGCCACAAGCAAAAGATCCACTTTGTTCTTTCCTGCTAGCCCAGCTCATGGCCATAGTAATGAATAAAATAGAGTCGGGTAATAACTCTTCACTTACCGTAAGCGATGTGAAGGTCATGCACATCCCACCAAAGCCATTCAGAGCCAGAGCAATGAATATCAGCACAGACAAAGCTGCAACAATAAAAAAACGCTCTTAGCTTTTACTGGGGTGGAGAAGGAAAGGAGACCCAAGTCCTGAGGGCTTTGGTCCTGACACTAAAAACCTCAGTGGATCAACACCCTCAGGACATGACACGCTGTTCCTGACCCACCACCCATCTCCCCAGCCACACAGAGGACGACGACCAGGGCTCTCCTCCAAGACAGAATTCAGGATGGGATCATCTCTGTTCAGGATGGAAGTGTTTCTTTTCTCTAATGAACTGACTTTGCTGATGCAGCTTGTCTGAATGAGCCTTAACAGAAAGATTTACTTGAAAGAATTGGATTCAAAGTGTCATCTCACTATCTGGTCTTGACGACCACGCTCCCTCTACCCCTGGTGAGAAAACCGATTACACCTTGTGTGCTTTTACCTATTTCCCAACCCCGAAAAAGCCATGAACTTGTTTGGAACTGCTTCTTTACAGGACCCGGCCCTGCTCAAATGCAAAGCTGAAAGACCTGACTATCTCAGACATTTGGCCCTTGCGACGCTCTCCACTTAGAGTTGTGAAACACCAGCTCTCCCCAGAGCCACTTTGCTCCCACAGGCCAGCAGACGCTTGGCTTGTGTTCTCAGCAAGACCCCAGCACAGCACTGGACGTGCGACAGTCTGGAGGTGTGACAGACAAAGCACGCAGTGCCGTGCATGCTTGCCTGCTTCCCCAAAAAAACGCAAGCCACAGCCCCAAAGCCCTCCCAGCTCAGCAGAGAAATGCCTACTTACAGTCTGGGTTACTGGCACCATACGCGATCAGCACACAGGACACAGCAAAGCAGGCGCTGAAAGGGAACCAAAACCACAAGTTTCTTACAGACGCACTTACACACAGTAAGTTACAGATGTTTCTACCTCCTCAGCACTTTGTTAAGCAAGCACAGTATAATTTCTGTAAGAGGGAGGGAAGCTAGTGATTTGGAAAAAGAAAATCCAGGGAAATACCCAAATATTACAGACAAGCCTTGCACAAGGCCTGAGGCAACAACCTTTCCTCCCAGTACTGACGCAGCTCTTGCTGGATTCAACTTCCCTTCTGGTTTTGCAGCACAGAGCTTTGCCAACCCGTACCTCGAGGTGACCAAAGACAGCAGCAGCCTTCGTTCCAAGACCCAGTTGTGGTCACATCACTCACAGTCTTTACCTGCTCCTCTCTGGCAGGGTCTGAGTCAGAGACTTGCCCTGTTTTTCCCACTCTGCCTACAGGCCAGTTTGGTTTCTGGTATTGTTCAGTGCATTAAAATTCAGCAGTGCTGGGGTCCACTGTGCCCAACAAGTCACTAATCCCTACATGCCATGATGGAAGCAGCTAGCGAGCTTGCTATTTGAGGCAGAAAGCAACACACCACATGGCAGAGAAGGGCCCTAGAAAAGGCAGGCAGGATGTGTTTATCCCCAAGTTAACTCCCCAGCTTGCAAACGATGATGTAACATTTTGGGTTTGTGCCTCTCAGGACATAGCTCCCAGCTCAAGGAAAAAGCTACCCTCCGTGACTCATAAATGACTCCGCTCTTCCTCCAGGCTCCATCTGGCCAGGGAGCAGAGCAACACTGGAGAGCTGAAATGTGCGGACATGGAGTCCCAGGCCCTTCTCTTACGGAAGAATTCATTGTGCTGGCTGAAATCATCCCAGAGCTGCTCCGGTGAGCCCTGTGCATGGCCAGCAGCTCTCAGCTCCATCTCTCAGACAGTTCTCAAGGCTGCAGGGACTCCGCAACAGGCACAGCACCCACACAGCACCCATCTGCCCCAGACAATGCATGAATTCACCCCTCAGCCCACGTGGAGAGCCCAGGACACCAACCTGCCAAGCAGCCGCAGCTTGCGGGGACCGTACTTGTCCATAACAATTCCCAGGGGGAGTGTGATCGCACTGAGCAAGAAGGACCCAATGGTGAAGGCCAAGTTCAGCATTTCATCCTGGGCATTGCAAGAAGGCCATCTGTCCTCTGAAGCTGTGCTGTTCTCGTGTTCAGGGCTGCTGGTGGCGTTTCCTACACAGGATGATAGAGGATCATCATTGCAGTGTGTTAGGATGAGGCTTGCAGCGTTGCAGGAAGGAGGGAAGAGAAAAGCCCTGCACGCAGGGTGCCACAACGCACTGGGCACACGCCCTCCACACTCCATTTTTTATTATAATCCATGAGGAATGGAGAAAGGAAAGAAGAGCAGCAGAAGGACAAGGGAAACCTGATGAGCTCATCTGGGAGCTGGAAGAGGATGCGCAGGCACCCAGGGGGCAAGTATCCCAAGCAGCAGCATGGTAACAACCTAAGGACAGAGATTCATTAATTTATGAAAACAACCATACAGCAAGGCCCTGGCAATTACAGGGGACTAAACCCAGAAGAACCTGAAGGGACTAATACAAAAATAAGATCCTCCTAAACTACAACTGGCAGGTTCTCACAGATCTCTTCCCTAAACTGGAAGCAATAACTACAGCCAAATCAGTTATTTTGGGTTCAGACACTGAGCTGACAAAGCCTGGCACAGAGCAACAGCCTACTTAAACAAAAAGCTTCCTACCCTCACTGTGAGCATCGGGATGAGGAATGGCTTTGCAGTAGCCACCCTGCTTCCTGACTGCCCTGGCTCTGAAAAATCCATCCTGGATTTAACTACCTTGTTCCTAGGAGGGCTGGCAGCTCATCTGCCTTCTCCATTTGTTGAAGGATTGATTGCATCTTTAACTTCTGCCCCATAATTAGCATTTTCTATTCTTTCCAAGTGGGCTCAGGCCATACAGATCAATTCTATCTCCAGCTTTCTGTTCTTGCCCTTACATGAGGAACTCTGCATGTGAACTCCCATGCTGAACAGAACCCACGTTGTGTAAGAGAGAAACAGGACAGTTCGGGGAAAAAAAAGTAAAGAAGTTCCCTTTTCTTTGCAGCAGCAGTTTTCTGCCTCATGTCAACTCTGCTCCTGTGACAAGCCCATCCCAAGGTTTACAGCTCCTCAAGCAAGCATGTGTGCCTTTAGACTTTCATTAACCCAGAGCTCTAGTGCACTCCACCTCTCCTCCCAATGCTTATCTGACTAAGTAACCTTTGCTGGTATGACAAAGCACTTGCTTTCTAACTGCTGCCGCAAGCCAGTGACATAAAACCCTCTCCTCCATATTTAATAATTGATCTGACAGAGTTCAATATTAAAGGAGGAATAGAGAGAAGTCACCTACATAACCATCCGCATGAAGCAAGACTAGAGATTCCCAGCGAGCCCTGGTTAGTTAGTTAATTAGCAGGAATCCCTCACATACAAGTGACTTCACATTCACTGCTTGGTGCGACTCGTGGAGGAGATCCCCTTGGCTGATCTCACCCTCCCTGTGTCACCAGAGATCACACTGCCCCATCTTGCAACTCCTTCCCTTCTACCCAAGCCTCAGCACCATTACAGTTACTGGTTTCACCCTGGTTCTCCTAGCTGGCCAAAACCACCCTCCCAGCTTTGTGTCCATTGCAAACAAGTCATGCTCCACCTTCCAGACATTGGGGATTAGCAGGAATTCAGGTGCTGAGGTTTATGAGCTGCCCACAAACTGTCTTCTGTCCCCACCCAGCACTCCAGGGAAGGCCCACGGTATTTCTCTCCATTTACATTGCTCTCACCAACACCTTTAAGATGGTCTCAAACTGTCTGTGGAGAGTGATGACTATTTGTTCCTTCCCTTTGACATGTGCTCCTGATTGATAACTTAATCTGTCCCTTCTCTTGCCCTGCTAGTCATGGATAGCCAGAGTAAGCAACAAGAGATATCCCCAAAAGGCCACACGTCCCATCAGCATCCCTTCTGCAGGGAGGACAGCCCTCCAGCCTGAGGGTCCCAAGTCACATCCTTAGAAATCAGTCCTGGACAAACTTGGGAGGCTCTCTGCAGTTTTCACACTACATCTCAATCTTTTTCATCCATCTTTCCCACAATCTCCTCTCGGTGTAGCCCAGAATCTTAAACACTGACAGCATCTCCATGAGGCAGGCACAGGCACACAGCTTCACCCACAGCATCAAGGCTTTTTGGGCTCTCCACAAAGATAAATTCATAGGAAACAGATGTGGGTGAGAGGTTAAACTTGGGAAAACAAAGGGGGGGGGGGGGGGGGGGGGAGGTGTGAAAAAAAAAAAAGAGTGACAAAGTAGTAGCAGTTTAGCTGTGTCAGCACTCTACAGAGATAGCTCAGCTGGGGAGTGGAAGGGCGGAGGGATGTGGACAGTGCAGTGACCTTGTAACTTCTGGCTGCACGTGGTAAAGAGCCTGTCAACCCTCCCCACAAAGATCTCAAAACAGATATATTCAACATTTAAATCCAGAGTAGACAAATTACTGTTAATATAGACATGTACATTTGCAGCATGACCCCAAGGAGCTCCCACAGCATAGGCCTGCTAGCAGACCCTCCGATGGCATGCACGATGAGCAACAACACCAGGAGGTGATGAGGACACAGCTCAAACATCAAAGAAACTTGTCCTTCTCTGAAGGAAGGCTGGGAACAGGGCACCAAACTTCAGTCCCTGCTTGTACCAGCCACCTTGTTTACAGCAGCTCATCACCAGCTCCAAGGAGGGGCCAGGCAACAGCACTATGTAGAAATACAAATTGCTTGTGAAAATAGAAGCAGCCCCTGAGCAACAAGAGAAGATCCACTGAGGCATAATGGAAATGATTCAAGCAGCCCCTGACATCCTCTGATCCTTTGAGTCACCTCCATAAATAGAACATTTTGGAGGGGCTGCAGGTGCGTGCAGCATGCACAAGGTCCAGCCAAGAGCTGTCTCACTGGGGAGCACAGATTCACGTGCCAGCAGGTCACCAGCACGGGAGAGCAAGTGGCAGCATATGACATGCAGCTAGGAGGAGATTAATGGGCAGAGAACCTGCCTAACAACTCACCTACCTAATGCACCTGGTTACAGCAAACACCAGTTTCCCTCAATCACAGCTCAGATCCTGTTCCAGATCAGTACACGCCACACTGCTGAGGAAAGTCTCCTACGTGCCTGGCTCTACCTACAACAGTGCTTTGGGGAAGGGCTGTCTCTGTGTCGACAGTGGTGCCCTCCCCAAATTCTCCTGCCAAGTCCACCTGCATGCAAGCATGCCAGGTCTGACATGCAGGAGTGCCACCCGCGTAAGCCAGGAGCACAGGCTCAGCCCATGTACGCTCACCGCTGCCTCGCTGTCAAACTAGAAGCTGCAAGTCTTTATCAGCAATTACAAGAACATACTGCCTATTTTTACAGCACTTCCCCTACAAGCAGCAGGATTTCTACTGCCCAATTAGTAGTTCAAGTTACTATTTAAAGAATGACAGCTTAGGTGAGAGGAAGGCTGCCTTGGTAATCATTTATGTCAAGCTCATCGCTGGGATTTGTTCAGGCTGTTACTGGAACATTTAAAGTCATCCTTTCTCCCAAATTAAGTGCTGTAGGTTTCATGAGAGGGTCAATCATTAACTACTCTTTGCTGACCTCTTCAAATCCCAGGCACACACCACGTTACCAGAGGAATGAGTCTGGCTTTTTCAAGAGTGGCTGCCATCTCAGACAGCAGAGAGGAGGTTTCCTTTCATCTTGTTTCATGGATCAGACTGAGCCAAGCAGGCAAGACACCCCCAGCCACCCTGGTGATAGCTCTGTGGGACAGACTGCACAGCCTCACCTTCCTTTTTCTTTTTTTTTAAAAAAAGAAGAGGGGGGCAGGAAAAAAAAGACAGAGAAATCAGGGCCAAAGAGTCTGTGAGCATTGTGGAAAAAAAAAAAATCACAGTGAAAGACATGTGCAAACAACTGATCTCTGCAGTCTGCCCACATAAGAACATGTTTTCTCCTTTCAGGATGGTGTCATACTTCTGGGAACTGGGAGGAGATGTTCTTGCTTTATACCACTGCAAATGCAATTTATTCAGGTTTCCCTCCCTGCCTGTCCATCCACTTGCACTTCAGACCTCCCCTCTAGGCACCCAGCTGAAAGCCTCATCTAACTGAGGCACAGGCTCCAGTTAAACTTCCATTCTCCCCCCAGCTGCGGTTCCATTTTGCAGCAATTCTCACCCAGGGCCGGCACCTTCCCAATGCAGCTCTCCAATACCACTGACAGCTGCTAATTAACACAGCATGCTTCCTGTAGAAAATGAACATTTTACCACATTTACTCTTTTCCTGTTTACAGGGTCACGTGTGCAGCCTTTCCACAAGCCATCGTCACATCTTACCAGCTTTAGAAGGGACCTTCAGACTGCAAGTTTCCCACCACAGACCCCAAATAAATTAGAGCAAAGAGCTGTAAGACAGCACCTTCCTCCTAAACCCGTGTTAAGGCATGTTAACCTGCCCTAAGAGAATTAGCTTATCGTCTATTTGGTTTTCTGCAGCCCTGTTCTAGAGGAAGGCCCTCTGTCCAACTGCCTCCTTAACTCTGCTCTTTGTGAACAGATTACCAAGTTCAAGATCTATTTTTTTTTTTCCGAACGTCTCAGACCCAAGCCTTGAGTTTCCCAATCCCAGTAACATTGCAGCAACACAAGACCCTGAACAGATCAAGTTCCCCAACAGCTGATAAGGCCCAAATCCTGATAAAAAATGCAAAATCAGCATTTGCACCAAATAAAAGATGCTGCTTCAGTTGGTTAAAGGCCAAGTAGTAGTGTAGTAAAATTAAAATGGGAACAGAGTGCCACTACCAGACTCCTTGTCAGCAAATTTCAAACATACCTCTCAGGATGTGGCCAAACCTGCTGCCCAGAACGGGTACAACCCCCCACTCAAACCCTGTTGCACAACTGCTTTAAAAATATTTGTTATTTTGAAGTGGATTTTTTTCCTAGGTGTCCATCCACTGTCACACAACTGAGTTCAGAGTCTGGCAGACCCCACATGTTTGCATGGTGGCAGAGTAAAATCCAATACCAGAAGCCAAGGGCAGGCAGGGAAGGAGGAGGGATTCAACAGGAAGACAAGGAACACTTCATGAATTGCAGTCATTTTCTGGGCAGCTGCTGCTACCTTCAGAGAAGAGCCTGCAGAAGGGCCAAGGTCTAGTTTTCTCTTTTGTTGGAAGGCATCACAAAGTGCAAGAGCTTTTGCTGACAAATGCAAAGCCCTGCAAAGAACCTTTGGCTCATTAGGAAAGGTCTTTTTTTTTTTTTCGCAATACTTACATGCACACAGCAGCATTAGGAACAACAAGTGCCCAAAGGCTATTAGTTACAATTTGTTTGCACCAACCTTCCAGCCAAGTATCCACTCAGGCTGTAAGATTCAATAGGTTATGCTGAGAAAGGCAACCACTGGGCCATCCTAATGCCAGCAGAGGTCAAACTCAGCTCGGTACCACACTCAGTGACCGCTGCAGGGCAGCTGCAAGGGAGTCTGCTCTCCCCACACTTGGAGCTAGGACTCTTCCCCACCAAATGGCTGAGATTATTACAGTGAGGACAAAAACAGAAAAAGGAAAATGAGTAAGCATGGATGAACAAGGAAACCGGAGTAACTGGTCCTTGATGCTCATCACAAGCAATCACTGAGTTCAGCAGTGATAGCCAGATATTTGAGGACAATGAGACCATTTGACTACATAAATTTATTTTCAGGGATTAAGTTCGCTGCCTCAGGGCACAGGTTGGTCACTGGGAGGAAGAATTTACCCTCAGGACAGCAATTTCACCACTGTCCAAACATTTGTATCTTCCCCGAGGTCTGTGGCATGGGCACTCCCACGGGGAGAGCCAGACAAACCACAGATTGGCAAACATGGGTGGGAAGCCAAGGAGAATCTCGCTGATTTAGGGCAAAGGCAGATGAATTGAAAGCAATCAAAGCAAAGAGTAGGAGGTGGGCTCCAAGTGAAGCAGGGCTCTTGTCAGCAGGGCACATCTCAGGAAGCAGATAGGAAAATGGCTGCTTTCAGAGACAGTCAGCATTTGCCTGTCAACTCTCATGAGTTTTATCTCAGTGGCAGAAAGCCCCACCTGATAGGTTTAACGAGATCTCTTACACATGGCTGTGACAAAGTCACCATGGCTTGGCAAGAACAGAGCAGCCTTGAACAGAAATCCTAAATTGCCTCCAGCCACTGAGGACTCTCCCTCACGCCATCTGGAGCACTACTGGAGACTCAGGTGACATGGACACACTTGGAAGCATCACACTATGAGCAGAGCATAGGATAAGATTAAGCAACTAAGCTAGGGCTGGTAGAAGACTCAAAACATGTGCACGTTTGCCAGTGCACCAACCCAGGCTCTACAAGACTGAGGCAGCTGTTCACAGGCACACAAAACGGAAGACTGTAACAAGCAGTCGATGGATGAGGAAAAAACCCAAAGTATCATCACAACTGTTCACAGTGACTTTTTGCTTGGACTTTGTTTCCCCACATTTCAGATTTCCCCCACTATTCCCTACCATTACCCACTGAGGGTCCATGCACTTGTTTCCAACTCCTTTTCTTCCCCTACTGCTTCCTCCTCCATCCTGATACTCACCAGCCCTGAACGGGCTGATCCACCTTCTCATCTCATCCACCATCACAGAGCCCAAACACCTAGCTCCTACCTCTCCTCACTCTGTTATTCCCTTCTCTGAGCACATGCAAACCTTGTCACTAAAGCAGCTTTCCAAATCCATACCACACCTTTACCCTCAGGTGCCTTTTAACCCCGCTGTCCACCCTACCACGCTGTGGGATTCCCCAGACCACAATTCTCTCTGTGCCCAAGTGGGGTTATACATCCACCTACATGTTGTTTTTCCCAGGGTTATTCTTCCCACACCACAAAATTGCCTCCTTCCCTGCAAGGCTGTATCTGCAACATGGACAACCGCTTCCTCTGGCTGGGCCAGAAGGTGGATCTCAAGCCCCCATAGAACACAGACTGGTTTGAGCACATCCTGGGTGTCAGAGGAGCAAAACATCAGGAGCATTTACTTCTGCAACTTCTCTTCAACAGCAGCACTGGACTCCCCTAATCCTGTTGTCACCCACACTCTCTTCCTTCCTACCACTAAGGAACGAGTGCCTACAGTTTCCTCCTACAAACTCAGGACACCATCCCCACAAATCATCACCTTCCAGAACCCATCGGACCTTCCCTTGCAGACATCAGCCGGGCCACCATGCAAAAGTTTTCCACTCACGGCCAAGTGGAAAAGACTGTCCAGAAAAGCTTTATGTAATCTTTAAGGCTTCTTTTCCAATCGCTCTGCAAAGCAACAGCAACTACAGACACATTACACCATCAGAAGGATGCCATCAGCTTTGGAACAGAGCACACATCCCTTTCTTCTACCCCAGGACTGACCTGAAGCTCAGCCCTACTCTAGCCAGTTCCACGCCACCCTAGGACAGGGAACCACACCACCAAACCTCAGCAGCAACTTATTCACGCAAGTCTCCAGAGCATTCTTACCTGTCTCATGGCACAGGTAGGAATAAAACCCTTCTGCTTTCAGCATGATGAGGAGGGACCCCCAGCCCAGCAGGACAGCAGAGAAGAGCAGGTTCTCAATGATGGCTGTGAATGCCATCCACCAGCGCCGGCGATGGGCAGTAGCAAGTGTGGGTGCCATTGCTGTGTGGGAAGGTGGCCTCGTTCAGAGTCTCAACCTGCAGGGACCAGAACAACGTCCAGTGAGTCCACAGACACAGCATACACTGCTCAAAGAGCGCAAAAAAGCATGGTTTAAGAGATCTGTGTATTGGAACGCAAGCAAACCTGCCTGCTGAATGTAAGGCACCCAGGTGTAAAACTTGTTTTTGCAGGTACCAGCTTGCCAAGTTACCTGGAGGGATGGGGGAGCACAGGTGCCCTTGGAGCAGCCCCTCCAGTGCACACACCATGCGACAGAGGAGCGTTCAAGGACTCCGTTCCACTTCCCGAGCAACAGGTATGAAAATGCAGCAAATATCAACTGCCCGGAGCCCACTCCTCCATCACCTGTACGGGGCAGGCGGCCCATTTGTAAGGCAGCGAGGAAACATGTGCCAAAGCAGTGGGCTTCAGCCAGCACCCCAATCTCCCGGCTGCTTGCAGGCAGAGGCTGGGACAAGGGAAGGCAGCCCTACAGCCCTAATCTTGACTTTAGTGACCCACCAGCTCTGCTCTGCCCCACGCAGGAGCACAGATCTGCTCTGGAAGGTGAGCATGGGTCCTATATAAGTAGTTTATACCACAGAAGACTCATCGAGGAGCACTTTGCTAACTGCCGGACCACTCAGCTGAGAGACAAGGTGGGCCGCATCCTGCCCCATCCTAGCTGTGCAGACAGCCTGGCCCACGCTGCTCCACCTCAGCACACCGACATCCCCAAGCTGCCCCACAGATGGTGCAGCCACATTAACTGTCTCCAGTTCCACTGTCCCAGTCCCTGGGGCTCACAAGAGTGAGCGGTGGATTTGGGATCGGACCTGGCTGGCCAAGGGGCTGCTCTGGGCAGCCCAGAGGTGGGTCATAAGGCAGGTGGCCATTTTAGACAAGCTGAGCCTTTCCCCAGCCCAGAGCACGCCCAGGCACTCTGGGGAAATCAGCTGGCTACACACCACAGCCCAAGACAGTTTCTCAGGGCTTTCTACAGGGCAGAAGCGTCAGCCCTGGGCTGCTTTGGGGGAGGGGTAGGGGTCTGGCCCAGCTCCCTGCAAGGCTGCCAGGAGGACAGGGCCACCCTCCAGCCACAGAAGCTGATGCAGAGACCCCTGCCCCAGGAAGCCAGCCTGCAGCCGTGCCCCTCCACGCACACCCACCCACCACACTCCCCCATTTCCTCCACTGCCTCCTCTTCCTCAGCCCTGCACCCACACCCCCTCCCCAGTCCCACACGCCCTTAGCACAGAGATCCTCTCTGTGGCAAGCGGTGCAGCCAGCTCCTTCCCCTCCCATACACCCATTCTAGCCCAGCACACCCCGCTCCCTACCCACAACCCCCCCACGCGTGCTGCGCTCCCCTCATGAATCCCCCGCGCACCCAGCTCTCCCCGAGCCGCCCTCCTCTTCCCCCACCAGCCCCCCGCGCACCCCACTCCCTACCCACACATCCCTCCCCTGCACCCGGCTCTTCCTCACCAACCCCTCTTCTTCCTCCAAACGCGCGAACCCCTCCCCGTGCACCCTCCTCTCCCCCTGCCCCCCCAACACACCCCGTTCTCCCCCCGCGCACCCTCCCTCCCTCCCCACAAGCCCCATCACGCACCCTGCCACCCCTCCCCGATGCCAACCCCACCCCGCTCTTCCCCCCCACAAAACCCCTCCGTGCACCTCGCTCCCCACACAATTTTCCCCCCGCCCCTCCCCTCAGGGCTCACCCGCCGCCGCGCGCCGCCGCGCGCCCACCCGGGGTTTTTATCCGTCCTCCGAGGCAAACAGCCGCCGCCGCTGATTGGCCGCCGCCTCAGCCAATGACCGCGCGCGCCGCCGCCGCCGGGGCACGTGCCGGGCCGCGCGCCCACCCCCCCCTCCGGTACCCCCCCCTGCGCTCCCCCCCCCCTCCGGTGATGGGCAGTCGCCGTCTTTCAGGGGAAAAAAAAAAAAAAAAAAATAGGGAAAAGGGAGGAAAACGGGACGGCGGCGGAGCGGGATGAGGCGCCCGCCCGCTCCACCCCCCGGTACGGGGCGGCCCCGCAGGGCCAGCGGGAAATTCTCTGCGGGGTTTGGTACCGGCTGCTGCCGGTCTGCGCCGGCCCCGGGCGGCAGCCGGGGGAGCCGCATCGTGTCGGTAACAGCACCCGCGTTATCGCTCCTCCTCCGCCGCCGTTACGGGCACCGGATCACTCCTGAGAAACCCACCCGCCCCGCCCGAGGAGGGAGCGGAGAAGCTGCCCCCCGCTCCCCGTTTAAAGGCCCTTTTGGGGACCGGCCGCCGGGGCTGAGCACCCTCACGGCACGACTGGATGGGGGCAACGAGCCCCCGAGACCCCCCGGCCCACGAGCACGGTCAGCTGTTTCAGGAAATAAAAAGTAAAATCGTTGCAAGGCACAAGAGCGGCTTTGCATCCGAGCTGGCCAGAGCTCTGCCCTCTTGTTATATTAAATTATTTTTCAGACCATTCCTCTGCGGCATTTCTAGTCCTGCCATAAAGCCGTCACTCATCAGCAAGGTCCTGGGCCAGAGAAGGTGTCTGTATGCCCCTGGAAATCACAACAGGGGTTTTTTTTCTTGGCTGAAGGAGATGGAAACAGTGCTTGCGGCCAGGTAAACATCTCTGATTTGCTCAGCGGCAGCTGCAGGCCTGGACAGACGGACATGCACCCACCGCTGCACCCCTGAGAAAGGGGCAGGCTGCGGCGGGTGGGGAGAGGAAACTCCGGCCTTGGCTGTGGGATAAGGGTCAAACATTGCAACAGCTGGAAAGTGGATTTAAGCCAAAGCAAACAAACCCAAAAGCCCAAAGAAAATAAGGCAGCCTGGATCTGTGCTGTGCTTTTAGCAGAGGTAGAGGAAGACTGAGACAGCACGAGGCCCCGGGAGACCTCAGCACCCAGACCTGGTCGCTGTGTCCAAGAAACATGAACTGTGACGAGAAGGAGCACAAGGAGGGCTCGGAGGCTGTCTGGGGACACAGGAACCCTTCGCTACAGCGAGAGCATGGCAGGGGCTCGGTTTTCCTATCCTAGAGGGAGAAAAGAAGCTATCAGGTGATCCGCTGCCATCTATAAATACACCCCAGGGACTGAGTAAACATCATGGGGAGAAAAAAAATAAAGTGAAGCTGAAGAACAGCACTGGCACAAAGACACATTTATAGAACTGGCCAGACATGAGTTTAGGCTGGAAGGGAGGGGACAGCTCCTGCCTGGCCATGCAGGGAGGTCCTCAGCAGGCTTGGACAGAGCCACTGGGTAAACGAGGTGGTCCTCTTCAAAGGCAGAGCTCGGGCAGTTTGGGAAAGGAGATGATAAAGCTGAAGTGACAGGGGACAGACCCCTGTGGCCATGGGGGATGGTTCGAGCCGCTGTTCCTACCTCCGTGAGGCCAAGAGCTGCCCCAGCAGAGAGCACGGATGCCTCTTTGCTTACAGACAGGACCAGCACACTGGAACAGCTTCCCACAGGCTGGCTTCAAACCACTGCAGCGGGCTTTGGAAAGTCAGAGATCCAGCACGGGAAGACATTAACCCCTCCCTCACCCAACAGCTCTGCAGACCTCCCGCATCCAGAATTAAAACCACGGCAAAGCCGGACCGAAGCATCCCTAGCAAGAAGACACCAGCGTGACCACGCTGCAGGCACTGAAAATCCACCGCTTGTTTTTCTTGCACTGCCCAGACAGGGTGAAGATGCTTTGTCTTCAAGCAGGGGAAACATCCTGCCTCGCATTCAGCCCATGAACATGAAAGGTTCTCGCAGCAGCAGCGTTTTCTCAAAGCTGGATGCATGTTTCAACGTCAGGAAGGGCTGTCAGGTTGTTGTCAGCTATTTACATGCTGTACCCAGGGCGAACTGACTCACGTGACGTTCACTTCTGGCACAACACTGCTCAGCTCACAGGCTGAAAATATCCAAATGATTAGGAAAAAATGGCTGCTTATAAATAAAATGTGGACTGTTCCTGTCACTGTAATATAATAGTGTCAAAACAAAAACAAGCCTGTGCAGAACAGAGGTCTGGCCAGGCTGCTGCTCAAGTCTTGCCAGGATGAGCTTTTTTACTTCTGTACCAGAATATTTGGTGTTATAATCACGGCAGTGGGTGATACCACTGCAGGAAAGAGTGCTGCATGCTGTCTGCAAAACTGGCAGCCTCACCCACCTGGGACCATGGAGATTCAGTGCTTTGTGCTGCAGAAAAGCACCCGCAAAAAACAAAATGGAAAAAGCAAAACCCACTCTGTTTTCCAAAACACCCTGAACCCTGAACCCCAACTCAGCAGTGCCAGACCAGAAGGAGGATTCACACAGAGCTCCGCACACGATGCGTGAGACGCAGCCTGCAGTGTAGGTGCTCTGGACACTCACGGCCCACTCGCGTTCCCTCTGCCCTCTGGTCTCTAGCACTGCTCTGGGCTCAGCTCCGTAAGTGAGAGTTCAGAATTTGACAGAACCAGAAAATGAAAAAAAAGAAAACCTGAAAGCCTAAGGCTGCTGACAGTTTCCACACTTCGGAGAGTATTTCTGGCCATGTCTTTGATTCAGAGGGTGGCTGGAAAACCCAGCTCCCAAAGGGCTTTGGTAACATTTAATTTTCATTCAGAGGCTTTCATGCCACGCAAAATAACAGAAAAGTATACAAGAAACTTCTACCACTTCGATACATCTAAAACCAGTTCACGCTGCAAATCCTCTTTGGCGTCTCGACCGCCTTGCACGAGCAGCAGAGCCCTCGTGCCCATCTCGCCCGGGCTGCCCGAGGTCCTTCGGCTGTGCTGGACATGCTGCAGCACCTTCATCACATCTCAGCCACCCATAGTGACATGTCGCTGCAGCAGGAATGACATGTGGGAGATGGCAGGAGCTTAGGGTGCCCGTGGAAATGCCATTTTCCACACACCTTTTGTCCTTATCAGGGCCAGCACGGCGCCAGGTACACAGGTTGATGGTCACGGCCCCGCTGCCACGTTTGCTCTTGCACAATTGCAGCTTGGTATTATGTGGACTTTAAAAGGCCGTCGATAAACGCCACACTGTGCCATGAGCCTTTTCATGTGCTACATGTGTACACAGAAACGAAGGCAGCCAGAGCCTGCCATGAAAGCCAGAGCCACACAGATAAACCCCTGCAGACCCAGATACCCTGCGAGTTAAGCGGCTAAAATTAATTTTTGCTGAAGCTGCTTGTGACAGCCCATCATCTCTCCCCAGCCCAGCTCCACAAAATAATCCCCTACAGAGAGAAGCACCTTTACAGCAAGAGGCTCCGAGCAGCATTACTGGAGTTGGAGCAGGGAAAGGTGAAAGCTGATGGGATGAAACTGTTTTTTTCCCGTGTGTTTCCCAGCAGAGCTCCCAGCAGCCCCAGTCCCTTTTACAAGGAGGACGCGTGTCCCCAGACCTAGTGCTGACAGGGACCAGAAGGTGCCACCGCTGTGTCCAGAGCATTGCTGTCCCTCCGGGTTGTGGCAGACACAAAATGGGGCGCATAGGGCAGGGGGGAGCAGAAAACAGCCCTGATGCACCACACCCCCATAGGGCTGCCACCACTGCGGCTCTCAGCATCACCTGTCTGTGCCGGCCACAGTGATGGCAACGTGGCACGGAGGAACAGGGGTCAACGGGAAGGCTTGATGCTTCTCCAGTTCACAGCTCAGCGGGGGACCTCAGTTCCCCCCACGCTGGGGTCAGGGGGGGGTCTCCTGGGCTCCCGCTGCCCCAGCCCAGGCGGTGGTGGCTCAGGTGGCCGCAGGGGCGGCCGGCAGCTCCTTGGCGGGGCTGGGGGGCGAATCAGCACTGCTGCTGATCATGTTTTCATATTGTGGCTCTTCCTCCGGGGTAGCCTGTCCCTTCATTTCAAGGCTGAGGACTAACTCTGGGCTTTTGCCCCTCTCCGTGGCACCTGCAGCATCACTGGCTCCATCCTGGGCCTCGGTGCTTTTCGGCGAGGGAGATGCAAGAAGGAAGGACAGTCTCTTCCTAGGGAGATGTTTGCCAGGGGATGGCTCAGCGGGAGCCCCTGGGACACTCTCCCTCTGCTTGCAGCTATTCACCGAGTCTCTGCACTGCGCCAAGGCCCGGCGTGGTGGTTTCTGGATGGCCTCGACGCTCCTCCTCACCTTGGGCTCCTCCTTTGCAGCCCACTTGCCCTTCTGCAAGCTGCCCAGCCGCTTGAGCACGGCCTGGACTGGTCCCTCGCCACCCCCCTCCGCCTTGGGGTCCTGCCCAGCCGTTCCCACCATCATGTAGATGGTGGTGACGTTGGTCTCCTTCCCCTTTGCCTCCCAGCTGCCAGATTTTGCAGCCGCTTCAAGCGCCTCCACTCTCTGGGCCACGTGCCTGGTGCTGGAGACCACCCGCCGGCGTCCCCCCGGGGTGGCCCGGGGCGATGGCCGGTGGCTTTCCTCCCCCTTGCTGAGGGGCTCGGGGCTCTCGTAGCAATCGCTGGCTGGTCGTTCAGTGGGGGGCTCAGCTGCTGTGTCCCCCGGTGCTGAGGACAGCTTGGATGGGACCCACGGGGTCTTGGGCTTCCGGCCAGGGCTGGGGGTCTCTGCCGCCCCAAATTTTGTTCCCTCAGCAAAGGATACAGAGGGCCGCTTGGCTTTGGCGATGCTGGAGGTGCGAGGGATGGCAAAGGGCTGCGAGACATCCTCGGAGTCGAAGGCGGATGGGTCCAGGAGTGCCTCTGCAGGGGGGGATGCCCCATCCTGTAGCTCAGCCCCCCCCAGCAGTGGGATGCCTGTGGGAGAAGAGGAAGAGAGTGAGGGCTTCCAGAGCTACCCCTCTGTCCAGGGACGCACTCAGGGACATCAGGACAGGGGCTGATGCAATAGGATTGTCCCTGGGAGTGTTTCCCCAGGAGGAGGTTGTGAAATGGGGCTGCCCACACTGGGCATGTCCTATCACACAAGGCCAAGCACAGCCCCGGTGTGTCCTTGCAGACTGAAAAATGACGGTATGAAAATAAACGCTGCCTGTGCCCAGCACCCGTCCCTGAGATGCCCAAGGTCGGTCACAGGGCAGGATTGACCCTGGGCAGCCCAGAAAGGCTGTGGGTGGCCAGGGAGAGGAGGAGCAGTCATGGATCTCACCTTCTCTGGGAGGGACGGAGTACTCGGGTCCCTCATTGTCGGTCTCGAAGGAGGAGGAGAAGGAGCTGTCTGAAACCCACGCAGCCGACGGTGGCTCGATGAAGCTGGGGTTGAAGGGGATTTCCGTGTCGTGGTGGGAAACTGGGGAGGAGAAAACACTCAGCTGAGTTGGGGCATCCTGGGGTGCTCTGGGCTGAGGTGAGACAGCAACACCTGCCCTGAGCTATGCAGTGGGGCGAGGGGGGCTGCAGGCTCCCCCCCAAAATGGTGATGATGCAGAGAGCGTGGGGTGGGGGTGACACCCTGGAAGGCCTGTTGGCAGCTCTGCTTTTTTCACCTGTGACTTTGGGAAGTTTGTAGCCACCAAGGGAAAAGCAAGGCATCATAGCACTGAGGTTTGCCAGCACCCCCCGCACGTGGTGCTTCATCCTGGCCACCACGTCATCGTCCGGCACAGCCGCCCTGCACAGGGGAGATGAATGTCAAGGGACATGGAAGAGGGGGGTTTGCATTGAAGCTTGCAAAATATAAAAAAATACCTGTCTCTAGCATCTGCAGGACCAGCTCCGCAGCAACAGCAGGCAACACAGAGCAGCAGCAGCAGGAGAGGGACGAGGATGGCAGCCGCAAGGGCCCCGTGGTCCTTAAAACCTGTGCGGAGAGGATGGGTTGAGTCTGGCATGTCTTGTGGCTGCCAAACCCATAGAGCCGTCCCGCAAGGAGAGCGCAGGAGCTGGCAACTGGTGGTGGGGCCAGGAGGCACCAGGTGGCACCGGCCTGCATTGCAGCCTCCCGACACCTTCCCCAGCAGGGATGTTCCAGTCCCTTGCCTAGTGCCGAGGAGTAAATTTGAGGTTGCTCTTACTCAACACACAGTCACCCCGCACGGGGTGGCAGGTCCCCCGGGAGCACTGGCAGGGTGAGGAACAGTTCACTCCAAAATACCCCTCTAGACAGGTATCGTTGCAGCTGGAAGAGAGAAAAAAAGGAGGGAAATGCTCCCAGGGAGAGCGGGGTCCCGGCCCTGCCCCGCTCCCGGTGTTACCTGGCTCCCCAGTAGCCCGCCTGGCAGATGCAAGCTCCCGACACGGGGTCGCAGCTCCCCGAAACACACTCTGGGCAGAGGAGCTGGCATCCATCTCCGAAGGTGCCCGCAGGGCAGGAGCTGTTGCAGCTGCCCAGACAGAGAGCGAAGCATCAGCCCACGGCACCCCGGAGCAGGGACCCCCACTACGAGCACTGGTGGCCCGATCCTGGGCGTACCTGGGTCCCATCCAGCCGGGATCACAGTGCAGGCAGGACCCGGTCTCTGGGTCACAGGCCTCCCCACGCCGGCAGCGGGGACATGGCTGGAGGCAGCCCTCGCCGTGGAAGCCGGGTGCGCAGGGTTCCTTGCAGAGGGTCCCATTCCAGCCGGGCTGGCAGGCCAGGCAGAAGCCGTCCACGGGTGAGCAGGGCTGGCTGTGCTTGCAGCTCCCACAGCTGCGTGGGCAGAGGGGCAATGAGGCCTCAACACCCACCCCTGGCACCCCCAAAACACAGTTTTCATCCCACACCAGCACTGAGCATCGGTTTGGACCACGGGGAGATACCCCGTAGTGCCTAATGCCCTGTAGTAGCAAGAGAGCAGGAGGCAAGCAGGGAGAGATGCTGCTTTATCACCCTTGGGGAGCAGGACCAAGGACGACCAGATTTTAGGATGACACCGGTGCTTTCTGCTGGTGTTAGTGAGATGTTTCTTTTCAGAGAATCATAGAAGACCAGGTGGGAAGGGACCTCAAGGATCATCTGGTCCAACCTTCCTTCACAAGAACACAATCTAGACAACATGGCCCAGCCCCCTGTCCAGCTGAATTTTAAAACTGTCCAGTGCTGGGGAATCCACCACTTTCCTGGGGAGATTATTCCAATTGTTCTCACTTTGAAAAATTTTCCTCTTGTGTCCAATCAGAATCTCCCCAGGAGCAACTTGTACCCGCTACCCCTCGTCTTTTCCGTGTGACTCATTGTAAAAAGAGAGTCTCCAACTTCTTTGCAGCCACCCTTTAAACACTGAACAATACTTTTGGGGCAACACTGATGCTGCATCCAACCAGAGATGCTCAAACCCCCCAGGATGGGTCTCCCTGCCCAGCCAAAGGGACAGACACAACCGTGATGACTGGCTGCAGCCCCTGGATACCCTCTGGATCCCCCTGCTGCCCCCAGCTCACCTGTGCACGCACTGAGACCCATATTTCCCCACCGGACAGGGGTCCCGGCAGCTCCTGCCCTGGTAGCCGGGGCTGCAGCTGCAGTGCCCACTGAGGGGGCTGCAGGAGCCGTGCAAGCAGTCGCAGCGCCGCTGGCACGCCGGCCCCCAGAACCCAGCTTTGCATTCGCACTTGCCCGTCTCCTGGGCACAGGGCGAGAGGTTGCAGGAGCATTTGAAGCTGCACCTCCTGCCCCACCAGCCCGGCAGGCAGCGGCAGTGGCCGGTGAGGGGGTCGCAGCGGGAGCTGGCGGGATTGCACTGACATTGCTTCTTGCAGGTAGGTGCCCACCAGCCCGGCTCGCAGTGGCAGGTGCCGGTGAGGGGGTCGCAGCGGCCATGGGGGCCACATGGGCAGGGGAACTGGCAATGATCTCCCCAGTGGTTTTTGTCGCAGGTGCAGCGCCCGCTCGCCGGGTCGCAGCGCCCGTTGGGGTGGCACGGGCAGCTCCGCTTGCAATCGGGGCCCCAGTACTGCTCGGGGCAGCCTGCGGAGGGAAGGAGATAGCGAGGATGGGGGGTGATGGGGTCACCCAACTGCCCCCCTGAGCATCCAGGCTGGCAAAGGGGATAGCGAGGGCTGAGCCCTGTGGAAGCACTCACGGGAACTGCAGTCTGCTCCGAAGAAGCCAGGTTTGCAGAGGCAAACCCCAGGTTTCACGCACACCTCGTCCACCCCGCAGGCATCCTCCCCCTCGCACAGTGCTGTTGGCAGCAGGGCAGGCACATCAGCACACGATGGCACCCCCTGGGCTCGCACCCCTCTGCCCTACCACCTCCCGCCGAGGCAGAATTCCCAGGGAAACCACTATCCCACCTCCCGCTCCATCCCTCTGGCCGAGCTGCAGCACCATTAGCACCTCACTCAGTGGGTGTTTGGGGGTCCCCACGGTGCAGCACCCCAACACCACCGCTCGAGGAGAGCTGTAGGGCTTCCCCCCAACACCCAGTGCCACGGAGGAGCCACCCGGCCGAGCGTGAGGACCAAGCTTTGTCACCATCCATCACTCACCGGCCGTGCACTCCCGCCCTTCCTGCTTCCAGCCAGGGCAGCACTCCGGGCCGGTAGGGAGCCTGTGGGAGAGACCCGGGGGCCATCAGCCTGGACAGGGGGTGCTGGGACCGGCGTGGGTTCACATGTGGCTTCACAGCTTCGGCTAAGGCAAAGCAAACACTTGCCCTGGCTGGGCCCAGCGGGCAGGAGGCGGTGCGGCCCCGGGGGCATTGCTCCGGAAGGAAACCAGCAAAATAGAAGGAAATTTAAGAGGCTGCAGCCCGAGCGGGCAGCGGGGCTGGGTGCTGGGGCAGGCCTGCTCCGCTCAGCCGCTACGGAGCCCAAACCGGGTCCCCGATGCTCCGGGAGTGGCTCAAAAGTTTTGCCAGTGACCCAGCACAAAGGCATCAAAGTGAAGGCAACGAAAGGCGTAGCCATCCATGGCGAGGCCAACAGAAGCAGCAACGTAGCAGCAAAGTGGAGGGGACATCAGCTCCAAAAGCCCTTTGGGTTTTGCGACACCTTTCTTTCCCACCTGGTGCATGATGAAAGTTTTGCCAATGCTCCCACATCCCCCCGTTGCCCTGCGCGTTGGGGGTGCGTCAGAAATAACTCCTGGAGAAAGGGTCTGGGTGCCTGACATGCCCATACGTGCCCCAGCCACAGTCCCCAGCATCACCCCAGTCTCTGCACCCCCACAACGCCAGGCTGCAGAGCTCTGTCCGTGGAAGGACAAACGGGCGATGACCCCCTGGGGCTGCTGAGAGGCCTCAGGAGATGGGGCACGAGTGGGGACCCCCATGGCACCTACCTGCAGACGTTCCTGCCGTTGGAGTCGAGCTCCTGGGCAGAGCTCTGCACCCACAGCCACAGCTGGAGGCAGAGGATGGGCCGGGCGCTCCCCATCCCGGCGGGGCGCAAGGGCCCAAGTCCCAGCGGCTCCCCAGCCCTGCGCCGGCGTCTCCCGTCTGTCCCGTCCCTCCCGCAGTGCGGCCTCTTCCTCCCACCAGCCTTGGGTTTCTTCCTGAGGAAACGCGGGAGGAGGCGCCCCGATTCAGACGTCAGGGGTGCGGTGGGGAGGGGAAGGCAGGGAATGCCACCGCACAGGCTAGTTTTGGCCCTTGCTGCCACCCTAGCAGCAGAAACGGGCATCCAGGGGCTCGGCCCAGCCACGCAGGGGCTGGTGCCTGCCTGAACATCTCACCTGCGGTCGTCCCGCTCCCCCTGTGCCACCCTCCAGCACCCCCAAAGCTGTTTTAGCCAATGTCCCCCCAACCCACATGAGGCATCTGCTGCCTCCCACTGCCCCAACCCCCGTGAGCCACCCCACGGCACTGCCAACCCCTGGCAGGGGCTGAGAGATGGGGTCCCCACGCCCCCCATGGGGACACGGCCTGCCCCAGGCTGGCCTTTGAAGCGCTGCTGGCTGCCGTCCCACCTCGCAGTCTCCCCAGGAGCTTTGTGTCAGCAGATGCACAGGAAACACCTTTTTCCTACCCAAGGCTGGCTCAGCTGGGGGGGCCCTGGGCTGGAAGCACGCTGCTCCCCCGACCATGCAGGACTTAACTCCATCGCGCCCAGCGCTGCAGCCCCTACAGCCCCACTCCCCATCGTAGCTGAGCCCTGAAAGGGGTTCCGGGGTCCGTCACACAGCGCAGTTGGCCAGAGCCCATCACATTGGCACACAAAAAGCAATGGCTACGCTGGAGAAGTGTGACCAAAGCCCGGCAGCATCACCCAGCCCTTCCCAAGCAAGGAGAAAGCAGAGGCTCTAGTGGATACCTTGGAGGAGAAACGAGAGATTGGTTTATTTCCAACTCCACTTCTAGAGCTAGAAAGTACCTGACCAAGGGGCCCAACTTGCCCCCGAGAACACGAGGATTATTCCAGTCTTCCAGTTCCCAGTATTAGAAGGAAGAGGTTCCAGTACAAAAACAATTCACCCCATGCCTGAAGAGTGCAGAAGTGGCACTCGTGGTGCTGATCCCGACTGCTCCCAGACACGGGAGCGCCCGGACACCCGGTGCAGTGTGCTCAGCCCCTCCCAGCCATGCGGTGACCCCGGGACAGCACCCAGCCACCCAGCCCAGGCACCCCAATTTGACCTTCACATTGCAGGGATGGGGGGAGGTATGAACAGAAAGAGGTGAAGCAAAATACCCCCACAGGGCAGGATTGGGTGATGGGATCCCGGGCTGTGAGCAGAGGTGCTTGGCGGAAAGAGTCACCAGCAGACGGGAAAAGCCCTTTGGGGTGCAGCAGCGTGAAGATGGTGCAGACCCCCACCACGCTGAGCAGCACGGGGAGGTGGGGAGCGGGGCCACAGCTGTGCAGGACCCCTGTAGTTAAGCCCATGGGCATAACAAAAGGGTGGCCAACGGGCAGAGATGCCTGGAGGTGCCGAGCTGGCCTGTGCCAGGCCAACACCCTGCAGCCGAAGCGTCCCGGGGGGGGTGTGGAGGAAGGCTGCCCATGCTGCAGCTTCGCCGTCACTGGACGGGGAAGTGGCCAGAGCTGCCGTCTGGAAGAAGAGGAGCTGGGAAGTGCTGCTGTGAGGCCAGATCCAGCTCCGTTCAGGTGGGGTCAGAGGGCTGGCGTGGCTCTGTCGGGGGAGCTGGCTGCCGGCTCGCTCTCTCCCTTCGGCTCCAGCTGCGTGTCCAGTGAGTCGATGATTTCCCAGGCTCCGGAGCAGCTGGACGTGGGGGGGTCTTTGCTGCTGCCCTGATACCACAGCCCAAAACTGCACAGAGAGCAGATAACGGCCGTGGGGGAGAAGAGCTTTCCCAGGGAAGCAGCCGGATCCCAACCTCCCTCTGTGTTTGGTGGTGGCAGCGGGACGCAGCCCGGCTGCAATCCCCTGCGAGCGTGTGGCACCCCAGGGGCAGCAGCAAGGCTTGCCCTGTACCTGCCCCTGCCCAGGACGAGGCAGATCCCCCCCTGAACCAAGTGGCCCCCCCTTTGGCAGCATCCCAGCCAGCCCCGCACTGGGCAGTCCACCTCCGTCCCCGTCACACCCTGCAGGGCAGGCACCAAGCTCAGCAGGCGCTGGGTCCACAGCAAAGCCCCAAACCTCTCTGCTGGCAGAGCCACCCGTCCCCACCAACACCCGAGCACGGGAGCAAACTTACAAACTCCTAATTTTGGATTCGGGAGGCTGAGCATCCACAGAGTCTGTGCCGTGAGCTGGGAGCCAGGAGCCCTCATCTTCATCGCTGCAGCACAAAGAAGTGGGGGAAAAACCTGCACTGAGTCACAGGCTCACCATAGCAGCGTGTCAGAGCCACCCTGGGGCTCCATCCTGAGCTGAGCAGTGTCCCCCACAGAGCCACATGTGCAGAGGTGGCCGCAGAGCCAGGGACGTGGGGACTGGAGCCACTGTCCCCTGAAGCACCGGCGGGCTGTGACGTGCCACAAGGCCACAGCAATGCTGGTGTCCCAGATACAGCTGTGTTTCATGGCAAGCCCAGCCCTGACTTGGTGATCTTGAGCCATAAGGCTCTCCAGACATCGGCTTCAAACCCCCAGCGCTTGGCCAGCGGATGGTGTGTCTCCACTTGCCACAACAGCAGAAGCCACAACCTGCTGTAAAGTCTTTAGGCATCTCACCCCACATGGCAAGTACATGCTACTGTGGGGGAACAGCCCGACAATCGGCACCACCGGCCACGGCTCTGGGCCAAGACGGGTGACATCCTGACACCAAGGCGAGTGACAGCCAGGCCTCGCAGGGAAGCGGGGAGCACATGAGGGGTGACTGCAGGGCAGCATTCTTGTGGCAGTGGGTCTCCTTGCCAGGCAGGGAGGTGAGCAGGCAGGAGTCAACACCCCAGACCTCCCTGCTGCCAGCAGAGCCCCCAACACAAGCAAGCAGCAGGTCTCAGTAGCACAAGAGTCAAGCCTCCTTCAGACCTTTATTAAAGCCCCTAAAAACCAGTGAGATCCAGCTTCCCCCATGCCATACAGCAGCTTTAGCACAGGCTTTGCTCCCTGCCATCAGCAGACAGACAGAGCTGGGGCTGGTGCCCGGCAGCATCCTCCCCTCCCCATCATGAGACGTCTCTTGGAGCCAGTGCTGCCCACCAACATCTTGCAGAGCCTCCAGGGACCATCTCTACTGTCACCTTCAAAGGCTCTCCACTGGACAGCCTCCAACTGTACAGCACAGGGACCAGCCTGCTGTGTCCAGTGGTCTCAGGGCCACCACCTTGCCTCCCCTTCCCACATCCATGCGGGGACAAGTGGCATCTGGCCAGGCCACGTGTGACTGGTGACAGGGACATACGAGTTGCAGCGAAGAGCCCAGCCCCTGTGGCGCTCCCAGGGCTAAGCCAGAGCAAGACATCAACTGCAGACATTAAACCTTTGATCTCTGGAGGGAGGCAGGGAGGAGGCAGCTCTTGGCCTGGGGTAAATCCCTTCCAGAGCGTCACATGGAAACACCAGAGCCCGCTGGCTGGCATCCACCCTGCACGGGAGGCTCCCAGTCCGTCCTCCCGGTGAGGAGGACTCACCTGCTCGCCGATTCCTCCACCGTTCCCAGCATTTTGGCTCTGATTTTTTTTCTCTGTCTTTTGATAGTCGACTTCATCGCATCCAAGAAGAAGCTGGGAACTCTCTCTTCATTCAGCAGCTCCCTGGCAAAAAGCAGCCAGCTGGTTAACCAAGAGCCTGGCAAAGAAATCCGCCCCGAATGCACCAGCAGCAGCCTCTGATGGGCGGCTGCAGGGACAGGAGGGACCTGGCTGGCTGCCCCACGCCGCCGCGGCAGGACTCACCGCTGGTAATAGGCCAGTTCCTCCTGCACCAGGAACAGGTTGGTCTTGAGCTCGTTCCGCTCCTGCAGGATCTGCTGCAGCTCTTCCTTGGAGAAGCAGCAGTGAGCCGTGCTCCTGCCCACATCCTGATGCTGCAGCTCCTCCGTGGGTGACGGTGCTCCTTCCTGGGGGGAGGGAAGGACAGTCAGCAGGCAAGCGGAAACCCTGAAGCCCCCACCCAAAGGCTGGGTGCCACGTGCAGGCAGAGATAGAAAAGTCTCAGGAATGAGTTTGCTTGTCTGGAGTCGCTGCAGACCACAGACCATGGTGGTTTCCCAGCTCAGCCAGCACCTCCCATCCATTGCTACACGTGACAAACCCTCCTCATCCTCTGAGACCCGCCTGGCTTTTCCTCCCAGCACCTCGCCTCGCTCACTCCTGTCTCCACCTCTATCGGTTTTTACAGACAAGGCATTACCTGCATCTCAGACACTGCACTGTTCAAATTGTTCAAAATTGTTTAAATCGTTCAAAAATTCAGCAGTGGGGCTCACTCGAGCAGCTGTATCCTGCTGGCAGCCGGCGAGTCCGAGCGTGCCAGAAGCCCCACGCAGGGCCGGGAAGGCCGGGTGGGTGTCAGCGATGCCCTGCAGCAGCGGGACCGCGGACTGGGACTCACCAGGCTGGGCTTTGGCCGCTGGATCTCAGAGGTGGTCCTGTTCCTCCTGCTCGTTTCCCTCTGGGTTTGCAGCATTGCGGCCTCCAGGTCCGACTTCTTCTCCAGCGCGCTCTTGAGCTGCACCTGCACCACGGCCACCTTGTGACGCAGGTCCTCGTTCATGGCCATGAAGCGATGCAGTTGCTCCTGCAGCTGGAGGGCCGGGGCAGGAGAGTGAGGCACAGCGGCTGCTCCTGGCCGACCCAGGGCCATCACCGGCGCGTAGAGAGCCCCGGGAAAGGCACCTGCCCCAGCAGGCTCACCAGCCCCGACGACAGCCCCAAGGGGAAGCGACATGAAAGCAGGTCCCCAGGCCCTTCACACACCACACCCAGCAGCTCCCACACCCTCACCGCCTCCGTGTCTCGGCTCTTGCAGACGATCTCGTGGGCCTGGGCACGGAGCTCATCCCTCTGCTTGTCCACCACCTCCTTCAGCCGCAGCATCACCTCCCGCTCCTTCCGCGCTGTGCTATCTGAGCCCAGACACGGGGGGGGACAGGCGTGAGCGGCCCCCGGGACCCAAGGACACCCCCGACCCCACAACACTACGGGGTTTCTTGATGCTTCTGCAAAGCATCATTCTAGCATCACTCCTGGCAGACGGCAGAGTAGGAACAGTGGAACGAGGGAAGCTGAGAGCTTTAGGCTGTGCCCGACGCACCCTTGTGCCCCCACCACGCTCCTGGGGGCTCGCGGGGTGCTCCGGGGGTTTGGGGTTCCTGTGGTTTGCAGAACAAGAGCGCTTGTGCTCCCCAGTAAGACTCCAGGGCTGGGCAGCACAGAGAGCAGGTTCAGACCTGCACCCAGCCTGCCATCCCTCACGAGAACACCCCGGGGTGGCAGGGGACCCCAAACCCACCGGGACACCCACCTTCCTGGGACTGACTCTCCGCAAGCTGCCCCAGGAGCTGCCGGTTCTGCTCCTCCAGGCGGGCCAGGCGGCCATGCAGGGCTCGCTCCCGGCGCTCAGCCTCCCACAGCCTCTGCTCCGGGTCCTGGGGGATGGGGACAGCCGGGTCACAGCCACCCCCGGGGCAACAGGGACAGCCGGGTCACAGCCATCGCAGGGGGGATGGGGACAGCTGGGCCAGAGCCATCGCAGGCGGTAGGGACAGCTGGGTCAGAGCCAGCCCAAGGGGGACGGGAACAGCCGGGTCAGAGCCACCGCAGAGGGGACCCCCGAAGGCAGAAGGGTCGCACGAGCCCCCCCGCCCACCCGCTCACCTCCGTGTCCTGCCGCCCGCCCGCCGGTGCCGGCGCCTCCCCCTCGGCGCCCGCCGGGGCCACCAGCGCCTCCAGCAGCTCCAGCAGCCGCACGACGGGCGGCACCAGCCCGGCCACGGCCTCGGGCCCGAAGCGGCCGGAGAGGCGGCGCAGCTCGGCCCCCAGCGCCCCCGCCATGCGGTAAACGTGCGGCGGGGCCAGGCGGGCCGGGGGGGTCCGCCACAGCGGCTCCGCTCCCCGCCACGGCGGCTCCGCTCCCCGCCACGGCCCCGCCATCCGCCGCCGCAGCCCCGCTCAGGCTCCGCCCGCCCCGTCCGGGGCCGCCCCCCCTCCCGAGGCGGGACCTCAGCAGCAGCGCTCCCGTTCGTAAAAAATTTATTGAGCCACTTGGATACGGTACAAGAACACGGGGGGGAAAAGGGGGCGAGGGGCAGCGGGGGACACACACACGCTGTTGAATATCAACAACACTAAGAGGGGGGCGGCGAGGGCGAGGACTAAGCATAGAGATCCTCCCGGTCGGCGGAGTAAACCTCCCCCTCCTGCAGCAGGGCAAAGTTGAGGAAGTGAGAAGGGCGATGGACCTCGTGGTAGAACTCCTTGGGGTTGGCGAGCTGCAGCTCGTACTTCATGTTGGGGTCGTGGCGAACGCCTGGAAGAGAGAAGCCATCACCCCCCTGCACCCCCCCTGCCTCCAGCCCTCCTCAGGAGCCCTCTACCCTCACAAGGTAATTTTTAAGCAAAAACGAGAGAATTCTAAAGGCATAAATTCATCACCCTTTGAGTTCCTGCCCCTAAAGATTTACAGAGCAACATCCCCACAGTCCTGCTCAGCCAGCCAAGGGTTCTGTCTGCCCCTCTCCTCCATTCCTGATCCCTTCTGCCGCTGTCTGTGGTTCATCGTACCAGCACAGCTTTTCTCTTGCATTTTCCATTATCACCTCTGCTGCCTGACAGGGATTAATTATTCAGCAGCAATAGACCAGCCACTACAACCCACAAAGACGACTATTTCTCCCCTCTATCAGAGTTTGCTCTCTTGCCACTGAAAAATCATCGAGAACTGACATCCTAGTGCTGGTACCACGGAAAGGGGAGACCATAATGCTGGTAGCCCTGCCAGCCACTGCGAAACGGGTAAGGAACACGTCCTCGAGGAGCTGTTTCCTCCTCCTCCCCACCCTACTCACACTGCCTCCCCTCCCGGCCCCTGCCCGGGGCAGCTCACCCATGAAGTTGTAGTTCCAGGACCCTTGCGCCGGGACCATGAAGAAGCCGAGGAAACGATCCGAGAGCAGCATCTGCACCCGCTCGTAATGGGAGGGCAGGTAGCCCTTGGGGTTGTTCCCTTTGTCCGTGTTCTGCCTGCCCCACTCGTAGCCGCTCGGGGTCAGCTTGTAGGCGGTCAGTGTGCAGGAGCCTGGTGTAAAACTGAGGGAAAGGAATGCAGAGAGAGGGGTAAATAATAATTGTCTGGAGTGAAGGAGGGAAACCAGAAATGAGCAAACGCTCCCTTTCTGCCAGATTTTTAGTTTTCAGACCTCAATGTGTTCCCAAGCACTGCACCCCGAGGCCTCCCACGGCAGAAGCCTCCCTGCCTCGCACCTGCAGGTGATGATGATGGTCTTCTCCCCGTCCCAGGAGGGGTTGTCAGCCATGACCTTGGCATGGGTGGTGACATCCTGCGGCGAGAGCTGAGGGGACTCGTTTGGTTGGGTGTGAATCCACCCCAGAGGTTCCATTTCCTGACAAAAAGTTTCAGAGAGAAACAAAAGGCGTTTAAAACCGAATTGTTTCGCACACGGCAAAAAGCAGACAGGGACCAAAGTCTTCCCCTTCACTTGATCCCAGATCAGGCTGAGCCCTTCAAAAGCCTCACATCTACAACAGGCCACAGAAGCCACCCCACCACCTCAGGTCCCTGTTACGGGAGGCAGTGATCTTGCACCCACAGCGGGGGCAGACGCGCAACTCACCTTAAGATACTCGTGCTGGGGCAGCTGCCCTGGGAGATGCACAGTCTGGTGTGTTCCCCACTGGGGCACCATCACAATGCACCGGATCTCCTTCACTTGGGGGTTATCGGGAGGGCTCACACCATACAGGTAACCTGCAATCTAGGAACACAAACACCTGCCTCAGAAGCCTCGAAGAAACCTCCCTGTAACCGTGTGAGGGTGGGTGGGCCCTGCCCTGGGTGTGTAAGGAGAGTAGCTCTCAGCCAGCAAGTTCTCACTAGAGGAGAACAGTGTAGTTTTGTTCAGCGCTGAGTTTCCATCTGCCAGGTCTGGGCTACAAGGAGCCATCAGGACCTGGCTAGAACTTGTGTGCTCAGCCGTAGTGCCAGTGTCTGTCTGGAGCACAGAGGGCTTTGCAGGGACAGGGGCGAGCTCCCAGCCCTCCGCCACATGGTCACAGAATCACAGAATCATTCAGGTTGGAAAAGACCCTTGGGATCATCGAGTCCAACCCTCAGCCCCACTCTACAAAGTTCTCCCCTACCCCACATTCCCCAACAGCTCATCCAAACGACCCTTAAACACACCCAGGGATGGTGACTCCACCCCCTCCCTGGGCAGCCTATTCCACTGTCTGACCACTCTTGCTGTGAAAAATTTTTTCCTCATGTCCAGTCTGAACCTCTCCTGTTGCAGTTTAAAGCTGTTCCCTCTTGTTCTGTCACTAATTCCCTGTGAGAAGAGACCAGCACCAACCTCTCTACAATGTCCTTTCAGGGAGCTGTAGAGAGTGATGAGGTCTCCCCTCACCTTCTCCTCCTCACACTCAACAGTCCCAGCTCCTTCAATCGCTCCTCACAGGATTTATTCTCCAGGCCCTTCCCCAGTTTTGTTCCCCTCCTCTGCACTCGCGCCAGCATCTCGAGATCTCTCTCGTATTGAGGTGCCTAAGACTGGACACATGGCACATGCCCCAGCAGTGGGCTACAACTGCCACAGGCTCATCACACGCTCACCTGGGCCCGCAGATCCGAAATGCAGATGAATTTCTTCAACACATTCTTGGGCAGAATGTAGGTGTAGCCCGTTTCCTTTATATCGTCTGATGAAACGTAAATGTGGTTTGTTCGCAGGTGGAGGTTGGCAGCAGAAATTGCTCTGTGAAGAGGAGACGATTATTAGAGGGTGCACAGATCCCTTCCCGAGCACTCTGACCTTTTCCACCATGCCACAGCCCTGCTGGCTTCCCTACCTGACTCGCCACTCAGTCTTGGAGGAGAAAGTCTGGGTTTCATAGTTGCTGGTTGTGGAGGTGATGATTTCATCCCCGTGTTTGTTAACAGTGCGGGTCTGCGTGGCTGTCAGCTGGGACTGCTCCTTGGTTTGCTTCTCAATTTCTGCAATCTGCTGTCTCTGCTGAGATGGGGCAGAGATCTCCATGCCCAGGATAATGTCTCGGATCTCTGACTGTGTGAGGGATGCGACGTTCACACTGAAAGAGAAAATCCACCCAAGTCAGGCATTTCAAAATACATTCTGGACTCTTCTCCCCAAGGCACAAGCTCAGAACATCCACTTGGGGGGTGCTATGAAAAAATGAAAGAACTTTTTAGACAAGAGGAGGGACCAAATCACATGATGTGCAGATCAGAAAGGCTTGGTGCAGACATTTTTATCTGCCTTACTAAAAGCAATTAATAATAATAACCAGTTTCCTTACAAAGCTGACAGTTCATTGCCAAAGGCCCTTAAAAATCTCCTACTCTCCACAAAGAGCACTCTGGCCACACTGCCAGAGCAGGAAGGGTGACTGCAGCTGGACAGTGGCTTACTTGTTCTTCTTGCCATAGTCAGCAAGGATGAGATCCTTCAGCTGCACCTCCACCTTGATCCACTCCTCATCTGTCAGGGTTGGCCAGATGTGGTGAGGCTCCGTTATGGTTGTCTTGTCTGGTTTCAGGATAACTTTGGCTCGATCGTTATTCACATGTAGCGCCCGGAGAATCAGGATCAGACGAGAGAATGCCTTGGAGAAGAAAAAAAAAGACACAGCTAGTCAGAAAAAGGAAACCAAATAGATAAGGCCCTAGTACAGCACTCCTCTGGGCACACCGATATTCCACATGAGTGCCACTGAAATCAGCCTGAAGGAAAATTCAGGCAGACCCAGAGCCATGTGCTCCCAAGCAATGAACTGGGATGGATTTCTGAGCCATTCTTGGCTCCTGCTTCATTTACCGATGGCAAAGCAAAATGCAGACTAGGCATGCTGTGCTTACCGTGTAGGAAGAGATGGTTTTCAGCCAGTCATCATAGAGGTTGAAGAGAACCATCTGGGGTTCAGTAGCCTTCAGGATGAGATCACCAAACTTTTCCACTTTCAGACAGGCCTGGAAGGGCAGCTGCAACTCTGAGCCTTTGATCACAATATTGGGGAAATCCAGCAAGTGTACCTGGAGTTTAATCGAGAAGAGGAATTAGCTCACAACTACTGCAGAACAGATCAAGTCCTTCACAGGAATGCAGGACTGTTCTGCAATCTCCCAAAGATTTTGTTATGTCCTCAGAGCAGTATGTGCATTGTTACCTCAAGTGGGTCCAACATGCCCTTCCGAGTCACGATGATCTGCTTAGGCTGCTCCTCCACAGGAAGTGACCGAATCAAGGCAGCCACTTCTTCAGCAGTCTTCCACTTGGCCAGCTACAGAAAGACAGCAGGGTTAGAGAAATCTCTCTCTGCCAACAGCAGCGTCTCCATGTCTCTGGAAATTAGAGAGACTCAAACCAAATTCTAAAAATACGACTGGAATTTATGGCTTGTTCCAGATCAGTGACAAGGCCCAGCATTTCCTTCTTACTGATCAGAGAGCAGTTCCCATTCCTGGAGTTCAGTTACTCCTGACTGGCTCAGAAACAACAGCTCATCGGCTTTGCCACCTGAGAGGCTTCTCACTGCACTGAATGTACGGCCAAGTGCACGTGATCTGCTGTAGCCGTGAGCACCGCGCTGTTTCTCAAGCCCTACTTGAAGATGTCAGCTCTTCACACGTCAGAGCCACAAAAAACTTGCAACATCAACAGCTGCATTCTTTCACTTTTCCATCCCGTGCTGACACTTGCCTCAGCATAGGTTACACACTGGAAATCAGAGCTCCAGACTTGTTGAGAGGCAGGAAGATGAAGACCCTCACAATGTTTTCTGCTCAAGCAAGCGCCCCAAGCAGAGCCCACCCCCAGCTCGCAGCCCGAGGCATGATAGGCAGCCAGGCCCTACCTGTCCTAAACGCTTCTGTCCTGCCCACACAGAGGTATGGATGATCTTCAGGAAGAGCTGTCCAGTTCTGGGGTTGAAGATGAAAATTGCTCCATTGATGGGTTTTGTGGTCAAATTCCCTTCAAAAGTCTGAGAAAACAAGCGAAAGTGCAAAGGGAGATAAATGCTGCCTGTCCACACCTTTACAGAATAGCCAACTGCTGTGAGCAGGAACTGTAGGGGAAATGCAAGAGCTGCTCTGTGCACGCTGCCAAAATTTGGGACCACATTGATTCCTCGTTTTCCGTCACGTGTGCCTCCACAGCCACCCTGAGCACAGGACCCTCACAGTCCCTGTCCCTTCCCCCGAGATACGCCTCTGGCCTCACCTTGTGAATGGTCACTCTGTACACATTGGTGTCATCCACAAACCAGATGATCTGGTTGGAGAAGAGCTCTCCATAGTTCTGGGAGGAAAGGTACGGCTCCGTGGGCTCCGAGGAGTACAGCTGCAACCCCTTGCGGATTCGTTCTCTCAACACATACAGCGCAGGATTTGCTTTCATAATTTTGGCCATAGCTTGCTGGATCAGAGGTTTGCTCCCAGGGAACCAGTTCCCATAAGCACTGATGAAGAAAAACAGAAGAGCGAGTTGTTGCCATCAGCTCCGAGACAATGGGACAACAGCTACGCACAAGCCTTTCCATGCAGCAGCCAGGCACTTTTCTGCCTGCTGAACACCACTGCACGATTTCTCTCACGATGTTCTGGGGAGCTGTTCACCTACAGCTCTTCCCTACACCTCCTCTCAGTGGGAAGCCACAGCACACACATGCCGCACTCCCAGAAAAGCTGCGTCTTCTTTAACAAGCACACTGGAGCAGAGAGCTGCTTGCTGGGATTTTCCCCCTAGTTCTCCAGTGAGGAACAGTTGGCCCCACTTACAGGGGGGCTTTAAACAAAGCCTGTTCCTTTAGAAGAGTCTGACAGAAATCTCCTAAAAACCCCAAATTATTAGTGAGCTGGGAGAACTGAATCATTGACTAAGCACAAATCGGGCAACCTGGAAGAACTGCCTAGATGCTTGATGCCATTGACTGCACACCCCAGCTTCTGCCTTTTCCCCTCATCCCCCTGCCCAGAACACAACCCAGTTTGGAGAGGCACTAGGACACAGCCAGGAACTACCAATTACAGTTAAAATACAGAAGGTGCAGATCTCACCTGTGCAAGTTATAGGCCAGATCAATGGCAATGAGCACACCGGTGGGAGATGGATAGATACTCATGTTGTCTGTAGTGTAGTCCAGGAACTTGGCTCTTGCGTAGCGCTCGATATCATGGGAATCGTAATCTCCCCAGCGCAGCTGGATATCTATCCAGTACTTCTGAGTGGTGGTGCTGTCCATCACATCTCTGAGGAGAAAGCAGGCCAGAACAATTTAATCTTGCACAAAACTCTCCTGTAGTTGCTGCCCGTCTTTGACAGAGAGTAACTGCCACCAAACACGATCACCGAAGCCAGCTACTGTCTGAGTACCACCCTGAAAAGGGACTCTACTGCTCTCTTCACACAGCAGCTGAATGCAGAAGCTGTTAATAGAAACCCTCAGCCTAAGGGGTTCAGCTGCAGGTTTAAATAAAGCAGCAGAGTTACCCCTCTACTGTGTTGTCATGAGGGTCACGTCCCCCGCAGAATGTCCAGTGAGGGTTCAGTCAAACTGAACACAGCACGGGTGCAGACACTGTCCAGTTCCCTCCAGACTGCAGTCCTAGGGTAGCACAGCTTTGGGGGGGTTTCCTGAAGAACCCTCCTGAGCTCTGGCTCTGGGGGAAGATCAACTAGAGGAGAGAACAGGAGTAAAGACAGTCTTTGTGTTTTGCAGAAGGCAGCGCTAGGAGATGCAGCAACCATCTACCCAAACTAGTTCAGTGCTCTGCCAGGCATGACTGTGTCCTCCTGTGTCCCCAAAGAAAACCAATCCTAAATGCCCAAGAGATAGAGGCTTTGGCTTGGGACAGCAGCATCAGCAGCTCTGCTCTGCAGCAAGACCAAGGAGAGGGAAAACACTCACTTGGAATCTGCGAGCAATGATGGACGTGACACATTCCACTTATAGGAAGCAAAGAGAAGGATATCTGCACATGAGGAATTCATCTTGTATGACTTCCTGGGATGGATTGTCTCCTTCTGCACTGTCTCAATCTCCAGAGCATCCAGCTCTTGATCAAATACCTTGGGGAAAAGGCAGTCAAGGATGAGTTGTGTTCAAGCAACCTAGTTAAAGAATCTATTCTCCACACAGAGCTAAAACAGGCACCCAGGAAAATCCCATTTCCTCCCCTTCTCTGTCAAATTGCTGAAGAAGGGCGGGCTAGCCCTGCCACAATCCCTGCGACAATCTCTGTTGCTGGCAGGAGGCCGTTGGTACACAAGGAGCGTGCACTGCACAGAAACAAATCAATTTAACATACTGCTCACCTGACACAAATCCATTACAATGCTCTCATGGATCTTTTGCCACAAGTGAGCTCGGAAAATCTGAATGAGAGAAATCTTCAGCGTGGGGATCTTGCCGTGCATAAAGATACCTGTCAAATCCAGCTGCACCTGAAACCCGACATATACCTGCAGAGGAAGAGCAGCTGTGAGAACGTGCCAACAGCACAACTGATGGAGCTTAGAAAACAGAACAGCTACTCATAAGGAGGATTAGTTCATCTGTAAGAGATGTTCCGAAGAATTAGTTAGATGGATTAACTGCTCTCATTTCAGTGGAACTCAGGTACAAACTCCAGGTACTTACATTGGCTCTGTTAATGGTAGGAGACCACCACAGGGTGAATCTTCTGTTTGGAATTTGGTTCAAACCCGATCTCTGGGCATTTGTCAGCTTCTTCCACTTCATGGACTCCTCAAAGCCACTGGCCTTCTCCCTAGAAAGGGCAGACAATTGCATAAGATGTCTCTCAGCTCTGCTGGCTGCCATATGGAACAGAGGCAGGGAACACACGCTGGGAGTGGGGAAAGATTGTTTCATGCAAAGAAATTTCTATGGATTTGCATGAAGCTTGGCTATAGCCCAGTCCCAGGGGCCCTCACAACTGAACTATACAGTGTGCTCAAGGGATGACTGAAAAACAGAGATGGCTCAACAGAATCAGTACAGCTTGAGCTGAGGACTCCTCCTGGCGCACCGCTAAGCTCCAGTTTGCAAGACGAGGCTTCATCAAGGTTTCTCTTACCAGAAGAGACCCTCCCATGTGGGGAAGTAAGTGCCCTTGAAGAGAGTGTGCTCCAGGATTCCCTCCACTCCACCAAGCGCCTGGATCATATCTGTGCGGTAGTTGTTCAGGTTCCAGAGTTTGCCATCGTGGCGCTGATGTGTCCACCAGAACGGGTTCTGTTTCAGGACCTGGAAACAGCAGTGCACTAGTGAGCAGCTTTGAATTCATGTCATTGAACCTGGCTGCACCAACTGTAGGAACCAAGATGATGACGATGATCTCAGCGAACAAAAGCCTAGTGCCCTCAGTTCTGGAGGACACAGCTCATCTACACAGTTCAGTCAGTGTCACTATGCAATTCAGGCTGGGTAGAATTTAAGATGGTGTTTTTATCTCTCAGAGACTGACCTTCTACAGAGCTACCATTAGAGGCTTTAAATAATAAATTTTTCCACTGTTATTAAAACTTAAGTTTTTGGAATGTTCGTTTTGGGACCTTTTTTCCCCCTACACAGAACTGATTTCTTAATATTCAATTGTGCTAAGTGTGGTGTTCCCCAAGACACTGCAATCTATCCAAATGCTTCAGAAGTGGCTAGCTACAGGTTTTGGAGCATTTGGTTCTCAACAACCTCTATCAGTCCCAACATGTGGCAAGGAAGTGCACCTGCAATAACGCGAGGTGAAAGGACATTGTCTGGAACAGGTATCTGAACCTCACACCCAGCTAGAGAAATTCCCAGTCAATACCTGATACTGTTTGAAATCAGTCCTGACTCTCCATCCTTTATCATAAGCGAGGGTATGCCGGTCCTTCTGGAAAAGGGTGTTAATACGAGGAATTCCCCTGTCCCATGAGTCCTCCAGATCCTCTAGTGTCAGACGCCTGAAGAAAAAAATCCCCACACTTTGTTACATCTCAATTTTACAGCAAAGCATTAATGAGTATTTCAAATGAGGAAATCGCAGAAGTAATACAGACCCTGGGGCTCTGGCAGGAGACATTCTAAAATGCCAAGCACTCAGAGGCTCAAAGCGTCTATAACGGTCATGAATACGCTCATGTCAAACAGCCAAAAGAAAACACCTGCCCTTTTAAGTGCATAAATGGGTCTGATGTCAGCTTTTACTTGCCATATCATTTCCCTTAACCTGTGCCAAGGGCCCACTTTCTGCTTGCAGAGTTCACACCTCCACCAGAGGTGAGGCAGCAGCGCTGCAGCAGCCTGCAGCATGTACCATGGGGTCAGCAACGCCTCCAGAACCCTGAGACAGTGCGAGACTTCACACACTGCCTGTCCTCACACAGACACAGAAACGCACCTGTTTTGGGCTATAGCCTCTTGTCGCTTAAGGGCATACTCTGCCCATACCCTCTGGGAGTCGATGAATTCACTTTCCCATGGCTGGATGTAACGATACAAATTTGGGATGAGCTGGTCCTCCTCGTGACTCATGCCTGAGCGGAAGTGAGTGATGCCAACATCTGTCTGCTTGGACCACCTGGAGCAGAGAGGCACAAGAGTGAGGTCAGAGTGACAGAGGACTTCACAGGTCACACTGCCATGACCTACTGTAAAGGCAATGTATCTCTGTAACATAGAACAGTTTGGCATTCTCAGATATTTTTATAGGAAAGAGCATCTAACAGAACACTCAAGCCACGCAAGCATTAAAGCAGCACAACTCACCTCAGGTCAGACTGCGGGATGAGGACGTGGCCCATGGAGAGCATGCCCAGCCCCCCCAGCTCTTTAGGGGTGTAGAACACCACCGGAGGAAAACGGCTGGGCATTTTGGAATTCAGACCAATTTTGATTCGAGTCTGGATTTTATTCTCACACTTCACCAGCAAATCAAGCAACTCCTGAGTATTTACAACAGCTTCCCGGAAATATGTCATCAAGCCAATCAGAGCTGTATTCCATTTATTGACAATCTAGAAAGGAAAGCAAGGATCAGTTCTCAGCCCGCTCCCCAAGCACCTGCAGAAAGCTCTGCCCCATATCTTCCTCCCACCTCACCTTAGTGAAGGTTGTGGAGCCAGATGCCATGAGGATCTGCCTCACTCTGTTGTGAAATCTCTGCATAGACTCATCATCCACACGCAGGAAGCACTGAGCCGTGCGCTCCTTGGTGACCTACAAGAGCACAGGGACATCAGTTCCCTCCCGGGAGCCCCCTTTCTCCAGTCCAGACCATAAGGTGAGCTCTTGCCATCAGGCATCTGTGCAATACGGGGAGGGAAGAGGCTGAACAGCAGCTCTACAGCTTCAGAACCCCACTCATCCCTCCCAGGAAGGAAAGTTCATACCCAGTTCACTGTAACTCTACTTGCTAGTGGTCCCAGTTACAGAGCTGGCAAACTGACGCTGTCGGGCACGTCCTCCCGGCAGGTACAAACCCTGCTCTGGTGCCAGCTAGGGGCCAAGCAGGGCCTGCTCTGCCCCCCGTCAGAGCCTCTCCCTACCTCGTTCTGCAGGTTCCAGACACCATCCTTGTGGGTGAACTCCTCATAGCTGGTGCGGCACTTGGGCAAGATGCGGCACTCGAACCCACACATGTTAAACAGCAAGTTGGGGTTATCCTTGCTGTAAACGGAGACGAAGCTGTTCTCCCACTGCACTGTGGTGACTGATCGAGGCAAACGGTTCTTGATATCCCAGAATACAGCACGGCCACTGAAAAACAAGATGTGCACAGTGACAGGTTGTTACTGAAGCAAAATAGAAACTGGGCAAGTTTTCAACGCTTTCCTAGCACTGTCTCTCACACCCATCACTCATTGCCAGAATCGCAGCACACACCCCTCACCTCTTCTTACTTTTCTTCCTGAGCACCTGCCTATCAGTCTCCAACAGCTATTTATTACAACTAACTTGCCCACTCTCCCACCACTTGTTTTTTCCAGGTTGCAGTGCTTACAGGTTCACATCATGTTTCATGAGGCGCATCCGAGCATCCCGGGGCCAGCACTTCTTATTGTTGTAGCCTACAATGTTCTCGTTGTTGGGGTCTGGATGCTCTGTCAGGTACCGCTGAATCAAGTCTCTTGCCTCATCTGCTGTAAACCTGGAAATACACAGAAGAGGATCTGGAGTTAGATGACCAGCTTCTCAGAACACCAGTCTGCCCCGACAGAGAAGGACTTGCTTATGCACAGCTATTTCCCATAGCATGTCTGAAGGTAACGATCCAATTTCTGTATCCTCATGCTGAAGAAGGGGGCTTGTTTCATTAGCACAGAGCAACCCATGACTGTTTGGGTTATCTTTCCATGAACAGACATCAGATTTTATGTCCACTTGCTGGGAAGCCAGAAAAGGCTTCTTTTACCAGTGGAAAATCTGTAACAGTTGAACTTTTGATATTCTTGCTTTTCTAGAGATCCAGTGAAGCTGTAGAAAAGCGAACTGAGAAAGCAAGAGGAGGCATGTGGACAGTTTTTCTGGGAAGTCTGTCAATTCAAATATTCCTGACCTTCTTAGCCAAGGGTAAAGCCTGGAGTAGGAGCGTACTAATTCTCACTTCCACAGCATCTGCTGCAAGATGCCAGAACAGAAGTTCACCTGAGGAAAGCAGGGCCCAAGGTCTCACCTGAAGAAGATGTGAATACGGTCAATGTATCTGCAGAAGAGGCGAATGGGATGGGCCACCTCCGTGGCGATGTCCTGGAAGCTGAGGAAGTCATTCGGCATCTGGGGAGGCCCAGCCATTTCACTGGCACGGTGCAGACCCAGCACCAGCAGGTCCATCACAAGCCCATAATACTGGACAATAAAGGAAGCAAACTGCAGCCCACGAATAATCCCATAGGAGTTTGTGTGATTCATGTCCTGAGGAAACGAAGGGGAATTGTGAGAACCTGTCACAATACATCACAGACCTTTACCTGAGCAGTTGCTCTTTAGCAGGACCCAGAAGGGTTTTCTTACTCCTCATTCACTTCTTTCTCTGGCAAGTCTTGTGTCCCCTCCTCCCCCATGGGTCCAAAACCTCTCCATTTCCCAGTCCACATACTCCCTTTCCTGATAGCAATCATCACCTTGTAGTTGATCACCACGTTGTTCTTGGCTGTCATGTAGTCAGCAATGTTGTGATCAACAATAAGACGCAACAGCCTGTTGAGCAACGTCAGGTCAATCTTCTCATACATCTTCTCAAATCGAGATTCCAGCATCACGTTGCATTCACCTTCACTTGTTTCCCAAACATCTTGCAGGTTATTAATGCCTGAGGAGACAAACAAGCTCATCGTGTTATCTGACACAATAGTGCAGCACGCTTCTGGGCACAGGAAGTCAATGTATTTCCTGTCATGTGTGATTTTTCAGCCTCTGGTCCTTCCAATCTATCCAGAAATGGGAACAGAAATTTCTAATCAACCACAAATGCTATGGAAGTTCTCCTCCTTCAGGAGAACCTATAAAATATAGTCTCTGATTGTAATGACTATTGACTGCAAGCTGCAAATATGAAAACTCGCTCCCAAGGGGACTTTGTAGGAAGCAAGCTCCCAGTAAGAAAACTCATTTTTGTATGGAATACAAGACCCTGCTAACCTTGGCACCACTTGTACACCAACAGTGGAGGAGGTTCAGTGTCAGCAGGTTTGATCCATGGAGGGAAGAGTCTTCGCTTATCGGCCTCATACCATAAGTACTGATCCAGATACGCGTCTGTGATTTTCTCCAAGGGTTCAACATCATAAACAGGAACTAAGTGGCTGTAGAGATCCATGAACTCAATACCCACCTAAAAAAGAAGAGGCAAAACCGAGCCTTAGAGTTGACAGATAACATTAAGTCTTAGCACCGTTCAGGTCCTGAATGCAGCTTAATTTTTAGTATGGTCTGGCCTTCACCGGGACACTTACCTCCTTGAAGGCTCTCTGAGTTAAAAGGTGTCGTTTGATTCTGGAGAGAGCTTCATGAGGATTATCATAAGCCTGTTCAATCAAACCCAACTCCTCTCTCTGTGACTGATTCAGGCGAGATTTCACACTGAAAGTGAGAAAGAACAGCTCATGCACCTAAGCATGAACAAGCTAATGTCCACCACATCAAACTGATGAAATACTGTTCAGCCAAGCAGATCAGGACAAGATCTGTAGCTCTTCACAATCCATATCCCCAGTCTGAGAAGCATGGCATTGTTTTTGCCCCAAGCAGCAGAGGCCACGAAGAACCCCCTGTCACCCCTGGCAGTACCACAACCTACAGCTTTTACCAGTCCACCAGGGTAAATTTTACAACATACTCAATTCCAGGAATAACAGGTAACAAAATAGCTTCAGATGCCTCTCCCAGTGCAGATGCCTGTGCCTGCAGAATACAATCACTTCCCACTGCTTACCTGTAAGCCTCCTTCAGCCTCTCCAGGGCTAATATCAGCAACTTGGTGTCATGCTTGTAGGACAGCGGGGGGAAAGGAATGGGTGAGAACCTTCTGCTTTCCAGCCAGTGCACTGTGGTTGTGTACACAGCAACAGCCTCTTCAGCAGTGATGTACGGCCCATCCTGCAGAACCACACCACCAGCATTAGTCAGTGAAAGCTTCCCCATGAAAATGGCACCAATTTGGGCAACCTCAGGCAGGACGGAAGTACCTTCAAGTAATTATGCTGCCGTTCCTGCTCAGCTTTTAAGTAGAGTCTGGTCAGCCGGCCCAGATTCTTCTTACAGACAGTTTTGTCTACGGTGGCGCCCCGACGGATCCGCTCCCTGTTGTAGTGAGCTGTGTTTGTCCACCAGTCAGCTTTTGCCTTCACATACCTCAGGATCATGTTCTCAATAGGAGTTGGCAGCCCTGGCACCTGGGGAGGGACAGGAACTTGAGGGAAGCAGGAGTGGGAACCTTCACAAGAGCAGTTCCGCCTGGGAGATGTTAAAATTGAACCAAAAGGCCAAGTGAGAGACTTACCTTCCAGGGGATATTGGCCTTCCAGCACCGCCAAGCCTCGCTCAGATGCTGCAGGATGGTTCTGGCTTTGTTCTGTTTGATTCCTTCTGGCATCATGTCCAGAATGTCATGCATAACAGCCGCCCTCAGCTCCAGGTCAAAGTGAGACTCCACACGCTGCTTCGTGACGGTCTTTGCTACACCCTTGGAGTGACGGCCTGGAAAAAGCAAAGTACTTCAGCAGTGCTGACATTACTGGGCAGTGCTCCTCTTCCTCCTAATACACAGAGGTACAGATGTCTGAAGAAATTACACTGCCACAACATCACTGATGAGTTTGGAGTAGGTGATTAGAAAGGAAGCTGTGGACCCCATAGTGCTATGGAGCAGGGAATGCCACTTCCATTTGGGATCTATGCTGGGAGCACTGATCTCTTAAGAGCTCTAAACCAGTCAATAGCTCTTGGGATTGGCACGGAGCATGGATACAGACCACCACATGGGACAGAAAACTGCATTTCCAGCTGGCAAGTAAATAGCATTAATCTTTACCACACACTGCTCCCCCATCCAAGATTTGCAGTGCACTGACCTTCAAACTGCCTGGCCAGCAGATTCCCCAGCCAGCGTTCCAGCAGCGGCGTGATCCCCCTCATGAAGAACAGCCATACTCTCCAGCCTGGGGCCCAGAAACCACAGCCAGGACCTTTGCCCACAGGCCCCTGGAAGAACAGAGACATGGTAACAGCAGGTCACTTACTGACACTCCCAAATCCCTCCCCCCCTGCTCAGTTTATGTGGGGTCACCATCATGTGGAAAAGTGGAACTCACTGTGTTAAACCGGTAGTAGATGAGATGTTTCAGGTCCTTGCACATACGAATCTGCCTCATCAGTTTGTATTTATACCGGTACATTCCTGTCAGCTGACCCACATGGGCAAAGATGTACTGCAAGCCGTCTGCCAGCTGAAACACGGGGAGCAGAGACAACAATAAACACCACACACACGGCCTCAAGAAGCCAGGTTTATTTTATAGCCAGGAGCAGAGTGTATTAGGGCATATAAAGCTCCTAACACTGACTCATGCAACGACTGATTCTTATAAACTAGGGTAAAAGCAAAATTTCATGCAATGTTGCATGCTTTTGTTGTTCCCCCTCTTCTCCAACAACAGGGCAACATTCATTTTGTGCATACTATATAAGCCTGCCCAGATATTCTGCTTCTCCTCTCGCTTCTCCTCCTCACCTTTAAAAAAAAAAAAAAAAAAATTGAGCCTACCTGAAACGCATCCACATTTCCAAGTCTGTACTGGACGTGGCTGTCCACCACCAGCTTAGTCAGCCGTAGAACCTCTCGGCACAGATGGAAAGCATTACCAAAACGAGATTTTTTCCTTTCCTGGAAGAGACAAAAATCTAGGATTTATGTAACAATGTTATGTAAGAGTGAAACAGCTCAAATGTGGTCAGTCTGTACAACAACTGAACAGCTGAGGCACTGTGGCCTGTCTTACTGCACTAGCTACTTAACAATCTTCAGGTGAACTTTACTCAAGTAAAATAGCACATGGACCGTTACCTTAGTGGTGAGGGTCTTCACAGGCTTCAGGTTGAAGTTGTAATCCAAGTGAAGGTAGTTCAGGTTCTTTCTGTGGATCAGCAAGTTCAGCATATTGTAGCCCTGGCGACACACCTGCAGGCCTACTTCCACCCAGTCCAGCTTTGTCGACTGGAAAAACTTTGTAGCCTTGAAGGAGCGGAACAGGTACCTGGAGAGAGCAAAGACTGTAATCAGCTGAATCCTCATCAGAGATCAGCAGTTCCCCACTGAGCAGATCCCACTTACCTCTTCTTCTGGGCTTTGGGAGGTCTGTGCTTGAGCGCATTCAGAACATAGTATTTCAGTAGCTTCTGATAGGAGACTCGCACTTTCACTGGCTGGCCTGCTGGGCAGTGCTCACGGTACCTAGGGATAAACCATATTTCAAATTTTCAGGTAACTCACATTCCTTAGAGAACAAGTCTCCAGAAACTCTCCTCTAAAATCTCCAGAAACCAGTCACCACAGGATGTCTTTATTTTTGTTGTAACAAGATAATAATGTCACAATCACTAGAACACCCCTTCCCTGAGGAAAGAACTCACCAGTTCTTGACCAGTGGGATATCAAGAGCTCTCCGAGTCCTCCCAGACCTCAAGTTGAAGGGCCGTGGGGCCCAAAGCAGGGCAATGCCGTTGGCTGTGTTATCTGTGTAGAGCGGGGTATCTTTCAGGAAAGGTTCCACAAACTCTGGCAACTCAAACTCTTCATCATCATCAGGCAATGGTTCCTGACTCTGAAATGCAGAAACACCACACAACGTCTGTCTCCTGGTTGCTTTAGCTCAGTTTTCAGAGTTAACCAAGTAAAAACCATTTCTTTGCTCTCATGGTAGAGGTGTCACAGTGCTGAGTATCAGAGAAGCAAAAAGCACTCTACAATGCCCCAGGGGGCCTGAGAACTAATGTTAGCTACTAGACCCCGAGGTAGGTGTTATGGTGGTAACTTAAGGGAGATGTCAGCTTTGTGAACAAACCAAGGGCAACCAAAAGATAATAACCTACCAGAAGACTCTAAAATAACACTGTTAATTACACATCGAGCTTTATCCCACAGAGACCAAAGGAGACAGCTTTGTGCAACTCCAGAAGTAGAAAAAGACTATAAATGAAAACTGGGTTTTTTTTGTGAAAGGGCTATTGCTTTCTCCTGAAACATCTATGTGTGCATCAGAAGCAAGGTTACAAGCAAGATGCTAAAGCCCCACCACCTCCACATGCAGGGTTTATCACAAGCTCTCTCGGACAGTGACTCACCTTGACAGAATGTCTGTGTGAAATGGGGTTGATCAGTGGATCGAAGTAAAAAGCTGGGAGATCAGGATCTTCTGTTTTAATGAAAACAACGTTTGGAGTATGATACCTGCAAAAGACAACATGCATTAGAGCACTCTGACAGCTTTCCCCTCCTCTCTCTGCTCCTGAGGTTGCCGCACTTACCAGGTCAGGTGGACGTGGTGTGGCAGGTTATTGTACAGGTACGGGAAAGCAATTTTGTACTCTGTCCTGATAGGCTGCCTGATGATAATTTTGTTGATGTCATTAAATTCATTCCAGTCTTCATCCCTCAAATGAGACAAAAAATATTTGTTTTATGAGCATTCAGGGGGACAGAAAGGCAAACATTTTTGACTGAAGACATGGTATCAGCACTTTTCCTTCAGACTTCTCTTTCACTAACAACCACAGTTTCCAAAGCAGCAAGCAGATCACAGACTTAATGGTAAAGAGAGCAAACACCCAGCAATAGCTCACCCAAGGCAAGACACCCGGTAACACATTAATCTTCCCAGCCCTTTTCCCAGATAACCACTTATCCTTCCTCCTAAACCCAACACTTACTGAAGATTGATGTCCCTAACAAGAGGCTCGAACTTGGGACCTCCAGGAATAGCCATGTTCAGCGCCTTGGAGGTAAAGAACGCTTTCAGGTCAAACAAATAAAAGTAGTTGTCATCCACAAGGTCGGTGAGCAGCTGGTTGGCCAGGCGGTACAGCGTGGACATCATGGGGAGAGTGAACTGCCAACGTTGGTACGTTGAACCATTTACATATCTGCAGAAGAACAATGCACAGACACTCAGTACACAGCCAGAAGACAACTGGGCCTTTACCAAAGGACCAGAAATAATTAAACACCCGTCACTGCCCATCATCTGCAGAGAATATCAAAGACAGCCAACACGTGGGCCCCTCCAGATGGAAAGACAGACTGCAGGACTGCTGAAGACCACTATGGACTACATCTGCCTAAAAAATATTGACTTCTCCAGTTCCTCTCCTCCTCTGTATCCAAACTGATAAACAACATCTGTGTACTTTTAGCAAATATCAAATTCCAAACAGACAATCCAGGTTGTCACATTTATGGCATAACAAACACCAGAATTTTAGCAGCTAACTGGGCAGCAGCCCTCCTGGACAGAGCAGCCCTGTTTGCCCTCGCAGGATGCTGAAGACAAGAGGTATAGCTTTACAACAATCAGGTTCTCCCTCCCATCCTCAAGGGAAGGTTTTTCTCTCCCCACCAACATCACATGTAGCCCAGCATGACACAACTGAAGGTTATATACTGCTATCTATAGGTAGTGCATTTGTTTTTCCCCGCTCCCAGTGAATTGTGCTACCAGAGGAGCACATACTTCCTGTTGTCTTTCAGCGGCTGGTGGTCATAGAACCAGTCCAGCACAGGGGCATCCTCCTCTGGATCCAGCTCGAGCTGAATCGCTTCCAGGGGCTCCACATCCAGGATGTTATCAGCATAATCCAGAGGGGGTTCTTCATCATCAAATGGGGGGAATCTCATCCTCTTGAAGTGACGCCTATCCCTCTTCTCTCGCCTCATCATAATCCACATCGACCTGGCAGAAACCCAGAGACCATTAAATGTTGCTTTTATTGTGGACGCACGAGTGTTTGCTCACAAGTTCCCACCCAGGGTGAAGGAAGAAGGCACTTACCCCCACTGAGCAATGTACACTGGCTCTATGACCCAGGGAATCTCATTCACAAAAGAGATGGCACCTGTGATATGGTACAAGACTGGAACATCTCTGATTTGCTCCCAGGGCATCGGCATGTTCTCCAAGAGCTTCAGAACTGCATGAGGCATGTACTTCAGAGCACTGCAGACAGAAATCAAGGAAAATCAGGGTGGGAAGGGATCTCAAAAGACACAACCCAATTACCTCTACACCTTTTACTCCTGAAAACTGCTCAGCTAACCCATTCATAAAGGCCTCCAGCAATAAACCCACAAACTTCCTATTCTATCTTTGTGCTTCAAACATCGCACTACCAAATTGTATTCTACTGGTTTGGCTTCCAACAGATCGTTACACGTTAAGAATGTTACAGGTGAAAATTTCAAATGTTTCTGCAGTTTTTACGAGCAATGGGAAGTTTGTGCAACAGATCATGATGTGCATGAGATGGCTCTCTGAACCCAAACGTTACAGAAGCACTCACAATGCTTTTTTAATCTTGCAAAAAACATACGCTGGCTACTTCACACTCTCCCCCAACTTCTTTTAAGCAATGTGTTATCCAGAGTGATGTTTTTCTCATAAATTCAAAGCAATAACTTCCTTCACTTATCTCTTCTGCACTGCTGCCTTCGTGCAACTGATTATCCCATCCTCCTTGAGCTACTATGCCACCTTCTATGAACAACTGACACAGGAAGCCCTTTGGAGAAGGAGCTCCCTCTTTAACGATCGACGAGGAGGTGTGACACGGCAGCAGCAGAGGGCTCAGCTCGGCTCCCAGCATGTCACATAGCGGGGGGCTCCCTTACCCCAGGTAGACGCGCTTGTCGTGACGGAACTTCCTGTTGGTCATGTCGCCGTGGTCGCGGATGATCTTCCGGACGTGCTCGGGGGGCATGTCCTCCTTCTGAGCGTCCACGAAGCCGAATTTCCTCTTCTCGGCATAGCGCTTGGCCTGCAGCTGCTGCCACTTGCGGGCTGCGGGGAGGGAGGGAGAGGCAGCGAGGTCAGGCCCGGTCCCGCCTGGGAGGAGGGGGGTGCAGGGGCCGGTCCTACCCACCTTTCTCCTGCAGCTTCTCCTCAGACATGTAGTCGGGCAGCGGCGCCAGCGGACTGGGCACCGGGGCGCAGCCGCCGCGGTACGGGAAGACGGCGGCCATGGCGACGCACCTGCGAGGGTCGAGAGGGGCTCAGGACGGGGACGGGGCCACCCCCGGCCTCTCCCCCGCCATTCCCACCAGCACCCTCCGCCCACCCCCGGGTCCCCATCGCCCCCCGCCCGCCCTCACCGGCTGCCGCGACGCCCCGCGCTTCCCCACCACAATGGCGGCCCAGCGCCGTCGCCACCGCGCCTCAGAGACCCGGATGTGGGCAGGACGCGCCGCAGGGAGGGCTGACCAATCAGCTTTCGGGCAGTCCCGCAGACAGCAGGCGCAGCCCGTCAGAACGCGGAGGAGGGGAAAGAGGCGGGACCAGGGACGGAAGAGAAAAGGAAGTTGTGCCTAGAATCACTTCCGGTGGGAGGCCGGTTTTCTCCGGTCCCGCCCTTCGCTGCTTTCGATTGGCTGAGAGAGGAAACGTTGACAGCTCGGCGCCGGCTCTGATTGGCAGCGTGTGGCACAGACCAGCCCGCGCTGCCTGTAGGGGGCGCTGCGGGGCATCCATTTGTATGCCCGGAGGTCCCAACCCAACAGAGTCCAGTCCCATAGATTCACACATTTAACCACAAGATTTACAGCTAAAACCTTCACTAGTGATTTCTGTACGTCATAAAACTGAAAGCTGCAGACTTAATTTTCAAACAGCAGTTTTTGGATATATGAGCAAAGTTCCGGGCTATCGTGGCACTGTACCAAATCCTTAAATTTTCTCTGGTTTACATGGAGCTGATTTCCCCCAGGGAATGAATGTAGAGGGTTTCAGCTGTGTGGATCTTTTTCTCTTCGCCTGGATGCTGCTGGTGCTTCCTCTCCTGCTGTTGTTGTGACTCTCGTCAGCTGTATTTAGAATTATAGCAGATGGCATCAAAGCCCAAAATTCTTCCAATGCAGTCAGCAGTGAGACACACCTGAGGAAATAAAGATATGTTTGGGGGAGTTGTAGCAAGTGTTTTAAAAGAAGGAAAAAGCATCACAGCACTGCAAAGGAGTTGCTGTCTTACTCCATACCCTCATTCCTGGTTTTTTACACCTTGGTTCCTATTGCAGCTGAAGATGCGCAGCCGCTTTCTGCCGCATCCTTTTATCTCCAGAGATATGATCTATGCCAAAAATATCTGTCCCAGGGACTTTTTTTGACCACCTGGGAGTTCTGCCAAATGGGCCATAATTCTTCCAGTTGCTTGCAGCCAGATTCCAGCTTGAAAAGTCTGGATCACCAGGCATCCAGTCTCAGAAAGATTTCAAGCCGCTTAACATTTCCTTCAGAGTCATACAGGGAAGAGGATCTCAACAGATTAAAACCAGATTGGCATTCCCCTGTCAGGACAAGGGAATGGAACTTTTAAGTGAGGTGTTAAGCAGAGAGATTCACTCTTGCTTCGCATTTAATATAAACATACAAAATACCTTCAAAGTATGGACCTGGGAATTAAAATACATAGAGTACTAAAATTGGGAATTCAATAGTTGGGGCAATTTTATGGCCCACTAGAATCTACCTCACAAGCCAATTCCACTGAACACCTCCCCATCTCATGGCAGATGATTCTTTCTCCCTGTCCCCCTGCCTGTGTCTGAGAATGATAATAGCTGTATCACCTTTCTCCTTGATAACAACCCCACAGTTCCACGGGTTCCAGCAACACTTTCTCTGCAATTCTCAAACGGAAGCAAATATCTAGTCTGCTGTTCCCAACTCCAGATAGTTTAACAGAAGACATTACCTCTCCTTACAAAGCTTAACTTGCTTCTAGCCTTAATTTAGCTTGGCTACAATGCTAAACTACAAGTTTTGGATAACAGGATGTGCACAATTTCTTCAAAATGAAGAAATGTTAGCAATTTTTTCAAAATGGAGAAATGTTAGGAAAAGCAAGTGCTTCAAGATGCAGATAGGGAAAAACCTCAAACTTCTCTTAGTGCATTTCCACATGCCACACTCTCTTAATTGAGTGCATTTTTTGGGATAGAAACAAACAAACAAAAAAATCAAAGTACATTAAGGTAACATCTATCCTGAGAGATTTCTGGTTCTAAAGTTGTATACAATTGAACAGCATGCTGATTGACTCCCTGATTTTCAAATTCCTACGCCACACAATGATATCCACAAAGAACTGAAAATTATATGACACAGGTAACCTTAACAAAATTAACAGCACGTTCTGTGGGGGATTAATAGTATCTCCTTCAATTTACCATTCCATTTCTAATCCTCATTATTACTGGCATTAAGGTAATGGAATTAACTTGTTCCAGATACTGTATAAAACCAAAAAGGCAATCTCTGATCTAATGAACTTGCAGTATAAATGGATAGAAGAGAAATATGAAAGAAAAGGTACACACAAGGTGGAGGTCAGGTTATATGAAGAGTTATTTTAGGTTATTTTAGAAGTACAGGACTTATTCGGAGGTAGAGCTGAGATTTCTGTCTAAGGACCAAAGCAAAGCACTGTGGACAGCATAGAGAAGTCACTTCCATTTTAACAATACTGGTAATTGTTGATGGTGAAAATTCTGCGGAGTATACAGAGGTCATGCAGAGTTTTTCACATGAAATGTTAAATATATCATTTGTAAAACACACCAAGGAAACTTCTTTGTAGCTTTGTCAAAGAAAAAAACCTGTAACACTCAATTTCTGTTGAGACAATTGTTTTCACCATTATTTCTGTAACTGATATAATTCTTCTTTACATAATCTCACCTTTCATAATGTTCTGTCACTGCAGCTGGGCTGTTTTTATGCTTCAAGCAAGAACAGTTTACTATGGATATTAAAACTGGCTCCAAACCAAATTTTAGTCTAAAAATACTGATATGCCACAGCATACTCTTATTACTGCTATGGAAAAGAATTTGTTTGTGTAATAAGACACATGCTTTCCTTCAAGGATTACACTGTATTCTATACTGTCTTTTTTTTTTTTTTTTTTCTTTTTCTGAAGTCTAGAGGTCACTGTACTTTAAGGGAGTGCATGTTTCTAGCTACATAGAGGGCCCCATCACAAAATATTTTCACTAACTCACACAGTGTAACAGTATCATATTTATTCTATGTGAAGCAGCAAAGTACTGGGTTTTGTAGTCTAAAGGTGGAGAAGCAGGAACAGTAACTGTGACACATCTGCTGGAATCTGCTGTGAGGAGTGAGTCACACCAGAAAAATTACATGGCTTTCCCAATTTCACAGGAAATCTGCCACAGTGCTGGCAACTGAGTATTTGTCTTCTAAGTTTCTTTACTGTTGATTGTTTTATTACTACTGTGATGGAGGCAAAAAGGAAATAGCAATAGTTAAATGTTGGATTCCTTATGGTCTTAGTCAGAGATGTCCCAACTTTTCTATCAGCTATAGCAGGTGTGTGAGGAACTCAGTAACATGGATTATCATTTGTCTCGGGCTGGCGTGTTTGTTCACTGCTTAGCATATCACACTTACAGCACAGCTAAGGCTCTTACACATTACCAGAGTTTGTAGCAATACTTAGTAAGAGCTCAGGGGTCAAAATGCTTGTGGGAGAAGGTTTAGTACCAAGTCCAGGTTAGATACTGCACAGGATTTCAGAAGTGCCTTTCTCATGCTGGGCACTGAGAAGGCATTTTGCACAGCTAATCCCATGCTAACGTTCATTGGTCGTATTGGCAGCATTGTCCCATGCTCATAACTCAAAACCCTCAGCACAATGGCTTAAAAAGAAATAGCCTTGCTCTGAAGGAATTTTACTTTGATGTAAGAGAAAGTAGTCCTACCTGTCCATTAAAATCAGCCCCATCTGTAGATTTGAGAAATTCTTTGTAAACTTGATTGGCTTTACTGATCACCATGGCAATGGCATCCTGGTACTGAGGGGATGAAACAGCCAGCAAGGGTAAGGCAGTCAGTGGGATGTGGTCTTCACTGCTGCTGAGACAGGTCTGTCATAGCTGTAGGGTTTTAGGTTAGAGAAGGACATGCTGTCATCAGAGAAATGCAAGAAGCAGCACTCAGCCTTAGAGAATGAACGGTACTTACCGACAGAAATGGGCTGGGCTACAGCAGTTCACAATGAGAGAATACGGGAAGCATCACTTTCTCACAGACTTCAACTGCTTAAAAACCCAAGGAGTTACTGCTTTATGTGAATGAGATCACGCTAGAAGGCATTTCTGTAGTTAAACATACTTGGTGCAATTTTTCCACACACAAGTAGACATAATTTAGAACAGCAAAGAGATTATTCCACTTCAGGTTGTTTTGTTTTTGTTTTTGTTTTTCCATATAACAACTTACTACATCAAAGAACAGGACCCAATCATCACAATGGAATATTGTTTCCTAGAATAAAAGTGTGACAGATGTATTGTTCAAAAGCATATAAAAACATTTTTCCCAGTATCCCATCCTTTCAAAAAGATAGAACAAAGCTGCACGCATTCTGAAATCATACGTAAGTGTTTGCATGGTAACATTTTGCAAAAAGGAGGTGACTTGACTGAAAACACAAGCTTAAATTGTATAGGATGTCAGCTTTATTTTAGCTTGGATGTGTACCCTGCAAGTTTCTCAGTAAATCTGCCAATCGCGTCTTGATTTTCATTGAAGAGTGGGGAAAAGAATTCACAGAGTGCCACACATGCAAGCCCCATTGGTGTGTTCTCTTACAGTGTTGACTGTCCTTTAGAGATTAAAGGAAAGTAAGAAGTATTTCAGATAATTCAGTATGTCCAAAGTTCATCCAAAGCTGCAGGCAGGCAACTTCAACACTATTCTGCATCCACTTTCTTTAGGAACTTGGTGGGCTCTCACAATATTTAAAAGCAAGCTGCCTGAAATGCAATCAGTCCAGGGTAATGGAAGAAGAACAGAAGACTTGCGATGCTGAAGTACGGAAGCTGGTCTGTGTTCATGTCCTGAACCTCACGGGGCATTTCCACACTTTTCTCTTGCTGCAGCACTCCGGTGATTTGGTATTTTTCATCCAAAGTAGCGTAACAGTTTCTATGTCCTGGAGCTCAGCTGGTCTGCCAAGCTGTGTCAGTTTACCAATTAACACAGCTTCGTTTTGCCAGCTGATTTGATCATCCAAATGCACAGCAGACATACAATTATGAATACTAATTCTCAAAAATGAAAAGTGACCCTTAAAAACCTACATAAAAAGGCCTCATTTACTGTAACAATTGGCAGATAACACCTCAGAAAGGGAAAGGGAGAAACACAGGGGGAAAAAAATTATGAAGTGAATGTCTGAAATGGAAAAAAATACATGCATGTGTTTTCATAATACAATGCAAGCAATATTCACAAGAGAACTACACAAAACAGTCAATGGAAAAATAAATAGCTGGTCTTTTTTTTTCTTAGCTAAAGCAATATAGATTAAACTGAAATTGAGCAATTACTATCTAGACAATTAATCAGTTAACTGGCTTAGAAGTGAGGGTTTGGGTTTTTTAATTCCGATTTATTTTATTGTAAAGGTTGAAGCCACAGAGACGTCCATTGTTACCATAGACACAACACAGAGGGAAGAAAGATCCAGACCACTGAAAGAGCATATGGAAAAGACGAAGTTGTTTATCGCAAGGGATGTGTTAAGTATTAGTGCTGAAGCTGAGACAAACAGGTAAAATATCAGCACTGGAGCTGAGAGGAACACAAGTCTTGTTACATTGATGCATTGGCAGGACACTGCAGGAGGTCATTCCAGAGCACCACCTTGGAAACATCACACCTGCACAAAAGCTGGAGATGGAGAGGGAAATCACGAGGAAGCAGCTGGAACTGCTGTGGTGTTTGGATGTCCAGAAGAGCAGTGGGGAAACAGTGCTCTTCTGCTCCCTCCTCACGTCAGCGGTGCCTCGGGGAGCTGTGAGCTGTCGAGGCTTCTCTGAGCAGCTCCTGCTCATCTGACCGCGTCATCCAAAGGTGCAGGGGGAGCAGAGCCCCAGTGCCTGGTCCGTGAGCACCTTCTCTGCTGCGCAGGGCCCAGGATCTGCAGCCACAAGAAAGGCCCAAAAGCTCTGTTAGCGTGGACCTTCTACACAAGGTACTGGAACAGCCACGTTCACTCTCCACCACACTTTGCTGTCCTCCTCCACGGGCTGCTCATCCTCGTGACCCTGCGGGGAAGGGGGCTACTCCTCCTTCTCCCGCTGCACGTCCTGGCTGGACTTGAAGAAGTCACTACGCAGCAGGCGGTAGAAGAGGATGAGGTTCATGGGCGTCATGATTGCCATGCCCACTGTGCCTACAGCATACGTTGCCGGGGGCACATTCTCCCGATTGAGGAAAAGCCAGCGAGTCATCCAGGCCAGCGTGGCGATGCGAAACACCACGTAGGTGCCCAGGTTGATGATGCTGTTGAGGCGGTAGCAGGTGGTGTGCATCAGGTTGGCCATGAGCAGGATCTGCCGCAGGTGGAGGAAGATGGAGTTAATCTCCACCAGTAAAGCCACGAGGGCAAACCCAACATATTGATGGAGCAGCACTGCGATACCAAAGCAGACAATCACCTGGGAAGGAGAAAGAAGGGAGGCTGAGCCTGGGACCTGGTTGCTCTCAGCTGCTGCAAGCCGGAGCCCTCCACGCTTGGGCACAGCATGGAGCAGAGGTGGAAATGGTTATCACGCCAGTGCCAAACCACTGGTCATCACCCCACACATACCTCTGCAGCATTGCAGCCTCAGGCATGAGATAAAGCCTCCCCACTGTTGCATGAAACCTGAACTGGGTTTTTTTCCCAGTGGGAGGAGAGGGAAACACTTCTATAAACTCCAGGTTGGCAGAGGAGACAGAGCAGCCAGACCTAACCCTGCTTTTGTGACCTGGGGAATGCAGTTGGTTGTGGCCCAGCAGGTTTTCTGCACACAGTGAAGGGGGCAGGAGGGGCGATGTGTAGCGGAGGGCTATGGTTGCTGCTGGCTCAGGGATTCTCCCCAGAACAGGCACGCTGCAGGGATTAAGCAACTTTGGTGCATCAGAGAGCCCCTCGGGATGCCCCGAGCCTGGGTTGAAGCACCCTGGGGCTGTGGGATGCTGTAGCAGAGGACAGGGCTGTTGGGGGCAGCGCGGGCGCGATTCTGCCCTGCACCCTCCCTGCTGTGCGGGGGGACAGGCTCTGTCTGCCCACGCTTTAGCACACTCCGTCCTTCAGTTTATACCATTAATGCTGTTCTCTGTATTGGCTCTTTAATGAGATTATCTGCTCCCTGCTCATTAAGTCACTGTCTTGGCCTAAATTAGCTCTCTTGTGGAGATGACCTTTTGACTCACAAGCCACAGCCAGCAGAGCCACAGGGCTCACTGGGTCTGTGAGACAGCAGGTCTGACCATCGCCTCCCCTGTCTCATTCCAGGTAGGTCCCAGTGCTGTCCCTGCCCCCCACCCCCAGGCCCTGCAGACCCCTGTGCCTCCCCTGTACCCCGCAGCGTCTCTGCTGCTCAGCTCCAGGCAGTGCCACCCCGCTGCCCTGTAGCATCCGCGACACTCCTGCATCCAGACATTGGAGGCAATCAAAGAGAAACCCACGCTGGGCACAGCCAACATCTGGCACTGGTGTGGGGCTCCTGCACCACAGCTGCTCCAGCCACACCAGCCCCATGGCCATGGCTCTGACCCGAATGAGAGGAGAGCACCCCAGGGAGCAGGAGGTGGAAGGAGGCGACGTGCAGCCCTTCCTGGGAGATGCTCAAGTGACTGAGAGCCAGCAGGAGCTGAGCTGCTCACCTGTGCCTGCGGGGACAGCTGAGTCACTGCCTGTCCACGCCACTGCTATGGATCAGCCCCCCATCCCTCTTCCTCCCTACTCTGTCCACATGTTTTGTTTCCTACCTCATCTTTGGGTGCGTTTCTGCAGGCCCTTGAAGAGGAGCTGGACCAAGAGGAGTTCCAGGCCCTGCCATCTGGGCTCCTCTCCCCAGGCAGAAAAATCAGAGTGATTTTGTAACAGGCAGCAAACACCCACACCAACAACAGCAGGAGCCCTGCTCCTGTCCTCCAGCCTCCCTGGCAGTACGAGTGCCAGGGTCTGTCCCTCGGAGAGCAGCTGGTGGACTCACCACGGAGTGATGGAAGAGCAGCTCCCAGGACTGGTGAAGTTTCTGATGGCACAACATGTCCACAAAGTCTTCAAGGAAATAACCTGGGATCAGAGAGGACATGAGCAAAGAAGGGGACCGGGAAGGGCTGTGCCAAGGGACACCCCCCCTCTCCCCAGCAGTCTCTGCACCTGACTGGTGCCTGGGCAGCCCCTCCGGGGGAATGATGGCCACAGCTCAGCCCAAACCCTGTGTGGGTGGTGAGTCACGCAGGGAGTAGGATCACACATGGCAGGAGAAGGAAATTGGTGTGTTTTGGGTCCCTCCTGCAATCACTCTGTCAGATGTGCTCCTAGGGAGAGGCACTAACTGATCACTTGGATCTGTTCCCAGAGAAGGGTGAGAGTGAAGGCAGCACACTGACCCTCACCCTTGTTACCCTCCCAGAATCAGATCCTGTTCAGCCTGGAGCCCTTAAGAGCTGCAGGATTCGCTGCCACCAAACCAACTCCATGCTGGCATTTTAGATACTCAAACCTCCTTGCTGAGCTGTAGCCATGCCAGGAAGCTGGTTAGCACTGACCTCAGGGCTGGTGACAGATCTGCAAGAGGGTGACAAGGTGGGGGGGGGGGCGGGGAAAAGCTTCACATAGCCAGAGGACTCAAAGCTCCTGGCCTCCACAGTGGTAGGTTTAGCTCAAGGCTTTGAGGGGGACCTGCATGAACCCCATATCATGGGCATGTTTGGGGTGCCCCAAGCCCTGGCTGCCCCATGAGGACAGTGGTGGGGAGCCTGGTGCCCAGTACCTCCTGGCTGTGGGTGCCGTGGGACAGAAAGGAGTCACTGTCCTTTGCCAAGAATAGGGCGATTGTCTGGGGTGCTGGAGATGTCGCTGCCCATGACATGGCTCAAGGGGCTGGTGTCAGGCACCGATGAGCCCCTGGGGACACCCTGGGGGACAGAACAGGGGGCAGCCCACTCCTCCCCCTCACCTACAGATACAGCGACCAGGCTGTGTGCCCCGGGTGGGTGCGTGCCCACCAGGTCCTCAGACAGTCCAGGGTGGAGGCAGAACCTGCAGGGAGAGGGCTTGTGAGTGCTGAGCAGTGCCTTTGGTCCCCTAATTCCCTTCCAGTGCCCTTGGTGCCCACCTGGTGCTGCTGACCCCTCCTGGACCCCTCCCGTCCCTCTGATCCCACCATGACCACCCACCCCTGTCCTCCTATTTCCCCCAGAGTCTCCCTATCCCCTGCTGCCTTAGTGCCTCCCTGTCCCTCGGTCCCCCTGTGCCCCTTGATCCCCCTTCCATCCCTCAGTGCCCCCCAGTTTCCAGGTCCACACCCTTCTCAGTGCTCCTCAGGGTCCCCCAACACCCCCATTACCCACTGGCTGTACTCAGTCTCCCTCAGTGCCCCCCTGACTGCAGGTTCCCTTCGGGGTCCCTTGACACCCCCATTCCTTTCTAGTGCCACCATTCCCCCCCCCCCAGCAGTCCAGTGTCCCCGTCTCCTTCCCCCCAGACCCAGATGCCCTCCAGGGCTCCACGGTGCCCGGGGCCACTCACCCGGCCAGCGCCCCGCCGCCGCTGAGCACGCTGTGTGCCAGCGATGTCCAGATGTTGCGCCACTTCCAGCGGTTGCGCCAGGCTGAGGGCGGCGGCGGCACCAGTCGCTCCAGTCCCCGGTTTAGCAGGCGGAAGGCGGCGAAAGAACCGGCCACCAACAGCAACCCCTGGCCCTGAAAGCCATGGGCATCCACTGGCCCCCGGGGCTGGGGAACAGCAAGCATCGTCCCGCAGGGAAGGGCCAGGGGGGCTGCGGGAGCCGCCCCGCTGCTGGCACTGGCACTTCCCGCATGCCCCCACGCAGAGATGCAGACACCCAGGGGCAGTGCTTCCCTGCGAGCGTGTGACTCAGGGAGAGGGGGGGAATGGGAAATGGGCACCCCGGGTGTGCATTGCACGGCAGAAACAATGGCCAGCCCAAAAGCCAGCTGTAAGCGTGCCACGGAGCGCAGGCCTGGGTGTCCCATTGCTGTGCTGGAGCTGGGGACATCTTCCTCCTTCCCCTGAGGTTCCTCCTCCACCTTGGTGGCACCGGCTGGCTGAACACCTCACCCGTGAGGTGCTGCGGTCGGTGGTCCTTCCCCCCAAAGCATCCCCGGCATGTGATGCCAGTGAGGGTCTTGCACTGTTGCACTGTGCTGAAGAGCCGCCCCCCACCCTGGGTAAGGACCCACACAGACACTCACCACCGGCTCAGATTGCACATCAAGCAAGCAAAAAGGTCCAGTTACTCTGCCAAAAAAAATTCTTTGCCCACAGAACGGTTGTCCTCCATCCCCTGTCCCCAATGTCTGGGATACCCCAGCTCTGCTGTCCTGGGTTTGTGGGAGTTCAGGATCCTGTACCCACGATTTCTTTAGTTCTATCCTACAACTACGCTGCTTCTCCAGCTTCACGTAATTTGATCGCTCCCCTGTTGCTTTTTGATGTCTCCACCAGAAACGTGGCTGCTGCTCAGACCTCGCTTCTCTTCTGCAGATGGGATGAGTCGCTGTGTACGCACTGATTAATGTCAAACTCTGCCTTTCCTCTGAGGTATTAATTTTGGATGAAATATTCTACTTTCCCTTTGCTGAAACAGAAACATGTGGAGCCTGAGCTCTCAGTTGCTGCCCTGGCTGGGGTGATGGACACCAAAACATCAACAAGTAATATGCTGATGGAAGGGACACTGAGGAGGAGAGCAATTAAGTCAGATCTGAAGGAGAGGGGTGAGATAGTCCCAACAGAATGAGAAGCATCTGTTCGTGCTGCAGAAATTTGCTTAAAAGCCGGACAAGACAATGTAATTTCATAGCGGTTAAGTAGCAGGGAGACGCTGCCTGAAGTAATTGGCAGACTTGACCGCTCGAGGGATTTTAAATAATCTCATGTATTAGGACTTGAAGGATCACACCGGCTAATCTGCTACTGAGAAGGCCAAATGCAGACATTTCTGTTTAGCATAAGATATGCTGAGGAAAGGGAGAGATGCCTTGGAGACATGCCGGGCTGCTCAGAGCACTGAGGACAAAAATCATTTAATTGCAGTATAAAATTGCAGAGAGATGATTCCCAATGAGGAGTCTGCAGTGTTTTAGCCTCAGAAATCTCAGCTGCCCCTTTCCATGGGGACAGCCCTGCCCTTCACCTGCCTGCAGGTAAAGTCCCAGACCATGAACCATCTGCAAGCCTGGCCCTATTTGTCCCAGGGACTCCTTCATTTGTGGTTTTATTCTTCTAAAGATGAACATTTGGCCAGGCTTGGGTCAGGGACAGGAATAGTTAAAATATTTCTGGACACTGGAGAGCTTTTACCTACCACTTCCGCATCAGAGGAATTTAAGCTGTGATTAACTGAGCCTCCAGTTCAGGGGTTTTGATCCCACTGCTTGAGCACTAGCAACAGCTATATAGATACTACTTTTTGGATACTTTCAGACCAGATTTTACTTAATTTTACCAGGATTTGCCATCAAGCAGTGGCTTCTTACAAGCTCTTTTTCCAGCCTTTTCTCCTTTTTTCCCTTCCTCTGCAGCGATGGGGTTGGTTTCAGAGCTGGAGACTTCCACGCCCAGTTACAAACAGGTCCCTTGACACCACATCGGGCCAAATACTCACGTCCCCCAGGCTGGGAGGCCAGACTTGTCCCAGAAGCAGCCTGGGACACAGAAGAGCGGGGACAGGAGCTCTCGGGCACAGCTGCCACAAGAGGTCCCTGCACGCTCGCTGGAGAGAGCAGCCCGAGCTGATGGGACTCTTCGTTCACACCTTATTTGGAGATATTGCCTTTTTCACCCAAATTTCGAGAAGTTTTCCAACAGGCCCCAAACGGCCTCATTTTCTGCAGGGAGGCAGCTCAGCCTGGTGACGGGTCGCTGCCGGTGCCTGCTCCCAGCAAGGGAGGGGACTCCTTCTAGATGTCAGCAAGGACATAACTAGGTCCACCCCATAACGCCGTGGGGACCACAGCTAATCCCATAGCAGGGGCTTTACAGCAGCAGCCCGGGTGTAAACTGAGGGTAGAGCACTTTTGTCAATAGCTGGACAGTGGCTCTTTTCTCCCCCTCACTGGTTGGAGTTCCTCTGAGCACACCTGCGAGAGATAACCCATTTTCCACAATAAAGAGCTGGCAGTTTGTTGACAATCCCCCATATGAATTCTGTCAGATAAATTATGTCCTCCCCTAGATGCTCCCCACTACTCCTGGATGAGGGTTTGGGTGTCCTTTCACAGCTCCTCCATCCCTTACACAAGGAGGAGACCACTCTGCTCCCGAGCACCACCCAGGGCTCCCCATAGCCAACAGATGTGGGAGCTTCTGACATGGCAAAGTCCTTCTAGCAAAAATCATGCTCCTGTTTTTGGAAAGCCTTGCTCTCTTAATCTCCCTCTCTCCAGCCAGGGAGGCATGAAGCCCATCTGCTCATCCAATGCCAGACTTGGCTCACACCTAAAATCATTTGAGGACTCCAAGTTCTCAAACAAATCAGCTTGGCTTCCAAACTTTAATTAGCCGTCGTCTTCATCTCTCTCTAAAGTGTGTCCCCGCTCTATCTGCGAGGCCATAGGGAGTAAGATGATATAGGCATGCTTTACTCTATATATCCACATTTTCATTCAGAAAGTCTGTAACTCCGCACTAATTAAAGGATCTACTGTGCAAAATGCACGCCATGTGTGGCAGAGCATGCCCAGGCATTGCAGAGGCAGCTGTGAAGAGAGCTGAAATCAGTGCAAACTCGAGTGTCCACCCCTTCCAGCCAGAAATAGCTTCCTGATGTGGAAGCTGGATATTCTCCAGGTGGAACTGGGGATATACTCACCATAGCCAGAGGAGAAAGGCACATCAGTCTCTGCGAGGGTGGTGAGCAGAAGGGTTTCTGCTGGCATAGGCAGCGCAGAGCGTTTTTACTGCCTTTTGCCCCAGCCCTTAGCTCCGTTTAACACACACACAGGTCCAGGATTTAACGAAAGAAATGCCAAAGTGTGTGTCACTTAACCACTGACCTCAGGACTTGATCTTGTCCGGCAGAGGAGATCATCTGGCTTTGCACTGCAGCCCCTCCATTCACCCTGCTCCAGCCTGCAAGCTTGGCCTCCTGCGGGAAAGACTATTCCCTTCCCTGCCCCAGTGTTCTGACCAGCCCTGCAGGTGTTCTGCTGCCCAGGTTGGCCGTCCTTCCTGAGATCATTCCTTGAATAATGCGATGTCTCCTGGGAGCTTCCCAGCACCGGGATGCTCTGGGGCCAGCTGCCAGCACAGCACGCTGCCTTCTGCGTGCGGGAATGCCCCCCTTACCCGAGAGCCAGAGCCACCCAGGCAGAGCTTTGCCCACGTGATAAACAACTCCATGGCAGGTTGCTCTGGATGCTCTTGATTTTGGCTTTCTTCCTTTTTCCCAGGACTGGAAGTCTTTTTTTTTTTTCTCAGGATTTGGCACAAGGGACCTGTAGGAGAAACCTGTGACAACAGTACAATGTCCCTGAGGATGCTGCAGGCTCAGATGTCTCTCAAGGGCTCATCAGCTGCCGTGATTTGGTTGTGCAAAGGATGCGCTCTCTCCTTCTCACTCCAGTTGCACAGGTATGCCACAGGATAAAAAAAAATTCCACTGACAGACACATTGACTGGCAAAACCCCTTCAAGCACAGCAACATGGGCAGTTCCTTATATTTCTCCTCTCCTTTCAGTAGCTGACATGCCCCAAATTTGTCTACTTCCTGAATTATTTATCTGCTGCTATTAGTAAGGTTTCATGTTCCTTCTTTCCTTATGGGGAGCAGTGAAGCATGGGGCCAGGTGTCTGCCCAGCCTGTATCCCATCTCTCACCATCGCCAGACACGAATGCTTACGAAGAAGCACGTATAATTATTCTTACCCTATAAGCAAATTCATTCCCACTAAATATTTCCTTTTCCATGTCTTCTTCCCTTGTGGGATAAACACTTTTTCCCCTGTTAAGTTCACCGTGCTCAAGCTTAAGTAATTTTTGATGGGTATCTATGTGCTTTCTGGTTACATCATGATGTACTTATGACCGCATGCTTTTTTTTTTGCAATTCAGACAGGTTCAGAATGAGCCTGCAAGGTGGAAGCATGTCTCAGCCCCTACACCCCCTCTGTGCAGCATCACATGTTGCTGAGCCCACTTGATTCCTCCTGCGTTAAATATAAGTGCAGGAGCTTCCTAACTGCGTCTCCTGCTGTTGCCGGCTCTGCAACTTGGAACAGGTTAGGTTCCCTCCTGAATTCTCTCGTTATTAATATCACAAACCAAGCTGTTCTGAGAGCGGTGTCCCATTAATCATGTTAGCTCTGCTGCAGTTTTCACCTCGCTTCCTCTTCCTGCGCCTGAACAGTCTTCAGTAACATTCGACTCTGTGGGTAATGCTCAGTTAAAATCAGCAGGTCTGCTAGGGCAGGGAAGGTCCCTGACCTGAGCAAGCTGGGGACAAGCAAAGGTGGGACAAGTGTGCGTCCACACGGCCACAGCTGCATTACAGCATGAAAAAATGTGCTACACCAGCGGACGGGAGGAGGGACTGAGGGGAGGAGAGCTACCCCCCCTCAAATCTTCACCACTAAACTTGAATTTTCCAGAGTGCTGACGACACCGGAGAGACACAGCAAAAATGAAGATAGCTAATAAAATACGAGGTCAGCTCAGCAGCTCGTGTGAGTCAGCACCAATGTGGGCAGCAGGTCTGGTCAGAGATTTCCGATGCCTACCTGGGCTCTGTTCGCGTTTGAGGGCACTGCTTCCTTTTGTTCTCTTCCTTCCTATGTTTAATTCTGCTGTGTGTTACAAGCAAAGGTCTTAATCACTCTGAGTAACGACCTTTGGGTTACCTAACAAAGGGCCAAAAGATGCTTACATAGCATTTTCCGAAAAATCTGCCTCCAACACCATCCTATTGCCCGAATCCCTCGAGGGCATATTGTGTGTTTCTAGGTGCTGGCTCTCAGAGACGCAGTAACGCAGCATCCCTGCAGCTAACCCAAACCTTCCCTCTTCCATCCAATACCCTTTTCAACTTTCTATCCTTTGCCATCATCTTTGCCCCCGTCAGAGATGGGTGTTTTGTTTTGCCTTTATCCCTTTGCATTTTACAAAAGCCCTTCCCCAGCTGCTTGGCTGCATCCAGCAGCATCCATCGGCATCCAGCAGCCGAATCAGCTGCTCAGCCCTGCAGTGTGAGTGCCACCACACAGGACCGAGCTCCACCTGGCTTGTCCCACAGCTGCACTCCCTTGTACCTGCCGCTTTGCTGGTGTGCTGCAGCTTTCATCCGTAAGCAAACGTTTTCCAGCGATTTCTGCTGAGTCAGAGAACGCCTCTGTGAGGGCTGCTGCTTCTCCACGTGGGAACGCGCTTCTGGGGAATAATTACAGAGAGTTTAAACAGAGATGTTTGCAGCCAAATTGCTTCACATTCAGGCTCCTGGCCAGGAAGGCAGAACCCAAAAGCTGCTCGTTGGCGCTGTGAGAAAATACCTCACACCTGCGCCCATCATGGGCGTGCATCTCCCGTGGGCTAAGATCACTCCTTACACGGCAGCGCCCCGGCACTGGGTGCTGAAAGACGGTGTGCTCACAGCTTGGCGGGTCCAGCGAAGAGACCTGCTTCAAAAATTAGCCAGCTTGCACTTACCGAGCATCCCTGTGCATGCCTTCTTCTCCAGGCCATGCCCACCAAAGGATTTTTGTGTGTCCCCCCAGCTGGATTTGGGAATGTGCTGCGTGGCAGAAAGCCAGTCCCTGCAAAGCTGCAGTCCTGCAAGGTAGATGATGGAAGCACACTGCTAGTAACTTTCCCCCCTAAATTCTGAGGCATATTTTAAGGTTGTGAAACGTATTGACTCTGAAATAGAGATAAGAACTGGAGTAGACACAAACAGCGTAGGCGTTACACCCGTTTTTTTTGCAACTCCCACTCTGTTGTAAAAATAGTACAGCAAGGAGCACGCTGCTCTGTGCCATCCTTCAGGGACCAAACGATGATGGGACCACGTGTCTGGACATCAGCGGACTGAACCAGAAGCAGAGCTGGGACATAAGGCACAGGCAGAGGTGCTGAACCCTTCCTGTTCCTTAAAATCGATGGAGGTCTTACCAAAAAATCAAATTAAATAATTTTAAATGTTATTGAAATACAAAAAAAGTAGTAATATCATTCCAAAGTGCTGCAAAAATACATTGCACTGAGCTAGAGTGCTTTCCATCGAGAAAAGGGACAAGGGGAAGCCGCAGCAGGGTATCCCTGCATCCGCTCAGTTTCTGTTCACATTGCACACAACGCACCTGGTCTTTAGGCCACACCTGCGCCGTAATTCCTAACTGCCCTTAATTCTTTTGCAATTCTAAACCGGAGCAAAATACACTTAATTAGGTGCAGACCAGTTGCAGAAATCAGATAAGACTTGCTGGCAGGCAGCTGCTTCCAGGAGATGTGTCTCCTGACGGATGGGGACGTTGTGCAACTCGGGGAGAGCATCACCCAGATGTGGGCTGGCGGTGGGGAGGGCGCTTGCGATAAGATGCGAGGGTGTCACCTCGGCGGAAGAGAAGCTTGCAGACGGCGGCGGTGGTGGCTTTCCGACCCAGGAGATAGTCACTGGAGCCCCCCACGGCAGGACAGGGTGAGTACCCACCGATGCTTCTCCTGAGGGACCCAGCAGTGGGGCAGCAGCACAGCGGGGATTTGCAGGAGCAAGTCACCATTCTGCACTGAAACCTGCCTTGAACAACCCTCCTCTGCTCCATTCCCTACTTTTTTTTCTCCAAAACAGAGAGGGAGAGTTCTGATCAGCCTCTCCGTTGATTGCTAAGGCAGGGACAGTTCTAAGGATCAAGGTTTTTGGCTCTTTTCTAGCCCAGGAGGCATTTTGGGCAGGGATTACTGCTTTTGTTGTCTGAAAAGCAGATTCATCTCCTGGTGTGCAACAGGTCAATAATCACACTCAGGAGAGACACTGCTTATTTATTTCAGGGATGCACAAGCCTAGGTGCTCAGTGTTTTCCCACAAATCAAGCACACCAGTGGGACTTTTCACGCTATATTTATACACAAAACTTGCAGAGTTAATAATTTTCTAAATCCATCTTCTCTATGATGATTGGTTAGTAATTTACATACAATTATAATACTGCTGATACTTCTACTACTACGGATGCTCAGGGGAAGGGTCTTCACCAGGGCAAGGGTCTTCCTGACCTATAGGCATGATTTTTAGTATTATAATGAGTTCAACTCATTAGTATTATAATATAGTTCAGCTCATTTAGTATTATAATATAGTTCAGCTAAGGATACATGGACCTTGAGTTTGCTTGCCAAGTTGGTGATGTGCCCTCTTCAAGGTCTAATTGCTCCAGGCTGTCCTTGCTCAAGGAAAACTATCTACTTCTTGTTCTGATTGGGGATGGCTTTGGCTTTAACATAGACAAGGAACATCTTTCTTGACGGAAGCATAATATTGCTACATTGTTCTAAATGTTTAATCTTCAATGCTTTCATGGCAATTAGCATGAATAACATCTCTGCATAAATGTTAGAGATGTTTTGGTGAGGCTGAAGCAGCTCTTCAGACCCCAGTTTGGGGGAGCTGTAGGATATGGTAGCAGCACCTCACCATAAATAATTGTATTTATTTACAATGGTCATTAATCATATTTGCTCACTCACCCTGTGCTGCAGTTGAGTTTAATGGGACACGAGGCTGAAAACAAAAAGTGGGTTAAGTTGGAGGAGAAAAGGGAAGAGGAATGGGCTTTAGGTTTGGACATAAAGTTAAAAAAGTGGGGGAAATGTGTTTTTTCCTCCAGTTGAGGTTTTTTTCCTGCTGTACTCTGTGTTTGGGACCCCTTGAGTGCACAGTGCTGACCTGCTCCCAGCCGGGGTGGTGGTGGCCCTGTATTTTGGGGTGGGATTTTGCAGCAACGGCACAAAGGTGTGCAAAGGTGCAAAAGACAGTGCCTACAGACAACAGCATCCATAGCAGCTGACCCTGCCCTCTGCTCTCCCGCAGCCACCGGCATGGATTACGATGACACCGTCACCGCTGAGGTCTGCAAGGAGGACGACATTGGGGATGGAGAGTGAGTACCCAGCAGGGAGGGAGCCCAGGGCCTGGCCTGCTGCCATGAGTCCTGCAGGCAGCAGGGGTGGCATCGCCATGGCAACAGCTGCCATGTTGGCGGCCGCCATGTTGCTGGTTGAAGGAGCGGCATATTGGCTGCAAGGGGCCAAGCCTTGGCTCCCCAGGGTGCCCACCTCTCCACCTCTCCCGCAGGCTCTGTGAGGTGATGGTGGCTGGTTACCCAGTGCTGCTGGTGAGGAACAGGAAGGAGTTCAGTGCCCTGGGCAGCAGGTGCCCCCACTATGGTGCCCCGCTCAGCAAAGGTAACGCAGGCTCTGGGCAGCGGGGAGAAGCCGTGTCAGGGAGGTCAGCTCTCACCACTCGGTTGTGGGGGGCTTTTCTATTGTAGGAGTCTTGAAAGGGCAGAGGCTGCGCTGCCCCTGGCATGGTGCCTGCTTTAACATCAAAACTGGAGACATCGAGGAATACCCTGCTCTGGACTGTCTTCCCTGCTTTAAGGTGACTTCTTGTCTCTTACTCCTCCCAGCTTGGGCCATGTCCTCCATATCACTCACATTCATTCACTCTCACAAGCCCTATGTCCCTGACACCAGCTGAAAACACCTTGCCCTGGCCACAGGTCCATGGTCCAGGTCACATGGGATGGTTTCTTGGCCTCATGTAACTCCCTGTCCTAAAGCTCCTTTCAACCAAAGGTAATCCCATACATCCTGGTATCCCTCACAGCCAACACAGCTCTTTTGGAAAGAAAAAAGGATTTACACCATTTCCTGAGTGCTCTTGGGATGAGGAGAAAAGCTCATGAGCTTCTCAGCATGATTTGACATCCAAGATCCCTACAAGTCACTCTCGGTGTGTCAGAGACAGATGGCCCAGTGGACCAGAACCTCCCAGGAAAGCTCCTACCACAACCTCATGAATGCAGCACTTGAATGCACTCTCCTTTCACCCCTTTAGGTAACGGTGGAAGACGGAAAGGTGTTTGTTACTGCAAAAAAGAAGGTACTGACCTCACCTGCTGTCACTAAGCACAAGCAGCACCTTGAGCTAGGTATGATTTTGGCATTTCTCATTTTCTTCTAGGATCTTGAAAGCAGCTTGAGGGTGAAGGATGCAAGCAAGCGATGCCTTCTCAACCGGGACACGATGCTGCTCCTGGGGGGAGGTCAGTAAAGTGGTCTGTACTGTACCCTCCCCACATATGCTGTGAGCTGCCACTCTTCTCCGGGGAGGACTTGCTGCCTTCCTCCTACTCCTCAGTGATGTGTAAGAGGGCTAAGATGAGCATCTCTTGTAGGTGTGGCTGCCCTGGCATGTGCAGAGACACTTCGCCAAGAGGGCTTTACTGGCAGGATCATCATGGCCACCAAAGAGAAACATGTTCCATATGACAAGTCCAAACTGAGCAAGGTTCGTATGTGAGAAGGGCGGGACTGTGCCTGGGTACCACGTGTGAATTAGGGGCATGGCCCACACTCAGGACCAGACTGAGCAATTAAGTGAGCCCTTCTGGCAAAGCAGAAGGAGGGCTGAGGCACCCAGAGGAAAAAGGAGTATAATTTCCAGCTGACATCTCTCTTCTTCCTCCTAGAAAGTCTTTGTTCAGAGTCCACTATAAGCTAATGGTTTTATCCCCTTTCACGGAGTTCTTCCCACTAGAGTTTGAATTGATGGGTTTTTCTAAGGGGGGGACAAGAAGATGATAGGGATGGGGCAGTGTGGGGAGCTGTGATTTACTAATGCAAAATTTACCTCCTGCAAACTCACTTCCCAGTAAACACTGCGAGAGTATTGCTGTCTGTAAGAAGTGCTTTATTTCATATTTCTGTTTTGTTTTCAGGAAATGGACTTGAAAGCTGAGGACATCTACCTGAGGAAACCTGAATTCCTCGATGCTCGTGACATAGAGGTCTGGACAGAGAAAGAGGTACAAGAGCAGCTGAGCTCAGTCCTCGTTGGGTAGTCCTGTTCCTGCCATGGGGAGGGGATGCCCACACCTGCAGGCAAAGCGCTGCAGTTATAGAAATTAGGGCTCTGCCTAAGTACATGCATTATATTCTGGGACAGCATTCCAAGGCCAGTGCTAGGGATGGTGTGCATGCCTTGGGTGTAACACTGATCTGTGCTACCCAAGGACAGATGTGCCTCTCACATGTGAAGAGGGTGACCCCTGAAACTAGTCCTCTGCACGCCCCGTAGAGGAACCTAGACTTGGTGCCATCATACTTAGCGCTCCTAAAGCCTAAGACCTGTAGGAAGTGAGAGAGAGGACCCCAGCATTCCTCATCTCACCTGAGTGTCCAGAAATAGGGTGTTGCAGTCACAGGCAAGCGGAATGGATTGATGTGGCAGGACACCAGTGGACCAGAGGTACCCATATGATCTTTGCCTCCTTTCTCCTCCAGGCAGTGTCGGTGGATTTCCAGAAGCAGAAGGTCCGCTTTATGGACGGGTCCTCTCAGAAGTACAATCAGCTGCTCATTGCGACAGGCAGCCAGTGAGTGCACAAAGCAGTTGACACATACAAAGTTTTAGGCAGGACAAGATGGGTCAACACTGGGATGTGGAAGTCTCCTAGAGGCGTGTGAGGGAGGTGGTAGGAGATGAGATAAAGGGAGGGGATGGGATGACATAGCCAAGAGATTGCATGGGTTTGTGCTCCCCCCTCATTCCTTCTGTTTCATTTCTGATCATGAGATGTATCTCAATTCTCTCTTTCAGCTCCAGCCTCCTCAAAGTCCCAGGCGCAGACCTGCAGAATGTGTGCATTCTCCAAACCCCAGAATACTCCAGCAAGATCTTAGAGCTGGCAACTGGGAAGAACCTGGTGATCGTAGGAGCTTCATTCGTAGGTACCAAGCGGGAGTGGGTATTAAGTCACCAGTGACAGCCTGGAAGCCCACTTCTGTTGTGTGTGCAGATTAACCTGAGGCCCTCAGGGAAGGGATGTTCATTCACTACCTGGCTGGGTTCCCCCAGCAGCCCTATAGCTGGTGGGGGTGTGCATTACACAGCTCGCACTCACTCTTTCCCCTGATAGCCAGAAACTTTGAGAGCTATAAACAGTTCCTGGACACGGACAGAGAGAAATGTGCCTTATTAAAAGGTCACTGTCCTTCAGAGGAGCTGGATTTCACAGAAGCATTGGGAAAGTGAGGGGGTAAGGCACAGAAAGGGAGCTATTTTGTACACAACCAGGAGCTGCTCTTTGTATTTCCTAATATCCAGGTCTGTGGTGCATCAGAACAAAGAATGGGGGAAGCTAAACACCTCAGCCCAGAAACACATAGAAGAGCAGTTAAGCATGGCAATACATCAGATCTGTTCTCCCCATCTGGAAGTGGAAAAGATTTCCAAGGAGGAGGGTGCAGGTCCATGCTTGCAGCAGGCTTACCTTGGGCATGCCTTTCCCTTGCAGGAATGGAGGTAGCTGCCTTCCTCTCAGACAAGGCTGGTGCCATCTCAGTGGTCGAAAAAAAGGAATTCCCTTTCCAGAATGCGCTGGGTCCTCAGGTTGGAGGTGTCGCCATGAAGGTCAGAAAAACCCGCTGCTCATTTCTAGGACAGAGGACAGACACATGCTATCCAAGCAGCCCCGTGATCTGCGACAGCCCAGGAAATCCAGCCCCTGCGCTGAGTCATAACCCCGCGAGCCCAGCCACCTTTCTCACATACAGCTCCCTGAAGGAGCTCTGCACACATGGCTGGTCCCAACCTCCCTCACACACACGTCACGGTCCCCAGCTCAGCTTCATCCCCAGGCCCTGCTTCATCCTAGACCCACCTCACGCACCAGATTTGACCAGGACAGCAGAGCAAAGCCAGTCTTCCAGGCACCCTGCACCAGCCAGGGACACAAATGAAACCTCTCTGCAGCCTGGAACAGCAGCTGAGCTCCCTGCCTGGGTTTTGGCTGGCTACAGCTGTTTTTACAGCAGTACAGCCTGGAATTTCCTAGTGAATACTCAAACCAGCTTCCTCTTCCTTTTCAGATGCTGCAAAATAAAGGGGTGAAGTTTTACATGAAAACAGAACTCTGTGAGCTGAAAGGAAAGGATGGAAAGGTCAGTCATGCCATTATGATCCCTGAACTGCTAATTTTAGGGGGGAAAACCCCAAACTGAAGTATAACCCAGTGCCTACATCGAGGCTTTCCTCTCCCATGTCTAGACCCTCACGTTTCTTTTCATTGAGCACAACTCCAGGCTCAAAGGGCACCAGTATGTGTTTGTATCTGAGGGACAACAGTGTAATTTTCTCTTACGTTGCTGGCAACACACATCAGTTGGACAAGGTGATCTGAACCTGGGGAAGAAAAAAGACAGCAAAGAATGAGGCAGCAGGGAGGCTGCAGGAATTAGGACAGAGTTTTTAACCCTTTGTTAACGATTCTTGCTTCCTTCCTAGGTCGCAGAGGCTGTTCTTGACAGTGGAGAGAAGCTACCTGCAGATGTGGTAGTGGTGGGAATAGGTAAGAGATCCCAGTTGGGAGAGGGAGGCAGCGTTGGGAGTGGGGAGAACAGCCAGCAAGCCCAGATCATCACTGTTCCTTCCCAGAACACCATTCCCTGCAGTCTCTTTCCCACTCTGTTATCATCCAGCCCTTCCTCTTGGCCCCAAAGACCTGGAGAAATTCAGCAGCCCATGAGCGAATGCTTGGCAGGAGGAAAGGAGCTACTTATGCTCTCAGTATGACTTTGGCACGCTTGCTGAGCTCCGTAGGTCACTGCTGCGTTATCAGAGCATGCCTTGTTCTGGGCCCTGGTTTTATTGCCCCTGGATTAGCTCAGCACCAGCCCAAGCACCAGTCACTGCTGCGGGCTGCTCTGCTCCAAGCAGGCTGAACAGGCACCACGGGCACGTGCTTGCTGTAGGGCTGAGGCCAAGTTTCCTCCCTGCCTTTGCAGAGCTTTGCTGCATTTGTCCTTGCTCCTCTCCCTGCAGGGGTGTTCCCCAACTCAGCATTTCTGAAGGGCACCTCCATCGCCAGAGATGACAGCGGTGCCATCCTCGTTGATCTGGTAAGTGCCAGCTGAGTAACCCCGGTCCACACCCAATCCCTTCCCTCTCATCATTCCACTAATTGGTTTTTGTCCCATCAGCGCATGCAAACCAACATCCCAAATGTCTTTGCTGCGGGGGATGTGGTCTCCTTTCCTGTAGCGCTGCTCAACGGGGCCCGGACCAGCATCCATCACCAACAGGTGGCTGAGGCCCACGGTGAGACAGTGCAGCCACCTCGTTTTCCAGCTCCCCTTGGAACTGGGCACGGAGGGAATGGGGCAGAGGGGACAGTGGGATAGCAAGAGGCAGGGGGGAACTTCTTTGAAGACCTGTAAGAAAAATATTTCCTCTGCTGGCTTATCACAGGTCACATTGCTGCCTTAAACATGCTGAAGAAGGAAAAGGAGTTGCACACTGTTCCCTTCTTCTGGACCATGATGTTTGGAAAAAGCATTCGCTACACAGGTAGGAGGGGGCAGAGAAGTGGGAACAGCCGAACTGCTTCCTACCCATCTGCTCATCCACCAGATGGGTCTGGGCCTTGTAAACACGCAGCGGTCGCAGAGTTTACGTGAAGCAGCTCAACTTTTGGACTGTCTGCCATGGCGAGTTTGTGAACCCTGTTTCTGAGCTCTGGGCTTGAAGGTTACCCAGAGCTCTTGTTCTTTGCTGATCTCCAGTGGCTTAGCGGTCACGAAGGAGGAAGAACTTTCCTCTCCAAGCCAAGGAGAGGCTTAGGGTCATGACGCAGTCTTGCACCTCTGGGTCAGTTCTGCTTGTCCAGGGCCTTCATGCCTGCTCCTCAGCCAGTCGCTGTCCCCTCTGCCCCTGCTGCGATGGTGCTGTGGTGGGATGGGTGGCAGCCACTCTACCCGGGCTCCCTGAGCAGGCTGCAATGCTCTCTCTCGCAGGCTGCGGGAAGGGCTACACGGACACTGTTGTGAAGGGCAGTCTGGAGGAACAGAAATTCCTGGTCTTTTACATCAGGTGAGTGAATTTGTGGCCAGTCTGTGCCCTGACACGGCAGCACCCTGGGAACAGGGCCCAGTCCTCTCCCTTGCGGCCTGCAGAACTCCCGCAGAGGCTCCACATCACCTCCCACGGCTGCGCACCACAGGCAGCTGCTGGCCGTTGAACCAGCAGTGAGATGGTTTCAGAGAAAACCAAAGCAGAGGAGGGAAGGAGAAGAGGATGAGCTTTGATGAAGACACCAGCTGGGCAGGGAGCCGGGGACACATCTCCTCTCCCTCTGCCCCACTGCTCCCAGGCTCGGTGCCCAGCTCCCAGCAGCGCCAGGCAATCTGCCACAAGTCCCCGTGCAGCCTGCGGTGCCAGCCACCCTGCCCTGAGCCCTCCAAAATACAGCTGGCCTCCAGCCAGGGTGCCACAGGGATGCTGCCGTGCTGAGTTATGTACACTGAAGAGAGCCACATTCTTCCGCTTTCCCTTTCAGGGACGGCTTCGTGACTGCAGCTGCCAGCCTGAACTGTGACCCCATGGTGTCTCTGATCGCAGAAGTTTTATACTCAGGGAAACAAATCTCTAAAGAAGAGGCAGGGTAAGTGACACCCTGACCGAGCTGGTGGGTGGCTCTGTGCTGTGTCCCCATGGCAGCAGAGTCCACTGAGACACACAAAGTCACGATGAGTTACTGCAAATCCCCAACGTACCTCTTGTTTGCAGGGCCTGCGACATCTGCAACACACCCTCGCTGGCAGAAACGAAGCTCGGTACATGTCCTGCTGCGAGGGGCACGGAGTCAACTAAGAATTAACAGCTCCTCATCCTCCCATCCCGGCACAAAAGAAATAAAATCATGAGCAAAGCCGAATCCAGCACCTGCATTTTGCCTTTGCAGACAGCCCTTGGCTGCTCGCTTGTGTGCTGGGACAAAGCGAAGCAGCGCTTTCCCCTCTCTTCCAAACTGGGAATCTGTTGGGCAAGAGGTGGATGTCCACGTCCTGGAGCTCGGCTGAGGGTCTGAGCAGGCAGAAGCAGCCACACATTCACAGATCCACCAACCCCTCCTGCTCTTCTTGCTGGCTGTTGGCAGGGAGGTTTCATTCAGCACGCCGGTCACGCTGACCTTCTACTTTGCAAAAGCACATTTTCCCAGCGAGGGTAGCTGTGACCAAGGCAAGTTGCTCTCCCAGCTGGGAACTAGATGGTCTGTGTGCAGGAACTCGCACCAAATACCCTATCCCTAAGGACAGAGGGCTGCCATCCGACCTCTGAGCGAGCAGCACCTGCCAGCATCACCACAGCCATCCGAATATTGCACACCCCAGTCGGTGTCTCCTCTCCTGCCATGTCCCTGCAGGCTGGATGCTTTGAGAAGGCGGCCAGATGCTGCAGGAAACACAGCCTCGATGCTTGAGGAAAGAGGTACTAGATTTCTGCAGGGCAACAGCAAGCAAGGCTGTGCTTTCTACAGGAAACACTGCACTTACTCACCGGTCACATGGGGCTTTGCAGGAGGAAGGGTAAACCTCGAGAGCTGGGCAAGTTCCCGCAGGGACACGCACTTTGTCAGCCTAAAACAGCTCTGGTTTTACATTAAACGCAGGCTAGCCAGAGCCCGAGCCTGTTCGCTCAGCAGGCAAGACACTGCAACGCTGGTTTGGTGTTAAACGCACAAACTTGCACTCTGCCACCTTCTCACTTATCAATTTGACCTGAAATATGACTTTTTAAAATTTATTTTACATTTCCTGGCCCTAGGGGCTTGGTGCTGCTCCTCAGGACAACTCTCTGCTCTGAAACAGCCACATCTTACCAGGAAAAGAGCCGGTTTTCAGCAGAGGAGGTCAGTCCTTTGTGACGACAGGAGGAAGCAGCAAATCTCAGCGTTACCTGTACGCCGAGGCACACAAGGGCAGAGATGCTGGTGGTCGGAGCACACAGCTCCCCTCCGTGTATCAAGCATCGACAGCACTGTGCTGTGATGCGTGGGAGGGGGAGGACAGCCCCGGAGCTGCTCCTCCTTGCCCTCAGGCATCCTGCACACCCCCCCCCGCCATGACTTTTTGCCCCCTCAGCGCACTCCAGGATTTGTTGAGCACTGAGCAGGTACCAGCTATTTTGTACGGACTTGCAGCAGGGCAGCTGTGGTGGAAGAGACCAACTCTGTCTCAAGCTGGAGGTGTTCATCCATTGTCCTTTCTGCTGAGAGCGCAATCCGAGGTGACAGTGACTCCAAAGAAACTTGGCTTCTTATAGCCATCGGCAAGCACACACCAAGCAGAGCAGCTTTATATAAGGAAAAACCCCAGGACAACAGATTTGCTTCACTTCTACCACTTCACGGACATCAGGCCACTTTCTGCGCATCTGCCGGGTAGCAGCCCTGCCTTGGGCAGCTGGAGCCTGGACAGGCAGATTTAGTTGAGACTGTGCAAAGTAGAAGGTCAGCGTGACCGGCGTGCTGAATGAAACCTCCCTGCCCACCCTCAGAGCTGAGATGAATCGTGCTCTTCCTGGCAGGCCCTGAGCAGCAGCACCCAGAGGCTCCTCTGCTTCCCAGCCACCAAGGCAGCCTGGAAGGTGGTGGTGGAACTGGCTGTCTGATGGGAGAGGCACCAAGGAACCCTTGCTGGGTCCACACAGAGATATTCCACCCCGCACTGAGCCACAGGAGAGATATACAGCTCCCCTCTTGCCCACTGAAAGGCAAGGGGGGATCTCCATCTCTGGAGAGCCACTTCCAAGTCCCCTCCGTGGCTGTCTTCTGCTTCTGTCCACCACCAAGGCAGAGCCTGGACCATGAGGAGCCCAGCAAGGTTCACCCAGGCCCCTCTCAGCGCCGCTGGCTCCAAATACCTGGAATCCTGGTGCTGCCCCAGGGCCAGCCACAGACAGGGCTGCCCAGCCTGAGATGGTGATTCCCAGAACAGACGTCTGGGGCCACGCGTGACTCGGCCCTGAGTCACCCGCTCCCGGCAGCCCAGCCCCACCGCGCCCGGCCCTGACCCGCACCAGGGCAGCGTGGGTGTGGAGCCGGCCCTTCTCCTCTGGCTCCATCCCTTCTCCTCTGGCTCCATCCCACTGCCCGGCCTGTTGCAGGATTAATCCTGCTCCTGAGCTCAGCAGCAGGTCATTCCTGCAAGCTGCACCCAGCCTTGGGTCACCTCTTTTGCTCGGGACAGACCTGAACAACCAAGCCTCCAGCTGTGGACCCCAATGCAGCATTGGCTGGGGACTAAGCTCCAGCGCTACACACCCCCCCAGCACCCCGAGGGGATCACAGCCCCCACCACCCTCCCACCAGGCGGGTCCGGGCACCCCACAGGCAACAAAGTTCCTAAAACTGAACTGTTGAGCAAAACAGAAAGTTTAATGCCTCTTTTGGTCTTCTCTAGTCATCTCTCAGCTCAGTGGCACCCCAACGGTGGCAGGGACTCCGTTCGACAGCCCCGCTGGCAGGGCTGCCCGGCAATCCCCCAGCTGAGGCTCTGTCTGAAGGCTGCGAGGAGACTTCTTCATCCTGGTCGGGCTCATCCTCAGCCCTCAAATTCGCAGACTGGCTCATCCTGGTTGCTCGAGGCACAGGTCTGGCTGACGTCCAAGGTCCCGGTGATGAGAAGAGAGTGGCTACATTCAACAGTTCTTCAACTGGCAGCTTTAGCTACTAGAAAAGGACATAAAGCTTGCCACTGAAGAACTGGTGCTGGTTAGCCAGGAGCGGGGCGGCGGGGCAGCACCTGGGAAGGGAACGCACACGTCAGAGCCAGGATTGAACCGCGCTGAGCTGAGACGTCACCCAGAGCAGCCACCTGAGGCGGCAGAGCTGCTCCTCTCCCCCACCCCAGCACCAAGCCCTGATCCACCCCAGGAAGCTCCACAGGGCTGAGATCCCACAGGATCGCTCCCCTGTCACAGAGGATCCAGAAGTAACTCCGACCTCGACTCTTCCCATCCCTCCCCTCTCCCAAAGCAGGTGGTGCATCGGCTCCGGCACCTGCAGCCAGCCCCGAAACGTGAGCGACAGGCAGGGAAATCGAGGCTGTTTCTGCCAGAAAATAAGAGATAAGGCAACCTGCTCCAGCAGGGACCAGTGGCCGTGGCAGGGAGGCTACCGCAGGTCAGGGTTATGGCATTCCCCGGCTGCTCACCTCGGGCATCCGCGCTGGCCGGGTCCCACCTGGCCGGGAGCCAGCCACCGCCTGCCGGGGAAGACACTTTGTCAGGCGGCTGCTGCCAAACCTCCGCCAGAGGAATTTTGGGGAGCGCAGCCTTTTTCTGTGTCATTTTGTCTGAGGACAAGGATGCCAAGTCCGAGGCCCAGGGTGGAACCCCATTGTTTCCCCCTCCACCCCAGAAAAAAAAAACCTAAACAACCCTTCCCACACCACCCCGTGTTTTGGCTGCAGGGATTGAGTTGTGGGAAACCCCCCAAGCGTCCGGCCTTGCTGGGGGGGGACAGACGGCCCCAGGAAGCCCCCCAGCCAGTCACCACAGTGGCTTCCCTGCAGCATCCTCCCACCAGCGTCACCCCAAAGGCACTCGGGAGCCCGGCTGGCCTCAGGCCTTTGCAGGCGGCGGGGGAAGGCCGGAGTCCCGGTGGGTGTCGCGGCGGGGGGCTGCGGGGAGGCTCACGGTGCGGGGCCGGTGGCGGCAGCCGCGGAGCAGCGGCGGCGGCGGGGCCTGGCGGGGATGCCGAGCATTCCTGGCGTGCCGGGTACATCTGGTCCGGATTCCAGCGAGCGGGTCCCGGCCCTGCTCCACCCCCGCCGGCCCGTGAATCAGCACCCGCCGCTGAGACACTGGCCCCGCCAGCACCGGGGGCCCTGCCGGTACCGGGGGTTGACGAGGGGGGGGCCTGCCGGTAACAGGGCTCTCCCCCACCCCTTCTCAGCACCGACAGACCCCACCGGCACTGGGAAGGGTCCTGGCGGGAGCTCTCCCCCCTAATAAAACCCGCTGTGCCCCCAGCCGGTGCCCCCCTCCCGGTTTAACCGAGTCACACCCCCCCCACAACGTCTCCCGTCTCGGTAAAACCAACTCCCCCCTCCCCCCCTAACGGAGACAGCTCCCCTCCGCCGCTCCACGATAGAGCTGGTCCCTTCACTTCCCCCCGGGACACCCCGCCGACCTCCCACCCCCTCCGCTGCCCGGGATGCTCCGGTCCGTGCCCACGGCGGGGAGCGGCCTTGGGTCAAAGTCTGCCCAGCCCGGTCCCGGAGTGAAGGTCACCCCCGGGGCGGCCCCCGCCCGTCGCGGGGCGGCCTCGGCTGTGGCCCCGCCCGCCCCCCGGGGACCCCCCGGACCGGGGACCGCGCCCCGGTCCCAACCCCCCCCCCCCCCACCCCGCCCCGCCGCCACCGGGGGCGAGGCCGCTCGGCCCAGGCTGCGCCCGCAGAGCCCTGGGAGGGTCGCGTCGCGTCGAGCCGAGCCCCCCCGCAACCGCCCTGCCCCGCGGAAAGGTGACCTTCCCCGGCAGGACTCCAGAGCGTGCGGCGGGGCTACCGGGCCCCTCAACCCCCGGTGCACCGGCGGCCCCGCGCAGGGCTCGGCTGCCCTTAACGCCCGCCCCAGCGCGGCCCCACCGGACCCACCTGCGCGGCGCGGCCCAGCGCCACCGCCCCGCTGGGCCGGGCCCGGCCCGACCCGGCCCGGTGCCACCGCCGCCGCCTCCCCCCGCCGCCGCGCGCGCCGGCTCCCGTCTCGGATCAGCTGGCGGAGTCATGACGCAGCCACCCACCGGCCCCACCCCCGACCAATCACCTCCCGGCACGGGCAGTACTCACGGCGCCCGCCCCCATCGCGATTGCTACTCGCTTTAGCCAATGGCGACCCAGCACGGCCCGCCTCTCAGCCAATAGGACGGCAAAGCCAGCGCTCTGCCCCGCCCACCCCGAGGGGGGAGCGCTAAGCTCTCCCCCGGCCAGCCGGCGGTTGCCTAGGAAACGGCTGGCCCCGCCCCGACGCGGGGCATGCCGGGAGATGTAGTGCGGCGCGGTGCTCCCGGCATGCCCCGCGTGCTGTGAGTTGGCATTTTCAAGAGGGTGAAGGAGGCGGGGGGGGGGGGGGGGTGAAGGCGGCTCTTAAAGCGCCCGGCCCTCCCGGCGGGCCCCTGGCGGGGCGCGGCCCTGTGGTGGGGCCGCCCCCGCCGCCCCCTCCCGCCCTCGGGCGGCGCCGCCGTCCGCGACTTTCAACGCTGGGGCCGGTGACAGCCCCGATTCCGAGAAGTTGCTCTAAGTCGGCGGCCAATCAGAAGTGAGCGCTCGCCCCGCGCACCAATCGGCGGGCGGGGGGGGCGGGGCCGCGGGAACTCGGCTGACCCCGATGACTTGGCAGCGCCGCGCGATGACTGGACAACTTCTTTAAAGGGGCCGCGCCCTTTTGCGCCAGCCGTGACCGGCGGAGCGGAGAGCAGAAGCGGCACGGGCCAGCAAGCGGGACCCGCCCCGGGCCCGGCTGGCGGCTGCGGGCCGAGCCTGCGGGGGGGTGCGAGGCGGCGGTCAGCGGCTCCGGCGCCTCTTTAAGGACGTTTCCTGCCCTTCGCCCCAGTAACAGCTGATTGCAGCGGGCGGGGGGCGGGGGGCCAATGGGCTGCCTCCACGTCCCACCCACGTGACTCCCACGCGCTGCCGCCGCCGCGCCATGCGGCGCTGCCCGGCGGGAGCCCCCGGCGCCCTTAAAGGGGCTGCGTGGGGTCCGGCCGTGGGAGGGTGCCCGGGCAACCTCCCCCGCGGGCAACGCCGCACCCGCAGCCCCGCGCCTGGCGGGAGAGACCGGGCGGCGCCCGGGCGGTGGCTGCAGGACCCGGCTCGGCTCACAGGGACAGGGGCCGGGTGCTGCCCGGCCGCTCCGCCCCGGTCCCGCAGCCTGCGGGAAGAGAGCAGGAGGTCCCCGGAGCGGAGGGGGGTGGCCTGGCCCCGCTGCCCTGCGCCGGCTCCCCCCGGCACTCACCTGCCGCCGGTGGGGTCCACCCACCGCCGCCCGCCGCGGGGACCCCTTTAAGGCCGGCTGCCTCGTCAGCGCGGCTCGCCCGACTCCAGCTGACAGCCCGGGGCGCCCTTGACGTCACGGTGACCTCAGCCCGCCGTGGCGGCGGCGCTGCCGCGTCATGCCCCGCCGCCTGCCCGTGTATAGGCACCGCGCCCCGGCCTTGCGCACCCCCCACCCCCCCCCTGGCGGCCGCTGGAGGGAGCCCGGCCCCGCGTCCCGAGCGGGCCCCCCGCCGCCGCAGCCCCCCGGGGGTACCGGGACTCGGCGGCGTATGTGTCCCGTTCCGCCCCCCTTCTCCTCCCCGCCCCCCGGAGCCCCGCGTCCCCCGGGCACATGGCGGCGCGGCGGCCGCATGTGACCGCCGTCACCTGACCAACATGGCCGGGGCCCGCGCCGCCCCCGCCGCCGCCCGCCGCGGCTGAGCCCGCCGCCGCCGCCAGGTAACGCGGGGCCGCGGGCCGGGCGCTGCGGGACCCCCCCACCCCATCCCCGGGGTGGGGGTGAGGGCCCCTGGGATGAATCTCGGGCCTGTGGGGCTCAGCCCGGCTCTGCTCCTCCCCCCTCCCCGGTGGGGCCCGGGGCTGGCGCGCGGTGCCGGGGACTGCCTCTCCGGCCGTGGCCCCTGGCTTGGTGCTGCGGACGTGCTCCTTGCCGATGGGCGGCCTTTCGGGTCACCCCCCGGGGGTTGGCAGTGCCACAGGGCTGCGGAGGTGTCATCCTGCCCACCCCCCCACCACCCCCCCACCGCCCCGTACTCGGCCCTGGGATTGCAGAGGTCCTGTCCCGTCCCCTTCCTCAGCACCGGGGTTGCAGATGACCCATCGTGTACCCCCACCAGCTGCAGAGGTGCCATCATGTCCCCCCCCACCGGCCCCAGAGCTGTGGAGGTGGCATCATGTCCCCCGCACCAGCCCTGGGCCTGCAGAGGTCCCATCATGTCCCCTTCCCCAGCATGGGGGGTCTGGAGATCTCATCTTCTCCCCCTCTAGCTGTGGAGGTGCCATTGTGTCCCCTGTCACCAGCCCTTGGCCTGCAGAGGTCCTGTTGCGTCCCCTTCCCCAGCACTTGGGCTGTGCAGGTCCCATCAAGTCACCCCACTGGTCCCATCATGTCCCCCTCCCTGGCCCTGGGGTTGTGGAGGTCCCACTGTATCCCCCTGTCTGGCTGCAGAGGTCCCATCCTGTCCCCCCCAGCCAGGGCTGGTCCCTTCTCACATACACCCCCCCCGCCCAGATACAGCATCTTTTGACTAAGCTCCTAAAACCAGCTTTTTTTCACGGGGGTGGTAATGGGGAAGTGAGACTTGCTGCCTGGCGCCTGCTCAGTGGGGAAGCTGGGGCGCCCGTGGGGAGGGCAGGGACGGTGCCATGCTCCTCCGCTCACTCCCAGCCTCTCCGGGCTGTCTTTCTTCCAGGAGAAGCCAATATGGACGGCTTCCTCCAGAGTGTGGAGAAGGACCTGAACATCGACCGCCGGCAGCTGGCCGCTGCTGCTGAGAGAACCCACGTTACCGCCTTCGTCCCGGTGAAATGGCTGGCGAGCCTCAAAGAGCGCCGGGTGCTGCCCGGGCTGTGCCCGCGGCCGGAGGGGCTGAGCGACGTGGAGGTGAGGACGTTCCTGCAGCACTCCGTGCAGAAGCTGCCTGCGGGCTGGACCCGGGTGGAAATCCACGGGCTGCGGAAGGATCGGTTGGCGTACCCGCTGCGGGTGCAGCCCCCCGCCTCCGACCAGCGTAACGGCAACCCGGAGACCCTGCACGGCTTCATGCAGAGCGTCGCCTCGCAGAATTACCGAAACCTGTGGTGCCGGGCTCACTGCCTCTACGTGCGGCCGTACCGGCACGCTGACACGCCGCCCACCGTGCCGGCCCTGGATGCGCTGCGGGTTGCCCTGCAGAAGGCTTATGGTTGCCCCGTCCTTCAGGTGGGCAAGAGCGTGCCCGGTGCTTCTCCCGCCAAGGAGAGCGTGACGGCTGCCAAGGGGGGGCCCTCCTGCCCCAACGTCCTGCAGGCTGAAGCTCTGCTCGAGTCAGCCAACATGCTGTACATCATCTACCCTTACGTGCAGTATTGTTTGCACGACATCGTGACTTTCAGCCCGGCCAAGCTCACCAACAGCCACGCCAAAATCCTCTTCCTCCTCTTCCACGTGCTGCAGGCCATGAAGGCTTGTCACCAGGTGGGTCTGGCTTGTGGTGCCTTTTCCCTTCGGGATGTGGCTGTGGATGAGAAGCTGTGCAGCCGCCTCCGCGTGAACTTTAGAGAGTACGAGGGACAGAAGAAGGAGGAAGCGAATCTGGAGGCTGGTCTGGAACAAATGAGCGAGCAAAGCAGCGCTGGCGTGCGAGGGCAGGAGACGAGGTGCACCGCCTGCCAGAAGGACCTCCGGGACCTGGTGTTACAGTGGGTACATGGGCAGGTCAGCAACTTTGACTACCTTATGCGTCTGAACAGTTTGGCTGGGAGGAGAATGGGAGACCCCAATTATCACCCGGTTCTTCCATGGGTGGTGGACTTCACTACCAAAAACGGCAAGTTCAGGGACTTAAGGAAATCCAAGTTCCGTCTCAATAAGGGAGACAAGCAGCTGGACTTCACCTACGAGATGACCAAGCAGGCATTTGTTGCTGGTGGGTCAAGTGGGGAGCAGCTCCATGTCCCCCATCACATCTCCGATGTCCTTTCGGATATCACCTACTATGTGTACACGGCTCGGAGGACACCCAAGGCAGTGCTGTGCTGCCACGTGAGGTCCCAGTGGGAGCCCAATGAGTATCCAGCCAGCATGGAACGTATGCAGAGCTGGACCCCGGATGAGTGCATCCCAGAGTTCTATACAGACCCCTCCATCTTCCGATCCATCCATCCGGACATGCCCGATCTGGACGTGCCATCTTGGTGTAGCTCCTACGAGGAGTTCATCGAAGTCCACCGCATGCTGCTTGAGAGCCGGGAAGTCTCTCAGGACCTCCACCACTGGATTGATCTCACTTTTGGGTACAAGCTGCTGGGGAAAGATGCTGTCAAGGAGAAGAATGTCTGCCTCCACCTAGTAGACAACCACACGCATCTGACGACTTATGGGGTTGTGCAGCTTTTTGACCAGCCGCATCCCAGGCGCATGGTGGGACCTGCCTACACGCCTGCTGAAGCTCCAGCCATTGCCCGGCCTCTTCTCCAGAACATCCGGGAGACCGTGTTTTTGGAGGATTTCCAAGGCCAGGTGACGGATGTGGTTAATGGGCTGGTCCTGGAGGCGACTCCCAGTGAAACCACCTGGTCTGGGGAGAAACCCATCGCTGGTGAGGATGATTTAGAGCAAGGCACAGAAGCCCTGGATTCAATTTCTGCTACCAGTAGAGCTGCTGATCAGCCCTGTGCCACTGTGCCTTCAGCACAGCCCTCCACCCTCCCTGCTTATGCCACCGAAGGCAAAACCTCAGGTGTCCGACCGCTCCGTCGGAGCAAGGCAGGCGCTGTGGATCAGGTTGACATGAAGATCACGCTTCCTGAAGGCTTCAATCCGCTCCAGGCCCTGGAAGAACTGGAAAAATTGGACAATTTCTTGGTTAAAGGCTTAAGCAGTGAGATGCAGCTGATGGAGCAGCTGTGGGAAGAGCCACCCCTGGGTCTCTCGGACCTCTTCCAGAGGGACATGCAAGCTTTGGGCATTCTGGTAGCTGAGATTATATTTGCACCAAGGATTCGTCCTTCGAAACCTGACGCATCCTTGTTGGAGCGGTTCCTGGTGGTGCGTAATCTGTGTCGCTACCATCCCAAGGAGATCCCGGCCCCGCTCCAGCACGTGCTGCACGTCCTGCTGCAGCTGAGCGTGCCGGTGGAGAAGCTTCTGAAGACCAGGCTGGGCAAGGGCATGGTGCAGTTGTTTGAATACAAACCTGTCTCCCAGGGCCTCCCCCCGCCCTGTCCCACACAGCTCCTCAGCCCCTTCAGCTCTATTGTCCCCTTCCCCACATACTTCCCAGCCCTGCACAAATTCATTTTCACCTATCAGGCAAAGAAGATAGAGGATGAAGGTCAGGGCCGGGAACTTGTTTTCCAGCTGTGGCAGCAGGTGGAGGGGATCCTTTCTGAAATCACTCCTGAAGGCTTGGAGATTCTTCTGCCCTTCATATTATCTCTTATGTCGGAGGAGAACACCGCTGTCTACGCAGCGTGGTATCTCTTTGAACCTATAGCTAAATCCCTGGGTCCGAAGAATGCCAATAAATACTTGCTCAAGCCATTGATCGGAGCATATGAGACCCCCTGCTACCGCCACGGCAGGTTCTACCTCTACACAGACTGCTTTGTCGCCCAGCTGATAGTGCGCCTGGGGCTGCAGTCCTTCCTCCTGAACCTCCTTCCCCACATCCTGCAGATTCTCGTTGGCATCGAGAGCTCGCGGGAGGAGAGCAAATCCCTCCTCGGCACAGCTGAAGATGATGAGAGTGGAGGGGAAAGCCCGGTGTCATGTGTGTTTGGGGAGGAGATCAAAATGGACGTGGAGCACAGCTCCGCTGCACTCGACCTCCTCGACTACACCTCTGGTGTCAGCTTCCATGACCAAGCCTACCTGCCCGAGAGCGAGGATTTCCAGAGTGGCCTCTATGTCGGGGAGTCCCTGCAGCCCCAGGAGCAGGAATCGCTCAGCCTTGGGCGGCTGAGTGACAAGAGCAGCGCCAGCGAGGTGTCCCTGGGAGAGGACAGACCTGCGGACGGGGACTCCCAGAAGGACAAGAGCAGCTTGAAGTCGATGGACAGCAGCCAGGACCTGAAACAGAGCGAGGACTCGGAGGAGGAGGAAGAGGAGCATGATGAAGAGGAGCACGATGATGCCACGGTTGATGCAGAGTTGACGGTGGCTGTGGATGCTGGTGCCTCTGTGGATGTCACCCTGGCTGATGACAGCAGCGAGCCAGAGGACGGAGAGGGAGAGGAGCTGCCAGATCACTCCGACGACAAAGAGCAGACAATACTCCTGGGTAAGACCCTGCCAACGTTGAGCCTTTCTGCTGTGTGTGGCAAACACCCAGTAAGGCAGTGAATGGGAAGAAGTGGGTCCAGATTTGGGGGTGTTTATGGTCCCAGCTTGGGGACAGCGATGAAACCAGTGTAAGAGGCCAGGTCTCTGCTGCAGTGTGTGGATCTGAGAGCCAGGGAGCTGCCTGCGGGGCAGGCAGGGTCTGGGCAGGAGCTGGGTGATAGCTAATCTGCGCTCTGCCAGGCTCTGTCCTTGCGACTGTTTTTGTTTTGCAGACACAGCCTGTAAGATGGTGAGGTGGCTCTCAGCCAAGCTGGGCCCTACCGTCACATCCCGCTTCATCGCCAGGAACCTGCTCCGTCTGCTCACGTCCTGCTACGTCGGTAATGTCTGCTCCTCAGACCCCAGGGGCCCGGGGTGGGCTCTGCCCCAAAACAGTCTGCTGGGTGCCTGGTGGCTTGGGTGTAGCCTGCTGCTTCAGCTCATGGTGTTGTCTCTGGGCAGGCCCTACCAGGCAGCAGTTTGTACCAAGCAGCGATGAGAACAGTCCCCTGAGTACAGGAAATATCTACCAAAAACGGCCAGTGCTGGGAGATCAGGTGTCCAAGCCAGTGCTGGCCTGTCTGGTGCATGTGGCGTACCTGTACGGAGAGCCTGTCCTCACCTACCAGTACCTGCCCTACATCAGCTACCTGGTTAGTGTTGCCTTTTCTCCTCTTCTCACGCGTGTTGGGGGCGAGAGCTGTGTCCAGGCACAGAAGGAGGATGCACAGAAAACAGTCCAGCCTCACCAGGAGCCTCCTGCCTAAAAATGTGTGCTCGGTCGAGCTCCATCTGGGCCAGTGTGGGCTGAGCAGCGCCGGCTGCGTTGGCTGAGAAGGGCTGTGCTGATGCAGCCAGAAGAGGCACTTTCACCCCCTGCCGTAAGCCCCGGATCGCTCGCACGGCTGCGTTCGTGGGCTTTGCTCTTTAGCGAGCCTCAGCCACCGTGGATCTGCATCCTCCTTCCCCATTCCTGCCGGGGGCTTTCCCCGTCAGACCCATTGCTGGCACACGTGAAGCCAGAGAAAAAGGTTTTCTTCTGCTTTGCTGGGCGAGAGCTGGCACAGGGATTGTGATAACGGGCAGGCGGAGCAGCCTGGGCTGCTCTGGGATTGCTGGAGCAAGTGTTTTTAGAGGTCTGTATGGGTAGATAGGGGGTGAGCTGGGGAGAGGCTAAAGGTTTTTCAACTGTATAAAAAATACTGGCAGGAGAAACTTTTCAGCTTGAAATTCGTAGCTGAATAGCAAGAAGAAAATGTGTGTAATGTGGCTGGTTGAAAAAACAGTTTTTCATCAAAAAAAATGTTTTTGAATGTTTTAAACAGGCTTATTTTTCATATTGCTCCCTTTCTAGTGGTTATAAACACTTTGGTTATGGATTCTTGTTTAAATGGAAAACTTCAATAGCTTTTTGGTAATTTAAACGTAGAGGAAAAGAGGCCACAGCTGTTCATTTAAAGAAAACAAAAAGGCATTGTCAGTTTTTCCAGTGTTGAAGGGGAGATTTTTCAGGGGAAAAAATCCCATTTTTCAGCAAAATCATTCTCCACCCAGTTGCAATCACAGCTCCAGCTGTTCTGCTTTGCTTTACTAAACTTATTGCTTGGGGGTGCTGGGGGGACTAATCCCCCCGTGAACAGCATTTGGCAACCTGATATTAAAGCAATGAAACTTGCAGGTCACAAATAGGATAAAGTAAATCCTTCTTGCAGGATTTGGCAGAGTGGATATTTTGTGAGAGGAAGAGCCTCTGTGATGAGCTGGAAGATGGCAGGTGTACAAGAAATATAGCGGAAACTGGGAATTGTCTGTGGTTTTTGTTATTGGCTCTCTTTTCTTGGGTGTTTGATTTGTCTAGGAGTTAGGAAATAGGATAATCTAGAAAGAAATCTTTTACTGTTGCTGCTGATGTTGTTAACTCTTTGGCATTGCTGTAACCAGCATTGGTACGTTGTCAGCAAAAGGGGATGTGCTCTTCTGCCTCATGAAATTATTAGCAGCTGGATTTCTAGAAGTCAGCGGCAGGTTTGCCCATAATTTGTGCTTGGATATTTCATGCAAGGACTGTTCCTCTGCAGTATGTGCAGCCAGGCTCAACACAGCATGGGATGAAGACAATGATTCTTGCTTTAAGTCACCTGTATGTAATAGGTTTCCCCTCTTCCTGTGCTCTGGGGTGTCTGGGCTAGTCTGGGGTTGTCTCTCTCCCCTCTGAGTTTCCCAGCCATGGGAGCATCCTGCAGGGAGATTCCCTCCAGAGGATGCCTGTGAGCTTGGGGATGTTTTAGGCCCTTGTCTCCAGGCTCATCTCTTGTGCTGACGTCTGTCTGTCAGTTTTCAGGCTCATCCCTTGAGTGCAAGACATGAGTTGCTGTTGAGACTCAGTGCTCAGGTTCCTCTTCCAGGGGCTGTGCCCAGCACTACCGTGCTGGTGTTTGAGGCTGAGCTCGGGTGATCCTGGGATCACCCTTGATGTGTCCAGCTGGTGGCCCTGGCACTGAAGGATTCCTTTTGCAGGTTGCGCCCAGTGGCGGGTCCGGTGGCGGCCGGCTGAACAGTCGGAAGGAGGCAGGGCTCCTGGCTGCTGTGACGCTGACTCAGAAGATCGTGGTGTGTCTCTCGGACACCACGCTGATGGACATTCTCCCCAAGATCAGCCAGGAGGTGCTGCTCCCAGTGCTGGGCTTCCTCACTTCGCCGGCTGTCGGGTGAGCGCTTCAGCCAGCATCGGCACAACTCAAAATCAGGGATTTGGGAATGGTTCTGTGAGGGCCTTAACACTCCTGGGGTTGTGGGGCTGCTCCTGCCCTGATGTGCACCTCCTCGCACTGGTACCCAGCATGCGCGTGGAGCTTGTGCTGCTCAAGACCTTCTGATAACCCAGACAAGGCAGGAAGCATGAAGCAGAGGAGGGGAAGAAGGGGTATGTGGAGTGCAAGCTGGTAATGGATGTCCTCTTCAGTTTCCCCAGTGGTGCCCAGGCCCGTATTGTCCTGTGCGTTAAGACAATCAGCCTGATTGCCTTGATCTGCCTGCGGATTGGGCAGGAGATGGTGCAGCAGCATTTGAGTGACACAGTGAGAAACTTCTTTGGAGCATTCTCACTGCTGCAGGAGCTGCAAGACCAGGTCAGTGATGTCCTGCCATCCCCCAGCACCCAGCTGCAGGAATGTGGTGGGCAAACCTGCATACACCAGTACTGGTGTCAGCAGCATCCAGCCCAGGCTGTGTTTGTGTAATTAATTATGTGGTGAGAGCATCTGAACTTGGGTATCTTCCTGTTGTGCAGGGGTTGACTGCGGAGTCACTGAGCAGCTGTGAGGTGCCAGTGATGGAAGTGCCCCTTTCAGATGGGAAGCTGCTGGCCCTGGATCCGGCCGTGCTGCTGGAGTTACAGAAGGTGTTTAACCCTGAGATGGCCTATGTCACCTACATCCCCTTCTCCTGCTTGCTAGGTACGGCTTGGCCACCGTCTCCTAGGATTTGTGAGAGCTCCGTGCTCTGCGCGGATGTGCTGGACCTGAACTCAGGAGAAGTCAGAGGGCTGCTGGGGGAAACCCACAGCTTCTGCACTGCGGCTTGGTCTGCTTGTGGGGTCGGGAGCCCACCGGCCTTTAGGCTGCTTTGGCTGGGAGCCAAAGTACTTTGTGGCTGGCTCGTGGAGGACACCGTGTTCACAGCCCTGTGCTGACCCTTGTTCTGTTGTTGATGGTGGGGGGTGCTGATGGGGAAATTCCTTCCCTTGAAGCCCCATTCTCTCTCTCTTCAGGTGATGTTATCCGGTCGGTTGTGCCCAACCACTTGCTGGTTGAGAAGCTGGCCAGCCTCCACCTGGAGAACGTGAACCCCAAGAGCCTGCAGGTCGTTAGCCTGGAGCAAACAGCCAGTGCAGTGGGCTCAGACCAAGAGACGCGAGGGACCGAGCCCTTCTCTAGCCACCACGAGGACAGTCACTCTGGTACTTTTGGGAGTGTGCTGGTAGGAAACCGCATCCAGGTCCCTGTGGACACACAGCGCGAGTGTCTTGGCTTACTTCGCCTCAGTGCTGGCACTGATGGTTTTATTCCCAGCTCATCCAGCGAGGAGAATACCCTGAAGCATGACCTTCCTCGCAGCACCCACATGCTGTGTGGGAACTGGCTGGCCTACTGGCAGTATGAGATTGGGGTGAGCCAACATGACCCCCGCTTCCACTTCCACCAGATCAAGCTGCAGAGTTTCTCAGGGCATTCAGGGGCCATCAAGTGCGTGGCACCGCTCAGCAGCGAGGACTTCTTTCTTAGTGGCAGCAAGGACAAAACTGTCCGCCTGTGGCCCTTGTACAACTACGGGGATGGCACCAGCGAGGTGCCACCGCGCTTCACGTACGCTGAGCACAAGAAGTCGGTTTTCTATGTGAGCCAGCTGGAGGCCTCGCAGCACGTGGTGAGCTGCGATGGGACCGTGCACATCTGGGACCAGTTCACAGGTGAGAAGGGAAAGGGTGAGGGCTGGCTGGAGTGAACTGGTCCTGTCCTTAAAGACAGAGGGGCCATGCTGAGCTTTGATGGCTCCTGTTAAAAACCTGCGCAGAACTGGAGGTTTGATGTGTACCTCCTCAGTACATCTACTGATGTAACCTCTCCATCATGTTTTTACAGGCAAACTGCTCCGGACTTTTGATGAATTAGACAGCAAAGTCCCCATCACAGCTGTGACCACCATGCCACCTCCCTATCACAGCATCTCTGTGGCCAGCGCAGACTCAGTGCTGCGGTTCATCGATCACAGGAAGCCAGGACTACAGGTAGGGCGTCTGCGAGCCACCCTCCTCCATCTGTGTGCTTAGCCCAAAGCCAGCTGTGGTGCCTCCGTGAAAGCCAGATGGGCCTTGTCCCCTAAATACCTGGACCCCGTAGGTCTTTGGCCCCGCAGTAGCTGGACTGTCTCTCTCTTGCAGCACGAGTTTCGCCTGGCCAGTGGGGTGAGCGCTGGGCTCATCCGCTGCTTGGCTGTCAGTCCTAACGGGCGCAGCGTTATGGCTGGCTTCTCCTCTGGCTTCATTGTGCTGTTGGACACCAGGACAGGACTCATCATGCGGGGGTGGCCTGCCCATGAGGGAGACATCCTGCAGATCAAGGTGAGAGGTCCAGCTGGGATCTGGGATCAGGGTGGGGGGCTGCTCTGTGAGCCCTGTCGATCCCCTGAGGTTGTGCGGAGCATCCTTCTGGCACGTGCTGCTTGGCAGGGCCTGTCTGCTCCATCCTCTGGGCGTTCCTCCAGCCCTTGCTCTGTCCCCAAGCTCTCCTGCCCCGTGGTTAGTGCTGCAGGTGGCTGTTCATGGTCCAGCCTGTGCTGAACAGTCCCAGGTGCCAGTCCCTGCCAAGCAGCTCTGCCACAGGGGCAGGGGTGAGACACATCCCCCATGAAGAAGCAAGCGTGTTGCTTTCTTCACAGGGTTCTCAGTCCCCCTGGAAGAGCATTGCTCTAATGAATAACTCTTGTCCATATTTACCCACCCTCGGGGAGCAGCGCTGGGGCTCCAGTGTCCTCGACCCAAATGCAGGTTAAACAAAGTTTAGCTGCGTGGGTTGTTTACCCTCTCACTAGCTCTGCTAATAAGCAGCTCCAGGCTTCTCCTACCCTCAGCAGTGTTTTCTACCGTGAGAGAGCCTCCCAATTCCTTTTCCTGAGAAGGAAAATAAGCTGGCAGGTGGTTTGGTGGAGGGGGAGACCACATGATAATCTCTTTACCCACTGCAGTAGTAACAGATGATAAATTAGTTGTGCTATCAGGGTGTTGTTGAGAAGAGACACAGTCCCTTTCTTGGAGGATAGCACTCGAGGAGGTTGCCAGCTACCAGAGAGTCCTGTAGCTTCCAGCATTCACCCGGATGCCTTGTTAATAGTGCTCAGTACTATCAGCTGCTTGGAAATGCCTGGGACTTCCCAAGGGATTGCACTGGGACTGTTGGATTATTGGCAGCTACCTGCTAATCTCATTTGCAGGATGAGATTGGGAGTTTTTACTGCAGCAGTGTGGTTCACTGGCCTTTCCTCTCCTGCAGGCTGCAGAGGGCAACGTGCTAATCAGTTCATCTTCGGATCATTCCCTGACTGTCTGGAAGGAACTGGAGCAGAAACCTTTGCACCACTACAAATCTGCATCTGAACCCATCCACACATTTGACCTCTACGGCAACGAAGTGGTCACTGGCACTGTGGCCAACAAGATTGGCGTCTACTCCATGCTGGAGTCCTCAGCCCTGCCCATCAGCACGACCAAGCTGAGCTCGGAGAATTTTCGGGGTACGCTGACTAGCCTGGCGGTGCTGCCCACGAAATGCCATCTCCTGCTGGGCTCGGACAACGGCATCATACGCCTTCTGGCGTAGTGACCCCCAGCCCGGGAGCCTGCGGCTGTCCCACAGTGCTGGTGGCAGAGCTGAAAGCCAGTGGTGTCGCTTACAGAGGAGGCAGAGTTAGATGTTTCTGATCAGAGGATGCAGGGGGGCAGGTGTACTTGTTAGTGAGTACTTGGTGAAGCATCTCTAACCTCTTTCTGTATCTTCAAAAAGAAAAAAAGCCATAACTGAGAAACCTCCACTGCTGCTGGGAGAAATACTGGGCGTTGTAGGTCACTGTCACCCCTGCAGAGAGGCCTGGAGCTTTCCATACCATGTGTGCCTGATCCCCAGGGGACTGTGAGCTGCCCTCCAGAGTAATATGGACCACAGGTATCCCCCCCCACTTCAGTTAAGGGGTAAGAGGTCCCCCTTGACAAGAACACAAAAGTGTAGCTACTGCCATCTGCACTTACCCTTCACTTCCACTCCTGAACCACTGAACAGTCTTACTAGGATTAGCATAAGCTGGGCCTGGGAACTGCCGCCTTCGGAGCTGGGTGGTGCCGGGCATCTCCTCCTCTGGTGGTCTGCGTTCAGAGCCCCGAGGATGTACTCTAGTAACTTTAGGTTCTGCCAGCTGAGTTAGAGCCTGTATGGGAGGAGGAGAGGTTAACTAGAGCACTTGTGCTGCCTTACTGGCTCCAGAGCACAGGCTGGAATGGAAGTCAGCCAAGGCACAGACCCCATCCGCTCCGCCAGTTCATTTAGGAATGGGCTGCTGCGGAGGGACAGTTTGGGATGGGAACGTGACCCTCTAGGGAGGCCAGAACTAGATGCTTCCATGAGGATTTTGGCTTCTGGAGCAGTAAGCTAGGGATGGCCCGTTGTTGGTTCCTGCCCCGGCAGCGCTGCATCCTGTGGTTATCTCAGGGGTGAGGGATGCCCTGTGTGCCATGAGCTGGCAGCGTTTCTCTAGAAATCCTCCTTCTAATCCTCTCCTTTGTGCTGGTCAGACTCCTGGGGAAGACGGGACAGCCAAAAGGTGCTGGGTTTGGTCCACTCCTGCCCTTGTAGGGTGAGCCAGGAGGTGTGATCCCGCATGGTCTCCTGACCTTCCCTCTGGGTCAGCGTTGCCTGTTCCCACCCCAAAGGCGAGGAGAGAGCTCTTTGACCCAGCAGTAGGAGCAGTTGCCTCACTTCTGTTGCAGCCCTTTTCCCATCCATCCTTCAGCCTAGTCAGAGCCAGTATCAGGGGAACGGGAAGCTCTTATCTTGGGCAGAGGAGGAGCCTGCTGTGGGTCATTCTGGGAGGGGAAAGGGCTTTCATCCAGCTGCCGGTTCATCTGAGCCCCCTGCAGTTGGGAAGGCTGCCCTCCGCTCCCAGGGAGGGTGGGGAGGCGAGCAGTTGGCCCTTGCTATCCTTCCCTACCCAAGGGGAGCTCTCAGTCCCGTGTTGCCTATTAACCATTTGCAATAGATGTAAATATTTACTTCTAATAAACTCTTTGAAAGAGATGCAGAGACGGCCGCGCGGGGAAGCTCTGTGCTGGAGGGGCCCAGGCACGGTGTGGGGCTGGGTGTGCTGCCTGCGGCTCTCCTGCTCTGGCAGCCAAAGCTAAAACTCTGTGTTCAGGCACCTCTTGTGTTCCTGGGTGAGCTGGAGGAGGGATGCTGTACGGTAGGACTCTGCTGCACAGGGAATTGGATCTGCTTTCCAGGGGGAAGCAGCTCCCCATCTTGCAGCAGCTTGTCCCAACGTGTCATACGAGGAGTGGCTGAGGGAACTGGGGGGGTTTAGTCTGGAGAAGAGGAGGCTGAGGGGAGACCTCATGGCCCTCTACAAGTCCCTGAAAGGAGGTTGCAGAGAGCTGGGGATGAGCCTCTTTAACCAAGTAATAAGTGATAGGACAAGAGGTAATGGCCTCAAGTTGTGCCAGGGAAGGTTTAGACTAGATATTAGGAAGTATTTCTTTCCAGAAGGGGTTGTTGGGCATTGGAATGGGCTGTCCAGGGAGGTGGTGGAGTCCCCATCCCTGGAGGTGTTCAAGAGGCGGGTTGACATAGCACTTAGGGATCTGGTGTAGCTGGGATCTGTCAGTGCTGGGTTAACGGTTGGACTAGATGATCTTCAAGTCCCTTCCAACCTAGATGATTCTGTGAACGTAGTTTCTGGTTGCAGAGCTTGGACCTGTCTCCTTTCCACTCCTTCCTTTCATCTGGAGTGAGTTTGAGAACCAGGAGCTGCTGCAAGGAATGGATGACTGCAAGATCTGCAACCCTGTTAGCGTTCCCCATTAGCATTCCCCACTGCTCCTTAGTGACTCCTCTGGCGCCGAGGACATGGACAGAGCCAGGAAGGATCACCATTGCTTCTTCATACGGCATGAAACCGCCCAGGATGGGACTCCTGGAGTTCTGCCCGTCCCCGAGACTCTTCCTCCGTGCCAAGCAGTGCGGGCGTGCCATGGAGCCTGGCACCAGGGCCAAGTCCCCCAGCAGAGCTCTGGTGTGTGCTGTGCCCCCGGGGAGGTACCAGCTGCTCTTGGCTCGGCTCAGCCTGAGCATCGCCGCCTCCTGCTCGGGTACGCGGCCACGGGGCCTTGGGCACCAGCCATCTGTTAATACCTCGCTCTTGCTGCAGCAGAAGCAGCTGGGACACAGGGAGTAAATATCTGGGGTTTTCCGCAGAGAAAATTCCAAAACCAGAGAGAGCCCTGTGGCAATAAATACCAAGCCCTGCATTTTCACTAAAGGTTATGAGTAAAGGAGCACATTCCCAGCACAGGGAAAGCGGAACCACTACTAGGGACAACTGACTTCACACGTTACTTCTGCTGATGGGAGTTTTGGAGCTGGTAAACTCAGTATTAACATTGTCCTGAGGGTGCCAGCACCGCAAAGTGTCTCCCCATCTCCAAATGCACCACAAATTCACTCTTGCCGCCCAAACAAATGTTTAACCGGATGCTGTAGGTCAATATTTGCCTGCCAAATTCTCAAACAGGGGGTGGTGCCGAAGGTCGCTGGCAGCGGGTAGGAGAGGTGGGCTGGACAAGAGACTGTGTGTGCCCCATGCAGAGCTATCGGCCGGGCTAAAGCAGGTGCCAGCTCCAACGTGGACACGAACAACTTCAGGTAAAGGGCAAAGGAACGAGGATTTGACAGTAAATGGGGGCTCCTCCAACAAGCAATACTGTCTCTCTGGGAGAGGGGGGTGAATTTGGCAGAGGGTTAAAGGATGGGCACCATCAGGGAGAAAAGGGGCATTCGGGGTTATATGTGGCTGCAGGATTTGGCGTGAGGGAGGAGGGGGAACGAAATGGCCTCAAGATTTGCTTCTTCCACTTGGCAACTGGGGTTGCAGCCCAGCAGTTTCAGGTCGAAGCAGAGACTGCTCGGAGAGCAGAAAGCAGCCCCAGGAATTAAGTGTATGGCGGCTGTGCTGAGGACCGGGCTTTGGCATGGAGGCTTTATGCTAAGAATTTCAGTTTGAACGGGAAAAGCAGCTGGGTGAAGCAGTGGCCAGGCAATGGGTGGGGTTTTATCCATGGCCCTGGAAGCCCTGCTCCGACTGTCCCCTACAGGAATCGGAGTGCGGGGGTGGGAGAGGCTGGATTTGCCAGCAAAGGGGGAAGGCGAGTGCTGGAAAGGGGAGGACTCTATTCCAGGACATATTGCTGAGAAACTGCTCTGATATTGCATTTTCTACCTGCAAAATCCCTCCCAGACAGCACTGGCTGAGTGCCTGCAGCCCCTCCAAGGCAGGTTAGTATCCCTTCTCCCAAGAGCCAGGGGCATGGCTGAGGATGCCGTGCCTGTACCTTGGTGGTTTGCACAGGAAAGGAGCAGAGGCTCTTGTCTTCTGCCAGAGGCACAGCGTGTGCAGGACTGATTAGGGAAATACCATTTGCAGTCCAGAGGAATGAGTGTGATGGGGTCAGAAATGCAGGATCCAAGCAGGAGAGTGTCTTGTAGGAGCCTGGCTGTGGTTACAGCTCTGCTCTGGTGCAGGTCCCCGTTCCTCTCTGATTTCGCTGCCTTGGCGTTGGACCCAGGAGTCCTGTGTTGTTTCTTTGCAGCATTGTTCATCTCCCTATTGCTTTCTGCAAGCTCCTGCGCCAACCTGTTTGGCCAGGTTGATAATTTTCTCCCTGTAGACCTGAATAGGCTCAGCTTGCTGCTGTCAGGCAGCTGGAAATAACTTTTCTCTCTCGGCTGGTCCTTCTGTTCCAGAAATATGGTGTTCCTCTGGGGTCTGTTGCTGCTCTGCCTGTCTGCTCTGCACAGTCACCTAAGGGTAAGTTGCTTCACTCCAGCGATGGTGGGGGCTGCTGTGGTGTGAGCACAGCCCTCCCCCCAGCCAGCAAAGGGAAAGGGAGCGAGGTGCCTCTCCTGCACCAGAGCATGGGGCAAACACCACCCGATGCTTCTGCGTGAGAAGCCCTGGAAGTGGGGGACACTGCTTCTCTGCTATGGGGCTCACCTGTGCCCCAGTGCAGCAAGGTTTCAAATCTTTTTCCTGGCTAATATAGCTGTGACTATTCTCATTATCCAAGTGGATTTCTGTAGAAAATCTCTGGAAACTTGGCTTCAACTGTATTTAGTGGCCCTGACCCTCAGGGGTTAACAGGAGGTTGTTTAATAACAGCTTTTTTTTTTTTTTTTTCCCTCCCATTTTAAATCTGGATCCCCGTCAGATCTGAGATTGCAAAACCGCATTGCTCAGTTTCTAGAGAATACATTATTTTCTACCCTTCTGACCTGGTCCCTTTCTAAACAAATCCAGCATTGGCAGTCACTTCCACCTCCCCCCAGTGGACCCCACCGCCTCTGGGTCTGCATCCTAAAGCCCTGCCCGTGCTGTAGCCACGCGAGGACAACTATAGCCAGGCTAGTGCCAGTCTCCAACCTGGCCCCATGGGAATGCGTTAGGAGTGGGGGCAGAGAAGTCTGACTCTGGAAATTCAGAGAAAATTATCTGGAACTCAACTTTGTTTCTTTGTTTTGTTTTGGTTTTTTCCCTACAGTTTTCTTTAGCACATGCCATCGAGCAAAAGCATCTCCTCTTAGATAAAGATGGGGAGCTGAAGGTAAGTAATGACTTGTTCCACCCAAGGGGACTGAGGTTATGCTGTGGCATTTGCAATGGTTTTCCAGTTTGTCCTGAGACAGGATGAGTCCAGGACAGTGAGAAAGTCCAAGTCCATCTTTGCGCAGGCTTCCCTCCCCACCTCACCCCCCGCTGCTGCCAACGCTCTGCTCCTTCGCGTTGGCAGCGCCAGCCGCAGTAACTGCGCAGTGCTGGTGTGTACAGGGACTGGCAGGTGGATTATTTAATCTGATTGGTAAGGGAAGATGAGGAGAACAACTAGCTATGAGAGTGACAGGGAGAAAGACCCGTAGCTGATGCTACCCATCAAGCCTGGCTCTGAGAGCGCAGCGCTCCCGCAGTAGAGGAATGTCATCCGGATGCCGGTGGGAACAGAGAGATCTGAGGGAAAAAGCATGTGTTTAAGACCGTGCAAATGTGAGGACAGTAGCAGCAGTGCTATAGGCTAAAGCTCAGAAAACTGGAAAATGAAGAATTTGGAGAGAAAAGGGATGGAAGAGAACAGACAAGTCAAGAACAGACAGATGCCTGGAGGAGGATTTGAGCCAAAACGGATCAAGGCTGTGACAGCAGTCGAGGGTGCTGACCGATGCACGAGGCAGATCAGCAGTCCTAAAATATGTGAGAGGAGGTGGTGAAATCAAGGTTGAGGATGATGGATCTGTAAAAGGTGAAGGTGCAGGACATGTGCTGAGCAGGTGGTGGTGCCTGCCCTCTCGGGCTCGTGTGCCTGGGGCAGGCCCTGAGAGCAAGTGGAGGAGGAACCACTGCAGGAGCCTCACTCAGTCCATTTTCCCAGGATACAAGACTTTCTGTTTTCCATACCCACTGAGGTGCTTTTAACCTCAAAGTTAAAAGGCAAACTGAAGCAAATACACCACGAGAGAAGCTGGAGAGTTTTCTCAACCCGTTTAGGTGTGCAGTAAAGCCCACGAGGGACGGGATTGCTGTGCTCCTGCTTTCCCAACTTTATCCTTGTTTCTCCCCAGGATGTGAAAAGTGCTGGAGTTGCACAGTCTGCTCTGCTGGGAGCCATCCCAACCCTGCCAAACGCAGAGCTCGTGGACTTTACCTACGACAGCTTCCAGGAGATTGATGAACCCATGTTACCTTTCACCACCACCCCGCCAGGCACGAGGAACGACTGGAACTCAGAGGATGAAGCCATAGCTGGGGCTGTGGGCTGTCATGAACAGCAACCAGCTGGGGAAACTGCCTCTTCTGAAGAGGAAGGAGAGGCTGAAGATGAAAGCTGTGAGATGACTTGGAAGAAGAGCAAGAGGCTAGCAGATGGCTTGATGAGATTCAGCATCGATCTCCTGAGAGAGGTCCAGCTGGAGTCCAACAGAACCAATGTGATCCTGTCACCCCTCAGCATCGCCCTCGCCTTGTCTCACCTGGCACTGGGTAACATCTTAGTTACAAAAGCACTGGTTCCTGCCCTTCCCTGTACCCCCTCCTAGAGGCACCAGGAACCAATGCGTAAAATGCGAAGATTAAATACACTTACTCTTACTCCTGCAGCTTCAATTAGGTGCTATTACAATTGAATCTGCCCTCTGTGGCCCATGCTGAGGCTCCTACTCTCAGGTTTCTCCCACCTCTTGTGTAAGGCGCAGTCTGTTTCTAACAGGAGGCAGGTAGAGTAACGTCCCTGTTTTTCACTACATGGGCCTGAACTAATGGGAATTTGACTTTGATTTTTAGGAGCAGCAGATCAGACAGAGAAGCATTTGCTGGAGGCGATGCACCTGGAGTCAGTGCCGTGTCTCCACCACATGTTGGGCACCTTTCACAGAAGGCTCACAGGATCGACCCTCAGCCTTGCATCACGTCTGTACCTGCAGAAAGGTGAGAGCTGGCACAGGGGTGTCTGTACCGGTGTGCGATAAAACTCTTGGTGACAGAGTGATGGAAGCATGCTGCCATAGCAGGAGATGTCTCTGCTTCCCTGAGCACGCCTGGGGAGTGTCATGCTACCAGCTGAGCTACTGAGCAAATTTTTTCAAGGTCTGATGACTTCATGTGGAATTCTTCCCCTTTGCCAGGATTTGAGGTGAAAGAGAAGTTTCTGGAGGATTCAGAGAAATTCTACAGGACAAAGCCCATGACTCTGTCTGGGATGTGTGAGGATGACCTCGTGGCTATAAACAACTGGGTAAAGGAAGCAACTAATGGGCAAATACCCACCTTCCTACAGCAGCTCCCTGAAAACACAGTGATGCTCTTGCTCAATGCAATCCACTTCCATGGTGAGCTCCACAGGCCTTACTTTTCAAGCCTGATCATCCAGAGGAATAGTTCAAAATCTACTAGTTTTCCACCACCACTGTAGCTGAATGGCATCTCCTCTCCTTGCTTCCTGCTAGTCAATCTGCTTGTTCTTTTCTTGTACCTCTGCTCTTCCTCTTGCTTAGATTTCTTTACAGTAATGATTCCCAACTACTTCATATGTGCTAAAAATGTTACTTGACAGCAGAGCCAGGATGCAGCAGGTGGAACCTGCAGCATTTTTGCCTTGTGGTTCAGGATCCCAGACAGTGCCACATCACTGCTCAGCTTAACCAGGTCACATGCAACTCACTACACACCAACCACAGAGCTCAGAGGCAGCTTCTGCAGATTTCTTTCTGACTACAGCACAGTGGTCAGGCACATCCTCCTCTTAATTCCCTGAGGGTTGTTCAGGGAAGTGCAGACTAAACATTTGTGGGGTAAATCTGCAAATGCGTTAGCTTGGTTTTGGAGCACTGTTTCACTCTAGGCAGCACAAAGGCAATACTCTTCATTTTTCAAAGCACAAACATCCATTACTTTATCTTCATAGCCTTCAGTAATCTCCCACGCTGAGGCATGAGGATTAATCCTTGTTCTTTTTGTTATTCCATAGGCCCTCTCTGGAAGATAAGAGCTTCACGCTGTTAGGGCCCTTCCAGCCTTGGTACTGACTTCTCTTTGTTGTATTTCTACTTGCCTGCTCACTATCTGCCTTGTTGGAGAGCTCATGATAGGAAGAGTGTCAGCTAGGCAGTTTCTGTTTTCCTACCCAAATTTAACTTTATTGAATTCTAAACTTTTATTTTCATAGGGTTTTGGAGGAATAAGTTTGATGTTAGCTTCACTGGGCCAGATGTATTCCACCTTGACAATGAGTTCGTGGTCCCAGTAGAGATGATGAAAGCCCAGAAGTACTCCCTGAGCTGGTTTACACTGGAGTCCCAGGACATTCAGGTAGGGCTCTATTAGGAGCACTACAAGTTTTGCTTGGAATTTCCTCTTGCTATTGTATTTCACTGACTGCAACTATTCTTTCCAAAAAAACCCAAACGTCTTTCAACAGGCATGGCACACAAAAATTTAATAAGCATCCTTTGTCCGTGCTTCTAGCAAGAATGTTGAATCTTCACTCTCAATCTCTAGGAACAACGACAAAGAGATATTCCCACTAAATGGGAATTAATGGAGATTGAAAGCCCTGAGTTAAAGATAAATGAGGAAATATGGAAAGGAATTCCCTCAGACAGTGTACTGTTGGAGCCCTTCAGAATACAGCTACTGCCAGAATGGGTACAGTGTTTGTGCACATGGGCTTCCACCCCACCATGTGTTCACTAAAATCTGATGCTGTTATTCCAACAAACTTTCTTCCCTGAAGAAATCAGATACCTCCTTCCCACCAGGCTGTTTTTGTCTGGTAGCTATACTGGCTCTGTAGACCAATTAGAAAAAGACTAAATTAAAAGCATCACTTTCTGGACTTCCCTTCCTCTTCCATAAATTCTTCTGGTTGGTTTTGTTTCCAGGTGGCCAAGTTTCCCTTTAAGAGTAACATGAGTTTTGTGGTCATTGTACCAAACCAGTATACTTGGAATACCTCTCACGTGCTGGAGAACTTCCCTTACAAACAACTGTGCAAGCTTTTCCCCAGAGAGGTACCCACCACAGTGAAGATCCCCAAAATAAAACTGAACTACCAGCTGGAACTCAACAAGGTTCTCAGTCAAATGGGTAAGGCCTCTAACAGGATTTTCACAGAATAAGTGAAGCTGATCAATCTATATAGCATCTGTTCTCTGACACTAAAAACTGCCATCCTTGTTTCTAAAGCTGTGCCTCACAGCTTGCTCCAGATAACGTCCAAACTCTTTCAGCTCTTATTCCTCTCCTCCTCCTTACTCTTTGCTTGCCTAGCACCAAATGTTTTGCTCCAACAAGATTATACTACAGAAAAGGCAGCATTCACAGTTCCTCACAATCTTTACGAGTTCTTCCTATTCCCCCATTTGCAGCCAAGACCAACTTCCTCCTGTGTGTCAACCTTTATGTTAAATGGCAAAGGAAGAGATAGTGTCCAGGACACAGAAATTGCCAACAGAGAGAATGCAGATCTCAAAACCTGGAACTGAGAGCTCACTGAAATAAAACACTAAGCACTGCATTTCCAGATGAGAATAAATTGAGTTCACTTTGTTTTGCAGAATTGCTTAAACAAATAATCTCTGTAAAAGTGTTCCAGCCCAGCAAGAAAGAGCCTTCAGACTTGCTGCTGCTTTTTAAGGAAGGCTTTAAGTTCTTACACTACTGTCCTAAAACAGGTGGACAAAGCTTGTGAAAACTGTTCTGGTTTTGGCACCCTCAGCCCTTCATACAGAGAGGGGGACTGGGGAACCTGGCTGGACCACAACTTTTGTTTCTGTTGCCTGCCAGTTCTCCAGTCCTCCATGGTGGACAACACATGTAGCAACACATTGTTTTCTTCGGGCTGCTTTGAGAAAAATCAGAGCTGGTGGCACCAACTGGGAAATGTTAACTTAGTCTCACTTCTCTGTAGGCCTCCAGGAGCTGTTCACAAGCCCAAATCTCCAGAAGATCACAGATGAGCCTCTCTTCGTATCCAGTATACAGCATCAATCTACCCTGGAGCTTAAAGAAGATGGGGTGGAAGCATCTGGTGCTACCAGCATCGCGATTTCACGCTCAGTCTCTGCCTTCAGCCTTGACCGGCCCTTTGTCTTCATTATCTTTGAAGATGAAACAGGCATCCCACTTTTTATAGGCAGTGTCCAGAACCCTAACCCCAATGCTGCTCCCCAGATAAAAGACCCACGGAACTCACGTGAAGCAACAGATGTCAATGAGTACCCCATGCCCAAATAAGAGAGGAGCAGAGCCTAAGTGTTCTGGGACTGCTGCCTGACCCTTTGGACCAGCTAAGAGAGGCCTTCTGTCCTTGGAGGCCTCCCTCTGAGGCCACAGGAGGCAATCTCTTGCAGTTTTCCTTTACAGATCCCTAGAGACCAGTCCTGGGATAGCCTATTCCAGCCTTGACGAGCTTCTCCAGGCTGGAGTTCCCCTCTGTTGAACCTGAAAAGCTTGCTCTGCCTGGATTTCCCTTCCAGGGCTCTCAGTTCTGGAAGGGAGACTTCCTTGTCCCCAGACTCTTATCAGAGTCTTTATTAAGCTCTTATTAGAGTCCCCTGTAGCCTGGAATCATCATTAGCATCTGGCAGCTTGAACAACAGCCAGAGATATTAATATGGCTCTTCCTTCCGCAGTTCCTGTGAACATGTCTCCCTTGAAGTGTTCCTCTGAAAACCATCTGTACCCACCTAGAAAATGACCTCTAGATAACTGGACTAGTAACCATCTTTAGGATGCATCAGATTATTTCCAGGCAGAGGCTCTTTTCAAAGATTCCCCTTTCCCACACCTAGGCTATTGGGATCTGATGGGGGAGGGTCTGCAGTGGGAAACCCCTTTGGATCCTTATCTCCAGCCCTTTTCCTGGGAAACTCTAGGTTCTTGCATAACGCTAGATTTTTTGAGACATATTTTATAAAGTGTTTTTTAGTAATTTTTATGTTGGCAGAATAATAAAGAGTAAAGCAGAATATATTTGCTTAAGGTGTTGCCTTGAAAGACCCAGCAGAGAAAGGAAAAAGGCACGCAACTTGAATGATTGCAAAGATTGGGAGGAAAAAAGTCTGGGTGTGAGAGATGGAAAGGTAAGAAGGGCTCTTTGCAAAGGATCAGCTTTTTGCTACACCTCGCCACAGAGGACAACAGGGGCTGGGAGGTGAAATGGCTAATCTGTAAAGACTGTCCAAGGACTGAGTCCAATCAGCTTTGGGTATCTCACCTGCAGAAGGTGCAGGGCACACTCACTGGCTCAGAGCTGGCTTTGCGAAACGGGCAGAATTCCTTGAATTAGGGCATGAGCTTAGTGGCAGAGGGACAGGAGGGTATTTTGCCTGTGAGCAGCAATGCAGTGGTAAGTAGGGAGGTGACAGTCCTTAACCTTTCTCTTGGGCAAAACCTGACCACCGCTGGCACCTACTAGGAGATTGAAAGGTGCTGATCTGGCATCTGCTATCTGCTGGGATACTCCTGGCTCCACAGCACAATGCTGTTGATGGTTGGGAGAGCTTCCAGGGGAAGGAGGGGCAGGTTTTGACACTTGTAGCTGAAGTGTCGCTGCTTTTGCCCTGTTCTGTCAAGAAGCAATGTCCCGTTACAGCTTCGCTTTTGTCCGAGATGGGCACAGCTCCCTGGATCCTTGTTCTGATACAGCAGCGCCTGTCTGAAATGAGCTACCATGAAAGATTCTTGGGAACCCCTCCACCCAAGCGAGCCATCCTACCACTTAAAAATATTAGCCTAACTCGCCGTAGCCTGCCATGCTGCAGCTATTTCTGTACAAAACAACTGCTGTCCGTAGTAGATTTTGCTTCCGACCTCCCTCAGCTTCTGGTTAAAAAGGATGGTACTCTGTTTTTGTGAAATAGCAGTTACAGAGCACAAGGGCCATCCTTCTGGCAGTGTTTTCCTCACTTGGGAAGACTGCCTTCCCTCAAAGGAAGGAGCAGAATGCTTCTGGGAGCCTCCGTCCCTGAATAGTCTGCACCATCTGCTGGAATAAGAGGAGGACTGACTCACTAACCATGAATTTCAGGGATGCAGGAGACTTTGGGGAATAAAAAGTCCTGGCTCAAACCTGCAATTACACATTTCTTGCAGTCTAAAAGGGGAAGAACAGCTAAAGATAATGTCTACCCCTCTAACCAATGCAGTGACACGTACCCTTCAAAAAGAGGGTGTAATTACAGGGCCATATAATTTTAACAAGTAAACCCACAAAAATTCAGCCCTACTATGAGGGCATAGCTCTAGCCCACAGGGAACATTTTAGCTTATTTATTTATACAGATTCACTCCTAACATTCAGAAATACCATCCCACGCCTTAGGTAAGTCTTGCTTTGGCTACTGCAACCTCAGCACTAACCTCCCTGAATGCCACCCTGTTGCAACCTGTGCAAAATTTGAAGTGCAACTCTTCCTTTTCACACCTCTGCCCTCCAGCTCACCCTCTTCTATAAAGTTTTTTCCCCTCATTCTCAGTTTCCCAAACAGCTTTGGTTCTTATTTCCTATTTTCCATCTTTCTGCCATCCCTCCTCCTCCAAGCTATTCTTGTCAAACTATTAATTTCATCTTATTTGACAGTACAGCAGCCCTCCATAACTGTGCTTTGCTCAACAAACGATCAGTTACACCAACCTTAAAACTCTCTTTCACTCCACCGACTCTCCAGAAGAGGCAGTTTGTAAAATGCAAAGTAATATTAATGTCTCTGCTCAGGAATTTCCAACTTTGCTTTGCTAAGCTTTCATTTTGACTGAGCTCTATTCTGAAAAGACATGACTAGCACAAGGCGTCTGCTCTACAGCTCATCTGCACCACTGGCTGAGAATATCAAATAAGGCTCAATTTCTTTAATATTAGATGTGTTTTTCCTTAGTAGAGCAAATTCACATGAACGTGATCAGTACTTCCATAGCAGAGGTGAACACTGTTCAGACAGCATATTGCCTGCTGTCTTGAACCCAAACCAGAACAACAGTAAAATGTTTGTTTTGATTTAACAAAACTGATTGAAGCCCTTGTATCTAGTTAGATAAGTATAATGCACCGTTTCAGGGATACCCTTCACCTACAGGAATAAAGCTGGCTTTGGTCTATAATAGCATTCTATACAACTGCCAATCTGATTTAAAAGGTTTAAAACCAAAGCTGTATTTAAACAGATGGGCTTTCACGTGAAGATACAGACGAGATGTAAAAACTCCTCTAGTGGTCCTTCCATAAAGGGCATTTTAATACCACAAATTAGGTATCAAAAAGAGATGAAAACCACCAGAAGATGTCTCCGCAGCCAACACCCCTATTCTTGGGCCAATGATGGAAGACTAAGTACAAACATCTCTCTGCAGATGATTTCTCACAGAGCCAGCTGAGCAGTAGTTGAACACAGGGCTGTGACTCTTCTTGTTAGAAAGAGTCACCTTTGAAGCACTGACTAATCACAGGGCAGACTACCTGATTTGCTTTTCCGGCTTGCAAAACCTGCAGCTAATGCTTCTCTAAAACCATCCTTCCCTCTTTGCTGAGGGACTGTATGAGCTCAGTGCCATCATGTATGAGTAACTCCTTATTACCCGTTAGTGGCGAGGCTGGCAGCCCCAAAAGGTGACGTCCCAGTGCAAGCCTAGACTGGGGGCACTGACATTACTGGCTACAATTTACTCTCAGCATTTCCAAGCAGACAAACAGCTGCCTGGGATCAGGCTAGCTATGTGTCCACTTAGCCCAGTATCCTGTAACAAATGACTGGGGGAAAAAAAGCCAAGAATGACCAGCAACAAGGAAAAACAACTGTTCTCTGTATTGCCCAGCTGCTGAGCCTGATGTTACATCCGACCATTGTCAGCCTTCAATGGTCCTGTCTTCCACTAATTTGGTTTGGGTTGTTTTTTTTCCTCCCAAATCTATTTATCTTTCACCTTCTGCAATATCTAGTTACAATGAGTTCTACAATTTAATACTTACGAAAAATACACTCTCTTGATTTAAATGTGCACTGATGGGTGCTCCACAGAGTATTCTATTGCAAAAAATAATGAAACCCCTCTGCCCTTTCCCCTCTCCAGATCATTTATCATTCTGTAAGCTCTTAGAACATTCTGTTAATTCATCTTTTTTACCAAGAAACCTTGGCTTTTTAGCCTCTCTCTTTTCAGCCAAAAACTTTAAGACAGTTACGTTAATAACTTCTTGTTAACTAGTAACTAATCACTGGATAGAACCACTTCTGAACGGCTTCCCCTTAACTGCTTTAAACAGCAACAGAATCCTGCTTCCACTTTACAAGTCTCTCCATTAAATCTCAGACATAAATCCATAAATCCATTAAACACTGCTGCATTAACCATACCTCTGAGACAGAAGAAATTCCCTCATGTGACACGCAGCAACACTGCAGGGATAAAAGACTTGCTCAAACAGGGCAGGGAGCATCTGCCTCTCCCGCCCTTATCACAGGGAGCACATTTGTTTTGGAGGGCAGGGTTAAAAAGTTAGTGCAATTCAGCGGGAGGGTGGCAGCAGCAGAAAATGGGAGCAGAGCACTTTAAGAGAGCCCTGGGAAGCTGTAACCTGAAGCCTGCCGAAGGCTGGGCTGGGGGAAGCAGCAAAAAGCAGAAGTGGCTGCACCAAACCCACAGTGTCCCCGATTCGCACCCGCTGGGAGCCGGCCGAGAGGAGCCCGAGGTAAGGGGCAGCTCGCCCTTGCTCACTGCCAGCGGCGAGGGGAGCAGGGGACAGGGGCTGAGGCTGGGGAGCTCTCAGAGGACCTGGGAAACAGGAAGGAAGGTTCTTCTGCAGGTGTTAAAGGGTGGGATTCCCACCAAATGAGAGATCTCACCAAGGGCTGGGAGCCACCAGCATCCTAGGGCACCTCGTTGCCTCCGGGACTGAACTGTGCTTGGGAATTGGGGTGGTTTTCTGCCCTTCTAGCATCTGTGTTGCAGCTGGGAACATGCTTTTTCTGTGTGATGGTAACAATTTTGGTGATAGTCAAATCCTCTAGAGCTAGTGGTTGCAAGATGCTTCAGGAGTTAGTGCTGTGGGGTTGAGCAATCACAGCGAGCAGTCTGAACTCGTGGGTGATGTTTCATAGCACCCTAAAATCAGAAATGTTTATAAATGATGTGAGACTTGTACTGCTATAGATGGAAAGCAAAATACTTCCTTTGCACCTGCAGGCCTTCCACAGACAACTCCCAGACACAAAGTTCCTTCTCAGCTCATTTCTCAAAGTTTTCTTCCTGTACCTTCCTAACTGTAACATCACATGCTGCATGCTGTTGCTCCTTCTATTCTCTTTAAAGGCAGCCACAGATTTTAAAATCATGCCTGAAACCATCCCACCTCTGCTCCAACCAAATTCTTTTCTCTGCATTTTTGGCTGTGTGCTAAGAGACATGCAAATAGAATCCAGATGTTCAGGCCAATTCAAACGCAAAAGGCTTTGTCTTTCTAAAATGGAAATTGCTTTTTGGCAAAGTTTGAGAAATATGAAGCTGGTGACAGTACTGGCAAAAACAATACAAAATCTGCAAAACCAATCTCCGCTCTCATGCTCCCAGGAGCTCAGTGTAGTTGGAAGCAGAGGTTGTGTTGAGATTTTTTTTTTTTTTTTTTTTTTTTTCCAGAGGAAAGGTTATGCTCCATGGAAAACCTTCATCTAAGCTAGACTGGGCCAAACCTCTTCTGCTCAGCATGCAAGAGTACTGCTTGGTGCAGGCATCCTCACAAAGCCCTCGCTAAGATCTGTTTAACTTAGACTCATGCAGGGCTTCTATCATCTCTCTTTCAGCATGGTGCCTATTCACTGTAAAGCTCTGCAGTGATATAAGCAATCCCAACATCATATCCACAATCGTACCACCAAGTGCATCGGTTTGTTCTAGTATAGTAAATCCTCTTGATACACATCTTCTGCACCAGAATACCTCATCCACTCGGCAGCTCGGATAGCGGGAGGTCACAGGATGCAAGCGCACAGGGAAAAGAGGGTACCACTTCTGTGTTACGCTGTCTAAACATAGATGAAAACTTAAAACCTCCACTGCGACACCTTTTTCTCCAAGGCAGAACTACCTGCAGAAGAAAAGGGTTTTGGCAGGAGAGGGAAACAGTGAGCTGCCTTTCACTGAAGTAGAACTTCTGCCTGAACAGACCGGGTCCTGAACTGGGGCTGTTGTAGCCACGTGGCTTTAAGTTGTATTTCTACCAGCAGGCATGTTTTCTTTATAGCTGAAGTTAATCTGAAACACATGTTCTTTATCCTACTTCACTGGATGCCTGGATCACAGGGGTTAGTTAAATACAACCCTCTTCCTTTAATTTCTGGGAATCTATATAAACATTGCTTCAGACCAGCCTCAGTGGCGTCTGTTCTCGGGGGCATGACACTTACTGCAGTAGCTCTGGTTTACCCGCAGTGAAACCCTGGGTTACACACTGCCCTTTGGACCAGACAGATCTGTCTGGAAGGGCCACATACGCCAATATTGGAATGACTAAAAGTGAATTCCAGAGAAGGAACAGCTTTGGGGAGTTCGGCACTTTTCTCTCACCTCCATTAAAAATGTTGAATAAGCCAAGCTCTTTCACTGCTCTAGATCTGGCCCAGCGTTAGGTATTTACTCCCAGCCCCTTTCCTTACTGTCTTTTAAGAAAGCTCTTCTACTTTTACTTTATCGAACTGCAAATAAGAAGCAAAGGACACACACAGGCTGTACAGCCTTCCAGGTTCACGCAGACACAAGAAACATGACAAACTACTGCCCGAGGCAGGTAACTTGTACAGCAGAGCAGCAACCACTCAGTTTCGCCTTCTGCCCCATTCAACAACATGGATTTACTACCTTTTATAAATGATGTATTGCATTGTTTTAAGTCTGAAACTCAGAAGATGCCATTTAGTGCTTTTCTTGACCTTGGCACTCAGTAACTGCCAGCATCAGTGTGGTTTGGGCCACACACATCTGCTTTTGTGCTCAGGCACACCCAGCCATGTGCGCTTGCCCAAGTTTAAAGTCATCGGGGCCAGGCTGGCTGAATACGTCAAACCAGAGAAGAAGAAAACCCAGCTAAGATCAGGTGTGTGTTTCACAGCTGGGAAGGACAAGCAGCAGCATGCGTCACTGCAGTTCCTGTCACAACCAGATACACCGAAGAGTAGTGGTAGAGATATATTTGCTCAGTTGCTCACACTGCCTCTGTCATGTTCTTACTCTGTAGGTTCAGGCATGCAGATTCCAGTGGTTCTCCTTTTCCTGGGTCTCTTAACTGTCCCAAGCAGATCCCAGAATTCAGCTACTGAGCAGGTGAGTAGGAGACAACATGCAGAGAATGAGGGAGAGATACTCAGAGCAAGCAATTTAATTTTAGAGAATCTTACGGAAGGATTAAGCACTACGCTCCTAAGTTACTAGGATTTTACTTAGCAACATAATGAGACTAACTCCTGCTTTACCTAGATAAAACCACAGTAGTTACATCAGGGGATGACCGTGAAGCAGGAATAGTGGATTTCAATCCGAGTGCTGCCTTCAGCTTTACTGCAACACTTTAAAGTAAAGTAACTGTTGCTAAGCCAGTATTTCTGTAGATCATAGGACTGCTTGCCTTTGAAATGTTTATCACAACTGTACCTGCCCTTGTAGACTGCAAGTCTAACCAAAGTCTAACCCTGTACCTGCTAGAACTCTGCCACTGCTGATGGAGCGAACGCTGGCGAGGTCGAAGAGGAAGATCCGTTCTATAAGAGCCCTGTAAACAAGCTGGCAGCTGCAGTCTCCAACTTTGGCTACGACCTGTACCGTCAGCAATCTAGCCGGACAGCCACTGCCAATGTGCTACTGTCTCCATTCAGCCTGGCTACGGCACTTTCTGGTCTCTCGCTTGGTGAGTTCTCGCCCCTTTTCCTCATGTGCTGTTTGGCCTGACAGCCTTCCCTCATACTGTTGCCCTTGTTGTTGCCAGGGGCTGGAGAAAGAACAGAAGATGTGATTTCTCGTGCTCTCTTCTATGATCTGCTTAACAAAGCTGAGGTCCACAACACTTACAAGGACCTACTGACCAGCATGACTGCACCAGAGAAGAGCATGAAAAGTGCCTCCCGTATCATCTTGGAGAAAAGTAAAAGTCCTTCTTCCCCTCTATCAAATTTTACCTAAATACTAGAAGCAGGTAGAACATACTGAATAACATCACACAAACAGCTTTGGCTCTGGCATACCACTGAGCCAGGATGCAGACAGTGCATGGAATGCTGTTGCTGCTCCAGAAAAAGCCTGGAAAGTTTGTGCGCACAGAAATAAAAGACCAGACTTATGCACACAAAGACACTGGTGACAGAGCAGCTAACATGTGGAAGACCTAGAATTGCTGAGAATTCTTCTTTCACTCTAGGTTTTCTGGCAGGTGTTGCTAACTTCCAGGAACTACAAATCACATTTTCAATTTGTGATAGCATTCAGCCATATTCCTTTGCTTAATTCCTTGCAGAACTATTTGAAATGTCTACTTTCAGCATGCAATAAACATCTGCTGAGGAAGCTAAGAGCTATCTTTTGGAACCTGCTGGTTCCAAGAATCCAATAGGTTGAGTAAGCGGCACTCAAAGCAAGCTGGAGAAAGAAGAAAGACTGATGTAGGAATAGCTGTGTCCAAACCTTCTGTTCTTATCTCCTTTCTTTACTTTTCAGAAGAGAGTTATCCCATTCTCCAGCATGGGTGGCTATAGGATTTGGATCGGTTTCCTCGATGTGCCTTCAGTCATTCTTCTTCAAAGCAGGTTTCTGTACACACACAGCCACAGAAGTTTTACGAGAGAACTGCTGCTGGGCTTTTGATTGCAATCTGCTGCCTTGAGATTGTTTTGATAAGGGAGCTAGCTGCAATATCGATGTTTTTGTTCCCCAGGACTGAGGGTGAAGCCTGGTTTTCACAGCCAACTAGAGAAGTCCTACAAGATGCGTCCAAGGGCACTAAGTGGCAATACCCAGTTAGACCTCCAAGAAATCAACAACTGGGTACGACAGCAGACAAAGGGCAGGATTATGCGGTTTATGAAGGACGTGCCCGCAGACGTCAGTATTCTCCTTGCTGGGGCTGCTTCCTACAAGGGTAAGGATGTTGTGTACTTGGTTACAGAGAGGGTCTATTACGCATGTGTTAGAAGAGGTGTGAGGGAACGCTCACTTCCAATAGAGCAAACGGACTGCCAAGGAGACAAGAGTGTAAGAAAAAAGTGTTTGAGAACGTTTAGTAAAGAAGAAAAAATGGACACTACCTGAACAGAAATAGTCCTTGAGGGAGGGATTATTACTCTTGGGAAGCTGAGTCTTGGGCTGTTTGCAGTAAGAGACCAGAGAAGAAAGTTTAAGCTCACAAAACTCCACAGCAAGGGACAGAATATTACCATTTAGGGAAGGCACAGCATTAACAGTATACTGAGCCTTTTCATCACTGTAGAGGGAATGGAGGGAGATACTAGAGAGATTCTAGAACATGCTGTAAGCCAGCGTCAGGGAGAATTATTGCTTAGAAACAAGGAGCAAAATAAAGGGTGGGGAGAGAAGCACTTTATATGCATTGACACAATTGTTACCCTTTAAAATAGTTTTGTAATTACATAAGTAGACATCAACTTCCCAACAGCTACTCCACCCATACACTGGCTTGATTTTTTTATTTCCCATTTAGCCAATTCTCAGATGCAAAGGAGGGGCCAAAGAGTGGCAGTAAATCAGTAGCTCCAATCTATTTCCATTTCTACCATCATTCAGTTATGCCTCAACTCCTAAAGCACAAATACGGTATATATAAAGCTCAAGATTACTCAGCCACAGACCCAAACCTGGTTTCATATGCTATTATTCCAGAAAATCCTCCATTTTATCTTTTAAAAAACAGGGACATGGAAAACCAAGTTTGACACCAAAAAGACTGCCCTGAAGGACTTCCATCTGGATGAGGACAGAATTGTGAAGGTGTCCATGATGTCAGACCCCAAAGCCATACTGCGATACGGTTTTGACTCCGAACTCAACTGCAAGGTCAGACAGCAAATATTGCACAAGATCTCTTAAACCTACTGAGGAACAGGCTCAGCTACACCTACCTGTTAACCCATTCCAGAAGACAGCCTTGCTCCTCCCATCAGGCTGGTTTTGCAATCCCTACTCTGAAAGGCAGCATGCTGATTCTTAGAATATCCTACTTCTACATTTGCTATGTGACAAGCAGTCCAGAATTTAAATAACACACAGGTCCTGTTAGCCTGTATTGCTTGACCTAAAGTTGGGCAAGAAGGGCAGGGCACACTCCTCAAAACTTTTCATCTCTACCTCTTTCAATAAATCTTTCACTGTAGCATGAGCTCAAAGGTGTTCCAGCTGAGAATCCCCGAGAGCAATACTGCAGTCCGTTAAAGGATACAAGAGGTGAGGGAGAGCGCTTGCCATGGAACGGCAGAAAGAGTGCAGCACGGGTTGATGAAAGCCCGGGTGCCAGAGGGGTCAGGAAGCATCGCATCCGATAAAAGCAAACAGGGAAGACCACCAAATGTTAGCTGGGAAGGCTGACCAGGCAGTTGAGATTCAGGCCTGTGCCTGGTACGGGATGGGTAAAACTGTTTATTATTGATGTGACCCTTTCTTATTTCTAACTGGCCTTCCAGATTGCCCAGCTGCCACTGACAGAGGGAATCAGTGCCATGTTCTTCCTGCCTACGAAGGTGACCCAGAATATGACTCTGATTGAGGAAAGCCTTACTTCTGAGTTTGTCCACGATGTGGACAAGGAGCTGAAGACAGTTCACGCTGTGCTAAGCTTGCCCAGACTAAAGCTGAACTATGAAGAGGCACTTGGCAGCACGCTAAAGGAGACAAGTATGTACATCACACCCCCTCTACAGACTGCCAGGGCTCAAAGCAGTGGGCAAGTTGCTTCCTGCTCTCAGAAGAATATGAAGCTGGTGGGTTATTAGTTAGGTCGTGCTGTCAGTCTGTAGAGATGTCACCAGCAACTAAATCACCTTGGTCCAGGACTCCTCAACTTTTTATCACATCTTTCCACCAAGTTCATACAACGCTTCTGAGAGTGAGAAGCTCAGTACAAACAGATGTAAGCTTCTTCTCCCTGTTTCCCCAATAAACCAGAGCAGCTATGTGCCCTCCTGGATCACAGCATTAGCAGTACTGCTCCCCTACCTGCAATCCATGCTTTCAGCTAATGGAATTTTCTTTCTTTCCTCCAGGGCTCCAATCACTTTTCACATCACCTGATTTCACCAAGATTTCTGCCAAACCTATTAAGCTATCTCATGTGCAACACAAGGCAATTCTGGAGCTTAGTGAAGATGGGGAAAGATCCACACCAAATCCTGGGGTGAATGCTGCTCGTCTGACCTTCCCCATAGAATATCACGTGGACAGACCTTTCCTTCTTGTACTGCGAGATGATATCACTGGAACCCTCCTCTTCATTGGCAAGATCCTGGACCCCAGGAGCATTTAGATCCCTTCACAGTAATCTGCAATGGTAGGGCCCAAATGGAAAGGGTAGTACTGGGAGGGATACTGGCTCCCTGCTCTGCTGCACAAAGACACAACTTGCAAATCTTATGCCTTCATGCTGCAATAAAAGAGCTTTTGCTATTAATCTCAGCAAGCCCCAGTATTCTCCCTTGAAAGATTGTCTGCCGACATCATGCCGTCACACCCCCATTTTCCCCAGATGAGCCACAATACGGTTCTCTGTCCTATATGCATCACCTAGTGTGTACTGAGTTTTTCCCTACCCCGTCTTCCAAACTGACACCAGTTGTTTATACTGATCCCTCATTGCTGACAGGTCTGCACTGGTAGCCCTCCAAGTTCTGCAGTGCCCCCTCTTAGAGCTTGTACCAGCCTGCTGCCGCACCCATTCCAACCATTTACGTTCCACGCTGGCAAGGAGAAAAGATCTTCACAGCATTAGAAATAAAAGGCAGCGAGGTCTGGATGACTGCAGGTTCATAACCATCAGGGTACCACACATGGGAGATGCACATCTCTAGAAACACACACACATACACAAGCATCTCAAACATTTGCTTCAAACCCACATGCAGAAATTATACAACAGCATCTCTTCCCACCATACCACACACAGACCCCTCATGTTAGAATTGGTCATTTTATTTACAACAGTCTCACTAAAGAGCATTTCAGATTTCATTCAAGTTTTTATCAAATCATTACACATGATTTTCCAGCTTGTACTGCATGACTACCTTACCACATGAAACTTAGCTTTGATGAAAGATCACATTGCAGCTTCCTTTGACAGGGAAATTAAGTCCTCTGAAGGATGCTTTTGGGAAGCTCTGACAGACAGGTCTTCATCTCTTGTAGTTCCTGGATCTGAGTACTCTGAGGACCACAGTGCACTGACAAAATCTCCTCTGCTCTTTGAATCGTGCTCAGAGCTTCAGAAACTGCAAATCTGAAATAGGAAGAGAAGAAGAATAGAGTATACAAAATACTTTCATTCAGCTCCTTGACTTACACAACCTTTAATCCCTCCACAACAAAAATCTGAACCTGTTCATGGGTACAGAGGCAGCCCTCCACTGCCTTTCAGCACCAGGCAAATAGTGTGCACTTCAGCTGCAAAGGGAGGATGGGAGGGAAAAAAAAGGTAAGGAGATGGACAAAAACTTAAAACATAATCTTTGAGTATAGGTACCCACTACTTCCTCACTGCAGCTCCCGCTAAAATTAATTCAGTTAGAGGGAGGTGTTGTGATAAGATTTTCAGAAGCGGTCAGGGGATCTGATTGCCAAAAGAGAGCCAAAATAGAGCAAGGGGATTTTATTTCTTCCTTTGAAAAGATGTCAGCAACACTATACAATGGAGGTATAAACATCAAGGGTGACTAGTTGTCAAAATAACACAATAGGACAGGGAATAATCAAGCCAGGGAGAAGAAAAGAATAGACAGGCACAAAGCAGAGAGATGGGTCCAAAGAGAGTCATGAGATATAAGTGAACACCAGTGGGGTTAATGAACTTGCATTTGAGTAATGGCCAACTGCTGTACCTGTGCCAGACTGCCCAGGGTCCTGTGAGACACCCTGCAAGGTGCCAAGGACCACTGGCCATGATACTGTGTCAGACACACAGGAGTCGTGCAGGGAAGGGACAGAGAATGAAAGCAAATTTACCCATTGAAGAGAATTTGTGCCAGCTTGAAAAGTTCATGACCTATTTCTATACTCGATGGCCCGTGATGCATTTCCACAATCTCAATACTCCTCTCCAGGTGTCTGGCTGCTTCCTGCCACTTCCCTGACGGGAAAAAAACAAACCAAACCAAAAAATGAGTCATGAGTAAATACTTTCTAGAGCTACTGCCACCAGAAGAATCTAACAGCATTATGCAAAATGTGATGAACTATGCCCACAGCATTTTTGTGAGGATGCTGACCTCAGAACCAGGACAGGGAATCTAGAAGAACATGAGATCACATTATTGTTCACTGGCTGCTGGGAATGCAGTTTTGGCTAAAGTAGTCATTCCAAGAGCCCTGCTGTCAAAACTAGAGAAGTGCAGTAGGAGAAAAATGAAAGGACTAGTCAGAGAAAAGGCTAGTCATGTTAAATTCAAAGTTCAGAAAACGAAAGATAATGAGAAGATAATACCATACCAAGAGTAGCATAGACCTGTGCCAGATGATCCTCCATCTCTCCCATCAGCAAATGCTCTGGAGACAAGAAGTTTCCAGCATCCATTTGACACTTCAGCAGCATTTTGATAGCCTGATCTATAACAAAACAGGGTATAAAATTCATCCTACTGGCCAGCCTCCAGCTTTCCATGGTCCATGAAATAAAATCAGTCCAATTTCATCTTTGCATCTTACACAGCTAGATTTGGATTTGGTTAGAATTCAACACTGACTTCACCTGCAAACCTGTGTACTCTAAGGCAGCGTTGGCCTGACTCACTCCAGGAAAGCAAGGCCTGGGAATGCGTAACTCCCATGCTACCCTGAGTTCTTTTAGTTACTACAGAACAACGTGTGACTTAGATTAACACCCGGATCAGGGGTATAAAAAACACTAAAGCTCAGGTCCCCAGGGACACCAGGCTGCATGCCAGAGGACCCCAACTGCACGAGCAACAGTGCCATCTCATGGCTAGAGCTACCGTCTCCCGATGTGTACTCATTAGCTGCTGACCTTAAAGCAGAAAGCTGAGCCTTACCAGCCTTCCTGTCTCTTAGCAGTTCTAACGCTTTCTTGATTTGTTGCTGAAGGTCCCGTAAACGGCGCGACAGGCTCTCGCTGCTGACTGAGACTGCACAAGCTTCATTTGAACAACAAAGCATGTCTTCCCCCTGTGGAAATCATCCCTGTGATCATTCCTGCTCACGTTCAACTCAACACTTACTTTCCATCTCCGTTATCTCTGTATTGTGTTATAGAGATGCTAACCTGTTTCTCAGTTGCATTCATTAAACAAAGTGACTTGCTTGTAAACTGCTCTTAGCTTATTCGATTTTATGAGAAATTTCCAGGAATAGCTACAACTGTGTGAGCTATAGATTAGGCCAAAGCAGGGTCATGTGATACACAACTAATGTTCATACAAAATACATACTGTGTTGATTTTTCCCCATCTAACCCATACTACATGCTGTTTTCATTTACATCCTGTGAACTGCAGTGTGACTCTCTCTACATACAGACCCTGTCCGTACACCTCCTGTCCTAGACTCCAGGCCTCCATTTTCTGTCCTAAATATCTCCCTCACAGCCTTGATATTCTGAAGTTCCTTCAGCAAGTTCAAAGGGATTTTAACATGCTGTTAAAGGCATTATTTTCCCTACAATGCTAGAACACTGACATACAAGAACATTACAAGAAAGCTGCTAAGAACAGTGAGATACTGTCTTGACTCTACAGGGGCTTTTGTCTTCTGAGCAGAGATCACAGACTGAGGTCTTGTCCTGGTTTCGGCTGGGATACAGTTAATTTTCTTCCTAGTAGATGGTACAGTGCTGTGTTTTGGATTTAGTGGGAGAGTAAAGTTGATAACACATTGATGTTTTAGTTGTTGCTAAGTAGTGTTTATACTAAATCAAGGACTTTTCAGCTTCTCATGCTCTGCCAGCAAGAAGGCTGGAGGGACACAAGAAGCTGGGAAGGGACACAGCAGGACAACTGACCCCAGCTGGCCAAAGGGATATTCCGTATCACAGGACGTCATGCCCAGTATATAAACTGGGGGGAAAGCTGGCACGGGGCTGGTGCTCAGGAACTGGCTGGGCATCGGTCAGCAAGTGATAAGCAATTGCATCATGCATCACTTGTTTTGTATATTTTAATTCTTTCATTATTATTTTCTTCCTTTCTTGTCCTATTAAACTGTCTTTATCTCAACTCACAAGTTTTTCTTTCCAATTCTCTCCCCCTCCCGCTGGGGGCGGGAGAGCGAGCAAGAGGCTGTGTGGCGCTTAGTTCCCAGCTGGGATTAAACCACAACAGTCCTGTAACAACTTTCCCAGAGACCCAAACATTACACATCCCGATAAGTTATACAGTCATAACTATGGAAGAACTACCTGCATTGGAGCCCGGCAGCTAGGACAGCAGAATGAGTTTCTCATGGACACCACACTCCTGACATCAGACTCTAACTCATCAAGGCACGCCTGACAGCGACACTCAAAGAAATACTGACTGAGAAGCTGTTGTCTCTCAGCCACCTTCATTCTACAGCGGTGAGGCCCTGCAAAGGGATGGCAAGGGTAGAAATCTCTAAACAGGTACAGTTCTTAAAATTAGACTAAACCTATCTTTGTTATAATTGAGACTAGACACATCATCTTTTGGAAAGGACATAACTGGAGAGCGAAAATTTAACAATGGGCTGGGGAGATAAAATCTTACGTTGATATCTTTGATCAAGGCTTATACATAGACTCTAAGCAACATTATACTGGAAATTATGATATTAATAGCAATCAGTTAGCATGCCAAGTAGAGGTGAAAGGATGTCTGCGCCTTGAGACAAGCAGAGAGTTAATACTTACCATAGCAATGGAAAATCTCTTGGCCGCTTGGGATTGGCTGTGATGCCCTGACAGTGGCAGCTGTCCCACTAAATGACACGCTGATATTGGGACAGCATGAATGGTTCAGAAGGCTGAGGACAGGAAAGAAGGCTGTCGCCAGGCGCACAGGCTTCTTATTTACAACAGCACCATCTCCGGACCCTGAAGACAGAGGAAAAACAAGTAGGTTGAGAATGAATGCTCAGTAACCCACGCAACTTATGCAACAAGCACTGTGGCCAGCTGCAGATAGCAGTAGAAAGGTTTCTGATATATTCCTGCAATAAATAATAGCTAAATACCCTCTACATGTGCACCAAAGAACAGGCCAGCATGGGACAGGCCATTAAATTTTAAACAAGTCATTCCCATCTGCAATGGGAGCTTTTTACAACTGGTAATTCAATCTCTCCACACAAGCTAGATGAGCAACGACAACAGAGGGGTTAGAAGTTTTTATCTTACCCGACTCCTGCATTACAGTGATTGCTTGTGCATTACATTGCAGCTGCAACACATGCCTCAGCATCGCTTCTGCCATAGTCTGCAGCTCTGGAGACAATTCACCCGATGTTTTTTCACATGTCTTCAGTTTGGACCACTTCTCAGACGATTCCCGATTCAAAACAGCAGCCTCTAGGCCAGCTTCTTGCAGTTCTTTGCATATAGCTACTACACTCAGCATGCAAAGGAACTTATGTTCAGGGCTATGCTTCTCAGCATGCGGCAGAAGGTTGAACACAGCTTGGTAAGAACTCTGGTACTGACCACTGTCGTTACAACCAGGGATATCTCTGGTGCCAGCTTTTCTAGCTGGTGCCTCCCTGAGATGTTTGCAACTTGCCTCAGGGTTATGAAGGTCCTTGTCACCACCATGGGACCATTCCACCAGCCTGTGAACCTCTGTGAATCCCGCCAGTAGAACAGTCCTCAAGGCAACGTGGCAGAAGACCCCTAACGTGAGAAGCAGCGCTCCCAGGGAGCACTCCGTCCTGTGGTACTGCTCCCATGCCACATCTGCACAGGTCTGGCTGCAGTACTTTGCGTAACTGCACCCACGGCAAGGCACCGAGGCTAAGAGCTGCCTCAGACAACGGTGGCAATAAAGATCTGCATTAGTGGCTCGAGTATCCCACGGTGTTTCACTGCTGTCCTGCTGAAGAAGACTCTCCCCTGGGCAGAGCACGCTTACAAAGGCCTCTTCCTTCAACAGGCTCTGTCCTGGCAGGATGTCCTGGGAGGCCACCAAGTGACGTCCTCTCTCTGTATCAAAATTCAAGCTCAAAGATGAAGATGCACCTGAAATACTGTCATTCTCTTCCCAGATCTCCAACTTTCTTTGAGTGTCACCACAGGCTTCTTGTGCAGGCTCTGGACAGCTCTCTTTCTCACGTAATTTAATTTTCAGCTGACTTAACTTTTTTAGCAGTGTCTGGTGTGCAGGACTAGTCAAGACCCCATCCATAGCAATTTTATTCTCCACCAGACTGAGGGCATCTGCTGCATCCTGTAACTTCCCCAAACACAGCAGACACTCAGCTTTCCGCAGCAAGACCTTGGGTAGCAGCCTCTCTGGGTAACCATGACTTTCAGCCCTGGCAATATCTTCCAAACAGACCTAGAAACAAGGACAAGGCCTTTTAAGCGTACTTGAAAACCAGTTGAGACTCGTGCTCTTTTATTCCATCTAAGATGCAGAATATTTTAATGCGACAATGGTAATCAGCAAATTCCACGTGTACAGCCATGTGTTGGCCAAATAAAGCTCCTGACATAAAACAAGAAGGAAAGCAGAAGCCCCTTCATAAAGTTTAAGTAATGATGGATGCTCTAAGCACAGCTTCGGAGCACACCTGATCTGCAGTCTTCTGTTCTAACAAACAAATGCCCATTATTGCAGGATTTGCAGAAGCACCCACCTGAACCCTGTGTGCAAACACTGTGCAGTAACACCCCAGATGGTGTTTGGGCTCTTCCTTGCCCCAATTCCCCCTCTTGCTACACAGGAGGCCTCAGGCCACCCTCTGGGTGCACAGACTTGCTTGGGCACACCCAGAGAAGAGGGGGGGGCGGCTGGCTGCCGTGGGTCCCGCTGCCCCACCACCGCTTACCTCAAAGCACCCGAGGTGGAAGAAGGCGGCGGAGCGATTGGCGAAGCAGACGGACACCTCAGGGCTGCCGGGGAGCTCGTGGGATGCCGCCTGCAGAGACCAGAGAGCTGCTGCCTCAGGATGGGCCTCTCAACGGGGCCCTCTCGGGGTGGGGGGCTGAGGGACGCTCCTCCCCGAGGATCCCCTCACGGCAGCCGCCCCTCACACCCCTCAGCTTTCGACGGAGGCCCCGGGCCTTGAGGGGCCCATACGGGGCTGCCCCCGCCCCACCTACCTGCGAGTAGAGCCTGGCAGCCGCACCGTAATGGCGGCGGCCAAACAGCCGGTTTCCCTCCTCCCTGTAGAAGCGCGCGGCCGCCGGCTCCTTGCCCGTGCGCGTCCGGCGGCACAACCGCCGCAGAGCCGCCGCCTCCGTCTCGGGCCTGCGGGACACGGGGGTCAGCTTCGCGCACCGCCCGCCCCGCTCCGCTCCACCCCGCCCACCGCTCACCGGAGGAGGCCGCAGCCCAGGCGCAGCGTGTCGTGTAGCGATGCCGCCGCCGCCAACCGCTCCCGCAGGGCCGGCTCCAGCGCGGCCCAGCGCCGGGCGGCGTACAACCGCCACTCCTCCGCCGGGAGCGCCATCACTGGCACTACAATGGCGGCGCCCAGCAGCACCGACACAACACACCCCAAAGCGCTTCCGCCGTACGGCGCCGGGCAGCCAATAAGAGCGTTGTACTGCCGCCAGCCGGGTCACGCGCCGCGGTGACGCAAGGACGCACCGGAAGGAGGGGGCACGGCTCTGGGCGGCGGGAGGATTTGGCGGCAGCGGCGGAGCGGCGCGGGAGACGCAGCACCATGAGCGTGCGGCTGAGCGAGGGTGCCATCGCGGTGAGGGGCCCGCGGGATGGGGAGGCCTGGCCTGGCCGGTGTGTGTGGGTCGGGACTGGACGGAAGGGGGCTGAGCGCCAAGGGGGAAATTAGGCCTGGAGCTGGGCCTGGTCCTGGGAGGCGGGGAGGGCCCTGACTGGGTCTAACGGTGGCGGTCAGTCCTGTGTCTTTGGCTGTTCTACGGCAGTTCCCCTCAGCTGAGGGTCTCAAAGCCTTCCTGAGTGAGGTGGTGGCACCTTTCTGAGGGTCTCTTTTTCTTTTCTCTAGGCCATAATGCAGGGGGAGAACGTTTCCAAGCCTGTGCTGCAAGTCATCGTGAGTGCTCTGTTACCTCTTGTGCCAGTCTGTTAGTGGCTGCATGTGCTTTTGCCCAGGCTTCTGAGTGCAGCCAAACTTCCTCTGCAGAGGAGCTGAACAAGGCTCATGTACTCTTAATTTCATTTTACATGACTTGAGCTATGCCGTTGACATCTGTGTTCAAAAAAAAAAAAGCTGAATAGATAGGTCATCTGCTAATGATGTCACTTTATGTTTTCGAAGAGTTTCTGAACAAACGAGAGCTAATAATCTGTTGCTTCCCCACAGAATACACGGGCTATTGCTACAGGAAATGGGCCACCACGTTACCGAGTGTTGATGAGTGATGGGGTTAACACACTCTCCTGTAAGTATGACAAGCTGCAGTGATATTTTTGTAAGCGTGGAGATGCTGAGAGTGATAAAGTTTCCGGTCTAGCATCTAGGTGTAAGTTGATGAAATGGATATTGAAGGAGAATGTGGCTTATACAGGGACCACAGACACTAAAGTGTGCAACTGCATTTTAACATTTAAACAAAATCCTTCTCTTCTGGGACTTTCTTTGTGAGCTTTAAGCAATTAACTTGCTACAGCGTATAATGAAAATACAGAAATCTATGTTTTTGTGAAAATGATTTTAAAATAATTTAGCTTAATCTTTCTCTTATATGGTCATTCTAGCTATCCCTGCACTCTGAAGTTTGGGCGATAAACACGGTATAGTTTATGATCAGTTTTGGTGGCTTGTTGGTGGTTACACTGTTTTCTGTGTGTTAACTAACTGAGGAAGTTGTAGATCTAATGCAACAGTAGACTGGCTGGAAAAGTTGTGGCCAGCCATGGCAGCCACTTCTGAGGCTGACATGTGTTGTTTCAGTGCTTTTCTTCTGTTTCTGCAGCATTCATGTTGGCAACACAGCTGAACTCTCTGGTGGAAGAGGAACAGTTATCAGCCCAATGTATTTGCCAGGTTAACAGATTCATCGTCAACAGCCTGAAAGATGGAAGGTATATATGTTTCCTTAAGTATGGTTTTACAGAAGCAGCTGCACTAGTGAGTGCTCTTTCCTTTGTGACTAAGCAGTGGCCAGATGCTTTTGATTGGGATTATCTGAATATACTCAGACTTTAGGGTGCAGGAGGGAAAGTACCCAACACAAGCAATAGCAGAAATAAAAAAATCACAGAATGTGACTGCAGCAGGTGCAGATATGCCTAGTACATTGATTTAGTAATTGAAGGTTTCCAGTTGGAATACTCCAAATGGTACTAAGTCTCATTAAAATCCACTTAAAATTATCTGCTGTGGAAAAGAAACAGTGAAGATTTCTTGTTACTTAGGGGTTGTGGAATCTGGTCTTCTATGAAAATTTGAGAGGAGGGAGGTTAGGATACTGCAAAACGAGAAGAGATCCGAGTGAAGTGACTATAGGAAAACTGTGTGCCTAGGAGAATATGAACTGAAGTTCATATTCTTTTTATTCAGTGTTTTTGTGGAGGGACTATAACTTCTTTTGAGGCAGGGAGTATATTCTCTCTTGTAAAATCTGGCATGGCTTTGATACTTCTAAACCACTGTTGTTTCAAGCCATTTTTGTGTGCCTGTTCAGCCCACCATTGGCTGTCCTTGATGAAATGTGATACTGTTTCAAGCCTACTTGTACCTCATGAGAGGGTTGACAGTAGAGAGCTTTTCCCTGGAATCGGCCCCTGATGGTTGGTTCTCTTATCTGCAAAAGGATATTCAGAGTCTGATAGACTTGCAGAGGGACTGAAAGTCTTTATTGCTGTCTATCCTGTGTTTGTAGGAGAGTGGTTATACTGATGGATGTAAATGTTCTGAAAACTGCTGATAAGGTTGGTGGGAATATTGGCAATCCGGTGCCATACAATGAAGGTGAGTGCCCTCTGTAAACAAATACCCTCCTGAACAGACTGTTGTGATAGCCTTCTGTTTCTTTCACTTAAAAAGCAGCAATCAGACACATTCAGCTTGCTTATGCCTTGGAACAGTGATGTCCAGATCTTAAAAATCCTTTCTATTTGCGTAACACAAAATGGGTTTTGTTCGTGTTTCAATAAACTCTACACCATGGCTGAAGCTTCAGCCTCTACATGGTGTTGGTAAGCATCTCTACCTTATGATAACATTGACAGGCTTTTATTATACGTTAGTGGTCTCTACCTAGAGTTCCAGTAAGTATGCGGAAGCTATTCTATGTCTCCTCATAATGAGTAATCAAATAGATTATAATTTCTTCTGTCTGGAAAGAAAACAGCAGGAGGAGGATGTAATAATGATCTATGAAAGTATAAGATGGCATGGAGGGGATGAATAAAGAATGATGAATATCTCTTTCTCTTCTACCTTCATTTGATGCTCTTTAGTTCTTACATTGTCAGGTCGTGGTTTTAAAACAAAGGCTGTACTGCACCCCCAAACAATGCATAGTTAAATTATGGGACTTGTTGAGGTAGGTGCCAGAAATTGGCGCAGGTTCAAAAAGCAATTAGACGTGAAAGAAAAATCCATTAAAGGCTGTTAAACATAACAATACATCCTCTGCATGAATGTTAGGTTCAGGAAGCACTAAAACTTAGATTGCTCGAAGTACATAGATGGGAGACTGGTATGAAAACATGGCCAGCATACAGACTTTCCTAAGCACCCGTTCCTACCCTGCCATCTGAGAAACAATGATGTGCTGGGTGCACCTTAATCTGACCCGCCATGAATCTTTTGTTTTTATTGTCTTGCATAAGTAACTGTTCTTCACTTTCATGTGCTGAGCTTACAGTTCTCAGGCAAACATTTTTTGAACTAATATCTCTTTTTTTTTTTTCCCCCCTGAGATACGTTCAAAAGTATGTTCTGTTCTTCCAGTTCTCATCTTTAAAAAAGAGAGAAGATAATAAGCACTTAAAGAAAATATTTGAACAGCTCTGTCATTGACGTATATACAGATAATGGCTGAAATTTAATAGCAAATAGTTCTTCTTGAAGAATTTTTTTCCTGGTGGAAGTGAATTAATATATTTTTATTACTAAGGGACCACGCATTAGTGGCAACAATTTTCTGTAGGATATTTTGGACCAACAGTGGTGGTAGGTACCTGCCGTTCTGGTTAAAAATCTACTTTACTAATCGAAGTAGAAATTAGACTTTGTTGCAGAGGCAAAGACATCTTTCTTCATTAACTTTTCTTTTTCCTGGGGAATTAGAGGGGCGTTTGTTAAATGAGCCTAAAGAATCCTTTGTTCCTTTGATAGTTACTTAGCTAATTGCTGTTTAAAAAATGTGTTGACATCTCAGATTTTATGGTTTAATCCCACAGTTGCTGTAGAGACCAAGATTTTCAGAATAGCTATTGAGCAGACTGTTTTGTGCCTTTCTCCCGCTTCCCTTGCTTGTGTGATACAACAGCTTGTGAACTATAGTGTTTTTCAGTTATCATATTGTTGCTTAGAAACGACTGGGAATGTGATATCTTACAGAACTGAGCTGAAAATATACCTTTAAGACTACAAATTTTGGTAAAATTACCATGACTTTGATCAAAGTTATGTTCTTCATCTGGGTTTACAAAAGTACTCAGCAATGAAGTTTTCAAATCTGAATGCTTTTGGAGATGTTACAGGTCTGTGGTCATAGTAAGTGTGGTCTTGCACTAAATAGTTAAGAGATGCTGAATTTGCTGTGATGTGTATTTGATTTTTAACACTGACGTTATTCTGCAGACTTCCTACCCTTTTATTTGTTACTAAATAAGGTTACAGTTACAGAAGATGGTAATAGTTTAGATTAAGTATGCTTAACCCAGCTTTTCTGCTCTGCAGCACTACTCGATTTGTCATGAAGGCCTTGATAAAATAGCAGAGGTGTATTTCAAGTTGCATATTCTTGAAAGTCCTGTATCTATTGAGAGGCTGTATTTCTGAGGAATGCCCAGCTAATGCAGAATGAGTATCTAAGAGCACTTCGTGGTCTTTGTGGGGAAAAAAGTTCATGTATTTTAAAAAGAATGCTTAGTCCCACTTTTGGTCTTACTTGAAATACAGATCTCAAATTGCTGGACTAGGACTAAGGTATATTCTTTCCTAGAGTGTAATACCACAGTAGGCCCCAGGGAGCGAGAAGCTGGCTTTTGGCCACTCTGTGCTTGAGCAGTAGGTGGTTAATCTGCCTAACATGGAAGCTGGAGACACAATCTTCTTAATACATGTCATAAAAACTTTTCAGGCAGCATTTCATAATAGCATTGAAAATTAAGATTGTGTGTAGTTCTTGTTGAAAACTAGATGGTAATGTTATTACTGTCATGAATCTCATTCAAATTACTCTCCTGGACTTTCTTCTTACTATGACAATTACTTGCTACTTATGTTTAAGTTCTGTCATCAATCTTTCAATATTGAAACGTTTGTGTGCTTATGCAATTCACTTGAACTCTTTATTCTTGCCCTTCCCACCATTGTGATTTGGTGTGCATTCTTTCAAAGTGTATTTTCCTCCCTCCTCTTCCTGCCCCCATGCTGCTGCTCAGTTCTGGGACAGGTCTTCTGTCACCGTGGCACTGCAGCAGCACCTCTTGATGACAAATTATTGGCAGCAGAAGACTACTGTTACGCAGCTATTCCATTGGAGTCTTGGGTACAAAGGTCTTGGGTTTGACTAACCCAGTATATATAGCAGAAATGTGATCGGGTATTTCAAGTGTTTTTTCAGCTTCTACTAATAAAAACTAACAGCAAAAAGCACACAGAGAAGACATTTTTCTGAGTACCTGAAGTGATCTATAGGCCAGCAGCCACCAAAAATCATAGTTTAGGAGTCCCTAGACTCTACAAGTGAAAAAATTGCAGAGATATTTCTGCTACTTTTGTATTTGAACACATGTACAGATGTGTTCGTATATTCTTAATCTGTTGAGAAACACAAGGCTATGGGTAGGCAGCCATTAAAATGTGAATTTGTGTTTCATAATACACAACTGTTCTTATGTATGTGGTGGTCTTTTGTTTGTGTTTTGGTGGAGTTTAATTAAAAAGTCATAGGGAAAAAAAATTTGGAACAAAAGTAGCAAGGAAGTCTCTTGCTGTTTCATATGCACGTTCCTGTTTTTGAATAGTGTCTCCCTGACCAGACATATTTTTTTTCCTTAATGTGTTTTGTTGGATTTTTTTTCCTTCTCTTACACAAAATGAATTTGGGGTGTTGAGTACTGACCCTGACTGCATCCTGCGAGTACCTGAGGCAGCTGAGCGAGGGTGAAATCTGGCTTCTCCATCTAGTGGATTCTGCAGTAAATACACATTGCTGTTTGACGTCACTCTGTTGCCAGGGAGACTGCTGTCACCAGTTCACCGATGTGACTCTACTGCGGCAAGTTAGAGGAGCAGATTGGGTTTTGTGCAAGGACCTTGTTTTGGATTAAAAATAACTAGAGGGTTACCTCTGTAGACTATACAACATCAGGCAACACTACATCAGGGTCTCCTTGTGTTGCTTCTGCTCCTTGCCCTTACTTCTGTGCCACCCTTTCTTGCCCTTCTGTTCTGTGTTTCTCTGCTTTTGTTCCTGGAGATGCTTATGGCCTTGGTCAGAGAAAGTGGAGAAGAAGGTCAGACCATCATCTTCCTCACATCCCAAATCAGGGGGGCTTTGCCTGCTCAGGCCAAGGACTTCCTGCAAACTGATGACTTAAGAATTAGTTGTGTCCAAAGACATGAAAATGTTGGGTATTTTCTCATCTGGAGGCAAAATATGATAGGATGACGGTTCTGTAAAGGAATTCAAATTTTTGAACAGCAGATTAGTCTTCTAATGTACTATAACTATGTGATGCTGCTCTTTCTCTTGTTATTTATCATCGATATAAGGCAAGTAAGTCCTGGAATCAAAAAATGCACACTGTGTACTTACTATGGCACCACTTTGCTCCTAATATACTGCCGTGTCTCAGGAGGGACCCTGTTGAATGCTGAAATGATGTCTCCATCATCCCCACATTAACTATCTTCATATTTTGGAAATAAAATATAGCAGGTGTTTTTGTTGTCTTGTGTTAACTTCAGGTTTGACTTTACCCAGTGGGTTTTTGGTCCTTTCTGAGTTTTAAGAGGGAATTCTCTTACGGTTTTTATCTGAGCTGTTAGGTAGTAGCAGAAACTACCTGTCAGAGCAATAGAAGCCTATAAAAACTGAGAAGTTGTCAAGATTACTTCAGTGCTGTCCTTTTAGATAACTGTCAACCCTGAATTCTTTCAAAGTAGAAAGCAGTTGCTTGAGGAAAGATATCTGACTAAAATTCCTTCATGGTAATATTGTTCAGCAGAGAGCTTGCACCTGCTGTGTCTTGTAACACCTGAATTTTAGCTTGTGTTCTCTGTGTTTTAAATTATCTTTTTCATGCAAGACTTATTTCCCTAAAAGGCTTAAGGGTAGTTTTAATTAATGTGCTCCCTACTGTACTATATGGTCTCTTTCCATCTGATTACCAGGGCAAGGGCAGCAACATTCTTCAGCTCCAGCAGCAAACCCAGCACCCAGCAAACCACAGCAACGAAATGGCAATTTGTCACTAGCAGGTAAGAGTAATCCTGGGCAGGAATTCTGGTTTCCATTTGTTAGGTGCAAAACTAAAGCTTAAATCTAAAAAAGATCCTTTCTGTAATGGTTTTGCACAAGAAACACTCCATTAAAGAGTAACCCATAGCTTGACAAGGTGAATTCTCTGGAGGCTACTGTACACTTGGATGTAATAATAGATGTTTAAAAAGGGAGGAAAAAAAATCTGTCCCTTTTCTTCCTCAATTAAAAAAGAAAAGGAAACAACTTTGACAAAGCAGTGTAAACTGAACATCTAGTCTGATACAATTTTGCATTCTTGAAACAATGCTCTGTGGGCACCCAAGTAGGCTACGGCTTGGAGCTGGCCAACGGGTGTGTTATCGATGCTGAGATATTGAGGCCAAACAGTTTAGATGGTACTGGACTGAAATTATTTGATAGTACATCTATAAATACTTTTTTTTTTAATCAAGACTTTAAGTGGTGAGATACTGAAAAAGGCAGTCAATTTAAGTGTCAGCCTGTAGGCTTTTTCTGAAGCAAAAAAGTTGTCAGTCCTAGCTCTTGGTACCGCTTTAACCTGTCTGTATTGTTTACCCCTGTGTTTAAGAAGTTTTTCGAAATGGTAACATTTTGACACTTGCTCACTGCAGCAGAAAACAAGCTCTTTCTTCATGTAGTTAAAGCTGATCGTAAGAGTTGTATGCTTATACATTGATAAGACTCAGGTTAGAATTAGCAGTATTGCTTTATGTCAGGAAATTATTTGATTGTGGAGTACCATTCCTTAGTTGTTGCCCCAAATAGTGTAGATCTAAACCTTGATGTGCCACGTTTTAGAGAATTTACTGTGAACTAATTGTTTCCCACTTAGACCGTGTTTAAGTGATTGACTCTGGACACATCTCCACTTCCAGTATAAGTGCTCTACAGGTCTGAGAGTGTCTCTTCTGTAGCAGTTTGCAGCCTAGAAAATACTTGTGACCAAGAGCAGAAGTGATTCAACAAACTTGCAGGCACTCTGTGGTGCCCACATAGCATGGTGAACGGAGCTTTGAGTGCCTACCCCGTGTTAAGTATCACTTTGCCTTTGGAGCTCTCCATAGCGTGATGGGAAAAGCTCTGCCTGACCTTGCGCCACAACTTGGTTTTAACCTAGCTTTTGTCTGCAAGACTGAAATTCTTTATGCTTTGTTGTGTTTTTCGAAAGGTCCTGCTGCTCCGAAGTACCATGCTCCCTCAAACCAGTTTGGTAAGGCGAGCGCTCCCAGCTCAGTGAAGACTCCAGGGGGATCGCAGGCCAAAGTAGTGCCGATTGCCAGCTTGAACCCATACCAGTCCAAGTGAGTTACTGTGGTTTGCCAGGTATTATTCAGTGTCACAGGCATGAAGGAACAATAGTTTCTTTTTGCATTCTCATGTATCAATCTGTCAAATCATTCTTTGAGTTCTTTTGAGTTTATTGGTTAACTTCAAACAAACAAAACCAACAATAACAAAACCACCCAGAGAAACAAACAAAAAAAATTTCCATAGAAACAGCTGTATGGGTTTTGGTTTGGTTTTTGTTTTGGTTGGGGTTTTTTGTGGGTTTGTTTTTTTAAATTTCATCACCACTCCCGACAATCTGAGATTTGCCTTTGCATTGTCTCGGTGAAGTTACCCTGCTGAGCTTGATAGGTTTTCAATATTTTAGTTCGAACCCAATTGACTCTCTTTTTTTTCCTAAAGCAACCTTCTTTCTGGTAACTTAATGACAAAACAGCTCAGTAAGCTATTCACTTTGGCTACTGTTCTGTTGAAAAGCATGAGTATGTAATTATTTCGTGAATGACATTCTCAAGTTATGCAAACTGATTTGATTACCCAAGTTAAATGCGAATCCTATAATTGAGCTCTTGAGCATGGCTTTTCAGAACAGGCAAAATGCTGTATGAGAAATGTACCCTAGAAGAGTAAAAGATTTGAGGCCTGCTTCTATGCAGAAGGATTGTTTGCTACTCTTATCATACTAGATGCTTTACGGCTGGCTCTGTTGCTTTCTCTACAACTTTCTCCCTTTAATGGTCTAGGCCATTAAGATAGAAAGCAGGAGAAAAGCAGGTAAAGTTCCTGAGGTGCAGTGGGAAGATTCTGGCTTTTAAATAATGACATACCAGTTCCAAAGGTTTGTCAATTCAAGCTGCTCTTTAAAAACAAACAAACAACACAGAACAGTGATTTCTTGCACGATTTCAGGTGGACCATTTGTGCTCGTGTTACCCAGAAGGGCCAGATCCGCACGTGGAGCAACTCCCGTGGTGAAGGCAAGCTCTTTTCTATAGAGCTGGTTGATGAAAGCGTAAGTGTCATATGTTGAGAAGAAGATAATGTATGCCAGATGCTGATGAACCCTTCATAAAGACAGAATAGAGGAAATAAAGTGTATTATAGGAAATGTGGGGGGGGTTTATTATGACTGAAGCTTGTATTCCTGTATTCATTAAGTTGAGCATCAACAACCCAGTTTTTATTGAGAATGAAATCTTAAATGTGTGACTTTACTGACTATTTTTCATCAAAGTCTATAGTGTGTGACTGAATTTTTGCAGCTTCAAAATATAGTTGTTTATGGAAACTGACAGCCTAATACTGAGGTTTGTGGTGGTTTCCTGTAGACTGAGACTGAGGTCTCATCCTTAGATACACGTTACAAAACAAGGAGTGAGAGGAACATTGCCTCCAAGTTATAAGCTTTCATTTTCGTGAGGAAATCGGAGTACAAATTACTGTAATACTAGGAAGTATCATCTGTGATTTGTTTGGGGAACGGTATCTGGTTAATCTAACTAAACTTGCAGCTTGTCAAACCTCTTATCAAATTACAGCCTTCTGTCATGAAAACAAACAAGATTCTACTAGATTATGTTTAGTATAAAATGTGAGGTTTAATAAAGTAACCTGTTGTCATCGGCCATTTGTTTTCCCTGCATACTGTCTGTATTCAAATTTTTTTAAAAAAACAATATTTATATCTAGTGAGTTTATAATTGTTATTAATTCTTAAAGACTTGGCATAACGTGTGAGTGGGAGATAGCACAATATACTGTGTGCTGACTTGTGGAGCTGCATGATCTATTTGAGGGGTTTTTTTGCATGCAATGACAATTAATGCCAATTTTAGAGTACCTTTTCAGAGGTGTATATACAATATATGTAGCTTTTATGCATTTCATTCTGAAGCTCTAGATATACTGAGACTTGAATATGAGATTTGATGGTCAGGTGTAGAATATACCGTTTTAGCTATAACTACAAATGTGAGGAGAATGTTGTTTGTTTCTCACATGCCTGGAGCTAGCCTGGCAGGCCACACTCTGTCTGTAGAACTGATGCCACTTAACATTGCAAAGATTTCTTTTTATTTTTTTTCATGCCGAATTTCAGTTCTGACCAGCTCTCCCTATTTTCCTGCAGGGTGAGATTAGAGCTACTGCATTCAATGATCAAGCAGACAAGTTCTTTCCACTCATTGAATTGAACAAGGTATGGTAGCATTGTGCTTTCATAGTCTGACATGAGCTAGAAAAGAGGAATTTCAGCATAGCAAGGATTTTTAAAGGTGAACACAGTCTATTTGCTCTGTCTGACTTCTGATAATAGCCTCTGTTTCATTGCTTTCTCTTGTAGGTATATTATTTTACCAAAGGCAATTTGAAGACTGCTAACAAGCAATATACAGCTGTTAAGAATGACTATGAGATTACATTCACTAATGAGACTTCAGTTGTGCCCTGTGATGATGCCCAGCATCTTCCATCTGTTCAGTTTGAGTTTGTATCCATCTCTGAATTGGAGAACACACCCAAAGACTCAATTGTTGGTCAGTCTGAGTAGCAAAATGGCAGGCTCTAAAGCTTTGAAGTTCTGTGTCCTGAATACTGGGGAGGTAGTGAGCATACAGTGCTTCAAATGTTGTGATCTCTTCAATGAAGTTATCCTGTTATAGTTGCCATTAAAAATACCCTGGGCAGTTTTCCTGTTAAGATGTCTTTGCCCTCTTCTACTAACAATATGTAATGACTTTTCTTCAAACTTGTGCTTCAGACTAAAGACCGTAAATGATACTTGTTTATTGTACTATAATCATTGTTTTCCACAGAAAAGGGCTAAGAAAAATGTCCTTGCTCAGCACGTGTGCATTTCATACCTTCCGTGGTCTTGCTTTCTTTCACTATCTAATTATCTCTCTAGTGATTTTTGGCATAATTCATTGCATTCAAGTCCAAGTTGCATGACTGTTTTGGCTTGCTTTGTGAAGTATTGGAGGTTTGTTTTTCTCTAATTTGTTGGGCAGAGTACTCCGGAAAAATCAGAGGCTTGGGTGGGGGCGAGGGTTCTCAGGTTTCACAGGCACAAGATGCCTGTGATTCAGAGGCATTCAGCTAGGAATTTTAAAGGTAGATCTGTAATATTAAAAATGGTAATTTTGGGGGGAGTGCAAAGGGGATTGCATTAGCTCTTACTACCCAAACATGCAGCCTTGTTTAAGTTGCAGCTTATGGTCTCAGGGCTACAGTGAAGGCACTAGCCAGTTGCTTCATTGTACAAGTCACTTTGAAACCCCTTGCCTGAGAGACTTGTGCTTAAACAGCAAGAGTGTGTGTTACAAGATCAGGGCTGAAGTCCTTTGACAGAATGTGATGGGAAAAGATAGTACAATGCCTTGATCTTGCTAATGTGGTGAGGCTTGCATTCATGAATATCTTAATGAATTCATCAACAAAATTAAAGCACTGAAGAGTTCTGTAGTGGAGCATTCCTACCATAATACACTTAATTTCCATATCAGTTTTGATTTGAATAGGGAGCTAGGATACAAGGTAAGAACCTGACAGTAGGTTTGAATTTTTCTCTTGTGATCTTGTATTCCCAAATTGTGACCCTTGAGTAACTTAACTACATTGTAACTGTTTTTCAGATGTAATTGGAATTTGTAAAAGCTATGAAGATGTCACTAAAATTATAGTGAAAGCTAACAATAGGGAGGTATCGAAGAGGAACGTGCATCTGATGGATACGTCAGGGAAACTGGTGACAGCTACGCTATGGGGAAATGAGGTATGTGGTCTCTTACCTGTTCTTAAGCAAAGGTTCCTTTGTGTAGGGTGAGGAAATGAGTGTGCTGTTGTCATCTGAGATGGGCATAGCACTGAGACGGGTCCTGGGTGTTTAAGGATCAGGGGCAGAGAGAAGGTGAAAGACTGTCTGGTTTCATTCAGGTGTGATGTTCCTAACCTTTCCCTGACAAACTGCTGACATGATCTGACTAATGTGTTCTGAACAACTGCAGACATTATGTCTCAAGCCCAAAGACTGAAGATAACAGGCTTCTGGTTTAGGAAAGGGTACGAGTTACAGTTTGATTATGGAAAAGCCTGGTGGCTATGGCTGTCTCATTTGAGATTAATTTTATTCGTAGGGTGGGATACATGTTACCCTGCATAAATTGCTGCTTAACTAGGGGTTTGAGAGGCTGTATCTCAGACTAGGAGTTTAAAGCATCTGAGCCTTGGAATTGAAAGTTTGAGTAGTTGCAGTAATCTGCTGCTTTATCCTTTTAACAGGCTACTTTGTTTTCCACCAGTGCGGTAGATACTTAGGGATTTATGTTCCAGTCTATAAAATGGGAGTGATCCTGCCAGCTTGACAGTGGTGCTTTATGGCTAAATGATCAAGTGCACTGATATTGTAGGTAGCTAAACACCATTAACCATCTGCTGATAAAAATAAAGTAAATGGAAGTTCAATATTGCAGAGTTTTGAGGTTGAAGCAGGTTGTTACAGGAGAGGCTACAGGTAACCAGTTCCTGGCATAACCCTTCCAACAGACATCAGAGTCTGTGTTTTACAAAGTTAAATCTGTTTGCCTGTAGAATAGAGACAACAGCAAGCATTGAGGGGAAGTGTATGGCTTGCAGTTGGCACAGTTAGGGTTAGAATCTGCATCTCCTTCATCACGGTTGTTGCCCTAACTGCTGGGATATGTTTTGTGTTCTTTTTGCCTCTCATGGCTGCAGTGAATGCTGCTGCTAACTCCAGCTCGTTTGTAATCTTTAAGCACATGATCCTCCCCTTGCTTGCTAAGTGGTGTGGGGTCCAGAAAATCTATACCTTTCATAAACCTCTCATGCCAAGAGGTTCTTTGTTAGTGTCAGACTTTACTCGGATAACAAACTGATGGCGACTGAACAGCATTAAAGCAGCTTTATGAGATTAAAAACCAAAAATGGGAAGTCAAGGAAAAATGTTTGGTCAGCATACCTACACTTCTGCTTTTTAAGTTGTAGTAGAATAGACATGATTGGCTCCGTCAAGCCAAGTGAACTGTTTCATTTCCGGAAGAGTCTAATCTGACCAAATAATTTCTCCTGTTTGGAGGAACGTCGATTCCCATAACCCATCTTCCTTTCTGAAATCCGTGTGTAAAAATCCTAATGGAAGGGACCGCTCTGTTTTTTCAAAACCAGTGGTGTGACTTAAGGCTTCTCTGGTTCCTCAGGAAATGGGGTGTTTACAGCTTTGTTAGCTGCCTTTTCTTAAACTCCTAGTGATAGCATTTAAAACCTTACCTTCTAAATACAGTAAGATAGTTTGGTTCAGATTTGGTCTCTTGTCATGATCTGTGAATTATAACCGCAAGTTCAGTACCTTTACTGTAGCGTGCTACTAATGTTTTCTGTTTTTTCACACATGTAGGCTGAACAGTTTGATGGTTCTAGACAACCTGTGATAGCCATCAAAGGAGCCCGAGTCTCTGATTTTGGTGGTAGAAGCCTGTCTGTCCTGTCCTCGAGTACAGTTGTCATCAACCCTGATAGCCCAGAGGCTTTTAAGCTCCGAGGATGGTATGAGCGTGTGTTTAAGTTGATTCATTCCAGCCTGTTGCAGAGTATTTGTCTTATTCTGTTTCTCTGTACTTGAGCAGTCTGTGTAGTACTGAGGAAAGGTAGCAGAGGATATGAATTCCAGGACTGTAGAAACTTCTCTTCCTTGAAAGCACTAGAGCTTCAAAGGCTTCCTTAAGTTGTTCAATTCAAGAACTTCTAATTCCAATACAGACCTTGAAAAATTGGAATAGGAGTAGTGCATGCTGACCCAAAGCCTTGAAGGCAGCATGAAATCAGACTTGACCAGCTCCACTTTCTGAAAGAACAATATTTCTTTCACAGTCTTTTTCCATTGTGTGGAACCTGATACGCACTCTGTTAGTATGGACTGGAGGAACTATGTTGACTTCTTCCAGTGTCTGTTCCTCATCAGATATTTTTCAGATAGCAAAATAACATTTTTATTGTTTTCAGTAAAACAAAGTGATTTCTTGATGGTTCATTGCTTCTACTGTAGGTGGTTGCTAAATTGTCTGCCATAACTACTGATATGGTGAGATGTGGCGTATGAACGAATAGGGTTAAGTGCCGACAGCATCAGATTCCTGAATCCTGGGTTTTTCAGGTTCTAGTGAAATCACCCAAACATGGATAAAACATAATGGCATCCTCCATTTGTCATTGAGCTGTGGTTCTCTCATACTTCAGAAGGTGGTTGAAGATAAAATTGATTGTGTGTCTTAGCTATTACTATTACACTTTAATTAAGTTCAGTTTTTGAGTCTTGCTGGTGTGTTTCTCAAATCACAAACACCACAATGGGATGGCTGTACAACCTTTTGTTGAAAAGCTGTGTTTTCTTATTCTAACAGAGGAAGCATAATCTTTTCAATGCTGTTTGCTTTTTATTTCGAAGCTGCTGCGGAGATAATGGTACCGTGTAATTTAATTTTAATTATGGAAATATCTTGATGCCCTTAAATCTTGTTATCTGCCTGCCTTTAAGAAGCGTGCAGTGTGTGGTTTGACCACTAGCTGGCAAACAAATTGCAGTTATATAGAACAAAGCTGTCCTTCTTTTGTGGGTTTATAAAATACTGCGCTAATTAAGTCGGACTATTAACTTATTCTGAAATGCTATTTTTGTTTGCAATATACACAAATTACTGTAATTGTTTCCTTTGCAATCATTGATAAAAAAATCCCTCAGGTATTAAGTACATGAAACTAAATGTAAGCTTTTGATAAGTCTGTATGGTCTGCTATCCAAAAATAGAAGTGCATCTTTGTGGTTCCAGGTTTGACTCTGAGGGGCAGCTTCTGGAAGGTGCCTCAATCTCTGATGTGAGGGGCGGGCCAGCATCTGGAGTGAATACCAATTGGAAAACTTTGTTTGAAGCCAAATCTGAGAACTTGGGACAAGGAGATAAGGTAAAGGATGGCCACTGGGTACAAGCCTTGTGTATTGGGGTGAAAATAAAAACCTAGACTTTATGCAGGCATTCTGCTTAGTGAAGTGCTCTGATTGCTGAGCAGTTATGTGCTTACTCTCTCAAAACTTATGCTGTTAAATAATAACTTTTTTTTCAAATAAATTCAACCTTGTTGTTGATGTTGCAACGTGATACTATGTCTATGTTTGCAAGAGAATTATAAGCCTTGTATAAATGGGGGGGAGGCGGGGGGACACGGAACTTCACCCCAATGATGTTCATATAAATAGCACAAAGTGTTCTCGGAGAAACAGGTGCATTAGGAGGAAGTGGTTTTCAAGGGTGCACACTTGGTCAATAGAAAAGCTAGGAATAAAACCCAGGTCTCTGGCATTCTAGTCCAGTAACCTCTCTAGGCTTATACTGCTTCTTGACTTATTTTTAATTTTTTTTTTTTTCAAACTTAAGTGCTAAGCCATTTGGGATATGCAAGAACTTCTATCTAAGGAAAAACTTTACCTGTCATTCAGCTATTTTCTATAAGACTTTTTGCATGTACTTCTCAAGCAACCTCTCTTTATCTGTTAAAAGACTTGACCGTGATCTTAAACCATTAGGATGATTATTTTAGTGTGGTGAGTGGGTATTTTGTTCTGTAGGCTATAGTTTAATCAAATGCTTATCTGTAATACTACACAGTAGGCTTTCTGGTTTTTGTGTTGGCTCCCAAAAGAAGCATAGGGAAGTGCAGAATCTTAATCCTGTGAAAAAGTGATTTGAACAGACACAATAGAGAAGCAAATATGCTTTATCTAAAGAAAACCTAACAAGTGGAGTTTCCTGCAATGGAAACACAAAATAATCTTGCTGTAGGGGCTTTATTTAACATAATGGAAGCCTGAAAATTACTTCAACAGAGGAGTTGATTTACAGTTTCCCAATAATCCATAGCTGTTAAGCTTTCTAATCCTAAATATCCAAGTATGGGTGCCTCGCTTTGTAGCTAATTCAGAATTGGAAAACATTGAGTATTTTGAGGCTAATGTTGCACACTCACTCTCCTAGGCAGATTATTTTAGCTGTGTGGGCACAGTCGTACATCTGCGCAAAGAGAACTGTATGTACCAGGCATGTCCCTCTCAGGATTGCAATAAAAAAGTGATAGACCAACAAAATGGACTGTATCGTTGTGAAAAGTGTGATCGTGAATTCCCCAACTTCAAGTACCGCATGATGCTTCTGGTAAGTAAATGAATCAAAGGAGAGTGTTTCTCACTGTTTTCCTTGCACAGTCCAAATAGAAATCTTTTGCGAGAATGGGGTGTTATAGTGCTGTTTGTCTGGGGTGCCTGTGGGTTAGAGGATACTGAAGTGGCTTGTATGCTGTACCTGAGTGAGGGATGTTTCATTGAGCTGATTAGCAGTTTGTTTTCCTAGTGCTCCAATTAAAAGCTTTTCACTTTGCCAAAAAGTTGATGCTAGCTCAGTTGATTCTGGTTTCCAAGTGTACTATGCAGTGCAGAGTACAGATGGCCTACGCCTCTTCAGTAGTGAAGATAAACTGAAGTAAAATGGCATTTCTGGAGAGCAGTAATTGCACTTTTACAGCTGCTACCTATATTTAGTACATTTTTTTGTTAGGTATTGTTCTGCCTCATGCTTTAATGGAGTCTGCTTCACAAAGTTGTCTGGGGATTATTATTGTGATGCCCGCTTACACCATAAGCATTGAACCTTCTTCTGTTTTACATTATGAGCTGGAATTGTATCTGCTGCTTAGAAATGCTGTGCCAGGTGGGCATGCAGAGAGAAGGGAACTATCCCTGCAGTCTCACTAAAACACAAACTGCTTCTGAATAATTTCTAGCGGGTAACTTCTAGGAACGCATGAACTACTTTACATAGCAGAATCATCCTCGTAGAATATAAAGGGGATACTGAAGGCACAATCAAGGCCTTCAGAACAGTGTGCCTCCTATTTTCCCATTCCTAATTGTCAAAGCAGACAGGAAATGCACGTGAGGCTGGTACTTGATCTTTTTTCCGCTCTGTCTTGTCCTTGAGTGTTTTGATAGTTTCCTCATAACACAGTGTGTTTATGCTCAAGTCCTCAGGTAGGCACAAAGTAAATGCCACTTGCAGTCTCGCTGGTGTCCCCCATGGTGGTGGTTGTTCTGGGCTACCTGTTCTTGCTCACAGCTCATCAGTGACAGCAGAACAGAGCTGAATATCCATCAGTGTGTACCACAGTGATCTTGTTGGCCTTTTCCTGTGACACAATGTACTGTCAATATTAGCTTGTGTTAAGTTACTGTGACATTCTATGGAGCTTAAAAAAAAAAAAGTCACTGCCTTCCACCCTCAGTGATGGAAAGTACCTACAGTACATAAGGCTCTGATAGTTACTGGAAATTTAAAACTCTCTATAGCTGTAAAATTTTTCTTTTGCACTGTCTTCTGTCTTCCTTGAGGAACAAGCAACTGGATGAAATAACCTTTTGGGTTTTTGTTGGGGTTTAGGTGACCATTGCAGACTGTCTAGAGTATCAGTGGGTGACTTGTTTCCAGGAGTCAGCAGAATTCATCCTTGGGCAAAACGCAGCTTTCCTGGGAGAACTGAAGGAAAAGGTCAGTCAATGAGCTTATAGTATTTTTAGTAAATGCCTAGAAGTTGAACTGAGTTTCACACATCTTGTTGGGCTGCCCTCAAATTTCATGCTTTTTTTTGATCCTTCTGGTAAGGAAATATTCTTGTGATGTTGACTTTGAAGGCGACTAGGAGAAAGATGTAAGGTCTGTGTGGAACACCGGCACTGATCCCTCAGAGAGCATGATCTCATCCCCGTGTGTGCACATGTAGCACTCCTAAGTCAGCAGAGGTGGCCAAGGCACTGGGTTATGCTCACGTAGTTGCTGTGGAAATTAACAGCATTATTAAAACAAATACCAAAGTGCCATATGAAAGAAAGGGATATTCAACTTCATTGGGCAAGAATTTGATCTTGCTCATTCTCTGGGTGATAAGCCAGCTTAGGGGCCTGACAGCCCAAGATTGTTCTCCAGATGTTGAACTTAAGTATCTCTTACAAGTTCACAAATCATTGCTTCTCCCTAGTCTGAAGTTCTTGGCAGGGACTTGTTTACTCTCCTCAGGATTATTTTCCACGGGCCATCTGCCTGGAGAACAGAGATTTGCCTGGTTTCCCCCGTAGTTTGCTCCCACAGTCAGTCTGTCTACCTCTGAGCTCTTCTGGCTGTTAAAAGCTGGAGATCAGCCTGTCCTTTTCACCTGGACCTTGAGAGACAGCTGATTACTTGATAATACTACAGTCTTTAGAGGACTGACAGCTTTAGCACATGTTAACTCCAGTAGAAAGGACAGGATGTTTTATCATTGTACCTAGATTGGAAGAACGTGGGGAAAAAAAAAAAAAAATGTTTTAGCCATGAATGCTAACAACATTATCTCTAATGTGTTCCAAAAATTTGTTTACTAAAACCAAAAAGTTCCAGAACACTTTGTATGTATCTTTGTAAGTAGGCAGGAAGCTTTCTGAACTAATGTGTGTTAGCCCACTTCTGAAGGCTCTTTTTTTCCCACCAAATACCATCAGAAACTTTGAGGGTCATCTGAAAACCATGACTTGTAAAATGGGTCATTGGCAGAGATGCTTAAGTGCTATTTCTTTGACAGATAAGAACAGTTTTAAAGGTTGTAAGTCATTAAAGACTAACAGACAGTATTTTCTTCCTTTTGTCACTATATGCTCCTCTGCTGCATTTTCCTTTCTTCCAACTTACATAATCTTTTCCTGGCTTTTAGTTGTCTACTATATAAAATCTGTGTTGTGTTCGTTTGGTTTTTTTTAAATAATGATGTGGAAAACATAGTTCTTGAATTGCTTATGAGCATTGCTGTGCTCCCAGATTAAGGCTGGTTGATACTAAGGCTCCACAGATGTACCAGCTGTTGGTTGACCCATTGCTTGGCTGTGGGAGGGAAATGAAGCAGGATGGATTGTTGAGGCTGTAGTCCTGATCGTCCTGAAACACTGTTGTAGACCTCATCTGCTCCTGCAAATCAGGGCTAGTTTTCATGTTATTTACATACAAGAATGGTTTTGGGAAATTTCCTGCACTTTGACTGTCTAAGGTAAATGGTACAAAGCTTGTGGTTCTGGGCTGTTATGTTTTTGTGATATTATGAAGTCCGACACCTCTGTTCTGTAGGCAGATGTATTGTTAGGGCACTCTAATTAGATGTGCTTGCACTTTTGCATTTCCATTTTCAGACATTCTTAACTTGTCAATATTTTCTTACTTCACTCATGCTTAATCTCTGCTAGAGTTCAAACAAAATTTCTTAGTCACTTGTAATGCTGAAGAGAACTGGGTGGGGAAGGAGAAACAGCAGATCCTATGTAACAGTACAAACATGTAATGTCTTTTGAAGAGCTGCCTAATGGAAATGGCTGAGGATAGAAAATGGAACATAATATGGAATGAGCCCTTGAGTGGGAATGCTTTGTGTTCCAGGAGAAATTGGTTTTGATTTGACACTTTTATGAGCCTTTAAAAATGGTACTTGATGCATTTTCAGTAAGCTTTTCTTAGTGGGTTTTCTCTGAAGACCTGATGCAGTATCCTGTGAAGTTGGTGGGAGTCTTTCCAGTGTTCACAGTGTATATTGAATCCACATACAGCTAGTGACCATGCTAAGCATAGATATGCATGCAAGGTTTTTCATCTACTTCTCCACTATGCTTGTTACCAGAGGAGGTAATGTAGGGTAGCAGTAACGGGTATGCTAACAGCATTTTCCCTTCACTAATGGTTAGCGTAGTTTGTGGCAGAGCTGGAAACAGAAGCCAAATGCTTTAAGGGAGTTTTCTTATCCTCTAATCCATACAGTGGTCAAAAGAAGGGAGTTTTTAATATTCAGGAAGGATATGCCTAAATTTTGCAGTCTGAAACTAGCTACTCCTGTTCACCATAATTTGCTGTGCTTTTCTAAACCTTAGGAGGATCACTGTGTAGTGTAAAATAGTGCTACAGGCATTTAAAAACAGCAGATGTAACACTTGGAATATGAGTGAAACTGAGGTGGGTTCAATTCCAGATCAGATGCTCTGTCTGCTGCTGGAGTGACTGATCAAGTCAAGTGCATCTGGTAGACAAATGCATTAATAATTACTTGTCTGTATTATCAGGGGGCTGCAGGATTTTTGTGGAATGTCAGAAAAGGTTTTTACAACTAATTTTTATAAAAATAAACTTTTTCCACAGTCTCCACAACTTGTCTGCTTCTTTTCTACTGTTTTGACAAATTGTCTGTTATAAATGATGATGATGCTTAGTGTTCATATGGTAATTAGAAGCAGCTTATGTTATAAATATGACAGAGTCTTCTAATGGTTATAAAAGCATGTTCAAAATACGCATCCACTTTTTTTATAGAATGTCCTCTTAAATAGGTCTGTGTCAGGGTGTGAAGGATACATACAGCCTTGATGGATAAGCAGAAAAACAAAATGCCTAATAAGACAATTAATAGGGAACTAGTTAACTCTTGTCAGTGTTTGTGATCAGAACATCAGAATTAGTCAGTTCAGCAGCATGAGAGAATCTCTTGTGGCTTTATAGTATTTTCGTTCTGTACGTTTGGTTGCAGATTTGGTGCAACTGTACGTTTTGTTTAGGTACCTAAAAAGTTTTCACCTTGAACGAAACTTTTTCTTAACTTTAAACTGGTTTTGGCATCTAAAATTTGATGGAAGATTCAGCTCTGCCTACACGATCCAGTTAGTTCCACTGTTTTGCCAACATCAGGAAAAGACGAGCTGTTCTGAAAGTTCATGCTACCACCAGAAGCCTGGAGTGTCTGCAGCTGATATCTGTCTCTGTCATTCTCACAGAACGAACAGGCATTTGAAGAAGTGTTCCAGAATGCAAACTTCAACACGTATGAGTTCAGGATCCGAGTAAAACTGGAGACTTACAATGTAAGTATCCCCCAAAAAGCAAAAAATGCAGCATGTGACTTTGTCGTTTGACTTGTCTCCATAGGAGGTGGCTTCTTCCGCTTATATTTGTGGGGAGAAGTTTCCAAAGATACTTGCTCACAACAAGTAATGTCAGTCTTGAGCACCAAAGGAGAGATCCACTGTCATTAACACTGCTCCCTCTCAGGTTCATTAAGCCTGGCTTGTTTCAAATAAAAACAACGTAGCAGCTCTGGGAGTTAAGTTTGCACTCCCAGCTAACCCCTAATACCAGGAGCAGTAAGGTACTGGGGCAGAAGGAGGTTAGAGCCAAACGACTGGAGTGCTTAGCGTTCTTCCTTTACGTGCTGTATTTATCTTTCACAGGATGAATCTCGTATTAAGGCTACAGCAGTGGATGTCAAACCTGTGAACTACAGAGAATACAGCAAGAGGTTGATCGCAAGCATCAGGAGAAATGCTCAGCTGGGGTGAGGAGGCTGGTGCTGACTGAGTGAAGCTAGAGCTTCCAGCAAAACTCAACAGATGATATTACGTTGACTTTTTCCCCACCCCTTGTGTGACAGTTTGTCATTAGTTACACTGTGCATGGTAGTCCAGTGTAGTGGGCTCAGTGGTTTAATGCATTTCTCGGAAGATGTGTCCCTGGTATGTAAGAGTGCACTCTGATGGCCACGATACTGCAGGCTGTGGTCTGTTAAGCTGTGGCAGCTCTAAAGAGCAATCTCTAGACAGATTGCCAGGGTCTTTAGGCAAACCATTCAGAATGTCTGCAGTAACTTTGCTTTCTTACTATATGTAAAGCTGACTTATATAACCATTATATCTTCTTTGCGAGAAACTAGTGACAACCTTGACACTCGGACTTGTTCAGCAGAGGGTAGGAGGAAGAGTGTCATGCAGCTTCCAGATACGGATGAAGGAGAACAGGTCTATTAGTGCAAGTTAGTTCCTTTCCATAGCATTCAAAGGCTTTCTCTTTCCACAGGTGCCATGCAGTTGTTAATGCTTGGAATGGCAATATGGTAGAATTATTAATCAAAGACATATCTCTTATATCTGAAGAATATCCTTCCTTCAGGGTTTAATAGGCTGAGTCAGATGGGTCTGATATTAATCAAAATTGTCTCTTCTGAGGAAGGCAGATAAGCATTGACTCTCCATCCCCCAGGGAAATCTAGGCAACTACAAAGCATTGCTTTAGTTTTCTCTTCAATTAATACTATGGATTTTTGACTGATTTTTAGTTCACATTTCCTGCCTATACATATTTTGTATGTTTGTATGTTCAGTTTCTTTGGTTTTATTTGTAATTATGTTAATCAGAAACAGGTCTTTAAATGGGGGGAGCTTTGTTTCAATAAACACTGTTTAATTCCTGTGTAGTAAGTTTTGCTTTCTTTGAACACCAAAGACTTCTCATTACTGGAAAGCAATTAATTAGCTTTCATAATAAGCATTCACTTGGGGGAGATGTTACCTTATTACAAACTCTAAGGTTAGACTGAAGAATGGAGACTTCTTTGCCTGATGTTAACAGCATGGAAATGCAGTGATATTTTCACCATTTCTGTGCCTGAGAATGCTGATGAGCTGGCACTTCTGGGATTTTTATTGACGTTTACACAGCAGTCTAAAACTAACCAGGCTTTGAGATTTGTTCAGACATAGAGCTAGTACAGAAAACAGTAATTATGCTACTGGGCTTTTCAGTCAGCAGAGCATGCTAGCTCTGTGTGCTCCTAATCACATTAATTATGTGTTCCCTGGCTGCAGCTCACAGCTTGGCATGTGCTGCACAGCTCCAAGCATCCAGGCAAAACTGCAGTGGGTTTCTGGTAGCAAAACTGAAATTTATCTATTTAGTTTGCTCTGTAGAGCACTGCTGCTTCATGTATTCAGTTGGTGCCCTTTATTTCCCATGATTTCCTGTTTGTCATCATAAGTCTTTATGTTTAAGAACTGTAAATGCCACTTCCATTGATGGACATGAAAGACATTATTCTGGGCCCATTAACTGCACAAACAACCCCTTCCTCTGGTTTTGGATTCTGAGGATCATAACGGGGTGGTTCTACTGCTGTCTTGTATTCTTTATTGAAGTATTTTTTCCCTCTGACCTTGCTTATAAAGTGTTGACTAGAAAATGACAGTCTTCAGCACTGTTTTGGATTGACAGAGGGTAGGTTAGTGGTGATAATCTCTCTTTCCGCTCTGCTAACCAGTCTTGTAGTTCTGCTCCTCCCTTTCCGTCCCTCCTTCCCAGTTTGAGGGGACTGGTAAGAAGTGGTAATGCAGAACGTTCCTTGAGGCTCTTTCTAGTTCTCAGGCCCATACACCCTCGGATGTTTTTGTGGGCGTTTGCGTGAGCACGTATTTGCTGGCATTGCAGCTTTACGAGATGATGCTGCACACCTGCCTCTGCTGGGGCAGCTCCTTCTCCCAGAGGGAATCGCTGTGCCTCTGGATGGCTGGGTTTGCTGTGCCATCAGCCAGAGCACTAGAGATGGGAGTTATCAATACTCGAGAGTATTAAGGTATTTTACGGGATCAGCCAAATGACCTTGAGAGCTGGAACAGAAAATCAACTTAAAACAGTTTGTGTGACAAGTCATTTATTTGAGGACTAATAAAAAAAATACCTCTGCTATAAAGTGGATGCTCATTAGTGACTGAAGAGTTGGAGGGTTTTAATCATGCTTTAATCAGCTAGTATATGATAAAAACATCAAGCTATGTAAGGCAAGGTATTTCTAGTATAGCTATACAAGTACCATAGGATTATGTAAGCCTCTGCTGTGAGATCTCATCTCGAATGCTATGTACTGTTCTGGTCTGCTACGTATAGAGGCAAAAAAGAATCTTAGCTGGGGCGAGTACAGAGGAGGACTACACCACTGAGTAGGAGAATGAAGATCTTTTTTAGGAGGGGCCCAGAAGAGCTAATTTAGCAAAATGAGTCCTGACAGGGGGATATGATTTCCCACTTACATAAAATATATATGCATATATCTATGTATCTTGCTTCTTTCCCCTGATGATAGGCTAGAACTGTTGAAGACAATTGGTTAATAAATAGTTTGTCAATCAAAAGAAAGCAAGGTTCTGAAGCAGCCATCTAGCTGAGGGGCAAGGGCAGGGAGGCTGTGGAGGTGTCACCATTCTCCTCCCGCTTGTTGCCAAGTGGCCACAGCCATCCAAACCCTGGTAGATCACTGCAGCCACTGGCACGGGCCAGGGAAAACGGGGCTCTTCAGAAGGCTTTGGGATCCTTTCACTGTACCAATTAAGAAGTGAGTGGACTCACAATGCTAATTGGAGTTGCTGGCAAACAAGCCTGTGTCTTCCTTCCCTTCATCATAATTCTCCCCCTGCTAGTGTCCAGGTTATTGCTGGATGGCTTCAACTGTTATCCGGGCTGAATATGTATTTGCTCAATTGAAAGGATGCTGCAATGCTTCGTAACTAGATCTCTGTGAGATGAAGATTCTTGTGGCTGCTAATGTTTTGCTTTAAAATAAATGTACAAAGCGAAGATGAAATGGGGAGGCTGCTGGTTTCAAACAGGCACGTGCGAGGGCAATTACATGAGAACATCAAGTTCTGCGTGGCCGAGGGAAGATCTGGAGCGTGCTTTGACATGCTGCGTTCCGGTAGTTTGCTGTTTGTGTTAATTCCCACTGTTAGGATTTAACTATGTTTTCACTGTACATGAATTTTAAATTAATTGTTAGTGACCCTTACGAGTCTCTGAGGGGAGATTCCATTTGAGTCAGATCTGGTTTTTAAGATGCATCAGGTGGTTTGGTGTCGTTTTTTTTTTTTTTCCAAAATAAAGCTTTGAGGAGTAATATATTCTAAGAGCTGTTGTAAAAAATAAATGGTGGTTTTGCACGGATCAGAAGCGATTGCTCTGCGTGTGTTTGGTAGCTGGTGGCTTTACGCTGTGTATGCTACGCCTGGCAGCTTGGATGAGTGTGTGTGTGGGCTTCCGTGTTCCAGCACGATGGGATTGTCCTTTTAGTGCAACGGGTGTGAGAGTGGAAGTTGATGAGTCTGATGTTTTGATTCTTAATTCTCGGTGATATTTGCATTTGCTGCCCAAGATACAGCATAACATCTTGAGGGGGGGAGGAAGACGTACTTTCCTTCCGTGTCCTCTCTTGTCATCTTTTACCTTCTTTTCTTCTAGCCCTCGAAGTAGCCACTTGAGAGATGAGCAGCCACCCCATAGGGCTTCTTCCTCACTGTGGCCAGCCTCACTGGCTGGAGGAATTGCCTCTCAGGCAGTTGTAGGGCTGCTTAGGTGACTCAGATGGGAAAGAAAGAGAAATTTCCTATCACTTTTATATAAAAGGTTCATGAAAACTTGAAATGGAGCAGGCTAGCTACTTCCAAAGCCTGTGTTCGGGGAAGGGAGTGGTCTGCAGCATAGTATGCATTATAAATATTGAAGAAGTGCAGTAAATATCAGTAATCTTATTACAGGGAGTGGAAATTCTCTTTAATATATTATCTGTGAGGATGCAGGAGGCCCACAGACCTCTCAGTTTTTTAGTCTGTTGTTCATGTTTACATTTTTAAATTTCATTCATATGTATATTTAAAATAAATTTAAAAAAAAAGTGGCTTGAATTGCCAGATGGATTTTTTCATGATGACTGTTACGCATTTTTCTGCGTATTTTATTTGAATACTTAGGTGTCTGTGTTTGGGGGGGTGGGGTGTTGTTTGTTTTTAGTTTTTTCCTGTTTATAGTGCATTGATTTGTTGTTAAATTCAGCCTCTCTGCCATGCCAAAAGCGTGCCTTTGGGAGTGTCTCTAGGCTGCTTGTAGTACTTTTTCTTTTTCCATCCTTGTATATAACTGTTCTTGCAAGTTATTTAAAATAAACTGGACACTTCCAAAGGCATTTTTTAAATTTGTCCCAAACCTCTTGCCCTTTAAAGGGAGATTTTAAATTAAAAAAATCCTCCTGAGCTCCTTTTCTGTTGCCTGATGTGATTTTCTTTGGGCTCAGCCTGGCTGAGCTCAGTGAAGGTCCCACATGAGTCTGTTACTTCTCATAGGGATGTATTTTCCAGGGATGATCCAGGTTATGATAAAGGCACCTCGAAAGCTGCACTGCAGCAGACGACCATGGGGGGATGCACCAGAAATGGGTTCTTTGCTCTGAGAGTTTATCCTCGGGAAGTTGGCTGAGCAGAACTGGTTTGCTGGTTTATCTGATGTAGAAATAAAAGATGTGAACATTTGTCATGTCCACTCTGACATCACCATTGAGCAATTAAGAGAAAGAAATCTAATTTTTTTTGCCATCAGTTTAGCTCTTGGAATTCCCTCATGGCTTATTGTACAAAAGGCTGAAAAATAAGAGTAATAATCCGATTTTTGTCTGTTTCTAGTGTTTTATGTTTTCCATTAAAGCCTTGCTGATATGCTGCACTGACTTTTTGAACTGCAGGATCAAAAAATACTCCTCCCTTTTTTTTTGGTGAAGACTGTCTCTGAGAAGGATAAATATTATTGATTGAGGTATTTAATACACTAATGAAACCCACAATTATTGACTATGTAATTAATATACTGTCTAAAAGTAAAGTTTGACAGCGCATATAGAAAAGCTATATTGACTTGAGCTTCTTTGGCAATGTGCCTCGCAGGTTTTTATTTATAGACTTTGAAACACGTTCTTCTTCAAGTAATGATTCAATCCCACTTTCTGCTTGCCACAAGCTAGAAGGCTGCTGTTCTTGCTGACTGTAAGGCTTTCATATTATCTGTGGGGAACTAAAATTTTCAGCGTTTAGCTTTGCTACCTCTTGCATTAGATTTTGGAGCTGGAGCGTCCGTGTGCGTGGCGCTGCTTCTTGCAGCTGGGAAGCCAGACTTTTCCAAGGAGCTTTCTGCTTTTTGTAAGCAAGTTTGCAGACTTTTTTGACTCACTTTTGGCTTTGCTAACCTTGCCAAGCGACGAAAACACAGGAAATTTAAGGGACATCTTGATAGACCCGGGGGGTACCATCAGGCAGAGGATTTCCTATCAGTGTAGCTGCATTTGTGTTTTTAAAGCAGCCCCTGGGTGTGCTTGGGGAGCCTATGCTCTGGTTTAGGCTCAAGGTGATAACGTGATTTTGTTCTAAGCTGAAGGGGCCTTTCTTAAGCCTAGCAGCAAGATTTAGTCTTCTCCCTGAACTGACAGATGATCTGCAGCCTGGTGTGTGTTCCTGCCTTATCCCAGGGTTCGGTGCTGCTGCGTCCCCATCGTTTCGGCTGACCTCGGCGTGGTAGCTCGCCACATCTCCCTCAGCCTTGCTCGTCTTCCCCGGCTGGTTCTGCTTGCAGCCCAGCCTTGCGTTCTTTGCTGCTGCTTAAGTTGCCATAAACTGTGTTTAAATTGCCAGGAAGCTGAAGCTACATTTATAAATGGCTTTAAGTTGTTCGTGTGCCCTGTGAAATGTTAAACTTCTTAGCACCAGGTGAAGTTATTTACATCGAACTCAGAAGCTGATAATGAAGGTTTTTTTAGATTTCAAGTGATTTAAAAAAAACCTTCCAAATCCCAAGTGTATCAGCTATCTGGTAATTGGAGCTTGTGCTGTCATTAAAAATGACAGCTTTCTCCAATAACATTCTTAGTGCTTGTAAAATGCAGCTAACATAACCTATATTTAACTTGTATTAGCTAGAATTTCCTTTCCGTGCTTGCTTACTTTCAGAGCTTTGGTGCGAATACCAAGGTCCTTCTCTATTCGGGAACCACGTATTATTTTACCTGGTTGGAAGAATTGAAAGCTTTTAACCAGGACTGGACAACGAGGTATCTCTGTCATGGTTTTCCTCATGGAAGTTTTTTTCAGCCAGCAAGTAGAAGCCAGTTTTTGGGCAGAAATAAACCTTAAGCAATAATAGGTGCTGCAAGAAAGCCCAACTTTGCTGAAGGTTAGCAGAAAGCTCCTATTCCTTAACCCTGCTGAACAAAGCCTCTTTTTTTTTTTTCTCCTTTTTTTTTTTTTTCCCCTCTCTCTCCCTGCGGTCAGTTAAAAACATTTGCATGTTGAATCGTTAAGGCACTGTCCCATAATTGAGATGCTGGGTGGCAATCTGCTCCCCTCCTCCGCCTGGAAGTGTTCCACACAGAGCCCTCTAATTAAACAGAAAATGGTTTGTCATGTGTAACTGCCTCTTCTGAATGTAACAAACTCATTTCAAGAGATGCCAACACCATCTTTATAGCTGTTTTAATAATCTTCTCTTGAATCAGAGAGGGCTCTAACCTCATATTTCACTTCACCAGCTGTTTATTTTGCTGTTTGTTTTTTTTTTTCCCCTTGCACTGAGGATGTGTAGACTTTTGTGTGTGTGTGTGTGTGTGTGTGTGTGTGTGTGGAAATCCTCATTAGAGTAACTGAGTTTGAGTCTGTGAAATAGTCTGTTAGGGCTGCTGCTTTTAAGCATTACTATTTACAGTGGGAGCACGTGCGGGCTTTCAGCTCCGAGCCCTGTCAATCACCTGCCTGTCACGCCGGGAGGGAGCCCGAAAAGCTCCGCTGCCATCCCCGTTTGCTGGGGAACGAAGGTGTTTAGGCAGTTTCCAAAGCTAACATCTATTTTGCAGACAGATGTGCATGCCACAGCCACCCTCCGCACACGCCTGTAATAGAAACCATTAGCTTCTCCGCTACCCCAGCGCAGAGGAGAGCTGCAGTGTATTCTTAATGCATGAAGTGTGGTCTGGGTAGGACACAAATAGTGTAGCAGATTACCAGGTAAAATTGGCTTTTACCTTTCCCCCATCCTTCTCAGACACTTTCCTGCCAAACTTCAGCTTTTAAGTCGGCGCTCAAAGAAATTCTCTCTGTGTAAAAAGGCCTCTTGCTGCCTTTTAAATTGGCTAATGTTTGGCAGAAAATCCAAATAGTGGGTACAGTTATTTAGTGCCTTCATTACTTACTGCCTGGAGACTTTCTCTGATATTAGTGGCTCCTGTTTATTCAGGGTGTGCTTGTGTCTGCCTCTCTCCTGCCTGTCTTTTGGACAGGTGAGGACCTGTAGGAGCTCACAGTGGCATGCCACAGCCTCGTGTCCCGGGAAAGTGCTTTTTTCTTCGGACAAACCCCATCCCCTGCGCTGAGAACAAAGACCCTCCCTTACCGTAACGGCTTACTGCACGGTAGCACCGGTTAGAAGATGAGGAGCAGTGTTCTTCCAACAAGCCGTGTTGTTAACATCCAGCTGGGATGTGAAAAATCACTTCTAGGTTTATATCTCTAAATATTGCGAGCCTGATGCCACCATCTTCAAAAAGAGAAGGAACAGCAAGCCAACTCCTGTCAGTTTGTTAGAGCATATTTATAACTCAAATGCTAATTCCTGCTCTTGACTCATAATAGCTTCTGAATTCTGAATCTTTAAATTCCGGATCTCATGTTTTGAGGTTAATCCATTCAGATAGATTGGGGAGCAGAATTTATAATTTGGAGAAGTAATGTCAGTTCTTCTTTGCTTCAGCCAGTCATTTCATGTTGGCAATAGGTCCCACCAGCAAGCCAATACTTGACCCTTCCTTATAGACTAGTCAAAACCAACGTATTCATTTTATCTGACTTGATAGTACAGTTTCCTTCATACTCATACCTTGGCCCGTGAGCTTAAGAGTCTCAGTAACTGGCTGTCATCATACTTGCCTGATTCTGATTTAACTCATTCAGCTTATTGTGAGCCTTAACCTATTTTCTGTGCTGTCTCCAAATGTACAGCTTCTGCAAAGAGATTAATAAGACCAAAAAAAAAAAAAATCTTAATTTTCAAACCTCTCCCATGAAGCAATACAGACTTACGGGGTTTGAAGAAAGGAACAGCATTAATATACCACCCATCAGTGGACGTGGCCTTTAGCACCGGTCCGTAAGCCAGCCTTTGCAGGAGGAAGCCTGTATCACTGCAGCTCTTGCTGATGCTAAAGCTCCAGGAGCTGCCTTCACCTTGTAGAAAGCTTTGCTTGACTTGCTCTCATTATACTTAGTCTTGTATTGGATTGTGGAGAGAACATGCTTGTTACTAAGCAAGATTGAGGAAAAATAGTAACTTTTTTTTTCTTTTTAAGAAGAAGAATAACTGTATTTTGATTAGAATTTTAATTACCATGTTTGGAAACAAATACAAAAAGGTAAAGTAATGAATATTAATTTCTTTTTCAAAGTTTAAAACTTAGTTTCTGTTGGGATTTTTTTTCCCCCAGTTAACAAAACTGGGGAAAGATCACAGTGTTTTAATGATCCCTGTTAGTGTCATTTCCTATGACTAATGAGATGTCATCTGGTGTTAATGACGGGTCCAGTCCCCAAGCAGCAGCCTATTCCCATGTGTCGCCTCCTATTCCTTGAGCAGTTCGAGAACATTTGGTATCTCAGGGCGGGAGATGCGCCGCATCCCCCCTCCCAGCTCAGGCTTCTCATTGAATTTGCCAAACCTAGGGTGGATGATTTAGCATTCCCCCCACGGGATGCTCCTGAAAATAAACTTTAGACTCTGCTTATACACCTTAGTTTATTGTGGTGGGTGCTAAGTGCTTACAGGGGGGGCGTTCATCCCAGCTGAAGCTTGCAGAGCAGAGCGTGCCAGCTGTGTGTGACTGCACCCATAAATCCCCCTTCCAGGAGTTCCTGGCTGTGAACTTTATAAGTAGGCTTGTAGCAAACACCTTGCAATGCATATTCATTATTTCGGCTTTGCTTAATGCATAAGGCTTGGGGGGGGAGAAGGAAGTGGCTTCTCTCACCAATTTATGTTCCTTGAGCTAATCCACCTCCCCTGCTTGGCACAGTTAACTTTTAGTTGCAGTATTTTGTAGCTCGCAGAAGCAAGTTTTAATTGCGCCACAGAAGTTCCTTTCTGCCAATAGTCCATTAGACTTCATGAATGCTCCAACTGAAGAATAGTCTCTCTGGATTAGCATCATCTTCCAACACACCCTTCTTGTTGGATCGCTGTCAGAAGAATTGATAAAAGAATATTTCTGGATTGAGCCACAAAGTACTGGGGGTGAGATACAACAATCTACAGGCTTCCAGACAAATGAGCAAAAACCAGGGAAAGCCATAATTCTGCATTCAGGGCGTCACAGGCATGGCAGGAGCTTTGGAAGGTCTAGATTAAAATGTAGCTATTTTTCTTCTGGAAATAGGAAGAAGGGATTTGGTGCCAGTCAGTAGCAAAGCCTACCCAATTCAGGCAGGAAGCTAAATTCACTGCAACAGTTTCTCCAAGAGCCCAAGAGCAGCCGCAGTGCCTAATCAATAGGCAGAATCCAGAGGTGCTGGCAGAAACGTCTCTAATATGCTCGTGGTAATTAACTCTGAATTATCAGGTGGATATTTGAAAGCCTTAAATGATCATCCTAGGATTTAGCAAACAGTTCCGTGCAGCTAAGTGTTGCCTGGGCTCTTCCTCTCCATAAAGCTGTTAGTGACCCTGGTTTGCATCAGCGGGGCAAGCGAGCTCATGTTGTTGCTAAAGCTGAAGGTGATCCAGCAGTGCAGCCACTGGAATAACCCTTGAAAATAGGGTTTAGGCTATAAACCTTGTTTCAGCTATCTCATAAGAGCTGTTCATCCTGGGAGATAAGTCATCGTGCGCCTGTCTTTAAAAATTACTGGCTCAGCTATTGTCTGCATAAAATCACCTTTGTTTATAGTGCATTTTCTAATGGCTCAACCAGCAGAGTAAAATTTAAATAAGTAATTATTGTGCAGAAGGCGCACACTAAATGGAACGATTTCCCTGGCTGCTTTGCCCTTTTGGCTGCACTCTGAGCACAGACAGCTCCCTCGGTAATCAGGTGGGTTCAAACAGGCAGATTTTGGCAGCTCGCACACCTTTGCTCTAGGAGCACTATTGCTGCTCAAGACCTGCCTAAACAAACTTAAATCAGCCAAATTATTGGTACAACCCAAGAAAAACGTGGGCTTAGAGTTTGGGGATTTTGGAGGGGGGGGGGGGGGATGGTTTTTTTGGGGTGGAGGGGTGGAGGGTTGTGGGGTTTTTGAACTCAGGCGAGAAGTGCAGAACGTGGACGTGGATTTGTACCCCAGTGCAGGGATTTTAACTTGGTGTCCCTCCAAAAACTGGCCCTTCAGAAAGCCACCGGCACTTCTTCCGGAGCCAGCAGGTGGAGCTTGAAGAATAGCATCAATTTCCAACCCCATTTGTGCTAGAGCCCATTGAGTGGAAGCTATCTGTGCTGAAATCCTGATTGAATAAAAATTGTTCATTATGCAAACTGTCTGGTTCAGTACACAGAGGCAGCCCCCAGGCACAGACCCCAAGTAGCTGCTTTCTCTTTCCCCAGATTAAAACATATGAACTGCTTTGATGTAATCTTATAACAAAGCCTAATGGAAATTTTATATCCTCTGAAGTTGACTGTCATTTCTCATTGCCCTGCTTCCTCTGTCCTATTAATACTCCAATTCAGAGAGCGGTAGCTGAACTTGCGCTCTTTTTGCTCTCAAATACGGTATGCTTCCCTGTCCATGTTTAAGTTTTTATTTACGTTTAAATACTGTTAGATTACATTACAGTATGTTTAATCCCTTGTTTTTGCCATAGCTATTTATCATTTTAATGGAATGCTGCAGAATATTACATTGTGCAATGTGTTTAAATTGATAAATTGTATTAGGAAAATATTGGATAGGATTTTTAATGGTAAGTGGGGCTTTAGTAGATATATTTTCTCATTAGTAGACTAACTGCACACAGACTGCATGAGGCTGGAATGTTAAGGATTTTGGGATAAGCTATATTTATGACTTATTTGACTAATTAAGGCACAATTTCATCACAAAGTTTTTTCCCAGACTTTGCTAAGCAGGATGAAGGAGGAAAACTTGCCCCAGTGCAGTTACTCTACAACATCAGTTGCCATAACAACTTCATGCAATACTATATTTTTACTTGAAATTCCTTTTAAGACTCAGTTGCTGTAATAATTTGTTTCAGCTGCTAAAAGGCATGTTTCTCTTTGTGGTGGTTTCAAGGCTCTCATTACAGTAACAAAAAAGTGGTTGTGTTAATATAGACTCTTTTCATTTCAACATATGCAAAAGTTCAATAGACTCCAAAAATAGAATTAAAGGGTGGAGGTGATGAATCTGCTATAAAATCTCTTCCAGTCTTTAGGAAAGAGGAATGGGCTTAGCTGGTGAAGGTGAACTTTATTAACAGCCTTAAGGAGAGATGCTGCTGCTACTCCGTACCCATAATTATTGCACCCAATGGGAATCTAAAAATGCAACTTCACGTTGTATATCCCTCTGCCTTGCCTCAGACCCATGCCACTTAGCTTCACGAGAGGCGGAGGGCGTATGTGCTCTCTGAAAGAGTCGAGACATCAGTCAGGCATCTTTCCAGTGATGCTGTTGCTATTTGGGCGAAGCTGGTCCTTGAAGTCTTTGTTCAGGAGGAGAACAGCAGAATGGAGCTTCAACTCCTAACGTATCTGCTCCTTTAATTCATTAAGTAATCACCTCACACTGAACGTATATTGTCTAGGTTTTGGCCACGGGCATACTGGAAGTGTAAAAACAATTTTCAGGCAGCCTGGAGTGTCGTCTGATTTCTGATTCCGCCGTTAATTTAGTGGAAGGCAAGGAGTGCATGATAAGAAAGTTGCTCACTTTTATTTTTAACCCTTTCCCATGGCTCTGGTGACTGTTGCTTTCTTCTGGGAACACACTGTGCTGTAGCTGCCCCTGCCTGTTAAGCCAGCCTTGCACTGTTATAAATCCCCCATCTGGCTTTTGGCATCTCACGGTTGAGGCAGCAATTCCTCAAACAAGTTCTTGTTCTAGTTCAGCATATGGACCCTGTTTCTACCAGTGCCAGGCAAATAACTAAGTTTTAAGCTATTTGTTTAATTGAGGCAGTCAAAATACGGCTGCTTTTTCATTGTCTCCAGGGTTCTCGGGTCCATGGAGCAAGACAAGGAGATGTCCCAGTGGCTTCCCCAGGCATTTCTACTCCTAGGGATGATGCGGAGACAGGAGGGGAATCTGCTGTCTCCAAAGCTGTGTGCAGGCTCGACTGAGGAGTGAGCTGGTGTTTTAATTTTGGTGCTATTCAAGTGCCAAAGGATCGTGGCCTTTTTAATAAAGCCCTTTTGGAGCAGGTTGTGTTGTTGAAGGTGATGAAACCACTTTTCTTCCAGGGCAGAACCAGTGCATTTGCTTTCTGGAGCTGGGAGGGATGCAGAGAGCCTAAGTCCTCCTTTACTCCTTGGCTCTGGAGTGTGGAGAGGAGGCACCGTCACTGCAGGAAGGAGAAAACACCAAATCTCTTAAAATCTGTATAGATCCCACCCCTTCATCTCCTTGACATGATTCTGAACTCTGGTCTGCCATTTTACAGATCTGATACACTTACGACTCTGATCTTTCACAGATCTGATACACTTACGACTTTACAGGCTTCTGATACACTTATGACTCTCTTTTTTCCTGCATTGTGGTCTTTTTTCCCCCCACTTTTCTAATCCTGATTCTCTATGCTGAATTGAAAGGGTTAAAATGGTCGTATTTTGCATCCGTTCTCTCTGGCCGGTTCCAACCACGATCCTTGGATTTTTAATAACAGCGGAGATGATGGTCATTTAATGCAGCCCCCTGCCTGCAGCAAAATCTTCATCAAGGTTTTCCTGCAGCCTCCCTCGGGCAGCTCATCTCGTTGCTTAATTGTCTTTATGCTTTCTCACAGCTTCATATTTTAACTGTATTTCCCTCAAACTGCAACTGTGGTTTGGTTGTGTGGCTCAGGAAAGTGACCCCTTTACAACTTGGTGTCTGTCAGCCCTGGCTGTGAAATTTGGGCTGGGCAAATTATTTTGGGTGAGTAGAGATGATAGAAAAGGGCATGTCTCACCATGAAAGATGAATCATTCCTTTGCCTTTTACTCCTTGTTGTAGTAACATTATTCCTGAGGAATTTTTGGCTATTTCTGTGATTGTCAGATGCGATTCTGTCAGAAATACAAAGGAATTCAGCACGAATTAGTGGCCACTTAATGTTATAGAAAGCTGCAATGTAAATGTACTCCATGATCTCATCTACAACTCAGTCCTTAGCGGATGCTTAAGGTAGATTTTTTTCTAAAGTGGTCATAAATTGCAACCAGTCATTGGACTCCCTCCAGTCCTAGAGCAATTACTGGGCCAGTTCAGCTGAAGGGTTTGATCAGGTGTTTTACTAGCAGGATTTTATTTCACTAAATGAACATCTCCTAAAGAACCGGGAATGTAATATTTACACGTTAAAGTGCTGCTGTAATGGCACTGCATTTAACTTCACTAGGAGACCAGGAATCCTGTGGTAAAATGCCTGATAACTGCTGCATTTACCAGGGGAATGAATTTATAGCAGTTGAATTCCTCCGGCAGAACAAAGGGCCGTATTATGAAAGCACCCTCTTCTCTCTAACAAAAGCTTTGAGCCAGTCCTGTTTCTTGCTCTCGGAGACGGTGCGGTGGTGTTTTGCATCATTGCGGTTGTTGCCTTGCCCAACTGCCTGGAAATATTTTGGATAAGTAAGAAGAAGGGGAATGTCATCCTTCTGTTTTACCCTCCACAGGTTGCATAGGAATTAATCTCGTTTGGAAATTCTGGGAGAGGTTCTCCGCGGAAAGTGGTTATTACGTGTAGGCTTGTTACACAGAGTGGCAATGTAGATGGGACTCAAATCCACCTACTTCAGCCTGGAGTACTCCTCCTCCCAGCGAGCAGGGGTGCCCGTGACGCAGCTGTGGAGGTTTCCCAAGACCGTCCTTCGTGCGTGGACCATCCTGTCCCCCCTTTCCATGGCTGGGGCGTGGGACGAGCCCGCTCACACCGCAACACCGTGCCATCTTTACTCCTGGCTTGGATTAGCCACTTCTGTATAAATAACTTGTGTTTAGCTGTGCGGCTTCCCTTTCCCTCTATTTTCTTCCATTGGTATTAATAGTAGCTAATTATTGCTTTTACTATTAGGTCATGTGTTGTAAATACACTAAATGCGGTACGCGTCCCGCGCGCGCTGGCTTGTGTGCTAATGCCTGGATTCTGCCTCTTAACATGCAGCCTAATTGCCTACTTGCACTGCGCTGCCTGACATGCTCTTTTTTGGGATAATTGCTCCCAAAGTCTCAGCATTTTAATGTAGTTGGTACTACATGGTCTAGCTAAAAATTGTTCAAAACAAACCTTGGGTCCCATCCCAGAAGAAATCATGTCAGAGCTTCCTGGGAAAAACAGGGAGCTTTTTCTCCAGCCCCTCTTCTTCCTCCCCTCTTCTTCCTCCCCTCTTCTTCCTCCCCTCTTCTTCCTCCCCTCTTCTTCCTCCCCTCTTCTTCCTCCCCTCTTCTTCCTCCCCTCTTCTTCCTCCCCTCTTCTTCCTCCCCTCTTCTTCCTCCCCTCTTCTTCCTCCCCTCTTCTTCCTCCCCTCTTCTTCCTCCCCTCTTCTTCCTCCCCTCTTCTTCCTCCCCTCTTCTTCCTCCCCTCTTCCCTGCAGCTCGCTGTGCTGGGATTACTGGGGTTGCAGAATCCCCTTGGAGCAGAGCTCTGTTACAGCCCCCAGCCATCGCTCTGCTGCCTGCATCCACGGGTAGCTGTGAGATGAGTCAGTGACAACCTGGTCACTGGTGAAAAATCTTTTTAATTATTTAAGTGGTGGTAAACGCCTGCTCTTATTGGTATGGGCATAAACTGTAGCGTTGCTAATTTTCCTCCTTAATCTCTCCTGGAAGAGCTGAGTGCCTGCTCTCTTTGGCGTTGTGTTTCCCTAAAGAAAGAAGCTTTGCAGAAGTTGGTCCCTGCTCAAGATGCTGATGTGAATGAGTCCCTTAGCAAACAAGTTTCAGGCTTTTACCCTAAAAGCACTTGAGGGTTATTTGTGAGTGTAATGTCAAGACAGCCTAATGGGACATATGTGCCCCGTTCAGTTTTAAACTGCGCAGCACTGTAAGCTTCCCAGGTGTGATGTTAGTGCTGATTTTGCCTTTTTCTCCACTTTCCATCTGGGAGATGGAATAAAGCAGAGCCCCACTTTGCCTTTCGCAAGGAGACTCTCTCCTCTACTGGCAGCTCCAAATGAAACCTTCTCATTGCTCTTTATGGGACCTTTAGCTTCCTCCTCTCAGGCCAATAACGCAGAGACTGCTCCTTTGCAAAGGGAGTGTTTTGTGCATAGATGTGTTCACTTCATCCACAGCTGACTATGGTATAAGCAAGGTGTACATGCTTAGCTGTATTGCTGCGGAATTGCTAATTTTCCTCCCTTCCCCACTCTTTGGGGCAGAGCAGAACATATGTGCTGTTACCTCTTAATTCTTCTGTGGAGCATTAGGACTAATAACCTTTCAGGGTTTCTGATGTGAGAAGCAGCTGATGTTGCATGCTAAGAAACAAAGACTGTCTTTTTTTTTTTAAAAAAAAAAAAAAAAAAGAAAACCCCCAGGTACTTCTTCCAGTAATAGCGATGGTGAAAAAGCTTGTGACCTCCTCCTGCGGCAGGTGACACTCTTCTTTGCTTGACTAATTGCATTGGGTCTGCATACCTAGGTGGTAATGAGGGACTTGAGCACCGGTGTACCCTTTAAATAACAGAATATTGAAGCGTCATTGCTTTCATGTTTGTCTACTTGCTTCTAATTATTGAAGGCAGCTGACTTTAAAGCATAGGCCATTTCCTCCCCTTCCTGCAGCGGGGTCATAACAGCTTGTTTATATACTCCTAAGCTGGTTTGCTGCAACAGATTGTGACTTTAAATAGAAGGTTGCTAAGAGTGAGGTAAGGGTGCCGGGAGAAATGAGCTTTCTCAAAACAAGTCACTTGGTATTTAGGGGAGATGGCAGCAGCAGGCAAAAAAGCATCAGTGGAGAGGTGCAGGATGGGCGGCTATCGTCGGCGGTTGGTGTAACAAGATATATATATACATGTAGGTATGTATGTTCTTTTAGAAAGCAGAGGGTAGCGTGATTGAGCCAGCCGTGTCCTGGGGAAACCTCTCCCAGGATTTTCCTGGACCATCTCATGAGACTGCGCCATTACTAGTTATTTATTCATCCTCGGCAAATGCCAATAGCTCCTGTTTGGCATTGGGCTGAATATCAAGAAAGTTGATTCATTGACTTAAAAAACAAACCAAAACCTACACTGGACAAATGCTAGAAAATATGTGTTGGTAAAGAGGTGGATTGAATGATGAACATATTTTCTATCTCTTATTTCTCTGACTCATGTGGCCTTAGCTTAGTGCAGATTTTATTATCTTATCAAACAATTAATTACCTACATCCTTTAATTTCATATATATACAGTTTGAGATTGTTGGTTTTGTCTTCAAATGCCTCTTATCCTCTCCCCAGTAGACTGTTGCTGCTAAATAGATGGGATTATTTTCTTGGTGGCCACGCCAGATTTATTTATACTGCTAAGCCTGCTCTAGCAGTTGGGGTAAAGACGACTATCAGACTATCAAATTTAGCTTTACCCCCTTGGATTTAGTCCCTAGCAGGCTTCTGCTGAAGTCTTGGAAAGAAAAATTCATTAGATGAACCTTAGCATGATTTTTCCATGGCTTTGATTTTAATCAAAGTGCAGATTTGAAATTGTTTTATCATTAGAATCTGTTGACTGAACGTCAATGTGAAGCAATTCCACCCGCCTGGTGTAGAGACACATCCTGTGTGCTTAGGTAAATCCCAGACTGAGAGAATGAACAGCAGAAAGGGTGGAAATTAGCCTCTGAGGCTTGCAAATGCACTGCTGGCTGATGTCTTTCTGCATTTCAAGGACCTAAGTTCAATTGCAAGGCTGTTATTCTGCTTATCCATAATGGGCAAACTAATCAATTAAAATGGTCCGTTCTTAGGCCATTGCAGAAGGGAAGGCTTGTTTTGAATAACTGCCTCACAAGCTCTGAAGGATGCGAGTTAAACATAACAGCCTTTTATCTCCAAATCTGCAAAATCAAGGCAGGATGTTTTACCCAGGTACCTGGGAGCACAGGGAAGGGAAATTCGGGGGAAGCTCTTTAGTAGGTTACTAAAGAGTGTTTTTGCATAAAGCGATGGAGTTGGTTTTCTCTGAAGACCAATTTATCCAAGCCCCAGTGACTGCAGCGAGCCTGTAACTCCCAAACCTCAGGGCTGTGGCTCAGCATCCTAACAGGAGACACTGCGGGGACTGCGAGGAGAGCTGGAGGAGGGTCGGCTGCGCACGCCCGACCCGTTATACCTGGAGATGGAATCCCGTGTGTTTAAGAGCTTGTGTGCCCGTGTTTCCTGCAACGCTTGCCCATGAGATCCACCCTAGGTCTATGCGTTTGAATTTTAAAGAGCTTTGCTTTCCAGGTCAGTGCGGTGCCTAACTCGGACCCAACTTCCTTGTGAATGAAAAATAAAAAAAATGTAGAGTAAGGCCGTCTGCATGCTGCTTTGGTTTAGGCTGTTAGGGTGTGCTGACCGCAGCAGCATCCTCGAGGTAAGTATAGCGTTTAGCTCCTAAGGCTGCAGGTAACCCCCCTGCCTGGCCAAAATCCGCTGCGTGACAGACGGCAATTTTCTTTCCTTGCAGGCAGGACGAGGTCAGAGCGTCCTGTAGCCGGGACTGGTATAAATCGAGAGTAATTGGGCTGGAATTGGTGGTTGCAGTGATGTAAGAAGTGGTGTAAGGCAGAAGTGAAGCCAGACCCTAATGACAGCTTCTGCCTGCTTGTTGAATTCTGCATAGAGATCAGCACTTCCAGCAACAAAAGAAAGTAGGTCAGTGCCAGGTTCCCCTCCCCGCCTGCGCGCTGGAAGCACATGTGTTGGATTACACGCCTGCAGATTGAAGCAGGAGCAACTGTGATGGGTTTTTTTTCCCTTTGGGAAGGTGCATGTAAAAGCAATTTGGTGCTTTACGGCGTGCCAGTGCAGTCGCTCTCGCCATGCCGTTTTTCCTGGAGCTGTTTCATCCATGATGCTTGAAGAGTTGGGGAACCTGTTTGCATGTCAATATTGCAGGTGGGGAGCTGCCCCTGTTCTCTGGCAGCCCATCCGTGGTTTGGGGAGGGCGTGAGGCCGGCAGCAGCACCCCAGGTGTGATTCTGGTCCCTGCCCATCCCCTGGTACCCTGATCCTGTGCCTTTCCTTGCCTTGCTGCAGTCGTGAAACTCCAGTTCTACTTGAACGATTACCCAACACGTTAATTGGGACTCCTGCTATGATTAAAAAGAAATTTCAGATTAAGCCCACCATGCTGTATAGCTCAGGAAGAAAACATCTCTTTATAAACACAGCAGGAATGTGGGGACTCCATTATTACTATTTTCTTTTAACTTTGAAGAAACTGGCTCTTGCTGCTGTTTTGACCACAAGGAGACAAGTGCAGCAGTCACTCCGCTATGGTCAAAGCTAAGCGGAAGGGATGCTTGCAGGGATATAAAATTGCAGGGTGTTTTTCCTTCCTTTTTTTTTTTTTCCTTCCCTTAATGTGATAATCATAATGGATTTATCTCTGTAGACTTCAGATCCTGTCTATGTGGGTCTCCACAGGCTCCGGCGCTCTTGGCCAGAGCTTAGAGGAACTTGTAGGTCGTACAAACCAGGTGAGTGGGCAAGTGTGGTCCCAGCTCTGAGGAGCAGAATATGGTATTTAGCTTATTTAATTCATTACACAACCTTTGCAGTGCCATAGCCTGCCAGCTCTGAAAGTGTCTTCAGCTTGCCATGTCCCTGCGGAAAGTCCTCAGGTGAGCATCGTTTGGTTGTTGGTCCTGCTTTGTTAATTGGAAGGACACCGATGGCCAGGTGAAGTGTTCTGAGACTAACAGCCACCTCTTAAACTCTCAAACATTTGCTCTATTTATTTTCCATTTGGAAGTCTGTAATGTAGTTTGCAGTCAAAATCCAGCCCTCCCCCACCATACACTGCCTTCTGATGGAGAATATCATCTGAGGATGTCTTCTCCTCAAATGAAGCTTTTTGTGTGCAGTGTTTTAGGTAGGACCTGCTGTAAATCCTGTTCAGCTGAGTTCCCACGGGCAGGGACGTGGGAGCCTCACCCTGCCCATCACACAGCGGGGACCAACTCCAGCCTTTCCACAGCACCAGGAGATAACTGTGTACGTTCAATATCCAGAGCATGAAGCGCTGCGGCTCTGCAGCATCCTGGCCCTGCCTTTACTCCGTGCTGGACTCACGGAGTCGGTAGGCAAGGGCAGCAGCAGATTATCCTCCGTTCCCCCCCTTTTTTTTTTCCTTTAAACTTACCTTTCAGTGTTCCAGCTGAAGCAGCATGAGGTGAGTAAACTCCACTGCTCAAAATAAGAGTGGATAAGCTCAGTTTACTTGCATTTATTCATGACTTTGCCACTCCACTGGGGCCTGAAAATCAGAGCCAAAAGAAACTGCAGTGAAAATTGGCCTACATGCAATGGCTTTAAATAATCTGCCCTTTTGCTCTAGTTCTGTGTTGAGATGTTCTGGAAGCCTGAGGAGCTGGGATCTGACTTGATGTAGGAGCTGCTTTTTGTTTTCTTGCTCTGGTGTTTGAAGCTGTTGTTGGTTTTGCTGTATATAGTATAACTTGGGGGAAGTTACGCAGCAGGGGGAAAGAAAAAACCTATTTAAGAATTGCTGTATTTAGTGCGTGACTCGAAATTATCAGAATCAGCACAATGAATTAGCTTTTATTTCCAAAGATGTGAAAAATAAGAAAGAGAGAAAATAGAAATAAAGTGATTAGTGTATGTCACAATTATTGACACCCAGGGACAGGGCATTGTATTGGACTTAAAAACTTAGTTCTGCTGGAAGAATGGTTCACATGAATAGTGAATTCTTATTTGCACTTGCCTTTGTGCAGACTGTTAAGGCAAATATGATTCCCAGATGACGCACAGTACATGCACGTGCCTGCCACTTGCACCAGTGAGGGAAGAAGTCACGCAACCCATCGGAGAGCCGAGTGAGCTGGATGAGGCTCAGCTTCAGCACCCGAGCAGAAAGAGAAATGGATCCATCTGCAAACCAGGTCATCGCTGCTCTTGCGCTTTTTCTCTTGGGCCCCCTTGAATCACATCATGATTTCTTCCCCCCGCCAGCTCCCTGCAGCTGGGATTACTTTTCACGTACTTTGCTCACATAATTGTCTCTAATAATTTCTCAGCTGGCTTTCCTTCATTCTTGAGTCAAATATGACCACCTTTGCCTTTTTTTTTTTTTATTATTTTTCCCCCCTTCACAAGGCTGCATGTACCCACTCCAGCCTGCACGTATGCTCTCCTTCCTGCTGCTCCTGCCTCTCCCAAGCACGTGCCTCATCTCTCAGTGTTTTAATCTTGACGGTTTCCACCTCCCTTCCTGGAGATCCACCCAGTTGATGGTGGGTGCTTCCTTAGCCGTGGTGTGCTGCGCAGCTCACGCACACAGATGTCCTTGGCTGGTCCCCGTGCTGCTCCCCAGCCAGCGTGCTGGGGCGCTGCGGGGAAGGGGCTCCTACGAGCACGCAGGGAGATGGAGAATCCCAGAAGGAGACGCTGTCAGGCAGGGCTGCTCCGTGTGTCTTTGCTATCTGGATGCTGGCACCAGCGTTTCAGGGCAGTGCTGTGCCGGCAGCGACACTCACAGCACTTGCGGAGGGGGATTTCGGAGGTTTCCCACGTTGGCTCTGCAGAAAACCCTTCCAGCCGCCCAACGAACCCCGTGGTCGGTTCCTGCCGTGCCAGCTGAAGTGCCAGCAAGTCGAGGCAGGCTGTTAGCATCCCACGGTATATTTAGTTCAGGTTTAACAGGGGCTCCATATGTGTATGTTCTCTTGTTTCCTTTTGCTTTCTACGTGCTAAGTAGATGCAGGAAAGAGTCAAGAAGTCTTCCCGTGCCAGCAAGGATGCGGTTTCACCACTCCACATGCCGCTCTCCTTTGCAGGACTGCTTCCCCGAGCTGTGCCTTTAGAAAAGTGTTAGCGTAAGAGCTGAAGAGGAGCAAGCATCCCAGAGTCTCCTTCTATCAGAAATCCCTGAAAATGTGGCAAGGTCTCTCCAGCGACAGGGGGTTCTCCTGGGGGACAGGGCACCTGGGGCTGTGAAACAGTACCCTGCAGGCAGCCGACTCTGTGTGCCGATGGGTTTTGCATGTTTGGTCCTTCTCAGGACCCTTTGGCAGGGCATGTGACAAAAGGGTCACTCTGCTTTTCCTTTTAAGTGGTTGTTGGTTTTTTTTTCAATTTTTATATTTCAGAATGAGGTTAAGGCATGAGTTGAAAATAATACGGATACTCCGTGAGCTCCCAGGAGGGTTAAACGGGGCTTATTCTGAGGACATGAGGGCATGAAAGGCAGTTCATGAGAGAGCCCACCCAGAAATGCTTCTTTAGAGAAGACCTGTGAGAAGCCAAGACCTTTGATTACAGGATATTTTAGCAGTAGAAGGATTGACCGAGGGAATAGCTATGAAAACCTTTTCCAGGGAGAGCAATTTGTATGCACTATTGAGAAATCAGGTTTGAGAGAAGTTTCACTAGATCTGTAGGAAAAAAAATAACCAAGTCATGCTGGTAAGCTTGAAGTAGAGGTGTTAAATCTTGACTGTGAGGTGAGGAAGGTGCAGCACAAAGTCCTGTGCTGAGGATGCCGTGGTACCTGCCCGCAGGAACTGTGGGGTGGAGGGGAATCAAATGAAACTGGTGCAGCTCAAATTGAAGCAAACAAAATCCATCTCTGGGGATGGCAACCCTTGCTGGGAGTGGGATCTGCTTCTCTGGAAAACAAAGTGTACAGATGCAGGGAAGAAATAGAAATCTTTCCAGGGGAGTCAGAAAATAGTCAAGAGTTTTGTTATTCCATAACGGCCTCAGAAATCTGCAGTCTGTCATAGGAACAATTTTGTATTTTAACAGAAGTGTTTTGCTTTTGACCCTGCATGCCAGCGCAGCCTCTGAAAAGTAGGAGGTGAGCTTTACTGTTTCCATCTGATTTTGGTTTTCCTCCCTCTCCATCTTTTTTTTTTTTTTAATCTTCTGTCCCCTGGGCAGGTTCAGGCAGGCAGCTGCAGGCAGGCGTGATGCTCGGCGCGGGTGCAGGCAGCCTCGCAGGGCGTAGCAGGACCTGGTTTTAGCAGGATGGAGGTGACAGAGGTGAACACTGTGCCCAGAGACGTTCTGGTGGCCAGAACTTTGTTGTTAATCACAGTTTGGTATTTAGGCAGCAGCAAAGTGCCTCCGTAAGTGTCAGCTGTAAGTACAAAATAGCCCCCATCTCCCGGAGCTTCCCAGTACCAGCGATGCCTTTCGTCTCCAAGCAAGATCGAGGGTCAGGTTGCAAAACACTGACTTCTGCCTGGACCCAGGGTCGCTTTCCCTGGGTGACGACCCGAGTCTTTTCATCTGAATGAGATGTGTAACTTTAAACCCATGATTTAGCATCACCCTTTAGCTGGTAAATACAGAATTCAAAGCATCTGGTGGTACCGCAGTGTTTTGTGAGAAGGAGGCCGCAAACAAATTGAGAGAAGAAATGGAAAAGAGAAAGGAAATTTTGAGTAATTTTAGGAAGTCTTTGACAAAGCGGATGACAAACAACGCCTGCCTGACCCTCTGCCTGTCTGCGGCACAAGGGCTCTGACAACCGACTCCCTGAGAGCGGGGAGCGCAGTAAGCTGTCCATAAATCAAAAGCACTGAGACTATCAAATTTGTTTATTACTTGGGGTTGTGCCGCTGTGTTCGAGTCGTGTAGCTATTTTGTTTCGTTTCTTCTACCTCTGTTCCCCCCCTCAAAAAAAAAAGAGATTTGTTGGAACATAATTGTATCATTCCCTTTATCCTCTGATTTTTTTTTTTTTTTTTTTAAATTCTTTTTTTCCAGAAGACAGCGAGCGAGCCGTGGTGGAGCTGGTGGTGTTAATGTTCTGCAGCAGGAGTGAAATAGCCTGGAGATGTGCAGCAAGAGCAGGGGCGTGTGCCCTAAATAGGAGGGTTAAACAGGGCTTATTCTGAGGAAAGCAGTAATTGCAGCTTGCGTGAAGCAGTAATATTCTTTTGTGCATTATTTACCCAGGAACATCTGCTAATACATATACATTCTCCAGTGCGTGTAAACAACTTGTGCAGGAAGAGGATTAGGAGATTTATAAAAAAATTAGAAGCAAGTTAAAAGGGCAATTAGAAGAGCAGAAAGAGATATTGAGCAGTGAATTAGGGAGGATATTTTAACACACAATCAGAGCTTCCCGAGACGTATTCAGAGCGGAGAGAAGGTAAAAGAGAAAATTGGCCAATTACGAAATGATAGCGGGGAATTGGTGACATGGGAGAAGGTAATGGCTGATTTGTTAAACAGTTATTTTGATTCTGTTTTCACAAAGGAGGAAGAGGATGGAGGGCAGTTCTGGAAAGGACTCGGGTTGTATGGATGAGGGTGGGGATGAGCCGAGGAGCCTGCAGAGAGGTAAAGATGTGTCTGCAGAGCGGCTGGGCGTGTGGAGAATTTCACCCGTATTCAAAGGGTGGGGAAAAAAATGGATTTTAGCGAGCAGCTCCTTACAGCCATGAGCCAGGTAGCGAGGGCCTTGCGTTATAACACTTGTTTTTGTTCTCCTAATTGGCTGCTTTTGGGCGGGGGCCAGGAACTGAGGTGGTCACTGAGATGAAAGATCCTTCTCCCCTTTGAAGGCAGCTTCTCCGGGAGAGGGGAGGATGGAGTGTATTGGGAGACAGCAAGATGGATGGGGCCTGTGGAGGGGTGCTGCTCCTGGGGCTGCTTTTATGTGGGTAGAGCAGTGGTTTGGCTCAGCAGCGATGCCAGCGTGACACCTTCCCAAAAACACACATTGCAAAATGTGAGCACTGCTGCAGCCCTCTGTGTCCTGTTTTCATAGTTGCTTTTGCTTCCATCTGTAACACACAAACTCCAACGCGGTCAGCAGTACAAGAGCATCCCTGTAATCACCATTCCCATCAGCATCGCCTGGTGTCAGCGATCCTGTGTTTTGCCAAAGCAGTCATGAGCTTGGGGGCTGCTGGATAGGTTAAGGGAGAGAAGAGGCCTGGGGGAGCAGAGGAATGATGTCAGCCTACAAGACCTCAAGAGATAGTAAGCGATGGAAAGAGAAATATTCTTGGTCATGCGATAGGAAATGGGATCTTGGGAAGTTTTTTCTGGAGGTGTGGTTCCCCCTGAAGACAGGGAAAGCATACAAAGATGAAGGATTTAGGGAAGGGTGAACTTGAAAGACCACAAAAAGTGTTGTTTAGCTTACAAGAAATGAGAAGTGATGCTTTCGTTCTGTCCCTCTGAGAGGGGTGCATGTTGCAGAGCAACTTTCCGAGACAAAGGAAATAATTTTGAATTGGTGCTGGGGTGGGGGGGGTGGGGGCACAAGTGTTTTCTGGAAGCAATGGGGAATATAGAAGGAACTGTGGACTTGTGGTCTTGCTTTAGACTGATAAACTAAAAATTTATTCTCACTATCCAAGACGTGTTTGGTTTTCATCCTGCCTGGGAGGATAAAGGAGCTGCAGCGTCATATGGTTTGTGTTTTCAAAGCATGTATGAAAAGCTCTGTATGAACAATTACAGGATGGAACTGTGGAAAAGTGGTACAATGGAGAGAAGATTGGCTCCGACTCAGGAAATGGGATTCTGCCACCAGGGATCAGTTTCCACAGGCACAGTCTGGGGTCTCTTCTGGGTTCTCTGGTGTTTGTTTTTTTTTTAAGGGAAAGGATTTGCATGAACAGCCCAAAGTTAGAGCATTAAAGCTCATTGATGTAAAGAAGGGGAAGGCAGCAGCAGCGACAGGAACTCGCCTTGTCTGCCAAAGCAGCGCATGGTGCGGGCGGCAGACTGGAGAATGCAAAAGGAAAGGGAAAACGATGAGCAAATAAATGCTCAAGTGACACGTTTCCCAAGGGAGGCGTTTAGAGCTTGCAGCCGAGCTGTGGGGAGCTATCGGCAGCATCTAACCACATCGGCAACAGGCAGCCTGTCTGCCTGCACCCCAGAGAGGGGAACTGATGCACATCCAAAGGTTGAGCTCGTGATTAGTGAACAGCACCAGTTCACAGCTGATCCTCCTCGCTGGGAAGGGGTACAGTGGCCAGGGCAGTCCAGGCAGAGCTGTGGAGCACAGAGGGGTTTAGGCTTATAGAATCACAGAATCATTTAGGTTGGAAAAGACCTTTAAGGCCATTAAATCCAACCTTTAATCTATCACTGCCAAGTCCACCACTAAACCATGTCCCTAAGTGCCACAACTGCACGTCTTTTAAATACCTCCAGGGATGGTGACTCCACCGCTTCCCTGGGCAGCCTGTTCCAGTGCTTGACAACCCTTTTGGTGAAGACATTTTTCCTAATATCCAGTCTAAACCTCCCCTGGTGCAATTTGAGGCCATTTCCTCTTGTCCTATCACTTGTTACTCGGGAGAAGAGACCACCACCCACCTCAATAGAACCTCCTTTTGAATAGTTTTAGAGAGTGATAAGGTCTCCCCTCAGCCTCCTTTTCTCCAGACTAAACCCCCCCAGTTCCCTCAGCTGCTCCTCATAAGACTTGAGCTCCAGACCCTGCACCAGCTTCGTTGCCCTTCTCTGGACACACTCCAGCACCTCAATGTCCCTCTTGTAGTGAGGGGCCCAAAACTGAACAGAGTATTCAAGGTGCGGCCTCACCAGGGCCAAGTACTGCCTTAGTCCTGCTGGCCACACTATTTCTGATATGAGCCAGGATGCTGTTGGCCTTCTTGGCCACCTTGGCACACCGCTAGCTCATATTCAGCCAGCTGTTGACCAACACCCCCAGGTCCTTTACCACTGGGCAGCTTTCCAGCCACCTCTTCCCCAAGCCTGTAGCGTTGCATGGGGTTGTTGTGACCCAAGTGCAGGACCCGGCACTGAGCCTTGTTGAATTTCATCCCATTGGCCTCGGCCCATCAATCCAGCCTGTCCAAAATGGGAGCACATGGACCACTGCCCAGCATTGCCTCAAAGTGGCCATGGTGCTTACCACCACCTCCGGGGTTGAGCGCTTTACCCCAGAGACCTCTCTGGCAAAACTTTGGTGTCTGGGAGTGATTCTAATTAAATCCTAAATTTCTCCAACTTATCTCCAGCCTGAGCCAGACTATCTCTGGCAAGTCATGGTTATACCTGCGTCTGCTTGACTGGAGAGATGTATTCTTTGAGGTTGTGGGAGTGCTGATTTGGAGAAGAGGGGATTCATGCCAGCCCTCAGAGCAACATTCAAAATGCATGAAGACATGCTCTATGAAGGGATTGGGGAAAAAACACACGAGAGTGAACGGGGGCCTTGGTAGAGATGAACCATGCACAGGGGAAGTTAGTTATTGAGGCTAAGCGTCAGAGCATGCCATAAAAATTTAGTTTATCCTCAGAGCTGTGGCTGTGAAGGAAGGATGGGTGTGGGCAGGGAAGGCAGGAGGAACATCAGAAACCTATAGTCCATGTCAAGCGACACCTCCTATTTAGCTGTGTATCATGTCTCCCTTCTGGTTTTTAAACAGTAGCCTTTATTGCTAGGAGTTAGAGCGCTTGATTGACAAGGCTTGTAATACACCATGGAGTTGCCTTTATTTTTCCTCCATGTTAAAGGAAAAGATACTAAAAATACAATTATGGTTTTGAGCCAGGCATAGTCTGTTCTAATATAATTCATCTCAAAGACTATCCATTGTGCCTGCTGCACCCAAATCATTTATAAAACATTAGCATCTCCTGTGCTGACATTTCACTCCTATATTACAGGAGTTACACACAGACTTAAAAAAAATTAATAAAGTGCTTCTCTTCTTCATTCTCCCACTGAGAGCTTTGATTTCCAGAGTATGAAACGAAATAACCAACATAACAACATTCTCCACTTCTAAGGGACAGTGCCAGACTCATTCAGTTGCTATTGGTTATAGAGAGTAGGACATGAGGGAGCTATTTCAGATCACGGATTATTTGTTCTGGCTGCATTGGACATCCCTTTAGTGGAGCTTTAGAGCCCTGTAGACAGAAAAGTTTGGGTAGGAGCTGGAAGGGAGAAGGCTTGATGAAGTAATCTCTTCCCTTCTCCTCCCAGAGTTACTCCTGCTATTCCCCAAGAAGGATATTTAAAAGTGAAACATCTAAGCCCCTGCCCCTTCTTGCGTGTGAGATGGACAGAAGACACCATGCCCTCCCAGCTGCCCACTCCCAGAACCCAACCACTCTTAAAAATAAGTGCATCAGGGAAATTTCTTTATTTTTTTTTGCTTGGGAGTTTCCCTTTTCATTTCCAGATGCCTCCAGGGGATTTGCCACTGCATAAATACCCTCTCCCCACCCCCAAAGTGGTTAGGAGAGCGGATTTCCCCAGCTGGCCCGTTCTTCCTGAAACTAGTGGTGTGTCTGATGGAAAACACGAGCTGTTTCCTTTGGGTTTTCCAGCCCCACACGTGAGCTAAGGGCTAGAAACATGCCACCACTGGGATATCGTTACGAAATGAACAGCAGCCTTTTCTTGTCCAAGATCACTTTTATTTCCCTTGTTTCATTAACTTCAGTGTCTGTTTGGTCTCACATATCCACGCTGACAGGGAATTCACACCGACTGCAGAATGTGGGCAGCACCTCCCCGAGCCCGTGGGCTGCCATCGGTGATGCCGCCAGCTCTGCCGTGCCCCCGACCCCGTGCATCCCTCCACGGCGGGGTTTAATTCGGGACGAGGAGAACAGGCAGATCTGCTCCCACTCCTCCACCTAGCCACAACCCCCTTCGTACAGCTGTCTTGGACCATTTATTTTTCTCTCCTATGGCGGACCAGAAACCCTGGGCACTGCACTTTCTTGCCAGTCCTCTACGAGCTGTAGTTTCCCCCTTCTCTGACTCTTCCCGTGACACAACCTGTTCCTTTTAAGAAACAAAACCTCTCCTGACGCTGTCAGGACTATCTGCAGCCTGGGAACTGCTCCTTGCTGCCCCAGTGAAAACCTTAGTCCAGCTATAAAGGTCCTCACACCACCGACACAGCTGGGAAGCCCCTCTCTGCCTCCAGCCCCCAAAAAGCCCCTTTCCTCCCCGGGGCCTCGCAGCGCTCTCCGGAGACAGAGCTCTATGGCTCTATTTATTTGGACGAATTAATCTCTCTCTCCCCTCGCTTACAGATTAGGATGTAAGGGTGAGTTTTAGCTCTCTGGGTATGGACTTTGCTGCATCACATACAACCACCCCCCCACCCCTCCCAAAGTTTAGTGCTCTGAATTGCTGAGAACATTGGTCCACTGTGGTTCCCCCCGTGTGTACTGAGCCCGCCCGATGGCTTTCAGCATCTGTAGGCACTGCTGCCGGTTTGTTTTCTCGAGAAAAAAATCATATACTGGTCTGCTATAAATTCAACAATACAATCCTTAGTTCTGAAGATATAGTTTCCATATAGTTTATAAACATTATAAGACATACATATGGATAATTGAGGGGAAGGGGGGAGCCTGTGCATTTGTTGGGGTTGGTTTTTTTTCAGATGTGTGAACATGGTTACAAAAAAATGCACCTCCTGCAGGTACCTCATTTCTTTAAGTGTTGGGTTTGTTGTTTTTTTCGTTTAATTCCACCTCTAATCAGTCTTTCCTTTGGTTGTTGGCTACTCCAAGCCCAGCAGGCAAGCCCTGTTCTGCTGTAATGCCTGAGATATTCAGGGGTTTGAGATTGTCTTCTAAGAGATTCCCAGCCAACTTTGGCCTCTGGGTTTGGAGCCAAAAGGGCTAAAACGTGGGAGAACCAATGATGTCCTTATTACATCAGTATCAGTGTCCTTGCACTCACTTTCAGAGAAACAGTGTAGGCTTAATCGGTGATCGTTTTTACAGCAATTATGTTCCTTTCGGTAATTGGAGGGGTCATTCAGAGCGCTCTCAAATGAACAGGATTTCACAAGAGCATGGATACAGTCCATTGTCCGCTTGTTGTCACCGAGAAATTGGCTACCATCCCTGTTATCTGGGTTTTTGTAAGGTTGGCTTTTTTTGTTGTAGGTGCTCGGTTAGGCTGTTTGTGACAAGGTGTGATAATGCCTTTTAATCCGCTCCCGCTGCGTTCGGCACAGTCTGTGTTGGCAGCCCGGCCGGGCACGGAGAGACCGTCAGAAGCCGAGACAACGTTCTTCCCTTCGCCAGGCCAACGCTAGCCACGTACAAAAAAAGAAGAAGAAAAGAAACTCTGGTCCTTTGTAGATTGGTGGCAGTACAGATTCGCTCCGTCCGCAGCCGGGGGCTCAGCGTATGACGGCCGCTAACACCATCATGAAAACCAGGAGCGAAGCCCTGAGCCCCGAGCAGCCGGCTGCCTGCTGGACCCCGCTGGGGGGGCGGATGGGTGTCCGCCGAGTACACTTACCCTTGCGTTTGGGGGAGAGCGTTGGCATCACCCCGAAACTGAATTTGTGCTGATAATCAGGCACATAGTCTGGAATCTCCTGCCCATTTTTCCGCGGCCCCAAGGATACCGGTTTAGAGGTTCGGTTACGGGTTTTGTGGCTGGTGCAGTTCTTGCCGGGTTTGCGATAGCCCGGCCGGGAGCCGGGGGGGGCGGCGGGCTGGCTGCTGTGCAAACTGTTCTCGGCCCCTCTCTCCTTCCCCTTCTCCTTGGAGGAGTGGTGAGGGTGGTGGGTTTTGGAGGCTCCTCTGTCCGCTGTAGAGAAAGTATGTGTTTTAATCTGATGGAGCGACTCGGACCCTGAACAGTTCCTAAAGTCTTCTGCTCTTAGCACCTTGAGGTCCTTGCCGTGCATCTGCTCAGGGGACTCGCAGATGACGCTGGAGCTGGAGCCTCTGAACCTGTGCAGCCATTCCCAGAGCGAACGGGCTTTGCAATCGCAGCTCCACGGGTTCCCGTTCAGCCTGAGAAACTCCAGGGCTCCCAGGTGGGCCAGGCAGTCCCCCTGCAGCTCCGAGAGGCTGTTATTGAACAGGAAAAGGGTGGTCAATCTTCGGAGGTCATGAAAAGCCCGCCTGTGAATCCACTGCAGCTGATTTTGATGGATGAGCAGCCGATCCAGGTTTATTAGTCCCCTGAATGTGTTCTGATGGAGGCTCCAGAGCTTGTTTCCATGGAGAAAAAGATGGCTGAGGTTAACCAAGTCAACAAAAATATCATCCTGAAGGAACTCGATGTGGTTGTCTTGCAGGTAAAGGTATTGCAGGTTGTGGAGGCCACCAAATATCCCGCTGGGGAGGGAGCTCAGCCCACACTTGTACAGATACAAGGCGTGGAGTTTCACCAGCCCTTGGAAAGTGTCTGCAGCTAAAGCCCTTAGGTAGCGGTTGTCTCCCAGGTCCAGCTCTTCCAGATTGACAAACCCGTCGAAGGTGTTGGGGTCAATGAAGGTGATGTTGTTGGAGTAGATCCAGAGGGTGACCATGGAGGGACTGAAGTGGCCCCGCAGCAGCAAGGTGATCTGGTTGTTCTGGAGGAAGATCCTCTCACTGTCCTCGGGGATGCCCTCAGGGATGGTGACGAAGTTGTGAGCCTGGCAGCTGACGGTCATCGGGGATGGGTAGCACACGCAGTCGGTGGGGCAGCCCAGGGCGCCAGGCACCTTCAGCCCCAGCAGCACCAGCAGCAGCTCTGCAAACCCCCCTGTGCAGAGAGAGGGGAGAGCAGCGTCAGCGAGGACTCGGGCACCCCTCCGCCCACCCATCACTGCCATGGGGACTATTCCGGCTGAAAAACGCCCCCAATTAACTCAGCCCTCCTCTCTGCTCATGAATTACCCACGCGGCTGTGATGAGTAGGCTCATCATCCACGGTACTTTCAACGTGATGTATGGAGTAGTCCCTGCCTCCTCGCCCTGCCCGCAACAGGCAGACGGTTGTGCTCCCAGCCTGAAACGGGCAGGAGAAACTTCCTTGGTGAGAATTCATGCTGGCACTGCAGGCAGCAAAGCCCCTTGCCTGGAAGCAGGCAGCGCAGTCAGAGGAAATGCCACTGTGCAAAGGTGTGAGAGCAAACAGAGGAGATGCAAACCCTCGTAGGTGTCCACCCCTCCTGTAATGCATCTCTTAAATCACCCGCGCTTATCAGAGAGGAAAAAGTACAGAGCTTTAGTAATTCCCAGCAAATCACCTAAAATTACACACATGTGCAGTGCATCTGCACAGCACACCCAGCTCTCCCAAAGGTGCAGACCCATCCCTGCCATCTCTTTTTACTACAGTTGTCAGACACCGCCATCCACCCTGAAAACCAAGTGATTTACAGGAAAATATGTTGTCAGCAGTTGGTGGAAAAGGCTGAACTGAAAACTCCGTTTGGAAGTGGGATGCTCAGACATATTTTTAAATGGATGTCCTGTGGCAACACATATTGCATCCTCTAATGCTACAGTATGTGCCTGTGACCGGGGCTTTCTCGCTGCAGAGAAGAAGCGGTGAGCAAGGCAATAATCATCCCCTCCCTCTGCTCAGCTCTCAGAGTGCTGGTTTCACCGCCCCGTTCCCGTCTCGCTCCCACTCCTCACACCAGGCTTGCTTTCAGGCTATTCCTTCTGCACCGAGTGGCTTTTCAGACTCATTGCACCAGACTTGTCATTTCTCATTCAGATTTTCCTCCTAGATTTGGCTTTTTCCTCTTACATGCAAAATTTGCTCATGTCTAATGAATTCTGCCTCCGGACTTTACAGGGGAAAGGAGTAACATCGGAGCAGCACACAGCTGCCGGTGCCATCCTGCCCACGAGTCCTCGCCTTGCACTCAGCTTGTAATAATCTGAAAAACGAGAGTGGAAGTGGAGTTCATCTCTAATTACTCCACGTCGTTATCACCAGCTAGTCCATGAGCCTGGACCCTTTGGGCTTTTACAGTCCCTCTTTTCAGTGCCTACAGCTGAATACAAGTGGGAGGCAAAAAAAAAAATCACTGTTTTCTTATTAATTGTGTTTGAAATATAACTCCATGGTTACCATTGCCTTTTGCCTGGTAGGGAGATCTATTACCGTTTAGTTAACAGCAGGTGACCCGTCCATCTGGATCCATCCTTTCAAGGCAAAGTTGTCACATTTTTAGATAAACTGGGTTACTCAGTCTCTCCATAAATCACCAGTAAGAGGCAGTCATCTCTGACTGGGCTGTTAATAGAAAAAAAATAGCATTGCTAGCCAAAGCATTGGACCAAGCCTTGGCTGCGATGAGAAGAGGGGGACTTCTTCCAGGCACTGCCCTTCAGAAATTAAGCATTGGCTACCAGGAGGAATGTCTCATTCCTGCGCCGCTGCCAGAAAGGGGCTGTAAGTCAGGAACGTTTAATTCGCAAAAACTCCTACGGCTGTGTAGGAAAAGGAACGTTCTCCAAGTCACCGCCGTACCATTTTGGCTTTGCTGTCGTGCCTTTGCGATGAGAGAGGGGTTGTGCTGGTGGGAGCATCGTGCTGGTGCTGACTACGGAGCGCTTCCTGCCAACACGGGAGCCCTTGCTGCAACTTGCCGTGCAAGCACAGCCTGGGAAACAGCAGTATCCTGAGGATATTGTGATTATCTGAGTGCCAGATAACAATGGTAAAGATAAAGCTACGGTTGCAGATACGTTCTGCTGGGTTTTTTACCCGCGGATGTGCTTCGTCAAGGTGGGACGGCTTCATGGTCCCTGTCGTACCTTGGTGACACTGAAGTACGAAGCCTTCTGTAGGTCTTATGTTTATTAGTAAAATCCTGCCAGGCACCAGCGCTGTGACGATCTCCCACATGCAGAGTCTGTTATTGCAAATACCAAATCACAAGGGTCTGAATCAATAAACCATCTCCCAGCTATAAGCAGCAGGTTGGAAGATTACATATTGCTTCCAAACAACAGTTTTATGCGCTCTTCCGTGACACGACAGTTGCCAGGCTAACGGGATTACTGACGGGAGGTGGAGCTGGGCAGGGATCTGGGAGCATACATGATTTCACTTATAGGGATGGTGATGACAGGCGGCTGTTAGCAACGCACGGCGATGGACGAAGGCAGCCTGGGTCCGCCTGGAACGCGGCCAAGGTAGAAGCTCCTGCGGAAAGGGAGCATGGTGTTTAACAGCTCCCTGCCTGCAGGGATAACTCCAGAGGTAAAGGTCAGAGGGAACTGAGTCCATCTCTTTAATTAACAGGCATTTGTGAGTTAATGGCTGGAATTCTTTGAAGAGGGAGATGTGACTCCCATGGTCGTGGATGGCGGTGGGGATAGCCTGGGGTGTTACTCCTTCTCAGCTTCCCAAGAGTACGATGGTAGGAAGAAAAGCCAGGGATGTCTTTCTACCTATGTGCTGCAACTCAAGGGTAAGGAAAAAGGGGAAGCTGAAGGACAGATGCTTAGAAAAAAAAATAATAATTAGGTGGGCAGGACTTGGAAAGAGGAAATGTATGAAATCCCCGGTGGATGTACTCAAGGCACATGATCTCATCAGAGATGCTTTCCCTCCAAGCCCATAAAACCTGCTGAGTGCCTAGTGCTGCGTGAAGCTGCTCCTGGGGTGTCCTGGGCTTGGTCACAGTTTAGACCCAGGTATGAGAGCCCCTAGAAACAAAGAGGCTGTGGTCACGGAGCCATGAAGCTCCTGAGGCTGCTAAGACCAGCGTCATGATGGCCAGCAGCCCAGCCCCACCGGATGAGACAGCCAGGAGCGTTTGGGTCTCGGTGGGCTTCCCAGGCTGGAAAGTGCCGGTGGGAGCTTCCCGCAAGGTCCCAGCCTAGCTCCCTGAGAGTTAGACCCTGCCTAACTTGTTGAACTCCTTATTCCCGATGCAGCCCTTTCAACATCATCTTGTAAAGGTTTCGAGGCAGATGGAGGGTCACCGGCACATGTGTCAGAGCTCACCAGGGAGGGAGAGCTTCAAAAGCAGCACGGAAAAATCCTACAGGAACCTGCCGGTGAAGTGAATAAAAACAAAGTCCTGCTGACACGGATAAAACCAGCAAGGGGGTGTTTATCTCCTGGCTTTCTCCCACTGATGTGCTGTGTCACCCCAGCTTCTGCTCGCCGTGTCCTTCTGCTGCCTCCTGCTTTGGACTGAGGTTTCAGTGATTGGAATGAATTCGTCCGACTGTCCAAACCATTTCCCATGTAGCATCTCTCTAATTGGGCATTAATTAGGCATCAGTTAATGAATGCTTGAAATAATTTATCTTTGGATGCGTCCAGTTTGCAGTCTTACTTTTAACAGCATTAGACTCATTATTAGATTAACATCATTATAAATGTTCTCCATTACCTGCTTGTTTCCATTGTCTTAGCCTTATTACTGAGAGTGAAAATCACTCCTCCCGCATGCATTATTGATGAGTAAGGACTTTCTATATGTAGCACGGGATTAATTGTTATACAGTGTAATGCATTTAGCGTGAAGCCTCAATTTGTGCAAGAGCTGAAAGCGGCCAGAAGAATGCAGACACCCGGAGCCAGCGTGCTCGGCCAGACACAGCACAGCTCTCTCCAGCCCAGACCAGGTTCCTCCCGGGCCGGTGCCAGCACAGGAAGAAATAAATAAAAAAAAAAGCTGGTTTGATACCCAAGACTGGGGGGGAAGGTTCGAAGGGTTGGAGCACTTCTCTGCCACCGCGGCAGGGACGCTGGCCTCAGCTCCACTCTGCGGGCAGCCTGTCCTCGCAGCACTGCTTGATCCAGAGAGCTGGGTGTACCTGCGCCGGCAGTTTTCTTGCATTTTAAGGCTTTTAATGCTTTACTGTATCTTGGAGCACGGCAGAGCCTTGGTTTATTTAGGAAGATGTAATGCTACTTATTTTCATTAGGAGTCTCAAGATTGAGGGGAAGAAAACATTTCGGACAAGAAAAGATGCTTCAGCCTCAGGGAGGATGCACCTGCAGATCCCCCCAAAACACAGCCCCGCCATGAGCCCTCGCCACCCCTTGCCCATTCCCTCTGCGAGCTGCTTTTCTCGGGTGGACGCTTTCACCTCTCCACCCGGACAAGCTTATATGGGTCACGGCCTGTCTAATTCTCCAGCAGGATCTGGTCTCGAGGATGGAGCAGGTTGCTTCTCTTTCAAATCTCTCCTAAACCGCCATCTGCTTTGGGAGACCCGTCTTAGCTCATGTCTACATGCAACTTGACTGCCTGCTTACTGTGTCCATTACCGGTGCTGCTCAAGCTGTTAGATTTATAAGCTCTTTAGAGCAAAGCCCTCGTCTTCTGGTTGCTGATTTATGTATCTTTACTGCCATAAAACACTATGTATAGCTACTACATAATATAAATAATAATACTTAACCAGAGCGAGCTACAAGTGGGGACAAAGCATCTGGCTTCTGCTCGCAGCCGGGATTATCAAAGAGGCAGAAGCTTACTCATCACTCACCCTCTTCTGAGGCCAAGTTCACACCTGGTGTAACACCACCACCTCGCTGCCAATGAGCTCCAGAGACAGATTTTCCTGCCCCGCTCACACCCTGGATCTATCAGAGGATGCTTTCTAAATCCAACCCAGTGAACTGGGGCACAAAGACACAACTACCACCCTCGGGGGAAAATATACTTTGACACTTGGGAACTAACTCAGAATGGGATGTTCGCACTGCCATAGAGAGAAACTGTTGTTTAGGGAGAAAAAGAAGCCTCAAATGTTCACAATTTCATCTGCCAAGTGAAGGACGATGAAAGGCAAGGCCAGAGCAGCGATGGCAACTGGGCGTGAGCCAAGAGTGAAACTTCAGATCTAGGATGGTTCGACAAAGTGGTGTCAGACCTGTGCTTAGTAGCTGCATTTTTTTTTGGTCATTTTTTTCTCTTTTTTTGCAACACACAGAGGATAAAATAAACAAGCCCATCCTGACCATCACAAAGACTAAATTCCCCAGCGAGCAGCAGCTTGCTTTCAGCCGCCCTGCAAAGCCCTTTAGGTGCTGGCCCGCGGTCCTGCAGCGCTCGGCAGCAGGCGCATCCTCGGTGAGTTTGCTCCCCGTGACATCAGCTGCCAGCTCCCAGCGCCAGGATGTGGCACGGGGCTTTGCTTTCTGCACGAGCTGCCTTTCAGCTGGAGAGTGGCAACCGCTCATCCTCCTTCATAATTTTTTTTTTTTTTTTGGCGAACGGCGTCATAAATAACTGACAGATCCCAGCTGTTTGGAGTTATGGTTTCTGATGGAGTGACAGCTGCTCCCAATCCCCCAGTCATCACCCCGGCAGTTCTGGAACATTTCAGCAACATAAAAATCATTGGAGATAATTTCGGTTTTGCATAATTTGGTTAGGCAAGCTGTGATTTAATGGCAATTATGACCTCCGAGGCAGAAGATGAGCTTGGAGGCTACTGGCTTCACACGACTTTAGCTCGGGGTGCAGTGCCAGGGATGTTCCAGGGAGAAGGTACTACAAGAAGAAACCCTTCTCCAGCGGCTAGAAATTGTCTTCCTTCACTGGCAAGTAGAAAGACTGTTCCCAGAGGAAGAAGCATACAAGGAAATTTGGAAGGAATATTGTTAAGGAAAGCTTTGGGAAGAAGCTGGTGCCAAAAGACGCCTCAGGAGGTACCTTTCAAAGAAAAACCAAGGAAAGGCTTTACACTGGGGAGTGCTGTAGCCCCTACAAACCCTTCTGTGTCACCGGTACCTCACGTAGTGACTAGTATAAACCTCCTCTTGGTCACCCTGAGCCCACTTTGGTAGCCCCAACATTAAAAAGCAAGTCCTCCTCGGGTGACCAGGATGGGAGAGCCAGCTAGCACGGGGAATGGGCCATGCCCTTTGCAGGCAGCTGCCTGCTTTGCAGGCACTGCCCATTGGTCTCCCCTCTTAGGGGGTTTCTCTTGCTCTGGGCTGTGTTGCCTCCTCTCCTGGTGCTCCTCAGCCATCCCAGAGCCCCCTGGTTTGCATTTCTCCAGCGGTGACCGACCGGAGCAAACCCTTGGTCAGCCAGGCTGAGCCGGGCAGGCGGTTGAGGATGGAGAACAGTGCTCAGGAGCTCTGAGGACATCATGGTGCTTCAAGAGGAGCAAAATGTTGCTTAACAGCAGAACTGGCCTTTGTCTGGAGCTGAGAAGATCCAATTTCCCCCCCTCCATCACTGCTGTCAACCAGCTTGGAGTTTGCTGTGAGCTAAAGCTCAGGGCAGAGACCTGAGGTCAGCAGCACCCCAAAATCAAGTTCCTTTAGGACATCACAGATTCATTTTACATTTGCTGACCCAGTATCTGGAGCTATTCACCTTCCTCCACCAAAGTCGAGGCCAAGGTCACCTGGAAGTTTCTGGATGGTGGTCATTAACTCCTATTGCAGTTTGAAACCAGACCATAAATTTCATAGTGTAATAATGTAAAAATCAATAACTCTGTTTGAAACAATAGCTTTGTCTTCCATTTCAGCCAGCTCTGGTATCTCCCCACGGACCACGTCCCTCTGAATCACACAAATAAAGAGAGAGGAGCAATGGGTGGCGGGGCGGCTGCTCTCCTGCCAGGTGCCCGGCCCCTCCGTCACTACGGATTCAATTACTTAATTTATTCCTCTCTTGCAGTTAAACTCGAGGATGATTTAAAAGGAGGGGGGGAAAAAAAAAAAAGAGAGCCTTTTATGCTCAGTCTCTCTGACATCCCGTCCGACACAGCATCCCTGAAGCTTTCCATGTGAGGGATGCCCGAGCCCCCCCTGCCCATCGCCATGGGCAGCACAGCCAAAACCCAAAACACTCCTGGAAAGGTGCAGCACCAACTCACATGAGCAGGCAAAAAAATTCAAAGTCCGCTCTTTACCAGCTCTGGTTTTCTGGGCGAAGGAGGTCTGGCTTCCTTTGCTTGCCTATTTTTCGTTGTTTGCTGTAGCACTGACTCGAAATATACATCGAGAGGCAGGATTGTCTTTCACATGTTGGTGGATGTGTGATCCTCAAAAACAAATTAGCACCGATTCACTTCTATATAGAGTGCAGCCATCAGGGAATCACTCCTGAATTCACAGCGAAGGAAAGTAATAATGCTTCCAGCACGCTAATCCTCTCCGAGAGCAGCCCCTGAACTCTCTCCTGGTGCTGGAGGCACCACTGGAAATTACAATTGTACTGAAAAAATAATAAATAAATACAGAAATTGGCAGGGTTTGTGCTGGTCCGGAGGATTTGTACCCTAATGTGGAACTCCCTGTTTAATTAGCACTCCTCTCTGTGTCTGCATCTCCTCCTCCTGCTGCTTGAGCTTAAGAAAAAGGGGAAAAAAAAAAGGAGGCCAACAGTGGAAGTGGCTGTGGGATTGGAAACTCAGCTATAGAAACTTGTTCAATTTAAATGCTTGTTTCAGGACTAACATATGCAGAAACAGAGGGAATGTAGAGCATGTTTTCCCCGTGTAATCTGCTGCGCTTAACCCCAGTTTGCAGTACGCCTTCCACTGCAGCAATGCCCTTGGAGTACAGCTGCAGTCAGATGCTACCGGTCCTATGGCTGCAGGCACGGGGCACAAACCCAGTAGCTCTGGGTTAGGCTGCAGAGCCTAACATCCAGTGTTTGGGAGAAGATTATCTAAATCAGAGGCTGGGCTGCTGCTTGCTTGGGGTTGGAAGAGAGTAGAATAGAATAGAATAGAATAGAATAGAATAGAATAGAATAGAATAGAATAGAATAGAATAGAATAGTTCAGTTGGAAGAGACCTACAACGATCATCTAGTCCAACTGCCTGACCACTTCAGGGCTGACCAAAAGTTAAAGCTTGTTATTAAGGGCATTGTCCAAATGCCTCTTAAATACTGACAGGCTTGGGGCATCGACCACCTCTCTAGGAAGCCTCTTCCCGTGTTTGACCACCCTCTCAGTGGTCAAACAAAGTGCTTCTGAATGTCCGGTCTAAACTGGTGCAGCTTTGAACCACTCCCACACATCATACCACTGGATACCAGAGAGAAGAGATGATCTTCTTTTCCTGACTCTCCTTTCCCTGCTGTCAGAGGGTTTATTGTGCCCCTGTGTCTCATCCCATTGCGCATGATGGACCGGCATCTCAAAAGCCACTGGGACTTTCCTGGAGCAGAGGCATGCTGCAGGGAAATGCACATCTCTGTTTACACATGGATGAGTCGAGTCCTTGGATTCTGCTGCAGCTGGAGGTGTCGATGGACACCAGGTTGTTCCCACTCCTCCGAGAGATGATGGCATGGCCCAGGGGACACCCCAAGCATGGCGCCCATAGATACTGCAGGATTTCAGGCATGGCCAGGGGCTTCACCGGCTCCTGGTGCTGCCGGCCTGACCCCCAGCAAGCACCAGGCATCCTCTGCTGGTCCCTGGCACAGGACGGGGCTCTGGTGAGATGTGCCAGCAGCCTGCAGTGAAGCTGGGCCAGGAACTGGCAAAGGACAGAGACATCTTGAGGTCCTTGAGAAGGGACTAATAATTCCAATTGCCCCGGAGGAGAGAGAAATACAGGAGGATGACTTGAGCTTAGTGGATTGTCTCAGGGGATCATCAGATACTTCCACTCCCTTTTTGTCCTGAGGTGACAAGTTTTCTTTCCCATTCACAGAAATGCAAAGTAGTTCATTCACAGAAGTAATAAGAACGGTGTCCTTTGTAAAACAGCCGGCTAGCAAACCCTCCGAGGTGCTTTACAGCAAAACAATTGCAGATGAAATGACAAAACCCACCCCAGATGAGCGCCAGCCAGATCAGTATCAAATGCTGAACAAGCTCCTGTGTAGCGAAAGCAGATTCACCAGATCATTTCCCTGCCAGTGGCTGGTTACGACCTACGGAGGGTTTCTTTAGGATCAGAAATACAGCCAGAACAGAGCAAATGTGAGATGGAAGAGCAAAGTGACATCTGCCCAGGCTCTCAGTGCACGCTCGGCTGCCACACCATCCAGCCCATATCCAAGGGAGATGCAAAAACCAGAGGCTGCAGAAAACTGGAGGCTGTAGAAAACCAGGGATGTGCTGGATGGACCTTTACCTGGATGGAGCAGGGAGCGAATGATGGCTTGAAACAGGGAGGTGAAGGGCCCTTCTGCAGTGTTTTTATGCTAGCATAGCTAATAGGGAGAGCATTAGCTCTATAAACGTGTAATCCTGCTGAGGTCCTGACCCCAGCAGTGTCCTGTGCCACAGAGATCCACAAGCCAATTACGTACCGTGCCGTGTAGGCTCCCTTTCATCCCTTTTCAGTCTTTCTGCATTTCAGATTTACTGGATGTCCTTGCGTTTGGTGGAGAAGAGGGCAAATTGGAGCCTGTCATGTATCTTCTTCCCCATTCAGCAGCATATCATTCTGCCTGCAGCAGGGGGGAAGGAGACTGATGGGCGGGCATCAAAGCCGCCAGCTCTTGTCGCATTTTCTTCCCTCCCCCCCCCAAAAAAGGTGATGGCGTCATTTGGAGTTCAGCCCGCAGCCTCAGGTCTCTCTCCTGCACCCAAAATGGGTAGCACCACCTTTCCCCAGGTCCTTGGTCTCCTCTTAGGGTGGGTGCATGATGCCATGAGCCCTCCCAGTGAACCTCCCTGCGGGTCAGCAGCCAAGCGAGCACCACGGACACTGGCAAAACCCCATCCCCACCAGAGACGTGTGCCGGCACGCTGGGTCGTGAGCGTGGCTGCCTTTCAGAGACCTCTCCTGTGCTTTGCACTGAACTTTTTACCGGCTTGTGAAAAGCACAGCGATAAAAGCAGAGCAGTGTGAATAGCTGCACTCTGCCGCTCCTCTGCCCATCATCCAGGGCCAACCTGCACCTCGCACGGGGCCGTTAGGAGGTTTAATGAGCCGGTGGGGAGATGCCGCATGCCCAGTTAGATGTCGGGTGTCATTACGCTCCCACACGGCTCTCGGGGTGCGGGGGGGTGTGGACGAGCTGAGGACTGGGGAGGGGAGTCACCGCTCGCTGAGCACCAATGCTTTGCCAAGCCCCTGAAATTTGTACGGTTGGATGGCGGGTGGCTGGAGCGGTGGGGAGCTGGGAATTAGTCTGCAAGTAATGAACGTGATCGGGACATGGCACTTTGCTAATATCCTGCTTTGTCTGGCTCTGATGCCAGCATTTCATCCCAAAATATCCCCCCGCGCATCCCCTGGGAGTGGACTTTGTGGAGATGCAGCACATCCCCCAGCGCCACACAAGTGCCTGCATTAAAAGCTTAATAAAAATAGCTTGTTAACGGGATGCGTTGCCATCACCGGTGGCTTGCGAGCTCACTGCCGATCTCTGTGCCTCGAATGCAGCGAGGCCAAGTAATTACGGGATGGGGGCTGCAAGGTCTCAACAGTCTAATTTCTATTAATTATAGCCCGCATGCAATCCGGTCGCAGTGGAAAGGGGAGACGGGGAGATGGTAAATCGTTGCAGGGGCTGGGAAGGGGCTGAAAGATGGTGGTGCCGACCCAGCAGCAGCCGAAATGGCTGGGCCAGCCTCAGTGGGGAGGTATTTATGGCAAGAAGCAACAGGCCAGGCTGTATGGAGTGATGGGGATGTTTTACCCTCAGTCTCCTCCTATTGTGTTGCTTAAATGCACATTTTGCAAAGTTGAAACAAATCGCAAACAGCAGAAATCGTGGTTTTTAAGGGGGGAAAAAAAAAAAAAAAGGAAGATCTTGGCAGAAGGATAAAGGAAGGCAACTGAAATGCTCATTAAAACTGAGGGGCTCCATTTCCCTGTCCAAGTGGCCACATCTTCTCCGGAGGCTCCCAGATGCTTTGAAATGCCTTGTCAGACAATGCCTTTCATCCTACCTGATGCTGGCTAAATTCATGGACCCAGAAATTTTTGCTGGAAATGGGAAAGAGGGAGCAACTCCATTCTGACTTTTCACTTCCCATCTGATCGCTGTTGATACAATTTATTCCTATGACAGCATCTGCTGCTTTCATGGGTTTTTTATTCTGAAGTACAACTCATCTTTGTTAGTCCCATTTTCAGGCCTTTCATCATTTGAGTCACAACATAAAAGGCATTTAAACACTCCTGCTTGGAAACCAGGCTGGGGGAGAGGGTGGGAGCGAGAAGACCATGTGTCCCCAGCCCCAACCCTCCTCCAGCACAGGATGGGGTGTCCCGGTGTGTCACAGCCCCACCACACTTTCCCCATGCCTCCTGCCAAGGACAGCAGCAATGGGAGCGACGTGTTTCCATTTTAGAGTGATGCTGTGAAATTCAGATGTGGTTCTTAGGGGCGGCTTCACGCACAGCCCTGCGTCCTGCCTCTCTGCCAGAGCAGTATCTCTCCTAGCCACTACCAAACCCCAAATGCTCCGTGACCTCCTCATCAGCCAAACCTCTTTTCAGACAACTAATTGCTTTTTGCTGCTGCAGCTCCAGCCCAGGCTATGTTACATGGCTCCCTATGCCCCCATGCCAGGGGGCATCGGCCACCCCTCGCAGCCACCCACACCCCCTCTGAGCTCACTGGGGCCTCTCATCCCCACCGGTGCCAGCAGATCCCGCTCTGCCCTGGTATCTGCCGAGCTACTGGAGGCATCGGGGAGTTCGCAGCTACCCACAGAGACCTACTGGAGTCTAATAATAGCGCCGTAGTGTCGCACCAGTGGAGAGCTGGAACAGCTACGTCTGGCAGGGAGAGGCTACCGCTGGCTTCCTCTGCCTGCCTGGGCTCCTGCCTGCTCAGCTGGAAGAGAAACACCTTTCCCAGGAAGCTCGGCCCTGCCCAGCTCCTCTCCAGCCTGGCACCCAGCTCCACTTCCCCCTGCAGCCCCCGCTGTGGCTGACAGCCGACTCTCCACGCGACAAGGGTCCCCTGCCAAAAGCAGCGTGGCTCACACCGCTCCCCAAAACCCTCCTCACGCAAATGCAGGGGACACCGGGCTCCACTCCTGCGGCAGGATTTGGCCCCCATGGAGGAGCCACCGGGGTTGCAGGACGGGCAGCACCCACCCCACCACGTTCCCACCTTGGTGCTGGTGTGAGCATCCTTGGGGTGCAGTGGCCTGTCCCACTCCCACTTTGATTCCCCTGCCGTATTTTTCACTCCAGCAAGGGCCAAGCTTCTGCCGGTCTCCAAAGGGCTTTCTCTGGGGGCACTTACAAAGAAACCCCTGACAAATTTTCCCATGCTGTTGCTCTCCCGGCGGGGGCACAGAGCAGCACCTGAACATCCTCAAGCAACATCCCCCATCCCACCCAGCATCTCTCACCCTTCCTTGGATCCCGTCCCTCATCCCCAAGCTCCCAGGAAAACAAGCGCAGCTGGAAACTGTGCTGCCACTTATTGGAATAACCTTTCAGGTTTCATTTAACGCTGCTCGCTTCCCACCCCACCTTCCCATCGTCAGCACTTTACTAATTGCAACTTTTAACTCATTGTGCCCAGGAAGCCCGAGAGCGGCTGCTGCCATAAGGACACAGGGTCCCTCTGCTCCCCGTCGCTGCTCCCTCCCCCAAACGAAGGGCCAGCCTAACGAAGGGTCACGCAGGCAAACACCGCACCGACTGCAGCCCATACGGTCCTATTTCTGCTCCCGGCTCACCCCACGAGCTTCCCACTTTGGGAAAAGAGCAATGCATCCTGGCAGACCAAAAATCCCAGGCAAATTCCCAGCTGTTGCCTGGGAGTATAAATCAGTGCATCACTGGGCAGGGAGGAGGCAACAGATCCCGACGGCTATCCGAGCGCGCTGCCTGCCTGAGACTTATTAAATTATGGCTCTCAAGTTCAGCATCTGAGCCTGGTGCGGCGGGACCAGGGCCGGGAGGGAGGCGGGTTACAGCCCCCTAATTCAATCATGGGGCAGAGGCGATGGCGCAGGCGGAGGGGGAGAAGAGTTGTCGCTGTTGATACAGAGAGATCGAGGCTTCAGCAGCCTTCCCGGCTGGCTCTGCCCCCCGGCTGCTCACACAGCTCCCAGCTGTGTTTCCTAAAACCCCAGGAATGACCCTGTGTCTCTGTTAAGGGCTCTGGGTGCAATGAAGCCGCAGTCCCATGTCTGGTCCAGCCACGGTGCTGGTGGGGGGGGGCGGGACATCGGTGCCACCGCACGGGTTTGCACTAATCAAAGACCACTCACAAGGAAAGGTGGGATGCTCCTGGCCCTGCCACCACACAGCTTCCAGTACAAAGAGAAAACAGGCCAAGAAACCACCGTTTCAGGAGAGCCTGAGGTGTTTTTTTTACATAAGTCCAAGAAGCAGGGAAGGCAAAAGATGAAGTGCCATTTCCCAACTGACACCATGAACCAGTGAGCGTGACTAAAACTTGGGGAGGGGACAATGCACAATGGGGACATGCATTTCTGCTCTGCCCAGGGGTTCAGGTACCATGGTGATGCGCATAGCATCGAAACTTCGACAGCTACTCAGGGAGATGAGGAGAGAGGGACACAATCAGGTGAGAAAGAGAGAGGAGGGAGCTGGGAAGGCAAATGCTTTCCCTGAAAGCATTGACAAGGTCAATGATTAAAAGTGGAGCAGAGCGAGGATTTAGCTCAGGCAAGGGAGTCAGACTGCACTGGGATGCTCGGCGGGAGGAAGACAAACGCCCGGCTCCCACACTGGCACCAAATTACCCAGCTGAGGGCTAAGTGAGATACAGAGACAAGGTCGTGGTCCCACTGGAGCAGCGAGGGCAGTGTGGGAGCTCTGGCTGGACTGGCTGCTGCCTTTGCAGCAGCAAATTCAATCGTGGTGAATAACAGAGTGGAACAAAATCCAGCAATGCAATAAAATCGCCCGGCATCTTGTTCACCTGAAGCTGAGCAAGTGCAAGCAGCTGGGGTTTGTGCAGGAGGCAGCGTGGCCTCTGTGGGTAACCTCGTGTCTGAGAAGCCCAGCACGGGGAGGGAGGGTTTTAAATGGCTTTGCGGGTGCTTTCCACAGGTGACAGGTCACCCCGCTGCTACCAAGGCTCCCAGGGAGAGGAGTGGGACCGTCGGATTTCTGAGCAAGGGAGAGATGCTGATTCCTTAAGAAATGGGGAGGCAAAATCCAATTGTGCAGCATCCGTGGTTGCCATTAACCTGTCTGTGTACTCCCACGGCCGCCCATTCCTCTCCGCCTGACAGCCGGGGCTGCCCAGCACACGCTGCCCCGGCCGCCCAGGGATTTGTTTCTGCCTGCTGCAGCGACACAGCCAGCTCTGCTGAACTGTGCCGCAGGCGTTTCTCCAGTGCTTTGCTCTTCTTCCAAAATGGAGAGCCGGCTAAATGTTCCCCGGTGAGCTGGGGAGCCATGGCATGGATTATCAGAGCAGGAGAAATGGTGGCAGCACGTGGTGGGCAGCTGCAGGAGGAGCTGCCAGAGCAAACCACAGCTCCAAACCCCAAACCTGAGGCCAGGAAAGAAAATTACATTGGATGGTCCTCAAAGGACGGTCCTTGGGATAGTTGGCATTCAGCTCGTAGCATCATCTCCAGCCGGCACAGCCCAGCACGCTCACGGCACATGGCAGGGCTCTGAACACTCGCTCGACGGCAGCTTTTGAGGCTGGTTTCGGAAGCACGGGTGGGTTTGTGCCAGAGGAGGTGGCTGGGTGGGTGTTAGAGGGGTCATCACTGCGGGGTGTTCGGCTGGAGCCCCCTCAGACGTGCTGGCAGCGGCTACCAGGGAGGAAAGGCGGCATCTGGACCTGCAACGCTCAGCCCCGCGCTCGCCCCGGCCTGTGAAAAGGCTGAAAGCGAGCTGATGGAGAGAGCAGGGGAGGAGAGGTGGGGAGGAGGTGCAGCCGGCCCCACCAGCCACCTCGTCTCTCTGCATCCCAGCTCCATTTGCAGATTTATTAAATCAAGAGCCAATTTCGACGTAATTTCTTTCAAGCGGCTCCACCTCACAGGTGTGCGGAATTTATTTGAGATAAAGAAAACCATTACAGAGAGACAGCAATCTTCAAAGACCACCTCGGAGACCTGAGAGAAATAAAAACACTAGCCCGTGCAAATGTGCAATTAAGTTTCAAAATACTCGTGTTTCATGAAAAGCTCCGTCCCTGCAGAGAACAGGCCTTTAAGGCAATTTTCCCAAACCCTATTCAGCATTCACTCAAAAATGCTTTTTAAAAACAACGTGTGATTTTTTTTTCCCTCTCTGCCTCGCTCCTCCTCCCCCCTGTGCTTGCTCCATCACTCCCAGGTGGGACCCAGACAGCTCCGACGGGGACACAGTTCCTCCCCGTTTGGTGGGGGATGTGGGGTGCAGGGGGGTCCTATTCATGCAGGGCACAGCTCCGTCCCATCGTCCAGTCATGCCAGATCCACAAACCAGGAATTTTTAGAGCCAGGTTTGTTATTCAGGGAGAGCGTGACACCAGCGCGGCTCTGCCTGGGGACGGTTTGCTGGCTATTCCCAGCTGCTGGAGCTTCGCATCCCTTATTCATGGGTCACCCTCTGCTCAGTGATTAATTAAAAATGCATAATTAACCTGTGGAACGCACTGCCACGAGGTATCGGGGAGGCCAGGAGCTTAGCAGGATTCGGGAGAGGATTATATGTTTAAATGGATAATGAGAACATCTGCTGGTACATTAACAGGGATCAAGCAGAATTAGGGAGAAGAGCCCGGCTCGTCGCCAGCACAGGGTGCGGGAGGGCACCCCCGGGGCTGGCTCCAGGGGGGCATCACCGGTCCACAGCAGAGACACCAACACGCCCGTGCACACTTGGGGAGCGAGATTTCAGGGCTGAGCAGGTGTGCTAGGGGACGAGGCCGTGCCGCTGTGGGGCTGGTTGCCTTTGGGCTGGAGGTGGCCGCCCGGGATGGTGGCATGGTCACCATGCTGGCAACTCCTTGCCAGAGTCCCCAGCCCAGCAGCTGCCTCTTGTTCTCAGAGGGCTGTGGGGTGCTGGGGGCTGACGCTGACCCCTGAGGACACCCTGATAGCTCTGCCACAGCATCCTTAAAACCCCGGGAGAGCATCCATCAGCTGCAGCACCTCCTGCAGATGGTGCCACGCTTGCATGCGAGGAGAAGGGCTTTGCAGCTCGTCCGTGCTGCTGTCGGTGAGCTCCAATGTTACGGCACACAACCAAGAAGCCAAGGAAAGAGCAGGGGACGCAAGACCAGGCCTCAGCCAAGCTCCAGGCCAGCTCCAGGCGTGCGGCCCATGCAAGGAGCAGTTGCTGGAGGTCTCCAGCCTCCAGACAGCATGTGGCTCCCAGGGCTGAGCCTGGCACAGAGCCTTCTGCCCGTTGCAGCATCCCCCATCCACCTTGAGCTCCACGCCGGTACACAGACACCTCCCACCACCCCACCTTGCACGGGTGGCACAGACCACTTGCTTTGCTTCATTTTTTTTCCCCCAGTCACGGAAGTTTTCTTGGGAAAACCTGGCAGACAAGCCAGCAACTGCAGAGCAAACTCCAGGCCGACGGCAGGATTATTAAATCCCCATTCACAATCCCCTCTAGGTTCAAGCAGCTGCTCTTCTGCATCGTAAATCTGCCGCTCCATCGCCAGCACTAACTGACGGTTGTGCAAGGCCTGGGAACCACGACGCCTTGGGGTGCAGAAGTGCTGAATTTCAGCAATGTCCCCAAGATCTGGGGGTATCCTCAGCCCTTCACCCAGCAGCATGACCAGGGCAATGCCAAGCACCCGGCACAGCTCCAGCTTTGCAGCATCTTGGAGCAAGGAAAGGAGCATCCCCTGCCTGGGGGAGATGCTGGAGCCCAGGGGATGCTCAGGTCTCCTGGCAGGACCTGAGATGCTCCCGCTGCCCCTTTGCAGCATTTTGGTAGTGACGCCACAGACGCAGCAAGATGGGGTGACCGAAGGCATTTTGGGTGTCGCAGCACCCCCCTGGCCTCGTTGCTTGTCCCCCAGGACGAGGTGGCTGCAGCACATCGTGCTCAGCCTGCCGAGCGTGGAGGGGGCCTGCCGGGCCAGGGTTAATCTCGTTGTCACACTTTCCCTCCTTCTTGCTGGCTCTGCGCGCTTTGACCCGCTGTGAAATTGTGGCCAACAGCACTGAATATTTTAAGAGCAGCAATGCAGTCATGGCCGCGCAGCGGAGCAGCAAGGCAGGCCGGGAGTTGGGCTGGGCCCTCGCCTCCCCCCCACCACCGCCAACCCATTAGCACAGTTCAGGGAAACCTAAAAAATTCAAAAGACACTGAAATATGCAGCATTTTGCTCTCCCTGGAAATGACGCGCTTCGCTTCCCAGATGCTCCCGAGTAGGAGGTTGTAAATAAGCAGCTTTATGGCACGGGGGGTGTTGCTGACGGGGATGTGGGCTGCTGCAGAGCCCAGATTGACACCCCAGTCCCCACCCTGACCTTTGCTGGGGACAGGTCCATGCTCGGACTGAGGACAGACCTATGCCCACTGGCACTGGTGTCCATCCTCGCTAGTGCAGTGCGGAGGTACCAGACATTAAAGGACCTTCACCTCTCTGTCCTTGGCCTCTGCCAGCTGCTCTCTGCCCCCTTCTCCCTGGGACATCCCCTCACTGCATCCCTCCTCCCCTTGGTCGGCCGGCCGGCCGGGATGCGGGTGCCGCAGGACCTGACGCAAACGCCTGTCCTCAGCACTTCTGCTATCTGGGGCACTGTGAGCAGCAGCGGCCAGGAATTAAATAAGAAAAAAAAAAAAAAAAAAGCCCTATTTGCATAAACCTCCCAAAAAGAGGAGCTGGAGACTCAGTCTGGAAAGCCAGAGCGGCTGCGAGCATCAGACAGGGACCACCGGAGCTGCGAGCGAGTGCAATAAGTAGGAGGGGAGCCTTGCCTGGAAAAGGACACGCTTTTCCACCGGATCCCTGCACGTCCCCAAAGTGCTTCCCCGAGGCTCAACACCCTGTCCAGGAGTGACATTGGGACACTTTTGCATTCAGGTCTTAAGAGGGCAGATTAATCGCCGTGTGCTGGATCTGTCACGCGCAGGGATATATATTCTTCTCGGAATTTACAAGTAGTTCTGTCTGAGAAATAAACAACCGGAGATAAAAATTACATTGTCACCGTGCAGGTGTGATCGATGGAAGAGACAAGCCCTCGCAGCGCCGGCAAGGTGCCACCGGCACAACCCGCCCAGGGAGCACCAGCCCTCGGGGTGGCCGGGAGATGCCGAAGGGGCGCGGAGGAAGGTGGCAGGGTGCACTCCACCGACCCCAGCCTGCCATGTCCCCATCCCAAAGTCTGGGGAAGGTGGGGACAGCCACCAAGGCTATTCCAAAATGGAGAAGATGCCGAACCCTGGCGAAAACAGTGCTGGTGATGGGTGACCGTGAGGAGCAGCCGCAGGAAGGATGCCTGGGGCAGAGCAGGCAGCGGCAGAGCGGGCTGCACCCCAAGGTCAGCTCCTTGTAAAACCCTCTTGGGCCCCGTCTTGAGCCTTCAACCCTTCTCTCCAGCGTGTTTCCAAGGTCAGCGATGGGCAGAAGTCAGAGCCAGGCAGGCAGCCGCCGCAGTCCCCAGGGACCAAGGTGCGAGGAGAATTAATGTAGTTTACACCAGGCTCCTTTCTAGTTTGGTTTCTCCTTCATCTTTCTCTGCTTCCCGTGGCTGCATTGGCTTTGGCAGGGCTTGTCGTGGAGTACGTGGCTCACCCAGGTCACTGCCACTCCCTGAGGAGGGACAGACGTTGGCTCCTTCATAGCTTAAACCTCAAGTTGCACTGAAAGCAGTAAAAAAGCTCCGCACGGATCCTCTCCCCAGCGTTCAGCACCCAAGGAGCCAGGACCCAGCTCAACCTGCTGGAATGGAGATCCCAAACCCAGCTAGGGCAGCCTGGCAGCCGGTCCCACAACTGCCTTCGGTCTATTAATAAACCCGGAGCAGCTGGTGGAGCCTCCACCGAGCCGGTCCTCGGGATTTATCCACATTGCTCTGCCTTATCAGCCATGCTTTTCACAAGCACTTAAATTCAGGAGGAAAAGGAAAAAGTGAAATCAGATAGAAATGCAGGTCTGTTTGCTGTTTTCTCCAATGAAATGGTTCTGGGTAAACAGCAGACGCCTTTGATGAAATCCCAGCAGGCTTAAACAATAAAGCTGGTTACAAACTCAATCTGGCGCAGATATCAGATCTGAAATTGTTTCAAAAAAACATGTCAACATTTTCTAATGCTGCTGCAAAACTTCCTCGGCACCTTGCCACAAGCCTGCGTCCATGACGCAGGACCCGTGCTGCTGTCCCGGCTCGTGTTGCTCCTGCCATACTTCCCGTGGGGAGTCCTGCCCTGGCATCTCTGCACCCCCCGGCCTGCCTGGAGAGCCCCGAGCTGCGGGAAGATGCTCGGTATCACCTTGGAGACATGAGACAGACCTTCCTGCTCCATGCTCGGGGCACACCAGGTTGTTTTCCAGCTGTAAATCCAGTCGCCATCCCCAGGCGCAGCCTGGCTGGGGCTTTGCGGTGCTGGAGGTCTGGCAGGGTTGGATGAGGGGCATCGGGCAGGGCGGCCGTTCCTCTTGTCCCACCCCAGGGACAGCATTTGGCCCCGGGTTCATCCCGGGTGCCACCAAGAACAATTGACTTTTCCATGGAAAAACAATTTGCAAAGCGCTATGGTGGCAGAAAAGCGCAGCTGGGTGCTCCGCTTGAGTTTTGCCTCCAGTGTGCCACCTCTGCATCCCGCTGGGAACCAGCCACGGCCCAGGGCAGGATGAGGCCGCACGGTGATGTATGGGTCCATCCGATGGAAGGCCTGGCTGGGGGCACGGCTCGGCCCCTCTCCTAAACCTACAGGGACTTTGTCTGGCGGAGGTCGGCTGTGTCAGGGCGGGAGGCGATTTGGCAGCTCCTGTTAACGTGTGCCCCTCTGTCAGCGTTGATGTTGGAGTACCAGGGACCATCCAAACTTGGAAAACACGTGGAGCCAGAGAGTGATGAGGCAAATCTCACGCTGGCGTTGGTGGGGCCAGCCTGCCGGCCGCCCGGCCCCAGCACTTCCCAAACAGGTCAGCACTTGGTGTCTCAGGGGGACACCAGGGGATGCAGGACCCCAGTGGGGACCGAAGTGAGGGGGTGAGAGGCTGCCGAGGAGGTGGTGGCAGGTCTGGGGGTGCCTGGGGCTCCCACAGGCTCTGCGCCTCCATCCACGAGGGAGCTGCTCCCTGAGTGTGGGGACAGACACCAGCTTTCTGCGTTGGAGCCAGCCCTACACGCACCCTGTCCTGCACCCCTGCGGAAGTCCCCAGCCCTGAGCTGATGCCTGACACAGCTCATGTCCTGTGTGGCAGCAGGACAAGGGACAGCTGTGCTGGAGCAGCAGAGCCCTCATCCCTCCTGGGAGCTGGAGAGGACAAAGGAGACGCAGGAGAGGAAAAGCAGGGCAGGAGCAGGAGGAGGAGGAGGAGGGCAGGCAGCCCTGGGGGGCGCGGGGGGCCAAGCCTCGGCTCCGGCACAGCACAGGGGGGGACGTGGCAGACCTGACCCCTCTGCGGAGGTTGCCTTCGCCATCGATCCCTGCTGCACTCAGGCTCATTAGGACTGGGGAGCTGCTGCGAGCGGCTGGCGGAGGAGACAGACGGGGGGAGCGCTCGCCGTGGCTCCCTGGATCGTATTAAATATTTACTTTGTTTTGTTTTGTTTTTCCCAGCTATATTGATCAGAGATGGGGGGGGGGGGGGGGGGGGGCGTGCGGTCGGATGTCAGGAGGGAAGAGCAGAAGCAACGGCTGAGCTGCAAAACAGGGACGGACCCTGCCAGGGTGCTCCCAAGGGCTGCACCCGCTGTCCCCAGGGGGACCCGTTGCTGTCCCCTCCCCCAGAGCTGCTCCCCCCAGATCCATTCATCCCCCCGTCAGGGTCAGGACCAGCATCGCCAGCACAGCGGGGGCTGCAGCAGGGCGGGTCCTCCTCCCCATCCCACGCCAGCCCCATCTCAAGGGATGCAGGACAGGGGGATGCCCAACGCGACGGCACCTCGTGGCAGGGGGTGTCCCCTCGCCCCGGGCCAGGAGGTGCCCCCCGCATCCAGGCTGGGCCCTGGGAGCGGCCGCGCAGCCGTCGCTGTTTCTATTTCGAGAGGAGCTCTACTGGAAAAGGAACAAAAGCCGAGGGAAGCTATAAATAGCCGCCTCCTTCACACCAGCGCCTCCTCCACCCCAGCATCCCATGGCCGGGAAGGGGGGTCCCACAGCATGCAACCACGCTCAGCCCTGCCATCAACACACCCCCCCCTCATTTTCGGGCCGATGTCCCCATCCGAAAACCAGAGGGAATAAAGCGCTGAGGAATATTCACCGCCGAAGCAGAACTGGCTCAGAACAGCGGTTTACCAAGTTGCCCGGTGACTCTGCCCAGCTGCAGCCTGGTTCCCGGGGGGTTTGCTACTGCCCAGCCGGGCTCTGCACCCACAAACACCCCTCAGGGATGGATTCAGCCTCCTGGGGATGCTCCTCTTGCCCCGGCACAGCCCTCCTTGGCCCTGGCTGCGGCTGGCGGGGAGCAGGGAGAGCTCAGCGGCTCGGGCAGACCTACTTTCAAGGCTTTAATCCTTTTTGCTTAAAGGATCTTTTTTTTTTTTCCCCTCTCTCTTTTTTTTTTTCCCTTTTTTATTTTTTTTTCCTTTTTTTTCTTTCCACACGGCAAAGATGGGGTCTGATCAGAGGAGAGACGCAGGGAGCTGACAAGCTGCGGAGTACGGAGAGAAAGGAGAAAGAAATACATATTTATTACCCTCAATTATTAAAAAATAGATAGCAGCAGATCTTAGGCCCTGGCAGAGGCACTGCGGAGCCGTTTGTCTGAGGACTATTTTGTTTTTTAAATTCCATTGAAATTATAATATGCCGGGCTTGTTAGCACAAACACCCTGGCACATCCCTGCCGAGGGGGGATCATCCCAGCCCCTCTCCCAGCTCCGGTGTGCTACCCACAGGGCGGCCATGTCCAGCACCCCACGGGCTGCTGAATTTGCAGGCAGCGAGGAGGCAGGGCGGCCTGGGGGGAGCAGGAGCTGGTAGCAGCAGGCAGTGGATGCAGCCAGCAGCCTTTGTCCCCCTCTGCCTTCACACCGGGGGACCAGAGGGGCTCTGCTCTGTTCAAGTGCATCCCAATGCCCAGATGCTCATTGACACCTGGCCGGGCAAAGGCCTTGTGGACAAGGGCTCATCCGGGCCACCACGGACTCATCGCATGGCCAGAAAGCCACTGGGATATTCTCCATGCCCAAGGATGGGCTTTGCACTTCTTGGATGGCACCGTGGGGGTCCCATGGCCATGGGGCTGGGGTTTCCCCAAGCAAATCAGTGGAAACGCCGGTGCAAACACGGCTGGGAAAAAAAAAAAAAGCGGTTCTCAAGTGCGGCACACGGGGCTGGCGGAGCCGCTGGCACCTCCCCTCCGCTTGCAGGGCTGCCTCCGTAAGGAGCCCTGCCAGCGCAGCAGCCAAATTCCCTCCTGCTGCTGCTCCCCAGTAAACAACGGCTGCAGCCTCCCCGTGCGATGGTGGTGCTGGGACTTGGGGTGCACATGGAGCATCTCTGATGCCCTCCGGCTCCAGCGCCACGCTCTCCCTGTGGCCAGACACTGCTGGGATGCGATGGACCATCGCAGACCCCCAGCCTATTGTGCCATCACCACTCTGGGGCCGAAACCTGCTGCCGTCCCATCCCACTGGCCATGAGCTGGGCAGAGAGACGGGGCCCTGAGTGCAACCAGCTTTCAGTGCTGGGAGTCACTGGGGTGGTCACGGCACTACCAGCCCGGGCAGGAGCAACACAAAAAAAGCTTCTCACCAAAGCCGGGCTGACTCCAAGCTGCCGTGCCCACTCTGAGCCGCTGTGCCAGCACCACCGGGAAGCAAGCAGCCGGCGGGCACATGTGCTGTTAAAGAGGAAAAGGAGCTTTCTGCACCAAATGGAGCATTTTCTACTTAATAACCCCCCAATCCTAATCTGCGCAAAGAAGATTGCCCCCTGCATCTCCCTGTCCTGCATCTGCCGCTTGCCGCTGCCCGCACTTAACACGCGGGCAGAGCCACGGCTGCCCGATCAGCACATGCCCTGCCCTCGGCAAAACGGGCAGGAGAAAGCCCAGCTGCTGGGGAGGGCAGGCGATGCCCAGTGCTGGGCGCAGGCATCTCCTCCATCAGCGCTGAGCCTCCATCATTTGTCATCAGTAAAAATAATATTCCTAAAAGTGTCCCCCCTGATTGTCGGGCGGCAGGCGCAGGGCTGTGGGTTTCCATGGCGATGCTGTTCCATAGAGATGGTACGGGGGATCGGTGCTTCCTCAGTTTGGGAGATGGGACGTGGCACCCACATTGGAGCGGGGATGGCACCAGCTGCGCTGTTGGCAGAGGGACCTGAGGCCAAACCAGCTCGTCACCCCTTGGGCTTGGGCAGCATCACCCAAAATAGCAGTGAAGGAGCACCCTCACCCGAGAGGATGAGGATGTTCCTGCATCCCAGTGGTGCCCCCGGGGCCGTGCCCTGCACCCCCTGCCCACGCCAGCAGACAGAACCCCCAGCTCCTCCTCACTGACTCCCACCAGCGTCCTGCTTGCTCCCGGCCCCACGGGTCTCCCTGCCACCTCCCAGCCCCTCACTTGTTGCCTTCGCTCTTAAATCAGACACTAGCCTCCTTTGGTGGGTGCCCAGTCAGGGCAGCATCTCACCTGTCCCAACGTGCTAGAAACCCGACCAACAGTCACCATTGCTTGGGTGTTGGTGCCTCGCCTGCCTGCCACTGCCTGCCGCTCCACCAAAGTGCTTTTTAAAGACATAATCTGCTGTTAATAACCAGAGTTTATACCGAACGCAGCTAAGCCCTGGGATTCCACTTTGCAAACAAAGCTGGAGTTTTCAGCTGTTTGGGGGCGGCTGGAGCAGCTCCCCGGAGTGGGGATGGGGAGCAACGTCACCCAGGGGTGCCCCGCTGTAAGGCAGAGTGGGATGGGTGCTGTCCCCAGGGACGTGGGGCTGAAACAGCCGTGTCCTGGGTCACTCCTCTGCAACAGGGGGCGGGGGTTGCCACCGCACTGCTCCAGGGCTGGTCGGGAGCTGGCAACACCCTAAAGCATGGGTGGCCCTGGCCCTACCCAGCCACCACCATGTCCCTCCAGGCTCCCACGCCTCCCTGCCTGGTTTTTGCCTCCAAAGAGGGTTTTGGCTGCCAAAACCCATCAACGCTCTGGCTGTTTCCAGAATCCCTGCCCAGCCTTGAGGCAACAACATCCCACTCGAGGCCTCATCCTGCACACCACAGGGACCCACTGCCTGCGGCTCTGGATCCTGTGCCGCTGGCTCCAGCACCAACGGGTGCCTTGGGGAAAGGTGGGTGTGAAATCACACCGGAAAATGCATATTTTTACATTTCCCCGGCAGGTTCACCGGTGTTTTTAGGGCAGTGTTTTGAGGCCACCTGGAGTGTCACCCACAGCCTCGAGCACCTGGATGGGACCGTGGGGCACTGGGTGTGGCACTTATAGGCAAAAAGTGGGAATAACATTTAGCAGAGTGTGGCCACGGCTCTGACCCTGCCAGGCTCCAGCAGCGCGGGTCACTGAGTGGCGACGGCTCCTTCGCATCCGGGCTCCAGCTCCAGCCCCAGGCAGCTCTCGCCTGCCTGATCCTCCCTCGTTCCCCCACAGCACCACCGCAGGGACAGCCTGGGCCACATCCTGACACACCCCCCCACCCCCAGCCACCCCCCCCTTACTTCACCAGGCACAGAGAGCTTGTGGCTTCCTCTCAGCTCTTTAGGAAATTAAACTTTTATAAGCAGAAAGGTTTCTGGGCTCTCGGCTCCCCAGCGCAGGAACCGCAGCCCAGCCTGTGCCCGCACCCTGCCCGTCGGCTGCTCTGCTGCAGGGACAGACAGGGCCTGGACGCCCCGTCGATGGGCTGAGCGATGGCTGGGACGGGGACAAGGCTGCCCGTGACCTTGGTGTCATCCTTGACCTGGAAATCTCCTTCTCCTGCGTCGCCAGTGTTGCACTCCTGCCTGCGGCCACCTCCGGCAAAGTGCAGAGCGCTGCGCCAGCCCTGCCGACACCCTCACCCAGGCTGGAGCTGCACCTCATGCTGTCACCCACTTCCACGCCACTGATGACGTCCCAGTGCCCAAAATCCACCCTGAATCCCACCAGGGCTGCCTGGTGCCTCACTGGCTGGAGCTCACAGGGTGCAGGAGGCCCAAAATGCCCCCGGGGCATCGCAATGCTGCCCTGGCCACGCGGCCGCTGCCTGTCCTGCCGCAAACGCCTTTGCCCCACGTGGCACCACGTGCGAAGCTGTCCCCCCCCATGAGCGGGCACATGGAGCTGCTTCCCCTGGGAATGTCACCCGCAGCTCAGCTCCCACCACCCCAAGCCCTGCCATGTCCCCCAGCCCCAAGCCCAACCCCGGTTCCCCAGCAGCAGGACGGGGAAGGCGGTGGCGGTGCCACCATCAGCCTGCGCCGCCTCCCACCAGCGCAGCCTTGTGCTGCCACATCCTTCGACAAGGCCAGTGGCCCCCGGGCCCCACCAAGGGGTTTGGCCGCAGCCCCGCACCCCGGCAGCAGGTCTCCCCCTCACTCCCCATGTGGGGTGCCCCCTCCACACCCTGCTTGGGGCAAATGCTGGGGACCGGGACCCCCCACCCGGTGACACCGGGCCACGGTGAGACGGGGAGGGGGGAGAGTCTCTCGGCGGGATGGAGGCCTCCTCTAACTGCCTGTTGAATTATTCAGGAATGGCATTAACTTATAAATGAGTGTGTTTGACTGATTTTGTGGTTGATGTACAGATAAATTCTAATGAAAGACAGCTACAAGATTTTAAATTATTAATTAGACTGCCACTTAACAAAGCCTATTTGGCACTCTATTTCCTTGCTTAACAAGACAAAAACTTTAAGAATAGGTTTTGCATTAGCCCACAGGCTCTTCAATTTGCATTTTGTTTTTCTAGCTCCAGAAATGAAAGCTGTACATCTTGACCTTAAACAGGCTACCCCTGGTGGGATGCAACCCTGCCGGCAGCCTCGTCGCCTGACTCCACCTCGGGCTTCCAGTTTCCCAGCCTGGATGATGCTTTTCCTTCAGCCGGTAGCACCGGGGCTGGGAACCGGGGCTGGGAACCGGGGCTGCTCCGAGGGCTCGGGGTTTATTCTCAAGACTGCAGCTCGATTGGGTTAATACGCCGAACAAAGCCGAGGCGAGAGACGGGGAGAGGAACATCCGAGCGCGAGGCCCCGCAGCCACAAGGTGACATTCCCCCCAGTGGGAAAAAGCATCCCCGGGGTGACAGCGTGGGTTCTGCCCTGCCCGGGGGTCCGCACCCCGACACGGGGGGCTGCGGGGGGGCTGCGAACGCGGCGTCGGCACCTATTCCCGCTGCCGGAGCCTCGCCGGAGAGGGGCATGCGGTGGTGGTGGAGAGGGTTGGGCCCGGGGCTGCGTGGCCACCCGCTCCCCGGGGCATGGGACGGGAGCGGGGGGGGCCGGCCGGGGTCCCCCCGCATGGCACCACTGTCCCCAGCATCTCTGTGGGACTGGCCCGGGCGCAGGTGGGGCCGGGGGTCGTGTCCCCCCCCCGCCCCGCCCCGCCCCGGACCCCCCGGGAGGGCCGGCTTCTCTCCTCGCTGTGATGTCAAAAAGCTCCCCTATGATGTCCCAGGCTGTTGCCATGGAAATAACGTGATGTCACAGCGGAGCGATTCTCCTCGGTGGGGGGGGCGGAACGGGACGGCTCGCCCCAACTTCCCCGCCGAACCCCCCGCGTCCCCCGGTGATCCCCGTTTCGCCTTCCCTCGCCTCGGGGAACGAGCACCAACCCCCCCCATGCCCGCCGCAGCCCCGCTGCCTCGGGGACCCGCCGTACCCCGGGACCCGCGGGACCCGCCGCGTCCCCGCTCCTGCGGGACCCGGCGCCTGCCGTGCCTCCCCCCGCTCCTCCCGGTGCCCCCCCCCCCGCCCTCTCCCCGCCGCGCTGCGCTCCCGCCGTGCGCCGCCGGTGCCGCTCCCCGGAGACCCCGGGGGGTGCCCGAGCCTCGGTGGAGGCGGCGGCGCCGGTAACACGGCGGCAGCGGGGGGCGCCCGGCGGCGCGGCCCCAACTTCGGCGGGGAGACAAACTTCGGGGCCGGCCCCGCTGTCCCCGGTGCCCGCGGTACCCGGTGCCCTCCCGGTGCGGCTCTCACCTTGGCGGAGCATCTTGGAGCCGGGGCGGGCGCGGTCTCCCGGCGGCGGCGGCGGCGGCGCTCAGAGCCGCGGGCGCGGCGGCGGCGAGCGGTAGCGGCGGCGGCAGCGGTGGCTGCTGCTGCACCGGGAACGCGGAGCCGGGGCCCGGGCGAGCGGCCCCCGCGGGGGCATGGCGGGCCGAGCCGCAGCGGCACCGGGGAGCGCCGGCCCCGGAGCACCGGGGAGCGCCGGCCGCGCCTCTGCCCGCCGCGCGTCCCGCCGCCGGCTTTTAGGGGGGAGCCGCCCCCTCGGGGCTGGGGCCGCCGCCGCCCCCCACCCCCTCGGACCGAGCCTATAAAGGGGCGCCCGGTGCCGGTGCCGCGCTGCCTGCAGCGGCGGGCAGGGCTGGGCAGGGCGGGGCGGGGCAGCGACGGGGCGGGCAGGGCTGGGCAGGGCTGGGCGAGCCCGGCCGGGCTCCCCCCTCCTTTCCTCCGCCGCTGCCGCCGCCGCCGCCGCCTCTCCCGCCTCCCGTGGACAGTTCGTGAAAGTGCCGCTGCTCCCGTTCCCCGCGCCGCCCCCCACCCCGGCCCTCTCCGCCCCACCGGGGGGCATGGCCCAGCGCCGCCCCCACCCCGGGGCTCTGCGGTGCCCCCGGGACCGGCTGTCACGCCCAACCCATCGCCGTCCCCTCTGCCGTCGTATGTCCCCCCTACCCCCGCCGGTGCCCCGGTATCCCACTGGGGCTCTGCCGCCCGACCCCGCGCCTGCCGCCGTCACGGCTGTCCCCGCTGTCCCCGCTGTCCAGAATCGTCCCTGCCGCTCCCCGGGGACCTGCCGTCCCCACCGTCTCCTCCGCTTTTTATCGCCCCCCTCCGCACCCCGGTGTCCCACCGTGGTCCCGCCACACGATCGGGGTCCCGCCACACGGTCAGGGTCCCTGCTGTCCCCTCTGTCCCCTCCGCCCCGGCACGGTCCCTATGGCTCCTCCGGAGTCCCTGTCTCCCCTACGGTGCCCTCCGGCCCTTATCGTCCCGCTCTACCGGGTCCCTGCTATCCCACCGGGGTCACGGATGCCCCACCGGGAGCTCTGCTGTCCCCTTTGCCCCTGCTGTCCCCGCACTCCTTGCCACGGTCCCGACATCCCACGGGGGCCCCGCTGCCCCGGGGCGGTCCCTTCTGCTCCTCGAGGGTCCCTCTCGCCTGCTCCCCTCTGCCCCACCGCGGGTTCCGTTATCCCACCGGGAGCGCTGCTGTCCGCACTGCGCCACCGGGGTCTCTGCTGTCCCCGGGGGGTCCTCGCTGTCTCCCTGGTCCCCCGCCGATCCCGGGGGTCTCCGTTACGCCCGGGTCCCTCCTGCCCCACTCCTCACAGGGACTTGGCTTCTGCCCCGCGGCAGAGCGGAGCGGGGGGACACGACACACGGACCCGCCACCATGACAACGGCCCCGGCGCCCCCGCCCTGTCCTTTTGTTAACGTTGGGGCCGGCAGCTCCGGGGTTGTCAGCACCGGGGGAGGGGATGCGGCGGGCCCACGGTCCCGACGTGAAGGGGAGCAGTCTTGACATGGCAGAGTTTGGCAAAGCCCCGCTGCGCACCCAGGGGCCCGTCGGGACCGTGCTGAGACACACCGGTCCCCGCTGCACCGCCCGTCCCGTCGGGGCCCGCCGGCGCGCTCCCACACTCGATCTTTCGGCCGGCGACTGCTCTGGCCTAGCGCGGGGCTCGCTTAGTGCTGCCTTCCCGCCTTCACGTGCTCCAGAGCCATGGCGGCCTCCGTGAGGGGCGGGAGCGCGGCCCCGGTGCCCGCCGCAGGTGGGCTGAGGCCGGGTCAACGCTGGGTTCCCGGTGTCGGTACCGGGCGCTATTTCGGTTGCCTCGGCGGGGGAGGCCGGGCCGGTGGCGGGGGAGGCCGGGCCGCCACCGGCCCGGCCTCCCCCGCCACCGGCCCGGCCCGGCCCAGCTGGCCCTTTGGCGGTTCGACCGTGGGCCGTGCGGGGAGGGTTTGGTGGCTCATGAGTGCCGGTGTTGGGCTGGAAATAGTGAATAATCCCCCTGCTGTCACTCCCCCGCTGCTCTCCGGCTTCGCCGAGCTGTAGGGGGGCGGTTGCTGGCGGGGGCCGGCTTCAGGATGAGGCTCCCGGGGACGGGCCTGGCTCACCCGCTGCTGTTGCCTTTTCCCCGGTGGGATAATGGGATCCCCTTGATGGGGCAGGAGGGACCCTCGAGGGTGCCCTCGGGGTGCTTGCGGATGAGCCGGGGTGGGGTTATGCTTGGTGTCCCCACGGCTTGGGGGAACCCAACCCCACTTAGAGCATTTCACGTAGTTACAGTGGTGCTTTCTGGGATAAAAAAAAAGGTGTTTTCCCCCCAGAAGTGTCAGCAACCTCCCACCAGCGTGAAGGGCAGAAACGCACCCCCTTCTGCCTGCTTGTCCCTAGGGGTGGTGTGAGGGCAGCGAGGATGCTGGTGACCTGTGAGATACGGGGTGCGCTGCCCTCTCAGTCGCTTCTTTAGGCCACCCCGTTTGTCCTGCAGCCCGAGGCCCCGCACGGCGAGCGGCGCAGCAGATCCCCGAGGAGATCCTCGGTAACGCGGAGCTGCGGGAGGCGGTGGAGGCCTTGCCCCGAAACTACAACTTTGAAATCCCCAAGACCATCTGGCGGATTCGTCAGGCTCAAGCCAAGAAGGGTGAGCACTGGCCCAGGGGATGAGGGGTTTTGGGGCTGCAGCATGTGGTGGGTTGGTGCTGCTGAGCTCTCCGGTGGCGAGGGGACCAGGGTGCAGGGCTGGTGAGTCTGGGGCAGAGATGGTGCTGAGCTGCCTGGCCTGTTTCGGCTCTGTCTTGGCGAGCTCTCTTTCCCTCGAGGTGGGTTAATAGATCTGTATCTCTGGATTATAATCGCATCGGACAGGAGAGGTTGAGCTGCATGGACCTGTCAGCCTGTGAGATGTGTCTGGGATGCTGGCCAAGTCCCTGCTGCTCTCCTCTCGACCTGTGCCTTCCTGCCACGCTGCCGGGGCTGGGCAGGGGGAGCCCCACAACCCCCGGCTCCAGGGGACTGGAGAGGCTGGTTGGAAGCTGGACCAGATCAGATCTGAACCTTTGTCAGGGTCCTTGGGGGGTTACTGTAGCCCTGGCAGGGTGGGGAGTGGCCATGGTGGCCCCGGAGCAGGTGCTGTGGTGCTGCGGGGTGGTGCCAGGTCTGTCCCCCCCTCAGCACGTGCATCCCGCTGTGGCTGAACCAGCTCTCGGTCTGTGACCCTCGAGGGTGCCCTCGGGGTGCTTGCGGATGAGCCGAGGTGGGGTTATGCTTGGTGTCCCCACGGCTTGGGGGAACCCTTCAGGACATGGAGCCTCCCCCTCCATCCCCGGGTGTCACCAACATCCCCATCCTCACTTCACACGCAGGCAGGGGCCACTCATGGGGTTGTGTGGCACCGGGGGCTCTGGGCAGAGCCAGATTTGAATGTTGTGTCCACCTGGAAATGTCTCTGCCTGCTGCCTCCGAGCTGGCAGGAGTTGGCAGGCGTCACGGGGGATGTTTTGGGAGCTGCTGCCTGAGCTGGCCCTGGCTGTGATGCCGAGGGGCCGGCGGCTGCGGGGCTGTCTGATGCGTCCTGGCTGTGGTGCGTGAGGCAGGGCTGCCCATCAGGACGTGGCGAGGCCGCCCAGCCGTGCCACTCTGGCTTTCGTTGCTGTGTTTTGCTGCTTAGCACCTCCTAATTAAATGTAAATATGCGGCTGGGATTTAGGCTTCAGAGCTGGGAGCCGAGCCCATCAGCCAGCCAGCCGTGCTGGGATTTAAAAATCTGCGCGTGCCGAGCCCAGCCAGGGGCTCGTTGCTGGGGGAACGCAGCCTCCCGCCGGGCTGCAGCCAGTCCTGCCTGCACTCTGCCTGCTGTGGGGTTTGGGGGGGCTGGGATGTCATCCCCTGTCCCCATAGTGCCGTGCTGGCAGAGAGTGACCCAGCTGCCTCCTGCCAACACCTCGCTGGGAGAGGCAAAGCTGTTTGCAGGTCTGCTTGTTGGTGGCAGTCTGGGGTTGAGGACAGTCCCAAATGGGCTGGGGGATGCTGGGACCCTGACCTGCCCAGCTCTGCCAGGTCGGGCAGGGGCTGGCAGAGCACATGCAGCTTTGGGCCCTGCCTTGGGAGTAGGGTGAGATTAGTGCAGTTTGGGCCAGGTCTTTACATAACCCCACGCTGGCCAGAGGGCTGGACTTGGCTGCATGGGGATTTCTGTTGGAGTGGGATCTGGGGAGGATGTTTGGATAGATATCGCTGAAGCTGGGATGTCTTGGTGGGATCAGGAAGTGAAAGGACAGTGAGATTAATGGGGCCTCCTCCATTCACCTCCCCTAACATGGTCCCTGCTCCTCCTCACCTCCCTGGAGCAGCTTGTGGGGATCCACGGGGGGCTCCTGGCTGGACCCCAGGCACTGGGGGCCCCAGCTGGGCTGCAGAGACAAAGGGATTGTTTCAAGCTGCGAGGAGGGAGCACACCAGGAAACATCATTCATTGATGAATAAATTCCTGGTAGGCACAATGCTGCGGCGTTGCTGGCCACCCTCCTGAATCGGGGAGAGAAGCGGAGAGGGGAGGTGCAGAGAAGGGCAGCGAGGACGATCAAAGGTTTGGAACAGCTACTGTACAAGGAGAGATTAAATAGATTTAGATCCTTTAGCAGGGAAAGAGGTGAATGAAGGGGGATATGATAGAGGGGTATGGAATTGTGAATGGTGTGGAGAGGCTGAATAGGGGATGATTATTCACTCTTTCTTGTAGCGGGAGAACCAGGGGCACGCGTTTACATTATTAGGAGCAGGTTTAAAATAAACAGAAGAAAGTACCTTTTCCTGTGCAGCACATAATTAAAATCTGGAACTCATTACTGCGGGAAGCAGGAGAGACCAGCAGTGTCAGCGGGTTCAGAAAGCAATGAGGGGTGTGCGCAGGGGCCGGGTGCGGGCAGGGAGAACGGATACGGCCCGGGGCAGGACCACATGCACGCTGGCTGCCACAGCCACCGGTTTTGGCCAATTTGGGGAGGGTCGTTCCTGCCGTTGCCACTCAAGCTGGACACGTTGACCCCAGCCATTGGTGCCCAGGTTCCTGTTTTGGGGTATCCCCTCCAGCCCCTCCTAACCCCGGGGCTGTTTCTCTTCCCAGTGGCCCTGCAGATGCCGGAAGGCCTCCTCATGTTCGCCTGCACCATTGCGGACATCGTTGAGCGGTAAGACGACGGCTTTTCTGCACTTCCCTGCTCGGCTGCGGGGCCTGACAAGGGGGTGGGGGCTGCTGCTGGGAATGGGGTGGCTGCCAGACAGCGCTGCCTGTGCAGGATGAGGCCCGGGGCTACTGCTGAGGGGGGTATGGGGGGCCCCAGCGTGGCTGCCCTCACAGGGACACCTTGGCCACAGCCTGGCCGGCTGCAGGCAACGCCGCTGCTCTGCAGCTGGTCACAGGGACCTGCTGACAGCCCTGGGGACAGGGACCGGCACCGTGCCAGCCTGGCCCTCTCCGCCGCTCTGGCGGGAGCTGCTGAGCTCAGCGTGTCGGGGCCCTCGTCGGGGTGATGGAGCCGGGGAGCAGCCACGTTAATAACTGGCTGACGCCAGCGCGGTGCCTGCACGCTTGCCGCTGCAGCACGGCCAGCGAGGGGAGGGCTGGTGGCCGCGCAGAGCTCCTGCCCTACTCCCCCATGGCCCTGTCCTGTCCCTGCAGCTGTGCTGCCCCGAAAGCAGCATGGAGGTGCTCAGGGGCAGTGTTTCTCCAGCTGGGAGGCCTGAGGCCATGGTGGTGGCCTGGACAGGGTGACTGCAAGCAGCTGCTGCCAGGCAGCCCCTTCCCTGTGGCTCCTCTCCTGATTTTCTGTGCCGCTTGGGATGTGAGGTCGGAGGCGCCGGAGAGGAGCTGGGCTTTGCAGCGGCAGCGGATGCAGGCACCTTGCAGAAATTGGCCATAATCTCCTTACTGCCGAGCGTGCCTCCTTCCCTTCCTCCCCGCCCGCTGGCTTTCTCCCTGCTGCGCCTGCCCCCTCCCCAGCCCCTCTCTGTTTTCGCACAGTGAATTAGTGCTAATAGCACCGCGTGCCTCGTCTGCCATTGGGGTCACGGCACTCATTAGTAAGCTGCCTTCCCAGGGCGAGCAGGCTTGCCTCCCCGCTGCTGCTAGCTGAGCAGCCGCTGCCGTGCCGTGTGGGGAGGCAGCCGTGCCTGCGGGCTTTGTCCCCGCTTTGCTGTCGTTTCCCCCACGGGACCACAGCAGCCCCACGCGCGGGCTGGGTGAGGGAGCAGTGGGAGGGTGGGCGCGGGCAGGGGACGGGTGCGGGGGGCAGAGGGGACGGGTGCGAGTGCGGGCGGCTCCGCGTGGGTTTGTCCCTTTAAGCGGAGCTGCCTCCTCTCTGGCTTTGGCACCCAGCCGCTTTCATGTCTCCGACTTCAAAGGCAGCGGATTAAGGGGCTCTTTTATCTGAATGAAACCTTAAGCCCCACTTCCTGGTGGATGCCGGAGTGCTGGTGGATGCTGGTGGATGCCAGGGTGCTGGCAGCCCCGCTGGACTCACCCTCCCTGCCGCGGGGGGTGCTGGTGTGGGAGATGGGTGCTGGGAGATGGGTGCTGCATGGGGAGAGGTGCCTGGCCAAGAGCAGGGACATGGCAGCACCAGTGGGTTGGTGGTTGGATGGGGGATGGCTTCGAGGCCATATCCTTCCCTCACTGCCACCATGCAGCACCCAGAGACACCTCACTGCCAGTCCCTTGCTGGGAGCACCGGGTGCCCTCCATGATTCTGGCTGGGAACGTGGCTGTGTACCAGCACCGCCGGCTGGAGGATTGTGGCTGTGGGCAGGAGTCCAGCCCTGTCCCCACTCCCTTGGGGACGCTCTTGGGACACGGTTACGTTGCCCGTAGGTGAGGTGTGAATCGGCAGGTGGCCTCGTTAGTGCCTGCCTCTTCCTGTTATTAATATTCATCGCTGGCATTAATGTGGAATTGTGGCTCGGCCGCCGCTCCTGCTGGCCCTCCTCACCCAGCGCTGGGGCCGGACGAGCCTCCGACGTGACGGGAATCGCTGCAGCCGTGTGCTCCAGCGGTAACTGCCGCAGCCAGGCTGGGAACGGGGGCTTGGGGTACTGTCAGCCCCGGGGTTGCATGTCCCCTTCCCACTGCGAACAGAGGGGATGCGAGGGCCAAGTGTGCTGGGGATACCTGTGCCCACAGGGAGCATTGCTCAGCAAGCAGCCCCTCTCCCCAGCCCATCCCTGCAGCCTCCTGGCCCCTCCTTGGGAGTTGGGGTTTGGGGGTGCCAGCAAGCTCCCCCACCCCTGCATGCTCTGGTAATGGCCACAGAGCAGTGCCCGGGGCTGGTGCCCCTGGGGTGATGGTGCCCATCCCCGTGTGTTCCGGCTCCACCGGAGCTGTGTCTGCCGCCACTCAGATGGCTGGAGCTGCCTTTTAATAAAATATTTGTGCTGTGGCCTGGCAGCACTGGGAAGGGCCGAGAGTGGGGACGTGGCCTCGCTCTGCTGCAGCATGGGCGGCTCAGCGAGGACGTGGTGCTGTCTGTGGGTCCATCTGTCCCCGTGCAGGGGGATGGCGGTGTCACCGTGTCCCCCACTGCAGTGTGGGAGTGAGCAAGTCCCCGGGGAGCCCCAGTGAAGGCAAGGAGGAGAGGGGGCCGCGAGGTGGGGACCCCCCCAGTGCCCTGTCCAGGCTTCCCAGCATTGCACTGGTGCTCGCCGAGCCCCGAGGGGCTGCGGGGATGAAGATGTAGCCGAAGTGTCACAGCTGCTGCCTCCGGAAAGGCTGGTGGGGTACTTAGCCTGGAGCCTTTGAAATCGAGAACCTACTTACAGCATTGACCGGCGTGAGGCCCAGTTAATTAGCGTTAATAGGTTTGTCATTATCGAACCTGCGCTGGAGTGAGCGGCCAGCTGCGAGGGGGGGCGGCGGGGCTGGGGTCTGCTGAGCTGGCGGGGCGGCGGGCTGCCGAAACAGCATCACGACGCTCTCGCGGCACCTTCCAAATTGGCTCCGTTTGTCACAGCTGATGTAATTCGGCGGAGGGTAACTCGTGCTGGGGGGCGGCAGCGTGGAGAGGTGCGTGGGGGGAGCTCGGACCGCAGCTCAGGGAGGGGAGCAGCCCCCCAGCCCACCCGCCATCGTGCCAGGGAGGCGGCAGCAGTGCCCCCTGCACCACTGGCTTGTGTGTGGGGGGGGTGCAGCCATGAGCGGACCCCTCCTCTCCCTGCACTGGGGCTGGAGCAGACGGATCAGCTGGGCTCTCAGCTGGGCTTTTGATTCCTTGTTAATAAAGTCAGCTGTCAGGCTTCGCAGCTGCTAATCCCTCCGTCTCCCCGTGCCGCGCCGGGGCAAGCGGCTCCTGCTAATCAGCCGTGGCACAGTGGTGGGGACGGGTGATGGTGGGGGGGGCGCACCTGGGGGTGTCCTGATGCCTGCGCAGGCTGCCCTGCCACGGCCTTAGCACCTCCCAACAGCCCGCTGGCTTTTGAGTATCCACGCAAGGCAGTGCTGGGGGTGCGCAGAGCATGGCGGTGACCATGCTGTGGTGTGCCCAGCAGCGTACGGGGACATTTCAGAGTGACAGGGAAGGTCTTGAATCATCTCTGGTTGAGCAGCAAAGAGTTAAACATCGTGCACCCAGCCCAGCAGCCAGCAGCTGTGGTAGTAAGGACAAAAAGCCTCTGGTGGCAGCAGGTCCCCAGTGCCATGCAGGTTGTCCCCTCCTGGTGCTGGACTGGGGCACCAGGTCCCCTGGCCAGGCAGGTCTGCCATGTGGCACTGAGTGATGTGGCACTGAGCGCCATGGCAAAGCCGGCAGTGTCACTGGGAGGTCCCAAAGAGCCATCCTGGGACTCTAACACAGGTCAGGATCCGGCCTCAGCTGCACAGTGCCATAGCTCTGCCGGCCAGCGCTGCCTTCCCTTCTCCCCTTGTCCTTTAAGCACAACCCGGAGGTGCTGGCAGCGCGGTGCAGCACGCTGTGCAGGGGAATTTAATCACCGTCATTAACTGCACAACAGCATCATTAGGGAGAATGAAGTTCTCACTTCACTGGAGATGTTTAAAACCTCAGCCTGGGCGGTGACGGCGTGGGGGGGGACCAGGCAGGGGGGAGTGTGTGGGGTCTATAGGGCTGTCACCTCCCAGGGCTGGAATGTGCCAGCGCAGGTGCGGTCCCAACACCACATGCCCTGTGCCACCTCCTCGTGTCCCCACAGAGCCCAGGGAGCTGGCACTGGTGGCCAGTGCCATGGCCCGGCCATGAGGAAGAGGGGACGGGCACCATCTCGTGCAGGATGGCTGCGGTGGCTTCGCCACCACCATGTGCTGGGCCTTTGGTTTGCCTTGCATTGGTTTTTTTTGCAGGGCCAGCAAAGCTGGGGTTCCCGTAGGACGTGCCCCTCGGGATGGCAGGGTTGGCCCTGGCACCTCCAGTGAGGACAGAGGGGAAGGTCCCCTCAGGAGAGGGGACCCAGCTGGAGACGGTTGCTCCTGGGGGGCTGTGGGGACACGAATCTCTCCCCGTCCTGACTCACTTGCAGATGCTCTGCGGGGCCCCGCGCCGCCCGCCAGCAGTGATTGCCCAGCTGCAGCGGGGCTCTTCCAGCACCGTTTGCAGTAAAATTGCAAACTCATTATTTTAATTACGTGCAGCCTTCCTGTGCTAATGAAGTTGGGAGTCTGGTAATGGGGCTTGGTAACGGGTTTCTCTGCTAATTAAGCGCATTGTTCTCAGCCGGGGCTGCACTCAGCCCCCACTCCCCAGAACAGAGGCACCCACTTGAACCCATCCCTGGGATGGACTGGGCTTGGGTGCCACAGGGCAGGCAGTGGGTGTAGGGTTTGTGGGGTGATCATGGGGCTCTGCCTTTCCCCCAGGGGACGGAGCGTGGGGTATTTGCGGGGCATAACCCTCTTGCTTATCCCCAGGCGTTTCCTGGCAGGAAGGTGACACCACACCACAGTGTGACTGTGCTGTGAAGTCACACGCAGGCGAGGCAGGTGGCTGTGAAGCAAGGACCACCCCGCTCCAGGTCCCCATCCCCAGCGGGACACACAGGCACCCCAGCATCTCGATGCCAGCTCCATCCTCCAGCAGCCTCACAGTGCCAGGCCCGGCCACTTTCAGCTCAGTCCCTGCAGTCCCCTCCCTGCCCAGGGCTGCTGGAACCAGGCGCGATGGATGTGCCGGGGCTGCAGACTCCTCTCCGCCAGGGAGAGCGGCTCTGCTTTACGGGGTGAGGACCAGCACGGTATCATTCACACATTACTGCGATGTCAGGGGACCCCACGCTCCTGCCAGAAGCAAATGCTCTCATTTATTTGTCGAGGGGCCAGGATAAATCAGAGCTGCTCCAGCCCAGCGCCTGCACTTGGGTGGCGGGGAGCAGCTGCCCTGAGCTTGAGGACGTGCTGGCCCTGTGCGTGCCTGTCTGTCCCAACATTTTCAGCCCCCAAACTTGTCCCCAGGTCACTGGCCCCATGCTTGCCAGGGAAGAACAGGGCTGGGAGTGTCCGGGGGGTCCCAGCAGTTGGGATGGGGGCCAGGACGTGGCCTGCCAGGGCGCGCATCCTGCCAGTGCTGAGCATGGCACTTTATAAATGGGATTTTGGGAGCCATCTGTTTAAAGGAGGATATAATGAATTAGGGGGAGATGAGAAAAATGCTAAGGCCGGACGGTTTTTCAGAATGAGCTGGGGTTTGCGGGACGTAAAAGATGAATAACCTCCCCACGTGTTCAATATTCATGAGCTCCCAGCTGTAGTGAGCGGCTCAGCGCTGGGTGGGGACAGCCCCGTCACTGCATCTTCCCTGCCAGCACGCCACTGGGACCCGTCCGCAGCTGTGATGAGTTGCAGGGACACGAAACACCCTCAAGGACACTCCCGTGGCTGCCCCTCGCCTGCATCCCAGTCCGGTCCGGTTGGCGAGCAGCTCCCCGACCTGCGTCGGAGGCAGGTGGCTGCTAATTGACGTTTCCTTCCTCTGTAGTTTGATGAAAGGCTCCAGCGACACCGAACTGATTAAAACATCAAGGGGAGGCCCCTGTACTTGCCTTTGATTTGTCTCGGGAGATGATTGCTGCTCCGCTCAACCGTCCAGCCCAGCCGGCGTGGGTGACCCCGGTGCGTGCCGTCCTGGTGCCTCTGTGCCTCTCCTGCTGGCGCTGCCGGGCTGCTGGTACCCTTCCAGCCTTGCTGGCCGCAACGGCAGCACCATTGGGCTCCCTCCTCACAAGCATCATCCTGTGGCCTCTTTGCTCCTTGCTCGGCCGTGGCCGAGCGGGACAGTTCCCCGTGACCGGGACAGGGCTCAGCCCCCTCTCCCCTGCCTGCAGGTCGATGGCCTCATACTGCCAGCTGCAGCCCCGCGCGCTGGGCAAGGGCCATGGGTGCCTCCGCCAGCCTCTGCCCTCCTCCCTCCACCGTTGCTATTTCACTTTCTTGCTCTTCACCCCCAGGGACTTTCTCTGGGGTTTGGGCCAATTTGCATACATTTTAATCTATAAAAAATTAAGCGGCGCTGGCTGCTGCTCTGAGTCAGACCTCCCCGTCCTGAATCTTAAGGAGCTGAATAATTTTCCACTTTTGCTGAGATGTGTGGAGTCTGATTCATGTTCATCTCATCACCTCTCATTAGAGGAGGGGGCTGGGGGCTCAGTGGGGTGGGGGAGAGTCTTCTCGAACCTTCGCCGGCAGCCCCCAGCCCCACAGTGCGGCCAGGCAGGCAGCGGAGGAGCCGTCCTCCCATCCGGGCCACGCTGGCAGCGAGGGAGCGCACCATTTGGGTGCTGGCAGGATCTGATCCATCTTCTGACAGTCCCCAACTACATCCCCAGCCCCTGGGACACTGTGGGGAGCAGGAGATGTCTGGGCTGAATGCGGGAGGTGGGGATGGCTTTGCCCCCTCTCTGGGGATGCTCTGGCAGAGCTGCTCCCCTGTCCCCCTCCCTGGGCGCTGACGGATGGGCCGGAGCTGTTAATATTCAGCACGCTCCGCCATTTCTCCACCTTCTGCCATCTGCCCAGCTCTGCCCACCATTTCTATTCTTGCCGACGACGTAACGCTCCCTGCCTGGCGCTCGGGGGGGAGCGTGCGGGACCCTGGTCCCCAGCCAGCACCAGTGGGGGGGTGATGCTGTGCTGGGGCACCCTCCTCCCCCGGCTCCTTTGCCCCAGCCCCACACCAGTGACTGGGGGGTCCCACTGGCACTGAGCTACAGCCACGCTGGTGTGAGGCGTAAATAAGGAATTAGCATCTGGTTTAAGCCGCCCCTCCAGGCGCGGGGCTTTGTCATCGCGATACCTGCTTTCATCCGTAAACTACCACGGCAGCTCCCCGGGAAGGCAGCCAAGCTAATAATCCCCCGAAATGGTGCAATAAAATACCCAGAAAGGTGGTGCCTTTAAATCATGCCAGAGCCCCAGCTTTGCCACCCGGTACCGGTGTGTACCCCTCCGCTGGCCAGTGGGTGCCGGGTGGGCTCGGGCTGGAGTGCCGGGATGCTGGAGCAGGGATGGGGGACAGCACCAGCATTTCCTTGCCAAGTGCTCCCTAAGCACCATCCACTCCTGGAGCACACCCGGCTTGGCCAGACTGACACGGGTGGGTGACGCAGCCAGGTACGGACTGGGGTGCACCAGCTCACACGGTGCCCGGGCACGGGGGGACGGTGTCTCGGTCAGCCTGGCTGGCACAGCTGGGGATGCCAGGGCGGCTGTTCTGCCCATCCCAGTGGCTCTGGTCCCCAGGGCCGGCTGGTGAGAGCAGCGGCACCACGCTGCGCCGGGTCTCCCTCTGCTCCTCTCCCCACTGGAGCATTAGGAAGCTGGCAGCGTATTGTTTGATGAGCGGATAATCCGCTGAATTGCAAACAGCTTTACCCAATTGAAGAGGCGGATTACCGCTCTCCAGCTTAATCATGTTGACATCTCGGAGAGTAGCCAGTGCTTGTCCTCTTCAGCGCGTGGCGAGGGGCTCAATGGCAGTGTGGGGTCCCCCCATAGCGGTGTGCCACGGAGCTGGGGGACAGAACGTGAGCTGCGGTGACGGCAGACAGCCGTGACCCTGACTGTTGTGCTTCCCTGCAGGTTCACGGATGCGGAGGCGGTGGTGATGGGCGACGTGACCTATGGCGCGTGCTGCGTGGACGACTACACAGCCCGGGCCCTGGGCGCTGACTTCTTGGTGCACTACGGACACAGCTGCCTGAGTAGGTGACACTCGGCCCCGGGGCGCTGCCGAGGCAGCCGTGCGTGGCACTGCGGAGCTGTGCTGCTGCCACCGTGCCGTGCTGAGCGGCTCCCCGCGCTGCTCGATGCCAGCTCGGAGACTTAGTGGCAAGGGCTAATCCCTTCCCGAAGGGATTTCTGTTCTCCAGCCTCGGTTGCTGGCTTTGGATGGAGCCAGGCTGGCTGGGTGGCTGCCCACGGGCAGGATTTTGGGGGCAGCAGGGCATGCTTGTCCTGCTCATCCCATGAGCTGCTGCAGCGCCCAAATCGCAGCCCTGTGCCCAAGAGCAGAGCAGCAAGGTTGTGGCTTGGCAGGACCCCACTTGCCCGGGAGCCACTGCTCTCACCCCCCCACCCTGCAGCTGTGGGCTTTGGGGGATTAATTCGGGAGCACGGCAGAGGGGAGCGATGGCCTGGGGGTTCCACTCACCCCGGGGCCGGCGCGGGGCCGGGGAAGGCAGCTTTGCAGGTGCAGCGCAGGCTGGGCGGGGAAGGGAGGAGGAGGCTGTGTGCTCCCCAGGCGGACCGTACTCTGGATCCAGTTGCCATGGAAACTGCGCTGCTGTCCCAGATGCTGCTAACTTTGAAGTCCACCCAGGATGGAATCAGCCCAAAAATAACAATAAGACGCTCTGGGTTTTAAGGTGGATCGGCAGAATTGCTGTAGCAGGCATGTGCATCCCTGCCGCTGCCACGCTCCCGGCATCTGGCAGCCCTCCTGGAGGTTTATGGGGCCGTATAAATGGGTTTGAAGAATTGCGTCAGGCTCCGTATGAAATACTGACTCCCCAGTTGAGAACTCTGTCCTGAAAGCCACGTCGGCGTGAGCATTCGAGGTGATAAATATCTGTGCTAGGTGCTTTGTTACAGAAGGAGGGTTATGGGCACCACTGGAACAGGGAATATAAAACCCCTGGTTTGTAGCCTGCTGTTCATGAATGAGCAGCAGGAAGGGGAGGAAGGGGCCGTATCCAGTACAGGAGTCAGGCTGCTCTGAGGGACAGGAGTCACAACTGGAGCTGCTCCCTGCAGGGACCGCAGGCACTGGCTAGGCTGCCTGTCACCAGCCCAGCGCCATCCGCTGCTCGTGGCCACGTGGACCTTGCCTGCACTGGGCAGGATGGGTCACAGGGCACCCTGGGGTGCCCGCAGGGTGCTGAGAGGGTGCTGGGCACCTTTCGGGCTGCCCACGGTGCTCCCATCACCAGTGTGGCCGACAGCAGGGCGCATGCACTTGCCCTCTCCCTCCTGGCCCCATGTGCCCTGCGGGAGGGAGTAATTTGCACTTAATTGTGATCAGGTGAAGAGCACCAAAATGGGAAGTGAACGCGGAGCTGTGGATCGATGTGGACTCTGTGTACTTTAATTATTCACTTAATTGTGGTGACACAGGCTTCTTAGCACCGGGGGTAATTAGATTTGTGTTCATTGATTCCCCAGGCTGCCATTATCTGGAGAGAAACGAGCGGGTGCTCTCTGTGGCTCCCATCTGCACCCCTTGCCCAGGGTGCCAGCACTGGCAGAGGGGTGGCACAGCCCACCCTGGCCTGCCCGCACCGGGGTGGTTGGGGTGCAGGGAGCCCTGCCAACATGCTTTATCCCCTGACTGCAGGCAGCAGCAGCTGCGGGCTCACCGGGCCCTCACACTCACACCCTCTCTTTTCCTCTCACCAGTTCCCATTGACGCCACGCAGGGGCTGAAGATGCTCTATGTGTTCGTGGACATAAAGATCGACACGTCCCATTTCCTCGAGACCATTCGCTTCAACTTCACAGCGGGCACCTCCCTGGCCCTCGTCAGCACCATCCAGTTCGTCTCCACGGTGCAGGTGAGATGGGGACCCCCAGCAGTGCAGGATGCAGGATGGGCTTGTGTCCCCCCGACCTTGGCCCCGGCTCTGAGGCTGGAGCAGCTGCCCTGGGGTGCTGGTGGTAACGGTTCCCCTCTGACGAGTCGCTGCGATAATATGCTGCTGCCATAATGTTGATCAAGTACTTTATAATAACTCTGATCAATGTTTCATGGCGGCACCCCTCCCTGGCTCCCCCGGGAGCTGCTCTGTAAATGTCAGGGCAGGCAGTGGAGCACTTGGCATTTTGATGCAGTGCTGGCAGCGGCAGGGGAAGCTCCGGCGGGTCTGTCTGTCTGCCCCTGAACGGCCGGCTGGGCAGTATGGGAGGAGATGGATGAGCCTCTTGAGCCATGTCTATCTAAACACTGGGCTATTGAAGCGTTCAGCGTTTCCCCTTGTCTTTTAATTGATACGTTGGCTGAGCCTCGCAGAGCATCTCGGCTGTGCGGGGGGCTGTTGCCCTCCGTGATGGTGCCACCCCGAGCAGTCCGGCTCCCCTCCGCTCCCGCTGTGCTGGGGCAAAACAGCACAACCATTGTTGCTGGTGCCCCATGGAGCTGGGACTGCCAGTGCTGGGGTGTCCCCAAAGGTGCCCCGCAGTGCTGGGGACCACCGGCCTCAGCCACGCTCTGTGCCACAGTCTGTCCCTGCTGACCCCACGTCTCCCACAGGCAGCGTCACAGGAGCTGCGCTCCCAGTACAAGGTGTGTGTGCCCCAGTGCAAACCACTGTCCCCAGGGGAGATCCTGGGCTGCACATCGCCCCGGCTTGCCCAGGACACGGATGCCATCGTGTAAGTACTCAGGGTCCTCCAGGACCCTCCTGCCTGGCCCAGGCTGCCTGCCCTGCCTGTGCCCCCTGCCCAGCCGTGGGGCGGTTCTGGGGGGCGGCAGTGGGACGTCCGCAGGCTGTCCCCTCCTGTTCCCTGTGCTGTTTGGAGTGGCGTGTGCTCGTAGCACAGAGGAAATAATTGAGTCGTATATCAGAATAGATAATAGATGGAAGGGCGGGTGGATAATTGGAAAAGACAAATGGCCGGGGCCCAACATCACAGCAACATTAATTTTATTTAAGGACAGCAAATTAGAGGGAGCACTTCGCTTCCTATCACCTAATTATTTTAGGTAATGGAAATGCTTAATGTACTGTGAATACAGTGCGCAGCAGAATAAATAAATACAAGGACCCCACCCTTGGGGGGAGCCGGGGAGCCCAGGTGTGGGTTCAGGCCCCGGCGAGCCCCTTCTCTCGCCCACCCTGCCGGGAGCCAACAGTGCCGGCGCCTTTCTGAGCGTGGCTGTGTGGGGAGCTGGGCTCGCGATTGCCAGGCACGGGGTTGGGGGGGCTCCAGCTTTTCCAGCTTCACCCTAAGCCACACCAGTGCTGGGGGAGTGGTGCTGCTTTCCGTCTCTCCCCAAGCGCGTCAGGAGCAGGCAGGGGCGGCCGGGCTGGCACCGCATCGGCGAGAGTGGGGCCTTCCTGCGGTGCGGTACCCACCAGCCACCCGCGCAGGTGCACGCAGCTGGCATACCTGCGTCCTCCCTGCGTTATTATTTTCTTCTTTCCCCCGTCTCTGGGGCTAACTTTTGCAGACAAATTAGCTTTGATCTCCCAAAATGTCATTCTCCAATTAAGGGCAAAATCTAGTCAAGTTTTACGTCTGAATTCATTTTCCAAGCCCTCACTCCATTAGGGCAGCTGAATGAAAGGCTTTGAAATGTAATTGCTGACTTGAAATCCGATTAGAAATGGAAGCAGCAACGTCTAGAACCAGCCGTTGAGATGGAGCGAGCTCCCAGCCACCCCATGCTGGCGTGGGCATCCCTCCTGGCCCCGAGCATGGCTGCCTCTCCCACCCCGGCGTGCCAGGGGTGCTGCACGGAGCCGGGGAGCCCTGGCTGTGCCCACTGCCCCTGGGTCCTAGCGTGGGAGCTTGGATTCCTGGCATCTCCACGCAGTGTGGCTTGGGAAGCGGGCGGGCACATGGATGGGTGCCGCTGTTTCCCACGTGCCGTAGCTCTCCCTCCTCTCTTGGCAGGTATTTGGGCGACGGGCGCTTCCACCTGGAGTCCATCATGATCGCCAACCCAGGGATACCTGCCTACAGGTACGGGCAGCCTGCAGGCACCCGCTCTGGTCTGAAACAGCCCCACGGTGGGGAGCACCCCGGCTCCCCCAGCATGCCGGGGATCAGCTGTGCACCCCAGGAGCACCCCACACCCCAGGGCCAGGCAGGCAGCTGCCTGCAGCGGGTACAGGCAGGAGAGAGGCCACAGGGTGGGTGAAGAGATGCGCGGGGGAGATGAACGCCAGCCATTTACTCTGGCTGAATATAAACATTTTGACAAGTACCTGTGAAAGCTTGTGGAGGTGCAGCCATTAAAGCCCGGCTGCTGCAGGCAGAGGCCATAAAGCGCGATGATGAGGCCGCTGAAAGCAGATGAAATATCAAGAGTGAAAGGCTGGGCCCATTTGGCGAAATCTGAATTTCTTAGTAGGTCGTTTGTTACTAACGGGAGGCGCACGTCAGGTTTATGGCGCTGGTGAAGCTGCCGAAACCGAGTGGGATTTGATTAAAATTCTCCTCGTCAAACAAAGCAACAAATCAAATATTTCTTCATAATTGATGAGCCGGGACAGGGGGGAGCTGAGTGCGAAGCTGCGTGCAGAGCCCAGGCTGTGCCGGGTGTTGGGAGCTGCAGTGGGACACTCGCCTTGTCCTTGTCCCTTCTCTGCAGCCTAACGAGCCGGCTGGGCCCTGCATCGGCCATGGGGGGAGATGCTGTGGGAGGCAATTAGTGCTAATGAAGGATGGGCATAATTTGGGGCCAGGATGGAGTGGGGCAGGTGGAGGGGTGTGTGTGAGCTGGGCTCTTGCTTTGCAGGTATGATCCCTACAGCAAGGTCTTCTCCCAGGAGCACTATGGCCACGAGCGCATGCGCCGCGCTCGGCAGGACGCCATCCGCGCTGCCGCCGGTGCCCGCTGCTGGGGGCTCATCTTGGGCACGTTGGGTCGCCAGGGCTCCCCTGGCATCTTGCAGGTACCAACCCCCTCCCCGTAGCCCCCTCCCAGACACCAGGCGCTGCTCCTGGGGAGGGGGAAGGACCGGTGAGCCATTGGCACAGTGGTCTCGCTGCCGGGTTGAGGGTGGACCCAGCACTGCTGGTAGCCCATTGGTTGCTGCTGGATGGGGTCTGCGTGCCCCCGAGCTGAGCCAGCAGGGCAATTAGCAGCAGATGAGGGAGGCTGGACAAGGACTCATTAAACCTGCTCCTCGCTGGGGAGAGCTGGCCAGCCCTGAAGACCCCCCCAGCACAGGCAGCTTGGCAATTAATTCCCTGGGTTTGTTTTAATTAGATGAACTTCGGATCAGGTTTGCTGTCCCTGCTCGGCCACCGTGCTGGCACTTACTGCACCCCAGCCAGGCAAGCGGAGCAGGACCACTGTCCTTCCCCACGGGATTGGGGTGCCCTGAGCACGGTGGCCCCACTCACACCGAGAAATTTTGGGGGAGCCACAGATGAGATTTGGGGCAGTGCAGGGAGCAGTGGGCAGAGCAGGGTGGTGAGATCCCAGCAGCTGCTGTTCCGCAGCGGGCAGGACACAGGCATGGCTGGGGTTGGCTGGGCAGGGCGCAGTTAGTGCCGGCTCGGGAGGACAAGGACATCCCTGGCCCCTCATGGGCCCCTCTCCTCCTCCTGCAGCCTCCGGCCATGGCCAGCCCATGGCAAGGCAGTGTCCCAGGGAAGGCAGCCGCTAACGAGAACAGATTGTTGTCATTGAGCGGTAATTACTTCATTAGGCTGAGGCACACGCTGGGGAGAGCTGGGTTCGAACCAGAGCCATGGTCACCATCCCTATCCCTGTGCCTGGCCTGCGACTGCCGAGGGGACGTGGCTGTGGGGCAGAGCTGGGACCCACAGAGGGTCTGATGGCCAGGAAGGGGCTGTGGGCAGAGCTTGGGGCGCTTGCCCACGGCATCTGTCTGGGCTCCCCTAACCCCCCCGAATGCCTTTTCCTGCTGCAGCACCTGGAGTCACGTCTCCATGCCCTGGGCCGGCCCTTCGTGCGGGTGCTGCTGTCCGAGATCTTCCCCAGCAAGCTGCAGCTCTTCCCTGACGTGGACACGTGAGTGCTGCTGCCCCTGCCTCCAGCCCCCTGTGCTGGGGTCCCCAGGGTGACCCCTCCCTGTCCAGGCCTCTGATTCCTGCTGGAAGCCATCCCTGCCACGTCTGTCCTGCTGTCACCTGGGCCCACAGGGCAGGGAGGGGACATGGGTGTCCTTGGCAGGGCGGTTCTGGCACAGTAGGGACCTCACTCCCTGCCCACTCCGCTTCCTTCTTGGGGGGGCTGCTGCGGGGCCTCATTGTGGCTTTTTCTCCACAAAATGCTTGTCCCCATCTGTTGCCATGTGTTTGTTTCCCTTTCAGGTGGGTGCAGGTAGCCTGTCCCCGACTCTCCATCGACTGGGGAGAAGCCTTCAGCAAGCCGCTGCTGACACCCTACGAGGTGAGCACCCATCTCCCATTTTGGGGGGACCAGCCGTGGCTTGGGGTGATGTGCCAGAGCCTCCCACAGAGCTGCGAGCCACCAGGACAGGGACATCCCTGCAGCTGGGCAGCGTCCCCTCCACAACTTGTCTGTGCATAGCGGGTGTGCCGCTGGGATTTCTGATCTTTCGTGAAACCAGTGGGATTCCTGGCGCCGGGTGCCGCTCGGGGCCTCAGCTCCTCGTCCCCTCCGCAGGCTGCGGTGGCTCTCCGGGACGTCGAGTGGCAGCAGCCTTACCCCATGGACTTCTACGCCAGCCAGTCTCTGGGGCCGTGGACAGTGAACCACGCCGGCACACAGCCCCCACGCCACGGCCGGCCGGCTCAGGTGGGCAGCGCGGCATCACTGGGGCGCGGGGTGTCACCGGGGCAGCGGGTCCCCACTCCGTCCCTTCGCTCGTGGTGGCCGTGGGATGGGGGATGGGGGACGGGGGAGCGCCCAGTGCAGGTGCTGTTCGGTGCCCGGTGCCACGTGCCAAAAGCGCCACCCTGTGGCTTCGTTCCCGGTGATCAGTAACGGGGCCGGTGCCAGCCCGCCTGGGGACGGGGGGGGCACACACACGAGTGTCCCCCCCCACTGCCAGCCCTCACCGGGGTGAGCGCCCGCCTAGCCCCGTGGCTCCCCGGGAGGGGGATCCCCCCACCGGCCGTGCCCCGTGGGGTGCTGGGGGCTGAGCACGGGCGGCTCATCACAGGTCAGGCAGGGGCTGGGGCCCCATCCTGACCCCCCCTCCCCTCTGCTGCAGGGGAAGCCGCCCGCGCTCCCCACCCCGGCGGAGGGTGAGGAGAGACTGAGCACCGGCGGCCCTGCAGCCTCGTGAGCGCAGCCTGCACCCTGTCCTGCTGCCGCCACGCTCCGGGACCTGGCGTGGGCGCAGGCAGGGGGGCACCAGCAGCCGCCCCACCCCCGAGGGTAAGCACCGCCGGAGCCTCCCGGTACCGGCACCGGAATGGATGGGGACGCACCCCGTACCTCGACGACACCGCTGCCCGCGGGGAATGGCTCCCGGCCAGGCCAAGCCGCGCTGCAGGCTCCGCCCGCGGCAGCCCCGGTCGCACCGGGGGTCCCGTCCCGCCCCACCGGCGCCGCCTCCTCCCGCCCTCGGTCTCGCTCCCCGCGCCGCGGCCTCCCGCCGCCAGGGGGCGCGCCGGCGCCTCAGCGCGGAAGAGCGTCGGCCCGCCCGCCGCGCCGGCCAATGAGCGCGCTGCGTTTCGGCGGGAAGGGGGGGCCTAGCCGGAAGTGGCCCTCCCGACTTCCGGTGGCGGCAGGCGCCATGTCGGAGGGGCGGACTCTGCGGCTGCTGGGGCTGCACGGTTACCGGCAGAGCGAGCGGCGCTTCCGCCAGCGCACCGGCGCGCTGCGCAAGGCCCTGCGTGGCCGCGCAGAGCTGGTGGCGGTCAGCGCGCCGCACCCCGTGCCCGGTGGCGGCGAGGACGACGACGACGGGGACGACCCCCCCCGCGGCTGGTGGTTCTCTGGGCCCGGCACCTTTGAGGCGGGGGAGGTGGCGGCGGCGCCGGCGGGGCTGGAGGAGTCGCTGTCGGCCGTGGCGGCGGCTCTGGCAGAGCACGGGCCTTTTGACGGGCTGCTGGGCTTCAGCCAGGGTGCGGCACTGGCTGCCATGGTGTGTGCCCTGCGGGCCCGCGGTGACCCCCGCTTCCCCGTGGCCTTTGCCATCCTAGTGGCCGGCTTTGCCAGCCACGCCCCAGCCCACAGTCACTTCTACCGGGACCCCATCGCCCTGCCCACGCTGCACGTCGTGGGCGATGCTGACGCCGTCATCGCTGCCCCCCTCAGCAGGGAGCTGGCCCAGCACTTCGTGGAGCCTGTTGTCCTCACCCACCCCGGTGGGCACTTCATCCCTGCGGCTGCGCCACAGAAGAAGGCCTACCTGGACTTCTTGGACCGTTTCTGCCCCAGACAGGGACAGGCTGAGCCCCCAGGGGCTGGGGTAGTTTGATAACAGTCTCTGAAATAAATGGGGCTCCAGCGAGCCACGTGCAGCCTGCCATCTTGGTGAAACATCCCTGTGTTTCCGTGCCCTCCAGAGGGTCCAAAGAGTCCTCGTCAGCTCACTGTGCTGCTCTGCAGCGTTAATGCAGGGCCAGACTAAATGCTTGTTATCTCCCTTTTTATTTTTTTGCAACTTTGTTGTATGCATGAGTACGTGGGTGTGATGATGAGGGGTTTGAGGACAGGCGGGTGACACTGCTTTGTGGATGTGAGGTACTCAGAGGCTTGAATAGCTGTTCAGAGTGGGGATCCCTCAGCTCAGCCACAGGAAATGTCTGCAGAGCACACAGCTCCTGCAGTGGTTATACCCCAAAGGTTTGTGTTTTTTAGTATCACTGGTGAAAGCTACTGAGCCAGCCTTCCAGCTGATCTGGGTCTAGAATAACCTCTCGTCCCTGGCAGTGCCAGGGCTGGTGTTCATTTTGAGAACAAAATGTGTGCTGGTTCAGCGTGCGTGTGTTGGGGGACTTTTGTATCTTCCTCTGTACAAAGTGCCTTCGTGAACAAGAAAAACTTGTTGCTATGTTTTTGGCTCTGATGTTTTCTAGAAGCACACGGAAATCTTTACTGTTATAATTGCAGGTGTCCTGCGTGACTGCTGCTGGGGCAGCCCAGTGACATTGTGCCCGGGGCCGCGCTCACAGGGCTTCTCTCTAGCCACGGCTTTCCTTGGGCGCCCAGTGCAATGTAGTTGGTAAGAGAGAGGAATTGAATAAAACTTCTTAATTTGCCCCCCTGCTTGGGCAGCACTGGGATCTGGGGAGCAGTGGGGCAGCGCGGTGTTGGCACTGCGAGGGGTGGAGGATGCTGTGGTGCAGGAGCAGCCCTGGGGTCAGGGCACACCAGCGAGTGGTTCTCAAGGCCTGGGTGTTTTTTTTCCCTCTGGTTTGTCACCGGTTCTGCAGCAGCAGGGTGGCAGGAGGATGTGACTGGTTGCCCCTGCAGCCCAGCCCCAGGCTAGTGTTGCTGTTTGGGGGGGCTAGCAGGGCTCGGGCAGTGCCTGCCCACTTTGCCACCTTGCAGAGCTGCACGGGTGGGCTGTGTCATGTCTGTGCTGCCTGCTCGGGTGATGCGAAGTGTGGGATGTCTGTCACCCCTCAGTGACCACATCAGGGACACCAGAAGCTGTTTTGCGGGGGGAAGGGGCGCAGCTTGGGGCTGCACGCCCGGCTGTAGCGACAGCTCTGGAGGTGGGGGGGCAAGGCCGAATGCGGTGACCAGCCCTGACAGAGCACCCGGGCCTTTGTCTCTGCCGCTCCCCCCACCTGAGCCCCTCGGCAGCTGCGGAAGGATGGCAGCAGACAGCGCTTTGCCAGCCCCGCCGTTCGTTAGCCGTTTAATTATGGCAGAGCTACAGATGCTCCCGCCGCAGCATCTCGACGCCCGAGCGGCTCCGCAGGACGGTGCGGAGGAGGCACTGCAGCCGTTGGCCGCTCACGGCGGCCGCTGCGGAGCGGCGCTGCCCGGCTGCCAGCCTGCACTGCGGTCCCGCAGCCGCCGACCGACCGGCAGCTCCCGGTTCCCCGGGGGGAGGCAGCGCCGCAGCTCGCCGGCGGCGTGAAGCAGGGGAAGGAGCCCAAGCGTGGGGCGAGTGCGCAGAACGAGCCTGGCTCTGCTCCATCAGGTGGGTTGTGGAGGGGAGGTTGAGGGATGGGTGACCCAAGCTGGGGCGCTGCCATACCTGCCGCCTCTTCCCAGGAAGTTTAAAAAGATGGCTCCTGCCAGGTGGCTCCTAGACCGGTTTAAACAAATTAATAAAACTAAAGAAACGCCACCCTGGTCCACGGGAGGTGCCTGTGTGAGCAGTGGAGGAAGGACGTGCTTGGCCCCTGGTGCAGTGGGAGGAGGGAAGTGGCTCCTGGGGGCATCACCACCCCTCCCTGCCGGAATGGGGGGGTTTGTCCCGGGAATCCTGCCCTCCATGAGGTTTTCCACCGGCACGATGCCTTCACGCCGGGCCCCTGCCTGCCTCTCGCAGATCCGGGTCTGTTCCTTGCGGCCGTTCTCGGGGCTCAGCAAGCCTGGGGACAAGGCTGCTGAGGTCCTCCCACCCCTTGGGAACCAGGGGGTCTCCTCTTCCCCCAGACTGCCAGGCCTGGGGGAGTTGGGTTTTTCCCCCAAAACAGCGTGTGACGGTCACTCCCTGAGCGAGGGGCACTGCTGAGGCGGCGATGGAGCGAGCCCGCGCTCAGGCTGGCAGCCGTGCCACTGGCCTGGGGCACAGGGGACCTGGGGATGGCCACTGGTGTCACCCAGTGGCACTGGGAGCCTGGCTGCTTTGGCAGGGGTGGGTGACACCCCTCTGCTCCCCAGGTGGGGCCCTTTCCGTCCCCCAGCACGGCCATCAGAGCCCCCTGTGTGGCCACAGCACCAGCCCTGGGGGCACATAGGGCCCTGCCTGGGGCTGCGCTCGCTCAGAGCCTGCTGTGGGCACCGGGGTGTGGGGCTCGGCAGGCCACGGCTTCGCTTTGCCCGCCGCCAAGCTGTGCAGAGCCTCCAGCCCTCTCCCAGCGTCCCAGAGGGGCAGGAGAAGATGAGCACAAGCAGAGATGCTGCCAGCGCCGCTGCCTCCCCCCAAACACCCCCCACTTCCTCCCCGACCCCCCGTGGTCCTTCCCCGGGCGCTGCCACTGACTCACGCCCTCCTCCACCGCCAGCTGCCCGCGTGGGGCTCGCCGGGCACGGGCAGAGGGGCTCCCGTGGGCAGGGCTGGAAAAAGCGACGTCCCCGCTGAGCCTGGCATCGGGTGCAGATCTTGCCGGGGTCTGAGCCTTACTCATCTCACGCTCTTCCTCCCCTTGTCCCCACAAGCGGGGCCTGACGCAGGCGGCTGGGGAGGGGGCGCGCAGGGAAGGTGACGTGTTTCGCAGACAGTTACACAACGCGGCTCCCCCCAAACCTGCCCGGCTCCTGCCTGTGAGGAGGCAGCGGCACGGGCAGGGGAGAGCCGAGAGCCATCCCGGGCCCCGCTGCCGGAGCGGGACCAAACCGTTGGGAACAGCCCCCCCCCCCCCCCCCCTTCCCCGCTCCCCACTTCACCCGCAGAAGCTTCCAGTTGTGGCTGAGTCACTCCTGCTGTAGCTCCTTCTCTCCTTGTTTTGGATGGAAGTTTTCCATGGAAACCCACGCTGGGCCGGGCCGCGGGCTGGGATAAACACGGCTGAATCACAAAAGGCCGTTTCGCCAAGAGCTGTCAGATGGCAACAACAGTGTGTGCGGCGTGCGGGCAGCCAGGGGCGGCAGGCAGCTGCCCTGCCTTTTGGGGGGACGGCTGCAGGACCCCTCTCTGCACCCCTCGCCGGTTCAGCCCCCCCCCCTCCCCAGCCCCCCCCAAATTCCCACGGTGCCAGCACATCACAGGTGCCCCTTGACAAAGCTGGGAGCGTGTCACGGGCTTCAACCAGAAGCTGTTTTTTGGGGCCGCGTGCTCTCCCGGGGATGCACAGAGAAATCCCACGCCGGGGAGAGCCCCCCGGGGACCCCCGCTGCAGCTGTGGGGCTCTGGAGGCTCATGGCTGCTGGAGGTCCCCAGGGAGGGACCTTCCCACCCTCTCAGCCCCGTGCAGGGACACTTGCCAAGGTGCTGGGAGCGAGGGTGAGGTAAGGCAGCGTTTGTGCCGTGCCTGCGCCCCGCTGAGCGCCATTCCCCCCCCCCCCGAAACGGCAAGTAACGGCTCGGCCATGGCAGGAACCGTGTTCCACCCCAGCACTGCCGCCATCTCCGTGCTGAGGAGGAGCACGGGAGCTGGACGGCCTCCGTCCCCCGGTGCTGACGGCTGGCCCCAGGCCCGGCAGCTTGGAAGCGCCGTCGGAAGCTGAGTCCCGGTGTCAGAAATCCAGGATATTTTTAAGGACTCTGGAAGAAAAACTAATTCCAGGGTGTCAGCGGGAGAGAGACTTGGCCTTCAAAACAACAACAGCGCAGTCGGAGCTTTCCCGTGGCTGGAGTGTGGGGTCCAAGGGGCCACGGTGCTGCCTGCGGGACGTGTCCCCTCACCCGTGGGTGCCCTGGAAGGGACCCAGATGCCGCTGTGGCCTCGCTGTTGCTGCTGCTCACTCCGGGCACAAGCAAGGAGGTTTTTTTGGGGAGATGGAGGGTGGTTTTCGTGCCCAGCGGCACCTTTGCAGCACGGCCACGGTGCGCGGTGCCAAACGCAGTTGCGGTTTTACCCGGGCGCCAGCGGGGTGGCCTAAAAATCCCCCTCCTGGAGGTGCGTGGAGCACGGCCCATCGCCAGCGGCAAGCGATGGGAAAAAGCGGGAGCGGGCAGCAAAGGGGATCAGCAGGAGATGGGGCAGCACGTGGCAGAGACCCAGTGCCTGCGATGTCCCCCCTGCCTGTGGCTGCTCTGCTGCACCACGGCCCTGCTGGCCCCTGGGGACCTGGCAGTGGCCGTGCCCCTCTGGGTGAGGGCCGAGCTGCCGGGTGCAGGTCCCCGAGGGGTGGGTGCCTCCAAGGGGGCTGCTCTGACCTGGAGAGGGGGAGCGTGGGCAGGGGGGGGCCTGTCCGGCCGCTGCCACGCGGGCCTGTGTTCCCCCATCCCCGGTGTCCCCAGCACCCGCCTCCACGGGATTAGGCACGCCCCCACCCCTCCGGGGTCTCCACACTTCCCCTTCCAGACCCTCCCCGTCTCCAGGGCTTTGGGTCCCGGGTGCCCCTTGCAAGGGGCCCTGCCCGGCCGGCACCGGTCGCCGCCGGCTGCCGAGGGCCCGGTGCCCGGTGTCGGGGCAGGCCGGGCCGCTCTGACTTCGCCGCTCAGGAATCTCCTGGCCGAGCCGGGCGGGTTGTGCAACCTGCGACCGCCCCCGGCCGCCGCCCGCCTCGGCCCGTCGGGCCGCGGCTCAGTCCCGGCCGCTCCAGCCCCGCCGTCGGGCCGCGCTCCGCTCCCGGGAACGGCCCGCTGCGCGCCCCCCACCCCCCCCGCGCCCCCGCGGCACGGGGACACGGCGCGGGGCCGGGGGGGGAACACGGGACCGCGGCTGCCGACGCGCTCCGGGAGCCGCTCACAGATGCGGCGGGACGAGCCCGGCGGGGGCAGACCCCGAGCAGCCCCGGGGCCCCGCCGGGAGGGCAGGTGAGGGGCTGAGGGGCGGGGGGCAGGATGGGGGGGGGGGTTAAGAGGAGAAGGTTGGGGGGTCCCCGCCGTTCCCGCTGCCCGAGGAGGAGCCGCTCGGCGCCCGCCCCCCCGAACAGTAAGAGTTGATGTGCGGCGAGCTGCACCCTGCATGTGAGCTCCTACTGCCCCGGGAGGCGGGCCGCCCCCGACGGGACCCCCGCCGCCCCCCCCTCCGCCGCCTCCGGTACCCCCGGGGGGTGGTGGGGGGGTGGGGAATCGGTGCTGCCCGCGGTGCCAGTGCGCCGGGCCCGGCGACCATGGCTGTAGACTGTTACCCCCCCAGCGGCACAGTAACAATCTAAAGCCACGGTCGCCCGGGCGGCGTCGGAGGGGGGGGACGGGGGGGGGGGGACGGGACACACACAACCGGGGGGGCAGCCGGTGCCTTGGCGACGGCGAGGAGGCGGCCCCGCCACCGCAGCGAGCGCGCCCGACCCCCACCCGCGGCGCAGGGCGGGATGGGGGGGGGGGGGGGGGGGAGCTCCCGGTGCATGTGTGTGTGTGGGGAGTGTCGGTAGCATCCTTCCCCTCCTCCCCACTCCACTGCCCCCCACCCCCCCGCCCTCCCACGCGTGTCCACCCCGCCTGGGGGCACCCCCTACCTGTGCTGCAGCGGGAAAGGGAGGGGGGGACACGTCCGCCGTGGGGGGCTCTGTGTCTGCGGGGGGGGAAAGAGAAAGCGGGGTCAGGCGGGCACCGGGACAACCCCCCCCTCCCCTCCTCCTCCTCCTCCTCCTCCTCCTCCTCGTCCTCCTTCTCCTCCTCCCGCCGCCCCGTCACGCCGCCTCCCCCCCCCCGGCTCCTCGACGGCTCAGCACCACGGACAGCTCCCCACCCCCCCCCCGCCCTCCCGGGCGCTGCGGCGGGGCCGGTGGCGGGGCCGGGGCCGGTGGCGGGGCCGGTGGCGGGGCCGGCGGTGGGTCATGCTTCAGTAGCCATGACTGTAGACTGTTACTGTCCTGTCCCTACGCAGCAGTAAGCAGTCTAGAGCCAAGGTGCCGACGCGCTGACTCGGGCTCTCCTCGACGGGGTCTCCGCGCTCTTCCGACGCCCCGGGGGCAGCACCGGGGTGAAAATGATCGACATCCCCCATCCCCCCCCCCCGCCCCCCCCTTCCCCGCCCCGGGGCTGCGGAGCTGGCAGCACCCGGGCGGGGAGCACCGGGGTGCGGGGGAACAACCCGAGGGTGGTGGTGGTGGGGGATGTGTGCTGGGCACGGGGCGGTACCGCGGGATGGGGGGTCCCGTCGGGGATAGATCCGGAGAGGCTGGGAGCGGGGGGCAGCGGGCGCCGGTGTCACCCGCAGCGGGGACACACACACACACACACACACACACACACACTCTTGTCCCCCCCACCCCCCCCAAAAATCCCCCGCAAGGTGCGGGCGGCCGGGCCCCGCCGTGCGCCCCCCCGGGGCGGCTCCGCGCACAGCGCCCGCCCCCGCGCACCGCCCCCGCCGGCGCCGCGCCCCGGCCCCGCCGCCCCCGCCGCCCCCCGCCGCCCGGCCCGCACGTGGGGCTGCGCCAGGCGGCACCGCGCCGCCCCCCCTCCCCGCCGCAGAGCCCCCCCCCACCTCCCCCTCCGCCACTCCGGTCCCCCGGTTCCACCTCCCCCCCCCCTCCCCTTCCCGTTCCCGGGGCGGGCAGGTGCAGCGCCCGGTGCCGCGGGGCTCCGCTGCCCCCTCCCGCCCCCGCGCCGGGCTCCGTCCCTGCTTACCTGCGGGCCAACCCCGCCGGTCCCTCACCTCCCGCGGGCCTCGGCGGCTCCTTGGCCGGGCCCGGGGCCCCGGCGGCTCCCGGCGGGGGCCGGCGCCGGTGGCGGTGCTGCGCTGTCCGCAGCGCGCGGGGCTTTTATAGGATCGGGCTCGTAGTAACGGGGATCTCGGCTCATTCATAGAAAAGCATCAACCTACACAATGACGTGAGCGCTACGTCAGCGAGGAAATTTAGGGAACGGGAAGACGCTACTATTTATATCAGCGCGGGGGGAGGACAGCGGTCCGGAGCCGGGCAGGGGGGTCCGGGCTGCACCGGGACCCCGCCCCCCCCCCGGATCCCCCCTGCCCACCCCCCGCGGTCCCCGGCTCTTCGAGGCGCGCAGAGGAGCAGCACCCAGCACCCTGCACCCCTCCTCCGCCTGCCCCCCCCGACCCGGGGGCCGTGCACCCATCGAGGTGAACCCATGAGCAGAGGGGCCCGCACCCCGAGGGCTGCGGCGTGGGGCACCCCCAGACCCGAGGTGTCCACCTGGGCACCCACGGCAGCCTGGAGCACGCATCACCCCCTCCCCCCACACCCCACTTAGGCCGGAGCATGGCCCCATCCCGGATGGGGCTGCGTGAGCCCCCCCCCCAACACGGGCAGGGGTTGCACAGGGCCCCAGGGGCACCCACACCGGGACACCAACCTGGGGGGGGCACCCCACCCACCTGCACCTCCCACCCACGGCCTTGTCCTGGGCAGCACCTCCCATCTGCCCACCCCTCAGGAAGACCCCCCCCATCCCTCCGCTGCCATGAGCACCCATGGGTGCTGCAGGAGCATGGGACAGCACAAAGTGATGTGTGGGGGTGAGTTTAGAATATGGGGGGGGGCACCCCATTGCAGCGCTGTGCTGCCTTTGACCCCTTCAGGCCCACACTCCTGCCGGGGCAGGGTCCCCCAAAAGCCATCAGCGCCCCAGAAGCAGACTGGGGGGTTGTGGCTTCACAGTTGAATTAATTTTGCCCTCCCCATCCCAAGTGCCAGCGCCCGCCTCAGATGAGCCTAGAATCGTGTCTGGGGGGGTGGGGGGGTGGGGGGGGAACGGAGGGGGGACAGGGGGTGGGGGATCCTTTCCCCCCCTTATGCATCCATCCAGTCTCCCCCCCCATTCCTGCTGGAGCCTTCTGACCTCACTCTGCTCTGGCGAAGCATCATACCCGTTGCCACGGCAACAGCGGCGTTGTCATTGACAGCAGCATCCGCGCCCGCCAGCATCCGCCGCTGCGCAAGGCCGCACGCTGCTATGGGGGCCCAGGCCACAATCCCCCCCCCCCCATTCCGCCCTTACACCCCCAAATGCAGAGGAGTTCAAGAAATGACCACCACCACCACCAGCAGCCCCCCCACCCTCCATCAACTGCCCGCCTTAGGGTGCTGCCACCCTCCTCAAACCCCCCCAAAAGTCCTTACCCCCCCCAACCCGGGGATATGGGTGGGGGGGCGTCCCCCCGCCTTTTTTTCCCACGCAGAACCGGCGCTCGCCCCGTCGGGGCTCTCCGGTTCGGGAAAGCGGAGCGGGAAGGCGCGGGGCGGGGAGGGGGGGGGGGGGGGTCGCTGCCGCAGCGCTCCCCGCCGCAACCGTGACTCAGCCCCGGGATTAGTCAGCAACCGGGGCCGGCCCACCCGCAACCGGCTGCGCAGCTCCGCCGCCGCCGCCCCCTCGGGGGCCGCTGTCTCCGTCCTCGTCCCGGTCCCCCGGGGCGCACCGGTGCGCCCCGGGGGACCGGGACGGGGACGGGGACAGCGGCCCCCGAGGGGATGGGGGGGGTGATGAGGGGGGGCGGGGGGGAAAGGGTCGCATCCCGGAGCGTGGCCCGTTGCTGCCATCTCGTGGGCTTTCCACTAGCGGCTGCAGCCGTGTCCCCGTCACGGGGGGGGGGGCGTGTAGTGGGGGCCCCGCTGTTGTGGGTGGAGAGGGGGAGGTCACCCGTGGGGCTTGCAAAGGTTGGGGGGGGGTGGGGGGGAAGGTGCTGGTCGATGAGGAGGATCGAAGGAGCTGCTGCGACACGAGGAAAGGGGTCCCATCGCCCCAGAAAACATCGTCCGAAAGGGAAGGGGTCCCATCGCCCCATCGGGTATCACCCCACAAGAAAGGGGGTGCCATTCCCTCGGGAACCATCGCCTCGCCTTGTTTGACTGAGCATCACCCCGCAAGAAATCGCGAGGGGGGTGTCCATCACCCCACCAAGCATCACCCCACAGGGATGGGGGGTCTTAACCTGCCTGTCACCCTGCAGGGAAGGGGTTCCATTGCTCTGCTGAGCATCACCCCACAAGAAAGGGGTCCCATTGCCCCACAAAACATCGCCTCGCAGGGATGGGTGCCCTTGTTTGACTGAGAATTGAGCCACAAGGAAGGGGCCCCATCACCCCACAAATAAGGGGTCCCACTGCTCCACAAAACACCTCGCAGGGATGGGTGCCCTTGTTTGAGCATCACCCCGCAAGGAAGGGGGTCCCACTGCCCCATGAAGCATCATCCCACAGAGAAGGGGTCTCATCACCTCTCTCCCCTCAAGCATCGCCCCACTGGGAGTGTTCCTCACCCAGCCTGAGCATTATCCCACAAGGAAGGGGTCCCACTGCCCCCTCCAGCTGGCAGGGACCTCACGAAGTTCAACAAGGGGAAGTGTAAAGCCCACTCCCTGGGGGGGAGCAGCCCTGGGCACTGGGGTATCCCAGGGGGCAGCAGAAAATACCCTGAGGGTCCCGGTGGACACCAGATTGACCACAAGCCAGCAACGTGCCCCTGTGACTGGAGGAGTGTTGCCATCAGGGAGAGGGAAAGGGAGAGGGAGAAGGAGAGGGAGAGGGAAAAGAGAGAGAGAGGGAGAGGAGAGGGAGAGGGAGAAGAGGGAGAAGGAGAGGGAGAGGGAAAAGAGGAAGAGAGAGAAGAAGAGGGAGAAGGAGAGAGAGGGAGAGGGAAAAGAGGGAGAGGGTCCTTCCCCGCTGCTCAGCGCTGGGGAGGCCACTCTTGAGTGCTGGGTCCAGCGCTGGGCTCCCCAGTATGAGACATGAACGTACTGGAAAGAGACCAGTGAAGGACCACTGAGAAGATCAAAAGACCGGAGCACCTCGCCCGTGAGGAGAGGCTGAGAGCTGGAACTGCTCAGCCTGCAGAAGGGAAAGCTCAGGGGACCTCATCAATGTACATAATGTACATACATAGGTGGAGGGGGGGCGCAGGGAGGACGGAGCCAGGCTCCGTGGTGCCCAGTGCCAGGCCGGGGGGGGCGATGGGCACAGACTGAACCGCGGGGTTGGTCTGATGGCTCAGAACATCAGGAAATATTTTTTCACGGTGAGGGGAGTACCGACACAGGCTGCCCAGGGAGGTGGTGGCGGCGGCTCCATCCCTGGAGATCTCCAAAAGCCCTCTGGGCACGGCCCTGGGCTACCGGCTCCGGGTGGGGTGGCCCTGCTTGAGCAGAGGGTTGGGTGATGATTTCCTGAGGTCCCTCCCAACCTCACCCACCGGGTGATCCTGTCCCTCACCCACCTGAGCGTTCCCCGCCAAGGAAGGGGTCCCACTGGCCCAGCAAACATTGCCCTGTGGGTAAGGGTCCCCCCACTCACCTGAGCATCACCCCCGCAAGGAAGGGGTCCCATCGCCTCTCACAGCATCACCCCCCAAGGAAAGGGTCCCCTCACCCCATCAAGCATCACTCCACAAGCAAGGGCCCCCCACCCACCCCAGCGACACCCCACAAGGATGGGGTCCCCTCGCCCACCCCAGCATTGCCCCATAGCTGGGGCAGCAGCCATGGGCTGGGTGGGGAGTGGTGGCTGTGTCATACCAGGGGGGTCCTTCCTGCCACCCTGCAGGGATCCTGTCATGTTGGGGGGCACTGGGCACCCCGGGAGCACCTGGCAGCGTCCTGTGGCTGTCCCCAGCCTCATTTTACAGCAGGCAGGGCTCAGCGCAGGCATCCCCTCAGCCCTGCCTAACTCTGGGCAGCACCAATCCATGCCCAGCCTGGAGCAGCTCAGCACTGTCATGAGTTTCACGGCCTCAGCTCAGCAACAGGCAGAGGGGACATGCATCCCCCTGCAAGCACAGGGGCTGCAGCGGTGGGGTGCGGGGTGGGGGGGCCGTACCCCAGCACCGCCGGGAAAATGAAGTGCGAGCTGCCAGCGGGGGCTGCAGGCTCCTGGCGGTGCCGGATGCGGCCCGGCTGGCCAACGCGCCGTAATCGAAGACATGTGTGTGGGCTTTGGGGAGAGGCTGCGCTGGGAAACAGGGCCCTGCAGAGACCGGGGGGCTGTATCCTGTCCAAAAGCCCAGGTCCCACATGAAGCCAGGCATGCGAACGCGATCCAAACCACAGCTGGATTTGAACCGAATCTCCCAGCATCTGGGCTAATTTGCTGCAACTTTGATTGATCGTGGGGAGGGGGCACAGGCGGGAGACGCTCCAGCTCAGACCTCCCAACAGAGCCAATGACTTAAGCAGAGCTGGTTCCAATCTGCTCAGCACATTGAGGCGAAAATGCCCCTTTCCCTGTGCGCTCCCGCTCACCGGCGCTGGCTCTGCCCCCGGCCCCGCAGCCCGGCCGTCCCTGTCCCTCGGGGCTGCGGGTCCCCGGGGAGTCCCCAACAGGTTTCGGGCTCTCTGGGTGCAGAATGGTGGGTCAGGCCGTCTGGGGTTGCGGCTCACCCGGGGTCCCTCCAAAAAACAGAGCAGCGCAGGAGGGGGGACATTAGTGGATCCAACCCCACCTCCACCTGCCCCAAATCCCTGCGCGCACCGATCTGCCCCCCTGCTCCTGGGAGAGGCCGGGAATGGGAGAGGAGCTACAAAAAAGGGTGGAAAAGGTGAAGGTTTTTCCATCCCCCCCTCTCCTCGGTCGCTGCCCCGAGGGCTTGGCGTCACTCAGCAGGTAGCTGGGGCAGCCCGGGGTCCCGGCCGGCCCCGGGGGAGGCAGCTGTCTGGGAGCCGCTCGCTGCCGTGATTTATACAGCTCAGCCCCATAAATTACCGGGACGGAGCCCGTGGGAGCCATCGCTCACAGCGACGTCCAGAGCTCGCTGCCAGAACCTGAAACACTTCCAGCCGTTAATTGAAGAGGAAAAAAAAAATAATAAAGGGGAAGGGGGGAGTGGGGGGGAAATTAGTGCCCGGGGAATTGGGATTAAACCGTGGCTCTGCAATGAGGGTCGCCCACGTCCCGCTCCCAGGATCCCATCGCTTCCCGTGAGCATGAGCCCAGGCTGGGGAGCAGGGAGGGGGATTTCTGAGCTGCTGCCTGGGATGTGACCACCGTGGGGTCCCCACGGGCTGTGCCACCCCATCCCAATCCCCATGAGGGTGTCCCCGTAGTGAGCTGGGGCACCCTGGAGCCGATGGGAATCTGAGGATGAGTTCCAGCTGAGTGATGCTGAGCCGGGAGGCGCACGGCTACTGCCACCCTCCCTGCCAGCACCCGGCCTCTTTTCTCCCAAATTCTGGGCTGGCCAAACCCTGTCCTGGGGGCTGGGGACGGTGGCCGCTGTCCTGGCCACCGTCCCCAGCCCCCCGGAACCCCACACTGGCTCCCAGTCACCAAGGGACCAGGGATACAGGGTGAAACCCCAAGGGCATCCAGGGTGGCCCCAGCCGGGAGGGATGGGCAGCGCTCGGGGTGCCCTGCGCAGGTCAGGGGGTGCCAGTGGGACCCCCCCCAGGATCGGCGGCCGGCCCGGGGGTGCCCAGCGCGATGCTTTGCTGAACAAGGAGGTTGTGCAAGAGGCTGCGGCCGTGAGAAAGGAGAAGCGAAAGTGCGAAGCGAGAGGCGGCTCCCCCCCGCGCCAAGGGGGTGACCCCAGGCTGCACCCCTCGGCCCAGCAGCCTTTTCGGGGGCGGTTGGAGGGATAAGGCGAGGGGAAACGTGGCGCTGCCTCCCCCTCCTCCTCCTCATCCCAAACCACCGCAAGCCCCCGGCCCACCCCGAGCCGTCGCCGCCGCCGCACATCTGGGCGCCAGGGCTGTGCGCCGCGCCCCCCCCCCCCCCCCCCCCCCCCGGCTTTCTGCCCTCCCCCACCAGCAGCAAATTAGGGCCGGCTGCCTTCGCCCCCCACCCCAAAACCCTTCCCCACATCACCTGCACCCACTGGGCACCCTACACCGGCAGCACCCCCTCCAGCTCTCCCACCCACTGGGTGCTACTCCCCCCCCCCCCCCCCCCCGCCGTGTCAGCACCCTCGGGTGGGGCAGCAAGCTCAGCAGCCGGGCCCCGGCAGGATCCCTCCACTTCACCCTTCCCCACCGCCCGCCCCGTCGGGTCCCGCCGCGCACCTGCGGGGGGAGGAGCCGCCTCCGGTAACCGGCGGGGGTGGAGCGCACCGGGGGCCGCTAGATGGCGCCCTGCGAGCGGTACCGAGGCGGGGGGCGGGGGGGGGGAATCAGCTTTTGCCCGGAGCTACCGTAGGGGGGGACCGGGAGCCCCGGAGCTGGGAGGGGAAGGTGTGTGTGTGGGGGTTGGTGGTGGTGGCTCCGGGCATAAAGCTGATGCCCCAAGGATGGAGATCCCCGAGGGGGCGGCGGGGTCGGGGCGGGAGGAGACCGGGAGAGGGGGAAAACGGTCTCAGAGAAGGAGGAGGAGACCGGGATGGGGAGGGAGGGAGGGAAGAGAAGAAGGGCGGGGGGGTGGGGGGGGGCCCGGCTTGTCGGTGCCCCGCCCGGGGATGGGAGGAGGAAAACCTCCCGCCGTCCCTTTAACAGCCAGCGGCGCTGCTCGGAGTTCAGGCCGGGGTCAGGGGGAGTTCGCAGCCCGGGTTTCACCTCCGAGCTGGCGGCGTCGGGAACCCCGAGGAACCGCTGCTGCTTCTTCCACCTCCTCCTCCTCCTCTTCTTCCTCCTCCTCCCGTTCCGTAGGACCGGCCGGGAGCGCGGGGTATGGAGGAACAGCAGCAGCAGAGGAGGAGGAGGGTGGAGGGAAACAGCAACCGGCGGCGGCCCCCCCGGGGCTGAGCCATGAGAGTTCACCGAGACCTCGGCTGGTTGGCGGAGGCCACCGGGCGCCCAGGTAAAGGGGAGGGGAGGGGACACCCCAAAAAAATTAAAAATAGGGGGGGAAAAAAAAAAAAAAAAGCGCCACTCCAAAAAGCAGCTCCGCGGGCGCTTGGCTTTACCCACCTGGGCGGGGGGCACCGGTACCGGAGCAGAGGCGGGGAGGGGAGGTCCCGCTCCCCCCCCTCCCTTCCCCGGCCGTCCCCCCGCTCACCTCGCGGGGGGGTGGGGGTGGTGGGGAGAGGAAACGGGGGCGGGGGGCGCCCGGGGGGGCACGGCCGGCCGCCTCCCGGGACCGGGGCGCATAAGAGCCGGGGAAGCGCCGCGGGGAGCCGGGGCAGCGGCGCTGCGCAGGTAACGGCGGGCAGCAGCCCCGGAGGGGGGCGGGCGGACGGGTGGGGGGCACCGGCCCGATTCCTTTCCTCTCCCCCGCCCCCGGCCCGCTTTCCTCCGGCAGGTGGGCGCGGGGGTGCCGGGGCGCTGGCGGGGCCGGGGCGCGGCGCTGGCGGCGGCGGCGGGTGATGTCACTTTCTCCAAAAGCCTCCGGGGGTTTTCACCCCCCTCCCGCCCCCCCGGCCCGCCGAGAAGCGAGCCCCCATATAAGCGGTGGCACCGACCAGGCGCCCGTGCAGAGCGGCCGGGACGCCGCGGCGTGCGGGGCTGGGGGCTAAGCCCCGACACCCCCCCACCACCCCCCCCCTCCCCAACCCCACCTCCGCCACCCCTCCACGCGTGGGCTGAGCCCCCTCGACGTGTGGGTCGAGCCCTCCCCCCCCCCCCCCTCCCCACCTCCCCACGCGTGGGCCAAGTGGCCGGACGGGGGGCACGGGGGGCCGGTTGCACCGCTGACGGGGCGGTGTGTTGCAGGGCGGCGGGCGAGGAGCGGGATGCTGGACGCCATGGAGGTGCCGAGCCACTCGCGGCAGCTGCTGCTGCAGCTGAACACGCAGCGCACCAAGGGCTTCCTGTGCGACGTGATCATCGTGGTGCAGAACGCGCTCTTCCGCGCGCACAAGAACATCCTGGCGGCCAGCAGCGCCTACCTCAAGTCGCTGGTGGTGCACGACAACCTGCTCAACCTGGACCACGAGATGGTGAGCCCCGGCATCTTCCGCCTCATCCTCGACTTCATCTACACCGGCCGCTTGGCCGAGTGCGAGCCGGGCAGCGAGCAGAGCCTGGGCGCCGTGCTGGCCGCCGCCAGCTACCTCCAGATCCCCGGCTTGGTGGCCCTTTGTAAGAAGAAGCTGAAACGCAGCGGCAAGTACTGCCACCTGCGCGGGGGCTACGCGCCCTACAAGCTGGGCCGGGGGCTGCGCGCCGCCACGCCGGTCATCCAGGCCTGCTACTCGGGGACACCGCGGCCCGTGGACCTGCCGCCCGTGGAGCCGGCGGCGCCGCTCAACACGCAGTGCGGGGAGCTGTACGCCTCGGCCGCCCAGGGCGCCCCGCTGCACCCCCACGGGCTGTGCCCGCCCGAGCGCCACTGCTCGCCGCCCTGCGGCCTTGACCTTTCCAAGAAGAGCCCCACCGGCCCCTCCGCCCAGCTCCTGCCCACCGACCGCCTGCTGCCCGGCGAGCCCCGCGAGCCCTCGCTGCCCCCGCGGCATGACAGCCCCCCCGTCAGCGCTGGCCTCCTGGCCGGCCACGCCGCTGCCTACAAGGACTCCCCGCCGGGTGGCGAGCCGGGGGGGCACCCCCATGCCCCCGACCCCTTCCGCAGCACGCCGCCCTGCGCCGAGCCCCCGCTGCCCCGTGCCGACGGGCGCGAGCTGATGTACCGCTGGATGAAGCACGAGCCCCTGGGCCCCTACCTGGACGAGGGGGAGGCGGAGAAGGAGCTGGAGCGGGAGGAAAAGGCCGAGTCGCCGCCCGCGGCGCCACAGCCCCGCTACCCTAGCGTGGAGAGCAACGACCTGGAGCCCGATAACAGCACGAGTGAGGAGACGGGCAGCAGCGAGGGCCCCTCACCTGGCGACGCGCTGGACCGCTACTGCAACCACCTGGGCTACGAGCCGGAGAGCCTGGGTGACAACCTGTACGTCTGCATCCCCTGCGGCAAGGGCTTCCCCAGCTCCGAGCAGCTCAATGCCCACGTGGAGGCCCACAACGAAGAGGAGCTCTATCACAAGGCGGCGGCTGAGCAGGCCGTGCCCTTCCTGGACAAGGGTGGCCCGGGGCTGGGTGACATCCTGCGGCCCTACCGCTGCTCCTCCTGCGACAAGTCCTACAAGGACCCGGCCACGCTGCGGCAGCACGAGAAGACGCACTGGCTGACGCGCCCTTACCCCTGCACCATCTGCGGCAAGAAGTTCACGCAACGTGGCACCATGACCCGCCACATGCGCAGCCACCTCGGCCTCAAGCCCTTCGCCTGCGATGCCTGCGGGATGCGCTTCACCCGCCAGTACCGCCTGACCGAGCACATGCGCATCCACTCGGGCGAGAAGCCCTATGAGTGCCAGGTGTGCGGCGGGAAGTTCGCCCAGCAGCGCAACCTCATCAGCCACATGAAGATGCACGCGGCCGGCCCCGACGGCAAAGCCAAGCTGGACTTCCCCGACAGCGTCTACGCCATGGCCCGTCTCACCGCCGACCAGCTGGGGCTCAAGCAGGAGAAGGCGGCCGAGCTGCTCTCCCACACCTCGCACTTCCTCAGCGACCCCAAGGCCATGGAGAGCCTCTACCCGCTGGCCAAGTTCACGGCCGAGCACCTGGGGCTGAGCCAGGACAAGGCGGCCGAGGTGCTGGCGCAAGCTCCGCACCTCCACGCCGAGGCTGCCCGGACCATAGAGCGATACTCACCCCCCTAGCGCCGGCCCGGCCGGGGGGTGGGGGGGGCCACCGGGCTCCCCTCGCTGCCCCGCGTGGGGGAGAGAGGTGGTGGGTGCTCATCCCCCGGCGCTGCCGACGGTCCCGGAGAACTCGCTCGTAGCGGAAGGTCCCATGAGAGCTGCCCCGGGACGGCTGGACGGCGCGTCCCGCGACGAGCACCCCGGCTTGCCCGGGAGAAGCCGATAATTCAGGGACTGACCTCGCGGCGCGGCTCCCCCCTCGCCGTGAGGGGCCCACCGGGCCCCCCGGCACCGGGGCGGGAGCGAAGCACAAGCTGTGAGGCCGGGCTGCGCCCCGAGGCTTTGGAGGACATGAGCCCGCTCCTTACCTCAGGGCCGTCCCCGGCGTTGCCCCCCGGGCCAGGGGACGCCCTCGACAGTTGCCTGAGTCACCCCGGCCCCGCGGCGGGACCCGCCGGCGCTCGGCTCTGCCGCGACGGGACCCGGACTGTGTCGCCTCGACCGCTGCGGGCCCGTGAGTAGTTTGTCCGTCGTGGCCGGAGCGACACCTCCGAGCTGCCGGCAGCGTCCTGAACGGGAGCGGCGAGCGCGGCCGTGCTGGGGCTGAGGGGGGGGGTGTGCCGGCCGAACCCCCCCCGGGGCCATGCCGGGAGCTGGGGGACAGACTGACGGAGGGGGACGGTGGGGTCTGAGCAGTGGGTGCAGGGCAGGGGGATGGCGGTCGGGCCCGTGCCGGGGGTGGGGGCCGGGGAATCGCGATGCTCCTCGCCCCGGAGCAAGCACTGACCTCCTGGCCCAGAGCCGGCCGCTCGGCCGCTGGCACCCCGTGTTTTCGGGAGGGGGGGCAGGGCCTGTCACAGACTGAGCCCCTGGGCCCTGCCCCAGCAGGCGCCTCGCCATCAGGGATGCCCGGGGGGCCCCGGGGGGCCCAGGGACCCGGCGGCTTCACCCTCGGGGCGGCCACTTGCCTCTATTTTTTTTTTTTTTTTTTTTTTTTTTTTCGCCAAAGATGCCCGTCCCCAGCGCGGCCGGGCCGGGCCGGGGAGTTCATGACAAAGACAAAGCGGTCTGGTTTGTCAGCTACGGGGAGGTGGGCAGGGGCTGCAGGAGGGGGCCGGGGGCTTGGGGAGAGCCGCGGGGCTGCCCCAGGCTGGGTTGCGGTGACCTGGGGCCGAGCTCCCCCACGGGGCACCCCCTGCCACGGCCGCACCCCCTCTCCCACCTTCTGCTCGGTGTGGGCAAAGCCCCCCCACGGCCTGGACCCCCCCGGCCCGTGCCCTGACCCCTCTGCCTGGGGCTAATGTGAAGCTTCTCCCCCCACCCCGAGCCCCCTCCTCTCCTTTGCACACGAGGCCGCGGGGTGGCCGCCAGCAGCGACTGTCCCCGGCCTCGCAGCCACTGTGCCTTAGCCTGAGCTGGCCACTCCTGCCCAGGTGCCCCCTTTGCCCCTCCCTGGGCTGCCCAGGTCCCCCCCCCCCCCCTCCCCCCCCCCCCCGGGACTCCCCAGGGCCGGCAGCGTCCCTCCGGAGCTGCCGTGGGGCGAGCGGCGGCAGCAGCAGCACCCAAAGCACAGCTGGCAGCGCCCAGCGGGGCCACTGGCCCCCTCTGTATCACGTCCGATTTGTACACGGGCTCCTTGCCCTTTTGTTTTTTCTATAGTCGAAACCGAAAAAAGCAATAAAGTGACATTAACGTGCCTGGCCTCGCGTCCTTCTCTGGGGGCGGGCCTGGTCGGTGCTGAGTGGGGCTGGGGGTGACCCCGGGGTGGGGAGGGGGCACAGGCTGTGCCAGGGGGAAAGGTGGGTGTGGAGCTGCAGGGAGGGGAGGAGAAGGGCTTTGCTGTGCGTCTGGTTTGCTCGGAGCCCCCTCGGTTTGGGGGGGGGCAGCTGCAGGTGGGATGGAGCAGCCGTCGTCCTCGCAAGCACAAACGTGTCCCCCCGCCCACCCCTGCCCCAACCTCGACGGCAACTCGCCTGCCGACAGCAAATGAAACAACACGCTGCACAGACAAGTGTTTAATACTAAAAATGATTAAAACCATCTTAACAAAACAGCCCGAACGCGGCTGCCTCCCTGAGACGTGGGCTCCCTGCGGGGGCTCGGGGCAGCAGCCTGGCACCAGCGAGCCCCCGCTCCGCTCGCTGTCGCTGTCGTGCCAGCTCGTCTGGCGGCAGCAAACCTCATGCGAGGGGTCTGCGTCTGGCAGAGCCACGGGTCCCTCCGAGCTGGTGATATCCCGGGAAGGGCCTTGAAAAGGGGGCAGCTCCATTAGAAAAACCACCATTTAAACACACCCGGCGTGGAGGAGAAGGCGGCAAAGTCTGGGTGCTAGCACGCAGCTGTGGGCACTGAACCGGGGCGCCGGGTGCTGCGTGCGCCACGGCCCCGGGTGGGCTCAGCCGCGGCTCCGTGTGCCCTGCAGCAGGCGCGGGCACCCCAAAGTCTCTGTCGAACAGGCTCTGCCCCGTAGCACAGACCCTCCTTCGCTGGCAGCCGAGGCTGGGGCCTTCGTGTGGCACAGGTTGGCGAGCTCTCGGCTCCGTGGCTGCGCCGTGCAGCCCCACTGCAGCTGGGCGCTGCCGAGGCTCCCACCCCGGCGTTAGCCCTGGCTGGGTGGCTGGTGCAGGGGTAACGCTGGGCTTCCTGATGCAGACACTGGGTCCGAGCCACCCACACAGGAAAAGAAAACGCTGGGCTCCATCCTACTGCTTCCTCTGCCACCTTCAACGCTTCCCTCCCACGGCCGCGGCGCCCCAGCGGGGACCGGGGACGGCCTCGGGGTCACTCCCACCCTCTGCTCATGGGACTGGGACTTGACAGAGCTCCAGGGGCTCCGGTTCATGGGTTAATGCTCCCTCTTAGCTTCTGTATCTGACGCGTAACTGGGCTGGGGATGGTACACTTGGTGATGGGACGGTGTGGGAGGGGGCTCAGCAACACCCCAACCCTGCACCGGCTCCCGGTGCGGTATGACCCAGTGACAAGGCAGCGGTGTCCCTTCATGGCTCCCTCCACGGTGAAGGGGCAACTCCAGAGGGGACGGTCCCAGCTGGGCAAGCGGCTGGGAGGCGGGTCTGCCCCGGCTGGCAGCTACGGGCAGAAGCTGGATCCCACACACAAGGGGAGCCCGTGGCAATGTGAGGACACACGGGCCCTGTGGGACAGCTGGTCCTTGGGACTTGGAGAATTTTGTTAGTCTCACGTTGAGTCTTAGGTCAAAAAATGTGTCTAAAGTCAGCGGGGTGGGGACTAAGGGGTTTGGGGGAGGAGGGAAGGGGCAGGTAATGGCTGGGGAGCAGGACAGAAAGCAGCTGTGGGGAGCCTGGGGGTGTTCAAAGCCTCCCCCTCCAGCAAAGCAGGTAGGGCACAAACCTGAAAACTAACCTATACTGAAGTCTGAAATGAAACTCAACAAGCAAAGCCTGCACCAGGGAGAGGACAAGCACCTCCACACGCAGCACCCCATGCGTGGGGTGGGCGCAGGGTGGAGAAAGGTCCGGAGGCTTGGGGCTGCCTGGGCCACGCAGGACGAGCAGGCTGGGGCAGGAGGGAACCTGCCCTTGAAGTCCACGGCCTCTCTGAGGAGCGTGAGCTAGACTAAGCAATCCCAAAGTCTGCGCTGGCGTGTCCCCGGTCTCTGCCCTACGCAGCCTACAAACCCGAAGAGCCACTAACTCGTGACTCGAGCTCTCTGCAACCAAGCAAACCAAGCAAGAGGCTGGCGATCCGGCACGGGCTCACCCAAAGCTTCCCTCGCCAGCGGGGCTCGCCAGCTCCGCTCTGGCACTGCCCAAAGGCTGGTGGGACCCTCGACGGCCCAGCCTCCACATGAACCATCCACAGCAATGACCTTCCCAGCTGGTCTGCCCTCGGGGGGGGGCCCTTCGCAGCACGGCCATTCTGGGGTGTGTTGAAGACATGGCGTTTATTGTTCGTGGTGGCTCGGCCCCCTCAGCCCTCCTGGGCCCACTTGAGGAAGGTGGGGATGTCCCGCACCGGCACATTGCGGGTCAGTGCTTTAACTCGCAGGTTCCGGTCATCTGTCAGCAAAACCACTTCCCTGAGCAAACGGATGGGATCATCTGCAATGAGAAAGAGAGAGGCGTGAAGCTCAGACCTCCCCGCTCTGCCCCAGCCCTTGCACCCGTCCCACGCCGCGCTGTCCCCACGCTGTGCCCCCCCCCGCCGCCGCCCCTCCTCAGGTGCTGCCCGGCGCCCCAGCGCTGCTCCCAGCTCCCCGCCAAGGCTTCCCAGCGCAGCTCGGAGACAGCACTTCACCTCAAAGGCTGCCTTCTCCCCGTGCTGTGCTGGCTCGGCGATGATTTGTGATCTCTGCCTGCAGTCCCTGGGCAGGGAAGGGCAGCGAGCAGTGCCAGGGCCCTGTGCTGCCCGCTGCCCGCTCGGGCTGGTGCACTGCACCACAGGCAGGGAAGAGGAGGTCCCTCTGCCTGACCCAGGCCAGGAAGACGGCCTGCGACCCTGGCTCCAGCAGGAAGCTGGTGCTATTATTCTGGTGATCTCATTATAAGATCTAAAACCAACCCTTATTTTTTGCGAAGTTTTTTTGGAGTTGCCACTGACACCGAGGCGTTTCTGGCTGGGGCTCAGACAGCCAGAGAGAGAGTTGAAGCCTGAGAAATAACCGAAGGGATCTTGCCCCCAGATGGATGAGCTGCCCCGCACGCAACGCGCCGGGCTGGGATGTGGGAGCCACGCTTACGTGTGTGTGAAGCAGGGGAAGCATATGGGGTATGTGTAAGCAGCTGGGTCCTGTGACCAGAGTACTGTTCCTATGAGCACAGGAAACACAGTGCCTCCGAGCCAGGACGGGAATGGAAAAAACAGAGTTTATGGGAGCCCAACATGGGCCCAGATTGGCTGCGTGGGGAGCGGCAGGACGAGGGGAAGGGGAGGGTGGCCAGGAACTCAGGCAATGGTCACGGTGTCGGGGCTGAGGATGGTGGGGTGAGCACCCCAGCCGGCCCGTGCTGGGAGGAAGAGGAGCGGGGGCTTGGTGGAAGGGCAGGCCTGGGGCCGAGGGCTGCCCAAAGCGGGATCGGGAGGTTTTGTGCGGACACTTTAAGAAATGTGTAACAATAAACATCCTCTGCTCAGCGCTGGTGACGCGCCTCCTTGTTACAAACCAGAGGCTGTCAGCTTGTCAGGCCCCATTCCCCATAATCCACATGATTTCAAAATTCAGCATCATTTGCACATAAACATTTGGTGACGGTTTCTCTGTGAATCTGACAAGTTAAGCTGCTAAGAATTCGCACTGACAAATGCGGGTTGATTTCTTGGGCAGCTGCTGATGCGATTCCCATCCCTGCCGCCCTGGCAACAGCCCGGGGGCTGTCTGGTCCCAGCATGCGTGGCCAATGCCAACTGGGCATCCGTAAGGAAAAGGCCCCTGGACAGGAGGCACCAGGGCTCGTGGGGAGGAGGCTCTTTCTGGCCCTTCGTCACTGCTGCCGGCACCACAAAACGGCTCTGTGGACATTTGTGGTGGGCTGCTCTCATGGGGCATCCCCCAAGTGCAGTGAGGTGCACATTTGGCAACACGGTGGGAGGGCCACGGCCTGGGGCTGACCAGAGGCAGGAGGTGGCACCTTGGTGTTGAAAGAGGCAAAATGCAGGAGAGGTTGGCTCCAAGGGCAGTGAAAGAGAACTGAGAAGAGTCTGTGGAATGCAACAGAGAAGGGACAAAGAGAACGTGAGGGTGTTCTACCTTTGTTGGAGGGCATGAAATCCTTGGCCTTGTCATTGCAATAGTGGAGGCAGCAGGACAGAATCAGGTCATCATTGTTTCCCTGGAAGAAAAGGGCAACGTTACCCCTGGCAGGAAAAAAAACCTGCAACCCTACCACCCTCATTTCTGCACTGCCTTTGAGCCACTGCCACAGCTCAGCTGAGGGCAGGGCTGCGCCGAGCTGAAACGCAGCTCAGAGGAGCCTGCCCAGCCACCTGCAAAGGTGGGGACAGAGCTACCCCCTACCCAGAGCTCGCGGACCCCAGGGTCCCTGGTTTCCCCCAGGGAGATGGTGGCAAAGAGCCTCCAGCCCTCAGCAGCACTGCCGCTGTGGCCAGAGGCCCCTTACCTGCTGGCCAGTGGTGTCTTCGCTGCGGAAGGAGATGGACTCCAGCTCGTTGCCTCGGCTGGTCAGAGCCCTCAAGCAGTTGTCCCGGCTCTCAAAACGCTCCTCCAGGAACTCGATGGACTTCCTGGCTCTCTCCTGCACTTGGCGGGCATAGCCTGCGGCCCGGTGCTCCATCTCCGGGCCCTTGGCCAGGCCGTCCAGCTCGTTTATCACTTCAAACAGGAAAAGGAGGTACAGTTACTATGGGACAAGGTGCTCCCGTGACCTGCTGCTGGAGCACGCAAGTTGCCAAGGCCCCGGGGCCGGGGCACTGGGAGCTGGCTCAGGAAATCTGGGTTCAGCTGCTGCAGCGTCCCTGCGCTCCTGGACTTGGCTGCGGGTCTGGAAAAGCTTTGCTGCCTTCCACCTCCATGGGTCACCTGGCTCGGCCCCGAGAGCGCCCATACCTCGCCCCTGCAGCGTGGGGTAACGCTCCCTAAGGGCACCTTGCTCTGCTCTGTGAAACGCTGGGAGAATCGCTGTGCCCCCCACCCCACGCTCCCACATCACGACCAATGGCACGTCCGTGGGTCTCGGAAAACCACGGCCTCCTGCAGCCCACTTCTCCGCTGCCAAGCACAGCCACAGCCAGCGGCACCGTGCCGCCCACCCCGCGTCGCACCGCCCCGCTCTACACCTCTCGGCTCCCTGTTACTCACTTTCAGACATGGAAAGCTGCTGCTTTCCTGCCACAAGGCCACACGTGGGAACAGGGTCACGCATGGGAGCAGGCCGTTCCCACTCCGGCACTGTTTCCCGCGCAAGTCCTGGCCCCATCTTCCCACCTGAAGCTGCTGTCCCGAGCTCCTGGCAGGGGAGATGCTCTCCGCAACACCTCACCCATCTGGGTCTGATACAGGGTTCGCACATCTGTCCTGACACACGCTGCTCGAGACAAGACTGAGCCTGGGATCAGGCGGATTCCCACCCTGTTCGCCTTCACTGGAGCCGGCCAAGCCTTAGAGCCTCCTGCACTGCTGCCAAGCGGGTGGGAACCCCGGCCACTGTGGCCCCCCCGAGCCCAGCACCGGCCTGAGGGACCCCAGCAGAGCTCCAGGAGGGACCTACCCTCCGGGACTGCTGGAAGAGCCACACCATCACACAGCGAGCGTGCGGGTGTGAGCAAGATGCCGCCGAGGTGGGTAGCGGCGAGGCCGGGCTCACAAGCGCGGGGCCAGATGTGCGCACGAGCGTCCTTGCCCGCGATCGTGCACGGGGCCGCGTGTGCGCGAGGCCGGGCGCGCGAGAGGGCTGGTGTGCACGTGTGTGCGAGGGAGCCTCTGTGCGCACAGTGTGTGTTTTAGCCATGGCTTCATTTCTGAAGATTGTTTCCGAGCCTGGAGCCAAGTCCTGAGTTCAAGTGGGAACTATGCATTCCTTGGGGGTTCGGGGAGAGAGCTCGGGGTCTGAGGCCTCTCCCCAGTGCTGTGAATCACTGCCCGGGGAGCCTGCGTGATCGCTCTGTTCCATGGTGAGACTGGCACTCACTGTCTGGGTATTCAAATTAAAGCTGCATGGAGCTGCTTTGCTCTTCGCTGGCCGGCGACTCTTCTTGCTACCGACCTGATGCTGCCATTTCCACACAATGCACGGCTGGGCCCGGGGTGGGGGGAGCCGTGCAAGAACGGAACATCAAACAGGAAAAGCTGGTATTCCCTCCCGAAATCCGCCTTCCTGCTTCCAAGCTAAACAGGCTTCAAAGGGGAGGCTTGTTTGTGCTTCTGCACCAGGCCTGGCTTCTCCATGGCGGGGTCAGCCTCAAGGAGCACGGAGCAGGTTAAAGAGCAAGAGAAACAAACCCAACGCGAAGCTGTGCGCTTAACCCCTTGCTGCATCCCCGGGAAGAGCGAGGAGGAGTGCTCCGTACCGGGGGAAGGGCACCACGCTTATCTCTGGTCCCTGCACCCAGGTCTCAGCACTGATGGCTTTCCTGGGGGACGAGGGGGAATTTAACCAACACTCGGTGTGGACAGGGAGTCACTGGCTTCACGGTGCTTCAGCAGCAACAGGGGAGGCTCATGGCAGGAGATGAGTTACTCTGTCCCTGCTACGATGGGCTGTGCAGGGAGGCAGTGGGACACGAGAGCACTGGAGGTGCTCAGTCGCTGCTGCTCCTCCTGCCCGTGGCAGGGCAGGCCAGGCCAGGCTCCTTCTGCCCGTTGACGGCAGCACATCTTGGACAGGAGGAGCATTTTCAGCCCTCCTGTAAGTGCTGCTCCTGCCACGGCTCCAGGGCAGGTCCCAGCTCTCTCAGGTGTTAACAGGCTCCGCAGCCCCCAGGGCTGCCCAGGCTCTGCCGGTGCTGCCGGCTTCCTTCCCTTCGCCTCCACACAAAGCCCTGGCACTGCGGTGCCAAGCCACGAAGCACCTTGGCAGCTCCCGTGCTGAGCTGGGCAGGCGGCCAGCCCCGCTGCCCCCACCCAGGGGTCCCATCCCCAGCTCCAGGAATCCCTCCTGAGCCAGGCTGTTCACCCCACGGGGAAGGGCGGCACCTGGATGTTGGCTCTGGGGCAGGCAGAGCTGTCTGGCAGACACCGGGAGGTGAGAAAGAAGCCCCGTGACGGTGAGGAGGGCAGGTCAGGAGATTGGCACGAGCGTACACCTCGCTGCCGGGGGGACGCTGGAGATGCCCGCGGGGCAGGGCTGACCCCCGGCCTCGAGGGGCTGTGGCTGAGATGGGGCAGCCTGTGGGCTCTGGGAGGCTCGGCCTCGCTCCTGCCCCGGCCTCTCCTGATGCCCTTGGGGATCCTCTGAATGCCGGGTTGGCACCGGGACGCGCCGGGCGCCGCAGTGACACTGGCCGGAGGAACGCTACCTCCAGCCCGGAGCGCGATCAAACAATCAGAGCAAAGGCATCTAACCAAATCCTCCCGCCACCCTGGGAGACCACCCAGCAGCACAGCCGTTATCTGCCAGGGTGAGTGTTTACCAATAACGGGAACCAGCTTGCTGTTTTACTGCAAGCTTTATAAGGATAAAAAGAAGGGCTGGGCTTGAGCAGCTCTGAGACGCTGGGACACAGGCCGGCCATTTGCTCAGGCTGCCTAAGCCCCAGCTCAGCTGGGATAAGCTATCTGCTCTGATTGTTTAACAATTCCTCCTCCTTGCTCCCTCCAAAATTCCCTCCAAATCCCATTTAACACCCGCCTGCCTCTCTCAGCCCCTGGCACCCCCAAATGCACCAGGAGGAGAGGAGTTTACTGAGTGCTGCGGGCAGAAAGCTGTCAGGAAGGGAGAAGGGTGACATGGGCTGAAGGAACGCCAGTCACTGCTGGGACAAGACAGGGCAGGATGGAGACCAGCCCCACGGCACGAGCCGACTGGCTCCGCACCACACAGGCACTGTGGGCACATGGGGCACAGAGAGAGGGGAGCTGGCATGGAGGGACAGCCCGCGCTGGGGGAGAGGGGAAGCCCCCGCCGTAGCACTGGCCCTACTCACCGATCAGGGGCACCACCAAGATGAATTTCCTGCAGTCCAGCAGCGTTATCAAGCTGCTGAGGTGGTCGATGAAACCGTTGGTGTCTGGGACCAGGAAGACAGGTCTGATCTCCAGCTCCATCTGCCTCATTTGACTCTGGTCTTTCAGCACAGCCTGGAGGAGAACGACACATGGTGAGTAAGTAGGATGTCAGCCCTATGACCTGTGGACCCTGAGAGCAGAAGATAAGCCTGGCTGGCACGCACACCTCCTGCAGCAAGGACATCGTGTGAAGGGCACTGGCAGGAGGCTGTGTTCATCCCACCTGCACCTCAAACACCAACTCTTGCAGATCCACAGTGCACACATGAGTGGCATGGCGAAAGCCTCTAAGAGAGCCCTCTCCTAGGAGAACGGCCCTGTCCAGGCTCTGGGGAGAACAACCAGGACCAGCCTTGAAAATGGAGGTGTTTTGGGAATTGTCCCATTTATGGGGCTGGCAGCTGCCAGGACTATCTGCACCAGTGCCAAGAGACCGATCCCAATACAAAACAGTGAGGAGAAAAGGGGGCTGGAGGAAGTGGGTTCTGGGACTCCAGATGGAAACAGCTCAAGGTGATAACAGCCAAAACAAACCACTTTGGGACACATAGGTCCTGCCAACGGCATCCTAACACAGGGACCCTGAGGAAGCAGCAGGAGGGGAGGTCTGTGGGGTGGGGATGCTTGGCTGAGTATCTCACTCACTGTCCCACCAGCTCCCGCACGTGCCTTGCCTTTTCTGACTTCATCCAGCTGGGAAACCAGGTGGGTTCCAGCCCTGGAAACCCACAGCACTGTCCTTGGCTGAGCCCTTTGCACCCGCTGGAGACCAGAGGTGCTCACACATACATGGGAAGGGTCTGTTGGCTCGTACTAGAACCCTGCGGGGTTGCACCTGGACCTCTGGACAATGCCAGTTGCCAAAATGGGACCCAAGAGCTCACACATTACATTCGATGCTATCGAAGGACTTGGGCTCTTTAGTAAGTCACAGGCTTAAAAAACTCAGGATGCTATTCTAGTGCTTCCTCTGCTTAAAAATAGCTTCCCTGGACTCGCTGATGTTTGTTGCCTCTAATAGGAACCGGTCACCCACGGAGCACAGCAGCACTGTTGTGGAACACATCCACGATGCAAACCCTTGCGACAGCGGGCTTGCACCCACAAGATGTGCCCTGGGGACAGGAGGTGACCACCGACCCTGTTCTGCCCAATGTTACGGGGAGCTCCCCCTGCCCGGGGTGAGGATCTGAACCCTCCGGCAGTCAAGCCAAAGCCTCGGAGGCACCCTGGAACGACGAGCTGCACGGGCCAGCAGTGGCCATGGAAAGAAGTGGTTTTTAATCCATTTCCAAGTGTTGTCATCTGGCTTTAAATCAAGGCGACTTGATGCTGCCACCTCCCACAAGTGTCTCCAGGCAAGGCAGCAATCAGAACCTCACCACGTGCCTCCCACCAGCCTCCTGGCAGCGTTGGTCCCGGGGCCGCAGCTCCCATCAACCCCGAGGGGAGATGGGCAGAGCGGGGAGCGCGCCAGGTCCTGTCTGCTGGCACGGCAGCGCAAGGATCTGCCTCCCGCATCGCTCAGGGGCAGCTACAATGGCAGCAAGTGTCCCTGGGCAGTACAGATGCTGCCAGGGCCGGCCACACGCTGGGTGCCATCCCTGCCTGCACTCTGCCTTCACCCAGGGAGGTGTTGGCACACCCCGGCGGCATGGAAACCCTGTGTTGGCAATCTTGCACGGTGCTGTCGCTCACTGTGAGGAGGGTGGCAGATGGCATCTCGCCTTGGGTTTTTGGGGTGTGGGAGGAGATGCTCGTCCCTGGGAGGCACCGGGCCCTGCGGAACTCCACCAAGCTCCACCTGCCAAGGGGAGATGGAGAAGGGCCCCGTCGGCCAACGCAGAGACCCGGAGCGAAGCAGCACGTCCCTTGTGCGGCGGCCAAAGAGGTCGACAACCCTGAACTTGCAGGAAGGGGGGTGGCAAAACTACATGGCCTCAAATGGCTGACGACAGTCCCACGTGAGCAAGGGCCGGTGGCAGGAGGGGACCCCCGCCTGCACCCCGATACAGCTATCTGACCGCAGGGCTCACCCCGGCCCACACAGGCGACCTCGGGAGTGCGGCGCAAGCGGGAAGCTCACCTACCCCTCTGTCCGGAGGCGCGGGGGTGAGGCGGGGAAGGGGTGGGGCAGTACCCTCGTGTGTGGCATTTGCCCCGGCAGCTTTCGCAGGCCGTACCCAGCCGATTCCTGGCAGCCGTGAGCGACGCCTGTGCCGGCCGTCACGTCCCATTCCGCTCGCCGGGCCGCCCGGTGAGAGAAGGACACAGGATGCGCCGGGAGTGAAAGAGCGAGGTCGGCGGGGAGCGTGCCAAGTCCCCGCGCACAGCTCCGGGCCGCTCGGGGAGCCAGAGGGAAACTCGCCTTTGCAGAGTTCAGAGGCCGGCAGCGAGATTTATTTTTGTTTGTGTGAGTAAAAGGCTGCAGAAGCCTCCGGCCAAGGGGTTTCGGGGGGGAGAGGAGTGGCCTGTGATTCATGCCGACGCTGGCTGGCCCCGCGCCAGAGATGAAAGGGAGCCCATGTGCGGGGAACCGGGGAGGCGAGCGCCGCGTTAACCCTTCTGCCGGTCCGTGGGGCACGGTCCCGTGGGGAGGAAGGAGAGCGTGGGGATGTGGATCGGGATGCCTGTGTCTGGGGCCTGGATTCTGTGCCACCACCACTGCCAGAAATGAGCTGCTGGTCCCACTATGCCTCAGTTTCCCCGACGCGAGGACAGGGAGAGGGAGGCCCAGGCGCCCCGCCGGGAGGTGGGGTTTGAAGACCCTGGGGAGAGCGCCGCGGTCAAAGACAGAGGAGGTACAGCCTCACCTGGGCCCAAGTGCTTTAGGATGGCCAGATTTTAGTCTTGTCTTATTGGGGTTAAACTCACTGCATGGCAGAGGATCTCTGAGGCTGGGGGGGTCCCTGCTCCCCCCAGGGCCAGGCAGCTCCCCTTCTCCTGCCTCCTGCACCCAGACGCTGCGGCCATCAGAGCTGCTCCCCCCACCAGCCCCCTGCCCATCCTGCTGCTCTGGCCAGGGGGGCTTCTCCCAGGAGCTGGGCTGGAGCTGGAGGTGGCTCCCCCGGCTGCCCCAGCTGGTGGCAGCACTGAGATCAGACACTCCTGCACACACAGTCCCAAATTCCCAGCTCATCCATCAGCTGGGATCACCTGGGGGATTCCCCGGAAGCAGATGCCCGGCTGAGGGCTTCCAGTGTGGGCAGGGGACCGGTCCCCTGAGAGCCAGGCTACCAGGCGGTACTTTCTGCAGAGTGCCGGGGGGAGACCTCAGGGTCTCCATCACAAGCACAGAAAAGGAGGGGGCTCCACATCGACTCCTGGGGTTCCACACACGCACCCTGGAGTTCCTCTGCCCGTGGTGCCAGGCTGGCAGAGAGGTCTGGAACCAAAGCTCGGCAGAGCTGAGTGCCCTGCTGCTGTTGGGACGGGTCATACGGGGTCACGCCGCTCTGCCAGGACGGATGGGCTGTCACCATCCTGCCACCACCTCTCCTGCCCCGACCTGCTCTTCAACCACGGGGAAACCCAGCGCCGCTGCCCCTTCCAGCCCCGTGAGCTCCGCGGGGATCGGAGGCGGATTTTCCAGAGCCGAGAACAATGCCTTTCTAGTCTCTGCTCGAGGGCTTCCTCCTCCCAAGGTTCGTCTCCAGCGTCTTCCTCAGAAGTAAACGTGCCCCGTGCCTGGTAGCAAACCGGGGCCGCCGCCGTGGCGGAGCCGCCGTGGGTGGGTGTGCGTTTTCCGCAGCCGGCAGGCACCCGCTCCCAGGCAGGTGCGTGTCGGCGCGTGTGCACCCGCGGCATTGTTCCTGCGCGCCGAGGAGAGCGTGAATGGGATACGGCTATATTTAGCCACTTACTCACACTACCGCCACAAAGGAGCGGCTGCATCTTAAGGGGGCGGCCGTTCCGTGGGCTCAGAAGGGACAGGAGAGCGGCTATTTTGGGAAGACATGTCATAATTGGCCGCCCCGGTTAAGCTGCTTCTGTAATGCTGAGCAAAACAATAGCAGCATCCAGAGGAAGAGCCTGTTATGTTTCAGGTGGGATGTTTTCAACCGGTCAGGAAACTCGACCGCTCCCAGTGCACAGCGGCGGCACAAAGGACAGGGGACGCTGAACAGCATGGACCAAGGGCCTGGCCAAGCAGCGGGGGCGGTGGGAGCGTGCGGCGGGACCCGGCGCTGGCTGGGGACACAGCCCTGCCAGAGAACGCTGCTGTGCTGGCAGCACCACTGTCACCTCCTCTTGCCCACCTGCCTGCCTGGCCTCTTGTCCCTCCAAATATCTGGGTAGCGCCCAGGTACAGGCCTGGTCTCTCACCTCACCCTGACGCATGGCTGCTGTTGCCAGCCTGTGGCATGGGGCTGGCAGGCGGCTCTGTCCCAGCCTGGGCAAGCAGTGAGGGCAGAGGCAGGATGGCAGCAGAGCCAGGGAGCAGCAGCCAACCCATAACCCAGGGCCAGGCAGCAAACAGCTGCCTCCTCCCAACCAGGGCTGCCTCCTCCCAACCAGGGCTGCCTCCTCCCAACTAGGGCTGCCTCCTCCCAACCAGGGCTGCCCAGGGACACAAGAGGTTATGACCCAACCCTGCTCTGGCCTATCTGCCCCGCCTCAGAGCGATGGTTTTGGGCTCCCAGCTCATGGAGAGCTGAGCTCTCCTGTTGACTCTGGTGCTGGCCAAGGGCCACCCCCGTTTGCCATCTACCCCGCCCAGGCTTGTACTGTCCCAGTAGCTCGAGCCACCGTCCTGCGCACATCCAGCCAGGGCAGGGACCGAAGGAAGCTACAACAAAGACCCGCAGGGCTGCACTGCCAGCTGATGCAGGGCAGGTAAGCAGCAGCAGTGAACTTGGGACGGGTGGATGATCTCCATCAGCAGCAGAGCTGGGCTGCAAGAGGTGGGGAGCACAGCAAAGAGAGGGAGATAGTGCAAGAAAGCCTGTTGGGGAGACGGGAGTGAATTTAGCTGCAAACACAACTCCGCACATCCCAGGCGAGGCTAAGACACCGCACTCCCCTCAGGCACAGAAAGAAAATGGATGACCAAGACATGAAGGCTTTGCCCTGGCTCACTGCCTGTACCACCGACTATACGGGAGGCACTGGTGGCACCTGGGCTCTCTGGGCCCTGAGTCCCCCCCACAGCACAGGCACAGCCACATGGCCACATGTGGAGAGCTGAGGCTCTCAGCTGTGCTGAGACAGGAACCGCATCTGCCAGACTTGGATGAATATGTGGAGCTGTGGCTCGTCCCCAGGATACTGAAAGTGGGACTCAGAGAGCAGCCGATGCGTGAACTCTGTAGGTGAGCAGTGAACAAGAGAAATGGGCTGTAACAGGGAAGGCAGAAGGTCCCCAGGTCCCAGGAAACACAAAATCTCTTGTGAAGATCAGGAAGGTCAAGGACCACAGGCCAAGACAGGGAAAGTGGAGGGGGTGGATGCTGAGCTGGCTCCAACCTGGCCTCCCCAGGCAGCGCCTTCCACCCGAGCTCCTCCAGCCCCGGCTGCGTGGTCAGTACCAGGGCAAGCACACATGTTCTGCTCCAGGCTGTTCCCAGCTTAGCTACGGGCTGGATGACTTTACCAAAGCCCCAAGGACTTCTCCTCCACCCCGCGCCTTCAGACTCCAACTGCACCTCAGCTCTCAGCTGTGCAGCCCCTGAAGCTGCCCACACCCTCGTTTTGACCTCTCTCCGCCTGTGAGCATCGGCCCCAGCACGGCTGCGGAGGAAGGGAGGAGCACGCCGAGGGGGAGAAAGCCCCTGACAACATCAGGCAGCCCCCACTCTCCCCGCAGAATGGGCAGCGGCCATCCCGGGGGCCCTGCTGCAGCTGGGCTAGTCGCCGGGGCCGGGATCTGCTGCACGCTGCCCTCCCCGAACATGTGCAGTTCCTGTTTGCTGTGTCTGTACAAGGCAGTGGGAAGTGGGGAATTTACTTACACCTCCCGCTTAACAACCCTGGGAGGCTGGAAGGCTTCAGGCCGCTTTAATTTACAGCCCATCTCTCCAATCTCTCACTCGTTCGCTGCTGCTTTCTTCCTCCTTGTATTAATGTGACCCAGGTACCTGCCAACAATAATGGACTTGCTTGTGGGGGCGGCCCCTCCCTCCCGGCGCAACTTCTACCTTCGCCTTGATATGAATTGCTCAAAATTCAAATGAAAAAGAAAAAAGGCGAAATCTGAAAGGTTGGGGTGGGTTTGGAAAAGCGAAGCGCAGTGGTTCTGGGCCCGGCGCCAGTAGCCGGAGGGTACACATGTGCACGCTCTCCCAGTAGGGCCTTCAGCAGCCCTGTTTTACAACCACCTCGGCACACACTGCAGAGTTCACGCATATGGCCAGACAGATGTGTCTGGCTTACGTTCAAGGCTGGAAAATGAAGAATTATGGAAGTGAAGGGCCCTGGGCATTAGAGAGGGCGGAGGTGAGGGGGAGGGGAGCCAGGGAGAATTTTTCCTCTGCTGAGAAATCCTCATCTGGGCTGCGAGGCTGGAGGAAGAGGGGTTGTGAGCGACGAGGCAGCCAACAGCCATGCATGTGAGATTGCTCTTAAAGCAACAGTGTGCACCGCAAGGCGTCTGCTCCCAGTCCAACCAGTTTACTTCACCAGCTCCCACTGGGAAATATGCTCAAATCAGGCCAGGGTGAGGACAAGATCACCTGTCTCCCATCTGTTTGTCCCCATCACGATGGCAACGCGGCGCTCTGGCTGCAGCAGCCGTTCGCAGACTATTTTTCCTGCCACTGGCTCCCGCATGAACTCTGCCGTTCACGTCCCACCCTCTCCCCCGTCTGCCTGTGCCCCACTGCACAGGAAAGCTGATTTCTCGCTGAACCTTGCTGCCACAGAGCATCTGCCCCGGGCGGGGGGACAGCTCGCTGACTGACACATGCTGCACTACAGCCATCAGCTGAAGCACTCCCCTGCCAGGGCTCTTGGGTGTGCTGGCAGCTCCGCGGAGAAGCTGTGTCTGGTTTCAGGAGGGTCCCAGAAGTCTCCAAAACATTCATCTCAGGGCCAGGGAGGACAGATCTTACCCTGGGCGGGGACAGCAACACCGATTTGGCCCTTCCAAAGGGCGAAAGCTAAGCTTGCTGTTGGGTTTCACAGAGGCAGCGCAGGGTACCTACACCTGGGAAGCTCAAGGTGCTGTGGGACATCCCGAGAGGCCACTGGTCCTCAGCGGGGCAGGGAAAGGGCGGCGCACCATCGGCACAGTGAGGCAGGATCAGCCCATGGACCAAAGCAAAGCAGCTCCTCAGCCAGCTTGGGCACTGCAGTCGCACAGCCTGTCCTACCTGAATCTTGTCTTCACGACGCTGCTGCTCAGCCACTTTCCTGGCCAGGGCTTGCTTCTTGGCTCTGAGCTCCTTGATGTCCATCTCTTCTCCGCTGCCTTCAGCCTCAGAATCATCTTCAAATGCCTCAATCGTCACATCATCTTCCTTCTTCCAGAAAATGCAGAAAGACAAAAAAACAGGAGAGAAGTCATTGTAAGGGATGCTGGTGGCAAGGACTGTGACTGTTCTGCTCTCCCCCTTCCAGCAGACAAATCCCTGACAGGCATAGTCCATCACTGCTTGCTGATGGATGACTATTTCTAAACATCCAAAAGAAGCAAGCAAAATAAATAAATAGTAAACACCCAGGAAGTGACAAGGTGAGACAAGAGATAATGGGGCAGGGAAGGCAGTGACCAGGCAGGGCAGGGGCAGCCCTGCTTAAAGCTCTGTTCTAAAATCAAACCCTCTTCCTCACCTTGGAAAACTCTTCCCACAGCCTTAGGTGAGTCACTGATGTTTTATAAGCTTCAGTTCTGTAAAACCATGGTATTTCCCTGTCTCTCTGCTTTGCCCAGCTGTTAAGGCTGCACATCCCTCGGAGCAAATGCTGCTTCTCCCCACCTGCCTGCACTGGGGCTGCACAACGCTGCTCTAACACTGCTGCCTCATCCGAGGCTAGGCACACACGCTGATCATCTTGAGAGGAAACTCGGATCCATGAAGCCGGGAGACCAAAGAGTCTGTTCCCCTTCTCCGTTTTGATCTCTGAATAGGCCAGAGAGATTCCTGCACCCACCCCAAAACTTCCAGCTGGGCTGGAACAGATGTTTTAGGAGGAGACATTCAATCTTGATTTTAAAGCTCCACATGATGGAGAAACCACTCGAGGTCAGTAATTTCAATGGTTAATTATTTCCTCTGTTAACATTTGCATCCTACATTTTTGCCATGCTCCTGCTGGCCAGGAACCTTGTCTTTGCTGAACTCAAGGATCCCTGGTTCTCCAACCTCCTGCCCGCACAGGCACTTCTGGACCATGTTGCATCTTCACCCTCTCCTGGAGACCCTTCCCTGGCTCTCCCCACCAGGAGGTCTGCAGATCCTTCCCAGTATGACTCCTCTGCCTGAACTGGAGAACCCAGAATGAGCCGTACTGTTCCTCTCCCAGGTGAAGGCCACACTGGCCTTTCCCTATGCACCCAAATCTCTGTGGCCCCAGAGGGTGGGAGGTGGTGGCTGGTGTCCAACTGGGGATCAGCCACAACCCAGTTCTGTCCCCAGCTTCACTGCCATCCCCAGTGGCTCCCTGCCCAAAGGGGAGAACACAAGTCCCTGTCCTCAACACGCGTCCCACCAGCAGTTGCCTGCACACATGTGCTGCCCCACCTCTGCCACTGCTGCTGACCAGCCTCCTTGCCTTGCCCAGACCCCCTTGCTCCCCAGCACAGTGACCACGGGCCTTCCCAAGCCCTGCCATTACTGATCTCCCCTTTTCTGCACAAAAGCCAAGGGTTGTGATGGGGCTGGGAAGAGATCCCAAGCGGCACCCAGGCAGAAAGACCTGCTCTGAGCCCCCAGACGGCTGCAGGGGATGGATCCTGCACAAGAGGATGGATAAAAGCATCGCTACACTCCCTGCCCTGTGCAGGCTGCCATGGCACGTGTCAGCAGGAGGGACTTGGGCAGGAGCTTTCAGTCTTAATTTAGAACAACCCCAGCACTGCACAGTTGCGTCCTCAATCATTTCACCCGGACCGCCCACCCGCCTGGCCACAGAACCGTGTACTCTTCTCTCCTTGTGACATTTTAGCCATGGGAAGGAGGAAGATGGAGCCCTCAGGCTCACTTCCCTCTGCCAGGACAGCCCGGACCACAGGGATGGGGGGATGCTGCCAGAGGGACGGCATCGCACAAGGGCCTTGGGAAAAAGCATGTGTCAGATGCAGACCTGCTGCGGTGGGTCGGGATCTGCTTGCCCAGGCAAGTGATGGTGGTCACGCTGCTGAGCTAGAAGCTCTCTTGCGATCAGAGCCCAAGGAGGAAGCTCCAGGGTTGTGCAATGAGCTCACAGAGGTTCCCACAGCTGAGCAAAGACTGAGGGGACGGGGCAGGAGGGAGCTATCCTCCATACTGTGTTTGTTCGTAGCAGAAATTGGAGGGACTGACCCTAAAGGAGTGTTCTGGAGAACAGGACTGTCCCTGTCATGACACTGGATAGAACCTGAAGATCCTCCCATATCACATGGTTTTGGTGCTATCAACTTGAAAACCTCCTGAACCTTCTCCAGAAGAGGACAAGGGTCCAGGTCTCCCACCTTACAGAGACATCGCTTGCTGTCTGGGGTTTTGCTCTGAGCCCTAGTGCAAAAAAATCACCTAGAATCTGTCCCCTGCTCAGCCGGAGCCGGCTGCTGGGACAAGGAGGGTCCTGAGCACATTCTTGCTCTGGGCGCCACTGGCTGTCACCTCCCTGGGGCACATGGGGCCATGGGCCACCCACCACTGGCAGAGGCAAGGTGCTGTCCCCTGCAGGGGGTGACACTCCCCTGGCTCTGCCACGCCTGGCCCTGGCACAGGGAGGGGACCTGGAGCGAGTCTGGGCAGCGCTGGGCCACCCAGCTCCCCGCTCCCAACACCCCTGCCCCTCTCTCCTGTTTCCCTGGCCTTTCTGACTGCAAGATTAAACAGAAGAAAAGAGTCAACCTGCAGAGCGGCTGGCAGGGCCCTTAAACACACACACGGAGCCTGGAGTGAAGCAAGGCCTACAGGAACAAGCAAGGGCAGAAAAACAAGAGTTGAATTCCTTAATCACATCAGGATGTGAGAGGCAGGGGAGGGACGGGGCGCCAATGTCAGCTCTTCCTGTACGTGTGCTGGAGGCTGGAGCTCAGGCCTCCGCCGCAACAAGCTCCACGGCTATAAACTTGATCCTGAAGCTGAACCCTGACACCCCCTCGCCCACCTCCTCTCCCGGAGCCGCGGTGCTGCACGTTATTAAAGCTCCCCCCCGGCTTCGGGTATGAAAAAGCAGCATCTGGAACTCATAGCAGCGGGCGAGATAGAGGCACGCGGGTTGGACTGGCAGGAAAGGGCACGAGCAAAGTACACTCGGGAGACAAGGGCTGTGCACCATTTGCCCCCCCCCGCCTCCCCCCATAAAATGCACACGCAGCTACGCTGGCTATAAATAGCGGGAGCTGCAGGGCAGGCAGAGGCTGGGCCCCACAGGGGTGATTCTTCCTTCACCGAGGCGCGCTCTTCCCGCACGGTACCTGATCTTCCAGTTGTTTTCCCTCTTGGCTTCCCATTTCCTTTCCCATGGCGTCTGGGACGGGTGCCACTGACACATATTTTCCACCCTTGAATGCCAGCAAAGGCTCTTCTTGTCCACAAAGGGCTTCCAGGAAATACTTCAGAACTGTGACCCTCTTGCAGTTGGCTGCAATAACCTACAGGGTGAGGACGAGGGGGTTGGGGAGAGGGAAAGGAAAACAAAGTCAGTGCAAAGGGAAGGCGGATGGGCAATGGCCAGGGGGAAACGTTTGGGGCTGGAAGGCCCAGTAGGATGCAGGCAGCACTGCACAGCACCGTGGGGATGTGAGAGGTGCCCCCCTTCTTCTAAACAGGGATGGAAGGGGTTAGCCCATGCCTCATAGCCCACTGTCCCCAGGGAAAAGGAGGCAGGCGAAGTAAGGACACCCAGCACTGATCCATGCCCTGTCCCATCCTGCTCTGTGCACCCCAGGGCAGTGGGGCTGCTGGGGGGCAGCCAGCCCCATGCCCAGCCTCACCAAACAGGGGAAAGTCCTGCTGAACCGTGCGAGATGAATGATGTGGCCTATCCTCACTGTTTTGTTTCAGCTCTCGTTGCCAGATTCCTCCCCCCCACCAAAAGCTGGGGAGCGATGCAGGTGTGAGAGCAGGCGGGTGGGGGCATTTGAGAAAAGCTGAGCCCCTCCTTGTCTCCAGCCCGACCCCGTCCCACGGGCCCATCTCATGGACCAACTGGGGAGCCCCGTCAGGGAGGCTGGGACGGATCTGGCCAGAAGGAAACTCAATAGCTTGGGTAATTATCCAATTTATGAGGCTCTCAAATGGAGTTTCCAGAGCACGGGAGCCCGGTGCCTCTGCGGCCCCATCCTGCACGGCACAGCCTCTGCTGGCGCCTCCGCCACAGCCGGCCTCGGCTCAGCCCGTGTCCCCTCGCAGCGGGGCTCTGCACCTGCAGAGCTCTCCCCTGGTGCTTCCTGCTGACCGGAGTCACTCCCAGGGAGCAGCAGATTTATAGGGAGAAAGTCAGCAAATGGGGGCTAGAAGTGCTACACGCTATGGAGACAAAGTCCACGTTGATGCCTGAGTTCCTCCTCCCCCCCTCCAAACCACCCTGGTTTTGCTCTGCTCATACAGAGCAAAGCAGCCTCAGAGACCCCCATCCTAAAAGGGTCCCCGCAGGCTCCCAGGACCGGGATCCTGAAGCCGGGGAGAGGGCCAGACCCCATACAGGTGACCCAACCAGCGCCTCACAGCCTGGGACGCTGCCTGCTCTCCCCCTGCCTGCTCTCCCCCTGCGATACCAACACTGCACGCCCCAGCCCCACCTTGGTGGAGACCGGCTCGTCACCCTTGTGCCGTTGGCACGTGGACGTGCCTTGGACAGGACCGTGCCATGGCGAGCGGAGGGCTGGCAGCGGCCTACGGCCCTGCTGCACCAGGCTGCCGAGAGAGGAAACTTCTGCTCTTCCACAAAGCTGCCAGTTTCCTCTCTGCGGGCTAATTTTAACCACCGTGTCGCTGTAGTGCGTGTCAAAAACCTGACCCTCCTCTGACCTCCAACCTCCCACCCTGGCTACTGCCTGAGCAAGGCGCCCTCATGCACCAGCAGCTGGGGTTGCCTCCATTTGAAGCTGCCCCCCCCTCCCTGGCACCCTGTGGCCCCCCATACCTGCACGGACAGGCAGAGGGGGAGGTGAAGTCCCTTCCTCCCCGTGGGAGGCAGTTGCTGAAAGGTGGTGCGAGCAGGGTGATCGCAAGAATGTAGTATTTCAGGGAGCAAGAGACCCATAACTACTGATTCTGCTCCTAAAAAATGTCCCACGGGACAGAAGTGAGCAAAGGACAAGGTGATGCAGGCTCAGCAGCCCTGGGAGCAGGTCAGGCTGCTGGGGATCCTCCTCCCTGGGACAGCCCTTTGCTGCTTGGGACATCCAGCCAGGAGCAATCCCGGCAAGTGTCACCGCAGGAACATTTCCATCCTCCTGGCTCTCCTTTAGGAATGATTCTGTGCAGGGGAAAGTCAGAAGGAAAGAGAACAAGAGCAAAGTGGGAATGGCTGTCATGGGAAACATCCCTCCTGAGAGCTCAGGGCTGCAGCAGCCCCGGGGGAAGTGGTGGAAACCTCAGTGCCTGCTTCATCCCCAGCTCGACAGGCTAACACTGCGGAGACCCGGCCTGACTCACACAGGGTGACTTCAGCCCAGGGATTTTCCAGTCTCAGTATCTGCAGTTCCCTCGTGCCCAGGCTGCTGGGTGAGTGAAGCGCCTGCCACCACCGGCACCACTGCCAGCAGCCACGGGGTGTGGGATGTCAGGATGCGGCCGACACCAGCAGTACCAGGGAAGGGGACGTGGGAACTGCTTGGCTAGGCGGGGAAGAGATAGGCATCCCATCCTGACACCATTCCCGAGGGATTTCTCAAGATGCCTCTAGAAATAAAAGCCATCGCATCTAGTTTAGGATCCATGAGGTTTTCATGTACTGCATGAAGGGCTGGGCGCTGACACAGCTGCAGCGCAGCCATCTCTGCACAGCAAAGGCTTAAATCTCCCTGTCAGAGCCTCCTGGACTGGGAATGATCAGGCATATTGCAGAAAAACTCCCTTCACCCATGGCTGAGGCTGGGGACAAGGGCAGGTGGGTTCGCTCCTTCCTCCCCTGAAGAAGAAACAAGCAGGAAACACCAGATTTCCTGCCAAGCCAGCACAGCCTGATGCTTAAATTCAGCTCATCTGCTGGGGAGAAAAGAGCCCAACTGAAGGTCCATGACATAATGCCACAGCAACTCGTCTCATGAACACATTTTTCCAGCCCACATGAATGAAAAACAGGGAAGGAGCAAATGCTCTGCACATCCCCGTCACGTGCAGCCCTGCTTGAGGAGGACGCGGCAGAGCCCCGGGCTGCCGGCAGCCAGGCTGACCCTGCCGCGGGACACTCAGCCTCCGAGATGCTGGGAAAGAAGTGACCTGTGACTGGCACCCAGGTCTCTCTTGAACGGCGGAGCGGGACCTTGCGTGCCGCAGAGCAATCCACTTTTGTCAGAGACTTCCTGTTTCGGAGTGGAAACGTGAGTGCCCATGGCAGCGCCAGGATGCCCGGGGCAGCAGGGATGGGCCACAAAAGCACTCGCTGGCTCATGTGGCGATTCCTCACTGCCAGAGTGGAACATGGTGAGGACTCCAGGAGCTGTGCCCACCCTTCCCGAACGAATGGTCAAACACAAAATGACACTGTGTCGATGTATCTGGTGATGTGGCAGCAGACACCCCGTCCCTGGTGGGGAATACAACCGTCCCGCGTGCCCTTCCCCCTCTGACCGTGCAATGAGACAGCAGGAACTGAAAGCCTGGCTTCAAGTCATCGCTGGGTATTAAAATAGGCCTGACACGCACACAGCCGCTCTCAAAGGAAAACTGAAACTGAGAATTGCTGAAGTGGTCTGGTGCCCCTGTCCGTGACCCAGGCTCAGTTCCCCAGAGGTGCGAGCAACCGAGGCATCGCTGAGCCCCTCGCCACCGCGGTGCCTCTTGGGGACACATGGCTGAGGACCAGGCGTGGGGCGGAGATGGCTTCGGCTGCAGCAGCCCCGATCGCCAGACTGATTCCATCAAGCCCGGAGACGAGAGGTTTCTAATCTCCTGCTGCATCAGACAGGCTAACCACCAGCTCCCAGCACCAGCCACCCACCAGTGGGCTGGCGGCTGCTAGGGCACGCTGACGAGGCTCATTAGCACTCCGACTGCTAATTCATGGGTCATACATTAACATACTAATCATTGAGTAAGACACAGCAGGACACACATTAACACACACTAACTGCCTGTAGAGACCCACTGGGCTGCACATTAACCGCACCAGCTGTTGTATTTTCAAAGCCACTTTGCAGTGCCAGTGTCGCCGGGACCCTGCGTGTGTCACCTGCCAGCGGCGAGCAGGGTCCCCAGGTCTAACGAGGGGTCCCCAGATCAGAGCTGATCCCGTCTATGGTCGTGGCTGTATTTTCCCCTGCAGATAAAAGAGGATGAAGGGAAAAACTTCCCCGAGTGCTGTGTGCTGCTCTTTAACAAGATGAGGGACAGCGGACTCCAATACGGGGTGGCCGGCACCTGGTCCGAGGGAGGTGCAGCCCCAACACCAGCACCTGTCCTCCAGGAGATTTAAGGCCAGGGAAGGGGCTCCAAGAGCCGTGAGTGCTGTGCCCGGGGGACACGTGCACCTGGTGCTGCTGGGGTGACACCACCAGAAACCAGCCATGGTCTCGCTTTGGGTCAGAGGCACGCCTGGAGCCGGGGGGGCAGCCCCTCTGTCCCCCACCCTGGCCCCGCCGGCCCTGCTGCTCCACACACGGCTCTCCCGCAGCTAAGCAAATCGCTGTCACACCCACCGCCGCCTTCAATCAACTTTTACAACTTGTTAATTTTACGCAGCGTCCTAAAGAGCAAATAACTGGGAGGCAGGAATGCAGACTCCTTCAGCTAGTGCAAAGAGCCTCTGGCAGCCAAGCCAGCTGGCCAGGGGAGCCCTGCTCGGCTGCGGGGACCTGCCACATCCTGGGGGGGTCTTGGTCTGGAGTGGGCTGCCCTGTGCCTGTGGCAGCCTCTGGCAATGCCACGCTGCTGCCGTGGTGTGTGCAGGGACCCCGGCAGCTTCTCTCTCAGCAAAACCTTAGACTCTGCAAGCAAACAGGAGGCAGTGGCTTTGGAGAAGGTTTTGCTTGGAGGACGGGCTGTCATTGCTGGCTCTGCATTCCTGTGTGCGAGGGGGAGACACGAGCACATCCTGACAGCTGGATTCAGAAGGGGAAAAGGACAGGAGAAGTTTGAGTCATGGCATGGAGAGATCCCATCCCAGATTTGGAGATGGGAATGGGATAGGACTGGGATGCAGAGCCAAGCTCCAGCAAAATCCAGCATGGGAATAACACTGTTTTTGCCACATCGGTTTAAAAATGGCTTAGCTGAAGTAGCTGAACGATGCTGAAACCAAGTGAGTCCCAAACAATCTAAACCACGCAGCATCTACATGGGCCAGCAGAAGCATTTGCACTGACCCTGCTAAAACATCCACGCAGGCTAAATGCCTCCCAGTGCCCTGTGCCGTCTCCTCCCATCCCCAGGGAGCCAGCTCGGAGGGCGGCCCAGCGCGCTGGAGGAGGAGCACAGAGGAAAGCGCCTGGTTTGGTCTCATCCCTTCTGGGTTTTCATCTTGCAGGCTCACACAAAAGCTAGTCTGGGTTTAACCCTGAACTTATCACAGCCCAGCTTCTCTGGGCTCGTTCCCCAGCCAGGATGCGGCCCAAGGAGCCCTTTGACCTGCCCAGCCCCAAATACAGCTTGGAGGGTTTGGCCACCTGGGTAGGGAGGACTGAAGCGTCCGTCACGGCTGGGCAGCAGCGCTCGCAGCTGGATCACAACCCTGGTTTCTGCAGCTGAGAGCTGACTTCAGCCACAGCTTCTCTCAGAGAAACTTCTGATTTCGACTAATCCCACAAGCAGGCTACGCAGACACGGCTCCCACGTGCCTGCAACTCTGCGTGTGACCCAAGAGAGCAACCGTGGCTGCAGTAGGGCCCAAACTGAGGCACCACTGGTTCCAGTGTATCTCGCTGCTGCCCAGGCTCTGCAGGACACAGTGCCAGCACAGGCAGCGCCCAGCACCAACCTGAGAGCATGTGTGGGGAAAAGATCCACCACATCCATATCTGATGTTCCATCAGAGCAGAGAGGTGCATCAGAAAACACCCAGGCAAGACAGAGAAGCTCAGAAGAACCACTCCAGTTGTTCTTCCCCATTGCCACTGCTGGAGAACCACTTTCTCTGCAACACAGGGGCTCCCCAAAGAGAAAGCGTAGCCATGTCTTAGCCAAACCTCTCTCCCAGCACCCTGAGCCTTGCAGAGGCACGGCTCCAGCCTCTGCACCGGGGCACACAGTCTCAGACGAGTCATCGGAGCAGATGTGCTCTTGGCCTGGCAAACGCCTCCGTCTTTCCAACCTCGGCCACGTAGCTCAACCACGACTGGCCTTTAAAACTGGAAAGCAGCATGGAAAGGGAGCCAACTGCCCACCATCACGAGGGTTTGCTGGGCTAAGGTCAGCATTGCCTGTCCCATGTGTGATGCAGAGAAGACGCATGGAAGATATAAAGGTGCTAAGCAATAGATCTGAGCTGAATCATCCCATTTCTGGTGACAGATTGGAAGAAGCCCTGAGTAGCCTGCACAGATTCCTACCATGAAGGTCCTCAAACTGCACCCAAGGCACTGGTACCTGTCACCGCTGGCAGCTGTGGGACATGAAGGTGAGACCCAGTGGCACGGGGGAAGCTGTGAGCAATTCTGGGGCTTGGAGCTTGTCCTCAGCAAGCCCTCCCCAAAGGAGGGGATCCCTGCACCAGCACGCCGAGGGCACAGCCCTCCCCAGAGCTGTCTGTCTGCCAGGGGCCAGTTCTCTCTCTCTGACTGGCACCTAGTGGCTGTGGGGCAGGAATTACAGACTGAATTTTTACTGATCTAGGCCAGAAGACACTTAAAACTCTGTATGGAAATCCCATGTTGCCACAGGTCCCAGTCTATGTCCCCGAAACCCTTAGTGCTGTGACACAGCCTGGCATGGCCCTACAAAACACCTCTCAGCTCCTCCAGACTCTCCATGCAGCTAGCTCCTCTCAACTCTTCCCCTCCTTGGTGATGGCTTACCACGGGGTTGGGGAAAGCTGTTTGTTCACCCCAAAAATATATCTGAGGGTGCTGCAGGAACCTTTTGTGACTTGAGTGGAAGAATCAACACCAAAGTCACCTGAAGCAGATGCTCTGGATGGAAAGCCATCCTCCAGACCCCTCTCGAGCTCAGGACAATGGGGAGGGCTGGCTCCAGCCCAGCCCAGGACCAACTGCTTCTCTGAAGCATGAGGAGCTACACCGCCCAGAGAGGAAAGTTTCTGATGGTTTCCAAACCAAGCTTTTGGCTTTCACTGATGCTTGGAAAGACTTTCCCTGATGTCTTATTCACCTGTTCAATGTTCTAAAGAACCTTTTTGTCAGTTTGTCTCTCCAGTGAGCAGCAGCATTTGCAGTAGGAAGTATTTGGCTCCAGGCTGCATCCGACACCTTGTAGGCAGGAGGCAGGTGGTCGTCTTATTTAATTTTACCCCCACTAGCCCATTCCTACTGGGCAGCAGCAAAACGAGGGAAAAGCATAACTTCAGTCTGGGTGAGAAGTCCCAGAAAAAACGATGGGGTACAGGAGGTCTCCAGAGAGTGATGGAGATGTTTCATCTGGTTTATGAGTGTGGCTCTTGCCTGGTTTTCATTGGGTCCTCAGGCATTGCTGCCAACAGCTCAGTGAGAGCTACGGGCTTCCCCACATTGCAAAATGTTGCCTCCAGTAAGACACGGCAAGAATTTCCATTGGAGAAAGCATTTGCTTCCACTCCCCGTGGCCACATGCCCCAGCACTGGGCAAACCGATCCTCGCAGCAGTGAAATATCTGGGGCATTTCTGCTCTCCAAAGTGAAACCTTGAGCACAGGATCGTATGTTTCAATTGTCTGGAGAATAAGGGGCTAAAAAAATCACAACTTTGAAAGAGGCCTGTGAAAGAGGCAGATGACTCCAGGAGAAACAGTGAGTCACAGCCAGCAGCTCCCTGTTACAGCCATCTCAATGCCCTCCCCAGCTCCCAGCACAACCCTGAACTTCCCGGGGGGAAAAAAATAATTCAAGCCATAGAGTAAAGCCAAGACAAGTCTGAAGGAGCCCGCTCTGCTTCTCCCTTGCACATCCGACTGGAATACTAACCAGGGAAGACAAGTCCCTGAAAGCCTGCCCCAAACTCGTGGTGCCAGATGGGGAAGGAGGAAGGCAAGATCCGATTCCTCGGCGAAGCCAATATGGCACCACCGCCAGCTTTCACAGGGCATGGGCTGTTCTCCCTGCTGCAAGAGTCTTCAGTCTTTTCCTTTTCAGGGACTGGGGGAATTTATTTCCTCTGCCATTTCGGAGGATGCCTGCCTTGCCAGAGATTGTTTTGCAGAGTTAAGAAAGATAAGAAAGTGGTTAGCAGGCTCTTTGGTGGAGGAAGGGAGGATTGCTTAGTAAGGGAAAGGGGACTGCTCCGCTCTCGGCAGACACACGCTGCCCTTCCTCTAAGGCCACTGCTCCAGGAGACGCTGGCATTGGGGACAAGGTCGGTCCATCCCCGCACCTTTCCACCCCCGGCATTTCTCATGTACATCTGCTCGTTGGGCCACACTGGGCTGGTGACCAGAGAAGCTGTTCCTGTGGCGGGCCTGGGATCTGTCTCTCTTGGAATTTGGGAAATGCAGCTGATGAATGTTCAATCCAACATCTCGACTGCAAATCTCTATGTGCTCTTGCAACAGCAACAGCCTTTTTTGCAGGGTATGTGGGGAAAAAAAAAAGGCAGGAGCCAAGTCCAGGCTGCCCACACCATGGGGAAAACACTGCGGTTATCTGGCAACCTCCCCGTTTCAGAAAGCACCTCCTGAGTGGCGGCAGGAGGGAGTTGGCCTCGCTGGGGTGTTCACATGGAGGAAGCCCTGAAGACACACGGTTCCTGCTGAGCGTGTCCGTCCCCACCACACCAATGCATTGCAGTGCTACACGGAGGTTCAGCTCCTCTGGACCCTACCCCCACCCCTCAGCCAGGCAGATAAAGGTGTCGTGCACCGAAGTGGGGCAGAGCGCGCGTTTTGCTCTGGCCGAGAGCACGAGCTCTTTCGCAAGGACTTCCCCATGGAGACAACGAGACAACTGCCCCGTGATTTGACCCACAGAGTAACTCGGTGATTTCTGTCCCATGGGACAAGACACCAGTGTCTGGGGTAGCAGAGAGAGATGGTGGGAAGTTGGGTGGTGAAAGGAACAGAGTTACAACACAGGAATGGGGGTGCAGGGGTGAGGATCTACCATACAAGAACAGCAAAAAATGGTGCAAACCAGAGCTCACCTTTACAGTATCCCCCCGCCCTACCTGCACCATTCACCTCTCACCCTTCCAGCATGACCTCTGCTACAGGCAGTGAGGAAACCATGGCATCAGCCAGTAACACCCATGGCATGGTGGACTTCCACCCCCGAAGGTGTTAACGGGCCGCCGTGTCCCTCGCAAACCTGACTTCTGACCTCGGCGGCAGGAGGGAGAGGAGAGGTAAGAGCTGGAATATTCTGCCTGATCCTGGCAGAGCTGGTCGGGAAGCCGTTTCTGTGAGTTTACACAGCTTATACGTTCTCCATGCAGTTCCTGGACGCCTTCCATCGCAGATGAGAGTTTTATGTCGAATTTTAAGTTTGACCACAAATATTTAAACTTCCTTGGACCACAAATGCTGTATCTTCTTTGTGGTTTAGTTGGCACCAAATGAGTATTTACAGATCCCTATATGTCTGTCTGTCATTTAAATATCTCACAGAGGTGCCAAAGGCTTCAAAAGTGGAGGGGCTCCTCTGGCAGACCCCTCGATTCCCCCTCTCTGCCCTGCATTGCTCAGCGCAGGCAAGGGAGAGGTGCAGATGCTGGCCAAGCCCTTGCAGAGGGCACAGCTGCTTCTGGCCTGAGCATTTCATACTCGCACTCTATTAAGCTTGCTTTTCAGAGAATGTCATCTGAGATCCTGCCGTAACTTCCACAGCTCCTTGCCCTGGCGGATATTTGAACTAGGATGAAAGTCTTTGGAATTTTCTCCTCTTCTTTTAGGAAACTTGGGATTTCTAAGTCTATGGGAGACTGTTTTAATGAGAACCACTAAAACCCCCTAAAGCAGCACAGCTCCCACCTGGCCGCTGCTCGCAGCCTCCCCACGGGTGTTTTCACTTCCTCAAACACAAGCAATTCTCAGAGGGTGACAATCCAGAACTGCTGAACTGGGATCCTGCTCTAAGGAAACTGGTTAGGGTGGTTAGTCTCAGTGACAGAATGGTACCGGATTCAGGGAAGGCCACTCAGTCAGGAAAATGCAATCAAATAAACACCGTTAAAGGTCCCTCCTAAGCACCCCGCACCAAGGGCATTCGGTGCTGCCCTTGCACGGAGTTGGATGGGGAGCAGAGAGCTGAGAGTCCCTGAGCTGACCCCCAGCCCTGTGGGTGAGTTATGGGGAACAGCAGCCCAAAATCTGAGTTAACGCGTGTACGCCGGCTCAAGTCAGGTTGTGTGTGTTTCATTTCCTTCAGACTTTTTAGTCTAGGACACAAATTGGATGCTTGCCCCAGCGATTTTAGGGGAACTTTAGAACACGTAGCGGTGTGGTAGATACTGTTCCTGCGATGCTGCTTTTACGATCCCAGGGACCCCAGCCACCGGCTGGTCATGGCAGCACTCGGGGAGCTCTCCCGCACGTCCCACCATCCCCTGGGAGCCACAGAGCAATTGCGTGCCTGGGGCAAAAGCTGCAGCAACGGCTGCCCACATCAGAGGAAACAGATACCTGAGTCACAGCAATGTGATGAGAAACCTCCGCTCCGCAAACCAGAAACCAGACTGAGCAACATCAGTGCCAAGCTGCCCCACCGCTGCTCCGCACGCCTCACCGGCCCCAGACTCTGCTGGGGAGCTCGGGGTACTCCGGTTCCCCTCAACTTTGGAAGTTGAAAGAGAAGCAGCTTTGCTTTGAACTAACAAACAGGCAAAGCCCACGTGAAAGGGCAGCTAGCGGGGCTGGGGCTGCTGTGTGCAGGGAGGAGTTCCTCCAACCGTCGGCTCCTCCATCGGAGCTGCCACTAAATTCCCTTGAAAACAGAGGGTGGGGATACGGAAGGCAATGTAATAACACCAGAAAAATGCCACCACAGCTTGGTTGGCTACGACACCACAGCCCCAGAGATATTAGCAATACTGGCATTTCCACCCACCACAAGAACCACACTGGCAGCGTGTTCCCGGCGGCTCGGGGCAGGGCGGGAAGCAGCTCACACCACTTCCAGCAGCCACTTCAGGGAGGGACAAACGCTCTATTTTGCTTTACAGAGAAATGCTGCCACTTAGGGGACTCCCGATGACGTTCCTGTGCCTGAGAGCCCATGTCCTCTTCGAGGAGGGGCTGCTCCAAGCAAGACATGCTCCGTTAGCCTACCAGAGAGGTAACTTTATGCACTGGATGTGAGTTCCAGCCTGCGCGGATCCTGCTCTGCCTCTAAGGCAGCAGTGAGCACAGCTCTGCTACTTATACCCAATACTCAGCTCTTTTGGCAGATGATTAATGGCCTGAGTCTTGCAGTCACTTGCTTCCAGCCAGGCCAAGAGCTGCAAACACACCTAGGGAAGGGAAAGGAAAGGAAAGGAAGAGAAGGAGGAATTGGAACGGCAGCTCCTCGAGGAGAGGAAAACTATTCGCTGCGTCTTTGTTTTCTGCAGAGCTCCTCCTCCCGGGAGCAGGATGCTGAGTGCAGAGCAGGGCCCCTGCCCCGAAACGGAGGAGCTGAACCAGAACAATAGGGTGGGGATTCTGGATGGGCCCCGACAAGTGGGGTGGGCTGGAGCAGGGGCACCGATCCATCCTTTTGACTTCATTCACACTTACAGCTGCGTTAGAGACATTTCCTGAAAGCACAGTAGGAAGAGAGGGGTATTCGCTCACTCCACCCTCCATCTAACACTGTCCTCGCGATCCAGCCGTGCACCGAGAGCCAATTTTGGCCTCTGGCAGAGCTGCAGGCCAGACATTACAAGCACTGGTGTGAGCAGCACAGGTCCCCACCCGATGAGCAGCACGCAGACTTGGAGCAGAGAGGAGGGCTGCTGCAGCCAGCAAAAAAAAAAAAAAAAAAATCAATGTAGGGAAATACAGAGTGTTTGAGCAAGCCCAAGGTGGACCTGAAGTTGACAAGGAGGTGTCAAGAGTGGGATCTGAGCATTTGGCTTCAGGACAAGGAAAGGTGCAGCCACGAGCCGATGCCACATGAACTAAGGCAGAGCTCCTCCCGCAAAAGAAACGAGGGGAGCGACAAACGCGCTGCACAGGGCCCTTGAGGCAGGATCCACGCCACAGCACTCCCACCCCGGGGCGACCGTACCGCCGTGTCTACAGTACGTCATCTCCCGACGATGCCATGACCTGCAACGTGGAGCAGAGGATTGAAAACAGCGCGGCGAGCCCTGCGCCTGACTCACCGCAGCCCGGGAGCCCGCGCGTCCCCGGCGCATCGTGATCCTGCATGTGGAGCCTGAAAAACAACTTTTTTTTTTTTTTTTCTAAAAAAACCAAAAAAACCAGCCACCCTCCTCCAAATCTGGAGTTACTCAGCCTGACTCACACCAAGGCTCTCCTGACTCTGCTGGCAAAGCCTGCACGTACCTGGAGCGGGCTGTGCAGGCTGTGCCGGTGATACCCGCTGCACCGCACACCTGGAGCTGCGGCACTTCCCCGAGTGCCTGCGACACGAGCTTGCTGCAGCCAAACTGATTATTTTCAGCTTCAAACTTCAACCATTTTTGGTGAATCCCCAAATAATAAATAAATAAATAAACGGGGACTATATATTTTTTTTTTCAAATGGGAAAAGTATTTCTTTCATTCTCCCATAACACAAATCCAGCAAACATGAAAAACATGAACTCAAACCAAAGCTCAGACATCACATCTGGGGAGAGACCAAGCATGGAAAATTTTAATCCAAAGGTTAATGTTTGGGAAGCTCCGAGTGTGTGAAAAAAGGGGTTAGATGGGTGCTGCTCCGCGGCTCGAACAGTTGTTGCCGCCAAGTGGCGGCTTTCAAACGGTGCCTGCCTGCCCCAGCCCCGGCACTCAGGGTCAGAAGCTAAAATAGAAAACAACTGAAATCATTGCAAGCAAACAAACAGTCAGATCAGATGCTGGAAAAGCCAAGCAAGGAAGGAGCCAGCAGCATAAAACACAGCTCGAGCCCTGTGACTGGAAACAGCCTCCTGACTTGCCCTGGTGAATCGCACCAAACCACATGGCAGTGGTGGTCCTGGCCACCCTCTCCTGGTCCCCCAAGCTCTCCTGAGCCACCTCCACAGCTTCAAGATCACTTGACAGCCCTGTGCCACTCCTGTTTCAGCTGCCACCTCCATCTCCTTTCCTCGCTGCTCTGCAGGATCACGCTCCAGTGGTTATCACATCTTGGGCTTTTTTCCACCCAGGAGCCTGAAACTTCACCTTTCTCAACCAGAACGACTATTTCCTGCCCAAGCGCAGAGCACCTCGCTCTTCACCTTCACCCCAGCCCCCAGTGATACACCTCTGTACCTGCCCAGAGCAGCACATCTCTGCTGCTCTCCTGCTCGCTCCTGCCTTGCGCCCTGAGCTGCTGGGCTCCCGTACCCCCACTCCTGCTGCAGATCTGCCCTCTGAGCTCGTCATGCCCCCATTCCCCCCACATCCTGCCTTCAAAATGCCTTTGTTCATCTTCTGCATTAGATTATGCCCTTTCCAGACTGCTCCTTCCAGACACTAGAAATCTCTCTCCCCCCAGCTATAACAGAATAGCATCCTAATTGCCTTTGTTAGGGATGGGGCCATGCTTGTAAAATTGCCACGTCTGCTTGCAGGGCCATATCAGCAATAACAATAGCTTAAAAGCTCCAGGAGTTATAGCATCGAGTCCTCCCACACTTAACTAAACACAAAGAGAAGGGACCATATGTCTGCAAAGGCGGCCATGTCAGGTGGGTCAGAGCCCGGCTCCCCGGGCTCCCCGGGGGTGGGAAGGGAAGGCACGGCACCGGCAGGCGTGAGAGCATCCGGCAGAGCAGCCCTGCTCGCTGCGCCTTATTTACAGCATCCAGAGGGATGCCGGACGGGATGCTTCCTGGGATCAGCCAGGGCAGAGCTGCTCCCTAAGGTAGCAGCGGCGAGTTTCAAAGAGCTGCAGTATCCCTGCCCAGGGGCTGGGCTCTTCTCCCAAGCGCACACTTGCCAGGAGAAGAGCTGGGCTGCTCTCCCCTCACCCAGCCAGCAGACTTGCCTCGCTGCCTGCTGCGCTCTGCCTGGCCCCGGTGCAGCCCCAGCTCCCAGCCCTGCTGCATCTGCCCACCCAGAGGTGCTCGGGAGGAGCAGAAACCTGGAGTCTCTCCCAAATACAAGGAGACAAAGCAAGCTCCATCCTGGGCTGAGATGGACCACTCTGCATCAGTGGAGAGGTTCACTCACGCCTGGCAGGTCTCCGGAGTGCCACTTGGCAAGACCAGTAGCTCCTTCCCTGAGCCACAGGAAGGTTTGATTTTCAGTACATTGCTGAGGGATGTAACAGAAAACGACTGTGTCCTGCTGCACAGGGAGGAGGAGAGTGACATCTCCCAAATAGTTGGGATGTCATACACTGTTCCCCCCAGGATGGTGGTGCTGAGCAGAGAAGCACAATAAGGAGGGGAGTTTGGATGGATGATGGGGTTCAGCTCCAAAGACGCTAATTTTGAACGGGCACAAAGCTGCTCAAGATGTCAGACACAACCAGGCTGCTGGGGGACACACAGACACTGGCCAGAGAAGGGGAGAGGGGGAACTGTCATCTCTGCAAAAAGATGGGAAAACCATAAAATAATGCACAAAAATGTAAACAGTCCTCAAACCATTGGATAACAGCTCCAGACCAGTTTTGTGTGTATAGTGCCTTGCTTGGCTGAGACAGGACCCCAAAATCCAGGCACCTCTCATGTACGTCCCCGACCACACTCCTCTTTTTTCAAGAAGAAACTTAAATCTGCTCATGACTAACTGCAGAAGCATGGAGATAAAGACAAAAAAAAGTGAGGTTGAGAGAAACACTATGAATCTCTGTAGACACCAAATGTTTCTCTAAGCTTAGCCCAGAAAAAGGGTTCTGCAAAGAAAACACACAAAGCACCTCAGTCCGGGCTGCGGAGGGGGCTGCAGGGGAAGGGCCGATGGGAACGATGACCCCGAGGAAGAGCTGAAGGGAAGTCGTGGCAGGGCTCAGCAGCAAAGGCAGGGGAAGCGTGTGATGAGAAACACGAGCAGAAGTGGCTGGCAAAGGCAGGGCTCAGGACTGGGCTCCCTCGGGGTTCGTGCTCCTGGCAGCGTGTGCTAGCATGCTCAGAGGAGTCCCAACAAAGGACAGGCAGGCGTGCTCCAGCTGCCCATGGACCATAGCTCCTGCTCTGCACTCTTCAGCCCTCCAGCCAAGGGGGAAAATGTAATCAGAGCAATTTCTATTAGCAAGAATATAAAGACTTGGAACCTCTGGGCTGTCTCTTGACAACTAATTAATTACCAGGTAGCATCCCCTTGAAGCTGCCAACACAGCACGCACAAGTTCCAGCATGATTTAGGGAGAGAGATGAACTTTACAATAAACTCTAGGATTTTACTTCATCTCCCGCCACCATCTGACATCCTGGGGGAACAGGAAGGGGTGGCAAGAGGCAAACTCTGAAGCCATCTGGGATCATCATTAACTCATTCACTCGTGGCCTCTGAAACAAAACGCCGACTGCGCTGTGAGCAGCAGCTTCAAACCAGATGAGAACTCCTCGTATTCTGTTTCTTAAATGCTCTTCTGCCAGTTTCTGCAATAGAGTGCCCATCACCTTGCAGCCCACTCGCCTGTCCCCCAGGGTTTTGGCCATCAGGGTGGCCAGTCTTTGAAACTATTAAGAGCAGAAACTGTATTTCAAATGGTTTTAGGTGATATATTCTTCACTAACGGCAACAAAAAGGAGTGAAGAAATATGTCAAGAAAGCAGAGAAAAGGAAAAGGACAAGAGGAGATGGAGAGAGTGACTGCTGCTGACACAGCTTTTATTGGAAAACACAGAAAAAAACCACAGTGGCAGAAAGTGCTGTATCTTAACCCCAGGGAGCAAGAGGCCTGGGCTTGAGCTTGTTGACCTGGCTGGTGTGGCTGTGTAGTGCCATGCCCTGCTGGTCCCTCCCCTCCGACCACATCCCCCTTCTCAGTCCTCAACAGAGCACCCCTTTCCAGCTGATTAATTGCTATGATGGGACTGGCACATCAGGGCAAGTCACGGAGCTACACAGTGTGTCCCCACACAACCACTACACCGTGCTGGAGGAAAGGAGTCACCCTGCTTCAGGCAACCAAACACTGCTGCCATAAGCCTCTCCTCCCCTCCCCGAGCCTGGGACTAAGGGACCAAAACCACAGACGAGCCCAGGATCATTCCCAGATGGACACCAAAGGACAAAAGGCTATCTGGGCTGCAGAGGTCGCCGAGGACAGCAGTGGACACTGCTAACTGCTGCAATGTGCCAAGCTTTGTCCGGACGTCTCATACAAAAAAAAGATAATGACAAACTACAGTTGAAGATCAGGATGCGTGACCTGTTGGAGAGCGCTGGGCTTGGGCAGCCAGGCCAGAAGATGAGTAAATGCAAGCCCTGTGGCAGCGATGTGAGGTCTGAATTAGGAGACAACGTATGAAATATGAGGACATTTGGGGATGGTCATCCCCAAAGTGTAAAATTTCTCAGGTTCTAGAGACACGGGGAGATGAGAGATGCTGTTCAGCTTGGCACATGTGAACCAAACTACACAGTACACCAGGGAACATTTCCAAGGGCTGGTTTTGTCTGCACTCAGGGTGGTATGAGATCAACCATCAGCAGCATCCTGAACAGCATGTGTGGACAGTGCTAAGTTTGAGGACTGCCTTTAGGAGACATTTTACATGTGACAATTCTCCCAACTCACCACTTGAGACAACCCTGGGAGCCAGATTGTCTGGGTGGGCAGCTTTTGGGACCAGAAGCCTCCATCTCCCTGCTCCAGGCCACAGCTCTACTGGTGGCTGTGGATTTCTTCCTTAGACAACAGGACAGCCACAGGTCATCTTGCTCAGGTGCAAATGTTCTAGGCTAAGCCAAAACATTTCTTTCTTTTTTAGACTTACTTGATGTAAGTCCAAAAACTGAGATGACATCAAAGAGCCCATTGAGTAGATCCCCTCCAGAAACACACAGGGACTTTACCTCGTTAGTACAAACACAGTTCCCCTGAAGACTTCCTGGGAACAGCTGAAGCAGCATCACACTTCAAAAACCAGCCTGCACATCACAGGGGTGGGGAGGAGCTCGGTTCTGGCCCAGGATTGTTGACAACCATTTCAAAGCCCATGCAGGATCACACACAGAAATTGTCACAGCCCTGGGGGAAACAAAATTATCTTTGTCCCAAGGAGATGTGCTGTAAAGGCAATGGTAGGGCAGAAGCTGTCCCATGAAGCAGTCAAGGAGGGCATGCACCTGATTTAAAGGAGAGAAAGAGAAGATTTAGAAGATGGTGTGATTTACCCCTCCGGGAACTGGCCAGTGATTGTTTCCCATGGACTACAAAGGGGGATGTCCCTTCAGGATTTCAACCTGTGCCAAAAGAGTCCATCTCCTTCCGAGGGATGGCAACTGCCAGTTCTGTCCATGCAGCAGTCCCCAGCTTGGGGCTGCCACTGGTTGGGGTCTGAGGTCATTTCCAGAAGGACGGAGGAGACCTGCAGGAGCCCAGGCTCAGCCATGGCATGGAGTGACAATCAGGAGATATGCTGCTTCCTGGAAGAACTGGAGCTGATGTGCAAATAATGAGAGAAAAATGTGGGGCGAGGGAGGGTTAAGGAGAGATTAGTCTGGGGCACACTCTGGGAGATACACAATGTTAAGTATGAGGGCAAAGGAAATGAAAACTGGAAACTCAAACATAGTCAAGAATCCAGTCCCAGCCTGGGCAGGAAGTTTACACTCTGCTTCTAAATATACATGTTTTTAAATCAACAAGCCTTCTTGTTCCTCAGCTCTACCGTACAACTACACAGGAGAACTAACTGGATAAAGGCACTGCCAAGCCCTGCCTGGGGTGGCTTGCTGTCCACAAGTGACAAGGGATGGGTCATCCCTGCCATGCCCCAGCAGGGAAGCGAAGGCAGGATCTAGAAGAAGCTCCGGGAGAGCAGGATTCCTGGCTCCAAGCACCCTGCTCCGCACATCGGCGCCCAGTCCCTCGCAGACAGACTCTCCTGTGGTCTCCCAGTGCCATGCCTGTGGACCACGAGAAGGAGAGGAAGCGATAACCTGTGACCATGAGTCAGATGTGGTGCCTCTTTCCTTCCTGTTCTCTAGCCACTGCATTCATGCTCAGCAGTCGGATAGTCACATATTTTTTTAATTTGATATAATTATCTCCTAGAAATTACTGTACACAGCCTCTTGGGATCTAAAGCAATTAAGTGAAGATAAATTTCTTTCATGGAGCAAGCTGTCAAAGGATGAAGCAATTTCATTCCCCATTTGAAGTGGAAGCTTTGGGTCATGCATGGTTTATTTGAAACAATGCCATCACCTAAAGCTGCTGATCTTATCTGTCTCTCTCTGTCTCTCCATTTCAAACTGCTGAAGATGTGCAGCGTGGCACTGCCTGAAGTGATGACATCTGGCACCAGGCCAGCTACAGAAACAAGCTGCTCCTCCCCGAGTCTGAGTGCAAGAGGCCAAGCATTCCTATTAAAAAGGGGGAAACCGAGGTGAAATCTGGGAAGAGCTGAAAAGTGGGAATCCTGCCCAAGGGAACAGGAGACCCACAAGCTACAGGAGGAGCGAGGTGCCTGCAGGAAGGGGCGGCACTGCCCAAGACAGGATGGGAGCATGTAGCGCATCTCTGAGGGGTAACAGTCTACCAGGCTTCCTCTTCATCACCAGACTGCCCTGAAGCCATCTAAACCAGGCTTCGGGGATTTCATCACAACAAGGCACAGCCCATGTGCTTCAGTCTGTATGAGGAGAGCCATGGCAGGACAGAAATTATATCCCATTTGCACATACATGCTAAGTATCTCAGAAGTTCCAGCAAACCCTCTCCTGTCCTCACATTTCACCACGCCAAAATGTTTCACTTTAGACAAAAAAACCCACATAAAACATACTAATTTAAATAAAACATTCTCCAAAGTGGTGGTTTTTATTCTGAAAAGGGGAGTATGGCCAGAGATGCTGTGGAGCAAAGAGTGGCCACAATAAGGGCTCTGCTACCTCCGCAGGTTAAGCACTGAAGATGCTCAGACCTTCCCAGAGGAGGAAGGCAGGTCCCACACCCCACAGGATACAGGCATCAGCCAAGCCAAGCTTTGTATCCTCAAGCGACCTATAGGTGCCACCCTGCCAGCTGAACAACTTTCACCTAACTATTGGGAACAAAAAGGCAGAGGACATCACAAAGAACGAGTATGAATGGATCCTGAAGTCCTCCTGTGTATTGCTGACAGCAAACCAGACCCACTTTGACACAAAAAGCCAACACCCATCCTGAGCATGCTGTGGGCAGGGAACGTGGAGAGCAGCGGCTGCTCACACTGACTGCATTTCTGTCTCATCAACTGGATCATTCATGCAACCTTCAGAAACGCTGCTCTGGGTGTTCAGTCTCTAAACCACCCAAGAGCTACACAAGACTTTTTCTGACATGGAATTAGGTAGATAATGGCCTAGAAACCAGGCTCCAACTTTCCTGCAGTGATGGCCAGCTACTGTGCAGGAGACGGTTCCCTGTCGCGGAGGACAGCAGCACACTGTGACTTGCTGGTACCTGTGAAACTGTGAGCCCCTTGCTGATCCCAGCCAGCATTTCCACCCCTTTACCCACTCTCCTGTTTAGCAACTGCTCCACCTACACACTTGCAATGACAGAATCACCCATACAGATGCTCGCTCCCACTCCCACCTAGCCAAATCCATCCACACAATTCCCTTCCAGCTCTCCAGCCTACAAGGATTTACCTTTACAACCTCAGCATTTTCCATGTGATTGAGCCTCTTGTATGTTAGCAGGTACTACATACTTCCAAAGCATGAGGTGTCCTCCATGTTGATACCCAGAGGATCTTTCCTTTCCATGTCAGGGCAGCCACTAGCGAGCGACTCTCAAGTCACAGGGAAGTCGGTGAGGATGCTCGTGTCTAAAAGGAGGTTGCAGCTACGGGTTTGAAAACAGGCAACTGCTGAGCAAATTCAGCTCCCAAGGCCCAGACTGATAACAGCATCTCATCCATCAGGTTTCTGCAAAGCTCAGATCAGTGTTGATCAAATCTTTGTTGATTAGGACAGATGCTGAACTAGAAAAAGTTGCTGGTACTAGAGGGAGCTAATGATAGAAGCTGGCAAGAAGCATCTGGATGACTTCAGAGTGCAAACATGATCTTCAGAAGTGACTTCAGCACCAGAAATGTGGTATGTCACTGGTAGGTGGTAGGTCACTGTATCAAATCCAAAAATTCACATCAGCAGGCATCTCCCTGACACACTCTGGAAGTGCTGCTCCATGGCCACTTCTCCACAGGAAACATCACACATGGAGCAGATATCAGGTGAACTGACACAGCAAACTCTATCTTCTTCTGTCTATAGACATCAATCTCTTTTCTTCAATAATAATGGATGCTATAATAAACATTACAACATTTACGCTTAAGATAAATATGGAACCAAAACGTAAATCTGTTCTGTTGTTCACAAACTGAACAGACCAGGCAGGCAATAACTTCTCAGACCTCAGCAAACACATTTGTCTTCATACTAAGAATTTGTGTTTATATATGCATCTACCTATCCCAAGTATAGTGAAGTTTTGGAAAAGTTTAAAAAAATAAATCAACAAAATGACTATAAATAAAGAGTTTTAAAAAATAAATCAACAAAATGACTATAAATAAATACTATTACTGTCACTATTCATAAACATAAACTTATAGACAAATATTTGTTACATATGGTGGAGAAAATGTTTTATGTAAAATGCTGGTATGCAAAACGTTATGGCAAATTTTGTTAATTTAAATAAATTACAGCTTTTACCTTATGTTTAAGGAAATATATGCAAATACATTATGGGGAAAAATTTGATTAAATTATCTGGATTAAATATCCAGCATTTTTAGTGTCCCACCACAGATACAGTCAGACCAGCAGCAGTAATGTTGCTCATGCAAGGCCTGTTTGGGAAGAATTTTAACACTTCCCAGTGAACCTTCACTTAGTACCCCCTCGTCTTCCTAAGGGACGTGGGTAGCCTGGGGCTGAGGCACTGGCCTGAAATCCTGGGTATCAGGGGTTTGTTCTCATCCTGAAGCTAAGGTTTCCTGTGGGACCTGGGTTAGTCCCTCAGCCTTGCGTACCTCTGTTGCCAATCTCTAACAAGGAAATTGCTTTTCCTTCTGTCATAATGTGTTGTGGAGATACGTTCATTAATGCCTGGGAAGTGCTTTGACTTCAATGATGGTGAGAAAAGAAAACAATAAATAAGACCACGGTGGTGTCTTCTCTTTCTGATTTGGAATGTGACAGCATGAGGACAGCAAGGTTTACAGCTCCAGTCTGCCGTGGGAGCTGGGGTCTCCATCCTCACCCAGACTCAGTCCAGCACTGGCAGACAGATTTGGCATCCACAAAAACAACGCGAGGTCCGGCTGGGAGCAGAAATGTGGGGAGCAGACTCCAAGCTCAATGACAGAGGTCACCTTCCGTCTCCCATAGAGACAGAGTAGATCCCCATCTGTTATTTGGGCTGACCACTCCCTGCATTCCACCCCGTCCACTTTTCTGGCAAGCTTCCCAGGACGTGGATCTTTCTTATTCAGGATAACAATGAGGAGTCATTAATTGGGTCTTTTTTCAGGTTTCCTGAGGTCCTTCCAATAGCTGCACTGGTGGATACCACAGCCGTTGTCATCTTCAGCAGGGATGTTTTAAGCATTTCACTTGGTCAAAGACAAAATAGTGCTGTGAAACAGGGTCACCCCCGAAGCTAAGCCACAGGCAGAGACAAAGAGTCAGGTCAAGGACTGAGTTTAGTGCAGTCTGAGCAGTGGTGGCATATCCAGCTGGCAAAGCATGAGGCAACGAGGCAACCCCAGCTCCCAGGGACCCCACACACTATCAGAAGCACCACATTAACTCTTGAGCACCATGAAGATTGTCTGAGGTGAGGCCACGCTTCACGCCCAGGGACCGGCTCAGCCAGCCAGAGCAGCCTTTCCATTTCCTCAGGGTTTCTCTGGGTAGCAATAAGAGATGGCTCATTGGGAGTGGATCCAGCATTAATAGTGTTTTAATGAGGCCTTTCAATATACTTACAGACTAATCAGCAAATTCCACGAGGTCTGGACTCTAATATGTCATTCTGAGTACACTGAAGTCATGGTGAATACCTCTTTTATAGCCAGAGCCGTGCACTATCCAGGCCTGATGTCCTGCCAAGATGTGGCAGGTTTTGTGCCATTAGGGTGCTGGTACGGCGGAAGCGAGGCCATTACCTGCTGAAAAACCTGCTGAAAAACCCCAAGGGAAGCGAAAGGTGCATGCAGCATACACCAAGGAGGTGCTGCACAGGAGACTTCACAGTTTGACTCTCCTTTCCTAGGTCACTCCACTGATGCCGACTTCGGGAACACACAGTCAGCAAGTTTCTTAAACAGGACATTTCCCATTTCCCAAGAGTCTGTGTCAAACCTCTGGAGGCAGCTTTTAGGACAAAAGGACTGAACACAAATAAGTTTTCCATCTCATTACATAAACCTGGCCTGACGATGACAGAAGCAAGGATGTTCAACAGCGAGTGTCATCTGATCTGTAGGAAAAGATCTAACGCCACCTGAAACCAGGCAGGGACAAGGCTGATTTATCCTGTCAGTCTCTGCCTTGAGCTGATGATCACATCACACTTCCAGAAGACACTTTAAACGAGCCTTTTGCTGACGCCAGAGCCAAACTGCAGCGCTGGCTGAGGAGCCACACACGTGCTGGTACACGTGCACGGCTCACACCCAGGCTGCCTGATTCACTCGGAGCTGAGGCAGTGGCTAAAGAACCCTGTCCAAGACGAGCCTGGAGGAGAGGCAGAGGTGGATCCAAGGCTGGGGGAAGGCAGGGGAGGAAGGGATGGAAACATCACGAGCTGCCTGAGCAAACACCCCACGGCTTCCCAATGTACCGGGGTATTGCTCGCTCCCTCCACATGCCAGGGAAGAGGCATCTCAGGGGTAGAGAAGGTTGTTTCCACCAACTGCTGGTTCTTCCCTGCCCGCTTCCCCCTTCAAGAGATGGGGCTGCCTGGAAGGCAGCACCTCATACTGCCCTGCAAGCTGCATCCAGACCACAAAGCCACCCTCACACTAACAGGCGCGTTAAGAGAACATGTGTAACTGGATTTTAACACATTGGCAGGTGGTTCCTCACCTCGTAGTGAAACTGCAGTTCTCACACACCAGCTCTCAGCTTCAGAAGGGAGGCAAAGCAGCAGGACCCCAGCTCTGCAAAGGGGTGGTGGACTGGAGGTAGTGTTAGATCTGCTCCTCCTCGCCATCGTGCCTGACTGGTCCGGGCTATGGGATCTGTTAATGCTTGGCTGCAGCAGTAGCTTTGAACTCCTGCTGCCTTCAACACGGTTTCTGCAGCTCGATGCCACGGCCGTGCGTCATCAGGCAGGCAGTTGTCAGCCTGAGGACTCTGCATGGCTGCGACCAGAGGACATGAAAAGCTAGTATGCCCCAGAGACTGCAGTGTACAGGATACGGACTGGATTAAAATCTGGTCAACAGAGGTCTTAAAATGTCAGCGTAAACAGAAGGGCAGTCCTGGCGGGGCCGCGGGGAAGCTTGCTTGGGCTTATGTTGCTTAACAATAGGTTCAGTGACCTGGACAAAGAAAACCTTTACTGATAAAGCCTGCAGATTAGACACCGTCTCCTACCCTCCCAATCTTTGAAGAAAGCAACTCACCAACAGACAAAAAACTCCAAATTGCTCAGTCGCCTACTCACGAGCAAACAACACACTGTTTAATACAGCTAAATGCAAAGTTGTGCCTCTGGGAGCAAAGGCTGCGGGACGCTGGAAGTGTCTGGTGGGCATGGAGGAGAGCAGAAGAGCACAGCAGTTACCCCCTCCTTACAAGCTGGTGTAGCAGCTCACAGAGCAACACATTGAGCCTGGACAGCCACAGCTCCACAGCACCACGAGAATGGCCCAGGGGATCCAAACCACGCCAGAGAGAGCGTCACGTCTCTCGCTCCATCTATTCGACTTCTCAAAAGAGGAGGGGGGGACCTGGGACACATTTATATATCAGGGTCAGAGCAGGAATAGAGGGCTTCTCAACCTACAGTAAAATTCAATTAGTGGAAATTGAAACAAAACAAATTTAGACCGGAAATAATGCATGTTTTTAACAGTGATTTTTAACAGTGATTGAAATTGGCCCCTGCAACAATTTGTTGAAGATCCCGACGGGTTCTCAGCCTTTTGAAATCAAGGCTTGGTGCTTTCTACAAGACCTGCTCTTGTTCCCTTGGAAATTTCCCTGTGGTTTCCCGAGGGAGAGGAGACCAGAGGAGATGGCCACAGCTCCCCCGGCCTGCCAGCATCCGGGGCTCTCCCGGGCTGGATTCCCCACTTCAGGACTGACGCACACCACCATGGGCTCCTCTTTGAAGAGGAGGTTTCTGACCTGCACATTCTTCCCAGAAGCTCCCTGATGTTCAAAGCACCTTGCTGACAGACAGGCAGGTGTGCCTGTGACAGTGGCCACCTCCCCAAGCCCGGCGCGAGGCGGGGGGAGAGCGGCCCCCCAAACAGAGCCCTAGGCAAGGCACGGGGGAGTACTCCAAGCCCAGCTGTGACATTTCCTTTCACCTATACCTGTACAGCTGTTTCCTACAGGGCTGCAGCCTCAAGTGAGATGTGTGAGGCTTCTGTAGGTGCTTGGGAACAAGATGGAACAGAAACGCTTCACACCTGGCCCCAAAATTACAGCACGCTGGAAGGTGGCCAACATAAACTGGCAGAGTACCAGTTGCAACGGACATCAATTAAGAAGCCTGTCATCCTCAGACTGCAGGGTTTTCTTTTTGCGATCTGCATCGCTCCTTAAGCCTTCAGCAGCACCAGCGCTGGAGTTTTCCAGATGGGATCATTTCCCTCGGATTCCACTCGCTAGATTTATTGCAGGTTTTTTTTTTTTTTAAACCCACCCCCCCTTTTAAGAGCCTGAACTATTATTCCACATTGCAGATTTCTCCAGGGCTGTATTCAGTGTCCTCGTGCAGCGCTAGTGCTTGTTTGCCATGAGTTCCCTTTACCTTCAGCGGGAGAAATGCAGTTTTAAGAATATGCTCAGAACTCTCTCAGCTTAAAGAGTGATTATAAACCGAGAGCAAATGATAAATGAAGAGAATACCTCTCTGGAGGATGCCCTGCACAGTCCTAGGGGATGCAGCAGCAGTCACTAGGGCAGCACTCACGCTCACTTTTATGAAGGTATGTTTAAAACAGCACAACAGACACCAGCGTGCCCTTCCTCTGCCACCCAGACCTGGGGACATGGACTTGGCTTGACACTTCCCACTGTGCTAATGGCACCTGGCAAAGCCCGAGAGAGGCTCCCAGGGTGTCTACACAGTCCCTGGCACTTGCGGTTCACGGAAATGCCAAGGATGGATGAGGAGTTCAAAGCAGGTGATATTCTGCACGCTGCCTTCGTGGTGGCATAAAATCCAGCCTCTCCTCCATCAACCAATGACATCACCTTTCAACATGGCTCATAATTTAGCCTAATTGCCTTTTACAATCCAAAGGCACCACATGAAAGGGAAGGTCGAGGCTGGGATGGAGTTCAGATACTGGTCAGAAAATGTAAACATTTCTAACTTTGCCGCCTCGGGGCTGCCAGCCCCTGCCAAGTCCCCGCTCCGAGCAGGGCTGCCTGTGGCAGGGATCTTTCACTGCTTGTTTGGAAACCGAGGCAGGCAGGAATGGAAGGAGTTTTTCAAGGATGACTCCTCCTTGGACTCTCCTACTTGGGGCTCCGAGCTCTGCTCACAGTTTCCCTTTTCCTCTCTGGACCAAACTCCAAGCTGGAAGCTCTCGCTCTCATGGGCTGAGTGCATTTGCCTGCCAGCTGGAGGGAGATGCTCCAAGGCTATGGAATGGGAATATGGAAAGGATGCTGAGAAAACAGTTACATTTGCTCACTGGGGTTTTCTCTCTACTTACAAAGAGTCTGTGCTCTCAGAGTCCTGGTCTTGCTATCCTTCCTCTGATGCCTTGCAAGAAGTCCTCCCAAAATCACTGTAGTGTGGCCACTCTAATGTGAATTTAATCCCTGGCATCCCAGGAGTCATGAGGTCTCGGAAAGGACAAAACATCTGGTGGTTAGAGGCATGACAGAGCCTGGTCACTCCAACAGCTATTCGTCCTGGGCTTTCAAACCTGGGGCTCCCTTTCCAAGAAGCATCAGACATGACTACACATTGCCAAGAGATATCTGTAAGTCTTAAGAAGACTGAAATACCATAAATAAGTGAACTGAATAACAAGACAGGACTAATTTTAGCCCAAGCCTAAATAATAACTAGCTCCTAAATAGCTAATTCAAAGGCTCTGCAAATCTAGAGCATGTTGGGGCAATTAGAGAGGGTCAAATTTGGACCGACGACCTGGGCTGGATAGTACGGAGGAAGAGACTTGTGTTTTCTAAGGAGAACAAAGCTTGGATTTTAGGCTATCTGCTCTGACAGGTGAGCAGTGCAAACAGCAGGAAGCAAGTACTTGTGAAACAAGAACGGCACCAAGTGTGGGAAGCTAACTGGCCACCCTGGAGCTGGAGGAGCCACACAGTAACCAGTTTGTAGGTCTGGGGCAGTAAGATATTGCTAGCTATTTTTCAGAGCCTTGCATTTTAGGGTTTTCATTTGCCTGGTGAGGTGAGACAGGGTTGAGACTAGCTGAGCGGTGAGTATCTGAGACAGTCCACTCCACACATGAGCATGCACATGAGGGAAAAAAAAGTGCCTTTCTGTTTGAGAGGAGGGAACCACAGTGACTAGCCCTATAAGCATATGTATTAATCATGCACCGTCTGGTTTTAATCCACACACTGCTGATCCTGCGTCTCACTGTATTGTTATCAGGGGAAGGAGTATTTCTCCTCAATCTTATTCACCAGCCAAAAGCCTGAAAATGCAAAAAACACATTTGTGAAGTGCCTTCCCAAGGACCCTGGGCCCCGGACCTGGTGAGCTGGGGCTGCTGCCTTTTTATTGGCGTTTAAAAACCTTTTATTAAAGTGTGTCAGGGCTGGGGGAGGAGAGAGAGGCTCAGGTTTCAGGACCCCCCATGCAGAGAGGTTTATTGTGGGAAGGGACATTAACACTTTCTCCTCCACATCTCCCTGGCTGGGGCATGTGGCGGAGCCTGAGCTGCAGGCACAGGCTCGGGTGATGCACAGGTCGAGCCCAGGCAGAGCCTGCAGGGATGCAGGCAATCAGTGATGCCATGTGCCTGCATAGAGAAGGATCTCCCTGCTCTGCTCAGCTCTGGGCGATCTGCAGCCCTCTTCCAGCCTTGCCACCAGCTCCGCGGGCACACTGCAGAGCAGGATGCTCCTCAGATGACAGGATTCAGTGAGAGCTGAGGAAACCAGGCCATGCCCCGCGTTCCCAGGGCTGCACAAGACCAGACCCACGCACAGCTCAGACGCACCATCACTAGGACTTGCAGTAACCTCAATGTGACCCAAGTGTTTTCCATTACAAGTCCCCCACAGCAGCACCACACACCACCTGATGAATCCACCGTCGTTACCTTCCTTCTTCCTGAACCTTAACTCTGCCACGCTGCTGTTCCCCGCTCTTGCCTCGGGTACAACGTAGGGTGAGTGAGGTCCTGGCAGTGTCTCCTCCGGCTGCAAACGCTGCAGACACAGTCTGACAGCTCAGGCACCAGGCTGCATAGTTTGCTGTTGACTGGTACATTCGATGGTGTTCCATCACACAAGCTGCAATGGATATCTGCCCAACATACGCCCAGGAAAACATCACCAAGTTATGCTCACCCTGGAGCCAGCTTTTGTTGGTTACTGCTTCAATGACAGTGCAAGAGACGATGGGAAGCTCTAAGTGTCACACTGGCTCCAGCAGGAATCTGAACGCACAGCTTCATGGCAACGAACAGAGTCAGAACATTTTCACTCAAAATAAGAGCCAGGCCAAATGCTCAAAAACTTGCTGAGAAACTCTGGCTGAATACTGCACTCCATCTGCTAAATGGGACATGGAGAACAAAAAGAAGTGGGAAGCACAGTGTTTGTCCTATATAGCTTACAAAACAACCATCCTCTTGGTGGAGCCAATAACCTAACACCATTTTAAGCCCAATACTCTCCAGTCTTGCCTTTCAACAAATTCCTTTCCTCTGAAATTTTACAAACTCATTAAAAACCTATGGTGCAAAAGCATGGGCTAAGGATTTGGAACATCAGCAAGCAAGGTGAGATATTATCCTTGCAGTAAAAAGCCAACCGCCTCTTCCTAGCCATGCAAGTGACAGGAAAGGCAACACACAAGCTCCCCAGAGCCACTTTGGCAGACCAGAACCCTCCTCCCAGCCCACAAGACATTCACAGGGTGCCCTATAAAAAGCAGTACATTTTCTTTGCCTCTCCAGCAAAAAACTGTCAGGAACTTGGGCTGAAAACTGGGCCAAGACTGAGAACACAAGAGAAAGAAATTGGGTGCAGAAAAATAACTCCTGCTAAAAAGCAATGAAAAAGGAGTATAGGGAAAACAGTTCTCGCTGCACAGAAAAACCATTCTCACCTGCTCACAGCTCAGTCAATCAGCAACCAAGGAGGAGCACGCAAATGGGAAAGTTCCTGCAACATGGCTGGATGTGGTACATGCCAGACAGAGCTGCTCCGCTGCAGTGCCTGCTGCCATGGCCTGCTTGAGGCTCGGCGATACAGATCCCCTCGTGCCACCACGCTCAGCATGGACACACCGCCCTTCCAGTGCGAACAGCCCAGAGATGCATCTGCTGAGGAGTCCAACTCATCTGGGCTCTGCACGCTAAAAGGAGGGCAGGGAGCAGATGGTGGAGTGGGGACCACACACAAGGATCCCCCGGTTAAGCTGGACTGGGGGCTTCTTTGCCAGGAAGTGTCTTTTTGTGTCTTGCTCACAGTCATTTATAAAAGGCATATGGGTTCATGTCTCTCGGTTATACCTTCCTGGCTTGGTCTGCACTGCCTTCTACAACACCCCACTTCTGGAGAGTCAAATAATTCACTAATACTGCTGAAGGAGAAGATTTGTGGAACAAATTGACTGTAATGACGCAGCTGCCACTCCAGTCCCTTTCTACAGCACTACTGAATCACAGAAAATGGGGTAGGAGCATCCACAGAGGTCACTTTGCCTCCGTTTCCAAGGCGTTCACCTCCACCCAAGCCATACCCGAGACAGACACCCAGCCTGCTTTTAAAAATCTCCAAGATTGAAGAGATTCTGCAGAATTGCTAAGGAGTATGCTTTCAAGTGCTTAACTACCCAAAGGTATGAAGCCTTTCCTAAAGCCTAGTCTTAACCTATTTTACTGCAATTTATGCCCATTCCTTCCTGCGCTTTTCAGCATGGAACTCGGGGACAGTTTGTTCTACTTCTCTCTGCAACAGCTTACTGCATTTTCCCTGAATTTCCTCTAGACTAAAAAGCCCCAGCTCTTCCCAGTCCCTTCTTGGAAGTCAGGCTTTTGAGATCTATGCTTTGTGTCACTGGCCTCCCCTTAACCCTCTTGGGTGCCCTCTGCAAAGTGAATATGCACACCTGCTGTTTCACCAGTCTGACCATTAATGAAAACACTGGTCAGTGCTGGATCGAGGAGAGACCTTGCAGAACCTGTTGCTTCTGCTCAGCATGTCCCGGGTAGTGCTGGTACCAGTGGGCTCCTCCGTTTACCTCGGTGCGATGTGTTTGCTGCACTAGGCAGAGACCAGAAGACAGCACAACACAACCGGCACACAACAGGGGCTCAGACCTGCGCAAACACGAGCGAACACCCCAGCCTGCTGGGTGGGATCACGGTTCCAAAGTCAGCTACTTTCAAACCAAACAAGGCCCACAGAGGTGGCAAAAAAAATAAATAAAGGGGAGACAGACACAGCCAAGCCTGGCTCCTTCCCTCTGGGATCTGTGTTGCCTTTTCAGCAGAGCTGAGCTGGTACCACCGTGCCGGATAATCCTGGATGCTTGGGTGGCTGCTGCTGAGCAGCAAAGGGCACCAGCTCCCAGCAGCGGAGTTGTACAGTTTCTTTATAAAGCACCAAAGGCAGCCAGGACAGGGAGTAAACTCAGCTCGGAAGCTCAGGTGTAGCTATAGGACGAAGATACATCTCTTACTTTTACACACATGACTGCAAGTGCCTGGCAGGGCAGGTAGATGGCACTCCGAATAAACCGGTGTGTGGTTAGAAGAGACAGAGTTCAGGGAATACCGACCCCCTCCCACAAGTTATGGGGCACCAGACCGAGCTGCTCAGTCACCTCACCTGCCTGCTGGGGGCTCTGGTTTGTGGCTGCTGGGGAGAGTCGCTGCGTAGAGAGTGGGGCACCCGGACTGTCACCAGCAGAAACCCAGGGAGGCCACAACACACACTGCGGGAACAGGCTACCTTAGGGCAGCAATGGCAACTGCATGCTTGTTATTTTAACCCCTTCAAATAGAGCCTTGAAAATCCATTCTTCCACAGTGACTTCCTGGACTAAGGTGCTTCCCCAAACTGGGAGAGCTCTCGGTTTTACCAGGACCCTGAGCTCCTCTGCCGCGGGCAGTGCTGGGAGCACAGGCTGGGCAGAGAGAAGTGAAACAGAAATTTGCACCTCTCAGGTCCCTCTGCAACAAAGGTCCTAAATTTCTCACCGTCATTTCAGGAAAATATCAAGAAGAAGTGGCACATGGGAAGACATGTTGCCACCGTCACATGCAGACTCTCCACAGAAACCAGCCTCTGCATCTCCACTTCTCCTCTCGTAGCACCAACCACTCAGGGAGGCGACACCACAGCTTCCCAGATGAGCAGCGTTTCTGGTGCTGCGATTCTGCCTCCAAGCAGGAAACTGTTGAGAGCCACTCTTATCCTGCTGTGCCTCCAAGGGCGTGCAAAACAAATGCCATTGTGCCTCTTCCATCCCCCATCAGGTTCAGACACGTTATCCAAGTGCAGCCCCCAGGTCCCTTCTGGCCAGGTGGTGGCAGAGAGCAGACCCAAAACCCCACATCAACAAGGGAACTGATTTCATTATTCTAAAAACAAACAGCCAAAGGAAAGTTCAGGCTAGAATGGGCTCCTAGAGCAAAGAAAGGAAAATAGAGAGCGGGCAGTGGGGAATGCTTCATATTCCTAAAAGCCTTTTGTACGTTAACACATGGTGTCTGCTTCTCTCTAGTCACCTATTTATCACTCTCCTCTTTAGAGAAGGAAAAAAGTCCTGGCTGCCTTCCTAAGGCAGAGTTTTGTGGCCGGGGGGAGGGGGAGGGTGCTTTAAGCATGATGCAAACCATTTGGAGTGCACTGAGAGCACTGCCAACACAAGCTGCACTATTTAAACAAGTGAGGAAATGATCGTATATACAACATGCCAGCGAGCACACACACACCAGAGGAAGTCGAGAGGGGTTTTCATGACACAGAGCTGGATGTCAGCGGCTGAAAGGTCGATATTTTCCCTTAACACCCTTCTCAATGACTTAATCGTGTTCCGTTTGCACAGAAAACTTCCCAAGAATAAAAGTCTGGAGGAATCGAGGGGGGATGTTTGGCCTACTGCTGACCTTGTCCGAGGTCCTCTCCACGTAGCAGGGCTCCTGGGGGGCGACCAGCAGGGGAACGAAGCCCGAGAGCAGCCGATCCTCTTCCAGGCTAAGCAGGGCAAGGTTGTCATCTGGGTCCTTGTACAAGGGCACCTCCGACTGATTCACTGTGGTCAGTATGTTACAGAAGTCAGCCAGCGTCGCCCACACATCTACTGAGACCCTGGGAGAACGAGGAGAGACGTGAGCAATTCGGGGCTGGAATGCGTTGGGAGTTGCCTGCAATGCTGCAGTGAATACCAGAGAGGTGAGGCGAGGCGAGGCACGCCACCACCGCTGCTAACCTACCCCACCGGGAGGGCTCCAGGCGCAGCTGCGTTGGCACCGAACCCAGGAGGGCTTGTAGCCCTCGCCCGCCAACGCTGACACCGACCACCCCGTCTCCCTGGATAGGGACGGCTCCCAGGATCGCGCCCTTCCCGCTGCTCTGCCCACCGCTGACCGCTCCCAAGCTGGCACGTGCGCAGCTTCCCCGTGCAGTGCCGGCAGGAACCCAGCTCATTCCAGATGGGAGAAATGATTCTTGTTACTCAATTTTAAAGCCTGCTGGGAGGACAGAACACCCACACTGCTGTCGGGGCAAAAGAGGTACCTGGGGGGGCTCTAGCCCAGCCTGGGGTACCCTCTCCTTTGCACAGCTGTTATCTGCTGTGACCACATGCTGCAGCCATGCTCTAAAGCACAGAGATTTTTTTAGTTAAACCTCAGCCACAGCGGGGGTTAAGCCGTGTTTTGCTTCTGGACACAGCTTCAACACTCGCAAGTGACCTGCAAAGCTGCCTCTGTGGTGTCTCACCTTCCTGGACCAGCAGTGACGTGTGGGGAGCCGGGTGAGAACACAAGGCCACCGGCAGCCCTGGACCGCTCTCCACGCATCCCCATCACACATCCCCAGCGCTGAGCACACCCCGGGGAGGGCCCAGCACCCCAGAGAGGGCCAGTGCGGGGGAAGCAGGCAGAAAGTACAGGGGGCACTTGCAGCCGACCAGGCTGCCTTGTGCTGAATTTCTTCTCCCTTTTTCTAAAAGCACCCTGATAGGGGTTTTTTAGTGTGTAAACTGGGACAAAAGCAGGGAACAGGGGAAACTGGGGCTAAGCTGCTTCTGGTGGCAGTAAGGAGGGCTGCTCCTGCACCCCACACCTCTGGGGCACCGAAAAGCACAGGGAAGCCAGCATCACCAGGGGTGCAGCAGTGACCGGTGCGGCCCGAGGCAGCCCAGGGCTGGAGGGAGGCCCCCTGCTCTTTGAACTGCTCCAGGTGGACAGAGTCTGCACTCGGTTATTTACGGGAATCAATGTACCAGGAAAGCACACTGAAATGAAACATCTTGTTTTCAAGAGCGTCCTGGGAGCCAGGCAGAATGAGGAGCCATTAATCAAAGCCCGGCACGTAATCAGCACACATGTAACGCAGAGTCGCCCACGTCCCTAAGCCAGCCCCAGCCCGCACACTGCAGAGGAGAATAGGTCCTTCAAAGCCCTCTGGGCACAGACACCAGGAGTTGGGTTCATTCACAAAGCTCCATCGCTTGGCTCAGCCAGGTCTGGCTGTCAGAAATGTTTAAATATGGAAAAAAATAAACAGTTGCAACACGTTTTTCGGAGGGATCTGTCCGAGGCCCTTTGTGATGTAATGGGAAACGCTGCGTTTGTGCTACCAGCTGGAAAATAAACAGAGCCGCGAGGGTTAAAAGGAACTGAACTTTCCACGACCCCTATCTGCAAAAGAAGAAAATAATAAGAGGAATGATCCACTGCCCCACAGCCCTGATAGTTTATCCTCCGGCCCGGGCTGCAGAGACAAGCACCGGATGTGATAGGGCTGCTCTGGGCCACCTCCAAGGCGAGCTCTGCCCATGGGAGATGCACAGGGCTTGGGAGGCTCAGCCCTCCCCCAGTGCCCTGCTGGCAACTGGGCTCGGCTGCCTGAGTTCGGTCACATAGCACTGGTGGGGCCCCGCCAGTGCGGGCTGCGACGAGGGCTCGGCGCGGAGGAAGGAGGTGCAGAGGCTGCAGGCATCAGTGGGGGAGAGGAACGGGGAGAGAGCTGGGGAAGGAGCACACTGGGGTGTTGGGGACAGGCATCGATGCAGAGGATGTTCCCAGGGGGCTGAGACAGCCAGGTGTAGGGGACCAGGGTGGAGGAGAAGGGGAAGAAACACATTGCAAACACCTCGCCTGTATTCCCCAAGAAACAGAGCTGCAGGCAGAGGATGGAGGTGACCAGCAAGGGTGGGAGGGAGGCAGAGGGCAGTGGTAGGATGCTGGGGCAGGGGTGGTAGGGGGGTGAAGGAACAGCACAGATGGAGTGCAGGGAGCCATCTCCCTCGCTGGGGCTTGGCACCCAAAGTCAGGAAAATGCCACGTGAACAGTCATGGGGCTGACGCTGCTAACACCCTCACAGCCACCCAGCCCAGCGGTCCCCTCTCCTCTCCCCCCAGCCCCTCTGGCAGTGCTGCCAGGCAGGGCAGCCCCTCACCACCTTCCGAGCACAGGAGCAGTCCCTGTCATTCTATCCCCTTCATCCCCAGCTCCCTACAGCTTCGCAGTGCCCTGCCACATCTGTTAGTTGCACTGGATGTGTTAGGTTTCCACCCTGGGCTTCCTTCAGTCAAACCACAGGCTGTGCCGGCTCCCCGGGTAGCAAGATCGCGCTGCAGTGCAACCCCACGCAGCTCTGCGGCAGCCGGGCAGCACCTCTCACATACAGCACCCTGCAGAGCCTGCAAAAAGCCAACAAAGACGGTGGTGTTGGTGTTTCTGCTCTGATTTTCTCCTGCGACGCAGAGGTAGCACTGCAGAGAGCGAGTCTGACAATTCTCTGCCTTCCCCTCGGGTGCAGCTCCTCCTCTGCAGTTCATCTCCCAGCACTGGCACCACCAAGATCATTTATTTGCTGCTACCCACCGGCAAAGCCAGCGAGGACTAACAGCTCATGCTGACACCGCAGGGCCCCGCGGATCTCCTGCTGGGATGCGCACTCGCCCTAGAAGGTCACACAACACTCAGGAGCCCTGTCAGGTGCCTTCTCCCCGCTGCCACTTCCCAGGACAACACCGCGGCCACCTCCAGGTGTTTCTGGCTTATGTCACCCAACGGCGCTGCGGTGCCGGAGCCTCTGTGCAAAGCCAAGGCAGGCTCAGGTGCCTGGAAGCGCTGTGTACGCACTGTGCCACGGCTTTGGCGTCCCTCTGCGGAGGGAGGCCCCGAATTACTAACGCTGAGCCCAGGCACACAGCTCCCAGGTACAGGGACGAGGCTCCCAGAGCTTTTAACCGAGGAAGCGAGAAGAGGGTTAGCGCGAGGTCTTTCCTCAGAACGGGGGTTCATTCACTTCCCCACAGACACATTTACATTTGCTTATTCCACTAGGACAGGAAAAAAAAATAAGAGTTAATTTCTTTTTTATTGCCTCAGGATTCCAGGTTTAATGTAGCTGTCAGTGTGAGCGCAGCCCAGCTGCACGCCGACAGGACGCAGCCCGGCCAGGCGACGGCGAGAGCACCGCACAAGTGCGCAGCCGAGCGCGCAGGGTGGAGCGCGGCCCCGGCCAGGCCGGGTCTGCGGGGGGACGGCTCCTGGCAAAGGCGGGTGCCCAGGATGGGCACGCATCACCGCATGGCAAAAGGCACGCACCGGGGCGGGGGGAGAAGAGGGTGCCGGGGCGAGCAGGATGCTCGCCGAATCCCCGCCGGTCACGGTGCTGCGCGGCGCTCCGGCATGAGCCACCATCTTCACCAGGGGCGCGGGCTGCCTGGTGATTAATATCAAGCACAATGACCCCATGTTACAAGCCTGCGGGGGCCTGTGGAGGTGGCCATTTCCTGTGTAATACCAGCTTGTTTAAACACTAACATTCAAACTCCACAGCTGCAGAACAAACCCGGAAAGCGCGGCGCAGAAGAAGCCCTGCATTGTGCTCCCCAGCCGCCAAGAGCCGCGCTGCCGTGCAGATGGCAAACGCCTCGGGCTCGCGCGCTCCTGGGGCCAGGCGACGCGCACCCACCGGCTCCAGTGCCCACCCCAGCTGCTGCACCGCCCTACGAAGTGCTCCGCAGCCTCCTCCTGGGTGTCCTCTCTCCCGGCCCAGGGGAAGCTGAACTAAAAGCTGCTCCTCTGCAAGGAACAAAAGGGGGTGGCGGTGCGAGCTCTTCCCAAAAGGTGTTCACCAACCTTCTCTGGGACTCAGATACAGCTGCCCAGAGCAGAGATGAGGTGGTCACAGCCCCTCTGCCCTGTGGCACCAATTATTTCCCCCACTCTGCCCTGCACATGGTCCCTTTGGCCAGCTGGGCACCCATAAACCCACTCCTCTCCCAGGAATCTGCCTTCAGAGTTAGAGGGATGCTCTCCTCCCCAGGAGAGGTGCAGTCTCCTCCCAGCCAGCCTCTGCTTCGCCACAGCCCCCTTCTCCGCGGAGACTTTTGGCTTCTGCTTTTCTCGACTTTACCTTCATTCTCAGCCAGGTTTACACTACCGAGACACCTTTGAATCCTCGCTTTGATGTCTCGATAGGGAAACTCTGGTGGCCAGCATTAATAACTAAGGCTGAAATCTGCAAAAGGGATTTTCCATTTAGTCTCCGGCAAACTCCAGCAAGGTCTTGGCACCCCTGTCCAAGACTCTGTCCATCTCTCCCAGTGGGAGCTGCCATCTCAGTGACACTTCTCCGCAAGAGCAATGTGATGAGAGCGATCTGGCAGATCTCTCTGGGAAGGTAAGCTCTAGAATGTGCTCAGAGCTTTTGGATTTAATTTAATACTTGGTTTAAATTAACCATTTTTAAATGCTTGCAGACAGTCTCCACAAACCGAGAGGCCCTTCACTCCAGTGTGGAAGGAGCGCAGATTTGCCAGGGTCAGCCCTGCGGCAGTTTGTCTGTCTAGCCAGTGGCTTCCCCATCGATTCTTGCGCTTCATTTAGCAACGGATTCATTGTGGCAACAAAGTAGAGCAAGGAGAAGCTCATCTTTCCCCTGCCCAGACCTCTTCACCGCCGTATGTCCCAAAAGCAGATGGGTTCACTTGAATGACAGCAGCCTCCCTGGAGATCTGCCTTGCACCCCATGTGCTGCTAATATCTCTGCCTTAAGAGATCCACCCTCCTCCCCTCGCCCCAGAACTCCCTCCTTTTACACCCTAATCTCTGCAAATTACTTCTGGGGATGTCTGGTCCAAAAGATGCTTCTCCAACCCAGTTGCATGGCAGTGCAACTGCTTTAAATGCTCAGACTTCAACGCAATGTTTGCCACGAAACATGCAGATATAAATTCATTTTAAGATACAGAAGTGACTGTTGCTTGCTGCTAGAAGACCTGGGAACATCTGGTCCAGATACACCATCCCCAAGCCACAGGACACTGCTGCTCTGAAGCAGAGATGTCCATGGTCGGCTTAGTTCCTATTCTGGAAATACCTGAGAAAAGAGCCACGGAAAGCTCGCTGAGCCCCTCGCCCAAATAGGCAGAGGGGAAGGACACCTTCCACCTCTCAAATATGCACAGCAGCCCCAAGAGAGGGATCTAGGCAGTCTGTCACCTCTCTGTGGCCTTCTGGCCTGGAAAACATGTCCCAGCGCATCCCCCAAGCCATTGTGACCATGCAGACGTGGCTAAGAGCTGGGTGAGTGCGCTAGACCAAGGAGGGTGGTTCTGGGGAAAGGTTTAGCTTCTCATTCAGGTTGAATTTGGGACCGCTGAACCCACCAGCTAGGGAGAGAATGCCTGCCAGGAGCCAGGGTCCATTTCCAAGCCCCCACCAAGAAAAGGACCTCAAAGACGCAGCCTCCTGAGCCTCCCATCCCGCTCTGCAGAGCCTTCTGCTGCGTGGCTCGCAGCCGCACGCCGGGTTTCAGCAGCGCTCACCCCTCACACCTTTCCCTCCGCCTCTGTCCAAGGGGGAAAGCAGCGAGCTGAGGAATTTGGTGTGGGTTTTTTTTTTTTTTATTGTAAGGACTCAAATCCAGCAGTGTGATAAATGCATCCGAGCTACAATTAGGAAGATATATAGCATCAGAACGCGAAGGTCTGGGCAGCGTGGTGAAACGCGGGCTCTCCAGAGCCCCAGCTATGTTTCCCATTATGTAACCCTGGTCATGGGCAGACAGCCAGACTCCAAATGAAAAAGAGACTCTGGCTTGGCACCGTTTCTATTTTCCTATCCTCATTCGGGGTCAGCGCAGTGTCATACAGCTGCAGAGAAAGCTCCGGGGATTAAACCTGGGAAAGACTCCAAGACCAGGACCCGGGTTCAAGTACCAGCTGAAAGCAATAAACCAACTGCCACAGCTGGGCTGAGTTTAGACGTTCTCAAAGTCCCCCAGCTCTCTCTCTCACTAAGAACGAGCGATCGTGAACATGGCGAACGCAGCGCGAGCAGAGGCCTTGGGACGTTCAGCCCAGGCCCTGGGCTCTGGCAGAGTCTTGACAAGCTGCCCCGCTGGCCCCGAGCCCAGGCCGTCATTCTGGCAGCAGCGCTGGCCCCAGACGAGCTGCACTTTGATGCAAGCTCTGGGCCAGGCCTTTGCTCCTAGTGGGCTGCCAGGTGGGTACAGGGCCTGGTTTTTCCAGAAGGTTTAGCACATTCAGGGCATCCTTGCAGGATGCTTCTGTGCTTCAGGGCTTTTTTACTGTTCCTTTTCTGTGCCCACATCATCACGAGGGGCAATGAAAGCGATGCCTGCAGCGCACTGGAAGGCGGTTTCAGCACGTCCAACCAGCTTCTCCACTGGCACTGGTGGGGACCTCACGGCATGTCCCACTGCTGTGAGGCACAGAACACGCATGAAACGGTACAGCTCCCTTACTCAGTTCTGCAACTTGGCATCTGCACTTGCTCCTCGCATGTTCCCCCTGCTCTTGAGCTCACCCTGCCCATAAACCTTGGCTTACTCCAACACGCCTGCTGCTCTGACCCACGTTTTACTTCTACAACTTCCTCGAAGCTCCTCCCATGTAAACCCTCATGCTCAGTGACTCTACCTGGTTACTGAACAGCCCCAGGCCAGACAGCATGCTTGTGTCAATAGAGAGCTGAAACAGTAACCCAGTGCTGCCTTTTTCCTTTCCCATCTCTAGGGAGAACGTTGCAAGTCCCAGGTTGTGCCCAAGAGCGGAGCTGGTTCCCTGCTACTCATCACTACCCCCACCTCCAGGGAAGCTCAGCTGCTGCTGTTCCAGAGTCCTGGAGCCCCAACACCCAGTCACGCAATGCTGGGTCAATACAAGAGGTCTGGGCTGAAAGAGCAACCTGTCTCCTCACTGTGGATAAGACAGAGGCTCCTGGTGAGCCAAAAAGCACCAGGGTGGAGGAGCTGGGAGCCAACAGAAGGAGGGATGCCCATGTCCCAGAAGAAGGGCATGGGTGGGACAAGGGGGGCTGCTCAGCCGCCCTCCATGGAGAAAGCAAGGTGTGGAAGCAGTTGGGCCTCTGCTACAAGGTGAAGACCCTCGTTCCTCCACCAAGTAGACCAGGACCTTGCGGAGTGGAGCCCCCCAACCCCTACCCACTGCTCCCCAAAGAGCCACATGCCGCCGTGCCACCGCCACCTTCTCCCGCCTCGACGGACAAGCGGGAGCCGGCACCTGCTCCGGCAGCCCGGGGGGACGCAGCCCCACGCCCCGCAGGAGGGGCAGGCAGCTCATCCCAGGGAAGGCGCCGAGCGCTGGCTGCGTGAACCCAATCAGAAATTCCATCTCGAGGCTGCCCGTCGCCAAGGGCTCAGCGGCTCCCTGCGCAGGCAGCGCGAGGGGAAGGGGGGATTGGTGCATGTGGGCTCACGTGACAGATCCCAGTTTGAGTTCCTGCCCAAAGATGGGCAGCAGTTCACATGAGCAGGCAGCGGTCCCACACCGAGCAGCCGACAAACAGAAAACAGACTCCATCTCCACAAAATGAGGCCCAGAACTTCCTGTGTGAGATTTCCATTTCCTCAGCCAAATGAAAAAGAACTGGAGTAAGAGGCAATAAACTAGGAGAGCAGGACTGGACCTGACGCACGGAGCGGGGACCCATTAATGGTTAAGCCACTTTGCTGGATTACTCTTAATGCGCCTTCCCATCACCCTGGGTTCTGGCTCCTTTGGATTAACAATAAGACGTGATTTCAGGCTCTGGATCCGGAGTACCGGAGGCAGATGGAAAATCCTGCGGGAAAGCAGCTACAGAGCATGCTCAGACACTGTTTCGCATACTCCATACTTGGCCCCTTCACTCGATTTTCTGTCCAAAAATATGCAAATTGCCTAGTCCGCATTATGGACTAATGGGCTGGAATCAGGCAGTTTAGAAAATTAACCCTTCTGTGAGTTGCAGGGGTAGAGACAAGCTGTTTCTGAAGCAGAAGGGAGGTGACTTTCAGAGCTCCAAGAACAGACAAGCTGCTCCAGGCCAGCCCAGCCCAACCAAGGTTGGCCTGATTCAGTCAACAAAAGGCAACGAAATGCTTATGCTGGAAATGGACTTTCCTCTTGCAGAGAGGAAGGCCCTGCCTGTTCAGCTGGCTGGGCCAGCAGAGCATGTAAAGGAGACGTATCCCAACAAAAGCAGAAGCACATCCTAAGCAGAAGGTAAAAATCCAGCTTACGGGCCATCTTCTAACACACAGAAGCAAAAGACACCCACCAGGCCCCCTCAGAGACACTTCAGTCCCACCCAAGCATCAATGAAGAAGTCACTGTGTCACCAAGGGTGGTAAGTCCCCCCAAACATCCCCTGAGCAGTCAAGTCTCTCCTGGGTGCTCAGGTCAGAGTGCCACAGACAGAAGTAAGTGTGAGCAAGGGGGAAAGGTGGCACAAGGAGCCCAGGGAGGGAGCGGACACCAGAAGACAGACCAGAGGATGCACGTACTGTTTGGGGAGCTCGAGAGAGGTCGGAGGAGGATTCCAGGTGTCCGGGTGGCCAAGCATCCAGTCTGACCAGACCTTCACACTGGGGAGCAGCTCCTTCAGGTCCTGGGGCAAGGCAGAGACCTTGATGTCATCCTCCTCATCCTCCTGCTCCACCTCTTGTGGCTGAACTGCAAATAGAAGATGTGAGAGCTGAGGCGGCTCACCGCAGCCAGGAGCCAGGCTCAGGCAGGGACTGGAGATGTACGACACAGACCCCAACATCCCAGTCTTGGACATGCAAGGGAACAGCCCAAACCCACAGCAAGTGAAAAGACAGATCTGTTCTCCCTACACGGACTGGCCTGGGGGACAAGCCAGGATGTCTGTGATGCCTTTTATTGAGGGCAGTGGGGTGTCACTGCACCAGAGATAGGATTCCGAGGTCCCAGTTTTGGGAATTTTCCCATTAGCTGTCAGAAAGCATGCCTGCATCCATCCCTTTCTTCCAAATGTTTCTGTCTGCACACATCAGGGGCTTCCCAGGTGATCCAGCCATAACCTGGGCAGAGCTTGGGATGCTGGGGGAGAATCCAAGGGCCCCAACAGAGGGGAAGGGGTGTACAAAATCACAGGGAATGAGGGCCTGAACCCCACCAGGCTGCCTCACGGGCAGCTGCATGGATCCTGCCAGTAACCCCTTACCTTGCACGCATTCCCTCAGCAGGCTGGTGCACCTCCTCACCAGGAGTGCAAACATGGAGAGCCCCAGGGCTGTGGCCTGTTCCTGGATGACAGAGCGGCAGTCTTCAGAGATGCACTCTAGAAAACAGAGAGAGGGTTCAGCAGGGAGCAGGTCAAATGCTCCATCTTTGCCTTCACAGCCTCCCTTTCTGCATCCCACACAGGGCAGGGATCTCTGCAGGGGTGGACGATTCCCCAGCTCACACCTGTCCTGGACCCAATTGCTCCACGTAAGAGGGGGAAAAAAAGTGGTGAGTAGCCGCTCTGGAGCGGGAAGAGGCTGCAGTTACACTGCCCACACCATGCCCAACCCCAACTCGCATGCTGAGCCAGCCCAGCCCGAGCCGGCACTCAGGGCTCCCAGCACAGAAGCTGCTGCTTGGAGCTGATGCCTTCCCCTGAAGGAGGGGGGTATGTTTAAGTGTTAAAAGGGTAATTAGCTGCATATTTGATCTCTGTCCCTGCTGGAGTTTTAACCTCAGCAGCTGAGGAGGGGGCTCCTCCCATTAGTTCACCAGTCATACAACAGCTTGTCAAGAGAGCTTAATTGAAGCTGTTACTCAAGTAGATGCCACACGACCACAGCTCCTCCAAACAGAGCCGGCTCAGAGCGAGAGCAAATCCCCCCCCGGCACATCTACACCCAGCCAGAAACCACTTCTGAGGCTGCTGAGAGCAGCGAGGAGCTGGCTCGAGGGAACTGCCTGGAGCTGGGCGTGGGTTACATTTAGTGAGGCCGAGAGCACCGTGGGGCACACCAGGCTGCCCGTGCTCGCTCAGGCACCGTGCTGCCTGCTCGCAGAAGATTTTTAAGCCTTACGGGCAGCCTCTGCCCTCTGAATCCCCTCTGCCCCCTGAATCCCCTCTGCCTCCAATTCATATCCTCTCTTGAGATGTGGGGAGAGCAGCTGGCTGGGGGCTTGCCCGGAGGGAAGCAGGGAAGCGCTGCGGTGGGGAACGAAGCCGCTGCCCAGCGGGATGGGATGCACCCATGCCGCTCGGGGGTCTCCTACGAGCCCGTGTCATTTGCTTTGTGCAGGCTGCTCTGCCGCAGCACCTCACCGGCTTGCACATCACCTGCTGCAGGACCAGGGCTTCCAGCCCTCACCCTGCAGACAGGCTGCCACCGTGAGAAAAGCTGCCACAAACCAGGCAAAGGATTTGCGCAGTGCCTGCAAACATGTAGGTACTGACTCCAAACGGGTGCTCGTGCGAGCACAGCCCCAGTGCTGGGATGGGTTGGGAAAGTCCCCACAGAGCCCCGGCTCCCAGGCACCTCCGCCACAGATGTGAGCATCAGCTGCACGCGGGCAAGGAGAAGGTGTTGGAAGTTGAACTCCCCTAATGTGGCAGACCAGGGATTTTGAGCAAAGGGCAAGAGGATTAAAGCAAGACATTGAGACCCTGTTTCAGCCGGGGCTAGCAAAACACCTGAGGTGCAGAGAACAAACATTGGGTTTTTAAGTGCAAATTATTTCAGAGCGATGGGGTGGGAGGTTAAAAACAACAAGAAAAAGACTGCAACACACCTAGAAAATACAGGAAAAAAATGGGAGGAAGATCTGCAGGCCTGATTTGGCCAGCTCTTACAGCTGCCAATGTTCAGCACCCAGTGGTGGTGAACCAGAGGTGTCTTGTAGCCCAACGAGGGTGCTCTGCTCCTGGAGCCAGGGCTGAGCCAGTGCCGCAGAGCAATGGTAGGAAGTGCCGTACTGCAGGGGCTGTCAACTTTTGGAGGAAACATAAAACTAAAGATGTGACCACTCTGGGACAGTAAATCTCTTTCATGAAGCCTTTCCCACAATTAAGAGTGTTAGTCCCAGCGCTCTGGCCACAGTCCAGTTCAAGAAGTTACAGTCATCTTCCCTGCGCTCCCTCCTCCCGCACTCGGGCGAGACGCTGGACTCTCTTCACTTCTTGTCTCAAACGGGCACACGGCGAGACCGTGGCTGTTGTGCTGCCCTACCTGAGTCTGGCGAGTCCCTGGGACAGGTAAAAAGCTCTAGGCATTCCAGCAAGCACCCCTGCACTTTGAGCAGGCAGCATCCCTGGGACTCTGGGCACTGTGCTCAAGCTTAGACTCACAGTGACCCCCAAACTGGGCTGGTACAAAAGCTAAGCCCTCCCTATCCAAAAAAGGCAAAGCTTAAAGGCTTTTGTGATGCTGAGGGTCACAAGCACTGCACAGCCCCGATGTATTTTAGAGACTGGCTCCGAGTGCTCGAGCAATCTCTGCGGTGGCCATGGCCAGGCTTGGTACCAGGGCCTCAGCCCTTCCCACTGCCACCAGCAGCTCTTGTTGCAGGCTAGAAGTTCCCCATACAACACTGAACAACCAAAAGTGAGTAAAAATGTTTCTTGTGCTTGAGCTGTCACAGGTACAGCCGTCTGCGACCCACTCACTCAAGCTGAGCACTACAGCCAAAGCTCCATCAAACATTTTGTATTGCTACAGACATGAACAATGTGCGCACCGGTTCACACCCAGTTTACATAAAGCCACGGTGCTTCGATGTACCGCAACGACGCTCAGCCCCAGTACAGCCTGCAGAGCTGCCCACCATACAGGTAAGAGGAACAAGTCACCCAAATTTAAGGGTTGTTTCCCCACGGTTCCAGCCCAGCTACTGTGGGCGTTGTCATCTCATCATTAAATTACACAAAACTCCTCTGGTCCTGAAAGTTCATTCCCTGGTCAAGCTTGTCAGCCCCATTTCAAGGAGGCTCCCCCAGCCCAACAACCTTGCAGGGAAGGACAAGCATCCAGGTGGGCGCTTATTCAAGACCCCTGAACCTACACCAGCATTCCAGCTCCCAGCCCTGCCAGCAAAGCCTCTTAAGAGCTTAATTGTAGGACAAAAGAGGAAAGCACCATAAATCAGGAGAAACTTTCTCTTTGTGCCTTTTCACCACTTTCCTCAGGAGGCAGGGAGCCTCGGCTTTCACTGAGCCAGGAGTTCGGAGCCAGTGGTCACAACTGCGTGACACAGAGACTGTGGAGTGACAGACCCCAGGCTACCCCCCCCTGGCTGTCCACGCCACAGAAGACAGTCAAGGTGAGGGTACAGTTAAAGGGCAGAGCGCTCATGGAATGAGGGTGTTTAGACAGAAACTTGTGGAGTTTTTTGAGTGATGGGCAGTAAGGAAACTCACTCTCCACACCCACAGCATGAAGTGTCTGAGCCTACCCTGGCACTAGAAGAAAAATACTTTGTACTAGATACACTGAAAGGGGGGTTGGAGCAACAGATCTGCTCTGGAACCCACAGGGCACCATTACCTCTGGGCTGAGCAATAGTCTGTGCTGCTAGTAATGCATGATGCATCAAGACACAAACTTCATGGAAAGAGATGTTCTTGGAGGCTGGAGTTCCTGTCCCTGCAATTGAACAGCACTAGTATAACCTGGGGACACCCACTGCCACAGACCAACAAGAGCAGGCAGAGAGATCCTGACTGCCCAGGTCAGGGTAAACGCTGTAATTCCCAGATCTGTTTCCCAGGATCCACAGTGGGTGCAGGAGAAGCAGAACTACAGCGTCAGGTCCACAGGCAATCCTGCATCCTATCCCCACAGGCAGTCACCTAAAGCTTGGTGCCAGAAACATTTTCAGATGGCATCGATGGCATCTCATCAGCTAAAGCTGCCACAAACCCACACTCCACTTCCTCCCCTGAAACCCCAAGTCCGGCTGTGATCAGATAACCCTCCTGGTACTCACACCCAGCCACGCCACGCAGTCGGGCAATGGTGAGGAGGTGGTCAGGCAGACTATGGACAGAAATCACACGCTAAAAAAGCTGCCACGAGGTCGTGGGCCCAAAGGTGGTCAGAGATGTGGCTCCTCTGTGCCACCAGCAGCCGCAGCAGTGATGCTCTGCAGGAAGTCATCCAGCACGAGACCAGGTTGTGTACCAACTACTACATACATTCTCCTTCCACCTTCTGCCCTTGCAACCAGCAAACATCCCTGTTAATGCCATATCAGTTAAACAGCTCCTGTCACCACGTCACCTCTCAGCTCTCGCCTGCGCAGCCACCCTGTGAACCAGATCGCGCAGCTCATCGGGGTTAGAAATGTCACCTTTCAGCTGTGCAATTGCCATCAAAGGTGCTGTGTGGGGGGAGCAGAGGGTGGGTAAAGCTGGCACCACTACCTCAATAACTGCTTGTTAAACCACAGCCTAAGGTCAGGGCTTGAGGACTCGCAGCATTTGCAGCCAAGACTGACTCAGGGTAATACTGTACCCTCACCGCATGCTGCACCACCATCCGCTGTACCGACACATGGCCCACAGAGCCATGCTGCAGTCACGGCAGGGAGCTGAGCTGGCCGAAAAACCCACCCTCTGGGAGCTCTCTCAAGCTGGATCTGTTTCTCCGTCACTTGTAGCCCCACATCAGCTATGCCAGCAAAACTCTGAGGTACGTGCAATGCTGCACAGGGCTAGAAAGGAGCAGGCAGAGTATTTTAAAGCAGGAATGTCATCAAATGCTTTGCAGTCTGAACCAACAGCCTGGGTAATTTGCATTACCCCACACTTCATAGGCTGAATTTACCTCAAAGATCTGTCTTTCTGCACCCAAAAAATAAGCAAGACCCCTGCAGCCCTCTGCAAACCCTCCGCAGAGGTTAGGGCTCCAGATGCTGGACCGGCCAGTGGGACATGAGTTCTGACAGTCTCTTTTGCAGGCAGGGATTTGAGCACCATGTTATTAAGCCTGCCTGACAATAGCCACTCGTAAGACCCCTTTTCCAGTTGGCTCAGACTTTAACTATCGGAGCTGAAGTTTCCATGCTGGGTGCCTGTCTCAGCCTGAATTCTTCCGGAAATCTTTAGCCAAAACAGTTCGGCTTGTGAGAATGAGGCTAGGAAACAAGATAGTGGCTTACCCTTGTTAGAAAAAACACTTACAACCTTTTCCTTGAGCTAATCTAGCAACTGCAAATCCTGGAAAGGGGATCTGAGATTTTGCTGCAGAATAACCTGTTTAACAGAGAGTTTTCCTGTCCTACTAGAAATCTGTCCACACTTGGCTAAGCTATAAACATCTGAAATACAGCAGTTTTTCCATATTCAATAGGAATTCATTTCAGCAGCTAAAACCTTCTAAGATTTCACCTCCCTGAGCATGCTCCATCTTCCTACCTCCCTTACATCTAACCACCCTTACACCTAACCTGTGTTACACTCGGCCGAGCAACTGCCCTGCTCCCATTCAGCACGCGGGGACCTCCAAGAACATGTCCTTGTACTAGTCACTTGCTGCGAGCTGGAGATTGGACCCAGACTCCTCCAACTGGCGCCCAGGCTATCTGCTCTGAAGCACATCCCAAGAGCAAGAGGAGGGAGAGGGGATGGGATGGAAAAAATGGGAGCTGTTGAGCATCAGACTGTGAGCGCAGAGAAAAAGCAACTGGGAACCAGGGATGGGTGTTTTTTCTGAAGATCACGAAAACTCTCTGAGCTGCAGAAGAGTCCTCCCGCTTCTTCGCATGTAGGAAAGCCTTTTTTTTTTCTCCAGCTGGGTACTGGTCTGCACGAAGAGCACTGTTTTTCTACCAGGGAGGCAGTTTCCTTTGCAGAGAGCCTGGGGAGCGGGGCGGGTCGGCCAGCACGGCTGCGGCTGCGCCCTCTGCGAGCATCTACCTGGGCTCTCAGCTGCCTCCATGCAGGGGCTGTGAGCTTTGCTCCGACCCAGCCGGCAGCAGGATCTGACCTGGGCTTTCTGCAGTCATAAATCTACCTGCTTTGCAGGGGAAAGAGTGCATGGGGAGGGGGGAGAGAGACAGAGAGAAAAGGGACTTTTATAACGGGGAGAAATTTGTGTTTCTCTGAGAACATTATATTCATGGAAAACATAAACCAACTGTCGTCAAAGTCGTCTGAGCTCAGGAAATGGAGCGGCCGGGAGAAGGCTGCCATGTGGCCGGATGTTATGTATTTCTAATTAGTGCTATACATCTTTCAGCAGCGAGTGTCCTTTTGCTGGGAAACACAACGCGCTGCCCTTGTTATTGTAACTGTCAGAGAGTGCTTAAACAGATAATCTCCAGGAAAAGTGATAAACACATCCCCTCTCCCACTAGGGTGTGCAAAACAGCAATGCCAAACCTCTATTAGGGCAACGCAACCAGCCACAGGAAATGGGAATGGGAAAAGAGCAGGCGATGCAAGGGACAGCCGCCTCCGAGGAGAGGGATTTGCTGGAGGAAGCTTCTCGCGGCCGCTCGAGTGCCATGTGCTGAAGGAAATCCTGCGAGGGACAATCAGGGGAGAGCGAGCGCCGGCCACGTGGCCTTGGCCAGGGGGGTGCTTGCAGGGACGGGGCAGCGGGGCTGGGAGTGAGGGCTCCCAGCTGCTCCGCTCCAAGCACGCTCTAGGCAGCGGTGGAAGCGAGCTACAGCAACCCCAAGCTCTCAAGCAAGCAGCAGGCATGCTCCTCCATCCATCCCAGCTAACACAACACAGGGAGCGCTGAATCTTTTGCAGTTCAAACACCAGCCAACAAGCGTTAGAGTCTCAAAGGAGACCAGATTCCTTTGATTCAGGCAACCGGACTGCTCTAGCCAAGGGTCAGGAGGACTCCAGCGAGCCAGTTTCCACGCCGGCCTCCCTGTCCTAACCTGAGCTGCGGCTGTGGGCTGGGGAGCCTGGAGCGGTGCCGGCAGCAGGCAGCCCCAGCGCAGGCAGAGAGAGCAGCAGGGATGTGCTCTGCTCCCGGGGAGCAAGAGCTGAACCCACCTTCCCCAGTGACACTGTTAAGGACCATACGCGAAGGCAATGAAAGGAACAAACAGGTCTCCGGACACAATCCCGAGGATGACATAATGGCCTGGCCAGGGGAGGCAGGAGGTGGAGGAGCTCGGTGAGCGCGGGGCTGCGGGTGTAAGGCACCCGGCTGATGTGTCAGCAGCTCGGCGGCACAGACAACTGATTCACCAGCCGGCTGCTGCCCTGCGGGGAAGAAGACAGAGGCTGGTCACCTCCAAGCTGACACCACTTGAAGGCAATTCGTTTGCTCTCTTACCGCTCAGACACAAGAGCGTTTTTCCCCGTGAGTCACCCTCCGCCAGACGCAGCGTTGGCAGGGCGACAGGGCAGCCCACCGGGATGGGGCTGTCTGCAGGAAGCGGGTAAGGAGAGCCACGCTGCCGACCCAGGCAGCTGGTCCCAGCGCCGCTTGCCCATGCTGGAGACTGCACGCAACTGATGGGAATATAAAGCAGCAAAGTGAGGGGGATGCTCACAGCTGCTGGGCATTTCCCCGACACCCCTTCGCAGAGGACCTGTGAGTCACGGGCACTCCCTGCTCTCCGTTGGGAACCGCCGAGTCACACACACACTCATCTGCTCCTGAAAAAGCCTGGGAACCTGGAGGCACTTGCTCAGCCCTGGCTGATACCCCGCAAAGAGCCTGGGAATGATGGGCAGCTTTCCTGGAAAGATGCTCCTCAACTCTGAATTTGCAGGCAACAGACAGGAGGGCAGCTCCAGCCCTCCCGGCACAGCACACAACCCTGCGGCTGAGCTGAACACCACCACCTGCAGCACACAGGGCTGAATCCCTCCCAAAGCAACCTTTGGATTGCAGTAATAACCTGGATGCCCCCAATCCACCTCCCCATCCCGACCTCTCCCTGCAGAGAGGCAGGAAGGCTCCGGGGCTGGGGGGAGTCTCAACCACAGTGCCCAGACAGGCAGCAACACTGGGGAACTCGCCACACGCGTTCCCAAAGCAGCCGGGGCCGCCCAGGAGCCCACAGCTCCCTCTGCTCCATGCTGAAACCCCGTCTTGTCCGAGGGAGGGAAGGAGGGAGGCCTAGGAGGTGAGGAATGCCGGGGGCCTGGGGAGGATGGAGCAGCTCTCCCTGTGGAAGCCATTAGATATTCAACACTTCATTTGTTTCCAGCCGTTCTGGACTGCAGCGCTGGGCTCTAGGACGGGAGGCTCTTCTCTGACGTAACCAGGAAGCAGCTGCAAAATTAAGGAATCCCTCATGACATCATAAAAAGGGTCGATGGTTTACAGGGGAAGGTATAAAAATTAATGACATATTCCCACCCGAAGCAGCAAGCCTGCCCGAGAGCCTCAGGGGAAGCCATGCTCTGCCCGACACGAAGGGGCTGCCTGCCCAGGACAGCTCTGTGCTGCCAGCTCCCTCCAGCTGATCCAGGAGCTTGCCTCTGGCTCTGACTATCCCCAAGCCCAGGATCCACATGCAGGGCTGGATCCTTGCACCTGGGGTGCGATAACCAGCTCAGTATATCCTTCCTGACCCCAACAAACAGAGCTTTAGGCTGAGCAAGGGAATGACTTTAGAGATGGCTTTCTTGTGTACTTGGGACTGACCAAGGAATCACCGACAAATCACTTCACACTGTGAAGTGACTCCAGGACAGACAGTTATTAATTTCCATGGGGAAAGCAGACACGTGCACAGAGTGCCCCCAACACCCCAATTTCTGCAGCTCTGGAAGACCAACAGGTCCTGCAGGAGGCCAGGGCACTGGCACACTGTCCCTCCCCACGACACAACCCGGGCTAGGACAGAAAGAATGACATTAGCCCTGAGGACAAGCACAGAGCCATTTCCACTTGAAAAAGGAAAAGGATAGTGGTTTAAAATTAACTGCAGCCTTTTCCAGGAAATATCAGTGGAAAGAAGCAGCCATTTTTAGAAATGTTATTCTCAGAAATTTCCTGAAAAGACCCATCAGTCAAAACACAGATTGAAGCCATTTCCACTTGCACCAAGCAGCACTTCGGAGCGCTCCCTCTGCACTTGGGGTGCCTGACCCAGCTGGCAGGGCCGGGATCCTGCTCTGCACCCCTGGCCCCAGCGGGGCTGCAGGAGTCAGTTTTGGATGTGCAACACCCCATGCAGTGTCGGAAACGCTCCTCCTGCCCAGGAAGGCACGTACATCCCAGTTTTCACTAGCCACATTTGCACCGAGACACACCAGTCCCAGACCGTCACAGCGGGGCAAAGGCACCCACAGCACAGACACCCTACAGCATCACCCACACTGGCAAAGCCTGGAGAATCGCCACAGATTCTCAGCACTGCCTTCACCAGAGCTGCTCCAAGCGGATGAGCTGACACTGGGACTTACAACACAGGCACAGTAAAATCTTCACTAGCCTCAAGGCTCTGCATGATCCCTGGAGTCACTGGTTCTGCTGCCAAAAACTGACAGCTACACAAATTTGACCTGTCTGGAAGCTAAAAGGCTGGCAAACCCAAATGTACATAACTCCTGGCTAGCTCCTAAGAAAGTATGTCCCTCCAAGCTGGCAAGCCACCTCATCAGTATGTATATAGCTCCAGACCAGCCTGGCACCAGCTGTCTCTTGCTGCAGAGGGAATATTGCTATAGAATGCATGAGTTGGACAGGACTGAGGTGGCTGCAAGGGTGAATAGGTCCAAGGGCAAGCAGGGCTCAGTATGCGTGGAGGGAATCCGGACAAAACAGGGAACACTGCACCAAAAGAAGAAAAATCGTGGGTGATGAAAATGTAAAAAGACATTAGGGGCATTGCAGTAAGGCAGGACGACGCAGCCCAATACAAGGAAATCCCTGGCAGCGTACCCTCTGTCTGCACGGATCTTTCATGCCTCCTGGAAGGAGCCAGCTGCACAGCCAGAGCCCTGAACCTCACCCCGGAAGGGCCGGCGAGGAAAGCGGGCTCCTCAGCACATGTGCTTGGGGGAACGCGCTGCCATGGAGCCTGGCTCGGTGCTCCGCAGCAGGCATGGCAAGCTGCTACTAGCATCCCACCCAGGAGCTGCATGCGCCCAACCATAATTGTGTCAGATGTTATTTACAACGCGGGAGGAGGTGTGAACAGGGCTTCCCAAGAGATTTACTCCAGCCTTGAGTGAAGTTTTACCAGGACAATTGCAGCAAATAAAAGGCAGCCTTTTCCACCCACCCCCCGCCATGCTGGAGGTGGGCATGTCTTTGGCAGCAAATGCAAACAGACAGCCTGGAACATGCCTCCTCTGGTGTGAACCTTGGTGAGCACTTCAAGCCTGGAGTAAAAGTTAATGAGAGAAAGCGCCTGCAGACAGGCACATTCGGAGAAAGCAGCCTTTGATGGGGCAGGAACAGCAAAGTGCGGAGCTTCCGTTTCAACACATTCGCTCATTTGCTGCTCTTCTTTTTACAGCTTCCTGAGGGACCAGAGCGCCAGTGTGTCAGTTTGCAAAGCAAATGCCAAAACCTAAAGCAAAACCCATGCCCTCAGCCCCCCAACTCCAGGGAGACAGTAAATCCCAGGGTCCTCAGCAGATGTCTGCAGGCCTGAACCTCCTCACCTCCTGCTCCAGCCCCTGGCCATCTCCCCAGCTGATGCCAGTGGCACCCCCAGCACCAGGACATCCCACAGCCCAGCCGCTGTGCCTACAGAGAAGCTTACCTAACACTTTCCATTATGAGACCCTGATTTTAGTTCCTGACAACTTTGCCAAAATTTAACCATTTAGGTTGCAATCCTTCATGCCAAAAGCTTTCTTTGAGCTAAATTTATTGGGAAAATTTCACCTACAAAGGTTCAGCCATTTGCCAGAATGAGGTTAGGGAAAATACATTGTTCTTCTCAAGTTAAAAATTCTTTGACTGTTTCAGTGAAATCCCTAGCACCTTCACACTTTGGAGCAAGAACCAGAAGTCTGGCAGGGGCTGGCGACAGGATCTGGGTGTGCCTTCTGCCCCCTCCATCCACCCCTGCTTTGCTAAGGCAGGGGCCTATGGAAATCTGGGTGCTCGTTATCAGACAGCTCTCACGTGCCACTCCAACCAAAGCAGCAACTAGTTCATCTGCTTGGATAGGCGAGGGAAGAAGAAACCAAGCTGGGTGAGACCGTGGAGAAGTAGAAAAGGAGACTGAGGCAGCACAAGCTAGGTGACAGTGTAGTGGTCTGTTCTCCAGGCCCCCACGCTGCTTTGCTGGCACCGTCAGCGGCTGTTCACCCTCAGCGCCTGGTGCGTGTGGAGGATAACAGCCCCGCTTCCAGCATTCCTGCCGTGGCAGGGACTTGTGTGGTGAATCTAGATTTACGCGCCAGCCGAGGATCCCAGATGAGGTCAGTCCTGTTCCACGGGGGAGCTCGTTTTTCTAAAAACAATGGGAATTACACATACAAAAACCGTTACATGACCACACAGTTGAGCGCTCGAAGGTCAGGAACACCAGACTTAGAGCCGTCCATGCAACTTCAAGTTAACTCCATCACACTTACACATTATAAGGTAGTCCTAATGACATATCACTTTTTCTCCTCTCGGGTTACCATTCTCAGTTGACACAGAAAATTAACAGTCAGTAGAGACCCTCCTGCAGAGCTGATGTGCTGAAACGTGCACATAGTCAGTAAGGCTCAGGGCTGCAGGACACGGTAATGTTTGGGGGATTAAGATGGTTCAGCGCTATGCTGGAGAACTACATTCTGTCTTTGCCTCAGTCATGAACTTCCAGGAGGATCCAGAAGTCACCTTAACCACTCTCAACACATGTGGTCAGCATCTGTGTGTCCCTCACTTGTTGGCTGGTCACAGTGACACAGAGGAGGTGAAATCTGCAGACGCTGGGCAGCTCTGCTTTGAATAGGAACAAAGGCAGTTCCTGAAGGACTATGTTTTTAGGACAACTCCATCTCTGCATTTCAAGGTGAGCAGTCAAAAAAAACAGAAAACCTGTTATTTTCCTTACGCTCAGTTCCTCGTCTGTACACATTAAAGACACCATGCAGAAAGACATCCAAACCCGAGATGCTTTAAGACAGAAGCCAGTGAGTTTACGCAATCCAATTACTGGAACCCGAACCTTCTAGCTCTTCCTATGCTCCATGCAGCACCGAGCATGATGATAACACTTAATCAGTGACTTCTCTGGAAAACTCCCATGTGAAGGGAAAGGAATTTTACAAGTAAAGGACACAACAGGAAAATTGAGGCCAGGATCTCTGCCACGTCATCATCTCGTCAATCACAGGAGGTCTTATCTGCATCACACCACACCTCAAGCACATGGAAGTGCTGTTGAGCACAGGCTTCGAGGCTTGCTTTGCTTGGGAACAACCCCTCACAACAGTAGTCACAAGGATACGGCCAGATTCACCCACCCGACCTCTCGTGGTGAATGGGGGCCATGGTCTTCTGTGGAAATTCAGAAAAAATCTGCTCTGAGCGGTGCCATGCAAAGGGAGGTTCTCAGGTGTCAAGTGAGCAATTCCCTACGGGAAGGGCTGCGACCGCAGGCACAAACCCACAGCATGCAGAGAAACCATTCCAGGAAGTTTAACATCCGAGCCCCCATATTAGAAAATATGATCTCAGTGCTCCAACAACTTACATGTAGCCGGAGCCTCAGGTCCCAAACCCCCGTGCAGACTGCAGCAAGCGCACACTCACACTGGCTATTGAGCCCCCCTGCCACGGGACTCAGTAACTAAAAAGCCTTAACCTTCTACATTCATTAACAAGCATAAGACATAACGGTTTTATGCCAAATTCCTCTTTTCCCCTGTGATTTGAGATAAGATTGGCATGACCATGAAGTTCCCTGCAGCTACCGTTGCTGCGCCGTTCCCAGCAGGGCCATCCGCAGGGAGAGGCTGCACTGGAGGGGGGGTGGGCTCAGCCCCGGGGTGCCCCAGCACCCCTCTCATTTGCTGCTACATCTCGTGCCGGGAGGGCACGAGGGAGCTGCAGGCTCCTGTACAGCCAGCGCCGCTACGTTTCCTGCAGAGATTTGAAAACCTGTTGCAGTTCCAAAGCGAGCTTCGATTTCACTGTGACCAGCAGCTCAGAGACTCATAGTTACTATACAGCCGAATAAAATATTTTTTCATAAATTTAACGCCAGCATGTCTGTGTTTGGAAACTTTGAAAATCCATGTTGTATGGTTTACTGCACTGGAAAAGGTGCCAACAGAGTTTCAAAGGAAGGGAAGTGTATAACTGTTTCCTTTCAAATGCATTTTCCAATGGGATCCATTGAGGGAAAAGGCTGGAACTAACTAAAACATTATTAAAAACTGTTATGAAAAGAGACAGAGAGATGGAAAAAGATAGACAAAAACTCCAATACACAGCCGAAAGGGAGGGAGGGAGACAGGCAGCAAGAAAGGGGATATGGGCAGAAAGACACTTTGGGTGGAGAAAACGGGGCGAGACGGGGAGTTTTAACTGGCAGTCACCCTTCGTGGTTTCATATTGTTGCAGATCAATTGATCAGGATTTCAAGTGCTGCTGGCCCGGTGGCACAAGGCGAACCACAGAGTTGGCTGCAAGCGCAGCACTTGCGAACTGCTGACCTTCAGTTTTAAAACCAAAAATATTCTTTGGGAAACAGTTACACTAGGTTCCAGCCCCGGCTGCCAAGCAAAAAACAAGCACTACTAACCTGAAGTAACACCCCCATCCCTTACACCAAAGCAACAACCAGGACTAGTAACCTGAAGTAACTCCCTGGTCTGATTCAACCAGCAGTAACCGAGCGTGACATGTGCGCAGGGGCTTGGCTCTTCCTTACTCCCTGAGTGGAGCGGTTAATTCTCCAATCGCTGACACCAGCCGTCGCGATGAGCGTGCAGGATGCAGGCATGAGCCTCAGATCGCTCCTGCTCCGACGTGTTGGCCACATTCAAGCTACTCTAACGAAGTCTATAAATACCAAAGCGATCGGGTCCGTACAGCGCAGTCACTACCCAGGTCCAAAACCACTCTTCCAGCTCCAGGCAGAGCCCTGGGTTTGCTGCCCCGCAAGCAAAGGGGGAACTGAAAAGGGCTGAAAACATACATTTTGTCAAATACTTCAGTGCCCTGGACATCAGGAGGCTGCCAGGGTCGGGGCCCGACCGGGGACGGAGCCGGATCTCTGCTGCTCTGCCAGGCTTCAAAGATCCAGGCTGGGGGTGGGCAGAGCTCGGCGCACGCCTGCAGAGCTCCAGGCCTGTGGTTCTGCGGGGTGTAGTAACCGTGGGCTGTAGCACACATGTCGAGGGATGAGGGGAAAAAAATAAACAGACAGACAAAAGAATGAGGATGCTCTGCCAATTCCAATTGTGCAGCTTTTATTTTAAATGCTTATCAAGCTGAGAAAGAGCAGAGTTCTTGGAAAACAAGGTTTCCTTTCTTCCCATGCCAGTGTCAAACACCCTCAAGGACGGGTACAGCACAGGCGCTCGCTGCCGGCCACCCTCTCCGCAGCAGCCGCCATCCCGTCCCGTCCCACCCGCCTCGGGAAGGGTTTGCAAGTAACAGCCCTGGTGTTTCTGGTAAAAAGATCCCTGTGATTTTTTTTTTTTATTAATCTCCAATCTGGCTGGGTTCAAATTATGGCCAATTACCCACCAACACTTCTCGCTAATAAAATAAATTTTTACGGGCCCTAATTACTGCTTTCGCTGAACTGCTCTACAGGAAGCCGAAAGGCTGCGGCTCTCCAGACGGCAGCAGACAGTAAAGTGAGGCACCCGCGAGCGAAGCGGCGAGTGACTCAGAGGAGACAAGCCGCTGGAGGGGCGGGCAGAGGGGGAGCGAGCGCCTGGCTGGAGCGTGAGACACATCAGTTCATAAAACGCTGCATGTCGTGCGCATGGTGCTCCGGGGCCGGCCGTCAGGTCCCCCGTCAGTCGCAGCACCCGCTACCTGTGACGCAAGGCTGTTCCTGGGGACCAGAGCGACGGCCGCAGTGCTCCACCGGGTAGCTGTGGCCGCGAAGCGGCGAGCAAATTATATTTGGAAACGGCTGCATCAATCACGCGCGGCAGAGAGACGGAGCTGCCTCCCGTCGCGGCTGAGGGGACCGACCCTCGGAGCTGGGGTCCCCTCACGCGGGCTGCAGGGGACGGAAGGGAGGTGGCTTCTCAGCCCAGCTCCCACCTTCGGCTTCCCCCATTACAAAGTTAATTGAAAGAGACAGAAATAGCAGAAAGATAGAAAAATCCTCTGAAAAGGTGAAATACCCAGCCTGCTCCCAGCTACACACACGCTCCCGCCTGCGAGCACAGGGCGGCCCCAAAGGGCTTGCTGAGCATGAAAAATGAGCAGGAACCCGCTCGGTGACTGCACCCCGCAGCCAGGCCCTCCCGGGTAGCGAGCTCGCCCTTAGCCCCGCGTGGCGGCAGGGGAAGGGGAGCCGCTGCTCGGCGCGGCGGCGGCAGGGAACACCCTCGGTGGCAGGAACGCAGCGGCAAAACCACCGGCCCACGGCGCGCTGCCGGCCCACGCAAGCCCGGGCTGCTGGAGTCTTTCAAAGCGGGGCTGCCACGCAGGTATCCAGGCTCAGCTGGGGAAACGCGGCTCTGTGAGATTGATTAATTTTTTTTTTTCTTTCTTAACCAGGATTACTTTAATTTTCGAGGCCTAATGGAGTCCAGCTGCGATGGGGAGGCAACACCGCAGTAGTACAAAGACAGACCTTTACACACTGGTGCAAACTTGTACAACATTCAGCATACACACACACACACACAAAGCCCTATAAAAAGGATGCACTGCAGCGGGATATTTTTAGTCTTGACAATACAGCACTAAAAATACGACTTTGCTAATACATCACTACAGAAATATTCCCAGTGTCCATTCAGGAACGGTTTAAAACATTTATTTTTGTTTCCTTTTGCAATGGTCAGAGAGGAGGGAGAAAATAGAAACTCATTGATAAGAGGAAACGAGAGAGACATGAAAAATTGAAAACTACCTAAAAGCTCATGGAGAGGTTTATTTTATTAGTTCTTAATAAATATCTTGCAGATTTCCTCAGGAAATACACCAGATCACATGTAAAATAGTTTGGTACTGATGTCAACTGTGTCAGCATATGAAATCTATTAGGGTGAAGCCACAGCAGGGTGATCAGCGTGCTGAAAAACTGCACGGCACCGAGGCGAGGGGGGGCGGGGGGAATCTCACGGCCCTTCCAAATTCTTCGAGAGGTAAAAAAGTCAGCCAAGACGCAGAGAGAGAGAAAAAAAGATCCCACATCCTGCTTTGCGCTGCCAGCAATGTGAAGTGCCCAGAGATTAATTCTATGTCTGGCCTGGAAATGTGACTTTAAAGCATTGGAGGGAGCGGGGAGGAGGAGGAGGAGAGAGGAACGAGAAGGCCAGGCGAACCGGGACTGGCACTGTGCCACTGACACCCCCCCCCTCCACACACTTCCCAAGCCGTGTTTCAACGTAGACAGCAGTAAACCCCAACAGACGGCAGCTCCCGGGGCTGCCAGGGCCTCGCACCAGCTGGGGCGCGTCTCCCGCTCCCCGCGCAGCCCCGTGCAGATGGGCCCGAGAGCATCACTTCCGCTTCGCCTGCTTTTAAAGACACACGAGCCCATGTGGCAGCGTTTCACCGCTCCCCGCCATGGCCCCGTAAGCGGTTGGGGCCCCCCGGGCAGGATGAGCCCCGCTCCCAGCACCAGGCATGAGGTCTTGTCAGACCTTGGCTCCTCGGGCCCCGCTCTGAAGGGTTTATGCTGTTCCCAACCCGCCTTTGGCAGCCGGCGCCTCCTTCTCCGTCTCCGTGCCATTACCCAGAGAGCAGGCGCTTGCTTACGCAAGACACCCCTGCTCCGCTCCTGGGTCTGGCGGAGAAGCACCAGGAGTTCACTGAGGCAGGGTCAGGGGACCACACGCTGCCGCGAGGGATGGGAGAAGGGGGAACGAAGAAACCCCACAGCCAAAACTGTCCCTCCAGGGCATCTCCCTCGCAGCCCATGGTGACACGCTCCTGTCTGCCTCTCATCCCACCCTGCAAGCTGGGGGATCTGAGAGCGCACGCCAGAGACCTGTGCCAACCTCTGGGACAGACAAATCACTCGTGCCCTCTCCATGTCACCTATGCCCTATGGTCACGTTAACCACAGCCATCACAAGCCACATCAATCAAAATTAAAAATGACCCTTCAGTTAGAGATGGGTCACGTACCTTCAGTGCTGTCACCCAGCCAGGGTTAGACTATCCTGGACTGAGCATCACGTTAGCCAGGGTGACACCTGAAGGTCACGCTCAAGAAGTCCTGACCTTCCTCCTGACCATTAATTAGCACAGGCAGAGCCAGCGCCATGCTGCCAAGAACCTGCTGCACGGGCACACGCAGCTTCGGGCAGACCCTAATCAGGGAAAAATAAAAGGTCTCTATACATAAACCTGTGTGAGGTCACCTCCTCGCTGCAGATGCACTGGAGAGTAGAAACACAGCTTTGGCTATGCCACCGTTCCTAATTTCAGCATTAAGTCAGAAGAGATCCCAACAAGCCCCCAAGGGTGCCTGCTCCCAGCTGAAGCCCCCCCAGCACCGGGCACCCAATTCACTGAGGGACTGCAGCCTGCAAGCAGACAGAGGCAGGATGGAGCTGGCAGGGGACGGGCCCGCAGCACCCGCAGGGCAGCCCCCGGGACGGAAGCTACCCTCACCGAGCTGGCAGGCTGCACCCGAACCTGCACAGGGCATGGGGCAGGCAGCCCTCCCTGCCTACACCTGGCAGGCTATAAAACAGCCCCACAAGCTCAATCAAGAGTTTTACAACTTCACAAAGCACGATAATTAGCCTAATTATACAATGTTCTCTCAGAGAATTAAACAGAAATACAGTAATTGACTTGGTGCTGCTTAGAAGCGCAAGGAAATCAAAGGCGCAACGCACAATAAAGAGTCAGAAACATCTCTTTAAAAGCGAGAGGATTTCCTGTCACGCTGCAAACATCTAAAGCTTCACCAAAGCCGCTGCACCTGGTGCAACCCCACTCTGGCTCCCTGGCACCCCTCTTTCTCCACCACCAAAGCAGGGGTGAGGCAGAGCCCCGGGACAGCTGCCTCAGGCACCTTCTTTCTCATTTTACAGCAGGACGGATGGACACCGCGTGCCAGCGGTCCGTTTCCTGCCTTTTATTTTATACACTGATGCTGCTTCTTCATCGAAATAGTCATTTTGCTTCAGCATTTGCAGAGCTGGCCCATGCCTTGGTGGTACAGCAGCACGAGAGCCCCTCCAACCTGACCTCACCGGTCACCGGCTCTGTCCTGACTTGCTGCTCGGGCTGCCGAAGCTTGGCTGTAAAGCAGACTCGAGCTTTGTGATTACAAATCATTTCCCCTCTACTTGTTGCTCTGAAATGAGATCTCGGTATCACCCTGTGTTTGGTGGAACAGCTTCAAGGGCAGACGTAAGGATGTGCTCATGTGACAGGCAGACTGGGCAGAAGCCCCCAGCGAGCTCATCTGACACCACTCGAGAGGGACTTTTCCTGCACTTTAGTTGGAGGGCAGGACTGGAGAATCAGTCTGACACACCAGCAAGCACTCAGTTTTGTTGGAAACCTTTCCCTTCCCTGCCACAAAGCCCTGCTCGATCTTTTGCCTCCAAAGCCAACGTCTAGATTTCAGAAACCTGAACTGCAAGTGGAAATTCCCTGCAGCGCGTTGATTATTGCATCTCCTGCTGGCACTTGTGGCAAGGGGAAAAAAACGTCACATGGCTTTCTGGACACACGTTTTGCTAGGGAGTCTTGCATCAGAGGGCAGAAGCCAGCAGCCAGGAAAATAACTCCAATTACGGTAAATAAATCCCCAAATATGTGACAATCTGCATTTTAAACAGGAAACAGAGGGGAATAAGCAAAGGAAGACTTTGGTCTAAACATTGCTGCCACCAGCCTCAAGAGCCCAAGAGCAAGACTCTGAAGACGCATCTGGGCCAAAAGTATTTTACCTGAACTTTGCTGATGTGTCTCAAGTCCGAGACAGCTTCCTTCCCTGAAAGGAAAGGCGCTGACAGTTCCCAGCAACTGTGCCAACCTCCAACACTCCCAAGCGCTCAGAGGAGAAACTCTGGAGGGTGGGCTGCCACCTCCAGACACGGCTGCATCCCTCAGGAGGCTCAGCATGAGCAAGCAGCTCAGCACAGGAAGCCGTGTGGCTCCTGAGATGAGCAATGCAGGTATCACCCCCTGCGCCATTTCAACCCTTCAGCCTGCTCACACAGCCAAGGTCTGGGCTGCCCCTGGGCACAGCGAGCAGCAGGCATTACATGACAAAATGGGTTAAATAAAAAAGCCCTTTGCCCAGGCAGGGACATCTCGGCACCGGCTCGCTGTAGAGCCTCTGTGCGAGCCAGGCAGTGCAGGGAAGGGTGGACACCAGTACCAGCCAGCCCTCCTCTCCTGATTACAACTCAACCCCAAAGCGAGTAAGAGCAGCAACATTAAGGGAGGTGAAGGATAAATTTAAGGTCCAGTTCCTCCAAACTTAAGGCTTTGGGAGGTGTTATGTCTTAACACCATCTTGCTAAAGACAGCGCTACCCAGTCTCACAGGGCAACAGCACACAGCAGCTGCCAGGTGCACGCTGGTGATCCCAGTATAGACACCTCAGTCCACACTTGCTGTATGACGACCGAAGCCCTAACACCCCAGAGAAAGCCCGTTATGAAACCGTGCAACTCCATCCTCCTCACATCAAGCGGGCTGTGTTTGCATTACAAAACCGAGTCCCCCAGGCAGGTGGAGGGACCTCAGGCTCCGCTCTCAACGGGGCACAGGACCGCAGATGCTCAGCCTCCCCGAGACACAGCCCCGCGGTACAACATCGTCATCGACCTCCCAGATGTTGTGCCCAAAGCTGTCACAGCCCACAGAGCCACCTGCTTGAAGGTACTGGCTGGACTCTAGTGAAGCGCGTATTTACCATGCAAAGCGGGGAATTAGCAGAAAAGGGCTCAGTTCTGCTCCCCAGACAGCGAAAGATCAAGTTGCTGCTTCTGCTATCTACTGCCTGAGGTTTATTAAGCTTTGTTTTATGCCTAATTTTAAATCTCTACCAAACCAAGTCAGCTGTCCCACAACACTGCTTTATTTTTAAACTCAGTCAAATGCACTGGACTCCTTTGCGTTCAACTCCCAGCGCCCTTTGTCTGCTCCAATGTGCAAGATGTGGTTAGAGCTTCATGAGAAGCCATTGAAATGTGGCTGCAGCAGAAGAGCAGCACATGCTTCTGCTGAGCCTTTTTCTGATGCTGCAGTTAGGTCTTTCAGCAAAGTTGGGTCCGAGCATCGGAAACCAAGCAAGAACCGTGGAGATGGTCAGAGCTGAGGTTCTGCTGAGGGCAGACACCACCAGCCTCTGCAGCATCTCCGGGGATATTTTAGGGGTTCACACTTTATCTTGCAAGCCAGAGCAGCTGCGGTCAGCAAAGCGAAACATTCTCCATCCAGCGCCGGGCTGCGCGCAGTGGCAGGACGAGAGCGGAGCAGGCTGCTGGTTACACAGGCTGATTTGAGGGGGTCCTCTGGGTTTGATGCATCCTCTCCAGCCAGGCTGGGGTGCCGAGCACATGTGCAAAAGGGCAAGTCCTGCACCCGCTTAGACACTGCAGTTGATGTGCACTAACCTATGGATCCTTTGTTGTGCCTATCAAGGAGACTTGGGCAAAATCAGCATCTCAGAAGCTGGTATAGGTCTTCAAGGAGCAAGCAGGACCGTGCACATTAGCAAACCCTTGCAAGGGCTGTAGTTAGCAGCACTCACTGTGGAAGAGCAGTTCTCTGTGAGCCAGGCAGAGCACCTTTACACCCAGTGGCCTGTGCAGTATTGACCTGCTCTACGCTGCTCTGAACATGCTGCAGGGAGCGGGATGTGAATCCTTCCTTTCTGCACACGCCTTCAAGGTTTCCCAGCCAAGCCCATCTCGCACAGAAAACCCGACCACGTTCCACTCAAGAAGATAGAGCTGGGAGGGTTGTGAACCAAAGCCCAGCCTGACCCTGACACACCGGCTGCCCTCTTGAACCCTCTTCCAGTTCCACACAAGCAGCAGTCCCATTGCCCAAGCGCAAGTAGCAGACCTTCCTCCTCACCCATCGGCCTCAGCAGAGCAGATACCCTACAGGCTGGTCACCCTGCCCTGCCCGAACTTTCCTCTGGTTGAAACACAAGCCACTTTCCCAATCCTCAGCTAAAGCCGCGCTTGGCCAGAACCTCCCTGTGCCTCTATGCCCTGACTCTGCTCGGCCCCGGGGGATGCAACTTCATTCCCTACATGTGCTGAGGATGCACATATGGCAGCCCCCTCCCCTCTCCACTTCCACCTAAGCCCGACCTCCTAACAACCTCCACACGGCACAATGCAACCGGCCCGAGAGTGCCAGAAGGCATCCAGGTGCTGCAGCCTGATGCTTCACACCCGCAGCCAGGCAAATTTGCTGGGATTTCCGGGAAGTGTCTCTAGGGTGCCCCGCGCTGCTGCACCCCCACTTTGGTGCGCGCTTGTTTGGAATGCGGGGCCGTTGGGGGGGGGAGAGGGGAAGTTATTCTGGTGGTGGCCTATGAATAACATCCAGTGATTTATAGGAAGTATAATCCAATAATACAGTAAAATAAAACAGTGTGTCTGAGATGGGTTTGATTCCAGGAATTATAAAACAAATTATTAAAGAGAGAGAGAGAAAGAAAAAAAGCCTCAGAGAGGCCAGATCGGAGTAAATTGGGCACAGATGGGCTGGGAGGGGGTTTCTCTCTCTCCCCTCACCGAGATGCCCCTGCCGCAAGCACGGCTTCAATTAGTCTTTTCAGAAACCAGAGTTTTATTTCCCCAAATTACAGAATTAAAAAAAAATTAAAATTCTTGGAGTGTTTGTGGTTGGGATAAAGGGATCCAAGCTTCTCTGTAAGTTGGTTGTGCAGATGGCTACCAAACTGTTAAATGGGCCACCCCACAAAGGTCCCACCCCAGTCAGAGCCCAGGATTGCCCAAAACATTGGTAGTCACCTACATTCTGTTATGGGAAGCTCCAGCAACTGCATGTGTCTGCCACGTAGATGCTATCTCTCTCTGCCTCCCTCCCCTGGGTGGCCCCTCCTTGCCCCACGGGTTTGAGGTCTACAAGAAGCTACCTTGAATGCTCCTGCCAGGAGGCAGCCAGGAGGTCAGAGGGATCCTTGCTGGCTGCACACCTCCCTGGACAATAGGGAGAGCGGCTCACTCAGAGCAATACGCTGTTTGATGCCGAACAGCGGGGGAAGCACTTCATGTGGGAATTCTTTGGCTTCTTCTGTCAAAGAAAACAACAGATCCAATCCATCTCCCAGGGTCTTCCCAGTGCTGCCTGGCTGCACAGGCAGCTGAGACCAGCTCTGGCACGCCTGGTGCTGCCCCTGGGGGACAAGCACAGCTCAGCTGCCTGCACTGGGCACAGACTGTAGGGCTCTGCCTGCACACACCCGAGCCCTGCCTTGGGCACATGCTGCAGGGTCCGGAGAGCCGGGGGCTGCAGCAGTGACCTGTGTGGGAGGAGGCTGTGAAACACCACGTGTCGCTCGCAGCTGGCTGGCTCTGAAACCAGTTTAAACACCCCACTGCACCCCAAAAAGTCAGCTTGTCAGAAGAGCACATGGTGACCTCACACAGACTGATTTACGAGAGAGTGGCAGCTGCTAGGAGTCAGAGATGTGCAGGAGGACACATCACAACTGCCATACGGGGACCCACGCCAGGGCAGGGACAGCCCTGAGAGACCACGGCCAACCCACACCACAGCAAAAGAAAACAAGTAAAAAGCAAAGAGTGGCAGATATAAACCATTAAGCACGAGTCCTCAACCTCCTGCAGTGCCTGCTGCCTCTGAAGGAATTGGGACAGACCAAGCATAATCTGGCACAAAAACGGGGGAAGCTGAGACTCAGATGGGGCAGGATAGGTGTTTGGTGTAAGCCCGAGGAAGAGGGAGGAAAGGTGTTCATTAAAAGCATTTGATTGTTCAAGTTTCCTTTTTCTCAATACCTGAATCTGTGATTAAAAGTCTGTGATCACGGGCATAAAATTTTGTAAAAGTTCCCCACGTCGAGACTGTTTTGCCGGTGACACCACCCCACAACTGCTAGCACCACTGGATCCCAGCACGAGGGATTCATTAGACACCAGACACAGGGCAAGAAAGCGAGTTTACAAGTTTCTCAGGAGTAGCTGGGGCTCCAGAGACCTGGAAATACATGGTGGGAGAGGGAGGGAGCAGCAATCCCCAGAGAGAACTACCCCCGGACAGCAGGGAACAGAGGCTCTCAGAAAGACCTCCCTCCCCAGCCCCAAACCCACAGATCTCCTTCTGCTACCGAGAGCTCGCAGCTGAAGGTCAGACAGGCCCTTGTGATGGGAAGGACACAGACACGCTCTGATCCCAGATTTGCAGAAGGATTTCAGTAGGAGGAGATCTCTGGAGGTCATTCGGTCCAACTGCAGAGTTAGATCCAGCTCTACAGAGCTGACGCAGCCAAGCTCTCACTACGGCGAGCCGGGCTCGCAGCTCCCCAGTAATGCTTCCTGGCAGCTGGGATGCAGGCAGGGTGGGACCGCTCCCTGCGCCCTCCCAGCCTCCCACCCACCCGCAGGGGTGGATCAGCCCCCTCGCACCCGCTCCCGCCGCTGCCCATGCTACTGCAACCCAGGGAGGTGACTCATGTGCTGGGAAATGGAAACCCGCACCTTCCCGACAGCCGTTTCTGCTGTATGCTCCAGCCAGTCCTCTGCCCACAGCAACCCACACACCGGGGGAAGGAGCCAACACCCTCGCTCCATGCTGGGCACTGGGTAATAATTCAGCAAACATTCTTGCTTGCCTTTTAAACTCCAGGCCCCTTGCTAATTTTTTTTTTTTTTTTCCCCCTTCTGCACCCAGCTCTTCTCAGTATCACAGTGTCGGCACCGAGCCCAACCTGCGCTGTGCCAGCACTCAGCACACGAGCGCTCGGAGACCACCAGGGCATTTGCGCTGACAACAGGATTTGCTTTGCCAACAATATTCTCGGCGATATTTTAGGGTCACCAGAGCAAGGAGCCCTCGGGGAAATCCCTGAAGGGCACTAGGCATCAGATGGCAGCTGCAGTGCCATCCAACCTGCAGGCATTTCATGCACACTGCCACCTGCTCTGCGCACAGCCTGCAGTCCCCAGCAGGAACAGGTTTGCTTTCTCCAGAGATGCGAAAGCTGGGAGCAGCTGGCAGCTACTCACACAGGAGGCAGAAAACTCCGAATACTTATTTTTCACAGGAGATAAAAAGCACTGCCTTTCTGTCACTCACACACATCCACAACTCGGCTACGGATAGAGGAGCAAAGTCCAGTGGTCCAAGAGCTGGGATCGCTTCCAGTTCTGCCACAGGGGCTTGCTGTATGGCCCAGACAAATCTCTTCCTCTCTTTACCACCCGCTGCCGTCTGTGGCACGGACACCGCTATTAATATACCTACCGGGGGGCTGCGCAGAGGCATTTGCTCATAATCATAAAGTACTTTGCAGCTCAAAGATAAACACACTGTCACTAGTTGGCATCTAGCAGGCGGGAGGGCAAGGCTGCCTCGCCAGTGGGGCTGACAGCTCCCCCAGCGCTTCCCCCGGGAGAGGAAGGTGCCTGCGAGATTGGCTGGGCAGCAGGCACAGCACACGGGTGCTGCTTCCCAGCCCTCTGGCCGACGCCGGTTCGCTCCATCAGCTGACCTTGGCCACTAACCACCAGTCTGACAGGTGGCCAACTGGTTCACGAGGGAGAAATCTTCCTGCAGCAGCTCTCTGGGGCTCAGCCTGATCACCCACATGGTGGCTTTGACTGAAATCCATCAGCTGGAGGCCTCCATCTTTGGGATGTAAATCCCAAGCCATCGGCATGTGAAATGCTGCTTCCTCCCACCCAGGGAGTGCAGCCCCAGCCCTGCTCCCAAACACAGGGCTCAGGCAGTCCTGGGTACCTGCCACTGGGTGCATGTTGGGAAGCCACAGGGAAAAACACGTTCCCTGGAAGCACCATTTCAAACTCAGTGGAAGGGACTCTAGTTTGGTGGCATCTCTGCTGACCAATACATTAAACTCGACAATGGTAGAGACCACATACAGCCTCCTGGGTGGATGGAGGAGGCGAGGAGAGGAGGATGAGTAATACCAGATCTGCTTTGCTCTCTAGGTGCCTTAATACGGGCCACAGCCTCCAGCTTGGCCTTTCAGAGAGCAGCATCGCATCACGCAGCCACCTGCACAGACACGAGCAGTCACAGGTAAAGCCACTCTCCCAACAGCCAAAGTCTCCAAGATCCTCCCAGCCCTTCTGGTGCCAGCACAGGCACTGAGCAGGGCCCAGGCTAAACGCTGGGAAGGCAGAGCCAGCCATCAAGCAGTGCCTGCCTCCTGTGCTTGATGACTCAGGCTCCAGGGAGATGCGATGCCTCCTCACTCCTCAGACACCTCAGCCAGCTCCACCGAGGCCCAGCCAAGGTCCCTTTGCTGTCCCTACACACACCGACACCCCCAGGCATCCAACCGCCGCTTCGCTTCCCCATCAGTCTTCAGCTGGTGAGTCCCCCCCCCTCCCCTTTCTCCACATGAACAACTCGGCCATACAAAGAGCGGCTGATCCTCAGCCCGGTTCCCCTAAAGCAGCACATGGTACCTTTGGGCTGGGAGTTGTACACTGCAAACATGTTGATTGCCACAAGCTGGAGCATGCGGGTGCTTCCGATGGGAGGGGGGCTGTGCTGCAGCAGGACCTGGAACTCCCTCAGGACCTCCTCGGCCACCGCAGGGAAAGTCTCCATCCTGCAGACAGAGAGAGAGTCTGTAGAGCGCAGGCTATGCCCCGGGGCGCAGGGCGGTCAGTCCACAGCTCGCTCAGTGTCACGTCTCCTGGGGAAGGGGGACCCCCTGGGGTGCTGTCTCCCATCCAGGAGCCGTGGGGAATGAAGGTGCAGGCTGCGACGGAGGCAGCTGAAGCCTTCCTTAGCGAGGGATTGCTCTGTGACCGACAGGCAGCATTCCTTTGGCAGGAAAACACGGCCTTTATGAGTCATTTCTGACCAACCATTTTTTTCTACTGACTTCTACCAATCTGGGAAGGGTGCCAAGAGGCCAGCAGCTCACTTGGACCAGGAGCAGCCCATGGGACTCCCGAGAAACCCAGGCTGCAGCAAACTGCACACACTGGTGCCACATTGCGGATGTGGCAATTCCAGTGCATTGAACGTTGGCCAGAGCGTGCTTCCTCCAGAAGAATGGTGCCTGTCTCTGGGCTCCGCACGGCAGGATCGGATCCCATGGCACCGAGCCCCATCCCCCCAGGTCACACACTCCCCAGCACTGTGGCTGAGGCCCTAAACTTCATCACTTAAAGCCCCACAGGACAGGGACTCGCAGACTAACGACTGCCTTGTCTAGCTGTTGGAAATGTCAAAGCTGGAGCTGGTCCCTGCAGCACACAGCACTGCTGTCGCTCATCAGGACACAGCAGCCAGCGCCTGCAGTGCCACGGCCAGGGATGGGGTGCGCTTTCAACACCGCTCACAAGCACCCACGGAAATCTGACACGTTTATCCCACTCTTCATCTGGCATCGCTAAGGGAATTAGCTGAGGTTACTTATCAGAGCTGTTGGATCCTCAGCAACCTCCCAACTGAAATGGGGTCAAAAACTGAACTGACTGCAAAGAAGAGCACAGCCAATTCACAAAAATGACTGGTTGCCCACAACAGCTCTCCCAAAGAGAGTCCTCACCTGGTAGCCCGTGAAGACAACTTTATAACCAAGAAGCTGCCAAAAACCTTGGAAACTATTGAGAGGGCAGGTCCTCCCGTCCCATTGCCTCTTCTGCTGAGCTGGGTTACTTCTTGCTCCTACACTAGAAAAAGCCACAGCTAGACCCAGCAAGAATGAGCATCTGTCTCACAGCAAGTGTCCGCTCCAGTTATCGGGGACACTGTACCAGCATGTCCACACGGGAGTGGGGGAGCCAAAATCCGCAGTGGGTGAGGCATCTGGAGCCAGGGCAGGCAACCTCAGGGGCCTCCATAGCAATTTCCTCTATCTTCCCCTGAGAGATTCAGATCTTGTGATATCAGCACACTACAGGCTGGATTAGCAAGCCACTTCTGGTAACCCACATGGGCAATTCTGCTGGGCTTCCCCAACAGACTTTCAGGCCAGTAATAAGCTCTATTTTTAAAGACAGAAATGGCTGCTTTCTTAACCATATTTCACGGATGCCTTTCAACAACTAGTTCTGCCTAGCAGCGGGGGTACCCTCTCCCCGGGCACTGTTTGCTGGAGCAGTTGTCTCTGTTACCTGCCCACAAATACAGGCTGTAACAAACAGGCCCCTTGTACTTTGTAGCTGTGCAGAACGGAGCAGGTCCGCCGGTACAAAAGCATTGCACCCCCCGGAAGAGGCAACTTTCCTGGATTTGGGGCACAGCCAGGGAATTAGAGCAAACTGATTGCTTCTAAAGACTTCCTAATTTTGAGAAATCTCAGACCACATCCAGCATATCTAGCAACATCCTCCTAGAGCAGACAGGACACTGGGGATGGAGGAGCCCTTTGCAGGATGGGCTGTTGGAGAGAAGATGAAGATTACTGCCACGGAATAACAAGAAGAAGGAGTGAGGGCTTCCTCAGCGCCGCCAGCTGTGCTTTGATACTGCAGCACATCTGGAATGGCATGCAGTAACCCCACTGAGCTCAGAACCAGCAGGTCAGCAGCAAAGCGGAAGCTTTTAATAAATTGCTTACCTGTGGTTTTAGGAGCAAAAGAGTCCAATTAGGGCAACATCATCTCTTCCGTACTTTTTACAGATAAATCATTTAAAATCCTGCCCAAAGAGGACTCGACTATTCCTCACCTTTTACCTATTTTAAGCGCGGAAGCTGTTTAGCAGGGCTGGACGATTTTCTCTTCCTGTGTCATGGTATTACTTTCTAGTTCCCTTCTAAGTACTTCAGGGGATATTCTACCATTAAACATACTTGGGTTTTCTAAATGACTGTCCTGGGAAGCAACTGCCTCAAATGCTGCATCTTAATTTCACAAAAGTCTCAGGAGCCAAATGTGCAAGCAATCTCTGCAACATCCCCATTAATCCCCTTGCTGGCATGCATTCAACCAGAGCTCGGCCGTGAACACAGCCCCACAGAGCCGAGGACCAGCAGCTCCCTGGGTGCTCTGCCCTCTGGCACAGACACGCTGCAGTTACCAAACCTTTCATGGGCTCTCGCAGCTTTCCTCCTCTTTTTCTGCAGGCAGGAGGACATCCAGTTCTGCCTCCTCACTGCAGGCCAGCCTGCTGCCCGCAAGCAGATCATCAGTGCCTTGCGACTCGGGGAGAGATCAACAGCACCGGCAGCGAGCAGATTGCTCTCCCCCTCGCCCTCAGACACTCGGATCTCCAGCAAATTGGCCAGCACAGCTCCTACTTCCCATTGCTTTATGAAAGGTCCAAAGTCAAGCACATGCCACGCCTGACTGGTCACCTTAGAAAGCACGCTGGACGGACCAAGCGCTGAGGTTTCAGGCTGCATGGCAGGATCAGTGCTGTGGCCTGCGCTGCTGTGCTTCCTCGCTCCAGGAGGGAAGGGTAGAGGCCCAGAGGCAGGGAACTGTACATCTGAGTCAAAAAAACCAACAGCAGGGACACCGATGCCACTTTGCATCCACAGTACCTTTACCTACGTGGCCTGGAAAAGGTCTCTCAGCCCTGTATCTTGTAACCAACAGTTCCACGAGAGACTGAAGGAGCCAAGAGAGCTCGTGAGACTCCGTTTACTTACAAGGTACTGGCAGGCTCAAGCAGAGACCACTGTTGCCAGAGACTGTCTGGACCCACGCAAGGTCTCTCTACAACAGCTGCCCCCACACAGCCACCCCATCACTCGAGAGCGAGGGCCAGGCCGGACCCAGAGCAGGGAGAGCTCCATGGGAAGCCCATCAGCTGCAAGGCTGAGCTCTGCTCTCTGGGTCATAAGGATGTCCCCCAAGCTGGGATCTCAGCCCAGGCCTGCATCAGGCTTGCTTTGCTTCAAGGGTAGCTGTTCAGTTACTTGAAACCAGTTTCTGACAGACATTGCCAAGGGCACTTTGTATAAACCCATTCCCACAGCCAGGGCAGGTCTCAGCTACGAGGCTTTCACTGAAATGGCAGCAAGGAGATGAAGGGCAAGGCTTGTCTTGACATGCTCCGGACGGCAGCTTTCAGCCACTGCATGGTTCTGCCTCGATGGCTTTGTGCTCCTTGCAGGCAGCAGCCACTGCGAGTCACCCAGAGCCACTCTCTGCTGGCTAAGAGCAGGGGGGAATGGAAGAGGGGGGGGATAAAACCAGAAATTAAAGGGGAGGGAGCACGGTTAGGTGATGTGAGAGCGGGAATACAGCCTCTAGTCCCTCCCGTGTATCAACCATCCAAGCTCAGCCTCTGCCAGAGGGTCCCAGTGCACAGGCAGGACTGGGCATTGAGGTGAGGGAAGAAAAAGCCCAAAGAATAACCAGTGTGGATCAGAGGGCGGGTAAGGAGAATAAGAACCAGGAGGCTAGGCCTGCAAGAATTCACACCCTGTGCCCTCAGCTCCAAACACAGCTTAGTTGCTAACAATATTAAATTCCAAAAAGACTTGTAATGTAGGAAAATAAAATAAACATCCTGCACACTTACCCAATCCTGGTAAACAGCTTCCCATGGGCATGGAGAAAACTGAGGATGAACCTTTTGTTCAGCTGCATGGGAAAAAAAAAAAAAAAAAAAAAAAAAAGAGAGGAGAAAACAATTAAACTCTCTCCGATTTCCTGTGAATTAAGAATGTCCCTAGTGACAGAAGAACCTGGCCTGGATGCTGGGGGTGGCACTGGAGATGGGAACCAAATGGACATGCCCAAACTCTTACAAACATCATGCACACAGGCACGGGCAAGTGCCAAACAGCTGGAGCGGGAGCGGGGAGAGGCGATGGAGACACAGCACCCTCTGCGGGTCCCGGGCTGCCTCGCAGGGTGCCTGCCCGGCGGGCACCGGCCCCGGGACCCGCACCCCCGGCAGCCACTCAGCCCAAGGGCTCCTCCTCCGCGCCCTGTAAGCTCGAAGCGCAGTCTGAGGGGTTATGGAAAAGGGAGTCCCCAAAGGCAGCATGCCCCACTAGTGGGAAAAAAACCAACAGCAAACTAACAACCAACAGAAGCAACTTGTTCAGTGCTCTGCAGAGGACGAGCAGCATCTGGTCAATGCGGAGAGGGAGTGGGATGTCCTCACCGATGCTCTTCTGCAGAGAAGCCAACATGGCGAGCTGAGCAGCAAAGCCAGGAGCAGCTTCAGAAGCAAAGGGGCATTGGGGTGATGCTGCACCCCTTCATTTAACTCCACCTTTAAGCAATTACAGAGAGGGAGCCGGTGTTCAGATGTATGAGGAAAGCCTGCAGCAGCAGTGCTGCTATCGAACGACCAGAGCAACACGGAGCTAAGGGGATACAGGGGGAGCTGGCGTGAAGGCAGCTTCCTGCCCTGCTTAGGTCCAGTAGCACTAAAACCTACCTTGAATAATTACTTGTGCTCTAAGCCACCTCTGCTAGCTCAGCGCTTTCCCAGTCCTTATCTAAACAGCTTTGAAGAAGGCCGTGGGTGGGTAAGGAGTCATTCTGCCTGGCCCCGAGGTGGCTGTGTCACACTAGGAGTGGACTGGCCTCCTTCTCACCTTCTCCACAGCCAGAGGCTTTCCTCTCGCACCGCATGCCTGCACAGCCTCAGCGTGGTGAGAAAAGCCAGGCTCCGAGTACCGCGCGGGGAGATGCTGACCAGGAGCGACCCAGAGCACCACCGCTCCACTCCCATTCGCGCAAGATTTTTGTATCTTGAACCTCCCCCCCCGTGAAGGTCAGCGACGCCACTTCCATTTACAGGGGGATCAGACGTGCAGAGGGAGAACGAGGTTACCAGGCAGGGCTGTGGCAATCCCAGCCAGGCACATGTGAGAGGGGACAAGATAGCCACCAGGCAGCACTGAGCTCCAGCCAGGCCTGGCTCAGGGGATGGTTACCACGGGCAGTCCTAGCTCTGGCACTACCTCCCACCCGCATTTTCTGAACCCCTCGGCTCACACTGTGACTTATGCCAGCTGCTGCACGAGGTGTGATTGCTCGGTTAGGTGTAATTAACCCGGGCTGCATTCCCGGAGGACCCATGCAGGAGAATGATGCCCTGCTGCAGAGTCGCTCCTGGGCCATGTGCGAGTTTAAACATAAAACCTGTCTCATAAAACAAGCCAGACCAATTAAACTGGCCCCCGCAGCAAGGGGTTCTTGCTTACTCACTATTTTACTGCTGCCCTAAAGAGCCCTTTCCACTGGAACTCAACTTTATTTGCCACCATTTTATTAACTCTGCAGATGAAACCCAGAAGAGACTGGGGAATACTGGGACAGCACAGCAAAGCCCTTATTCGCTCTGCCAGCGAAGTTTGGATATAGCTGCTTCTCCACCATCCTCCTTAGGACACCAAGATAGCTCAGAGCTTGAAACCTTTAAACGCACTTTTTTTCCAGGCAACAGCTTGTGGAGGTAGAAAGCTGGTTTGTGACCAGCTCTGTGGCTCTGGCTGCAACCACATACCCTGACAGACACAGCCTAACGAGTCTGAGCCTCTAGCTCAGGTGCAAGAGCCTTGGTGGGGTGGTGGGCAGCGCTCTGCCCCACAGCAAGCCCACATGCTGCTGCTGCCTGCAAGAGCTGGAAGAGGGGGTCCAAGCTCTGTGCTCTTTGATGCTTTTCCATACCTTAATGATATGGAAAAGAGCAGGAGTTCATGGCCTGACCCTTCTCTACTGGAAAGCCTGTCACAATGCCAATTAGCAGGCTGCACGTGGGGGAAAGAAGAAATTGGGGCAGCAGTTTTTCTCCAAGGCCTATATTTATGCGCAGCCCCGGGAGCACTCACCCTGCAATCTCCACACCACTTTACTGGCAGCGGGGGAGTACCAAAACTCCCCACCTTGAATGGAAAGTGACGCCCGCACCCAGCAGGGACATGCCCAGAGTGCTCCCGCAGAGAGACAGCTCTGGGAGGGCTCGCCAGGGCCTCAGCTTCGCCCCCACCTTCTCAGAGCAAGTCTCACACTCAGCCTTTTTGCTCGCAATCCCAAGGACTAAGCAGTCACATTCCACAGGAACCAGTGCTGAACTGGGACATCGGTATGTGCATAAATAAATAAATATATTTATAATTTTATTTAAAAGGAATCAGGATACCTGCCTCTATGAACAAAGTGTGTTTCATACCTCTTGCCAACTTAAGCACGAACCCAGCAAGCCCAGGCAGAGACCTGTGTGCCCCAGCACTGTGGCATCTCAAGCAGGCACCTCTCATGCTTCTTTCATCTTTTTCTCTCACAGCCTCGAGGTTTTGATGAGCTCATCACTTAACTTTGGACCTTTCATCTCCAAGTTCACGCTAAGGCCACGGGCTGCTTTGACTGGGCTTTTCTCTGAATGAGTCTTTCTCTAGTGACTCACCTGTCCCTGTCTCTGGGAGCCCTCCCTGCTCCTCCCATCAAACGCTGCTTCTCACGGCGAGAGGGAAACAGTGACTTCCACTGGCTTTGGGTCAGGGAGGAGGAACCCCCTGTCACCTGCTGTTCTGCATTTGCAGGGTGGAGAGGAACACTTCCCCAAAGCCCTGCCAGTGTGCTCGCTACCCTGACAGGGCTAGCACAAGACCTGCAACAACTCCTTGATTTCATCTCTCTCCCTGTGCAGTCCAACTGTGGCCACCTCCAAAGCTTTCCTGAAAATGGTCCCTGTACCAATGTCAGGATGCCAGGGGAAGACAGGGCTCCCTGCACACTAACATCACTGCCCTCTGCAGACAGCTTTGCTTCTTGGGACAGGGAAGCAAATCTGGCTGGTCCCAGCTGGTTGCTTGGAAAGAGCCCACCAAGTAAGGCTTATACAACAATGAAACTATGTCAAAAAATAGATTTTGGCCCTTCCAGTTGAAAAGCGGGCATCACAGATATGGAAGTTATGAGCATATAGTGAAGGCATTAGTTATAAAAACAAACCAGCTGTCAAGAAGAAGAAGGGGTCCCTGCACACAGTAGTGCCTGAAGCTGAAAACAGCTGTTTTGGCTGTCATGAGTCAGCATGTGCAGACAGACTAAATCCACCTGGGAAGAGGCAACCTCACCAGAGGAAGCAGCCCACTGCTGCTTGGGGAGCATTCACACACCGCACCGCCAACCAAACTGGATTTGTTACCATGGAAGAAATCAACAGTGACTAACAACTAACTTCTCGTGGTGCAGCTAAGCGCAGAGATAGCAACGGTCCTGGAACAGCCAGCTCAGATCACCGAGAGGCCACGAGGAGTACGTCCTGACAACACACAGAACAGGGGCGGTCAGACAACTTCAGGAAAGGTTTGTCATGAAAAAGAGCCAGAAAAGAAGAAAGCAAGACCCAACCTCAAGAGACTGTGCACCGACCAAAAAGGGTTGAAAAGGGCGTCTCCCACCCCAGCAAAGAAACACTGGAACCGGGGTGTGCAGGAAAAGGGAGAGCCACAGTCCGGGCTGGGAAGCAGAGCTGCTGCGCTCGAACCCAGCATGGACCCATTTGGCTCACGGCAAGGAGTGCACAGAGCTCTGGCACCTGAGCATCAGTCCCAGCTGTGAAGGAGGCACCAAATAAGGGAAGGATTCTGGAGCAGCGACTCCTGGGGAAAAAGCATTTCAAGTTAAAAATTGTTACTTCAGGTTTGGAAGTAAATTTCAGGATCTGGTCTTTATCAAGCGAGGCAAACTTTCTTCAACATCAGCAAAGCATCTGTGGAGCAGAACGCAGTGTCAGAGTCAAAATAGGCTGCAAAAGACAAGTCCATTAATCAAGAGACCAGATGCAAAACTGCCTGTAACAAATGTGCTGTCTCCACTGGAGTGGAAGGGACTGGAGCACAGCGGGACGTTCTCCTGAGTCTAGGGGTCTCCTCAGTGACAAGGGGTTGGGATACAGACCACAGAGCCACACAGCTCTGCTCCAAAACACGTACCACACTCATCCCAAATATTTTCAGGGTTTCTTGGGCAGCCAGGCTTTTCCAGGCACAGCTTCCTTGCTGAGAACTGTGTGAAATAACATCCAGGCACCCGAACCATGCCATATTCTCACTTCCAGCTCAAGGGCTAGATACACCACATTAACTATTAAGATTATTCCTTTCTTCCACAGGCAGCTCCTTCAGAGTTTTACCACCCAGTCCAACAGCAGCAGTGAGCCTGCTACCTCCCCTGGAGATGGCCTGAGCCTTTATCCCACGCCATCCCAAAGTTGCAAGGCACAGCTCTGGCTGGTGTCTTTCATGGCATATTCTCACGGAAATAACACCGAGCACTTGATAAGGAGCTTCCTGAAAATTCCAAGATGCTGCAGCGGGTTCAACTGGCAAGATACCAAGAGGAGGTTTTTACTGTTACAGGTGCAATCGCAACAAAGTGCTGGTGGAAAGTGTTTTGTGCAAATGGCTACCTATATAAAGGAGACGAGACGAAAGGCCTATTAAGGTTGTCTGGCATTTTTGCACTATTTACAAGGTACCCACAGAGCTGTGGGCAAATTCCAGCTGGGCTAATTACCATAATCATTCCTCTTCATATACCACCTGCAACCACAAATGGATACAGAGCTTGCCTTGGCTTCTTCTTGCCATGTGTTCTAATGCAGGTTTCTGTTTAGCAGTTGCAATGTCCTGCCCTGAAATGGATTAATTTCTGCAGCATTAGAAGCCATTCCAGTGAGAATCCTGATACTTAACATCAGACACTGCACAAACGTAAAATTCAATTTGCTATGACATGGAAGAAAGAGGGAACCCTGATATATTGTGGCCTTGAGGCATACAAAATTCATTTCCAGGCAAAGAGACTTTGAGACACTCCTGCAGCTTCCTGATCTTTTGGACTGCAGCAGCTACAGCTCCAGGACACATCTCACGGCTCTAAGAGTTGCAAGTCAGCAACCCAGCACGAGAAGAAGAGGCATTTAGGAAGCCCCCCAGCAAAACCAATGAGCTTTTGATTTTCCCCTTCATCACTACAGGGAGAAAGTGAGATGAGAAACATAAGCAAGAAAATCGTGCACTCTAGTAAGATAAAAATCAAGCAGTGGTAACTTCACTGGCTCCAAAACAAACACCTGAACTATAAATAAATTTAACATTATTTAATAACGAATTCACCAGGAGAACTTTCAATTTAAGGAAAAGAGGTCAAATAGAATATTTATATACATGTTATTTCCTTTTCAACCAAACTTTTATCTCAGTTCGGTTTCTATACATTAGAACATTCTTGAAAAAAATACTACCATTAAATAGATTAAAAAATGTTTATGTAACCTCTTAAAAAGCAGTGGTCTTCAGGGACCCTGACCGAACTGGATGGAAAGAGGTTGGTAGAGACTCACTAGCAACGTTTTTAATCAACGAACTGAGAGCAAATTCTGCTGTCAAACTGCCTGTGCCACAAAGGCCAATGGAGCAGTAAGTAATGATGGCTACAGGGCATTCACACAAGGTTATTATAATCGCTTCAAAATCTGGGGTTTTCCAGCATCAAATGTCATGTTATGCATCTGGGATCATGTAAAATTATGTCTCCGGGAGACCGTGCCTGAGGCAGCTTCTCCAGAAAGGCTCTAGGGACTACAGCGGCCAAGTTCCCCATGCACTGTCCAGTAAAAAGGGTTAACGTGTCCCTTAGATGTACAAGCAGGGAGCAGGCACTGGACAGCACATTTACATCTATATACGGCACTGGCGGGGCTGACACTGAAATACTGCATCCAGTTCTAGTGCCCTTATTTTTAAAAGGATGCTGAAAAATTGGAAAGGGTCCAAAAAACAGCCATAAAAGTGATTCAAAGGCTAGAAATGATGTCTTGCAGTGAAAAACTTAAACAGCTCAATCTGTTTAGTGTATCAAAAAAGACTGGGAGGCAATTTGATTGCAGGGTGCGAAGTGCCTCCATGGTACTTAAGGGCTCTTTACACTCGCAGAATAGCAAAGCACAAGAACAAACTGGAAACATTCTCTCTGGAAATAAGGTGTAAGTGTTTCAGAACCAGTGCAATTATCACTGGAACAAACTCCCCAGGAAAAGGGTGGATTCTCAAGACTGGATATCTTTCTGGAAGTTTTGCTTTAGCCAAACACAAGTTATTTGGCTTCATACAGGAGTAGCAGGGTGAAATTTAAGGACCTGTGATATACAGGAGATCAGACTAGATGATCTAATGGTCCCTGCTGGCCATAAACTCTATGAATCTATGCAAACATGCCAGAGTCCTCAGCTGAGATATCAAGTTAACTTTCAACACAAAACTTTTCACAAATTGGCTCTGGTGCTGCAGGTCGTTTAGGATACAAGCTCAGCTCTTCAAGGCTGCATCTGATTAAGCACTGAAAGCGAGATGACCCAGGCAGAGCCGTTCTTCATCCAGCAGGTAAGGGAGAGGCCACGTGCTGTGCACTGAAGCAGCTCCAACCAGCAAAAAGCAGCTTATACTGTTTGCCAGGAGTAAACAGCATCCCCTTCCTGCAATAGAAAACTGACACTGGGAAACGTGTGATGAGCTCTGGTCAGAGATCTGTTAATGTAGCTCAGGGTGTTGTCAGCCTTCTTCTCTACTCCAGAGTAGATTACTTGTGGGGTTAAAGCACTAAGGAGGGAGATAATATGAGAAATTAAGAAGGATGAAGACTGAAGAGATCTAACCCTGAAAGGCTTAGGATGGAGTTAGGCCAACAGAGAAGACATTTGGACAACAGGCTGAGCAGAGACAGAGCCTTCCAGAAGGATGACAGCATTATCGCACGCAACCTTCACGCTCCCGCTCTCCCAGCCACGCTCACTGCCAGCGATAAGGGGAGCTGCTCACAGCCACCCTGTGCCCCGGGCTCCCACAACCTGGGGGTAGTTGTCCACCCTGTTGCATTCCTGGAGTATTTCTGGGGCCTTTGCTTCTACCTGGGCAGTATAACACAGGGCATGAAGGCATCTCCCTCTCCACTTTGAATTATGCAGCAATGAAACCTTCTGGGGAGGAAGAGTAGAGCCAAGGACAGAGGAAATGACACAGATTCCAGCAGGTTCCACTCCCTGATCCTCCGGAAGGAAGTTTCTTTCCTAATACCCACCTCCACAGTGGATACGAAGCCCATCTGGAAATGGCTCATTCAATACTGAAGAGAAATAAACACTCCCCATGGCAGAATTAAGAGGTTTGGCTGTGGAATATGAGGTGCCCATCCCAAAGTGTACACCAGACAGCAGAAAAAGTTGGCCTGGGCCAACTTCAGACAAAGATCACGGTTAGACTAAGGAAAAAAAGAAAAGCTCAAGAGAAATCACTGTATACAGCCTTCACCCTGCTCTGGGAAATTTCCCAACCTTGCCATTAGGCATTTTACTTCCTTTACCAGTAATGCCAATTCTGGCAGTGCTCTTGTCTGAAGTGCAAAGTCTCCCTCCCAACAGCACTCTGCAGTGCCTGGATCATCAAATCTGCTGCCACGAGAAAGGACTAATGTGCAGCAGCAGGAGGGGGTTTGGTTACACACAAATCCCTGGCTGATCAGCACCAGCAGGAGAGGAAATGAGGAAAGAGTGACTGACAGGGAAAGGCGGTTTCTGGATGATTGTACTCGGTTTTAGAGTATGAGAAGCTTGTTGGAACTTGAAGTCTCGCTCCCCTCACCACAGCCTCTCTGAGCACTGGGATACAGCAGAGCCCCTCACACAGGCATAACTCATTGATGTCCTTGTAGTGCTCCCACCTCTAATCCACCACGATACTTCTACACACATTAGCACCAGATGCCTGGAACCGGAAGGAGAACATGTCGGTGTCTCTCCCATTCAAGTAACATTAGTCCCTGCCTTGTTCTTCGCAGTAAAATAAAACCACCAACGTGGTCTAAAAAGAAAAGGAAAAAAACAAGATCAACACCAACTTCTGGAAACTCTTACCGATAGCTTAGGCTTCACTTTCTGGGTAGCGACAAAAGGTCAAGCTGTGCTGGAAAGCAACATGTGGGTTCTACACGACACGCGTGCAGAGGCTAAATCGGTAAGCAGGCTCTGCGAGCTCTGCCGAGCTCTGGGAGCTTCAGCGGAGCAGCACTGAGCATCCACGGAAGATGACGAGCCTGGGCAAGGTGCAACAGCGTTTCTGGTTGGTTCACTAACGCAGGAACTGCAGCCAAGGTTTTTACTAGCAATTTAAAGTAAAAAAACAGAGTTTGTAAAAAAAAGTTAAATGCAAGCAGGGAGGGTGCACAACTGGCAAGCAAAAAAAGCCAGTGCTAAGCTGCATGGCTGAATGTCACGTCTCAAACCCAGAGAGGCTAGGAGTGTGGTTTTAGTGTTTAACCAGTTTCAACTGCAGCCTGGCACTCTTTTACTTCCTCCGCAGAGAAGTCTTCTCACTGCTAGGGGAAAGAAACCAACCTTACCACGCGAAACAAAACGGCTAGAGTAAAAATAAAGTCCCAAGGTGGTTTGGTGACTGAGGTCATATTAGGAGGTGGAGAGGTTGCAGGCTGGGGAAAGCACTCAAATACTCACGCTGCCAACCAAGAAAGAGATTACAGAACATGAGGCAGGGCAGAGAATTAGCATGAGTCCAGTAGTAAAGACGCTGAGAAGTCTCTTTCACACGCCACCAGCACCCCCGTGCTCAAAACAGTTTGTAAACTGTTTCCTAAACACAAAGGAAAAAAACCCCAGACCTAGTCCTGACCTCCACAAATGAGTAACCAAACCCAACAGCTTCCTGCAAGCTTGTGGGGGTGACGGAAGGAGGTTGCCTGGGCAGGACAGAGGGAACTCCAGGTTTCTCCCTCTCAAGTCCTGCTTTGGGTACAAAAATTAAGGATGCAACATCTCTTGCTGCTTTTTCATGTGGGTGGTGGATAAAGGACAGAAATAAGGAAGGGCAGCCTTTAGCTGATTGCTAGTGCCTAGCATTCCTGCCCCGGACACCTTCTCTGCTCGTTTTTGTGCCGCAGGGGAGGCTCGGTAGAGGCTCGCAGTACTGCAGAGGTGTGGATCAAATACAGCAACAAGGAGCAGGCTGGAGAGGAAGCACTGCCTTCCCTTGACAGCAAGGGCAGACCATAATGCAACAGACCACAGATGGGATCACTCACATCAAATACTAGAGAGCACCTAACCGTAGCAGAGACAAACTTCCTGACTTAACACAAGTCACCTTCCCGCGACAAGGCGCTGACGGGCAGCCTGACCCAAGGCCTTGCTGTAAGATCTCGTGTATATCCTGCTATGGGCTCATGCGCTGAGAAAAAATGAGGGGACGCTCCCTTGTGTGTCCTCCCTTTGGGGACACACCTACACCACCGCTCTGGTGCAGCTCAGATGTTTAACAGGTGTGAGAAATGGTTTCAGCAGACAGCCCGCTGGGCATCGCCAGGCACTGCTGGTCTGCTGGTTTCAGTTCCCTCCACTCCCTGCACAGGCAGACAGTATTGTATCAACCACTATAGGCCTGCGCCCACTACGTATAAAGGTGGGTTAAAAAAAGCCCCGAAAGCATGCAAGACTCAGCAGGGGCTTCCAAGGCATCGTGTGCAGCCTGCAGGTTTACCCTTTTGGGGAGTCGTGTCCTGGCAGTGGGGGAAAGGCAGGCATACCTGCGCTTTCATGCTGCCCATCTAAACCAGAGGCACAGGCCCAGTTGTCTGGACTTAGTTTCCAGATCAGAGGCTCCTAGAAAGGGGCCATTCTGAGCATTCTGCCCATCAGACACCATGGAGGTAGCAAATGAGGGAGCCCTGTACTTCAGCCAGCAGAGATTATTCAGAAAAGCCTGTATGGAAGAGAGAAAATAATAAAAAAAAAATAAAAAAATCAATCTTTCACTGGCCTGAGAAAAACCACCCAGCCATGCTGGCAGTGAGGAAAAATGCTCCTACCACCTGGCAGCAGACTCAGCAGCAGACACCCCAGAAACAACGAGTTCCCCAAGCAGTCTCTTATCCATGCATCTGTACGGAAGAACCACCATCATTACAGCAATACATCATTTCCACTTTTGCCTGCCACTTATTTCTAGTCATGTGTAATGGAAGAGAGTTACAAGGTGAGAAAAGAGCTGAGAGTGAAGGGAGCTGCTCTTAGTAAACAAGGGTGCCTCTGTGGTGTATTTGCACAAGCAAAGTTGGGCCATGCTCACAGACGCCCAGCTCATACCAAACAGCCTTTTAACAACCCAGACGCTCCTGGAGTGACACCAAGGCAACCCCAACTCTGAACACAGGTCACTACCACTCCCGTGTGTGACTGGTCCAAGCAAAGCACAGGCAATGGATGGAGCAAAATGGCCAGGAAACCCCCACCAAAACTGCTGCCAGACTTAACTTGAGGTTTTATCCCACTGCTCCCTAGAAGCACTCCTCTCCAGATGAAGAGCCCAAGAGACAGCTCCCTCAGACAAAAAAAACTACACTGACCAAAACCAGCCAGAAGGAGCCAGCCCAGTCACCCGAGTGGCTGCTGCCCAAGAGGAACAAGTGCACAGAGCAGAAACAAACACCACCAAGGAAAAATGGATGTGAAACATGCAGGAGCTGACTAGGACAGTGACCCTTTTCACTAAGGACACATGGCCTCTGCTGAGGCAGAGACGTGAGCAGCCCCAAGGACTCCTCCGTGCTCCTGAATGCACAGGCATTCCCAGAAGTGCCTCCTCCAGTCTTGGACTACAACTGGGCTGCAGAAGTGTAAGTGGACGCAGCATCACAGTGCATAGGTGAGGCAGGCAAAGTCAGAAATAAAACTAAGCGGGCAAGAAGAACGGAGAAAGACAGAAGGTGAAAATCCTTAGAGATGCCTCATCTCAGAAAGAAACAAATCACAGTAAGTTGTGAAGATAGCCCCAACCAGGCATTGCTGGGTAAGTTCCCAGTTAGCTGAATCCTGACCTAAAGGGAAAAAAGCAGCACAGCTTTCACAGCCTCCGCTGCTTTGAGAAGACGGTGCCCTCCTCCAGCTGCAGAGGAACATTTCCCTGCGTGCTTGGCACTCATCTGATTTTCTAGGACTTGGGAGATGGAAGGAGATGAAAGCGTCCAAAAGACACCAGCACTACTCATCTGAAAGAAAATACAAACAATCACCCAAAGATACACATGCTTACAGCTCCGACATCGTTGCTCTGTCCCCTGGTACTCTCACCCATTATCAGCACAGAGTGGCACCTGTATGTATAATAAGCTTCCAAGACAAGTACAGTAGGTAACAAAGAAGAAACACAAAAGTAAGCAGCCCTCTATATTCAGCCTATTGAGAGAACTTTGACCTCCTTTTTTCTTTTTGGTAGACCTCCTGGTGATAATTACTGCTCGCTTGTGGAAACCCTGATGCACTGTCCATACTCCCTGCTGCTGAGAAGAAAGCCTGTGCAAAGAAATGGAAGTTAAAACATGCTCTGAACTTCAGAGCTAATGATTCCACCACAATTTCTCTGCTACTGCAAAGGGGTTGTTGCTCCACGGGCACCCAGCACCAGGCAAATGCAAAACCTCTGTCCCTAACCAGCAGGCTGGGGGGAAATGGGAAAGTTCCTGCAGTTGACACACAGGGCTGAGACAACAGATCTTGACTCTGGCCTTAGCTTTCCTAAGAGCTTTTGGGTGGCCCTACCAAACTTTTGATGGCTCTACAAGATTGACCTCTCACAAAGAGGCTAGGAGACTTAATTCTTTAATGAAGCTAAAATATTCAGACATCTGGAGAGAAGTATTATTCAATTACTGCCTTGCCAAGGGAAAACCTCTCTTCCCTAATCTTAGCTGCAGCTATGGAGTAATCTTTATTAGTGCATGCATGCTGCGTGGTAACACAAGGAAATATCTACTGCAGAGCACAGGCAGCAGGCAATAGCAACTGTGGGAACCTTAACTCAGCATTTCCTGACAGGAGTGATTAAAATCTCAAACTCAGTGTAATATTAACACTTTCTCAAGAGACTGACAGCCCATTTGCCCTGTTTACTTTACCAATTCACAGTCTACTCAGTAAGCTGCATACAGTACTATCAGATTTTACATCAATACAGACCCACTGCAAATGAAACCAGTGGCAGAGGAGAACGGCAGAGACTCAGCTCTTCAGCTCCCTTTGCCCTATCCAGTTGTTTTTAAAAAAGCAACACAACTGCTCCTCAGTTCAGCCTCCTTTTTTGCATTTCTGATTGGAATCCCACACGAAGTGGCCTGATATTGTCAGGTAAGCAGGGCACTGCATCAGCCTGGTCTCTCCGGCCACCACACACCTAGAACATGCAACGTACAAGAGACCACAGAGAGCAGCCATTCACAGAATGAAACCCCTAAAGACTGCAGGCATTAACGGACAAAACCCTACACACATAACAGCCAGGCTGCAACTCAAACACTTCTTCAGCTTGCTCTGAAACAGTCCCAAGCCCTCCATGCCAGTTACTGAGGAAGGGGCCAAACAGAGATGTATGCCCCTTGGTGCAGACAGATGGTATGTTCTTCCAGTTCTGCATCTTCCTAGAAAAGATAATGTAGCAAACTGTGAAGGAAAGCAGCTGTGCCAAGCCTCTACCTAAACACACAGTGCCAAGGCAAATCTCCAGCTCTGCACGCCACCTTCCCTTGTCACAGCAAAAGCTGCAGTGTGAGCTGGCTTTCTGCAGACTTGCCATCACGCTTTACTAACTCTATTCAGTTGGCTCCTAACCCTGAAATAAAGTAATGATGTTTGTGTCTTTGTATAGGGCTGCATAAGGAAAAATAAAGTCAGCACTGAGAAGAGGCACACAAGCATGTGCTGAGCAGACTCTGCTCGCTGACGGGGACAGCGCGCACATCAGCAGGTCCTGGGAGAATAATCATGCAGCATCTCCCTGCCAAATGTGCCACGTGACAGGACTGGCACCTAACTGCCTGCACAAGGAAGAAAGTAACCATTGAGGACAGAAAACATTCCAAATCAATTTCTTGTCACCTGTGAAACAGCCAGCATCTCCACAGCAAAACCACCAGTCGCCTTTGGCTTGGGCTGGGTTTGAAGCAACAGCCTCTGCCTGAAGGGTGCGAGGAGCCTCTCTCCCACACTTCTGCCCAGTACACATCCAGAGCTGTTGGGCTTTATACTTGCAGTGCTGTATCTGCTTCTGGAAGCTGAACAATTTCCCATTCTACCCTGTAAAATTCCCTTCTCTGGCCCAGAAACAGCTGCCATAAAGACTGATGCCTGAGGAGCTACCTGCGGAGCACAGCTGTCAGTACAAACGAAGGAACACGGCTTGCCTCAGCCTTTTCAAGGGCTAAAGCTGGCAAGGAAGGGACCAAGGAGGCGATGATACATTTCGACTCATTTCCTCAAAATGACACGTAAGCACTGGCACACATCCCCTGGGAGAAGAGCTGGGGGATGTGGGGCAGAGGTGCTGCCAGGATGAGGGCTGCTGCCTGCCCCTGGCGAAGGCAGGGACCTTCCGAGGCCAAACAGTGCCACACAGTGGCAACACACAGGCTGCTCTGCTCCTTTCCAGAGAAGGAGCTGCAAATCATGGAGAGATGCCATGAGGAACAGGGTAAAAGGCTATAGCTTCAAGGAGCAAGGAGACCAGAGCTTCCCGAAGAGCTGCCCTCTCTATCCAGCCCACAGCTTCACAGCTTGGGAGCTTTGGCAGTGACACAGACTTAAGGTTTCCTTTTCATCTGGTTATTTTTAATCCGGATCAGTTCAGTGACACGGCCACAGCACAGCCCCGTAAGCAGTTGTGCCAACACAAGTGGAGAGCTGCACTGCAGCAGGCACAGGCAGCCCGAGTCCAAATATCCTGGCTGCCAAAGCCAGCAGTACTTGACCTGCACCCTCAGCTCCCCCTGCCCTTTTGCCATTATATTTCTGATCGTGCGGCCTCTCCACGATCAGAAAGCTCGTGCTTTCTACGAGCCAACATTTCAAACAGATGAAGAAATCAAGACTAATGGTAGTAATCAGACACACAATCTGTAGAGGCATTGCCAGCAACCTGCACTTCAGAGAGCACAGCCCCCCATCGAACAGACCAAGGGCAAGCTCTAGCAAACAGCGCTGCACTATAAACAACAAGACATCACTGCCTCCCGCTTTGCTAGCGGTTACGCTACCTCACATGGAAGCGCTGCAAAAGAGAAACCCCTAGTGCCTCAAAAACACTCACAGCATCTTATGTCAAAGCATCTTCATCAATGATTTATGGAGAGGCTAAGGCTTGGCACGTTCCTTTCAATGATGCTGAGGAAGCAAAGGTCTCCAGAAGAGAAGCCGAGGAGAAGGAAAACAACCAAGGGCAGTAACGTCTTAAAAATGCTGCAGCTATGTGCCAGAGCTTATCTTTCAAAGCTTCAAGACTTCGCCCCAGTTCCACCCAGCTGAAGTCACAAACTAGTTACAAAAGTGCAATCGTATCTGAGGAGCTCTGGGCCCCGCAGTACGCGGAGAAGGTCTTCCCAGTTCTGCTAAACTCACATCCTTAACAGCCATTTTAGGACAGGCAGCCCAGAGCTCCCTGGCAAGTTCTCTTGCAAGCCGCATGTGCCAAAGCAGTGTGAGGATTCCTGGAGGATGAGCTCCCAACCACCGCTGCCTTCGCCTGCATTCCTGTGCCTGACAAACAGAGTTCACTCGAGCTCCTCTTGCAAGGTACACAGCTCAAACAGACTGACGAGAGATACCCTTAGTCAATTATTTTTCTGTCCTTGCAAAAGAAAGGCACTAATCTGGCCTCTCAGCAGAACGAGTAATGCAAATATAACACCTATACTAGAAATTGAAACCACTGTTTTCACATTCCCAGTGCAAACTTCGGATCATCTGGCACTGGGACAAGTGACCCACTTCCAGAACAAGCCTCAGAACCTACAGGGTCACTATTAACCCTGGTCTTCAGCATCTGACCTCATTTCCCACCGGCAACCTCACCCAAGTTAGAGCCCTCAGCAGAGGCATTTTACAGCATCTTCTGTTTGTGCCTCTCCTACTCCACATCAGCCACGCCAGCACATGCTGCCAAGAAATGGATGGTAACAACATGCCTTAAACATGAGAGGCACAAGGTCACCAGCTCCTCAGCCTGACCCAGGCACAGCTCCCATAGGGGAAGCCAAAACACTGGAAAATTTAGCAACAGGAAAGCAAAACAGATCCAGTGTCATTCCACTGCATTCCAAACACATGACACCAAAGCCAACTGCTGCCTCCTGCAGTACTCACGTCGCTGGGGCTGAGGTTCCCAAGACCGTTGTCCTGCTCAGAATCCCTGCCGGACTCGTGGCCCTGGGAGGAGCGGGGGTGGGAGGGATGGATCCAGATCTCCAGCCGCGTGGCATCATCTCCAACTTGTCGCAATGTGGACTTCTTGCCCTTCCCCCAGCGGCTGGGGCTCAGATCCAGCACCTGATGTTTCCTCTGCTCCATCTGCTCAGCCTGGGCAGACAGGACAGATTTGGATCACCCAGGGAATCAAAGTTCAGGAAAAGTGCGTAATTCCGTTTATATGGAGAAATTAGCCCTCCTCCCTGCTTCAGAACCACAGTAACTCATTGACAGGTCCAGAATTTGGTTTCTGAGACTACATGACAGTGCAGGGGAGAGGTTTTCAACTCCAACTGCCCTGCAACAAGAAAAGCTGTGTCCAGTCCTAGCCAATGTGCTCTATCTTTGACTTGGGGTGACCCTCTGGGGCACAAAGGGACTGCAGCCCCTCTTGTCCACCTCCATAGGTGTGGGGAACCTATGGGATAAGGTAGTGATCATGCTGGATGCCAAGGCCATGCTGCAAACCACAGCAACCTGCAGTCCTTGCTCAGCTTGGCTGTTTTACAGTTTGTGACCCAGAAACAAGGGATTCACTAGCCCAAACAACCCCAAAAGCACTCTGAGGAGAGGCAGGATGGACACCATCATTCTGAAGGTTGCCCCTCTCATCTGACTCCCAACATGGAATTTCCTAGAAGCAGGTAAGCGGTGATTCCAAGTCCAAAAGCCACCATCACCCTCCTCTCTGGATCACAGCTCTCCAGCACAGGACAGTTAGCACAGGCAGCTGCAGCATCCCACAGCCCAGCTCCAAGACTCACCTTGCGTTTTGTCTCTTCAAACAGACTCATGAGGCTCTCCTTGGCTGTGAGGATGGGGTTGCTAGCAGCCAGGCTGCGCATGTAATAGTAGACAGCATCCAGCTTTCTCCTCTGCAAAAACACAACCAGACTCAGAGCTGCCACTCGCTCTGGGGCATTCAAAGCCAAGCTCCCACATACTTTGTCTTCCCTGTCCCTCAGTACACACACCCTCACTCTTCACGCTGCCTGGGACAGACAGACTTGCTGACAAACACTGTGATAAGTAGGACCTTGAACTCTTTACCCATATCCACAGCTACCTACAATGACCAGCACAAAGCACAAGCCCATTGCCAGGGTTAGGGAGTGCAGATGACACCACAGCCTGAGGACTCGCCTACTCTAAGTCCCGAGGCTTCTACAGAAGCCATCAACCCGGAGGCTCACACAGAACAGTCTCTCACCAGACACCATGGTAAAGGGCAAAGGTATAACTATTGAATTCCTGACAATTCAAGAAATAACTCTTTTCAACATTACAATGAATATGGAAACAACTCCACATGAGTTTTACAAAGAGCAGAGAGGCCCAGGAAAACTGGAGGGTTTGCCAGACTCCTGCCAGTGCTGGGGGCAGGACTCCCCCCTCATTTCAGCCTGCTGCTGGGCTAATCCTCTCACACTTGAGCAACTTCTCAGCATCTTTTCTCCCACAGGGAATACTGTGATAAGGCACCTTCGAAGCCTTTATGCTACCAAGACACACAGCCATTTAGCATTTTGCACACAAACCTCCATGAAGGGCGGGACACTTTGCTGCTGTAAGACCCACACAGGGAGTCAGACAGGTCATTCCCAGCCATGAAGAAATCATGCTTCTGAACTGTGCAGTTCTGAACTGCTCTGCTTTAAACCAGCATCTTTCAGTGTTGGCAGATCCCTACAGATCCCTCTGTCCCAACCTGATGTTTCCATTATCTGCTGTCACATCTTCCTTAACTAAGTTTTCCTGCTGGAGTAGCCAGCAAAACAGAAACCTAAGGAAGTTGCTTAGACCAGTGCCCACAGGTTCAATGAAGACATGGCAAACAGAAACAGCATCCTCATGACAGCACAGCCTTGAGCACAAAAATCTCATGCAAAATTTTAAATACAACCCACTTTTAAAACATTCGCACTCTCAACAGCCCACAGAACAGTCCCCAAAATGCCGACAGCCTGAGGGAGTAGCATGTATCTAACAAAGCTGCCTGAAGACACAGCAGCTGGAATCCACACAGCACATCCTGCTTCAGCTTTTTTCTTTTTTTTTTTAAAAATTCATCTGGGACCACTGCCCTAAACAATGCCTTTCTCCACCAGATGGAAGCTCACAGCCATCCCAGAGGCTCTCCCTATGCTTGCTACATCCTTGATGAGCATCTTACCGTGTAGATGGCCAGAAGCGCCAGCTGGTTGTACGGGCGGCCGTTTTTGGGAGCAATTTGCTGAGCCTTCAGGTACCAGCTGAGGAAGGGAAGAACCAGAGAGAAAGATTTACTGAAAGGACATCAGGTTGCCTTCCTTGCTGTTAAGGGTGCAGAATTCCCCTCGCAGCGCAGCGTTGGCAGTCCTGCGGGGAACAGGCCCTTTGCACAAGTGCCCTCTGCCTGCAAGAGCGCGCACAGGCAGCAAGCCTGCGCCTGGCCTGGAGAGACAGTTGGGGCACAGGACAAGAGACAGGGCAGATACAGCTGCAGAAAGAAATGTTCTTGGCTCAGCTGGAAGAGAAGTGTTTAGTCAGAGCCAGCAGGTGCTGTCCCCTGTGCAGCCTCAAGCACAGAGAACAGGCTATTCAAGGAACGTTTCTTTCTTAGTCCCCTTTTTAGCTCCAGAGCAGCTGGGACCAAACCCTCCACGTTCCTTAGCTCGTTCCCCATATATTTTCAAGATACCTAATCATCCCAAGAGGTATCCATTCAGTGGCAGTCCATTCATCCCTCCAATTCTCCTCTCTATTTTCCCTTAATTGTGTTATCCCCTCTCCAGCTTTCATCAGGCCACACGGATCCATCAACAGTGTTCAGACACATCATGAACCTGCTATGTTCCCCCCAGCCTCCCTGAGATATCAGCAAACTCCACAATGTCCACAGACCCCAAAATCAGTAGTTTTCCCTGCCCTGTTCTCCAAACCTCCATAGATTTTAGTGCTCCATACCCCATGCTGGGCTCACTTGCCCCCCACCCCACCCTCAAGTCTTTGCTCCAGAAAAAACATCAGAAAAACAAGAGTGACAGGAAACAACAAGTACCAGTAACTCCTGATGCAGTCAGAACATATGGACACATATGGGAACCTCTCCTAGCTGAAAAGCTACCACAAAATACAACAGCCATTCTGCCAGCCTCAACAGCATAAACCCTCCCTGCTGCAGGATCAGCACAGGACAACTTCCACACTAGACAGCTGGAGGACGACTAGATCTGCTGGCTTGCTTTCCAGGACAGCAAAACAGTCTAGAGATCTTTCAGCTTCACAGGACTGCAGTACAATAAAGAGGAGTGGAAAGATTTCTTTGGCTAGAGGCAAATTTAAGCATGAAATGAGATACATCCCTTGTAGACAGAGGAAAAGCTGAACTCAGCGCTGCAGTGAAGAACACAATACCTGCGTGCCTTTCCGTAGTTTGTGGTGTCGTTTGCTTGTTCTCTGTATCGGCAAATGTCCCCTTGACAAATCATACACCTCTGGGCACTGATCAGTGCATACTTCACCTGGAAAGAAGCATTCAGAACATCATGTGGGACCTGCACAGCCCTGGCTCACCTGCAGACCCAGCGAGCACACAGGGACTGCACAGATCTAAGAGGAGGTCGCTGACACACTGAAGGTCTTACAAAAGGGCAGCAGAATGAAATGACAAGGCTTCATGGCACTGGTTCAGCATTCGTAGGGGCAAGCCAATCCCCTAAACACCTCCTCTCTTACAACAATGTCCCATCTCTCTCCAGAGGAGAGTTGTTCAGTCCGTGACCAATTTGAGGACAGCTGTTAGACAAACACATCTCTGGGAATGGAGACTAAAAGATGCTTTCCCAGCTGTCCCTTGCAGCTGCTCACAGCTCAGGGCAACACGCTGTCAGGTATCAGGGAGGGAGTGCAACTGTTAGCTTTTCTTGTTCATTATTCTGGATTCCATGGACTGAAATAAGAGATGTTCAATATCTAAGGCAAAGCCAGGGCACTTTTGGACACTTCTTTTCTTTTATTAGCCCTGGTCACAGAGCTGGTTCTTTGCAAAGGAAGCTAAGAAATGTTAATGCACCAGAATTGGTTCAACAAGTTCTCTAGCAGCTCAGAAAGAGTCCCTACAAACGTACTGACATCTGTTCAGAGTACAGCTGCCTACCTCTTGGCAAGGGCAGCACGCTGAGTTCAGCATGTGCCATACGATTCACAGGATGAGAAGTCTCCAGGAGAAAGCCAACCTACCATTTTCCTCAGAGGCTTACTGCGGATGGCCATCCCGTCCATATAGTCCTCTAGCTTGAACTGGTACGACACCTGCAGCTTTTGGAGTAGGCCATCAAAAAAAGAAGTGCCCTGCAAAACACACACACACTTGGATGTTACAATCTTTCTGACGACAAGCATAAAATCACCACGCCATCACTGACACATGTAAGAAAGAAGGTCCCTCTCCCTCAGGTTTGGGCTGTTTCTCTTCAGAAAACAACAAGGAAGTCAGGGGATCTCCAGCCTCAGAGGTTTTCAAGACTGAGCTAGACAAAACCAAGACTGACCTGATCTAGGATTTGAGAAGTCCTGCTTGGAGCAGGAGGTTGGACTAAAGCCCTCCAGCAGTCCCTTCCCACTAACCTAATTCTATAAAACACATCCTCTCAGATCTGTCAGCCTACCTTCTACAAAGAGTAAACTGAGCTGCAGTTTAACGGAATGAATTCTAAGCAAATTTGATAAAGATGGCACAAACACCTCCAAGAATGCTTCTGTTTATTTCCATTTCAGGGCATTTATTTCATTTTAGCTTAAATCAACTTCTAATTAACATAAACCACACCAAAACAAGCCTGGTTTAAATTATAACAAATGCCCACCTGGACCTACACCTGCAACACTAAACCATAAACTGTCTGAGCATTCTCCTTGCACAAGGATGGCCTAAGGCACACAGAGATACGAACAGGATCAAGAAGGCTAGCTGGCCAGTTACACCATCCCATTCTAAACATCGGCCAATCCTGCCCAAAGGTTTAAGGAGTTTGGGGATGTTTTTCTCTTCTTACCTCATCTAGAAGCTGGAGCAGTTTGTTCCGAATTTCTTGGGCATTTTCCCCCTGAGGGTCCTTGAGGAGCTGTCGGAATTTCTCAATCACCTGGTAAAACGCATTTTTCCACAGCAACTGGTCCACATTCTGGGTATCAGAGAACTCAATATCCATCAGGATGCACCATTCATACAGCTGCAGCATCTCCACCCTACAGCAAAACACAATTTGTGGTCAATACAACAGCAACTGCCCAGCCTGGGCCTGAGCTGCCAGGAAACATGTGCTGAGCCACCCGCTGCTTTCATCCAGCAAGCACGAGATGTCAGCAGTTCAGCTGGCTCACACGCTATGGCAAATTGATGCTTCCACACACGTCCCAGAGGGAGATGGGAGCTGTTGCAATCAAACACCCTTCCTGCTCCAAGAGGGCAAATCTGAAAGGACCCTCTCCCTTGCATCAGAACGGATCAGGGTCTGGCAAAGAGCAAGGAGCTCTGCTACAGTTCTGCCACCGGGAACAGCAAGGCACAAGCACCTCCTGATACTAACACAGAGAAAGTGTGCAGTGCCAGGCTCTGCTCCTGAGCACAGAGTCTGGCTACTACAGGCCAGGAACAAACACGCAAAGAACCAGAGGGCACAAGACGTCTTGCCATTACAATGATGCCCACCTCCCTTCTATCCAACCAAAATACACAGCAGAAACAGAGACCCCGCTTCCTCAAAAACAAATGAGAGCTGGAAACATCCACACCTAAAGGAAAGAAAGCCTGGGAGTCCCCAGAAATCATACTCCCTTCGCCAGCTACCTACAGCCTTGCCTGGACACTGCAGCAGAATTCCTCCCCTGAATTTAATAAAATAGTTGCAAGCTAAAAACAGCTCTGTGTATGTGGGGCACATTTATGGTAAAGGGGATCCTCAGGTGTTAGCGCCCTGGCAGCCTTATCCCTTATAATGGTTTAAGCCCTACAAAAAACAGCAAACAGCGTAGATGGTAAAGCCTGGAGCAAAGCCAGATGGCAATGCCTGTAAGAGCCTGACAGAATAAGAGAAGGATGCTGGCAGGTTCCTGTGCAAAGCACAGAACATGGTTCTGCTGTCCTCCCCCAGGCAGTCCCCAAACCCTGCGCACACACGCTTGGACAGCACAAACACCAACCAAGAGAATCAGATGTTTCTGCAGACAGACATCTGATAAGCAGCACCTGCGTTCAAGAGCCCCAACGCAGCTCCGCAGACAGGCTGGCAGCACCCTCGGACACAGGCAGGACACACAGCGAGACGGAGGGACGCTGATGGCAGGGACAGGGCCAACTATGCCTACGCTCCCAGGGCAGGGCGGGCTTCACACAGGCCACAGCAGCACTGCACAGTCTTTCCTCTCCCTCCAGACAACAGCTCTGAGTGACCTTGACACCTTGAGAAAACCTGAAACTTCCAGGGCTGCTTCAAGAGCAGACATCCCACCCCGTGGTCTATAGCACAAGTCCCCGAAACACAAAACAAGCCCTGAAACGAGCTCACCTGCTAGATATGCTGCCAGTCAGCTCTGAAAATAAAGTCTCCAGAGAAGCCCTGGAGACACGGAGGTCACAAGTAAATGTTAAAGATGCCAAGTAGAAACTTGCTACAGCCATGTTAACTACCCTCCAGAGCACCGGTGTCACTTCCCTCTCGCTAGCTGGCGTCACCAGGCCAGTCCCACTGGACCGCCCTGTGTCACAGGGTTGAGCGGTGTCAAGAACAAAACTACCCAGCGCTGGAGAGGCTGCGACACAGCGGGAACCCACGAACGCCGCGCGAGGGCAAGCCAGCAGTCACCACCCCTGAAGCCCACAACGCAAATTAGACAGCACGTAACCGAGGACAGGTAAGAAAGCAGAAGTCCACCAGCAACTACTGAAAGTATGAGAGCACTGGAACTGAGAGAGATCAGCTCCAGCAAGAGCAAGCAGAACCCAAGAGCCACAGTGGGTGCTCGTCTGCTCTTCTGCGTCCCTGCAATAGAGCAAAGCATTCCACAACCACAAGAAGCCACAGCTTAGCTCCCAGCCCAGGCAAATGATATCTTCACCCACAGTTTCCTTCTGATACCCACACACAACTGGCACATGACGAACAGCCCAAGCACATCAAAAGCTAGTGAGCCACTGCTCCATCCCCCAGTCTGAGACACTGACATCTCCAGTATACCAGATCCCCAAGGACACACCATTCTCCGGATAACATTTTTGGTAGTTCACCCTGGAAATGACTCGGTCACACACCCCTCTACAGCACAGCCACAAACCTCAGCTGAGCCATCTTCTCCAGCCCCTCCGGGCTGATGCGGTCTCTGGAAAGCAGATTGCTGAGCTGCTGCTCCTGGTTCCCAGCCTCACGGAGGAGTTTGCTGAGCTCCTGCTGCTTCATGTTCCGCATCTGCTGCTCCATTTTGGGACTCAGAGGAGTTGGGGGGAGTGGGCCGCACATATACTGCCCTGCCTGGCTGGGGTACCAAGGGTAATAGGCTCCTGGGTACACACCATTGCTTGGACCCATAGGATACTGCAGGGAGTACCCACCATATGGATACTGGGGCCCTTGACCAGAGGCCCGAGGGTAATAGTAGGGGTTGTCGGAGTTCTGGAACTTATAGTAGGATGTCTGGGCCTGGCGGGCTTCTCCCCAGGAGGTGGGGCTCACTTCATCATCTGTGTCTAGAAAATGAAGCTGAGCGGTCTGGCTCTTCGGGGTGGGTTTTTGGTCCGGGTTATTTGGGTCCCACAGCCTGCGAGCAGTGCCACCTCGGCCCCTGCTTCGGGGGCCTTTACCCCCAGCCCCAGTGAGCAGGAGCCTGGGCCCAGGGTGACTAGGTTCAGGGGAGCCCGCGGTGCTGGCAGAGAGGTCTGTGTTGGCAGGCAGGAACAGAATCCCACGGCCCTTCCCTTGAGGCTCTCTGCTCTGGCTCCTCACCGCCTTCAAGGGCTTTTTTTTATCTGTGTCTGCCAGACTGATATCCCTGTTCATAGTCTTGCTGTCAAATGTGACTCGAAAGGGTCCCTTGACTTCCCTGCCGTTGCTGCTCCATTCGCTCTCACTCCTAGAAGCTCGACTCTGCCCTGAGTGCTTTTTCTTGTCCAAATTCCTGCTGGAGACATATGCTTCTGCCTCATCAATTCTGTCATCGTCCAAGGAGTCAGTGGAGGACGTAGAGAGCTGCTTCCTAGGACGTATTCTTTCTCTGGCACGCTCCTGACGCCTCTCCACTCCATCCATGAGCGGGGCTTCATCCACACTGTTGTTGCTTCCGGCTGAGCTTGTGCTGCAGGTGCGGTACCGGCTCCGCCGCTTGTCCGTGTAGGAGTACCATTTGGCAGAGCCCAGCTTCTCCTGCATCACCTCGTCGCTTGTTCTCCTTACCCTGTCGCTTCGCTCTATTTGTCTTCCTTTTTCTCCCCTTGAGGCTTTCACTCCTTCCCCTGCCTGGCTCCCCTCTCTATCCTCCTTGCTTGATCTCGTTTTCCTGTTACTGTCTTTTCCAGTACCTTTCTCAGCCTCTTCATCTCTCCCGACTTTCAGCTGCTCCATCTTGCTGGTGACCTCCTCGGTAGCTGACCGCAGGGACAGTTCTTTAGCAGCTGAATGCAGGCGTTTCCCAGGCTGGTAGATCTGCTGGTCCGGCTTCTTGGTTCTCCTGGTGGTCTTGGGACACCACTCATCTGGAGTGGGCTGCTTAGACAAGCTCTCCTGGATCTGAAGACCATCTTTAGTGTCTGTCTCTTCATCTTCCTCCAAAGGACCATTCTGCTTGGGGCTATCACCTTTGCCGAAATCCTCCATGACTGGAGCCCCTCCTCCCAAAGAGCCCTTGTCACCGAGACTCTCCTCCTTGCCCTCCTCAGCTCTGCTCCTCTCCTCCGAGGCCTCGTGCTTTGGTGGCACAAGTTTGCTCCTCAGTCGGGAGAGGCCAGGCTTGTAAATCTCCAGGTCTGGGCGCCTGTTGTCTTTGCGATGCCTCGGCTCCTTCACGTCCTTTATGTTTTCTGGAGAAAAATAGGCAGAATAAAGTTATTCCCACCACAAACCTGCCAGGGTTAAAAAAATATCATGACAAATACTCAAGGAGAAATATTAAGTAAAGACAAAGGGCCTATTACCCTCAGGGCAGGTCCAAGAGGACAGATCTGAAAATCCCTGTCAAGGTTTACAGGAAATCACACAGTAAGAGTAGAATATGAGAAAGTATAATGAAGCTGCCCAAATCCTTGGCCTGATTCACTTCGAAAACACATCCTGCAACAGGTTTTGCCTCAAAGCACCAACAAGCTGAGATCACACACAACGCAAGACCTGAGCACACATATTCAAGCACCAGGCATAACGTTTTCACGTTACAGGTCTCAGGAGGAGTTGCCTGCCTGCCGCTGGTGCAGGAGCCTTTCTATCTGAAGATGCTGCCTTCTCTACCAGCCCCCCTGCTCTGCCAACAGATCGTTTTGAGTCAAAGATACGTTTCCCTCACCTGCTCACAACTCATTAATGTTTCTCTCCTCCTCTCTGTAACTGTACTCACACAAAAACTCATTACAGAACACACCATAATTAAACATTTCACCAAAGCTGGGCAGTTACGTGCTGCATTTTCTCAACTTCTTCCTCCCGTCAGGAACTTGCCCCAGCCTGTACCACCACACCTCAGCCACGTGAAGGCCACCACTATCAGGGGCTCGGCCCTGGCGGTGGCAGAAAGGTTCCTGAGGGGGCAGGGACCGACCTGACCTCGGGGCAGGCCCTACAGCCTCCGTTCTCTATGTACTCTCAGACCGGGGACAAACGTGTCCCCAGCCGGGTGGTGCAGCCGAGCTGAGGGGAGGGGGAAGGCCCAAACAGCGGCTCCCTGCTCCCGATGTTTCTCATCAAGTACAAGGACTGGCTCCATTGTGTAAGCTCCATCTTTTGTGGCTCTATTGTGTAAGCCTCATAGGATCCAGGCCTTGCTAACGACTTCACCATTGAAGAGGTGATAAGGGATTGATAAGAGGGGAGCATCCTGCCCCAGAAGGCACCAGGAGCTGGATGATTACCTAAAAAGCATGACCTGTGGAAACTAGGGGAGAAGCAAAGGCAGTGGGGGGAGATCGCAACCACAGATTCAATTCAAGACCAAAAAACTTGCCGCCCCCCCCCTACACACACACACACACCTGCAAGGAGCATGCGTGCTAATTTACACAGCAAGCGAGGCTAATTTAAATATAGCTATCCAATAGCAAGTGGAATGGTAATTACGGAGCAACGAGTGTAAACTTAAGATAGGTTTTTACTAATCATGTAACAGGAGAAATAAGCTATAGCTCCTTCGTGTGGCGTGCTAGCTTTGTGGAATTAGCCCCCAGCACCCATCTTTGCGCTACCAGGGAATAAACGGATATCTCGGCTCTGGGTGCGAGCCCGACTGTTGCACACCGGGTGACGAACCCCGTTTGAGGGACACCACCACCGCCGCCCCGCCGGTCCCTGCCACCCCCTCACCTCGTCCGCCGCCCGCCGCAGCGCAGGCCTGCGCCGCCACCATGTCCCGCAGCTCGGCGGCCGAGACACGGACGCGCTCTAGCCCCTCCGCCATCTTCCCTCCGCCGGGGGGGCTGGTGGGGAGGGGGGGGAACGGACAAACGGACGGCGGCCGCGCAGGGCCAAAAAGCCGCCGCCGCGAGCATGCGCGTTCGCGCCGCGTAGGGTTAACGTCGCCACGGCGCGCATGCGCGTCCCCCCGCGGGCAGCGCGCGGCCCACGCCGCCGTGCGCATGTGCGTTCGGGCCACGCAGCGCCCAGCCCATGGCCGCACCGCCTCACCTGGCGCTGCGCGATGTGCGGGCGGCCGAGGGGCGGCTCCGCGGCCGGCTGCCCCGCACGCCGCTGCTCACCAGCGGGGGCCTGGACCGCCTGGCCGGCCGACGGCTGCTCTTCAAGTGCGAGCTCTTCCAGAAGACCGGTTCCTTCAAGGTGCGCGGGGACGGCGGCACGGCCTGTCCCTTCTTCCACCGGAGAAACTCACTTCCCGCCGGCAGCTCCCAGCCCTCGAAGCAGACGTGGCTTCTGCCACCCTGCACGGGGCTGAAGCGCTTCCCAGGGCACAGGGGAGGCTCCAAGGAAGAAGATTCCCCACCTGCACGCTGGGCAGTGGCACTGAGGGGGCTGCGCTCTCCTTCCAGATCCGCGGTGCCCTGAACGCAGTCAGGAGCCTCGTTGAGGAAAGCGAGCGCGATGGAGCAGAGCTGCCCCGGGCTGTCGTGACACACAGCAGTGGGAATCACGGGCAGGCGCTCGCCTGTGCTGCCCAGGCCGAAGGTAACACGTACCCAACACGAAGGTTGCAGCCCCAGCCCCGGGCCAGGGGTAAATGCAGAGCTGGTTCCTAGGCAGAGGCTCTGCCAGTCCTGGAGATAAGCAGGGCTGTCCCTCTCCTGAACATGTGCAGAAGCTGGCATAGGCAAGACAGAGCCTGCTCCTGCAGCGCTAACTGGCTCCTTGCAGCTTTCTGGCTGTTGGATTTGCCTCCTCTTTTGTCACACAGGGATTCCTGCCTATGTCGTGGTGCCCCGGACAGCCCCGCACTGTAAGCAAGCCGCCATCCGCACCTACGGTGCCACGCTGGTGCCGTGCGAGCCCAGCGACAAGGTAAGGCACAGGGGAGAGCGGCCAGGGACAGGGCCCTGCCAGACTGAGATGTGACCATCTGCGCTTTCCCTTAGTCCAGAGCCGAGACAGCATCTCGTGTAGTCCAGGAGACAGGAGGAGTCATGGTGCACCCCAACCAGGAGCCGGCAGTGATCGCGGGGCAAGGTACAATCGGCCTGGAGGTGTTGGAGCAGGTGAGTTCTGCTCCTTGTAGGGAGGGGCACAGCAAAAAGGTGTACCCGAGGTCCCAGAAGCACTCACGCTTCCTTTTCTGCACAGGCCCCCGAAGTAAATGCAGTGGTGGTTCCTGTTGGAGGCGGAGGAATGATTGCAGGAATAGCAGTTGCCATCAAGGTAGGCAACAGCTCATCCAGGAAACAGTGGCTGCATCTCCCTGAGGGAAGAGCAGGGCTCCCAGGACAGGCAGCACCTTTTCTGTTTAGAAACTGAGAGACCCTGCTGTGACAATCTCTGGGTGCCTGGGCTCTGCACAGCAGCAGTGCCTGCTTAGCCCGCTGGGCACGGACAGGCACACACTAGTCTCAACCAAGCGGCTCCTTCTCTGCGCAGGCTCTGAGACCAGATGTGAAAGTGTTTGCTGCCGAGCCACGCAACGCCGATGACTGTTACCAGTCCAAGGTGAGAGGGGAACTGACCCCCAACCTTCACCCACCGGATACCATCGCAGATGCAGTTAAAACCAGCATTGGACCAAACACATGGCCCATCATCAGGGATTTGGTTGATGACGTCCTGACGGTCTCAGAGGAAGAAATCAAGGTAAAAGCTCCCGGCTGCCTTCTCACGGTAGCTGCCAGGAGGCAGCTGCCTCCATCCATGCTCTGCCCTTCCATTCTCACCCTTCCACTCTCCCAGGGCAGCACAGGCCCCTGCACACCACTGCAGCTGTGCAACACCCACAGTGTCTCCAGCTGGAAAGGGCTGGCGGAAGCTCTGCTCTCCCTTCCCAGAGCGCTGCAGAGAGATGTGCACACACAATGCCCTCCGCAGCCCCGGAGCAGCCTGTACTTGCTGCTGGGATGACAGCTGGTGTTCTGTCCCAACAGCGAGCCACGCGGCTGGTGTGGGAAAGGATGAAGCTGCTGATTGAGCCAACAGCGGGCGTGGGAGTGGCGGCCGTGCTCTCGGAGCAGTTCCAGGCAGTCCCCCGGGACGTGGAGAACGTTTGCATCGTGCTGTGTGGGGGAAACGTGGACCTGAGCTCCCTGACCTGGCTCACAGACCTCCCTGGGAAAGCGGAATGAGAACAGAGCGGTGTCTCAAGCAACGGAAACCTCATTCTGAATTTGTAGGGTCTAGTTTGTGCACTACTAAAAACAGATGAACAACCCCAAACGTTCAAAAGTTTGTGTGGAGGGACAAGGGATGCTGGCATTAGTCTCTACAGCACAGAGTCACTTGGTTCCACAGTAAAGGGTTGTTAGTGGGGGGTCTGGAAACAAAGCACAGTCTGTTCTCCCCAACTGCCCTGCTCTGGGACAGGCCTCCAGTGAGCTGCACTCACTCTCCCCAGCTGCTACTTGGCCTTTCTTAGCGTCACAGTAACTTCCAGCAAACTCTTGCCCTTGATACAGCAAAATTCTCACACACACCGCTGTGGCAGGGCACATGGAAAAGACAACAGCCTGAGTGGGCCAAGGGGTTCACTAGACAAGGGGTGCACACAGCCCCCTTTGGCCTCCACAGCTGGCTGCCACCACCAAGACAGAGGCACCGAGATATTTTTGAAAACATTTTCCATTAAAATAAATAGCTATAGCTGATACCTGAACAGCAGCTGGTGAGACAACTGCCCCTGTACAGACCCCAGCAGTAATACGTCCAAGATACCGGTGCTGCCCTCACGGCACACGGGCTGAGAACAGCATCCAGGGAAAACTGCCACACTGGAGACTTACTCCATTTCCACCTCCTGCACTGGCAGCGCGCTCTCGCTCCTCACCCACGGCACGGGCTCTGGAACGTGAGGGTCATAAGTCCATTTAGGAAAGACTCTCTTGTAGAGGTTCAGCAGTACCGTGTCCTGGGACTTGAGCTGTCCATCGAAATGGCACTTCATGTGACCATGGGTCCCTAGGCAGAGAGCAGAAGAGGTCATTAGCTGTTTCTCCCGCCCAGGAGGTCCACATCCTGCCCAGCATCAGAGATAAATATCAAATCAAACCTACCCAATGGCTCCTTGATGTGTCCTCTACGACCCCACTTTGTCCTCAGCTCCACTGGCTTGAACCACATCACATCCTCTGGAGATCAAAACATGAAACAGGTAAAAAACAGGCTTTTCTGTACCAACACAACTGCTCCCGCAGGGACAGGAGTTCTGCTTCCAGGTCCCCTCTTCCCACCACACCGAGACGAGCCGTACCTCTGTTAAAGAACATGTATCGCACGACAGCTGTCCTGGTAAAGATTTTGAAAGGATGGCCACTGAGCACCAGCCGCTTGATGACAATTCTGTCTGGGTCCACGGAAAGCAGAGAACCTGTGGCGATGAGGTCATGCATTCCTGCAAGGCAGAGTCACTAGCACACGGGACAGCGCCACAGAAGGCGCCTCCATCACCTCTTCCCCCACCACAACCCCTTTCCCCAAATGGTGCCAGACCCAGAGCAACCCCACAGCAGGGACAGACAAAGGTGCCAGTAATTACGGGGTTAGAAATGTGTTAATCTCCTCAAACAACATGAAGGAGACAGCTTTTTCAAGTCATACTTCCTAGATAGATGCACTTTTAAGTGGGGTATGGGAATGGCCTGCTAATGTTTGTTTCCCAGACACCACCTCCTCAGCAGTTACAAACTTACCGTTACTTCTCTGTTTAAAAAGAAGCACTGAGGCAGGAGGGAAAGTGATGGGAGCGTAAACAGTCACCACCAGGGTAGCATCCGGGCGCAGGAAACGCTCCAGCTTGTGCTTATCAGCTAGGACAGAACAGCAACGATCAAGTTCAGGCCAACAGCATTCCTCAGAGCTCTGGGAAGCCCCATTGAGCCCATTTGTCCCTGGCAAACAGGCTCTGTGCTTTAGGAAAACGGGTGACATACATCCCTCCTCTGCTGGCAGAGTATCTGGGAACAAAGGTGATCCTCTGAGCTACCAGCTCACTGCGTGGAGCCTGCCACCGCCTTGCCCAGAGCAGCAAGCCACCTTGCCTAAGCCCTTCCACTCTCCACTATTTAGGGCCTTCCCTGGAAGCCTCAGAGCCTAGGAGTGAGTCTTCAGAAGAGTCCTTCAGCCAGGTTCAGACACCACGGCTAAAACATCACAGGCTTCCTGCCCTAGAAAACCCCAGCCCCACCTCCTGGCATGCCCATGCCCACCCCACCAGTCCCTCACAAACCTGAGGTGTGCTGGGAGAATAGGGGGGATGCTCGGAAGCGTCTGAACCCACAGTGAAAGATCAGCTCCTCCTTTGCCCTCACCGGCTCGCTGTTACTCGGATGCCGACGCACCAGGAAATTCAACACGGACATCTGCAAGAGAGGCAGCACTGTGAGGGGCGGACAGCAGGGCTTGGCAGGTGATGGCAGACAGAGCAGAAAGCAATGGGATGTTGCAGCAGAGATGAATGCCCTTGACAACAGCTACCCAAAGGACTGCTGGTCACCAATGCAGACACCTCAGCCAGGCTCAGACACTCTAGCCTAAACACTCCTGGCAGCTTCAGCCTGCTCTGACCAAAGGGAAGGCCCTATTTTGAAATGCAAGCAATGCGGGGAGATTTCAGCCCAAACTCTCTGCAGCCAGAACCTCTCCAAGCCATGCAGCCTGAGGGAATCAGACAAGGAGCTGCACACCTAGAAGGTATCAGCAGGGCCACACTTAATCACCTTTTGTTCGTGAGGAAGCAGCGAGAACAGGACTAGGGGCTTTCCTTCTTTGAAGCTCTCCATCACCGAGACGGGGACATTGCAGATGTGAAGTGTAACATACCAGCCAACCTGCCAAAAAGAGAGGATCAGTTGTGAATACTTCTCTCAACAGTCACAAGTAACATGTGCCTGGGTTAGAGAGGGAATCCAGGAGAACAATTATCATCTGAACTCATGGTTTCATGAGTTCATGAACCAGCTGGCTGAAGAGATCCACCCAGCCACCAACCCAGCAAGTCTTTCCTACTAGGAGCAAGGGAACACAGCAGGGGAATTGATCAGCAAGAGAAGAGGGAGCTACCGAGGCTCCTTCAGTCTCCTCTTTCTGTATTTGCCGGAAGAGGTGCTTTCTCGTTCGGGAGAAGTCCTGGAACTGGAAAATCCTGGCATAATCCCTTGGGAGATTCTCTTTGGGGTCCCATGGAGAAGTCCGGAAGCTCTTCAGCCCCCTGTACTTCTGGAACCTAGAGAACAGAGAACAGGAAAGACTAACTACTTCACCAGTCAAGGGGTGTGGGCAGCACCTTCTGTGGTCTGCAGGGACTCACTCCTTCAGAGAGGGCAAAGGGAGCAAATCAAATGTTGGCTCTTCATACAGAGAGAACTAGAAACAGCAGACAAGTCCCCAAACAACCTGCCCTTGCATCAGGGCTCTGCCATCCTCCTCTCTCTCCCAGGTCAGGACGCAGCTCTCCCCGCCACGGGGAGCTTTCCAGACCCAACCAATGGCTCCCCCAACTAGTGCCTTCCCTGGAAGCCTCAGAGCCTAGGAGTGAGTCTTCAGAAGAGTCCTTCAGCCAGGTTCAGACACCACGGCTAAGACATCACAGGCTTCCTGCCCTATCTCACCAAACTAGACAGAAAAGCACCTTCCAGCTCCTCTCCCAGCAAAGCATCCTGTTTCTTACCGAACTCTGGCAGGTATGTCACGTGGCGTGTCCACCTCATCTGGAAACATTTCATCCATTCTCTCCTGTTTGTATCTCTCCAGCATCTGTTCATCTTCCTCCACCTTCTCATCGTACTGGTCATCCCGCAAGCACTCAGAAATGGTCATAGTCTCACACTCCTCCTCTGCAGGTTCCTCTTCCTCCTCGCTGCTTTCCCCCTCCTGACACACAGGACAGCACAGAGCCCATGAGCACAGACGCTCTGTTGATGCTCCTGCAGCACTGCAAACCCTGCGTGTACTCGCACCGTGTGAATCGTGCCCCAAGCTACACCACACTCCCTCATTTCAGTATCTAACAGGTCAAAGAAACAACATGATACACGTGAGGGATTTAACAATGGAAATCCAGGTGAGTCCTGGCTCTGTGTTGTACCCTTGCATGGAGCAAGCCGGAAGGACAGGATTGTCTCAGAATACGCAATAATGCCCTGGAGACCACTTGCAGTATCAGCTCTTGAAGTACCTGGGAAACTGCCTCTTCCATCATATCATCATCGATGTCATCATCTTCATCACCATCCTTCTCACTGCCGCCTTCTCCATCATCCACAATCCAGGCAGCCTGGTACTTGGATGTGCCTTTGGGGACCTTCACCACCCTCCTGTTTTCCTTCAGAGAAGCTGTAGGGTTCCCACCAATGGTTAATACAGGAACAATTCTCCTTTGCCATTTACACATTTACACCAGGAGAGCCAAGATCAGCTCTAGACCAGAATCGCTGTTTCCCACCACAGAATTTGCCAGGGCCCAGAAAAGGCAGCTAAAATGTAACCCTGCTAACTGCCAGGCAAACCAGGCAGCCTGCTCGTCAGGTGATAGGACTAGGAATAGAAGTCCCAGGCACCCAGCTAGCATGTTTCCTCACAGCCATCCTCAGCCATTCCAGTGACAGAGGGTTTCTAACAACCGTCTTAACAGGGACAAGGTAAAGGTACAGAAGTATCGCTGCTACTCACCCTCTGCTTCTTGTAATTCTTCTTCAGTAGGCCAAGTCTGCTCCCCTTCCATGGGATCAGGAACCACTTCTGACTGCAAAGACTCCTGCTTGCTTGGATCTGCCTTCATCAGGACCTTAACATCTTCCTCCATCTCATCGGTACCATTTATAGAGTCATCCTGAAGGCCAAGAATAGAGTTCCCAGCTGTGAATACATCTAACTCAAGCTAGAAATCAGTCTGAAGCAAAACTCCCCTCAGTATCATGTACGTTGTGTTGTAATGTAATGTTCGTTATATGCTGTGGGCAAGGAATCTCAGCTCAGTGGCAGAACACAGGCCTACTGGTTCTGATACAACTCCCCTTCCCTTGACCACATACACCCAGTTGTATTTTCCCAATGAAAGTTTAGAAACATCATGTTCTAACAGGCCCAGCAAAGCCCTGAGCTCCCACACACCTGTACCTCCATGTCCTGACTTCTCTTCTGTCCTTTAACCACTCGGGGGTTTAAAGAGAGGGGGTCAGGGGGGGCATCCACCTGGCCCATCTGGAAGTCTCCATGCCCCACAATATGCACCAGGCTGTTCACATCGAGAGTTTGTCCCCGGACAAAGCCAGACACTTTCAAGGTCCCAGCCAGGTCGCTCTCTTGACCAGGCACAAACTCGGCAGCATAGGCGAGCAGGTGAGCCCGCCTGTCCCGAAAAGCGAGATGCCGCTGCTTCTGGGCGGCGAGGTGCCTCAGCAGCAGCGAGGACTCCTGCTCCGTGTTCAGGGGGAAGAGCTTGGCCTCAGGAAAGCGCTTCTCAATGGCTTTGGCAAGTTTCTTCCTGATATCTATCCGCTTCTTCAGTGGCAAGTCAGTGTCCCCTGGGACAGCAAGAGCTACCAAGCAGTGCACAGAACAGAGTTCAGGATCAAATCATAAACCTTCTTGTACTCTTTTTACCAAGCATTGACAAACACTCAGATATGAGCAACCCAAATAACCAGATTCACACCACAAAGGTGCAGAAAAGAACACTCAGGACAAAAAACCTGTCTTCAGAGATAAGATTTTGAGACTAAATGAGACCATGGAGATAAGGGCCCAGGAACTGAACTTAGCAAGAAAGTGTCTGAATCCCTTCACTCTCCAGGCCTTGAAAACCAATCCAATACTGACACCACCATGCACCCAGAGGTCAAAACCTACAACAGTCTCCATGGGTTAGTGTTCTGGTTTCGGCTGGGATAATTTTCTTTTTAGTAGCTGGTACAGTGCTGTGTTTTGGATTTAGTGGGAGGGTACTGTTGATAACACACTGATGTTTTAGTTGTTGCTAAGTAATGCTTATCCTAAGTTAAGGATTTTTCAGTTTCCCAAGCTCTGCCAGTGAGCAGGTATACAAGAAGCTGAAGGGAGCATGGCCAGGAGACCTGACCCCAACTAGCCACAGGGCTATTCCATACCACAGGACATCATACTCAGTATACAAACTGGGGGGAGTTGGCTTGGGAGCGGACTGCTGCTCAGTCAGCAGGTGGTGAGCAATTGCGTTGTGCATCACATAGCTTTTCTTGGGTTTTTTTTTTCCTCTCTGCTTTTTATTATATTAACTTTCATTACTAGTACTGTATTTTTCTTTATTACTGTGGTTGTTATTATATTTTATTTACCAAACTCTTCCCATGAGTTTTACTTTTTTTTTTTTCCATTCCCATTTTATTTATTTATTTTTATTCTCACTTTATTTATGCAAGAAGCAGAGAGCGAGCAAGCAGCTGCCTGGTGCTTAGCCGCTGGCTGGGCTGAACCACGACTGGCCACAACACAACAAGGCAGCATGAGACTGACATTCAGCCAGCCAATCTATGCTCAGAAACAGAGCGGTCAAAGATCTGTGATCACCTATTAACATCTGTAGTTTTTAATTACTGCAACAGTAAATCCTTGTCAAGCACCCTCTCAACTTATACCCCACTAGAAGTTGTTAACATTTCTCCCTCACTCACCATAACTGGGGAGCCCCTGTGCGAAGAGACAGGAGAGGCAGTGCTCCCCGGCACTGTCCCAGCCATCTGCAGCATCCAGGATGAACAGGAGGGAGTCAGCAACTTTTGCCAGGTCTAAGACAGAGTGAAGGTCCCCTGCACACAAAACACCTCCATTACTGGGGCTGCCAGGGGTACGGAGCCAAGAACCACACACCAACAGTGTTTCCTCACCTGTCTGGGCTGTCACAAAGCGCCAGCGCTGCTTCAGTCGGGGACAGAGGAGCACAAAGCCACCAGCTCTCCCCTCATCCAGGTGAACAACTGCCGAGTCCTGGCTCTGCAGCAAACGGAGTGTGTCATGGGCTGCAGCCCTGCTGTGCAGCGGCACCAGAACCACGAGGTGTGGGGGCCCATCCCTGCTGCCCAAGCTCCGCTTCTCTGCCAGCACCTGTGGGCACAACTGCAGAGCGTGAATCCCGGCCCCAGTCCAGTTCCTATCCCGCCCCCCAAAATCAAGACCGGATCCCACCGCAGCTCAACCCGAACCCACTCGGTCCAGTAACGCTCCGCGTGCCCCAAACTGACCTGAACCAGGCACCCACTCCTCTCCCCGGCCCAGCTCCTGATCCCCCAGCAAAGGCCCAAACCGGCTCGATCCCCACAGGCACACACCCGCACCGGCCCCATTCCCGCTCCCCACAGCCCCCTCGCAAAGCCCCGAACCACCCCGTTTCCCGCTCCCCCCGCAGCCCTCACCGCCTCCTTGCGCTGCCGGCGGAGCTGCAGCGCCTGGTGCCGCCGGTCCACCCTGCTGAGGTCTCGGAGCCGCCGGCGAGGCTGGGCCTTAACGGAGACGCGGCCTGCGGGGAGAGATCGGTCAGGCGGGCCGCGGCGCGCAGGGCCGGCGGGGAACCCGGCCGGGCCCGCTCTGCCTCACCTCCAGCGCGGCGCTGAGACGACCCGCTGTGCTTCCCGCTCTTATGCGCCTTGTTCTGCTGCTTCAGCGGCCCGGGCCGGTGGGCGCCCACCGCCGCCACCATGCTGCCTCCTCGCTGCCCTCCTCAGCGCTTCCGCTCGCGTCACTTCCGGCGCCGCGGGGCACGCCGGGAGCGCGCGGCGCTGCGCACAGACTAAAATGGCGGCTGGAGGGACGGGGGTGATTCGGGCCTGGAGGAGGGAGGAGCGGCGGGCCTGGCCCCGGGGAGAGGGCGGGAGAGTAGCGGGGGAGCCCCAGGGAGGGAGGCTGGTGCCGGTCAGCGCCGCGGCGAGGGGGGAATGAGAGGCAGGAGCGACAGCCGTTCCTTCAGCGCTTTATTGATTAGTTCTTTGTACAGGTATTTACACAAGCGAGGAAAGCTGCCTGCCCGCAGAGAGAGGGCTCGCCCACGCTCTGGAAACAGTCCTGTGGAAAAAAGTAGTTGAGGAAAGGCCCTCCCCGAGCCCCAGGCCTCTCAGCATTGCACCCTGGAGCAGGCAGGGGGCCCCTCTGCTCCCTTCCACAAAGACTGATGGAGCCAAAACATTTCTCCTCTTTGTCCCAGCTCCATCTGTTACTGGCACCGCTGGTCACCTCGGTTCTTGCCAATCGTTTTCCAGCCAAGAACGTATTCCCAGGCCCGAGGCCTCAGCCGTACCCTGCCCCAGTGGCACGTCACACCAAACACACCACAAACACCTTGCAGCTGCAAAAGCTGCTCTGCCTGGCACTGACAGAGCCCCTGCTGCAGGACCACGCCATCACTCCAGAATACAACTCTCTCTGCTTGTTACTGGGAGCATTAGATCCACAGCACCCCAGAAACAAGGGCAGGTGAGCAATAAGGTTAAACATTTACAGCAGTGTTGCAATTCCAAGGGAGAGGCAGGGCAGCTGCTACTCCGATCCCAATTGAGCAACGGCATAGGAGGGGAAAAGCAGGTTCCTATAGGTCCGTGCTTCCTCTGAACTAGAGGCAACATCTCCCCCTCTTCCTCCTGCGAAGAAATCAGCATGACAACAGCAACATGGGGTTGTCAGCTGTGGGCTGTTCTTTAGATCCTTTTCTACCCCTAAAAGCAGGCTGGCTGTCTAAACTTTTCAAACTAAAAGCAATGTAGATAGCATGTCCTACCTGACAGGAAGGAAGACAAAAAAACTAAGAGACCAGAGACAAATAAACACTGTTTAAGCAGTAGTAATTACGTCTCTCTATACAGGTGCTGGCTGCAGGACAGCATGCGAGTGTCTCCCGCTGTCATTTCTGAAGGCTGTTTGTCCATCAGCCAAGACAGCCTGTAGCACTGCCTTGCAGAGCCAAACGTGAAGAGGCTGCTCAGAGGGGACTTGGGGAGGAGGGAATAACTAGGATACTTCCAAATCAAGAAAAACAAGAGTCCTGTGAGTTAGTTCTGCCTTGTCATTAAGCAAGACCAGGGAAAGGAGCAAGGTTCGAAACTTTCTGCCTAGGGTTCCTATCACAAAGCCAACTACCTCTGCCCCTGTGTCACCCAGAAGTCTGGAAACCCAGAGACAGCCAGAAGGGTCCCACCACAGAGGCTGATGTCTCCCCAGATCTCTGCACTCCTCAGAGCTGCTGAGAGCTGCTCTGGCTTGTAAGAAGAGCTAACACCTGATTTGCACTTCACATGAAAAACAGAATTCCCACAAATCCACACATCTTAAGCTTACAGCTATTTTGCTGACCTGTGTGGTTCTGCAGGGACCCCACACAGACTACCAAAAAAGAAGGAAAAAAAAAAAAAAATCATCACAACCCGCTGAGATGAGCAAGCAGGAGCAGAAAGCCAAGCACCACCTCACTGCAGCTGACAGCACTGCAGGTTAGAACAAGATCTTCCTGCCAAAGCAGAAACTACCAAGGAAATAACAGTTACAGCTGCAGCATGAACAGGGAAGTATCCTCAAGCAGTTTGAACGCACGTCGCTGCAGCAAGGCAAACCCTTGCAGGGGCAGGGCCCCCTTCAGCTCTCCTGTACTATCACAACACGCAGCCCGATGCTCTACGCACACAAGACACCGCGGCAGCCTGCTCAGCACCACCTGCCAACCCTCCTTCCCCAACAAAACGGGCTTCACATTGCTCCAGCGCACAGCCCAGACAAGCAGTGCAATGAGTGGAGCTCACAGGCTGCTCCACCACGCGCTGGCTACATCCCAGAACGCTGCATTGCAGGAAAGCTGAGCTCACATTCCTGCTCCCTAAAACAGCCTCAACTGCTGCCTTCTGAAGCAGCAAGAAGTCTGGGCTGACTCTGCTGTGCATATGGGTGAGGGGGGAGCAACAAGCTGGGGCAGGCTGGATGCAAAGCCTAGGCCTTGGTTTATAAAGGAAGACTGGTTGCAACTGGAAGGGCCAGTTTATTAGAGAAACCTCACATTGCAGAGAATTCACAACACAGTGGAAAGGGTCCAGGCCTGCTGAGGGGGCCAATCTTCTGCAGCAGCACAGATCTACGTCCCCCAGCTCCAATCCCAGCAGGTGCCACGAAGGGAAGGGTTAACTGTAACACAGCTTATGTTTACAAGCCGGTATTAAAAGTTCAAAAAAAAGCCTCCCCGTTAGACAACAGTTAAAACAAAAATGGTTTAAAATGTTTAAAAGCTCTGTGTTCTTGACTGCAGCATAATGGGGAGGCAAAGGTCTACAACACACACAGGTCTCTCTGGGTCTCAGCATTCGCTCTGCTCTACCAGTGAAGGCCAGAGGGGGGGGTCTTCTCGTCTTTGTTGCTTTCCAGAGAAAAGGGTGGGATTCGGACATCAAAGTGGGAGCCATCAGGCCTCTCAAATCGAAAAGTACCCCTGCAAAATAACAGCAGAGATCACACTGATGCCGGGGACAAACACAGCTAGGAACTGTCAGCAAGAAGGTAAAACATGAGCTCTTTCCATATCCTGCGTGGGGACTCCGGGGCTGCATTTGCAAGGCCCATCCAGCAGCAAGTACATCAGTTCAGCAGCAAGGACATCTGCCTGCCAGGATGACTCATTTATTGGAAGACTCCTGGGCGGTTTACATCGCATCTCTAATACACATTTCCTGAATAAAGATGTCATAATTGGAGCCTCCAGGAGGTAGGCGCACTCCATGCATCTGCAGCAGTGTTTACCTAACTCCCACTCCACAGGGGACAGAACCATCTGAGCTATTTTTACAAACTGATTACACGTAAATTCAGATTTGTATTTCTTGGCAGAAACTCCACTAGTTAAGAAGTCTGCAGCAATATGAAATCCCATCACAGATGTAATTTGGAATAGCTTCTGCTTTGCATTTCAGAAAGGGCATTTTAGAACTGAATCTGCCTGTGCTTGTACAAACAAACAATTCGTTTACTGCCCTGAACTACAGATGACCGTACTGCAGAACATGACTTGGGCGAGGATCATGGAGATAAACTAACAGGTTCTTATGACAGAGAGGACACAATCAAACACCCCAAGTCAAGCTGAGCAGCTTCTGAGCTGCAGAACCTTTGTCTCTTTCTCTTCAGGATGCAGGCAGAGAGGGAAAAAACTACTAAACAAGCTGGGTTTATTCCCCAGGGCATGCATTCAGGCAATTCAAAATGCTTAACATGGCAAACAGGGGTGTATCCTCTAGGCAAAGGGCTGCTCTCTTGCTTTTCCCAACTCAAAGGTAGTTCCAAGGCAGCTTAACCCTGAAACAGATTCACTTAAAAAATGCAAGCCAGAAAGACCTGTCATACAGAAGGCAAGAGGTGGCTGTGCATTTCTTGCTCCCACAGAGATGACACTAAATGTGCTAACCCAGCTGAAATGCAAAACAAATGGAAACTGCTTTAACCCTGTGGCACAGGAAAAGAGAAACCTCAGCTGATCACTTTCCTACCTGCACTTACGGACGAGGAGACTTGACCACCAGTGAGACCGAAGGCCTTATCTGGCCTAAACTGGGAATAACCCCACATGCCAATTCCTTGTGGACACAGAACTGCACAGTTTCACTCAGGAATAGAATCAAAGCCCAGTCCTATCCAAAGAGAGGGGATACCAGGGCACACATCCCTGCTGCCTAGAGAAACACCAGCACGAAGCCTTGCCTCTTGCACTGAAGGGACAGAAACCAAATACAGCAGAAGATGATAGAAAACTGCTTCATGTCTTTTCAAATCCAGTCTAGCACAGACCACAGAAGGAAAATAAATTAGCCTGGAACCTCTCTTTATAGAGAATCAACAGATCATCTTATCACTAACTGGGATACTGCTATAGAGAAGCTCATAAAAATTTTAACTGTCAAATATGCTCTGTCCAGTCCACTTCCACCCACCTTTCAGCCATAACTCCAGACTGCAAACTGCGTCCCAGCTCAGCGCTGTGGGGTCCTACATCTAAACCACTACTGCAGTAATAAGTGCTTCTTACCACATGTGACCACTGGATGCCTGCAGGGAGACGTGACTGCTGTACTGAAATGCCGGCTGTTCTTTGGATAAAACTGGCTCCTGAGAAGACAAGAAGACACCACTCTGCATCAACAATGGATCTTAACATTTCTCCACAGACAGGCATCAACAGGAAATTTACACAGCGAGAAGAAAAATAGATCCACACCCGACCATCGCTACCAATTACATGGCAAACAACTCTCCAAAACTGCATATTATTCTGGTTCATGCATACTAACAACAGATGAAAGGCTCGTGATTTCTTTTTTATTGCCAGTTTCCTATTCCATCTATTTCTACTGCCCAGTAAGCAAGGTACCGGCAAATCAACTCAAGCGAGAGGACTCCAGCAACAGGCTGCACTTCCCAGAAGAAGCTGCACGACACTTACCCTTCCTACAACGCCGCGGCCCCTGACCGTTTCCAAGGTGCCAGACAAGCTGAATATCCTCCAGTGCCGTTCTCTGAGTTGCACCACTTCGCTATCAAGGTTCTCCAAGCGAATACAGTAGCGCCACTGGACAGAAGAAAGACTGTTATCAAGAACTGGAATCAGCTGCAAAGAGTTGATAAACCACAGCTGATACTGGGAAACAGTTGCCAGGCAAGGACTATTCTCCCTCAGAGCTTATCACAGAGCAATGATGCCACAGCAAATAAACTCCTTCCCTTTAGCTGCTTCTTGAAACAAAAGGCACTTACCCAGTAGACATGGGAATTCTGGGCTTCCTGTCAAGAGAAACAAAAGATGTTAGCAGCTGCCCTTCAACGCTCAGTGCCAAAACCTCTTCAGCTGTCAGCACAGCACAAGCACAGGGGCTCTTGCTCCATGCCAGATCGACGCAGACAAGTCGTGTGAGCACAAGGCCAGCCGCTCTCCGAAGCAGTCCATCAGTTACCGCCTGGCACTGGCTCTGCTCTAGACAGGTAATCATGACGTGGGAGATTTGCAAGGATCTTGTGACTACGGAGGGTTGATCTCCATGTTAATTACGTGCTTTCTACAGATCTAGAAACACCCATTTCTTTGCCTTCAGGCACCTGTTTTTCTGACAACGTTAGGACAAACATCAGTTGGGCTCCACAGAAACTGCAAATCCACACCAAAACATCCACCTGCCACAGCACAGGCTCCCCAGCAGCTGTGCTTGTCTGGACTTGGAAATCAAACTGCTGCAGAAATTCCCAGCCCTCCCACTCAGAAATCTATTGGAGCCTCATCATTTTGGATGGTCCACATGAAGCTCTTACACTATAAAGAGAAGGCTTTAGCCAAATGCTCTAACCCACGTTAGAACCAGGAAACGGGCAGCCACCCACAGCACCTCATCACTGGGCAGGACAACAGACATGTCTGTCGTTACAGGGCAGATGGCCTTCGTGCCACCTTATGTACACACCCATCCGTGACTGAGGCAGTAAAGGACCAATTCACAAGCCTTCCTAAATATCCTGCTGACACTGTTCTGCAGAACACTCCAGGGTATTTCCCATCCTACAAATAACAAGCAAAAGCCAACCTGCAGTAGTTGCTCTCCAAAAATGTATGGCAAAACAGTTTCATGTTCACACCTCTGCTGGACATCATGACAATGAATCGCAACTGTGATTAAAGTCATTTCACCAGTAAGCAGAAGGTACCCTCAGTCAGTAAACTGGTCTTAGAAAAATATGCAAGTTAAGCAGAAAGAACACAGAGACATGTAACACAGACCTACCCTCATGCCCATATAGAAGGGGATGACTGTGACGCGGATGTTCTCTGTGGTTTCTCGGTGCACATCAGAGAGCTCTAGCCAGGGGTGGTTCTTCTCCTGCCACGCGCACAGCGTATCCCTCGCTACAAAAGGTGGAACTGAGGGGAGGGAAAAAATGACAGTTTATGAGGAGAGGCATACTGTATCTGGAGTGCTCTCCCCTCAAAGGGATGCCTTTCACATAGTTATAAAAATTATTTAAAGGAAGCTTTACTATGACAAAACCCAAACCAGACCATGATTTTTACACTGTATCTAAGATGATGGGTTCTGGGTACTTGTTATAGAGTACCTCAAGCGCCTGGCTCTGAACAGAGTTCCCTCTGAAGCCAGAAATTACCTTTTGTTTGGTCGTACGTAAGAAACCTCTCAAAGAGCTCATGCTGGATGGGCACTTGATCAGTGGAGCTGTAGGGGAGGATATCTTCATGGCTTACATAGTCTAAACCTGGAAAAAAAAAAAACAACAAAAGCCACTGAAATTCCCCAGTGAAAAGCAGCTCAAGTGTCTCCCAGCAGAGAAATGGATCACTCTACTGAGATGTTAAGAAAAAGATTTTGGCAGCAGTAGCTAAAATTGCATGCAATGGAGGAAATGGGCCAGTGATAACCCTTGGCAGCATTCCTCTGCAAGATTTCTCCATAGAATGATTTCTCTGATAAAGACACACTGCCTGGGAAGTGACTGCACTGCCACAAAAGGACTTTGGGCAGGAAACACACAGGATCAGTGGAGATCTAGCTGTCCTGGTAACAAAGTAGAATGGCCTGTATGCAACAGGCTATGTGTATGGGATCTATGTCTCAAGAGCACAAAGCAGGCATGCTTGTGTCTGCTCAGAGTCTGCCCAGCTTCCATCCATCCAAAAGGGCATCACGGACTTTAGTCATTCTGTTGTTTCTAGCACAGCCCCAAACTACAGACAGATCCACCACGGAATGCCCTGTAGATACTGATGCTTCCCTGGCAGGAGGTGACTGTTGGTGACTCTTCTGACCTCACCTCATGACAATCCACATCTCCACAGAGGTTGAAGGTGTATTTTACTCACCTGGTATGGCATAGAGGGCCCTGCTGTCGTCGTGATTTGCCAGGAATGTCACTGCTTCCGTCTGTGATCTCTGGGACTGAGAAAAAGGGAGGTTTATGTCTTTCTGTGGGGATTGTTGTAGGCCAGTTTCCAGCCGCATTTCAGTTCACTGTTGTGGTTTCTAAAGTAATGTTTATTTTACTTAACCAATTCACCTCAGAACATTTCTCCTTTTAATACCTCTAGATTAGTTCTTCACTCAAACAAGGGAAGAGCATTTTCAGTGCTGCGACCCACATTCATAATGTCCTGTGTGCAACAGAATAAGAATGCCAACAGGATGAGAAAGTGAGGTTGGAAAAGGGACACATGATCCAGAAAACAGTCATATGACATTCCAGATTATCCTTCTCAGGGAAAATATGACTTGGAGAAAAAAATTGTCCTAAAAGTCCAAACAATCAAGTTAGTGATCACAGCCATTTTCTTTCAGTGCCTGTCTATCTAAAGCATTCATATAGGAGAAGATATTTCAGTTTCAATACCAAGATGACCAGTTACTTACTATATGTGGACAATCCCGGGCATCTATTAACACCTGATAGTAAGTATGCGTTTTGCCCTTGACCTCTTTGGAACCATGGCCTGCTGCGTTCTCGCTTCTAAAAAGAAAAGCAGGGTGCTGAGCTGAAGTGCAGGATGGCAGCAAACTGCTGTTACCAGGACCAAGCACATTCATAAACAATGATTTTTTTAAAAAATAAATTTCACAGTCTGTAATCATTCAATTCCATCCAAATTAAACTCACATCAGCCACCCATACAACAACAGACAAGCTGAGATGACAATCACCAGTGATTGTCACAGGCACAACAGCTGTTTTCAGACATCTCAGAAGTTCTTCCTGCTCAGTCCAGTCTCCTATTTGGGGTGGGTATTTCTATTGCCCTCTGATTCCTTCTCTTACTCCTCACTCCTTTCCAGCACACCTCCAACACAGGCCAGGGGGCAAATGGATGGAAGAGGGGAGAGAATTGAACAGCGACTCAGTCCACAGGAAGGATGAACTTGGCCTAGTGGGCTGAAAATGGGGAGGCAGGTGACAAACCCAACTCCCTGGTAATCTACAGAAGCAGCAGCCTGCAATTTTAACACAGGAGCCTGGACCTAACTCAAAAAGCAACAGAAGGGGGTTATTTATGATAGAAAATGTCAGGAACTTTTTTTTTTTTTTTAATTTCCTTCACACACACTCTCATCCTTCATACTTCCATTCCGCCTCTAATTAACACAAAATTAATCCTCATGCAATGTCTCTTCTAGTTTATATTCATGCAAAACAGACCCATACCATTGTCCTCCTTAAAAAGACTTGTTTAGCCCAACCAGGAAACTTACTACAAAATGTAACAGTACAACAACATATAAACCAGAATAAATCCTTACTTTTCTGTGACAGGAGAAGCTACATCTCGATCATAAAGCCTGGCTTGCCAGGGAAACAGGACTATTCCTCGATAGCCAAACACACTGTGAAGAAATAGCTGAAAGGAACAAATAATTGCATTTTAATACATGGCAATCAGATACTACAAAAAACATGAAGCCAAAAGCCCTTTTCTGGTAGTATTTAAAAAAGTCTGTTATCTGAGGTAAAACTAGAAACATTTACAAAGAGTATAACTGCGTGAGATGGGAATACAGGGAAAATCACCACTGTGTGAAGCCAGAGCAGAATATAAACAGTCTGGAATGAAAGAAGAAATTCATATCATCTCTGTTCCATAAAAGTGAATGACTAAACCAGTAATAAAGTAATAGAACAGCAGAAGTGCAGAAAGGAAACCAGCCTGAGAGAGACCACTTGGGAACATGGAAACAGATCTGTGAGTCATAAGCACAGAAATGACAAGTTTTGTTGTTATTTCTCAAATTCAGTTGATTGTCTCTTCTGCTCTTAGAGGGAGAAACCCCTTCAATAAGACCAGCAGAGCAAATGCCATTGTAGGAACAGTTGTGTCATGCTGCAGATTCTTATCAACTTGCTACTGTCAGATGACTGACAAACTGCAGACACAGCAGAGACAAGGAGCACTGAACTGTGAAACTTCTGGCCTGCTACAACGCAGTAGCCTCCTTACGGGTAAATCACTCGGCTACCCGATCTCTGGGCCTGCAGGGTCAGCTCCGCTTCCCAGAACTGCTTACCTGTCCCGTCTCATATTTGCCATGCTGCTTCGGTGCCTCAAACACCCCCACGGTCTCCAGCACTTTGCCCTCTGGACGGTTTCTAGGAGCAGAGAGGTAGTTTGGTGGGTGTGCAGGGGCTGAAACAGCCCCGGCCCCAGGCACTGGCCAGGCATGGCCCCCCACCTCGCATCTCCCTCGAGTTCCACACACACACCCCCCCTGAGAGCCCCAATATGCACAAGGCTTCCCAGTCACCCACCCCCTTCCCTGCCCCCCCCCACCTCTTTGCCAGTCACAACTCCCCTGGACACCCCCCTGCCCAGTTGCCTCTTTAGCCCAATCACCCCCTCTCCCATATCCCTGCCCCAGCCCCCCCGACAGCCTCCCAACTCCCAGTCTTCCCCCACTGACCCAACAGCCCCCCTAACCCCACACCCAACCCAAACCCCCCCTCAAAGCCCCTAACCTCACCACCCCCCTCCCTCAAACACCCCCTCGCAGTCCCCCACCGCCCGCCCTTCCCCAACCCCCCGACAGCCCCTCTACATCCCCTACCCTCACCCCAACCGTCCCCTCAACACCCCTAAACCGCCCTCCCCCCGGGCCCAGCCCTCCCCTCCACAGGCCTCACCGCGACGAGAGGTGCCGTCGCGGCAGCAGGAGCAGCGGGAAGGCCGCAGCTCCCCCCGCGCCCAGGGGCCGCAGCCCGCGGGCCGGAGGCGGATCCCAGAGCGGCAGCCCGCGGGCCCGGCACCGGCTCAGCGCCGCCGCCACGTACCGCCGCGCCGCGCAGCCCGACATCCCGCGGCCGGGCCGACCCCGCCGCCAGCCCACAATGCACCGCGCGCCCGCCTCCGCCCCCTCCGCGTCCCGGCGGCCCCCGCGGGGCGGGCAGCGCCGCTCTAGCCTGCCGCCGCGCTCTATGGTTCGCCGTGTCGCCTAGGCGACGGTTGTCGGGCAAGATGGCGTCGGCGGTGCGGGCCGGGCGGCGGCTGCGGCTAGCAGTGGAGGGAGGCGAGCTGGCGGGGTTGCCCGCCGGCCTGCGGGCCGAGCTGGAGGCCGCACTGGCCTCCGAAGGCGCCCTGGTGCCCTTCAGCCTGCTGCGGAGGCTGCACGCCGCGCTGCGGGAGGCAGGTAGGCCGCGCCGGCCCTGGCGCGACAGGCCGCGACCGGCCAGGCTGCCGTTAACCGTCCCGTCCCCCACCGGCAGGGTCACCGCTGTACCTACACCAGCTCCTGGAAGGCTGCGAGATCGACCTGCCCGAGGTGCCGGTGCCGCCGCGGGTAGGTGAGGGCCGGGCACCAGCCGCGGGAGATGGCAGCGGCTCCCGGCCCTCACGGTGGCTCTGCCCTTTCCCCAGAACCCCGAGCTGGTGGCCCGGCTGGAGCGGATAAAGGCCAAGCTGGCCAACGAGGAGTACCGGCGGATGACCCGCAACATCACTGGCCAGGTGAGGGGCCTACTGCAGTGGCTGCTGTCAGGACTCGTTCCTCAAAAGCATGGCCGTTAGCAACCTGATAGACAGCAAAGGAAATCTGCCCTATGGAGTGAATAGAGGACAGAGGGAATGTGGGCAGGGACTTGAGGAGTGCACACTGTAAATGTACAGGGATGACAGACACCGTGTTGAAGGCAGAGGTGGGCAGGGCTATCGGGATGGTACAATAGAAGAGATACTGATGTTTGGGAACAGCTCGCTGTGCCAAAAATCTCAGGTTTTGATCTGGGAGACTGAGCACCCACAGTAAATGTTTTACTGGGAGCATCTGTGGTGCCTTTTCATCGTATTTTTAAAATGAGATCATTCATGTCAAGGTAAAAGCTGAAAAAACAGGGTAATATTGGGGCACTTGTTCTCTCCAAGGAAGAGCTGAGATCTTTTGGCACAGTGACTGTTTGGACAAACCACTGTTCCTTATGGTCCCGTTCTGCCATCCCTCCTCCAAACTGGTGTCACTGTGTGTTTAAGTCCTTCCACATATCCTCCTGCTGCGTTAAACTCTTGCAGGAAGATCAGCTTTGCTCTCTGTCAAGCTTAGCCGCTTTGTCTATGGCCTAGTGGTTTTAGCAGAGCTGGGTAGTGACAGCAGCCTTCCTTTCAAACAACAGAGAAGCAGAGGAGTATGCCCATATCTGTGTGCTCATCCCGTTCTTCCCTGCCTCCCCGCCAGTATCTTGTGTTTGAAATTGTGTAACTGCATCCGATTTGACAAAGAGCACGCAGAGCTTTACAACATTTAGTTCCTGCCAGCTGCGTGAACATGAATGACAAGCTGGGACCCTTTAGTGTCTCTACTGAAGACAAACCTGCAGCAGAGAACCCACAGGCAAGAACATGCTCACACTCTGAGAAGTGATTTGATTAGAAGTGATCCCTTCTCAACATTTTTGTATCAGACCACAGCAAAAACCCAGAGAAACCGGGGTGCTGTGGAACTGCTGCTCCCCCACAGCCCACCCAACCTCTGCCAGAGCCCCCCAGCAGCTCTCTGAACTTCTGAGTCTTAGGGACAGGACAGGGCATTGGCGTTGGTTTTATTATGCAGTTAACACTAAAATACGACTGATCACAAGTTGGTTTTAATCCCTTCTTTTAGGAGATGAACGGGACATTGGCTGAATTTGGGAGGCAAGGTGAGTGGCTGCCTGTCCTGCTGACACCTGGCAGCGTGTACCTACAGGTCAGTGATGGGAACCGTCGCATTGCTAGCTGTTGACATCAGACAGCCCTTCCCTCTCCGAGTATCTCACCAAAAGGTTTTAATGCACAAAAGCATTCCTCAAGTAAAGGAGTAGCCTGTTGGTTGTTCTTATAAATATTTCTGGAGGTGTAAAAGATGTGAATCCTCAAGTATTCCTCTGTTAGCAGGATTACAGCTTGTCCCCAGCCCTCCTCTCCAAACCTTACCAAAAAGCACCACCGTCTTTCCCCCTTCTCTCCAGTTCGCTCTGTTAAAGCCGTTGTCATCACCATATTCAACTACATTGTCACCGTGGTGGCCGCCTTCGCCTGCACCTACCTGGGCAGCCAGTACGTCTTCGCGGAGACCGCGGCGGTGAGTCAGCCCACGGCATCAGAGCACGCTTGCGGGATGCTCGGTGCCGGCCAGGCAGGAGCAGCAGCTCGACCGCACACACAGGGTCACTTCTCTCTCTTTTTGTGTCCCCAGCGCGTCCTGTCAGCGGTAATTGTGGCCTCGGTGGTTGGCTTGGCTGAGCTGTATGTGATGGTGCGGACCCTTGAAGGGGACCTTGGGAAACTGTAATCGCACACATGAACCGTGGCTCTCATCCTGGAGGCTTTTGCCCTCCCCAGGAGTCATTAATTTGGGGCAGGTTTATCTTCTACCAACTTTGTACCTGCTCCTGGGAAGACTGCTGCGTTCCTCAGGCCTCGTCTTTTGCTTCCTGCTCCTTAACGTTTCTGAAATGAATCGTGGATTAAAAATCCCGCAGCTGCACAACAGGAGAGGGAACGGCTGTGGACTCTCCCCACCCCAGCACAGAGAGGGGCGTTAGCTCCTGCCGTTCCTGTTCTCCTGTGAAGTTGCTGTCGTTTTATTCTGGAAATAAATAACATTGGTGTGTTTGCAATCTTCTTCCTGCCTGACGGGAGATGTCTGTTGCTGTACGGAACACAGACCTGCCATCCGAAAGGCACCACAGAGAGCTGTGAATCTTCTCTCCACATCCTGCTCCTGCCGAAACCTCCCTTTGCCTGTGTGAGAGATGACTTGTAACTCCCTGAAACAGGCCCTGAGAGGAACAGACCTGCGAGAGATTGGGGATGGGGGGAGCAGAGGCCCTGCGAGCCGAGGAACGTCTCCAAGACTCACGAGTAACGAATCGATGGTCACAGGGTGATCGTGTGGCCTTTGGCACTGATCAGGCTGCCTGGACAGCACAGGAGGGGCTGCAGGGGGGAGCCCTGTGGAGAGCAGGATGGTTCTGCTCTGGGGCAGCTTGTTCTGGTGAATGACCTTTGCTTCGTTATCCGTGAAATGCATATTAAAGTTGACACCCTGCATATGCTAATGAAGATTAACAAGGTCATGCTAATTACATCATCCCGTGAAGCACCTCACCCCTCCCATCCATGGGATACGCAGGTACGTGGGTCGACCCAGAGGAGGAACCCAAGGAGAGTGTGTATAAGTTGCGGTGGGGCAAGGAGTGAAAGAAAGAAAGAAAAAAGAAGGCGTGAAGAAGACGGATGAATCCCTGATGAACTCGGACAGGACCAACACAGGAACCTGGACCAGTGATCCCTATTTCTCTATTCTCTCTCTCTCTCTTATTTTTTCCCCTTTTTCCTTATTATCTTTAGGTAACCAAGGCATACTATATCGCTCGCCATAACTCGTTACATACTTAGCAAATTATCATGTATCCAATTAGTACATTGTGGGAAGTTAATAAATGTCCGTGTCTGGACTTTGAGACTTGTCTCACCGCTGTCCACTCCATTGGGGATTTACGAATCTCAGTCACTTGTCTCCCTCGCCTGAGCGGAACGTGACAGCCTGCCCTCGCTGCTCCCTCGCCCGCTTTCAGGAGAGCGTTTTTCCCTCGTGACCCACGTGGCAGCACCCGACCCAACTCGTGTTTAGGGGCGAGCCCTTTCCCTCTCCAGTTCAGGAAGATGATGGTGTCGGGCACAGCCACATTGGGTTTGGCACCCGCCTCTGCTCAGCTCTGCGTAGCTCAGACCACGTCCTGACGCAGCCGACCTGTGGCTGTCGGTGAGGGGCACAAGCTGTGGCTGCCTGCCTGTTGCAGCAGGGTGCAGCAGGGCCCCTGCAGGCCGATGGGGCAGCGAGGGGTCCAAAGGGTGCCCCCAGCTTCTGTGGGTTGGGAGGGGACGTGCCTCAACACAGAGCCCGGAGGCTTCTTGGGTGCCACGGAGCAGAGAGCGGAGCCAGCTCGGTGCACTCGCGGTGGGGAGAGGGCTCTGAGGCTGGCACGGCCGGGCCCTCTGGACCCGGAGACCTGCCGGGTGGGCAACCTGCCAGGGCCGGACACGGTGATTAATGCTCTGATGGCAGCTAAGCCCCTCTGCAAACACGCTTTAATATCCGATACGGAGAGATCTGCCGGCACCTGCGAACGTGCCTGCGGATTAGGGGCGGCCGCGCCACAATCATCCGCGGATACGGCCTCAGATTAAGGTATTTTTTCCAAAAGATTAGTTGGTATTAGGGGGCTGATGGGGAGCTGGCCCCGCCACGGCTGCACCGGCATTTAGGATATTGGATGACATCTCCAGGACCTCTGGAACCCACAGTAATTCCACACCCTAATGAAATCGTGGCGCTAAGCCGGGGGACATCAGTGCCGGGGGGGTCCCCACCGCGGCTATGGTTCGCCCAGGTTGGTGATGGCTGCGCTGTAGATGAGGTCAGAGATGGAGCCCAGCGAGGTGGGGAGGCCCCGAGCGGGGCTGCGGGCTCCGGGTGGAGGTAGGGCAGGAGCAGGGCCCGGGGTGGTGCCGTCGGGGGGTGCCACGGGGGGACCCCACTCCCCGGGTGGTGGCGGTGGCAGCGGTGGCGGCGGCTCCGGTTTGGCGCTGCGGATCCTGCGGGCGCGGCGGTTCTGGAACCAGACCTAGGCCGGGTGGAGGGTGGGGGGAACCGTGAGACACACGACGGGGCGGCCCCGCGGAGGAGGGAGGTTCCCGGTCCCGGGAGAGAGGGACGGAGGGGAGCGTCCCGTCCGCGCTCACCTGGATCTTGGCCTCGGGCAGCTGGGTGAGCTCGGCCAGGTGCTCCCGGGTGGCGATGTCCGGGTAGGGCACGGCGGCGAAGGCCCGCTCCAGCTCCGACAGCTGCCCCCGGCTGAAGGTGGTCCGCCGCCGCTTCCGCGGCCCCCCCGGGCAAGGGTAGGGGCAGGGGCCCACCCCCGCCACCACCGCCGCCGCCCGCCCACCGCCCGGCCCGCCCCCCCCGTCGGGGAAGCGGAGCAGCGGCTGGGGGGCGCGGGACGTGCCTGGGGCCGCGCTCATCCTGCCCGGCTCCCCCAGCCCCGCCGCCGCCGCCCTGGCTTTTATCCCCCTCACCCCGGGCCCCCCCGGCGGGCTGGGACCGCCCCGAGCAGGCGGTGCTGCCCCCTCCCTCCCTCCCTCCCTCCCCCCCCACAGCCCTTCCCCGGTGGCTCCCGGGGCCGATCCCCGCTCTGCACCCCCCGACGGCAGCGCCCCGGCTTCCTCGGAGACGGTCACCCCCAGCACCCCCGGGGACCAGTATCCCCACCAGCTGCCCGTACTGGTCTTCCCCCCCACCTCCCCGCCGCCGTCGGGGCATGGTGGGGCCCGTGAGGATCCCGGGGCTCGGGGTGGGGGGTGCGGATGGTGGGTCGGGGACGCCCACCTGGTGCCGGAGCCCGGGGCCCCCTGCGCCCCCTCCCCGGCTCCCAGGGCCGAGGTGCCACCTCCTGCCCACCCCCCCCTCCCCGCCTCGCCCCCCGCCGTGCCGCGGCCGCTCTCCCGCGGGGCTGGCACCGGTCAATGTTTAACCGGAGCGGTGGTACCAGTTGTGCGGGGCAGCCCGGGCTGGCTGGCGGTGGCTCCTGCCAGGCCAGGCCGGGTGCTGCGGGCACCCCGAGGGAGGGGTGTTGGGGGGCCAATGGAGCCGGAGGGGGAGCAGGGCTGGGAGCCCCAGCCGGTCACACGTCCCAAAACGCTCCCACGGGGCCAGGAGAGACCCCCACGGGGCCAGGAGAGACCGTAAGTCAGTGGGGAGCTGGAGGGGACAGAGGCCACTCCGTCTTGGAGCAGGCAGGCCTGGGCAATGGCTACCTGGCAGCCGCCGGGGCCGGGGGGATGGGGGCTGGCACCCCAGAAAGGCTGGAGGGGGACAGGGCGGTCCCTCTATGGGGACATGGGGGGACGTTGCACTCTGTCCCCTGCCAGGCCCCAGGGCACAATGGGGACGGGAGGACAGCGTGAGCACGGCACCGGCCCCTCTGCCCCGGCCCCTGGGGTGCCTATGGGCAGGTCCCCCAGCTGGGGGGCACCCACCACCCCCCTGCCCTCTGTTCCCCAAAGGAGCCCTGGAGAGGAGCGGGAGGGCCCCGTGGTGGGCAGAGAGACACGTCTGAGAGTGGTGCTGAGGTAAGGAGGGACACAAAGGGCTTGGGGATGTGACAGGGGGGTCCCTGCCCAGGGCAGGGGCACAGCGGGGCTCCCCGGGGTCCCCATGCAGTGACACTTCTGTGTCCCCATCCACCCACCACCACCATTAGGGTCCGGCCACTGACCTGCACAGAAACACGGCGAGGTGACCGGCAGATTGTGCGCAGCCTCGGTGACGGCACCATCCACGTAAGTGCCACCTCCCCAGTGGGGCCCGGGGCAGGGTGGGGGGGCTGCAGGACCCCCTGAGCCACCGCCGTCCCCGTGCCCAGGTGAGTGCGGCCAGGCACGATGCCACCTTCGGGTTCAGCGCTGTGTTTGACGCGGGAGCCTCGCAGGAGGCCGTGTTTGAAGGCAGCGGGATGAGGCAGCTGGTGGAGCTGGCGCTAGACGGGTGAGTCCCGGCGACCCCCCCGCAGACCCCAGCCCTCCAGCTCACCCCATGCCTGCCCAGGCCTCGCCGGCGGGTCTGCATTGCCGAGGCCATGCCGGGAGGTGGCATCCCTGTGCCACTGCCTGGGGCCATGCCTGAGGCTCAGCATCTTCCCCAGCTTCTCCTGCACTGTCTTTGCCTTCGGGCAGACCGGCTCAGGGAAGACCTACACCCTGATGGGACCCCTCGCCCAGGTACAACGCCATCCTCCCCACCTGACCTCATCATGATGGTGGGACGGGCTCTTTTCACTCGGTCATAGGCAGCGGGGCGGTGGGAGGAGGTGGGTGCCTGACGCGATGTGACTGCTCACCGTTCTGGCATCTCCGCAGAGCAAGACCCAGCCGGCGTCCCCGGCTCTGCTGGGGTTGATGCAGAGATCCTTCGCCTGCCTCCTGGAGCAGAGCCGGAACCGGGGCTCTGACCTGGCTCTCAGTGCCTCCTACCTGGAGATCTACAACGAGCAAGTAAGTGCCTGCCCACCCGCTCAGCCCAGCCCCACTGGCACCCTATATCCCCTCTCCCCCGGTGCCTCCCCTCCACCGTACCCCCCCAGGTCCGGGACCTGTTGAGCCCGGGGCCACCATGCACCCTGCCCCTGCGGTGGAGCAAAACCCGTGGCTTCTACGTTGAGAACCAGCTCAGCGTGGACTTCGAGAGCCTGGAGGCCATCGCCAGCCTGCTCCTGCAAGGTGCTGAGCCACGGGTGCAGGGCTGGGACATGTTCAGGGGGTGCCAAACCTGGTATGGGGGCACTGAGCCCCCCGCAGACCAGCCCAGGGCCAGTGGGGCTCCGACGGCAGCCAAGAGGGGCAGGTCCCCATCCTGCCACAGAGCCCAGGAAGGCTTGTGTCTGGCAGGGGGTGCAGTGGGTGCCATGCCAGGGTGTGGGGCGTCATGCCGCCCTGCAGCTCTCAATCTCCCCCCCCCCCCGGCAGGATCCCAGAGGCGACGCACCTCGGCACACGCCCTCAACAGGCACTCGAGCCGCAGCCACGCTCTTCTGACCGTCCATGTCCGCAGCCGGGCTGTGAGCATGTGTCCTGCTCTGGGGGGAGGGCTTGGGGGGGCCGGGGCTCTTCGTGGGGGTGCAAACAGCTGCAGGATGTGGGGTCACATCCTCCTCCCCAAGGATGTCTTGGTGGGGCTGGGGTGAACAGCGGGGGTCAGATCCCTGACCCAGAGGTTGGGACACTGCTGTGGGCCACGGGGAAGGGGCGAGGCAGGGGCCAGAGCATCACCCCCCCCAACACGGGTCCCCCAGCCCAGCGCCTGCCCCAGCAAGCAGGGCACGCTGTGCTTCGTGGACTTGGCTGGCAGCGAGCGGGTGAAGGAGACCGGCTCCAGCGGGGAGCTCTCCGTGGAGGCCAACAATATCAACCGCAGTCTCCTGGCACTGGGTAAGTGTGGGGGACCCCCACCATGGGAGCATGAGCTGCTGGTCCCCGTCAGAGCCCTGTTGTACCCTCTGTGGCTCGTCGTCTGGCAGGACACTGCATCTCTCTGTTGGCCAAACCCCGAGGGAAGCGGACACACATTCCCTACCGAGACAGCAAGCTCACCCGGCTGCTGGCCCACTCCCTGGGCGGCTCGGGCATCACCCTGATGGTACGTGCACGGAGGAGGCTGGGCAGGGGTGCACAAAGCCACAGGGGGCTGGGGTCTTGCCCCATAGAGGGGAAGGCTGGAGGGGGACGGGTGACCCCTGGCTGGCAGCTCACCTGCGACTCTTCCTCATCGGCAGGTCGCCTGCATCTCCCCGTCCTCTCGCTGCCTCTCGGAGACGCTGAGCACGCTGCACTACGCCAGCCGGGCCCGGAGGGTCACCACCAGGCCTCTGGCCAACAGGGTATATCAGGCAGGGGCTGTAGGCAGGGTGCTCTGCCCCACTGCTTGGACCCCCCTGAGCCACCCCCTTTGTGCTCCCAGGTGTCCCGGGAGAAGCTGCTGCAAACCTTGGAGGAAGAAATCCATGCCCTGCAGATGGAAAACCTCTCCCTGCGCCAGCAGCTGTGCCTGCCCAGGGTGCCGATGAGGACCACAGAGGTCCCAGGGACCCCCCCAAGGGCAGGAGCATGGCCAGGCTGGGGAGGCAGGTATGGCCCCGCAGGGCTGCGTTGCTCCACTCTTGAAGGGCAGGTCCCATCGGAGGGAGCCCCAGCCTGGCCCAGCTTCTATGGCCTCCTGCGGGACTTCGTGGTGGAGAACGAGCGGCTGAGGTATGGGGCACATGCACAAGACCCTGAGCAGGGGCTCAAGGAGCCAGTGAGGCAGCCAGATCCCCTGGCCAGGTATCACCCTGTCTCAGCCAGCCTCTCCTGGGGACTCCCATGGGCCAGGCAGGGCTTGGGGGTTCGTCGGAGGCTGCCAACACCCTGCCCTGCTCCCTCACTGTTCCCCAGGCAGCCCTGGCTGTCCCCAGACCCAAGGGGTGACGTCCCAGCTGGTCCATCCTGCAGAGCCACCCGCAGCTCCTGTGACAGCCATCCCCTGCTCCGGAGCGCCCGCACCCCCCGTATCCCCCAAGGCCACCCCGCAAGGCTCCAGCAGCCTGACACAACACTCGCCTCCGGCCCCCGGCTGCTGGTGAGTGGGAGGGGCCCCGGGGTCCACGGGCATCCTCAAGTGGGGCTGTGCCCATGGCAGGGTGAGAATGCACAAACCACCCACCCGCTGCTATCCCCTCTTGCAGAAGCTGCCTCCCACCTCCGGCCGCCCTGGCTGCCCAGGGTGCCCCCACTGCTGCCCCGGGCTGGCCGATGCCATCATGTCCCAGGTATGGCCCCGGGGGTCTCTTCAGAGGGTGGTGGCACAGCACAGCATGGCAGCCTGACCCCTCTGCTCACCCCCCAGGTGCTGCCAGGGCCCCCCACACTGCAGCCCGTCCCCCCTGAGGGAAGCACCGGCACCCTGCCACCCAGCCAGGAGGACGTGGCTCTGCCCAGCTTCCATCAGCTCCCCGGGCACCCCCAGCCACACCAGGAGAAGCGGTGAGAGCCGGGGCCTGAGGCCACCCCCCTGGGCATCAGCTGCAGCTCAGGAAGCCCCTGGGGTTACGGGGGGTGGTGGGGCAGTGGCTGGGGGTTTGTTCATGTGTCCTCACGGCAGGAGCCGGGGAAGGAGCAGGTGCTCGTCTCAGCAACACCCAGTCCGCCAGGAGCTGCCAGTCCCCAAGCGCTGTCCCAGCCCCGAGGGAAAGGTCATCCCTTCGGCACCGCCGTGGCCTGGATTGCCAGAGCCGAGAGGTGAGGAGGACAGTGGGGGGAGGCCAGGCAGTGCCTCGAATGGGATCCCTCTCACTCATGGGGCTGTGGACCTGACCCCGCTGGCTCCCGGCTGGCAGCCGCCGGCACCGTCCCTCTCCTCCAGTGGGAAGAGGCACTGGACTGGCTGGCGGAGCAGATCTGAGCAGCCGCAGCCGCGCCATGGATGGGGCCAGCAGCGGGGATCTGGCAGAGCCCACACACAGTTATTATACCTGAGGGGACAACCACAGCCCTTGGGGACACGGGGGATCTCGGACTACAAGGACTGCGCAGACCAGAGGACGGACGGATGGACGGACAGACAGGGCTCTCCAGCCTGCACGGCACTCACAGTTTATTTCTGTCTAGCTAAGGGCTGTGCTGCGGGGCGGCTCCGGCGGGGCGCTCTCAGGTGCTCTCCTCCCCGGGCTGTGGGCAGTCCAGCCAGTACTGGGCGATGGAGCGCGGGTAGCGGGGCTGCACCAGGTCCACGCGCTTGGTGCGCAGGTTGACGCGATAGTACTTGTCTGGGAGGAAGGGGAGATGGCTGTCAGGCCTGCCTGGGAGCTGCAGGGAGCTGCCAGCCCTCGCTGCCAGCCCTGGGCACCTTCCCACTGCATCCTGGAGCTCGGCGACATCGCAGAGAGCGAGCAGACCTCCCCCCTGCCCTGGCAGCCCTGGTTCCATATCCCTCCTGGATCCTGCCATCCCGGACTCACCTCCTACGAAGAAGTAGACGCTCTGGAGGGTCTCACACTGGGAGCCTGACAGCCAGTCACTTTCGACACCCGCAGAGTCAGAGTCGTTTTGCAGCCAGCTCCAGAAACCCAAATTCAGTGACCGGTGGCTCTTGTACCTCTTGCGTTGGCGGCGAGACTTCCTCCTCCGGGGCTGGTGGGAGGTCACGTAGATCCTGCCGGCCATGGCGGCATCCAGCCGGCTGGGCACCCCCCGCCAGTCTTTGCTGATGTAACGGGGGCTGCTTGCCCCGGCTGGCAAAGAGGTAGAGGGTGAGTGAGAGGGGCTGTGATGTATGGGGTGAGCTGAGCCCAGCCCCACAGGCAGCCCCCAGCACCCGCTCCAAGACCCACAAGGATGCTCCGAATGATCCCAGCCTGGATGGGATATGTGATGGGGATGTGGGCCAGCAGAGCCGGGAGCAGCCGCTCACCCCACCCTTGGCTGGGATCAGCCCTGTGCTGCTGAGCCCCCTTCTCCTCCTCTCCATCTTTTATTTCTCTTGCCCAAGGCTGGGGTTTTCCTATAGCACCTCCAGCTCCAGTGGGAATAAACAGTCCCCAGCAGCGACATTGTGGTGTGAGGTGGCTGGTGACTGGCTCGGTAGTGCTGAGTGTAAGGGCTGCAGAGGGCGGGATTTGGGATGCTGTGGGAGATGCAGCTGTGGTCTGGGGGGTTCCTGTGCATAGCCGGGGCTCCTGCCTGGCACAGCAGCTCATCCAGCCTGCCCATGCTCTCAGGCATTGCTCCCTCCTCCCTGGGTGCCTGCACCCTTCGCACCCCATCAGTGCGGGCTATATTGGCACCCGCCGGCCCTTTCCCCAGGGCTGGCCCAGCCCTTACTCGTCCTGCCGCCAAAGAGGATCTGGAAGATGTCCTCCCAGCTGTCACGGTTCATGAAGGCGTAGTGCTTGAACACGGTGGAAGGGGAGGACTTCTCACAGTCGGCCTGTGTGGGCTGGTGGGCGAAGTCATAGGACCAGTAGTACTTGTCTAGGAGGGGATGCGCAAGGTATTAGTGGGGGGCACGCACTCGAGGGGGAGCAGTCGCTAGAGGGGTGTCCTGCCCACAGCCGCTGGCGCCAGGCTCTGCGCAGGAGCGGGGTGCTGCACCCCTTACCCTTGAAGAAATAGACTCTCTCATTGCCGTAGTAGCTGTGCGCGGGGAGGGCGAAGGCTGCATCGACATTGTTCGGGATGCCTTCAAAGCCCTCGGCGATGCTGCGTGGGTACCCGGGGTCCAGGACTCCGTCATCAAAGCGCCAGTACTCACTGCCCTGGGGGGGTGTAGGACAGAGGGGGGGTCAGGGGGCTGGGTGCAGCATCCCCCAGGTGTAGGTCTGCTGGGGGGAGTGAGCGGATGCTGGGAAGCCCCATGGTGAGGCTGTAGCTGCCTGGGGCTCCAGATAGCCGCAGGGATTTGGGGATATCTGACAGCCACTGTGTGCTTGTGTGCATGGAGTGTGCCAGGGTGAGGACAGAGTGCATTGGGGGGCTGTGCTGGCTGCCCCGAGAGCACCCCCAGCCCTGCAGCCAGGCTTCTGCCCACCTTGAACAGGTAAGTCTTGCCCTGGCAGTTGATGCGTGTGAAGGCTGCATCGATGGGACCCTCGATGCCCCAGACGTCACTGATGAGCTTGGGGTAGCCGGGTCGCACGCTTGTCTCATCCAGCTCATAGAAATACTTCCCTGAGGAGAGAGGGGATGTGGGAGCATCAGGAGGGATCACAGTCATCGGCACAGGGTGACAGCACAGCAGCATGTCCCATGTGCCTAGGAAAGGTCCCCAAGGTACCTCGGAAAGCATAAAGAGAACCGTTCTTCAGGTCAGTGAAGGCATCAAAAGGTTTCCTGCTGCACAGCTCCTCAGGCTCCTTCACGGTGTCCTGCTCCCCAAACCCATCCGGTGTGGTGCTGGGCACCTCCCTGGACACCTCCGTCGGCCTGTTCTCCACCGTGGGCTGTGCCGGCAACAGGGACACGGGCAGTTCTGTGGGGGCTGCCTCGGTTCCCTCAGCCGTGCTTAAGTCGACGGTGAGGTTGTAGTCGAGGTATTCATCCTCCGGCAAGGCAAACACGTCTCCCCGGGTCACTGCGGGAGGGAGCAGGTTGGTTCTGGGGAGCCCTGGGCATCTCCCACGGGGTCTGGGTGCGGCAGCCGCTTGCTCCCAGGCACTACAGCTTTGTACCGACCCCATGCTATGGGCTGCTGAAAAACCCTGGTGCTGCAGCACCCTGAGCACCAAATCCTGGTGCGGACTTCACCCTGTGGACACGGGTGAGTGCAGAGCTGACCCAGCACGGACCCCTCTAAGCCCCTGTGGCCACCCCGGCCCCCCCTGGCCCAGCTGGAGTGTGGCCGTGGAGCCGGTACCTTTGGCTTTGCAGACGGTGGAGTAGTCGCTGCAGCAGCTCTGGTAGTACATGCAGAGGGTGTCACACTGGCACTTGTGCAGCGCGTTGAAGCCATCCTCGCAGCGACCCACGCAGGAGTCTGCAAAAGCCACCCGCCAGCACAGGAGGAGTAACAAGGGTGGGCAGAGGGGCCAGCGTCTCCTCCCCAGCCCAGCGCCAGGGGTGAAAACAAACTCGGGCATGTCCTGGTTGGGGGGACCCCACCTCTCTGTGGTCAACCCCATCACCAGGGGCTACAGCAGCACCTCTCCCTGCTCCCACCCAGGTCCTGCTGGGATGGGAGCCACAGGTCAGGCTGTGACGGGCTCCCAGCTCCATGCTGGCACTCCAGCTGTAGGATGGCCAGGGATTTGCCCAGGCACCACCAATACCCATGCGCTGCCTGCTTGCCTTCTCCCCATGCTGCAAGGCGTAGCCAATGTGGCCAGTGGCCATGGCCACCACCTGGTCCCCTCCTCACCCTTCCCTGACTCCCCAGCCCCTCCATCAGCCCAGGAGCCGCACTTGCTCCATCCCCACCCTGGCTGCAAGCAGGAGACACCCGGTGTGGGGCTGGCCGGCTCCGGCTCACCTTCAGCGGCACGGGCAGTGGCGAGCAGGGCCAGCACGAGTGCAGGGAAGAGCAACCTCATCCTGGGTGGCCGGGAGCGCAGCCCTCCTGCGACTGTGCGGGCTGAAGCGCGGCTGCGGCCGGGGCCTTGGCATCCACTGTTTGCTCAGCCTGCCCTGGCAGGAGAAAACAAACAGACCAAGGTCAGAGCAGGGGAAAAGGGGCAGAGACGCTCTCCCATCCAGCATCCCTTGCAGTCTGTATCGAGCCGGGTGTGTTTGGAGGGGACAGAGCTCCCCAGACATGCAGACAGCTCCGAGAGCTGCTGGCTGTGCCTCTGCTGCCAGCGCCTTGCCAGCCCGGGTGCAGGCTGGGCACTGGTTCAGAGAGCAGGGGGGACAGCGGGCCAGAACCAGGAACCAGTTTTGAGGTCCTGCCACACTTATTTCATCGCAAATCTCATGGTACTAAAGCTCTCAGCATCCATCTCAAGGGGAGGCTGTTTCTCAGCCTGGTCTTGGCAAGACAAAAACACTAATGAGAGAGAATGGGGGAGTGATGCTCAGAGGGCAAAGCAAAAAGCCCTAGGCTTGTGCTGGCCCAAAATGTCGCCGTTTTGGAGGACTTGGCCTTGGGATTTTGGCTTTCTCAATGTCAGCAAGGCTGGAAGTAGAGCTGGAGAGCCCCAAGGGATGGTGGCTCGGGATGGGGCAGGTGCCACCTTTGTGCAAGGGGACCAGGGGCCAGAGGTGAGTGGGAGGGAGGGAGGAAGAGTGGGAACCCTCTGCACTTTCACTGCGGTAGGCAAACAAAAGCCTGTGTGTTTTGTTCCCATCATTCCCTTTCTGACCAATCTTTTTGGTTACTAATTAATGTTGACTCAGCTCTTTCAGCAGCTCCTGATAACTCCAGGATGTTTATATAATCAGGGGCAAGGAGCAAATGCACACGAGGCTACAGAGATACTGCCTCCGGCTGCCTCCGTGGCCACAGCACCGCTGGGGCAGGACCTCTGTGGGGTCCATCCCAGCCCCAGTGCACGAGTAGCGCAGCTCTGGGCTTTAATAAGTGATGGAAGATTCAGGGAGAGAAGAACCTGAGCAGGGTGCCTGCTTCTCCAGGGAAGATTTAGGGAGAGAAGAACCTGAGCGGGGTCCCTGTTTCTCCAGGGGCCTCGCCTCTGCCAGCTCAGACACATATAGTTCTCAGCATCAGCTGCTCCCATCCTTGCTGGAAAGAGCTTTGATTTGGTGTTGAGAAAGGCATTTCCACCGGAAAGCCCCGGTGAGCCAAGGGCAGCCACCAGACCTGGGCTGCTGGGGCAGGACTTCTCCTGCAGCCCCATCACCCCACTCCTTTCCCCCTGGCCTCAGCTATGGTGGGGCTGGCATTGTCCCCGGGTGCAAACACCAGCCCAGAGTTGCACTAAAGCTTCATCCCATCCATGTTGAATCAAGCCTGGGGGTCAAGCTCCCTGAGAGGGTACAGGCTTGTAGGGAGGCTGAAGGGAGAAGGGCTCGGCAGTGTCTGAGCTGCTTTTGCTGAGCAGCTGAGACAAAAATCCCTTTCTGCTCCAGGCACCCAACCACCAGTGACCGCAGAACCATGAAGGCTCAGTGAGCCTTTCCCTGGCTGCTGTGCTCAAAGCATGGCAGGAGGAGACCCCGAGGGAGGGGCTGGTTTGGGTAACAGGGCCCAGGGGAGCCCTTGCAGCCAAGGGCTGAGCAGAACCAGCAAGGAGAGCTCAGGGGATGGGGCTGATCCCCCAAGACAAGGCTGGGAAACCCTGCCATTGCCAGAGCCCAGGCTGCCGGTGCTCCCTCCCAAAAAGCAAAGCAAACCAAAACTAAAAGTAAAGCAAAGCTCAGCTCTCTGGGCTTGTCAGGACAAGCCTAAGGGAATGGTTTGAATTCTGCCCCCCCCAGGCAGCAGCTTCCTCTGAGGTAGCAAACCCCTCTGCTGTGCTGCATTGCAATAGCCCGTATCATTACCCCTGCTTAATAATAATTTATCAGGAAAATCCTTACTGGTTCTGTGCTGAGCCTCTCCTGCAGTACTGTGCTGCTCGGGTCGCCTTGTTGACCGTCCTTCGCTGCGAGCTGATGTCCCTTTCCTCTGTCTGTCCCTGCGTAGTGGATTCAGAGAGGATTAAAAGCAACTGTCGCATCAAAACATCAACTTGAATTTAAGTCTCGGTCTGAGCTGGCAACAACCTGGTTTTGGAGACAAGGATTTAAGCTGCTCCTCCCAACAACACAGGCGAGAAGTGTCCAAAGCATTTCAGCCCTGAGCACGTCTGGCCTGGAAAAAATTAAATAAAAGCGGCCCAGGCTGCTTCTGCTCTTTCTTTTATCATGCAAATGTTGAGCCCACCCAGAAGAGCTGCTCTGAATTTCCGCCACACAAAGGCACCTATTTATCCCCCTGCACTGATACCAACGGGGTTCAAAATGCAGTGCCAGGATGGCCACAACCTCACTGTGACCGTGGCCATGGCCACCACGGTGCCTGACCCTTTACTTCCACCCTGTGCCCCCTTCACCAGCCGCAGAGGGTCCCGGAGAGACCCGCTGCAAAAGCAGCATGGGGGTCCCTGCCTGGCATGGAGGTGACCACAGGCTCCCCAGCAGCTCGGGCAAAGGGGGGGACATGGGCCATGGGGACAACAGGACAAGCCCCAGCTCAAGCTGGGCAGGCGGAGGGCTGTGGAAGGAGGGGTCTGGGGGGATGCCAGAGCATCTGCAGCGAGCAGGGGGATGCTGCTGCCCAGAGATGAGCCCCTCCTTGGAGAGGCGGCGCCTGCGCGGGGTGACATCAGCCCCTGAGGACCTGAGATGCTGAGTCTGGCTCTGGGAAAGCGGCTCCTGCCACCGCTTCCAGCTCCGCATCGCGGCAGGGCAGGGAGGGCAGAGGGAGCTGGCAGCCCAGCCCTGCGGCTGGACCCCAGGCCAGCTCCATCCCCCCTCCTCTGCCTCCCCTCCGGTCACCTCAGGTCCCCCCAAGGAGGGTGGTGGCCCTGGCCGGGTGCTCCCAGTGGGCGGGTGACCAAGGATGCTGCGCTAGGAGATGCCGATGGTGCTCACCCTGCTTGTCTCCCTCTATAAACTGTGCCGGCTCTTCGCCATGTCGGGTGCGGAGAGGCTGGTGGTGCCTGAGTGCGTGAGCCAAGCGGGCAGCTGGGCAGGTGGGGGCAGCTCCAGGGAGCACCGGGAGGTTTCCCCCGGGGTGAACACGGATGTGCGGGCAGCCCTGGACCAGATCCTGCCCGCCCTGCTGTGGTGGTGCAATTCTTACCCCTCCCCGCCCCTCCTTGTTGGGCTGCTTGGTGCTACTTGCAATTCCACCCACATCCCCCCTGAGCTATACACCAGTCTGTGGAGATAAGGAGTGATGCCCCTCCCGATTGCTCGGAAACAGTTAAAATGGCCCATCATCTCCTAAGGGCCTGGCACACCTCTGCCTGGGATGGGGTCAAATGGGAACAAGAACAGAGTTGCACATTCATCAAGTTCTTGTGCAACTGCTGGAAGGCACCAGAACGTATCTGACAAAAGTCAATTATCTTGGACCACCACAGGGGAGACCCTTTGAGCTCTCCTGGATCGCAGTGGACCTGTGACCAGCATCTCCCCTGACCTGGGATGCCTCTCAGGTACCAAAACCCTTAAGGTGTCGTCTGCTGCCAGAGCTGATGGAAGGCCAGGGCGAAGTCCACCCGCTCGAGACTCAAGGATCGCCCGTTGAGGAATGCCAAGGCATTGGGAGTATTTACTCTAAACTCGAGAGGGAAATTTTCCTTTGAGCTCGCTTCTCTTTCACCCGTTCTTTCTCTGTTTATTGGTGTGTGGGTACGTACTTCATTCTACTGGATCCAGATACTTTTGTCTCTGTGTGTGTGTTTGTACATTTTGTGTATGCGCATGTCTATACGTATAAATTAAAGTACCGTTAAGTAAGTTAGTGTGAATCTTGTCATTTTAGAATCTGTGAATAAGTCACTTTCCTTTCTTTCAGCATTTCTGACTTAGTTTGTAATAACAGAAAATTGCTGTTAGTTATTAATAAATCTAGATTTCTTACTAAATCATTACCGTGTCAATACTTTCATCCGCGACAAATTGGCGTAGTCGGCAGGATGACAAGCAAAATCACCGAATACTTACAAAAACATGGTATCCAACCAAATCCCACCTTCCCAGAGGATTGGGCTTATAATAATTGGCACAACTGGGAAGAGGTAGAAAAAACAGTTAACTAATGCTAGACGTGCAACTAAATTTGGAAAAGATAAAGCTATGATTTGTCAAATGTTGGGAGTGTGCCTGGAAGCTGCATGCCATGAACGAGAGAAAGTTAACCGTAAAATACAAAATTTACAAGATGAGATTGCTGGGCACAAATCCACCAATCTGCTGTTATCGATTAAAATAGAGCAGCTTCAAAAACAACTTAAGGAATCCCAACTTAAACAACAAAACCTGGGGAAACGCGTTGAATTGATGCTAATGCAGTCTCCAAACCCCCTGGTATAGTTGAAACCAGAAGATTGTGTCCTCTGAAGACTGGGATGGTAACATTTGGAGCGATACACATAATAATGACTCAGACGAAAATAATTATTTTCAACCGCCTGAGTCTCCCCCACTTGCAATCAGACCAATTATTAAAACAGAAGAAACAACAGGACCTCGGGGTGGTGTGAGAAGTCGCATCAGCAAAACAACCCCTTTTGATCCAATTCAAAGAGCCAATTTACAAGATTGTCATGGCCGTAAGCCTGGAGAAACTGAAACTGAACACCTATGGAGAGTGTCTCTAAATGGGGGAAATAGAATTTCACTAGATGGCGATGAAGCCAGTGGTTATTGGGGTCCTGGTGTCTTTTTGGATGCTGGTCCCAACCCCCCGAATGACCCCCACTCACTAACAAGCAGAGTGGCGTATTGGGCTGGTGGCATTGATGCCTTAGAGAGAGGAGAACTCTGATACCTATCAAATCTCTAAATGACCTCTCCGCAGCTTTTACAAAAGCTGCCTGTATTCCAGCCATGCATCAGCATAATCCTACTGATGTACCTGTTTCGGCAGCTGTAGCTCCTGCTGTACTTAAACTACTGATAAAAGGAGCCCCTGCCATGCTCAAACCTTTTCTCATTGCAAAATGGGATGAGATCCAGAGAGACTTAAATTATAACGAATTGGCAAATCTAACACAAACTGTTGGAAATAGTAGGGAAGGAGAATTAGAACCAAGAGGATTACCCACTTGGGCAACATTAATGCATGAAACTATAAATCATGTCCAAGAAATGGGATGGAATGAAATTCCCAATGAAACAAAAAAAAAATATAGGTTGCACTGTTAAGCAAATTAAACAATTGCATCAAAATAATTCTCAGGAACAAAAACCCTCTGACCAACAATTCAGGGGTCAGGAGTGGACAAATGGACTATGGAAGCGAGTGTTGTCAGTAGGAATTCCTAGAGCCAGAGACAGCCTACCGGCGTTATTCTGAGTCTGATTCAGGCATTTCAAAAATGTAACGCTTCAAATGTGCCAACTCCCAGAGAAAGAGATGACTCTTTCCTCCCTCACGGGGGTCAGTTGCAAAACACAAGATCAAAAAAAACTGGTAAAGCCTGGACGGCAATTGGGTCCGCCAGTCCGGCAAGTAAAAGCTTATCAGTGGTTAAATGAGAACGGCCCTTACATTTTAATTTCAGTTGGTCCTCAATAACAATTAACAAAATTTATGATTGATACCGGTGCACAAATTTCAGTAATTAGACAGCGAGGTGCCGATAAGCTAGGCATACGACCTGGACGGCAAAAGGTTAAAATTACCACAGTTACAGGAACTAGTGCTGTGTGCCAGACAGCAAAAGTTGATTTAAGGCTCCCTGAAAAAAACTAATAACATCGCTTTACGATCAAGGAGCACTGTGAAAATATCCTGAGTTTTGATGGCATTGAATGGCCGGACCTGGCATTTGCCAGACAGCAGTCTGGGGACTTTTGGTTCAATTGCCAACCCTAACCCTAATAAAAATCGACGAACTGCCACAGTGCGGGTACTCCGTGCAGCTCCAGCACTTCCTGAACCAAAAATTACTAACGTCCCACAGAATCCAGTTTCTGCTACAGCATGAATTGGAATTTCTGAAGTAATTGCAGATTTAGAAAAACGACAGATTATTTCCAGAACTCACCCCCCATAAAACTTTCCTGTTTGGCCAGTCCGTAACCAGAGGGGGAGGTGGTGTTTAACAGGCGATTACCGGCATTTAAATGCCAATACAGCCCCATTGACAGCAGCAGTCCCCAACATTGCAACTTTAATGGCCACACTACAAGTCCCTGCACATCCTTGGCTGGCAGTGCTACATGTGAAAGACATGTTCTTCACTTACGGGAAGACGACAAGGAAAAATTTGCTTTTACATGGGAGGGCATCCAATATACCTTTAACAGACTCCCAGAGGGGTATAAACACACCCACAATTTCTCAATCCTGCACTTGCTGAACTTTTACCGACAGTTTAACTCCCTGAAGAGGTAGAACTATATCAGTATATAGATATTTTAACTGGAGGACCCTCTCCTAACAAGGTGGGAGAAGTGGCAGCAACAGTTTGGCAAACATTGCATGAAGCAAAAATTGAAATTCCACCTGAAAATGTCAGGGACCAAGTAAAGAAGTGAAATTTCTGGGCACTTCGTGGATTGCTGGAAGCGCAGCAATTCCACCAGACACTCTAAATAGAATAGAACAATCAGAAATGCCCCAATCTAGAAAAAATAAATTAAATTACAACAGCTAATGAGTACTTTAAGATATTGGAGAAAACATGTACCTGGATTCTCCATTGCCTGCCCACTGTATTTGCTTTTACAAAAAGGAAAACCATGGAGTTGGGATTCTGAACATGAAGAAGCGATTAAAACTCTGATACTAGAATTAAAACCATATCAACCCCTAGGAGCTGTCCATCCCCGTGACCCTATTAGAGCAAAACTGGGTTTTGCAGAACATGGCACTTATTGTAGTTTATTTCAAATCGGTCCTGAGGGACCAAGGAGACCTTTACTGTTCAGCTCAACTGCATTTAAAAAGACGGAACAAAAATATTCGGAGTGGGAAAAGGATCTTTTTTGTCTTTAGTCCGTGCAATTACACAAGTTAAGAAAACACATCAAGAAGAAGCTGTCCAGACTAGAGGTGCCTTTAAAGGGGACTGCTCCCTGAAGTGCTCAGGCTTGGACAACCGCCCCAAGCCAGAGTTGACCTGATTCACGGAAAACAGACTCTACAACTTGAATAGGGTTTTACAGCAGGTATGTTTACTCCGGCGCTGGGGTGCAAGGGGATTTCTCCACAAAGCTCGCACACCAACAGCACTTTTTACCAAAAACTTATAGAGTGTGGATATACATATTCACTGGATTACATAACACAAACATACATATGCATGAGTAAGGCTGGGTTAGCTCTAGAGGCTGGTGTCAGCAGTTTATGTTCTCTTTGCACCTGCGCATTGCCTCCTGGGGGGCGTCTTCGGGAGGAAGGCTCGTAGTCTTTCTCACCTTGTTTTTCCCCGGAGCATGCACAGATTCTCTTAGCCAATTTCTTGAACAACAAAAAATATTTTTCAGCCGGTTTACTCATCCTATCTTATTTAATGGAACCAATGAAACTTCTACAATCCGTCTACGGCTATCTTTACTCATTACTGAGGCCCAACTAGTTAGACTACACCTGTTCTTCAAGGACAAAAACATGATTATTTTGCTGAACAGTGCAGTTCTTGGTAGATTTTCCCAGTAAACTGCTTTGTTTTGATGGACACAGTAGTCCTTGGTAAAATTCCACAGAACAGTCTGGGAAAGCAGGATTCTTAGCAATATTAAAAAATACTATAAGTAATAATATAACTTGCTAGAAGTAAGGAAATAAGTTGCTAAGCAGTTTTCTATAAGTAAATAAGTCTTAAAACAAGTAATCATTTCTCTGTATCAGACCTATAGATGGATCCTGTATATTTTATAACTGATAACCAATGTGCTAATAGCTATTATACTGAGTTATAACAAACCACCTATTCTGATGTAAAAAGTGGAAGTATTGAAGCCTGAGCAACAGGCCCTGAGCTGAAGCTGCTAACTCAGTATGTAATCATTAGTGAAATATGTAGGGAAGATGTAACTGTCTTGAATGTATCTTTATCTTTCTTTGTGTGTGGATAAAATAACAGGGTCACAGAGACAGTTGTCTGGCCCTCTGGCCTGATGTGTGGTCCTGCTCATAACCCAACTCGATAAGCAGGGAACCTCCCTGAGCTTCTCCCTTGAGCCCTGGCCAGGCTCTGGGGGAATCTAATGTGAGATTGAAACCAGATATTTCCGCTTAAAATAAAGGTGCGAGCTATTCTGGCTTGCTGATTTTTAGGTATATAAGGCTGGACCCGCTCACAGTGACTTTGGATGCCACACCTACGGGTGGACGCACCGCGCAGGAATTCCCATTTGCTGGGAAAGGCTTAACAAAGCCTCGCTGTGACCGGGGCTGCCCAGCGCCTGCGGGGCTGGATGATGGTAAAATATGAAAGTGGTGATGGATCTTTTTTAAGCACTATTTTTTCTCTCGTGTAGTAATGATTTGATGCATTACCCTGTATTTTCCTATTTGTTTGCTTTAAGTGCAATATTCTGTCTTTTTTTATTGTAAATTTTCTGTATTATTCTCTTACATTATCTAGTTATCCCCAGTGAAATACACCTACTCTTTTTACCCTGGTGTCTGAATTTAATTGGTATCCTTAATCAGCAAAACACGCCCCCCCCCCCCGAGGGAATTGCACAAAACCCTACATTAGGAAATGGTATACCTATCTAGTGGGTGTGGCAGATGAAATATGATTGGCTGAAGGATACACAAAAGTTTCTAAATTACAAATGCCTATTAATACTGACCCACTAGCATTACAACAACCATTTAACCTTCAGCAATTTTAGGTGCACCCCCCCTATTTCTAGCATGGGATGCTATTGACAATAATGGAGTAAAACAAAATCAGTCCTTGATGGACTTATCCTGCATCCTAAGGGGTAACCTGTTCAGCCCCCCCCCCCCCCCCTCCCCGCCCCAGATCGTTCTCTTTTCTTTCCTTTTCAGAAATAACCAACTCCATCAACGACATCGTGGAAACAAACACCACATCCAGCAAGCCCACCAGTAGCACTGTGGAAACAATCCTCATCTTTAATATGAGAGTCTCTGCAGAATTGTGCCTACCCTTTAAAACCTGGACAAAAGACTCTTATCATGGTCCAGCGTGATATAAAAGAAATACATCCAAGTGCTAACGAGAGTCAAAGGGATGAAGAACATCGATGGTGGGAAAGTTTATTTGGATGGTCACCAACTGCAACAGGACTGTTTAATTTCATGTTCCACCTGGTCATGATTTTCTTAATTCTAATTTTAATATGTTTACTGCTCATAATCATATTGTATATTAAGGTTTGGAGGATGGTTAAACAGACAACTCAGTTACAAAAATATCCCCGTGTGTATATACTATCCCAAAATAGGTGGGTTTTTTTTTTATTTTAAGCTAATCAAACACAAAGTTTCCTTCAATTGTAATTGGATTATGGCATCCTCTGTTTATAGGCATGGAGGCAAGAGGTAACCACACTGCCATTCTATGGACAAGATAAATTGACTTTAGGCATGGGGTGGATTCTGCTGGTGCAATTCTTACCCCTCCACACCCCTCCTTGTTGGGCTGCTTGGTGCGTCATGGGATTCCACCTACATCCCCCCACCCCCCTCCCCCAAGCTATACACCAGTCTGTGGAGATAATGACTGATAATGAGCCTGGCTCCTGCCCCTCCCGATTGCTCGGAAACAGTTAAAATGGCCCATCATCTCCTAAGGGCCTGGCACACCTCTGCCTGGGATGGGGTCAAATGGGAACAAGAACAGAGTTGCACATTCATCAAGTTCTTGTGCAACTGCTGGAAGGCACCAGAACGTATCTGACAAAAGTCAATTATCTTGGACCACCACAGGGGAGACCCTTTGAGCTCTCCTGGATCGCAGTGGACCTGTGACCAGCATCTCCCCTGACCTGGGATGCCTCTCAGGTACCAAAACCCTTAAGGTGTCGTCTGCTGCCAGAGCTGATGGAAGGCCAGGGCGAAGTCCACCCGCTCGAGACTCAAGGATCGCCCGTTGAGGAATGCCAAGGCATTGGGAGTATTTACTCTAAACTCGAGAGGGAAATTTTCCTTTGAGCTCGCTTCTCTTTCACCCGTTCTTTCTCTGTTTATTGGTGTGTGGGTACATACTTCATTCTACTGGATCCAGATACTTTTGTCTCTGTGTGTGTGTTTGTACATTTTGTGTATGCGCATGTATATACGTATAAATTAAAGTACCGTTAAGTAAGTTAGTGTGAATCTTGTCATTTTAGAATCTGTGAATAAGTCACTTTCCTTTCTTTCAGCATTTCTGACTTAGTTTGTAATAACAGAAAATTGCTGTTAGTTATTAATAAATCTAGATTTCTTACTAAATCATTACCGTGTCAATACTTTCATCCGCGACACCTGCACCAGGCCATCACCCGTGCCAAGAAGGCAGCTGGCCCTGCAGAGCTGAGGAAGGCCATCGGCGAGGTCTTCCAGCTGGTGGAGGAAGCCTGGGGGATGCCCACGTTGGGGAGGGATGTGGCCAAAGTGCTGTGTGACGTGATCCGCCTGGAGGGGGGCCTGGACCTGCTGCTGAACCTGCTGTACACCGCGGAGCTGGAGACCAAGTGCCAGGCAGGAAAACTCCTGGAGCAGATCCTGGTGGCAGAAAACAGGTAAGTCTGCAAAGACCCCCCCCAGCCAGGCACAGCCCTCCCCACCGCAGGCTCGCCTGCTGCCCTGAGCACAGCAGGGATTTCCTCCACCCATCCCTCCCACACCCCCCAAATTTCCCTGCTCTGAGTGCTCCCAGTGCGTCAAACCCCCTCGGCTCCATGCCACGTCCCCCCACACCCAGCACGCACACAGAGGGGTCCCTGACTTGCTGGTCACGCCCAGGCAATGGTGTGACCTGACCCCCCACCCCCCCCCAGCTGGAGGGAGGAGAACCAGCCCCAGCTCAGGAATGCTGGTGAGGATCGGGGTGTCTTCATGAGCCCCCCTCAGCCTGGGGCCACCCAGATAAGGGTTCATGGTTGAGCTGGGTCGGTTTGGCTGCCCCAGAGCATCTGACCCCAGTACTGCAAAACAGTCCTTGAGAGAAGGGGAAGAGCAGGAGAGAAATCTGCATAGTCATGTCAAATGTTCCTTGAGAAAAGTGGAAGAATGGGACCATACGGCCTCCACCTCGCTTTGCATTCCTCCTTGGTGCTGCAGCAGCACAAATCACTGGATGTCCATCCCGCCCTGTGTGTGTTCTGGGCACCACGTGTTAAGGAAATGTGTGGTTTGCAGTTTTTTCACTGTTTCGCTTTTCCCACACTTCCAACACATGGCCTACAGGGAACCTGTCATGGGGCAAACCACTGAAGCACAGGGCAGTTCACATGCCAGTCATTGTTGCCACTCCCTGCGCGGCTGCCTGCCCCTCACCTGCCTGTGCCTCTCCTTCTTGCAGTGATCGGATCGCTCGGATTGGTCTGTGAGTGATTCTGAACTTAGCCAAGGAGCGAGATGTTCCCCAGCTGGCGCAGAGCGTCTCCGGTATCCTGGAGCACATGTTCAAACACACCGAGGAGACCTGTTTCCAGCTCATCTCTGATGGAGGCCTGGATGCTATCCTCTACTGGTGCCGCTGGACGGACCCCATTGTGCTGCGGCACTGCGCCGTGGCCTTGGCCAACTGTGCCATGTACGGAGGGCAGGCCAACCAGCGCCTGATGATCGAGAAGAGGACGGCGGAGTGGCTGTTCCCACTGGTGTTCTCAAGAGACGATGAACTAATCCGCCTACACGCGTGCCTGGCCATCACGGTGCTGGCCACCAACAAAGAAATCAAGAAGGAGGTGGAGCACTCGGGGACGCTGGCTCTGGTGGAGCCGTTCATCGCCTCGCTGGACCCGGAACAGTTTGCCTGCGAGATGTTGGGCAGCAGTGACACCAGCCAGGGGAGGACGGCAGATGACCTGCAGCGGCTGGTACCCTTGCTGGACAGCTCTCGGCTGGAAGCACAATGCATCGCTGCCTTCTACCTCTGCACGGAGGCTGCCATCAAAACCAGGCAGAAGAAAACAAAGGTAAAGGGTAGGTCAGCCTGAAGGAAGGAGGTGCAAAAGGGAAGGGGTTGCCACAACTACATCCTGGTGTCTTTTGCTCCCCTGCGAGCTCACCAAGTACCCTGGTCCTCAGCTGGCCTGGCACAGGTTATGGGGAGGAGGAGGGAAAGCAAAGTGACGTCTCCCCTCTTTGTGTCCCCAGATTTTCAGTGAGATTGGGGCTACACAGAGCCTGAAGAGGGTAGTGTGCTACTCCACCAGCAGCACCACCTCCTCCCTGGCCAAAAAGGTGCTGCGCATGTGTCCCGATCCAATATCGGGGAGGGTTCTTAAACGATCCCAAGAGCGACATTAAGACACAAATGAGGTCAGATGTTGTACAACCTTGAAAACTTTATTGTACACATAACTGGTAATAGCGATAGGACAGAGAGAAAAGGAAAAAGTCAGAATCCCTAAGCAAGCAAACAGTAGAGATGCAGCGAGACTGATTACCACCACCATGAATCCAGCGACTCCTGTTGGCTCAGTCTCGGTGCAGGTGATGGTGTTCCAAGCTCCAAGCTTTGCCAAAGTCTCAGCTCCAAGGAAGGACAAGATGACAAGATGATAAGACAGAATAGTGCACTGACGAAAAAGGAGTACACCGTCCTTTTGTTGCACCAGTTCCCACGATCTCTCCAAAGAATCCACCCATTTCCACGGAGCTCGTTGTAATACGTGCCGCCCCGTGATCCCGTGCCAGCCTGCACGTCTTCCTCATCCCTATTTAACTTTGGGTGGATGTCATGGTCCCGTCGGGAACAATTCATCTTCTTCAGAGCATATTCCTCCATCAGCAGGATGCCGAGGACAGGAAATGGTGGTGGCGCGACAGCAAAGTTTGAGACAGATAACACAGTCCCTTACATCATGAAAGGGGAAGAGGTTCCTCGGAGCATCCTGCCCACGGTTCCCAACTGGAAGCCCTGTGAGGTGCAGACATGGCTGCAGCAGATCGGATTCAACAAATACTGCCAGAGCTTCCTGGTAGGGCTACGTGCTGGGGAGGGACACCTGGATGGGCCCTTTTTCCCCATCGTGTAGCAGAGGTGTAAGCATCTCACCCAACAGCTTTTCCTGGGACCTTTCCAGCCTGGATCTCTCTTGGCAGGACCACCAGGTGGATGGGGACATTCTCCTGAGGCTGACAGAGGAGGAGCTGCAGGAGGATTTGGGGATGGACTCCAGCATCACTCGGAAAAGGTAGGACTGCTGCCAGGGCACGCTGGGCTCTCTCATGGTCATCACCGCAGTGGCAGAGACAGGGAAAAGGTCTGTGCCTGGACTGCTAGGGCTTGTCCAGTGCAGTGTGCAGTCCCAGGGGGATTCCTGCAATGGGGCCAAGGCCCGGGAGAGCTGTGGGATGGGGAGAGATCACCTATGGCACAGGGGAGATGGGATCCTGCAAGTTACCCAGAAAGACAGGAACTTACCCGAGCTTCTCCTCTCTTAGCTGAACCCCTCATTCCTCTGTGTCCTGACGACCAACACTCGTGCAGTCACGCAGCTGTTCTTCTCTTTTTCTATTCCTTCAGCTTATTCTTCACCACAGCACATAGCCGCACTCCCTCCTGTGCAGATAAAAGATGTGGTCCCAAACGTCTCTAGGTCCTGTCTGGTCCAGCAGCCTCCCCTCCCCGCTCCACGGTTTCGTTTGTTACTCTGCCAGGTTTTTCCGGGAGCTGACAGAGCTGAAGACCTTTGCAAACTATTCCACCTGCGACCGCAGCAACCTGGCCGACTGGCTGGGCAGCATCGACCCCAAGTTTCGTCAGTACACGTACAACCTGCTGACGTGCGGCATCAACCGCAACTTCTTGCACCGGGTGACGGAGCAGCAGCTGCAGGAGGACTGCCACATCAACACGGGTTTCCACCGCGTCCGCATCCTCACTGCTGCAAGGGGTGCGGGTCCTGCTGCTGCTCGCTGCACTGAGCAGGCGGCTGGGGACGAGTAGCGAGGGTTGTTTGGGATGAGCTGTTGGGTATTTTTAACTTTTGGTTGCCCTTTGCTCTGCCTAGAAATGCTCCATTCCCCTATAACGCTGCAAACTGCATCCGATGGGACTGATGTATTTATCAGCTACCGGAGGAGCACCGGATCGCAGCTGGCCAGGTGAGTCCTGCAGGCAACGTTCTGGTCTTGGGCTGAAGCCCAGAGCAAAGGCTGGTGATCGGTTGTGGGAAGAGCGTGGAGCTGGGAGAGCTGCAGCGGGGAGGAGGGAGAGGCTGCCAAAAGCTGCTGTGCAAATGGGGACAGCACATGCCATAAGCTGCACGACGGACAGGCTAATTCCCAGTCCTGTCACTGCCACCCTGTCCCTCCTTGACACTGACTTACCCTTTTCTCACGCTGTGCTCGTAGGGCTGTAGGGGATCACAACAGGGAGTTAATCATAGAGTCATTTAGGTTGGAAAAGACCTTTAAGATCATTGAGTCCAACCATTAATGTAGCACTGCCAAGGCCACCACTAAACCACCTCCCTGAGTGCCACATCTACACGTCTTTTAAATACCTCCAGGCATGGTGACTCAGCCACTTCTCTGGGCAGCCTGTTCCAGTGCTTGACAACCATTTGAAGACAACCCAAATGAAGAAATTTTCCCCAATATCCAATCTAAACCTCTCCTGCCACATGTCCTGCTCCCCCTGTTTTCTGCATGGGCCCAGACACCTGCAGGCAGGCTGAGCAGGCAGCTGGTGTCTCCAGGACTGTTCTGTTCTCTGCGGGAGTCCATTCACTGCTCCTCTGTCTCATCATGTCTTGGCTGATGTGGTAGGAAACCAAGGCACTGGCAGTAGCTCTCCTCATGGTGCTGTGTCCTTTCACCACCAGCCTGCTGAAGGTCCACCTGCAGCTGCACGGCTTCAGCGTGTTCATCGATGTGGAGAAGCTGAAGGCAGGGAACTTTGAGGTCAAGCTGATCCAGAGTATCATGAGTGCCCGCAATTTTGTGCTGGTCCTCTCGCCAAATGCACTGGACAAGTGCATGGCAGACCCCGAGTGCAAGGACTGGGTGCACAAGGTAGGAGATGCCACCAGGTGGGACCTTGGTGGATGTTGGAGAAGGAAGGGGCTGGTGAGGCACTGACACGGGCCATAGCCTGAGCACTTGTACGTTCCTGCAGGAGATTGTGACAGCCCTGAACTCTGGAAAGAACATTGTACCTGTTACAGACCATTTTGAGTGGCCGGACCCAGAAACACTTCCCAAGGACATGAGGGCTGTCCCAAAATTGAATTGTATCGAGTAAGTAAAAGGAACCTGTGCCAAGGGGTTCCTTGACACCTGGAGAGAACGGCTTGCATAAGCAGTAGCTGAGAGCACAAGGAAATTGGGAGAAACAGATGAGGGAGGTGAAACAGGCCAAAGGGGAGGTGAGTCACTTCAGGTACTCCAGAGCATGGAGGGAGCAAAGGTCCCCACCACAGCCCTTCTGCTTTTCTTGTGCTGGGGGCTCCTCTGAGTAACAGAGCTCCCCATCCCATCCCATCGCTGCTGGGATGCCCATGTCGTGGTCCCAGCCCTCCAGGCAGCAGTGAGCAGCTCACCTGGGTTCCTCTCACCTCCTGCTTCCCCTCCGTGCAGCATCATCCTGGGCTGGCATCCCAGCCTGCTTGTAGCCCTCCAGCCTGGCAGGGTACAGGGGAAGGGGCTTTCCTGCGGCAGCCAGTGCTCCTCTATTTTCCTAAGGGAAAAGGGGTGCTCCTAGAGGGCTGGGTGGAGGAAGGCGGTCACTGGCTCCTGGCCCAAATGAACTGAGTTATCTTGTGACACCTCGCACAACAGAAAAATTAAATTGAATTTTCCCCTCAAACACAGGTGGTCTCACGAGTACCAGGAAGCCACAATCGACAAAATCATCCGCTTTCTGCAGGGCCGCTCCTCCCGGGACTCCTCGGCTGGGTCGGAGAACGGCCTGGACTGCTTGCCCTCCCTGGGGCAGACCTAGGACCAGCACAGCCGCCTCATGTCCTCCAGAGACTTCCCAGGTGACCCCTTTTTATGTGGGGCCAAATTTCTCCCTCTAGATTTTTTTCCCCATTTTAGGACCCTGGCTTGAGACAAGGCCTGTGGCTCATTAGCCCCCCTTCACCCTCCAAATGCAAGCCCTGGTGAGCCAAGCCAGGGTGGACTCTGGGCTGGATGAGTTGTCTTCCACATATTCCCTTGGGCGGCAGGACATGCAGGCTGTGCCTCCTGCAATGCAGAGGGTGCGAGGAGACCGACACTGCCCAGTCCCCCGCAAATGGCTGCAGCTTCTCCCAGAAACACGTCCAAAGAGGAGGGATCTTCTGAAGACCAAAAACTGGGCAATTGGGGAGGGGTACGTTGCAAGAGGACACACAAGAGAGAAGAGCAGTTGAGAGGGAACAGTCCATAAGCATCATATGGTCTCTCCTGTGTGCCACAGGAATATTGCTGTGTTCACAGGAATATCTGCTGGTTCAACAGACCTGCCAGGACAGGTCCCTGCAACATTCCCCTCTGTGGGCAAATGGTAGGATGCCAGAAATATTAGACAGGAACCTGTTCTCCCAGGGATGTAAGTAATTCATAGAAGGAAATAATTTACTATTTTCCCAGCTGGAATAATTAAACAGCCAGGCACTGTCCTCCCAAGCTGCAGAAAAGAAGAGCAAACAAGAGGGAAAAAAAGAGCTGGAATGTCCTTCAATATAAATTCTCTTCCAGACTAAACAACCTTAATTCTGTAGATCTTTTCTCATAAACTACATTTTCTAGGCCTCTGAGCGCCCTCACTCCTCTCCTATGGACTCCAAACTGGAGTCCCTTCTTTCAAAACGCAGTGACCAAAACTGAACACAAACCTTCCGTTGAGACTTTACCAAGACCAAGAGGAATTAACTTCACAAGTCGCACAGAATATATTTCTGTGAGCACCTTATACCTGCTAGCATGTCTGCCTTTTTCATTATGGCATGATTTAGGTTCAGCTTGTAACCCATTAAAACCTCGAGATCTTTTTATGCAGAATTGCTGCCTAGTCACTTGTTCTCATTCCCTCTCTGCAGGCTTTATTATTCCTGCCTAGATGTTGAACTTAGTTATTATTGAATTGCATTTTACTTTCTTCAGATCATTTTTTCTGAATCCTTTTCAATATTAATCCTGTCCTCTAAACACATATGCAAAGCTGTCTCCAAATTCGATTAGTGTTCCTTTCTAGTCTATCACAAAAGTCTTTAGTGAAAATACCAAGTCGTATCAGACTCTAAGAAATCCACTCAAAATACCTTTTCTTTCTGACAACAGTCAGTAACTACTCTTAACGCTCTATTCCACCCAGGTTTACCTCCTCTCTACTTGAGCTTTATCTAAGATAAATCTTCTTAATTTGTTGATGAGAATGTCATGGGAAACAGTGTAGAAGCCTCACTAAAGCCAAGCCATATTCCCTGTGCACCTTCTCCTCTTCTTGCAAGGCCAGTACACAGGGAAACTACACTGGTATGACAATTCCTCCTTAGCAAATTCAAAACAAAATAAATTCAACAAAATAAAAATTGCAATTCTTGTATAGTCACTATTCCAGCAGCACTGAGTTTCTCAAAAAACATAAGATATGCCAAGAATCACAATAAGGAAAGTGATAACTAGCAGCATTTAACTTGGAAAGAGAGAAGGAAAGGAATACTTTACAGAAAACCAAAACCAGAGAACCCAGAAGAATTCCTTTGCCCTAATTTAGCAAGTCAGATTTGACGATGTGTTCATTAGTGATGTTTAATGGTCAAGATCTAGATTTAATCTAGTTTTAATTAATTTTTAAAATACTTTGCCATAAGATATTTTAATTAACCATAATTTGGGACAGAAAGAATTAAAAGCCTATTTGTTGTCTCAGTTATCAATATAGTAGACGTGCTGACCCTGAAGGGATCAACTCACAAACAGATAGAATTTGGAATTTGTTAAGAAACATTGGAAAGTAGATAAGTTACTCTGAATACATATATAGCTCTTGAAGGAGATTCTCTATTGCTTCAGATATTCATAAAAAAGATGAAATATTTAAGCACTGAAAAGACTACTATCATGGTCCCCATTTCTCAGATATTCTATTGATAGAATACTTTTGAGATTCAAGCCGTGAAGAGGTGCCCTGAAGTGGGGGATGCATGTCACAAATTTCTGCATTTTCTTTTCAGTGTTTTTTGCTGGGCACAGGAACTATTCATTACTTAGCACTGCTCTCCTGTTCAGTCAGATAATGGCTAAATAAAAGATGAATATAAAAACACCTTACGTTTCACAGGCCAGATGGACCTGGCTGAACAGGTCATCATCCTAGATGAACATCATCATCCTAGATGAACAAATCACATTATTTTTGCCAAAATGTTGTGTCAAGCGTTTAGGTCATGCTGTCTTGAACAACGTGCTTTTAAACAACCAGGAATGAAGAGAACAGGGGAAAGAATCTCAGCTTTGCTTTGCTCTTCTTTTAGAAGAAACAGTTTTCGCAAAGCTTGAAGAATTTTCCTGAAGGAGTTAAAATAGCATAAGATGGAGAATTAAGTAAAATTAACTTAAAAATCAAATAGCTGTTCTTGATACTTTTGCTTTTAACAGTAAAGCAGCAGTGTTTATGAAACAGAAATAGACTCTAGGAATAAATTAGGCATTGGAAAAACAGGTGGGTGTAGCAGAGGAATGAGTACTTGGAAAGTGGGGAGGGTAAAGGGGAAGAACAACCATTGGTCACTTTTCAGTGAAGTGGAGAGAAGGTCAGTTGGGTGAATGAACTTTGGTGCAACTTAGTCTGTCAGATATGGCCATATTTACAGTTTTAGAGACTCATATGCTGGTCTCATATCTCATAACTGTAAATAGGGATGGCTTTAGCTGTGCTTATTCTTTCATAACTTCCCTCATTTTCGGATCTTTATCCCCCAGGAACTTCCTTTGTACTTATATTAGCAGCAGACATTACCCCTGCTTAATAATAATTTATCAGGAAAATCCTTACTGGTTCTGTGCTGAGCCTCTCCTGCAGTACTGTGCTGCTCGGGTCGCCTTGTTGACCGTCCTTCGCTGCGAGCTGATGTCCCTTTCCTCTGTCTGTCCCTGCGTAGTGGATTCAGAGAGGATTAAAAGCAACTGTCGCATCAAAACATCAACTTGAATTTAAGTCTCGGTCTGAGCTGGCAACAACCTGGTTTTGGAGACAAGGATTTAAGCTGCTCCTCCCAACAACACAGGCGAGAAGTGTCCAAAGCATTTCAGCCCTGAGCACGTCTGGCCTGGAAAAAATTAAATAAAAGCGGCCCAGGCTGCTTCTGCTCTTTCTTTTATCATGCAAATGTTGAGCCCACCCAGAAGAGCTGCTCTGAATTTCCACCACACAAAGGCACCTATTTATCCCCCTGCACTGATACCAACGGGGTTCAAAATGCAGTGCCAGGATGGCCACAACCTCACTGTGACAGTGGCCATGGCCACCACGGTGCCTGACCCTTTACTTCCACCCTGTGCCCCCTTCACCAGCCGCAGAGGGTCCCGGAGAGACCCGCTGCAAAAGCAGCATGGGGGTCCCTGCCTGGCATGGAGGTGACCACAGGCTCCCCAGCAGCTCGGGCAAAGGGGGGGACATGGGCCATGGGGACAACAGGACAAGCCCCAGCTCAAGCTGGGCAGGCGGAGGGCTGTGGAAGGAGGGGTCTGGGGGGATGCCAGAGCATCTGCAGCGAGCAGGGGGATGCTGCTGCCCAGAGATGAGCCCCTCCTTGGAGAGGCGGCGCCTGCGCAGGGTGACATCAGCCCCTGAGGACCTGAGATGCTGAGTCTGGCTCTGGGAAAGCGGCTCCTGCCACCGCTTCCAGCTCCGCATCGCGGCAGGGCAGGGAGGGCAGAGGGAGCTGGCAGCCCAGCCCTGCGGCTGGACCCCAGGCCAGCTCCATCCCCCCTCCTCTGCCTCCCCTCCGGTCACCTCAGGTCCCCCCAAGGAGGGTGGTGGCCCTGGCCGGGTGCTCCCCGTGGGCGGGTGACCAAGGATGCTGCACTAGGAGATGCCGATGGTGCTCACCCTGCTCGTCTCCCTCTATAAACTGTGCCGGTTCTTCGCCATGTCGGGTGCGGAGAGGCTGGTGGTGCCTGAGTGCGTGAGCCAAGCGGGCAGCTGGGCAGGTGGGGGCAGCTCCAGGGAGCACCGGGAGGTTTCCCCCGGGGTGAACACGGATGTGCGGGCAGCCCTGGACCGGATCCTGCCCGCCCTGCACCAGGCCATCACCCGTGCCAAGAAGGCAGCTGGCCCTGCAGAGCTGAGGAAGGCCATCGGCGAGGTCTTCCAGCTGGTGGAGGAAGCCTGGGGGATGCCCACGCTGGGGAGGGATGTGGCCAAAGTGCTGTGTGACGTGATCCGCCTGGAGGGGGGCCTGGACCTGCTGCTGAACCTGCTGTACACCGCGGAGCTGGAGACCAAGTGCCAGGCAGGAAAACTCCTGGAGCAGATCCTGGTGGCAGAAAACAGGTAAGTCTGCAAAGACCCCCCCCAGCCAGGCACAGCCCTCCCCACCGCAGGCTCGCCTGCTGCCCTGAGCACAGCAGGGATTTCCTCCACCCATCCCTCCCACACCCCCCAAATTTCCCTGCTCTGAGTGCTCCCAGTGCGTCAAACCCCCTCGGCTCCACGCCACGTCCCCCCACACCCAGCACGCACACAGAGGGGTCCCTGACTTGCTGGTCACGCCCAGGCAATGGTGTGACCTGACCCCCCACCCCCCCCCAGCTGGAGGGAGGAGAACCAGCCCCAGCTCAGGGATGCTGGTGAGGATCGGGGTGTCTTCATGAGCCCCCCTCAGCCTGGGGCCACCCAGATAAGGGTTCATGGTTGAGCTGGGTCGGTTTGGCTGGCCCAGAGCATCTGACCGCAAGGACGAGCTGTGACTCCCCCTTAGCCATAACCAGAGCACCAGGAGGAGGACAAAGCTGGTTCCCAGAGAATCTCTGCTGCTGACCAGGGCTGGAGTGAGGTCCTAAGGAGGGGACTGGCTGTTCAGCGGCCCTCAGAGACCCCCAGCCCGTGTCCCCTAGCTCAGAGGCTGGAGATGAGTGTGCTGCTCCCCAGGACGGGTGAGAGGCGTTGGGCTGGCTCTGCCAAAGCGTTGGCACAGGTGGGGTGGGAGCGCGTGTATGTGTGCATATATACGAGTGTGTGTATGAGGGTGCACGTGCACAGGTGGCACCCAACACATCTAAATGCACAGCAGCGCTGATGCAGCACCCGCCAGCAGCTCACCCTTCACACACCTTCACCCTGCTGTGCCGGTTCGAGAGGAGCCGTATCCGTGCCACGAGCTGGGTCAGGATCAGGCCTTTCTCTCCTGGCACCCCGCAGGCAAACGCGTGGCTCTGCCAGCTCCACTCTCCCTCGGTGCACCCAAGCTCAGCCAGTCCCAGCCAGGGCTTTGGGTGCATGTGGGGGAAGCCTGGCCAATGTTTACGGTCTTGCTCCAGCTTCATGGGCGATGTGTCTTGCTGTAAGGTTGTGGATTCGCAGCCTGGGCCTCGCTGCACACACTGCCGGGCAAAAAGAAGCAACAGCTAAATCAGGAAAGTGCATTAGAGTGGAATTAATCCCAGGAAACATCACTGGCAAGGTCTGAATTGAGCACTTTCCTTCCTGGCAAGAGAAAGCAGCTGCTGGAGACGCCATCTCTGCTCCAGGAGCAGTTCATGGCCCAGGGCCTTGTAGCAGCTGTGGGCCCCCAGCCCCTCGCTCCCCGCAGCCTGACCCACCATCAGCCTCTGAGAGATGGCAGGGAGGTGTAGGGTCCCCCGCCGGGGTCCAAGCCCCTGGCTTAGAGACCTCTTCCAGCATCTATGCACAGCAGCAGCAGTGCTCAGCCAGGAGCTGGACCAGTCCTGGCTCCGTCCTGTGGCTGTGGGGAGTCAGGGACCTGGTGATGCTGTTTGTCATCCAGCTCTGGGGCTGAGTCTGGGCTCAGAGCCAGTCCCAGGCTGAAGGCTTTTTTTTCCAGAGCTCTCCACAGCATTTGCTGCCAAATCCACCCCAAGGTCAGTGCGAGCCATGTGGGCCACAGGCTTCCCAGAAATGCTCTTCCCATCTGCCAGTGCAGAGAGGCTGGCATGCCTTCACCCCCACCATCGCTGGGGGCCAAACACCCCACTGCCCTCACGAGCAGCGTGGCATGGGGCATCTGCACCATGTGCCTCGTGAACGGAGCAACTCCATCACGGGACCAAAAGGGTCATTTCTGAGGCCAGAGATGGAGCTTCCCCCTCACCGCAGGCAGGCTCATGGGAGGACAGCCAAAAGCCCATCATTTCCCCCTTCCTCATGCCATGCTTTTAGGGCACAGCCCCATTCAGGTGTTATTTTAAGACTGTCCTTGGAGCACAGAGCTCTCAAGGCCAGGCATGGCCGAGCAGCAGCTGGTGGCTCTCAGCCGCCTGCCCCCAGGCTCTTGCTGTCCTCTTCTAGGAGACCACAGGATTGAGGAAACAGATTTCCTGCCTCCACGCTGCTATGCCAGGACAGGTAGATCCCCGTATCTCACACTCCCCTGTTCCATGTGGTTGCTCAGTCAGGTGTGAAACTCCTGTCCTGGGCTTGGCACCAATCTGGAGAGCAGCCAGAGGACAGCACTGGTTAGGGACAAACGGGTTTTCACCCCCAAACACAAAGCAGCTCACACACACCCAGCAAAGCTGACTAAGCAGATCTATTTCTAGCCTGGCATTAGCCTACCCTGCGCTGTTAAGTGCTATGTACATCTTACCTTGAGCATGAGAGCCTCTGGCGTGGTGGTGGTGGGCTGTGCATCCCATGTCCTGCTCCATCACAAGCTCTTCCATCAGACCCAGACAAGTTCTTCCAACACCAGCCTGTCGCATCTCGCTGCATCGCAGCCTGGAAGCATATCTGGCAGCTGTGGGGTTGCATTTGAGGTAAGGAATTAATTTGGTAAGAGATGAATCCCCTTGTGTCCTAGCCGGTCTTCAGAGATTAGAGGGGCTGGGGGCAGCTGGACTTATCTCTTAATAGCTATGGCAATTAGGGCCATAACTAGAGCCCTGACACCAGATGCACGAACAGCCCGTATGCTGTAGGTCCGGTTGCATTCAAGAGAAGCCGTCAGGTTCACAAATAGTACAGTTAATTCTTATGCAACATCTATAGATTCTTTGAGATTGCCTACGATAAATGCACAAACTGCAGGTTGGCTCTATAGCACTGCACACAAAAAACTGATAGCAATCACACACACTTAATTCCCAGGTAATCACTCGGCGTAGCTGAAGGCCCAAATCTTACCAAAAGGTGTCCCTTCTGGAGGGGGGCGAGGAGCACAAACCCATCAATGTGTCCCTCCGTTTTGGTATTGGATTATCATCCCTCCGAGTTAGACACAAACTCAGGGTAGCATTTATCTAAGTATGCGTGTGTGAGAGTGTGGGACTGTGGTCAAGCCATTGTTTCTTGAGTAACGACACAGCACATTCCCTGGTGCAAGGTGTGCACTGGTTTTGTGGGAAAAGAGGAAGAATGAGAGATAAGGTCCGCAGAGTACTACAAAACAGTCCTTGAGAGAAGGGGAAGAGCAGGAGAGAAATCTGCATAGTCATGCCAAATGTTCCTTGAGAAAAGTGGAAGAATGGGACCGTACGGCCTCCACCTCGCTTTGCATTCCTCCTTGGTGCTGCAGCAGCACAAATCACTGGATGTCCATCCCGCCCTGTGTGTGTTCTGGGCACCACGTGCTAAGGAAATGTGTGGTTTGCAGTTTTTTCACTGTTTCGCTTTTCCCACACTTCCAACACGTGGCCTACAGGGAACCTGTCATGGGGCAAACCACTGAAGCACAGGGCAGTTCACATGCCAGTCATTGTTGTCACTCCCTGCACAGCTGCCTGCCCCTCACCTGCCTGTGCCTCTCCTTCCTGCAGGGATCGGATCGCTCGGATTGGTCTGGGAGTGATTCTGAACTTAGCCAAGGAGCGAGATGTTCCCCAGCTGGCGCAGAGCGTCTCCGGTATCCTGGAGCACATGTTCAAACACACCGAGGAGACCTGTTTCCAGCTCATCTCTGATGGAGGCCTGGATGCTATCCTCTACTGGTGCCGCTGGACGGACCCCATTGTGCTGCGGCACTGCGCCATGGCCTTGGCCAACTGTGCCATGTACGGAGGGCAGGCCAACCAGCGCCTGATGATCGAGAAGAGGACGGCGGAGTGGCTGTTCCCACTGGTGTTCTCAAGAGACGATGAACTAATCCGCCTACACGCGTGCCTGGCCATCACGGTGCTGGCCACCAACAAAGAAATCGAGAAGGAGGTGGAGCGCTCGGGGACGCTGGCTCTGGTGGAGCCGTTCATCGCCTCGCTGGACCCGGAACAGTTTGCCTGCGAGATGTTGGGCAGCAGTGACACCAGCCAGGGGAGGACGGCAGATGACCTGCAGCGGCTGGTACCCTTGCTGGACAGCTCTCGGCTGGAAGCACAATGCATCGCTGCCTTCTACCTCTGCACGGAGGCTGCCATCAAAACCAGGCAGAAGAAAACAAAGGTAAAGGGTAGGTCAGCCTGAAGGAAGGAGGTGCAAAAGGGAAGGGGTTGCCACAACTACATCTTGGGGTCTTTTGCTCCCCTGCGAGCTCACCAAGTACCCTGGTCCTCAGCTGGCCTGGCACAGGTTATGGGGAGGAGGAGGGAAAGCAAAGTGATGTCTCCCCTCTTTGTGTCCCCAGATTTTCAGTGAGATTGGGGCTACACAGAGCCTGAAGAGGGTAGTGTGCTACTCCACCAGCAGCACCACCTCCTCCCTGGCCAAAAAGGTGCTGCGCATGATAGGGGAGGAGGTTCCTCGGCGCATCCTGCCCACGGTTCCCAACTGGAAGCCCTGTGAGGTGCAGACATGGCTGCAGCAGATCGGATTCAACAAATACTGCCAGAGCTTCCTGGTAGGGCTACGTGCTGGGGAGGGACACCTGGATGGGCCCTTTTTCCCCATCGTGTAGCAGAGGTGTAAGCATCTCACCCAACAGCTTTTCCTGGGACCTTTCCAGCCTGGATCTCTCTTGGCAGGACCACCAGGTGGATGGGGACATTCTCCTGAGGCTGACAGAGGAGGAGCTGCAGGAGGATTTGGGGATGGACTCCAGCATCACTCGGAAAAGGTAGGACTGCTGCCAGGGCACGCTGGGCTCTCTCATGGTCATCACCGCAGTGGCAGAGACAGGGAAAAGGTCTGTGCCTGGACTGCTAGGGCTTGTCCAGTGCAGTGTGCAGTCCCAGGGGGATTCCTGCAATGGGGCCAAGGCCCGGGAGAGCTGTGGGATGGGGAGAGATCACCTATGGCACAGGGGAGATGGGATCCTGCAAGTTACCCAGAAAGACAGGAACTTACCCGAGCTTCTCCTCTCTTAGCTGAACCCCTCATTCCTCTGTGTCCTGACGACCAACACTCGTGCAGTCACGCAGCTGTTCTTCTCTTTTTCTATTCCTTCAGCTTATTCTTCACCACAGCACATAGCCGCACTCCCTCCTGTGCAGATAAAAGATGTGGTCCCAAACGTCTCTAGGTCCTGTCTGGTCCAGCAGCCTCCCCTCCCCGCTCCACGGTTTCATTTGTTACTCTGCCAGGTTTTTCCGGGAGCTGACAGAGCTGAAGACCTTTGCAAACTATTCCACCTGCGACCGCAGCAACCTGGCCGACTGGCTGGGCAGCATCGACCCCAAGTTTCGTCAGTACACGTACAACCTGCTGACGTGCGGCATCAACCGCAACTTCTTGCACCGGGTGACGGAGCAGCAGCTGCAGGAGGACTGCCACATCAACACGGGTTTCCACCGCGTCCGCATCCTCACTGCTGCAAGGGGTGCGGGTCCTGCTGCTGCTCGCTGCACTGAGCAGGCGGCTGGGGATGAGTAGCGAGGGTTGTTTGGGATGAGCTGTTGGGTATTTTTAACTCTTGGTTGCCGTTTGCTCTGCCTAGAAATGCTCCATTCCCCTATAACGCTGCAAACTGCATCCGATGGGACTGATGTATTTATCAGCTACCGGAGGAGTACCGGGTCGCAGCTGGCCAGGTGAGTCCTGCAGGCAACGTTCTGGTCTTGGGCTGAAGCCCAGAGCAAAGGCTGGTGATCGGTTGTGGGAAGAGCGTGGAGCTGGGAGAGCTGCAGCGGGGAGGAGGGAGAGGCTGCCAAAAGCTGCTGTGCAAATGGGGACAGCACATGCCATAAGCTGCACGACGGACAGGCTAATTCCCAGTCCTGTCACTGCCACCCTGTCCCTCCTTGACACTGACTTACCCTTTTCTCACGCTGTGCTCGTAGGGCTGTAGGGGATCACAACAGGGAGTTAATCATAGAGTCATTTAGGTTGGAAAAGACCTTTAAGATCATTGAGTCCAACCATTAATGTAGCACTGCCAAGGCCACCACTAAACCACCTCCCTGAGTGCCACATCTACACGTCTTTTAAATACCTCCAGGCATGGTGACTCAGCCACTTCTCTGGGCAGCCTGTTCCAGTGCTTGACAACCATTTGAAGACAACCCAAATGAAGAAATTTTCCCCAATATCCAATCTAAACCTCTCCTGCCACATGTCCTGCTCCCCCTGTTTTCTGCATGGGCCCAGACACCTGCAGGCAGGCTGAGCAGGCAGCTGGTGTCTCCAGGACTGTTCTGTTCTCTGTGGGAGTCCATTCACTGCTCCTCTGTCTCATCATGTCTTGGCTGATGTGGTAGGAAACCAAGGCACTGGCAGTAGCTCTCCTCATGGTGCTGTGTCCTTTCACCACCAGCCTGCTGAAGGTCCACCTGCAGCTGCACGGCTTCAGCGTGTTCATCGATGTGGAGAAGCTGGAGGCAGGGAAGTTTGAGGACAAGCTGATCCAGAGCGTCATGAGTGCCCGCAATTTTGTGCTGGTCCTCTCGCCAAATGCACTGGACAAGTGCATGGCAGACCCCGAGTGCAAGGACTGGGTGCACAAGGTAGGAGATGCCACCAGGTGGGACCTTGGTGGATGTTGGAGAAGGAAGGGGCTGGTGAGGCACTGACACGGGCCATAGTCTGAGCACTTGTACGTTCCTGCAGGAGATCGTGACAGCCCTGAACTCTGGAAAGAACATTGTACCTGTTACAGACCATTTTGAGTGGCCGGACCCAGAAACACTTCCCAAGGACATGAGGGCTGTCCTGAAATTTAATGGTATCAAGTAAGTAAAAGGAACCTGTGCCAAGGGGTTCCTTGACACCTGGAGAGAACGGCTTGCATAAGCAGTAGCAAAGAGCACAAGGAAATTGGGAGAAACAGATGAGGGAGGTGAAACAGGCCAAAGGGGAGGTGAGTCACTTCAGGTACTCCAGAGCATGGAGGGAGCAAAGGTCCCCACCACAGCCCTTCTGCTTTTCTTGTGCTGGGGGCTCCTCTGAGTAACAGAGCTCCCCATCCCATCCCATCGCTGCTGGGATGCCCATGTCGTGGTCCCAGCCCTCCAGGCAGCAGTGAGCAGCTCACCTGGGTTCCTCTCACCTCCTGCTTCCCCTCCGTGCAGCATCATCCTGGGCTGGCATCCCAGCCTGCTTGTAGCCCTCCAGCCTGGCAGGGTACAGGGGAAGGGGCTTTCCTGCGGCAGCCAGTGCTCCTCTATTTTCCTAAGGGAAAAGGGGTGCTCCTAGAGGGCTGGGTGGAGGAAGGCGGTCACTGGCTCCTGGCCCAAATGAACTGAGTTATCTTGTGACACCTCGCACAACAGAAAAATTAAATTGAATTTTCCCCTCAAACACAGGTGGTCTCACGAGTACCAGGAAGCCACAATCGACAAAATCATCCGCTTTCTGCAGGGCCGCTCCTCCCGGGACTCCTCGGCTGGGTCGGAGAACGGCCTGGACTGCTTGCCCTCCCTGGGGCAGACCTAGGACCAGCACAGCCGCCTCATGTCCTCCAGAGACTTCCCAGGTGACCCCTTTTTATGTGGGGCCAAATTTCTCCCTCTAGATTTTTTTCCCCATTTTAGGACCCTGGCTTGAGACAAGGCCTGTGGCTCATTAGCCCCCCTTCACCCTCCAAATGCAAGCCCTGGTGAGCCAAGCCAGGGTGGACTCTGGGCTGGATGAGTTGTCTTCCACATCTTCCCTTGGGCGGCAGGACATGCAGGCTGTGCCTCCTGCAATGCAGAGGGTGCGAGGAGACCGACACTGCCCAGTCCCCCGCAAATGGCTGCAGCTTCTCCCAGAAACACATCCAAAGAGGAGGGATCTTCTGAAGACCAAAAACTGGGCAATTGGGGAGGGGTACGTTGCAAGAGGACACACAAGAGAGAAGAGCAGTTGAGAGGGAACAGTCCATAAGCATCGTATGGTCTCTCCTGTGTGCCACAGGAATATCGTTGTGGTCAGAAGCTGAGAGCAGGAAAGGGCAAATAAAAGTTAAGCCCTAACGAAATCCCCGTGTTTGGGAAAGATAACACACAGAGGCCTTCTAAACTGCTCAGCAGAAGCTTTCTCTTTCCCAGGAATGGCCCTTTATCACTTGAGCTCACTCCCTCCTTGAGGGCCTTTCACCTCCTAATGCTGCAAAACCACTTTGTGCTCTTAACTCTGGCAATGGAAGTTTGGGGTTAGATCACATGAAGCTTCCACTAGGTCTTTGCAAAAAGGGCTTTAAGACAACCCTCCTTCCCTCCACCCGACGTCTCAGCTTTACCACTTTATCAGGTCTATACTTACAGGGCATAGGAGGCTGGATTGTGACTCTGGAAAACATACATCCACGCAGATACAGAAGATGCCAATTGCTGTACTGTACTTGTGGAGTTGTTATACACTGGCTGTATTTTATTCTGTTGTTGGCACTCCACAGCAGATCTCCCATGGGCTGTTCCTTCAAACAGGAGCTGGCGTATCTCCTTGCTGATTACCACTCACCCCTGCCTGCCCTGCTGGGCTCCTCAGGCTCAGCGTTGTCCCTACTCTCTGCTGGATGCAATACCAAGTGGCTTTTTTTTCTTTCTACCGAGCTCTTCTCAACACCCACCAGGTCTTTTTGCAGCTACTCACCTTGCAATATCAGGAAAGAGCGAAGTCGATGCAAAGGGCAAGCGGAGGCTGGTAGGTGTGAGCACCAGCTGGGAGCAGGACTGGCAGCACCGGCTGCTAACACTGCAGGTGAGGAACCATGGGCACCCTGACACACCTCCTCTGAGATCTGCACTCCCAGCCCTGTCCGGCTTCTCACACCCACTTGGAGGGTGAGCAGGCTCTCAACAACACACCATTTTGCAATTAGGACCAGAAATTGCAGCTCCTACCTGAGCTTGTCTTTCCTGATGCAGAGCAAAGCAAGTAATGCAAAAAGACATCCTTGTTCAGAGCACACAGAGGAGGAAGAGTGAGCCATGTCCAGGGAACACCAGCCTGCCCTGACGCTGAGACCACCATCTGCGGGGCTGATGCACCACCCCGCAGAAGCAGCAAGCTCCTTTGCTTGTCCCTGCTCAAGATACCTCAACCCTTTCAGGAGGTAATGAGGAGTCTCAGCCACTCTGTCCTTCTCCTGGCTCTCCCCGAAGCCTTGCTGTTTGCCTTAACTGGCAGGAGCACAAACACATTTTCTTTTGGCTTAGATCCATGAACATCCGAGGATAAAAAAAAAAAAAAGTTAAATTCTGGTGCTTAATCACAGCTTTATGGATAGTTCTTATAAACTCACAGTTAATGGCATCTTTGGTCTCCAGTGGAAGGTCAATAGCTCTATCTGCCCAGCATTCATCAGAAATACAATCTATGTAATCTCCAGATTAAATACTGGGAAGCCAGCAGATGAGCCCAAAGGTGAATCTGCCAAAGGACAAAAGCCACTTGTGAGCTGCTTCAGGGAAAAGTCTTGAGTAACTGATTATATGTCAAGGTCTCCATGGCCACTGAAGGAGTCCCACACAAACAGTCCTAAGGATTTTTCTCCCTACAGTAATACACAGTAAGACTATTGCGCCTTGTTTCCCAGGAGCTCTCTAGCAATTAACCTCCTCACCCACCATTCACGGTAGAGAAGATTTACTTGTCCTCTACAGCTTACGTGTCTCACCTACAATGAGATCCCATCTCATGCTCCGGCTGCTCAGGCTGTGACTGTTCCTGTTTGCCCATCATTCAGCTATCTTCACCTTAATGAACTCATCCTGCTCTTGACAAAACATCCCCTACCCAGCCCCTTCCTCTTGGAACACACAGTCTCGAGGAACTGAATTCTTCTGTTCTCACCCTTCCTTATTCCTCTGCTATGTCATGTCAGAGAGTGTTTAAAGTTGTTCTATCAGACATTATAAATAAATCTGATTTATACTCTAAATCCCCACCTCTTTGCTGTTTGTGTCACATGCTTCTCTCCCTGCAGCCTTCTCACACTTACTCTCTCTTGCCATCATGCTTTCTCACCCTCTGAAGGGGCAGCAGAATTGACATTCTCCAGGCACCATTCTCTGTGGAGACCCACACTTCACGCTCATCTTCACATGGACTGATGTAGCTCACCACATCCCCAGGGACTGCCTGCTGCCCACAGTCATGATGCATGAATCGTGTATTTGCTTCATGGTTGTAGTTTTTGGAGGAGAGCCTAGAAAAACTTTGTTTTAATTTTTTTAATAGAGCATAATAGTTCCTATTGAATTTCTCCTTTGCAAGCACACTGACACAAACAGGAAAGCAGAGCCAGTACACAAGTTTCACTTCACTGCACAACATTGAGCAGCTGCTAGCATTGGTGTCCATGGAGTCTGTTGGTAGAGAAGTCTTACTTTACAATCAGTTCAGCTACAAACATCTAACGCAACACTCACAGCATGCCCTGTTCCTCAGGGAGGCTAATTCTGGGCTTAGCCCGTCGATCCGACACATAACTCCTGCCTACGTCCACTGGCATAACTACACGGATCAAGTGGCATAACACCAAGTTCTTAAAGCCTCCCTACTTCTCCACTCCCCAATTCTCCTGGTTTTATCACAAACTCCTGATGAACAGGGATCAAAGCCTTATATAAGCATTTCACATTTCCTGCACATTGGAGGACAGGTTACAGACTAAGCGCTCTCACAAGCTTTACTCCCGTGTTCAGGAAAAGCAAGTCCCAAACCTACATTTTTCCTTACTCGGGTCTCTCACACGCTCACTCTCCACAAGGCAGATGACTTCCTGCTGCTGGTTCTCTACTGCAGAGTCTTCAGTAAAGGAAGAAGCATGAAAATAAGTGAGAGAAGCGTAGACTAGGCAAGGACAAATTACATCAACAGCTGTACGAGAAAAGCTATCTTTTTATGAACCATAAAAGAGAATGGAGGTTTTATTCATTCTGAAAGTAGCATGTCTGCTAAGCAATTTCACAGTTAAGGACATTATTGCATGCATCTGAACACTGTGTGCAATGCAATGTACACAGAACTGCTCGTTTATGGCACTTTGAAGAAAATAGGATTGAGGCAATACAGTTAATATTTGGAAAGAACAATTATGAGTACTGTGAACATGGGGTTTGCTTGCTGGCATCAACATATTCTGAGAAGGGCAGCAAAAGTGAGGTCACTGACGCAAAATTTTGGGGCATAATTTTATCTCTGAAGACACTAGTCCTGTCCCCACGCCAGCTCATTCCAACAGCGCTGTGTATTGATGAGGAAGGGCTGCTTCTGGCTCTGCCATAAGCACAGCAGTAATTCCGTGACACTAGGGCACACTTATCACAGCTGGGGCCTCGAATTTATAACGTAAGGGTCTTCAGTTAGGGAGGCCCAATTTTGTCAGTTTTAGCCTTAACTTCATCAGTTTGGGCAACTGTCAATGAAGGCACCCACTTGCACCTCAGTGTTCTCACACGAGCTATTACTTCTCAGAAGTACCTTTGAAATCCTGGGCTCTGCAATCCAGCCAGGCAGGACACGCCGCTGGCACTCCTCACTACAAGCACTGCATGCATTAGATTTTCCCCCTCGGACACCTCTAACTTGCAAAGCCAAAGCAAGTTTGGTCAATAAGGATGGCAATAGCACTCCTGTGGCAAACTACCGCTCATCGTAAGGATTTCTGCAGGAGCCTAGTCTGACACGTGACATTTGTATGACTTTTATTGACAACACGCTGATTCGGAGCACAGATCTTTCTCCTCAGCAGCACACTGTTGGGTACCTCTGCTTTGGCTTTGCTCTGGGCCTCACCCACACCAACAGCTCATCTGCTGCACACTGTAGTACTCAGAGGGGAACATATTTGGCCATTAAACCAGAATTCAGTCCTCTCTTACCACTAAAAGCATGCCACAGAATCTTCCCTTCCCGCCAAACCCCAAACCACTGACCAGCCTTGCAAATAGCCAACAATAGCTTTTATTCTTGATTGGTTTGGGGTCTCTTGAGTTTTCTCTGAGAGATGAGCCAACACAATGCCGACGAGGCATTCACATCTGCAAATCAAGTTCCTACTGGTAGTCAGAACCATGATTTCCAACTATTCGGCATTTAAAAATTAGTAAGGACAAGCAAGGTGTCCCCCCCACAGTAATCTGTCCTTCAAGGGAAGAATAAAGAGCAGTCTTTAGATGGACACTGCCAAGATGGACAACTCCTTGTTGCTAACTTGCTGATGAGCCATCTGCAGGGGACAGGGAAGCATCTGAGAAGTGATTGTAGTCATGGTTCGAGTCCCAGATTTCTATCCACCTAAGAAAGAAAGAACAGTTAGAGCCTACAAAGGCACACTGAGATGTCGCTGAATTAAGTTTTTAAGTTTCAAAGGAACAGAACAAAGTGACCCTGCCAGGAGCTGTTGCACCACTTCTGTAAATTCCAACACTCTCTCCCAGGACTTATCAGGGGATGGGTTTTCTATTATGACACAACTTTTGCTTTAATTAGTAGAGAAACAACAGGAAGAGAGACTGCTAAAAGAGCTCCATCTCTTCCATAAAGGAGGACTTTAAAACTGAACTCCCAATTTTGGATTCCACCCCGAGGGTGGAGTAAGTCTTTGAAGTGCTTTGAATGTCAGCAGCTACACTACTCAGGCTGTAAGTTTATCACCAGGATTCAGATGCCAAAAGAAATGGACCTGCACCTCTGCTTACTGGGGCACTAAACACCCTCTCATAAGCATAACTGAAAATATGCCTTAAAAACTGTGAGCCTCTATCCTAAGTACAGCAATCAGTATTTTCTATATTACACTTCACAGGTCCTATGGCAAAGTTTAGAAATTTAAAGTAAATTACCCAATAACAGCGGCTGGAATAAAAAGAATTATAGCCCCAAAAAGAAATGGGAATCCCCTCATGAAGTGCAAGCTGGCAGGGTAGAGAGAGTTGAACACTCCTGTAGCCACAAGTGAACACAGTCCTTCCACACAGGCAACAGAAGCAAAAAGAGCACCTGGAAAAGATATATAAGAGGTTAATGGTGCCTGCAAATGTCTTTACCACATCACCTCCTTCAGTGGGATTCTGTGAGCCTTTCCAAGGGTTTGCACTCCCAATCAGAAAAGTGGTGTCTGCGTTGTCAAGTGTGGTGAGCAGGAGCTGGGAGCAGGGTCAGGCACGCCGTGCTGGCCTGGTGGGCCAAACCTGTCAGGCTCAGCTTCTCTGTAGCCAAGACCACCTCATCGACCTCCAGAATTTGTATCACCGGAGGTGACCAGGAATATTATATATCTGCTGGATTGTAAATGCTTTACACAGGGTGATATAGATCTGTTTACTGACAAGCACATCTTATCGCTTGTTAAACATTAAGTACAGCAGAAGGCTGCACTTTATACATTTACCATCATAAATCTGGTATCAAGCATGCGCCACCTTCATTCGAATGTAAGAAACACAAACTGTGCAAAGTCACCTTCTGATCTTTCCCACCTCAGTTCCCCCTCCCCTCTGCCTGCCTGCAGAAACATTCCTTTGCAGTGTTTAACAGCAAGTGCAAGCTCTTCAAACAAATTACTGGAAGAAAGGCAAATATGCTCCTCCTACGGGTTATCCATGATCTTTCACCATGGTCAATGATATAACCCTCTAACAACACTAGGTTTCTTCCGACTGTTACTGATCTACAGAAAACAGTCATGGTCAGGGAAATTGCTATTTTCTGCTTGTTACATAATCTGTTTTGCTCCTTGTAAAAGTTTTGGAAACGAACAGATGGATGAATGAACTATTCCTCAGCTTGAATGCAATACTTTCCATCTTGCTTTTCTTCTCTTGTCCCCGTCGTGAAAACGTAGCAGGTCTAAATCGATGAATGACAATTATTCTGAAAAAAGAAAACGTTACCTTGGGCCTGAAAGTAAATGCAGGGGCACAGGAGTGTTGGTTTAAAAAAGCAGTATTGGTTTAAATGTTCTAAGGAGATAGTGTTTCAGGACCTGGCTTAAGCATCCTGGCTAACTCCTTACCCTGTTCCGTCTCACTGACGAGCTTGGAGAGCTTGGATCGGATGACTGGAGTGGCTGCCATGGAAAGGAACAGAATCCCATAACCTGTGAGCAAGATACAGCACATTAGGGAAAGCTCAGCTGAAAAGTAGTCTCCAAAGTCAATCCCAGAAATCTGTAGCTCCAGGCAGTTTCTCCCTGCTATATTTAGAACCCAATTCACCCTCCTGCATCTCATAATGCACTTTAGTCTGTCTGCAGTGTCATACAGCTTCTGGGAAACTTCATATTCTAGGAACTCTATGGTTGCAGTTTAAACTCCAGTGTTTGGCAAGCTCTGCTGTCAGCAAGCCAGTTTTGTTGGTAAACGGGCTGAAACGGAGGCAGAATTTCCTCCACGTGCTTCAACTCCCAGAAGCACACTGCCCTCCCGCACCTACTGGCATCTCCGAGCTAAGAGCCTGCGATACGGGGATTGAAGAATTCAGCATCACCTGTAAACATCTGTGGTGTTGTCGTAGCAAGAGAAATCACCACCAGTCCAGAAATATTGGAGATCAGCCCTATCTCTGCCACCCAGGTGTCTCTGAGGCAGAGCTGCAGCAGCCGTAGCCCTCCCAGGCTGCTCAGGTAAGCCAGGTAAGTGGCGGCTGAGCCGTACCCGATGAGCTCAGCAGCCCAGCAGAGAGGGGAGCCAAGCTCGTACAAAACAAAGAGGTCCTTGGTTCCAAAATGCACAGTGACAAGGAGAAAGAAAGCCAGGGAGTAGAGTGCGAGCTTCCGCCTGGAGCTCGGGTGTTCGGGGGCCGTGTACAGCCTGTAGACAGCCCTGTAATGACTGAGCGTGAGCAGCTTGGCCGGTTGCCGCTGCTTCACCGATTCCTGGAGGCAGAAAGCGGCGTAGAGAGCGGCCGCCAGGCTGGCGGCAAGCACGAGCCAAAAGGGGTTGATGTAGCCCTGCACCTTGCGCCACTGGCCGCCGCCGATGCTGGCCAGCATGCCCGCGACGCCGAGGCACGCCTCGAGGACGGCGACACGGAAGGTCCGCGTGCGCTGGTCGCTGGTGTCGGCCACGTAGGCGAAGCAGCCGGCCAGGATCAGGTTGTAGTCTCCCAGGAGGCCGCTCAAGATGCGTCCAAGGAGAAAGTAGGCAACGTGCAGCTGCAGGTACATGACGAGAAGGTAGACGGCCGCTTGCACGGCCATACCCACCGCCGGCAGGACGAGTGCCGGGCGGCGGCCCACGCTGTCGCTCCATGGCCCGAAGAGCGTCACGGAGAAGAGCCCCACGAAGAACCCTCCCAGGTTGATACAGAGGTTCCAGTGGGAGACCAGCGCTTCCACCTCCTGCAAGAGAAACAGGCCCCTGAGGCCACCAGCACCCAACACCGCCCCGGAGCCCCCCCGGGCGGCGGCAGCACCCCCGGTTGTGTGTCGTGTCGTCGTGTGTGTGTCCCCCCCTCCCCGCCCCGGCTCCCCACCTGCCGCAGGGGCTCGTCGCCGGCGCTGCCGTTCCCGCAGCCGGCGGGGCTGGTGGCGTTGGGGCCGCTGTAGCCGCGCTCGGCCCCCAGCCGGTCCCAGAGGTACTGGGTGGCGAGCGGGCCCTGCAGGCCGAGGGCCAGGGTGGCCAGGAAGAGGAGCGGCTCGGCGGCGGGCAGCGGCGGGCAGCGGCGGGCGGGCGGCGGCGCGGCCATGGCGGCGGGGGGCGGGGGAGCGGCGCGCCCCGCCCGGGAACGGGACGGCACGGGACAAGCCCCGGCTCCGCCCCGGGGGAACCGGGGACGGGGTTTGGGCCTGCGTGTAGCTCTTCCTCTCGGAGGAGGAGGAAGGGACGGGCTCCGCGTCTGCGTCGCGTTACGGCCAGTGAGCCCAGGCTGCTGCACCCCTGGTAAATCCGAGCCCAGGCTGCTGCACCCCTGGTAAACGCGAGCCCAGGCTGCTGCATCCCTGCTAAACATGCAGCTTTCAAGCCCCGTTGTGTTATTTATTGATGGTTAAAGATATTTAAACTTAAAACCCGTTGTTGTGGGTTTTTTTCCTTACCTCCAAACAAAGGAAGAGATATAACCGACATTGTAAATGCACTAGGAGCTGAGAAATGCTGTAGTTCTCAATATCACTTCTGTTAATTCACAGCACATCAGAAGATACTTCTCTTTCTAAAGGACAAAATAACTTACAAGCTGTAACACACAAGAGGTTTTGACCCTGCTATTAGGTTTCCTGTTAGGTTTGGTCTCTGCCTCGAAGAGCAAATCAGTAAGCAAAGACCAAGTTGTTCTTTAAATTCAAATAACACAATTCAGAGTATTAGATTAACCCGTTTATATAAACTGGAGTAGTTCCAAATTAATGTAAACTGCCATCACTCCTCTGACACCACTGAGGGAATGTTAACGGGCTGCAGGTGAAGCTCTAACAAATCCCCCTGAAGACATAAACCATCCATTTTGCAGTAACACAGAGAGCTCATTTAGAGCATCTCTGACAGCAACAGGACTCACGTAGCAGTGGAAACAACCTCTGCGGACGTGCTGCTTCTAAAGAATAGGCACAATTCGTTAGCTGAGGCCCTTCTGCCTTGTTACTTACACCCCATAGGCAAGGCTGCAGCTGGAAGCCAGCCTTCGTCGTACAGAGATGTGAAAAGGAGGTTTCCTTTGAGATTTTCATTACAACCTTAGGATATAAGAGTAGAAAGTAGAAAAATGTCTTTGTCATTGGCTGATTTTGTCACTGCACCTTTCCAGACACTAATTCAACATTAAGTGGATGCAAAAATGTGGGGGGATATAATTCATTTGAAAGCTCTTTGTCATTCTTTTTTGCACCAAGGGTGAAATGCTAAAGCTCAAGATCGGCAGTTATGCACCACGATGCTGTTTCTTGTGAGCAATATGCCTAAATCAAGCTCGCAAGAGAGCTGTGAGTTTACAGCTCTGGCACCCGACACCCCACTGTTTTTCAATCATAAGCATGTTATTGAAAGAAAGCAAGTCCCGGCAGAAGAGGGTTGAGCGAGAGAAACAGCAGAAGCTCTTTGTGGAGCTGACATCAGATGCCCTAATGCCTGTGCTTCTCTTTCTCTCTCTCTGCTTGAGTAAGCTATAAACAGAGCTGAGCCAATTTATACCAATAAAATGGAAATGTTATCATCGTTATCTGAGGTCTGCGTTTGCATGATCTACCAAATAAAGACATCAGAGGGACATTAACAAGACACTCCCTGTGGAATGAAAAACTTTAGTTCCGTTCCTGTGTATTTACAGAACCAAATAATTCACTGCTTGTATTTTGGAAGCTTCTTGCAACTGGAACAAGAATTGCCAGTAATTTCCCATTATCACTTTTCTTTCTTTTTTTTTTTTTCCCCCCAATGCACCCTGCAAGCTACCAAAGCTGAAATCTATAAACCTGAAAGATCAGAAAGGTGAAAAAAAAATAACCCAATGTCTGCAAAGTGATGGACTGTAGCCAAGTCTTTCCCAATCCCCTGAGATATCGCAGGCTATGCCAGAAAGAGTTACCAGGTTCCCTCTTTGGCCCTAAGCCTTTCTTATACTGGGCTGCCAACCTGGGAGGAACCAAATTCTGACCAGACCTTAACATTTCCCCTGTTGCTCTTTGAGTATAAGCAAACGGAATTGTCATGAGGGTCGTCCTTGGACCACACAAAGACGGGGGTCCCTGCTCTCAGGTGGTGAGGCCTGTAAGCCCCTTTCTGCATGGGGACTTGATGTGGCATCTGGTGACCGAAGCTCTGCTCTGGTGGATTTTGCTACCCAGAGAATTTCTCAGCGAATACAATGATGTTTATATGACATTTGGCACAGATGTTTCTAATCTCTAAGTATTACAGATGCAGATGTGTTTTTCAGTACTCTACATATTTTTAAAACAATTTTCAACCTATTACAGAGGGAGGAGTTTCTCTTTTTTGTAGGAGGAATAATGGTACCTGTTCAAACCAGGCATTATTAAAGACCAAAATATCAATATTCTTTAAAAATAGTGTAGGTCATTTCAGGATGCTTTTAATAAACCTACTTGGTCCACAAGGAGTTAATTCACTCCAGGATTTATCAGTTATCAGGAAGATTGTCTTAAGAAAGTCCCTGGTCTGACACTCTTTTACTGTCCCCTCCCTTCTTTGTTCTCTTCCTTCTTGCTCTGATTACAGTTCCAAAAACAACACCCAACCTCCTGAGGTCAATGGTTAATATTCCTGCATGTTTATATAGTCTCCAGCAGCAGAGCTCAGGCCTTTCAGCACTGGGCTAGCTCCAGCACCATGGCTGGCTTCTTGCAGATGATCCTGGCCTTCAGGAAATACCTGATCATAGTGTTGGTACCCCTTTTGTTTCTTCCTCTGCCTCTGGCTGTTCCTACCAAGGTAAGAACTTTTTAAACTGAATTTGAGAGACAAATCTCCAAATCTCTCCTTAGAGTTGTTCCTTTTAAGTGACAGAGCTGAAGGGAACACACAGATTCTCTCTCAGAGGCATTTCCTTCACTTATTGCTTGAAGATCTTTTTTTCCTGAGCAGACCCCTTCGACTACTGAGAGTGGGGGAATATCAAAGCAATAGGACATAGATGGATGAACAGATACATCTGTGCTTGCATGTTCTAGAAGAATGCTCAGGGACACGCAATTTTGTAACTTCTGCTTTGCATCTAACTGATTTAGCAAAGGACTTTCTATGCTGAAGCTCATACGTGTGAACCCAAGGTTCAGTTTTATTCCCCCTTCTGATTTTCTAGAAGTATCCAGTCCACATCTTATTTTAATGTTTTTCTTGTTGTCATTGCCAGATAGATGAGGCATTTTTCCTGGTCAGATGGACAAAGAATTCTGATACATAAGGATAAAATAATGTGTATTTCACTCTGTTTTTAGCATATTTCTGTAAGAATTTTTCCAACTGATTTAAAATTTAAAATGTCAAGTTTTGGAAGACACCTTGCTTAGGATTCCTTCAGAAAAAGTTAACTACAAAGACCTGTAGTACTGGGGCAGCTATTTCTGAGCCATGGATCACTTAAATACAGCACCATGAGCAGGCAGACTGCCAGCATTCTGCTTCTTCACTCTGGCTTATTTCTCGCACTCTCAATCTCTTCATGCAGACAGATCTGATCTCTGGTCTTCAGGTCTCTTATTAGAGTCCCAGAATCGTTAAACAGCTAGCCTCAACCTACCTCTCCTGTCACTGCTCTTTGGACGTCAAGTCCTAGCTCTTTCCTCTGGTCTCTGCCTGCCTGCTTGTCTCCTGATCCCTGCTGACTCCCACTTTCTAAGCCAAGCTTCATTCTTCACTCCACTAGCCCTCCCCTGTCTTTTTGTGCAGCCTGTCCCAAAGCTCTTTCTTCCTCACTGCACTTTTTCTGAGTGTTATCAGAGACTTTGGAGTTATGACCAGACGATTGCAATAAAGAATGATAGAGTGGCACTGGCTTGAGGTGAAACGTGGTAACTGGTCGGGCATGTCTTCCTATTCCATTGCTATGCAAATAAAATAGTTTAAACAATCACTTAAAAGCTGACTAAGAAGAAAAACAGAAAAAGTACTTTTTTGCTAGTTAACTTTCCATAGGCAAAAGAGTTACTGATGTTAAACGAGATCCGGATAAGAAAAGTTCTAAGTAGCCAGAAGGAGAGAGATTTTTTGTGTGTGTGTGTGTCCTGAGGCCACGAGTTCAAACTTACTTGCTAGAGTCATTGTTACCATACAATAAATCCTTGGGATTGCCTGTGGAATGATTTGTCAGTCTTGGTTCAATTCCTCTTTGAAAATTACTCTCTCCGGTTTCTATGTAGTCAGCTACAACACAAGAATTTAAAATGTCCTGGACTTTTCCCTTTGCAATTTGTAAGAAGATTTCTTGTGTTAGAATTGTGCATCGTGGTAGTGCTAAGCAGGAAAAGCTGGTATCTCAGCATGCAGAGCTGTAAGCAGACAACTTACAGGATTGAATTTCACATTTTTCTATTCTGTTGAACTATTAACCTGTCCTATAATGACATAGCACTGGATACTAAACTATTACAAATGAGAGCAAACAGTGCTAAAGATTTTGTCAGAGGACACATTGTGAAAAGCCTTATTCCAGCTTTTACAGAGAGCCTGTTCAGAGCAGGCTGGAAGAGAATAGCACTGTGCCTGTGATATATGCTCCAAAGTCCTGCTAGGGTCTCTCAAAAGGCACTCACTGGCATCTCTTAATAACAAAAATAGGAGAAAAAGGATCATCAAAATGGAAAATTGCTTTCAGTGCTTGATGGGATGCATAATTAAGGTTCTAACTGCTCTCATTCAAAACCAAGGCTCAAAAAGGCATCTTTTCATCTCTTCATGAATCTCTTTCATCTTTACTTCTCCAACGCTGCTGCTTTGGTAATTTACCACCTAGATTGTTGCTTTCTTCTTTCCTTCAGACCGCTCAGCTCCCCTGTTCATCCTTTCCCTTTGCCAACTCTGTAACTTCCATGCCATGTTCAGAAGTCCTGAGCCTGGTCTAAAGCATCACAAGTTTGATCTTGCTAGCCATTATTCCAGCTCCTTGGTTTAATCCTCTGCAATCTAGCCATTACAATTTCCAGCTCTTCATTGTTTCCTCAGTAAGCATCATTACATTTTCATTCATACTGTCCAGTATATTTTAGTGGACATCCTTGATCCAAGACCACACAACCACTTTTTTCTTCTTTTTGAATTTTTTGGCGCCCATTACTGTGCTAGTTCCAAAATGAGGAAGATGCTGTAACCTGCTACGTTACCTTTCCTTGCTTTCTTCATCAGCCCAGCCATAAGAAAATCTGTTGCGACATTTTGAATCTTTCTAGTGTATAAGGACGGATTTAAATATTTTTATATAAAATCTGGAGCGGTGTCCAAAGCAGAATTAAATCAGTGTTTTCTCAGAAAAATAATAACATGAAATAGGGGATCATACTTTCTTCAAAGAAGCAAGACAAAGTCAGTGGAAGCTGAAACTGATCCTGCCCAGCCTTTCAAAGTCAGTACTAAGCTTAAAATCCAGTGAAAAATAGATAAAAGTATTTACATCACGAGGAATCTAGGCTGTTGAAATTAGTTGGGGTTCATCTGGGCCGTGTCCTGAAACATGTGGAGAAAAAGGTGGAGAAACCTTGACTGAATCAGTAACTATTTCTGCAACTCAAAGACAGAAATATATAAAACAAAAATACCACCATCAGTAAAATCAAGCAGTCTGTGCAGGGACTGCCAATCCCTTATCATGAAGGGTTCAGAGTCATCGATTCGTTTCTTTTTCTAAGTTTCTTATTGTTCCCCACTGGAGGCCCCCACCTTTTCCTCACAGTTCTGACAAGGTTGTTGAATAGTTTGTCATCTGATTAGGATCTGCATAGGTAGGAGGATAGACAGGAGAGAAAGACAGAAAATAACCTTTTCTCTAATCCCTTTATCAGGCAATGAATACATTTATGTGCTGTTGCCTTCTCAAAGCCTAAGTGAGATGTACAGTCTGTTCTGATTGCACGTACTCTTCTTCTGTCAGGAGGCCCAATGTGGTTATGTTATCATAGTGATGGCACTGTTCTGGTGCACGGAAGCCTTGCCGTTGGCTGTCACAGCTCTCTTCCCTGTCCTGCTCTTCCCACTAATGAATATCATGGATTCCACAACAGTAAGTACCTCTTTGCCTACGTATTTATTGGTCAGCTTCTCTTATTCTGGGATTTCTAGAGTGGGGTGCAAAGAAGAGAAGATTGCACTGTTGTTACACAGGGAATTGGCTGTCCTCTCCATGCAACAGAACTTGCATGAGCCAAGAGTGAACTCTGGGTGGAGCTGGTAATCTGAAATCAAAGCAAATTCACTGTTTAGACGCAATCCATAGTTACTGGGTGCTATGTCTTTGGGACAAGATCCTCGCTCAGAAAGAGCCTTCTCTCTAAACATTGGCTTCTTGTCACTATTTTCTCTCCCTTGTTCCATGTCACAGGTCTGCCGGGAGTACTTGAAGGACACCAATATGCTTTTTATTGGGGGACTGCTGATGGCCATTGCTATTGAGAATTGGCACCTGCACAAGCGCGTTGCTCTGCGGGTCTTGCTTATCACTGGTGTCAGACCAGCCCTGTGAGTAACAGACGTGAAAACACGGTGCGATAAGGGACTTTATGGCATTACTTCCTTTCTCAGAGTTGCCTGTAGTCTGCTATGTGAATCTGCAAAGCATATCCTACAAATGCTTTTCTACAGTTGACGTGAGTTAGTGCTTGAGCAATTAAATCAGTTGCAAATGGGGATCCTTCGATGTGTTACAAACCTGGTGCATCGTTTTTGAATTCCAGATGACTTTAGGTGGAGAAATAGCAACAAGAGAATCAACACTGAAAAGACAGGGGTGCTGCTAGGCTTGGCCAGAAGCTAGGCTTGGCCAGAAGCACAGCTTTAGACAATCAGGAAAGACTATGGCTGAAACACAGAAAACATATACTCTCTAACTGTTATATTGATTGCACAGAGAAGAGAAAATATGGGGATGTTTGTTTTGAAAACAACACATGTTTACCAGACTAGAACTTTAAGCTGTTCAGAGGCTACATGACCCTATTTAATTTGTCTCAGATCATAAGAAGAGGGAATACTGAAGGAAATTACAAAGCAATAGAATAAAAATGCATACAAAATAAAGCCCTTTTCATCTAATATATAATCTACATCTCATCTGAAGAATAATTTTGAGACAAATAGTAATACTGAAACAAGGATTAGAATTTTATATGAGTAAGAAGAGAATCTTAAATGATAGAGGTGGGATAAAATTACAAAAAGAAGAGATCATCTTCCTTATGGCTTAAACTGATTGCCATTCGGGATCAAATTCAGCTTGCAATTCCTCTTCAAAATATATTATAATATATTAAAATGTATTATTGAGGTGGTATGTCTTCCCCAGAAGCATGCAGAAAAAGCAGGATACTGACTAGATAAACTGTTTGCTCCAAGCTTCTACTTTCCGAGTAATACGAATGTCAAAGCACAATGTGCTGAAATCGCAAAAAGAAAAATTTACATTAACTTTTCCTGTGTCATTCACAAAGCAGATGAGGGTAAGAGGAAGGGCTAGCTGTGAATTGCCCAGCATTTTCCAAACCCTGCTTTTGTAACCAAAGCTTCGTAACAAAAAAGGGCACTGCAGTGCCGAGTTCTGAACTGGCTTTTCCAAACCTTTTCATTTCAGACTTCTCATGGGTTTCATGGTGGTGACCGCCTTCCTGTCGATGTGGATCAGCAATACTGCCACCACTGCCATGATGGTCCCAATAGCACAAGCGGTGTTGGAGCAGTTCCACAAGTCAGAAATGGAGTCTAGCACAGCTGGGCAAGCATCTGAAAACATCAACAAAGCCTTTGAACTGCAGGAAGAGCCAACTAAACCAGATAGCTCCAAAGAAACAGAGGCAAAAGGTGAGTGGGTTATGGGTGTTTTTCTCTTTGGGATAATGGAGGATGACCTGATGCCTTCTTCACTGTAATTATAGTTGCTAGTGAATTCTAAAAGAAGAATGTACCCAAAGCATCCTGACTGTATCAGACAGCATTTATGAGGCTCTTGCATGAACCAGACAAAAGCATAGTAAGATCTACTGACTAGGCTGAAGTTAGAAATAAATTGAAAATGTGAAGTGATGATAACTAATCAATAAAACAACAAAATGTATAAATTCTCCATTAGCTGAAGCCTTTACATTAGGGTTGATATTTCCCTATATATTTATGTTAGTTCAGTTATTATCTACTGTGTAACTTATCGGATAACAGGGAATTTCCAAGGGAAAATTTCTGGCCTATTTCATGCCAGAAGGTTAGGGATTAAAATGATCTTTCTAATCCAAAAATATACAATCATGCAACAATATCTCTTTACCAGCTGCCTTGGCCCTTCTCATCTTTGACATGACCCAGGTGTTTCTGAATGTATATCTCAGTCAGGTTCTGGTACAGAACGAGTTCCCTTCAGTCCAACTCCTCTGACTGTTGCACCTCCCTGAATTCCTGCCTCTTTGCCCTCCACGTGCAGTTCAGACAATGCCCGAGTTCACCAAGAAGCGTCAGCAGTATGTTCGGACTTTATCACATGTTTCAACCTCTTCTTCTGAAAAACTGCTCTTTATCAAGACAACCAGTGAAAAAGCACAGAAGGTCAAACAATTAACAACGCCAGCCTTAAAATGAGGAAATTTGTCTCCTTCAGCTTTGAGTCCATTGTGTCCTAGCCTTGAAATACTGAATTACGGCAGGCACAAGATCTTTTTCTACCCAACTTAGCTCCTCTAACTCTTTTGTTCCTGTCTTGGGACCTAGGTGGTAGTCATGTCCTGACAGTCGAGGAAGACAGAAAGAGAAATGAAAGTCTGCTAGAGGAGAAACACAAGAATTTCTGCAAGGGAATGTCTCTCTGTATTTGTTACTCAGCCAGTATTGGAGGGATTGCAACTCTGACTGGGACAACACCAAATCTGGTACTGCAAGGACAAGTTGATGAGTAAGTCTGGTTGAATTTGGGATTACCTACCCACTAAACTGCATCATTCTGTTCCAGCCAACACAGAGAAGGAAAATACCGATTTGGTAACTTTGTCAGGAAGTTATCTTCTCTTCCTTAGTGGGCCTCACAGTACCTCCACTTTTCTGATTCATTACATAAATTCAGAAGAGAGTGCAGAATTTTGGAAGCTAACAGCCATCTGCATGTTACAGGCTCTTTCCTAAAAATGGCCATATCATCAACTTCGCCTCTTGGTTCTCCTTTGCCTTCCCCACCATGGTCGTGTTACTGGTTTTGACGTGGATTTGGCTGCAGATACTGTACTTGGGCTTTAAGTAAGTACCCTTTACACGCTGTAATAGAGATGACAGGCATGTTATCAAGTACTCATTACATGCTGTAACACAAGTGATACTTTTATTGATGAGCTTATGCTTGAAAGTCAGACAGCAAGTGACAAAGTCCTCACATACAACAGAGACTAGCAGACCAGCATACTAAGGATCTGTTAAAATACTGCAACTTTTTCCCCGAGGAACCTGATCAAATCGCAGCTAAACATACTCTCTACATGGAAATAGGAAGTTTTAACTGCATATAACCTGTTCTGCAGCATTGCTTTCATGTCCTGAAAAATTGTTGTGCTTCAAACCACGAAACTGATTTCTACATATAGCTGGTAAATACCTTTGTGACGAGAGTTGCTACAGACCTAGAGGATTAGTATTGTGCCAGTTCCTGATGCTAATCACCCCACACAACCGGCTTGCATTACCTACCTGTTTAATACTTAGCCTGTCACTTTTGTTTTATGCCCAACCTCCATTCTTTTAAATCGAAAGAGTGCTGTAATACCTGAAATGATACTTTTGTCTTCAAATTCCTCTTTTAAAGTTCACCTTTTCTCTCATTTTAAAAACCTTGGCAACTGTTTACTTCCTGGTGATCAGATAGCCTTGTCAGTCACACTGTCACTATTTCCCCATGTATCCAGCTAGCACATCTATTTATGTTTAGATCACGAGCTTTTAGGGGCAGGAAGCTTCTCTTTGATCATCTTGGCAATACGCAGTACAATGCAGTTACTATCCAACACCTATGGCTGCTGATGCCATGACAATAATATATATAATTTCTATATGCATATATAAATATATATATATATCTAAAAGACAATATGAATGAGTATAAAATTGGGATTCTTACCTCTGAGGATATGTGGCAAATTTCTCTGATATTTCTTGTCTGTTTTCTTCTAGTTTTCAGCAGAATTTTGGTTGTGCTGCAAATGCCTCTGCAAAGGCAAAGGAGCAACGGGCCTATGACATTATTAAGGAGGAGAGCAAGAAACTGGGTGCAATGAAATTTGCAGAAATAGCAGTTTTGATCCTCTTCATACTACTGGTACTACTCTGGTTTACAAGAGACCCTGGTTTCATACCAGGTTGGGCAACAGTTCTTTTCAACAAAAATGGTGCAAGGTATCACCACTTTTCCCCCTTCACTTTGAATAAAAATGAAGTAGGCTAGATTTCATAAAAATTAAAACACGGCTAGACTAAATCTCTGACTATCTATTGCAGCTATGTCACTGATGCTACAGTCGCCATCTTCATTTCAGTTCTGTTGTTCATCATCCCTTCTGACTTTTCTAACAATGACAGAGACAAAAACCAAACAGGTAAGTTTACTGAAGGCAACTAAAATCAACTGTCAGAATAGGTACACAGGAAGTTTTAGATTTACAAATGACATTTCAATTCAAACTGCTCTTTCTGCATAGCTACAGCTGTATGCTTTAGGCTAGGCAAGGCATATATCTCATAAAAGTTCTCTGTTTCTTTTAATTGAACTAAGGAGGAAACTTACCCCAGCGGTGTTCCAGGCACTAGTATACACATATAGTGCACTATACATATATAGTGTGCACATGTAAGTAAAAACTTCTGAAGCTGGAGTCTTCAGGGGAGAATACATGGCTTACCAGAAACACATACAGTACTGCAGATATGTTGCCATACTTTTAACTCACTCTTACCTGTATTCTACTATGCCTCTTGGAGCAGCTACAGATCATTTATTAGTATTTTTGCAAGTCAACTTTTAAAAATCTTTCATGAGGCTCTCATCATTTGCTTTAGGATATAACTCCACAGTCTACTTGATCTTGCTGGCAGAAGTGTTTCCTGATGGTCAGGCTAAACTCACCTCCCACCAAGTCCTCCTTTCTTTGGAGGATGTCATATGGCTTACAAAACCTTTTTTGATTTTAGGCGGCAAGTCAAAGATCCGAGCACCTCCGGCTCTCTTGGACTGGAAAGTAGTTCACCAGAAAATGCCATGGAACATTGTGTTTCTGCTGGGAGGTGGCTTTGCCTTAGCCAAAGGCAGTGAGGTAACATTCCTCTGCTTACCTGGTATTTGTGTCTTCCTGGGTGTTTTCCATCTCCCTTTCCAGGCGTGCTCTCCCAGAACACAAGAGGGCATGCTGGTAGCACCAAAAGCGCGTTTCTTCAGCTGGTGGCTGTAGGACAGACTTCACCATCCTCAGGAGGAGTCCTGTGATTAGAACAAATCTTTATCGTTGCCTATACTGGGATGGTACTACCAATCAAGGCAGCATGATTAACTGTGTTTCTAGAAAAATGGATGATTAAGAAACTACCCCAACACATTAAAGGTTCTATTAAATAAAACTTAATTGATGTGGCAAGCATGAGGAGATAATGTGCCCAGGATGGGACCCCAAACTATTTCAGACAAACTACTTATGGAAATATGATTTAAATTAAACTACTAGAAGACAAATGTAGAACTAGCTAGAGAACCTTCAGGAGCAGATAATAATGTCTGGCTGTCAGCCTGAAGGATGTGCTGATGTACTTCTGCAGGTATCTGCCAGGAGTCCAGTGCTACAAATTATTCTTCAGTAATGACTTAGATGATGGAACAGACAACACATTTATTAAATCTATAGACAGTAACAAATTGGAAAAGTCTTCAAGTGCCTGGAAATACTAGTTTAGAATTCAAAGATCGCAATGACCTGGAAAAGTGCTTCTAGAAACCAAGGATGCAACCCAATATGGGAAATAAGAAGAAATAACCATGTATCACAAATGCAAGATGTGGAAACAACTGAACGTTTTAAAGCTGCTCATACACCTTGTTCTTGTCAATATTCTTATATTGCTACTGAGAAAAAAGCAAACCAGAAACTATAGGTAGGACCATCAGAAATAAGACATGTAAAATATAATCCTTCCACTCGGGACTAGTAAGTCCTCAAGAACAGTAATGTATTCAGTTTTGGATATCAGTCTTCAGCAACATGTGGGCTATATGAAGAAAGTTTAGAGGAAGGTAGTAAGGCTGTTCAGATCTCTGAGAAACATATTTGGAAAAGGAAAGATGCAAGAAGTTACATTAATTTATTCTAGAATAAGTCATCAAATATATAAAAGCTGCTGCAGGAAGGAAGATAGTATACTTTTTATATTCTGATGGTGCTAAAGGGCTTAAATTGCAGCAAAGGAGATTTAGGTTAAGCAATAGGAAAATGTTCCAACTGTAAAGATAGTTAAGCACTTGAAAAAATCATCTGGGGAGATTTTTGGAAACTTCATGGCTAGAAATTTTTAACAACAAGTTTGAAAAACATCTATCAGTAATAATTTAGGCAGAGCCAGTCCTGCCCTAGGACAGAGAATTAGTCTAGTCCTTTCAAGATAGATTCCAACCCTCGTGTGAGATAGCACTTTTCAGTGTCAGAAGAGACAGGCTGAAGTAACCAAGATATGAAATAGGGAGGACATGAAGAAGAACGTTTCTTGCAAAAGCAGTAAGAAGGTTAGACCATAATGCATGAAGCAGCAAGACAGGCACAGTTAGGATATGTTCTCTTGAGAAGAACAACTGAATAATAATGATGCCCAAACTACAGCCCAGAACGACAGGGAAGATGCTGGCATTTTTCAGTAACTGAGAAGGATGAAAGGTATGAAGAGGTTCAGATAGTTGATCAAGATCTCAGACAATGTGATGAAATTACATCAAATCGCTAGAATATCTGCTAAGATATATGGAAGTATTTTAGAAAGTGAGTTAAAAGATCTTTCTTTGCTAGATTCAAAAAAAAGTCCCAAATATTGGCCATGTACAACTAATGGCCTGAACAGAGAAATAATTATTTGCTATCCATAACGTATTGTAAATGTAGTATCTTCTTCTTTCAAAGTCTTTGAAAGGGAAAGAACATTTATTTTTATTTAACCTTCCGAATTATCGTGTCTATGAGCATTGCAGCTTACATGTTTTTCTACAGAAAGCAGTTTGTACGAGAACTCCTGTAAGAAGGGAAGGCAGAACTGTTATGAGAAATGCAATTGGACTGTGATGTGGCTATTTCTTCTCCAGCCTACTGTCTTTACAGACCCCTTTCCTCTGTTACAGGAATCCGGTCTGTCTGCATGGTTAGGTAGCAAACTGACTCCTCTGCAGCAAATCCCTCACCCAGCTATCGCTCTCCTGTTGTGTCTCCTCATTGCTACTTTCACTGAGTGCACCAGCAACGTGGCCACCACCACCCTCTTTCTCCCTATTCTGGCTTCAATGGTAAGTCCCAGCATTTCCAAATACTCTTAGAAGAACAGCTTTCAACTCTTCTCCAAGCATACGTCTGCTCAGTTATAAAAACTAACTGGCTGACACAGCCAAGCACTGGTTCATGTGTCCAGTCAGGAATACAAGACTTAAAATATATGCATATATATGTGCATGCGTATATATTCACACACACAGTGCTTAGTTCAACCTTTCTAAAATCATTGCTGCTGAAAAGTAAAGGGATTAAATTCATTGGCATATTAGACTTTGCCTTCTGGCCTAAACAACCTCATGAGGTCACTGCCAGCTGTACTTGTTTTTTCCTATTTTTTCTGCATAGAGACAGCCACAGCAGCAGCCTTTGCTTCCCTGCCACATTCCATTACTGTATTTCACTCCGACCACTGGCCTTCCAGAAGTCTCTGAAGGTGATAGCATTAGTCAAGCTCTATGACCCAATTCAGACTTTCGCATTTCCACGGGAGATTCTTGTTGCTGGGGTAGACATAGTTCTGCAGCACGAAAAGCTGGTTCCAGATAGAAACTAGAGAAAGGTCCACCAAAATCTTTTTGCATAGGCCGCAGACTCCAGCTAACCCCTAAACTGATCCGCTCACCTTCAGAACTTGGGCTACCACATTTCCTCTGATAATTTAATTTTGTTCTTAACCAGTCTGAAGCCACTTTACATTTTTTCCTGGTTTTAGAGTTGAATACAACCATTATTATTAATATACTGCAGCAGAGATCAGATTCCACAATCAGGAACACAAAGCACTGGCCACAAAATCAATTCTTGCATTTACTGCATAAAGACGTTGGCCAGAAGTTTCTAAAGCAGAACCAAGCCATGAGTGGCTGCAGTGTTTGTAAAAGAACGAGGTTTCTGACATGGACAAATACAGTCTTCTGCCAAAAGATTTCTATGCATTTTTTTATATCAAAACCATGATCTTTGCTCTCCCTTCTTGCACAGGCTGAAGCGATCTGCCTCAATCCACTCTATGTCATGCTGCCCTGTACACTTTCTGCATCGTTGGCATTCATGCTCCCAGTGGCCACTCCTCCTAATGCCATTGTCTTCTCATATGGACAACTCAAGGTTATAGATATGGTGAGCAAAAGCACATTCTTTTCAGAATTTTCATCACTAGTTTTAGTCTTTCCTTTTTGTAATATTGGTTCTTCTCAGAAGAATGTTAGAAAAGTCACTGTACTCAGCTTACGTCAAATGGAAAGAACATACATGTGTGAATTAATAAAGGATCACACTGACTCTAATATATTCTCAGAGCCTTATAAAGATGCTATTGAGCCTTTAAAGAACAGCCAAGGCCTCTTGAAGATATTCCAACAAGAGTTTGCTGTCAATGAGAAATGGCAAAGTCTAACTGTTCAAAAAGCCCAAATGTAGATCATATGGATGTCAGAGTCCTATCATCTGGTCAGTCCTTCTGCAGGGACTAGGGGAAAGCCTAGCACATCTCGCTAGGCTGCCCTGATGCTGTTTCTCACTGTGTTAAGGAAAGATGGACAAGGATGCCATGTCTCTTGATAACTTTTCTAATTTATAATTGATCCAAGAAGAAATCCAAAGTAACATTAGAGACAGGTGCCAGATCAGAAGATAAAGTCCTACATAAGTGGATTAAAAGGATTTCAGGACTTCTAGTTTAAGAGTTTTATCCATTGGAAACTCATTTTCCCCTAATACAAATTATATTTGTGAAGAAAAACAGCTTAAATGTAATTTGATGAAGTTCTGACAAAGTTGTGAAAAAAGGCCAATGAGAAAATCTAACCATACAAACAATCCTAAGCAGCAAGGAAGGAAAAAAGTACTCAGTTCAACTAATAACACTTCTCTTTTATAATTCTAGGCCAAAGCTGGGTTTCTACTCAACATTCTAGGAGTTCTGACAATAACTCTAGCAATCAACACGTGGGCTTCATCTTTGTTCCAACTGCAAACTTTCCCATCTTGGGCAAATAGGACAGGTGCCTGCCCGTGATATGGAGAGGCAAGGGAACCAATAACTCTTTCTGTCAGAACTGCAATGAGAGCAAGACTATCATCCACACAAGTTTTGCCTAGAGGCAGTGGCTAAGAGATAGGCCTGTTCCGTGGAAAAGGACAAGCCTCCTGCAAGCAAAATCATTCAGCTGATAATAGCAATAAAATTGCCTGACAGTGCTGTTCAGCAGGCAATTTTGTTACCCCAGCAGTAAGACATGGTAACCTTTGGCTTTTCAACTGTTCCGGGTATCTTTAGATTTTCTTTCTCTGCAGGGGTAGATTTTCCCCAAGTGCCAGCTACACTGCTTTTCAGGCTCCACCTGTAAAGTCTGAAATGTGCAGTGAGAAAGAAGAGAGGCGTGTCTATAAAAGGAAGGAGAAAGACTCTACATTCCTGATTTTGTGCATAGATCTGTGTATTGTCACAACGAATATGACTATTCACCTGTATGTGAGCATACAGGCCTCCATGTATGTGTTCAAAATGTGCATGATTGTTATATACTCTGTGGGCATTCACGGCCAGGCAAGTGTTGGATGATTACAGACAAATCACGTACTGTCAGCCCATTCTATTACTTTGAAACATATTTATTTGCAGTCCACTTGTTATGAATGTAAAAGAGTGTTTTTTCCTAGAACATCTGTCGCATTGTTATTTATGTAAGATTACAGCCTGCAAGGTCATGATAAGAATAGCAATATTCTCTTGAGAAGGGGAGAATCCCTGTGTCCTAAAATATATATGATTGAATTAAAGATTTTTTTTATGTACCTCTGTGTTACGGAGATTTTTCCTATTATATATCACTGCCTCTACTTCTGTCTTCCATGTGTCAACTGCTTGTCCGTGTGCTTACTTACCTTGAAACAATCAGAGAAGTTTGCATAATTGATTTTCTCTTATCGTTAAATTAATAATTAATTTATTATTAAGCATCCAATTTTCTTGGAATCTCAAAACCAAGATCTTCCTTATCAAAAGGCCCTAATACTGTTAAATATTTAATCCCTGCTCTGCTGGAAGTGACATTCAGTAGCACATAGACTCCTAATGACCAAACCGACAGAGATACTGAAATACCCAAAGACACTTTGCCAAATTAGTACCATAAACAAGGCTGGGTTTGGACACATCAGTTATACAATACGTGCCCCTGAACTTTGTACTAAATGCTTTGTTCTGTTGTGGCCTGTGTAAGTTTTGCACAAAGTCTGTTGCGCTTCTGCAGTCCCACTTGAACCATACTGGTTCAATGAGTGTGAATGTGAGTTTCACTCTAAAATAGTACTCATGCTTTTCAAAATCTTCCTTCTTTCTTTCTCTATCCTAATTATTAGGAGACAAGGACAAAGTGCAGTGTACATTTGATTTATAAAATGTTAGAATTCACTGACCTGCACTAGTTTCTTTCCAGTTCCGACTGTCAAGACAATTCTGGTGTCTGATCACTGATTCCCCTTGCACTGCTAGCTTCGTTGGCCTGACAAGAACAGTTGCTCTGGAAGATCACTGTCTCAGAAAGGACAGTCTGGTATGAACCCTTCAGCGGCTTTGAAAGTTAGTGTTTTGATTTGATGTGTGATAGGGATCCAACAGAATAGCCACAGCACAGAAGGATGGACGTTTTTTCTCTTTTGCTAATAAGCTCCTGGGTAATTGATTTCACTCACATAATGACTTGCTCAGGTCACTGCTGAACAACTCACCTTCTCTCCCTTTGCATTCACCTCTGCCAAATAACATCCAAATCTGTCTAAATATTTCCATTACCCTGCTCACCCTGTGTCTGAGTACCTAAAAATGACAAACTCAAGCAGATGATTTGCTGCCAGCCTCTCCCTTCTTTGCTCTTTGTCTCCAGCATCAGGGCAGTGTGCACAGCTTTTGTTTTCTTTTTGTTTTCTTTGAAATACTTGCACACAGTTTACATGTCCTTCTAAATTACTGCTTAGCTAAGCAGGAAACGTTGAATTCTTATAACATTTCCCATCAGCCTCTCCTTCCAGCCCTTTAAAACTGTGTTATGATTCTTTGAAGTCTTTTCTATTAGTCTACATTATTCAGAGGCTGTGGTGTGCCTAAGTACATGCAGGAGCACAGGTGCAATCTTTATGGCAATCTCAAGAAGAAAGAAGAGAGACATCAAGTAGCACAGAGTGTCATAGGGCCAATGCAATAACGCTGGGTGTTCCATGTTCATTAGCATGTATGAGTATATAAAGGTTAGAGACTTACCAGAAGATGGCTGCAGAGAAAGTTACTCAAGGACTATACAAATGCTCAGCTTCCAGAAGAAGACAGGTGAAAAGCTGTAATCTGTAGACAGAGAAGAAAAGCTGACAATAATACCAGGACATAAAGAGAACGGAAAATCTCATTAATAGTTTCCACCTTGAAGTGATGGTAGCAGCAAGTACACGCTGGGCAGTTTATTGCCTTGGGTGTGTCTGAGCGCAGGACTAGTTGAGGTACAGCTAAATATAGTGTGCTTGTGCAAAAACCAGTAACACTATTAAAAATGTTCATAATTTTCTAAGCAAAGCAGGTAGAAAGTGTTTCTAAGCCCCATTATTACACAGATCACCTTTGAAGGGTGGCTCCCCATTATGTTTCCAGATATTGCCCTGAAGGAGTGGCTCTATTTCCCATTGTGTGATCAAATTTCACAATCTTCTGTGAAACTGCCAGCTCAGCACCTGCTGGAGTTAGGTGTGATTTCCAATGCAGCTCTTCATTTCTGAGTTGACACTAAGTTTGTTTTACATAAGAGTTGTAAGTGATAAATTTGTTAATGAGAAGGGGATGTCTGCCTTCTTGCCTGTCTTCTCCAAAAAGCAAGTGCTCTACAAAACCACAAAATACAGGTTTCCCACAGTATATGCCAGTGAGTAAGTGGGTGACTCGCAGTCACCTCCTCCATTTTCCCTGGAGTTATGGTGCTGTCTTGCCTTGCCTTGCCCAGGCACACGCACACACACACACGCACACACACACAAGTTCTACAGGCACATACATGTACACCGAAGAGAACATGAAGGGCTTATCCTGGTAAACATACACATTTCTACGACACATGACCACACTAGAAAACCAGATGAATTTTAAGCAGGCTAGCACAACAATGGAAATAGCTTGCAGCTGAGAAAGGCACTTCATCATAAACATCTTGACAGAATTTTGTAAAGCAGCATGTAAGTGATGCAAAGGTCACTTCATCAAGCACTGAAATCATAAACAGCCTTAACAAAACACATGACAATTTTAAAGCCAAAGCAGGATAAAGCCAGCACGTCTTTCTAATCCTCAAGTTGGTTTGGAGAAACCAAAAATTTGCTCCCAGTCACTTAAAAGGTATTAAAATGAACTTTAAGGAAGCCTTGTTGTATAGCACTGAAACCTTGAAATAGATCTAGATCCTACAATTTAATTCCTAAGCTTTAAAAAAACCCAACCCAAACCAAGAAAGGACACCTGCTTTGAAGGAAGCCTTATCATATAATGGACATAAAATAATTCTCAAAACGATGAAAAATATTTTCAGAAAGCAAAATACAAAACAACAGAAACGTGAAGGTCCTGTGTTTTGTTCAATAGTCATCAGCATGTATCTAAACGTGGACCTTTCTCCAGAAGCTGTAAGAGCAGTTCCACTCTCGCCCTTGGAGGCAATTCCTCCCTCAGATAACTATGGCCTGTTGGCAGTACTGTGCATCTTAGTGCAAAACTCCAACTCTCTCCATTTGGCGTATTTGCTCTAGGAATACAGAGAATCTTTGCTCTCAATTAGCATGTTGGTTTTAGTGTTTGCAAAGGCAGAAACAGAATTTTAAATTTCTGCAATGGTGAATAACTAAAGAACAGAAAATAGAAATACAAGGACTTAGGAAATACGTAACTTTAAATCATCAAGGAATTTCGCAACCCTCAATTTTTTTTCCGACATGGAACCAATAAAACTATTTACAACTTGATTCACTGAACTTTATGATTTGAGTTAGTAATGACCAAGGTTCCAAAGTCTGGAAATGAAGTGGTTTGAATGTACTAATCACCTGGTGTCCAAAATAACAACTGCTTAATAGAACTTAATCACTACTGTCAATGCTGTGCATTTTCTCGTATTAAAGAAACATTTAATATTATTTATCCTTTAATCATACTAACAGACGTCAGGTTGCTATTCAGGATGTACAGATCCCCTTGCAATGTGCCATCTGGTGGCTGCGGACACTGTGCCAGGGCATGCCCAAGGTTCCTCAATCCAGGCCAAGCAACTAGTCAGGAGTTGGTCTTCCTCTGAAAACACCCTTAAATAGCTGAGGGGAAAGTAATGAAACAAGAGGAACACTTTTCAAAGGCAGTGCATGACAGCATAGCTGCAAAATGAATAAAATGGATTCAAATTGTCAAAGAGGAAAAAAAACCACAAAGCACAAACTAACCTGAAAATAGAGAAGGAACAGAACAGTTAATTCAAGGGCTCAACCTTTATATATTGTTATGCATGATTTAGATGCAACTGCTTCAAGGCTCAGACCTTGTATGCCTGTGTAAGGTATCTAGCTTGAGAAAGCATTAGTTGTGACTACTTTTAGATGGCACTGTACTTGAAACATTAACATTATGTATGATCAACTAAATCATCAAAACTTTACCCTGCTTCAAGTTTATACTATTCAGCTGACTTCAGATTATTATTAAGGTTCTCTCGTCAGCCTAGCAACATTACAGGAATTTCCTTATTTCCCTTGATCCCTGTCCAGTCTATGAGAAGCAGAGCAATTTCAAGTTTTCCCAATACTTGCCACTGGGACCTCGGGCTTTCCATTCTTTGGAAGGGAACGGAAAGCCCTAGGACACCAAATTTCATTAATTCTGCTGATAACAGAGCTTCTCATCTCTTTCTATATAGCAAAAGGAAAAGTGGTCGGAGTTGTCTGCAAAACTAATGTCCATATTAATATGGAATTGCACAATGCAAGAAGAGGAAGTTGTGTGCAAAAGCAGGAGGGGAACAGTCCCGGTACGGTTCGCTGTTACAGCACCAGGTTTCCTGGTTGCCTAGCAAGGGGATCTTAGACAGCGAGTAGTGGTGCTTATTCTGGGGCAGTTGTAGCGACTCCAAAGGGAAAGTCACCTTTCCCTTTTTGCTGTAGGATTATCCTGATGAGACTTGCCAGAAAATTCAAAAGGATCCTCTTTATTTTTAAGATGTCTGTCACCTGAAGGGCGTTTGAATTTTCCTCCTTATTCTTACCGCTGGCAATATCATTCCTGCTACATGAAACATGCAATCATAAATCATTTGTCTGCATTGCAGATAACACAGTTGTACAATGCAGGCTTCCTCACACCTGTGCTTTTTCTTTTCTCCTTAGACCTAAGCAAGCGGTGTTGTGGTATCAAGAGCTACAACTGGTACTGAAGAAATAGTAGTCTCAGAAGATACTATCTAGTCAATCTGAACTAATCCTTCTAATTCCTTTAGTGTTACAACTTTATCATCCAGGCTACACAGAAAACAGTAACATCATCAGAATTTGTACAGATGACTTTTAGAGACTTGCAAGCTTAGGGATGAAGACAGAACGGTTTTTCCTCTAATTAGTGGCAAAAGCCAATGACCACAGCTAGTGCTACAGTCCTTCTGGATAGTCGCAACAGAAAGATCAGTGAATGGCACAGAAAAAACAAACTCCTCCACTTTCATGCTTATACATTACTTCTTAAGATGCTCTGACAGTTGATAGAAAGCGCGGTGTATGGCTAGGAGAAAAATAAAATTCTGAAATATGTTCAGAAAAGACTGAAGTATAGCTGCCAGAGGGGCAGGTTCTGTCTGCCATCCTGGCTCCAGAAACAAAACTCATTCTCCCCAGTGTGCACGGGGGGTGTGGAAGTGCAGGAGTTCATACTCTATGTTTCTATATTTTGGCAGAGATACTATAAGAAAAAAAAAAACGCAGCTTATTAGCCTAGAAGAAAAATCTTTGGTCTGTTTACACTGTAACCACACACCTGTATCTCAGAAATATGAGACAATTGATGGGGAAAGGGGAGGGGACTGACATCTTTAGTTTCCTCTGCACCAGGTGCAGTCAAGTATGTAATATCTTTCTAGCCACTATTTTGAATCAGTGCCACTTCTGGCCTACTGTACCTGCTGAACAGCCCCTGCAGGGAATGACTCCAAAACATGCCCATGCTCTCTACTCCAGCAAGATCAGTGCTTACCTGGAGCCTCGGCGGGTGCATACATAAGTCAGCCAAATCCTGAAACCATTCTAGCACAGCTGCAGTTCCTCCAAGTCACAGAAAGACAAAAACACTAAATCTTGTCCTAAACGATTGTATCAATTTGTTTTCTTTAGAGGATGCACCACTTAATTTCCTGTTGCTGCCAGTTTACACTCCATTGTGACAGCAGATAAACGCAGCATTAAGGAAACTTGTCACAATGCAGCCATATCATAAAACCTCAACGTAGGGGACAGAGATGGACAAGAAGACTGTCCCATCACCTTAGTTCCTCAAACTAAAGTATAATACAATAAAATCCAGTTGGATTAACTGTGACAAATCTAAGTGACTGGTTCACCTGAATATGATTGTTCGATATTCCTGGGCAAACAGGGAAGAAGCAAAGAGGGTTATGTAGAAAAAGAATAAATTGATTATTTTTTTTTAAACAACAACTTTATTTGTATCCTGAGAATGACAGACAAACATGCTTCATATTTGTTAAGATAGTAGCCACATGACTAACAACAAAGTAGTTGCTATTGCAATACTGATTACACGAGACCAACAAACCGCTGGCCATGAAAATAGCAAATTTATTTCCTAGCCCTATTCCTTTTGAATTAATTTCTTCTCTTTAGTAATAGTGGGACATGAAATCATTCAGTATTTACTGGAGCGGAATAAGCAATGTGAAGCTGTTCAAGAAAGTATGTTTTGCCACAGAATACATGACCAAGCAAAAGGCATGACATGCTTTATCAACTGTTCTGTACAGATAGCAAGGGGTGGAACTGGACTGTGCTGCTCAAAACGGGTAGGTATGGTATTGCATATTGCATTAGCCCATACTGAAATGCACAGAGTATTTTTTTTTTTTTTCTTCCTTTTATCTGACCACACGCAACCCTACAAACCAGAGAAAGCAAAGTCTCTATGTTTAGGAACTTACGTCTTCATTGGGAAAGAATTTTTAGTGTTCTTAGGTGGTGATTAACATGAACTCTGAGTTAGAGTTTATAAATATGATGACTCTTTATTTTACACAACGAGTAATAAAGATTAGAAGAAAGAGCTTGAGAAGGAGGGAGAGATACCTTCGTATCAAACTTAGGCTGCTAACACACTCTTATAACAATTGGTCTCACAACAAAATCTTTCAAGAGTCAGTATGTTTCAGCTTAAGATTTAAAAATAGCCAGGTGCCACATACACCATGTTAGTGCAAAGAATTATCAAACACGTACTACAGCAGAATGCTTGTTTTTACTTTAAATCTTACTCAGGTTATTTTTTGTCATGAAAGAACTACCTGCATCTTTGGCAGTTGTAAAAATATCATGCATGGCACCACCTGCCAGACTAATAACAATAATTAGAAATGTAATAAACTGTTCATTGGCAAGGTAACAAATTGTCTTATCCTTTGAAAGTCACACTGGCCTGAGGCAATTCCTCACAGACATTCGCCACTGATGTCACAAGAGCCTGAGTGAAAAGCATACTGTGCAAAAAAACAAGAGAGAGAAAAAAAAAAAAGAAAAAAAACCACTGGCAAAGAGACATTCAAGCAATGTAGAGTAGCTGCAGTGTGTTTTCATTTTACTGGACAAACCATTAAAATTAAGGACTTACAAAGAGTTGACAGTGAAGATGAACCAATTCTGTTGCTTCCTATGAAATCTTACACACCAGAGTGTTTGGAGAATCACATGAACTCACAATACTTGCTTAAAAAGATGAAACACTTTTAACTAAATTTAGAATAAAAACTTCAGTTGCAATTACTTCTTTTTATGCTCCTTAATCCTTTTCATCTTTTGTACAATGATCTTTCATGAAATAATTTGCACTGAGTACTTTCTACAGTGAGTTACTCTGCCTCTTGTATCTCACACATTTAATTTTAAATCTGGCAATCTGAGGTCAATATTTTGTTCTCAGTGAAGCTCCTCTAAGTGCTAAAGCAATCTTGGTTTGTCTGCCAGATAGGAATTAATGGCCTGTTCAGGATTTTTACTTCCCATTATAATTTTCCATTTGAACAGACCACACAATTTCACATTACTTGTTTTCTAAAAGTGTTTAAAATCATCCTCAGCAATGAAAATGTGGTTTCATATTTTCATGAGCTTATAATGTTTATGCCCCCTCTTCCATGCAATATGTTTTATCTCTAAAAATCCATTTTCAGTTTCTGAAATGTAAAATCCATACAGAAATCTGTGAACGTAAAATATTCGCTTCAGTCCGTGCCCTTCCTCATCCGTCTTTTAGAATATATGCAGGCATTCAAGAGAACACAGCTACCGGTTCCATGCTTACACAGAACCGAAGAGAAGAAAATCAAGTCATAAACGCTGCATAAGCACTTCTTTCTGAGGCTTCTGATGATTTCACAGTCCCAGTAAGTCATCTAGGAGGGGCCCATGCCAGGCAGCAGCCTGCTTTTGTTCTTTGCTTTGTACTAAGAAGGGAGGGACATTGCTGAGGTACAACACTTTGAGTATTTATATGATTCATTCCTTCTTTCATTGAATCATTTTCTAGTTTCTAAGATAATACCTCTGGGATGATTTCAACTGCTGTTTGCGGAAGCACAAGGTTTTATGTTTTCCACTATTGTGTGTGAAGATAAAGATGAAGGAAGGATTGCCCAAGCAAGATGTGAAAAGGTTTTGGACAGGGTAGGGGAAACCTCTCTCGTATAGTTGTGATTACTGACCTGATGGCTCTGAAGTCTTGCATACAGGAGCTATGAAGGTCAGCTCAGAAACCTGACTGCCAGCCAGGTATAACTCCACAACCTTCCTGCTGAACGTGCTGTGTATTTCCCTGCATCCAAGCAATGCCCTAGACTGTGTCAAATAATAATTCATCCCAGGCTGTGTTTGCATTATAATTGGTTAGGAAAACCCAGTATGCTAGTCCTTATGAATGTCCCAGGTAATTTTTCTTTCTGTTTCAAAATCAATACAATAATTGAGATAACACCTTGGAGTGATGATATGAAGCACCTGTCAGCTTTGTCTATAAATACTGTAATATAACTACATTCCCTTAATGAGCTCATAAGAAACTCATGTTTCAACAACTAAATTTGAGTTGTATTCCTACGACAGTTTTTCTGCAATACAAGTCTACCAGTCTTGTTTATAAATCTGTATTTCTCACATTAATATTATCCATGCATTTTGGGAAGGTTGGGACAAATGTTCCCCCAAAGTCTATGAGCGTGGAGAAACGCTAAAAGGGTGTGCATGTATTGGCACTAGCCACTTATGGAGCGCTGTAGTTAGGAACATGCAAGCACACTCCAAGAAAGGAAGAAGACAGACCAGTTGTACTGGTTATTAGACATGGTTAAGGGGCTAAAAAAAAAAAAAACAAAAAAAAAAAACCCAAACCAACACACACACACTTCTGCCAAGCCAGTTATAAGAAGATAATCATGTGCTAGCCTAAGCCTCTGGCAGGAGTAAAACACTGTTAGCTGTCTTCTAGTTAGCTAAATATTAATCATCCTGTTTAGAACCAATCATGTCACTAACTGGTTAGAAACTTGGTTAAAGGTTGTGGTACAGAGAAGGAGTACTGTTCTATCTCTAGCTGCAGTATTCTTAGACTTCTAGAGAAAATATGTTGAGCAAGGCAAATACAAAAACAATATTCCAGTTAGCAAATTCCTAAATTTTTTGAAAGGGATATAGGAGGTTCTGCAAGCTGAGAAGTACAGCAGGTTCTAAGTGCACTACATGAGAGATCCTCAAACAACTCAAAACAGATTTTCTTCAGCTGTTGCAAAGGAACGGTGCAACTACGTGTTTCATCTTGGGTTGCAGAGTGAGCACAGCAAATTGCTAAAATGCCTCATCTGTACCACAAAGCAACATCGCATGTCATTCACAAACAAATGTTGTTTCTAAGCTCTGTCACAGCTCCAGAAAGGATGTTGCATGTTCATGTTAGAATGTCAGCAAAGAGGAACAGACCAGAAAATAGCCTGAAACCCAAAAGATGCACACTATTTGGGGTAGGTGTGGGTTATTCAACACCTTTGAAATCATCTTACAGCTTAAAATAAATGGAAAATAAAAAGAGCAGGCAGCAAGCCTTAGAAGCAATAATACAAAGTAATGTATGAGTGATCATTTCATTGCTTATGCCTCAGCGCTAAGTGGCCAAACCTGCATTACATACTCAGAATCATGAATGTGACAGGATTGGGTTTGGAAGACTCATACAGTTCAAAGGCCTCACTTGTAGTTCCACATGTTCTTGAAACTCCCACAGTCCCTCAGGGCCTTAAAACCAGAATGCAATAGCATTCTCCTTTGAATCTCATGTGGTCTGACCTTTAGAAAGTCCTATTTAGATAGAGGAGTTAGAGGTGACTAGACAGAAGATCAGCCAGCTGTTCTTTTCTCTCCAATATCATCACCAAAGTTTCCAGTGCCATTGTCAAGTGACTTCGTGAAACACTGCTAGGATTCAGTCATTTGTCTTCTGACATTGGCCACACTCTTCTACATTCTTGAGTTTGACAGAGAATGCATTCTTCAAATTACCGTGCTGTGGAATCTGATGTAAGGTAGACTTTCTCCTTACTATTCTCATGTCACCAAAACTCCCCCAATAGCCTCGCTCTGCACACCTCTGTGATGTTAGAAGAAACCTGGCAGCCAAAAACGAAGGCATAAGACCAGACAAAGACACCCTGCCAACCTACCACTTATCCAGCAGCTCCAGGCTAGGAAAGCTTTCTCTCTTTCTGTTAACTTTGTAACAAAAAAAGGGAAGAAAATCAGAAAAGACTCTTTCTGAAATGCAATACCAACAAAAAAGGGAAAGTTGACAGAATGCTGCCAGCTCTTCACAGATTATGTTCTGTGAGAAGAGAAGAAAGTTTATGATGTGTTACAGGCCATTTCAACATGATTTCGAGATCTGAAACTTTATATATATACGGTGATCAGCTCCAAGGAGAAATGAGCATTCCTTTGCGAGGACAGGAGAAAGGTCCAGCCACCCTGGAATGACACAGTGTCCTTAACATGGCATACGACACTGAATAGTTATAAGGAACAAATAACTAAGCACAAGACAAAATAAACTTGTGAGGAGAATCAGAGATTATTACTCCATTAGCCCAATATCTCTGTCTTTAATTAATTATCTCACTCCTGTATTGAAAGTTGCATACTAATAGCAGTCTTGTCAAAAAAGCAAAACAAAACATATTGCTAGATGACACAATGACTATAACACGTGTCTAGATCACCTACCTGAATTTCACCTAGAGCAGAAAGGCACAGAGTCAAGCCCAACACCATGTCTTGAGCTCATCCTCAGTTCTAAAATAACAAAACAATAGCAGCTTATAGTAGCTGTCACATTGCTACAGATGCTATGCTTTATGGGCAACACTAAATCATTGGTCAGGAAACAATATTTCATATATAATAATGGTTCTTTATATTTTAATTTAAGATTAAACAATTAACAAACAGAAAGTTCTGCAAATGCCAACAAAAGAGCATCTTATGGGCGTGCCAGATTTGGAGGCTATAATTCAGATCTCCCCGGTGAATTCTAACCTTCAGACTTCCAACTGAGCACTGCAACTCACAGCTCCTCTAAGCTAAAAGGGTGACAGGGCAAAAGACAGATATATTTTGTCAAAATAAGAGGCTCAGAAGGGAATCAGAATTATACTCCCTTAAATATATCAAATGCTAACATTGATAAGTTTAGTTTAGCAATGTGTTTTTCTAGACATGTTAAACTACCAGATAAATGCACTTGGGATTATTTCTTAGGGACAAAAATGGGCTGAAGTGTATGTAGGTTAAACCAAGGTGTGTATTCCCTAGGGATATCTCAGAAGATAAAAAGCAAGCCCTGACTACTATTTAAAGGCAGCACAGCAGACGGTTAAGTTACACCCAGGTGTGTCTTCCCTCAGGTGATCCCAAGGGAGAGATGCTAGGCCACTTTTCCTATTTAATGGTGGCAGAATAGCTGGTTAGATTACGTCTTAAGTCATTTTGTAAGCTTATCATCCAAATGTTAGGATACAAAAATTGTAAGCCTACAAAGCTATTTATGATAACAAATACTGCTGCCATCACTGCATAATAAAATATAAACAATGTATTAAAAATAAGCAATTATCCCACTACTAAATTAAATAAGAATATTTTATCAAAGGAATGAATTTATGCTCTGGTTGGGCACAAAATGAAGTAAGTTCATAGGGAGAACTCCTCACTGACAAATTTCCAGATCAACAAGATCATTCTTGCCAGTTTTAAATAGCAGAAAGGGTTTATAATGAGGTCAACAGTGGGTTTCTGTGTAAGGGAGCCCAAGAACATTTTATGTTAAAATTGATCAAACATTCTGAATTGGACGCAAAGCATTGTGCACACCGTTGAGCTCAGCTTATCTATTTCCAGGGCTCTGCTTTGAAAAGCACTAGCTAGTCCAGGAAAAACTTTTGAGACAAGGATCAAACCGTGGAATAGAAGAAGATAACCATGTTTTTCCAACTTCTATGACAAAATAACCTCCTATACCCCAGATGTCAAAATGTAGCACTACAGGAAGCAGATCATGCAGGGTGACACCCCCTAAGCGAGGGACATGAATACGGAAGCAGGTTCTTGAACCACTCATTCTGGACATATTACAAAGACATCATGCCATGTCAGTTATGCAGACTGTCATTTCTTCTCCCTGTATGGAAGTACCAAACAGCACTGCCATTTTAGTAACCTCCAACAGGCAGCTGAGCCCTCATGAAAGTAGATAGGAGCCATTTCCACCTGATGACATTATTACTTCATCTACAGGCTCAGTCAGACATCACTGAATTGGTTCCACTGACTTGCATTTTGAATATTTACTTTGCAACTTTGATGGCAGGATTTTTTTTTTTTCCCCCAAAAAATGAAAGATCAGATCTGGGAACAGAATTTAACAGTTTAGAATAGCTGCCAGTACACCAAATAAACACCTCAGTCTTTCAATAAAAGCTCAGACCAAGAAGAGATATAAAGTTATTTCATTACAATAGTCTAGTCTGGATCTGACAAAACTAAGTTTGTTCTGATGTAAGCCTCTTGATCTCTTTGCTTGTGGCATATGGCTTCATCTCCTGAAGACCAAGCTGGTTTAGTTTAAGAAAACTCTTCAAGTTGACTGTAAGATAGCTGTGAGGAGAAAAAAAAAAAAAAAAAAAAGGTACTGACTTTAAATTCTACAAAACTATTTTGCCAGTCAAAAGGAGAAACACGACAAAGCAGTATGGCTGGGTGGGCTGTGCTCTTTATGTCCACAAAAGCGGATGTTGATGTAAGGCTGTGGTACACATTGGTGAGAAACAGGAAAAGTCTGCATCAAATACTGACACCCCCCTTTCCTCTAGGTATTTCCTCCTGATAGTTATCCCAGGAAAGAGGAGATAATGCTTGCCAGTCAGTGGTTCACTTTCATTCAGGATCTTATCTCTGCACTGCAATCGACCTGTGACGCCAGCTCAAGTAAACACACCCAACAAGTTAATGTTAAACTAGCTAACTTAGGTACCAGTAACTACATAGCTGCGGAGTCTGGATTGCAAGGCAGGATGCAAAGCTCACTACAGAGACTGGATTAATAATCAGGCCATTAGTTTACTTTGGTTCTGAGCTATTGCAGTTAGTACCTAAATTACTAACATAAAATCATCACAGATTTGTCTATCTCAGCCATCAGAGTCGTAAATTAAGGGTAGTGCAAAATTTGGGAATAATTAAGTAAAGATGTCGAGTGTAGCCCAAACCATCTCAGAATCTTCCCTGCCAGCCGTAGACATGTAACCCTGCGGAACATCAAATGTGAAAGCCTTTGCAAAGGACAAGTAATTATCCAGGACTATCTTTGAGATCTTCCAGACAGGAAAGAGCATATCCACCAACACTCCGTGCCCACTAGATCTACAAGATCCAGCAGATCAATTGACAAAGTCTTCACTTCTAGTATCAGAAGTTCCCAACAGATGTAATAAAATCAAACAGGCAAACTCTTGGTAGGAAGTAATTCATCACAGGCCAAAGCATGGCTTGTCTTCCACCGGTCCTGTTATTATGACATACGGCTGTCATGGCAGATCTTTTCTATCACAAATCTGTGTAAAGTATTCTGCAACAGGAATCACAAAAACACTTCGTGATTAGCATGAACTTAACATGAATATGTGCTCCAAAGCAGAGAGCATGTTTTTATCAAAGTTTCAAGACCTTATTCAGTATCTTACCATAATCGTGGGAGATAAACATGGGTGTACCTATACAATAACCTGGGGGCCGCAAAGATGTTTCTACTGTTTTGTGGAATGACGATAATTATATTTAGCACTCATTCAAGGCTTTTCATCTTCAAAGCACTTTACAAACATTAATTAATCCTCACAACACCCTATGAGGTAGGTAAGTATTATTACAGTAGGTGTGATCAGGTTTGTGTAGGGGACTGTAGAGTGTGCACAAAACCAGGTAAGGGCAGCAGAAATATATATTCCTGCAATGTCACATTTAAACTCATATTCCTCTCTACATATCTGCACACAAAAAACCAAACCTCCCCGCAAAAATATATACATATATGCCCCCACAAATGCATACACTCCTCCAATCTAGTTCTATTTTTATGACTGTGCTAAGGCGCTCTGTTTTGGGGAAGGAGTATTACCTTGAGTGTACTGGTCTTGTAGTGTTACTCTTAAATTTAAATGGTGCAATGTGTTTTGACGTTCTATGGTGGAGCCACAGTTCCTTTCCATGAGAGTTCAGACTGAACAAATGCAAGACACACGCCTATTTCTGGTAGCTGAATGCCTTCTGATAGTATGGCAAAATCCATGCCAGGAAAGAGTGTTTTTAATAACCACAGGTGGATAATAGGTTTGCAAAACACAGTAACAGAGGGGTATTTTAAATCAAAAGAAAAACAGAGAGGTTAAGAGGGAGCACTCTCTTGCCAGACAGTTAGAGCTCAATACCTGCCCAACTTCTCTGAAGAATTACCAAGAGAACAAGGAAAAAAAACCTGCAGCTTAGTCATATTTGTATTCTTATTAAATGCAGGACTGCCTGAGGCGAACAAGAGCTGATATCATAATTATTGGCTTGCCTAGCCAGCTGCCTTCTCTCACCTGATGTAAGATCAGATCTTTCCAGCCTTTGGAGACTCTGTACCGCTGAGCCTCCACTCTCTCTGCAGGGCTGTTTGAATGACCTAATCCTGTCCTGGAGCAGCAGCACGCCGTTCTGCTTCAGTAAAAAGGTAAGAGGAAACCTCTGACAACTTCATATAGCTTTTTAGAATTCAGCCGTGAAAGCCAAACGGAAGGGGGAGCAGAACTCTTTTGCCTTGGCTCATCTATTTAATCTGAAGTCCCTGAGGCTGACTTTGAAGAACTTCAGGCTGAGGGAAGGGGAAGGTCAGCACCTACATCCCGTTCCTCGGCAACTCCTATAGGTATTTATCAGCCACAAGTGAAGAGTAGCAAGAGAAGGATTCAAGAAAACACCAGGTAAGTTCGTAGATCCATTGGTCTAGTACTGGGAGAAATGAAGGCTGTAGGTGATTTCCCAAAGGAAAAAAAAAAAAAAATAGCTCTTCTTGTCTCGGGTGTATACCAGCTTAATCTAAGCTACTTTCTGTTCCACAGTTACAAAGAAAGCTGGAAGTGTTTACCATTAACTGGGGGGGGAAAAAAAAAAAAAAAGGAATTAACAGAAAGACAAACCAAAAAAAGTATTTCAAAAAAAAAGTGGGAAGTCTCATGTCTCACAGATTCATAATAGATTTATTTCAAACTTTTCCGATGGTGAATCAAAAACTTGGGAAGTTGTTATGTTTTGAAATCAAGCTTGCTTTTACTACAGCCTCCGTTTTAAATCTGTTACTTTTGCCTCATGTGTTTTGTAGTGGTAGATGAAAACTTTTTTTAGACTTACTCCTATATGGAAAGGTGACTGAACTGACATCCAGACAGAAGCTAGGGTGTGTTAACTGCAGAAATGACTAAATTTGAGTACTGCAAATGGAAACTTGTTTCTTATTTCTTTATATGCACAGGAAGTATATCGCTTTCTTTTCACTTCTTAGTTTCAGACTGTTAGATTTCCAGCAAGAAAGGAACTGTTTGTGTTACAAACACAATAATTATCAAACCTATAAATAACAACTAGCCATCACTCACTCTTGGCCCTCCTGAAAATTTACTGGACATAAATCTTGGGGAATTAGACTTTATTTTATAAATGTTTCAGTTTGGTTTATCCGAATCATATGTTTCTAACTTGAGTACTGATATGGGCTAGGTTGAACTGGGTGAGGTTTAGGCTGAAAATGTATGTATTTTGTTCATAAATAATTATGAGTATAGAAGAACAAAAAATATTAAATGTCTAAAGTGCATAATTCTTCAGGAGTAAAGGATTGTGTAGCTTGCTTTCAGCCAGGTGATACCCTGTATTATATATGCATTCAAGAAAATATACAACTGAAGCACATTGTTTACCCCACATCCCGGGGAGGGGAAATAAACATGGGCAGAAGTAGTATCAATGTAAATTAAATGAGGGACTACATCCTGGTAATCTGAGCATCTACACTTGCCTCAAATGTTAAAGTATAGTGTGAGAAAGTACTAGCTTGTACATGAACACGGATACTTGTATAGTAGTGCCGTGTTCCTAGATCTAACAGGAGCCATGTGTCAGTTACTGAGACAGGAGTCAGTCAAGTACTCCAGGGAGTAAATGGAAATATCTATATGCCACTGTGGTAGGTGTAATATAGGAACCTGCCAGGAACACATGAAGCCACTTGCCATTACTGCAAAACACTGAGCTGAAAGAGGAAAGCGTAGAAAGAGGGGCATCTACATGAAGCAATGTCTTTCTGATCCATTCCTTGTAATAACAGGCTTCTTCTTTTTTAGGAGAATAGCTCACTGCTCAAATACAGTTTTTGAAGGGACAATGAGAAAGACACATTAAAAAAACCCACCAGAATATGCACTATGTCCTTTTAGAGCATCTGTTTTGTAAAAACAGAAATTAAAAAAAAAATAATTGTTTAGGATTTCTGGAAACTAAACATTAACCACAACAGCAACATTCTAACTTTTTTGGCCACAAAATCCAGAAATTCAACACAAGAAGCAGTGTCATGCAAAACTACTTTCAGTCATGAAATCAGTCCCATAACCTAGTTGCACAGGCTGTTAAATGACCGACAGGGAGAGAGTGGTACAGCCTCCAAAGAATCGGAAACAGAGATTTCCAAGTCCTGCAAAAAATATTGATAATTAATTCATATTAGAGCCAAAGGGAGCCTTTGGTCATAGCCCAGAGTGACCACAGCTAGCTCTGAAGTCAGAAGTTCTGCAGCAATCCATACAATAAAATTTAAAAGGCATAAAATCGCAAAAAAAAAAAACCAAAAACCAAACCAAACCAAAAGCCCACCATGTATTTAGCCTTTAAAAGGTAGGGACTTAAAGCACCGAAGAGTGTATAATGAAGAATTTTTACATGTACTGCTCTGTCCTGCTTATAAACCGAACAATTAAAGATGCCAAATATTCTAGGAGCTTATGCCTCACTCATGAAGAAACACTGGAAGCTGACTCTGACTGTGTCCACTGGAAAGTAAGGAAAAGTGTTGGTTTGGATGTGGCATAAGCAAAAGAGTGTTTGGCAGGTCGGTGCCTATAAGCCATCGAAATAGTAAATGGAGATAACTTCCAAGCAGACTGGATTTACTGTTTGTGGCCATGTCCTCTATTGGGCTGGGCTTTACAATTTGGGTCAAACACACCTCTCTGCTCTCCTGCACCTCAAAAATCATTAGCTCAAAATACAAAGAGATTAATTATGGAGATAATGCAGATTAAGCGAGAGGTACAAATAAAATCCTCCTCTTGTACATCTGTGAGTATGGCCAGTGCCACACCTTTCCAAGGCAATTCTTTATTTAGTTAAGATTTGAAAGCAAGGTGGCAGTTCTCAGAGGCCGTGCAAGGTTGAAAGAGGCTGGAATACCCTGAGTAGGAGCCCACTAATAAATCACCGACTGGCATCATTCCGTCTGCCTTAGGAAGCAGAGCTGTGAAGTGTTGCTCTGTCTTCTGAGTCACTATTGAATCAATGCCCTAATACGGTGCTAACGACAGGATGCTGCTTACATTAAGGACTAAAAGCAAAGTCTTGGCCAATTCTATTTATCGAAGACACTATGCCACTTTTAATAAGATTAGGAAAATAATTAACCCTTCTGCCACATTTCAAGCATAAACTCAAGTCATGCTACTTCCCTAACTGGCTCCTCACCCCACAAACAGCTTGGGGTTTTTTGTTATTTTCTTTTAAATCATTTAAGTCCTGTACAACAGAGCCCAATTTTTGCACCCCTCTGTGCAACTAAACCTCCTGGTCTTACATGAGATACTACCAGTGGTTTCTTCCATGATGCTGAGAAAGCTGAAGCCCCTCACTATAATCCAGCCTGCTGCGCTTGCTAAGCCTCTTGCAAACACCCTCTTCCCAACCAGCCTATATGCCACTACTCTTCCTTCAAATCAACACTTAAAAGAGCCACATATTCTAAACAACTGTGAAAGAATATATTATTCTTTATTTTATTTGGGATGCAAGACCTTTAGAGTTGTCCACAGAACAGCAATGTTACTTTTTGCATTATATAAACAAAATAATAATACATAAGTATATTATGTGTATTTTACCTAAATTCCCTAACATTTTCAAATGAAACGTGCATTCTTTGTGTCCTGTTAAATGTTGCCGAGTATTGAAGGGAGCTGCTAAACATGTGGTTAGTAAAGTGATCCCTGTATAGCCTTTACAAATCTCAGCAGTGTCTTTTGAGGCTTAGTAAGTATATGTAAAATCATTTTAAGATGTTTGGATGAGACAGGGCTACTGCAATCCAGAGCATTATTATCTTTCTGTTGGTGAAGTGCTCAGAAATGAATGAAGCATATAGGGTGAGGTTCCATCAGAGTCATGTAATGAAGCTAAACATGCTGTCATTTTAACCCAATTTGTTTCCCTCTGTACTGCTGCCTCACCAGTTTGTTAGAGCCTCTCAAAGGAGCTCATCTAGTGTCAGCTTACAACTTCCACACCTAGCCCGTACTTTACTCCTGGAATGGGTAGGTATCCCTGCCCTGCAAACTCTTAACTGCTGGTTCAACAGACCTGCCAGGACAGGTCCCTGCAACATTCCCCTCTGTGGGCAAATGGTAGGATGCCAGAAATATTAGACAGGAACCTGTTCTCCCAGGAATGTAAGTAATTCATAGAAGGAAATAATTTACTATTTTCCCAGCTGGAATAATTAAACAGCCAGGCACTGTCCTCCCAAGCTGCAGAAAAGAAGAGCAAACAAGAGGGAAAAAAAGAGCTGGAATGTCCTTCAATATAAATTCTCTTCCAGACTAAACAACCTTAATTCTGTAGATCTTTTCTCATAAACTACATTTTCTAGGCCTCTGAGCGCCCTCACTCCTCTCCTATGGACTCCAAACTGGAGTCCCTTCTTTCAAAACGCAGTGACCAAAACTGAACACAAACCTTCCGTTGAGACTTTACCAAGACCAAGAGGAATTAACTTCACAAGTCGCACAGAATATATTTCTGTGAGCACCTTATACCTGCTAGCATGTCTGCCTTTTTCATTATGGCATGATTTAGGTTCAGCTTGTAACCCATTAAAACCTCGAGATCTTTTTATGCAGAATTGCTGCCTAGTCACTTGTTCTCATTCCCTCTCTGCAGGCTTTATTATTCCTGCCTAGATGTTGAACTTAGTTATTATTGAATTGCATTTTACTTTCTTCAGATCATTTTTTCTGAATCCTTTTCAATATTAATCCTGTCCTCTAAACACATATGCAAAGCTGTCTCCAAATTCGATTAGTGTTCCTTTCTAGTCTATCACAAAAGTCTTTAGTGAAAATACCAAGTCGTATCAGACTCTAAGAAATCCACTCAAAATACCTTTTCTTTCTGACAACAGTCAGTAACTACTCTTAATGCTCTATTCCACCCAGGTTTACCTCCTCTCTACTTGAGCTTTATCTAAGATAAATCTTCTTAATTTGTTGATGAGAATGTCATGGGAAACAGTGTAGAAGCCTCACTAAAGCCAAGCCATATTCCCTGTGCACCTTCTCCTCTTCTTGCAAGGCCAGTACACAGGGAAACTACACTGGTATGACAATTCCTCCTTAGCAAATTCATAATGGCTTTCACTTTTGCCTTCTTTTCCTTAGTTTGGTGTTTTGGTGGTTTTTTAATTTTGTACATTTCTGGGAATTAAAGTTAAATCTGCCATCTGTAATTCCCTCATACTTTCTAGTTTCAAGACAGGCGCTGTATTTGCCTCCTTTCAGGCTTGTGTATGGTACTCATAGTCAGCGAATTCTCAGGCAGACAAAGACCTGCAGCTCTGCAGTAATTTCAGCTGATTCTCTAAATTCACTAGAATGAAATTAATCTGGGCCACTGAACCTGACGATGTCAAAAAGCCTCAGCCCTGTCCTCTGGGAGGTGAGAACACACGTATTCTTCAATGTATGAGATCAGAGGCAAACATCATTAATATTCCAGAATTTCTCATACTCTGACTTGGCATTGCCCCGTTAGTTTTCCATTGTGCTTTAAGGTCACTAATTAATGTATGCCCTACTTTTCCACCCAGGAATAGATTTGGGCTGGGTTTTTTTTCTTTGAAATGCAGAGTGTCTAGAGAGCACCTGATCTACCATATGGGTTTGCGGTCAGCTCTGGGATATCTGAATTTTGTTTTGGTAACAAACAAGAAATACTATTGTCTAACATCTTTTATAAGAACTTTTCAAAGCACTGAAAAATTACATACTAGGACCAGCGTGTTCAAGATTAGCCATTAATGCAAGGTACTCTGTTTGGGGTAGTCTGCACACAGGCTTCTGAGGTGTTGAGCAATAACACCACTTATTTAAATCTATGGAAATTTACTGTCCATAAGTATGTATCAGTTCAGTAGACGGCATAAAATACCTGTACTCGTTTGGAAAAACTGTTTGCCTCACAAAATTTTCATTCAATGGTTAAGATTCACTAGAAATCTAGCAATGGCTTCCTAGATTTCTGTCCATCCTCACATAGGTGAGAGGACCCTGCAGCTAAATTTGACATGCATTGGCTAGCAGTAGTTTTCAGCAGACAAACTTAACAGCTAAAAAACAGATGGGGCACAGCATAATTCAGTCACACCTGTTCTTTTTTTTCTCTCTGACTCTATAAAAATTCAACAGGGGACTGTTTTCAGCAGGGAAAATAAGCCAGATTTATCTATGCATCTATGTGCAGAGTGGCTCAAGAGGACTGCAAAGGGAACTGCAAAATTTGGCCCAAAGTGATGCTGTTCCTTATTGTTGAGAGCCTCCACAGAAAAAGTCACTTTTAGAAAGATATTCAACAAAAATAGGAAAAGATCATGTATACATGAATAGAAGATTCTTCCACGTACAAAGACACTGTTAAGGTAAAAAATGTGAGAAAGAATGACAAAGTAGAATTTAAGAGAGAACGAATATATGGCAACTGGAAATACGCATATACTGACACTGAAGGTAGGATGTACCAGGAGTGAACTCCTTGAATCTAACAATATGGATAATAAAATCTTATCATCATGGAATTCTCAAAAATAAGCATATGATGGATCTATGATACTTGCTTATGGTTTTTGACACTGTAAGAATCAAGTTTCCACCTTTAATTCATAACTGCCAACGCAAAAATATGCGTTCTTGACAAAATAAAAATTGCAATTCTTGTATAGTCACTATTCCAGCAGTACTGAGTTTCTCAAAAAACGTAAGATATGCCAAGAATCACAATAAGGAAAGTGATAACTAGCAGCATTTAACTTGGAAAGAGAGAAGGAAAGGAATACTTTACAGAAAACCAAAACCAGAGAACCCAGAAGAATTCCTTCGCCCTAATTTAGCAAGTCAGATTTGACGATGTGTTCATTAGTGATGTTTAATGGTCAAAGAAATATGCATGGTTTTTGTAACAGATATAGGGCCTAAATTTCCCTGACAGAAGAAACTAGGCAGGCGTTTTTATTTTTTTCCTACTGATACTCTTCTCTCCACTTTAATCTAGCTGACCTGACATTGAGCAGGGTGAGTTGGACTAGATGATCTCCTGAGGTCCCTTCCAGCCTCAGCTTTCCTGTGACTCTGAATCTTTCCAATGGTATTTCTGCTCTATAGGTCTTGTTACAAATTGGAAACAATAGCTGTGAAAACCAGGCACCTTATAGCTCTGCTATACAGACTCCCAACCATGGAGAGAAATGGTCTTCAACCATAGCGTGAGATCTGCCGGAGGAAGCTACTGTCACCACAAAACAAGTTGACAAAGAAAGCAAAGTATGGGGTTGCTTCCAGTAGTTGGCTGGCCTCTTCACCAGCAAAGAATAACCAAAGCTGACAAAAGCTTCTCATATAAAAATTCACTTCCCACAGCCTCAGATAAAACTAATCCCAAACACAAATCTTCTCCTTGATTATAAAACACGTTCCACACTTCATAACTGACAGCTACCACAAGATGAAATTCTAGGTTCAACAGAAAAAGATATTAAATCAGAGGGCATAAATATGTGAATGCAAAAAACTCTAAAATAAAATATGTTATTTAATTTCAAGGCTTTACTTCATGAATTAATACCTAAAAAGTCTCCAAGTAATATACTCTGTGTTCAGGATCCTACTTTACCATGCTGGCATCTTTTTCATTCTGCTGAATCTGTAATACTATGATCTGGTTTTGCATGACAGTCTGTAGTCTCCCAAAATACTATAATATTATAAATTTAGTCCTGTACTTGTTTAGTCAATCTTGAAAAGCTCAAAACTAGAACGAGTGAAAAACTGTATTACACACAGAGGTCTTTAAGAGGAAGTAGAATGTTGAGCTGTTGCTGTTATCGATGTTGATACAGACTTGTGAAGCTTTCATAAACTATAAATATACCTTAATATATCAATTATTTTCTCCTGAAATTACTATTCTGAGGGCAGAGTTAGCAATAATATAAAACTGTACTTCTAGTCCCCTAATGAATATTCTTTATCAGCTGTGCTTTAAGCGTTGAAAACAAACACCTATAAAAGTTTAATTTGCATTATTTTTTATGTATAAGAAAACAGAATGGGTTTTGTAATAAGTTTAGTTTTACATCTCTTTCTTTAATGTGGTAATCCCCTTAGATCAGTTAATTACGTTTTATGGATCACTGAAATTTAATATTTTAAGAGAAGAAATGAACATAGTTTCAACCTCTTTATAGCTAGCTGCTCCCAAAAATGTAAGATTCCGTTTCAATCAAGGAGGTAATTTTTCACACCAAAGACAGAACAGACAAATCCCTGTTAGAGGGGGCATGAGACTCCCAGGAAGAATTTCTTGTGCTTCATAAACTGCATGATGATACATGTGTGTCAAATGCATCATATGTATAAGGGAAAAATGCAGGACTTGTATGATTCTTGCTTAATATTAGTCTTTTTGTTGTTTCTAGTTTTCATCTCTATTAAGAGTTTTGTAACAACATCGGGGATGTGTATATAATTCAACAGAATTTTGTAACAGCACCACGGATGTGTATATAATTCAATACACTTGCTTAGATGATGCTTCCTCAACGAAACAGAGACTGTTTATTCAGACTGTTTATTGCAAAACTGTTTCTGCACACACCGTTTTTGGGTGTTTGCTGTTCCTGTGAAATTCCTGTCCTTTATTTCAAGGACAAGTTTTTACCCCGTGTTTTGTGGTGAAAGAAATCTCTATTTTCTAAAGTCATTGTGTCCTTCCTATAAGTGAGAGGTGGGGAAGGCTATTCATTGTGTAACAGAACTGAATTTCTCCTAAAAAAAAGCTGTGAACTTTGCATTTTCTAGGTTTTTTTGGTTTATTTAATCTAGTTTTAATTAATTTTTAAAATACTTTGCCATAAGATATTTTAATTAACCATAATTTGGGACAGAAAGAATTAAAAGCCTATTTGTTGTCTCAGTTATCAATATAGTAGACGTGCTGACCCTGAAGGGATCAACTCACAAACAGATAGAATTTGGAATTTGTTAAGAAACATTGGAAAGTAGATAAGTTACTCTGAATACATATATAGCTCTTGAAGGAGATTCTCTATTGCTTCAGATATTCATAAAAAAGATGAAATATTTAAGCACTGAAAAGACTACTATCATGGTCCCCATTTCTCAGATATTCTATTGATAGAATACTTTTGAGATCCAAGCCGTGAAGAGGTGCCCTGAAGTGGGGGATGCATGTCACAAATTTCTGCATTTTCTTTTCAGTGTTTTTTGCTGGGCACAGGAACTATTCATTACTTAGCACTGCTCTCCTGTTCAGTCAGATAATGGCTAAATAAAAGATGAATATAAAAACACCTTACGTTTCACAGGCCAGATGGACCTGGCTGAACAGGTCATCATCCTAGATGAACATCATCATCCTAGATGAACAAATCACATTATTTTTGCCAAAATGTTGTGTCAAGCGTTTAGGTCATGCTGTCTTGAACAACGTGCTTTTAAACAACCAGGAATGAAGAGAACAGGGGAAAGAATCTCAGCTTTGCTTTGCTCTTCTTTTAGAAGAAACAGTTTTCGCAAAGCTTGAAGAATTTTCCTGAAGGAGTTAAAATAGCATAAGATGGAGAATTAAGTAAAATTAACTTAAAAATCAAATAGCTGTTCTTGATACTTTTGCTTTTAACAGTAAAGCAGCAGTGTTTATGAAACAGAAATAGACTCTAGGAATAAATTAGGCATTGGAAAAACAGGTGGGTGTAGCAGAGGAATGAGTACTTGGAAAGTGGGGAGGGTAAAGGGGAAGAACAACCATTGGTCACTTTTCAGTGAAGTGGAGAGAAGGTCAGTTGGGTGAATGAACTTTGGTGCAACTTAGTCTGTCAGATATGGCCATATTTACAGTTTTAGAGACTCATATGCTGGTCTCATATCTCATAACTGTAAATAGGGATGGCTTTAGCTGTGCTTATTCTTTCATAACTTCCCTCATTTTCGGATCTTTATCCCCCAGGAACTTCCTTTGTACTTATATTAGCAGCAGACATTAAGTTTTCCAAGGCTTACAAAAAATGAACATAATCCTTCCTGGGAAGTTTAATGCCTTCGTGCACGACTTCTGGTTTTGTTCACCATATTAGATTTGCTTTTCCTTCCCCCTCTCCCCTTCTTTTAGTCTTCCTAATTTCAAGTCACTCGTATCTCATCTTGTTCTCAGCAGTTATTCCTTCCTAAAGGATTAGCGTATCTGTATGTTACTCATTTTGCGAAACAATGTCAAGCCGTATTTTCCCATAAGGTTCTTTAACCCTCCAAACCGTCCCTTATTTATTCTTCAGTCTGTCTGTCTGTCTCTTGCTCTTTCTGGTATTCCAAAGCCGATGCTTTAAATTACAAAACTCAGTTCTCAACATGATGCTGGGGTGTGAATGACTAATTTTGGGGGCAGGGAGGCAAGAGTGTGGGGATGATCAGGCATTTGCCTTTTTATTTCTCCACCCTACATTTTTTTCTCTCTCCCTTTTCCCTAACCATGTCAGTCACAGAACTGTGAAGTTGGAGCTGGTGTCCATATACTTAATAAGCCACAACGGATTTTCCTTTCCATGAACTTGTCCAGCCATCCCATGTACCCATACAAGTTTTTACGTCTACAGAACCCTGTGGTAGGCGCTCGCACAGCTTAGCTACATGCTGTGTGCAGAACCACCCCATTTTTCTAGTTTTGAATCTCCTTCCTACTTGCTCACTTGATGGTCTGCAGCTGTTGAATTTGAGAAAGACTGCCTTCAATGCCTGTTCACTCTCCATGCCACTTGTGATTTAATACATCTCCTCCATTCTTTCACCATCACCAATCATCTTTTTTTCCAGACCAAAGTCCACTTACTCATTCCTCATACTGAAGCTGGTCCAGACCTTTGATCAGACTTGCAGCCCTTTCCTCAGCCTATCCTGTACAACTGTCTCCTTCTCAAGATAGGGAGAACCAGAACTGCACAGTGTTCAAGACAGCAGTGCATCACGGTTTTATACCGTGGAAAAAAATGTGTATCTGTTTCTCCTGGCTTTCCCTCACAATTCTTTAAATTTAACTTCGCTTTTGTGACTGCTATGATCATTGAGCTGACGTTTTCATGGAACCATCCATCATTACTCTTCCCTGAGTTTTAATGGTCCACTAAATGTCTTTTTTATTTTTTTTTTTAAAAAAAAAAAAAGGAAATTAGGATTGCTTTTTGGTAAACAATGTTTTTGTGTAAGCAATGTTTTGCTTCTCTTTAGGTTTATCTACAAGGTTAAATGCCCCATCGCTGACTCTCATAATGTCTTTTTGTTGTTCCTCCCACCTGATCTTCATCATAACTATTCAGAATAACAGTATCATCTGCAAATTGTCATGTTGCTTTTCACCTCTTTTTCTAGTTTTTTTATGAATACATTAAACACAACGTCCCAGCAGACCCCTAAAGAACCCCCCCAGCACCAGTGATCTTCCCTGTGAAAACTAATCACTTTTATCTTTAATTTTCTATCTTTTAGCCAAATATTTATCCATGCAAAGACCTGTGGCTATTAGGGGTTTCGGTGGCTATTTAGTCCCCTTTAAATCCCGGGACGAAGCATCTTGTTAAAAGCTCTTTCTGAGCTTTTCTTTTCTAAGAAAATTACCAGCCCAATTTCCCCAGTATACTTGTTTGAAATATTTCAACATGCTAGCCAGTATTGACCGCTGCACATATAGAAGCAACACCTGAGTTTTGTGGACAGAAAGGCTATTGCTAGGACTGGAGGGTGGGTTCTCTCCAGAGAAATAAATATCATTCTCCATTACCTGTTCATCCATCTTTACTACTTTATATGCAACATTTTTCATGCATGCCTAGAAATAGGTGTCAGCAGAATACATCACTCCAGATCAGCTGTGCTTCTGTGAGCTAGCTGAATTACTTACTAGTTGCTAGGTGGATGCTGAAAGACCTTTGATCTTAAGAAGCCAAAGTAGGAGCTTGAGTGTCTTGGGGATTTTTTGGTTTTCCTTTTCAAAGGTTTTCCCAGAAACTAAATGCTTGAACTAGTGCTGCATTACTTCTGACTGCAGACAATTTCATTTCTTCACTGAGAGTCTGAGAGGCCTGTGTGAACTACGCCGCGTAACCCAGACTAAACATGTAAAACAAGTACAAACTGTAGCTTAACACTGATTCAGTTTAATTCAATGTAAAAGTAACCAAAACTGTTCCAACGGAAACTGTAACTTACAGCAGCTTTGCCTGCTCACATTAAGAACCCAAAACAGGTGATAACAGGTGAAATTCCCCTTCGTATACATGTATTGCAGTCAGACATTTCCAAAGCAAAACCTCCAAAAACACTTCAGTTATAAAGCCCCTGAACTTGGTTATCTGTGTCTCTGCTGCTTCTCTACTTAACGCATCACTGTTCAGTGAATCAGTCATTCAAAGTTTTTGTGTTCTGTTTTAACATACTCAGCTTACGACTGTGCAAATAAGATTCCCAAATCCATTCCTCAGATCAAATAAAGGTAATTACAGAGCTTACTGTGGGCGATTCCCAGTGGGAGGGTGGGAGTGGCCACGGGTGGGGCTGCAAGGTGAATACTGTACATGCACAACAGAGAAAATGGGAATGTACCACACCCATCATAAAACATGCTGCCACAGCCAGCAACAGAAACCATTAGGGTGGATCATCATACACACCTTCTCATAAAGACAGAAAGATGGCATGAGATCCCAAGATGAACTCTCAAGTCACAGGGAGATGAGCATGACTCACTGAGAGAGAAAAGGAACGTAAAACAAATTATGAGACTGCTGAAGGATCTATGCCATGTGTCCCCCACGTTCCCCCTACATGATGTTCCCCAAAGAGGATTAATAGGCACACCACATTGCATACAGCCCTTAAGCTATCAATAAGTAATTCATGGGAACAGCTTACTATTAATCACATTTATTAACTAGCACATAAGCAGCAAGGAACAGGGCCACAATGCATTATATGTTGGGTACAGAGTAGCTGACAATTCCTGACCCACGTTACTTATTATATCACTCAGTGGTTCTCACATTTTTTGAAACATTAACCAATCTCATCTCTTAGCATTTGTCTTTAAAACAAACTGACACTTGCCCTTCAATTAAAATTTAATGGAGAACTCTGAAAAAAAAAAAAAAAAAAAAAAAAGAGATCTTATAGAAAATATTGTGGATAGCCCATAGAGCACTTTGGGAACCAAGAACTAGAATAGCCATAGTAGAAGGGAAAGGCATACACTGAAATATAGCAAAATAACTAATAACGAGATAGAAGAAAGTAAAGTGACATGAACTTTCATTGCAGGGAGAGGAAAGAGGATGGATAAAGGAATACTTAGAAGGAGACAACCTACATAATGATAAGAGAAAGGGACACTGAAGGGAACAAAAGATCATGTGAAACAGGGCTATAAAAAAGGTAAGAGTGAAGCACATATGCAGAGACTGTGAGGGATACCTGCAGAAGAGCAAAGTGACAATTCCCTAGTGTATTCTCCCAGCTTTCAGCAATCCTCAGTTCAGAATTTTTTGAGCCAAAGAAGGTACCTCTTTAGCTACCATTCAATGTAATGGTTATAGATGCTTTATCTTTGCTTCTTCCTATGATTTTTTTTTTTGTCACATGATTGTACCAATAGCTCTACTATACTTGTGGTATCTATACATCCCCACTCCCCAGACCCGCTGCAGAGTAAAACTTTGCTCTGAATTCAGCACAAAGAATTCAGTTACACACTTGCTATGATCAGCCCATGAACATGCTACGCCGTTATCTCTTGTGCTGGTTTGACCTGCCAACCGACTTGGTTATTCATGAAAGAATCACAGAGTTTCTGTATCATATTAACTACTTCAACTCTTGGAACTGTGTCTGACTTCATGCTTAGATGTCTAGTATAAAGCAATGAAATTTCATACTCCTCATTCAGGAAACAGCGCAATCATTCATCCAGAAAACAGGACAGAGTATGCAAAGGATAGGGTTTTGAAAATATGATCAGAGTCGCAAAGCTGGTAGGGAGAGCTAACATCTTTTTTTATTAGGTTAGCTGGTGTAGTTGGCAAGATGTGTTAGTGTTTATTATGATGAGGGAAAAGGTGTGGGGAAAACCAAGTCCAAATGACAAGCTCATTCACCTTCTTAGCTAAATTTTTCCATGCTTGGTTTCTGTTCAATGTTGAATTCCCTTTCTGCTGAGCTAATTATATTGGTTCAACACCTGTGAGGGACTTTTCTCTACCAAGGGCTTCCCAAACGATGGGTCTGCCCAGTCTACAAGAAATGTGGAAGTTCTTATAGTGTTGTTTCAGCCATACTGCATCAATTTCTATCATGTTTTGTATTTCTGTATAAATGAATACTTCAACATTAGAGATAAAATACATACCCAAAAAATGGCATCCTTCTCTTAACATGAATTCAGTACCTTGATGCAGGTGGTTCGAAATTTTGGTAGACTTCTTAATGGTCTATGATACTGCAGACCACTATGCTGTCTGTCACTCTTAAACTTCTCAGAGAATTGCTAGATCCAGGCTTCTTCATTTTTCCATCTGTCATTACATCTTTTGCTATTTCATAATGCCACCATGTTTCTAGCACCCAATCCCCTTTAGTAATATTTGTCTTAACACACAATCTTTATTTGCTACTACATGTGGCTGTCATCAATCAATTTACTTTCTCTCAAATCTCTAATGAAAATAACAAATTACATTAGAGTTAACCCTAAATCCTACTAGCCAACATGTCCTATTTAGATTTATCAAATTAAGTTCAACATTATTCTAGTCAAGTGTCAGTTCACATAACAACTCTCAAACCCAAACTCATATGGAATTATTCCACAACCAGATCTACTTGAGTAGAATCTACACTTCCGGGGATTTCTGAAAACCAACTACCTACATGTAAATTCATTCAATGTTGTAACATTCAGGTTATTTATATCACTCCAAGAATAACTATTTCATGCGAATTGATTCACGTGGAGAGATGTAACATCAGGCAAGCTGTAATGCAGCTGCAGCCAAACCTTCTTTCCATCTCCACAGTTACTATTAAGAGGGTAGCCAACACATCCCATGTAATACGATGCAGAAAGGGTCTCATGGTTGCAAACTTTCTTCACCCATACTCGAGATTATCACTGCTCCAGCTCTGATGAATTAAATTTATTTTCCACGTGCTCCCACTAAATATGCACAAGTTATTTCCAGAGATAGCTAAATGTGGGCAGTAACCACTAGCTAACCATGAGAGAATTGAGCTCAGAACCCTTGAATAAGAAAGCAAAAATAGCATAGTTAAATTAAACAAAGATTCACACACAGATCTAAGTTCAGAAGAAAGAAAATACAATTCTTAGAAGCTCTAGAAAAGCTTTTCGAGTGTCCTATAATCAAGGTCCAATACATACTACAAAGAGAAGCAAGAAAGCAGTAAGAAATTGATGTGGCTAAACCAGAGTTTAGTGCTGTGCAGATTGAAATCCTGCTCCTGAAAATGTCTTCTAAAAATAGGGCAAGCCTTAGTGACAAGATCAACAAAGCAATCATAGCTATCACCAACCATGATCCAGCACGACCTTCAGTGTCAATCTGTCAGGAATAAGCTTAGAAAGAATGTCTTGCATTCATTGTAAGCCACAAAAATTTCTGATTCTCATTAATAAATTCCTTTTTTTCTGAAAGTTTCCCATGTAAATAGTTAACACATAGAAATATTCCTGTATACATGGCAACTGTTCATCAGAAAATTTTGGTCACTTCTACAATATTTGGAACTTGACGTTATGGGGGGGCAGATTTTTAACTATAAACTGAGAAGTGGAATTCTAAAACCTCATGGCTTCTCTGCCTCCTTTCTCATAAAGGACTCAGGAAAAAAAAAAAACAAATAGTTACTTCTTTCATGCACTGGAAAACATCAGTGTGATTTGGAGAGGAAAAAGATGATTTAGTGTTTTGGGGAGGGGGCAGAGAAGCGAGTAGATCACACAAGCCAGTGTCAAGCAAGGATCAGCGAGCTGCCTAAGGCATGCATGCAGAATGAATTACGAATTGGGGAACATCCAAACACACCTTCCCCTCATGAAAACTGATCTCAGCCCGAAGGGATGGAGAGGGCATTTACAGTAACATACAGCGTTTAGAGCAGTTCAGGTTGCTTAGACGGCCCAGTGCCGAGCTCTGGTGAAGTGTATCACCGGCAGAATGCCCTCCAAGATCCAGAAAAGACACAAAACCAAGAATTGTTTAAACTATGGATTGCTGCCACAGGACTCCAGTCATGCAGAGCTAATAGATCAGCTGCTGCTACCTTGCTTATCCAAACGCTCAGCTGAGGTTACAGTTTCTCACCATTTTCTTTTTTTCAAGATAGTTATCTTATCATCGGAGCCTAGGATTGTCACGCAACATTTACAAAAGTAAAAATGACATGGGCTGGGGAGAAGTGGTTCCAGCTACATCTGGGATAATCAGATACCTTTTTCCAAATCAAAGCATCATTGTTTTCTTGAACATATCCTACATCTAAGCGACCCACAATTTCCTTAAGCTGTCTGTCTCACAGGAACAATTTATTGTAAATGGTTTATTGTAATCTTGATTATTGACAACGTCCACCAACTTTAATTTTTTCTCTCTTAAAGATTTGTCAGTAAGTGGTCTGATTTCTCTTTGTTAAAATCTATATTAACAATGCAAAGGGCTTTTGGGGTATTTTTTGTTCTACAAAATAAAGTTAGTGTCTCTACAGGGCATTTTGAAAACAAAAAAATTATATTTAAAGAAGAGTAACAGCAAAGATTTTTCAGTATGTTAATTTGGCAGTTTCTACTTATCTGTATTCATAGCCTGCTGTGGTACATGTCAGTGAAAGTAAAGTTGCCAATGGCTTTTGGAGTGAGAAGTCTGGACTCCAAGCAAAAAATTAGAAAGTCACAAGTACATGGCCGGAGATTTTTCTCTCACAGCAAGCCATACACACAGCATGCCATTTCTAGGGTAAGGATACTCGGAGAGACAGTTATCACTGAGCTGCTGAAGAATGGTGCCAGTCTTAATGGGCAAACTGAAAACAGCACTGTGATCATAGACTTGGGATTCTTCCCCACATGGGAGATCCCTCTGAAACAGATTCTTGACAAAGGCATTAAATAACCGCCACTGAATGCAGATTATCAGCTCAACATTGTTTTAGTACAAGGCTGCTTCTGATTTAATACTCAGTAAAACACTTTCACTATGCAGGAAGGAATTTTCATAGTATTAAAATGGCAGTAAGACTCCTCCTTTCCTACCAACCTCCGTGAGACAGCAAAATGAAATTCATAAACAGAACCTGGCAAAAGTCTTGGAGGGGAGGGACAATAGTAATTTGGTTTTCCTGGACCTTTTGTATTGACTGTCCAAACAACCATGATATATTCACTTTGTTTTCAGAAAGGAGGTCTGATTGCCTTCAGTAAGCAGAACCAGATCTTTCTGACCTGTTGAATTAACCCTTTAGATAATGCTTCTTTTTATCTGGTTCTGCCACAGATCCTAATGGTAAACATAACGATAACATAAAAGCTTCAGGCATTATTATACTCTGCAATCAGAGCCTGTTGACTCACCTATTTTCTTATTTTCACTACTCTGATTTTCTTGAAATCAAGCTCCTCTTTATTCTTTATTGGTGACCATTCGTCAAATGTCTCCTGCAATGCAAAAGTCATTAGGCAAGAATCATAACTGTACAAAAGCTTTTAATAAAATTCTAATGCTTAAGACCACAAATTAGGCAGCTGGGTTGAAAAATTGCAGTATAAAAGAGAGGTCAGACACCACTTTGTACAACCTGAAGATAAGTGGGAAACCAGCACTAAGAGGGCAGACAATGTGGGACACTTACAAACATACACACACATATATTCCCTAGTTATCAGTTTTCCCAGCTGCTTCTTTCAAGATGAGCATCAGCTAGAAGCGTATCGTCCCTTCAGCCTCCAGTTAAGCTACTGGGAGAAGAGTCTACGCCTGAGATATTCCTGAACTTTATCTAACATCATTTTTTCCTGATATACTACTATATGACAGTATATACTACTACACTCTCATACTTGATTCCCAGGACCCATTGTGCTTTATCCCCTCGGGCAGTGCAGTCTTACTCATCATAAATACAGATTTCTCTTTGAACTATAGGGCAAAAAAGATTTTCCACATTTTTAGGCGATATATCTTTGTTAATGAAACCTAATAAACCCCTTCGTTATTTACCTGACAGCCATTTAAACACGTGGCAAAGACCTTGCAAATTAACTCTTGAAGTAAAGTGGCTTTTTTTTCCCCTACTTATACACCTGAAATCTAAACTATGAACACAAGACATCTCCACAAAGGTACACACTTGGTGTAGCGTTATGTGAATGACATAAGAAGAGGATGCAAGTTCTTCTTTTGTTGTTTTACCGTATGGTTACAGTGAACAAGGACTGGGAAAAAAAAAAAAAAACATGGTAGAAAATAAAATACTAGAAGATTAAATTTATCCCTCTTAATCCAAAGAATACCACCAGATACACCTCATATATCCAAAGATCAAAGATTGGGAACTTGAGAAGAGACACAACTAACAAAAATCTGTATAGAATGATGACGTTATTCACATACCTCAGATACATTTAACCATGCAAAACAGAACAAAAAGGTTGAAGGGATTGGTATTAATAAAAAAGCAAAAGCAAAAATATAAGTCTGTAGTAACCATCAGTCTAAGTAATGATAGCAAAAAAACCTTTTATATAGTCCCACTGAAAACAACTGGGGTGCATTTATATCACAATCTCTCAATGAAGCAATACTGCTAAATCATATAACCCCAAAGGAATACATTTTCATTAATTTATGAACCTATAGAAAACAAAGTAATGACTTATTTTTATAAAAATTGTGTGGTAAATCCATATAAACTCTGTATCACATCTTCATTGTAATTGCACCTACAGAACATTTCTTTAAGGGCTAATAAAAAAACCAAAATCAACTATATTAGGAATTCTTGTCCAGCTGCATATCTCACACTGTTAGTCATCTGCACGTAACAAGATGGTTTGTTTTACAGTTTAAGTTTTAGAAAGTATTTATTGTAATTTGATTTTGTCATAACAGGATTTCTATTGGACGTGGATTTGGTAATGGTTTCACTACTCCAAGATCAATCTAATATTAAATTTTCTTCTTCGGACACTCTGGAAAGGGACCAACAAGACCTCATGAAGACACAGGGGGATTCAGTATCCCCAGTCCAGCAAACTGTGAGTAAGATGGCCCAGTTCTGTTCTCTTTCTTCAGAGGCACGAGGTCAGATACAATATTCAGCAACTGCTGTACTAAATCTCAGCATACTTAACTGGTAACAAAGTAAACATTGAAAGTTTTATCCTTAAAGAGTAGAAACCTGAGTTATTCTTCGGAGCTAATCCTGAACTCCATGCTACATTTCCTATTTATTGCTTAAAAATCCTATTACTTTAAAAACAAAATAGGCAACCCATCTAGCTACTAATGCAGTAAAACCGCTACATTTAAAGCTAATTCTCATCCTGTTTCTAAAATAAATAAATGAAAAAGACAGAGAGACATCAGAACATTTTTGTCTACTCCCTGACAGCAGAGGATACCTTCAAGAACTTCAGAATTCCTTGGGACTTCTTTGGAATAAAATGATCTGTCTCCCGTTGCCTGTATATTCATCATGTTTACCTTTCAAAACAAAAGTAAAACTGAGAATAGTGTTTTTCATCAAACAGCAAAAATAACCATTGTCATACTTTTATTATGAACATTTCAGGTGGAGAACTGACAGCACTGCCATTCATACAGCTTTATATAGCTAAATATAGGGGGGTGTTTTAATTCTTATTTAATAAAAGATATCAGAAACACATACAGGACTATAGAGGAGAGCGAGGAAGTAAGAATTAAGAAGTTACAAACCGAGCAAGTCTGAGTTCAGACGAGAAGCCAAAAGCATCATGAGGTCAGATTTGCTTTCTGCAGGAATCCATGACCCAACAAAACATTAATAGTTTTGAGACACAGACCCATGTGCAAACGAACGAAGCAGCTGTGCCACGTTCCGCTCCGCAGAAAGCACTGGCTTTATGCTGACTTCCCTTCCCTTCGGGACTTCTTGAAATCTGGTTCTTCCATGAAGGTGTATATTCCTTTACTCTCCTAAAATACTGTCAGACCAGCTTGGATTTGGAGAGGAAAGGGGGAAAGGGACCACTTGATAATTTGTTCTGACTTTTTGTGTAACACAGAACGTTACACTTCCCCCTTCACTAAACACAATAACCTGCTCTTGACTTAAGCATGTTTTCTCAAAAGGCATCCAAGTTGTTACTCATCCTTGATGTCAGGGAAAATATGCATAATTTCTAAGCTGAATGTGTTCAGCTTCAGGATCCAGACACTAGCTCTTGTTAAGCCTTTCTCTTCTAGATTAAAGAGCACTTTAGTAGCTGCTATTTTCTTTCTGCTAAAGTGCAAAAGGGAAGGGAGGAGATGAGACAGGAAGAAGGTTAAAATGTCTGCCTAGAGCCTACCTGTCTCACAGAATGAGTCTGGCTATGTTAATGAAAGGAAGTGATGTAACTAGCAACATATCTGGCAGCTTGTAACACCATCAGAGAATGAGATCAAGCTTATTTGACTAAACTTGTATATGACAAGACTTGCACTTATCATATTCCTGTCATTTAATCTTTCATCACTTGATCATACATCATCTTTTTCCTGAAATTGTCAGACCAACTAGTCAATAGTTACCTAAGACACCCTGGTTTTCCGAGATAGTTTGGTCTTCTCAATGCTTTTATTAATTTACTTTTGAACAGTTTTGGATACCAAGTAACCAGAAAACCCTTTAGATCTTTTAGGGCTTCTCTGCATGAAGGTGTCTAAGACTAGTAATTTTATATTTCTCATGAATAATATATCTTTAATGTACTTATTTTGTAAATAAATAAAATATCTGCTCATACTAATTCTAAATAAATGCCGATAATTCATTGCAGGATAATCCCAGTTATAACTGCCAACCATATGAGTCAGACAGCAGGACAGAAAGGAAGAGTTCAGAGTCTTCTCACAGCCCCAGCCCTGCTTCTCCAGCTCAGGATCAAATTCATGGGAGATACCCTACAAGCCAAGGAATTCACTGTGGCAAGAACAAATTTAAAGCGTCTTTCAGTACTGAAAAATTCAGACGGTACAGTTACGAGGAAAGTACTGTAGGAAATTATGACAGGTTTCTCAAGAGCAGCAGAAACCCCTTTCACCCATACAAGAGGCAGATCAGCGAAGATGTCTTCCAGGAAGCACATCAAGCCCTCCCACCAGAAGGTTCACCCTTCAAAAATGCTAGAAGCATCGAGGGTTTTGAGGGTCTACCAGGATCTACAGGTCCTGACGAGTCAGAGTCATTTCCTACGCACATTCCGAACATCTCCACAGAACAACCATGGTGTAACAGCCTCCAATACAGCACCACAGGTCAAGATCACAGTTCACAAGTCATGGTCAGTATTTTTTCTAATTTTTTTTCCTGTTTTCAATGGCAAAAATATATTTTTGGAATTATTTTCTTATCTCTTAATGTAACTACATGGACATTTAGTCTTGTAATTCAGGATAGACATCCATATTCACTTGTCAAAGTTCTCTCTTTTATAGCCTTTCCCTACTGAAAAACAGTCCTCAGAAAAGTGCACAAGGACAAATGATTTTCCACTAAACACGATACATGAATCCTAAATATCCAAATTCTTTCTGACAACAGGTTTTATATCAGTAGTTGTCATCAACTAGTATTTTCAAAGGACAAAAGTTCACAAAACAGTATTTTTCAAGCATGAGGACATGTGGATCAGATTTATTACGACACCTTGGCTGACCTGCATTTTTCTCGATGCAAATAGAAGAGAAACTATCAGACATCAGTACTACATATAATTAAATATAAGATGTTTATGGTATGTGCAGTGCAAAGGTACCTGGGCTAATTCACATACTGGATAGAGGCGACTGCCTATTTCAGGCAGCACAGGGATCCCTGAAAAGCAAGACAAATTACCCTCCAGTATCTCCAAAAGGTATCTCTGCTGTGATCCAAAGTGTAAAGCATATCTTCATAATCTAGTGCAGGCAAAATCTGCCAGGAGAGGGCCCTAACACTGGTTCTAAATTGCTGTGAGGCAAAGAGTTCAAGGGTTACCAAAAGAAAGAGGGGTTAAAAAAAATAATCTTAATTGGATTAAGACAATTTACCAGGGAATGGAGGGATGTTGTCAGGGTACATACCTGGGGATTGAAGCCATTCAGGTTAAGGAGAAAATTGATCTAAATCTCTTATTTCCTGGATAAATACTCATCTAGGTCAGATGAGTTTAATGCAAAACCTGTAAACAGTTGATGAAAAAAAATTCCCATTTTCTTCCCAAATCCCTGGGCTGCAAGATATAGAGAATGTAAAACTGGCACAGCAGAAGTCCTTTGCCAAATACGTGTGACCACTCAGGAAAAGACTGGCTACTTGTCAGCAGTAGGTACACTGGAACACTGGTTCAGTCAGCGTGCAACTTCAAAGCTCTTAAATAGCTTACACACTGCTGGCAAGTTGCCATTTCTGAAAAACTGCGTCTTACAGTCACCAAAATAGCATGGACATTTATTAACGCTGAATGTGGCATTTGCTTGGTGCCAGGATATCAAATCAAGTCTAATACGGACTCCTACACTAGTCTATACCATAAAGATGGTCATTATGGCCTTGCTTTAAAACAGAAGGATAAGCACTACTAGTTCCTTGAAATAAGAAGATGCCTACAACATCAGCTCTCAGCACTGAATTCCTGTTACATGGGGGAAGGAACCTGAAGTCAGCCACCAGACGCACAGATAAGAGCACTGCTTAAAATACATCATTCCCTGAACTATTTATTCCCAGCTCAAGCTCTACCTAGCTCTCTGCTTAGCAGGCCGTGTGTCTGAACTGCTCTTCTAAAGCCAACCATGTCACCGCACACACCACACGGTGCGCTCAGCTTTCTAACTAAAAGACAGCAACATTTAACCTCCAGGAGCCTGAGCCCTGAACAGACTCAAGCCCTGTGTGGAACCCAGGAGAGGCAGCTGGGCAGACCTTTGAGAAGTCAAGATTGGGTCAACTTCTCTATGTTCATTGCCACAGCTGCAGAAACAAGTCACATTCTTACTGCATTTCCTATATCTTAATCAAATTCAGTTGTCAGCCTAGTCCGATTCTTCCCTGCCACCTCTTCCCTGTGCATTATAGACCTCACCCTCTGCCTAATGACAAAACTCCGGCGTCAGCCTGAGGTACTGACAGTCTGCAAGATAAAATCAAGGAGTATGAAAAGGGAGAGACACAGAGACACTTGTGCGCACTCAGGAATGAAAGCTGGAGTATGCAGTTTATGTGTGTAGGGAAAACAGATAAACAGAAATGGACACTTTCTGAATTGCTCTTTGCATGGAATTTGGACTGGGATTTTCTTTTTTAAAATGGTAATTATATAAATGCAGGAAACGATGTTTCTTCTTTTACCACTAGAATATAAAACAAGTTCTATGTAACACTTACTGTGACAGAATCAAGTCCAAAAATATAGTATAATGAACGACAAATCAGAACAATAACTAACAGAATTATTCTATTTTAAATTGAGGTGTTTTCTCTAATCACTCTTTCCTTAAATATTTTCTAGCAGGATTCAGACATGAAGCTTAGAACATCCCCACTGGAAGGGCAGCCTGGTTTGTATTGCTACCAGCCTCAAGTGCAGCAGATGTATTGCCCCTCACACCCTTTCCATCAGGTCAGTACAAGGTGTACACCAAAATCCCCTGTGTTTCTAGCACTGTGATGGTATAGTAGTTATGGTAACAATACAAAAAGACAGATGAAACAGTACCTGCTAGATTTGTGTTTGCAGGGCCATGTTTGTATACATGCATTTTGTTTATGACAATGAGATCTTAAAAAGAACCACATTTAAATGCATTTTTAAATGGTCATCCAGAAAAAAAGAAGAAAAAAAAAAAAAAAAAACCACCTTGTAAAAATGGAATCTTGGTACTGCTTATTTATATTTTCACCATGATGATCAAGAAAATTGGCGTTGAAACCAAATAAATTATTAACAGAACTGTTGGCATTTCAGGATTCCAAGGAATTAACTGCGCTTTGACTTCAGAATAAAAATTAAATATATGTGACTGTATACTTAAAATTCAGATCAAACATAGAAAAACGCTTTTAAAGCAAAATTTTAACAGCAAGATGTTGCTCTCTTTCCTTGGGCTTGATGGCGCACACATCTCTTTTGCAATCTTTTGACTGTTACATCATCCTCAGTGAAAGATTATTCAGCTGAAGCATAATTGACAATAATGCTGATGATGCATGAGAATGCACAATATTAAGGTTGTTCTTCCGTAATGTAACTATATTATTAATACTAAAAATGCACAGGAGTAACTGACACCTTGTTTTTGTTGAGTGTGTTTAGATGTCATTTGAATACATGTCAGTTCATATTTTCAAAGCAGTATACACACAGTATCTTTGCAAAATCATACATCTATACCTTAATCTTACATGTGATCCTAGCACATATCCGTAAGAGGTTAGTGAGTGTGCTCTACTGAGCTTTGAAAACTTGGCATGGAGGGAGGGTGTGTATTACAGAAAGTAATTTTCATTACTCTGAAATGTCTTTAAGTAATTTCCTTTAGGTATAAATAGTGATGCTGTTCAACACATTGAAATTTTCCTCTTTCATGCTCAGTTATCTGCAATGTACAAAATTTTCAGTAGGAGAGACATTCAAGGAGATACAAATATGCTTGAAACACCCTATTTAAAAACAAAACAGAAACAAAAACAAAACCTCAAAACTTATTTAAGGTGAAATGAATTAAGGCAACGAGAATTTTTCAGATATGTAGGCAAGAATCCATATACAAAAATAGCACAGCTACCAAAACTCCCAACCATTAGAACTGAATTAAATCAAACTTACAGGAAATTCATATATATAAAAATATTTGAACATAAAAGCTCACACTTGAGTTACGACTCCTTTGATCCCAGTGACTGATATTGTGGAATCAACCGTACCATCTCATTCAACTTGCTCAGGAAGTATAAAAGATATAACTAACAGAGCAGTGATTAAAACAGTGCAAAGAAAAGACAAACCAGGTTACCATATGATATTTCATCGGGATTGTTAATTCATAAAGTGTTACTAGTCTGAGTCATTGAAATAGCAATCGTACCACTCATCAGGATTTAGTCCCTCCTGAGGGAAAAAAAAAAAAAAAAAGGTTATTTTTGACATGATTTTCTTTAAGAGAAAATTTAAGTAACTTCTGAAAACCTGATGCTGAATGACCATAAAGAAGAATAGACATATGTTGGGATTTTATGATCATTGATAAAATTAAATCATCTGTCACAGATCACTTTTTAGGAATTTCATTTGTTAGAGTTTTGTAAAGGAAGAATGAAAGTATTCCATACCTCAGTAGTGGATTTTCATAATGTGTATTTCTTATGTTAATAAATCCCCCACCTGTCTACTGAAACTTAAAGGAAAATGTCTCATTATTACAGTATTTAACCACTCGGATATAGAGAGGAATAAAATAGGGACTAACTCTATCAACTACTTGGAGAGCTTCAGGGACTTCTACAGCCCTTCCTGAACTTCTAGTGTCTGGGACAGTTAAAATGACCAACAGGATGGTGTAGCAGGGCAGCTCAATAAGCACCCTCAAGTACCAACACTTGCATGAAGTAAACTTCTAAAATCAGGTTTCTATTACTGTCATCATTCTCTTTCTGCTCCCTCAGCTGTGGCCAGCCCCTGACCACTAATGTGTTGAAATCAGCTCAGGAACTCAGGGGGGCAGAGGTTCTTCTCCACCTAGGTGTTGCACAAGGACAGACCGATTTGCTTAGGGCATCCAGGTACTACTGAAGTTCAAAGACTTTCAATATCAAGGGTTTTTGTATCCCCTGTCCTCAGTGGGCAGCCTTGTAAAGCTTGGGAGGTGTGCAGATGCTAAAGACATGTGAGAAGGCATAGATAACAGAAACAAGCAGTTCTCCTGCTCTGAGTTAGGAAATATGGCTAGAGAATAATCTCACTCCTGGCTTTTTCTTTTACCTATCACTCTGGCATTCCACTAGCCACAATTTACTGAACCTTTTTTCCTCCCCTCTGTGACATGACAAAAAGGTAACTATCTTTTAAGTTCTTACCAACACCATCACAATTAATTTATTTGTTTTTTCTTGTTAGCCTAAAACTCTATAGAAGTGATAAAAGGTAATAATAAAATTAAAATAGAATAAAAAGAAAGGTGATATTACACTACCGTCCTAACCTACAAATTGACTGATTTTATTATTGTTATTTTAGAAGAAAAGGGTCCCAGATGAAGAATTAACTTGCCACAAAAGCTCTGCTGGAAATATAAACTAGTTCCCCACTGAGACTGCAGTACAGACACTGTGGATGTACCACAGCACCACACACCTCACACAGTATAAATGTCAGCTTTGTGTGTTGCTTTAGCAGAAACTCCAGTTTGCTTGTTAATTCGACTGTTTTTAAATTTCTTTATTAATTCTGAAGCAGGGACCCTTCCCCTGTCACTGCTGATTTGATACCAGTGCTATTAGTATACATTGGCATTAACCACATTCAAAAAACCTACAAAATTAAAGCTGAAATACACCTTCTGGGAGTTGGCTAGGCAAGATACAACAAGCACTAAGAGGAAAGTCTTCCATCCACCTGCAGACTGGCACCGTGACAGATCTCTTACATGCAGCAGGTTTCTGTTAGACTTTCAATATTTGTGCTTCTTAATGTTACTGTAGTAAAAGTATGGCAACATGTTCTACTACTCAGAGGAAAAAAACAATAGGTATAAGCAGCCAAAGTCATAACAAGTAGAATTGCTGTCCGTGTGCCATAATCAGATACTGGTAAATGAAAGAACATGTGATACAAGACTGAGACGAAGTGGAATAACATCTTTTGCATGAAGCAGCTCCAGTATTAATACTTTACATTTCAAATTTGAATGGAGCAGTGCAATTTAAATCACTAGGAAGTTACACTCAAGAGAACGGGCCCTTTAGCCTGAAGTGAAGGATGTTCAAACTACACCTCACTTTTCATTAGAGGGATGAGAGAGATCAACTCCTTCGTTAATGTTGTCCAAATGATAAAATGGCCTCACCTTCCCCTTTGCTGGACACAACACAAATGATGACTCATAAGAAATATTACTTCTTATTGACCTGAAAGAAATAGCAGACACTTACTGAAGTCACTTACCCACCCACCATAAAACACAGACACCTTTCATGCCAGTTGTGCGACTGTAAAACCAGCTCAAGCCTGTCCTACCAGACCATTCCCCAGCCTCTGTTCCCTCAAAAAGGAGTAATGAAACCAATAAAACAGAAATAATCCTTAAAACGCCCAGTTCTTGCCTTTGGTAATGACATCACAACCAGTCGCATCTTAGTATTCTTTCCTTTCAAAGGGCCACTAAAACCAACAAAATCAAAATCATTGTATGAATTGCCCAGTTTTCTACTCTGATGAAAAATCTACACACAACTCAACAAAGCAGGCAGCACAGAACTGCACACAGAAATTAGTTCACACTGCTCTGGAGACGGCAGTTTTGCCCGGTATTTAGTTTAACAAGGCAGGACATGATTAATTATGCACATCTCATTTCTTCTACTCTGCTTACTGTAGCAAACAAATTAGTGTATTCAGTATGTTTTTCCACATTCCATTTCAGGCAGTTCAGTGTTAGAAAGATAAAAGCAAACAGGCAAAAATTCAAGCAACAACAACGAAATTACTGAGAAACTGAAATAAATTATTCAGAATCCAGAATAAATAAATAAATTATGAACATTTTGCAAGCACACTATAACCTCTCATTTTAAGGGGACAAAGACCAAGAGCAGCAGAAGCTATTGGTCCAAAAATAGGAAGGACAGTCAGAAACTAAGGAGATGTGTACAAACTAATACCAAGGAAGTTTTCCCACTAAATCTCAAAAGCTGCATTATAATCTTTCAGAGGAACCATAAAAACCTCATGACACAGGACTTCTAGAATGAAGCAGTAAAACACTAGAACAGGGCTAAGCAACCTTTGAGTACTAGGAAAGGCATGCAGGTAGATTTTTTTTAATAGCTTATGACATGACTCCTAATTTTGTCCATGCCCTAGCCCTGGCATCTGGAAAGATTCATCTGTACGAGGCAGAAATTCCTCTGACACTGAGCCCTGAGTTCAGTGGGAGCCTGTGCCTCACGGAGAGCCAACTGATGGTATCTTACCTTCGCAGGGTAGTGTTTCTTTGTTCTTGAAAGTTGCTTGCCAGCAGGTTTTAACTGTAATTTGGAAAAGAAAAATACACGACCGACTGCTGTGTTAAAAAATTGAGAGCAAACCTACAGAAACTCTGATGCGGTTGAGGCTATCTATATGTATTATCTCCCCTCTTTCACCTGTTTTTCTGGCATTGGCATATTTCTGGCAGGGTGATCGCATGATAGGTCAGCCATTTCTTTAATGTGTCCTGAGAGCTGGACAGGCTTAGAGATCTCCTGAAGTGATAGTGTAGCATTTCATCTCAGGTAGCATTCTGCTGCTTGTCCCTAGGGGCATGGTGAGGGTAGCCTACATGCTATATGATTCTGTGTGATCTGGCTATTCTTTTTAGCTTTCTGTTACAGAAAATAGGGGGAAAAAAGGCTGCTTGAGGTTGTGGCTAACAGCACTGGGACTCCTGGCCTCTTGGAGAAGCCTGTTTCTTGTCCTTGACTGTGAGGGAAGCGACAGAGAGAAGCCTCACAGCTTCAGCAAAAGTCAGGCAGTATGAAACCCACCTATGAGAAGTGTCTCAGTGCCACTCTCCTGCCCCCTGGAATGCCATTACTAACTTACTCTGTAATAATACATTCACTTTATATATGTTCTGCTATATATATCAGCCATCCACTAAAGCTTTTTGTTGTTATTGTTTGGGTTTTTTACTGCCTTGCCTGATAACAGCAAATTGAATGGATGCTTTGGGATGCTCTTCTCTTGGGATCAGATTTTATACACTGAATTTTTGCCTTGTTGTATCCCTCTTCACCTAAAAAAACAGCACACAAAACCAAACAAGGTTCAGTCAAAACTTCCCTGTTTCTTCCTATATTTTTAGTGACTTTACTTAACAGGCTTATTTTTCTATGGTGCACGTTGTTTGAGGTACTTTATTCTGGTTTTTTTATTATTTATACAAATAAAATACCATTAATTTCCTTGTCTGAATAGTGCAATGTTCAGGGGGGGCTGAGCGTGCTAAGATACTTCAGCTGCCAAAGAGATGGCTGAAGGGGCTTTAGGTCTATAAAACTATGAATTATCTGAAGACATTTCATAGGGTACAGTTACTCCCATTTTGCACAAGAACTCAGCAGCAGAGCAGGCAATAATAAAAGAAAGTACTTTTTTCACATACATCAATTTGGAACACACTGCAACAGGATCTGGAAACAGCCAACGTATCAGGGAGTTCCTCCTCACACATGCCCTGTTTCTTCTACTTCTTAAGCATTAACTAGTAATAGTAATGTTTTCCAATACCATGCTAGAAAGACTTCAGGTCTGACTTGGCATAACAGCTATTAAATGTAGGCAGAGGACAATAACCTCAGAACTAAATAGTTTAACCCTGTTATTAAGAAATAAATATTTTTGAGAGCTTGTTGCTAAGCCAAGTAACATCTCTTTTATTGTATCATCAGTATCCCTCAGGAGGCAGCTATCCCGTGACTTACATTACTTCTTCACACTACCCTTACCAAAGAATCGCTCCTCAAAGCAATCAAGAATCCCAGCAGCCTCTATTTCCCAAACCCATCTACTCCTACAGGTAATAAAATATTTTTTCAAGTCCTAATGTTACAGGAAATACTCTGTTTACCCATGGCCTATTTCCAGCATCATTTGCAATAACATGCTTACTCTTATTTGTCTTGTTCCCAGTGTGCTCTGTCCTGTTTGTGTGAATCACAAGATGTTCCAGACTCTGGGGGCAAGGCAGAGGGAAATGAAATGTTGTAAAGCGCGTGAACAGTCTTGAGCAGCCCCACAAAAGCTAGACATTTCTCTAAACCAAAATCTTAGGTGTTGCAAATTTCATCAGCACAAGGCTAATCACACCTCGTTGTCTTTTCCAGGACCTGTATTAAAACTAATTTTTTTTCCCCAGTTACTAGGGCAAGGAAATGCCTAGAAAACACATCAGATATGTCAATCACCACACAGGTTTAGCCCCCAAATAGCAGTCTAACAAAGTAGATCAGACAATTAAAATTTAATTATACCTTCTGTCACTGTCACTTTGATATTCTCTTCGTGGCCTTTATCACTTCAAGCATTCAAACACAACCTTAAATAAATAACACACTAGCAGGATTTGAAGGCTGTGGTCTTGATTCCACTTCCTATTACTTTATTTTAAATACAGGTTGGACCTTCTACATGTGCTTTGAGAATTACCTCTAGAAATTAAGCAGTATAAGGAGATTGCTTATACACAACTGAGTGGCAACTTTAAGCATCATTGGTATTCACGCTATGACAGTGAAAGCCAGAGTAATTACACGCACTGTGAAAAATAGTCTTTTTTTCTGCTTCTGAGGATTCAAGCAGAACAGGCTAAAATACTTTTCTTTCTCTCCCTAAAGCATCCTGATCTTCATGGCACTCAAAAACAGCAAGACAGGGAGTTTGCCAGTCAGTGAGATTTACAATTTCATGACGGAACACTTCCCTTACTTTAAGGTGAGTTCCACAGGGAGGGGGGGAAATCTCTCTCTCTAAGCTTACCTGGCAGCAGATGGAATAAAGGAAGTGATTCAATCTATGAAAAGGGCTAATTTCTTTGTAGATTAATATCAAGTCAATGTACACTATAGACCTTCATGATCACAAACTACCCAGCATTTTAGGCCTAGGCAGAAACGTGAACACGATGTAATATTTAACACAAAAAGATAGTAAGAACTGTTCCAACTTTGGGGTTGTGCAGGTTAACAGTGGCCGTTCCTCACTAACAACTCATAAAAGGGATAAATATTTTTAAAAACACATCCATTCCTTCCTCTCAGATCTCAAATACAGGCAGAACTGGTCTTGTGGCTTCCTCTGCCATCAGTAGCACCTCCAGACTCCTGTGGAAGCAGAGGTTCGAGGTTGCCTTGCTGTGTTCTGGAGCTGGGATATCCGTCTTGGGCAACTTCATCACTTGCATGCACTGTACAAAGAAAAATATAATATGTGATAAATGGTGCTAAGCTCATAATTACACAGTAATGTTGGTGAAGGTAAGGGTGTATGGTTTGCAGCAGATACGATTGAAATTTAAATCCATGCTATAAGAGAATGGTTTCTTGCACTTGGAATGCAAGTGGAAAGAGATTAGTCAGCACATGATCCAAAGGCAGGATTACAGTTAAGATTTCAAAAAGAGCTAGAATAGAATCGTTGACTTCTGCTCAACACAGAGCTTTATTATTGCTGGTGCTTCAAATCATCTCGCCAGAAGTCCAGATCAGGCGACCTGCAACTGTTAGCAAGGCCCAAAAATTAAAATAAAGCAACATGAGCCCATCCTGTTTCCTAACTGCAAATAAACATGCAGCAATTAACCCAAATTTAAAGCAGCTATAGAAGGGCAATTCAAACATTTGTATTAAGAAAAGAACACTAAGAATAACTGAAAATAAATGTTCTGATACAATTTTGCAATGGTTTTGGACCGTAACTGAGGATAAATAATGCCTGCCAAAAAAAAAAAAAAAAAAAAATTAACACATCAGTAATCAGAGAAAAACAATACACAATATCATGAAGGAAGAACTGTTAGGAACCATTACACTTCTGTATTCCCAGATTTTCTCCCAAAGGAATCACTAGCTACTCTATTATTTGTTACAAGCAAGAGAAGGGAGAAAAAAATAAAGAAACCTACCACCGTAATTCAAGAAGTATCCCATCACAACATGACTGGTCATCATCTGAAACACTCTAACTTTGTTAAGCCACAGGCGCACGATGGATTTTTAGGCTAAACACACATGAAATTAAGTAAAGACACTAATCTAAACAGGGAAAGGAAGAAGGGTAGGATGGCACGTGACAACATAGTAGCTGTACATTTTTTTTCATTTTCAAAACAAGAATAAATTTCAAGATTTATATTTTGTCCCTAACAGAATATTAACTCTTTTTTCCATGCATTTACCACTAGGTGCAAGAAATATTAATAATCCGAAGGAAAACAGTTTGAGGATTATGAAAAAAAGGTCCTGGGCCACAGAGTAATAGATTTTTATCTGATTACTATTTTCTAGAAAAATAGCATGAGTTTCAAGCAGAGTGGTGGCAATATTAAAAATAAGTTTTACAGGCATGTCCACGTTTATTCGTCAGACCAAACTGAAATTAATTCTCCTTTGTCTTACAAGACAATCAATTATAAAATCAATCGTCAGCTTGCAAACCAAGTCCTGCTGCTGCCAACATGCACAGAATTCCCCAGACGCAAGACTGTGACTCTGCCAGGTGTCACCTTCCTGGTCCTGAAGTTTTTCTGACACAGCAGAAATATTAGGGAGATATACATCTTTTTCTCAAATATATATTGTGTGTAAATATTGTGCATTGTATATACTGTGATATTTTGCGTGTACATGTGTATAGCTAGGTGTGTGTTCACAGGTCTGTCTGTCTGTATACATCTGTACAGTAGGTAGATTTCTACCACAGCTTTAAATAACTGTTTTATACCTAACCTAAACTTTTCCCTCCTTACTTATCAAAACTTGCCTGTTCCTCAGGGAGTGGGTTTTGGTGGTGGGTTTTTTTGGCTGTTTGCAGATCCTCATACCTTTTTCTTAATTCATTTAAAAATTGGTGAAAATGAGGTTACTGCTGTCATACAGGAAAAGAATGGCACAGGGCCTACTACTGGAACATTCAGTGTTTTGTGATGGCTTTATTTTTGCATTTTACTTACAAATACAGTCAAATAATTGAATAGTTCCATCCCAAACATCCTTAAAATAAGCAGGGGAGAATAAGCAAGGAAATATTATGCTTACGGGCACTAAGCCCTGTCTACCTCTGGTCTTTACAGCAGCCCACAGAATTATCAATATATGGCAAAAGCCAACATCCTCTGTCCTCCCTTTTTGAAGAGTCTTCAGCAAGATAAAGTAATGTAAAAAGCAGCAAAGAACATTTTGTTGTTCCTACCAGAAGCCACTAAATAGCAGGATACAACAGGGGGAGGGGAAGCAATTTAAGTTGGAGAGAAACAGAGTACAAGTGTACAGAGAATCTTGCTGGGAGACATTAGATGATACAAGCCTAGTCAAATTAACTTGTATTCGCTGCCACAGCAAATTTAGTTTCTATGATGCAACAATCTCATTTCTAGTTGAAACAGAGCAATCCAACTCCTACGTCCTAAAAAAAACATCTACGCAGCTAAAGTTGAATTACTCTTTGATGTACCTCTCCCTTCTCTTGAGACCTAGATTTAAAGAGAAAGGGTTTTGCAAGATCACTGAACTCTTTAAACTTCAAGAGGCGGTCAGGATCAATGGGGCTGTACAATAATATTTTTTGCTTGTCATCCTTTTTTTTTCTTTGTAGTGATTAGTGAGTCTAACAGAAAGCTTTAATCTTGTTAATTGGAGTTATTGCCAGTGGTCCAAGAGGTTAGAAAGGTCTGTGGTGTGATGGAACTTACAGCAGCAAGTATTCTCTTGCAGTGTCCAAGGCCACATAGCTTCATCCACTCTACGCTGAATGCAGCAATGGCAAAAACGAGCCACAGCAAGGACATTCCGACTGTACGAGAGCAACTTCAGTAGCCAAAGCACAGCTCATTAACAGTCAAATGTTAACTTAAAAATCTGGTGACACGGTTGTAACATGAACACGCTGCCGGAGCGTTCCTTCAGGGCCTTGCTAGGTAAATGACTATTTTTTGCTGCCTAGCAATACCAAGTTTAATGCAAGAACCTGTTCAACTCCTGGCAGCAGGCTCCAGAATAAATCCGTGTACTTTTTGCTCTTACGTTTCTAAAACTATCTCATAGTTTACACCCCCACACATTCTGAAAACCTCTGAGAAACACATGCCACTCCCATCTTCTCTGGTGCTTAGCAGAAACACTAATTATCCTGTCTAGATACAGACAGAGGTATATGTAGCCTCATGTGCACGGCAAAAAACATGAATATTCTTTCAGGTCAGCTTATTCAGTAGTTAAGCACACATCTTCCCTAGCAGGAACAGTTTTATTTACTTTTGGAACTGCCAGAAAGCAACTTGACTGTGACCTGCAAGGGAGAAAAACCGATTCATCATCTTTAGGATTACCCTATGGCAGAAAGAGATTTAAAGGGCTTTTTGTCGTTTTGGGGGTTTTTTTAAATAGAAATCCATGTTGTCTCACCTATGGGACTGGCTAAGAGAATAGTGAAATGCTGACATCAGGTGGGCCAAAAGGGTAGAAACTGTGCTGCTATGAAGGGAAAATAGTTTCTTTTTTAGTAAATAACATCTATTTAACTTCCACAATTAAATATTTTTTTCAATGAAGAAAGCAAGTATTAAATTTGACCCTCAAATTCTTCAGTAAGACTTTGAACACCTTAACCCACAAGATAGTCCTTCACAAGCTAGGAATGAACAGATTTTACATTCCTGATAAAAGTAGAATTTCTGTCAAAGTATGTTCAAAAATTCATGGTGTATCATGGGAAAGCAAAAATGGACACAAGTCCATTTATAAAAGATGGTCTTAGAGGAAATCTGTTACACTAGGCAACAATTACAGAAACTATCAAAAAGCTGGCTTTCTGTGGGAGAAGGGTCCCTATTAATAAAGCGTAAGTATGGGAAGGAAACTTAATGCACATAAAATGGAACTTTTAATTTTTAACCTCTTTAAAAAGCCTATGGAAAATCATATTTATTTCTTGTACTTTCTGTTCAATAATTCTCTGTGGCTGATATAAACAATTATGACAACAAATATTTTGCATCCATGAATACGAATCAATAGTGGCACATAGACAACTTCACCCACCTTTCAGAGAGCTGTTTAATTTCTTTTAATTCTTACGACACACAGATGAGGATTTTTCAGAAACAAGAAAAGAAAAAACATCCAAAATTGATTTAAAAAAAAAAAAGGCCTCACACTAGTACTGAAGATCATTCTTTGTAATCTCATGAGCTCTAAAGTCTCTCGTGAGATTTCTCATCTCTGCAAATACAGACCTTTTAGAAAGAATAACATTTGACTGACACAGGTAAAGCTAAATTTTTTTTTTTTTTAACTGGTCTTAGAATGACAGGGGAAGTCTAGCTGGACTAGCAGCCAATGAAGTTGGGTTTCTCAGGTTCATTCTTACCCTATGTAGCAAGTCATTCTTCCCGCTCCCTTTTTTTAAGATTATAGTGCAGTGGCAATGAGCTAAGACAGTTCTACTCAGATATGCAACAAATAGCATCGTACGGAACCTACCAAAAGAAACACATCAGGAATTTTCTATAGGAATCTTCTATATGAACACACATACTAAATTTACAAAGCCTTCACGTGATGGGCAGTATCTTCTGGCTGCATGACCAAGTAAGCAGAAATGAATGAAACCAAATAAACAGCAGAAAAACTTATAGGGGATAAAAGGATACAGTGCCATTTCTTCAAGATCAGTGTTTCAGACTAGCAAGCAAACAGGCATTTCCCATCAGAATCTGAGCATAACCATTTTGAGGGTATTACCCTGTTCATCCCTTACAGCAATATTAATTTTCAAAATTCTTTTACAAGCAATCAGGAAAAAAAAGGGAAAAAAAAAGATTGTAAAAATTAAATTGTAGAAACAGAGGGTTTGCACTAGGTGTTCTTTTCTTTCCATTGTTTAAGTTGAATGCAAAACTGTCCTCAGAGAAAGGAGGGAATTTTGCTTCCCTCACTGATCAGAAATGACCTAAATAAAAATAGAGGAATCATTTTAATGAAGCTTATATGTATTGTTCAGTTTAAAGAACCTCCCAGCTTCCACTACTGAGTTAAAAATAAATGCAAAGCAAAAAGATGCAGTGATCAGATGTAGAAACCTGTATCTCGTCTGTAGGGCTTGTGATTAAACCATTTGGTTATATAATTGGCTAGCATACAAAGTTACACCTACAGTAGCATGCTAAAATTCTTTTGAAGTCTGCCTGGACACTTAATTTGAGTCCAAGTAGCACACAGTCCTTCAATTAAGTGTTTGAAATGTTTCTAGGTGTTCCAAAATAGATTAAGATAGATTTCCTGTTAGTTCAAAGTTCTCGAATATCATTATTTACACATTTAATTCTTGTGATTTGCAAATTCAGTCTTAAAAATTCAGCAGCCCCTCTGACAAGGCTTGAAAGATCAGTTACTATTTTATCTGATTCCTCTCTTCCCACACAACATGACGGTAACATTTTTGTGGCTTCCTTCTAACGTACAAGTTTCATATTGTAGAAAGTATAACCTAAACAGCATTTCTTATAATTTCACCAGTCAAAGCAGAGAAATATATTTGGGTTTTTTTTTTTTTCTCCTTCAAGTTCCATTCTTAGATTGGGTTTATTTTTCCAGACAGCTCCAGATGGCTGGAAGAATTCTGTACGCCACAACTTATCCTTGAACAAATGCTTTGAGAAAGTTGAAAACAAGTCAGGCAATTCTTCTCGGAAAGGCTGTTTGTGGGCTCTGAATCCAGCCAAAATTGATAAGATGCAGGAGGAGCTTCAGAAATGGAAGAGGAAAGACCCAGTTGCTGTAAGGAAGAGTATGGCAAAGCCAGGTCAGTAATGTTAGTGCACTAGCTCTCAAATGGTGGTCCCCTGATCTTTTTTTTTTGCAATAGGCACCAAGCTGTATAAGAGAATTTATACATGATTAGGAAAGCATTTAAGAATTTTTCCTGGTAATAAAGTGATTGGCAAAAAAAAAAAATAATTAAAAAGCAGAATTAAATAAGACCTGGTTTTGCAGGAGTGCTTCCAAATAGGCACAAAGAAGCTTCACTGAGAAAACATTCTCTCTTGACATCTCGCTAAACTTTAAGATGAAAACAACTCTGAAATAAGTACCATAGAATAAAATTTTAAATTAACTAATAAGTATCCAGCCTTTGGACACAAAAATGCAATTTGTTACACACTCACTTGGCACTGATAATTCAGAAAAACATTTCAGGCTTTTGGAGTTACGATATCTGGGCTGGCACTTTTGTTTGCCATTCCCCTCACCCATTTCCTGAGGAACACCACAATTCTAGCTGCAAGCGATGAAGACTAAGGCTGTGTCAGGAATAAGTCAGTCATGGGCTTTTTTTCCCTTGCTTTTTAGAAGAACTTGACACCCTGATAGGCGACAAAAGTGAGAAGCTGAGATCGTCAATCATGTCCTGCAGCCCCACGGGTGTTGCAGGCGCATCCCTTTCCAGACAGATGGCACTCCAACCCCACTCCTTAGGCGAGCCCTCTCTTTCCTCGGGTCTGCCACAGCCACTGCACAGCATCCACGCCTCGGGAGCCCTCCAGGTCAAGAACCCACTACCAAATTTACTCGGGGGGCAGCAAACCGCCTGCTATTCATCACCACAGGCTTTTCCTCAAATCGCAAGTACATTAATGCAACAGTCGCCTGACCCTCAGACCCTATTTCCTTCTGGGGAGGCTCAAAGCGAGCTCAGACCTCAGCCCAGCATCACCCAGGACTCCCCAGTGCCGGCTCAGACCCCCCCGACGTGCGGTGGGAAGCTGCTGACCGAGCACTCGGCAGCCAGGACAGTGCAGGACACGCTCATGCAGGAGGGAGACCTCAGCAACGACATCGATGCTCTTAATCCGTCCCTGACTGATTTTGATCTCCAAGGTAAGTATCTGAGGCATTTTTTTTTTCTTGTAGAGTCGGGCTTATCACATCACGCTGCATAAGATGTATTTATGTCCTTCTTTTCTAACTACTTGTCCTTGCCACTGCTACAAAGACCAGCTTACTAGGGCACATCATTTTGCACAACATGGAATTTGTATCTATAAAAAGTTTCCCAAGAAAGCTGCAGATTTACATCCAGACTTTAAAAAAAGACTCTGCTTACTCCTGACTACAACTGCTGGTATTAAACACTTTAAGACAGTATTTAGAATGCGTTGTTTAAATTCGGACATATTTTCCACTGAAAACTACTCAGGCACAACTTTTAGTTGCACATCAAGAGAATTGTCATGTGAGGAGCACAAAGAAAAATAATTTTGATTGAATTAACATGTTGACATTTTTCTTTATCAATATTTCTTCAAACACTTTCCACATCTCTGCTCAAAAGACTGCTAGTTACTCCTTCACAAGGCATTCATATGATCTACGCCCTAAACAATATTTTCTCAAGTGTGTTCTTAAATACTTAGTTATGTGATGCTGACAGTAAAGTTTTCTACATTAAATAATAGAGTCATCTTGAATGGACAGGATTTTGAATACTAGGAATATAGCTTTCCATGCAAAAATAAGAAGACAAAAAAAACCCACCAAGCTTATGTGTGTGTGTATATACATTTGTACATGAATACATATAAAATAAAACCTGTGAGTTCCAAATGATAAAGCTTTTGCTGCACCAAATAACGTGCAAGAATTGCCTTCCTGCACAGACAAAAAGCGGTACACAGAGCAAACTAAAAGACAGAGCAAGAAACCACAGTCTTAATAATCTACAACTCATCAGATGTAATCACCCTACCGTTGTACTGTCACAAATATTCCACAATCCTGCCATGCCCAGATTACTAAAATTAACAACACAGTTTTCTGAATCCTCAGCTTCTTCCTCTTTCAAGCAGCTGGATCTCACATTCCATTCATTTCCCTTAACCTCTTTCCATTTTACTCAGTTAATCTCGAGCATGCTCCTTCGTACTGTGGATATTCTGTATGCTTCACCAATATGGTACAGTTCCAACTTCCCTCTGTCCTTGCCCTTTACCTTCAATTATTTAACCTTATCTAAGCTTTTTACTTTCTTTCTTTCTAAAATTATCAAATCTCAAATTAGAGGTCCTAGAATTTAAGACAAGGCCTGCACACTTGGAGCAGAATCATTGTTCACACAGATACATTGAAAACAATAATTTTTTTTAAATCAAAAGGGCTAAGTATTATCCCCTTTGATAGACTGCAGATGGTGGGTACAGCTTTGGAGTGACAGTCTCCCTGCTACCGCCCCCCCGAAGAAATCTTCATGATGAATATGAACAACACAGCCCTCCTGCAGTAACTCATTTCATGCCTTCACTGTGACACGTGTGTTCAATGGAAAGATGAGAAACTTTTTGGTACACATTAGAAAAAAGTAACATTTCAGATCTTTTGCTTTGTCAGGTCAATCACATACCCAGTAATTTAGTTTGCAATTCAGAGAACACTACGCCATAAGAATACGAGAAGTTCAGTTGTACTGTAATATTATTTGCAGATTTGTCCCGTAAAATGCCATTAGCTCTTCCATATCTGACACAGATAACAAAGGCCATTTCCCCTTTCAAAATTAGTTTTTTTTCAAATAGAAGTTATGCTTCATAAGGATACATTTGCAACAGAATCTTGCCGATTATAGAGTGAAGTACTTTTCTTAAGTCAGTGCTGCTTTCTCCCAGAGTTAAATTTATTATGCAGACAAATAATAACTGTCTAAACAATCTTTTTCCTTTCTTAATCACAAGTGATTAAGAGTACCTACACATACACCATACACAACTGTATAATTACGACTTTTCCCATAAAACAATGTTTCAAAAAGCATATCTAAAGAAAGCTGAATCAATCCATTTTGCTTTGTCATAGGAAATCTTTGGGAGGAGCTGAAAGACGACAGTCTAGCTGTGGATCCCCTAGTTCTCATTTCATCATCCCCAACGTCTTCCCAGTGTTTCCCCTCTCACTGCCAGATGGAGAACAGCAGCAGCATCAACATCCAAAATGGAATTCAGCACAGCAACCTGCCCGACCTACAGCTCACTACTCTTTACTCTGCCTTTATGGAATTGGATACAGTGTCTCCTGCCTACCTAAGTAATCCTGGATCCAAACCTATAGCACTAATGTGAACCACGCACCAACCTAATTATTATTTTGTCTAAATACAGTCCTAACCATCACACACACTTACTGATCCATGTCAGCTGAAACTGCGTCCATTGGAATGAGAATTATCTTTTTCCAGAACTCGCCTGCAGGATATGTAGCTTTACTATGATAATTTTCTACAGACAGATACTAAAAATAAATTTTTAAAAGTATTTAAAGATAATATTGTTAACGGCTGAACTGGTCAACACCATTTTATCAAGCCACTCATCTTCTGCATCTTCCAGAAACAAATGACTATAGCAGGAAAACAAATTATTGACTTTTTTTTTCCTTTTCCTTTTTTTTTTTTTTTTTTTTTTAAATGAAAGCTGCTTGCAAATGAACACAGAAGTCAAAGCACACAATCTAACTTATTGCTTGGAGCCAATGATGGCAACAACATCTGCCACAGACCACTCAAAAACATATCTGCGTATTAAAACATTTATAGTCCACTTGAAAGAAGTTCTGGGTTTTGGTAAACAAGAACATAAACTGAAAATTCTGCAAGTATTAGAAGATAGAGGACTAGCTGCTGACAGACTAAACCAAAGCAACAAATATACTTTAGTGAAAAATCAAAGTTTTACTGTGTTTAAAAAGAAGTTTAAAACTCTGCTTTTTTAATAAAAAAGAACAAAACAATTTAGTAGAATTTTTACTTGGCTGGAAATTATTCACATTCATTCCTCTATTTTTATCCACATAAGCTCAACAGTGAGATGAATTATTCAACCATTAAATCAAGATTTTGAAAAATGCCAAATGAAAAAGAGAACATTAATTGTTACAGTTAGCCAAATCCAGAGAGTATCTCTATTTTAACATCCATCTGATAGATCCACCAGGATTTATTATGATGCTTAACTAGCCCTTGCATTAGAAGAGGGTATGGTTCCTAACATGAACTAAGGCATTTCAGTAGCCAGGTTCTCAGGAACACGCTTCTCTCTCTGATTTACCATAAAGGTGCTGCCTGTGACATGACAGAACAGTGGTTTATTCCAAGTGAAGCAATCTAAAGACTATTTGGAGCCGGAACCTTTAACAACACTAAAGAATATAGTCTACAAACCAGGAAAAAAAAAAAAAAAATCAAAGTACTCTTTCTTTGTTGACATCTCTATTCACATATTATGGAAACTCAGAAGAAACTAAGCAGATTAAAATTTGAGTCAGACTGAGCCACTTACACTACAAAAAAGCAGCAAGGAACTACAAAGAAAAGTACAGACGAGGTAGAACAGTGAGATAGTATTTTTAAAATAAATGCATGCAGGTTTAATTAGCTGCTTTCTCCCAGCAAGGTGGGAGTGCTGCCAGTTAAGACTGAAGCCAAACCCAGGTTCCAGTCTACACCCTCAGCCATGCCTACTAGCTCAGACTTAAAATCAGATTAGGGGCAGACAGATAGAGAAGACTGAGGAAGAATATATGCGATGCAATTCTGTAATCCCTTACGCAGCTATCGAGAAATCCTCGCTTGACTCGAGCCCCTCTTCCTCTGCATTCCTGCAGACAGAATATGCAGAGTGAGAAATGCAGTCGAGTTTGCCAAGCTGTTCTGTGCAAAGTAAACAGCAGGAAGAGAGTTATGCAAACATACTAGAGCTCGGTGAATCAATTCTTGACCATATAGCATTTAGATAAAGAAATAAGGAAAAGATTAAGTATGCTACATCACTAGAAATGTGCATATTGAATGATGAGCCTAAAGCATAGCGTAAGTGTAAAGCTGCTAAACATTATATTCAATATAATTTAAGAGTTAACACGTTACAAATACCAAGTACAAACTTTAAAAGCACTAATATTATCCTAGATACCTTTTTTGAAAAAAGAATCAAACTGAGCTAAATCCTAATATAACCAGGCACTGAGGAGAAGCAAAACCAAACCGACCCCCTGCCCTGCACTCAGGCAGCATGTTTTTGTACCCTCCTGGCTCTGCAACACATAGCTTCTAGTGTTCCTTAAAATATGCCAACATCACTCATAAGCCAAAAATAATATTAATATTTGGTAAATAATGTTATCTGCAAATATTAGACTGTTTACAACAGATCTGGCTCGTGCTGAGAGATCGGTTTCCACGGCTCGGTGTGTCTGTACGCTTGCTCTCCGACAGCAGTAATGTGCCCGCACCCCCACTGCTGGGGCAGGACCATCTGCCCAGACCCCCCCAAACTCCTCAAATACATTTGCTTAACTTCAGCGAACAGCCACCCTGAGGTCAGCAGGACTTTGCATACAGCTACCCATATCCTTAAGGACTTTTCTGGGTAAGAGTCTCTCCGCTGAGAAGTCCTTCACTGCAAACACCAAAGAGTTGATATGCAGATCAACATTTTCAGAGGCCTAAGGGAGTGAGATACTCAATTACTTTCAATCACCATTTGCATCAAATTCTTGTTAGTCCTTTTTAAAATTCCCATAATGATAGTGAGTAGCATACAGTGAACCACATGATGGCCAGTATACAGAATGATACAGACCTTTGCAAGATACTACCCCACAGAGTTAACAGTCTTCCTAGTATTTTATATTTGGCAGAGGGAGATGATGACAAGAAAACGCCTGAGAACATACCAGATGAAGGGCATCAGCAAGGTCCATCACTCTAAAAACATAGCAAAATTGTAATAAAATATTTGTGATTAAAGCAAATCCATGGCACGTGAAAAATCCATTAAAATCTACAATATGATTCTGGACAACACTTTGCCAAGATAAGCTAAATATCTGCTGCAGAAACTCCAAATTCACAGATTTTAAATCAAGAAAAGCTAGGCTGCTTCTTCTGTGTTGAAGACTTAAAATTTATGGGCATAGCAATTCATTCATGATTTGTAAATTCCTATGTGTCATCCATATAGTCTGTGATCTGTGTTTAACAGGCTAGGGCATTCTCTGAGATGCACCAATATATTCCATGCTGGTGACCATACACATGATCACAAGTGGAGGGGAGGAAGAAATGGAGAAAGCAAGCTAAGTGTCATACTGTATTCGAGATTTTCCTTGGTAATAAGTCTTTGAAGAATGATCAGACATAAAGAGCAAAAGGGAAAAGAACACTCTAACATGTTTTTTCTTGTGTTTTGCTTGACTTTCTTGACATACTGTATCTACACGAGGGAAGTTTGTCCTCGCTATATAAAGTTATTTATTCTAAGCACCTTAAAGTATTTTCTCCAATGCAATCCATATTTAACATGGTTGGACATTTCACAGAAGTTAAAAGTCATTACATGATTTTTCTTATATTAAAAAAGAGTCATGTTTTAAAAAAAAAAAAAAAAAAAAAAAAAAGAAAAGACTGCAAGTTATTAACTAATATAAATTGTCTGGGCTTCCCTCCCCTCCCCGCTTCAGGCTCTTACATCCAGAATTTTATTGTCTTGCTTCAGTTTAGCATTAGTGATTCCAGTACACACAAAAAAATCCCATTGAAATATGGGTGCGTGATGAAAGAACCATACTATAAATGACATTTCTGGAACAATTATTTTTTAAAAAGTAAAAAAACTATTTATTTAACTACTTTTATTTAAGTTTATATAGAAGAATAATCATTATCTTGTGCAATCCTTATCCTGTACTTTTAAAATAATTTCTGACAGAGTCATTGATAGCACAGTAAATGTTTTCTTAGAACTTGTAGAGCTGGCGACACCTTGCTTTGAACCTACCATAAAATAAGTATTTTGCACACATTGCAAATCTATTTAAGATACATTTGCATTAAAGACCATTTTAAGTAGTACTCTGAAAACCAGCGGAGAAAGGAGGAAAAGAATGAAGTTTTCCCAGTTCAAGGCTAACGATGTTTGCTTAATCAGCCTAAACCAAACACATTATGCAAACAGCCATTTCTGTCTAGGAAAAAAAAATCTTAAATGTAATTACCATAAAAATATCTTATTACCAAACAGAAGACAGTGTTCATTGTTGCCCTCTCCAACATAAGATTAGGAAAAATTTGCATTCTAAAGTTTAGGATTTATTAGTTTAACCTTTTTTTAATTGTACATTTCATTTAAACTTCAGAAAATTCAAATAAGAGCAATTTATATTGGAAATATGTTCTGAAGCTCATTTTCCTTGACATGAGCCCGAATTTACTGTTAAAGACTTCTGGCTAAAGAAGGCTGCCTCCCATGTGCTCCCCTGTTCTTGGTATAAAACCATCACCCCTGAAGTTTCATTTGCTTTTGTTGATACAGTTCTTTTCAGATACGTTCATATCTGTGCACAACCTTTCAAACCCCTGGCACAGCACTGAGCTACCTGGAAACGACAGTGATTAATACGTATTACGGAACGGATAAAGTAATAAATAGCACGTCAGCGTTACTGTATGTCTCTGACCTTTTCCTTTGCACACAAAGCTTGAACAGAAAAGAACTTAGTTAATCAATGCTAATGCCCCATTTTTATAATACTTCAATCAGACTCCTAGATCTGTGTGTAAATGTTTGTGTTTAGACTACTAAATGTCAAAACCAGTAAATATATTTACATAAGCTTTTGCTGACCTCTTAATCCTTTTCTAGTGTAACGCAAACAAAAAGCAAACATTCGCTAGCTGAAGAAGAACTATATGGTTTGCCATGCATCCCCTCACTGCAACCATGTAAATGGAAGCTTTAAATTAGTGTTTCCCATGTGCAGCCGTAGCAAAAGTTTACTTGAGAAGTACTGCTTTGTTCTTCAGTAAAATAATGAATGGAGTTAGTTCATAAAACAAAATTTAAACCCAGTCCTTTTGAGAAGCAGAAAAGAGCAATTTTTTTTTTTTTTTTTTTGTCCATACAAAGAAACAAACACACACAGACAACACTTGTTTACACTGAAAATAAACAGCAGTAGGAACATCATTAATGTGTATGGGATTTATTTCCCCTGGCTGCTTCTTAGTCAGCTTGCACACTGATGAAAAATCTCACACACTAGATATCAAGACAGCAAATGTTGACTGGTTTATGAACTGCCAGATCTCAGCAAACAGCCAGCAACGTAAAACCAAACAAGAGCCCTCCCCGGTGGTGGGAAGCTGGGAGTCAGTGCTATTCAGCATTTTGTAATAATGATTTTTTGTCTTACCTCCACGTCAAGACTGGATACCTTTCCAGTAGCCTTCAGTTACAGATTTCTAAGTACAGTGAGGGTCACAGAGATAAGTAGGAAGCCAGACAGCCTAGCAGTCTTTTCTAGGATTAATTTCTCAGAATCACAAAGGGCCACGAGATGCCAAGAAGTGCTGGAACTAGTTTCCAAGAACTACTGAGTTCACATCAACTTTGCTGCAAATCGTTTTTACACGTAGAAAGCGTGCTACGTGCCTCAAGGCCGATAAATACTGATGAGCAGACTGGAGTCGCTATTAAACCTCCGTAATTCAGCCATCTGAATAACAAAGCACCGAAACATTTTTCCCCTCAGATGAATTGAAGACTTCCTATTCTGAATCTATCAATTTTTGACCTGGGCACAGGAGAGGCAAGTAAAGCCATTAAACATTTATTCCTGACAAAACCAATTAGGCTCGGCTGCACAACGAAGACCATCATTAGTTGCATTACTCAAATTTCTTATTCACACGATCATCACCGGAAAATTAATTACGTCAACTAATGAGCAGCAGGCACAGGCAGGGTGATGATGGCCTTCCAAGCTAGCGCTGAGGTGATTTACCAAGAGCCACCTTGCCAACATCAGCCTTGGGATGGAAGGGGAAGGCGTCAAGGGCCGTTGAGCCCGAGCGGGGTTCACCACCTCCCCATCGCCACCACCACAGCCCCAGGCAAGGAGGGCCGTGTCTTGGGATGCCAGGAAAGGCGTGTTTCATGGGCTGAAAGGAAAGGTGAAAGGCCTGGCGGCGGGTGGAGATGAGTAATAAGCTAAAAACAAGGCAGGTGTGGCTCTGCATTTCCTACAGGCTTTGCTTTCCTCCCCAGAAACCTCCAGGCAGGCGGTTGCCCAGAAGATTCGTGCCGTTAAAGTGAGTGGCTGCAAGTGGCCACGCACCGAGCTCTTGGGCAGAAGCAAATCAGTAGCAAAAAAACACTAGAGAAGGGAATTTACATGATTTAGATGAACAAAGAATTTAAGATCTCACCCATCAGGCAGCTACTGAGGAATTTAATTTCAACCACATGAATAAGCGCAGCATGTTTGTGCCTGTCTGAGGCACCAGGCTTAAATGATTACTTAAGGCATTTATTATATGTACCTTTAACTCTGTGACTTTAGAACATCAAAAAAATCAACCCCAAACCTAAAACCTATGGAAAAATATTTTGTACCAAATAGTTAATCTAAGGAGATAAACTGCAGTGGTTTTGTGCAAGCTTTTGCTTTGGCTGGAAATTCTCTTTCTCACTTTAACTTATCTTAAAGAAATTTGAATGTTAGCTGAAATAATAGTCTTTAAAGTTCTCTAAGTGGTGACACTTGTGCTTGTGTTTCCTGCAAGCGCCTCTTGCCAGATGGCCACAGGAAGTGTATGTGTGTATTTGTCAGCTGCAAATAACGCTTCTGGACTGTTATTTCAAATTTAGTTTATGACAAATGCCAGCTGATGAACTCCAGTGGAGGAACGTCTTCAAAAGGTACACGACAACTCCCTGCTAAAGAGACTTGGTATGTCTGGGGCAGAAAGTTTTGTTTCCTCTGAACTTATAATCAGGTCTCCATGCATGCTTTAATTTTAGGGGATATAGTGTACCCTCTGTTCTCCTGGTTTATGAAACTGTACAGACATCAAAGCAGTCAGCAGGTTTAATTAAACACTTAATTATATATAAGGGTGGTAAGGTTTGCATTTGGGAAATAAAAACATGATTTTCAAAACTAGTTGAATGACAGTGAACAGAGTAACATTCACAATAACTGTGGTATGCCATACCTTTCACAACAACATTCATAAAGAAAATGTTTTGGGGTTGAGTTTTGGTGGGGTTTTTTTTTTACTAAAATAGGTTCTAGGTAGCTTTTGGGTCTGGTGCCATGTAGCACCTTTCATAGCTGAAATGAGGTGTGTGCACCACTGCTCAAAAGATGCTTTGTACGCCCATTCCTTGGCTGCATACCCTGTACAGCACACACAGGACTAGCAAGTGACACATAAACGTAACAGTTTGATATTTTACTGAAAGCTTTACCTGTACCTGCAGGACGTTTTCCTTTGACCAAGTTTTGCTACTCCAGTTTTCGCCTTTACTGAAAAAACAAGAGCTACGTACATTTCTATAGCCAGCCAAGCACAAGAAGTACAAGTGTGTGTATAACTGTTCCAGTAAATAAGGTAAAACCAGCATATTCCAATAATTTGTCATCTGGAATAATTTTTTACTCTTTAGAGCCAGACTATAAAGATTATGAAATATCCAGTTTGCTATTCCCCTCTTCTGATTCATTCTGTCATTCAGTGGGAAAGGAAGAACTGAAAGTGTTTAGAACTTTTCTCTCCCATTTGGGTTAACTTCCTTTCGTAAAGTAAATTTCATTACACATTTTCTATATTGCTGTTCGTAGCTTCCCTGCCTGTTTTTATTTCTTGCTACAAATTACTTTCATATGCAAGCTTCATTAACATGGTTTACGCCCTCTACTAGAATAATTAAATTATTATTAAATAAAACAGGCCTTTGTTATTTAAGGTCCCATGTCAGTTTTCAAAATAATAGCTGGGAATCATCCAACTGCAATTATGCTCGACCTACCCAAATTCTCTTTGTAGTTTTAATTAAAATACATTATCCTGCATGATTTCACCTCCTATTTTAAGTTTTTGTACAGCACTGATTAAGGAAAAAAATTATCTCTGTCAAGCAATTACTCCTTTTTGTGGGTTTAAATAGGTAGAATAAATACCTTTGTTTTATCCTAGCATGCAGTGATAGACTTCTGTAATCTCTAAAATTTTCTTTAAGATACGTTGTCTTCAACATATACATCGGGAAACTTGGAATAGTATATCATTGAGAAATGTTCTTACTACAGTTAAGAAATGTTGAGGGAATGCAAGTCACAGATAGATGAATGCCCTTGAACAATGACAAAAGAATTAGAAGCATGGTGCGAACACAAGATTTGCCACAAGAGCTAAGCAGCTGACAAATGTCATAAGAAATAAGAATCTGAGGAGAGGTACAGAACATCTCCAGGATGATTAGGCATATTTATTAATAAATGAGACTGACATGCTGGCTAAGGGAAGAAAAAAAAAAAAAAAAAGCATTGGTAATGCAGTATATTTTTGGCAAACATTTAACACGGGGAAATTTTCTATTAAATAAAATTTGGATTATTTTTTTTAAAGCTTCTTTTCAACCTCAGAAGTTTTTCAACCAGTAATTATTCTTGAGCACCAAAATCAGAGAGACTGTTCAACCTGCTTTATTAGTGTTATTAGTACTGATTTTGCTATCTCTTCTGTTTAGGTATTCAGTGAAATCAGCATCTAGTCCTTTCAAGAATTCTAAGAAAATAGACCTGATGCTTCCAGTTGTTCAGGTAATTCCAAGAGTAAGCTTAATCAGAAGAGAGCATCTAACCACAGAGAACCTGTACAGGCAAAACCAGAAACTACCCTCTGATTTAGAAGAGCCTGTAAGAGAACTGATGTCAGACTTTGAGTATATCCTCATCACAGACTTCAGATGAGCGATAGCTGAACAATAGTCACATCACAAACCTGTGCTCAGGTCATCACCTTGTTGTAGAACTCAGTGCTGGTATTTCACGCTGCTCCAAGTAATAGTCCAAAATTAATAAATGTGTAAATAAATTTCTTCTGCAAGTTCCAGTACACAACGGTGGTTCTGCCAGAAATTCTGAGGAATCAAAATGAGTTACAGCAGATACTTTCAAACAAAAACATTATACCTGTTTTTCCTCTGAGAGTAGGTAGGGTGTTCTGCTTCACAGAGAAATACAGAGATATTCCCAGGAATTTTTTTACGAAAATATCAAAAACATCAAGATGGAATTACCCCAATACAACTCACTTCAGTCTGAGCAGATGTTTCAGTTTTAGTCAATATGGCAGAGATGGCAATTGCAGGTGTCACATTAATTTCAAAAATTGGTTCTCCGTAATGCAGCCAGCAGATTTTTCAGAAGCACAGCCTGGTGCATAACTAGATCTGTGGAACTCCAAAGTTCTGTTAACGTGCTTTGAAAATAATTTGTTTTCAAGGATGCCCCGAGATAGTTGCACCAATCAGAAAGCTGAATCCCACTTAAACACTTTCGATGTAATCATTTCAGTCATGTAACTACGCAAACCACCAGAGTTTTTACATGTGCATTGCTTAGTCTACAATCAGCAGAAAGTGAAGCTAGTTACATAAATTTGCACAAAACTGGAGATCAAATATCGATGAAAGGCATCCAAAATGAAAATCTGAATGTTTTTCATGCGCTTATATAAATATTTAAATAAAATAGACAATCACCCTCATTTCTAGGATCAATAATTTATTTAGTTTTTTTACATTTTGCAATTTGTTACAGGAGAAGAAACACTTGCTAATGAAAGTGACGTGTTTTCAACCATTTTCTGAGGTAATGGAGAAAGTCAAGCATATTCCCTAGTATGCACATTTATGACTACGCTGCCAATATTAATAGTTTTAAGCAAGTGTACTCCCTATTTAACCCTTGTATAAATTAATTTTAATACTCTCCTCCTCCTACAGGAAGACTAAATTGTAGCATCTAATTTTCTTTATCCTGAAGTCTCAATCTTTGCTCTCGCTACTTATCTATCTGCGAACAAGTCAAGCAGACTAGTTACTGAAGCCAAAGCCACAGAAGTGGATTCGGTGCCAAGGCTCTTTTTCCTCCTGGCAACCTACTCGGTTTCCAACTGTCCCAAAAGGAAACAAAAGACTCCCAGTTTTCTGAAAACCAGATTCTCTGCATGACAGTGCATTGCATTGCCACTAAACGGGCCACAGTGGATGTTCTTATAGGAAACAAATCAGGTAACTAACAAGATACAAAGAATTATAAATGAACTTGGTAAAAATGTTTCTAACATTTTCCCAATGGTTTATTAACTAGAATCCTACTTTCCTTCCACAAAAAATATATTTTTTTATAAATACATTTTAATACAGACAATTCTGATCCTATGCAAAAAAGTCAATGTCACATTCAAACAGGTTTTCTCAGTGTAGCAGTAAGATACAAGCAGACATCACAGTAGGCATTAACACAGTGGTTCTAGGGAGGCAGTTAACTACAGCTTGGGAACAGAGACACAAACACACAACCTCACCCCTTAGTCAGCCTGCCCTCTGATTTAGAAAACACCTCAGCTGCAACTTGAGGCCTAGAGTTTCACACTCTTCAAATCTATTTTCATGTTTAGAAAATGATATGAACTGCCAATGAGACTTAATATCTGAGTAATAGTGAAACATTTGTATAAACTTAGGTAGCGCTTGCGCGGGGGGTATAGAAGAGAACCGCTAACAGAAGCTACCAGCTATCTCAAATTCAAGAGAAAAAGCATTTACGCTTATCATGGCCTTAAAGCTCTTGGTTCCAGTTAGCTGACATTCACTCCTTTTCCTGTCTTTGTCCCTCTCCCTCATTTGTTCCCAAATATAACTTTTACCACTAAAGTCAACACATGTAAACGTGTCTAGCTTTTGTGCAGTACATACAGCTCTAGTTGCTCTTCCCACCCCACAAGGGATAGCAATAATCTCTATAGTTTCATTCCTAACCAGATCTAATTAAAATTGAGCTGTTAAGCATATTTTTTCAGGTTATGAATAACTAATAGAACATTTTTATAATACTTATTAAGCCCAAGAGTTGGATATTAGCATCTTCTTACCTTAAATAGTCCCCAAACAATCTTTGCATGAGTAAGAGTTCCCTTCAATTTTTGTCGTGAAGATTGGAATTTAGGTTTTGTGGGTCAACACATAGCACTGTTTCTCAATATACTTTAATAGTCTGTATGCTCAAAATGAAGGAATTCGAAACTCGGTAGCCTGCAATGTTTCACACACAACCACTGCTTTGACACTCTACACAAGTTTTTGAAATGAAACTCAAATGGAGGACAGAGGTGGCAAATACAGTTCTTACTGACCTGCTCAAAAACAAGACAGAGAGAAGATTATGAGTAAGAACTAAACCCCAACACATTGCTTTCAAACCTGAAGAGACTTTCTACATTGAAAAAGAAAAAAAAAAAAAAAGTCTTCTGAGTCAGGAAGAGTGGATTATTCAGTTATTTCATAAATGTCACTGCATAAAGGATACATTCACAGAAACAATTCTGGCTTTTGCCACTGATCTGAGAACAAAGTTTCTAGAATTTAAATCATACTTATACTTGATGTGTTAATTTAAAAACTAAACTCTTTCTGCCACTAAAGTCTGTGAATTATTAGACCATGAAGCATGGCAGTTAACCACAAATGTATTACTGTTGCTTTCTTTAAAAAACCTGGAAGTTTAAAGGAATCCAAGACTGAATAAGCAAAAGAATGCATGTCTCAGAAAAATTATGTCAATATTAGCACTCACAGAGACTTAGTTTCTTTTTCCAAGCATAATTCACCCTGTAAAGTACACATATAATCCTGTCTTCTGACAGGAAACAGCTAGTCATTATTAGCAGATAATCTGGGTTAGCTTTTCGATATTTTCTTTCACTTTCAGAAAGTTAGATCCCGAAATTCCAGACTGTCTCGTTAACACAGAGCTGTAGTGCTACTTAAAATAATTTTTAAAATGAGACCAAAGAAAATAAATACAAGAATTATTTTTCCAGAGCAAATATTTGGTGATTTTGTAGATGAACTGCCAAAGTAAACCCAATAATGATTAATATTAAAATACAAAATATTAACTAGCCGGTGAACAATGCTGTTAAGATTTGATTTTCAACTGGTTTATAATAAGAATCAGCTGCCAATTTAAGGAGAAAAAAATGTGGGTTTCATTTTACAACTGACCTGAGAGCTCTTGGCTCCCTTTCAGATGAAAGTAGAAGTTCTTCAGTGCTGTACAAAGCGTGGTCTTTAACATTAAATTTTGCACATAGTTTTAATGCAAAACAAGGACAGAAGTTGGAATTGGAACTGCAACTGTACTGCAAAAGTTTTTGAAGACAGACTCTTCTAGTGCTGTTTATCTGCATCGGTATAACGTCTCGTGTCAACACCACACATTATACTACTGCATAAACAGGTAGAAAAGGAATGGAACCTCTCCCTTGGGCAGCAATTCCCACACGTTTGTAAATGTTGTGGATGTAGATGACCTTAAAGAGATGCAAACAACCTGTTTCCAAGTAAAACAGAGAGGTAACGCTGATAACTGTTGCAGTGGAATACAGAAAAAAGCACCTTCATTACACTTCCCACAGAAACTTTAGTTCTTTGCCTTGGTTTAAGAAGCAGAACTTGTTATTTGTAGCAAACTGAAAAGCTAAAACAGGTTGAAATTTATTTTATTGAAAGGTCCAATATTTGTTTCTGTTTTAAAATATTCCTAATAATAGAAGACAACAAATTCACTAAATAAAATATCTCCTATGTGATTCACACTAAATTTTCTGTTAGCCTGAAATTATTACCCATAGAATCTCAATTATCAGAACAGCTAGCAGAATTCAGGAGATCAGTGGCAGATAGTTCATCCTCTTAGATTTAACCTCAAACCTACCATAAAATGCAGAGTGTCAGAAAGTCCATTCGACAACATACTGCACTGTTGGGAACAAGGTAGCTTTCTCTAGGTTCTTTTTGACAGGGGTATGTCTACCACTCAAGTTTTCATTGATTACAGTAATATTTTTATGGAATTACTTTTGGAGTTGAAGTTCAAAATCTTAGAAGGAGGTAGCATAAAAAAAGGAGCAGAACATGACTATTTCAGATCAGTAGACAATGATATGCTATACAGAGAGAAGCCTCAGTATCATAACCCAAAAGTCTGCACCAAAGTGCTCTCACCAAAATATAACAAGATTTTTGAAACTTTGAAACATCCATCTGTTTGAAACGTATGACTGGCAATTCTGGGCAAGCACCATTGCTAGAAATCTTTTAAAAATCTTATGCACAGAAGTGATTATTATGAACAGCAGGTGAGAGTTGAAACATACCCCCAAAAAACCTGTATAGGGTGCTAGTTATAAACACACACACACACTCTCTTCTGTCTTCAAATCAGTATAATTTCTCCTTCAAGAGTTGGAACAAAATTCATAAATACTTGAACCTGCAAAATGTCACTGAATATATAGATAGTTTAACAGCTCTGATTAAAAAAAAAAAAAAAAAGGGGGGGGGGGGTGGGTGGAGGGGAAGACCTAGACATTTTTAAACTATTTTCACCTTTAGTAATTATTGTGCTATAAAACTTAATGATCAGTAGCACAAAGCATTGTACAAATAATGAGGAAATTCTCTGTAACTCTCAAACAGACAGGTCAGCCGTAGGCTGTGTCATTTAATACACTAGAATCAAAAAATAGTGATAAATACAAGTCTCATTGTGATAATAATTACTACAAGATACTAGTTGTGTAAAATCAGCAAACTTTAAGTACTTTCTTAGCTATCAATCTGAATTAAAAAATCTGTGCTGTAACCTAACCTCACTGCATTTTCTTTAGAAAACTGAATCCTTTTTCAGAAGTAAAGCAAGCCAAGCCAAACACAAATGGTAACACATTTAATAGTGATCACAACCCCAATAAGAGCACAAAAACCTCCCTGTTCTTAGGCAGATGGCTACGTTTGGAACCATTTGTAGTTCTGTTTGACTTCGGCTGTGACTAGAAAGATGTTAATCACGACTGGAAATGGTATTTTATAAAAATTATTACAATCACACCTATCTGAGGCTAACATATAATGTTCCACTTAAACTCACAGAATTAGACATGGAGACATCAAGTATTTATAGAAATATCTACAGACTGCAACTGCCTTTTATTTTTTTAAAGTATCAGTGAACTGACCTTTAGAGTAAGGGTTTCATGACAACAGGCTACCCCACACAGCCTCCTCAGGTTTTGTTTTGCATACACTAGTTTACCCTTTTGATGTTGGTATGTCTCTGCACTTCTATCTTTCCAAGAAGCGCACGCTGAGAAACTTGGGCAAAATTGGTCTTGAACTTCTTACAGTGTGAAGAGAGTGCTCTTGCTGAATTTTTGCTGTGCCTTGAAGTCCTACATTATTAGACTCACTGTCTCACCTGTATTAATATCCAATGAGAAACATTTTTAACAAAGGGGAACACTGTCATAACACTCTTCAAATTCAGATACAAATGGAAAATTGGAAATTCCACACTCTCCAACTGCCCTAGACAAATGAAAGCATTGCTCTAACAAGCAGTGCTGAAGCCCTTATCTTAGTATTGAGCAGAGATGAAAGAAAATAGACATCGAAAACATACAGCATGAATAGGCTGAAATGTTAGCTATGTAAATATGTTAAGCAATGCTAAAATACTTCAATTTTTCCTGATTATTCTGCAATCGGTTTGCAAAAACTGAAATGAATGGAAAACACTTACGGAGGTTCACAGACCCTCAATGCTATTTTGCCTTCATCTGAAATGTAAAAGGACAGTACCCAATTAAAAACAGCTCTGTCATTGAACTACTGCTCTTCATTGTGAGTTTCAGTGTTTCCAAGATTAAACAGATTATTACATAGGAGGAACAAAACTAAAGGATGAGATACTTATTTACAGAACTAAAGATGAAACTTGCTTTTGTAAGATATTACGTTCGACATTTTCAACTGGATGTGCAAGTTAAATTGACCATACCTTTGAAGCATTCACAACGAGAAACAAATAAACAAAACTCTGCATTTGCATCCATCAAACCCACGTGGTTTCTCAGATTACATTCTTTGAGAAAGCAATCACGTCCTAAAAGATACTTGAGGGCAAGAACACAAATCCTCAGAATTAGGGCAAAATCTCCCAGGTCCCACAAGGCCATTTTCAAAGCAGACACTTAAAGAACTTAGGGAAGTGGTATCCAAAGATCATTTAGCATTGTAGAACCGCTTAAAGTTCTGAAGAATTGGGTCTGCTTCAAAGCTCAGGAAAGATGAGACTGGCAAATTTAGTCATGAAACTCCTACTGTGGCAAAGAGTCCTTGGTTTGTGGATCCTTGTCCAGTTGACATTGTAGGCAACGGAACTGAAGGTGTTGGTATCCCTGACGACTTCGATAGGAAAGGGAAGGCCAGCGCAGGTTGGCTGTCCATCCTGTGCTCAAGGTCCTCCACTGTATGAATAATCTGCCTTGTTGTGCATCACGAGCTTGTTGTCTACAAAGTAGAAACTGTCCGACTGTGTCTCGTATGGATGAAGGATCATCTCTCGAACTGCAGGGGGAAAATAGGAAAAAAAAAAAAAATTAATCATGTTACACAGAAGCCCTACCGAGGCAAGGCTCTGCGCTGGGTTTCAGTTATATTTAATAGCATTGCTCAAATAGCAGCAAACTCTCAAGTGAAAAACCAAAACAGGAACCCACCCAAACCATTCGTTGACAGGATCTTTTAAAGAATTCAAACGTAATCGAAATCTGTTAAGGCACCATACAAAGTGTAAGTGCTCTACCTAACCTCAGAACAACATCACACTAGAGCCTGGGGTTTGGGTTGGGTTTTTTTGTTTTAAAAAAAGTGATAAAACAGCAAACTCAAAATAAATTTGTTCTGTGTGAAAATAAGTAAGCACCAGTGCATCACTATTTTCCAGACTGCAATATTAGTGCTGACATACATCATTAGGTGTTGCAAAGAATATAAGATCACACAGATTTATTACTCATGCTACTGCATCTTGGGAGAGAGGAGAGAAAATAAAAGTTATGTTCATACTAAAACTAAAACCTCTCAAGCTATCAATATAGCACATCAAACAGAACATAACATTTAAGTCACCCATCTACTGGACATCTTTTTAATTCTAGTTTTCTGGCAGGTTTATAACACCATTATCTTTTTTTCTCCCTGACACTGAAGCTTCCCTTTTATGAATTAAAAAAAAAAAAAAAAGTCACATGGGTGATAAGATACATGCTACTAGAAAATAAAATCTGTATTAACACAGATACAAAACTACCTGGAAGTACTCTACCCTATCCTCTTTCTACAGACAGCTTTTAAGAAAGGGTTTCCTCAAAACACCTTAGATTAACATCACTATGTGGTAACCCAGTAATTAAAGAGAGCTTACTGAGATCCTCAGAGAGCTGTGGGAATTCATAGATGTGCTCACAAGTATTTTTACTGCTAGGGATACAGAACCCAAATTCAAAATCAAAACTCTTGAGCAATTGGTCCCGGAAGTAGTGCCTCTCAATCATGCGGAAGTTATTAATGGGTTTGTCCCCTACTGTGAATTCCACCCTGAAAAAGAAGGATAAGATTGAAATGAGCTTTCTTCCTTAAGTGAGATTTTTCACCCATTCCTGAAAGGTAGAAGAGAGCTCTTCTAAAAAAAGCCAAAAATATAAATCAATGGTACTAACCAAATTATTGTTTCCTCTTTTTCTTAAAGCATGCTACAGGGACACAACATAGCATTACAAACAATAGATTATACAATATTTTGATTCTTTTTATTAAAAAAAAGAGACACACGAGACAATTTTACAATCTCAAACTCATCTTCAGTGAAGGAAAGATCCCTCCAACTCTACTGGATAGGCACTTCACGAGATCACTCACTAGAAACTCCTTATTGCTTTGAAGTTTTATATGAGTTATTTTGATTCTTCTGGCAGGTATTAAAAAAAAAAAAAGTCAGATCTCCAGAAAATGGTCTTTCTTCTGTTCCTGCTTTGTAAGTAGTAAAGGAGGACAAGTTTCAGCCAGCACTATATTCAAGTTTCTCTTACTAAGAAGCATGACCTCTTGGAGAAAGATAGGTATTAGTTACACACGAAACACTATGAGTAAGCCAGGAAGACACCGTTACTGGTTTGTCACAAATCAAAAGTTGGGTATTTTAATCAAATAGTGGCCAAAGAGGTGATAATTGATGCATAACTAACTTTTCTTCCAAAACAAAATCTAAATGGTGCACATCTTCAGGATTAGCAGGAAGTGGTAACGTGCAGCCTTGCTCTAAATAAATTCTCTGACAACAAATTTTAATTCTTTTGCATCGTATCCAAATGCTGAACTTTAATCAAGCTCTTGAAAATGACTATTTTTTTTTTTAAAGCAAGGCTACAACATCAGTTCTTGTGAAATACACATTTGCTGCTGGCAGGATCTATCAAACTGCACTCCAGCATGAATCCAAACTACTGTTTTCTATATACCTGAAACAAATATTTGTGTTGGAAACTGTAACCGATGCTCGATTATACTATTATGGACTTAATGATATAATAGCAATGGGCATAGAGCTCTTGATTAGATCTACTAATTTAAACTTAAGTGAATGCAAAGAAAAACAAAAATAAAGAACCTGCCATGCCAGTATCCACCCAATATCCTTCTAAAATCTCCAATAAGGACAAAGAAGCCCACCAGTCTGCTCTTTGGAGGGCCAGGAGAGGAAAAACAAGCCAAAAATTGCATCTCCCCATGCACGCTATTTAACTGCAGATAAATCTGTAGTTAATAGTAAGTTAGTAGCAATAGCGTGGTTAGTAGTAATTACTACTAAGTCTTTCTAAAGAAAAAACACATTCTGTCACAGTAGCAATAACTTTGGCCTAAAGCTTTACAGAAAGATACTTCAGGTGTCACGTTTTGGTGTGGTTTATTGACGGATGCAAGCAGTACTACCAGGCACAAAGATCATTCTAGTACTTAAAGTGACAAACATTACTTCACCATTTCACATCCATCTATGGATTAACGGGTTTTGGGGAATGCAACGTGGAAGGCTGCAGACACACCTTCCAAAACTGGCAGAGCCTCTGACAAACAAACTATAATGCACAGAAAAGATCTGTAATATCTGCGTGGTCCATCCACCTTATTTTGCCCCTTTTAGCATTAATCTCTTCAACCCCATGCCTATTCCTGTGGTAAATAAACAAGCTAAAGGGATGGAGATAGCAAGGCATCCAGCAAAAATGTTTGGAGATCCCCACAATTACAAAAGATCCCTATTAAATCAACTTCCAGACAGGATCAACAAGCAAGAGCCATTTTTCATAAAATTTCAGTCATTTCCTGTACTGGAAAAAATAGCACAGGAGCAATTAGAGCTGCCAGTCAGAGAGGGACCTGGGGGGGTTGATTGCCAGCCAGCTGAACAGGAGCCAGCAGTGTGCCCAGGTGGCCAAGAAGGCCAATGGCATCCTGGCCTGTATCAGCAATAGCGTGGCCAGCAGGGACAGGGAAGGGATCTTACCCCTGTGCTCAGCACTGGTGAGGCCACACCTCGATGAGTGGGTTCAGTTTTGGGCCCCTCACTCCAAAAAGGCCATTGAATGACTCGAGCGTGTCCAGAGAAGGGCAATGAAGCTGGTGCAGGGTCTGGAGCACAGGTCTGATGGGGAGCGGCTGAGGGACCTGGGGGGGTTTAGTCTGGAGAAGAGGAGGCTGAGGGGAGACCTCCTGGCCCTCTGCAACTCCCTGAAAGGAGGGTGCAGAGAGGGGGGATGAGTCTCTTGAACCAAGTAATGAGTGATAACAAGAGGGAATGGCCTCAAGTTGCACCAGGGAAGGTTTAGACTGGATATTAGGAAGCGTTTCTTTCCAGAAGGGGTTGTTGGGCGTTGGAATGGGCTGCCCAGGGCAGGGGGGGAGTCCCCATCCCTGGAGGTGTTTAAGAGCAGAGTCGACATAGCACTGAGGGATATGGTGTAGTTGGAAACTGCCAATGCTAGGTTAAAGGTTGGACTAGATGATCTTCAAGGTCCTTTCCAACCTAGATGATTCTGTGATTCTGTGAATTACTTACGTGGCTCCCACTTGCCGAAGTCTAAGAAAAGCTGGGGTAAACTGATAGCGTACAAACCGTCCGGCATTGGGGTCAATGTCCTTCCTGTCATTGTGTTCACGTTCTGGAAAAGCGCAAAGCAAAGCTCCGTCACAGTCGTCTGAGAAACAGAAACTCAGTGAAAATACTTGCAATCGTACGTTGCGGAGTCATGCAAGCCAGGAAACTATTCTGAGAAAGCCTGATGATGTGCTTACCCTCCTCCTATCCTCTCTAAGGCATCCATTACCGGCCACTTGGAGATGGGGAAGTGCAAGATGGTCCTTTGGTTTGGTACACTTCTTACCTTCTGAAGGGACTTACTGCTCCTACCTCTGATTCAGGATTGCAGTGTGACTCTGAACAAGCCATTTCACCTTAGCGTGTCTCGTTTGCTATCTATGAGCTACAGAAAGCTTCCTCTCACCTGCAGGGAGGTGAGGAAGATTTAAGAGTCCTTGATCAGGAGAAGACTAGCTGCCCTGGGTTTTTATTACCACTGGCAACACGTAACACTTTGATGGTTACAAGTACCACCTAAAAATTATGAAGGAGAAAAAAAAATATGCAAGTTTTCAGTTTGTCTAATTTGCACAATTGACAACATTTCTTCCTTTTGGAAATACCATTTTCCTGACACCCGAGTGAAAGATGTTAGACTAACAGTTAAACTATGTACAGGGGGACTCTAGCTGATGAACAGCCAAGAAACAAACACACGGTGACCTCCTCCTCTGCTTCCATTTACAACATCCATCTGTCCTTTCTTATCACAGATGGCGATCATAAGAATACAGCAGCAACGAGTTCTGTTTACTGTGTTGGTACAAAGGGACACCTGAATAATATTTGTGCTGCAGGCTGGGACTCTGGCCCTCTTGCAGTTGAGAGCATCTCCTATTTTTGAGAAATCCGTTGAGTAAAGGAGTGGGAAACGGCAAAAGGAAGCAGACACTAGCATTTGTTTGTTCATGAAAACAGACTTTTGTGTGTGCACTCACCTGAAGCTGCTGGTTTGGTGATTTCAAACAAGACTGTGCCAGATTCCATGTCCCGGATTTTGAACCTGGTGAAGTCTATCTTGTAAACATTTTCCTCTGGAGTGCACAAATAATCTGCAGAGGAAAGCAAATTGAAATGAAGGCTGCCCAGAATTACCAGGTGTTTCTGGCTGTTCTTTGGAGGTCACCACAAGCAGCGAGAGCAGCCCAAGTGCATCTCCACTACTACCCTGTTTTTAATCCAGGACTGGTGTCTATGATGACAGTCCCAGTTCTGAATGCTGACACCACCCTGCTCAGACAGGACAGGGAAAAGGTTTCGCTCCCCCAGCTCTCAGAGGTCACCACCTTTTTCCAAAGCTGTGCCAGCACCTTCTGCATCCATTTCCCCTCAGGGTATTGAGAATAGTCAGCACCTCCATCAAATCCTAGCCCTTTCAGTGTAAGAGGCTTTGCCTGCTTTAAAAACTGCCCTCTGGCAGAATGCAGGCGCTAAGCAGCTTTGTGAGCACTAAGCCGGCTGCACTTAACTGGAACAGGAGTGTCCTCCCCTGTGCCACCACCCCATCTCCAGCCCTCTGCAGACAAAGGACGGCCTCTTCTCCCCACCGATGCTTGTCCCATGCAAGGACTTTTTGCTCCTCAGCACTGAAAATGGTGTTGAAGCCTTTCCCTGTATTAGGAAAACAGTCTGGGAGCAGAGCCCTTCGCTGCTTTCACCAGAGCCGCTATCTTTGGGAGAAAGTCCTTGTTTCTGGCTTCAGCCTCGCTGTGCCCCGAGACAGCCTCCTGGCCTGGGCATCAGCCTCCTCTCTCAGGAAGGAGCAGCAGTGCTTCATTGTCACTACACAATAGAAGCACAGATTGAAAGCAGCTCCCATAACTTACTTTATCCTGACAAATCTAATGTTGTATGTATACAAGCCGGGTTAGCTTTTGAGAAATTATGCATCTGCATGGTGTAGGAGACTCCTTGTGGAGGTTCTACTTTAACATTATAATTCTAAGCCCTTTCTCAGCTACTAATTCCTGCTGTTAGTCTGAGTTAATCACTTGTTTCTGTGTGCTTTCCTATTTCTAAAATTCAAATATATGCATCCACCTCAGGCTTATTCACTGACTACATGAAAACAAGTCACAGTGTACTTGGAGATCACACCTGCCCGTTACAACCGTAGCTCAGCCCCAGTATAACAGAGCAGGGACCTGCGTTACGGCTGGGGGTTTGGGGCAGTGGTTAGCACATCCCATAGATAAGGAGTTAAGAAAAGATTGCTGTGGTGTGGTAAGACACCACCCCAAACACCACGCATTGCGACTACCAGGCAGCAAGGCCCTAGTGCTGGGATCTGTAATTACAGAAATCAGGTCCCTCTGCAGTGAGAGATAAAGCCAGTCGTAGTCAGCACTGGGAAAGGTTGCTCCTAGGCGCTGCTGAGCATGAACTGCACATCGAGCACCTGGACTTTCCCAGGAGCCTCTTATTCTGTGCAAATCTCCTTAACTTGGAGGACTGTCCAGGTGCTCACTGGTACAAGGAACAGACATGTTAAACGTGCTCTCTGGACACTTTTACTGCTCTCCATCACCACCACTACCATATGGTGAATGCTCAAAGGAATGGGCTTTAAGCGAGAGGACTGTGTTTGAAGCATCTCTGGCATTTGGCAGGGAGGTGTCGCTTTCCTATCAACACAGCACAAAGGAAAACTAACACCAGCACCCACACTATCAAGAAGAACAAGATAAAAGCTCAACCTTTTTACTACCAGAAGAAAATGCAAACCTGCTGTTAGACAAAACAGCCTCAGAACCGCACAAAATATTATTCCTGACTCCAACAGTAGCCAAGGAGATGGGACAGAAATTTAAATTGATCCCTTGCCTTTAGCACCCACGTTTAGCAATCCTCAGGTAGATGTCCTGCAATTACATGATAATTTTAGGTTCTAACACATCAACCAGCCCAAATTCTTAACCCATCCCACAACTTCCCGGCTCCAGGCAGCCGCACGCAAAACATAAATTGACAGAAGCAGGCGCAGCTTCCCACAGTCCCGGCTTCACCTCCCTCGGCCCACGGCCACGCTTGGACCAGCTGCTCTCCACAAAGGCAAGGGGCTATACCAGAACGGGCTGGTGGTCGCCTGGGAGCCCGGGACACCTTCCCTAGAGCACGCAGGCAAAGTCTGAAGCCGTTTGTCTGCAAGTTAATTATTAAGTGTTTTTCCTCCTGCAAAATTCCTGCCCATCCAGCACCATGGCAACAGCTTTATCCCCCTCCTTGGCAGCAGCGTTGCTGCAGTAACAGTGTCCATGACTCATCTGGAGGAGAGAAGAGCCAAGCAGAGCCACCGAAGAGGAGTAAACCCCGGGCAGAATCCCCACTAGGCTCCTGTTCATTGATGTTTGCACGCCTGCACTATATTTTCCAACTCCTTTTGCAGCGAAAATATACCTTTTTTTTAAAACAAAACAAAACAAAAAAATCAACACGCCTGTATCTAACTAGATGACATCTGGGAAGATTAGCTGCCAGAGTATAGCAATCAAGTGTTTTTTCCTCCTCTGGCAGTGCCCAGTCTCCTAGCAGGGGAAAAAAAAAAAAAAAAAAAGAAAGCATATATATATTCCTCTCAGTCTGTATTAAATTTGCCTGCTGCAATTCCTGTTCAAAAATCAAAGTAGCCACATGCTGGTTTTTTCCCCTATACATAACAGAAGCCCGCAGCTACACTGGAAGGTCTTATTGGGAATGGGCTGCTGGCAATTGGCAGATACTTCTGCTTAGCTGAGCACTGTCAGATTTGCTAATCTCATCCCATACATACTTATTTTTAAATCACTGTAGGGCCCAGTTGCCCACACTTCTGTGACGCACTTAAATGTATCATCTGCTTTCATTATCCTAATTCACCGTCACCACAATTTGGAGAATGGAGGCAGCATCCATGTCTATTTTAGTTAGACATGAGGCAGCTCAAACTTCCATCGAGTGAAGTGGATTATTACAAGAAAGGTAGGCTTGGTCTCTCAGGACAGAACATTTTCTCATTTCTTCCACTTCCCCTGAAGCAGGTTGTGTTGTTTCTCCATTAATAACCAAATAATCATGGAATCTCCCTGAACAAGCTTTCAGTACTCACTTGATTCAGGGCTGACAGAGACCACACTCTGAACAAGAGATGGACACATCTGCGCTGTTTTAGGAAACCCAACAGACTGGCTTTTGTCCTCAAGTGCCCACCTTAAGTAGTGCAAAAACAGGTCACAAGAGAGGAGCATTTCCTCCTCCTTCCTAAAGCCCAGTGAACCGCTATATCCCAGACCTCCATACCCAAACTCTTCCTGAAAAGAGTTCACCAACTGAGGTGAACTTGTTCTCAAAACAAAGAGCAAGTTCTTGCAACTTGCCCAAGCCTGGTATTAGCAGCACTTCTCACTCACACATCGCTATTCCTGATGGTGCCTCTGCAGCTTTTCCCAGAAGTTCTGTAACTCCCCACTATTAGAGACATTTTCTATCTTAAGACCTACCATAATTTTGAAAGAGTCTGGAAGCACAACCAGCAACATTGTGGTGGTCTCAGGAAGCAGCAGAGGTGACGAGACTTCCTGAGCCAAACACAATGAGTTCACGAGTTCTCCTATTCCCTTTGTATGAAAAAGTGATTCCAAAAAATACCCCAAACGGCAATCTGTAGCAAGGCATTCATTAACACGTCTCCACCTTTGTTATCAGAAACTCTGGATGCTCATTCTGTGTTTACAGTTCTGAGGTGGTACCTCCGCTGTCCGATCCGAGAAGAGACAGTTCTCATCCAGGAAACCTTTCTCCCCTCCCCAAAACAACCAAGATTGCAAAAGAAACCAGCAAAACAGCCTAGACAACACAGCAGGCACTGCCTATTCTCTCCTGAACAGCGGTACACTGTGAACCCTGATGCATATTTCCAGCCATGTATTTTAGCAAGCTGGTGCTACAAAGGAACACAGAAGGTGCGGGATAATACAGTGCTAGATAACGCAGAGAGCAAGCTAATGAAGGCACTTTCTCCTCCTGTCCTCTTCTGTTATTTCAGTTATCCGATGGATGAGATTAGGTGTTTGATCTTCATCAGAGAAAGCTAAAAGTTGATCCTACACTTTCAGATTTCCTTTGCGACCACTCCACCAGGCACATTTTATCAAGAGGAGTTCATGGCCAATAGGGTTAGCACTCCTCGTGCTCCTTTCAAGATCCCTTCTCCTTCTCTGCAACCAGGAGGAAGCATGTGTCCCCTCTCACAGACATTACAGATATTTCTGCAGTGCTCATCAAAGCATCTGAGCTCAGATCGGGCAGCTCCTATTTTAAGGCTTTAATAGCCCACAGAGGAAAACAGGGTGTACCTGGGGTAAGAAAGGACTCAAAATCTGGTCATGAAAAGGGGTGCAAATCAGGAGGATGCTGTACAAGAAACTGATGCAACAGCAGTGATTTGTAACAGGACATCTCTCCCCAACACAGGCAATAACAAGAATTTGGGGAATGAGAAGGCTCCTGTAGCTATGCAGGCCTATTTCTTAACAGGCATTAGCCAACAAGGTCAGAAGCTATTTTGAAGACAACTCCCAAGATATAAGCCAGGTATAAAGCAAAGACAACTGCAGATGAATTGCTAGGGGCTGGAGATTAGGAGATTATCAGATTGAAGAGTCTCAGGAGGAAGCGAACAAAAATAGCACGAACCCGTGAAGCTGCAGAGCAGTGACGCAGGACGGAGTGCAAGACCTCGAGGGGAAGGCAGGGCAAGTTTCAAGCAGTACTGATATGCCTGCTTAGACAACCAGAGTTCAATTCAAGAAAAAAACTAAACCATTTCACCTGCCCTCTGCCTCAGCAGTTCAAGTCCTGTAAAGAGAGAGGCAGAGAAACACGCTAAGCCAGCCAGGATCCACTCCATCTCTAAAGCCACGGGTTTAGGATAAGCAAAGACAGTGGGGGTAAACGGGGAGGGAGGCACCTGCAGCCCCCCTGCCTAGCTCAGTAATTAGGCTGCTCTGAATGCCCCTGAGGAAAAATCTCACACCAGGAGTCTGAGGGGAGTTTATCTGCAGCAGCACATTTACTGACCAACATTGTGAATGAAGCAGAGGGACCATGCCAGCAGGCTCTGAGCTGGGACATTTACAGAGGTGCCCACAGCCCATAAGATGTACCCACCCGCAGCGTGTCGTGCCGTGCCACACTATGCACCAAGTCCTATTGCACGCCTCATCACTCTCTGCTTTTTGTGGCAGCCTGCTCATCGTTTTTTTTTTTTTTTAGCTACAGCTTTCCAGACTTCAGCCTCTCACAATTAATTTGATCACAGCCCTCCAGGCCTTGTTAAGGAAGGATGGAGCTGCTCTTCCCCCATCCCCAAGGCATCCAAACGCTCTTTCCTGCCCCCTTGTTCATGCTGGTTGCACTCAAAGTCTGAAACCACGTGCACAACGTTAACAAAATCAGCTCACTTTGCTCTTACACTGGGCTACACCAAAGCGATCAGGCCCTGCCCAAACCCCCAGGCTGCCTCCCCCAGCGTATGCCACAGCTTTCCTCTTACCTTTGCCATTTCCACCAGGGATGGCCCAAACTCACAACACTGGCAGAAGGAGGAACCCACTCATCTGCCAGCCCAGCACCCTGTGTTACACACACACCATGTGTGCTGCCCCTGGGAATCTTAACAGTCCATATTGTACTGCGAGACTACGAAAAAAACCCTTCAGCTACACAACACTTCGACTTGCACATTATCACAAAGCCTTGAAAAGGTTCATAATGTATGTGGTGCTGCCGAGGAAAGGGAGTCACAGTGAGAGCAGCTTGACACCGCTCTGGGATATCGCTCTGCGACAAGAAATCAGCATATCAAAATGCTTTTACACATCACAGCCCTGGACAACTCAGAACAGTGATTCATTAGCCTCACAAACACCCCCAGCTCATCAGAGCTCCTAATACAATACATTTACCCAATTAATTGGGGAAGGAAAGGAAAGTCATGGTCCAGGACCGGCTTTGAAGATTGGTTCACTCACATCAGCTTCCCATTAACGCTACAGGGAAACTGGTATGAAAGTCACCCACGAAGGGTCTGCCCTGACCGACCCGTCGGGGCAGCCCTCTGCCAAGCTGACCCTTAGCTAAAGCTGCTATGAGAAGTCTCAGAGAAATCTTAAATGACAGCTTGGGGAAGAGATTAGTTTCAGAAATGATTAAGTGTGTGTTCCGTACTTTTAGGTTTTGTTTTGTATTTATTTCCGAGTACATAATAAATTATTTAACACTTTGGTTTGCTAAAATAAAATAAGATTTAGAATAAAGCTTAAAACATAAACTTTAAGCTAGTATTACAGACAAGCTGTACAGGTGCCTGAAGCTGTGATAAGCAGGGCAGTCTCCGAGGCTGAAGCTTGCCTTTCGTTACATATCTGTTTGAAGCCTGGTACTATTGCACACTGGCAAAAGGGGGTGGCATTACGGGGGCTGTACTATCATCTTTCTGCTGACCACCGATGACTCTAACCCCAAAGATGGAGGAAGAAATTAAAGCTCTGCTTGAATTAGCCTTGCCCCGCAGCTAACGTGGGAGCAGCACAGCGTGACCCAGCAAAGCTGCGAGATGCAGCATGGTCAGAGACACGAGGGACAGTGCCATGGATGACAGGCCCCAACTCCTCAGCTGGCTCCAGAAGGCAGGACATGGCATTTGCCGACACCCACATCCCAATAACTGCAGACAGACTCCTCCGATCTTCTGGCTGCTTCAGTAATTAATTGCAATTTGAACTGAGCTCTGACCCACTCCTTTGCTAATCCTAAATTAATCAGGTTTTTCCTCTTTTTGTAACTGCAGTTGTGTGAGCAAGTAACAAATCTTGCTAATTGCAAAGAAAATGGTTCATTCGCCTTACACCTAATCCAGCTGGAGTAGTGCCAGAGCCAGCCCAGCCAAAAGGCCCAGATACTCCAGGGCAGCACCCCAGATCCATCAGACTGGACCCCATCGTGCCTGGAAATGTTATGGCCCTGAAGCTGCTGGAGGATTTAACATTGAAAGGACGCAGCATATGCAGGACAGTTTGCACGACTCCCCCTTTAAGCTTATTAGAAGCACATTAAGAGCAGAGGCCAGCTGGCTCTTCTAGCTGGTTACAGACAGGGTTTCTCCGGCTTAGCAGTAAGCGTGCTTTGCCACAGAGCCACATCCTGCATCCCCACCCTCCCAGCCTGAGACATTTAACATTTGGTCATTTATCAGCTGTACCTATTGAAAGAAGAAAGCCCAGCTGTGCTTTCTGATGCAAAAGCATCAAACACCAGAGCAGGGCTAACAGCCTGCCCGGTCAACAGGTAACAACCACAAGCAGCAGTTTGGCTCCCCAAGACCCAGCTCTTCCAGGGCTGACGGGGGAGCAGATTTGCCCAGCGTATCAGGAAGCACCGAGGAGCTCCGCAGCAGGCAGAGCAAGCGTGATGGCAAACCCTGGCTCCAAAAGAGCGTCTGCAAGATCAGCACACTCCAGGCACGTGCAGGGCTGCAAGGGCCCTGCCAGGTGTGAGGATGGTGCCCCACTGCCACAGGCAGCCATGCTATGGAGTCCCTTTTGTCACTGGATCCATGCTGTACTCCATGCAGTAGCTGGGGTTCTGCCTCTTGCTGCACAAGCTGGAAGGCCATTCAGAAACACACAGGCTACTTGTGGTGTAAGCATCTCTAAAACACATGTTCCTGCAGCACCAAGCCCTCCTCTAACATGGTTTATATCCTGGGCTTTATTTGCTGAAGCAATGTTAAAACATGTCCAGACCACCCCAGGTCCCTGGGCAGCACACAGCTTAACCACAGTCCCTCGACAGTGTGAGCTACTGTGTTACTGGCCCACAAGCTTGGATAAAGATGAATTATACTGCATCTGGAACAACAAAGGCCATCCAGGGCACCAGGACATTTCTGCTGCAACCCCACCACCAACTCCCCCTTCAACTTCAAACTGTCTGGAGCACCACAACTTTGGCCATCAAAGCCAGAATTGTGAAATAGGGCATCGTGTCTGCCCCAACTCAGCATCTCCAAGGGAGAGGTTGGGGCTGGGGTAGCCATGAACTTCTCTCCCACAATCTGGTCCTTCCTCCTCCCTGCAGCACCCTCCACTCGAAGCAGAAGACTGGAATCGTTTCACGTTGATATTTTTGGCAATCTGTTTTTAAGAGCCTGCTGTCATGCATGGAAATGAGTAAAGGCCACAGAATGCCCCAAATAATCGTTACATGTTAAGATCAGAAAAATATTATTGTATCTTTCCTCTCTGTGTTAAACACACCAGGTGAAAAACTGAGCTTGAGAAGGGGTGCTGCAAAATATTCCTGGGTAATAAGATACAATATGCATGGACATACTGTGTACCTGTACCCGGCAGGATAGACAAGCACTTCCCATGGGAAGACATTATCCACGGCTCATCGCAGTGCCTGGTTCTTGTTTGGCATGACCCATCTACACCCCCTGCGCTACCCCTGTACCAGCAAGTCTGCTAGCAGGAGGGGAGAAAAATATTTTCATGCATTTCACATCTTCCCTGTGCTCCAGAGAGCAATGCCCCATGGTTGGAAGAGGCAGACGACAACCAGCTCTGCTCCCAGCCTGGCTCTGAAGCCAGGGTGACCAGCTCGGCCCTCCCTGCACCCTGGGAACACAGGTGCTTACCAAGAGCCACACACCATCCACAGTGGCCAGAGCGATGCCACGCGAGGTCTGCACAGCCCTGGAGCGAGGGTGCAGGGTGGCCGTGTGCCTGCAGCCCCTCCAGACAGCACCGCCGAAGGCAGGGACACGCAGGCTACCATAAAGCAAGGATGCAAAGTGCTTAATGTGGCCATCGCTTGGATTCACCACCTAACTGCTGCTCCCCCGAGCATGCTGGCAGTACGCTTCAGTGCCTGCTGCACAGCTCTTCCTGCTACAGGCAGGGGATTGCTGGGCCTGGGCAGTGAATCACGCTGCTGCAGCCCAGCAGAGCATCTCAGCTAGGAGAAGGGGACCCAAGAACCCCCCAGCATCAGCAGCCCCTCTTTCAGAGGAGCCTCCTTCCTGAGGGCTAACACTGAGTCCCCGCAGGGCTTTTCTCCTGCCCTTCCACCCTGCTCACCACACACCGGCCCACGGGGGCCGCCTGCACGCACCGATACTCACAGCCGCATCCTTCCTCTCCAGGGCTCGTCATGCCGCACAGCCCTGGCCTGCGCCACCAAACCTGCTCTAACGCCACATCGCAAAGCGCTTCAAGGCAAAGAGGAGCATGGCCAGACACCCAGGCCAGCCCCCCTTCCTCCCTGCCACAAGTCTTCTCCCCCTGCCCAACCTGCTGCCCGCAGAGAGACTGACCCAAAGGTCTCAGGACGGCGAAAAAGCCTTTTGGGGGGCAGTGGGGCAGAGCACCCCTGGCACTGCTGAAGCCAGGCTGGCACATGCCTTCTCCCAGCCCGGCGTGCTGCAACCACGACAGGTCCAAGGCGGCCGCCGCTGCCTGGTCCCAACCGAGCTGCTCTGCCAAGCACAACAAACCCTCCAGCCATCTCCCGCGCCCGCCGTCCCCCGAGGATGCTCTCCAAACCAGCAGTGCTGGGGAAGGGGAAACTGGGGGGCTGCAGGATGGAGATGCAGTAAACCCCCCCACCCCAATGCTACAGCCATGGACCCAGCCTGCCCCCCCCCAGCCCCACCGCTGTGGGCACAGGCTTAGGGGCTCAGCCTGGCCCAGCCCTGCGTGCAGGGGCACAGACACAGGAGAGGGGTGATGGGGAGACCACCGACCTTCGACCCCGGGGGGCATGGGGGGGGCTGCATCCCCAGCCCTGAGCCTCAGAGGGGCTGGGCATCCCGTGGGGGAGGGTATCCCCTGGTTCTGAGGTGGCACCCAGACCCCCAGGGCTGCCACATCCGCGGGGCAGCCCCTGTCCCCCGCGGTACTGCATCCCCACTCCTTGTCCCCCGGGGAGGGGGGACCGGCTCCCCCTACGCCCCCCCCAGCGTTTATCCCCCTCGCCAGCGCCAAAGGGGACGCGATCCCCACGTCCCCTGCACCCCCGGGTCGCAGCCCCCCCCTCCCCCGGCACACACCGCTGGTGACCCGCTGCAGCCCCAGCACGTCGTCGGGCCCGATGAGCGCTTTGCGGCCCAGCTCCTCCTCGGTCCTCGCCGCCGCCGCTGCCGCCGCTGCCGCCGCCGCCCCGGTCCCGGCCCCGCTGCTCTTCTTCACCTTCATGGCCCCGCCGCCGCCGCCGCCGGTGTGAGCGGCCCCGGCCCCGCTGCGCGCCGCCGCCGGCCCCGCCGCACCGGGAGGGGCATCCCCGCCCCGCGGCCCGCCCCCCGCCCGGCCCAGCACCGGGGAGGCGGGGGCACGGCCCCGCTGCCTGCTCCGAGGGGCTCAGGCCAAACCCCTTCACGGGAGGAGACAGCACTTCCCCCGCCAAACCCCCACATCATGGGGGTCAGAGCCCAGGAGTCTCTGGGCAAACAGCCCCCTCCCCAAAAAAAAAAAACCGCGGGTGTTGGGGGGAGAAACCCTCCACCTACCCCTGAGAACACACCCAGAATGGGGTGGGGGGGCCCCATAACCACCTCCCCAGAGCCCATAGTGAATGGAGCTGGACCCCAGTAAGATGTAACTGCCCCCCCAGGAGGCTCTGCCCCAATACCCATCAGCAAGAGACCCCCCATTAAGAACTACCCACCCGCAACAGTTGAACCCCGTAACATCCCCACAAGTGCTTTGGGCTAAATATCCCTAAGACAAGAGCCAGACCCCAAAAAAGCAATAAGGGGGTGCAGGGGGAGGCAAGCTGGGCCAGGGGAAGGTAGGGCAACAGACACCCATGCAGAGGGCTAACGGCAGAGCGGGAGAGGAGGGTCACACACACCCCGCACAACCGGGGTTTTTTCTTTATTTATAGAGCAGCTTGTTCTGAACACAGTGCAGGGCCAGGGGGTGCACAGAGGGAGCCCCCTCCCTCCTCTCTGATCTCTGGCTCAGGTCCCAGATTGAGAGCATCTCCCACCCCTCAGAGCAGCCTCTCTTCCCACTCCTGCACCTTGGCCCAAGCAGACCCATGCCAAGCTGCCAGGCCTGGCCCTGACACTGTTCTGAGGCCCCTTCTTGGGCCATGGGTCCGTGACAACACCCCCCAGGAGGTGGGGACAGCCCCAAGGCAGGGCACCATCGTGAGGGGCTCAGTCCATCTTGGTGGGCTCCTTCTTACACTGCCTGGTCTCCCGGACAATCTTGGCCAAGGAGAGGAGAATGGGGACGGCCATGGGCAGGAAGAGTGGGATGTAGATGGCAAATTTCTGGTCATCAGGGAAGTAGAGAAGATGGAGGAGGGACGGGTCAAAGAAGGCCCGCTCCGAGGAGGTGACTGCCTCCTTGCTGGCCTGGAAAGCCGAGTGCAGATGGCCCGTGGCCAGCTTGGCCATGGCGCTCTGCGCCGAGGCTACCGCTCGGTACACCTGTGTGGGAACAACACCAACGGTCAGTCCCTGGCCAGGGAGAAACACAGGAACAATCCTGGGGGCCTCACTCACAGCACCACCCCGGAGCTCATGATCTGCACAGGGACAGCAACACATGGCCCCCTCCGCTCCCCACCTCAGGATGCCCCAGCCCTACCTCAGAGGCAACATCATCTTTGATGACAATGTTCCCGATCTTGTCCAGGAGCTGGGCCAGCGAGGTCAAGGTGGTGGACACAGTGGCGATGTTCTCCACGGTGTGAGCCCACAGCAGGCGGTCCAGCTCCCAGTCGGCCAGCCCCTCGCTCCCTGGGCTCTCCAGCAGGAATTCGGGGGGCAGCTCTTCCCAAGATAACCCAAAGAGTAACCTGGGAGTAGAGGGGAAGGTGCCAGCCCACATCACAAGCCTGCAGTCCCACGTGCACTCCCTGCTCGTCCATTTCCCTGGTGTATTCAGTCTTGGCAGGGCTCAACCCACACCTGATGGCCTCCTGCACAAGGGGCAGGACAAGACAAACCTCCCGCCTCAGGAGATGGGAGACACAGCAGCACCCCTGGCCAGAGAGCAGTGTTGGCCAGTGGTCAGCACCTCCAAGGCCACAAAAAGCCACCCTCAGCCTCCCAGAGCCCACAGAGGAGCAAACGAGCTGCATGGGTACAGCCTGCTCTGACCCCACCAATTTCCACATGTGCCAGGAGAGCACACAGAGGCCCAGGGAGCGAAGAGCACATCCTCACCGGAGCTGGGCGAGGAAAACTTCCATTACCCGCACCATGTCCACATCCACGTGCAGCGGGAGGGAGGCTTGAGGGGAAGCAGAGGCTTCAACATTGTAAACCTGCAGGACAGTGTGTCAGCGAGGCACAGCCGGAGCCCTGGAGCTGGCAGAGCCACCAGCACTCACTGGGGATGGGGAGACACCGTCTTGTCTGAGCACTGCCAGCACCCCCACGGCCCCATACCATGATGCCACCCCAGCGGGGGCTGTGGAAGGCATTGGTGCTCACTGGGGCTCCATCCTTGTCCTGGATGTAGAGAGGGGAGTGGGAGCGCTCTGGCACGTACAGCAGGAAGTTCAGCACAGGGTAGAGTGAGGCAGCACTGGAGCCTGCAGCGGGACAGAGTCAAAGAACTCCCCTGGCTGGCAGGGGCAGTGCAGCCCTGGGGCAGAGCACAGCTTGGCTCCTCCTTCCACAGCAAGCCCCGAGCAGAACTGCCATCCTGGCAGATCTCCATCACCCTCGCTCCCATCCGGGGCCAGCAGGGCACAGTGATGCGGGGAGGGAAGGGGCACAGGCCATAGGCACAGCTGTCCCCCCTCCCTCAGCAGAACCCAGCCCCACGAGAGCCAGGTGAAGAGCACAGTACTCACCCAGCCGGGCCTCCACAGGGTTGATGACATGTGGGAGGCTGTGAGCGCTCAGGAGGAAGCTGGAGGACTCCTTGTCAAAGCGTGGTGTCACTCCTAGGACGGCATAGTACAGGATCTGCAGGCACACGACAAAGACGTTGCTGGCAGAGAAGCGCATTCCAGGACACCTGGCAAGGCCCAGGGCTGGGCTCTGCCCATCGCCTCTCCCAGCCCTCACCTGCGAGTCAACAGAGAAGTTGGCCACCAGGCTCAGTTTGTCCAAGACGGGCTGCACGTAGCGGTCCACGGCATCCTCGATGTCCCAGTCCACGACGTGGGACTTGGGGTCGGGGTTCAGCAGGCTGAAGGTGATCTCGTACCCTGCCGAGGGCCCACAGCCTGTGAGGCACTGCCACGGCCATTGCCTGTTGATGCCAAGGTTGGGCACGTGGCCATGACAGAGCTCCCAAAAGCGGCAGGACCTGACCCCCTCGTCCCTGGCCCTCCCTGATGCGGGGTTATGCACCAGTGCCCCAACACACAGGAATGAGAGCACAGATCCTGGCCTAGAGCAACTCCAAGAGCAAAGGGAAGACCCCAGGGTCTGTTACCCCAGAAGACATCCAGGATGTTACAAGTACAGCAGGAACAGCATCTCTCCCCAGAGACAGAGGGCCTTCCCCACACCAGGGAACGGGGCTGGGGCGCACGTCCGTACCCAGACTGGATTTCAAGTGCCGCCGGGCATCAGGGCCGAGCTGGCCATCAGGCACACGGTCCGAGAGGGCGGCAGCGATGGAGCTGGTCGTGAAGGACATCACCTGCGTCAGCTGCCGGAGGCGGGTGCGGAGGGCGGCCAGGCCCCCCCCAGCCCTTACTAGGGCACCGCGGTGCTTCCCCACATAGACACTGATGCCCTGGGGAAGAGGCAGGGGTGAGGGCCAGGAGCAGGGCTGGCTCCCACCAACACGCCAGAGAACCTGTGACAGCCTGGGGACGGATCCCTCCCCCCAGGGCACCTTCGAGGGGTGCAGCACACAGAGGCTGGCACCGCAGGGTGCTGCTCCCTACCTGAGGCAGCAGAGATGAGGTTTCGGGGACCACATACATGGTCAGAGCACCCAACGAGGCATCCTGCAGCGGGCGCAGAGCGGCGTCAGCCTCTGGGGAAGGTGGAGGCATTAAGCAGGGTTGGGAATTTCACTCCGATCCCCGTCCCACCCTGAGACACAAGAAATCTGAGTCCTCTGCTCAACCAGCCTCAGAAAGAAGAGGCTGCTCCCCCACGGAGTTCCCCCAGTCCCTCATCCCGGTACCTTGTGCAGTAGCCACATCCAGCGCTGCCTCCTCCTGAGCCGTGGTGCTGCGATAGACCATCTCGTAGCGGGACGTGATGCTGGTTCTCACTGCCAGGGGACAAAGCTTGAGTGAACCCACTAATCCCAGCCCCCGAGACCTTCAGAGGAGCCGGGTGCTGAGGCACAAGGGACAGCCCTGGGCAGACATATGCCCCAAGGTCCTTTGGGCACCTCAGCTGCGTGACCCACCATGGCATGTGGCCTCAACTGGGCCGCGCTGGCAGGCAGGACAGCCCCATGCCACCCAGGGCGCATCCCCCACCCTCCAAGGGCTGCCGTCACCCCGATCCCTGGGGAGGGGACCTGGTGTCTCTTCCCTGTGGCACCCTGGGGACTTCACTGTCCCCTCTGCTCCCCTCTGCTGCCAGCTCCGGGCAGGGTGATGCTGGTGAACGCAGCTCTGGGGTGCGGGGAGCTCCGGGCTGATGGCCGGTGCCAACCTCCCGGGGAGAGAAGCCGCGGACTCCCAGGGACCCCACCCAGGGACGAACGAGGCCACCCAAAAGGGACAGAAGGGGCAGGGACAACCGAAGGGGTCTCTCACGGTTCACGGAAATCTCCATCTCCTGCACGTCCCTGAACGGCAGCGGCTTCGGCAGGTCCCCGGGCACCGCCCCCGGGGCGAAGACCACAGCGACGGGCACCGCCAGCTGGAACTGAGCAGAGGCGTCAGGCCGGGCCGCCGCGCCCCCGGCCCCGCTGCCCCCGGCCCCACTCCCGGTGCTCACCGGCAGCTGGCCCAGCCCGTCGATGTCCGCGTAGGGCAGGGCAGCGCGGTAGGTCTCGGTCGTCCTCCACCACAGCGGCAGCCCCAGCACCACGGCAATGGCCGCGAAAGACAGGGCGGCCCGCCGGCCCCGCGCCCGCTCTGCGGGGACAGCGCTCAGCACCGGGGACGGGGCGGGGACCGGGCGCCCGGGGGCGGGGGCTAGGGGACAGCGAGCGACCCCCGGGGACTACCGATACCTGCTTCATCCGCCGCTATCGCCGCCGCTGCCGCCATCTTCACTTCCCGTCCCGGCCGAGGGGGCGGGGCCTATCCCCTGCCCAGCCACTCAGAGCTCCCAGTCCTCAGGACAACCAATAGGCGTGGAGTCCGCAGCGCGGCGGCGCGGACGGGCGGGCAGCAGCACCTATCAAAGCGCGGTATCGGCCCCGAGGAGGCGGGCCTTGGCTTCACGGCCTCTACGAGTGCCGCGGAGGGACATGCGGTGCCGCCGTGCGGGCCGAGCAGCGCGGCTGGAAGTGGGGGGGGGGTGGTGTGTGAAAACGGCTTGTGGTGGGGAATGGGGGCTCCCCAGGGGCTTCTCACGCGCCCGATGGCCCTCAGGGAGAGCCCAGCCACCCCCCACCCTGGCTCCCAGAGCTCCCGAGGGGTGTGGGTGGGCTGAGACCAGGCACAGCTCAGTGCATGGGTGAGCACGCCCAGAGCGGGCAGAGGGACGGCGCAGCCCAGGATGAGGCAGCACGCCGGTGCCCGGCGGCGAAGGAGGAGGCGGCACAGCGCTGTCTCTACCGTTTATTCGTTGTTAGGCTATTTGGTACATGGGGTGCACATGGCGAACACAACACAGGCGCCCCAAGGGCGGCAGCGACCAGGACTGCGAAGCTACGGCAGGGCAGGGGCACCCCCAGGCCTCCCCTCCTGCCCCCCACGCGGCCGGGCCTCCCCCCCTCAACAGCCTGGCCAGAGCCCCCCACCAAAGGGGCACCCAGGTGGCTCCCTTCCGGGGCCAGGTAACCCAGGCCCCCCACTTCATCTGCGGACACGGCGGCGTGGGGCCGGCCCGCGGGGCGCGTTCCCCTTCCCCTCCCCGCGTGGCGGCTCCCCTGGGTGGCTGGGGTGGAAGCGGGGTGTGAGCAGTGGCGGGGAGGGGGCCGGGGCCGGTGGGGTGCCCGGCCAGGGCTCAGTAGGCGTGGTTGGCCACGTAGAGGGACTGCCCGGCGGCCCCCGAGTCGTCCCCGCTGCCCTCGTACTTGCCCAGCGCAGCCAGCCCGTTCACCTGCGGGGAAAAGAAATGTCAGTGGCCCCACTGGGGTATGGCCCTCGGGGTCCCCCAGCCCCTGGGGACACAGCCTTCAGGGTCTCCCTAGATCATGGGGACACGGTTCTTGGCGTCCCCTGTACCCCTGCAACAACACAGCCCTTGGCACCCCCCTCCCATGGGGACAGAGCCCTCGGTGTCCCCCATCTCACTGGACACAACCCTTGGTGTTCCGCATCACGCCACGGGACACGGCTTTTGGCACCTCTCTTCCCACAGGGACACAGTTCTCAATGTCCCATGTCACCCTCAGGGCATGGCCCATCCCACAGGGACCTGGCCCTTGGCATTCCCCATTTCCCTGTGGGGACACAGCCCTCACTGTCCCCCATGGAGACAGTACTCTGTCCCCTCCGTGGGGACCATGGTCCTTGGCATCCCTCGTCCTGTGGGGCACAGCCCTTGGTGTCTCCTGTCACCCCACGGGACATGGCCCTCGGCATCCCCCACCCCAAGGGGCACAGTCATCAGTGCGCCTGCTCCCATGGGGACAGAGCCCTCAGTGTCCCCACCAACCCATGGGACACAGCCCTCAGGACCCCTCCCTTGCGGGAGCCATCCCCATCACCTCTGCGCGCTTGACGAACTCCTCAGTGGCGGCGGTGGCGTTGTCCCGCTGCCCGCGCCAGGCGCTGAGCGCCGACGCCTGCAGCGCCCGCCCGTAGGAGAAGGTGAGGGCCCATGGCCGCATCAGCGGGCACGTGTTGATGGCGTTGAGGTTGATGGAAGCCTCCTCCTCACTCTGTCCCCCAGACAGGAAGGTGACACCTGCAGAGAGCAAGGTTATGGCACCGGAAGGTCCACAGGGCATCCCCCTCCTGGTCCCCGCCACGTCCTGGTGCTGGTACCTGGCACGGCTGGGGGTACGGTGCGACGCAGGGCAGTGACAGTGGCCATGGCGATCTCCTCAGGGCTGTACTTGGTGGGGCAGGAGTGCCCGGGGGTCACCATGTTGGGCTTCAGCAGGGTCCCCTCCAGGTAGACGTGGTGGTCGCTCAGTGCCTTGTAGACAGCTGCCAGCACCTGGGGAGGACAGGCAGCGTGGAGTCCCCCGGCACGGCACGGCACAGCATGGCACGGTGCCCGCCCTGCTGCCCGCCCCACCACTCACCTTCTCCGTCACATACTGGCACCGCTTAAGGTCGTGCTCACCATCAGGCAGGATCTCTGGCTCCACGATGGGCACGATGCCATTCTGCAAACACCAGGCAGATGTCACCACGGGGATGTCCCTGGGCATCGCCCTGGCCCCATGGCAATGTGGGCCAATGCCTGGACCTAGGGGGTGATGCTCCACCCCAAAGTTCAATGTCCTCCCTTGCCAGTGATGCCCATCCCAGTGGGGTGATGCCTGGCCCCATGAGGTGATGCCCAGCCCCATGGGGTGATGCCCAACCTGGGAAGGTCAATTCTTGGCCCCATGGAGCAATGCCCATGTTTGTGGGGTGATGCCCAGCCCCATAGATTGATGCCTGGCCCTATGGGTGATACCCACCCCACAGAGAAATGCCTGGTCCTGGGGCTCAATGTCTGGTCCCAGGGGTCAATGCCCATCCACGTGAGGTGTTACCCAGCCCATGCCTTGATGCCCAGCCCCACGGGGTGATACCCAGGCACGGGGGCAATGCTGAGCCCCATGGATCTGTGTCCATCCCTGTGGGGCAATACCTGGCCTCTTCAGTCAACAACCATCCTATGGGTCAGTGCCCACCCCATGGGGCGATGCCCGGCCACAGACACGTACCTGCTGGCAGATGCTGGCGTAGCGGGCCAGGACGTTGGCGTTCTCCATGATGGCGAGCGCGGAGGGGGTGTTGTCACTGATTTTCAGCACGCAGCGCCACTTGGCAAAGTCGGCCCCATCCTTCTTGTACTGGGCACAGCGCTCCGACAGCCCATCCAGACCTGCCAGGCAGCGCGTCAGCCCCGCAGCCCCAGACTGCACAGCCCCCCCCGCCTCTACTCGCTGCACCTACCCTGTGTGGTGGTCTCGCCATCTGTTCCTGCCAGCGGCACGACACCCTTATCCACCTACGGTGAGAAGGGGAGGGCGGTGCTGAGCCCCACCAGCACCCTCCGAGCACCCTCAGCACCCCACAAACCCAACAAACACCCTTCACACCTTGATGCCCACAACGATGCCCTTGTCCTTGATCATCTGGACGAAGGGGGTGCCATCGTCAGCCTTCTGGTACATGGTCTCGTGGAAGAAGATGACGCCCCCGATGCATTTCTTCACCCGGCTGTCGGCGCTGAAGAGGATCTGACGGTACAGCCGGCGGTTCTCCTCCGTGTTTTCCACCCCGATCTGGTTGAGGCGCTTCGCCATGCTCCCTGCGGGCACCCGGCACCCTCGTCACCCTCAGGCGTGGGGAAAATGGGTGGCGGGACAGATCCCCCCCCTGCACTGACCTACGGACTCATCAGCGGCCAGGATGCCCTTGCCCGGGGCCACGATGCGCAGCGCGATGTCCGACAGCTCCTTCTTCTGCTCGGCCGTCAGCGCGGGGTATTGGTGCGTCATGGTGGCTGCGAGCAGACGGTGGCTGAGTCACACACCGGCGGGGCGGCCCACCCATCCGCCACGCACCCAGAACCTGGGGTGATCGGGGACCCCCCCGGGGCTGGAACCCCTGGACCTGCCGGTCAACGGGGCGGGCGCGTTGCATAAGCAGGCAGCTGCCCTCACCTCGGGACGGGCAGGGCCTCGTGGAGGATGCCGGGGAGCTCCCAGCCATTTTGCTGCCTGCTCGCCCGCCCCCAGCCCAGCCATCTTGAGGGAGCGCAGCTCCGCGGGGGGCCGGGGCAGGGCCCGGGGGGATGGAGACACCCCGGGGCCGGGGATACCCCGAGGGGGAGGTCCACGGGGGATGGCGATAGCCCGGGGATTGGGAATACCGGGGGGAAGGAAATACCCCGGGTACGGCGGTACCTGGGGAGGGAGAGACCCCAGGGGCGGCACTACCCGGGACTGGGGGTACCCGGGGTTTGCGGTATCCGGGGGATGGCGATACCCCGGGGATAGCGCCGTCGCGGGGTCGGTGATGCCCCGGGAGCCGGTGCTCCCCCCCGGGGCAGCGATCCCCCGGCCGCAACTGCCCGGGCTCGGGCTGCGCCAGCTTAGGGGGTATCTCCAGGCTCCCCCCACCCACCCAACACCCCCATGCCCGGGGCTCCCTCTGTCCCGGAGCCCCCCCACCCCTGCCCGACCCCCGGGATGCCGGCGGCGCCGCCACGGAGACACCCCGGAGCCTCGGTGGGGTTGCCGGCTCCCGCCGTCGGGGTCCCTCGGCTGCACCCCCGGCTGCCTCCCCCCCCCCAATCCTCTCGCCTCCGGCCTCCCGGCTCCCCCTTACCGTGCAGGGCGGGCGGCGGCGGGCGCGGACTGCGGGCTGTGCGCTCCGGCCCCGCGGTAAATGGGGCTGCGGTGCCGCAGAGCTACGTGACCGGCGGGGCGGCACCCGGCAGGACCAGCCCCCCCGGACCGCTCCGCCCCCCCCGCCGCCGTCGCACGCACACCGCCCCCCCGCACCCCCCCTGTCCCGCGCCGGCGACAACCCCTGCCGCCGGTGGGGTCCCCAGAGCCATAACCCCGGGGTGGGGGACCCCGCTGTGCCACCCCCTTGCAACCCCCTGCTGCTGGTGGGGACCCCTCTATGCCCCCCTCCCCGGTCAGGGACCCAGCTGAGTCACCCCCTATCATGGGCAGGGACCCCCATGCCACCCAGGCACCCCACTGTGCCACCCACTGTTGCTGCTGGAGACCCCTCTGTGCCCCCCACCTTGCTGTGCCCTTCTTGGTTATGGGTAGGGACTTTCCCTGCCCCCCCCCCCATCCTTACCACCGCCGGGGACCCCACTGTCCCCCCCTATTACCACTGCCAGCTACAGGCAGGGACCTTCCCCTCATCACCTTTGGGCCAGGGACCCCCCTGTGCCACCCCCAGGCTGGGGATCACCGTGCCGCCCCCACTGTTGCTGTGCCACTTCTGCTAGCAGGAACCAAGCCCCAACAGCACAGAGCTCCAGGCCCCTGGGACAGGGTGGGGGCTCCCCCAGCGAGACCAGCCCCCCCCGAAAAGCTGCCTGCAGCCGGCGCAGGGACAATAGCAGTGTCCCTGCTCACCCCACGGGGCTGGCTGCCAGGGCCGTGTTCTGCTGAATCCCTGCCCTAAAAGGAGGGCTCAGCCGCCCCGCAGGGCCCTAATCCAGGGAGGGGAACACATCTCCCCCCACATCCCAGAGCCTGGGGCCCCACTGCCCACCTCACATCTTGGGGGGCCATATCCAACCCCCTGCCAGCAGGGTTACGGCCATAGCAGGGAGGGAAGCGATGCCAGGGAGCAGCAAATGCTGCTTCCCCATGAGCCACCCACACACCCAGTAAATAGAGGTGCAAACCCTAAACACCTCCATTTCCTGGGTGCGGGGGTAAATAAAGTTGCTGGCACCCCAGGGTGTCACAACACCCATCCCGCACAGGGTGACAGGGCTGCAGCAGAGGGCAGGGGAAGGTGATCCCCCCCCGCGGGCAGAAGAAACAGGCCATTAAAAACCAGAACACTTGTTTGAACGCAGCTATTTTGGGCCATGCCAGGGGAGGGAGGTGCTGCATGGCCCCCACGACAGCGGGGAGCATCCTTGGGGTCGGGAACACCGGGAGGGGGATCCCACAGGAGATGCTCTAGCAGGGAAGGAGGGAGGTGAAGCTGGAGCTGTGCTGGGAGCAGGGGAGCCCCTGAGGGATGCCCCCCCCTCCATGCAGCAGCGGGGGGCCAAGGGAGAGCTGGGAGCAGGAGCTGGCAGAACTCCCAGCGCCTGGCAGGATGCTGCATGCCCGAGCCATGCTGGGAGGGGGAACCATCCCCACACACCAGGCGTGTAGCCCACAGCCCTGTGAGGGGGTGCAGGATCTGGCCCTTGATACCCTCCCCAGCGGGACACAGGAGGGGAGCACAGAGAAAATCTAGGGCAGGAGGAGCAGCAGCTCCGTGAGGGAAGCTAGGTCAGCCCAGGCATGCTGGCTGCTGCCGGCAGCGTAGGGTGGAAGCCTTGTTGAGAGAAGCGCTGGCTGGGGGGGTCTGTACCCCCCGCCAAGAAGGAGAGGCCCTGGGGGGGGGGGCAGGGAACTGTGCCCGTAGCCCTGGGATAGAGCAGAAACAGCCAGTGCAGGCTGGACAAGTTGTCCCCACCCAGGGCACCGGGAGCTTCCTGCATCCACGCACCAGGAAGGGTAAAAGCCAACAAAACTTTATTCAATAAACCATTACAACATTAAGAGGAGGAAGGTTTCACGCTACGGGCTAGAGCGGCTCAGCAGCTTCCTTACTGCCAGAGGCTGGCTTCTGGCCCAAGTACCGCAGCAGGCTGTGGAACTCTTGGCAGCCCGCTGCCAGGTCAGGGACGGCCAACAGGACCTGGGGACAGCAGCAGCGTTAGTGACAGTGTTTGGGATGAGGGTTGCTGCAGTCACAGCAAGGGTAAGAGCGAAGAACCACAAACCTCACCTCTTTCATCTTCTCCTGCATCTCCTCGTGGGTCCTCAGCACTTTCTGGGTGTGATGGAGCCTCATCTCCAGCCCTTGGACCTGCAGTGGGAGATGCCTGTCAGGAGTCTGCCCCAAAATTGGGCAGGGAGTGGCCCAGGAGGGAGAGGGGACTAGAGTCAGGGCAGCCCCTCGGGCTTCCCCATACCTGCTCCCGGTACTTGTCAGAGAGCAAAAGATTCTCATCCTCTTTCTCCAGGAGCATCAGCCGCAGTTTGTCCACCTGCAAAAAGAGTGAGTGCCGCTGAGAGATCACTGTGGGGCAAAAGCCCTGGGGTGGGGGGCTCAGCCCTGGCATCCCGCTGATTCCCTACTCGAGGAACAAGGTCTGGAGAGGTCCCCTGTCTAGGGAGGGGTGGTGACAGAAGTTGCCCTCAGCCCCAGCAGCCCCCCCAGCCTCACCTCCTGCCGCAGCAGGACTCGCTCCTGGATGTAGACAGTGTCCACCTTGGGCTCCTGCCCCCGCATCTCCTCCCACAGCACCTTGGCCTCTGTTTCAGCACGCTGGAGCGAGCGCTTGAGCTGGGAGACCTCTCCGTTCAGCCTCTGCAGGGGGAAAGGAGATGCCGAGAGGGGTCCTGTGGCCGGCAGCACCCAGGCGTGCAGCCCAGCCAGGCCCCCATCACAAACCGTGACTTCCCCACTCTTGTCGATGAGTTGCAGCATCCTCTCTTCCTGCTGTTTCACCACGTCCTGCAGCTCCTTCTCGTTCTGGGGGTTGGGGCGGGGGGGGAAGAAACAGTGTCAGGCAGTGCCTGGCCCTGGCCAACCCCAGCATCCTGGGGGGGAGCAGACTTTCTCATGTTCGAGAAGATCAGATGAGCCAGGAGCACCCACGGGGCATCACCAGAGCCGGTCACCCAGATTTCTCTGTGTCCTAGATCAGCACCCGTCCCAGTTCGGCTCTGCCCTGGGGTGGGTGCTGGCCCACTTCTGGCACCAGCTCACCTCTAGCTTGCCCCTCAGCGCCTTGTTCAACTTGGCGATGGTGGCAGCCTGGGCATCCATCTTCTCCTGGCTCTCGGCTGTCACCGTCTCCAGACGGAGCTGCAGGTCAGAGCTGGGAGAGGACAGCAATGCTGAGCAGGTGGGAATCGCAGCCAAGCGTGGTGCCAGCTACCAAACCCCCTCCTGAGCATCCTACCAGCCCTGTGGTGGGAGAGGCAAACCCACCAGCCCAGCCAGCTGGAAAAAGGCTTCTAGCCATGACAGGAGAGGCCTAATCAAGGGCTGGGGCAAGAGACAGACCCCAGACAGGCTGCCCACAGGAGAAGCCATGCCCAGGAGAGCGGTGCCTGTACCCAGCCCTCGACACAAGCCCCTGCTGAACTCACATCTCCGTCTGCAGTGCCTTGAACTTGCTCTGCTCCAGATCCTCAATGCGGGAGCTCAGCATGGTGAGGTTGGAGACTGTGGCTCTCAGCTCCTTCACGCTCTCCAGCAGACCATCCTCAGGCTCTGTGGGGAGGGCACGGAGGGAATGTCAGCCCCAGGGAACACGGAGCCAAGCAGGAAGGCATGACTGCTCATTCCCCCCGTGCAGGGAGCTCTGCAGCTTTAGAGCAGGGTCCAGGGCAGGGTGACAGCCCCAGTACCTATTAGCTTTGGTGTAGAGGGAAGTTTGTCCTTGGTAAATGCACTCCCACCTCTGGTGGCTTCATCAGCATCTGCGAGAGTAGAGGACAGAGGCGCTGTGCCCAGGCCTGTGTGCTGCAGGGAGCACGATCAGAGCTCACTCACACACCCATCCACCCCAGGGAGGGTCAGAGTAGACCCCGGTCGCTCGCAGGAGCTGTGACTAAACCCACAGTTGCCACAAGGGAACAACGGGGGGATCCACAAGGAAGGGCATGGGAATGCCACTGGGATCTCCTTGTCCAGCACCAGTGCACCTCCCCAGCATGGGAGGGAGCGATCCCCATCCCCATACAGGGACCCCCCAGCACCCCGATAGTGGGTGCCAGCTCACCTTTCCCCAACACCGCTTTCAGGACACTGCCCACGAAGGAGTCCCCAGCACGGTACGGCGTGCGGCATGCCGGCGTGCGGCAGGCAGGGGTCCAGGCAGGGCGGGGTGTTTGCCAGCCCGGTGTCCGCGGAGCCGGGGTCCAGGATCTGCTTCTCGATGGAGCATCGTCATCCTTCAGAGGGGAGGGAGAGCACAGCTTGTGACAGCTCTGCACCGCCCCGGCAATCGGGGGGTGTCTTGAAGCCACGCCATGGAGAGCCACAGGTGTCTGATCCCCTTGTCCTTGTCCCCACGGCAAGGCTCCTACCTCCTCTTGCAGAGCGGCCCTGAGGCAGTCGGCGAGCTCCTGCAGCCGCATCTTGCTCTCAGCAATATCTGCAGAGCTCCAGGAGACTTTGTCCCTCTTGAGCTGCAAGTCGAGGAGCTCAGCCTTGGTGGTCTCCAGCTCCTTGCCGAGGGTAGCCTCCTCTTCCCTGTGGGATGGCATCAGCCTCAGTGGGAGCCGCGTTCCCCCTTCTCGACAATGGAATGGGGACATTTCCCACACCTGCCTCCCACCATGACCCAGGGGCGGTGCAAACCCCACAGATTTAGGCAGCTTCCCCCAAGATGGGGTCTGCTGGGCTTCCCCACAGCCTCTTCCACCTGGCTGGGCAACCACGCTTGGCTGGGACAGAGCCGTGTCCCTCTGTGTGTCCCCCAACCCTCAAGAAGGGCTCTATTTCCCAAAAATAGAGGGGTTCAAGCAGAAGTGGTGAACGGGGTCGGTACCGTAGGCGCTGCTGGGAATCCATAAGCTCCTGGTACTGCTGGCTGAGCTCCTGCAGGGTGTCCAGCGTGAGCTTCAGCCTGGCCTCCACCTCCAGCAACTGCATGCGGGACATGTGGTTCTCCTGATTGAGGAACTATAAGAGGGTGGGGGGACATGGCTGTGAGTGCCCAGACAGAGACCCAAGGGGGCTCATTAAGATCAATTAGGGGCAATTTTACCCCCAGCAGACCAACCCCCTGGTGACCAGCAGTTTACCAGGAACATAGGACAGGCTGGGGGACAGCACCATGCCTGCAGGCAGGGGAAAATTATCCCAGAGAGCTGCCCGTCCCCCTCCCTGGGAATTGCCGCCGGGCAGGATGGAGAGCTGCGCTACGTGCGGGATGTCAACTACCCTCACCTCGCTCACCCCCCGCTGCCCCGAGGGAGTGCTAATCCCGCGCCTGGCCGTCTGCCAGCATTCCCGTGAGGCCATGGTGGGGGCTGGCATCGCGTGACAGCGCAGGCAGGGTCAGGCAGCTCCTACCTCCCGGCATTCGGTCACCTCCCGCAGCTCCTGGCACAGCCCATCCCGCTCCTGCTCCACGTTGGCCAGATTTGTCATCAGGGAGCTCAGGTCTGCGAGGAGCAGAGCCGTCAGCGCGGGGCGGAGGGGATGGGGGCAGTTGGGGACAGGGGGAGCTCCAACCCCCGTGTCACCCACCCCTACCTGTGCTGAGGCGTGAGTTGGCCACCGTCAGCTGCTCCAGCTGAGCCAGCGTGTCCTGCAGAGCCACCGAGGTCTCCTCCAGCTTGCAGGACGCCTGCAGAGACATGGTGCCCTCCAGGCTTTGCTTTGGGCAGCTCTTCCCCATGGGGTGCCCCAAGTCACCTCATGCTTGGGGTCAGCCAGGCTGCAATGGAGCATCCCAGACACCCCCAGGCACCACCCTACCTCCTCCTTGGCTTGAAGAGCTTCATCCACTCGCTGCCTCATGGCATCCCGCTCCTCCAGGCAGCTCCGCAGCTTGCCGGGCACTTTCTCCAGCACGGCCTGGCACCGGGACACCAGAGCCCTGACCTGCTCCCGCTGTGAGGGGAGGTGACATCAGGCAGAGCTTAGCAAGGCACTGCCAGCCTTGGAGCCCACAGGCACAAAGCCAAGCGGCACCAGCCTGCACCGCGCTGGGAGGGAGGCAAGGGGCTGAGCCCGCCGCTGGCCCCAACCGGGACACCACTCACGTCCTCATCCAGGGCTCTCCTTTCCTTCTCCAGATTTTCAAAGGTGCTGTCTATGAATTCCCGGAAATGCTGAGCCTCGGCGGCCAGGGATGCCTGTGGAGCAGCAGAAACGGGTCAGCACTGCCGTGGTGAAAGAGCCACATTCAATGGTGGAGGGAGGCGAGCGTCAACCCCGAGGCCGGATTTGTGGCAACTTCCCAGTAGCAGCACCAAGAAACCTCTGGTGGGCCCAAACCCATCGCAGACTGTGGCTCAGAGCATCACCCAAGCTCAGGACATGGGGGTGCCCTTCCAGCCTCCTGGGGACCCAGGTGGGAGGCAGCTGGAAGTGCCCACCCGCTCAGTACCTGCTGGTTGATAGCATCCACCAGCAGCACGCGCAGCTCCCGCTGGGAGGCCAGGCTCTGGTCACGGGCACTGATCTGGGCGCTGGCATGGGTGCGGAAGGCCTCCAGGAAGCGATCTCCCTGCCGAAGAAAGGGTGCTGCTCCGGGCACGTGCCGCACGAGGGGCAACTTCCAGGAGCCATCCCCGCACGCTGCTGCAGCCCAGGGCTCCCACTCCCAGCGGGACACAGCCCGAGCCAAAAATTCATCCAGAGAGCTTCTGCCACCCCGGGCGGCCACAAGCGTTTCTGGCTTTCCAGGGCCACATCAGGCTTTTCCCCTGGGACCTTCACACCCCAGAGACAGGCAGAGATGCAGGGTGCCCCATCAAAGGCATGGGGACAGCAGAGTGTGCCCTAACCGCCCCACCAGCCACACTCCTACCTCCTCCTTGGCTCGGAGGGCTTCATCCGCTCGCTGCCTCATGGCATCCCGCTCCTCCAGACAGCTCCGCAGCTTGCCGGGCACTTTCTCCAGCACAGCTTGGCACCGGAACACCAGAGCTCTCGCCTGTTCCCGCTGCGAGAGGAGATGTGCTGGGAGGCACCAGCTATAGCCGTTGGCTGCCGTGTGTGCCAGCAGCAGCAGCGTCTCCTGAAACCTGGGGAAAAAGGGGCGGCCAGCCCGGCTGCGCAGAGACTCACCTCCTGGGCAAGGACTCCCTGCTCATCCTGCAATCTCTGAAAGGCAGCATCCACGAGGCTCCGAAACAGGAGGCACTGCCTGCTCCAGGCGCTCTGGGGAAGGGACAAGGGCACCAGCGCTCAGACAGTGCTGCCAGAGCCGGCACAGGCAGCGCCGGGCACATGTGTGCCCTGCCCGGCTGAGACCTGGCACACTCATTGCATGCCAGCCAGCCCAGACGCACCATCCCCGCTGCAGCCAGCCCCAGCTCCCGCTGAAGGTCCTGCTCTGCTCCCCGCTGCCGCTGCAGAACCTCCATCTTCCTCCGTAGCTCAAGGTAGAGGTTGTGGTAGATCTCCTCCTCCTAAGGACATGCCAGCAGAGCAGAAGGGGCTTCACACCAGCCCCATTCCACCCCGGGGTCCGGCGAGAGCCGGTTAGCCACAACACCTCCCATCCTCCCCCTGCGTGTGCCAGGAATGTTTCCCTGCACAAAGGGTTCAAATCCAGCAAACTCAGCGGGTTGAGCCAGGCGTGATAACGCGGCTGGAGCAGCGCCGGGCGCGTGATGCCGTGCACCGTGCCACAGCAACCCCGCTTTACTTCCGCTCCACCAGGCCACAGTCCAGGCAGGGCCATCATGCCACCAGCAGCACGTAGGCACTGTCATGGCACCAAGGCCACCCCTGTGAGGACTCGTACCCCTCTGGGGTGGGTGACGTCTGTCTGTGTGAGCGCGTCCCTCTGTTCAGCCGGCCCCACGCGGGGCAGCAGGTGCTGGCTCTCCTGCCAGTCGCGCAGCTGGAGCGAGAGGGCTTCAATGATGATGAGGGTGCTCTCCAGCCGTCCTTCCAGCTCTGCCCGCGGCAGAGACTTCAGCTGCTCCCGGGAACAGCTGGGGACAGAGAGAGGGCTTGGGGCAGGGACGGCTCGTGGGTGCCACAGCCCCGTCCAGGGGGGAGGCACGTCCCCACACTTACTGCCAGAGCAGGGAGTCCGTTTCGGCAGCGCTGTCCTTGGCGCAGCGGGGGCTGCCTGCAGATGTGTTCATGCTCCTCTCCCGCAGGTCCTGGGGCGTCATGAAGGTGCCAGCGACCGCTGTGGACACGGGGGTGATGCTGGTGCTGGCGACCACCGTGGACACGGGGGTGATGCTGGTGCTGGCGACCGCCGTGGACACGGGGGTGACGCTGGTGCCGGCGACCGCCGTGGGCACGGGGGTGACGCTGGTGCCGGCGACCGCCGTGGGCACGGGGGTGACGCTGGTGCCGGCGACCGCCGTGGGCACGGGCAGGGGCAGGCTGTGCCGCAGGGACTCCAGCAGAGATGAGGCATTGAGGGTTTTCTCCAGCCACACCAGCGGCAACACCCAGGATATGGCACCCGGGGCCACCTCGGGCGAGGGGATAGGGGTGGTCGCTGTCTCCAGCCCAGCAGTCTCTGACCTACTTGCCTCGATGGGTGAGAGTCCAGGGGGGCCCTGCTCTGGGGGAGCAGGGGCTGGGGACTCGGCTCCCTCAGGAGTGCCTTGGCAAGGTAGAGAACCAGCACTTCCATCTACAGCCGGGGGCTCAGAGGCCACAGGGCTGCAGGAGAGGTCGGCGGGTGCCGCTCGCCACCCACGGAAGGGAGCTTCCTGCGGGGTGGAGCTGGTGCCAGGGGGCCCTGGAGTGCAGGAGGCCAGGCTGGCACTGCCACTGGGCCCAAGGGTGCAGAGTGCTAGAGTGGTGCTGCCTGAGGAGTTTGGGGTGAAAGGCACTGAGCTGAGGATGCTGGAGGGTCCCGGGGTGGTGGTGCTGGGGGGCTCCGGGGTACACAACCCTGGCATGGGGCTGCACAGGGGGGCCAGCACGGTGCTACTGGGGGGCTCCAGGATGCTGGGCCCCAGAACGGGGCTGAACAAGAGGGGTGGCACAGTGCTGCTGGGCCCCAGGATGGTGCTGCTGGGGGGCTCCGGGGTGCTGGGCCCCAGAACGGGCATGGTGCTTCTGGGGGGCTCCGGGGTGCTGGGCCCCGGGACGGGCACAGTGCTGCTGGGGGGCTCCGGGGTGCTGGGCCCCGGGACGGGCACAGTGCTGCTGGGGGGCTCCGGGGTGCTGGGCCCCGGGACGGGCACAGTGCTGCTGGGGGGCTCCGGGGTGCTGGGCCCAGGGACGGGCACGGTGCTGCTGGGGGGCTCCGGGGTGCTGGGCCCTGGGACAGGCACGGTGCTGCTGGGGGGCTCCGGGGTGCTGGGCCCTGGGACGGGCACGGTGCTACTGGGGGGCTCCGGGGTGCTGGGCCCCGGGACGGGCACGGTGCTGCTGGGGGGCTCCGGGGTGCTGGGCCCCGGGACGGGCACGGCGATGCTGGGGGGCTCTGGGGTGCTGGGCCCCGGGACGGGACTGTCAGGGGGCTCTGGGGTGGTGCTGCTGGGGGGGTGCAGGGTAGCACTGCGGAGGGGGTGCAGGGTAGCACTGCGGAGGGGGTGCAGGGTAGCACTGCGGAGGGCTCCTGGGATGCAGGGCATCGAGGTGAAGCTGCTGGAGGGCTCCTGGGTACAGGACACTGGATTGGTGCCATCATGGTCCTACAGGACATTTGGGGGGGGTGAGGGGGTCAGAGCTGCCCTGCCCTTCTCCCCAGCATCCCACAGAATCACCTAGGTTGGAAAAGACCTTGAAGATCCTCCAGTCCAACCATGAACCTCACACTGACCGTTCCCAACTCCACCAGATCCCTCAGTGCTGTGTGAACCCGACTCTTCAACCCCTCCAGGGATGGGGACTCCCCCCCTGCCCTGGGCAGCCCATTCCAACGCCCAAGAACCCCTTCTGCAAAGAAATCCTTCCTAAGAGCCAGTCTGACCCTGCCCTGGCGCAGCTTGAGGCCATTCCCTCTTGTCCTGGCGCTGGTTCCTTGGCTCAAGAGGCTCATCCCCCCTCTCTGCACCCTCCTTTCAGGGAGTTGTAGAGGGCCATGAGGTCTCCCCTCAGCCTCCTCTTCTCCAGACTAAACCCCCCCAGTTCCCTCAGCCGCTCCCCATCAGACCTGTGCTCCAGACCCCGCACCAGCTCCGTTGCCCTTCTCTGGACACGCTCGAGTCATTCAATGGCCTTTTTGGAGTGAGGGGCCCAAAACTGAACCCAGTAATCAAGTACAGGGGTAAGATCCCTTCCCTGTCCCTGCTGGCCACGCTAGTGCTGATACAGGCCAGGATGCCATTGGCCTTCTTGGCCACCTGGGCACACTGCTGGCTCCTGTTCAGCCAGCTGTCAATCACCCCCCCCCAGGTCCCTCTCTGACTGGCAGCTCTCCAGCCAGTCCTCCCCAGGCCTGTAGCGCTGCTGGGGGTTGTTGTGGCCCAAGTGCAGCACCCGGCATTTGGCCTTAGTGAAACTCCCCCAGTTGGGCTCAGCCCATCGCTCCAGCCTGTCCAGGTCTCCCTGCAGAGCCTCCCTACCCTCGAGCCGATCAACACTCCCACCCAACTGGGTGTCCTCTGCAAACTGACTGAGGGTGCCCTCGATCCGCTCGTCTAGGTCATCAATAAAGGTGTTAAAAGATGTATATCCCATAACCGTTTGCCCCAGTCTCCCCATTTCCCCCACCCCAGTAGATACACCCTGTCCTCCCACTGCCCCGGTCCCCCACCGCAGTGTCCCCAGACCCGGCACCTCCCAGCGCCCCTTTCCGTTCCCCTGCCCCCGGGCTCCCCGCACCCACCTTGAGCCGCAGGCGGCGGAGCAGCGGGGTGAGGCTGGTGCGATCGGCGCCCGGCTGCAGCCGCAGGTCCTGCAGCGGGGTGCGCCGGGGCCGCTGCCGCGCCTGGGGAGGAGGGGGCGCACCGGGGTCACCGCCGGCGTCACCGGCAGCACACACCCCCCTTACACACACATATATATGTATACACACACACCGGGAGCGCACCGGATCCACCGCCCCCAGCCACCCCCGGGCAACCCCGCACCGGACACCCCCGGGCTCTCCCCGCCGCCCCACCGGCTGCCCAAGGCGGTGCCCCCTCCCTCCCTCCCGCACTCACGGCGGGGCTCTGGCCGCCCCGCATGGCCGCGCTCCGGGCCCGCTCCAACCGCTCCCCGCGCGCCGCCGCCGCCGCTCGCTTGAAAACGCCGCGCCGCTCTGATTGGCTGCTCCGCGCGGCACGTGACTCCACGTTAGAGGCGGGGCTCGCCGCGGCGGTGGGCGGGGCTACGGGCGAGGCCACGCCCTTTGTGGCGGTGTGCAGCGCCGAGCACGGGGACCCCGCAGCCCGGGGCGGGGCGGGGCCGAACGACACACACGGGCCCAGCTCCCCCCCGACCCCGGGGCCTCCCCAGCGCCTGCCCCGGGGGAACCAGCCCGGCCCTACCCGAGGGAGGAGGGGACGACACACGCCAGCCCCACACACCCCCCGGGGGTCCCGCAGGAGTCAGCGATGCCCGCGGCTCTCGGGTTTATTGCTGCCGCGGGCAGAGGTACAATGGTGGGGTAAGGGAGACCCAGCCCAGCAATGTCCGACCCGCTGCTGGGGTTGGGGGGAATGTCCCTGAGCGATGTTGGTGGTCCCAGCCAGGGTGGTTCAGCCAGGCCAGGGCTGGCCCGGAGGGGCAGCAGCAGCGGTGAGGTCACAGTCAAAGTCAGCGAAGGTGACAGGGTCGGGAAGGGGCTGCTCGGGGGGGCGCGGGGCCACTGCCACCACCACCGGGTCCTTCTGCAGCAGGTCGGCGTCAAAGGCCACCCCGCGGAAGAAGGGGTGGCTCTGGAAGTGGTGGAGGTAGCGCAGGCGGTGCAGAGGGTTGTGACACAGCAGCTGGGGATGGAGGGAGGACAGTGAATGGTGGGGACCCCAGCATCCAGCCCAGAGGGCCAGCAGGGACCCCAAAATCCAGGCGGGAAGGTTACCTCGGCAAGCAGCCGGGCCAGTGCGGAGCTGAACGCAGGTGGGCTCTCGTAGCTGCTCTGTTTGACGCGCTCCAGCATGGCCACATGGTCCCCCGCCGGTGCCACAGGGAACTGGGGGGTCAGGGGGCAGATTTAGGGGCTCCATGGGGTGCCCCTATCACCCCCCACCTGTGGCCCTCACCTCCCCACTGGCCAGGGCGAAGAGCAGGACTCCCAGTGACCACCAGTCGGCTGCGTGGCTGTAGGGCCCCCCGCTCAGCACCTCCGGGGCTGTGGGAAAGAGCGGGTGAGGGCCTGGGGGGGCCGTGCCCCCCACTGCAGCCCCCCACTGCCCCCTTACCCATGTACTGCAGGGTGCCACAGATGGTGTGGGCTCGCTCGCCCCACCGTAGGTGGCGGGAGAGGCCGAAGTCGGTGAGTTTGAGGTGCCCTGTGGGGTGAGACAATGAGTGGGGACCCATGGGTGGGGTGTCCCCATGGTCGGATGTCCCCACGGATGGGGCATCCCCAAGCCAGTGCCATTAGACTCTTACCTCTCTCATCCAGGAGGATGTTCTCCATCTGAAATGAGACAGGCACTGGGGGGGTTCAGAGACACCCCCCACCCCACCCTCCTGCCCCCCGGCCCCACTGCCACCCACCTTCACGTCTCTGTGCATGATGCCCAGGTCGTGGAGGTACACTGGGGAGAAAATGGAGCTGTCAGAACGGTGGGTCCCCTCTCGGCACGGTGCCCGCAGCCACCCGCACTGCACCCAACAGGCAGCTGCCCACCCCTGGAGATGGCTGACCCTGCCTGCAGGTCCCCATCAGTGGGGACAGTGGTGTCTGTCCCCGGCGTGGCAGGCCACTCACCCAGCACCAGCACCAGCTCGGCGGCAAACAGGCGGACGGTGGCCTCGGCGAAGCGCCCGGCGGCACGCCACAGCGCGTGCAGGTCTCCGGTGCTGCAGTAGGTACACACTGCCGGGACAGACAACGCGCCTTACCGACGGGCTGCCCCACGGGGCCGGGCTGGCGTGAGGGGCACGGGCACCAGGGTGGCATGGGCACGGGGCAGGGGGGTCATTGGGACCACGCACCAAGGTGAGATGGGCACCATGGGCATGCACCAAGGGGATGCAAGCGCTGGGGCCATAAGGGCAGCGAGGTGGCACAAGCCCCAGGACCACGCTGGCACCAAGGTGGCACAAACACCAGGGCAATGTGAGCACCAGGACCACGTACTAAAGTGACATAGGCATGGGAGCACCGCGTACCACGGTGACATGGGCCCCAGAGCCATGTGGGCACTGGGAACACACAAACACCACAGCCACGTGAGCTCCAGGGTGGCACAGGCACCGGTGGCCACATGGGTACCCCAGTGACACAGTCCCCAGGGTCACACAGGCACTGGGAACACAAAAGCTATGTGGACGCCGAGGTGGCACGGCCATCAGGGCCACCAGGGCCAGGCAGGCTACCAGGGCTGGGGCACCTCATTCACCCCCCATGCTGGTCCCTGCCCCACTGCGGTTTGTCCCCATCCCTGTCCCCCTGTCCCTGTCCTGTGGGTGTGGGGTGGGAGCCGGCAGCCGAGTGCCTGGATCCCCACGGGGCAGCGGGCAGCGCGGGGGGAGCGTGCACGTGTGCGGGGACACGTGTGCGGGCGGTGGGGACACGTGCGCGGGCAGGGGGGGGGCCGGGGCGAGCCCGCGGGCAGATGGTCACTCACTGATGAAGAGGTGGCGCTGGCCCTGCCAGCTGTCCCCCAGCCCGTGGACAAACGGGTGCCTGACCTGTCTCTGGGGACAAAAAGCAGAGAGGGTGAGCAGCCCCCAGGGTGGGGGGCCCAGGGGGGACAGGGGACCCCACTTCTGCCACCCTCCCTTCGCAGCCCCGGTGGCCTCCTGCTGCCCCCACAGCTGCCCCGAACCCCTCCGCGGGTTGGGGTCCCCCCTGGACCCCCCCTAACCTGGATGCTGACTTCTTCCTTGCACTGCTTGAGGGTGTCACGGCGCAGCACCTCCACTTTAGGCACGACCTGGGGAGGACGAGGGGCTGTTGGGGGGGGGACAAAGACAGGTGGGGGCACCCACCGGCCCCTGGAGGCAGCACCCACCTTCACGGCGCAGACCTTCTCCCGCCCGCAGTCCAGCACTTTGAGGATGGTCCCGAAGGAGCCTTTGGCCACGAAACCCAGGATCTGGGGGGAGGCGGAGCAGGGTCTGAGCACCCCACGGAGACAGGCTCGGGGGCGGGCAGGGTGTGGGGGTCCTGTGTGGGGTGGCACAGAGCACCCAAGGCAGGTGGTGGGGACATATGGGGACCAGGAGGACCCAATCGGGACCCCAGTGGGATGTATGGGGACCCAGTACGAGGCACATGGGGACAGGGACACGGGGACGGCAGTGGATGCTGACAGGATGCACGGGACCCCGGTAGGACACAGGGGACCCCGGTAGGACACACAGACCCGACACGGGGCACGGGGACCCCGCGGGGGTAGAAGGGGTCGCGGTGGGACGGCCGGGGCCGCCGGTGGGATGCGCAGGGATCAGGCACGGCGTGCCAGGACAGCCGGTAAGACGGTCGGCGATCCCGGGAGGGCGGCACGGGGTGCACGGACGGCGCGGGAGGAAGAGGCTCGGGGCGCTGGGGGACCCCGGGAGGACGCGCAGGGACCCCGGAACGGGGTGCGAGGGGACCCGTTAGGAACTGCCAGGGCGGGATGCGCGGGCGCCCCGGGAGGAGGGTCGGGGACCCCGGTAGGATGCACCGGCACCCCGGTAGGAGGGTGGGGGGCCCCGGGACGGCACCTTGAGCTGCTGCTGGCGGGCGGAGGGGCGGACGGGGAACTCCGGCAGGAAAAGCGAGACGAGCTGCGGCAGCGGCCACCCGGGCAGCGGCGGCTCCTCGGCGGGGCCCCGCGGAGCCAGGGCGAGCCCCGACCCCGGTACCGGTACCGGCCCGGCGCGGCCCAGCAGCGCCCGCACCCACGACCCCACGGCGCGGCCCTGCGGAACCGGGGGACAGCGTCAGCGGGGACCCCCGGGGCGGAGGGGTGCCTGGGGCCGGCGGGGGTGGGGAACGGGACACCCCCGGAGCCGCCGCACGCACCTGGGGGGGCCGCACCGGGGCCGGCCCGGGGCCGCTGCTCGTTGCTCCCATCGCGGCGCCGCCCGGCCGCGCCCCGGGCCCGGGCCCCGGTAATCCGCTGCCTTACATAACCCCGCCGCCCCGCCCCGCCCCGCCCCGCCCGGGCGCGACCACCCCCCGCCCCGGGGCCGGGCACCGGGGCTGCCCCCCCGCACCGAGAGCGCACCCCGGGACACCCACCCGTGACTGATCCCTCCCTTCCCCGCTTCTGGGCAGGGCACACCCTCCGGGACCCCCCCTTGCACACTTTGGGGTTCTCCCTTCAACCGCTCATCCCCCCTTTGCACCCCACTTGCCCGTGGGGTACCTACAGCCCCGGGCACTGAGGGGCTCACGGCAGAGACCGGAGAGGGACGAGCACAAGGGCTGAGCCCAGGGCTGATGCAGGTGCTGTAAGGGAGCCCCAAACCCCCAAACAACCCCCAGGAGGGGCAGGGGCCAAGCCAGAGCGGTTGGGGTGCTGCTGAGCTGAGAGGGGGGACGGCGCTGAGCCTGGCACTGTGGCGTGAATGGGGAAGGCGAGTGACGAGCCGCTGGCCCAAGACTGTTCCAAATTAAAAACTCTTTATTTAAACTCTCTCCTGTTCCCCTTTCTCCCAGCCTGGAGCGATCCTGCTGCTTCATCAGGCACAGCAGGGAGGGGGGAAGCTCGCGGGAACCCTTGGCACAGGGGTCTGCGCCCCCACGAAGCGGCCCCGGAGCACGCTGCACCCCACAACCCCGTGCTGCTGCACCCCTGCCCCACAGCGACAGGGCTACCGAGGGCCTGCACGTGGCTAACCCCCGCCTCGGGCATCGCCACGCCGAGCAACGCGGGGCCCCCCCCACCACCACCATAGGGGTGCCCCTCCAGACCGGGGAGCACCGGGGCACCCCAATCCCTTCCCGGCCTGCCGGGTGCTGCCATCATTTGCGCCTGCCGAAGATCGACTTCTTGCCGGGGTTCTTCTCGCCCACACTCAGCCCGATGAGCAGACGCGCCTTCTCGTCCTCCTCCTGCTGCTGGATGGTCCCGTCCGATTTGTTCTCCAGCTTCCCCCGGGCCTCCGCGCCCGCCGCCGGCTTCAGGCGTAGCTTCTCTTTGATCACCTGCCCCAGGATTTAGGGGGTGAGGGCCTGAGCTGCTGAGCCAGCGCGGCTGCTTCCCGCTCTGGAGAACGTGCCCTCTGCCGCAGGGTTACCCCTCCAAACTGGGCAGAACGGCTCTAGCAGCTTCCCCGTGAGCGGGAAGAAGGCCCCCACGTACCTGTGCCACCAAGGCTTTGCGGCTGTCCCTCTTCACCGCCATGGCGAAGTCCAGCCACGTCCACGTGTTGTTGTGGTACTCCAGGCACGGCAGCACCAGGTTCAGGTCGCCCCAGTCCACGCTGTTCTTCTCGCCCTGGGTGACAGGGGTGTCAGGCAGCGTGGGATGATGCCCCCCCAAGCTGGAGGGACTGTGCCCCTTTTCCCCAGCACGCCCCGTCCCGCCGGCCCCGCACCTTGTAGCTGACGCAGAGTGGCACCTGCGGGATCTTGATGTAGATGAAGGAGTTGTTCATGGCCGCGCGCTCCTTCATCTTGTCGATGTCATCCACGGGATGCTGGGGACAGAGCAGAAGCCATGAGCAGAAGGGAAGGAGAGGGGACACAGCCAGGAACCAGATGGGAAGGGACAGCCGGGCACTGGGCCATGGCATTGCTTCACCGGCAAGAGGTGAGAGCTGCTCTGGCATGGTGTTAGGAAAATGAGATGCTGCAGGGATCACATCAAGTGTGCAGGTGCTTGGTTGTAAAGGTTGAAAATTCTCATAGTGGGAGGGAGCAGGAGAAATGGATGGGCAAGGGAGGCCATGGCTGCCCAGCCCTGCAGCTGAGGGAAAGCAGACTGGCTCCACAGCAGGGCTCTCCCAGATTCCCCCCTCAAGGCATCAGCAGGTACCTCGGGTGCTTTTCGGAATGATCTTCTGACCCCCGACGTCCGATTCAGACCCTGAGCAACTCCCTTCCCTGGGCCCAGCGAGTCATCGGCCACGATCAGCTGCCGTGGCTTCACCACAGGGATCCCTGGGACAAAGAGGGTGGGAGGTGGTGGCTGGTGTCTGGCTGGGAATTAGCCTTGACCCAGATCCCTTCCAGCTTCACTGCTCTCCCCACTGGCTCCCTGCCCACAGGGGAGACTGTGAGTCCCTGTTCCTCGAAGCGTGGCCTGCCAGCAGCTGCCCACAAACATACCCTGGACACGCAGCCAAAGCTGCCCAAGGACATCGCTCAGGTGCCAGGGAGGAGGGTGACCATAAGCCTCTCACCTGTCGTCACCAGCTTGGACTTGTCTTCCTCATCCCCCACCTCCTCCTCCTCCACATTGCGGCCAGGGAAGAAGAAACCCATCATCCTGTGGAAGAACTGGTGGGTCAGCTGGATGGTGAGGGGTACCACGTTCACCTGCGGGGAGAGAGGCCACGTCAGAGCCAGACACACGCTGCCGGTGCCCCACGGGGGACTCTGCCACCTCCCACCCTGGCCATGGCACCTCGAAGTGCTCCTTGATGGAGATGCCTCCCACCGGCGGCCGGACCTTGCTGAAAATCCTCAGTGCCAGCTGCCGGCCGGACTGGCAGGAGCTCTGGGGACGCAGCACCACCTGCAGGGAAGGGGATGGGTGGCTGCGGTGAGGACAGGCCACCCTGGCTGGGCCACCTGTGGGTCCCTGGGGTGCAGAGCTGCTCCCCAAGACTGCTACTTGCCTTGTACACAGCGTTGGGCAGGAGGTTGTTCATGGTGACCCAGCCCAGCTCCAGCAGATGCTCGGCCGTGTCGTCAGACTTGTTGACCTGCGCACACAGACCCGTCAGCCCCGCACGTCCCTGGCCCCAGCTCAGGGGCTGCGGTGTCACCGGCCGGGGCGGTACCTTGCTGTAGAGGAAGCGCTGGAGCTCCAGCTCAGCTATGCCCAGCTGCCCGTCCTCCTCGGTCAGGCGCCAGCGGGCCTGGGCGAAGTAGAACTCAGTCCGCCGTGCCACGCTCACGTCCTCCGGCTGCTTTCGCAGCTCCATCTTGTTGGCTCGCTGCAGCTGGAAGTCCTTGAAGCACCTGCAGCGGAGAGGGGAGCGCTGGGATGTGGGAGCCCTGGAGTAAGGGGGACACAACGCTGGGGAAGCCAGAGATGGCCCCTACCTGATCAGTATGTTCAGCTCCTCGCTCTCCAGCTGCAGGTCAGCTTTCTCCTGGCTCAGCTGCTGCTGCAGCCTGTGGTTGAGGTCGAGCAGGCTCTCATTTTTGCTGTCGTCCTGCAAGGACTGAAGGACAGACAACCCTCAGCACCCTCTGTCCCGGAGCAGGGACCCCAGGGAGCCAGGCCCTGCCTGGATGCGGGCTCACCTTCACGTTGGAGTACATCTGCTTCTCCAGCTGCCGGATCTGGGCGACGTGCTGCCTCACAGCCTCTTGCAGGTGTAGGATACTGCTGCGCTGCTCCTCGGGGTTGCTGGAGATTTCCAGCTGGAAGCGCACCCGCTGTTTCTTCTCGCTGTGCTCCTAGACACAGGAATAGGGCGTTAGGATTGCTCTGGGTGCAGTGAATGACACGGTGACCTGAAGCCTCGTGGGTACCTTGCGTTTGGGCTCCACGTGCAACAGCAGGTTGTTGACTATGTCGAGGATCATGGCATACTGCGCGGGGTTGGTGGAGATCTCCAGGTCATGGTGGATCAGCGTGAATGTATCCACAGCTCCTGGAGGGACACACAAAGGGTAAGTGGGGCCTCAGCACGGCCAGGAATGGGATGCACGTGGGGGCCAGCCAGAGATGGAGAAGGATGGGGAATAAACTAAGGTGGTTACACTGGCTCCAGGAGGCACAGCGTGTCCAGTGTCATCAGGTGCACTGCTGGGGACCCCTCCTGTACGCACCCCTCTGATCTCAGCAAGGCCAAGACAGACCATCCCTGGACTTAGCTGGCACTTGTGGGTCAGCCCAGAGCTCTACCCCCCGAGACACACTGCCTGGATGTACTCACCCTCCTGCTTCTTCAGCAGATCCTCCTTCTCCTGATTGGCAGGAGTCTCGGGGGGCTTTATCTGCGTGGCCAGCTCGGGGTCGATGTCATGGCTGTAGCTGATATAGTACATGCGGCAGCTGCAGCGAGAGATGATCCTCTGCACCTGCTGGGTCTGCTGGGCTTCTGAGGGCTGGTTCCAGTCTGGAGACAGGCAGGGCACCATGGTCAGAGCGCCATGTCCTGGCATGTTGGGGACCCCATGGCGCAGGGCTCGGAGCATGAGCCAGCTCCTGGAGCCGTCCGGGGACAGGCCAGGCACTCTCAGCTTCACCACCCTCGGGGTCGCACGTGAGCAGGACTGGGGGAGGCACCGCAGCCCGAGCTGCAGGCAGTACCTGTGGTGGTGCTGACCATGCCCCCCACTGCCTGCCCGCTCTCCATCAGCTCCTGCACTGAGTCCAGGCTCCGTTGGCGATGTTCCTCAATATTTTTCACCTGGGGAGGCAAGGAGGCACCGCTGGCTGTCCCTGCTCTCCCTACCTTGGCACTGACAGCGCTGCCTGCCCCCCTTGCAGCTCACCCATCACAGCCCCCCCCCGAGTCGCTCACCTCCAGCCAGAGCTGCCCGTGCTCCCTCTCGGTGGGGCTGCTCTCTGTCGTGGCAAAATACTGCATGCCATCCAGCAAGCAGGTCCAGGACGTCTTCTGCTTCAGCGTGTCCCCGTACCAGGCGGGGTGGTGCTGGCACTGCAGCAGCTGGGCCTTCGCTGCAGACACAATCACGCAGCCCTCTGTCTCGGCACCACGCAGCACCATCTGCAAGGAGAGAGACCCCGCAGGGGTCAGGGGAGCCCTTCTGGGGCCAGCACGGCCCCTCTCACAGCAAGGCCATGGGGAGCGGAGAGCGTGGGGACAGGCAGGCTGGCCGAGGGCAGGTACCTGGCAGTTGACCAGCTCGATGAGGCAGTTGCGGTTGTAGATGTCGTCGGTTTGGCAGGCGGCAATGCCGCAGAGCTGCTCGCTAGCCCCCGATTCCTCCTCTGTGAAGACCACGAACTTGTCCGTCTCCTCAATGAGCTTCTGCAGCATGTAGGCCCCTGGGGAAGGAGAACGGGTCAGTGCAAGGCTGCGGGGGACTGGCTGGGGGTGACAGGGTGAAGGCAGGCGTGGCTTTGGGCTAGCATGCACATTGCTGGCTGTGGGTTTCACCCACTCACCCCCCGAGGAGGCTCTCTCAGGACGGCCGCTGGTGATGGGAACGGTCACTCTGGCAGGGACAGAGTGAGCAGAGAGCGGGCCCCGCTTCAGCTTCTTGGCTTGCAGCTGCGTGTCGATTTTTAGCCCCTTCAGGGCCTCGGTGGACAGGTTGCGCTTGAGCACAGCCGCTTTCTTGTAGCCGTCGTAGAGGCCGAAGGCGATGTCCCGGTTGGTGGTGGTCCAGGATGCCCGCAGATCCACCAAGTGCAGCTGGTGCGTGTGGAAACCATCGTCCCCATCCCGGAGGGGCAGCTCCTGGGCACAGAGGGTCAGAGCCTCAGCATGACAAAGCCACCACCAGCCCCTGCCCACAGGCCTTGCACACAGGGGTGGGGAGCCCTGCCAGTCCCTGCAGGCAGAACGGGGGGACCAGAGCCTGGGGGACCACCCCAGAGCCCTCAGCAGGGACCCACACCAGGAATGCTGTGGCTGGAACAAGGCATCCCTTCGCCCAGGTGCTTGGGAGATCAGAGGCCAGGCAGGTCTGTCCCCTCTCCAGCCAAATCCCTCCCTCATTGCACCCAAAGACCAAGGTCCCCTTGTCCCAGGGGGATGCCATCAGGCTGCCATGCCCTATGTTTGCGGCGGTACCTCCTCAGCCGTGCGGTTGCTGTGCCGCTGGTAGGTGAGGGAGGACAGGCTCAGCAGATGGGTTTTCTTCACCAGGGTGTCGAGCCGGTGGTCAGCATTCTCATCGCAAGTGGAGGCCATGAGGTGGACGGTGACCTGGCTCAGGTCGCTCACCATCTGCGTGATGCTCCATTCCGAAATCAGGCGTCGCATCACCGTGCCGGCTGGGGGACAGGGAGAGGAGTCAGCCGGGGCCCTGCCCTGCCTGGAAGCGCTGCCGGCAGGGCCCCCACCTTGCGGGATGAGCCGCTGGGTACCACGAGTGAAGATGTGCCCCTGGCAGCACTCCACCTGGATCCCCCGCTGCTGGGCAAAGGAGGCCCAGTAATGCACCTGTGAGGGAGCAGAGAGCAGGGGCTGAGTGCCCAGCACAGGCAGAGCGGGGAGGTAACACCAGATCCCACCCCCAGGACTTGCCTGCAGCCGGGGGAAGAGCGCGGTATAAGACAACTGCTTGTAATGCTGCCCCAGCTTCTTCTTACTGGGTTTCATGTTGTTGAAGAGCTTCCCGCGGCAGATGGGGCGCGTCACGCTGGTCCACGTGGCCCAAAAGTTCTGCATCCAGCGGAGGGTGCTGCTGTAGAGCAGGATCCGGGGCTGGGAGTGCTCTGGGAATACACCCGCCGTCAGCCAACGCTGCAGGGCAGGGACACGGCAGCATCCAACCCAGGACCGATAAGGATGGCTAAAACCAGCACGCCCTGCCCCGTCCCCAAGGGATCCCTGGCATGCTGTCACCCACCCTCACTGGACCGCGTCAGGTCCATCCGGATGGAGAGGTTGAGGTTCTCGGAGCGGAAGGCGTGGTAGGAGTCGTACTGCTGCCCCACCGGCACCTCGGGCAGGAACTCGGGGGAGCGCAGCACCACGCCGTGGTGGTCATGGGGGTTCCCGTGGCACAGCCACTGCAGGTCCAGCGTCATACACAGGTCGGGCAGGTGCAGGAAGCAGCAGTCGTCGTACCTAAATGGGGAAAGACACATCGGTTACCCCCCAGCACTGGTGGCAGCCCCCGTGCTCCTGGGCCCACGCTCACTTGGAGGCTGTCCGGACATTGATGTCCAGGTTGCCCTTGAAGACGAACTGCCCGGGTTTCCAGTGGAAGGAGAGGTGGCTCCACTCCCAGTGCATGTTCTCCGTGGTGTTGTAGGGATCCTGCAAGGACAAACATGGGGAGAGGCAGGTGTGAGCTGACCCCACGCCGCGCTCTGCTCCCTACCCCGGCAGCACCCACCTCGGTGGCCAGCTGGTGCAGGTTGGCCTGTTCAATGTCCATGTGCCAGTCCCCGTGGAAGAGAAGGCGGCTCTTGTCCCACCAGGGCAATGGGGCACTGGGGTCCTCTGAGGGCTTGGTGAGGAGATCCACACACTGGCCGATCAGGGTCCAGGCTGGGTCCCAGCAGGGCCCCCACACAATGGTGTACTGGGAGATCTCAGCTGGGGACGTACAGAGGTTGGCTCAGCCCTTTGCATGTCCCACACAGCCCCATCCCCACCCCGGCACAGAGACCCCTTGTCCCTCCAGCTCTTACAGTGGAAGTCGTGGTAGAACTTCAAGGGTGGCATGTTCCTCTCCACTGTTGCATCCCCCCAGGGCAGCCCCAGCTTCAGGACCTGGCGGCGCCGGGAGCAGGCCTGGCCGCACTGCTCGGCTCCGATCAGCCGGCCGGAGAGCTGCCAGTTCCGGATCTCAAAGAGGTAGCGAGGGTAGTCACGGATCCGCACTGCAGGGCACAGGAAGGGCTGAGAGATGGGGCAGCCGAGGGACACTGTCCCTCTCCCCCTCTAGGCCATGGCAGAAGCCGCTGTCCTGTCACATCTCTGCTCCCTTCCCACTCCCTTGAACCTCCAAAAATCACTGCCCCTGCTTGGTTACACATCACATGGTGCCAGCAGGTCCCTGTCCTGGGAGCCCAGGCCACATAGCCACTGTGCTGTCCTCCACGGGCACCCTCACGCAAAGCAACTCACCAAAGAAGCTGCCAACTCTGCCCTTCATCATCCGGCACCACTGGGTGACCATCTCCAGACCCTCGGCGGGGAACGGGCTGACGCTGTCCAGGTCCCTCATCTGCTCCAACACACGCTCCGTGCCATGGAAGGACTCATCGGCCATGGCCACCAGCTCCAAGTGTGCCAGGGTCCAGGTGAGAAGGGCTCTTCGCATGGGCGTGTTGGCATAGAGGCGCCGCGAGCGCTGGATGTAGATCTCGATGTTCTTCTTCTCCAGCGAGGCGTAGAGCTCCTCGATCTTGCGGGCAGGCAGCAGCTCACCGTGCTGCTTGCGCAGCGCGGCCACCTTGGCATCCAGCAGCTGCAAACGCTTGGCGCTCTCCTTGCTCTCATCCTTCATCAGCTCATAGTTGTCTCGTAACTTGACCTCGAAGACGTCATCCAGGAAGACCCAGGAGAAGTGCGTCACTTTGAGGAGGAGGTCGGGGGGCAGCGCCGTGCTGGCAGGGCGCCCGCGCCGATGCAGGCCTTTCAGCCACTTCTGCACGCCCACGGCAGCGTCCAGCGTGCGGGAGAAGTCGTACTGGTAGGGGAACTCGATGGTCACACTGGCAAAGGAGAAGGCCCAGCCACGGTTGCGGAGGGTGCGCAGGGTGGGGAAGGCGCAGCGGTGCAAGATGACCTCCTCCAGCTCTGGCAGCAGCTTCACCTCCACCTCCTTGAAGCTGAAGATGCTGTGTCCGTCAAAGCCGGCGGCCAGCTCGGGGCAGTAGCCGTGCAGGGCACCGCCGTGCCAGCTCACGGAGGTCCGTTCGGCAGCCAGGCTGATGTAGTTGGCCTCAGAGACAAAGGCTGTGAGTTTGGCAGAGCTCAGCTCCAGCGACAGGGACAGGAGTCTTTTGGGGGGGGTCCCATCTGGCTGAAGGGGCCCTGGTGTCTCAGTAGGGGTGGCTGGGTGGGACGCTGGGCTCTCTGGGGGAAGGGAGGGAGGCGTCCCGTGGCCGAGGGCGCTCCGCAAGGCTTCGTGGCACTGCAGGGTGGCCAAGGTGTGATGGTACAAGTGCATGTGGTCGGGAGGGCTCCACAACACCGCCAGCCCCTCGCCGCACTGCACCTACACCGGAGAGAGCAAACAGGCACCAGGTCACTGCCAGGTGCTGCTCAGCACACCCCTCTTCTCCTCTCCGGCACCTTTCGGTGCCAGCCATTCTTCCCCCTACCTCATCCATCCCAGTCTCACCAGTACAGCATAAAGCAGAGACCCAAGACCCACACCAACCTCCAGGGAGCGGATGCTGCTGTGGTAGGTGACAGAGAGCATGGAGAGGTTGGCCACTGGGTTGGGGATAGCAGGAGCTTTGCAGCACGGCTGCATCTTCTCCGTGATGCTCTTCACCAAGGCCAGCACCATGCCCTGGACGCTGACCGTGCAGCTCTCAGCACTCCCCAGGACAGTCAGTGTGTCCAGCCGCAGCTCCAGGGCGCCTAGAGAGGTGGCGTGTCAGTGCTGGAGGCATGGGAGAGGCACACCACGACGTGCCAGGTTCCTCTGACTGCGGGGCTGTTCCAGGACAACCACCTGGGATCAGCCTGGATGCTACTTACCCACCAGGGCTGAGAGCGTGAAAAGGTTCACGTCCTCCACCTTCAGATCCACCTTCCAGAGCAGCCCCCAGGGCTCGGTTGAGGCGGAGGGCGGCTGCTTGGCAAGCTCAGCTCTGCTGGGCCACGAGCAGAACAGGGGCAGGACCCTGGCCAGGCACTCGGTGCAGGTGTCCGACGACTCCACTTGCAACCCCCGGATGGTGCAGTCCAGGAAGAGTGTGTCTGACTGGGCGCTGGACATGCCCAGGGGCTGGTTGTAGCTGCCCTGCAGGACAAACAGGATCATCCCACTCAGGTGCAGAATGTCCCTATGTCACCATCTGTCCCATTGCCACCCACATGGAGTTGCAAACAGGCATCCCCCACTCCAAGAGCCACCCCTCAGCTCACCCCTCACCTGCAAGTTGAAGGAGTCGAGGATGAGGGCTTCTCCCCACACGTGCATGTTGGGGGGATGCGGGGCACGCTGGATGTGCGAGTCGTTGCCCACACGCCAGCAGAGGTGGTCCACAGCCAGCACCGCTCGCTGGTGCACACTCTGCGGCCGCAGGTGCTGGTAGTCTGCAGGCAGAGGAGGGGGTGACTGTGGGCAGGGCTCGCTGCTGCCTGCTCAGCTGCCCCCAAAGGGGCAACCCAGACACAACCAGGCAGGGCTCCACACCCCTGGCCAGATACAGACATGGGCAAGCACAGAGGCGTCACTGCCCTCCCCATTCCCGTCCTGGTGCCTCTCTGGCAGAGACACTGACCCCCAGAAAAAGCCCAGGAGCCACCCTGGTGCCAGCTGCCAGCCCGTACCTGCAGAGATGGAGTTGAAGCCCAAGGCAAAGGGTGGTGTGTCCCCCAGCTGCACTGACACATTGATGTTGGACAATGAGGCACACAGGATGATGGGTGCTATGATTTGGGGATAGCTCCTGCACAGGACAAGCAGGGATGGGCTGTTACTGGGGTGCTGTGTGCCACGGAGCCTGGCAGGGAGCAGGCCCAGAGGGATGCCCTCTCTGCAGGGGGCCCCCGACCGTCCACCACCCTCCGTACCAGCCTCCCTGTCCCACAGGCCGTGCACAGGGCAGAGAAGGTGCTGGGTGTCCAGGCACCCTGCCAGAGCACGGCAGGCAAGAGGAAACAAGCTGCGATACCAGCAGCTGCGCCAAGGCCAAGTTTACCTTCCCTTGTGCCCTTGGCTGGGGACAGGCACCGCCCGGCACCTGTATTCCTGTGCCAACAAGCCCAGCCAGTGTGAAAACTCTTGGTGGCGGTAGTGGATGATGCAGGTGTTGAGCAGCACAGCAGCCGAGAGGTCAATGGCTGTGACCTAGAGCAGGGAGAGGGCCAGGTGGCAAAAAAACTCATGCCAGGAGCCAAACCAGCCACCGCTGGGGGACGGGAGCGTGCCCAGCACTCACTGACCTGCACGCTGGTCTTCAGGGAGTTGAGGCACACGATGCGCTGGCGGCTCTGGGACAGGAGAAGGCCGTCTGGGGAGAGAGAGGAGCAGATGTGAGGGTGGGTGGAGGGCAGCGACGGCAGCCTTGTCCCACAGGCACCCTCCTGGCTACTTGCCCTCCAGCTGGAGGTCTACACTCATTTGGTCCAGGTCTGAGGTGGGTGTGAAGTTGCGCAGCGGGATCTGCTCCTCTTCACGCTGATAGAGAAACTGCAGCAGCTTCAGGCTCCAGGTGAGGTGCCTGTAAAAAGCAGGGAGTCACTGCCAGAAGGGAACTGCAGTCATGTCCTCCATCTCCCTGTTTCTCATCCCCAGCTGACCAGCACAGACAAAGGCAGCAGCCAGCGCCCAGCTGCAGCCCAGCTCAGTGCTCTCATCCCACCAGCACAGGATCTCATCAGGCTCTCTCACTGGAGAACCAGTTCACGTGCCTTCCTCCTTCCCCAGGAGCCCCGGCCCCAGGCCAAGCTCAGTCCTTCCCACTGGGGTGGGCTCTAGAACTCGCTCTCTGCAGTCTGGCAGAGCAGGGGATGAGCAGGGAATGGCACAGTTGTCCCCAGGTCCATGTCCCCAGCACTAATCGGGGCTAGGACAGCCGCCTCCTCCTCCTCCACCTGCCTCCTTACCTCTTCTGGCTGTTCATAGACAGCACCGTGCTGGTGTTCTCCAGTTTCACCTCCACCCTCCTGGGGATAAGCTGCAGCGTGTCCCTGCTCAGCAGAGACGGGGACTTCAGGGGCTCCCCTAGGCCTGGAGAGGGACACACAGAGTCACGGAAAGGCTCTTGCCCAAAACCCCCGTGCCCTGCAGTGGGAGGGAGCGATGGCACAGCCAAATCCCTCTGGCTTCCAGTGCAAGTATGGGGGCTGCCAGCCCCTGCCCTGCCTAGAGCTTGTCCCTGTCCCTGTCCCTGACCTGCACCGGGCTGTTCTCCCGTGCTGCTGTGCTGAGCCCTGGCAGTGACACGGTGCAGCAGTGGGCTGCAGAAGAGCCCTTCATGGAGTTCTGCCTGCAGGGTCCGGACACGCAGCTTGATGCCCACCAGCCGCCGCTTGCTGCTGATCTCCAGCGAGAGGGAGAGCGCCAGGGCCAGCTCCGCCAGGCAGGTGTCATCCTGGATGGGGACACGGGCAAGGGGTGCACAGGGAGTCACCTAACTCCCTGGCGGTGGATGTTGCAGGTGAAGCGCTGGGCACAGCACGGAGCCCAGAGCCTTGCAGCATCGCCCAGCCCCGCAGACATGCTGGAACAGGTCCTCAGGGTGTCCCAGAGAGCCCATGCCCAGGCTCGAAGTGTTGAATTTCTCCCTTCCCCAGCACTCACCAGCTGGCTGCTCCGGAGGACTTTGCTGTTCACCTTTGTCAGGCTCACCTCGCAGGTCAGGCTGGGGAGAGCACAGAACAGACGGAGGATGCGGGGCCTGCTGCCTCTGAACCAAGCCCCTGCCCTCTCTTTTCTGTGGGACACAGAGACCCCAAGACCCTGCTCCAAGTCCTCCCAAAAGCAGAGCACACCCTAACTCCATGCACAGCGCAGCAACTCATAATTTGGAGAACACACAACTCAACCTTCCCATGGAGCAAAAAGGGACCAGGCCAGCCTTAATGTGTCCCATCACAGATGACATGGGATGCTGCTGAGTGGGACAGAGAGAGGTGAGGCACCAGGTTGGGGTTGGAGGTACCTCCCTGCGACCCAGGGCCAGGCTGGAAGCAGAGCGGGGCGTGAGCACAGGGTTACCTCTTGCCGTCGCCGTTCAGCAGGAGACGCGTCTTGCTGGCTTGGATGTGCCAGAGAGACTCTGAGGTGGCCACGTGCAGAACCATGATGTTGATGGAGTCCATGTGGATGGAAAAGAGCTGGGGGGAAGGTGCTACTGTGAGCGATGTCCAACAGCAGCGCGGCCCACAACAGCCTCTCACCAAGTCAGTGCCTCACCTGGCTAAGGAGCCTCAGCAGGGAGGGTTTAAGAGTCAGGTCTGCTCTGCTTTCATTTCCATCGGCTTCTCTGGGAGCCTCCGGGATGGACGGCTGGAACCCAGGGCCCTTCTGGAGATCCGTGCGGATTCGCACCTCGCCAAAACATAGCTCGAAGTAGCAGCTGGGGAAAAACAGCACAGGGAAGGGCTCTCACACGGCCCGTACCCAGTCCCATCGCCAGGGATGCCCCCCACCCCTGGGGACTGGCACAAGGGCATCCACAAGACACTGCTACCCCAAAGTAAAGTGATACCCTCCCACACAGAGCAGACCATGGGGAAATAGGGACTGCAGAAGGTATAAAGGCAGCAAAAATGCAGTCAGAAGGGCCAGGGATGAGCCAGACCCCACCAAGAGGGCGGGGAGGGAGCTGGGGCGTGGGTACGTACGGCAGCTCCCGGCTCAGTTTACTGGAGATCCAGACGTGGTCAATCTCCTGAAAGAACACACAGGTAGGTTAGAGAAGAAACAACCTGGCTCTGCCTTGTGATGCTCATCCCAATATTCCCACTCCGCTCCCAACGCCTGGCATCATGCAGGGAGCAGCCAAAACCCCCCAAATTTGGCTGTGGGAGGAAGGGCCTGGCACCAGCTATGGGGGTGCACAACAGGAGCTTGGCTGCAGGGATTTGCTGCCAGCCTGGAAGTGACCGCAGCCGTCATGCCTGCCCTCGTCTGTCGGTGATCACCCCTCACCCAGGTACCTACCACAGTCTGCTGCTCCCGCTGGAACTTGAGGCTGATGTTCTGGGCCCAGAAGAAGCCAAAGGAGCCGATCTTCAGCTCCGCGTGAAGCTTCTGCCGGCACCAGGTGACAGCCAGGCGACACGCCAGCCACCTGCGGGGACGGGCGGAAGGCCGGGGTCAGCCTCCTTGCTGGGGCTGGGGGCCGGGGACCCTTCGAGCACCTGCTCCAGCCCCCCCAGCTGGGTATGAGCTCCCAGGGCCTGGCCCTGCTGCCACGGGTGCCCCAAGCTGGGGCAGAGACCCTGCAGGGACACCCCCCCCAGCCCTGAGGACCCTCTTTGACCCCCACACCCCCCTGACACCCCATGCCCACCCCTGTGGGCTCCCCTGGGCTCCTGTAAGCCCCCAAGTCCCTGACATCCTCCCACCCAGCCCTGTGGGTCTTCCCAAGCCCCCACAGCCCCCCCCTCCATGCCCTGCACACCACCCCTCCAGTCCTAGGACCCCCCAAACCCCTGTAGGCTCCCCCCCACCCACCTAATACATCTCCCCCAGCCCTTTGAGCCACCCCAAACTCCTGACACCCCCCAAACCCTCTTTGTCCCCCTTAACCCCTGCTGCCCCCCTCCTCCAGACCCCTGACACCTCACCCTCAACCCCGTGGGTCCCCCCACACCCCTGGCAGCCCCCACGCAGCCTCGTGGGCCCCCTCCCTCCCCGACACTACCCCAGCCAGCCCTGCCACCTCCCCAAAACCCTCGCGGGCCCCCAAAACCCCCTGCCACCCCCACTGCCACCCCCCTGGGCCCGCTCGTGACCCTTGCGAGCTCCCCCCACCCCAGCAGAGCCTCCCGCCCCCCCCCCAGCCCTGTCATCCCCCCCAAACGCCTGCGGGCCCCCCTAAAACCCCTGTCACCCCGCTGCAAGGCCCGTGGCCCCCCCCATGACCCCTGCGGGCCCCCCCCGGCTCTGTCACCTTCCCCGAACCCCCGTGGGCCCCCCTCCCACGCCCCCAAACCCGCCCCTCAGGCCCTGACCGCGCCAGCAGCCCGGCGAGCAGCGCGACGACGACGAGGCCGAGCAGCACGGCGGGCAGCGGCGGCGGCATGGCGGCCCCCCCGGCCCCGGTATGTGTGTCCCCCCCCTCCCACCCCGGCCCCGCCGCCACCGCCACCGCGGGGCCGACCGCCCGCGCACCCGGAGTGGCCGCTGGGAGGGGCGGGGCGGGGCCGGCGCCGCGGCGGGGCCGAGCGGTGCTTTCCCGGAGTGAACGGCGGCGGCAGCAGCGCCCCGCCGGGGCTCGCACCGGGATTGGGGGACAACACACGTACCGGGTCCGCTCCCCAGGGTCCCCTCCACCCCCCCGCACAAACAGCCACACGACAGCGGAGGGTTCAGCTCTTTTATGGCCCCAGGCCCCCACCGGGCCGGGGAACGGTTTTGGGATACAGCGGGGGGGGGGGGGGGGGGGGGGGTACCGAGGCACAGCAGCCCTTCGGGGGGGTCTTCGGACAGCGGAGGGGGCTACAAGAGAAGGGTTGGGGAGTTGGGAATCTGCTCTGGGTCGGTCTGGATGTTAGCCTCTGCTTTGGGTCAGCTCTGGACGTTGGGCTCGGCTTTGGGTCAGGTCTGGCTGTTAGGCTCAGCTTTGTGCTTGATTTGGGATGCGGGCCCTGCTTTGTGCTGGATCGCAGATGTTGGGCTCTGTTTTGGGTCAGTCTGGACATTGGGCTCGGCTTTGTGCTGGATTTGGGATGTGGGGACCTGCTTTGTGCTGGATCTTGGATGTTGGGCTCTGCTTTGGGTCAGGTTTGGACATTGGGCTTGGCTTTGGGCTGGATGTAGGACATGAGGACCTGCTTTGTGCTGGATCTCGGATGTTGGGTTATGCTTTGGGTCAGGTCTGGACATTGGGATTTACTTTGTGTCAGATTTGGGACCCTGGGATCTGCTCCGCATCGAATTCAGGACATTGGGATCTGCTTCATGTTGGATTGGGGGCTCTGTGTCCTGGCGTGTGTCAGACCCATGTGGGGACAGGGGCCATCCTCCAGGTCGAGCAGCCCCAAACACCACAGGGCAGCGCCCAGAGGCTCGGCAGCAGTCTGTCTGTCCGTCACAACTCAGCGTGGTACTGCTCCACTTTGAAGACCTCGCTGGGCTGCATGAAGATGCCCTCCATCACCTTCCAGTAGTTATTTTGGCTGGAGGTGGCCATGCCGTGCACCTCCTTCTGCCCATGGATGGGCCGCCCGTACTGCTCCCCCGTCACAGAGAGGAAGACGTCGGTGGAGGCGTGCTGGAAGCGCACCTCGCTGTCCCTCGCCCAGTAGGTCCCGCTGCACACCACCGTCCAGTCGTCCAGGTAGTCACCCTCACCGGCCTCCCCGAACGCACTCACCTCCTGCGGGTGAAAAAGAGCTCGTTTGGAGGCTGGGATGAAAGGGGGGGAGGTCAGGGATGTTGAGTTGGGCCCAGAGAGCAAGGAGGGGGTCAGAGGAAGGAGCTGGGCCTTGGGGAGACGAGGAGGGACCTGGCTGGGACGGGGGCTCTGTTGGGACTTGGAGGATTTGGTTGGGACTTGGGTGCTGGGGGGGGGGATAAGGGGGAGCTGGGAGGGGCTGGGGAACAAGGTGGGACTGGTAAGGAGCCAGTTGGGACCAGGGACCAAGGTGGGGCTGGCAGGGACATGGGGGACTTAGTTGGGACTGGTAAGGACAGGGAGAACCCATCAGGGACTGGAGAACAAGGTGGGGTTGGCAGGGACATGGGAGACCTGGTCTGGACTTAGGAACAAGGTGGGACTTATAGGGACATGGGGGACCCAGTCGGGACTGGTAGGGACAGGGAGAACCTGGTAGGGACTCAGGGCACCGGGCAGGGCCCGGGTGACAAGGGGGTCGCGGTTGTGCCCAGAGAGGGGGGCTGGCCCCGAGGGTCAAGGGGGAATCCCGGTCAGGCCGGGTCCCGGGGGGTCCCGGCCGGGTACCTGGTTTCCGGAGAGCGGGGAGGCGAAGCGGTGGCTGTGGAGGTTGCGGCCGGTGCCCAGGTGGGTGAGGCGGATGGCCTGTCCGCAGCGCACCGGCGTGCCCCGCTCGCAGACGGCCGCCGTGCGGCCCCGCACGCGCCAGTAGCTGTTCCCGTCATCCGCCGCCGACACTCCGGTCACCGACTGCTGCCCGCTGCCTGCGGAGGGGGAGATCCGCGCTCAGGCCCGGCCCGGCCCGGCGGACGCGGTGCCGGTACCGGCGGGGCCGGGAGGGGGGTGTGGGGGGGTGTGTGTCCCGTTACCGGAGCCGTAGCGCACGTCGTGCGAGTGCAGACGGACGTTGTGCCTCACGTTGAGCAGCTTCACCACGGAGCCGCAGGTGACGGGCCCAGGGCCGCCGCGCACCGCCGTGCCCAGCGCCAGCACCATCAACGGCACCAACACCGGCGACACCCGCCGCCCCGCCGCCCCCATCCCGCCGCCGCCGGAAGGGGAAGTGATGCCGCTCCGCCCGCCCGGAGGTCGCCGCTCATCTGCTCCGCCCTCCTCGCTCGCCGCTGCTGCCGCCGAGGCCTCCATTTTCCCTCGGCGTCTCGGGTAAGGCCGGGCCGGGGGCTGCGATGGGCCGGGCGGGGACGAGCGGCGGCGGGGGGAGCCCGGCGAGGCCCTTGTCGGCCTCGTACTGGCGGGGGGGGGGCCTGTTGCCAGGGGAACCAGCGCGGGGCCGCTGCCAGGGGAACGGCGGGGCCGCGTTGGGCTCCGAGACCGTCGTTGGGCGTCTCCGGCGGCCCTGGGCCTCGGTGAGGGCGGCAGAGACGTCCCGGTGCTTGGCGGCGGGCTGGACCGCGGGCCCCGGTGAGGGGGGGTGAGGACCCCGGCGGCCCCTCCGCTCCCGGTTGCCGGTCGCGGGTGGGGTTGGAGCCTCCCGACGCGGGGACGCCGGTTGGGGGTCGTGCCGCAGCGGGGTGACCCGGGGAGGGGGAAGGCGAGGCGGTGGGCAAGGGGGGGGCTGCTCCCCCGGGAACGGGAGGGGGCCGCAGACACACACACACACACACCCCCGCTAGAGCGGCCTGGCTCCCCCGTGGCGGAGAGCGCAGCCGAGCCGGGGGCTACGGAGTATCGCTGACATGGTGGGAAGAGGCGGTGGGTGTGAGGGGGTGGGCATGGAGAGCATCGGCCTCCTTTCCTGGAGGGAAAAAGGGTCTGACCTTTTCTCAAGCACGCTGGCAGGCCGGATCGCCCCGCGGGTGTAATGCCCAGAGCACCTTCTTCGGTTTTGCAAACTTCTGATAAGGCTTTGCCGGAAAAGCTGAGGGGCAGAAGCCTGGGAAGGCCCTTTTGGGGATTAATAACTGACTAAAGGGTGACAAAAAAAGGTAGGGATGAATGATTGATGCTCAGAGTGGAGTGAGATGATTGTGGAGTTTCAGTCATCTCTGCTGCTTTTTTTTTTTTCTGAATATGGTGATGTGGAGAAGGAAAATTGAATCCTGAGGTGTCCAGGATAGCTAAACTGGACTGTGGGAGGTTGCAGAGACCAGATAATACTGAGTGGCTGAGTGCTGGTGTGGTAAACGAGACATGACAGCAACGGGTGTAATGAAGGTAACAAACACCGCGGCAGTTGACTCTACATCAGCTTTTACTATTCAGGAGAGAGCTCTTGGTGTCTCAGCAATTGTTTCTTTTAAAACATTGCTTCAACACCCCGCTGTAGCCTAAAAAGGATGTTTTGGGGTTGCTTTTAAAGAGCAGAGAAGACAGCAGAAAACATCATTACACTGCTACATAAATCGTTGGCAGTTTGTGCCCTGGCTGTTGCTGGCAGTTTTGGTTAGCCCATCTCAAAAGAGGAGCACTGGAAAAGGTAGGGGCAGGAGTGGCACAGGCGAGCAGGTTTCTGGGCAAGTGAAGCCTTTGTTTCTTCACCTTAGGGGAGAAGCTCGCTGACAGGAGATACGATGCAGGTGTGTGAAGTCATAGGTCAGAGAAAGCGAGGAGGGGACATCAATTTTCTGTTTCTTACAGGAAATTATGATGCAGCAGGTCTAAAATAAACAAGCGGAAGTGCTTTTTCACACAACATGCTATTAAACTGTGGCACGCTGCCACAGGATGTTCCACCGTCTGATAGAGTTAGGGAGCATTAAAACTAACAAAGCAGGTATGGGAAGTTCCTGAGCTGCAGTGGCTGGCTGGCTGGACTTCCCCTGTCACTGTGTCATTGGTCTCCAGTTGTCATTTTGCCCCTGAGTTCCTTTGCACGCCTACCACCAAGGAGGGTGAGAATGTTTGGTTTAGGTCCTGACTTCAGAAATTCATAAAACAGCTATAAAAGCACAATACAAAGCTCCATGTTGCTGATGCTGTATCAGGGCTGGCAGGCCTTGGCGGTGATCAGCCCTGCAGAAGTCCCTGCCCGTACCAAGGAGTGGCTCTGAGGAAGAGCTCAGCACTGATGGGGTGCCCATGACAGTAGTTTGTTGTACAAGCGCCTTACAGTGCTTCACAGGGGTGTTTTTGTTAGGCTCATAAGCTTCAAATTAAAAGATGCCAATACAATCTTGTCTGAATTCTGTGGTGGGACACAGCCTGAAGATCATTGCTTAGTGATTAGTGTGAAATCCACACATTCTGGCTCAACTGTGGTGCTTTTTTTTTTTTTTTTTTTTTTTAAGAAAACCAAAATTGATTTCGTTACGAGAGTTTCAGGGAGTAGAACAGTGGTATTACCTTTGCAGTTTATTTGGGTTCTTCCTAACAAGCCATTTGTTGTCACAGTCTTTTACTCCCGTGGATGTACTTGGGCTGTGCTAAAATTAGTTTCATGAGCATTTAATTGACAAAATGAATAGATTGGGCTTCCTTAGGCTCTGTGTTTTAATTGAGTCAGGTTTCCCAGATGCTTTAATCTCACAGACCTTTCTGAATCCTCTCCAATTTAACTTTTCCCTTTGACATGAAAACTGAGCGAAACTGTTCAGTGGTGGCTTTGGCAATATGGTTCCCTGGACCTAAGTGATTTTAAGTGAACTGTGAGTTGACCCATGAAATGACAGAGGTTAAAACAATCCAAACTGTCCAATAAAACTGTCCAAACCCTTTCCCTCCCCCCGCCCGAAGTTTTTTCCCATAACATATTCTGATACTTTGTAGGTACTTGCAGCATATCTCCGTTTCTAAACCTAATGAGTTAATTTTTGCTGGTGTATGATGTATAAAGCTGCCTCTGCCTCCAGCACTGTGATGTTTTGCAGTCCTGAGCAGCCAGCAGGTATCTGAATGCGTGGCCCAAGGCTTTACAGGTATTTGAGCGTCTGATTTCTAGAATTCTCAGGTCCATCACAAAGCAGCCCTTGCTCTAAAGGCACTGTCTCGCCTAACCAGGGATCAGCCCACAGCATCCGCAGCCGATGTCCAGCCTGCGCTGGCCGACCTGATCAGAGCTCTACAGTCCCAGTACTGACAGCGAAGAGAGCTCTCTGCTCAGGGTCATCCCAGTTAAAAGAAGCCGTAGACTCTGGACAATTGCCACTATGCCCTTGAGCTGAGCAAAGTGCGGACGCCCCTGGTTGAAAGCAGAGGTCGTGTCGTCGCTCAGCCCTGAGCTGCTCTGGCGTCGTTGCCGAGCGGGAGAGGCTGTGCTCGACGTGGAGGCACCCACGCTTCCCTCGCCGTGGTGCCGTCGCGGCGCTGCTTGCTGCATTGCTGTTGTCTTTGGTCCATCTTGGTCGGCGTCTAGTGGTCGTAGGATATCTTTGGGGTAAAGCTATATGTGTATATTACCTATAGGAGCCTGTCTGTGTACAGGTAAGCATGCAGAATTAGGCACAGTCTCTCTGCCTTTTTGTTGCTCCAGTGCGATCTAGTACTTGCTCCCACGCTGCAGCAATCTCTGACCCTCTCCTGGGAGTGTTGCAGGAACGGGAAAGCTGCTGTGGTGCTCCAAGGAAAGGCCTGTAGCATGATACAGCTGGGCTGGCCCAATGATCCTCAGTCTGGAAACTCTTAAAAGCCTCCCCAAGCCCCAGAGCAGGGCTTTCCCTGTGTGACCAACTGCTCGGGGGGCTCCCACCGGGCAGCAGTGCTGGTCTGAGCTCTGCCTCTGCACCTCCACCTGCACTGGCTGCAGTCTCTGCCTGCTTCCCTGTCTTGTTTTATTTCAAATTAAGGCCTCTCTGGCACAAAGGGTGGGAGAGGCACCTTTAGTCCATATCTGATTCAACATCTCCTTGGTAATAGCTACACTTGCTTCTGTTTGCCATGCTAAGTGACATCCCTTGCTGTCCTGAGGTGGATTTCACTGGAGCTGAAAACATCTGGTTTTATGGGTGTTTGGCTTGTGTGGAACCTGCTCGGCTAGATTGTTAAATGAGATGGGTTTTCTAAGTCCTAGCTGTTCTCTGTGTCTGGACAAATTTGATTTGACATGAACTGAAATTGCCAGGAAATGATAGAACAAGTGATGAGGAAGAAAGTTGGAATTGCGAGCAAAATGCTTCCCTGGCAGAGAATAGTAAAAATGTGTGTGGTGCTATGAGGAGGGGTTTTCTTTCTTGCTGGATTTGTGTGTTGGTCATTGACAGGAGAGAAATGAGGTTATCAGACTTGGAAATGCTCTAGGAAAAGCCTCTCAGCCTGCAGTTTTATGTGCGTTAATACACCCTGATGGGTACGTGTAGAAGAATAGGTGAGAAGGTGTAAAGCTGACATTCACACACAGGCTGATAAACATAACAATTCCTGTTCCTTTACTGGGTGTAGTTCCACAGTTTATCAGTGGCATTTGTTTCAGGAACACGTATTTAACTAGCATCTGTACTGCCCTCTGATGTGTTATTTCTGAGAGGGATGCTTAAATATATGTGTGCGACTTCCACAGTGTCCCCTCAAGGATGGGCTCACCCCATGCACCAAGCCAGAGCAGCAAGGTCCTGTCTGGGTGCAGACCAGTAGCCTTGGCCTGCTGCAATTTCTGCCTGTGTGGAGCATCATAGACAGATGTTGGCTACAGCTGTGTAATCTGCAGCTGACGAGTATGAGCTGCTCTCTGCTTGTGTCTGAAACCTGGCAGAGGTCTTTCCCTTGTCTTTGCGGTGGGTCTTCTTTAATGAGATGTGGCTGACATGTTTCTTTGGGTCTATTAGTATTTTAAGACTTAAAAGATTATCCAAGATTGGATTTGTACCTTGGTTTTTTTTTTCTTTAACTGAGAAATAACTCCCTGGTTTTCTCTACGTTGTGTTTGTGCGCTGGATGTGGGGATCTCGGGGCAGAACAAGAAGTCCTGCACAGGTGGAGTGTCATGGCAGAGCCTTGATCACGTTGTCCGGTGTGGGACTGATTTCCTTCAGCTGTTTATTTGCAGCAGGGAAATGATTATGGGAACATTCTGAAGTGCGTTTGTTTAGGTATCATTCTCTGGTGTATAGAATTCTTTTCTCATCTCTCTTTTTTTTTTCTTTATGTGAAATTACATCAGATATAATTTAACATGGGGGTTTTGGCTTCAGATCTGATACATCCTCTGAGCTTCTTTTTGTACCTTCACAGAGTCTGGTTCTTCCTTCTGGGCTGGCGTTTTCTCTTCACAGCCATTTGAAGAATTGATTATTTTTTTTTTCTTATATCTGACTTTTGTAAGCTTCTGTTGTTTTGGTGTATGTAAAAAGGAACTGAAAAAAAAGTTCTTTGAAAATTTCAAAAACGACAGCAAGTTTTGTAACCACAAGAAGTGGGAGGCTCAGAGAGACAGAACTTGAGCCGTGTCTTTATGGACACGCACTTGCCTTTTGCCAAGCTTGATTTATACTGCTTCCAAAAACCCCAGTTGGGGAAAAACACCAAATGAAAGGTTCTGCATATAGAAAACACCCCATTTCTGTAGTCGCTTGTTACTTCCTAATCTCTGGACAGAGGCCCTTGGCCTGGAACATGCTGGCTGCAGCTCTGGCTGTGTGGGGTGGTGGAGTTGGGCAGCCAGCAGCCCCAACCCTGCAGCACCCCCAGGCCTCTCTCTCTCTCGTTTGCTCCGTGGGGCTCTGCAGAGCCTTGCTAACAGCCTGCGATTGCAACTCAGTCAAGGCCCTCTTCAGGGTAGCTCTGGCTTCATTAACTGAGCAAGGATTAACCATATTAAGATCCTAATTAGTTGGACTGTGTGTCTAACACCGTGCAGCATCAGTAGCAGTGGGATTGCTTTTCTGGCCGCGTGGGAGGGTATGGACGGGACGAAGGGCTTTGGCTGCATGCACTGTTTCAGCCACAGCCGGGAGCTTGGCTGTGCCACGAAAGCTTCTGTGACAGGTCCTGTCCTGCTCGCTGAGACACGGGTTGTCAGGAGCTAGCAGCACTTGGCTGCTGGCTTTGCTTGCTTAATCTCTGGTGACAGGGATGTCCAGGCAAGGTGGACGCTGGGTAATTCAGGGCCTTGAGAGATAATTTGAAACCCTCTTGTCTTCTCTCCAAAACCCAGTAGGGGGAAGTGCTTGTGTTTTGCTCGCTCAGCTGATGTGATGGATGTCTCCTCTTTCCCCAGTTCCTGTGGAGCCGTGTGTGAGACGCTGCAGCCATGTCTGACTTTGTTGAAAGTGAAGCAGAGGAGTCGGAGGAGGAGTACAACCAGGATGGGGAGGTTGTGCCCAGAGTAACCAAGAAGTTTGTAGAGGAAGATGAAGATGGTGAGTCTGCCTGTCTGTTCCAAGTCTGCTGAATTGTCTGTGTGCCTCGCTGCTCTATTTTACATTCCATGACTCTGCAGATGGAGGAATAACTGCACTATAATAGCATGGCCATCTGTAGTCGATAATCTCAGCTGTTTAAATGCTTCCCTTCCTCAAAGTGCTTAGGTGGTTTTTTATATTTGGCAATAGAAAACACACTGCTTCATCCCCGTGAGGCTTGCAGTCACACAATTTGATAGTAAACCGTAAAAGCAGAGGAATTTTCCCAGTGTGACCACTCCACCTGTTCCCTCTGCAGAGAGAGCGTGAGACCACGAGACAAGAAGTGGGGTTCTGTCATGAGCAGCCAGCTGGGTTCTGTGCCAGTAAAAGCGTTCAGTGAAAACTCTGTGTGGATAGTGTGAAGGAAGATGCTGTTTGCACAGAGCTGAGAAGGAGTCTCAGCAGATAACCAATGAGTAAAATGTCTAACACTCGCTGCTCTCCACCCCAGATGAGGAAGAGGAGGAGATGAATCTTGATGATCAAGATGAGCAGGGGAACCTGAAAGGATTCATTAATGATGATGATGATGAGGAAGAGGAGGAAGAAGCTAGTGACTCTGGAGACTCTGAGGACGATGTTGGTCACAAAAAGAGAAAGCGCAGTAAGTTTTAAGATGATTGTTCATAGCAGGCCACAGCATAATGCTCTCACACTGCCCTGCCAGAGAGCAGAGCTCTCCCTCTGCCCTGGGCCTCTGCATGGGCTGGGGAAGCTATACCCTTCTCACTGGTTGATCCATTCCCAGATTAGTAAAGGGAGAGTGTAACTCATTTCTGCTTTCTTCTGTTAGCTTTTGATGACCGCCTGGAGGATGATGATTTTGACCTCATTGAAGAGAACTTGGGCGTTAAAGTCAAAAGAGTGAGTTGTGTTCCCATGCTGTTGTTAATGGTGTGGTGTATCTTAGCACGAAGGAGGGTGGGCTCCTGCCTGGAGTGAGCAAGTGGTTTCTCTGCTCCTCACCTCTTGGAAAGGCAGAGCCTAATCTTGTGCTTGAAGGAAGCAGGATCTCTCCCTGCCCAGGCAACTTGTTTCCTAGTTTGCAGAACACTTTCTTCTGGTTCCTAAAGTCTGCTGTACTCCTCCCTTCCCACCTCTGCAAGACAGTCTGAGAGGAGCCCATCTTCCAATAACTTTCTGCTGCATGGCACTAACCTCAAAGTCAGCGCAGGTTGTTATGGGCTCTAAAGCTCCTTCCGTAATGCTCACTAGAGGCCCATCAAGCCAGGCTAAGACTGACAGCATGGAAGCAACACAGGCCTGGGTGCAGCACAGTCCTCAGCAGGCAGTTACGTTGTGTACTCACTGGGCCCCGTGAACACCTGCAGCACAGATCCCGTGGGGGTGGCTCTTCTCCCTGTGTGCTCCCTCGCAGGTGCCTGCAGAGGAAGCGCAGTTCTGGCCTGGCAAAGACCACGCTGAGCTTGAGTGTCTGTGCCAGGAATTATGTGCGCTAACAAGCCTGTTTGCTTGCAGCAAAAATTCAGGCGTGTGCGAAAAATGTCTGATGATGAGGATGACGAGGAGGAAGACTATGGAAAGGAAGAACATGAGAAGGAAGCCATTGCTGAAGAAATCTTTCAGGATGGAGAAGGCGAGGAAGGAGGGGAAGCTGTTGAAGCTCCTGTTGCTCCACCAGAAGAGGAAGAGGAGGAGGAGGAAGATGAATCTGGTGAGTATGGATGGTCAGTTACATCCAAGGTTTGTCCTAGGATTAAAGCACAGGAACCAAGTTAAGACTTTCTCCGAGCTAGAAGTAACCAAAGGCTGTAACCGCCCTGTCGTGGTAAAGCTCTTGCTGGTCTGATTAGTCCAGTCTTTAGATTTAGATGTTTCTGGGTGGCAGGTTTAGTTTGTCTGTCTAAACCGCTTTGTCCAGAAGCACATTATGTGTGCTGAGGTGTTGAACCGTCTTATCTAAGCTGCCTCCAAAATGGAAATGCTTCAAAGGAAGGAAGTCAAGGCACTTCTCAGTACGTAATAGCACAGTGCATCCCTGCCCTGCTTCTCCCCTTCAGCATCAGCCCATCACCACTGCTGGTACCATACTGAAAGAGTTTCAGGAATTCTTTGTCTACTGTCCAAAGCAGCAAGGCCTTTTCTGACTGCATTTTCAGTGGACTGAACTGCAGATAGTTGCCAGATGGCTTTGCCTGTGTTTGGAAGTTCGTTCTAGCTTGTTATTGTGGTTCAGACTCCTGGAATGTCTGAGGTTGGTGTGGGAGATGCTGTGGGTAGCTGGGCAGACTGACAGCCAGCGGCAGCCCAGGTCTGTGGTGGAGGCTCATAGCTGCACTGGCTGAGCTGAGCTTTGTCAGAGGTACCAGTTGAATATGGAAATGTACTGACCAGTAAATTACTTCTTGATGTCCAGACATTGATGACTTCATTGTGGATGACGATGGACAACCTCTGAAGAAGCCAAAATGGCGAAAGAAGCTCCCTGGATACACAGATGCGTAAGTATTGATTGGAAATTGGCCTGGAGCCTCAAAAACAGTCCTCAGCTTACTTGATTCTTGCAACTGCAGAGTGATTCAGCTTGTGGTTGGATACCGCTGGTCTCTTTCCCCAAAGGAACCTGGTAAATTTAAACATGGGACTTTAACTCTGTGATTTCTTAAATGTCTGACTCCTTCCTTTCTCCCCTGGGTTTTTAACAGGGATACCAAAACCAGTCCCTTAAGAGAAGTATTTGCATGTAAAGCTCAGACTTATGTACCTATCTGTGATTTTTTAGCCTAGATGCAAAAGTAAAGCTTAGACTTAGGTTCTCTGGCCTCCTCTGTGTGGCTAGAAAAATGTTCTGTGAACTGCATCATGGGGCTGAACAATAGTTTTTGCCTTCCAGTGCTTTACAGGAAGCTCAGGAAATCTTTGGTGTGGACTTTGACTATGATGAGTTTGAGAAGTACAACGAGTACGATGAGGAGATGGAGGAGGAATACGAGTATGAGGATGAAGAAGCCGAAGGGGAGACCCGTGTACGACCCAAAAAAACTGCCAAAAAGCGTGTCAGTCGCCGTAGCATCTTTGAGATGTACGAGCCCAGTGAGCTGGAGAGCAGTCACCTAACAGACCAGGACAATGAGATCCGCATGACAGACATGCCCGAGAGGTTCCAGGTGAGGGAAGAGGGGCAGGTATGTAGGCAGAAATCATTTCAGCTCCCACCGAGCACAGCAGGCCTGGGACCTGCAGGCCAGCTTTCTCAACTGGCTGCTGGCTGGATTTTGGCATATGTTTTTTTTTTCCCCTCTTTGAAGATCCCATCTGGCAAATGTATAGGTTAAAACTCCACATTCGAGCACAGCGGTGGCATTGTGAACTGCTCTGGCTGTGCAAGCCCGGTTTTAGCACGGGTCTAGTTTCTCTTTTGGCCACTGGGTGCCAGTGTTGCACTCCTGGGAGTGGTGCAGGGCTTGTGCTCTACTGAGATGTCCTTTATGCTAAATGCTGTTGGTAATCCCATCAGTTGTATCTCTGGATAGCAAGAGCGAAGCTGCAGTGCTGGAGAAGGTTTGCTAGGGCTTTCTAGCCTACCTGTGTGCCAGCCAACATGTAACTGTTCTGTACAAGGTGTTTCTGTGACGCACTTTGATCCGAGCGATTGGGATTTACACCACTCTCACTGTGGAGTCCTGTTTGTGCAGCTAGGAATCATTCTGATATCTCATATTTTGGTCCTGATTTTGCCCTGTAATCAGGTTTTCTCTGAACAGTCCATGCTCTTTTATCTCCCTTAAGTGTATGTTAATGTAATTCTGTGCAGAGGCTTGTTACCCTCCTTTGTAAAATGGGAAGTCTGAAGCTGCCAGCTTTTCAGAAGGACCTTTTTTCCCATGCCAGTGTGCACAACACAAGGGAACGCTGTGTGTAATGTCTTCTGGCCATACATGGCCTGTTCAGACATTCTGTTGTCTTCACGGATGTCAGTGATGATTAGAGCAGGCCTTCTGAGAGAGAATTGTCTGGGGCTAAATGCTCAGAGAGGGTTTGGAGCTGCTTTATGTTCTGTTATTCTATGGCTGTAGCAAGAAAAGTGATAACAAGCCTAGAACAGGCACAGATAGATGGGAACAGAGGATGTAGCTGCAGAGGGTTTGGGAGGCTGGTAGAAAGTGGGGGTACCCTGACTTGATCATCATGGAAGATGTCACACCATTGCAGGCCTTTCCACCAACCTTTGACGGAATTGTTAGCTGCCTTTACCTTGGTGTAAAGCTGGTGCAGGTTTCCTGTGTGCTCAGAGAATGCAGACATTGAAGTGCTATCCTCAGCAAAGGCCTGTGGGTGTGGGAGGTACTGAGACCCCATAAGCAACCTGCAGCTCAAAACAATAATTTCTAGGCTTCTTGAAGACGTGGTGGCGCAAGCCCTGGTCTTGCACATGCCTCTGCTCATCCTCTTGTCTTTTCACAGTTGCGGTCCATCCCGGTGAAGAGCGCTGAAGATGATGAGCTGGAGGAAGAAGCTGACTGGATTTACAGGAACGCATTTGCGACACCCACCATCTCTTTGCAGGTAAAGGACTATGCCTGGGACTTCTGTCCTAAGAGGGCTTGAAGGTGCTGCAGATTTCCAGCCAGGAGACATTGTTCTAGGAGTCTGCTCAGAGGAATGTGTTGCCCAATATACCTTTCTTTCTGGTTTTCTGATTTTTGACCAGGTCATTTAACATACACGTCTTCATTTTTGAATCCATAAAACAGGGCAAAAAGGAACACCAGAGAAGCTGCAAGAATAATTGTCAAGAATGATTGAAAGATCTCTAAGCCACTGTGCACTCAAGGCTAAACTAGTATTAGCCATGATTTGCTTTTAATTGTCACTTATCATAGCCAGGTGCTGCTTCTCCATTTTCCTTTAAGCCAGTCAGGGCTAGGATGCTTTTCTGTGGTCTAAAATCAGAGTGTGTACCTAAGCCTGCGTCCCAGCTAACAAACTGATCACCGTTCTCCAGCTTTAGCCTGGGCTGGTCTTTTAGGGGGTCAGCTCAGGAGCACAACACTGTGTTTCTCCTTTTTAGGAAAGTTCTGACTACCTCGACCGTGGACAAGCCAGCAGCAGCTTCAGCCGCAAGGGACCTAGCACCATCCAGAAGATTAAAGAAGCCCTGAATTTCATGAGAAATCAACATTTTGAGGTAATTCACAACTCGGATTCATTGCCAAGTATAAGGTGTGAGTTGCTGTCTCCTTATCCAGGATTAGCAGAGGGGCTGCTTGGAAGCATTTAGAGCTGCAAGCTAGAAGGGGCTGAGATCCCATACCTGGGTGCCTCTCCTGTGACAAAATGATGCTTCTTTGGAAAGTGCAGCTCATCTCACATGAGCTGTGGCAATGCAGATTTTTAAGGCCTGTTTGATGGGGCTGCTATCGTTGTTTTTCCCTGATGCTGGACAAATGGATGCCAAATGAGATGGAGGAATTTCAGAGTATCCTGAGCCTTGCTTGGTCCATTCAATCTATTCTCTGAGGTGTTGCCTGATGTTGCAGAAGCTCTTTGGTCTACGTGATGTATTCTTTGGTGGAGTGGTCTCAAGAGCCAGGGTGTGGCTTGGTACATCTGCCGCACTGCTGCCCCATTAGCTTGTTCTCCCACACAGAACAGAAGCATTCTCTGGACTCCTGGCTGCCAGGAACAGCCCGGTCTCCTGCTTAGTGGTGATGAGTCTTATTTCTGACCCAGGTCCCATTCATCGCCTTCTACAGAAAGGAGTATGTGGAGCCGGAGCTGCACATCAACGACCTGTGGAGGGTCTGGCAGTGGGATGAGAAGGTGAGGAGTGTGTTCACGGCTTGTCGTCCCACCAAAATTTAGCATGTCTTCTCACCTAGCCTGGTACTTTCAGCAGATTTTGTTTTGGCCATGGAAACCTTGTGTGCTTTTTTTATCCATGCTTTTTTTGCATGTTTGCTATCATGTGGTGATAAAGGGTTATCTGACAAAAGAGGATTCAAAACAGTCCTTCCCCTTTACCGAGTTTTTGTGTAGTGACCTTTCCTGCAAGGAGTGCAGATTTCTACTATCAGGTAGATCCAAGCTTTTATTTATTTTTTTTCCTGTTAATATAATCCATCTCTGAGATGAGACATGCCATGTGTGTTACATCTGGGCTTAGCTGTGGATGAAGACTTTGATGATTATTTTTATATGACAAATATCCCAAGGTCCTGGGAGCCCCTGTTTGGGAAGGGAGGAGACAGATGTAACACACAGCTATGGTGCATTTCACTGGAAATCTTTGTTCTCTTATTAGTGGACCCAGCTGAAGATCCGCAAGCAGAACCTGACACGTCTGTTTGAGAAGATGCAGGCCTATCAGTACGAACAAATCTCTGCTGACCCAGACAAGCCCTTGGCAGATGGAATAAGGGCCCTGGATACTACTGACATGGAGAGGTACGGTGCCGTGACTTTCTCATATTCATTCCAAAACGACTTAAAATGTGCATTAACTTGCACAAACAGCACAGGCTCTTTGGCCACTGCAGTGCGTTGACTTTAGCCTCCCCACAAAACCAGTAATGAGAAATATTTAAAACTGTTTTGGAAGATGAGCCCAAGCGCTCCTTCTGCCTGACCTGTACCAGAGCAGGTTCCTTGAGTGCTCTGACCACGGCTTAACTGCAAGCAGGGTGTAACGTGCTGGCTTTGCATGCCGTAGGCTGAAGGACGTGCAGTCCATGGACGAGCTGAAGGACGTGTATAATCACTTCCTGCTGTACTATGGGCGAGACATCCCCAAGATGCAGAATGCTGCCAAGGCTGCTCGAAAGAAGCAAAAGCGTATCCGAGAGGATGGTGAAGAGGAGGAAGGTTTGTCCCCAGATTTAATTGTGGGCTGGTTGAAGATCCTGGTTCAAAAGAATAGTAAGAAAGTCTGTTGAAAAGCCCATGTGTTTGCACAGAGCATCTCTGCTCTTCACTTCTATCTCAAGTCAGTCCCAGGTCTTCCAGGTAACTCTGAAAATTTTTAAAGCTTGCCACAGAAGGTGCTGCTTTCTGATGGACTGAATACCACCCCTCGTGGCAGGGGCCAAAGCAAGGATCAGCCACCTTGATGTATTTTTTTAATGTGCAACCCAGAGATACTGCTATTAAAACTGCAAAAGAGGGAAATAGACAGCGTTTTCAGGGTGTTTTTCTAACCCTGAATAATTTTAAGGCTACTGTGACCTTTGAGATGCATTTGTGAAGTTTAGGGACTCTGTTGCACACTGTAGGTTGTGTTTAATCCCTTGCTGTGCTTCTGACACACTGCAGCTGTCTGGATGCCTCTGTAAAGAGGCCTTGCTAAACATATCCTTCCCATAGGTGAAGGGGAGGACGCAGAAGATGATGAGCAGAAAGGGCCTGAGCTGAAGCAGGCTTCCCGTCGGGATATGTACACCATCTGTCAGACAGCTGGGCTGGGTAAGGGCTGTGCTCTGTCATGCTGAGCTTGCCGTGGCCTAGATGCATGCTGTTCTGAGTGGTGGGGCTTACCTGTAGAGAGAGGACTGATAGTTTTCCCCAGTATAATCTACAGTACCCTTGTCCTCATCATTTTTGTGTTTTTGTTGTTGGTTGGGTTTTTTTTTACCAGATGGCCTAGCTAAGAAGTTTGGTCTGACACCTGAGCAGTTTGGAGAGAATCTCCGAGACAGTTACCAGCGTCACGAGACAGAGCAGTTCCCTGCAGAGCCCCTGGAGCTAGCCAAGGATTATGTGTGTAGGTCAGTGGCGGGGGATCTTCATGGAAGTCCTGGAGATGTGACACAAAGGAGGGGATCTGGGGCCATTCTCAAGTCCTAAGCCTGTGTGTTGCCTTTTTGCTTTTAGTCAGTTCTCAAGCCCTGAAGCTGTGCTGGAAGGAGCCCGGTACATGGTGGCTTTGCAGATAGCCAGGGAGCCTTTGGTCAGGCAGGTTCTGAGACAGACTTTCCAAGAAAGAGCTAAAATCAACATTTCACCAACCAAAAAGGGGAAGAAGGTAAGGAAGGGAGGTCTGACTCTGTGGGTCAGTTCAGGGAAGGATCTAAATAACATACAAATGGTCATTTTTGCATCTGAAGACTTCTCCCATGTCAGTGGCAACTCTGAATAAATCTCAGAGCAGCATGTGAGCTGGACTGTTGCAGAGGCCAGCTCAGCAGCATGCTGCATTTTTAGTCTTGGCATTTCATCAGACCCGATTCTTGCTGTTGAGATGTTGCCTTCAATTAGTGGAGCAGTCTCTGTTTCTCTGGGACTGGGAACAAATTCCACTGTGTCCTGCTGGGGAAGGAAATGCAGACTGGCAGGCATAGGGGTGAGGGGATATTGAATAAAAACCATTGTCTGCTACTGTATACAGAAGGGTCTTTCTTCATGAATGCCCTACATGCATGCTGATTGTCTCTCCTCTCTCCTAGGATATTGATGAAGCCCACTATTCCTATTCCTTTAAATACTTGAAAAACAAGCCTGTGAAGGAGCTGCGAGATGACCAGTTCCTAAAAATGAGCCTGGCAGAGGAAGAGGGACTGCTCACTATAGATATCAGCATTGACATGAAAGGAGTGGAGGGGTGAGTCCTCACTGACTGTGCCACCCATGCTTTGGCAAACCTCATTCATCCAGTGCTGCCGTGCTGTTAGAGCTCCTCTCTATCCCAAACTCCTCCTGGAAGTCATGGTCTGGTGGTTTCCTGCACCTTAAAGTCAAGCAGCCTCTCAAGGTCTTGCTTTTTTCTTCATCTTAGTGAAAACTTTAGCAGACAGATGTCTTATTCATTTGAAGGCAAACTCTAAAGCCTTTAGGATTTTTGTGAAAGATGATGCTTGTTTCCCAGCCACCCTCATGGTGTTTTCCTTGGTTCCTTCCCTGCACATCTAAGTAGCCACCTGTGATATGGGTGTGCTAGAGTGGCTGTGGGCTGCCCGGTGTTGCACTGATCAGCCCTCTTTGTGCTGCCAGCACAGCGTTCAGCTGCCATCTGTCTGGCAGCATAGCTTCTGCAGCTAAAGGGGTGTTTGATGGGAGGATTGGCTCTTCCCTAAATTTTCCAGGCAGCTCCCTGAATTTGAGGTGCTGCTATCACATCCCTGTGCAGGAATCTGCCAGTGGTGGTGTCAGTGCAGGCGTTTGGAGCCCTTCTGTATCTCCTCCTCTCGTTTCTTGCAGTTACGGTAGTGACCAGACATACTTTGAGGAAATCAAACAGTTCTACTATCGGGATGAGTTCAGCCACCAGGTGCAAGAGTGGAATCGGCAGCGGACGATGGCCATCGAGCGATCTCTCAACCAGTTCCTCTATGTGCAGATGGCTAAAGAGTTGAAGAACAAGCTGTTGGTGGAGGCCAAGGAGTATGTCCTCAAGGTGAGATGGGGGACGGGTGGGTTTGAGTCAGAGCTGGGGTTACAAATGCTAACAGTCCTGCAGCGTGCTGAGGACGGCTGCTGACAGGCCATATACACGTGCTTGGGGAGGAGGAGGAGGCAGGCAGGGGCCTGAATCTGGTTCTTTCCCAAGAGTGGAGAGAAAAGCAGGTATCTCAGTGGGAGGGAAGATGGGCTCCATGGTACTGGAGAGCTGGTCCCAATCCTGGTGGAATATACGGTCTTGTTGCCTTGAGCAGTCCATGACCTGTCTGGAGGAGGGCTGTGCCAAAGTACCTGCAAGTGGATTTTTCTCACTCCTCTCTCCCCTTCTCTGTTCTACCAGGCTTGCAGCCGGAAACTGTACAACTGGCTGAAAGTAGCTTCATACCGTCCTGATCAGCAAGTGGAGGAGGATGATGATTTCATGGATGAAAACCAAGGAAAGGGGATTCGGGTGCTAGGCATTGCGTTTTCCTCAGCCAGGTAGGAGGAAAGGAATTGCTTCTGGATCCATGCACAGCTTTAGCAGTCCTCCATGTCTGAGTGATCTCTGTTTTGCAGGGACCACCCTGTGTTTTGTGCCCTTGTTAATGGAGAAGGTGAAGTTACAGACTTCCTCCGATTGCCTCATTTCACAAAGAGGAGGAACGCCTGGCGTGAGGAAGAGCGGGAGAAGAAGGTGAGCCTTAGTGCAGGGATTGTCGAGATGAATGTCTGCACATTTGGTTTTGGGACTGTGCGATCCACTGTGGGCTGGAGAGGAATAGTCAGTCTGGAGACAACTCAGGTCTTGTCACTCTGGCACTCAAGAACACTGCCTTTTTGCCACCCTGTAATTATTCTGGCAGAACAGCTGCTTCCAGTTAGGTTCCAATTCATCTCTTCTGTGCCTCTTAGAGCGAGTGGCAGGGCCTTGACTTTCTTGACTTCTGCTGGTTGGGGATTTGTGAGCTGCTCTGGTCACAGCTACAGAATTTCTCCCCTTTCCCTGATCACATTATAATAGTTGAGAGACTGTGGGACATACTGGAGCTTGGGGCAAGCTTTTGACTTCCATTCCCTACTTGCACAGATTTCCTGTAACACTAGAGCATGATGCCATCAGTCTTTTCTCTGCAGAGCTTTCCTGTTTGTCCTTACAGTGTGTCAGGAGCTGCAAGGCCAGCCTGCGGAAAAGCCATGTTCATGTCAGGGTGGCAGATCAGGGTGGCAGTGGGGGAGGATTTGCCCTGTGAAATGGGAACCCAGTACTGGTAGCTAGCTCAGTACAGAAACCCTCTAGCTTTTCTGCTCTGACCTGTCTCATTTTCCTTTCCAGGCCCAGGATATTGAAACCTTGAAAAAATTCCTCCTGAACAAGAAGCCTCATGTGGTGACAATTGCAGGCGAGAACAGGTCAGTCTTTGTGTTCCTTCTACTTCCCAGTCTCTTCGCAGTCCTTTCCTCATGCCTGTCCACATTTCACTGTTTCTGTCCGTAGCTTGAGGTGACCTGTTGGGGTTCTCTCCCTAAGTGGTTCCAGGACCCAGCTTTGTGCTCTCCCCTCAATCCCCTTGGCCGTCTCTCCCTAGGGATGCTCAGATGCTGATGGAGGATGTAAAGAGAATTGTTCATGAGCTGGATCAAGGGCAGCAGCTGTCCTCTATTGGAGTGGAGCTGGTGGACAATGAACTGGCCATTCTCTACATGAACAGCAAGAAGTCTGAGGTGAGCCTTCTAAGCTATCCCTTAGTCTTTTGCTCATTCATGCTGTCTCATTCTCCATTTGTTGTGCTGGCCCTGGCTTGTCATCCACTGCCTCATGTGATCCATTTAGACAGTGACGTACTGGTCTTTGGATCAAGGCAAAACCTCTTATTTAGGCTTCCCTGAAGAGATCAGCACCAGCAGATGTACAAAGTAGATACTGATGTAGTCTGAAGTGAATCTTGCTCAGCTGGGTGAATGAGGTTGTTTCATTCCTTGTTGCAGCAGAGCTCCTGGGAGCCATTGACCTCAGCTTTCTTTCCCCTGAGCACCAAATGCTTCCCTTGTTCCAATCCCTGTCTGATGTGTCTTTGCTACTTGTCCTACGACGTGTGAAAACACCGTTAGGGTTTTCCCTGATTCTCTGGCCTCTTGCAGAATGAGTTCCGGGATTACCCACCTCTGCTGCGTCAAGCCGTCTCCCTTGCTCGTCGCATTCAGGACCCCCTCATAGAGTTTGCCCAGGTCTGCAGCTCCGATGAGGATATTCTCTGCCTGAAACTCCATCCTCTGCAGGTAACTTTTCTTTGTGAGATCCTTGGGCAAGGAAGATCCTTCTCTGCAAGAGAAAGTGGCCTGGGGGGTCTGGGACAGTTTGCTGTCTAGGAAAAGTATTCCAAGATGAACTGGTGCAAGTTCTGCCTGATCTGTGCCATATTCAGGGTAGATGGCGCCTTTTTTTTACCTCCTTTAGCTCATCTGCCTCCTTGCTTTTAGGCTGTTCTCAGGGGTAACTGTGAAGTGCAGTACAGCTCCTGAGAGCCAGTGTGTTGCGTTTGGCTCAGCTCGCTTATAGCAAAGTGTTGCAAGCATCTCTGTGCGAGGCCGACACCTCTCCTTTCTTTCAGGAACATGTGGTGAAGGAGGAACTGCTGAATGCCCTCTACTGCGAATTCATAAACCGTGTGAATGAGGTGGGAGTGGATGTCAATCGGGCGATTGCTCACCCTCACAGCCAGGCTTTGCTGCAGTATGTGTGTGGCCTGGGACCACGCAAAGGCACTCATCTGCTAAAGGTAAGGAGGCTTCTGTCTCTGCCTACAAAAACAATGCACTGGCAATAATGTGCGAGTTGGCCTGACGGCAGTGCTGTCAGGAGATGAGTCAGGGTCCCATGTGCCAGATGCAGCTGACAGCTCCGTTGACACGTGTTTTAGTATGTGTTATCTCCCTGCGCCTAACCCCGAGGCTGTGCATGGACTCACGTCCTTGATAAACCCAAGTGGCTCAGCAGATCTGTCAATCCTAGCTAGCTCCTGAACCCTCAGGAACAGATGCACTCTTACAATATCAAGACGCCCCCATACTGTAGAAAACACAAGGCAAAAAGCCAACGCTTTTCCTGAGAGTTGGAGCTATTCCATGTGAAGTCATCTTCTTTCATACAACGTTGAGACACAAGCAGGGGGCAACAATTTATGGATTGTGATGGGCTTGATTGTCAGATGCTTTGAACGCTGCTGCGTCCAGTGTGAGTCCTCTGCTTTTCCTGGAGAACCCTTGTGTTTGAGTGGCAAGGTTTATGCTGTTACCTCTCTCTCCAGATCTTAAAACAAAACAACACACGTCTGGAGAACAGGACCCAGCTGGTTACGATGTGTCACATGGGACCCAAGGTGTTTATCAACTGCGCTGGCTTCATCAAAATTGACACAGCGTCGCTGGGCGACAGGTGGGTATTGGGCTGCATTCCGTGTCGTACAGGGTGTGGAGTTAGCACGAGCAACAGGCTGAAGCAGTCTTGTTCCGTGGAGTCCATGTTCCCAGGAGTTTCTGTGTGGCCCCTCTGATCACTGGCCAAGTTCAGCTATTACTGGTTATTAATCTCATTCTTAAGGGCAGCTAAACTTGTACAGCAATATGAGCTGCAGAACATTAATTATATAGCTTACTATGGTTTGAAAGACTCTTTGTGGTCAAGAGGAACTACACTGAAAACAGTTGTTCCCTAACATAGTCATCATGCATGACCGTCAGTAACCCATGTGCACTTTTGCTTAGTTTCTGCCTTGTCCTACCATCAGTATTTTATTTTTCTCAAGTTTCAAACTTGAGGCATAACTTGTCAATTTAGCTTCCTCTTAAACTAGTAGCAACACTTTGTAGAGCATCAGGTTACTGGTAACTAAATGAGATGTGTTTGGAGGACAGCAGTAACCTAGTTTCTAAATCTCTGCCTTTTGCACGGAAGGGTCACTTGTTGGAGACGTGCTTTCTCTGGGGCTGGCACAGTGTCCTTTTTGCCTTTGAAAAGTAGTCTGAGAAAGGACACCTGGCTGGATCCTTACGCTGAGTGATCCAATCCTGCTAGGTCCCTGATTCTTGCAGGATACAAGTCCCAGAGATGCAGGGGGCAAAGTGTAGCCTCATCCAAACAGCTTGATGCAGATGGCTACACTGCCAGTTGGCAACACTTAAATTGTTTGAGGAGAGAAACTGTAGAAAGCTGTGTGCTCATAGAGCAGCTGTAGTACACAGAGTGATCCAATCTACCTAGCATCCAAAATGCCTGGCTGTTTCTTTGCAGCGCAGGAGCTGCAGACTGGAATTTGTCATGTCTTGCCTTGCCTCCTGTTGATAGAGCAATGAAGAATTCATTGTGTCCTTTTTAGAGGAGTTTGTTCCACGGAGAGCAGCGGTGGCAAAGCAGCCACGCAGCCAATCGCGTGCGTTAGTATTGAGCTGAAGGAGGAGACGCTGGAACCTTGCAGAGTCCTTATCTGAATGTTGCTTTGGTTTTATTTCAGTACTGATTCCTACATCGAAGTCCTAGATGGGTCTAGGGTCCATCCTGAAACCTATGAATGGGCAAGAAAAATGGCAGTGGATGCCTTAGAATACGATGAGTCGGCAGAGGACGCTAATCCCGCAGGAGCTCTAGAGGAGATCTTGGAAAACCCCGAGCGTCTGAAAGACCTGGATCTCGATGCCTTTGCTGAAGAACTGGAAAGACAGGTGGAGTGGGCGTTCCTGGTGCTGAGAAACAGGGGGGTAGCTCTACTGCCCATCTCAGTTTCTTATGTTTTATAGCTGGTGACCCTTATCCTTTTTAGGAGCTGAGCGTTGAGCTGTTGCCGTTGTAAAATGTATAAACAGCCGTGATGAGTATTCAGTGTCTGACAATGGCATGTAGTAAAAGCTTACAGGAAGTACATTTGGGGCAGAGGGGAAAGGAGGCAGGAGACAGTGATTAGACTGTTTAAGCTGTTTTCCCTGAAATTATCTTTACTTTTTTCTGAATGTATTAGTACTTTTGACCTCAACATCCTGTGACTGAGCTCCACGGTTTGACGGTACCCTGCGCATTCCTCTTTTTAACATTTGCTGTTTGATAAGTTCCTTGAGTTCTTTCCTAACATATACTGGATTCCCTACCCACCTCCTTCCTGCTGCTCATGGCTTTTTAACCTTTGAATGCCACACAGGGCTACGGTGACAAGCATATCACTTTATATGACATTCGAGCTGAACTAAGCTGCAGGTACAAGGACCTGAGAACCCCATACCGTTCTCCAAACACAGAAGAGGTCTTCAATATGCTGACCAAAGAAACTCCAGAGACTTTTTATATAGGTACATCCCTGTTTTCTGTCATCCTAAGTTTACTTAGGATGTGTAAAGGCGCGGGGCAGAGGTGAGCATGATGTTGGGACGGTGCTATGGTTGCATGTATGTGAAGCAGCTTTTCAAGTACCTAGGTAGTCTCCTAACACTTTCATGCACGACTACCTTAGATCGAGGGAACTGCCCAGCCCTGTAGTTGGCTTTCAGTTTTTCATTCTTTCCTTCTCCTCTCCCATCACACCACAGGTAAAATGGTCATCTGCAACGTGACTGGGATAGCCCACAGGCGGCCACAAGGAGAAAGCTACGACCAGGCAATACGGAACGATGAAACTGGCCTTTGGCAGTGTCCTTTCTGTCAGCAGGATAACTTTCCAGAGCTCAGCGAGGTGGGGCTGCTTCTCCTAATGGGCCTGCTTTTGTCAGGAGTCTGCTGTCGGCAGGCTTCGGCATTTTGTAAGGTTCTTGGGAGATAAGGTATCGGAGCCAAGACTGTGTCTGCAGTGCCCCAGGATCCCAACCTGAATGTGGCCTTTGGCTGCAAATATAATCTGTTCCACTTTTGACTAATTGCCTCAGTATAGATTTGACAGGTCCTTTATGGCTACGTTATGGATTTTGGTGAACTGGGCTAGGAGTGGAATAGACCTGGGGCTAAGCTGACCAGTTCTTCACAGATACATAAAGCGGGCTTGTTTGTGGTCTAGAATTGTGTTTTACACAGAGAAACTGCCCACAACACTGAGAACAGAAGGTTGTTCTGCCACCTTCTCAGTTTTAAGAACATATCTGGACTCCCTGCTGCTTAATGCAGCTGTACTGTAGGTCTCTTCTAAACACTGCTGAATTCCAGCCTTGGTAATCCGTGACTTTAAAACCCTGTAGTGTTCATTAGAAACCAGCCCTAGCTGCGGGCTTGTGTTCAGGGTCTAAAAATGTTCCGACCTTCCTGGTTGCAAAGCCCCATAAGCTAAGCAGAACCAAAGTAGGAAGATTGCATTACTGGGTAACATTCATTGAAGTCCTCTGTCCCCTGCCCTTCCACATGTCTCTGCTGGCTGCACCAGTTTGCTGACACAGCTTTTAGACTTCTTTGAGTGTGAGCTGCCAGGGCTATTTTGTTTCTATGCTGAATGACTTTTACTTTTGCCTTGTTCAAGGTTTGGAACCACTTTGACAGCGGTTCCTGCCCAGGTCAGGCCATTGGAGTGAAGACACGTCTGGATAATGGCGTCGCTGGCTTCGTCCCAACAAAATTTCTCAGCGATAAGGTGGTCAAGCGGCCAGAAGAAAGGGTGAAGGTATGAAAGCAGTGGATTTTCACATATCCAGCAAGAGCTGAAGAGCCTGGAGTCAATACCAGATTCAGTTTGGTTAATAACACTGTTCCCTAAATGACTTTTCGAACCTTATTTTCATTTAAGGACTTTAAATCAGCAGCAGGTTCAGATTCTGGTTAGTGTCCTTCTCCCACGGTGCAAATCTCTCCTGGCAGCTGGTGAGAACCATGTTAATCAGTTAACATGTTGCACTGTGGGAGGATTTATTATAGTCTGGCTAAAGTCTGGGTTTAGGAGACCAGAAGGCATTCTAATGCAGAGCTGCCCTTTGTTTCTGGCTTTCTAAAGAGTTCACAGAACTGCTGTTAGATATGCAAGGGTCACTTCTTTCCTTCTCTCATAGCTTTTTCTTCTGTCTCAATTCATTTGTGGAGGTCATCAGAGTTACTGGTCTTGCTCAGGACAGGGATTGGGGTTCTGAAAGAAACAATCATGTATTTTTATCACATGATAAAATAGAGATTTAACATTTTTGCTGTGTTTTGGAGTCCCCCTGAAGGCTAGCCCATGCAGGTGATGGATAATCCTGTAAGCTCAGAGGTCTCTTAGCATTTCTTTAAAGAGTCATTAACTTCAGCACGGTTAACTGGATTAAGACATTGCAGTTTTTGTGGTGGTCTGTTTCCCATTTTATTAGAGCAGTCCTTTGCGTGTTTTCTGCTCTGTTTCTGAACAGACTTAACTGCTTTCTTACACATCTTGAAATCCAGTTTTGCTGCTCCCATTGTTAAAGATATGTAAAATAGTAAACTTAATTGTCCTCAGCCTCCAGACATGCAGTTTGCTGTGTGGTATGGGGCATAGGTAGTAGACATGCTGGAGAACTGCCCCTTTTTCCTTTTAATCTCTTTCGATTCTAGTCATCTTGGGGATCAGTTGATTTTCGGTTCGTATGGAAGGATCACTTTTAAAGGTTGTATCAGTAGGTGAGGTAATTTGTACCTCCTCATTGGCAGAGTGACCCCACGCAGATTCCTCTGTAGCGCAGGGAGGCTGATGTATCAGCCAAACCTGCTGATCAGCTTTGCCTGCCCCTCTCCTGTAGGTGGGAATGACCGTTCACTGCAGGATTATGAAAATAGACATTGAGAAGTTCAGTGCAGACCTGACCTGCAGGACCTCAGACCTGATGGATAAGAACAATGAGTGGAAACTGCCCAAAGACACCTACTATGACTTTGACTCTGAGGCAGCAGATCACAAACAGGAGGAAGACCTGAAAAGAAAGCAGCAGCGGACAAGTGAGTCTCAATTTTTCTCTCCCTCCTAACGCCAGCCTTCCCAGGGTGCTTCAGGAGAATAAGCACAGTTAGATATATAGTTGCCATAAAGCAGTTCCTCTTGGAAGCCTAAACGCTGCGCTTTGTCCCCTAGCGTACATCAAGAGAGTAATTGCTCACCCATCATTCCACAACATTAGCTTCAAGCAAGCAGAGAAGATGATGGAGACCATGGACCAAGGGGATGTGATTATTCGGCCAAGTAGCAAAGGGGAAAACCACCTGACTGTCACCTGGAAGGTGAACGATGGCATTTACCAGCACGTGGATGTCCGAGAAGAGGGCAAGGAGAATGCCTTCAGCCTGGGCTCCACGCTTTGGATTAACACAGAGGTAAGAGCCCTGCAGAGCGTGCCTGGAAGGCAGTTGGTGGGGAAGGAGAAGCACCTATTTGGCAGGGACAGGTTGGCACAGCCTTTCTGTCCTTGCAGTTGCTTTCAGGCTGTTGGAGAGTAACTTCCATTGCAGTTCTCCAGATTCTTAGACAATACTCAGCTTGCTTTTGTTTTTTTCTCAAAGCATCCAGCCTTGCTGTGCAGAATGTATGACTGAGAGCTATATACTAGGATAAGAGTTCCTCATGATGCACCCTAAACACCTCTTTAAATGTGTCTGTTCAAAGGAGTTTGAAGACCTGGATGAAATTGTTGCTCGCTATGTCCAGCCAATGGCTTCTTTTGCCAGAGACCTGTTGAATCACAAATACTACCAGGACTGCAACAGTGGAGACAAGAAGGTGAGCCTGTCCCAGGCTGTGGTAGCTTGTGTGGGAGGTAAAGGAGCATAGTATAAGTTTCTTTTGTCTCAGGATAGGTTTTAAACTCTTTGAGTCTGGCATGAGCTGCTGCTGGACTGAGCTCTCTGATTTTCCTCTTGTTTCTTGGGCTTTGCCAGTCACTTCCCAGCTGTAGGTCTCAGGGGATTCTGTCTCGGAGCAGTGGAGTTAGGACATGGGAGTGTGGTGTGTTACAGTGGTGTGCCAGAGCAGCAGAGGGTTGCCCTGCCAGCAGATACCACTGGAGGGAGAGTATTGGCTTTCCGTGACCTGGTGACATTTGTGCACCAACTCTGCACAGAAGCAGTGCTGCTGATGGTCCTTGTTGGATCTCTGGCATCAGGGCTGGGGGAAAAGGGGCTGACAGCAGCATGGAGCAAGATATCTGTAGGCCCTCTGTGTTGCTAAAAATGCAGGCTCTCCTTGAGCATTTCTTTCTCTCTCTCCCTAATTAGAAGCTGGAAGAGCTGCTGATAAAGACCAAGAAAGAGAAGCCAACATTTATTCCCTACTTTATCAGTGCCTGTAAAGATCTACCTGGCAAATTCCTCTTGGGATATCAGCCTCGAGGCAAACCAAGGTAAGTGAGAGGCAAGCCCAGCATCTGCAGCCGAGTACTGCCAGCACCACACCTCAGCTTATTGCTGCTAGTTTCTCTTCCCGCTGTGCTAGTATCCCCATAACTCATGCCTCCTCTTACCAAGGGTTTGGCTTCCTGGCAGTAGAGGACCCACGTCCAGGAGTAAATCTCACCCAGGAGGCTCCTGTGTTCCTAACCAGCTGGCTGCCACTAGCAGTACTGCCCTGTGCAGGGGGTGTCACTGGGGTGTAGGCAGTGATTGATGGATTTTTGTAGAGAAAGGCATGGTATTTTGGAGCACTTGTTTGGAAACAAAATGAAGGTGTCTTGGGTAGGTCTGTTCATTATCAGTACAGCCATCACCTGAGTTTGTAGGCCATGCTTGTTCTGGCTGTAACCTGTTGGTGTGAGGTTAGAGTGGCAGGTATGGCTCAGAAGCAGCCTGTCATCTCTTGAGCTCTCCTGCATTCCCTGCTCCTCACAGGATAGAGTACGTGACAGTGACACCAGAAGGATTCCGCTACCGGGGCCAGGTCTTCCCCACCGTCAACGGACTCTTCCGATGGTTTAAGGATCATTATCAGGACCCTGTTCCAGGTGAGCACCCCAAAACTTGAGTGCTTCAGCTGTTTGTTTCCTGGGGGTGTCACACGTTAGGGACAGTTATTAAAGGACAATTTCATGGTCTTTTCCCTGAAACGTGTCCTAGGATTTTTCTGTATGTGGGAAGTTTCAAAGCAACACTCAAGTGTTTGGTTTCTGTGGACCCACTTCCCAGTGGCTCTCCTGAGAGTTAATCTTTGCCATGCAGCAAAGGCTGGGCTTGTCCTTTTCCTTTCCCTCAGCCTCCCCTGCCATACAATCCTGCACACACCATTCCCTGGGAACATAGCATCTTGCCAGTACAAGTGTTGGCTGCATTTTTTCAAATCCTGAGTTTCAGGCCAATAGCTGCTCTTCTAGGAGAACTAATCTATCTTTCTTGGTTTGTATTTTATACAGGTATTACCCCCAGCAGTAGCAGTCGGACCAGGACTCCAGCTTCCATTAATGCTACTCCAGCTAACATTAACCTGGCAGGTCAGTGCAGGCCTTTCCTGGTTGGAATTGGGACGCGAGCTCCTTCTTTGCTTCGTTTTAACGTGATGGGTCTTTCTTGCAGACCTGACCCGTGCAGTGAACGCTCTACCGCAGAACATGACCTCCCAGATGTTCAGTGCCATCGCTGCTGTGACAGGCCAGGGACAGAACCCAAATGCCACCCCTGCACAGTGGGCATCCAGTCAGTACGGCTACGGAGGCAGCGGAGGCGGCAGCAGCGCGTACCACGTAGGTGACACTTAAGTTTCTGAGAGGAGGGATTACTCATTGCCTGGGATCATCCAGTCCTAGTTGTGTACCCGTGGTGCTGCACGGAGGAGCCTGGCTGGATTCTTGAACCGATTTTTTTCTCCCCTCCTGTGGCTGAGGAAATGAGGGACGTAACACAGCCCTGCTCCGGGGAGAGTTGAAGCAAGTAGTGAATTGGTCTGGCCCCCAAGGAATGTGGCAGGGTGGAGATGTGGGATCCAGCGGTGAGGGCGCACAGCCTTTTGATTGTGCCCCTGAATTGGCAACGTGAGCTGCCAGTGGAAGAGATTAGCTGTGAAACTATGCGCTGAGTTTGCAGGGCTTTTCAGCTCAGCGTGCTAATCTCCGAGCTGCACCGGCAGGCGAACACCTCAGCCTGACCGAACACCCAGAAACTGCGCAGGGAGTAAGATGGAATTGGAGGGTTTTGGCTCATGCTGAGGGCTTTCCTCGTGTGTGCCGATGCCTACCTCCTCCCAGCCCAGTCTGCCAGCTCCCCAGCTGACACCGAGGCGAAATCTAGCTGCAGGAGGACTGAGGTGCCTGGGTACAAAAAATGCACCCAGCTGTTAGACCTGAGGAAGAAGTGCTGCAAGACAAGGCTTGCAGGGAGGAGTGATCCTCTTTTAGACCACCTTGGGAGGCTTTCACAGAGTTTGGCACGGTAAATGCTGAGCTGGGGATAGGCAGGGACTGCAAATAACCCAATGTATTAATCATCAAGACAATCTGAGGGGAAAAAGGTGGGGAACACCAAGAGGCAAAGAGACTAAACACTCTCTTGGACAAACAGTGAGCCAGCCAGCTCGGGGGGTGGGAGGGAGCCATCTCAGGAGCTGCTATGCCTTCTCCACAGCCCGTGGGGGAAGAATTCATCTGTTCATGCCTGATGCAGGACATCATTTCTGCCAGCTTGCTCCAAGTGTCTCTTGTGTCCATCTCTTGCAGCCCTTACCTTTTCTTGGCTGAAGCATCTCCCCTTGTACCTTGTGTGAGGTGAACAAGGAGGGCAGGTTGTGGTGGTCGTGCTGGCCCAGCACGGGTGGGCAATCAGTGGCTCTCAGGGGAACAAATGTCCTGTGCTCAGCAGGGTGTTGCTCCCTCTGCTCTGCAGCCCCCCATTCCCTGGGCAGTGGTCACTGCAGACCTCTCCTTGCCCAAATGAGGGGCTCCAGCGGGGCTGGGGGTGTGCAGCAAGGGCATGCTCCAGCCTCCTGGGCGAGTAGGGCTGTGCAGAGTGTGCCAGACCTCTGCCCCGCAGCCTAGTGGAGGTTGTCCTCTGTCCCCTAACAGCATCTGCTCTCTGCAGGTCTTCACGACTCCGGCACAGCAGCCGGTGGCCACCCCTCTGATGACCCCCAGTTACTCCTACACTACTCCCAGCCAGCCGATTACAACGCCCCAGTACCAGCTCCAGGCCAACACCACACCCCAGTCTACCCAGTCCCAGACACAGTCACAGCCGTCATCCAGCTCCAGGCAGAGGCAGCAGCCAAAGTGAGTGGTTCCAGCACTGGGTGCATGTGTCCGTGTCCCATCTTGATTGCTTTTGTTGATTTTTTTTTTTTTTTTTTTGTGGAATTTTTCTGGTGGGGTTACCTTGCACCCTCCTGCATGGGGCCCTTGGGGAGGGAGGGCAGGGAAACTCTCCTGCTCACGTGTCTCACCTTCCGCTCGTGTCGTTGCAGGACCAACAGTCACGCTGCCATCGACTGGGGGAAGATGGCCGAGCAGTGGCTCCAGGAGAAGGAGGCCGAACGGAGGAAACAGAAGCAGAGGTTGACTCCTCGCCCATCTCCCAGCCCCATGATCGAGAGCACGCCCATGTCCATCGCTGGGGACGCCACGCCGCTGCTGGATGAGATGGATCGATAGGCTCTGCCGGACCTGACCCCTAACGCCCCCCCCCCCCCCCTTCTCTAGGAAGGGGAAGGGAGAATGAACAGTTGAAAACAACTTCCCTTCCCTTTAGCCACATAACTCCTGTTTTATAGGTCGTGAGATGGTGCGAAATGACTCTTGGTGACATGCACCTGAGCGAATGAATAGACTTGGCAGGGCTGGTCTAAATATATATACTATATAAATATAAATATATCATAGGAAGGAACGCTGCAGCAGCCTCTTATGTTCCGGGCCCTGGTTCACCACTTTGGAAGCTTGGCAAAGCAATGCTGAAATCAGAGTCTGCCCTTGTACATGCACAGCAGTCTGCTTTCACCGCAAAGACTAGGAAGCAAACCAAGCTAAAATTGCAGACCACCGGCCTGGAGTGAGCCTGTTTCATTTGGATTCTCCCAAACCCTGACTGTCACTTCTCCTTGTCCTGAGTGTACCAAGCAAGGTCACGGGGATTGTGACAGGCAAACCGGAGTTCTCAGAAAGTTTCTGTTGTTGTTTGCTCTGTGTTTTTGTGTGTAACAGGCTCTGGGGAGTCTGTGCCAGCCCCTAGCTGTGTTCGTAGGGATCTAGCACAGCAGCTCTGGGGTTCGGGGTCTTGCTGGAGAGAAATGCAGCTGTCATACCAAAGGCTTGCTCTCTCCTCTGGCTTCTTTTGGAACAATATTTATTTAGTTTTGATTATTTTTGTTGGGTTTTTTGTTGTGTTTTTTTTTTTTTTTTTAAATCTGGCAGCTTTCCCAAGCGTGAGACAGACACATGGGCTAAAACCCTGCAAAAGGCCTATGTCTCTCTCTGGGAGAGGTACTTGGTGGGCCTTAGAGGGGGGCAGATAACCAACTGGTCATGTCCAAAACAGCCCGCTGCAGTATTGCAGAGAGCCCGCCAACACTGAGAGCCATGTCTGAACTGGAAAGTTCCTGCTGCACACATTTCCCTCTCCCCTGCTTTGTTAGTAAGGATTTTCTATGGAAGCAGAGTCTTTGTTCCTTCCAAGTGCTCCTGGTTAGCCTCCTCTCGCTAGGAAATGAGCAAGAACAGCAGATCTTAAGAAACAAAGGTCTTTTTTGCATCTAAATGCTCCTGAAGAATGGCAGCAACCCGGGAGACAAAGCAAAGCTGTTTCCACAGAGAAATGCAGGTCCTGGCTTCCTCCCTATCCTCTCTGCAGTACTGGGGGGCTGACACAGTCCTGTTCCATCCCTGGCACGGTGCAGGCCAGGCCTGAGGACTGTGTGCCAGGTCCCGCAGCTGCCGTGGGTTGCAGGTGTACTAACCTTACGCTATTTTTTTTATTTTATCAAAATCTGTGTGATGGGGAATTTGGGAGCAGCTCCTTACCAGGGATGCGTCAGACCCGTACAGCGGGGCAGGGGCCTAGTTGTGCATTGTTGGCTCTTTTTTGGCTGTCTTTGTTTTTAGTTTTCCCTTACCGTCAATAAAAATTCTACTTTTGGGAAGCTGCCTGCCTGCCACACGTCTGTACTTCCTGCGGTGACGCTGTGGTTGCCACAAGGACTTTGCACCCATTAGCAGTGCTGGAGGGGGTGCGATGCCTCGCTACAACCCTGCTATTTCCCCCCCCCCAGGGCTCTTGTGATCCGCTTATTTCAGGGATTTGGGATTGCACCGCACGCTGCTGTGGGGTTTGCAGGGGGCAGGTGTGCTCTCCCGGCCTTGTGGCAAAACTGGAGACAGCGCTCGGCTGCTGTTGCTCCAGCTTTTTCCAATTCTGGAATTGGATGGGAGAGGGGAGGCTGTGCCCAGCCCCACCTCCTTGCTTGGAGGACTCCTTGCAGGAGTCGGTGGCAATGCCCCGTCTCTGGGTGCTGCCCTCAAACTCTTCACTACAGGAGCCCAGTTACCGGCGTGGGGAACATTTGGGCTGTGATCACCATCCGCCAGGCAGCTTGTCCTGCCCCTGCCTCTCCCCAGGCAGCATCTGCCTTTGTCCTAGGGCTGGCAAAGCTTCTATTGTCCCACTCCAGTGAGCTCTTATCCCTCCTCGGAGGCTCCTCAGATGCTGTACAAGGCCCTCGCTCCTCCCAGAGCAGCCGCTACTCCTCGCTGCCATGGCTGGGGGCTGGAGAAGGAGTCAGTGCTGGTGTGGGAACACCAGAAAAAGGCAGAGGGGTAAGTGGAGGAGGGAGCTGGGATGGTGCAATCCAGAGAAATACATCTGTGGGGAGCTGAAGCTCAACCCTCCATGTCAGGGGAGCTAAAATCAAGGCCCTGCCCCGTGCCAGCATGGGGATGGGAGCAGCCAGAGCAGCGACTCGCTGTCCCCTGTGCCCAGGAAGATGACAGGAGCTGGAGGGAGCAGTGAGGAACAGCTGAAACCTCCTCAAAATCCACCCAGCTCCAGGTGCTTCCCCTCCCACAGCCCTGCAAGCAGCATCAGCCCTGGAATTTCCCCGGGAAGCTGCCCCCCCTGTGATCCTTTCTCCCACGGACACGGGGCTGAGGCTGCACCATCTGCTTGAGCAACCAAATTTATTACACAGACAAGACCCGCACGGGGCGAGGGGGAGGTCAGGGCTGCAGCTCTCATGCAGGCTTGGCCTCAGCTTTGTTTTTCAGCCTCTTCTTTCTGTTTCTTTCCTTTCTCCTCCTCTTCCCACTGGCAGTAGGGACCAGGGATGGCGGGGCCGGCGCTGGGTCCCTGCCCAAGTCCTCCCACACTGGAGCATCGCTCAGGATGGCGTTGGGCGCTTCCCCCAAGCCCAGCAGTGGGGCCTGTGGGTCCTGCCCCACAGTGGGATGAGCAGGAGCAACGGCTGCGAGGTGGCTCAGATCCCCCTTTACAGAAGGGCCTTTCTTTTTCAGACCTTTCTCCTTCTTTTTCTTGTCTTTCTTCTTCCCCTTCCTCCCTTTCTTGGCTGCTTTGGGGGGGGACAGCGGGTGGGCGGGTGCATGATGCTCCCCTAGGTTGGCTCCTCCACCCGCACTGCTCCACGGGGGGCTCAGGGGGACCCCCTCAGGCCTCGCTGCCCGATCGATCAGCTCCCCCCCAAATTCATACAGCACTGGCTCCTTGGGCACCGCGATGGCCACCGTGTTGTACGCCTTGCACCTGCAGAGAGCGAGGAGACAGGGGGTGAGGTGAGCCCCGGCAGGGCTGAGGGGGGACCAGTCCCCATGGTGGGGGACACTCACCAGACATAGAGGTAGGGCTCCACGCACTCCTCCTTGTAGGCGAACTCAAAGCAGGGCACCTGGATGACGTTGAAGAAGGCCTGGCCCACCACCCGCGAGGCCGTGTCGTTCACCCGCCGCAGGCACTCCTTCAACCTGCCGCAGGGCACAGATGGGGTGAGGGGGACCGGGGACACCCCCCCGGGATGGTGGGGTGCTGCGGGGCACGGCTCACCTGAGGTCACAGTCGCAGTGGCTGATGGTGTGCCAGCGCAGGTTGCGGTACCCGTAGCGGGCGGTGAAGGGGTGGATGACGTGCTGGCAGTGGTCATGGTCCCGGCAGCACCGGTCCGTGTCCCGGTGCTCCCCTGTAGGGAAGGTAGGGGTGCAGGCAGGGCCACAGGCAGGGCTGGAGGGGCCTGCATGCATGGGCTGGGGCTAGATGGGGTTGGGATCAGGGCTGGACTGGGGCTGAGCTGGGCTCAGAATTAGATTGGACTGAGATGGGACTGGGATCAGGCTGGGATGGGTAGGGGCTGGGACTGGACCAGCACTTGAACAGGGACAAGGCTGGCACTGGGATGGGGACTGGGGCTGCACCAGCACCACAGCGGGGATGAGACTGGGACTAGGCTGGGATCAGGATGGGGACCAGGACTGAACCAGAACCAAGAGAGGGACTAGGCTGGGATAAGGATAGGGACGGGGAGTGGACCAGGTTGGACCAGCACTGGGATGGGGACAGGACTTGGGTGGACCAGGACTGGACCAGCACCGGGATGGGGACCAGAGTGGGAGCAGGATGGACCAGGGACCAGGCTGGAGACAGAGAGTGAATCAGGACTGGACCAGCACCAGGATGGGGGACCAGGATGGACCAGCCCTATAATGGGGACTAGACAGAGGTGAACTGGTGGACTGGGACTGGACCAGCACTGGGATGGGGACAGGGAGTGTGCCAGGGTGAGGGAAGGGAAGGGAAGGGAAGGGAAGGGAAGGGAAGGGAAGGGAAGGGAAGGGAAGGGACAGGGACAGGGACAGGGACAGGGAGCAGCGGCCCCCCCGCCCTTACCCAGCTGCTCGTAGGCATCCGCGTTGCTGCCCGCGCCGCACCACAGCGTCCCGGGGTAGGTGAGCCCGCGGCGGGCGCGGGGCCGTCCCGGCGGGGCCGCTCCGGTGCCCGGGGCCGCTCCAGGAGTAGCTGCCAGGAGGAGGAGGAGGAGGAGGCGGCAGAGCAGCCCCGGGGCGCACATGGCACCGCGCCGCTCGCCGCCGTGGGGCCGCCTTATAGCACCGCGCAGCCCGCCCACGCGGGGCGGCTCGCCACGGCCCGGCACGGCACCGTGCAGAGGGTCCCGGAGAGCCCGGGGTGCTGGAGCCGCTGCCCGGAGCCGCGGCGCATCCCGGGCCCCGCATCCCGCGGGGAAGGGGTTACCCCTCCCGGTGGGGCCGGGCCCCGTTGCTGTGGCAGCCGGTGGGGTGATGTGCCGGGGCCGGTAACGCGCCGGCCCCAACGCGCCCGCCCCGTGACGCACCGGCCCTCGCACGGCCCCCGGCCCCGACGGGAGAAGGATGGTCCCCGCGGCCCCGTGTCCCCATCCCACGGATGATCCCTGCACCCCCGTGTCCCCATCCCACGGATGATCCCTGCAGCCCCACATCCCCGTCCCACAGATGCTCCCCGAGGCCCCGTGTCCCATCCCACGGAAGCTCCCTGTACCCCCGTGTCCCATCCCACAGATGCTCCCTGCAGCCCCACGTCTCCATCCCACGGATACTCCCTGCACTCCCATGTCCCCGTCTCACAAACACTCCCAGCACCCCCACCCTCCCCATCCCACAGATGCCCCACGGTGCTTTCCCCAGGGGCAGCCCCGGTGCCCTGTGCCCCCCGCCCCGGGGCTGGCAGCCCACAGGCAGCTCCCAGCACAGCTGCCAGGACTCGCCCCCCTTGGCTGGCTCCCCTGCAGCAAGAGCCCATTGACAGTCCGGACGCGGATCTGGCACGTTGGGTGGCCGAGGGAGCCAGCACTCAGCAGGACAGGACGGTGCCTGAACACCCCAACGGGGACATCACAGCCTTGGAAAGTCTCTGCGCTGCCCAAGCTCCCCCATGCTGCGGGGCTGCCCCCTGAGCATCCCCGTGTCTTGCTGACCCTTTCACCCATGGGTGCTTGGGTCACTGTGCCACCCACACCATGCCCTGGCACCACTGGTGCAGGCGACTGGGTGTTGGGGACACCCGTACGGGATGCGAATGCCCCAGCGCCAGTGCTCCCCACCGCACAACCGCCTGGCCGGGACGGCAGAGCCTGGTGGGGACACGTCACCGGCGCACGGGCAGGGCTCCCGCCTGGCACCAGCCCGGGCTCAGCTGGCCGAGGGCGCTGGCGGGGGCCCAGCACTGCAGGGGCTGCCCCCGCTCAGCTGTCGCTGTCTGTGACGCTCCCCATGACGGTCCCGCTCGGCTCAGCCTCGCCGCCAGCACCCAGGTACGGAGCCGACTTGGGCATGCTGGGACCCCGGGGTGCCCACGTGTGGGTGTGGATGGGGGGCACTGAGCCTTGGGGAGCCCTGCGGGGACTGTGCTCTGCACTGGTGAGGCCACACCTGGAGTGTTGTGTCCAGTTTGGGGCACCTCAATACGAGAGAGATCTCGAGGGGCTGGAGCGAGGGCAGAGGAGGGGAACGAAGCTGGGGAAGGGCCTGGAGAATAAATCCTGTGAGGAGAGATTGAAGGAGCTGGGACTGTTGAGTGTGAGGAGGAGAAGGTGAGGGGAGACCTCATCACTCTCTACAGCTCCCTGAAAGGACATTGTAGAGAGGTTGGTGCTGGTCTCTTCTCACAGGGAATTAGTGACAGAACAAGAGGGAACAGCTTTAAACTGCAACAGGAGAGGTTCAGACTGGACATGAGGAAAAAATTTTTCACAGCAAGAGTGGTCAGACAGTGGAATAGGCTGCCCAGGGAGGGGGTGGAGTCGCCATCCCTGGGTGTGTTTAAGGGTCGTTTGGATGAGCTGTTGGGGGATGTGGTGTAGGGGAGAACTTTGTAGAGTGGGGCTGAGGGTTGGACTCGAAGATCCCAAGGGTCTTTTCCAACCTGAATGATTCTGTGATTCTGTGACTGTGGGTGGGGAGTCTCACCCCCGTTGCGTGGTCAGTGCTCACAGCGCCTGCGATCCCCGCGCATGGACCTGTGCCACGTCCCCGCCACTCGGGAGAAGGGCTGGTACCTGGCGCTGATGGCCCCCAACGTCAAGGGTCCCAACTACGCCTGGCTGGACCCCTCCCGACTCTACTGCCACCCGCAAGTACCCAGTGCCCGGGGTGGATGGCACCCGTGGGGGTGCTGGGGTGGGCTGAAGCTCCGTGGGGCTGCCAGGGCACCCAGCCATGCCCATGGGCACTGTCACATGGGCTGCAGGTGCCCACGATGGGCTGCAGGCACCAAGCACCTCCACTTTCTCCCCAGGGCTTACAGGACTGCGTGGCCGACCTGCTGCAGCCCTTCCAGGGGGACCCCGTCGACATGGTGGCCGGCATTGACGCCATGGGCTTCATCCTGGGTGAGCGGGAACATGGGTGAGCCCAGGGTCCCCGTTCCTTGTCCCCGCGGGGCCTGATGGTGCCATGCCCACCCCCAGGCGCTGCGGCCGCCGCCGTGCTGGGGAAAGGCTTCCTGGCCATCCGCAAAGCCGGCCACCTCTGCGTGCAGACGCTGACGCAGCCCTACACCGACTACTCGGGCAGAGAGAAGGTGATGGAGGTCCGCACCGATGCCATCTCGCCGGGTGAGCTGGCGGGGTGCTCCCATTTTGGGGAGGGGGGGCTGCCAGCACAAGGCACTGGGCACTGGGCACTCAGCCACAGCCTCTGCCCCCTCCCAGGTCTGCGCATCCTCCTCGTGGACCAGTGGGTTGAAACTGGGGGCACCATGCGAGCGGCCGTACAGCTGGTGGAGCGGCTGGGGGGAGTCGTGGCAGGTAGGAAGCGGGCACCAGGGCACCCTGGGGTGCACCCATGGGTGCAGTGGGGGACCACCATCCCCATACCCCGCCGTGGCTGGTGCTGAGCCCCTCCTGTGTCCCCACAGGCATCGCCGCCATCTGCATCGAGGACAGCGAGGGCGGGCGCTGGATCCAGGAGCGCTACAAGTGCTCCCACTGCGTCCCCCCCCGCCTGCAGCCCCGCTTTGACCGCCACCAGCTCGGCTGGGACTGATGGGGGGCTGGCACCTCGTCTGTCCCCTGCATCCCCCCGTGGGGTGCAGGGCTGCTGGCTCTTCAGGGCACAGATGCCCAGGGAATCTACCACCCCGTTTGGCTTTCACCGTACCCGAGATGATAACCCCTCCTCGGTGGCAGCCATCCTCCCCTGGATCCATCCTCCCGCCTGCCCCCAAGCCTGGGGGCTGTGCCAGTCCCACACCTTTCTTAAAAAGCATAAAAAAGGTTTTATTAAGACAAATGGGAGCCTGGGGGCATCTCCCCCTGCGAGTGGTACCCGGGTTTGCATAGCTAAGGGAGCCGCACGGGCGCTCCCGCCCGCCCTGGCCGTGGGTGTCCGGACAGGGGGAGGGCTGGGGGTGCCGGGGGGCAGCAGGGACGGCTCCTTGGGGCCGGCCAGGGCCACCCCTCTTTGGTCCAGAGGTGTGAGCTGGAGGGGGGAGGCTGGGGGCTGCCCCCTCACTGGCAGCACTTGGGTTTCTTGCGGGGCGCTGACAGGTACAGGTCGTTCTCATTGCTGCTGATCCCTGGAGGGGCAGAGGGAGGGTGGGTGTGTGGTGGGGGATAAAAGGGGGGGCACCCATACGGGGCTGGCTGGGGGTACTCACGCACGGTGTCGCCGATCTTGCGGGCACTGCTGCGCTCCAGCTCGGCCAGCACGCTGCTCTCGAAGGTCAGTGCCGCCACACGGAAGAAGAAATCCCGCACGTTCTCTCCTGCCCCGTGGGACGACACCCCCTGAGTGTTCTCCTCACCCAGCTGGACACTGGGGTCCGCATCCCCCCCAACCTGGCTGGGGACCCACCAGTGAGTGAGGAGACAGCCCAGTACTCTGCCTGCATCTCCTGGGCCACCTTGAGAGCATCCTTCTCCATCAGGCTGTACTGCGCCGGCGTCTGCCAACAGAGCCAGGGGGTTGGGTGGGTGACGGGGACAGCCCCACCAAGCCAGGGTGCAGGAAGCCCACGGGAAGGGGGACGCACTCACGCTCAGGTCCTTCTTGGAGCCCACCAAGAAGAGGATCACGTTGGATGGGTCATTTTCCTTCAGGGCGTCAGCCAGCCACTGCCTGCGGGGCCACTGTCACCGGCCGGTGGCCAAGCACTACCCTCTTGCTCGCACACCGCGGTGTTGCCAGCAGCCCCACACGCTCCTGCCCCTCCATCCAGCCCCACCGCCGCCTCGGCCGTGCGTCACCTACCGCGTGTGCTCCAGGGACGCCACGTCGTTGACATCAAAGACGATGACGATGGCTGAGGGGGGGGAAAAGGAGGGGTCAGATGGGCATGGGGACAGCCAGTGTGGTGGGACGTGGTGGGGACCTCACCTTGCGCTCCTCGGTAGTAGGTGGAGGCGATGCACTTGAAGCGCTCCTGGCCGGCTGTGTCCCACCTTGGGGGGGGGAATGGGAAGTGAGGGGGGGCCACAGGGGTGCACAGGGAGGGGGCTGGCGCCTACTCACAGCTGCAGGCTGAAGGGCACCCCCAGCACCTCAAACCGCTCCATCTCGAAATCCACCCCAATGGTTGCCTTGTAGTTCTTGTCAAAGGTGTCCTTGCAAAAGCTGGGGGGGGGGGGGGGGGGGGAGGTGGGTGTCAGCAGCCCCCAGCCCCCCCACACCCCACCCCTGGGAGCTCAGTGCCCCCCACCCAGGGGGTGCCCAGCACCAGAGTCCGTTTGGAATCAGGCTCAGCCCAAGGTGCTGCTGCCCTTTGGGGGTGTGTGTGTGTGTGTGTGTGTCTTTCCCTGCCCCTCCACCGCAGAGCATCTCTGGGAGGGGTCCCGTTACCGGTTGATCAGGCAGGTCTTCCCCACCGAGAGGTCTCCCACCACGATGATCTTGGAGATCTTGAACCTGCAGGGCAGGGGGACACACAGCCATTCAGCAGGGTGGGGGGCTCCCTGCCTGCCTCCCCCCCGCCAGCCCCAGGGGCAGAGGGGTTCACAGGGTGGGGGAGCAACACCCCACAGCCCCCCATGTCCGGTAGAGCCTGCAGCCCGGCTTTCCCGCCCCGCCGCCAGCCGCAGCACAGCCTGGACCCCCGTGTCCCCCCCCCGCGCCGCATTCCTGCGTCGTGACGCACATGGGCAATGCCGGCAGCCACGAGGCGCCCGCGCCAGGGACCCCCACCCGGGGTTGGCGGGACCGTGGGCCCCTTGTCACTCCCTGCCCCCCCCAGCCCTGGGGTGGGGACCCCAAATCACCCTGGACTCACCCCACGGTGCCCGTCCTCTGCTCCTGGCAGGCGCTGGCTACCGTGGGGTGGAAGGCGGGGCGGGTGTGCAGGGCGGCCTCCTTTCGAAAACACTGCGGGGGGACAAAGGGGGACACCGGTGTGACCCCAGGGCTTGGCAAGGCCACCCCTGTGCTCGTGTCCCCCCCCTTCTCACCGGGGGCAGGTCGGCGATGACCCTGTCCCTGCGGACCGGAGCCAGCACGTTCATTGTCCCGTGGGGCCGCCGGGGCAGGCTGGGTGGCCGGGGGGAGCAGGGACAGGCCAAGGGCCACTGCAAGGCCTGGGGACAGAGGGAGCAGGGAGCGGCATGTCCTCGTGTCCCAGCTGTCCCCACGTCCCCATGCACAGCATCCCGGAATACGGCTGTCCCTGTGTCCCCAAGCAGGGCTGTCCCCCTCATCACAGCCATCTCCACATCCCCAGGACATGGCTGTCCCCACGTCCTGGCTGTCCCCACAGCCCCAGGCATGGCTGTTCCTGTGTCCCAGCCACCTCAAGAACCCTGAGTGTGGCTGTCCCCACCCCCCCGGGGTACAGCTGTCCCCGTGTCCCAGCCATCCCCACATCCCGGCTGTGCCATCCCAGGGTATGGCTGTCCCCATGTCCCCAAGCGTGGCTGTCCCCACACCCCGGAATACAGCTGTCCCCACGTCCCAGCCACCCCCTCGGGGTACCACTGTCCCCACGTCCCAGCTGTCCCCACATCCCAAGCGCACGGCTGTCCCCGTGTCCCACCGGTCCCCACATCCCCGCGGGTGCCTGTCTCCATGTCCCCCCCGTCCCCATCTCCCCGAGCACGGCTGTCCCCGTGTCCCACCGGTCCCCACCTCCTCGCGGGTGCCTGTCCCCGTGTCCCCCGTGCACAGTCCCCACCATCCCCCCGGCGCATCCCGGTCCACGGCCAAGCCCTCCCCGCCCCGTCCCGTCCCGGTCCCCTCCGCGGGGAAATGGGGGGGAGGGATCCCCGTTACCGTAACCCTCCCGGCTCCGGTAGCGGTGCTCGGCGCTGCACGCCCAGCCCCGGAGCAACCGGCGTCTTGGCCCCTCCCTCCGGGGGCGGAGGAGGAGCCAGGACGCGGGTTCCTCCGGGGCTGGGCCACTGCGCTGCTGCCCACACGACGGGACACCGGTAACACCCCCCTCACACCGGGGGCTCATCCCGAGCCCCCTCCGCCGCCCCGACAGCGCGGGGGGGGGGGGGGGGCGGCTGACAGGACTACAACTCCCATGAGGCCTCGCGGGGCGGGGACACACCTGCGCATGCGCGGAGGGGACCACGAGTGGGTACTACCCTTCCCGGCGGGCCCCGGCGGCGCCGCGAGAATTGGGCGGGGCCAATGGGGAACTCTCGCGAGATTTGGGACTATAAGCCCGTGCGCTGCAGACCGGGCGGCCCCTTTCGGCTTCCGCCTGGCCAAGATGGCGCCCAAGGCGAAGAAGGAGGGTGAGGGCCGAGGGCGGTGGGGTCTGTGGGGCGGGAGGGATCGTGCTCAGGCATCTCCCGGGGTGCGGGTGTACGCGGGGGGGGGGGCGGGCTGAGCGGGGTTTGGGGGTGCTGGAGGGCTGCGGCTCGGTGCTGGCCCGCGGGCACGTGGAGGTGGCGGGAGAGGCCTGCATCGGCGGGCCCAGCCCGGTTATCTGAGGGAGGGTGGGCCCCGCTTTCGGTGCGGGAATCCTCGAAGGTCTGGTCTGAGGGAGCTGGGGAAGGAGTGAGTGCCCCTATCGTTGGTGAGGTGGAAGACTGGTTTGGGGGAGCGGGATGAGGAAGCTTCAGTCCCTTTGAGCGTTTTAGGGTTGGGCTTGGTTGGATGAAGGAGCACTGGGCCGTTTGGAGAGGTCCTGTGCATTAAGTTGGATGACAGGGGAAGCCATAGTGCCTTGGGGCAGGCAGGGGAGCATATACTGGCCCTGCAGACCCTGGTTGTGCTGACTGAGCTGCCGTTGTAGCTGTGCCTCCGAAGACAGAGGCAAAGGCTAAGGCACTGAAGGCCAAGAAGGCCGTCCTGAAGGGGGTCCACAGTCACAAGAAGAAGAAGATCCGCACATCACCCACCTTCCGCAGGCCCAAGACTCTGCGACTGCGGCGGCAACCCAAGTACCCCCGGAAGAGCGCCCCACGGAGAAACAAGTATGTTGGGCTTGTGGGGTGGGAGCAGCCCCATATGTGGGTTGGTGTGGGGACCTGTGCCCCGCTGCAGGTTCCAGGGTGACACCTTGCCAGCGTGCTGCCCTGAGAACTCAGCCCACACCCCGGTGGCAGAATGCTGGAAGGGGTGGGCGGTGTTTGGGGTGCAGGTGATGATTTCAAGCGACCAAAGCCTGAGAGTTTGTGATTAGAACTTTTTTGGCAACTGATGCACCTCAAAGAAAGCCCCTGAAGTGCAGAGGTGGTCTCTGCCAGCCTTTTGTTAACCACAGGGTCTTTCTCCTGCAGGCTGGACCATTATGCCATCATCAAGTTCCCTTTGACCACAGAGTCGGCAATGAAGAAGATAGAGGATAACAATACTCTGGTTTTCATCGTCGATGTCAAGGCAAACAAGCACCAGATCAAACAGGCTGTCAAGAAGCTGTATGATATTGATGTGGCCAAGGTCAACACATTAATTAGGTGAGAAGGTGGGGAGAACAGGTCCCTCAATGGTGGGTGTGAGATGCTTGAAGAGCCCAGAGTGACTTTTAGCAGAAAATGGGAACATGTGTGAGTTTCAGCAGTTGTGGGATTAGGTTCAGTAGCATTTTGAGAAATGCAACTTGTGATTTAGCATCTCTCAGTGGAAGTGGGCAATGTTGGCAGACCAGAAGGTCAGCTTCATCAGGGAGCTCTTCTAACACCCAGGGAGTCTTGTGCAAATGATGTGAACGTTTTTTACCACTGAATAAAGTGATGTTTCCAAAGGAACCACTGATGCACACAGCTATAGCAGGAACGTGGAGCAGGTGGGAGGAGTTGCATGCCTCTGCACTGATGCCTCCTGTTTCTCTCTAGGCCTGATGGGGAGAAGAAGGCTTACGTCCGACTGGCTCCAGATTACGATGCGCTGGATGTAGCCAACAAGGTGAGAAATCTTTGAAACTTTGCGGCTCCTCTTGTCTTGTATCTCCTCACCCCGTTGTTCTGGCGTACAGGCGAGGTACTTGTGCTTCAAGCGCAGTGGCACTTCTGTGGAGTGTCCCTGTAGTTAGGTGGGATCCACGTGTTCAGAAGCAAGGCCACATTGTCTAGTAAAGTGCAATCCTGCCTGGAAGATCCTGAGACTAGATGGGAAAAGTTACTGAGTGAGAATTGCTGCTGTTCTTAAACCCCTTCAGGGAGGGGCTCCACTCCCCAGGACTACAAGAGCTCCAGAGTATTAGTGGGGAGGATGCAGAAACTGCTCTGCAGCTTCTAGATGGAAACAGCCTTTGTCCTAACAGTGTTCTTGGCCAGCACTGTTGGCAGCTGCTTTGAATAGGGGAAATAATGATAGGGGCACCACTGTGCTGCCGGCCTGGGTGAAAGAGGAGTTTCTTCTGTGCAGATGTTGCTGGAAGTGTCAGAGAGTTTAGTCCTCAGTGGTTGAGGTAGGCAGGAGGCAGTGGTGGTACAAATTGGAGAAGGGGAACATGGCTTAGTACAAGGGTCATTGTGGAATAAACATATAAAGCGGTTGTGTAAGACACTTGAGCAGGTCTGGGAGGAAGAAGCCTGTCCTTGGAGGACAGGAATCCTGGGGAGATGCAGCCGTGCCAGTGATGTCTGTGGTGGAGGCTCTGCTTTTCTGCCACCGTAACATCTGTTTTAACATGCTTTGCTTCTTTCCAGATTGGAATCATCTAAACTGCATCTACCAAGGACTGTACAGACAGGATAATAAACCCTGTGACATCACTGAGGAGCTCTTGTGTTTTGTGACAGTGTAGCCTGTGTGAAAGAGAGTGCCCAGCAAACTTTTGGGGCTTCATTTCAGTAAAGGGGGTTCCTCCCTCCTGTCCTGCTGATGGGGTCTCCTGGATTGCTGACCAATGCTGTGGGTAAACGTGAGGTGACACCCCCAAATCCCAAATATCTGTATTTACCTGAGACGTCTGGTATCCTGCATTTAGTTGTCCTGTGTAATTAGCATGTGTTTGTGATCAGTGTTCTCGGTGTCCTACGTAGCTTTCTGTGGAGCTGACAAGTGCCCAGGAGGTAGGTGGTAACCACAGCAAAAACGTGTTCGTGGTTCAGATCTGGCACAAGCGGAGTGTTGCACCGTTTTCCGAGTGTATCAGCTGTTTGCTTGTGCTGCAAGCTTCACTTGACAGAGTCCTCAAGTTAATGCCATTGCAGGAGCTTTGTGGGGTTTTTTCCCTGACGTGATCCCTGCTCCCCGTGCTGCAGCGTGTGAATTGCAGCCAGGTTTCCCTCACACCGTTCCTGTTACGCTGCCTGTAACCTCACGGGGTTCACGGCCCTCATCAGGGCTGTTTCCAAACTGCTGTTGCTGCTTCAGCAGTCTCTTGTTTCCTCAAATTTGTAGATGAAACTGGCTTTCCAGAGCACTTGGGATAGTCACAAGAATGTGGAGTGCTGGGTGAGCAGGGGATGGAGGTGAAGTACTGATAAGCCTTTAGGGGTACTTGGTCTTAAGTATGTGGTTAGACTTGACTGAGAAAGGTGATGAAAGCCAGAAACAAATATTGATTGTGGGGTAATTGTGCTCTTGAGCAGTGAGACACCGAGTTTGTTCCAGGCTCTTGCAGAGGGGTGGTGGTTTGCCCACATGTGAAAGGTGGGGGTAGATGAAAAGGGGGGAGCTGTCCCAATTGGTGCTGCTTTTGGGACCTCGGAGTAAAGATCCGTGCTGGGTTCTGTGGCCTTTGGCTTGAGGCTCTTCACCGGGTGCTCCCGGCGCTGGGGGAGTGCAGCCAGATCTGCAGGTACCACGTGGAGGCATGGGGACAGGCTGCGGGGTGGCTGTATGGCAGAGCCTGTGTGCTCGCCTTCGTGCAGGCAGACTTTGGCTGCTGTCAGCCTGCTTCTGAAAGCTGGGCTTGGAAGTGGGGGCTGCCTGGAAGTACATTTCCCCACCCCCCAACTTCTCCCTGTGCCTCGTGGGGTGCTCAGCTGGGCTGGGGGCAAGAAACCACCTGGACAAACTGCTGGTCCCTCCTGAGCCGTGGGTGCTGTGCAGAGCTCTGCTGGCACCCTGGGCACAGGCCAGAGCCCAGGCTCTTGCCCCTTGCCCTCCCCAAGCCCAGTTCAGGGGCTCAAAACTTGGAGATCAGGGCCTGTTGGCAGGCTGTGTGGGCTGAGGTGAGGCTGAACAACAGGCAGCCCCGCTGCTGGCAGCACGGTGGTGTGAGGACCTGGGACAGCCCTGCTGATGTTCTGCTGGTCTGTGGGGTGTAGGGCACCACCCCAACCTCCTGCCCGTGGCCTGGGCACAGCCTGGGGAGGGAACGAGCGGGGTTTTGCCTGAATCCTGTGCCTCCTTAGCTGTAGTCACCCCAAGAAAGACGTAAGGGGGAGAAGGGCCCCTCTTGTAGCAAAGCCAGTGTCGCTGCTGGGGTGAGGAGCGGGTGTGTGCTGCAGCAGAGAGGCTGGGGAGGGATTTCACATCAGCATGACTTGCAGTCTGCCCTGACCCTGCCTCAACTTCGCCCAGCGGCTGCTGCCATCTGGCACTTCACTTCCCTGCACTTGCCTCTTGCTCTGGGCTGGCAGCTGGCCCGACCCACAGCTGCCCCAGCCTGGCCAGCGCTGCGCTGCTGGGAGATGCTTCAGCTGGAAGCCAGGAGGGGAACAAGGGAGAGTCAGGCTACCTGCTTGGGGAAGCTTTGTCATGCCTGACTCTTCCATGCTGCTGTAAGGGCGGTGGCAGCTTGGGCTGGTCCCTCTGAGCCTGTGTGCTGCTGGGGCAGAGCCGTGTCTTCTCTGTGCTGAGAGACGGGGGAAAGGTGCAGCCATCAGGGTGAGGAGAAACTAAGATTTGGGCTTGACTGTGTGGGGTATTTGCAGATAAGAGTCAGTGCACAGAGGCCACAGAGCTTAAGCTGCAGCTGGCAAGATGTGTAGCTGTCGGGATGTGCTGCTGAAGGTAGGGCTGTGCCCTGCCAGGGCTTCTTGCAGCTCGGCGCCTGGCTGCTGAGCTCCGCTTGGAGCGAGGAAGGGGTGAGGCAGAGGGTTTGAAGCTGGTGTAGATCCCTGCCCATGCAGTGTCCCGAGTATCCTGTCTTTGCGCCGGCTGCCAGGCTGTTGCCGTCACGCACCTCCTGTGCCCACCATGGTGTCAGTGCATGAGGGACGGGGATCCTGCACTGCTGGCTTATTTCAGCTGCAGCGCCTGTCTCTGCCTGAGCTGGACTGGCTGTGGGGTTGGTAGGACGATCCTGCCCTGGAGCAGGGGCTGGGCAGGAGTCCCTCTAAGCCCCACTGCTTTATGCCAGTCCGGTGTGATCCCGGAGCTGTCACGTCAGCAGGATTTGCCTTCCCAATGCTCTGGTGCTCCACACGACCGGCTGGGCCGGTTCTGGCCCTGCTCCCCCAGGGAGCTAAACCCCTCTTTTTCCTCCCACTGCTCTGGGGGGGCTGCTGGAGGCAGCCTGGTCCTGCAGCTGCGGGAGAGGGCCCCACATGCTCGCAGGGGGCCGGAGCTGTGCTGGTGAAGATCACTCCGGGGGGATGTGAGCATGCAGCAGTCTTCCAGGAAGAGCCTGTGGCCTCACACGGCTTTCCCATGCCAGCTCCACTTCACGTGGCTGCTGGGTGAGTCATGCAGCCCAGCCAGGCTCCTTGCCGCCAGGCAGGTCAGGGACTGCAGCAGGGCTGGGTACCTCTCCTGGCTCCCTTCCCCTGCTCCCTGCACAGCCCTGGGTCTCTGGAAGAGCAGATGAGTGAGGAAGAGGAATGGGGTCTTGCTCTTTAAGGCTCAGCATGGTGCAGCTGGGCTGGTAGGATGCAGCAGGCTTAAGTGCATCCCTGGAGGGTCCCTAGAACAAAGCGAGCAGCAGCAATGTGCCCTCTCCCTCCCCAAGGACTGCCAGCCCTCCGCTGGGAATGGGGGCAATCCTTTCCCATGGCCCTGTGTCTGTCCGCCCCCCCCCCCCCGCCCCCCCCGCCATCCTCCCCTCAACACTGCTGTGCCCCACAGAAAAGCCAGCCCAGGCGTGCTGCGGCAGCAGTAAACAGACCAATTTTAATGCACATAACACCCAACATCACCACGGGAGGGACTCGTCCCTTCCCTTGCAACCCTCTCAGGCCATCAGCTGCAAAATGCAGCCACCCCTGGCCCTCCAGCTGCCTGCGTGGAAGCCGGCTTGGGCTGCTTCTCCATCGGCCGTGCCCCTGGCTTCGGCAGCGTCCCCGCGGCTCAGTGAGGCTGTCGGGCTGGTCCAGCAGGGAGGTGCTTTTAGGCAACAGAGCGGGTGAAGGCAGGGCCCAGAGCCAGGGAGTGAGCCCTAAGGCACATCAGAGCAGGTTTGGAGAGGCCAAGACCTCCAAGAGCCGGAGCCCAGGTCCCTCTCGGCACGTGCGTCTCAGTCTATCAGAAACTTCTCACCATCCACATCTCTCCCCGCAGAGCCCTTGCGCAGGGAGGGGAAAAAATCGGAGCGGAGGAGGCGGGAGAAGTACATGAGGATCATGGCATCGAGCAGCAGGAGGTTGGCGGTGAGGAAGGCACCCTGGCCCTGCACCTCCACGTAGCGGAGGAAGTACCAGGTGAGGTAAGCCTGGGGCGCCAGGCGGAAGGCAAAGTACATCACCAGGTTGACGTACTTGTTGGCCTCGTAGAGCGCCGGGGAAGGCACGTTGCTCATCTTCAGCAGCATGCGGACGGTGAGGAAGATGTTGCTCACCTCCACCAACAGCAGCAGCATTGCTGCCACCAGGAAACGGCCCGTGATGATGAGCGAGACGAAGGCAGAGATGGCCTGGGACATACACACACACACACAGAGCGCTGGGTCAGCTCTCCTTGCCCTGGGGGAGGCGAGCCCTTCCCCAGTAAGGTTTGGACATACGGGTGCTAATCCCCCCCACCCAGAGATCCCAGCAGCCCCCCAGGCACCTGAGCCAAAGGAAAACCAGTCTGGAAAGCCAGTTCCTCCGGGAAAACCAGTCTGGAGAGCCATTTCCCCCAGGGAGCAGTTACGCCTCCCTGCGCTGGGGAGCTAGGCCCAGCCTCCGGCTCTCCCCTTGCCCGGCGTGGCAGCCTGTCTGGCTCCCGGCGCTCGGAGCTGCCACGTCCTGCCCCGCTGGGCGCTCTCGCCTTGTTGATGCGCAGTCTACCTGGCAGTCAGGGTGAGGCAGAGGGAAGGGCTCCGGCTTGTCTTGCTGTAGCGCAGGAAACCTGTATGGGCTAAGCCCTGGGGTGTGTGGTAGCCCCCCTGTGCTCACCCCTCGCCTCCCCGGAGCCGTACTCACCATGGTGTGGTGCACCAGGTACTCCCAAGATGAGCGGGACTGATGGTTGAAGATGATGTCAAGGCTGTCGTGGATGAAGTAGCCTGTGGGATGAAGGAAAGCATTGAGGGGGGGGTCGGGCTTCTGCACCATCACCTGCTGCGATAAGGGGGAGCAGCAAGGAGGAAGAGGGTGGCGTGACCATGCTCCAGGCATCGGAAATACCTCCGCCCCGGCTGAGCGTGGGGAAACGGCTGGGCCCTGGGGGCTGGCAGCCTGTGGGCTCTACGCTCGTGATTAAGGCAGGGGGCACGGAGAGCTGCCCGGCCCTTGGGCGCTCATCCCGGGCCGGGTGCCGGGTGAGGCTGAAGAGGGAGTGGGCAGAGCCCAGCGGGGTGTCTGCAGCCATGGCCCTGCCTGGCTCCTTACCCGAGGAGAAGCAGACCAGCAGGTGCCCTGAGACGCTGTAGCCGTCCTGGATGTCGGAGAGCAGCTCCGGGGAGTGCCAGAGGCTGGGGGTGAGGAGAGGAGGAAGGGTGGTCAGCCTGGGTGCTGGGACGGGGGACACAAGGACCCCCCCAGTGCCTCCTCCCCGGCGAAGGGGGGGGGGGGGGGGGGCGGAGTGCCCGGGGTCGTGCTCCCACGGGGGCCCGGAGCCCCGGTTCGCAGGGTGTGCACCGATGCCCGCCCCCCACCCCCCCGGTACCTGAAGAGGGCCCACAGCCCGGCCAGCACGGAGTGTGCAAAAGAGACGAGGAGGTTCCGCCAGCGCCAGGCGCGGCCGGGGCGGCTCCGCACGGCGGCGGGTCGGGGCACGGCCAGGGCCGCCCGCCGCAGCGCCCCGAAAAGCGCCACGCTGCCGCCCACCAGCGCCGCCGAGGGCGCCCGCCAGCCCGGGCCCATCGCGCCCAGCTCCGGTGGCGAGGGGCGGCGGGGCGGTGATGGCCACGCCTCCCAGCGGGCCGCCCCGCCCATATGACCACGCCCACAAAATTGACCACGCCCCTGTCAACCACGCCCGCTGCCTATTTCCCGTTAACCACGCCCCCGGTGGCCACGCCCCAACCCACGGCCCTGTTAACCACGCCCACTGTCCATTCCCGTTAGCCGCGCCCCCTCATGGCCACGCCCGCGCGCGCGTTGACCACGCCCCCTCCCTCAGGCCAGAACCGCACGTGTCCGTGCGCGCGCGGGGCCTTGCACGCTCGTGTGCAAGGCGCGTGCACGGGTCTCGACCAGTTGCTGCACCGGCGCGTCGGCCGCGGGTGCGCACGGGGTGTTGTCGCACTGTGTGTGCGCAGGGCACCGCGTGTGCGTGCAAGGCGTCGCACGTGAGCGTGTCAGGCGTCGCACGTGCGGGCGCGGCACGTGGCACGCCTGTGCTGGGCAGCGCAGGAGAGTGGGCGCAGCTTGCTGTGGTAGGCCTTGCACCGCTGGGCCGGGCCTTGCACATCTGTCCCAGTGCTGCACAGCTGGCGTGCGCCCCGCACATCTGTCCTGGGCACCGTGTGGGTGTCCCGGGCACAGGGGGACTTGCACGGTGGGTGCCAGAAAAACTACTTTGCACTGCAAAAATAGTCGCCAAAGTGGCGGGGACCACCACGGCCTGGGTGTGCACAGTGAGCCCGCAAGAAGATATGGGGGGGCCCTCGGAACAGGGGGGTGCTCCCTAATACCAGCACGGCGGCAGGATGAGGCTCTGTGGGCACCGCGACACGGTGGGGTGCTGGGTCCTGCGTGGGGGTCCTGCCCCATGGCCGCAGGACACTGGGCGCTGGCTGGTGCAAGAGAGGGGGGCTGACACACATTCCCCCCCCCCCCCCCGGTGAGCCGGGCTCGGTGTCGCTAGATGGCAGCATGGCCACGTGGCATGGCCTGGGGGTGGCACTGCCACCGCTGTCCCTTGTCCCCGTTCCAGGACAGGGGCGGCCACCCCTGGGTGCAGGGCACGGGGCCCCTTCTATGCTATAGGTGCCACCACGGCTGGCCCAGGTAATAAAAAAAATATATATAATAAAGAAAGAAACAAGTAATAAGTGATAGGACAAGAGGGAACGGCCTCAAGCTGCGCCAGGGCAGGGTCAGACTGGCTCTTAGGAAGGATTTCTTTGCAAAGGGGTTGTTGGGCGTTGGAATGGGCTGCCCAGGGCAGGGGGGGTGTCCCCATCCCTGGAGGTGTTCAAGAGTCAGGTTGACCCAGCGCTGAGGGATCTGGTGTAGTTGGGAACGGTCAGTGCTGGGTTAACGGTTGGATTAGATGATCTTCAAGGTCCCTTCCAACCTAGATGATTCTGTGATTCCGTGATTCTGTGATATATACACCACATTTACTAGTAGCCGTGGTTACTGATTACGCTGGTAGTTATAGTTACCGCACATACGGAGAGCGGTAAGAAGTTCATAAAAACCAGGCTTTGGTCTCCAAACCCTAGAAAATAGGCAGAATGTCCTGGACCGTAAAGAGAATGTCTGGGATTGTGCTGAGGATGAGTTATCTGACAACCTTCAAAGTGACTATTCGATTATTTAACTCGGCCATGAAACTAACTTTTGAGCGTCCTGAAATTATAAGACTAAAAAAACACACCCCCAGGTCAAAAAGACCCCTGCCCAGGTTAGACCCTTCCCCTGAGCATGCCTAGTAGTAGAAGTGTTATGTAAGCCTTAGTATAATCATATGTTAGTCACTGATCGGTATCTAATAAGTGTGTTTGGAAAAGGACTAACCTCTGATTTTTTGTGTATAAAAGGAGCATGAAAACCTGCTGCTCGTGTGCTTGATTTGTGGAAAACTCCACCGAACACCCAGGCCTGAATAAAGACAATATCTCTCCTGAGCATGTTCAGGTCAGTGCATGAATCTGCTTTTCTGACAACAGGGGTGCTCGTGGTCCTGGGGGTCTAAAGCAGGTTGGGGGGGTCAGGGAGGGGACCCAGGACCCTTGTCCCTGACCCTAAGGCAGCACAGCCCCTGGGGTGGGTGCTCCCCCAGACTCTGGGCTGTGGGGCAGGAGGCTGCTGTAGGCACCGCCGGTCTCTGGGGGTGAGGGGGGCCCCTGCTGGCACCCCCCAACCTAGGGGCGGCAGGCTCAGGGCACCCAAACCCCTCTGCCAGGGCGCTGCCCAAGGGGACCCGGTTCCTTGTGGCACTGGGGTGCCCACCCAAGTGGGGGGCCTGGCCAGGCCGGTTTGGGGTGCCGTTAGCCCCTCTTCTAGCCGAGGCAGGGAGCATCTTCCCCCCCGCGCCCCCCGGCCTTACACACATGGTGGCGGTGGGTGGGGACGGACGGGCGCGGCCCGCGGTATTTTGTCCGCCCGCGGCCGCCGTAGCGACTCCCGGAAGTGTCTCCATGGAGACGGGAGGAGCCCGGGCCGGCCGAGGCAGTGATGGAGAAATACGAGCGGATCCGGGTGGTGGGGAGAGGGGCCTTCGGGTGAGGGGTGTCCCGGGGGCGCTCCCGTGGCGCCGGGAGGGCACCGGGAGTGGGGGAAGGGGGGGTCTTTAGGCCTTTTCACCGTGGCAGCGCGTGTCGGGGGGAGGGCCCGGGGTACGGCACCGCGGGGTGGGGTGGGAGGCCGTAGGCCCCGCTGCCATGGCAACAAGGCGCACATGTCCCGTCGCTATGGCAACGGGGGGGGTCAGCCGGCTTGTGGCACCGGGGTGGGGGAAGTGGGGTCGGCGTCCGGGCCTTGGCTGTTGCCATGACGATGGCTTGACACGGCACTGGGTTTGAGACGCCCTGGGGGGGGATTGCAGGCCCTGTTACACTGGTGTGGGGCAGGCTGTGTCCCTCCCCACACCCCACGCTTAAGCTCTGTCCCTGTTCCCACAAGCATCGTGCACCTGTGCCTGCGCAAGGCCGACCAGAAGCTGGTGATCCTGAAGCAAATCCCAGTGGAGCAGATGAGCAAGGACGAGCGGCTGGCGGCGCAGAACGAGTGCCAGGTCCTCAAGCTGCTCAGCCACCCCAATGTCATCGAGTACTACGAGAACTTTCTGGAGGACAAGGCGCTCATGATCGCCATGGAGTACGCCCCAGGTGGGTCCTGATCTCCCCCAGCACCTGCAGGTTGTTTCTTGGTAGGTCCAGGGAATGCCAAGCCCTCAGCTCTCCTTGGGTCGGGCTGCTGTGGCTGCATGTTATCGTCCTTGTAAAAATCCTATGCTTTGGGCCCCAAAGAGTCCAAACAAATCTCTCTTGAACAGACATTTTTGTGGAAAAGGATCTGGGGGTCCTAGTGGACACCAAGTTGACCGTGAGCCAAGTGACCGAGCACTGGCACAGGTTGCCCAGAGAAGTTGCGGAGTCACCATGCTTAGAGATATTCAAAAGACAGGTCATGGTTCTGGGCAACCAGCTGTCGGTGGCCGTGCTTGAGCAGGGGATTGGACCAGATGACCTCCTGAGGTCCCTTCCAACCTCAACCACTCTGATTCTGTCATTATATGCCTTACGCCTTCTAATCATATCCAAAACAAAGAGATTTCTAACACCTCTGTTGCTGATAAGTGTGCTACCATCTGCCCTTGGCTTAGGTTTCACATTTCCCTGTGTCAGCTCTCGGCCACGCTGTTGGTCCCACAGCTCTGTGTGGGAAGGCGTGCTTTCTAACGAGATTTGCTGTGGAGTTTAAGATGAAATCAACATTTGCATGAGGGTTTGTTAAAAGTCCTACATGAGCCCTGACTCTGGACCTCCCCTTCTTGATAGGGGCCTCTCCGTGCCACGCGGCCTTTCTTTTGCAGAACAGGCTTATCTTGTTCTGCCATCGAGGTTTAAGTCCTCCTCCAAGAGCTGTAATTTTAGCGTCTTTTCCTGCTGCCTTTGACAATATGTCAACAGTAACTTCTCTCTTGCTGTTTCTTCGTCCCACCAACTGTGCTGCCATTGTTCTCCACGCAGTCTCGGGAGCATTGGAGGATGTGCTGTGTGTCCCACCAGGACATGATTTTTCCCATGTGCTTGGCTTGTTAAGATGCCATGGCTAAATCCCCCCGGCTTTTAGGCTGGGTTTGCAGTGCCCTGTGCAGCCACCCTTGCCGATAGCCTTTTGTTGTTCTTTGCAGGGGGCACGCTAGCGGAGTTTATTCATAAGCGCTGTAACTCCTTGCTGGATGAGGATACCATCCTGCACTTCTTCGTGCAGATCCTCCTGGCTCTCCACCACGTGCACACCAAGCAGATCCTGCACCGTGACCTGAAGACTCAGAACATCCTCTTGGACAAACATCGCATGATTGTCAAGATTGGAGACTTTGGCATCTCCAAAATCTTGAGCAGCAAGAGTAAAGCCTACACGGTGAGCGGCCTGGCTTCACAGGGGAGCTACTTAGCACCATGGCAGCAGGCTGGAAACTCTGGCCTTGGCTCACGATAGTCTTTTGGAAGCTGCTGTAGGCAGCGAGGTTGGATGTAGCATACTTGCAGTAGGCCACATCCATGTGCCATGATGCTGCTTTGCTCCTCGGAGTTTATACAGGCTGATGTCTTCATGCCCGAGTTTGCTGCAGCTCTGTGGGCTGCGGAAAGGTGAGAAAGACCTGCCTGCCCAAGCCTAAGACAGGATGCGTGGCTGGGCCCACCGGTGAGGGTAAACAGGGTTCCACCCACTGTCACAGTGGGAGGGGTGGGGTTTGCAGGCTCCTCTGACATTTGGCAACTGCATTCCTGCCTGTGCCGCGCCGTCCTGCCTTGTCTTAATCTCCTCTCTCTGCTTGAGACTTGAGTATCATTCCCCACCTGGTCTAATCTGACTAGACGTTTCTATCACGCTCACTGCTCTTGGCTCTGATTCTCTCAAGTGGTTAGGAGAAAAATGAGAGGTAATCTTTCTATGTGCAAGGGAGGTCACTGGAAAGGCAAATCCTTGGTTTTTTTAACTGAGATTGTCAGGCAGATGTTAACACCAGGGAACAAAAGCCCAGCTCCGCTAAGCTTTGGTTGGTGGTGCTGTAGTCAGCCTACGCACTGGGCTCTAAACTGAGCCTTTCTCTTTCCACCTCGCTGCCCCAGTTTCACAGCATCACGATCATTTCCTTTGTCTCTTCTAGGTTGTGGGAACTCCGTGCTACATCTCCCCAGAGCTCTGTGAAGGGAAGCCTTACAACCAGAAGAGTGATATCTGGGCTTTGGGCTGCGTGCTGTATGAACTCGCCAGCCTCAAGAGGGCTTTCGAAGCTGCGGTAAGAGGAATATGGTTTCCATGTAGCGCAGGGAGCCATGTGGCCTCTTACAGAGGTGAAAATGTATGTATGCTTGGATCACTCTTCTCGCTGAGCCTGGAGGTGTGAAGGCAGAGGGCAGTGCTGAGAACTTCTTGCTCCTTTGCCTCACCTCTGACTACCCAGCCACTGTATGTCTCTCTTGTTTCCTCTCCAGAATCTTCCTGCCTTAGTATTGAAGATCATGAGTGGGACGTTTGCCCCAATATCAGACAGATACAGCCCCGACCTGCGCCAGCTCATCCTTAGCATGCTGAACCTGGATCCTTCCAAGCGGCCCCAGCTGAATGAGATCATGGCCCAGGCCATCTGCATTCGTCCCCTTCTGAACCTCTACACCGACGTGGGCAGTGTCAAAATGAGAAGGCAAGTGATGCTGCCACCTTAGTGTCCCTAGGGAGGGGCTGCCACAGCCCACAACATGTCTGACCAGTTCACTGTCTCTGTTACCAGCTCCAAAGAGAGCGTTGTCCCCCTGCAGCTCCCCTGTGTTACCCAACATGTGGCTGCTGCAGGCTGAGCCTGGCCCAGTGGCCTCGTGGGCTTGTCATCGCTGTAACAGGGGACTTGTGAGCTCAGGGGGAAGCAAACTGATGACAACTCCTCTTTCTCAGGTGGTTTAAAGCACCCACTGAGGCAGTGCTGTGAGCTATTCAGCCATGGTTTATGCTGTAGCTCTGCCCATACCTTCTGTGATCCAGGGCTCTGCAGGACATCTGGGGCAGAGCTGATGTTAAGGACTGGATTTTGGTTTGGCAGGCCTGAAAAACCCTTGGCTCCAGTGCCGACAGTGACCCACAGCCGGACAGGGGGACGAGTGACCAGCACCAGGCCGAGGGGTGAGTCCTGGCATGGTGTGCTCAACACAGCTTCATTTGGAAAGACCCTTTCCTTCGGATGACAGGGGGTCAGAGAGGCACTTGAGCTTCTGGGGAGAGGAAGTTAAGAGACATCACCTTCCCTGAGCCCTGGAGGAGTCCACCAGCACCTTGGCTTTGGGGACCAAGCAGTGCTCTTTCTCCAGCTGGCTCTTCTAGGTTTTGAACCCTTGAATCAAGTTTCTGCTGTTTCCAGCAAAGCCTGGGAACCAGCCGGCAGTGCTGAGGGGGGGATGTCCCAGTGCAGGGCAATGCCACTGGCACTGGTAACAATTAGACTAGAGCTGTCGTGATGCCACTTCCCTCAGTTCTGGGATAAAATACAAGGAGCTGTTCCCACGTGTTTCTCAGCCCTGGCTGGGAGCTCCCCAGCAGCCCTTTGCCAGCCTTGGACCAGTGCTGGTCTGGCTCTGCTGGCCGGCAGGCCCTGCTCTGCCAGCATTGCTGGCTCTGCTAAGCGGGCAACCCAGACTGGCTGGTGTCGTTTCTTTTCCTGTGGGAGGAGAGTCAGGGATCTGCGTTGATGATTTCTCTTTGACCCACAGGCGTTCGAGGTGGCTCAGCCAGGGCAGGAATCCCTCCTCCGTTGTCATCCATCTACACCTGGGGGAGTGGGATCACCACCCCCCTCCGCCTGCCCATGCTTAACACCGAAGTGGTGCAGGTGTCTGCTGGCAGGACGCAGAAGGCCGGGGTCACCAAATCGGGGCGGCTCATCATGTGGGAGGTGAGTGGCGGGGAACCTGGGGCAATCGGTGGCTGTGGAAGCTTTGGATGTGTGATTTCAGAGGAGGAGATGTTTCTGCTCACTGCATAGGCCCTGGCACTGTCCCCAGGACTGCTGTCCAGTCCCGGGCATGGGTAACACTGCTAAGCCTGTAGGAAGGGGCTCGTCTGAGTTCTCCAACCCAGCTCTTGCTGCAGGAAGGTGCAGCAGTCAACAAGGCTTCTCTCTGCCAGGCTCCCCCGATGGGTGCAGCGGGAGGCCCTTCACTCCCAGGAGCCACCGAGCAGCTCCAGCCTCAGTTTGTGTCCCGTTTTCTGGAGGGTCAGTCTGGCGTGACCATCAAACACGTGTCCTGCGGTGATCTCTTCACAGCCTGCCTCACAGGTGAGCTGCTGCCTCCTGCCTTCGCCTGGCTGAGTTCCAGACCTCTCTGCATGGCAGCTGGCTTGTGAATGCAGCGTGACTGCCTGGGGAACCTGCTCAGAGAGGAACCGGAGGGCTGTACTGGGCTGGGGTGGCACAAAGGCCTCTGTGGCCTCTTGTGTAATATCGGGTGGGGGTCAGAAACGGCAGGCTCGGTCCTCCTATGATGCCACACTGGTCAGCTTGGTCCCAGAGCTCTGCCTGGTGTGGGGAGGGCCACAGATTTGTTGTCCTGGCTGCACTGGTGTCACCTGAAGCCAGAACTGGCCTGTACAGTGGGGACTGCAGCGTCAGGAGTGTCTGGGAAGTTCAAACTTTCTCTGTCACATACTCTGTGAGTATGACACAGACACAAGCAGTGACCAGCAGTGTCTGGCGTTGCAGTGAGAAGTCAGCAAGAGCTCCTGCAGAGCCCGTTGTCCTCAGCTGCAGGAAGGCAGGGTCTGAAGCCCCCTTAGAGTGGGCCAGGAGGTGTTCTGGCCGGGAGATAAGCAACCAGCAAACTTCATGGGCATGTGTTTGTCCTACCTCTCCGTGGCGTTTCCTGCCACCCCTTTGCTGGGCGGCTGCTCAGTCAGTGCCTCTGTGTATTTAACACCTTGACAGGAGTTAGCAGCTCCTGCGTACACAGCTGCAATAATGTTATCTCAGTGCTCTCCTATCATCTGCTGTTTGTTTGGTGAGTTGTCACAGCACATAGAAGCTGCTGCTCTCTAGAAACTCGCTGAAGGTTTCTGGCCCCTGCAACAAGTTACGAGTCAGAGTGGGTCCAAGCAGAGCCACTGTCCTGGGAGCCACAGCCAGCGCCGTGGGCTGCGTGTGCCTTGCAGGGCCTCACATGTGCCTGTAACACAACTTCTTTCTGCTTTTCCAGACAGGGGGATAATCATGACTTTTGGCAGCGGCAGCAATGGCTGTTTGGGGCACGGAAACTTCACGGACATAAGCCAGGTTTGTCGTGAGGGTGCTGGGCGTGCTGCTCCCCCAGGGTAGAGGATGGATCGTGCCTTCTGCGCCACGTGAGAGGGCTCATGCCAGCTCCAGGGACGTGCATCCCAGGCATGCTCCGGCATCTGACCCCCTCCCCCTCCTTTCCCCGTCGCTTCGGGTTTTAAAAGACCCAACCTGCCTCTCTCTTTCTCTCTCCCCCCCCTTACACAATGATCCCTTTGAGCGTGGGGGAAGTCAAGAGCTGCCTTGTGGTTGCTGTTGGCAGACACCCAGCTTGGAGCCTGCCTCCAATCACACACCTGCCTGCCTCACTCTTGGCCTGCAGCTGCCAGGGTTCACTGAGAAAAGTTATTTTTCAAAAGAGCCAGTATTTAAAGAAGAGCTGTGTGCTTCCGATTGGCTCGGATTGGCCCGTAGCTCCTTTCTAGCTTCTTCCTCGCCTGCCCTCGGATGTGGCAGCAGCCGATGGCTTCCAGCCGAGCCTGGGGACTGGTGCCATTTGTCACTGTGGTCAGCTGGCTCGTTCGTTCCTGCTCTGTCCGGAGCTGAGCTGCTCGGTGCTTATTGCTGGGGAGGGGAGACCAGTTGGGAGCAACAGCCAGATCCCAACAAATGGTGCTTTTCACTTGAAGAAGATAATGAGAATGAGGCTTACTGTGGCGAGGTGTCAGATCTAACAGCAGGTCACAGCAGGGGCTGGGCGAAATGTGGAGATCCTGGTCTCTCCACACCCTAACGAATATATAGCTGATAGCTCACAGCTCCTCTGTGCGAGAGCCTTTCAGCCAGCGCATCCTCCACCAAGCCCCTGCCTGCTCAGAGCGTGCGTTAACAGCCCCTGGCACTCCCCACATGGGCAGGGGGGTGAATCCCAACCCTTTGGCTGAACCTATTCCCTCTCCAAACCGTTGTGCTGGCTGCTTTCTTCCGCCCCAGAGATGTTTGCATTATCTTCTCTGCTGTGTGCACGTAGTCTCTAAACCCTTTGAAGACTGGAACAAAAAAAAATTCTCTGCTGTTTGTGTTGGATGAAAACTGGGATGCTGCCAGTGCTGTGTTGAGGCTGGGGGGGCTGGGTGGGACGGATGGGGTGGGAGCAGCCAGGCAGGCTGGGAGGTCTCGGCTGACGGCTGCTGCTCTTCCCCTGCCAGCCCAAGATCGTGGAGGCCCTGCTGGGCTACGAGATGGTGCAGGTGGCCTGTGGTGCGTCTCACGTCCTGGCGGTTTCCAACGAACGGGAAGTGTTTGCCTGGGGCAGGGGGGATAATGGTAAGAGATGTCTGCTTTGCAAAACGGCTTGTGCTTTCCATTGCCTGTTTCCACTCCCCTCGCTGGCCCTGCTTGCCCACAGTCCTCTCCAGCTGTGCCAGTCTAAGTGGGTGTAGAAGAGTTGCAGCTGCTTCACCGCATACCAAGGCCCCCGTGCTTTGGGTTTCACTGCCTTCTGTGGCAACAGGTCCCAGGCTGGGCTCTTGCAGCATCTCTGTTGACGCCATTGCTCGTGGGGGTGTGCTCAGTTTGTGTGTGGCCATCAGCTGTGCCCTGCTCTGTTCCTCCTGCCAGGTCGGCTTGGGCTGGGTACCCTGGAGTGCCACAACTCCCCCCAGCAGGTCACAGTCCCGCTGGAACACGAGGCTCAGAGGGTCATCTGCGGCATCGATTCCTCCATGGTCCTCACAGTGAAGAACCAGATTCTTGCTTGTGGGAGCAACAGGTAAGAGCAGGGAGGGTCTGTGCTCCAGACCTTGCCTGCAGCCTCCTGGGCCTGTCCATCTGTGTTCAGCCCAAGAAGAGGGAGGAAGGGGCTTTAGACATCTCTGTGAGCTCCTACTCCCCAACATCACGCCGCTGGTGGTGCGGTTATGTTGGGCAGGATTTGTCTCTTGGGTGCTCTGAACTGTGCTTTTCCCCATGCAGGTGTAACAAGCTGGGCCTAGATCGGATCAGCTCAGCAGAGGAGCCTTCCCCAGAGGATCAGGTGGAAGAAGCCACCGTGTTCATGGGTGCCCAGTCGGCCCCCTTGAACCAAGAGCTGATCGTGTGTGCTGACATTGGTACAGCGCACTCGGCTGCAGTCACAGGTGAGGGGGGGGGGGGGGGCTGCATTTTCACTGTCTTCCCTCCTGCCTCCATTTCCCATGGGCAGAGGCCTCAGAGAAGCTCAAGAGACACCTTGCTCCCGATGTTGGAGCTCTGTGGAACAGGATGCTCAGCACAGTAGTGAGCAAAGAGCTTCAGGGGCTCCTCGGGTGACACCCAGTTGTTTCTCTCGTCTCTGTTTTCAGCTTCTGGCCAGTGTTACACCTTTGGGAGCAACCAGCATGGGCAGCTGGGCACCAGCTCCTGCCGCAACAGCCGCGTACCCCACCTGGTTGTGGGGCTCCAGGCAATGAAGGTCACTGTGGTGGCTTGTGGCGATGCCTTCACTGTGGCCATCGGAGCAGGTGAGGCTGAAGTCCCGGTGTCCTGGGCTGCAAGTGGGCCCCGGCTTTCCTCTGCCTGCAGTCCACGCTGTGGCCAAGGCCAGCCTCGGAGATCGCCTGGGGTGGTATCAGGGAGATGGGAGGCCCGTTTGCCAGTGAGCTCTGTGTGCAGCAAGGTGTTTATTTGCCTCTGCAGAGGGCGAGGTGTGCACGTGGGGGAAGGGAGCCAGAGGACGCCTGGGCAGGAAGGACGAGGAAACAGGAGCACCAAGGCCGGTGCACCTGGAGGAGGCACATCCGTACCTGGTGACCTCCGTAGCATGTTGCCACGGGAACACGTTGTTGGCAGTAAAGTGTGAGTAGAGGCTTCGTTACTCTGATTCCTGCCAGACACAATGGCTTGTGACCAGAGCTGTATACCCTGGCACATAAGCTCTGTGTTATTCCAGCCCCTCTAGAGCTGTAGATGAATAGAAATAACTTGAAGCCCATAAAAACTCCCCTTCTGCCGCACCCACTGGGCCAGGGGAGCAAAGGGACAGCAGAGGCAGACTCGTGCACCCCCAGAGAGGTGGGCTGGGCAAGCTGCGGCCGGTGGGGAGCTGGTGTGCTGGCAGCCCACAGAGTATCCAAAAAGAGCAGCTCTCTAATTGATGCTGCTGAAATAGAAGCTGAGATTTGAGGCGTCGTTTTGGCTGCCGGCTTTCCATTGTGGTTTGGAAAAGATAGCAATGGTTTTGTGGTTCTTCTCTGCTCAGACCAAAGGCAGCATCTTCGCACGGTTAAAACGTGCCCATGGCGTGACCTGCCCTTCCGTTGCCTGGATGTATGATGGGAGCCCGGCCCAGACTGCTGGAGGGGCCTTTCTTCCTCCTCTGCTGGGCTGATTATGGCCTCGGCGCTGGGCTGAGGGATTCCAGTCCCAGCCCACTTCAAGGAGGCTAATTACACCCCAGAGGGGAGGAGGCCCAGCTGACTGCCCCAGCGCAGCGGAATCAGCCGTGGCTCCCGTTCCTCCCCTGCGAGTGCTGAGCTCTCACGTGGTGTGCGCTGCCACGTGAAGGGGACAGGGAACAGCTGAGTCCCTGGGCTCGGGAACAAGTAGGGTGTTTGTCATGGGAGTAAAAGGGTTTTGTCTCCACAGGAAGGCTGCAGGCTGCTCTCCCCTTCCGCTGCCGGAGTCGCCCTGTGGCTCCGCGACAGCTGGTTTGTGGGCTCCCACCTGCAGCACCGTAAGAGCAGGGACTGAGCGTGCAGCCCCACTGCTGTCCCTCTGCACTGCCCAGTCCAAAACCTCGACCTGCCTGTCCCGGTCCTGGAAGTACAAACTCAGCAACAGCGGTGTCAGGGCAGCAGCCTCCCCTGCTCCGGCATCCCTCAGTAACCAGGGTGCAAAAAGCATTGAGAGCTCTGTAAAAAGCTGAGATCTGACTTTGGGCTTTCACACAGCTCAGTCTGCCTGGAAACCTCTCCAGAGAAAACACAGGAGCTGGTGACACGCCTGATGTCATTGCTGCTGTCAGCTCTGGCTGGGATCCGTCCCGGAGAGGCTGCTGGCACAGGCGAGCAGCGCTCTACCTTTGGGGCAGCAGTTCTGCACCGCTCTGCGGTTTCCTCCTATGGGGCCAACACCATTTTTGACTGGCTTGGGCTTCTGCCCGCTTTATCGTGAGGCCGCTGCTGCGCCCTTCTCTCAATCCCACTGCAAACACAGGAATAACTGGGAGAAGCCAGGTGTGCTGGAGAGGAGGAGGCGGAGGGCTCAAGCCTCAAGTGCCTGCATTTCCTCCTGCTTGGGCTCTGTGCGCTGGGTGTTGCCTCCTGCTTGTGCCACTCCTGAGGCCTTGCCGTGGCTTCCTGGGGTAGCAGGACAAGGGTTGTAGTGCCCATCTCTTGGGTATCTGGCCTGTGTGGCACAGGGCACTGTAGCTTCATCGAGATGGTAGCTTACAGCTTATTTTTGGTCCTTGCCCTTTGTGTTTCAGCTGCCGTGGAAGAGTCATCTTCCCAGTGAGAGGGGCCGCATCTAGCCTTGTTGTACAGGTGCTGGGGCTCCCCTCAGCCGCCTGGTACGCCTGTCCTCTCGCTGCTGCTCGCTACGGCCTGGCTCAGACCTGTGTCCCCAGGCTTGGGAGCTTCCAGCTGTCTGGAAAGAGAAAGCTCAGAACGATGGTTCACACGGAACCAGAGCTGGTCTCGCTGAATTGAGGGTCGCTATGAACCTCCAGTGCCTGAGAGCTGCTGCCACTGACGTGCCACGGGGAAAACGTCCCCAGAGCTCGGGTGCTGCCTTCAGGGGGTCACGCTGGGGCTCTGCCCCTCCCCGCTGGAAGTGCCTGTGTAGAAGGACCTGGAGCACAAGAGATTATTTCCCCCCCCCCCGTGTGGAAACTGTCTCTGGTTACAAAGCCCAGGCTGACAGCTTGGTGTCTGAGAGAGCTGTCAGCCTTTGCACCGCAGTGTCTGGACTTAGGGCCCCAGGCACTGCACTGGGTGACTAAGTGCAAACCTCTTCTCTAATTAGAGAAGTCTGTCCTTTCCCATCCCCCGCTTAAAACGTTTCACCCATTTGTTGAGCTGTTCATCACGCTTTGAGGGTCCTGGCCTGCATGGCTGGCTGAACCCGGCGGGAGCAGCCTCTCTGCGGGGCACAGCCCGGCTCGCTCTCCCGAAATGCTGCCTGGAGCTTTCCAATTAGAGACTCCCCTGGCCCCAGGAGATTACTGGCAGATCCCCCAGCTGACATTTGTCCTCAGGCCCCTAAATCTTGCTGCTGACCAACTCGCTGGCTACGAGCTGAGCTAGCGGAAGGCAGCAAAACACAGTGAGCAATTGTCAGTAATTGAAGTTTTTTAACTCGGATCTCTCCAGGAAGATGATGAGTTTCCAGCAGGGATCCTTTCTGCAGGCAGGAGGGGGCATATCACTGTGTCACAGACAGGAGATACATTTTTTTTTTTTATCTCCAGAAGAGTAATTTCCTTTCCCTTCCCTTTCCCTTCCTTCCCTTTCCTTTCCCCATCCTGTACAAAGGCACATCTTTCAGAACCTCACTGACATTAAATCACTCTCATTTACTTTTGGGTTTCTGTCCTCTTTTCAAGGAGGGAGACCTCGCCAGGCTCTGCTAGAAGCTGCCTCAGCCCTCTGTCGTGTGCTGGGTCATGAATTCCTGCAAGGCTCCTGCTCTTCCCGCTCTCGCCTCCCAGGCCGCACCGGGGGAAGGGTGCAGGTCCCGTCCAGCCGGGAAAGGTGGGTGCAGCCCTGGCTGCAGACACAGGCTCCCTTTGGCTCCTGCCAGGGTGGCTGGATGGGTTTTTCCCCCCCGCTGGTTTTGTTTCTTGTGGAGCTGCCTTGCAGGCGGTTACACCCTGCTATCCCAGGAAGCTGACTGGAATTCAAAGGCTCTGCCAGGCCCCTGGCACTCGCCTTGTGCTGAAGGTTACAGGGACGGCTCTGGCAGCCCGGTGTCGGCGAGGGGAGGGTGTTCTCTGCTCCCAGACCGACCTGGGCACCGGGTAACTTCAGGGCTGGGTTAAATCGCCTTGGAGAGCCCTGGGCCGCTGCCTCTCCTCCCTGTGCTGAGCTGGTGGCAGCACCAGCTCCTACAGCAACAGATTTCTCTGTTCTGTGTTGTGCTCAGCTCTCAGGGCTCCCCTCGCCCCACACCACATGCAAACACCTTCCCATAAGAAGGGGCTGGTGTGCTGCTACAGCCCCGCCAGGCAGGACAGAGGTCTCTGACACCCTTTGTCTCATCAGTGGTGGCACCAAAATGCCACCACACCGGGGGACGCGCAGTCTGGAGGGCTGGGCTCTCCCTGCTCCAGCTGGGCTGCCAAATCCCGGGCGAGTCCCCTGGCACCCTGTTACAAAGGGTCTCCGATAAACAACGAGCCCTCCGCAACTATTCAGCAGCATGTTTGAATGCTTGTCAGAGGAGAACAAAACACCGCTTCCTAGGGTTTAAAGACAACCCAAAACACTCTGTCATTTTCTAGGGTTTATCGACAACCCAAAACGCTCTATCACAGAACAAAACACCACTTCCTAGGGTTTAACAACGCAAAACACTCTATCACTCACCTAACAAGTGACTCTCAACCTTGAGGAACATCTCAGGGCAGTGTCCCGACCCAGTAACCTCAAGGAGTTTCCTTGGGCAGCATCCCGACCCAAGAGGAGAGTCCTCAGCCGCAGAGTGCTGCTCCAGGGGAGGACAAGCTCAAAATGGCCCCCCAAGGGACTCCATTTATACCCAGATGAATCTGATCTGTGGTCAGTATTGGCCATCATTGGCCAAAGGCCCCAAGTACTGTGAAGCCCTGAGAAAAGGGCAGTCAATAGCTGCTACACTTCAGCAGCCAAGAAGCCCTATTTTCATTGGGTGGGTGCACCTACCACACACCCCCCTGCTCCCCGTGGGATGTTTTATGGCTTAATAATGCCTTTGCATGGCAGTGCCGGGGGTGGAGGTGTCACTGGCTCGAATATCGGGACCCTTTGCTTGGGACAGGGGAAACCAGTATGGACCAGTATGCTTTGTGCTGGGCCAGGGGCTCACTGACGAGGGCTGGAGCCCTTGGGATTTTGCAGCCTGTGCGCTCCGAGTTCAGCTGTGAAGCTCAGCGAGATGATTTGAATAATTTAATACCGGGCTGTGACCAAGCCTGGCAAAAGGGTAAAGGAAACAAAGAGGCCCCCAGCCCCGAGCAACAATAGCTCTTGAAACGACAAGCCGAGGCATGTCCGCGCTGCCGGAGGCAGAGAGCAGCCCGGGCAAATAGGCCAGTTGCATTCCTCACGTCTGCTGCTTTGTTTCCCTGCAGAAGCTCCCGGTAAAAACTGCAGGTCTCGGGGCTTCTCCCTTTATCCTTGTTTTGTTCCCGCATCCTGTGGAGCTGGTGGTGGATCAGCCGTGTCCCAGTGGCTCTTCCTGCTGAGGAAGGCAGGGCCAGAAGAGAGCGGGTAGGGGAGGTGATGTGGGGATGAAGCTGCCTGGTCACGTCTGCTGCATCCCCATCGCTGCGGGTCCCCTCTGGTCATTGTCACCCAGGGAAAGCCCATCCCCGTTCCCGTGCTCGATAAGATCCTGCTGACCTGGGGCCATCTCTGTCAGCAGGAAACGGCCCAAACCGCCTGCTGATCCTGGAGCTGGTTTGATTTGATTCCAGCACCTCTGTTGTGGTTGTAACCCTGTTCCCACCAGGCTTGGCAGAAGGTGTGGCCGCCGTCCGTCTGTCCAGCCGCCTCCCTCCCCTTACCCCCCTGCCTTCCCTCGGCATGAGTCCCCAGAAGCAGGGAGAGGACTCTCCCCGCTCCTTTCCCCGGGGCAAAACGCTCCACCTTAACTTCTTTAGAAGCCGGAGCGTCGGTTTTCTGTCCCTCCAATTTTAAGTTAAATACAAGGCAGAGGGATGGAGCAGGGTGCAGGGCAGGGAGAGGCTGGGCAAAGAAGGCAGGAGGCCTCCCCGAGCCCAGATGGATTCAAGGACTGACCCGTCACAGGGGGACAGAGAACATATTGCCTCCACAAAGGGAATTGCCCTGCCCGGAGGTTGTGTCGCCTTTGTGCGAGACAAACGCCTGGCTGTGATGTTGAGTGCGGGGAGGGCTTTTGGTAGGGAGAGGGGGAAAGGAGGGGATCTTTGTTTGCAGGGTCTGACACCTCCCAGCCGTCCTGCCGGCACAGCCAGCGCCTTCTGATGGCTTTGTCAGCTCCTGGCTAATTAGCAGAGATGTTTTTCAGTGAGGTTAGGAAAGAAAAAAATTATAACATCAAAGAGAAGCAGTGAACAGTGATAAAACTCGGCTTTGTTTCATGCCTGTCAGTGGAGACGTGGCTTTCTAGGCTCGCAGGAGTGTGGTGTCCGCGGCCCCGCGGGATGCTGACACCCAGGGCCCGTCCTTTTGGCCTGAACCTGCTCCCGTAGCTGTGTCCAGGGAGGGTTTTTAGACAGGGCTGGGTTGCAGCGTGTTGTGGCTGGGGTAGGGCCTTTCTCTTGTTGGGAAGCGAGCCTGGCTCCAGGGCGTGCTGTGACTTAGTGGCAGAACCGGACAGACCACGGGGCTGTTTGTAGATCCTGCCCTGGGGGGATCACAGCTCTGAGCAAACCCGGCCTGGGAGCATCTCAACCCCAGGCTGCCACCCCCGTGACACCTCGGAGGTTCCCGGTGCCCCCCACTGCTCTCTATGCGGTTGCCCACTGCCATTTTTTTTACACCTTGGGTTTCCAGGCTCTCTGAGAACTGGTTAAAGTTTAGCTCAGTGCTCTCCGCTGTCCGAGCAGGCTGCCGGCTTGTCACGTCCCTCGGAAAAGACCCCGTGGTGGCTGTTCACACTTGATGTACATCAGTACAAGCCTCCCCGTTATCTGGGTGTTGGGAGCTAAGGCCCTGTTGCATCTCGGGCCACGGCAGGGTAACCTGTTATCCCTCAGGGTAACCCCCAAAATCAGCCACCCATCCCCTTCTTGGCAGCTCCGGCAGCGAGAGCGGGCAGGCTGCCTGCCTTCCCCGCCCCGGGCTGCTGGAGGATTTTATTTTAAGCAGATCCTCTCGGGGAGACGGGTAACGTGAGCTCCTTGAGTGACAAGTGATAGAGCTTGACTTGCTTAGCGTGTCCCCCAGGAATCCCTCTCCTCTGCCATTTGCTAATTGAAAACTGCTAACATTTGGGTCTGGTGCAACTGCCGCCCTTAATGGGAAGCTGGCTGGAGCGTGCGTTGGTGGGACTAACACATGCTCACAGCCTGTCATCTGCTCGTCTCCATCTCCAGGGAAAGGGGCAAATACTCCCATATGCTGCTCTGGTTTCTCAAAGAGTGAAGTGGGGGCTGGAGCCAGACAGATTTGCTTTTATTCTCCCTGCTCCAAGCTCTGGTTAGAAACCACGGGCTGGAGAGCTGCTGTTGGCTGCAGCCTGGGGCAGGAGCTCCCAGCGAGATGAAGCCATAGGAATATGTGTCCCCTCGCCGTGCCTGTGGCGTGGGGGGTGTCTCAGGGCAGACCCTCCGTGTCCTGCCCCACCGTCACCCAGCTCGGACCCTGCTGTGGGTGGTGGCTGGGGCACGGGTCACTCGCTGAGGCAGAAGCGGGTGTGGGAGCTGTGTCCCCCCCCCAAGGGGGCACAGCCGCGGCTCTGGGCTGTGTGCAGGACTGTGGTACCCCCGGGGCACCCCGGGCTGAGCCGGCACTGCCGAGGGGGGGACACAGGGGCAGCAAGGAGAGCATGATGCGTGCCCCCACCCCAGAGCCCAACCCCGGGGGCCGGGGGAGCCTGCTGCCAGGCGAGGGGGGCTCTGCACAAGCCCCCGGGGTGGCTGTGCCTGATGTGATGCTCCCCAGACTCCTGGGGTGACTGTCCCCAGTGCGGTGGGTCCCAAGCCCCCCCCGGAGGGGCCGTGCCCCAGACGCTGCTCCCCGAGCCCCCGGGCTGCTGGGGCCACTCCAGCCGCCGGTGCGGGCGCGGCGGGGAAGGTCGGGGGGGGGGAGGCGGAGCCCGGCCGGGAGGCGGTGTCGGGGCCGGGCCCCGGGCGCGGGGCGGTGTCAGGCCGGTTCCACCGCCCCGTCCGACCTCCCGGGCGGAGCCGGGCGCGGAGCGCGGAGGAGCCGAGCGGGGCGCGGAGGAGGAGGAGGAGGAGGAGGAGGGAGGAGGAGGAGGCGAGCGGGGCGGCGGGATGCCGGGCTACGACTACAAGCTGCTGGAGCGGCCGCGGCGGCGGGTGCTGTGCCCGCTCTGCGGGAAGCCCATGCGGGAGCCCGTCCGCGTCTCCACCTGCGGCCACCGCTTCTGTGACACTTGCCTGCAGGAGTTCCTCAGGTGAGCCCCGCCGTGACGTCACGCCCGCCCCGCCGTGACGTCACGCCGCGCACCCCTTTACCCCTATGGAGCGTCCCGGTCACACACACCCCCCCCCCCTCCCGCCCCGATCCGGAGCTTCGCACCCCCGGGGGGCAGCGGGTGCTTTCACCCCCCCCCTCCCCGGGTGCGGGGCCGGCCTGCACGCCGGGGTGTCCCGGGGAGGGGGTGCGGGGTGTCCCGGGGATGCCCCGGGCCGGGGAGGGGGTGCGGGGCGGGCCCAGCCCGTGACAGCCGCCCCGCGGGTGCAGCGGCCCGTGGCCCCTCTCGGTGAGGAGGAGGAGGAGGAGGAAGAGGAAGGCCGGGTGAAGCCCGAAGCGGCGAGTTTCGAGCGCTTGCAAAGATTTGTGCTTAACCCCTTCCTGCCCTACGCCCCACCGGAGGGAGCGACCGAGGAGAGAGTGTGTGTGTGGGGGGGGTGTCCGGCCACCCCCGTACCCCCGCGCCCACGGGTGAGCGCGACCCGACCGCGTGTGCTCGCTGGGAGCGAGGGGACGGGGCCCTTCCCACGCTCGACCCCCCGGTTTGGCAGCCCCGGCCCAGGCACCCGGGAGGTCCCGGGGCCGGTGCTGCCCGGTTGTTGGCCGGGGGTCCCGCGGCAAGGGGGTGTCCGTGCCCCCCACCCCCCGGCCCTGCGGCGGTGCAAAGCGTCACCCCGGGCCCCGGTTTCCGTTGCCGCCTCCGGCTGCGCCTCGCCCGGCCGAGGCGACCTTTGCTCGGGCCGGGGGCCCCGCGGCCCCGCCGCCACCGGCCGGTTTCTACGAAACCGGGCGTTCCCCGGGGCCCGTGCCAGGCAGCGCCTCCGCTCCCCTCCCGCACCCCCCCCACCCCCCCCCGCCGGCTCTAACTGGGGTGGCCGGACGCAGGGATCCCCCCCATCGAGCCCCCCGCGTTTGCACTGGATCAGGTTTGGGGAGCTCACGGGCTGAGCCATCCAGCCCCACCGTGGTGCCGGGGTGGGGTGGGGGGTGTGCCGGGGAATGTTGGGGCTCCCCCACCCCATCACCTCGCTGCGCCCTGACATGCCGCGAAGGTCAGAGGCAAGGACGGTCCCCCCCGGGCGCTGCCTCAGCACATTCCCTGCCCGCCGAAGCGTGAGGAATGGGGAGGCTTTGTTGGGGATTAGGCGCTGGCTTTGGGTCACCATCCTGCTTCCCCACCAGCCCCGGCACCCCAACACTGAGCACGGGGTGCAGGCAGGGCCGGCAGCCCCTGGAACAGTGGCAGGGCGATGCCAGCCGTGGGGCGATGCCAGCCGTGGGCTCCCCGGAAAGGGCTGGGTGCCCAGCCCTGACCGGGAGCAGCTTATCTCGGCGGGTGCCTGGTGACTCCCACAGAAACACCCGCTGCAAACAGACAGGACACGTGGCAGGGCTGGATGTGGCCGTGCCCCACGGGGGTCACACACTGGGCTGGTTTTCCTGGGGGTTGCTTGCCCCCCGCTCCCCCAGCACAGGGATGGTGGCTGCAGGGGGACGTCACCACGTCATGCCCGGGTACCCCAGGCCAGCACGTGCCAGGCGGCTTCGCTGGCTCCGTCGCGCCATCTCACATGTGCTTGGCCACACCAGTGCCTGCCAAGGGTGCGTGGTGATGAGATGGGTGGGCAGGGCGACCTCGCAGCCTTGTCCGGAGCCACCTCGGGGACACCAGAGCCCTGGGGTCCCAGCGTGTCCCTGCTGTGTGTCGGCACCCATGGCCTCCCACCCCCAGTGTCCACCAGGGACAGTGTGTGGGGTGCCACCCTCATCTGTCCCCAGGCACAGTGTTGTGGGGACCAGGGGTGGCGGTGGCTCCTGGCCAGCCATGTCACCGACCAGGCTGCCTGTTTTGTTCCATCTGTCCCCCTTCTGCAGGTTGGGGATGGCTCTCGGGAGGAGCACCCCATCCTGGGGGCCCAGCGGGATGGGGACCCCTCCAGGGCAGCTGCCTGTCCCCCATCCCGGCTCACCGCGGTGGCTGGTGGGGCTGTTTCCTGTGGAGCAGGAACCCCGGGGCTGCACGTCCGGCTGCACATCTGGCGCCCAGCTGTTGCCCCCCCCTCCCACACACACCTCCCCTGGGCCCCAGCACCTGGGGCTGCGGGCACCCGTGGCCCCCACCGACACCGCTCTGGGCCAGCCGCCGGCACCCTGCCTTAATCCCGGGGGGGCTGGGGCGGGCGAGGGAGCTGCTGGGGCTCCAGATGGTGCCACGCTCGCAGCGGCTGGCCCAGGCCCCCGGGGACTGTGGCCTCTGTGCCCGGCTCGGGGCGGCGGGGAGGGGGGGCTGCCCGGAGGGGGGTGTCTGGCGGGGGCATTTCCCAGCTCAGACAGATGGAGCGGGATTAGAGCTGTGGTTCCCCAAGGACCGCGGCTGGATTTGGCATGGGATGAGCGCTCAGCGGCGGAGGGGCAGCGCCGACGTCCTGGGGTGGGATGGTGGGGACCCTGTGGGACATGGTGGCTGTGTCACCGGTGACACACCGTTCCGCAGCCCCGAGTGATCCTGACCCCTCTCTTTGTCTTGCAGTGAAGGCGTTTTCAAGTGCCCGGAGGACCAGCTGCCCCTGGACTATGCCAAGGTGAGCCTGGCACGTGGACGAGGCACCCCACTCTGAGGGGACGTCCCCGTCACCTGTGCCCCCCGCCAAGGGGCCAGCCCCGTGCTCCGCACACCCGCCTGGCACAGCCGCGCCGGCCTGGCACGGACGCCCGTGCGGAAGCAAGAGCCCTTTGTGCCGCAACGGAAACCCGCTCCCGACAAAGGGCGCTTGTTCGTGTGCTGGCGGGGGGGATCCAGCCCCGGGCAGCGTGCCTGCGGCTCCCGGCCAGGCTGGGGTGGGGGGTCCGTGTGCCCCCGCAGCCTGGCACGGGCTGCTGATGCCCTGGCGCTGCCTCCCCAGATCTACCCCGACCCAGAGCTGGAGGCGCAGGTGCTGAGCCTGGCCATCCGCTGCATCCACAGCGAGGAGGGCTGCCGCTGGAGCGGGCTCATCAAGCACCTCCAGGTAAGGTCCAGCAGGATGAGGTGGGGGCCAAGGCTGTGCCCTGTGACTCCCCCCGCCCCTCGTCACCATCCCTGTGCCCCCCAGGCCCATCTTGGCACCTGCGGCTTCAATGTCATCCCCTGCCCCAACCGGTGCAGCACCAAGCTGAGCCGCCGCGACCTGCCCGAGCACGTCCAGCACGGCTGCCCCAAGCGCAGGGTCAAGTGCGAGTTCTGCGCCAGTGACTTCACCGGGGAGGCCTTCGAGGTGGGCAGCGGCACCGTGCCAGGGGGCATGGCTGTGGGGGTGACACTGCGGGGGACGCAGCTGGCAGGGGTGTCATGGGGGGTGTAGTCAGGTTGGGGGATGCAGTGTGGGGACCTAGGTGAGCTACAGGGCACCCTGGGGGAACACCGTGGGGGACACCACGGTGGGCACAGCCTGGCCACGGGGGGCACCGCATGGCCCCATCCCTTGGCAGGGCTGGGCAGTGAGGGCAGCCGGAGGGTGACGATGCTGCTGCTGTCCCCAGGGCCACCAGGGCACGTGTCCCCAGGAGAGCGTCTACTGCGAGAACAAGTGCGGGGCCCGCATGATGCGGCGCCTGCTGTCCCAGCACACCCTGGCCGAGTGCCCCAAGCGCACCCAGCCCTGCACCTACTGCGCCAAGGAGTTCGTCTTTGACACCATCCAGGTGAGACAGTGCCCACGGGGGCTTCACCCCACCGGCTCCCAGCCCCGGCTGACAGCCACTCTCTGTCCCCAGAACCACCAGTACCAGTGTCCCCGGTACCCCGTGCCCTGCCCCAACCAGTGTGGGACGCCCAGCATCGCCCGGGAGGACGTGCCCACCCACCTCAAGGAGAGCTGCAACACTGCCATGCTGCTGTGCCCCTTCAAGGAAGCCGGCTGCAAGCACCGCGTGAGTGTGTCCCCAGCCCCGTGACAGTGTCCCCTTGCCCGTCCCGCCCTGGCATCCTTGTGAGATCCCTGCTGTGGTGTACCTGTGCCCCACAGCATCCCCACACCTCTCCTGCCCTGACATCTGTCCCATCCCCTGTGGTGTCCCTGTTCTGCTCTGTTCCCATCCGTGTGGCTTCTGTAGTGTCCCTGTCCTTGTCCTGCCTCACCCCTGTGTCACTTGGCGGCCCAGGTGTCCCCGTGCCATCCCAACCAGGTGTCCCTGTGCCACCCTGCTCCAGTACCCCCATGCTCCAACGACATCTCCATGACATCCCCATGGCATCCTTCTCTCCTGTCCCGCCCCACGTCCCCACGCTGTCCTGTGCCCCCGGCACCCCGCCGCTGACGGCCCCGCTGTCCCCGCAGTGCCCCAAGCTGGCCATGGGCCGGCACCTGGAGGAGACCACCAAGGCCCACCTGGGCATGGTGTGCGCCCTGGTCAGCCGGCAGCGGCAGGAGATCCTGGAGCTGCGACGGGACGTGGAGGAGCTGTCGGTGAGCAGCGACGGGACCCTCATCTGGAAAATCGCTGACTACGCCCGCAAGCTGCAGGAAGCCAAAGCCCGCAGCAACTACGAGTTCTTCAGCCCCCCTTTCTACACCCACAAGTACGGCTACAAGCTCCAGGTCTCGGCTTTCCTCAACGGCAACGGGAGCGGGGAGAGCAGCCACCTCTCCGTCTACATCCGCGTGCTGCCGGGCGAGTACGACAACCTGCTGGAGTGGCCCTTCTCCTACCGCGTCACCTTCTCCTTGCTGGACCAGAGCGACCCTTCGCTCTCCAAGCCCCAGCACATCACCGAGACCTTCCACCCCGATCCCAACTGGAAAAACTTCCAGAAGCCGGGAGCCTCGCGCAGCTCCCTGGATGAGAGCACCCTGGGCTTCGGCTACCCCAAGTTCATCTCCCACGAGGACATCAAGAAGCGGAACTACGTGAGGGACAACGCCATCTTCATCAAAGCCTCTGTGGAGATCCCCCAGAAGATCCTGGCCTGAGCCCCGTGCCCCGGGGGGGACAGGACATGAGCCGAGCGCCCACCCAGGGGTGCCCGAGGTGGTGCTGAGCCCCTGCCCGCAGCTGGTGCCCCCAGCTCGGGGACGCCGCCGTGGCCGCAGCCGGCAGCTCTCAGGTAGGCAGGGATGGGGCTGCTCCCCCACGTCCCTCCTGGGGCTGGGACCCTGCTGCAGCCCCAGCTGCCCCCCCAGGGCAGCCCCTCTCAGGTGCCTGGGGGTGCCGGGGGGCTGGGCCCCCCAAGACCCTCACTGGGGTGCCCAGCAGCCCCCGCCAGCCTTGCTGGGGACCCCACAGGACCCCGCTGCCCAGAGCCATATTTTGTAAGCTGGTGCCCCCCGGGAGCACGGTTGTTATTTATTACCCCAGGCTGGGGCCCGCTGCCCCCTCCCTGCCTCTTTTTTTTCAATAAACTTTTCTTGTATTTATTATGGCCGCCTGAACGTCCTTCCTGCGCCTGGGCAGGGTTGGGGGGGCCCCTGTCCCCAACGCCTGCTGGCATTGAGGGTGCTCACAGTGCAGCCGTGGGTGCTGGGGACAGGGAGAGCCTGGGATGGGCTGGGGGGGCACGGAGGTGGGGGTAATCCCTGACCCACATCCCAGCAGCAGATGGGCTCAGATGGAGATGGTTAATTCAGTTATCGCCGGCAGCGGGGATGTGTTGGGGGGTGTCACCAACCTGGGGTGCAGCTCCCCCCTACCCCACCAGGCCCCTCGTTAGCACTGGGATAATTACAGCCCCGGGGGGGGGGGAGGGGCTGAGATTCAGAGCAGATGCTGGTGGGTGGGCAAGGGCTGGGGGCAGGAGGGGCACCGAGGCAGTTTGGGGGGGCCCCTCACTGGATCATGCCGTAGGTGTGTGTGTCCCCCCAAATCACCCCGGCAGCAGTGGGGGGGGGAGGGGGGTTGCCATCTCTGCAGCCTAATCCCACAATTGCATTAGTGCTGCCCCAGTTTAACACAATTAGCCCCTAATTAGCTGCACCCCGTAGCCCATGCCGGGCTGGGGGGGGGGCAGTGCTGCCAGGGTGTCCCCATACCCCATTCCCCCCCTGGAACATCCCCCTGGGTGCGTCCCAGCACTGCCCGGGCTTGTGGCACATCCCTGGGGCTGGGGGTGGCACCAGCTGGCCCTGGGGAATGGGGCGAGCCTCCTGCCCATGCTGGTGACCAGGGCCAGCCTGTACTGGTGACCAGTTCTTGCCCATACTGGTGCCCACTGCTAGCCCATACCGCTGCCCAGCGTAAGCCTGTACTGGAGCCCGGTACCATTCCTACACTGGAGCCAAACGCAAGTCCATACTGGTGCCCAGTGCCTGCCTAAACTGGTGGCTGATGCCAGCCCATTCTGGTGCCCAGCCTGTACTGGTGCCCAGTGCCAGCCCTACACTGGAGCCAAATGCAAGTCCGTACTGGTGCTTGATGCCCTCTCATTCTGGTGCCCAGTGCCAGCCTGTTCTGAGGCCCAATGCCAGCCTGTACTGGTGTCCAGTGCCAGCCTATACTGGTGCTGAATGCCAGCCCCAGCTGATGGGGCGAACCTGCTGCCCACACTGGTGACCAGTGCCAGCCTGTACTGGTGCCCACTGGTAGCCTATACCGCTGCCCAGTGTAAGCCCGTACTGGTGTCTAGTGCCATTCCTATACTGGAGCCAAATGCAAGTCTACACTGGTGCCCAGTTCTTGCCCATACTGGTGCCCAGTGTCAGTCCATACTGGTGCTTGATGCCAGCCCTGCGCTGGACTGAAATGCAAGTCCATACCGGTACTCGGTGCCAGCCCAAACGGGTGGCCAATGCCAGCGCAGCATCAGCCTGTACTGGTGCCCAGTGCCAGCCCAAACTGGTAGTCGATGCCAGCCCATTCTGGTGCCCAGTATCAGGCTGCACTGCTGCCCAGTGCCACCCCACCCCGCTGCCTGGAGCTGGCCCACACCAGAGCCCCGCTCGGAGTGGGGGGGCTGCTCCGGGCCCCAGGATGGGGCCAGTGGGGTTTCACGAGCCCAGCGGCTGCTCCAGCCACAGACAGAGTTGGCTACTGCCAAACCCTGCTGTTCTACAACACATTTTTCCCCCTTTCTTACTTTTTTTTCCTCCTAAAGAGGCTTAACCTGTTTTTTTGCCTGGTTAGGACTGATGTGGCCTGAGCTAGATAAGGGAAAAGGCATCAGCCAACGCCTGCCCTGCATACATTTTATTTACATGTATTTTATGTTCATATTTTTATATTTGATGCTTATCACATATGTTTTATTTATATATTTTTATGTGCATGCATGTATGTATACACACACACACACACATTCTCTCTGTATAGGAACTGTCCTGGTTTTATATTTTATATTTATTATATAAATTTTACTTATATATTTTCAGGTGTGTGCACACACACACACAGAGGAACTGTCCTGTTCCTATAGCCAGGCCATACAGCAGAATATTGTCAGCCTCTTGCTGCACACCAGTTACCTTAAAAAAACCCAACAAAAACCCAATCCATAGATTATTTATGAACTAAAAGCTTCAGCTGTTGTGGTGAAGCGATGCTGGTGAAAGCCTGTGCGGCAGCTCCTGGCTGTGCTCACTGAAAGCCCAGCGCCGGGAAGCCGTGCTGGGAGCTGAGAGGGAAAAACAAACCCGGGAGCCAGCGGCTGCGACCCTGCACTGCCTCATCCCCCACCAAGGGACCTATTTACAACCCTGTTTCCCCTGCTTGGGGTTTGTTTTTTTGTTTTTTTTTTTTTTTCCTTTTCCCCTCTCCAAGCACAAATGTGAAATGTGCCATCAGGTGCCGCTCTCCAGTAGCTCCCAGCGCCGCCAGCACGGACGCACCCTGCGCCACACAACCAGCTCCACTTACCCGGGCACGTTGCAACCGGAGCCACGGCGCACACGTCTCCGTGCGGTGGCTGGCTGGAAATGTCAGCCGGCTCGTCAAGCACCTCTTAACCTTCACGTCCTCGCATCAAATGGGGGAGCAAATCCCCTGCAAGATCTGGGTTGCGAAGCGGGAGGAGGAGATGCTCTTAATATTCATGGGGGAGAGGGAGAAAAATCGATTTGCTACTAAATTTAGCCTCAAATGTTTAGTTTAAAAATAAACTTCCTGGAAACTTGTTGGTTTGAAGATTTATTCTGAAGGCCCAGAACAGGCCAGCTTTCTCCCTGCTCCGTGGGGCCAGCACAGCCTGGCCACTGGCCGGGCATCTCACGTGCTGCCAGAGAGGAAAGCATTATTAAATGCCCTATACATCAGCGGGGGCTGGACCTTTGCTTCTTGAAGACCACAACCCCATCGGCGACGCCCTTATCTAACTAAACACCAAATCCTTTTAACACCTCACAAAACCTTTGGGATGTAGACGGGGAGAATGTTTTTGGCGAAACCACTTCATCTACTGCTCACGCAGAGCCCTGGTTTGTGCTGATTTACTGACGCTTCTTAGCCAAGACGGCTAAACCAGACATTAATATCTCATCAGGAGAGAAATGCAAGACAAATTTGCTTTGCACATCCTTTATTAAAAACCCAGCCAGGCTCCCCTCCCTCCCCAGCCCTTTGCCTCCCCGGGACCGAGGGGGTTGAGGGGGGAGAAGGAGAGGGTTTTTACAGCGGGACCATTTAAATCTTGGTGTGATTTCACCACTGCGATTGTAGCACATCTCTGAGGCTAGCAGCCATCCCAGCTGAATTATCAGTTTGTACCAAATTGCCTTGAAATTAACTTTAATTAGATAAAATACTCCAGTAATTTTATTGCAGTTTGGCCTTGTTGAGCATCGGAAGAGTAGCCAAGAGGTGGCTGTTCCTAGAGGATGTCCGACACGAGCTCCCCCCCAGCCAAGACTTCTACGTGCCCCGTTCTCTTGGCTCCTCCACCCCCGTGGACCCTCCAGGAGCCCCACATCGAGCAGGACTTTTTTTCAGCTCTGATTTTTTTGCAGCACCTGCAGCAGCTGCTCCTCTCCGAACAGCCTCCATCATGAAGATGATGTGGTGCTGGTTTTCAGCAGAGAACAACTCAGCGCGTTGCCGACCTTGGGTCAAACTCGGCGCTTGCATCCTCCCACCAGCTACCAGGGTACGGCGAGCTCAGTGCAGGGGGAAAAGGCAATTAAATTTTTGTATGAAAACCCTATTTGGCCCTAAAGGAGTTTTAAAAGGTTGGATCTTACTCTGCCATCTGCCAGAACCTTTCAGCTTAGTTAGCTGCGGCTGCAGGTGACTCCTCGGTGGTGGCAGCAGCTGCTCACGCCAAAGTCTCCGCTGGCTCATTATCACTCCAGATCTTCGCTCCAGTAAACAGGTCTAACTGGCTGCAAAGATGATGTAAAAGTCTCCTGAAGAAGCTTTGCAGAAGGGATTCCTCCTGTCAGGGGGAACAGGTGAAGAAACCAGGTACCGAAGGAGCTCCAGCGATGCCGAGTCAGAGGAGGATCCTGAAGCTCCATCTCCCCGGGGCCGATGGACGCAGCGGCTGCTCTCGGAATGGTGTGTCTGGATGCTGGAGCCGGGACGCAGCAGTGCCTGTGGGTAAACAGAGCTCTTCCCAGCTAAGCTTAGCTGGGCTAAGCTGCCTGGTTTAGCCCGAATTCCTGGAAAAGCATGCAGGAATCAAATATGTTTCTTAGTATCTGGGGAACACTGGAAAGAGAAAGGTATTAGTTTGCCATCAGAGGGGTTTTGACACTCAGATGTTCGCAGCACATGCAGAGGAGGCAGCTTTTGAGTTGTTGTGTCATTCTTAGAGATGAAAGCATGCAGCTTAAATTAGATATGACCACTGGAAAGGGGAGGAAACCCTCACAGCTCCTACCTTCCAGAAGGGGTCTATGAATGTTACAAAACCCCTTTAAAATTTTGTACTGTGTTAATAAGAAAAACTCTGTGTTCATGACACACGCTATTAGGTCAGCACTTTGAAGAGCAGAGCTTCTAGGTCCAGCTTTTGCAGCAGCCCTACGTCTCCCCACATTTCCCTCCCGGCCAGGGAAAGCAGACCTTTAAAATCTGAGTCCACCTTGACAGGACTTAAACCACCTCCTCAACTCCTCCTCCTTTTTTTAATAATTATTTCAGCACCTTTCTGGCTCTGGGATTTTGTACCTCTTCTGTTTTCCCAGACCTTCTCAGTGCTCTAAGTGGAGCAGGGCAGCCAGGCTGTGCCTGACGCATTTGTACCCCAGAAACCCACGGAGAGCCTTCCCCAAATTCCCTCTGGGACAAGCACCCACCCCATGCCACCCACGGCTCCCTGTGCTGCTGGCCACGGCCACGCAAGCCCCACGCACTCGCGCTGCATAAAACCAGCAGAAGGGGCAGAGGGACCAGGTCTCTCTTTTTTTTTATTTTTCCTGCAGACAAAAAAAAAAAAAAACCTTAAAAAAATCCTAGTTCATACCCGTAGCACATAAGCAGCAGTGTTTATAATCAGTCTGTGGTTTAATGAAATACAGCAGCAATTCTGAGTTCTCTCCCCAGTGAGTCCCAGCAAACATTTCTGTTTGGTTTCTACGGGAGTGGCTGGGTCCCACGGAGACATCTCTCACATCGTAAGCTTAAAGAAAATTCACAAGTGGCTTTATAAAACGTTAACTTTGGGCTGTAACAAACTGGGCTTGCGAATTAACAGCTTCAAAGCTTCTGCTCGAAAGACAAGACACGTCAGAGATGGAAGCTTCCTCGTGGAAGGGTTTACACTACTTTCATGTTTATCCCTCCTAGGATCTAGCTCACGTCCACCTCCAGCTGGCAAGGGAGCTGCCAGGAGCCATTAGAATAACGATATTCTGCTAAATCAGCGTGGCACTGTAAAGGGGACAGACTTCAGCACTGATGAGGCAGCGCAAATAGTTCGGGAAAACATCTGAAAACACCTTACTCCTTCCTCAAGGAGCAGAACCGTCATCTGCAAGTACCCAGGATCCATCAGCGGAAGAGGAGCCTGGTGCTGGAGCCAGAGGTCAGGGAGCCACTGACCCACGGACGAAAAGACAGACAGAAAGACAAGCCAAGCGCTGCGATGTGCAGCCCAAAGGCAGGCGACCATCTGCATCGGGGTCCCGGGGACTGCCCAGGGGGAAGGTGTGTCCCTGGCCTTTAGGCTACTTGTATTTCTGCACCGGGCAGAGCGTGAAGTAAGAACTGTGCATGGACCAAGGTTTCCAGGAGAGCACACCTCCTGCCACGCACCCGACCACCTCATCTGCTCGTCCCTTCGTCACCCTGGTGAGGGACAGTGCCTCGTCTGGCTCCCCATGCCGGGATTCAGGGTGTGCTGGGAGCGAGGCAGGTCAGCGTTTGAGGCTCTCTTAGAGAAGATGGAGTGGGGAAGGAGAAGGAAGGAGAGCCCGTCAGCAACAGGCTGCTGCAGAAGCGGGAAGGGTTGGTTTAAAGAAAAATCTCACTGCTAGAACAAAAGAAACTATTTCAGTGTATTTTAATAGTAAAATGATTCCTATTTTTCAAGCAAAGTCCCGCCTGGATGAATCTTGGGAGTGTTTTTGCTTCCCAGTCCTGCTGCGCCAGGGCAAAGCCCCGGAGGTCGCGTGGCTCTACCTGCGCCTGCCCGTGCAGAACAACCCCCAGCACAACCCAGGCGCCAACACCTCCCCGGCGGCGGAGCCGCTTCCACAGACACCACGACACGGGGCTCTGCTCCGTCTCTCTCTCGGGAGACGAGCGGGAGGAAAAAAACGAACTTTTAATAACAGTCTGGGTTGAGATTTGCAGCAGGCTACTGAACAGAGGAGATGCCAATATTTTATTTAGTAAAAAGGTACGTATTCAGGTAGCAGAACACCTTACAGTAACTAACTCGGCAGGAAAGGTTAAAGTCATAGCACAGCCCTAGATTGACTGGGGGGAGTAGGACAGGGACGACGGCAGGGAGACTGTAAGGGAAGCAGCTTCAGACTCGAACCTTGGCTTCCAATAGAATGTATTCAGAAAAATATTGCATGAAAAGCCTCAGGATTTTAGTTCTTTCATAGATGTATATTTACCAGTTTTCACAAAGACTGCAGGAATACGATTATAAACAATAAATTAGGACTTCATGTTGCTATCATTTGGCATAACACAATCAGGCAATTTTTCCTTTTTAAATATAAGGCAACACAAGCCAACACATAATTTAATCCGTCTTTAGTCAAATTGCTTAACTTTGCTAAAGAGTTACCACTAAAGAACGGTTTATAGTACACTTAAAAGAATTTAAATAATGACATAAGTGTACTAACTTACGCAAGGAGTCAGAAAACGTACTCTGCTAAGCTTTGAAACCTAAATATTTGTTACAGCCCAGGACTACACGTCTAAATTAAAAAAATACAAATAAATGTTTTCTAATTTTTCCATTTACGAAAAACTTTTAAGAATCTCTAGCCAACTATGACGTCACTTCAAAACTTGTTATTTTTTTTTTTTTAAATTTTGTATGATGTCTTAAGATTTTAAACCATGCTCGTTAAGGAAAGTTCAAGGAGCAAATACTTAAGGCTTTGTTTTTCAAAGGGCTGTGAGGGAGGCCAGTGGATGGCAGAGGCCAGTGGGTTCACCCATACACAATGCTACTCAAACCCACACTACCAGGCGACATTCATACAGAAATATTACACTTAAAAGTTACAGTGTAGAGCAATATTTTTAGCCAGTGTACATATAAAGAATCAATGCATTTATTTTTTTTTATTTTCTTTTTTTTTTTTTTAATTTCCAAACTTGATTGTGATCATTATGTTCAAGTATTAGTCTCATTAACAGAGATGAGAAATTTTCTACTTACAACAAATTCGGCTGTTAGAAAGGAAAGGTATGTTTCGGTACACTGAGGAGAACAAGATGCTGAGGTTACCCAACAGTTAGTGTCCTACGGTCACTGACTCGACTAGCTGCTGGAAGTGACGTGGGAAAGGGACAGAAGGAGTTAGGCACCGAGACCCTGGGAAAAAGGGGTGTTATAAATAGCTTCGCTAATTCCCAGAGAGGAGAATGGTTCCATTAGATCTGCTGTGGCGTTTTGACAGAGAGGAATACGGGACCGTGGGTCCCACAGTGGCTCGTGAGCGGAGCTTCGCTTCAGATCAACCGTCCCCCGTCCCAGCGGTACCGCTGCCGCAAGGGGACCGAGCCCCGCCGCCCCGCGCGCCCGCTCACTGCACCGGAGACGAGCTCGAGTTACACCTCCTCACCCTGAAATTAATTCTAGCTACCGGAGAAGCGGCTGAACCCTTTTTGGAGTTGTCAGTGGGTCTGGATTCCCTTCACATCAGGACGGCCAGACTCCTAGCAGCGAGGGGTTCAGACAAAGTTAGCTCTTACACTGGTGAAAGGGGAGCGGGGAAGGGACATATGATGCAGAAAAAAGGCAGCTACCTATGGCAGCTATGCTGCCTACGTCCTAAAACCGCCATTCCCCCCTCCTCCATACCCTGTCTGCAAAAAAAAAAAAGTGTCAGAAAAATCTGCCAGAGACTTTTGACTTTGGACAAAGTCTAAACGATAAACGCGGGTGTCTCGGCAAGAAACAGCTGAAAAGCTTCTTCCTATATTAATGCCTAAATACATACCCCTAGCTAGCTCTTTTCAAATGTAGGCTTCTTTTTCAATTAAATAGGCCTCTAGACAGTGCAAATGGTCAATGTTTAATGCATTAATGAAATGGGCTTTCGAGTTGAAAATAAGCCCTGCTTCCTGACAAATTCTGTTGCTCTTAATCTTCAGAGGAAATTGAGATGGAAATTTAAGCAGCTACGCAACCTCGCTCTTGACGGAGCTGGCGAACAGATGCAACTGCGAGACCCTGCAGCAACTCAACATCAGTCCAGCAAGTAGCTACTAAGCAGAAGGCAAAAGCTGCACAAAGGGGATTCTGCGGTGAGGAAACAGCTGTGGCGTGAAGTAGTGTAATGAAATTCTTTGACACAAAAGGCATGTTAAATATTTGATGCATAAAGGAGATAGATAACATGTAAGCAAAGCTTTTAAATATACAGTATATCTTCTTCCAATGGTTACTATAATGATCACACAAGTTTGCAAGTTAAAAATGCCTTGCTTATTAATTAAAATTAAGACTAAACCTATAATTTTTGTCTGTGAAAGTGACTGCAGCCTATCTATACCCTGGGTGTTGAATATGAAGATTTCGACTATCGGTTGGTTCAGGTGCTCGGTTCATGGGAGGCCGATGGACTTTTCCCAACACGGCCATGCTCTGATCTCTGAAGCAGGACTGCTGGAAGTCCCCGCTTAGGTAATCCATGGTCTGCATCACATTATTCTGGCTGGATGGGCCAGCTCCAGCTCTGTAATGAGTTCCCCCTGCACAATCTAGCGGCGCTCCTGCTGGCTGTCCCCCGTGGAAAGGCATGGCGAGGTCCTGGGACCCAGAGCTGTCACTGTTGGGTGTGGGCAGAATGTTATTCCAGATGGGCTGGAAATAGTGCCCATTGGTGTATGGCAAGGGTCCCTGCAACCCGTTCACAGGTGGAGAAGGCGTAGGCTTCTCGATCGGGGGCTTCAAGCTGAACGACTGGCCCATGCACAGTTCTTGAGGGTAGTTTGAAGTTTTGCCAGGAAAACTCTGCCCTGCGATCTCTCTCTGAGGGTGCTTCCCTGCGAGTCCAGCAGGCCCAGCAGCATCCCCACACATTTGCTGCAGATGTGCAAGCTGGTGCTGGTTCCACGCAACCGATTTGATTTCGTTCTGGTAGGCGGGCGGCACCCTGTTAATATTCACCATGGGCACATTAACAGAGGCAGGAGGAATAGCAGCAGCAGCATGATCTACAGGGTTTACTACACAGGAAGGCATGGGTGTAGGGACATTGTGAGTAGATACCCTGGTACTTGCATTGATAAGCAGGTTGCGACTTATAGGGCTGGGGTTTGCAATCTGTCCCTCACAGACTGAGGTAGTGCTAATGCCAGCTCTGGCCTGGCAGAACTGGTTAATCTGGTGCACAATGCTGCTCAGGTCCGGTGGCTGGTTCTGCTGCAGGGTGGCAGCCATAGAGAGGGGAATGGTTGAGGTAGACACGGTCACATTCGGCGGCGCATCTGCATCCGGCATCTTTCTGCTTCCATGTAAACCTGGCTGCAGCAAAGGATTCGGGGGGTGCTGCAGAGTCTGGTGTGCCATGGTCTGAGGATGCTGCAAGCCCTGCGGCTGCTGCATATTCTGAGGGTGCGGCAGCGTCTGCGGCTGCGGTATCCCCTGAGGGTGCGGTAAGCTTTGTGGCTGTGGTATACCCTGAGGGTGCTGCAAAGTCTGTGGCTGCGGTATACTCTGGGGGTGCGGCAAAGTCTGTGCATGCTGGAGAGCCTGCTGGCGAGCAAGCGCCTGGGGGTGGGTTAAAGTGCTAGGTGCAACGTACGGGGTGGAAGGGGGATTCATCATCGCTTCCGGCAGCAGACGCGTGCGTGTCCCGTCAAAGTCTTTGATAATTCCTTTTGCTGGAGATTTGACTATCGCCAGGAGGCCTGTTTTCGTGGTGGCCTGAGACGGGTAGGGACTGTACCTCTGGCCTGAAGTATCAAGTCCGTTCACAGTACGGCGTATGTGTTTCCTCTGGGGAACCTTGACACTGTTTGGAAAAATTTTTATAGTCAGTGGATTGTTGGCGACCTTCTTAGCATAAGCATCCAATTCTGCTGGGGTAGGATACTGTGCAGATCTCATTTTCTGTGTAGTGTCCCCTGTGGAGAAAGGAAATTCGTCAATACCAATTCTGGTAAGCAAGGGATCAACCCCAGGGCAAGACAGTTGCACAACAAGGGTAGAAAATCTCCAAGGAATCAAGAGGCAAGAACTTCATCTTCCCAGACCAGCGGATGGTGTACCAGATACCTCATTCCCTTTATTACCTGGTGACCAACACAACCCCTAGTTCAGCTTAAGGTAAGACCTGCCTGGGGGAGCAAAATGAAACCAGTGTTTTCATTAGAGTGTGTTTACAGTTGGACAAAAACAGGGAACACGCTATGAACATCGGATTGTCTCCAGCTGGAAATATTTCTTATGGCTTGTTGTAGTGGGCTAGTTTCTATTCTCTTAATTTAAGGCTGCCTCCCCATGGCTCTTCAAGCCATTCTCAGTGTCTTTACTGTGTAATTCAAAATCAGAAAGTTATGAATTAAACATTAAACCTAGGTAATGCTGAGGTGGGAACGACACTCTGGAGGGCTGACCCAGGCTGGATGCCAGGCGCCCACCAAAGCCACGCTATCGCTCCCCTCCTCAGCTGGACAGGGAGGGGAAAACACAACAAAAGGCTCGTGGGTCGAGATAAGGGCAAGGAGAGATCACTCACCAGTTACCGTCACGGGCAAAACAGACTCGACTTGGGGAAAATTAGTTTAATTTATTACCAGTCAAAATCAAGAGTAGGATAATGAGAAATAAAACCAAATTTTAAAAACACCTTCCCCTCATTGCTCCCTTCTTACCAGGCTCAACTTCACTCCCAATTTTCTCTCCCTCCTCCCCGCCAGCGGCGCAGGCGGATGGGGAATGGGGGTTCGGTCAGTTCATCACCCATTGTCTCTGCTGCTCCTTCCTCCTCAGGGGGAGGACTCCTCACACTCTTCCCCTGCTCCAGCGTGGGGTCCCTCCCACAGGAGACAGTCCTCCATGAACTTCTCCAACATGAGTCCTTCCCACGGGCTGCAGCTCTTCCCAAACTGCTCCAGCGTGGGTCCCTGCCGCGGGGTGCAGTCCCTCAGGCACAGGCTGCTCCAGCGTGGGTCCCCCGCGGGGTCACCAGTCCTGCCAGCGAACCTGCCCCAGCGTGGGCTCCTCTCTCCACAGGTCCTGCCAGGAGCCTGCTCCAGCGTGGGCTTCCCCCGGGGTCACAGCCTCCTTCGGGCATCCCCTGCTCCAGCGTGGGGTCCCCCACGGGCTGCAGGTGGGTCTCTGCTCCCCCGGTGACCTCCCTGGGTGCAGGGCACAGCTGCCTTCTCACAACGGGCTGCAGGGAAGTCTCTGCTCCAGTGCCTGGAGCACCTCCTTCCCTCCTTCTTCACTGCCCTTGGGTCTCTGCAGAGTTGTTTCTCTCACATATTCTCACTCCTCTCTTCGGCTGCAGTTGTGCAGTTTTTTTCCCCCCTTCTTAAACACGTTATCCCAGAGGTGCTACCACCATCGCTGACGGGCTCAGCCTTGGCCAGCAGCGGATCCAGCTTGGAGCCAGCTGGCATTGGCTCTATCGCATATAGGGGAGGCTCCAAGCAGCATCTCACAGAAGCCACCCCTGCAGCCCTCCCTGCTCCCAAAACCTTGCCTCCAAACCCAATACACATAGGAAGCACTTCAGCTCAAGCCTCCATTTACACCTGAGTTCTCTTCTAGATGCTGACATCCGAAAGCACTTTGAGTGTCTTTCTGTCCATTAGGAAGCCCTTGCCAGTCCAAGTTCAGCAAATGGAAGGAGGCTACATGTGCATTATTTTATGGCTTGCAATTATTTCTTCAGCTGAATTTTCAGTGTGGCACCTTGCTAAGGACAGCATCCTTGTATCACACAGCAAAACTATGTGATTACCTCACAAGATTAAAAACATGCTACTCCCCAGACACAGACCAGGGGTGTGGTCTCACTTACTTCAATTACCAGATACCTACCTTGCCCACAAGCTTGAACTGCTTCTGGAAAGAACTTCAGAAATCTAGGGAAACGCTTGTGCCTCTCTCACTATAATCATATTCCAAACAGAGAGTTGGGCTGTTCCCCTACCACAGCTCTGCTGCTTAACTCCTATGGGACTACAACTTTAGAAGTGATTTTATCATCTTAAAATTGTGGCTTGCAGTTTTGACAATCCGATTTTGCTTTTGCTTGATTTCACCACCACCTTGCAAACAGTTTACTGGAAAAAAACACCCATCCTTTTTGCTAAATTTTTCAGCATTCCCACACCACCTGCTGCTGTGCTGAAAGGATGGGAAACACGGCAGCCAGCTCCTCCAGAGCCCAAGAGCACCCCAGCCCCACGTCTGACCCTCTGACCCAAGGAAATCTAATGTTCCAGCAAGGAGCTTGATGTTCCCAGGCCAACAGCCCTTCCTCTTGAAAATCCACCTCTGATTCTTTTAAGCAAATTGCCTCCAAAGGACTCCTGAATACATGAGTACCAGCCATCCGTTTCTCTTTGCATCCTGCAACTTCCAGGCCTCCCAGGTGAGGGAGAGCAGCACTGCTCTAAGAGCACTCACTTTCAGGAAGTAAGGGTCAGAAAATGGAAAATTGGATGGATACCAAAAGAAAGGATAATTACAGAAATCTCAAAAATACCTTTTGTGAAATAAGAAGCTTCACAAGCAGGTTGCCTTGCATCCCTAGCACAGCACATACCACAGCACCGGTTATACTCTCGCTCCCTGCGCTGTCGAAACACCAGCACGTTTCACCCTTTCTCTTAATCAAAGGAAATGTCCATTTGATATTAACCAAAACATCCTCTCTGTTCATAACCCTGTACCTGCTGCTGCAGGCAGATGGCTTCTCTCTGTCCTTCTGAGCGAGCTGCTACGCTCCTAACAGAGAGAAGAGCCTCCGAATGGCATTTTCCAGTACTACCTCGCCTCAATGGCCAAGGCCTTCACGAACTCCCAACCTTTATTTTTACCCACGCTCATTAAGTTCTGTTTCCTCCCCAAGAGATGACCCTTCCAACTCACCATGAATCAGAGAAGAACCATCAACAACAGACAAAGGGACCCACACCTGTCTGTGTTATGGTTTATGTTACACTTACAGCCATTGTCACATAAAGCTTTTTTTTTCAGATGAAAAATTAAGTTGATACTTTAAGGCACATTTACCATAAAAATTTCCCAGCTTGGTTTACATTTCCATAGGCATATCAGCAAATTATATGGTAAATATAAACACTAAACAGATACACCAAATATTCTTTTACCCAAGCATCTGTTTTTTGTTATATGGGAACTGCGATGGAAGCTTAGAAAGCAGCTAAAATATCAGTGTTCGAACAGGCTGCAGCTATCAGTTACAACACATCTGTAATCTCAAATCTGGGAGAATTTATTCCTCTGACAAGAGAAAATAACCCCTCAGATAAACTTAGATGACGAGCAGCATCAAGTTTGGCATCCTACCAAACAGCAAACCATCTTTTCAAACCCTTGGACAGGATCTTCTGAAACCAGCCACCATTTCAAGCAGCGTCCATTTTGCATACAACTAAGATTATGCTCCTTTTACTACGGACTAACTCAGCCATTCTACTTAGGCCTGAAGGTGATGTACTTCTGAGTGCCCCAATGTGCTGCCTAAAATGCGCTTTGCTCATAATTCCATAGGCAAGATTCAGTGACTGTAATTATTAAAGGCAGCTAAAAATTAGGAAAAGGAAGAAAGACATTATGGGGTGAGCAAGAGTCTGAATATCCCATCCAAATATCCTACAAACCAGTAAAGAACAATTAGGTCTGGTAACTAAGTGAATGGAAAACCAGCTAGAATAGACCAGAAGAAAATGCTGGTATTAGAATACACTCATCATTTGTGTGCAAGTGCAAGAATTCTGGATCGGGTCATAAAACGATGAGGCGGTTGGCAGATGAACAAGCCACATTAAGAAAACAATGGGATGAGCTCCACAAAGCTACCTAATGGTAAATGCGAGGCAGAATACTTTTGTTGAAAAGTCATTATTTCACGTTTACTGTAAGGTAAAGCTCCGCATATGAGCAATTACCCCAATAAATTGGTGAGCTGCAAGTTCACACTCCTGCTAATCCCGCGGCAACCAATTCATCTGGTCACACTCCTGTGCGCGACTCACCGCTGGAACCGTTTTTATCATGAAATGAGATATATTTCTCTGCCTCACCTCAGCACTAAGGTAACATCTTTTAAATGCATTTCACATTAAGGCTTTAAAACCCACTGCTTTTAAAACTGCCTACGGTTAAATTTTCATTAACATTAAACAAAATACAAACAGGCCTTCAGGATTCGTATCCTAATGAGAGCATCCGCACTGGGACAAGCGAAAAACAGCTGTGCCCATCTTCTGCATAAAAATCTCAGTTGCAGCAGTTTCTCTACAGGCTTTAGAGAGAGCCCTCACCCCTAGAAAGGACTTGATTTAGCTGATGACCCCATATCCAGTCCCAACCTGCTCCTCTCTCTTTTGTCCCCCCCCCCCAACAAAAGCCCTCCAAGAAGCACCTTTCACCTTGACTTTGCAGCACTATCATGAAAAATCACCCTTTTTCTCCCCGGCCTTGCGGCACTGTCGCTATGTCCAACAGCGGCTGCGGACACTGCCCAAACAAGTCTTGCCTCAAGTATCCCAGCTGAGTGGTCAGGTTTATACTGGAGTCACTGGGAGGAAGGAGAGCGTATCAATACTGAGTCGGTGAGAAATGCCCTGCGTGGATGACAATTTTCAGGTATAGCCTCTCCCGTGATGCAGGCTGGAATTCAAAGAAAAATACTGAAATTGGAAGTCCTATAGTGATCGGTTTCTAAAGGAAAAAATATGTGCATATTAATCTAAAAAACTCCTACTGCACAGACCACCTTTGAGAATAAAGCCCCTTATTTGAAAGTGAGTAAGAAAAAAAAAAGATAATTGAGCTAATGTGGATTTAAGTGGATCAGGTAATAAAGAGTCTGATCCAGAAAACTACACTTAAAAAATTATTAGTACAAACACTGCAAGTCTGAATAAAGGCTATCATGGGGAGTTCTGTGCCTTTTATAAAAGCAATAGCACTATTATTAAAGCCCGCTTCCAACCCCCCATCAAAAGTCACAAGTCACCGTTCATTAAAAATGCTCATTAACTCAGCTTTCCTTTGGCCAGGGGCTAGACTGCTTGTGCATATACAGTATGGAGAGAAATGCACCAATTAATCTTACACACATCTGCAGCAGGGGTGAGCGAGGTCTGTACGAGCAGTTTCATTTTCCATATAAATCAGAACAAACTGGAACAGCTGAGCATTACCACTGCCAGTCAGTGCCTGCCAGCTACTTTATGTCCTAAATTCTTTTAAATGCAGCACCCAAAGCTCTTCACTAAGCAGGATACAGCAATGCTTTCAGCACGGGGATCAGCAGCTCTCAGAAACAGCATCAGGTACCATCAGGTTAAGAAACTGCCCGCATACCAGCATGCTGCCTTGTAAACGTTTAATTAGCAAATACCTGATTTATGCACGATACCCTCAACAATTTGCTGTCAGAACTAAGCTTTCTGATCCACCGAAGAAACTTCACATAATGCAAGGACCTAGGCACGTTCTCACCACTACAGCAGAGCTCGAACTGGAAATGGAAATGAGAAAGGAGGGGAATGCCCAGTTTCGTGCTGTCTAAGGAAGTCCTTTTGTGAGTAAAGCTTTTTAATATTGCCGAAAGTGTCATTACAATTACCAAGCCCATGGAGTCGGCATAAATGCTGTACAAGTGCTGTGGGGGAGCACACGTGTGTACGTGAACAGCATCGTTTGCTTCTGGCAGGGCCAGGACTTTGAGCACGTCACCCTTAATTGCAAAATTATCTTACCTATTTTCAGCAGCATCCCAAGCCTTAACATATTAACAATTTAGCTACCACTGGACTGTAAATTACTTGGTTTTAAAGAGCAACGAGTCCATCAGCAAATTGAGGGTACGGAGTTCTCCCAATACACATTTCACATACAAGAGACAGGTCACAGCCCTGAGAACGAAGTACACAGATCTTACGTAGAAACCTTGGTCTTTCTGAAATTCCAGCTGAACAATCAATGTGCAACTTCAGTGATAAAGAGGAGACACAGAGTAAGATTTAAAAAAAAAAAAATCTACAAGCATCAAAAAAATGACTGAAGTTATCAAAAAAGAATTACCAGAATACTCTGCAGGCATAATTTCAGAGGCACCAAAGAGACATCAGAAAGAAGATGGAAACTTTGAACTTTAGTAATTTGGGCTAGATCACTAATATTTGCAGTATATGCCCCAGGTATGTAGAACAACAGAGCTGCTGACCTCAAAAGGTTTGCATTAGCCTGATCCAACTTTTATTGGTGTCTACGAGTAATTAAATGAATGGAAGTGAAAGAGAGTCAGGAAAAAGTGGTGTTAAGAAGCAAGTCAGCTGGCACACTTTTAGGACAAAATGTTTTCAGCAAAGAGGCACGAATCTCACAGAAACCTCACTTGCATTTAATCTTGCTGTGGTTAAAATTAACCTTTATAAAGCCAGGAATGGAGGAGAGCTTGCTGCACACACGTGAACCTCCACAGCGATTTCCCAGAGCCATTACTGATGGATGCCTTGAAGGCATAACAAAAGAAAGACTCTAACATTAAATAGTTTTTCCACTGTATCCTAAATGTTTATGTCACAGCTGTACCAGAGCCAGATTTAACAGTTAACCACATCCTGCAGACAAAACGTCACTCACATTTCTGAAGTCCAGTGTTCATCTGCGTGTAAGAAAGAAGCTGAAAGGAGAGGTCACCTGGTCCTGGCAGACAGGCCAGCATGGCAGACAGGCACTAACACAACATGGGGCATTCACTCCTCTGCACACTGCAACAACAGAGAGACAATTCAAAGTTATAATACAAGGAGGAACAGAGAAAAGAAAGCGGCAAAGAGCCATCCCTGGGCGAAGGCCTGACCAAGCACAGATGCACAGCTGCTGCTCCAGCCCTTACTGCATCTCAGAACGGCAACGGAAATACTTCAAGAAGTGGGTCATCTGCAGGGTTAAAACTAAAATAGCCGTCTCGCTCTCCTCTGATGCTCGACACACAGAGGATAATCCATAACTCTGTCCTCAAATTTCAAAGGTGGTTGTTATGAATGGTAAAGAAACCACCATCATTCATTTTACTATATATTGAAATGCGCTGGCTATCTACCAGGTATAGCCAAAGCAAGTCCTCTGGAGAAATCCTGTCAACTGCTCTTTTACATTTAATAAAAAGGCACGGCATGCATAAATTGAAGGCAAAGTATGCAGCACTCTGCCTTGTGGCAAGATTAAGCTGCATGCTACAGCTTGTAATTTCTGTGGTCCATTAGGCTGAAAGATGAATGGCTACAACTTCCCTCATTTCATAGGAGACTCGCTAACCTGCGCGGCTCTGGGTTAGACAAACGGCAAGACGTGCCTTCTGCACAAAGGAGCTGCAGAGGTGCCGCCATCCTCTGCTGCAGAGGTTCAGCATTAGGAAATCAAACCTCAAAGTGAATGCACAGAGCGCTAAAGCTCTTTAAATACAAACACTGCACAGCTACCCTCAAATCCCATCATCGGCGTACAGAGGGGGTGTTCCCAGCAACAAAGCTAACTCAGGTTTAAAGTCTCCCAATGTTATTAGAACTACAGAGAGAAATTTTAAGCTGGAACAAGGTCTCTCGAGGTCACCTGGTCCAAGCCCCTGATCAAATCACCCCTGCCACAGCTACTGGGGCAAGCCACAGCCAGCCATGAGCACTTCAGAAAGCTCTGGGTAACAGGATGGCTGAGCCAAGTGGGAGGAATCAGTTGACTTCTCTTTGCCCAGATCTCAACAAGCATCAGTATCACTATACAGGGAGTGCTTTTGCCAAAACATCTAGGGGACAGCTAGAAAGGCTTTGGGGCTTGTTATACGACCCCCAAAACATGGAAAGAAGGCTTCAAAGGCTTCAAAAGTTATAGGCTGATTTAATTTCAGTCATTGTTTCACAAACCCCAATTAAAACAACTGGGGAGGCATATGAAGATCAGAAGAGGCGAAGCAGAAAGCTCAGGACCGACACGAGAAGCCACGGCTGCAGAAACCCTGCAGAGGCCACTTCTGAAAGAGTCATACTGCTGAGGACTGCACAAGCCATGTGAATGAAACCTCTGGATGACACCCAACGTGGCAACGTCAGCGCTGCCTCCTGGATAGCACCACCACCTTCATGGTCCAGAAAGCTCCAAAAGCCAATTTCTCTTCAGTAACGTTTGAAAGACTTTAATTTGAAACCTCACCTCAGACCACTGTCACAAGTCAGGCGGCCCAAAGAATACTTGCACCAACACAGCAAACAGCATGGACTTAAAGCTTTCCTGTAGTAGAGCAATTACTCACTGTGTAGAATTCATTAGCTCCATGTTTATATGTGTCTCCTCGGTTTAACATGCAAAGGCTGATTAAACCAACAGCCAAGAAATCTCATACAAATACTAATTCATGAAAACTTCTGCATCTTCACCGTGCAAATGCTCTCAAAAGCTGACCGAGTGTTGCTGAGCGAGCCCGTTGGGTGCCACTGTGACTAACAAAAATAAGTTTTGGGCACCGAATGTCAGCTTGACAGCTCCACGCTACTGCCCGTTCACCCTACCCACTCAGAGTAACCGTGACTCAGTGCTGTGAGAAACAAACACACAACCTCACCAAGCTGCAGGGCAATCACCAACAGAGTAAGTCTAAATCATTCTTCATTTCATCCCTAGGAGATAGGAACGATCTGCACTACCAAAAGTCCAAGATTTGTAGTTGTAAAACCTTGTAAAATAAATCTAAACCCCGATTTTTCTTCTCACCCTCTGTAAGAGGTGGAGTTCTTGGAGTCTTTCAGAAGGTGTTCACAAATGATGACTGAAGATCTGTCACACCCACAACTTAAAAGAAATTGCTTTAGGAACTGAAACGTTGCTTGACCTTTATAGATGAGATTCATTCATGACTATAAGCATGCAATGTTCAGTGAAACTCTGCAAACACCCTGTGGGCAGCAGTTGCTTGACCCCAATCATGCCCAGCAAGCCCAAAGAGACAAGACAAGAATTCAGCTCCTTTGAATCAGAAGGCAAAATCACTGTGAGTTGCCAAGAGCTTTACCCGAGTAAGCAACGGAAACACTCACAGTCAGCAAGAAAAAATAATAATTGTATTTTCCTTTTTTTCCTCATTTCATCAATTTCAGAAGACTGGCAAAAACAAGACCTATTTCTCAGTGAAAAGCAGACAAACAAAACGAAGAGCCTTCACTGTAGTCAGAAAACCATCAGATCACACCATTCCCACATTAACCTAAGCATCTACCTTTTACTCCAGTAACGTCTGACGCCAGCCCAGGATTACTTCCCATGTCTGCACGGCCCACGGAGCTCGGTGTCTAAAACATTACTTAATCGGTGGCAAGTTTCTGTGCAGCCCCGAAAGAGAGAAAAGCGCTCTGCAGCGCAGCACTCAACGCGCTCCTTGACTGAACAAGTAGCATTTCTGACAGGCAAGATATGCGGAGGGTTTGCTCACCTGCTCCATCATTAATGCTCATTATAGCCCGAACACTGTGACTCTTTGAGTAAGCCTCTTGCTGAAGTGCCACAGAGACGCTCAGCGCCACGCACACAGCAATAAACAGGATAATGGCACATTAAGGAGAGAACAAGTGATTAAGAGCGGTCACAGAATTCAACGCAGAAGAGCCAGGCTTCTGCGATAAGACAGCAGTATTTCCTTGAAGGTCAAAACACGTATTTACAGAAGCTTTAGCTCCAATACAGAGAGTAATGTTTTAGAGAGGGCTATAAAGGCAAGTCGTTCCCACAGGCGGATAATCATTTTAGGCAATGCCAAAGGTTCATAAAAGATTGGGGTGGCAATAATCATTTTAAAGGAAATACTGGACTTACAAAAATAATTTTAAGTAGAAGCATAAAATCATTCTTTTAGCTTGATTTGCAATAACCAAATTGATGCCATCTAGGTCACTGCTGAGCATTAAAAAAAGAAATGCAGACTTACAGAAGTGCTGACCATAACTCCATCGCTGAATTCCATATTATAATTAAAATCCTGCTCCAATTTTTGTTCTCCATGAAATTAATATAGTCTCTCAAAAACAAGATCTCAGTATTTAAAAACAAATGCATTTGAAATAGCTTTACAAACAAGCCTGTTTTTTTTTTTTGTTAGACGTTAATTAACATTTATTCCCTTTGAGATACTCAGCACCTGACTACTACTTTCTGACCTGACTCCTCTTCAGCAGGAGCTAGCGCAGACAACTCCAACACACCACCCAGCTCTAAAACGAACTGAAATCCCCACATGGACTGTATTTGGGGTTGGGGTGAACATTCATGGCTGTCTCACACCATTGTTACGTACAGTCCCAGCTCGGCAGTGCAGGGTCCTGACACAAAGGCAGCTGGACCCATCATCCCCTCCTGCACTTGGCTTTATTACTTCTAATTAGTCCAGAAGAGGAGATAAGCTGAACTTGGCACGTCAAGACTTCTCGCTAGCAGACTTGGCTCCATGGCGGCAACTTGTGTGGGCACCATCACCTGCAAAGCTTCCCCCAGGGCAGCTGCCCCAGCCCCTCCAAGGATGGGCGGTGTGTTACTGGGGGAACTGGAATGGACACAGTGAACCAGGAACCGAGGGGGCTTTTGCACTTGCACCAGATGTTATGACCCGGACTGGGAGCCCAGGGAGTCATAAAGGTTTTGTGATTCCCTCAGGTTAAATTAAGGTGAAACGACACCAAACAACTGGTTAAAATGTTTTACTTGCAGTGGAAACAAACTTGGAAAAGGATAGTAAGCGATGTGGCCTGTTATTGATAAATGTGAAGGGGAGAGGAGGAGGAGGAAGAGGAGAGGAGGAGAGGAGGAGGAGAGAGTCAAAGAATCCGGATCACCACCCCAGGTTCCAGTGTTGTCTTGGGTCTGGTAATCTTGGGTGGTGGGGTGCACACCCAGCAACATTTTCTGTCACCTTTTAAGTTCATCTTATTGGCTGATTTGCATAGTAGATGAGGAGAGGTGGGTTTTCCATGAACAATTAGCATGAGAGACGAGGAAAGGTGAAGCATGGGTTCTGTACACACGTTGAGGGGGGAATGGGGTGCATTAACCCTTCTGTCCAATTGAGTCGGTGGTTGCAATCTCCCGCTGCTACCTTTACCTTTCCCCCAGTTACTCCTGGTTTTCGCTGACTTCATGCTTCTCAGGCAACCATCCAGCCTTTGGCTCCTTCTGGGGCAGATGTTCCCCTCTTATTAGTCTTTTAGCTCTTCTTCAAGGGCATAGTCGCTAGCAAGGCCTGCATCGCTTATACGAAGTATCAGGCTTACACAAAGTGCAGCAAACAGTTCGATGAATGTCTGAGGCATTAACTCCTTCAGTTCCTCACACCAGACTCAGTGACACTGCCATCTAAACCAGTCAGCTGCAAACTGGAGGGCAAGCTGACCAGTAGGTTTGGCACCCAGCAATGGAGGGCGGCTGTAAAACCCTCACCTTTAAAGTTTTTCAATTGTATTTTAAACTGATTCTGTATACTGCCAAACAGTGTAACAAGCTCTGTCTTGAAAATATATATAAAAAGATAAAGTACATTTCTAGATGAAAACAATCATTAGATTGGAATAAATAAATAAATTCACCTCTTTGAAGTGATTTTAATCTAATCTGGCTGCAGGATATAATCTTAACAGCACACGTACTGCAGAACGCTCTATGAAATAGTTAGCAGGTTTAGACACATGAACAGATTTTTTTTTTTCTCTTAAGATTTATTAATAATTAAATCAAAGCACGTCAAGCTTAAGAGGGATTTGCAGTGCTTGGGCTTTGGGGGTAATTGTCACATCCCCACAATGACTGTCACGTTCAGACTTACCTGCACATCAGGGTGTTTTTTGGTCCAGGCAGCACAATGTTCCCCGCACGGATTTTTGGACCAAGCCCTGTCACCCCCAGGGCTCACTGGGTAGGACGGAAGAAGTCACCTCCACGCACTGCCCAGGGACGCCCTCCCTGTAGAGCTAAGAATCAGTTCCAGTAAAACCTACCATGGTATTGCCTTTCTGGACTAAAAAAGACATACTATTTTCTGGCTGATACTCAAAGCTTAGTATTGCCTCTGCCAGACCCAGTGCTCCTTCAGGCCAGGGGGTACTTTTACAAGCTAGAGTAAAACCTAGGTGTAAAGCAACTTGGTACTACTAGGAAATTTCTAATACTCTAACACAGCTTTATCTAAACAGACCACATATGCAGAGTTATTGCCAAGTTTTTAAATACGCCAGTCTCTGAAGCTTCCCAAGAGGCCTTACAGGGTAAGCACACAAAGGAAACACTCCTCACAAACCATCCCTGGCCAGAGAAATAGGGAAACTGAGCTGGTTTAGACGAAAGCAAGCTGGTGATGTCTAAAGTTAGGTTCCTGAAAGTAAACACGCATGTCTGAAATTCCACGATTAACTGCGGGCTTGTTCACAAAGCCTGGGGCCAGGAGGAAGCAGGAGCATCCACCCACATACAAAAGAAAAGCTCCAAACTATTCCAAGTTTCCAGCACCCTGGGGTCCCGTAAACTGTGCGAGGGTTGTTAAGCGCTTGTGGCGGGCTGATACGCTTCGCTTCTCCTCGTTATTCACAAGGTAGCCCCATGAAATTCCATAACCTCTGGTGGGATTTACGGCAACCCCAAAGCGCACGCGGCACATTCCAAATTCAGCATATATAAGTGCTGCAAACAAAAACAAAAACTAACTCGAGTTGTGAAGTTTCTTTGGTACAAATGTCTGTAAGAGCTTGCCAGGAAACATAATTGAATCCAGGCCAATTTTCATGCTCCAAGGGAAACTCAGTGTCTCATTTACCCCCTGGCAGGCTGCTCAAGTCCAAATGAGACTCATTCCTTTTCCCTCTCCCAAAGTAACCTAAAGTCTAAGGGTTTCAAAAATATGTTTGTGTCAACTGCAGACACTGGACACCACCCCCCCACCCCCCCCCTTAGCATTCAATATGATTCCTTCCACTCAGCCATGCCTTGCAGTGTCTAGACTGATCCTGCAGGCTTCCTGCCTTTCTCCAGCCCTAAAACTCCCCTTTATTCTTGGGCACCTACCAGAATGGCCCTTTCCCGGGACTGCTGAAGAGCCAGAGATAAATCTTACCGTTTCCTGGAACAAAATTACCAAACTAGCACTGTATTCATCGCCGGCCGGTATCACATCCTCTTAATGTTTTATAAATGGAAAACTGCAAAATAATGCACAGAGAGGTAGTCTTTTGAAATGGCAATAAATCACAATAGCATCGAGTGCACTTGGGGATAAATAAATAGGAAGACTGAACAATAGAAAGTCGTCTTTTGTAACAAGCGGAATGCACTGTCAGCATCTGCCAGCACAGGACCTCTTGGCTTTCTGCATTCAGGTGGGCCCTCTGCAGCACCCTGCAACAGTTTCGATCAAAATCAATTTTTGCTTCTTGCAGTTTAATTAACTATGATTTTGCTTGTAAACCATTTCACCTTTTAGGCTGACCTCCATTTATAACGTTACTCAGGCAACAAAATGAAATAGTTTCGAGGTGAAGGCAGAGAGAATTTAAATGTACGTGGGGCGCTTCGGGAGAAGGGAGGCACCTGCTGTAGCCCAGCTCTGTTCCTCTCCCCGAGCTGGGATGGCAACGCTCAACAAGGAAGAAAATGAAGCAGCTTTGGGGTAACAGCACTTAAATGGAAATATTGTTCATATCACACTCCTCACACCCAAGGGCTACCACTAAAGGCTTCTAGGTGAGCAATTTTGAACAGGATATAGTGTAGTAAAAAAAGCCAAGGCGGTGGCTCTCGGCTCCAGGCGGGCAGCTACTGCCACGTGTGACATCAGCTCCATCAAATTCACTCTTCGGATAAAGCAGCAGCAAGCTCAAGGTTATGATCTTAGAGTTTAAAAAGCCTTTTTTTAGGTCGGTCCCAAGAGATTATTTTAAAACACAGGACTACGCATCTGCTGAAGAGTAGAACAGTTGGCTTTAATTGTAAGATGGATTTTTACATAGCTTCTGACCTTTCATCTAATTGAGGCCTAAAGAAGAAAAAAAGAGGAAAAGCTATACGTCACTTCAGTTATTAAAATCCATCAAGCTCAGACTTTAGCCTTGGGATAACCACAGCCAAAAAATTGACTTGCAAGTAATTATCACTGCTATCTGCAATAAAAGTTAATTGGACATAATTGAACTAAAGCCCTAATCTGAATGAAGCTGTTGCTGGCAAGAAGCCTGCTCCTGCCTGCACTTTGCAAATGAAACTGCTAGCAGTAAAATGGACAAACATGAGGCCGCTTTTACAGTCTGCCCACTGCAAATCACAGAGCAATTCTGCAAAGAGCTCGTTAGCTAGGCCAAAATAAAGCCATTAAGAGGGCCCGTCCTCACCAAACACACCCTTCAACAATACCCAAACACGGTGAAGGCGTAGAGTTTCAAAAGCAAGTTTCAGTTTTACTGACCTCTTAATTACATGGACTGAAACATAAGATTCACGTCACGAGATGCTGGTTTCATCAGCCCCCGAACGCTGTAAATAGCAGTACAAATAATGTACTTTTTGAGCACATAAAGATACCAACTCAAAAGGTTTTCAGTGCTGATAATTTACCACCTTCATGCAGTTCAATAGCCTTTCCTGTTGTAGGACCAGCTTCTTTCATCTCCGCAGCGGAGCAGACAATTAGCTGCTTTTTGTGCTCAGCCCATGCAGGTGGCTGGGGGAAGGGAGTGTTAAAACTAAATTCCTGCTGATTCGTCAATTTATATTTTGCCTTTTTGTTAACTAACAGACCTGAAAGCGGTCCTCATCCCCCATACTACTTTAGAACTTCCTTCCAATTTTAATTATTAACACTCTGCCCTTCACCAAAGCATATCAAAGCACTTAACAAACATTATTGAAGCCACATAACCACTCTGAAACGGGCAAAAATTGCACACAACTCCTTTTACAGTGGCTTAAGGTTTTTTGACCAGATTTATGTTAGAAGACTGGTGTCCTGATTATGGGCTAGCCTATGACAGAAGAGATCAAGGGAAGTATCCGGCTCACCACAGGTGCCTGATGTAATTTTGGATGAAGGATTTAGTCACCCGATGCAGTGGTTGCTCCTTGTTAAAAGGACAGCAGTGGGTGACAGTTTTCTACCACTGAAGAAGACCGTGAAGATAAATGAAACTGCAGAGCATTCAATACCACCTTGACCTTCTCACGTCAGGCTTACAAGGTCATGGTCCTGGCAGTCTCCCGGGGTAACTGGAAGGAGACCACCCTTCCCTCTCCTGAGCACCATTTGCTCACTACCTCTCCTCCGCATTTTCACAGCTCAGAACAGAACTTCTTAGCTCAAGAAAAAGCTGCAACAGAGAACCAGTGACATCAATTCCCTTTCATGACCCAAATCAGTGGCTTATTTTACTTTGCTCAAAGCCCTCACCTCTTTTTAAGCCTATTTTTAGATTTAACTCCGTATTCAGCAATGTGGCAGGAGCTGACAGACAACACAGGCGTTAAGTAGGGCTTGCCAGGTGTTGCAGGCCACTTCTAAGGCGAAGGAAAGATGTAGAAAAGACAAGTCGGGACGATTGTATGGCCTGGCCAAAGCTTCAAAGGAGTATTTCTGGCTGTGCTTGAAACACATATGCTAGTGGTCAGTTATGAGACAGATGAGATACTGCTTTTACCATGGGAACATATGCAAGAAATAGGAAAATCAACCTGCCTGAAGTCAAAAAAGCCATTTGAATAACTTTGTATCTGCCTCCTCTGAATTTTCACTACACTAAAGCACTCTGACCTTTAATTAATTTTCTTTCTCCTTTTATATGGTAACTTCCAACTCCCAAGTTTTTAATGCTCTATTGGTGGGAAACAGGGATAAAGAAACAGCCTGGGATGTATCTTAGTTATGTTTCACAGTCCATAAATCTGCATGGTCATTTAGGAGAGGGAGAAAAGGATGCTACAGTTGAACTGCAGCAGCTAAGAGAAGAGGTAAGGTAAATACAGCGTTGTCGTGAAAATCATATCTTGCCCAGGATATTAGGCTTACATTTGTATTTTCAAAATGCAAAACAGACTCCCTACCTGCCATTGTAACATTCACAGAAGATAACATTTTCTTCAACAAGATACCAAGAGGTGCAAACAAACATTCCTTCCTCCAAAGCATCCACTATCCTCGGGGCAAACTAAACCCACTTTCTTCCTACATGCTCGAGCAGCATCTATAATATCACAGCAGCCACTATAAAACACGGAACAGACTTACAGGTACGAGTGTGCATGTTTTCACATGAACATGACGGTATTCGGGTTAGCTGAGATGACTCCCACCCAAAGCAAACCCAAATCAGCCCAGCAACTACCAAACTACAGGATGCTGCTAACACATACCCCAGTGGAGGCACCACACATTCCCACCAACAGACATTCTCCATCCTCGTAAGCAACTTCCTTCTGCCTTCGAGTGATAAGAAACCAAAATACACATTGACTCCTTTCCCATAGCGGAGAGCCTGCAGTTATAACCTCAACATCATCAGCAAGAATGTGCACTGCATCGGTGTTATGTGCAGCCTTCCTACGTGTCCTGCGTCTGGAAGAGGCGCAAGGTTGTAATTCTGGGCTTTACTTTACCACAAAGGACATGCGAGAGCTGTGAGCTTCCTCATGCCACTCTCGGCCAGAATTCCTCCCTCTTGACTTTGTCTTCCCAGATCTGAAAAGGAAGCTTTTCTTAAGTACAGCAAACAGCTGCCTTGGTGAAGGGGAAACATGAAATAGTTCCCTCTCCCGTGGCTGCTTCGCACAGATCACCATTATCATTATCTTCTCTCATTCCACACTTACTATATAAAAGCCCAGAATTAAAGTCTTAATCATGACTTACAGAAATCCTTGTGGCTGCACATGACAGAAGGATGACAGTTTTTCCTTCTAAAATATCGTTAGAAGTTACAGATTATGACAGTTCCCCGAGTAGGGAAGTAGCTATCTTGCCCTGTTTATTACAAGCTGATTATTTAAAAAGAACATTTTTTCTGAGCTAAATTTGAACAAATTTTACCTCCATGCAACACACAAACAACAATCCCGACATTTGTTAGATATTGAAAAAATATGCTTCGATTCCTGTTTTAAAAATAGATTCACTTGAAAATGAGAAATATTTGCAAATAAGATGAGGCAGAATGAATTAGACTTCATACAAAACAAAAAACTGAACTTGCATATTAAGAAAAAAAAATAAAGCGTGACTCACTTGTGGACCAGGTGTGCCAGTGGTGTGTGAACACAGGCGGGCAGGCTCATGGGGGGGTGGATTTCAGTTTGCTTTGGTTATGCGTGTGTATCATTTTGACCTGTACAATTACACTGACAGTTGCTTGGTGTAGTATTTAGCGCTCTCGATACTGAATTAAGGTCCCACCTACGGTGAAATTTTAACAGCCCATTTACAAAGTAAGCAGAGAAATACACAGCAGATTTTTATTTAAGATACAAAATTGGAGATCTCTGTCCAACTGCACACAGTGCCCGAGCTTCCCAGCGGACCATGAACACATAGATACACATTTTACCATTTGTAAGGGCAAGATAAGACCTTCTTCTGTAGCTGGAGATAGTGTGCAGCCTACTGTGAAGATGAAAAGTATTCCAAGAACCTCAAACAGAAGTTGCAACACAAGTACAAAACACTCACCAGCAGAAAATACAAGCTATCAGGTGAATACCAAAGAGCTGGACCAGACACTGGGACGGTGTTTTCCCATCAACCTTCAGAACGAGGTGCTGGTGCCCCGCTGGCTTGTCCTGACACAGACCAAGTGTCCTTATCAGTCTTCCAAGAAACTCAAAGGCCATCTCATAACAACTCAACAGAAGAAAGGACGAGAAGTACATTAATTGCGAGTTACTGAAAAAGTCTCTGCTGTTCTCCCTGCTTTCCCGAGAAGCAAGAAATCCGGCCAGTTGCATGGCTGGCAGTTCAAAACAGCCACAGGGAAAACAACAAAGAGCGTGCAAGATGTTTGCAAAACCTCTGCACACCACAAGCACCAGAGATTTTTGTCTGCAGGCCTGATAAAACACTTCAGTGCGATCTCACCTGATTCCTTCAGCAGCCGTCAACACATCACCTTTATCCAAAGTTTACATTCACAAAAGATTTCTTTTTTCATGATAAGTTTTACCGACTACAGGTGAGCAGGAGATTTCTGTTTGCTTTTGTGCATCCTTCCTCCTCTGCACTTGCCTTTTTCTTTAGAAAAAGACCCAACACACACGGCAATAAATAAATTATACGGACAGGACACAGAGGCAGTTGTAACCGTACTACCGTCAGTGAGACATCCCTTTGCATGGTAAACACAACCTGGCTGCGTGGGTGAGAACAAAACACTGCTAACACAGCCCACACACCCGTACCTCAACAGCAAACACAGCACAAACCCGTCTACACGAATGCTGAGCTCCCGATAACCTGGGCTATAACAGCCATGGGGCAGCCCTGACCTCCTCGGTGCATCCTGCACTAAAAGGGTGCACCCCCCCCTCCGAACACTGTGCCAGAGTCTGATCAGGTGTATACTCGAGACAGTTACTCAGGCAATCCCCGATGTATTGCCTGATTTTAATTTCCAGACAATTTGTCTTTCCAACCACTGAATTGCTACAGTCAACAAATTCAAAAGGTAAATTTTTCTACCTTCAATTAACTGCATTAGTACTGTTTATAACTATGTGATTGATAAATGCTCTACAGAAGCTGTAATTAATGTATTTTTTCCTTGGAACACATACTGAACCCCTTGGCGCTCAGACACTTAATGAAAAGCAATTTATCAACTTGCTTTGAACAGCTGAATCTGACTCCTTAATGCAGAGAGAAACACACTTCGCTTTAAGCACTACTACTCTGAAAAAGGAATGCGTACCACGACATTGCGAATGCCACCAGACACGGTTCGGATTTTGATCGGGATGACAGCGACCAGAGCGCTCATCTTGCCGAGAAACTGGGTATGATTTCGTGCGGCTTAGCTGGGATCCTCTCCCCTGGGATGCAGTCGAGCAGGAGATTTGCAGACGTGCTTTTCCAGGACGGAGGTCAGGAGTGCCTCTTCAGGACACCGGACAAAGTTCCGAATTGTCCCACGCCTGCGCGGCCGGGAGCCTTCTCACCGCTCCTCGTGCCGAGCGGCGCTGGCACGCTCGCCGGGAAGCAGCAGCTCAGCGTATTTCAGCCTGGACATGTGTTCAGCTGCTCACAAAGCAGACAAAAATAAAGTGCTTATGGAGTGTTTGAATGCTCATTTCTCAAATTGAGTGTTGCTTTGTATAGCTGACATATGCACAAAAAAAAAAAAAGGCATTTAGAAGGAAAGGCTTGACATCACAGAAAATTTTTATGTTGGTATTAACCGCTGGGGGGGATTAACCAACCTTCAAAGCCTAAAATCTAACCTCACATTTCTGGGAGCACAGGCTACGGATTTCCAATATAGAAACTGGTCTGTACTCCATGTGGCAGACTGATTACATATTTCCATTGCACATATAAGTCTGTTTCCCATCCCTGAAGTGTCTTGCTCTCTTCCATTTGTCTCGTGATGCAGATAAAAGCCAATGCAGATAGCAACTGCTGATACAGAGAAAGGCGCAAGACACAGTGCGCCTTTGGACTAAGGGGAAAAAAGGACTCGGGTCCAGACTGCTAGAGCGTGTCAAGAGATTGTCTTTGAAACTACAAAACTAGAAATGAAAGAGCTGCGTTTTTATTTGATTTGATCAAAGCGACTAGAGGGGAGGGGGAGAAATCACATCCTACAGATGCGGGCTAAAATTTAACTACTTCACACATAATGTGGGGCCAGCTGATCCCATACAGACATATATAAATAGAGAAAACAAAGAGGTAAAGTCACTCTCGCTCTGAATACGCTGCTTCCACAGATCGCTGCTTCAGGGTCTGCCAAAGAGCAACAGGAACCCATTTCAAAGCCAGAAAGACAGAGGAAGCACATACCCAGCACTCTCGCCACAGGCACACACACATTTTCAGCCTCCAGTGAAGAGCAGAGGAGCGAGCTCCTGTCAAATCAGAGAAAACATACTCCAAATGCAAAGGCTATTTGAATAAATAACTGATACTCCCACTGTCCCACCGATCCAACTGCGGGATAGCGGCAAACTGTGGCCATCTCCCGGGGGAGGGCTTTGTACTGCAAGCTGCAAAGGGACAAGACCTTAATTCTCCTCGAACAGAGCATCCGCTCCGATACGTGCTCAGCACCGGGAGAACGAGGCTTTGCAGTAAATACAAACTGCACTACAGGTAGTGGCCTTGCAGATCCCAAAGAGTAGCACAGAAGAAACAGATACCTATCGCTGCCACGCTCACTAGGAGAAAGGGTTTTAAATATCTGCTGGATAGAAATTTCCACAAGCACACAGCCTAACTGCAGAATGTGAACCATTCAGATTGCCTCTGGGCCAAAATGATCTAGGTCTTTGCCTTTCACTAAAAATTAAGCAGAAGTCATTTTAACAAGTGAGGCAGATAACAGTCTTGCACAGGAGATCAAAAAGCTCTCCAGATGTTTATTTTAAATGAAATTCAGAAGCCAGTATAAACCAGATTTTAAACACTGAATAATCCTTACCATAATCTGCATGAGAAAAAACGGGAAAGAGGTCCCATCCTGCTGCTCTGAAACTCTCCAGGAATGCGCAGGGTTAGATTTTGTTTCTAGACTCTTCAAATGAGAATGTGAAATATGAACAGCCCCACGCTGCAATCGGATGGCTGTTAAGCAAGTTTCTGCCCTGTGCTATACGCTCTGATGGATGCTCACCACACACATATGGGGGCAGCCCATGTGAAGGAAGCTTTGACCTTCCTCACCAAGACTATTCAAAATGATGGACTGAAAAGCATGTAAAAATGTCAGTCCTAAATCTTAAACTTCTCACCTTGCTACTTCATTGAATGCCTCCTGATTGTGCAAAAGCAGAATATTCAGGCGTCAATCTAAGTAGCTTGGGTGTTATGCTGACAATGTCTCTGGAAAGAGGAAGAGAAGAGAGGACAGATTTCCAATAGCTCAGACGCTTCTCTGTAAGGAAAGCTGCTACACAGCAAGAGAGAGAAATAAAGAGGGAAAGTAACACACCCGAGAACTTTTACCAAGGTCACATCGGGATGCTGAACACTACCCATCCGCAGGGGAGGATTTAGATGCCTACTCCACTACACATATCCTTTCGCTTGTTGGCAACAACAGTCTTCATTAAACCAAACCGGTTCTAACCATGAAAGAAGGACATCGGGAAGACAATATTAGCTAACAAATACAAAAGGAAAACCAACAGAGCCAGTCGTCTTGGATGGGTGCCCTCTGCTGCAAAACACAGCCCCAAACTGCGTGCACAGCCCCTGCACGACTCAGGAACAGGCGACACAGGTGATCCCAGCCAAAAGGAGGGACAGCTCTGCTCTGCCCAATGCTAACAGCTCCCAGCTTGCAGCAGAGGGGAGATTCTGCACCCACTCGGGCAAGAGCAGAACAGAGATCCCATCAGGAACGGGAGTTTTTATGACTTTGCTGCTACACAGGGTCACCTACACGTTGCGGTTCCTCATTGCTCTGGAATCAGGGCTGCGGACACGTGGCAGATCACTGCAGACAGACCATACCACGAAGAAAAAGCCCTGCCCCCAAAATATTATATCAGTTACTGCTGTGCCCTTAACAAGAGTGCTTCTTGCCCGTTTCAGCGATCTGAAAGACACGCTGGGCAAAATTTCAAGCTATGACAAAGTGATCTTATCACTTCTGTGCTGTTCTCGCTACACAAGCCCCTGATTCAGCAGCATGTAATAAAATCTTCATTTGCATGAAAAGCACTCTCTGATCACAAAGTCTTCTGTTCAACAGTCCTCTTCCCATCTACAGTGTAAAGATGCAAGCACCACTGTCATTTTGCTGGTGACTAAGGTAGAATATTTTATTTATGCTTTATTTGGAGAGGCTCTCAACGTTTTAATACAATCTTTTCCTGCAGTTTTAACAGTATTTTTGAATAACACAAAAGCTGCACACACCCAAACTGTGCAAGCACTGCAAAGTTCACAGGCTACGCTTTCACCTGCACTTTTAATAACTGTGTCACATGAAGGACATTTCATATCAGCACACGGTGACCATAAACAGTTCTAAAATGTCTTCAGCATTCAACAAGTCCAGTCTTTTCCAGTCTGCATTTACAGTGTTCGGTGTCATGACATGCAGCACTCGGACAGGATATGTTTCAAAGGAAACGAAGGTGTAGCCATGCAAAGAACAATGCTTTGCCTGCAATAAGATTAATCACTGTCATGGGAAACCAATAAAAATAAGTATCTTGTTATCTTTCTTTACAAAGAGACTGTTAAAGCTTAACTATGTTAGGAAACTTTTTCCTTTGGACTAAATCATGAGCCTAATGTATGCGGGCAACACACATACCAGCATATGCAATTAACTGGCTCTCTCCTGATGCTGCGGGAGAAAGTCCACTGTTTCAGAGGCAGGTTGAAGCCTTCACACGAGCAGCCCGTGCCCTCTCCCGATTACAGATCTCTCACCAAGGCCAGCCGCAGCTCCCTGCCCCATGCCAGATAACACCACCTCCCACTCCCAACTGTTTGCCAAAGTTAATCACGTCCCATGTATACACCCCAAAACCACACTGGGCTCTGAGCAAACTCAGCCAAAACAGAAATACCTTTCATCACGTCAGCAGCGCAGTCCCCATTTAGAAACGTTTTCTTTCACGTTAATCCAGTGCCAAAACGTTATGATGTATGCTGTGCTGATCCAGAAACGGTGCTAATGATGCTGCTGCTGCCTCCTGTCTATCACCGAGCATCTAATCTAGCGCACGGCCATGCAATGACGGCCTTGCGACAACAGGCACTTTAAATTGGGCAGCTCAGCAACACATGTACGCTGAATTTTTGAACAAGCTATTCTAAGCTGCTTTGCTAGCAATTTCTGGCCTGTACAGTTTGAAAGCACACAGTTCTGGCCCTCACAAAGAGCAGACCTGTAAATGACATCTTGAGGATTAAGCTGATTGAGATGCAATTTGCCTAGCAACCATTCATTAAGCAGAGTTCAGAAACAGGCCAGCAATCTATTCCACCTCCTTATCTGAGCAGTAAACAGATAACAGTCTCTACTGTGTCCTCTGTCCTCCAGTTCAGACACATTGTAAACAGATTTTTCAGAAGTTTAAACTCCTACAGTAAATCTCAGAGAACAATCCTGCTCTCCAAACACAAGGGATTTGGTTTCACCAAGTGCCTTACAAGCGTGAAACAGCTCTAGAACGAGGGCCACGCAAATCAAATTGTGAATGCATCTGCAGTTCCTGTGCCTCCAATATTTTCTCACGTCAAGCACTAAGAGCCCATCCTAGTTGTTATAAAAAAAAATTTAAAAAAAAAAATAATTCTTAATCACACCAGCATTTGGCATTGCTATTCTGATCACTGAAAAAACTCAATAAAAATCTTATTCCCTTCCTTCATCTTCTGGAAGGAATCGATCGGCACTGCCAAAGTCTATGATAGAGGTTCCCCCCTTCAGAGAAGAAAACAAGAGTCACGTCCTCCCTCCCATTAAGCATTTTTTCCTCATAAAATAAGCAAGACAACATAAATGTCATCAGCAAAAAATCAAACCAGCTATTTGAGCTTGAAGAATTTAGCCAAAAAGATTAAGCGAAATCATGATTTTGCATAATTGTTTCTCTGCAAGAAACATCTGATAATATCCCATTCTGCTCCAAAATTAAACAACAAAGATTAGCACGGACATCTTTAAGACTATATACCTGAATGGTTTTCCTTTGGTGTACAGTTCTTCTGGGAAATCACGGTGACATACAGCATGCTATTACAATTAAATATGCAAGAAAGAAGAATTAAACTGACTATGAATAATTAATACCCTATAATACTACTTCATAAGGAAGATCTGGCTGAATATTCCCGCAGAAGAGATATACCTAAATATAAGGCACATCAGAGCTGGTAGCTTCACTTCTATGGCAGAGTCTAAAACACTGAGTAACTTCATGGCTGCTACTTGGTTCTAGAGAAGGTACCAGCCACCCGTGCCTCTCTTCTCCCGCTCGCTGCCTGTCGAGCTCCAGAAAAGCTGGGAGAAATGTAAGTGTTGCAATAGTCACTGAACTGCTCATATGCATCTTGGAGGTAACAGGTTTCCCAAACACTTCCCATTAAAAAGTATAAAGCAATTATCTGACTTCCCAGTAGAGAGAATAAAGCAAATGTGATGCAACAATTACTTACGTGATAAGATCAGGCTAAGGTTGTGAGAAAAAACAATTAAAAGGGTTTGCAAGAGCTAAGGAATGCAGCTTACTTTCCCAGAATCTATCTTAACGAGAAAGATACCATCAACTCAGAGAGCAGACCTTCCTGTTTCAAGTTTACTGTTTTGGAGGCTGCAGAACACCAACCGTAGCAAAGCCGCAGTTGGGTGGCTGGGTGCAACCCCTCCATCTCCAGCACAACCCTCCTTTATTAGCTCCTAGTGAAAATGGTAATTAAGAATATGCCTCTTTTTTTTTTTTTTTTTTTTTCCCCCCACCAGTAGAAACCTTAAATCGCTTAAATTAATATTTACTAAAGTTGGTATTCAACTCTTGACATTTTCCACCAGACACCGGTCAGGTCAGCTCCGCACTATACCGACACACAATACACCTGTTGCACACATTTAGCTGGAAATCCCCGGTTCCCCTCAGTTTATCCAAGCAGCACAGCATACAAACAACACCCCGCCGCAGAGCGCTACTTTTAGAGATACACATTTGAAATCCAACCAACATTTGTGATCGCTGAAGCCGAACGGGGCACTACTACTGTATGTGCTGAAGGTGACAGCCCTACAGAGACGCGTCCACCAGCTCAACGCCCCGCGCTGCTCCGGCTGCCGGCTCTGCCACGAGGGTCTCGCTCCTGCAGGATCCATCACTCTTGTCCTTCAAAGCAAACACAAACCGGGGGTCTTCCTGCGCGCAGGCAAAATCATGTCAGAAGTATGCTAGCTTAATATTAATTTTCTATTAAAAATTAATAGGATTAAATGAAGCTCGCGAGCTGGCAGGCACCAAGAGTTATTTTGCTGACGCACTCATTGCCTGGAGGAGCGGGATGCGAAGGATGGGCTGCAGAGTTTCTCAGGATGGTGGCCACAGGATCCACGTGCTGGCCAGGAGGAGTAGCGGGGGGCTCTTCCCCACGTCCCCGGCAGGACCCTGTGTTCCACCAGTGCCGTGGCACTCTGCTGGTGAGCAGCTTGTCCTCCTGGCCAGAAACTGGTGGGGAAGGTGGAGCCCATAAAGAGATCACCCTAGCGAAAACTCGAGTGTCTTCTCACTGGAGATCCAGCCTTCTGGGTGCTGGCTCTGATCCTCACCCATGTGCACGTGTGCCCCTTTCTCACTGCCAGAATTAATCCTCCTGCCAATAAGCATCCTGCAAATACCCAGAGTTTACATAAGCCAAGTTTAACCTTCAGTCCCTATTAATGTTAACAGAATAGAAAAAATTAACCACCGTGCAACAAAAAAGTCTGTATCTGCATTTCTAATTATACAACAAAACACACCACGTGGCAATATTTCCAAGCACCTTGCTGGGAGTAAAATATCCAACAGACTACAGCTTCCATTTTGAACAGTGGATGCAAGAGCAACTGGCATTGAGGTTGTCAGTGTTAAGGGATGAGGATGTGAGAATTAAGGAAAATAGAGTGATGCATGTTATCGATGATAACAAAAATGCTAATAATTAGAAACACAGTCACCTTAAAAATTTAAAATTTCATGATCTCTCCTACTTTTTAATGGCTTAGCCTACTTTTTCCAACCTAATTTGCATGATCAAAATAGGCCTCCTGCCAGGAAGCATTAAAATGGCAGCCCCCCATTGAGACAAAACTTCCTTCGCCATACAAGACTGAAGGACTAATAACTATTCCTAAAAACATTTTAAGTCCATTAATGTTGTTTAGTAAACATTTATTTAGAATTAGTGCAGCTATCAGAATTGTCTTTATCACGCTCCACTAAAGCGTTTTATAAAAGCCTTTGAAGGTGGAGGAGGTACCCCCCACACACACTTGTACCATCTCCAACCCTCCCCAAAAAGCCGAGCACCCTCACGCTCCTGCTCTGCACCGCTCTGAATGTTTTCCATCCAAAAACCCCAAAGCATTCTCCAATATCAGCCTGACAATTCCCAACAGCTCTTTGGGGTACCAGGCTGGGCAGCTGGAAGCACCCCACCAAGATGCATGGTGCAGCCAGACCAGAGTACACCAACCCCACTGACCTCTACACATGGCAATTAATTCTATATGCTGAAAAAAAACCCAGGCTAGTACAATAGTAGTATAAATCTCAATATTACTGATGTACTGAAGATTTGGATTCTGGTACAAATACACAGTGCTTTATACAAATTTATCTGAGCTATGTGTTATCCTTTCAGTGCCATCTGCACAAAACCAGAGTTTTATCTAAGCGTTGGAAACTAAAATAAATCATTTTCTCCATATCTGTGATCTTGTCGGAGACAGACGCCACAAACCTGAGAGTTGGCTGGAGCTAGTGCAGGCTTGTCTAGTTAGAAATTAAATTATGTCCGCATCAATATGATTTATTTTTAATAAAAAATAAGGCAAACCAGACCCTTAATATTGAAATAGTCTCAGGCAGCATCCTCCCAGCCGACAGAAGACATAGCATACAGTGTTAAATTGTCAAAATAAAACTGGGATTGGCATTGGCATTTCCCCTAGTAAGAAATGCCACAATCAAGAGATACATTTTAATTGTCACACATAATGAAAAGTACCTGCTCATTCTCCACTTGCTGTATTTACTGCTAACACAATTCAGGACTGCAAGGCTCAGTAGGGTATTTTCTGGTACCGTTTTCAGCATGTCCTCGCCCCACCAGATCATTAAGAGTGAACTCAGCTCCCCAACACCACGCAACAAATGACGCATCTCTGTCCGTCCTGCACAAACCACTCGAGCTTCTGGGGCTGCATTTCTCAAAGCACCTTGTCCTGAGCGTCCCCTGGGAGCAGGGGACCTCACAGTAATTAGCACATTCTGACACTGGAAACTCAACTAATATATACACCGATCCCTCAAGACGGTACAGCCCGTGATTTGAGAAATGTGAGTCCCAGAAGGCCCCTTGTTTCTACCTTTGAAAGTCACCAAAGGCTAGTAAATAAATTATATTCTTCAAAAGCATTGCAAACAACAAAAATTCATTTCTACTGGTTGAATACATTCTCCAACCAGCAGCTGCAGCGAAGGGTTCATACAGGATCACCAAAACACCAAAACTTTTATTTTTTTATGTAGAGTAACTTCTACCATCTGAACTCACTGCTGTGCGATTGCCATGGATTTTATTTGGCAAGTCAAGCCGCCTAAAGCACAGATTATAAAAAATAAACACTAAACATTTTTAGATCTAACTTTCCTCCACAGACTGTGTTTTATGTACTTTCAATGGAAATGTTACATCAGAATAAAATCAGATTTAATTGGCTCTTAAATAACTGAACAGCCACTTTAATTTTATTTCAATAGCAATAATTAATAAATCAAGCAGCTGAAATTCTAGCACAGAATGACAAGTAAATAGAGCAGAACTGAAGGAGAGTATGAACGCCACATGGTGAAAGGTGATTTTTCTTAAACTTCGTGCGTCGCCATTTTATGGACATCTCAAAGCTACTGCCACATAAATACTTAGAGCTAAAATCTGTCAGCCCTGGCATGCTACACAGTTTATCAGCAGTAACCGCTCAACAAAGACCAACAGATGAGATGATCCTTGCCCAACTGGAACTGCTAGGAGAATGGCTGGGATTTTAACTGTGGATGCAATTTCCCTCACGCACGCTAGATGGAAGTATGTAAAATCTTAATTCTTTCCTGCCTCAACTTAAATTTAAGCGGTTGAAATGTTACGTTGTACTGTCACATTCTGAGAAGCCTTTTTTTGGTTCTTCACTGGCAACTTCAATCACTGATAATCTGTAAGCAAGAAGATGCCCTGAAATATTAAACTAAGCTGTGTTGGAAGTGAAGAGTAAATATGAGATTATATATATATATATATCAGAAATTAAATATATTATTTGGGCTAATTTCTAAAGTACATGCATTCCATTTCTAGAGTATTTAAATAATAATCACTGATGAGATCCTTTACAGAAATTGAAGTTACATTTTTTAAACATTCAGGCTATTTTAACAAAATACAATTCTAAAAATACCACCTTGTCGACGAATAGGAACAGGGGATATAAAAGGCTTCATAAATGCTGTTGCAGTTTTGACTGGAAAAAAACCCAAATTTCTAGAAAATACTGGGAGAGGTATAGGGAGAAAGAGCAACCTGAAGTCTCACAGAACAAGCTAAACACAGATCAGAGCAGCAGAGCAGCAAACCTGAATGGGATTAAATTACACACAAATCTTCTGGAAACGATCTTAAAAGCAACTTGTTCCAAAACAAGCCATTTCTAAATTTAAACACTGAGGAGTTCACAGACAGGAAAACTAAAAATCAGGCGATGGTGTGACCATAAAAAAGGCGCTGGAAGAGCTGTTTTCCCCTGCCCGCTCTGGCCTTTTCACATATTGATTTTCCTTCACACTCATTCACAAATGCTCAGCACAGTTGTGAACAATTTAAAGTCACAGGATGCATGAATTACCAGCTCTGGGAACACATTACCCACTCCAGGCAAGAGCTGAGGGCTTTTCTGTAACTGAAGAAAAAAAAAAAAAAAACCCCACAACCCAGAATCAGAATAGACGGATGAACTGGAATAGAAGGGCAAGCAATTACCTAACTTTCCCCGTCCCCAATGAAGCCAAAGCACACAACATTCCTCTAGCTTAGAAGACAAAAAATTAAGAAAAACGGTGAGAGAATAGAAGGATGAATCAAGAGCAGTGCTGGATAGAGGAATAATAAAGTAGGCATGAAGAGCTCCCCTTTCCAGATGTTAAAAATGTATGCTTTTTCCATTCCAGATTTAAAAAAAGATTAGCAGAGGAGGAAGTTTACTTTGGAGAGTGGGAGCATCTGTGTAATTTTTTTGAAAAAGGCTCATACAATGCTATTCCCAACCAACAGAATTTAAACTATATATATACACGTGGTATGGGCTCAAGACAGTAACCGTACGACATTTTTCAAAGCTCTGCGTGCAGAAACTGCCTACAGAGAGGAACAAAATGAGTGGCAAGGCAACAGCCACAGGAAAGGGCAGGACCGCGATACGCAAGTCCTCTAAAATGCACGCTTGAAGTTTAACAACATGAAGGCAAGAAGAGGGATAGCAGGATACAGCAAAGGATACACTGGGGTCAGGAAACGAAAAAAAAAAAATCCACAGCACTGAACACTGACTTATGCAGTATTTTTACCAAGTAAAAACATGCATGTTTTTTTTTTTTTTCCTCTTCTGCTGCCCTGTGCTCTCCCTATAGCAGCAAATCATTTTCCTCTGCCGGGAACCCCACACCCACCACGCAGGAAGAAATCACCTGGGAAGGCTGCACGTGGCTACCATCTTAGCTGCGAAGCACAGCACAGGGAGAGTGCCCAAGTACGAGAAGCAAAATTACAGAAAACAACTGGATGCTAGATCCACTCTGAATAGCAAAGCACGTCGTTTCACCTATTTCCACTTGCTCTCACGTGGTTCCCAAATTAGAAACAATCAGAATCCTGCTGGAAACAATATACGGCACCTTAATTGGGTTGGCTGCGCTACGGACGTCAGCAAGGTATCACTTGGTAGATCGTTTTTTTGACTGGGTTTTTTTTTAAATCCTAAAAATAGCTTCACTTTCATGGTTCACCTTTCCTGCATCGCGTTACTACAGACATCGTAAGAGATTAAAAAACCTTCTCACTCACTGCACCCCAAAGATGCTACAGAGCCCACTCCCGCTGGAGGCTGGATCTGTCACCTAATTCAGAATTTTACTTAAAGGTTTGTCTCAGATGCGTTGCGTTTACAGAAAACCTGTTTTCTACCACATTTCCCTATAGTATACCGATCACTGCATCTATTTAAAAGCCTGGAGCAGTTCAGTTATCTCTAAATACATCAATAACTCAGACGTTCAACTCAACTGCTCCGCGCATTCCAAGCGCAACACCGTGCAGCAGACCAGAATCGCTGCACGGGACATGAAAACTTATATTAAAAATCTCTGTTGGTTTTCATCCCAGAGCACCCCAAGTACTACACCCCCACTATTCCGCACCAAAGCCAGACTGCAGTCAAACTACAGTCTTATTAAATTATTCTAATAACGAAATATCAGCATTTTCTTCACGAACCCTGGAAACCTGGACTGATCTTCAAACACAGTATAAACAAGTTAAGCAACGGGAATACATAAACCCTGCAGAATTCCTGAGCACAATGGGAGAATAATTATAGCAACAACATACCAAATACAAAACGAGCAGGGAGGCATGAAGAGACACCCAGGCAGAATATACCGAATTAAGGAAAAGGGGTCTATGGGGTCTACGAAGCTGGATCAGCCATGGGCCACATGTTTTTTTAAGTGCCCGTTTAAATCAAATTACTGAAAACATGGAAACCAGCTGCCGATGAACACACCAGTGTCTGTCAGCTCCAGGTGTAGGCAAGGCCGAGGCCAAACTACACCTATTTCGGACAGTAAGCTTAGCTTTGGAGGAATACAACCCATCGGAAAAATATCTTTGGGCAAAGTACAAAACAACTTTTCTGGATGCCAGTCAGCAGAATGCCTATCCAGGAGCTCTGTTCCTCAGCAGCTGAATCACTATTTGGAAAGCAAATTTTTTTTAGAAAGAAAAAAGACGAACAGTGTGACAAACTCATTTTAGCATTCATATTCAAACTAATGATCTGCAATTATAAGAAAAATTGCTCAAAGACCATTATGGCTAAGACTTTAATACGAGTCACAAAATACAATGGGAAAATGGGAATATGGCATATCACACAAGGAATAAAAATTTAAATTATTCACTTAACTTCCCAGTTTGAAAACGTTTAAAGTGCTGAAAATTGAAAGCAGTGGGGTGACACACTCCATTGCAGATGCAGAAAACTGTGAAACCTTTTCAGGAGCATCTTAGCCCACAGCCTTAGAGGAGTCAGCAGGCCCCGGTTACAGTCTACAGTGCGATGAAGTGACCTGTTACTCAATTGTTCTGTGTAGTGTTTCAGTGAACTACACGTTCTTAAAGCAATTATTTAAAAGTTCTGGATCATCTGTTAAATAAATCAAGCAAGTCAGGCTGTGGCTATGTTCTCAGTGGTGTATTTAATAATTCCATAAATCCCAGAATCCTGAAAGTTACCAAGCTTTAGAGAAACACAGAATGGACATTACTTCATCTCCCATCTTCATAAATCAGTATGCCCCCCTCACTATTACCTCGCTGAAGACGAGCAAGCCAGCAACACGCAGGATACAAAATGTTTCAGCGATGGAGGCTTTGGGGTGGGGGCAGTCAGGGCAACCACCTCTACCTCCTCCTCTCCCCATCTCCACGTGCCGGCCAGTAACGAGTCGAGGTCAAAAACAAAGAAGAACAAAGATGAATGGGCAAACCAAGGTGAAAAAGCATTGTACTGGAGAGGAAACACCTATGAAAGTTTCCATCGCACGTCCAGGCATTTCAGCGAGTGCAGGTGAGGATACAAGCTAAGGCTCCTGTACGTCGTACAGCAGTCTGCGTGTCTGGGAAATACGGACACCTCAGTCCTTGACAAAATCCTTACTTCGCCTCTTGATCTGGTAACAGTTCCCAGAAGCAAACGCAGATATAAAAGCTTATCTATCAGAGGACAAGTTGAAACAAGCAAGACTTAAAATGAAGGCAAAATATCCAAGTTACAGAGAACATAAGGGTTTCTTAATTTTACATTTGGAGAAAACACAATACTATGTGGACATTCTCCAACATATTTTTTAATGTTATTAACAGAAATAGCACCCCAGGCTGTGCTCAAGCAGAAAAAGTGTGAATCTGTTTGCAATGTGAAGTGAAAAGGGATCAAAAATACCATTTTATTAAATGGTATTTACTTGGTGCTAAGTGCATTATTTATTCTGTTGAGAAATTCACAAAATGACAGAGGAGTAACAGCAAGTAAGATCACTACTTAATGTCAGTATCAAAGCTGATCCTTAACAGAATTTAAGCACCTGCCTTTTCTTTTATCTCAGCACAAAATGAGATTTTTTTCTTTTTCTTTTTTTACACTTCAAAAGCCATGTAACACAACAAAATATACGCCAAGCATGAAGGAACAGAGAGCATGCCAGCATCTTTCAGCAATCATCTTTCCCTTGTCATCCATTATGTCAGATTTATCTATTTTTGTTTAATTCTTGTTCCAGCCACACGCATCCTTCCTCTCTCTAGACTACCAGGCTGGTTGGGCTTGAACTCAATATGGCTTCTTAAAATAGCTGAAAAATATTGAAAATATTTGAAGTGATGCTTGTAAATTACAGCCTATTCATCAACCCATCTTCTAGCTCCAGCTCGACCTGTGATTCCCGCAGAAAAGGGTCAATCTCTGATTTCTTCACCTCAGAAATTCTACCCAACTGCAGAGTGTAAATATCATTTAAACAATAAATAGCTTTTCTTTTGCGGAAGCGTTTTCCCCTGAAAGCTTAGATCCTGTATTTATTGCAAATCTTCCCCTCTGCTTGCTCTGACGCTTACTCGCTTTTGATCCAAACCTTCATCTACTAAAAATTACCGGTCAGTTAATTTGCCACTGTTTGCTTTCTGCTGTCACTGCTTTCCCCCCACCCTGGACTGGCTTTACAGGACACCAGACCCCCCTGAACGCTCTCCCCGCACCCTTCACTCCACTCCCCAGGCTGCTGGCTGTGAGAGCCTGCTCTCTCCACCTCCAGTATCTGTAATATGCTTCGACAGCATCCTTCCCCACCTCTTTAGGCATTTACTTAAATGAATGGACTCTAACGAGTTCAAATTCTTTAGGTAGGAAAAAGACCTGATCAGAAGTGCACGCGCTGAAAGGAAAAAGCAACTATCATCACTCTATTCCCTTACTGCCTACGTAGCACCGATCACAGAATTTTCTCAGTCGGCTGCTGAATCAGACGAAGTTTCTACAGCGCACACACACACAAAATCACGAAGCCTGACACGTCCAGTAGGATTTATTCAATCACAAAGTCATCACCGTTGCTCCAGCACAAATGACATCACTCGGGAACCCAACCTCAGCTACTGAGAGCATGCTCTCCTGCAACAAAGAACTGGGTTTGTGTCATAAAGAGGTAAAAGTATTGTGGCAAAAAGTTTTCCACGTAAACTTACGTTTTCTTGAGATGTTAGGTGTGATTAAAGAAAGAAGAATTAAGGGCTACGGTAAAAAGTGAGTACAATGAATTATTACTGAACTAACTAACCTGCACCTACAATTTATCCTAAAACTTGTCCCTAGCAATTAGAGGCAATACCAAGAGGAGGATAAAACACGTCTCGTAAGCCCTCGCAGGTGCTGCTCTGGGAAGATCACACGCTGCACAACCAAGAGCATTTAAGTACTTCGCTTGCACAAGTGGACTGAAAACAGATAAGTGACGCTCTGCAGTTTTCTTCATGCTTGGGTTAAGACGCTTGAAAAATGGTTGGTAGGAAATAAAAACGACGAAGAATTGATTAGCGATACCTCTTGCAAAAAGACACTTTTCTCGGGAAAGAATTACACAAAGGATTTGCACACATCGGAACCGCAATCGCCCCTTTTCTCCTGGAGGCACTTCTCTGTCGCGACAGCTGACGTATTATCGCGATTCCCGCCGGCTCTTTGATACCGAGGGACGGGCAGGGAAAGCCCCAACGCCGGCGCGGCACGAGGGGCCGAGGCGGGCTGCCCGCGCCCCCCGCCCCTCGCAAGGACGAGCCGGGGAGCTCCGGACCGAGGGGGAAGAGGCCCCCGGGGGGGCGGGGGGGGCCGGGGCCGCTCCCGGGACGCCGTCGCCGCGTCCCGTCCCTCAGCCGCCTCCCGGGAGCGGCCCGGCAGCGCTGTCGCGACAGGGGGAAGGTCGCGATAGTGGGGACACCTCACGCTGCCTCAGCGGGTGGGGGGAGGGGACACCGGGAAGGACAATGAGGAGGGGGGGGTGGGGGTGGGCCGCGCCGGTCCCGCCGCCCACGTGAGGCGACGGCCGCTCCCCCGCCCGCCCGCACTTACTCTCGGTGCCCCTGCCCGGGCCTCATGGCGCCGCCGCCGCTGTGCCCGTGCCGGCCCCGCCGCTCGCCGCCGCCGCCCGCTCTCGCCGTGGTGGCTGCGCCAGCCGCTCCCGCGCATGCGCGCCCCCGCCACGGGCCCCGCCAAGGCCCCGCCCCGCGCATGCGCCGCTGCCCCGGGGGAGGAGGGGAAGGGGCGGGGAGCGCCGCGCCCCCCCCGGCGGCGGCCGGGAGCAACGACAGCGCCGAGCACCGGCTGGGGCGGGGGGGGGCTCACGGCCCGGCCTCACACCACCGCCCCGGCCCGGCTGCCGCACCCAGGAACCCCGACGGACACCCCCCCATCCCCCCCGCCTTCCTGAAGTCAATTAAAACCCCTCCCCGCTGGAGGGAAGCAGCAGTTTCCACCGCTGCGATTGGCTTGCAATGGGCTAATTAACCTAATTACCCAACCTCATTAACAAGCTGCAGGTCAGCAAGTCGACAGACATCACCCCTTCGCAGTCTGCAGCATTTCCAACCCCCCCAGGACCAGCCATCGCTCTGGGCTCAGCTCCATCCCCTCTCCTGCCCAGGCCGAGGCTCTGCGGTACCACAGCGCGACCTTGACCTCCACATGCCACGGCCACGCAAGGGACACAGCCTGCCCCTTGTGCCCCCATCTGATGAAACACCTCCAACCCCCCAAACCATGCTCACCTGGCTTTCTTCCCCTGCAAGGTGTAACCTTTAGAAGCCACGGCTCAGGAAATGGGATCTAAGCTCAGCTGGGAAGAAAGGAGGAAAGACATAAAAGTGTCCTGGTTTTAGTCGGAATAAAACGGATGGAAGGTGGCGGCTGCGAGGTCTGGCTGACGGGGAGGAAGAAAGGAGATGAGAACAATCACTTGGTGCTGGGACCTCATTTTATTGCAAGGAAAATACAAAAGTCAGATAACAGCACTGAAGGGATGGCAGCATCCCCTGCTCAGGGGAAAACACGGCGTGTTGCCCCATGGAGGCTTCTCAAGCTGGAATTCAGAGGATCTCACATTCCTGATGGTAGAATCCTTGTAAAAATCCTGGTAAAGCATCTCCTTGCCGTTGCACCAGAGAGGGAAGGCAGGCACAGGATTTGCTCAAGAGGTTTGGGGTCCAGGCAGAAGCAGAGCCCCCAGCAGACCCCACCAGATCTCCTCACTGGAGCCTCCCCGTTGGGGATGTTCATTTACAACCGCACACGGGAATTTACCTGAGTTTCTGGCAGGAAGCCACCCAGTGCTCCAAACGCCTGAGCGCAGCCACGTGCAGAGGTGAAACTCAAACCCCCAAACACCAGGTCCACATGCAGACGGGCAGGGGTCCAGACACACAAGTGTGGTGCCAGGCTCCACCACCCTCCACGCCCAGGGCTCCGCAGAGCGGCACGCGGTGCCCCGGCCCCCCGTCCAGCCCTGCTCCTCCAGCCTCCGAGCCTTGCTTGCGCCCTGACCTCTACCAGTTGCTCTCTGTCCCCAACCCCCCATTAAACCTGAGCTGCAGAACCCACTGTTGTTCCCACTTGGGGCTTTTCTTTAGCTGCAACAGCCTCTACGTTTGTATCTGCCACCTTGGTGAAAAGAGTAATAACTCTGAAGTAACTTTGGCACAATAAACTGTTCAAATTCCTAAGAAAGGGGGTCCACTGTGGTTTTGTGTGACAAACAAGCCATTCTGAAGAAGGAAGCATCTATGAGATGCTGCTAGCAACATCTTCAATCAAACCACCCAACATTCATTCATTAGCTAAACATCCAGAGGGGTGGACAGGCAGGACCCCACTGGGCACCAGAAAGAAGATGTGTAGAGGCAGGAAGACACCTATTCCCTGCTCCGTTCCCCTTTATCATCAATACCCACAAGCCCAGTGAGCCATTTTCTGACCTCCCTGCTCCTCTCCCCAGCGTTCAGGGAAGCAGCTCCTGTCAACACACTGAGAACAGATCACGGTTCCACTTCTCCCTTCTCCAGGAATCTACTCAGATGAGTCCGGGACCCTCTGGAGAGAGCACCACGCGCCAGGAGCAGCGAACTGCTTAGGAAGTTGGGAGGAAAGGATGACAGGGGAAAGAGAAGGAACAAGCATTTTTACAAACTACCCACAGAAGAGGTCAAAATAAATGACTACCAGCTGCTGCTTTTAAGAGGATGGTGCACACACGCCTGTGGGAAGGGCTCCCACACAGGAGTCAGAAACCACCGGGTTCTAGGATCTACAGAGAGTTTAAGAGCTTCCTCTGTCACACCCAGTCATTACAGAGCGTTTCTGCCCGCCTGCAAACCCCCCCACTCAGGCTGCCTGGGCAATACTGACTCCCTGCAGTCATACACTCACACCCATGAACTTCAACAGGGCAGAGAGCAAAGCCGACACAAGACCACCGCATGGGCTGGGGTAGCTTCTTCCTCCTGCATGACCACTTCTGGAGTCATTCAGCCTTCAGGGGAGATGATAAAGGTGTGCTGATAATCCTTCACTGCAACCCTTCGTCTGCTAAAAGACAGGAGATGCTCCTGAACTTCCAGGCACAAGCACTTGACAGGAAGGATGCAGGACGTCACCCAAAAGAAGTGGATGACAGCTCTGTAAACACAGGACTAGAATTGCATGTGCAGCTGGTTCTCCAATGTCTGTCCCCAGCTTCCACAAGACAAGGTGTTGTAGAAGATCTGAAGATTTTATTTCAGTTTGGGCCATTCCCCCAAAGAATAATATATTCTACTTCAGCCACTATATTGATTCCATCGTCCTCTTTTTTTGTACCGAGCAAAGGTACCAAGATACCCGGAGGGGAAAACAGAACCCATTTCTCCGCACGACCAGAGTTCAAGGGCTCTTAAAACACATGCAAGAGTTCAACTCTTCACCTCCACCTTGAGCTTCAAGCGGACATCACACAGGAAAACGTTCATCAGGTCCTGGCCGGCCTCCTGAGCGATCCTGCTGATAACCTTACCTCCTCTTCCAATCAGCATCCTCTGTATTAAAACCCAGAGAGAAGATCATCACACTCATCCTTACATCGCTTAACTGCGGGGAGGAATCACCCAAGAAAACAGCAGTGAAGCCACAAAAGCAATTAAAGGGGATATAGCAGTTAAAGAGTCACAGAATCATCTAGGTTGGAAAAGACTTTGAAGATCCTCCAGTCCAACTATGAACCTCACACTGACCGTTCCCAACTCCACCAGATCCCTCAGCGCTGGGTCAACTCGACTCTTCAACCCCTCCAGGGATGGGGACTCCCCCCCTGCCCTGGGCAGCCCATTCCAACGCCCAACAACCCCTTCTGCAAAGAAATCCTTCCTAATACTTCCTAGTCTAAACCTTCCCTGGCGCATTCCCTCTTGTCCTATCACTTGTTACTTAGTTCAAGAGACTCATCCCCAGTTCTCTGCACCCTCCTCTCAGGGAGTTGAGTTGTAGAGGGCCATGAGGTCTCCCCTCAGCCTCCTCTTCTCCAGACTAAACCCCCTCAGTTCCCTCAGCCGCTCCCCATCAGATCTGTGCTCCAGACAGATCATGCTCCAGCTTTCTTGCCCTTCTCTGGACACGCTCGAGTAAACCCCAAAAATCAAACCACAGGCAACATCAGAAAGGTGTAAGCTGTTACTGAACAGCCTGTGACTGTGGCGGGCAGCCAGCTCTTCCCAAGAGCCCCCGGAGCTGAGCGGACCACAGCAAGAATGCACGTGGCTGGACTTGGGGAACCCCCTTTCACACTCCCCAGCACCCCATCTCTCTGCTGTTACTCACCATATGAGACTTCCTTGGGACCAGGAGGTTCTGCGCAATGAGGAGCTCCCCACTCGGTCCTTCCTCCCACATCTCCGTCACCTGCAACAGCAAAAACAAACTCAGCAATTCCGCGAAGAGCCTCAGGAGCAGCAACCACCACTCCCTCAAGAGACGTCAGCTCAGCTCCACGACACGAGCACGCAAGGGTGGCCCCCCCTTCAAACACAAAAAACATCTCACAGCACCTGATGTGCAAGTCCCAAGTCACCCCACGGGGCCTGTAAAGGGTCTGGCAGATTTCACAGATTCAAACAAAGGGATTCTCATCACATAACCTGGTATTTCCAATAAAATACCTCGAAGGCAAGTCTGTGCACACTTCCCACCTGAATCACGCCGTAGGGCACTTCCAGTGGCAGGTACTCCAGTATCTTCTCCCTGATGATATTATTACAGATCTCTTGAGGTGACTGGCTGGTCAAGACCCCACTGTGAAACTCCCAAGGGCCTGGCTTGGCTTGCATCAGGAGGTACCGCTGTCAGCACAAAGCACACACCCATCAGCTGCCTCGTGCCACCAACCTCTGTGCTCACCTTGCACTGAGTCGCTACGAGGACGCTGCTGCCAGTCAGGCATCAGTAGTTCAGCATCTTTGGCAGGGAAAGGAGAAAGGGAAGTTTCTAAAACTCAAACCCTGCCAAAGGGTCACACGTCCCTAGAGCTGTTTGTATGAGCTACAAAAACCCACACTATCCCTTGTAGCTGAAAGACAACGTGCTGAGTGGTTTCATCATTATGACCAAGCTGCTGTTTGGAGAGCCCCAAAGGAGAGTTCTGTACAGAAAACTCTGGAGATACAGTATGGATGTGCTCCACGCTGACAGACAACACTTCCCCCCACATCCCAGGCCAACAGCAGCTCTGCTGCTTCCTCACAGGAGATGAAATTCAGTATCAAGTACCAGGGTCCCACAGAGTAAGAGCACACTGGTCTCAAAGTGTAACAGAAGTTCAGACTGCAGTTACCTTAAGCATATCCACCTCCTCCCCATGGAGAGCTGATAGCATGAAGATCTCCCGGAAGCACGGCCAGCCTTTCATATTTTTTAGATCTCTGGGTTCATAGTGCTTTGGCCCTTGTGCTTCTTCTGTGACTAGACTGGACTCAGAAGCCCTCATATTACTGCTGTTGTCCACACTAGAGCCTTTTTGGGCTCCATCTGTTTCCTGCAGACAGTGAGACTTGGGGGCCCTATTCTCAGGTGGAGAAGCCCGAGTGATTTGAAGAGGAGACTTTGCTGAAGAACTTGGATTATCTTTAAATGCAGATCTCACTTCCAGTTTCTTTCCATCTACAATTCCCTCCGTTAGCTCAGTTACTAGTTCCAGCAGGATAAACTTCTTCTTTAGCAGATCCACCTGAAGGGAGAGAAAGAGGGGTCAGGAATTTGTCCTAAATGAGGTTGGTAGCTGGGCCCTGGATCTGAAGGAGCCAGAAGAAACCACCCAGGGGAGGCAGTTGCTGCAGGACAAGGCTTCTGCAAGAGCAGCACTGGACAGTTTTCTGACCAGGGCGTGTCAACAGTCCCAGCACAGTTTGTCCAAACACTGCCAACTTGACAGCAACACTCTCTGTCAGTTCTGCTGAGATTCTCGCTGGCCAACCCCACCGTGGTGCCAGCTTCTCTTCCCAGGCTGATTTAAACCCGTCTGCAGCATATAGCTCCAGGGATGCTTGTGCACGCAACATGTATACACACATACACACTTAAATATTCTGGAGCAGAGCGGGAAACTGGTGTCCTTTGACACACCCAGACTCAGGGACCTGACAACACATCGCTGCTGGTGCCACCAGTGTCACATACTGTCAAAGGCAGAAAGAACAAGCTCCTCATTTACCTTGTTCAAAACCAGGACACTGGGGATCTGGGGAAACTGAGAAAGACACTTCAGCACCTCACTGCTCAAAGAGTTTCGCGTCCAGTGATCTGACACGTCCACCAAAACCAGAACTGCCAGAAAACAGTGAAGGAAATATGATGAACCTGCATTTTCCAAAACGTTAATTTTCAGCCTCTCTACAATCTATGGTCACTTCTCTCCTGCTGCTACTTCTTTCTCTTCTGCAGCAGAGCACACAATGGAACCAAAAAGGAGCATTTTAACTGATAAAACAATAAAATGCGGTTTACACCTGCCATCCTAATGACATCACACATGCTAAAACTTAACTCCAAGCCCAATTATTAACCCAAGCTGCCTCCTCTCAGAACCAGGCAATTCTTAACCTCTTCTCAGCTCAATATTCCAAATTTTTCCACTGCCCTTCCCTCCCAGGGCTGCCTTTGCTGTCCAGTAAATATCCAGATACCACAGTTATAGGGCTGTAAAATTCTGCAGCACATAAAGGGTTTGGCTTGATGCAAGAGGAGTTGAGCACCCACCTAAATCTGCATGTTTCACGCTGTCCCATGGGTCTGTCAGCATGGCTTCATCTAATTTATGTCTGAAAGACAAATGCAAATGAGTCAGCCAGACACACTTGATAACAATCATCTTCCTTCTCCCTCGAATCTGGGGAAAATCAGTGTTTTCCATCATCCTAGCTAACATAAAGCTTCCTTACAGGCTGTGTCATCCCTCATTACATACACAAAGTCAAACATACCACGGCTCAAGGGATGCCACAGACTGTGTGCTACTGAAACTGCAACAGTAAAAAACTCAGATGCCAAAATAAGGCTAAAAACATACATTCCTGTCAATCCTATTTTATAAACTATGCACAGTGGAAATCCCTCTGGTTTTATCAAACCTTGACAGACAGGACCCCCCCCCCCCGCCCCACAGCAGCAGTAGTACCTTTTGGCTTTAATGTGATTAGTGAGGCCGGGTGTGTCCAAAATGATCTAGAAAGAGGAAAGACAGATCTCGTAAGTTTGTCTGCAGTTAGTGGCCAAGCTAAAACTTCTATTTGTGCAATCAGAAGTGACCTCATGGGATACAAATGAGAAACCCCACCACGCTCTGGTTAACGCTCCCTGCTGCCCCAGGCAGGAGCAGGTCTGAAAGCTTACCAGCTGCGTGTCCTCATCCGTGACAACACCCCGGGCTTTGCATCGGGTTGTGTGCACTTTCTTAGAGACAGGGAAAACCTGTGAGAAATTAAACACATTACACAGCCAGAATACATCAAAAAGCAATTTAACAGCCTGAACTTGTTGCTCCACTCCAGTTTTACCTTTCTGCCCAAGAGCCGATTAGAGAGCGTGGACTTCCCAGCGTTGGGTGCTCCGATGATGGCAATTCTTAAAACCTTGGGGTTCTGGGGCTGGTCAGGCTGATACCGTAACAGGCGGTCTTGTTCCTCTACCAGAGGAAAGAAGGAGCTTGAACGCTGCTAAAACCCCCAGTGGATCAGGACAATCCACCCCAGCGCTGGGACCAGGCAGCAGCTGGTACCACTCACTTTTCCTGGTGGCAACAGGCGGCGGGTGCTGGCCCAGCGCATCACTCGGCTTCTCGGCAGGGATGCCCAGGATGCTGCCCAGCGCAGAGCTGCTCCCGCTCCGGCGGGCAGGGAGCACGGCAGCCCGCTGGGCGCAGCTCTCCAGGAGACGGCCTGGGAGGCCAGCAGCGGCAAACACTGCACCTACCGAAAACCAGCGTGTACCGAAAACGCCCCAAAATCGTGTCGTCCCCTTCCTCCCCACGCTGGAGCGCCCGGGAAGCGCTCCCCCCTCACCCAAGGCCTCCAGGCCAGCCCCGGGGCACCGACCTCACGCCCCCGCTCTGCAGTGGCCCCGCCATCACGTTCGCCTCAGAAAGGCGCCCCGCCGGCCCCGGCCGCCCCCGGAGCAAGGCCTCGGCCCCCACCGCGCCCGCCCCACCTGGGTCCAGGAGAAGCGGCCCCGTGGCGGCAGCCCTCAGGGCCCAGCGCAGGGCGCGCACGGCCACCGCCATTTTGCCCGGCCGCGGGGCAGGGCGGGAGCGCCCGCCCCCATTGGCGCAAAGCGAGGGAGCATAGAGAGGAGGGGGGCGGGGCCAGCGCGCCGCTCCCCGCCGCAGGGGCCTCTGGGGAGGAGGCGGGCGGCGGGCGGGGGCGTGGCCGCGGGAGCGCCCCCTGCCGGACACATCGCGCGGCGCAGGGCGGCGGCACTGACACACGGCCCGGTGCTCCCAGTGCCCCACGTGCCCCCAGTGCTCCCAGTGCCCCCAGTCCTCCCAGTGCCCCCCGTGCCCTCAGTGCCCCCAACACACCCCAGTGTTCCCAGTGGTCCCAGTGCTCCCAGTGTTCCCAGTGCCCCCAGTGCCCCCAGTGCCCACACCACACAGCCCAGTGCTCCCAGTGCTTCCAGTTCCCCCACCACACAGCCCAGTGCTCCCAGCACTCCCAGTGCTCCCACTACACACCCCAGTGTGTTCCAGTGCCCCCCCAACACACCCCAGTGTGTCCCAGTGCTCCCTACAACACTCTCCAGTCCATCCCAGTGCACCCCAGGATGCTCAGTGCCCCCTGCAACACACCCCATGCATCTGACTGCTCCTCTGTGCTCCCCAGTGAGCCCCAGTGCTCCCAGTTCCCCTCTTCAAGGCAACCCTGTGCACCCCCGTGCTCCCCCTGCAATACACCCCAATGCTCCCCAAGTCTCTCCAGTCCCCCCCAACACACCTTAGTGCCTCCCAGTTCCCCCCAGTGCCCCCTGCAATACACCCCAATGCACTCCAGTGCCCTCTGCACCCCAAAGCCTTCCCCACACCCCCCTGCCCCCCCGCATCACACCCCAAGGCACCCCTGTACCCCTTCACACCCAACCGCACCCCAGGGTGCCCCACCCTGCACCCCTAGCGCACACCCTGAGCCCTCCAGCACTCCCAGTACACCCAGTACAGCCCTGACGCTGGGCCCGAAGTCCCCCAGGGGACGCGGGGAGGAAGGAGAGCGGGAGCCACGATGCCAGAACCTTCTTTATTGCCCCGGGCCCGATCCCCGGGCTCCATCGCCGTGGCCGTGCCGTGCCGCATGCCCGACCGTCGGTAGAACCCTTACCATTACTAAATTCAGTAATGGTAACGGTTTCCCCGCCGGCCGCGGGTCCTTTGGCCGTGCCTGGAGCTGCCCACACCTCAAGGTGCCCCCGTCCCCCCAACCTCCCCACCCCATACCCCCCCCGACCCTGTACCCCACCCTGAGTGTGTCCCTCCCACCCCCCCGCCATCCCTCTGTGCCCCACGCCATGGTCCCACGTCGCAGCGCCCGCGCGGGGCCCGTCGGCGGGTGCCTCCCGGGGGAGTACATCATCTATACTGTAGTGTCTCATAGTGAACTTACAGTATACGATGATATCCTGCCCGGGGCGGCGGGCAGCGTGCCGGGGGGGCAAATGGAGAGCAGCGCCTGCACGGGGGGAGAGCACCGTTAGGGACCACAGCACCAGGGCCACCACCTCTGCACCCCAACATCCCCCCTACCCCCTCCTTGTCCCCCCAGTCCCACCACCCTGGAGTAGGACAGGGGGTCCCAAGAGCCCTCAGACCCCAACATCCCCCCTACCCCCTCCCTGTCCCCTCAATCCCACCACCCTGGAGCAGGACAGGGGGTCCCAAGAGCCCTCAGACCCCAACACCCCCCCTACCCCCTCCCTGTTCCCCCAGTCCCACCACCCCAGAAAAGGAGCGAGGCTCCCAATAGCCCCCTGACCCCAACATCCCCCCTACCTCATCTTTGTCCCCCCAATATCCCACCACCTCAGAGCAGGACAGCAGCTCCCCAGGAGGTGGCACCTACCTATGGGGGTGGCATTGCGGTTTTGTGGGGTGCTGGGTCTGCACCCGCCTTATAAAACCTGCTCTGCCTCATCTGCATATCTCACATCTGTACTGCACAGCTGGACGGGGCCCCTTAACCCCTTCATGTCCAGGGGGGCCACAGCCCCAAGCAGCTTCCTCCAGCCTGGCATAGCCCACAGCGGGTTTGGGAATGGGGGGTTTGTGGGGGGCCCTCCAAATGTACATGAGGTGGCCCCCCACAAGCCTCCCATCCTCCTGCCTTCACCCCTGTGATCACCAGAACGGTCCCTCCCCATAGGTGGGGGGACCCCAAACTGGGAGCTACACATTGCAAACTGGTTCCCAGTTGCTGGACAGGGGCTCTGAATGTGGCAGGGTGGCAGCCCCATGGGGATGGGGCTTGGGGTTGTGGGTGGGGGGGACATGTGGGTGCAGGGGGTCACCCTGCACAGGCACCCCCAGATGAGGTACCTGCATATGGGTGCAGGTGCCTGTGTCCCCCTGGGGTGGGTGACTCCAAAGTGCTCTGTCCCCTGGCCATATATGCTCCCCTGAGGGACATGTCCCTTAGCAATGTGTGTCCCCCAAAAAAAGATGTGCCCCCCAGCCTGCAGGGACATGTCCTGTGGGAGGACATGTTCCCTGCCTGTGTGTGCCCCCCCCCCCAGGGGGATGTGTCCCCTAGAGGGATGGATCCCCCAGCTGTGTGTCCCCAAAGGGCGTACCCCCCTGGCCATGTGTGTCCCCAAGAGGGCTGCGTCACCTCATTGCACATGACCTTGGTCATAGTTGTCCCCTGGCCACGTGTGTCCCCAAATGGCTGCAGCCCCTGACCATGAGTGTCACCTGTCTGTGCATGACCCTGGTCATCAGTGTCCCCAGCCCTGTCTGTCCCCACAGGGCCCCATCCTGCAGCAAGCGCCGTGCCATTGCGCCCGGTTGTTTGCGCCAGGACACGCCGACGTTCCTGGAAGCTGCCTGCAGGGAGGTGATAATCCCCTGCCCAGCCCGCCTGGGTGGGGACCCCGATAAGCAGCAGCATCCAGCTCTTGGGGACCCTGACCTGCCATGCAAAGTGTCCCCAGACCCACTGCCACCTCTGGGTGACAAGAACAGGGGCAGCATCACCCACGCTCCCCCCAGCCTGGCCAGACCCTGGCAGGAGGCGGCGCAGGGTCAAGCCCTGGCACCAGCCTGTCCCCGGGCATGAGGATGTCGGGATTTGGGGGCTGCAAGGGACTGTCCCCTCCTGTCTTTATCCCCTGTTGTGACCCAAAGGTGTCCTAGGGGGTCTTGTAGTTCTCCCCAAACTGTGGGACAGGCACGCCAGCACCCAGAGCAGGGACATAGGCAAAGTGTCCCCAAGACCCCCCCAGGCCCTGCCAGCCCCATGGGATTATCCCCACGCCAGCCCTGCTGCCTGCTCAGCACCCACAGCACCTGAGGGCAGCCCTGCCCTGTGGCCCTGCACCCCGCGGGGCAGAGGGGACCCCAGCGTCCCCCAGGCCGGCACCACAGAGCTGCTGTGGGGACCCCCGGGTGCTGCAGCCCTCCCGCCAGCCATGCTGCTCCAGGGCAGTGTCTGGCTGCAGATAAGGAGCTGCTGGGGGCTGCCGAGCTGTCCCCACCCGGCCTATCTGCAAGGCCACCCTGCTGCGGATGCAGGACCCTTTGTCCTGCCCATGTCCCTGCCCAGCCCGGGGAGGGGGACACAAAGGGTCTTGAGAGCACAGGGGAACCGTCTTTTCCCCAGGGAGGGCAGCGCAGCAAAGCTCCCCCACGTGAGTCCCATCGCTGGCTGTCACTGTCTCCCGCTCGCAGGCTGACCCCGAGAAGGACGGGCACCCCCAGAGCCACCCCGCTGTCCCCCAGGGCAGGGAAGGGGACACGGGGCTGGGCTGGGGCTCCGCTGGCAGGACAAGGGCTGCAGGGGTGGCACCAGCTGCTGCCACCGGCCCCGCTGCTGGGACGGACAGAGACTTGGGCCCACATTAGCCCAGCTCTGATCCCTGGGGTGCCACTGGTTGGGGTGCCATGGGTTGGGGTGCCACTGGATGGGGTGCCCCTGCAGGGATGAGCTCCCCGGGTTAACAAGGGCAACGCAGCTGGAGCTCACCAGTCACCCCCGGTGCCTCCTGGCTCCACACTCGCCCGTGGGGGAGCAGGACAAGGCTCTACCCCAGGTTGGGGCTGGCCAGGGCTGGGGCAAGTAGCCCACGGGGACATGGTGACCACGGGGAGGCCGGGACCTCACTTCCACACACCTTTTGATCTCCCATCCCAGCAGGAACACCTGCCTGCTCTGGGGCTAGCAGCCCCCGGCTAGCCCACAGCCCCGCCGGTCAAGCAGCGGCTCTGGCAGGGCCCCAGGGTGCCGCGGCCGGGGCGATGGGCGCGGGAGGCACAAGACGAGAGCCAAGGCAGGAGGTGACAAGGTTTATTATCGCAGAGCAGTGAGGGTGGCAGGGGCGCAGGCATGCACACGCACATGCAGATAGGGCGCCTCGCCCGGCACGCCCGCCAGCAAGCGCCAGATCTGCGCCGGCCGCCCCGCGGCGCGACCGCAAGCCGGGGGCTGATAATTCCTGGTGTCCCCCCTCCACATCCCCAACCCTGGCGACGGGGAGGAGGACGGGGTGCCACCGGCCCCGCGGCACCCACCCAGCCCGCAGTGGGTCACTCCTGGCAAAGGGGGCACTGCCAGGAGGATGGAGGGGGAACCCGGGTGCTGCACCCACCTCATGGCACTGGGCTGTGGGTGACGGAGCCGGCGGAGGGACCCCCAGCACCCCTGGGGTGCCCGCGCTGGTCCCCACCCCACAGCAGCACCAGGCTGACTTCACACGGGGGGTTTGGCTGCTACAGCCACACTGAGCACAGGCGTCGAGACAGGCGGGGAAGGGGCACGGGCCAGCGCAGGGCAGCGGTGGCACTGTGGGGGGTACGGGACACACAGGGGACAACCTCTTTTGCACAGTCACTCAGGGTAGCAAAGCCACTGGCCACAAGAGGCAGGGGACCGAGCGAGGTAGGGGCTTCGGCACTGCCTGCCGGGACAGCCCCCGGCCAGCACTCAGGGCCACGGCACCAGTCCTGGGACCACTGGTCCCCAGCCAGCTGTACAGGCCGTGGTGGTGGAGGAGCCTGTCCCCACCGCAGCGCCCTACCTGGTCCTCCCCTCCCTCTGACTTGAGGAGTTGGGGGGGTCAAAATGTACCACGGCAGCTGCGGTGGTTTCACCTCCCTCCTGGAGGACGGGGTGGCTTTGGCACAGCGCTACTTTTTGGCATTCCTGGTGGTGGGACCTTGCTACGCCTGGCTCAGACCAGGGCTGGGTTGGGCTCCCTCCACTAACGCTCCATCAGCTCCCTGAGCTCTCCCCGGCTCCAGATCGCAGGAAAAAAACCTTCCCCGAGGGAAGGCAGCAAGGCAGTGCCTGATTGTCACCCTCCCAGGAGGGGAAGCCCTGCCTGGGCAGGACTGCTAGGACTGGGGGGGCCCTGTGGGCAAGACACACGAGGCAGGGAAAGCCAGGCACAACAACAGCTTGTGGGCAGGGGCCGGGGTTGGGCAGCACCCAGGAGGGGCAGGGAGCCCAGGGGAGGGGGGTCCTGGCTGTTCTCTGCCTACAGCTCTGTGCTCCGTGTCCCACTGAGCCTCTGCTCCGAGCTCTGGGCCGGCACCCGAGGACAGAGAACAGCAACACCAGACAAGCTGCCCGTTGTAACTGGGGATCAGATCCAAACCCTGGCCTGATACAACACACAGTTAGTTACAAAATAAATCCCCTCCCACCCTTTGTAATAAAAAGAGCAGCTGATTGGACATGCATCTTTCTGGCCCTACAAAATAAGGCACCAGAGCTTAAAAATAAAACTCCGATTGTCTTTGATATAAAAGGAATTCCCACGTGTTGAAGGCAGTTGATGTCTGAGTGCATAAGAGGGAGTGATCTTCACTAGGTTTGGGTTGGCCAGCCTCATGCCTGGGCCCCGGTGACTTTCTGGATCAGGGGAATCTGTCGGAGGGGAAGAGAGAAGCTGTTAGGGCTGGAGGAGGGGGAGGCAGGGAGCTGCCTGCCCTCTGTGGTGGGGCAGGGCTGAGGAAGAAGAGGCTCCCTAGGAGTGTGACAGTTTCCAGGCAAGTCCCTGTGCCCTAAGAGCCACAGGAATTGCCAGCAGCTGCCAGCGCCTGCTCACCTTTGTGAGATCCACGCCAGTGACAGCACGCACGGAGGCAGGGATCTCGGCCAGCAGACGGGTCACCTCGGATGTTGTGTTGCTGCTCTCTCCGCTGAGAATAATGATCTCGTCCACTTTGGAGAGGGGAGCAGCCACTTTGGCAGCAATCTGGGGGTGGGATGAGTGGAGAGTCAAGGGGCTGCTGGGCAAAGTCCTCACACAGCACATGGGGTCTCACTGTGCCCCCAGGAGACTTGGCCCAGCCTGGGAACTCCCCACCACTTGCCCGGAGCAGGGGAAAGCTGCTCCCTCCTCACCTCAGGCAGCGCGTCCAGCACTAGAGCCAGCTGGGCGGCATCTCCGTACTGCTGGAGCGCTTCAGCCTTCAGCTTCATCCTCTCAGCCTCCGCCATCCCGATGGCCTCAATCACAAAAGCCTCCGCTTCTCCGATCTTGCGGATCTTTTCTGCCTCCGCCTGAGCAATGAGGACTTGCTTCACCCTGGAAAGGGAAACCCAGCCCTCCAGCAGCCCAGATCCCCGCAGTGTACCCAGGATTGCTTCCCTCCCTCCGTCAGCAGCGTGCCTGCCCCGTAGAGAGCCCACAAGCTGGGTCTCCGTGCAGCACCCGCTCCGCCTTGCTCCCACCTTACCCCAGCCCAGCGTGCGGCCGGGCTCGGGGCTGGCCCAGGTCACAGGCTCACTCACTTCTCGCCCTCGGCGATCTGCTGGATACGGTAGGCTTCGGCCTCGGCCGGCCGCTTCACAGTGGCTATCAGCTCCTTCTCCATCCGGATGATCTCTTTCTCTTCGACGTCAATCTGCTTCTTGCGCTGCACCACCTCGATTTCAATTTCCTCTTGGCGGATCTTCTGCTGCTCCCGGGCGCTCTGGAGCTCGTAGGCCAGCTGGGCCTCCGCAGTCTGCACAGGAGAGAGATAAGAAGAGGGGTCTTGGCCGTGATCTCCTGTGCACAGACGTAAGGACCCTTGGCAGGCCCTGAAACCAGACATGGCTCCTGCTGCCACGCCCCTACGCAGGGGTGACATCCCAATCCTCAGAGCTGCCCTTGCTGTCCTTCACCATGGGCTCTTCCCACAGCACTTGAGCCCAACCAGCTCCGGGTTCAGCTTGGATGATCCTCCCCACCATTTCCTCTCCTTCTAGTCCCACCTAACCGTAGCAAACAGGAGAGGAATCACACAAGGAGCTCACACCGTGACACAGAAACCTGGGTTCTCCAGCTCCAGCTCTCCTAACACGTGCAGGAGGAGGAAGTGGATGAGTCCCACAGCTACCAATACCATCACAAACCAGCCAGGGAACAGCGGTGGGCTGTCGGATACCTCTCACCTTAATGTTGACCTCCTCACTGAAGGCAGCTTTCTGCAATTCAAAAGCCCGTCTGGAATCTGCTATTTTGGTATCTGCCATGAACTTGACATCCAGCATTTCTTTCTTGCACTCTGCCTCCTGCAGAGAGCAAACAGAGAGCAGAGCTCCAGGCTGTGCAGCTGGAGCAAAACAGGCTCCTCTGGGGAAGTCCAGCACGTCTCTGGACTCACCCGAATGCCAGCATCTCGCTCGGCTTCTGCCACACCGATGTCTGCATCCCTTCGGACAGCCGCAGTCTGAGTCTTTCCCAGGGAGCTCAGGTAATCCACTTTATCATAGACATCCTGGAGAGGGGAAGATAAGTCACAACCACTTCACACGAGCGACTCTATCTTGCTCCCTTGAGCAACCACTTGTGCAGTTAGGCTGTGATCAGAAGGAGCCATGTCAGCCTGCTGCCAAACAGAAACAGGCGTGACAGGGAGAGGTGGGCTCTCCCGACATCTTCCCCCTGACTCCCTGGAGGCTTGGGTTATCAGCCAGCTCTTGCCACGAGCCGTGTTTACAGAGGCAGCTAAGCGGGTGCTCTTCGCCCAGCTGCCTGGATACAGGACATGCTGAGGCGGCTGTCATGGAAACTCCCAGAGGGCTGGGGCAGGCTGTCAGCCGGAGCCTTTCAGCCAGCTGCAGCAGAGGGGACAAGGCCAGGCTCTGTTGTCCTGCTTCTACAGCGCTGCTGGGTGCCCTGTAGTGCAGTGCCCTACGTCTGGGTGTACCTTGATGGTGAAGCTCAGGATCTCGATACCCATGCGACCCACGTCGGGAGCTGCCACCTCCCGCACCAGCTTGGCAAACTGATCCCTGTCCTGGTAGATCTGCTCCACTGTCAGGGTACCTGCAGAGGAAGGTGAAGCACTTTACTTGGAACATTTAACACACAACGGCATGGGTCTAAACTCAGCAACATCCCTGTTGTCCCTAATCTCTTTGGGTCTGGGCACAAGGGCGTAATCCTCTGCCCAGGCCCTGCAGCGTGCACAAACATCTCGGTCTCACAAGTGCAACCACCACACACACGTGCTACCTGTAACCCACAGGGACTCAGACATCTCTTACTGCAGGCACTGAAAACTCATTTATCACAACACCCAGCCACACGGCAGGAGCTGCTGCAAGGGAGGAACAATCTAAGATGCCACCTCTGCAGTCAGCAGAGGAAGCACCCGTTGTGGCTGCTGCGGTGGTGGCAATACTGCTGGGACCAGCTAGCGGGGAACGGGGAAACCTACTCGAGATGCCTTAAAGAGCATGAGCCCCTCCACACCTAGGATGGAGCGCAGATGCCCCTCCAGTGTCTGAAGGACCACGTTCTTCACATCCTGCACGTTCTTCCCCAAGAACTGCTCACAGGCCACAGCCAGGAGCTCCTTCTCGGTCATTATCTTCACCTAGAGAGAGGAGACAAAACCAAAGGGACTGAAGGCGCCTGTCTGAAGAGGGACAGGCACCCAACAGCAGCAGCAGCAGCAGAAGCAGCAGTACCACCACCAGGCTGCCAGGCCCCCGATGCTACCGATGCTCCACGGGACCATGCTGTGCTGTCACCACGCTGAGCCAGGCCACTGGAGCAGCCAGGGAGCCCCCCGCTCGCTGCTGCTAGGGGAGGGCCCTGCTGCAGGCACAGGCAGCAGCGCCAGGGTCCGGGGCAGACACCTCCCCAAACCCCGACTGCAGCGCAGCGAGGAGAGGGGCTCCCTGCAGCCATCTGTCCCACAGCAGTGGCCACCAGCTGACGTGGGGACAGAGCGTGGCCCTACAAGTCCCACCTGATGAAAACTCTACCAAAGAGCTTTGAACTACCAGTTCAGCCACTGCGCCAATGTCAGACCTAGGAGGAGAGGGCTTTCTATTACTACCCCTGGCCAAAAGCCATTTCGTTACCTTTCTCTTCCTCCTCCTTCACTAGAATTAATTTTTCTGACATGGGAAAGGCAGAGAACAAGGAAGAGTCTGAAATGCCCAAGGCGCAGCTTGGGAACAGGGGCTCCATTTGGCATTCCCTGCAAGGATAGATGAGATGAGATGAGATGAGATGAGATGAGATGAGATGAGATGAGATGAGATGAGATGAGATGAGATGGCCACAGCACACTGGTTTGTCCTGCTCGTGGCTGGGAGCTCCCAGACGCCCTTCGCGCTGACCCCAGTGTACCGTGGCCAGGACCTGGTTGTCCCACTCCGCATGGTCAGTCTGGTGACGATCTCCAGAGGTGGGACACAGCCACCCTGGTGCCACTTTCACCTCCCACAGTCAGAGCCAGGCATAAAAGCATCCCCAGGTCCAGACAAGCCAGAGTCTTAAGATGGGCCTAGCTGACCACGGGGCTCCTTTTAAGGGCGAAGTGGGTTAAAAATCTCTGTGGAGATGTGTGCTCATGGAGCTCTGTAGCACCCAGCTATAAGGAGCTACAACCCACCAAGGTGACACAGCTCCTGGTGGCCAGGTCCAGTCTGAGGGCTCAGGCAAAGCCTGGACACAGGGACGTCTGTGTGTCTGGCAGCACCAGAGAAGGAAGCAGGGCCATACCAGCCACACAGCTCTGCTGGGACCTCTAGGTGCTGAGCAGGTCCCACAGCACCCTCTCATGGAGACGTCTGGGCTGGGCAGTGCCTCCTGCCCCAGGAGATGCTGGTGGCACCCTGTGTCCTGCTCCAAGGGCCACGGCTGGACCTGCTCTACCTGTGATGCCAGCATGGCCCTGACTCAGAGACCTCTGAAACTTCAGGCGGTGCAGAGGGGCCCTCCGAGGGTCCCAGTTCATGCTCTTGATGGGTTCACAGCCGACAGACCTCATCACAACACCTACAAGGTCGCTTTTCAGGGTCAAACTGCTGGCAAAAGCAACACAACTATTTCTTGAGAAAGCTGAGAAAGTCTGATAGCCCACAAGTCTGAAATGATCCCGCAGCCCAACAGCGGCACCGGGCCCCGGCACCGCCAGAGCGCCGGGCAACTGGGACTGGCCACCACCTTCGAAGGGGACCAGAGGTGGACCGTGTTAGACATGCTGAGCTGACCAAGACACAGCTGCCACAACCCTACCCTTAGCAACATGAAGAAACACCAACCTGGGCTGAGCCTATCTCCTACCTGTGCTTCTCAGGATGGGTGTCCCAGTGAAAATGCTAAACTGAATCTCAGGCAAGCGTGGCAATCCTCTTCTGCTTTCTCTGGGCTCCTTACAGGGCCAGGCCACCACCACAGCTTCTTGTCCCTGCACCCCGGGCCAGCAGTGTGCACTTCCTACACAAGGGGGAGTTGGGAGAGCTGCTCATGCAGCTGCACCCAGGAGTGTGGGCCCTGCACAAGGCTCATCTTGCGGCAAACTGGAGGTTTTTGCAAATACCCAAACCAATTAGAGTCAGCAGCAACATTTATGGTGTGCATCTGCCAGCAATTCCACCTCTCTAAACAATCCCTACCCTTTGGGAGCTACAGAGAGGACAGTCAGAGCACGGAGCGGGATGTTCGTTTAGAGAGTCCCTGTGGTACTTAACAGGAGCAAGGAATGGTTCAGCCTCTGTGAATAAAGCCAGCCAGCAGCCTGCCTGCACCCGTCAACCCTGGGCAGCCCGAAGGAGCCTGGCTATCCACTGAATATGGATGTCAACCTACAAAGCCAAAGGTTGCACAAAACACAACAGAGTTGAGCAATTTGCGCTCAGCTTGTGTCCAGCATTTCAGACGGGGCACTGCGACACTTGGTGCTTCTTCAGATGTCATTCACATCAGAGAGAGAGTTTAGCTGGCAGGAAATCAGAGGGCCTCCATAAAACAATCCCATCTGGAGGATCAATACTGCAGCACCCAGCTCCAGGCAGCTGCAATCACAGCAAGGGGTGAGCAGAGACAATCCAATTAGCCTGAGGCTACCAGAAAAATGGTAGGAAGGATAAGGAGCCCCGCTGGCCTATGGCAGCAGCATCCCAGCACACCCCAAGCACCCAGTCAACGCAGGAAGGAGGCTACTGGTGAGTAATCGTTACATCCCTCTTCAAAACAAGAACAGCATCCTTATGCACATTAAGCACTTCTAGCATTATGGCAAACATTTTAAAAGGTGTTTCTCTAGAAATAATTTATTTCCTTTTTTGCACAAGCCCTTAAAAGAAAAATGTTTGCCTCAAAAGTACTTCTGCAAAAATAAGGTAACCTCTGCCATGCACATCCCCAGCTGCCTCAAGCTTGCCTTCTGCATGACAATTCCTTGCATCTCACAAGCCTAAACCTTTAAAATTAATTGTCAGCGAAAAAAAATGAACAGTGAGAAGTGAGAATAACATGAATGAGGTGAATTGGGGAGTTGCATTTTTAAATCAAGGCACCTGGTGATCCAGCCTCCTGCTAGCATGCACCGCCCAGCCTAGACCATTTTGCAGGCAATGGAAGGATGACCCAAAACTAGGTCAAAAAGGGACTGCTGGCTTCACAGAAATACCTTTTTCAAACACAGAAGGAAAAGCCTACAGACTTATGAAATGTGTGTGAGGGGAGACACGGGTGCACGTACTTTGCCAACCGTGCAAAGACCACTGTGGTTATGTGACACATTAGCAGCTAAATGGATATAAAGAATGGAAAAATTGGAAACAAGGGGGTTGGTTCACACCATTAGAGCCAGGAGGAGCCCAAGAAGCTGGCTCCCGTGCTGGTGCTCTTGCACGTAGCCATGTTCCACAACAGCAGCAGGGCGACGGATTATCTGCTGTTGAGTCACGGTCGTGCCCAGCCCTTCTGCCATGTGCGACAATCCAGAAACTGCTCCTGGCTGAATTCACATCCTCGCTTATGCACAGACACAGCACACAGCTCCTCTGCAACGTCAGTTCAGAGCAAACCAATGAACCCAGGGAGGGATCCGCTGCTCTGGAAAGCACTGGGTGAAATCTGTCAAGCGTTTGGTCTTTAAAAGGGCTGCAGCAGCCACAGTGCTCTTCCCTGGGGGGAGCCTTTTGACGCACGTGGGATTTTGGCCACATCAGTGCGTCACTCAGCAGCTCCCCTCAGCTCCACTGCTCACTACAGGGAATGTGGCAGTCACCTCTCCTGCAACAACAGACCTGGACATGTCTTAGGACACACGGTGACCACAGCCTTGTGTGCACCGAGAACCACTGCCTTGGTTTTATACACCCAGAATGAGCTGTCAGGAGCAATTTTCAATCCAAGCATCCAGCTGTCCATCTGGGGAGTCAAATTCTGTCGAAAGCTAACAACGTTTTCCTCCCAGCATCCTCCCCAAGGCAGGACCTGGTCACAAGGACCAACTCCATATCAGGGCAGCAGACCTCAGAGTCTAAGAAATGCAGGTCTTTAAGTGTACTATCACAAGCAGCAAGAGCTTCATAAGTGAAAGCCAGAAGGCCTGAGAGAATCAAAATTCAATTCAAGCCAGAAATTTTACACCCAAATTTTAGTGCCTGGAGGGACTAAGTTCTTTCTTCAAGCTTTAACTCACCGTGAAGAATTACAAGGTCCAAATGCTAATAATAATAACCCAAAGCAACATAATGCTCAATACCATCTCAGGAGTGAATGGCTCAGTGCTGCAGGGTCACACACAGCTCCAAGGGCACTGCGGTACATCAGCGTTTCACAAACAGATCAAGTCACACACACACACACCTCATTTGCCACGTGGACAAATGAGACACGAGAAAAAGAGGAATGATTTTGGGGAGAGGAGGAGAGGTCACAACCCCCTTCACAACATGGGACATGCTGTAGTGTGTTTGAACCAACGAGGACTGTGTGATTGTACAAAAATTTGTTTCGGAGCAGTTGGCTTCTGTTCCTGGACAACAGTAACCTCTTAAGGGGAAAAACCAGAGGTAAGTTAGAGACATGCATTCCTGAAATGTTTTGGAGTTACTGTACCTGTGCCACACCTGTGACAGTTAAAGCTACCCCCTCCGCCGTCTCTACGTCCTCACACCTGGGCTGTAACGTCATTATCTCTAGGGAAATCCTGCCAAAAAACGTAAAATATTTGCACCTTTCCAGGTAACACACACTCAGCTCTTCCCTTTGCATCTCCTGCCCCGGGTTACCTGCCGCACTCATCACAGGTAATGCAAGACAGGCACAGAATGCAGCTACATCTGTGACTGGAGACAGACAAGTCACTTTGGCCAAGAAATAGATTTTCAGATAACGTTTAAGGGCAATTGATCAGCAGAGAAAGGCTGGGAGCCAGACTGGAAATGATACAGTGAGCCTTTCCCTTCTGCTGGGCTAGCGAGGTGGCTAGAAGCTAGCTGCTTTGGGACCCCAAAGGGCCCTCCATCGGAAGCTCGCTGTGCCACGCTGCCCAACGCTGGGGCAACACGTGCTCTCCCTGGCTGGTGTCACTGGTTTAAAAGCACAGCATGGACCCGGGATGCTCCCGCCCGCCCCGCACTGCCACCCTCACAAGAGCCCTGGTGCTTGGCAAAACCCGGAGCTGATGCTGCAAGAAGCAGCCCTGCCTTTGCCCTCGCCGGGTTAGTATTAACACAGACCTACCCCCTGATGTGGTTCACCTCTCCCTTTATCTTTCCTGTGTCCCGTGACCCAAAGGCAGATAGAAGTGAGTGTGCAGCTCTTTAGGGCCATGCCTGTACAGTATCAGGCACCCAGGAACAGATCCTGCAGGTCCAGAGCTTTTTCGGTCACCCGAGGTGGGCTTGAGGCACTTTGGTCAGACCCAGCAATCTGCAGGTCGTGACTTGGTAAAACAAGAGACATGCCTGGTCATGGCAGGTTCTGCTTCAGGAAGCAAAGCCTGGCTCTTGTGTCAGCCAGCGTTGGGAGGCAGGACAGAGAGCCACGGGGCAGACAGCTCGTGTCAGTGAACATTAGGTCAAACACCTGAACCATGAAGGGGCTGCACTGGGCTGCTGCCTGCACGCCGAGTCGCTCCAGGATTGGCTGGAAGGGCCGAAACGTGTCTCTGCAAGTCCACGCCTGCCTTGGCCGCTGTCCTAATTAAACTGGCACACAAACTGGGAGCTGATAAAACAGATCCCGCTGTCCAAGACGCACACAGGCATTTTTTGCCATATGCATTCACAGCTTTAATTAGCTAGTGCAGGATTTTAGCCTTCTGAAGACCTAATCAATACTTTGAATTTAATTTCAATACTGTGCTGCTTCTTAGCCAGCAAGTCACAGGGCTGTTTGGTAATTACTGCTACACCAGTTCATAACTGCTCACAGTGCAAACACTAATCCTGTGTGTTGCAACTCACCCGAGGTCTCTATGCTGTACTTTCAAACGTGACAACATCCAAAATGGGCACTGTCTCCATGCGGAGGAAGAAGGGCTGAGTGGAAACCCATATCCAAAACTGCAGAGCCAGGTATGGTTGCGAGTTCTTCACATGTGTACAGGTTTCCTTTTGAAACAGCACGAGACCTGCCTTCCCACCTACCCCAAATCCTGTACAGAACCCAGTCTGGCCTGCTTGTGGCTCCACACAAAAGCAGATGCCCTTCTGGTCTCCACCAAGCACACAGTGGAAACAGTGCTGTCAAGGAAAGGGTTACAGCTCGAGCAAATGTCTGCCGCGTTATCAGAAGGAGCCAGTACAGCAAGGCTGAATTTGGAATTTGCCGAGTATGCATCTGTCTGCATTACCTATAAACTGTGGAGTGTGCGCCAGGGCAAGTGCCGGAGAAGGGGAAGGAGAGGAGGGTATTGAGATTTCAACTGTCCCATTAGAAAACCATTAGTTTTTATGTAATCCTGCTGCTGCTGCTGCTGTTGCTGCTGCTCAAAACAGAGGGACAAACGGTTAGACATGACGTTAGGAAGCTGGTGGATTATTACCTGTGCAACCCCTGTTACGTACAGTGGGACCCCCTCCGACGTCTCAATATTCTCACAGCGACAGAGGATGGTCATAACCTCCAAAGACAGTCTGAGCAGCAAGGAATAAGGGTAGGACAGCAAATACACAAAGCAGTTATCAAAGAGTAAGACACCCATCGCAAAGGACAGACGAGACTTTCAGGTTTTGGCTCTTCCCTGTTCAGTTTGCCTCTCTCCCGCTGCCCACTCCCAGGGCTCTGTAGCACTGGGCCAGAGCAGCTTCCCTCGTTGCAGCAGGGAGTTTGCAGCATCCAGCTGCTTCTTTTAATGAGGATAAACACTGCGGGGGCTCGTCTCCACCCTGCGTCCTGTAAATCACAGCAGATGAAACCGAACCGTGTATCCCACCTGGACTGCCATCCTGGAGTCAACTGGAATTCTATGTTGGAATAATCCTCACACAGAAAAATCCTTTTCGTAATAATTTAGATAATTCTATGCCAGCATTTAAGAGAGGCCACAAAGATGAAAATGCCAGGGACTTGGCCACCCACCCCTGGCTAAGGCATTGATGAGAGAAGGTGCTTCCAAGTGCTGTCCTGAGAAGCTGAATAATACCATTTGGTTCCCCCAGAGGCATGTAAGACCGCGCTGCCTCTCTCGCTGCTTTTATTTCTGACCCTTAAACAGGGACAGGATTTTTTTAATTTTTTTTTTTTTTCCCCAGTTCTCAAGGTTGCAGCAGGATAAGAGCCCAGCACCCTGCCAGCTCTAACTGTTCCTTTTGTTCCCAGGTTAGTGCTACCTGGCGGGATGCCGCTGACAGCAACACAATTGCTGCTGTCTCTCTTGCTTTCAGCACTGGCAGTTCCAGAAAAGATGTCCTGATTTCAGAGGAGGAAATCTGCCTCACTCTTCATGTTAATGCAGCAGGCTCCATCTGTGGCATGGTTTATGGTATTTGGGAAAGGCTCTGTTCTCAAAAGGAGAAGTAAGCCCCATATCCCATAGCATGAGCTGGGGGTATAGATTTTAAAGATTTGTTTGGGTGCTGGCATTTCTGTCAAGAGCCCCGTTTGCTAAATAATGCACAGACCTCTATCATATGACAGCTCATTCCTGGCAAGCAGTTCTTGGCCCTGGACTCACCCTTTGCTTAACTTAATAAGCCAGCCTCCTGAACACGTCTGCTATCTCCTGCACATGGCAGGTCAAGGTCCTAAGCTGTTCTCCGGGCTTCTCACACAACAAGAGGAGGAGCAGAAACCATTTGTTCAAATCAACAGTTTTCCCAACAAGATGCCTCACAAGAATTCAGGAATGAAGCTTGTCTGGATCAAACACAGTTCTTGAGCATTGAGCCCAAAAGTGGGGCTTTTCCTTCCCCTCCCACCTCACATGAGCATCGCTGGAGAGCCCGGGCTAAAGCAGTGGGTGTTAGCCGAGACCTCTTCATGCAGCCCGAGCACTGCGGTAGGCTCTCATAGCAATCCTGAGTACCCGCCACCCGGGAGAGGGCCCGAGAGCTGTCGTGACCCAGTTGCCAGCAGCAGCCAGGACCCTTTCGAACAAGGCAAGCGGCCTGAGCCCCTGGTGAACAGCAGCTACAGCAGCGTGTCATCTGCAGAGCGAGGGCAGCAACATGCTCACTTTGTCTGCTGGGGGCAACACATGAACAGGGAAAAGAGGTGGCAAGATCAGGCAGTAAGGGTTAACTACAACCTCTGGCCATCACTCAGTGCAAAAACCCAAAAGTCACGTCTTTATCCTTTTTCCCTATGATTTTTTACACAGATGGAGGAAACCTGCATTGGTGAGCATGAGGGAGGTGTTAGGAGAGAGTAACATTCCCACAGACCCTAACGACAAAGAGCTACATTAGCAGGACAGCAGCGTTATCACAGCACGTTAATTCAGAGACCAGTGCGGTAAGAAGCAGCAAGCAAAATCCACAACTGACGAAAGGGAGAGAAAGGAAATCCTCTGGTTTTAAATAGGAAGAGAGTCTGCTCCCAAGGTGACAGCAGTCAGCATATCTTTAGAAAAATAGACTTGAGGAGCAGGAGGGGGCACTGGCCCACTGCACGCCACAAACGTTTGTTACTGGTGGAGAGTTTGGGCCATACTGGGCAGAACTCAACTCCTCTTGTGAACTCATGGATGAGCCAGCCCGGTGGCCCCACTGCCCAGCACCTCTGTGAGAGCCTGGTAGCTGCGCAGCGCTGCGAAGGCAGTGGCAGAGGACAGCAGGGCTCTTGCCTTCCTCAGCACTCACTGCACCAGCACAGGAAGAAACACACTGACCAGCCTTGGTGGGTTTTATGTAAATAAAAAAGAAGCAGAAAGGAAAAAAAGTAGGAAAAAAAAAAGTGATTGCCTTGGGTTTCAGAAGCGATGGGGCCAGAGAGGCCATTTGAAAAGTACATCAGCTGAAAGCATGGGCTTTCTTTTCCTTTTTGTCTTTTGCACTGCAATACCCACCTGCCCCCAGGCAAGTAGTCAGCACAGAACTGCCCCATCCTGCAATTTTATTTTGTGCATCATCATTTTCTGTCAGGTAAGCCTGAAATGACAGGATTACTTCCTGTGGGGCCCTGGACAACCTCAGCCCCCACCACTCAAAGCCCAGGATGGCCAGAACTGTGTGGTTGTGAGTGACCCTACGCTTCAAGGCACCACACAGGGCACATCTTGCTCCTTCCCGGTACTTCCAGTGCAGCTTTCCTCCAAAGGACTGGGAGCTGGTCACAGCCAAAGGCAGCAGACTGGACTGATGCTCATCCATGGTTTCATACGCAGTGCCCATGTTCCTAAAGATACTGCTGACAGCCCTACTGGGATGGTTTTGCCTAACTCCTACTCCAAAACCACGAATAATGGGGGTTCTCCTTACCTTTGGGTGTCAGTAATGCACCACCAAGCCCAGGCCCAGCCTCCGTATACGTACTGCTTTACATCAGAGCCACAGCAGCCACCTGCAGCACAGCAGAAAGCACAGAGATGTAGGGATTACACATCACACCCTGTTCTCAGCCAGGAAAGAACCTGCCCCCAGCCTGAGTCACCAGCAGAACAACTTCATAACAAGGCTGCCCAGCCCTGCAGGGGAAGCACCTCAACTCGGCCACGTTACAGCAACGGGTGCTACCAAGCCAAGCTCTGCAGCACAACCCAGAAGAATCCAAGCATGCCTGCAGTGTCTGATAAATAATGAACACAGAAAACTCTTTCCAAGATCCACAGAAGGCCTCGAGCACCCTTTGGTCAGCTATAAGGCAGCCAGCCACCAGGGAACTCAACGCTCTTCCTCACCTCCACAGGCTTCACATGGCAATTTTCTAAAGGCAACCTCTTTTTTTTTTTAAATTCTTATAGGAAAATAGCATTTGTAATAATTCAGTATGACAAACAATAACACACAGGAAGTGGCTATATTTCAAACCAGGATTTTATTTTAGTTTTGTTAAGCAGTTTAAGCACTTTTAGCAACCAGAATCATTGTAAGTACATGCTTCAGTATCATTAACTGTGATGCACCAGCTCTGTCATGGAAAGCCATGTGAAAAATCCATCTCCTTTCCCTCACCCCACACTGCAAAACACCCTTAAGCCCACCAAAAAGCTACCAGGTCAGTGTTGGAGAAGGGGAGAAACCTTGAGCTCCCCCAAAATATCTCCTAGCTCTGGTTCGTGCAAGCACTACAGTGCCTGAGGCTCTGATGGTCCATCACAGAGCTGGCTGCGCGCAGAGTTCGAGCAGCCTCCAGAACTGCTCTGGCACATTTAAGATTTGACCCCAGTGAAGCTGGAAGATGCTGTCTGGATTTTCATATCTTTGATTCAAGGAAGAAGAAGCCTGTCACCTTTCAAGAGAGCAGCCAGCGACCAACCCTAGGTTTCATGCCTGGCAAGGGAGGAGCTCTGCAGCTTCCCGGCTGGGCCCAGGGCTGCGAGCCGTCTCTGAGGCAGATCAAGCCAGCAGTCCCTCCCTAGTCTGTTACCCATAATCACACTTATTACAGCAGCACCCGAGGGCCTCAGCAAGGCAACCGCTGTTACCAACAGAGCAACAGACAGTTTCAGCCCTGCGGGACGTATCTACGCAGGCAAGACAGAGCCAGCACAGAGGAAGAGCAGGCACACAGGGAAAACAGCGTGGCTGCAACGCTGTGGGAGCTTCGTGTTGTGGGAGGGGAAAGGAAGAACTATGAAGGCAGCAGACAGCAGCCACAGAAGACAGCTCTTTTAAGAGAAATGACAATTATTAAGTTTGCTGCAATAGGTCAAAAATGAAGAAGCAAAGGCAGCACACATCCAGGCCAGCGTGCCAGCAGGGCCCTCTGGTCCACAGGAGGGGACTCTGTCCTCCCCATCCTCCTCCTCCTCCCCATCCTCAAGCATTTGGTCATATTCTGCTATCAGCTAAAGATACTGCCTGCTTCACTGGCTTCCATGCAACGGCTGATAAACCAGCAGATCAGCCCCATCTGCAACTCCTCACTCTCCGATTTCAGTAGGAAGTAAACACAAATGGGAGACAGATTTACACACTTTTTCAGGTCTCCTGCGCTCCCCAGCCTAGAGGAATATTCTCCAGTCACCTCTGTGACAGCCTCTGGATAGCTTCTTCCTGCAGCTGGAAGGCTATTTCAGCCAGGCAAGGAATTACAGAAGCCAATGATACAATATCCTGCAGCATATTAACCTCAATGCCTTTTAACATTTCTTGGAGGACGTCAGCCCGGTTAGCTCAGCCTTTTAGCCAGGCCCTTGTTTTCCAAGAACAGGAAGGGAGGTGTTCCTGGCAGTCGGGAAAAGCAGCTCCACATGGAAAGGTATTTTATTTCACAAGGTCTACGTGGTCTTTACCAAACCTCCATTAATTGTTTCATAATAATGTTCTGAGAAAATTCTGCACCCTAAACCCACCGTTGTTACAAGAATGTGCCTCTCCACACAGATGTTTCTTTTCTTCTGTAGGAAATGCAAGGAAATACCTTATTTAGTATTACATCCAAAGCGAGCCCCGTGTTTACTTCCCGGCACTACACAACACTGCTGCACAGCACAGTTTACCAAGCTAGATTATATGTCAAAAAGTGTTCAAAGCATAAGAAAAACGGGGAAAACTAACACATGAAACAGGAACGGGAAGGCAGCTGGTTGCTTTCATGCAAGCCGGACGTCTGAGCGCAGCAGAGCTCTGTCCTGGTAATGCAAGTCAGATGAGCTGAACGCTCATTTTCCATTGCAGCCCTACAGCCTCTTTCCCAAGTCTCAGAGAGCAAGTGAAAAAGGAACCACCAAAGCAAAATCTTTGCAAGGCGAAGAATAAACCCTCTTGCACAATGAGATTTGGCAGAGAAATTGCCTTTTTCAGCTATAATACACCCACTGTTCTAGCCGCCCGGGTCTCACAGCCGCTTGGCCATCGCTTCCACAAACATCCACGGTGCCTCTTCCGGGGCAGTGTGCGGCGGCCAGGCACACTACAAACGGAGGATTCATAGCCGGGAAGCTGCCATCCAGCTTGGCCTCTTCCCAAACGAAGGGGTCCCATGTTCAAGCAAGAATTCCCAGAGCCAGGAGAAAGCACGTTGTCTGGTGTTTTTGGTTTTTTTTTTTTTGCTTGGGTTTTTTAAATGAAATTAAATTAATTGCTTGGGAGTTTGTAGATAAATGGAGCTCTCAGCAGATGCAGGAAGCTGCTGCCCTGACGGATGGCACGCAAGAAAGAACAGGAGCCCCAACAGTCACAGGGGTCAAAACATCAAAGCTGGGACAATTTGAGGTTGTGAACAAGCTCTGTGCTGTTTGCTCTCCCAAGGTAACTCGAGGCAATGAGCTTGTATTCTGGCAGGAAGCGGTGAGCATTCAGAAATCAGGTTGTGGTAAACAGGCTGCTACAGTAACTCAATAACTATATTCCTTCCCAGAGACTGTGGCAGGCTGAAAACAAGAACAGAGCAGACGCCGCTGCCTTCACCTGCACAGAGAGAGCTGCCATCTTCACGCCTCGGTTCAGGGCAATCTGGTGCTGGAGTCTCCTCCTCCAGGAGGACCAACTGCCTAAACTGGGAATAAATAGCTCAGTCCAGTCGGACAGAAGCTGGGTTTGTTAGAGAAATGACCCTGTGCTGGGAAATGTCATGGGGTGCTAACAAGTGAGTGCAGAAAGACAAGGAAAAAATTGATAATTGAAAGCAGTTACTGACAAAAGACAGAATGGAGAGGAGAGGAGGCAAAGGCATACATAAAGAAAATCACGTAATAAAGCAGGGTCTAGACTAAAGTCAGTGTCTGCTTCTTAGGCCCTGCTGTGCATATAAATTAGGCTTTGTCCACATGCAGAAATGGCACAGGGTTAACAAAAATTAATTTAAAATGATGCAGGGTTCTGAGTTGAATCCATAAAATCCTTTGATGGTCACTACAGCAGACAAAAGCAGATTATGCGGGCTAGCTTGTTTTCAATGTAATCTATATCAAAATGACTTGTTTTAAGCTATCAGTATCAACGCTACAGAGCGAGTTTAAAAACACACATTTAGTTTAACTCATCTTGTAAACAGAAACTCAAGAGAAGACAAACCACGATGAAGTTACACAATACCACAGATACTACCCCAGAATTCCTCTTGGAAACCGAAAGGAAAGCTCTGAGGCTATTCTGTCCATCTCCTTCTCCTGCTATGCTTTCTGAAGAGTATTTTGCAAGTCTTGGAGATTTAACAAGCACCTGACAAGGGAAATCTTGAGTTCCACCACCTGCAAAAAGCTGAAGAACCACCTCCTGAGAAGGAAACACCACAGAGGAGCTGCACAAGTTGTCTTTTGTGCAAACTGTATCGAGCACTAGCAACCTCATGCTGCAGACTTGAGACAAGTTGCGATGCTGCACTCTGGACAGCAACCACCAAGCATCACGAGCATGAAACCAACTGCAGGAAAAGACTTTTGGCTAGCCAAAATGAAGAACCTAACTTTGCAGGAGCACTCAGTTAAACCTGGCAGACGACAATCAGTGCCACTAGAAGTTTTCTGCACGGCTTGCCCGGTGCAACGGGTGGAATATCTCAATTTCAAGCCTAGGGAGCAATTCTGAATTCCAGCTCCAAAGGCATGAATGCAGACAAGGGCAAAACCTCACATGAAACCCAGCTGAAGATGCCTACTCCTTCCCAAAAACTCATACTGCTTTTGAGCTGAAACACCAGATCACAAGTTGCCAGCTCACACAGGCCTGGAGCTGGGAGCGAAGGGACGACCCTGATGCCATCAGCCCCACCACGAGCGTTAGGTCTCAGATGGCTCTTGCTGCTCACCACATCTTTCTGCAGGACACAGCCTGGACCATCTCCTCCCATTCCATTCTCATGTAATCGACTCTCCTCACCTAAGTGTAGCTCTCTGCATTTCTCCTTATTGAACTGCATCGTATTTCTTTCAGACCATTTGGTCAATCTGTCAAGTTTGCTTTGATTCTAATCCGGCTCTTCAAAGCTCTTGAATCCATTCCCAGCTCTGTACCATCTGCAAATTCAATAAGCACATTCTCAATTCCATTATCCAAGCCAAGACAAGGAACTTACTTGATAAATCCTTTCAGCTGAACAGTGAGCCACTGTCCAGTTCCCTGACAATGCTTTTCCAGGCAGTTCCATATTAATTTTATAGTATCTGAGAAACCAGCTTCTCCTTGCACTGTGGACTGTAGGCCTCTTGCAGGAAGGGCTTGTAGAGCCTCAAGAAGCCTTTACTTTCAAAACTTAGAGAAGTACCATAAAAACAGCACAGCCACACTTGCTCAAAATCATGACCAGTTCTTCTTGCAGGAATAAGGATGCAGAAACAGGATGCGAGAGCTTATAGCAACTCCGGAAGGGTTAACTACCCCGGACTGCTGGGGTGCGGCAGGAAATGTTTACACAAAACTGGAATTAACTGCTAGCTCTTCTTTTACTTTGAAGGAGATCAAGAAGCCCCAAAGGGCACTGCACTAAGGTTTGAGAAACTGGGCTGGACCGTATTTCTGAAGCTGACTTCTGAGAAATCATCAGAGTAACAAGCCTTAGCAAAGACACGATGTACAGTATCTGCTGCTTCTCCTCATCCCCTGGAGTGTGAAATCACATGAGAGAAGTCAGATGAGCTGGGCACGGCTCGTACTCAGCAAATACATGTTGGTGTTTTCTTCTCGGTGTTTATCAGCAATGTATTTGTTTCAGTATTCTGCTAGGAAATAAAGCTAGGTTGACTGGACTGCAACTCCCCCCTTTTTTTTTTTCCTCCTTTTTTTCCTGACCCAGAAACACAGTGGGCTGTGACAACCTTCCCCTGTCACGTTATCTCCAGGTGCTCACCTTGAAGCTGCTGCACCACTGCTGTGTGGTGCCACCCTGCAGCCCTCGTCAGCCTGAAGGAAAATGTCCCAGCTACAGAGATTTGGGCAACACTGTGTACTTATGGGAACTGTAGGATGAGCAGGGCTATTATAAATTACATCTCCTTATTATGAGACTCTGTAGAAATATTATAGCCTCGTGTTTCAAAATTAGCAGATCGATCCTCAGCCACAAAAGCTGCATTCAACCAGACTGTAACCCAAAACCAGCGTTACGCATCTGAGACAACCTATTTAGGTGGTGGGAACATTCAGATATCAGGATGAACAGGTACTTTGTGTATCTTCCTGAAAACCTGACCGGCTCCAGGACTCGGTGATGGGCCAGGCACCTGCACAAGCCTCCTCAGAGATTGCACCAAACCTCACTGGGAGGCTCCCAGCACCGCTACCCCCCAGCAAAGTTAGAGCCACATTGCAGAAAGACCATCATCACCTCCACAGGGCTTTGTGGAGCATTCTTACAAAGCCCAGGCTCTACGTTTCATGGATGAATTGGCTAACTGAGTGCAATTTCTTAGAAGGAGATCAGTGTTGCTCAACAGTGGAAGGACACGAGTGCCAGCGGATATGCTGACCCGTGCCCAGGAAGGAGCTTCCCAAATAAGGCTGCGAAGCTCCTGCACAGAGATGTCCCCACATCCGGCTGCTCCTTGAGCACTGGGGGAACTCGAGTGTCTCACAAGAAAGTGAAAAGAAACAACACCACTCCTCAGAAAAAAACCCACATGCCAGGGGAGGCACATGACTAAATTTCCTTCAAGAGGCACAGGCTAAATTTACAATAAAGAAAACTTTGCAATCGGCTTCATGATTCGGAGGTGCCTTCCCACAAAGTGAAGGCTTTCAAATAACAATTGTATGACAATTCAAGACTGCAAGCCAAAAGCCTGCTTTTAATATTATTTGCTGTTGGCTTATTTTTCCCTTCCCCCTCTCTCCCCAAATCCAACCTAATATGACACAAATAAATGCTGGCCCCCGAGGTCCTCTCTGCTTTTCCCTGGAGAGACGTGGCTCAGGTTCCTGGAACTACAACTGCTTGTAGTTACACGCCTCCCACTAATGCCCTGGCATTCACTCTGCACGTAAGCGTGGAGGAGCTGCAGGGCTGCGGGGCTCTGCAGAGCTCCCACAACCTGTCGGGCTGCCCCTGAAGCTCGCAGGCTGTGCTCTCAGGAGACAGCAAGCATTTGCAGACCACTTTGGGCAGCAGCAGAGGAAAACCACATCTGGTGTCAACACCGAACCCAATTCTGACTCGCAGAGCCTGGTGCCATTTATGCTCCCTTCCCAGAACGTGGCCGTACATTGAGGAGAGTCCTCAGCTCGCTGCTCCCGGCTATGGGAAAGGGTAACGCTTGGAACTGCAAGCAGATGCCACAAATTCCTGCTGGCTCATCCTGCAAGCCGTGTTCTGTAAACTTCAGAGCTGAATAGAAGCTAAACCAAACTTTTAAGACTGAAGGGCATCTCGGCACACCCGGAGCATGGCGTCCCGATTCCTCCCGCTGGACGTGGCATTTCACCAAGCGGCGCTGATTTTGAAGGGGTTTTTTTTGGAGGGAATCACAGCATCAGCTCTAGATTCCAGCTGGGAACTGCCAAGACATGCAGAAGACCAGGAAAACTGCAAGAAATGCTGCTGCTCCAGGCAGCTGGTGGGTGCGGTTTGTAACTCCTTAGAAGCAGCCGCCACAGAGGGCATATTTGTTTCCAAAACTGCAGCCTGCTTCTGGCACCTCCTCAGTAATTCCCGTAACAGGTCTATTATCCAAGAGAGATGAACTGATAACAGACCAGCCAGAAGCAAGTGCCACAGCCCGCTGGAGGCTTTGGCTCCAAAAACATAACAATGTAGTTTCACATGCGTGGCGGAGCTGTGATTGTAGCACACCCTTGACGTTCACACACGTTTTCTCCCAGGTGAGTTTAGGTCTGAGCGTCACAGCATCTGCCACAAAACTAGTCCAGCGTTGACAGAAAGGACGTAACAGGATTGAGGACACATGAAGTGACAAACATTTGTATCTAACTTGGTTATTACCTTGGATATGGCCCCAGCCTGTCACACAAGAGCGGAGTATCCAGCCCTTAGAGCAAGCCATTACATCACCTAACGGTAATTAAGTCCTGTCCGCATGCAGCCTGGCCTACGCCAAAGTGCAGTCTGGAGCTCCGGCGGAGTACTGGAGCAGCTACAGGTTGAATCAGACACAGGGGATTTCACTGTTGGTTTATTTAACCCTAACCCAAGCAACCAGCTCACCTGATGATAACATTACACATATCTGATGGGAATCAACTGCGTCCAGTGTCAGCACCACCGAGAAGCCAGGTGACGTGCTAGTAACGAAGTAGCAGTAGGATATGATGGATGAGTAGGGAGAGGCCTGTGGTGCCCTGCGTCGAGCTGCCCTCTCTGCCCCTGCGGGATGTTCACATCCAGCTCCCCCTCCCCAGGAAAGCCAACCTGCCCCCCAGGAAAAGGACGGTTTCTTGGTAATCCAAGCTGAGGGCTGTTGGCAGGAGCCCAGAGCCCAGCAGTCGTGCCGGTGCCATTGCCTGACATCATCCGAAAGCAGCAGCAGCAGCACCGGGGTGTGCCGCTGGCACCGCAACTTCACCCGCCGCTCTCTGCGTTGCAGGGACCCCACCCCAGAATCCCCAGGGTCCACGCAGCAGGGAGCTGCCCGCCACCCCAGGGCACCTGCTTGGCAGGGTCACCCCCAGCACCCCAGTGCCCACCCACAGCAGGACACCACCCGAAAAATGACGAAAGGTCCCCTCATGACAGGGACCCCCCAGCGCCCCCTCAAGGAAGGGCCTCCCCCCACTACATCCCAGTGCTCCTTCAGGGAATCCCCCCTCCCTGCAAGACACAGGGCACCCTGCAGCAGGCACCCCAAACACACACCCCAGATCCCACGCTCTCCCCCAGGCAGGGCCTCCCATTCCCCACCACCTCCCAGGTCCCCCCAAAGCAGGGACCCACCCCTGTGCCCCAGAGCCCCTCCATGACAAGGACACCCCACCCAGAGCACCACCCAGGCTCCCCCCACATCGCAGGGTCCCCCCTCAGCACCCCAAAGTCCCCCCATAAGGACACCCCTCCCAGAGCATCACCCAGGACCCCCCTCACCATCACAGGGTCCCCCCTCAGAGCCCCAAAGCCCCCCCCATAAGGACACCCCTCCCAGAGCACCACCCAGGAACACCCCCCCCCCCCCCCCCCCCATATTGCAGGGTCCCCCCTCAGTGCCCCAAAGCCTCCTCAGGACAGTGACAACCCCTAACACCAGATCCCATGACAGAGACCCCTCGAACCCCTGAGAGTCCCCTCACAGGCAGCACCCCCTCAATTCCCATCGGGGCCCCCTCCTAGCAGATCCCGTTACAGAAACACCCCCAGCCCGCCCAATCCCCTCAGGGTCCCTCCATGTCAGGGTCCCTCCATGTCAGGGTCCCCTCAGGCCCCTCTCCCCCCCACCAGCAGGGACCACCCCCAGCCCCTGCGAGGCTCCGGCCATACCTGACACCACCAGCGCCTCGTTGGGCCCCACCGTGTGGCAGTTGCCCATGGTACCCCCGATGGTGCCCCCACTACCACCAGCCCCTCGCCCGCCGCCGCCGCCGCCGCCGCTTTGCCGCCCGCTCCCACAATCCCCCGCGCCGCCCCCGCCCCCGCGCGTCACAGCCGCGACCTGCGGGCGCCGCCATCTTGGGAAGGTCAGCGCCGCGCCGGCGGGGGCGGGGCTGAGCGGTCCCGCGCCGCCGCCATGTTGGGTGCCGCGTGTCTGCGCGCGCGCGCGGCAACATGGGGCACGCGCCTGCGTCCCGCGGCGCGTGCGCGGGCGTGCAAGGCGGGGGGTGTGCGCGTGCACGGGCGTGCAAGGCGGGGCGGCAGCTCCGTGGCGAGTGCCGGGCGGGCGGCGCCGCGTGGCCTGTGCGTGCACGCGGGCGTGCAAGGGACGGCGCGCTGCGGTGCCCAGCGTGCTTGCACACCCGTTGCACGGGGAACCCCGCGCGGTGCCGCAGCCCGCAGGGCCCAGCCACGCTGGGGCAGGAAACCAAGTCAGCCCCCCCCCGCCCCAAACTGCAGCTGCTGCCCCCCAAAACCCAGCCCAGGGCTGCGCTCGGCCGCCTCAGCTCCATTTTGCCCCCCAGCCCCAGGGCAGCGCAGGAGCTGACGGGCGACTCCCTTTCACCACCCTCACTTTTATTGTAGGACAGCAGCAGGGGCAGGCGAGGGGCTCCCCTCGGGCCCCCCCAGCCCCACCAGCCTCTCGCTGGCCTCCCAGAGCGCCCGGGCCAGCCGGTCATCGCGGGCCGGTGGCCACGGCTCCTGCGGGCGGCAGTCGGCGAAGTAGCGGCCGCTGAAGCGCTCGAGGCCCTCGTGCGTGGCGCAGTGCAGGGAGGTCTGGGCGCCTTCGGCCGCGTCGAGGAAGAAGAGCCAGGCCAGCGGCAGGAAAAGCGGCTTCAGCCAGAGCGGCGCGTGGCGGAAGAGCTCCGTGTTGACGAACCCTGGGGCGAAGGGAAGCGGCCATGTCGCGTGGCGGCTCCCGGCCGGGAAGGGCCCATGCGGGAGCCGGTTGCTCTGCTGCAAGAAATGGAAGGGGCCGCGCCAGCGCAGCCTTTGCCCGGGCAGCTCTGCTGTGGCCTGTTCCCAGGGGTGCTGCCTGCACCCGGCCTGGCCTTGCAAAGCCAGTGGTGTGAGGCTCAAAGGCACACGGTGCTCCGTGGAAGAAGGACGCGCCGTGCAAAGGGACACGCGAAGGGATTTTTCATGGCAAAGGGATGTTTCACGCAAAGGGACCCGCTGTGCGAAGGGGTGTTTCATGGCAAGGGTGCGCTGGGCGAAGGGGCGTTGTGCAAAGCTGGCACCGTGCAAACGGATGCTCCGTGCAAAGGGAGACGCCGTGCAAAGGACGCGCCGTGCAAGGGGATGCTCCACGTGCAGGAATTCAGAATCCCAGAATCATCTCGGTTGGAAAAGCCCTTGAAGCTCCTCCAGCCCAACCATGAACCTCACCCTGACCGTTCTCAACTCCACCAGATCCCTCAGCGCTGGGTCGGTCAATTCTCCGTGCAAAGGCTGCACTGTGCAAAAAGCACAAGGCTGCTCCCCGCAAAGCCCGCACCGTGCAGGGGACACCCCACGCAGACCCCACCCTGTCCCACTGTCCCCAGCTCCGAGCCGCGGAGCCGGGTCCCTACCTGGGTGCACGGCGTAGCACGTCACCTGGGTGCCCTGCAAGCGGGTGGCCAACTCGCGGGCGTGCAGCACGTTGGCCAGTTTGCTGTCGCAGTAGTCCTGGAAGGTCGATAGTGGCCCGGGGGGGGGACGACCCAGGGTGTCGGGGTGCAGGCGGCCGGCGCAGTGGGCGCGGGAGGCGACGATGACCACGCGGCTGGGCGCGCAGCTCTGCAGCCGCTCCAGCAGCAGCTGGGTGAGCAGAAAATGGCCCAAGTGGTTCACCTGGAAGGGGAGGCTGAAGCCATCCTCCGTCGTGCCCCCGGCGCTCACCCCTGCAAAGGAGGCAATGGCAGCCCGCGGTGGGTGGCCCGCGGGTGCAGGGGGGACGGGGCGGGGGGGTCCCGGCGCTCACCCGCGTTGTTGATGAGGAGGTGCAGGTGGGGCTCCTGGCGCAGGAAGGCCTTGGCGAAGGCTCGCACCGAGCGCAGGCTGGCCAGGTCCAGCTGCATGAACAGCACCTCCGCGTTCCCCGTCTCCTGTGGGCACAGTCGGGGTGGGGGCAGCCCCGGGGGGGTGGCACCCTGCCCGGGGTGGGGGCTGGATACGGCCGGGGACAGGGGGGATGCTTGGGGGGGTTGGATCTGGCCCAGGGTGAGGGGGGCTGTAGGGTGCCCTGGGGCTGCAATGTGCTGGGGGTGCCCCGTGCCAGGGCTGGGGGGGGTCCATGCAGCCCCCACGGTACAGGGTGTCCACACCTCAGGGTGCCTTGGGGATGTCCCTGGGGTGTGCCATGTGCCACGGGGGTCTCCTGGGGGTGCCCATGCGATGCCCAGGGATGTCCCAAGGGGGTGTCTCACAGTGCCCCTGGGGTGTTTGGGGGGGGGTGTGTGTGCTTGGGGATGTCCCTGGGTGTGCCATGGGGGTCTCCTGGGGGTGTCCTGGGGGCACCTATGGGGGTGTTCGGGGGGTGTCCATGTCGCAGGGATGTCCCATGGGGGTGCCCTTGGGGGGGGGCGTACCATGGCGGTACCCATGTGATATCCAGGGATTCCCAGTGGGATGTTCTGGGGGTCCCCCGAGGGTGTGTCCCGGGGGGAGGCCGAGGGGGGGGTGCGGGGATGTGCCGGTACCGCGGCGCTCACCGTGCGGATGCGGCGGGCCGTGGCCTCCCCCCGCGGGGCGCTCCGGGCCGCCAACACGACGCGGGCCCCGCAGCGGGCCAGCTCCAGCGCCGTGGCCGCCCCGATGCCGCCGCTTCCCCCTGCGGAGCGGAGCAGAGCGCGCAGCGGTGAGCGCGGGGGCCGGGCCGGTACCGGGAGGCGGCGGGGCGGGGCCCAGCGCTCACCGGTAACGATGGCGGTACGGCCGCGGAGCGCAGGGCGGGAGCGGTGCGGCGGGGCGCGGCGCAGCCCGTGGCGAAGCAGCGTGTAAAGGGCCAGGAGCAGCCCCGCGCCCAGCAGCGCCCACCCCATCCCGCCGCCGCACCGGCACCGGCGCCTCCGTGTCCCGCCCCGCCCCGCCCCGCCCGCCGGCCCCCGCCTCCCCGGGGCGGGAGGAGGGACGGGGCCAAGGGGCCGTGCCGCTGCTCTCACAACCGGAGCGTGGTTGGCAAAGCGGGGAGCGGGGGGGCGAAGGGCTTTGTCTGCGGGGAAGGATGAATTCCCGGCCCCGGAGGGGGGAAGCAGGAGAGGCGGGGAGGGGACAAGGCGACCTGCGACCCCCGGAGCACCGGGAGGCGGCTGCTGCAGGGCGAGGGGTGCAGGCTGTCACCCCTCGACCCACCCAGAGAGCGGAGCGATGCCCCGTCCCTGGAAACCTTCGGAAAGATGGAGCGGAAAATGCTCCTTGCGGGGACTTTCCGAGCCAAACCTTCCTCTGAGCTCCCAGTCCCCAGCCCCCTCCCACGTCCCCGCGCAGGACACGGCCCCTTGGCGCAGCTCGGGCTCCTCGCCTGCCATCGGGCTCTCTGGGGAAAGCTCCAGGTTGTGGTGACAAGAGTGAAGACAACAAGACAGTCGGAAAACAGAATGTGAAGTATTTTTTTTTTTATATACAGAATACAGGAAAGTTTCTGTAAAGTCTAAAACGTTACAATTACTATGTACAGTGGAACTAGCTGTTCTGCTGCGGGGGGTGGCATATAAACAAAAGAGACAGACAGGTTACGACAAACGATCTGCTACAATAGACAATTTGAGGAACGTCATACCACATGTAGCACTGTACACAGCTTTAAAACATTGAAAAATGCCATCACTGATGTATTTACACAGAATCCAACACTTTTCCCTATTTGAAATAAAAATAGGATGGACACCAGGAAAAGAACTCATTTCTCACTGCCCATAATACACAGTAGCTACTTGTAGTGCAACCATAGCAGGGAGGGATGGGAAAAATAACTGTGGGAAGAAGAGCGCTTCTTTACATTAAATAAAACAATGATATTGTATAGATTTGCTGTATGAAAACTGTATTTCTCTTTTAATATAAAACTATTGTCACTGGCACAAAATAGAACAAGTTTCTGATTATTTTACAACTGCATGGGAACTATCTGTCAGGGAGAGTCCTCGAGTCAGACAGCGGTCGCCCCTCGCTCTGACGCGTCCTGCTCTCACTGCAGTTTTCCTTTTAAAATGAAATGTATAGTACAAATATATGTGCAAATGCCCCTAAAACTTGAGCAAAAAAGAAAAATTAAAAAAAGTTAAACGTTCTTCATTTCATGCAAACGGTGTGTGAACAGTCTCTGGGCCGACACAGAAAATCCCACCTCGGTTTGTACATTTTTGCATTGCAAGAGTCTGAGGGCGTTTTTCCCTATTCCAAAGCTCTCTTCCTAAAATTCTTAGGGAACTGAGTTGGACCGCAGCACGGGCACCTGGTGGGGTTTCAGAGAAAGCTTCTCCTCCAAGTCCATATCTTGTACTAAGGCAGTGTCCCCCTTGGGCTGTTTGGTCGCAAATTCAGTAATGCTGAAAACAAACTGCAGGCAGCCCAACTTGATGTAACTGCCGTGGTGGAGCAGGGCTGTCCCCTCCCAGCCAGCCCCGCTGCCTCCTATTAAGCTGGAGCTGCTGGCTTTGCAGTTACAGGGTTTCCGATGCTGCCCTTGCGCCTGTGAATTCATCACAGCAGCTTCTTCATGCGGCTCCTCTTCTTGTTTTCTGCTTTTATGTCGTTCTGGAAAAGAGGAGAAAAAAAAAAAAACAAACCAGTAAGATTCAGGCAGGCCAGCGGCAGCTTGTTTTCAGCAACAGGGGCTACTGCTGAGGTGCCTCGGGGGTAAGATCCTCCAGCCACGAGGTGTGTCAGTCCTCTGCAGAGAGCAGCTGGTAAAAGGGGAACAGGAATCTCCTCACAGCCCCGGAGGGGTCGAGGCATTTACACATCGATTTGGCAGGTGGTCAGGTGGAGAGCAGGAGTGTGCCACAGGGGGATGGGGTGCCTGTGGCACAGCCCTGATCGCTCACTCACAGCCCGGGAGGGGAGGACACACACGGGGAAACCCCTTGCTCCAGCTCTGAAGCAGCTGCTTGCTGCAACTGATGCGAGGCAGGGACCTGGAGCTTGGTGAACTCCGGCGCTGGAGGCAGGAGCGGGGTTACCAGCGGAGCACTCTGCAGGCTGAGGGCACTCCCCAGGCTCCCAGGGAAAAGTCTTGCGTAACCCAGGCTGCAGAGAGACTCCCCCTTTTGCAAGAGGCACAGCGACCGCTGCAGAACAAAGGGCACCAACAAGGAATCGATTTGCACCAGCTCCTGTCCCCCTCTAATAGCTCCCCGCGGTGTTTACGTGGGGCTGGCGCCGTCTCAACACTCACTTATCACACTCTGCACTTTGGCAACAATACTGCTGGGAGGAGTGGGCGTCATCTTCTCTGAGAAGTCACACGAATACAGAACGTTGTCCACGGTCGTCCCATGCTCACTGTAGTTCAACAGCTCGTAATGTTTCGTATTCTGACAAAAAGGGAAGAGGAGGGAATGGAGACATGAAGTCAGAAGGGCGCCTGTATACCCTGTGGAGCACTGAAACACAACCCTTCTTCCTCTACCGCTGCTGATGGTTAAGGAGGAGCAGTTAAATATCCTCCAGCTTCAGAGACCACCAACCTGCCCCTCGTGCATGGCTCACGCTCACAGAACTTTCCAGCAAGAGCTGCTTCCCAGCAGGGCAGGAGAGCCAAAGTGGCTTTGAAGAGAAGTAGGTTTTACCTACTGCCCTTGGACCGACAGATCTTCTGCAAACAGGGGTTCAAGCCGATTCTCACAAAGCGAGCACGCTGTTTTAATAGGCACACTAGACGCAAACTTGGCCCAAGACCTGTGCCTAGCAGGGAAGAGATGTGCTTTGGAAAGCAGCCCCAAGATGGCAAGAGGGATGCCAGTGTGCTGCAGCAGCCGTAAGACAGAGACAGTCTAGGGTTTACAGGCCTTCTGCAGACACTGAAACGCCAGGAGACGTTACCGTGACACACAGCATTACACAAAGAGCATCACGCTTAACTGAGCTTTGCAGAGCACACAGAGTGGAGGAGATTTCAGGTTAGCTCACAGGAATCATCTGAGGGCTGAAGACTTTGTCCCCCAGGGACTACAGAGCTTTAATCAAGTTACAAAAACTCCCCATGCACAGGGGAGTAAGTTTTCAAGTAACCTGCTAGACTGCAGAGACCGAGGCCGAGCACGAGCTGCCAACGACCAGAAGCAGAAACAGCAGGCAGAGCTAAGGCAGGGGAATTCTCCCTCCAGAGCAACCACAGCCACGTGAGGCCTGCTGGAGTGTGGAAGAAGTTCAGTGCCTAGAGCCTGATTTAGGATTGACCACTGTGAGGAGATGCTTCAACACAGCTTTAAGGCCTGGATCCCATTACTGAGTGTGTTCTGTAGCTTGTAGTGCACTGGAGGAATGGCTAAAGCTGGCTGTGGGTTAATCCTGGATCCTGCTCAGTAGCTGGTTGACAAATGGTGATGTAAAAGACTCTATCTTGCTTCAAAGACTGTTTCCATGTTAAGAGACATCTCCAGCGGTGCTTTTATTGGCAGACCCACCAGTCTATTTACCTCAAGAACAAACTAATCTCTGGACTGTAGTTAAGGAGCAACTGTAGACTTTGGTTAATACCGAGAGCTTAACTGAAATTTTAGTTAAATAAATAATTTATACAAAGTACTGCAGATGGCACGAACACTTTGCACCACCACACACCTGAAAGCAAGAGACTCGGAGCAGCTCCTTGTTTTGTTCCAGCTGAGGTTCGATGTCGACACGTAAAGTTTAGCTTGTATTAACAACACAGCTGGATCAAAAAGTATCAAACCGTTTCTATGACTTTTTCTTTCCCTAGACACCAGCAGTGACAGTGCTTACTTGTGGTCAGTCTTTGTCCACAAGCAGTTAGCTCAGAGAAATCATGCTGGCTGAGCTCTGTGCTTCAGAAAAGGGTTTGACAGAAAACGCTGACGCAGCCTTCACTGGAGTGAAACCATTCAGAGCCCTGGCTCTCACTTTGTAGCCCACAAAGGAGCACCACACAAAGACAACCTGCTGCCTGCATCTCCAGCTCCCACTGCCATGCATGCCAAATAATAAAAATTTAAAAAAACCCCAAACACTCAGGCACTCACCTCATCGTAGAATATGCAGGCATGTTTGCCAGACACATAGTTACAGTGACCATAGCTTGTAAGGCACACATCCATATCAGCTCCTGTCAACGGGGTGGGGGGGTGGGGGGGGGGACAAAACAGACTCGGTTCATTTCAGAAAAAACTGTCAGGCAGCAGAGAACAACAGACAGAATTAAACTTCAATTAGCAAAACAACAGGGGAGCAACTGCCTTTGTCCCCGCTCCCAGGACCGCATGAATAATGCTGTGATAAGCCACCAAACAAAGTTTCAGTGGGGGAAGGGAAGGCTAGCAGCTCCACGAAGGTTGAAGAGCATTTCACAGTTACTGGGTCTGTCCAGAACGCCAGAAGAATCTAAGCAGAAAGAAATGAAACCTGCAAGGAAACCGTAACTCTTCTCTCCATCAGTCAGGCATTACATCTCCGGGACAGCCATCCTACTGATTTTGACACCAGGCAGGTTACAATGGTACAATCCCACAAAGAATCAAACGGACAGGGAATTTCCACATTTCTTGGGAGCGAAGAATCCCAGTACAGGCAGCCACAATGGAGCTGTTTTCTTCAACGCCCACTTGGCAAACACTTAGGGAGGGTCAGGGAGAACCACCCCGATTCTGAAAGGTCAGGGCAGGAAAAAGCTACTCACCTGTCCCAATGTAGAGGGTTCGATAGCACATATTGACTGCACCCCCTAAGCCCATCAGAGGATAGAACACCGCCCGGGCTTGCACTTCCTTTCTTTGCGCTGCAAGATAAAAAGAAACTACTTGAACAATGTTATCAGCTACAAAGGCTGCTTGACCCCGGTGTCCCCAGCGCTAGACTCTCCAGAAAGCACAGATCCTAAGGAGGATGCAGTCAGCTTTGGCCTAAACTGCAATTTCCAGCCCTCTACAAATGTTTGTGCATTAAACATCTTTTTGCCAGTCACCCGAGAAAATTGCTCTCTCCAGTAACCTACACAAGCCATGCAATTAGGGGAACATTAATACCGAGTGTGCACAATGGAGCCACACTGAGGAAAACACAAGCCTCCTACCACTAACTTCTTTCTCAATCTCTTCCGCTTTGGGTAATCAAAGAGCTGAGTCTTGCTGTCAAAGTGCTACCTCGAAAAAAATTGGTGCTGGTGAATGTCACCAACTTAACAGCTGTAATTTCACTTCTAGTGAAGCTACAGGAAAAACACACAGGTTGAACAGGGCTTGTCCAGGGACCAACCCAGCTCCCAGGACAGGATGATTTACCGAGCGGATTCCTTTACCCGCAGGTTGGTCCCTACAGCACACTGGACAACGGCTGCTCCGGGGCTGAGCCTCCAGAGCGGCTCCGTGGCAGCCAAGTTCAAATCACACCCTCTCACACACCCACATTAACTGGGCAGAACTGGGCAGAACATCATCTCCTGTGGAACAGATATCAAACTCTGGACCACACAGACCTAGGCCAGGATTTTAGCAGCTGTATTTTGGAGATAAGCTGCTCATATTCAGAGTTTAGGCCCCTCCTGCTATTGCATCTGTATGACAGTGTGACACCAAGAGTGTGAAATCAAAGAACAGAACCTGAGGATCATGAGAGATTGCTTGCAGTCACCTACGTCAAGAATATTGGCCACACCGAGTGGCATCACTGGACATACAGCACTCAAAGCAGCTGAAATATGCAGGTTCCCACCTCTGCCCAGCACGAGGCCTTCCAGCTGCCTGGCTCTGCTGCCTCAACAGGGCTCGCTAAAGCCTTTGGATCTAATATTTCATCAGCAATGCTAAACAGTCAGCTGGATGCATCATTCCTGCCCAAAAAGGGTGATGGGTGAAGACAGCATCAATCTGCCTTTTGAAAGGCAGACCGCTGAAGAATTTCCAGAACTTGCCCGTTACGAGCAGCACAGGAAAGCAGCTCATCTCACAGCCTGGTGCTGTGTCCTACAGCAGTGTTCAAAAGACTGACAAAGCATTTCGAGAATGCTGTGATGCTACAGCAGCAAGCGAGCAGGCAAGCACAGAGTTTCAGAAGGCGGCTACTTGACTGCTAGCAGACTTCCAAAGATCTTATCTTGGATATTTACCCCCAGGCCTAGCAAAGGGGGAGCAGACAACTGCTCTCACAACAAGGCTGTCCAGTTAGTGCTTGAAAGCGGATTAAATGGACTGGCTGCATGCAGAGGGACATGCAGCCACGTTTGCCCTGCAGCTTTAGGTGTTAGCATGCCGATACCAGTGATTGTAAACAAAGCCAATGCTGAACTCAGGAATCTGGAGATTTCCAACAGAAGCACAAGTTGTTTTCCATTATTTGCATTAGTTGCATTTAGTGTTTTAGCTTGATAGTGACATTATTCTGAACAGGCAATGATGTCACACACATATTCTGTGCCCCAGTTCCTCCTGTTCGTGTACTTATCTCACAAGCAACTTCTCCAGAAAGGGATAGCAGGAATCTGCATATTTCTCTCGCCCATCTCAAAGGTGAGGACAAAAAAAAAATCCCCCAAACCAACAATCAGCTGAACCTTCCCATCTCTTGCTAATTCTACGATGAATAAAACACAACTTCACTAAAGATTTCCAGCAGAAAATCAGAAGTTACTGAAGGTATTTTCATTGCCATAATTTGTAATTAAGTAGAGGGACCTGAAGGAGTTTCTGGCTAGTGGATATCTAGAGTGGAGGGATGAGAGGAAAGAAATGTGAAAGGCAGCAGACAGATAGCAGAAGGGGGAGATCTCCTTCAACGAACAGGCAAGGGAGTGCCAAAAAGCCATGGCTCAACATAACCCAGCTATTCTAGGGCTGCTCTTACCTTCAATGTGGTTTCCCACAGGAGATTGCTGATGGGAACTGACACTGCTCGCTAGAGACTGAGCTTTGGAAGGAAAGAGCTGATGTATTCTCTGCAAGGCCAGAAACTTGATCAGCTGCTCATCCAACATATTTATCTCAATCTCTGTTAATAAACAAAAAGCAATTAGTAAGTTATTCATGGAAAGGGTGCAATCTGAGCTGCAGTGGATTTAACTGTCCCGCTTTCAAACTTGCCACTTGCTTCAACAGCAAAGACTTGACAAATTTTGCAATATCAAGAATCTTACATATAGGTGATCTATTACTTCATATCATCTCCTGTGAGCAGTGTGCGAGGAGAGTGCCAGCAATGGCCAGAGAACTACAACTCAGGCCGCAAGCAGAAGTTTAGGTGAACAAGGACTGATAAAAAGTTGAAAATCTGTTATTTTGGCTCAGAATCAACAGGTCATCATGCCCCTTTGGGCAGCAGGTTGGGTCCTTCTTGTGAAGCTCCATTATCTAGCTAGAAAGTCTAACCCTACATCACAAAGGAAAGCTGTAACCACCTTTGAAGCTGCTACAGGCTCATTCTTGAGTCACACACTTTTGCAGCAGGGTCAATTAAACCAAACAGGGTAATTCAGACAATATTATTATTGAGTTTAAAGCAGATCTGTTGCTGATAGCTTTGAAGTATTTACGTTTGTAAAGCCCTACAGAGGTCTGCTTTCTGGCAGCAAGTAGGCTGGCTAACCTCTTCTTCCAAGAGCTTTCTCCACATCAACGACAATTAAAATGGCAAGCAGAAGACGCAGAGCTATTAACGGCCTTTCCTGATAGCAGAGAGGTAGTCTGGGCAGGCTGAGCAGTCAGGGTTCACCCAAGAAAAGAGGGTCACACTGGCAATGCCAGAAAGGCTGTTCTTCACATGTAGAGGTCTCTGGCAACAGCCTTGCTACGCTACCGACAATTGCTGTTCAGCAATCTCCTCCTCCTGGAGTCACTCCGCTAAGGTTTGGCATTTCTTATCAAGTGCAACAAAAGGAAAATAAAAAATGGGCCAGTCTAGGGAAGACTGACAGAAGCAGAAATAAATCAGAAAATTAACTGACCCATTAGAGCATCACCACTCAGGTGACTGCTCGACTACAAGATCTATTGCTGCTGGACTTTAAGCCTGTCGGGAACAGCTCTGGATTGCAGCTAGCACCACAACATGGCAGGGCTGCAGGTTTCTGCATGTGAATTCCACCTGGAAGGCAGCCCGTGCAATAGCACTGTGATTAGCTTTGTGATCGCTCCCCAGAAAAGCTTCAGGCAGAAACATTTCATTGGCCTTGCTGCCTTGGCAACACTACAAGTAGGGAAGCATGTGACATATTTAAGGTAATGTATACCCAGCCCCGCCCTCACCTGACTGCAACCCTTCTTTATCTCTGGAACTTTTCCTTAAGCAGAGACCGAACGCTCTAGGGAAGCAAACGCACAGGGCTAGGAGAGACTGATAATGAACTAAATACTCACCGCCGTCCATAAATGCTTTCAGGGAACTGGTGAGGTCCAACATAGCTGCAGAGTTTGAAGTGAGTGATGAGGGTAGAGTTAAAGCGCTTCCTATGGATAAGGTGCTGGGACTGACCTTACCATCTACAGAGAAAGATGGTGCAGAGAAGATATGTCACCGTGACGTTCGTGAGACATGCACCCAGCCCTCGGGCTGCACTTCGCTTCCAAGCTGCTCAGAATGACTAATTTTGCTCATAGTCATGCTTTGAAAAGGCCTGAATTAGAGGCCATTAGCTTTCTTCTCCTCACAGAAGGACTAGTGTGTGCCTCTAACAGAGCCAACTGCCGGCTTCTGCCCCTCACCTCCAGTTGTCGGAGGAATTCTGGACCTACACATTTAAGCTCCTACTCCCTGTTTGGAGCAGCAGCAACGCCAGACTAAGTGATGTCCTACAGAACAGAAAAAGTTGGAAAAGTTGAACATCAAGTCCCCAGGAGCTTCAAGAGCTCGCTAAACCTAGAGACATTTGCCAAGTAGCTTGTCTAGCTCTGAAATTGCATAAAAAGTACAATTGTCACATTTTTATCTCTGCACGATTAAGTCTGGGGTGTATTTCACTGTCCAGTAAGAATGTGACAGTCATAAGCAGATTTTACTATTTACAAAATAAAATCCTACTGCTTTGGCAGTGACCATGCAGCTGAAAGAGGCAATGGCAAATGCCAGGAAATAACATCCCTTTAATGTGCTGTTGATACCAGATCTTCTTGAGTTGGTTTGCTTAGAAGTTCAACTACTATATGCCTGAAATTTATGGCAAAAAAAAGGTCATGAATTATTTGTATTTTTGTACTCAGCAACAAAATGTGCACGCCATAATTTAAGATTTGTTATAAATATATATATGCATCATATTAGATGAAAAATCTAAATATTTACACCTTCCCCAAGAGACACTGCACCAAAATAATGTTTTAAACTGCATTTTGTAGAACACAAGCTTTGCACCAGAAGCAATTATTTAACATCTTAAGTAACTGCAAAATTATGTAGGATTTGCAGTGCTCTTCAAACCACAAGAAGTTTTCTATAGTATGGTCTCATTTCCTTTACCCAAACTTCTCCCAGTCTTGCATTTCTAAGCAGGGCACGGTCACGCTAGCAACCTCAGAGTAGCCAAGTTTGTTCAGCAGTAAGCAAGGAGGCCAAGTACTCCAGGGACTGCTTCCAAACACGAGGTAAAGCTCAGAAGTTACTCATTAAGGAATTTTTTAATAAAAAGATGTTGCCTCTGTTGCTTGCAACCCCCAGATCTGAGCCACTCCACGCAAACCTGCCACTGAACAGCTCGGAACTGCAGGAGACGCGACAGACAGCTCTGTCACACGCTTTTCAGCGACTGCCTCATCCCAACCTGCTCAAAGGGTTTACTAGTTTGAGTGCTGAGTGGGTGTGGGGAAAGGGAAGAGAAGGAGAACGCTTTAAGGAAAAGCTTATTCTAGCAAAATTTGAGCTACGGGCAGTTACTCTGACTTCAACATCTATCAACATCTATCAACATCTTCGACTTGATGTTTTTATACTGAAGAATGGGTATATACACTTTAACAGCAGGGTTTTGGGGTACAACTCAGGACAGAGATGGTACATCCAAGTCCATAACTACCCTGTATTAACAGACTAGCAGATACCAGACAGACCGGAGCTTCCCAAGTCCATGTTTCTCTAACATCAAGGCTGTGCAGCTGAAGACTTCAAACACACCTGTACTAGGGGACACAACCGTCACCGGAACGGTTAGTGTGTACAGCGATCGACCGTAGGCTCAGATGCCAGGCAGCTGCTCTTGTGAGGACTACCTCACAATCGAACTAGTGCTTTAAAACAAATCAGTAGTTTTAAAGCAGCGTCGGAGTGCCCAGTTGTTGAAACAGCAGCCAACTGATTTAAAACTACTGCTGCTTCCCAGAATTAAACTGATCTTGCTTCTCAGGACAGTCACCCCCCCTCAAGTATGCGCAGCCAACAAAAACATATCCCCGTGGCTCCCATGAAGGGACCTAAGACAGAGGAGACTTGAGAAACTTCTCCCAGCTCTCCACGGAAAACCCAATTCCCAGTAAAATGAGGGCATACTGCTAGAGCCTTGAGGTTCAGAGTAAGTTTTGCCTGAACACTTCCTCAGCCCCGGGGGGCCAAGATCAGCTGTTCAGCACGTACCTGAAGGTGGTGCTGGTGAACAGAATCTGTTTGTGGACCCAACAGCAGAGATCCCGTCTCCCACAGCCTGCGGAGGGGTGAGAGCTCTTGTGGCAGTCAGAGGGGAGCCCATAGATCGCAGGTCCGCCGTCAGCGGCGGTCCTATCTGTGTCTGCACATTCTTTCTTTGCAAAGTGCTGGTGGTCTCCAGGCTGGCACAGGAGCTCGATATGGACGTAGGCATGCTTGTGACCGGCACAGAACCCCTTTGTGCACAAGAAACGGGTCCTGCTACGTTCTCCGTTTTGACAATGGTTCCTATGGTGTGATTCAGAAGTCCACAAGTCGCTGGGGGCGTGAGGGGCCGAGGCCACGTTTGCCGATGAGACAAAACAGGTATTGTGTTACCAGATCCGATTAGCCTCTGGGAGTCAGTCAACTGTGCTGAAGATTCGGATGAAACGCCATAGAAATGAGGACCGTTTACTTTAATGTCAGAGGCTGTCGGCCCATTCGAAGTCCCGCAAGAAGACACCTTCTTGGATTTATCTATACAAGAGCTGCAGTTGACATCTTCCTGTGACAAAGTCTGCTGGGATTGCGAGGAGCTCAAGGAATTCTGGGTGGTAATCCCTGAGGTGCAGGATGACATGGAATAGGGGGTAGGTGTGGGTGCCTTGTCAGCTGCCTGGTAAGGGTTGGCGAGTGAGCTGTCTGCCACAATAACAGGCTTAATATCAGCCTTCTCTGTTTGTTCAGAGTCCCAAAGCGAAGTCATCTGCTTAGCAGATAAATGTTTCAATATGCTGCACTGGAGCGCAACAACACTACAGAGCCACTGGGAGGAAGAAAAAAGTGCAGGTTAGCTCCACTGGCAGACAGTGCTCCAAACCTCAACAGTTACTCCAACCGTTCACCCAGCTCAAAGAAATTCAGCTGCCTCACACTGTGCTGCTGACCGCTCAGGTACAGCCTTGGAACTACAGCATCTGCTCTGATGCTTGTCTAAAACCAGAAGAAAGTTTTGTCCAGAGGTACAAAAGCACAAAGAAAATTACGTACTGTTTATCACCGTGCTGGGGACAGTACACAGAGGAGCTGAGATTAAAGGAGGGAGAAGGCAGCAGACGCACTTCCTCACCCCCAAACTCTTCCTCCTCTTCACTTGTTAAGTGTTTCAACTCTTTGGCTAGTTACAAACACATCTTTCACTAATATGGGCTTCTATCCAAACACAACTCTCCAAGCTACTCTGTAGCATGCTGGAAAGAAATGCTAATCTGCCTCATGCTATAGGGAGTCACCTGCCAAAGCTGGAGGGGAGAGCACCTTTCCGTTTACAAAAGGCAGAGGAAGACCAAAAGATTTATTTGAAGTTTTAAGCTCCACGGTGAACGTGCACCTGCCACACAGAAGAATCCTGCCTGAGCTAACAGAAGGACTTGACTACACCACTGATTGCAAAGCAACATGCCTTCGCGTGTGGAATCTGGCAAGAAGTTTCATACAAGATTTAAACACTCATTTGACCTTGATTTAAAAGTCCAATTCTATCAGCAACAAAAAGCAGCCCAGAAACGTGATGTTAACACACAAATAAACATGTCAGAGAGCAGCCTTACATAATCAAAGCGGAAAGTATTTCCCCTCAGCCAGGAAATAAAAATGACATCTAGACAGAAAGCCCTCGACTCCACTCTTAAGGCCAGAAGACTATTTCACCACTTCCCTGAAGTGTCAGATGAGTTTTACATTTCACCTGGAAAGCCAAAATGAAGTTTTAATGGGCAAGGGTGTCAGAGACAAGACAAGCTATCACCTTCAGACATGATTTTGAGACTGGTTTCCTAGACAACTGCTCTGATCACGACTGAAATGGAAGAGGATCTTTGTACCAAAGCAACTACAGACATAGAGTCCAAGCATTTGACTTCATTTACCTCCTGTTGTTCTGTCTGGCTGGCTAAGTGCTCAGTGTTCAAAAGGTGCTTCTGCAAGGGTTCCTCAGGGATCCCGTTACAGATCAGCTCGCCATCTCTAATTGCTGCAGGCGCAAGTAACGGGGGTGGAAGCCGGTATTGGGACTTTATAGCATCAGGAACCTACATTGTAGAGAAAGAAGATCACACGTGAGAACAATTACTCAAGAATAACTAAACAAAGTGCCTAACCAGCACTACGCTTCGTGTTTGCTGCTTTCTGACCCAGAGGAACCCTGCAGACAATACATTAGAAGTTTCAAGGACTGAGTACTTTAAATTGATGCAGCCACGCTGAAATTAATAGGTTTTATTCCCTTAGGTCAGGCATGACTTCAGTACAACGTGGTGGCTACAGCATAAGAGAAGCCATGCAAAAAAGGCCAAGTGCGAAGAGAAACCAGTATGGCAATTTTCAGGCATTTTGGCATTTGGCAGCAAATACTCTTCGAGGTTTAATGCAGCAGCCCCAGTTCTGCCTGTAGGGCCAGGGGGTTTTGTGTTGTACTTTCTATGCTCGTGCTGGATTTAAAGGCTTACTTGTAATAGCTGAGCCTTAAGGTTGGCAGTAAAAGAGCTTCTTAAATCCTACACGCAGTGAAAAGTAACTGCTGACTTCCAGACCTCTCACCAACACATTAATTCAGACCCCACCCTCTTCCTCCTGCCCCAAAAGGCTACCCCATGGGGCATGCTGGTTTCCCTTCAAACTAGAATACATACACAGGGAGTTTCACTGGCACCCACTTGTTTACACATACCTTCAAACCTTTTCTCTTTACTGATTGAAGAACTCTGCGATTCGGAGGATGTTTCTTATGGATTCGGTTTAAGAAATCCACTTTGACAACATGCTGAGATATGGTGTCCTGGAACCGGTCAAATACTCGGCACCGATTACTCAGGGTCAAGTTCTTCTGGTTCAGCTGGGTGATCAGATAATGCCACAGGAGTTAGGGATCTGCGGGTCACTCTAATGTACCCTAAGACTTTCATAACACCTCGTAGCACTGACAGTACAGCATCAGCTCAGCTTTAGACTATTTGTTTCCTGCAGCACTAGCCATTTCGGTTAAAGGGCACATTGCTGGAGATGAATACAAAAGCATTTAGAGGCCTACTAAGCAGCATCAATGCTCTCAGCAGCAGTTTGTCTGGGCACAAGCCCTTTGTTTCAGCCCCCTGTTTCCTGAGTATTTAAGTCCCAAGTACACTGCTTTTCCACAAATGAAAACTCCCTCTTGGAATGAAAGTTTTTTGGGTTAAGCATGCAAAGAATTACTTCCCCTATTTGTAGCACTGTGCTGCTTTGTATCACAGTTCTGGAAGCTCATCTAGATCTTAAGGAGTCCAGTCCAAAAACTAGACAAGCTGTCAGTGAAGCCACAATCTGAGCTGTCAGCTTCAGTTACAGGAAGAAGTTCCCCCATCTTTATATTTTATTGCAGATAGCAGCATCATATTCCTTTGGAGAGCGCGTTGCTTGCAGCAGGAGCTTTACAAGCGTTACAGGGAGCAATAAGAGCTCAGAAGCTGTTTTACATTTGTTGTACTTTGTCCTTTAATGGACCTGCCAGGTTCCACTCCAGCATCCGGTTACCATACTGCAATCATAGCCCTGCTTACCACCACATGTTCTATGTGATTTGGGCACATCCATCTACCCAGAGGCATGGCAGTAAGCGGTGGCTCCAGACAATCCATGTGGAACAGGAGCGGGCAATAATCACACTGAATTAGAGGTGCCACTCTGCAACTCCTGCGAAGAGAGCACCATATCTTATTTCCCATACAGAACAGAGTATAAACCAAACACGCAGGCAAACTCAGCGTTAAACCACTTCGGCTTATCTTTCTCCACCAACTCCTCTGCACTACGTTATTCACGTCTAAAATTAGGCTTCAGATTTGTAACTTGATCTATATGGACCTTCTGCAAGACCCACTCAAGGCAAAAGGACTTGCCCATGCACATGAGGGTTTCCCAGTGCAAAAGAGGTCTTTTGGCAGGAAGAGTCGCTGGAAAGCTGCAAGCACCTGTCAGATTCACACAAGCAACTTCTCAAGTTGACCTTGGGCGTTAGTTCCGAGTGGCTTCGTTTAGAGCAAAATTCAGAGATCAAAAGGAAATTTCAGATTTAGGTTTTTACAGTTTTCCTCAGATGAATCGTGTGTGAAGTTGGGACATTTACTTGAACAAGATGTTCTCACAGTAAGTCTCAAACTCCAGAAAGTGATTGCAGCTGATTCCCCAGGCTTTAAAGAAGTCTTCGCTCTATAACAAAGTCATCAGCTGTGCTCCACAAAAGCCCACCTGAGTCTCCAGAAACTCGCTCCGACAGGGTTGCTGAAATAGTTTTTTGTTTTCACTGACATTTTGAATTGGGATTTATCTGTGCATTTTTTTATGCAGTTATAAAAAGCAGTAGTATTTTGTACTGGTTTTCAGATCTACTATTTCAGCATAATATTCCTATTTGCCTTGGGCTTATATCTCTCTCAGTAGATTCCTATTTCCTAAAGGTCACCTCCTCGCATATTTCCTTCACAAACCATAAACAAATATCTCCATTTTTTAAACCACATCACTTCAGAATTTTTCTTAGTAGAAAAATACTGAAGACAAGATGGCTCACTCTCCTCAGGCTACATGTTAAAGCCCTTTACAGCCACACAGGGCTGCAGAAGCCACACCTACACTTGCCATGGTTAAACAGCTGTTATTTAGCAAAGATGATTATTCCCCCATTTGTTTAGAGGATTGTAAGCAAGTAATGAAGGAGAATAGCAAAGGGAACAGGTCATCTACTTTTTTCAGTGAGAACTTTGCTCCTGTGAAGGGTGCAGCTATACCAAACAGCTTCCCTGGAAGAGTCAAGTACCTGTTGCATGTGAAGCAGACTTTCACCGGCAAGGGAACCAAACCATTGTGGTCTAACTCATGTTGTGCTTTCTTGACATTCTTTCCTGTGGTTTCTTCCTTTCTCCTCCTCTTACTAGTACCTGAAAGTAAATTTTAAAAGGCTTTGGGTTACCCACATAGCTGAGATTTGCTTTCTGGTAGATACACATAATCATCTCAGGCAGAGGCAAACAGAAAAGGCAAGAAGAGCTGCTTAAGGAACTTTTATCAACCACTAAATCTAGCCTGAAGTGACAGAGACTAGCAGGCATATTTTATACTTAATCACTGCAGTGACATCCTATACATGAAGTCATTACTTTGTTACTAGATTATCATACCACAAATCAGAGTCAAGTATTTTGACAGGTGGAATCTTTTTCTTCAGGCTGATGATCTAGACTAAGGTGACAACAGGAAGCCTCTAGCACAAGTGCTGACAGAGGCGCAGTTAGTAGCCATGTCCCCACAGCTCACACCTGAAAGAGGTCACAAGCTGGAGGAGGACCAGGAGCATGTCTGTAACCTCTGCTTTCACCAGTGAGCATCACTGAGCCACAACTACCAAGGAATCAAGAGGGAAAAGAGGCAAGATAGCAGCAGGATGCAACTGCAGACGTCTTGCCCAACGCTAGACAAGCCACCGCTCACCTGGAAGTGCTGTGGTGCAGGTCAGTTCATTCGGCAACTGGAACTGCGTTGGGTTCCTTTCCATGGCAGCAGCAATAAGAAGCTCAAAGGGCCGCTTCAGCTGGGGCTGCCCACAGTCCATTTCTGCAATGGCAGAGTCATCATCCACGTCAATTATGTCCTCATCGACATCATTCTGTTCTGAGTTGGGGGTCTCGGTGCTGGCATTGGATGTGGGAGTGCCAGGCCGGCTTGCTCTCCTTTCCAAGATCCTGGCATGCGCATTAGCCCTGATGCTGCTGCTAGACCTGTCCAACAGGTCTGCGTCACTGGTGGGGGAGGTGGTCCTTTTCCCAGATTTGTCCACCAATCCATTTACCTGCCCCAGCTCTTTCTTCTGTTCTCGCTTCTGCACGACATGAATAGGCAGGCTTATCATGGAGGCCACAAACAAAGCACATCAACCTTGACAAATATGCAATCGAAGACAAACAGCATCTGAAAAGGCTTGAGCCGCTTACTACAACTTCCTTGTGAAGTCATTAAAGCCTTGACCTAGCAAAACCAATTTGATTGCAGCTAAAGTACAGATGACCAAACAGCTGAAGGGAACCAAGCATGGGGAAGAAAATTAGCATGTCTCTCTCCTTTCAGGATAGCCATATTTAAGTCCAGATCAGAACAACGTTTCACAGCATCTAGTCCTAAATACTTGGCAAATCAGACAACTCTGTTTACTTTGCTAGCCAACGCTGAGAAACTCCACGGTAGACTGTGCAGGTAGACCGTTCATTGATGATGCAGCCTATTAACCCTGGCAGGGCATCCAAACCCGTTACGGAACGAGAAGGTCAGCTTGAGAATACAAGCACAGTATACAAACAACACTCTGCTATCTCTTGACAACAGTAATCTTGAACAAGGTGGGCAGGGAGAACTGCAGCAGAGGAAAACAATACATTGCCATCACCGTGAGATCCATTTTGCAAGAGGAGGGGATGCTGCATGGCCTAGTACAGGCAACTGTGCACTGCTCCAGTGCCTGACAGCATCACCAATATGGATGAACCAACCTACTCGATCACTAAAATGGTCTGCAAAAGGAACAAAGTGTTATCAAGGTAATTTTTAATATAGAAAAGTTGAGGATCTTTTTTTTCCTTTTTTTTTAATTTATTTTGTCATTATTTTTTCAATTTGCAACCTTCACTTTTACTGTGGGCAGATGGTTGAACAGTACCCTGGAAACATAACAAGGCAATTGCTTCAGGAACAAAAGGCTGAGTACACAGTTTTCTTCCAATCTGTTTTGGGTGTCACTTCAAGGAAACAGTTGCTAGATAGTTTGGTGCGGTTTCTAAACCCTCTGCTACACAGTCTTACAGAGTCACAGCAATGAGATGTTTACATTGTGCAAGACAGCTTCCTGGAGAAAGAGCATCAAGTTAGAAAAAAAAAAAAAAGAGACAAGCCACAATCTTGCCCAATCATCTCCTCCCCATCCTGTTCAACAGCCCAGGAAATCATAACTCACTGTGATTTCAACTCTGCTGATGTGCAACTGCTGTGAAGTCACACTTCTAAAAAACACACATTAACCAGAATCACAGCCCTGATGCCAAAGCTGCATTACCAGGACTCCTGTTTCACCTGTAGACAGCTCACCTCCTCGAGCCTGGGAGCCATTCCCACTGTGCCTCAGCTCTCCCTGCTTTCCAGAAGTGGGGGGAAGGAAAACAGTTTAAAAGGCACAGCTTGACAAGAACACATCAGCCATCTCAGTTTTGGTTCCTAGTAGCAAGGTTAAAAATAGCATGAGGGTCTCATCAAGACCCCTTAGTTTTCTTTAAGCCTGTTCCTAGCAAAGCCCTTTGCAACTGTGAGCACAGAAAGTATTGGTGGTATATACATACACATTAAAGGGAGAGGAAGGTATAAAACACGGGATTCATGTTTCAAACGGACAGTCGGAAGGGCAGGGATCATGTCTGTTAGGAGAGGCTTTACCTTGCGGCGTACAGTGCAGCGGTGACACATCCACTCCCCCGGAGGCAGCATTTCCTCACTGAGCGGAGGGTTGCTACAAGAGAAATACAAAGCAATGCTTTACTGTTATTTCTGGAACGCCTCTTCTCACGTACACGCAGTCCTTCCGCCCCCGGGCACTTCCTCCTTTTCTTTACGGTGATGCTCCCCATACATCCACTTCGCAAGACACCTCTATGAAGCTAGTCTTCCTCGACACCCATCTCAGCTCCACCATGCAGCACGCTCCACGGTTTCAGAAGACAGTCGTAGAATTGAATAGCAAAGATAAACGGAAGATTTGCTTGTGTGCGACACATATACCTCCCCCCTAACACCAACGCCTCCTTAAATAACTTGATTACTCCACGCAAGACTACACAGATTCCCGTGCAGCAAACACAGTCATATATCTAGGCATTTCCATCCCTTGAGTTTGCAGTGCGAGTCCAACTGAGCAAGCTGCCATGAAGACTACCCACTGCTTCCCATGTACTCCGTCCCTGGGCACACTGACTTAATGGTGGAAACCACTTTCTATCTTCAGACTACCCAAATACTCTTAAAAGTGTCACCACATACAGCTTGCCTTGGCTATGAAGCACTAGATACATCCTACTCATATGGATCTGCACTTACTATAAAAGCTGTATTACATCGAAATGACATTCTCATTTTGATGCTAGAAATAAACCAGAGCAAATTAGATGGAGTAAGGAGGACTATTTTGAGAAACACTCTCCTCAGTTAAAGGCAGAGCAGCATATGTTAGAGGATACACTTTTCTTGCAGATCCTACTACTAGCTCAAGAACTTTCCAACACCTCTTTTTCATTAAGATTTGTTATTTCAGCAAACTGCTGACTGTTGCAGGAAAAGTGTACATGCTGTCAGAAAAAACAGTCATTTACCACACAGCATGGCTTTAAGATATACTTCTGAAAGTTCTGCCTACTGATGCTAGAGACAGCTGCATAGCAAGTCTGCTGTCCTGTGCTGAGCACTAAACAGATAGATGTGCTATTGCAGGACCTGAAAGCTCCATTTCCCACCGACTGGGAAATGGGTTACAAGGGACCCAACTGGGACTGACCGGGTTACAAGGTGATCGAGCAGTAGTGCGGCCACACTAGCAAGGAGCTTCCAAGACCAGCCCAAGAAGCCACGTGAGTATGGGCAGCCAGACTATGGTTCACTTCAGAAGGCTCTACACTGTTTATTGCGCCTACAGACAAATATCAAAGCAAAACCAAGTCAAGCTTTAAGAAGTCTCCAGCACTGACAAGCCAGAGAGGATAAGATGCATATTTGTTGGCCAGTAAGAGCTGTGTTTTGCGGCAAAGGGAGAGGCTGTCTTCCTCGAGAACCTTGATCCTAGCACAGGGAAATGGCACAGGATCCCAGCCCAGGCTCCCAAGCTTGAGCTGTAAAAACAAACATGCTTCCTTTGTTTAAACAGAGTCCCGGCGAGCCTTGCCCCGAGCACGCCAGCGTGCCAACAGAAAGCCTCTGCAGGTACTGCAGCCACCCAGGGTCACACGCGGTCTTGCAACACTGTGCCTGGAAGACTGAAGGAAGAACACAGCAAGAACCAAACTGGCAATAACTCAGCACTTCTGGTGTCAGGCTCCGGGGAATTCAGTGGAGCCAACACATCTGGCAGCCATTTTGAGGAGGAGTGCAGGGTTTCAGAGGCCGCCGTGTTCCAGGCGCTCCAGAAATGCAGCACTCTGCATATATGCACAAACATACCTGCAGCTTATGTTTCTCATTTCCTGGAGGACTTGGATGAACAAGAGATCAGGCTCTAGACGAGAGCACCAAAGCCTCAACTACTGGCTGCTTTACATGAAGCCTCAAATGTTTGGCTGAAGCAGTAACTCCCCCCTGCCGCAAACTAATCTTTTGCTAATAGAAGCAGGGAAGGGGGGTGGAAGGAAGAGAGTAACAATTGATCCCGGTGTGCTTGCTGCAGTGTAAATCCCTTCCGAGTCCTAAGGTGGATCCTGCAATAGCTCAGGTTTTACGCCTGCTAGAAACCAAGCTCTTAGATCTGCAGTTACAGTGAGTACAGATTCATCTGGCCCATACCCCCGCCTCCTCCCAGCACCTCAGGGGAAAAAAACCCCACAGACTTTGATTTGTTCGTAGTGAATTTTAGCCCTCTGAAGCTACCGATGAGCGTGCCTGAACTGCTGGAAACACGTCTGCCCCATTCCAATGCACACGCGGCGTGCCAGGGATCCACGCGCTGCCAGATGCCTCCGGTTATTTGTTTTAACTGTTACCTCAATCTTACGCGTTTTACAATGAAACAATTAATACCATGGTGAATCTTGAAAGATGCCTAGAAGAGTTAAAACAGGTTTCTTCTTAAGTGTGTATGTTATTGTCCCGTTTGTTAGATTTGAACTATGTGCTCAACAACCATGAGATCCTACACACACAGAACTCCTAAGTGACAGCTTAGAGAAACATTTTAATGAATGCTGCTACCCAAAGGCCCATGGAAGGAGGAGGAAAGATTAGTTTCAGACCAGCAGCAAGGTTTTAGCTCTCAGACTAGCCTCCTGAGTTTTTTTTGCTCACTGTCAGGGCCTAACTGCTATAGCAAGTGTATTAAAAGACTGATTCTGCTTCTCCTGGTTAATGAACTGTTCATCAAGGCAGCTTGCTGCACTAACAAAGACTGATGAATGCTGTTCCTGCACTGCTGGCCTCTCCGCAAGCAGAGAGCATTTCCTGGGTCTTAGCATAAAGCCAGGGAAGCGCTAAAGAATGCCATTTTAATTGACTAGTTATGACCACATTCTTCAACCTTTTACTGTAAGCATAAGAGAAACTGATCTTTAAATCTGAACGAGATACTTGATCTTCATAACCAAGGTAAGAATTAGCACTTTGGCAGGAGCACCACGGCCGTTTTCTCCCTATCTTTCATAGGTTCATTAGCATGCAGATCTCCAGCCCTTACTGTTTGCTGCCAACAGGACCTGGAATTGCACAGCACCAACTTTATCTTCAGTTACAACACATCTCCTTTCAACTACACGCCGATCAGTTGTACTGTTCAGTACAATTTCACTGAACCTTCATTTCAGGAAGTTTCCCCTTTTGTCATCACAGGCAAGAGTGGAGGCCAGCACTATTTTACCTGGAAGGTTTGGTGTGACCCAAATCAAATCTGCTCAGCAGAACATGTTTTTGAGTTTAAGACAAAGACAGCTCTGAAAAGCTGAGGCTGACTTTCAAAGTTAATATCTATACCTGGAAGACCAACTCATACAAAGCCTCTGAAAATTAAAGGAGGTGTTTATCACTGCCTATTCAAAAGCCACTACTACACTGATACAAAGTCACTTGCCGTAATACTAGTCTCATGGCTTTTTCTAAAACAGTTAAGTACCTAGCCTCTCCTGAAATTCATACCAGATTTGTGTTGTCAAGTTTTGCTCTCCCATGGTCAGAACATTACGCAAAGCCCCCCTTAAATAAAATTTAAATGGCTATGATGACATTTTTTTTTAAAAATAATCTTCAAAAGTCATCCATATATTAGGAGTTTTTATCAAGCAAACAATACCATGAAGCCACTTAGCTTTTCAATTTCACACTCTGGAGCTCTCATACATCAGACGCCTGTTGTTAGTCTAAATCCTGTAATTACTCTTCACTTTGCTGACCTCAATAAATAAGTAAACAAACGCTCGAAGGAATAGCACCTTCTTCAATACAAACTGGGCCACAGCTCTCAAAGAAACCAGTTATAAGCAAGCCTGAAGTTATTTACATACGGCATTCCTGGTGGCCATCTTGCGTCAAAGGCACGTTGACATTACTGAGAGCACGCTCTGGACCCACTGGGCTACCTCCAGCTATCAGGCTGGAATAATGGTGGCAGGAAAACAAGCCAGTATCTGGTGAAGCTTTCTTGAATAACTTGTCTTTGATACCAGTTGTTTTCAGCAATCAGACTTAGACACTTTTTTCTGTGCAGGGGAAAATAGTAACTCCTTGAAAAAAAACGTAGGTGAGAATATTTTTCCTTCCCAGAAATCTCATTAACTTACCAAGACTCAATGACAGGCTTATAATGAAGGATGCTGGTTATGTTTGCCAGTTAGATAAAGGAAGGCAGCTTTCAGCTCTTCTATTGGACTCCTATTTATCCAAATGATGGATAGAGCTACAGCTGTTCTACCAGCTTCATAAAGAACAAGGCTCCTGGCTTCCTAGAGCAGGGCCTCAATGGCTGCCATAACTAAAACAAACCAGGAAACCAACCTCACTGTCAGTGCATCACAAGCGCCCCATTGAGAAACACAGAAAGTTGCATCATTTACAAATTCAGTTCTTTAAAACAGTTCCACTGCGCCCAAGTTACACAGTTCTGTTCACAGCTGCCCCAAAACCCTGCAGGACGAGGACTACTGGAACCCAGCCCTCAGAGCCTCTACCTTATACATAACAAAAACACACACAAAACAGCTGAAGCCCTTTTCCTCCCCACTGCAACTCTCTTCCCTTCCTATTGCAACCCTTGGATCAGCAAAGAGTTTGCTATTTTCTGAAGACAGAACTCAGACTCCATTACCTTAAAGATGGTTATTAGGAATACTGTCAGCTCTCTCCTCTGTTCCAGTAGTGTCAGGATTATTCCTCAGCACAAACTACTCGGTGAAGGTCTATAAATTCTGCTCATTAACATGGATAAAGTTGTGACACTCAGAAGTACAAGAAAATCTACCTGATTAAGTCAAAGATTTCTCAAGCACCAATGCAGAGACCACCAAATTTCAGATAAGCCAAGTGTAATTTTTATTCTTTACAGACCTCTAAGCACCTGAACACATTAAAACAGTTTCAGGAACTTTCTGATCTCAGTTAGGCTCATATATTTTATAAGTTATACCTACTTGAAGTCAGCAGGGTAGTTCACATTAACTACAGCACATCAGCGACCATACTTTTATCTGTGGTGCAACTCCTCCTGAGGGAACTAGTGAAAAAAAACTTGACAGTAGCCAGCATAGCTTTGTTTACATTGAAGTGAAAGTCTTGAGCATGAACATAAAAAGTTCTAAATTAATAACATCCAGCAAGGAGACCTGGACATCACTGAACAGGTCAGTACATGATTATTTTGGCTCCACTATGCAAGGAAGAGAACTGAAATGACCATTTCACAGGTCACCAGTTATCCCATCATCTGGAACACTGCATCTGCTTAGCATGCATCTTTCCAACAGCATGGCCAGAGTTGGAAATAAAGGTTCAGCAACAGACAGAGAACAGAAGCAGGATTAAAACACCATCATATGGCCAGACAGCGAGAAACAAGATGCACGCAAGGAAAAAATAAAAGTACACTAACATAATCTGTCCACACGCCAGTACAAGAGCAGAGGAAGACTCAAACTCTTACAAGTTTAAGAGGTAATATTGGTAAGTATGCTAGATTCCAACATTTCATTCACTGTGAGCTTATTTCCACATTCTAAACCTGCCAGTGTTCAACACTGAGGGCAGAACATTGTGCTGACCAGCGGTTCAAGTCTCCAGCAGCAGTACTACCACGCTCCTAAGAATCAGGCACCATTTCACAAGTCAAAACACTAGTGTGTTGTGAATTCCGGTATTTTGAAGCCAGTGATGTTACTTACTTGTATCCTTACTCAAACCGCTCCTGCTAGTCTCATCCTGGGAAGAAAGAGCGAAGTACAACCTCATGGAAGCCCATCTGACATGGAAGTCACCTACCTCACCTCGCTTCCCTTCCCAATTGTCACCAGGGGTCCAGTCTCCTCCCCGTGCACTCCTGTGCAGGCAATCAGAAAAGTTCCCTCCAAAGTGACAAAGTAAAACTTTTTTGTCTCAGACCCGACAAGCAGGAGAGTCCAATAAACTGGATAAGCTGCATGTAAACATGTGATCACCTGATGTAATTAGTTACTTCTATTTATAGAAAGAACCTGGCCCACAGAGACCATTCCCTAGACAACCCATTAGTTATTACCCTCATTAACAGCTGACAAAAAATTTAAAGGAAGTATTTTTTTAATATATTAAATTTCTGTAAATCTATTTAAAAACCAAGTATATATCTATATAAATAAATATGTATTAAAAAGCATATACTACCACCTGTACTGCACTGAGGTTTTTTGATTTTTTTTTTTTTTTTTAAAGATTAGTTTGGTTGGTTATGAACTCTGATATTTGGGACATATCTGCTAGGGAACCATCCAGCTTTGTGTTTATCAGCAGAAATCATGTAAGTCAATAGGAAGACTTGTTGACTTTGGAAAATTTGGGCCAGCCCCAGAAATTCAGGCATTCTGCACATCCCAACTCCTGTTTCTTTCCTGTGCATCACTCATGCCTGTACTGCAGACAATAGTAACAATAGCCTGAATTCAATGTCCAGATTAATTATTAAGTGTTCAGATCTTTATAGCACCATCTTCTTAACAGATTAGAAGTCATCTTCTCAAAGCAGGATGACACACAGGGCAGCGTCAGGGAAAAGAAAGAAGGCTGAGGAACAACACAGCTCTAGTGAGAATCACTTCATCCAATTTTGTCTTTAAAGAACAATAAATGAAGAGACATCTCTGGTGGGAAAAAAAATAATGAAAACACAGGTCTGAGAGGTTTCCGAGAAGTGAACACATTCAGTCCTAGCCATACTGAATGCGTTCAAAGGAGACAGGGGTGAAAGGACAGAAGCAATAAGGTGGAAAAAAGGAAAGCAGCACATCAGAAGAGGATGAAGGACAGACCCATAAAAGCAGAAGTATGAATTTGTTTTCACACAGGCACAAACGGAGGATAATCCTGACATCTACACGTGGACTAGGCTTTCCCAAGAACACTGGGGAAGAGAGGGAAAACAGCAGTAATAGAAACATCCACCAAAAAACCCCCTTAAAGCAGTGCGTACATTCTTTTCTGCCTTTTCCGGATCACCTTCATATGCTGCTCCTGTTGCTATTCTAGACAGAGATCACTGGGAAGTTCACATGATGCCTTGCCCAAAGTCAGAGGCTGTACAGGCAGGTGTTTCACACCAGTCACTAGTGCTTGCCAGAAATTCAGCATGGGGTTTTCAGCCTGCTAAATTGCATCCTCGGGCCACTGCTTTCTGCAGGGTTCAAAGTCAGTAATCTCCAGCTCCATCTAGTTCACTTCAAGTGACTCGTGCAGAGCAGACGTCAGCAGAAATAGGTTAGAGTTGGGTTCAGGTGCTAGATTTCCCCCAGCTGGCTGAGATGCTCTTTGCCTTTTGTACTCAAGATCTGATACACCAACTAAAAGAATGATTTATAGAATTTTCTTCTTCTTTGTTTTTGGCTATAGGGAGCATTTACTCCATACCCTAAAAAGGTATATAATTGCATTACAACTGATATCTGTCAACCGCTTTATTGAAGAGAAGGTACAACACTATTTTTACTCAGCTTACAGAGTTACTGGATACTGCAGCATTCCTTTGAGGAAGCTGGGCAGACATCTAGCGAGCGGTGGAGTTGGAGGCAGTGTAGATTGACTACTACGAGAAGAAAATGCCAGCTCCAACAATCTGTGTCACAAAAAAAAAAAAAATCAAAAGTTTAGCCAGTAACCTGATGTGGCAAGATGCTTTTTGCTTACACTCACTTCTTGCAAATCCAGTACTCCATACCCCTATAACAAAGCCATATTATATTCTCAGATACATTAGCATTTCCACAAGTCCAAGCTTACTTCCCTACTGCTTAAAAAAACCCAGGTACATCCTTCTCATAAGTGATTTATTTATACTGCAACAGGCAGCACTCCCTTAATATTCAGACTTTGTAACACTTGCTTTCAGGAAGATAGACCCCTTTCCTACTCTGGAAGTAACTGTTGCCTTTCTTCACAGCAGATTCCTGCTACCTGCTACTGACTCCAACCTGACACATATCAGTGAGTCAATGTAGCAACAAAAGCAGTTTGATATCCACTTGTGCGGGTCAGCAAACAGAAGAATTTATGTTAGTGCCTTTACTACTTACAAAAACTGTTTCAGTATTGATGCTACAACTGAAATCTCGAACTGAGTCTGTCCTACACAGGGAGACAGCCAAGAGCCCTGCCCTCAGTGCAGGTGGTGTTCACACCAGCGTAACAGCACCTACAACCCAAGTCAAAAAGGTCAGTTTCAGGGAGAAAAATACATGTTTGGTCCTGACTCTTACTATAAATACACATTTCTGTGGCTGACAACACTATGGGGGCACTCCCCATCCGAGATGTCCTTCACAACCACCGTAAGAGAAGTACAGCTGGGTGTTAGGCATGCTAATCATTACTGCTTCCCATTTACTACCCCCACCTAAAGCAACACTGAGAAATGGAGAGCGGAGAATTACGAGCCTTATACAACTTTGTGTAATAAACACAGTAGCCCTCCCATTCCCAGCTATAAGATCCGTAGGCGGCTGTACAATCTTAGCACTGAGCTTGTATGTGATAAAAAGACACAAGGCAACATAAATGAAGGTGAAAATATTTACAAGATAGTGCTAAAATCTCCATAACAAACAGTCATTAGCAGATTAGTATTATGAATCTAATCCAATTAAGAATTTCCTTTGCAAATGCCTGGAGGAGTTGGAATTCCTCTGGGAAGACCTTTCCATGTTTTGAAAGGCTCCCTGAGTCACGCCTGCAGTTCTGACATACCAGGAAAGATCAGCTCCAGAGCAGCACCAACAAAGCCCTCCCTGAACCCCACCTCGAAGCGAGCCGCTGCACCCTACTGAACTTGAGGAGTCAACTCAAAAATGGACCCCACAACAGCACAAAAACAAAGGTTTCTCAGTTCCACAAGTACCAGTCAACATAAAACTGGCACTTTCCCAAGCAAAGAGACAAAACAGCGGAGAATTTTCCTTATTAACAGTCTCGTACCGTGCCCTTTCAAACAGCTTCAGACCATTACGGATGTATGACATAACGCTAGTCCATACAGCAGGCATGTCTGATGACAAAACTTAAGGAGTTAAACACCCCCCTGCTTGACTTTCTCAGAATCCTAACGCCTTGCTCCCACCACTTTACACTGATGTTGAGAACAGCAGCAGTGATCCCTGGCTTGATCTGAGTGCCCAACTCTTGCCCACACGCAAAATCTGCTCATGCTCGGTTTAACACAAGCAACAGACATGCACACACAGGTGAGAATCATGGTTTGCAAGTCCCCAGATTAGATTAGTTCATCAATCTCTTACTGTGAATGGTTTTCTGGTGCCCTCAGATTAAGTTTGTAGATTTAGGCTGACCTTATCTGTCACTGCATCGAGAGATTTAGGACAAAATAAGGAGAGCGAAAGATCTCGTTGGTACAACTTTGCTGAACAGAACTGCCAAGACTGATCATGTTACCACATCTGCAGACACATGCGCAGTGACCCTCCACACTGAAAAACCAAGCCAGTACAATTGCTTCCTTCTGGTTTAGGCCCCAACCCTACCAAAATATCAAAGCCAAAGATACATAAAAACAGAAGTTGTTGTTTCTTTTTATAAAGTGTATACTTAAACCAATACTGCTTTAACAAACTACCAGTTAGGTAGATTCAAACTTGTTTGGAACAGAACAGCTTGCTCTGATCTCTAAAACGTGATTACATAAATATCAAAGTAGGTTTTTGCCAGTCATTTAATGTAAAAAAAAAAAAAACCAAACCCACCACCAAAAACTAGAAAATCTCAGGATAAAAATTTTCTGTGGAGTTAATCTACAAGCTTTTTTTGAAGCTGTCAGAAGTGCCGGTGACACAAGTAATTCAATGTACTGAATCCCTGCTCCTCTGTAGTTTGCCATGAGGCCTGAAGTTAGTCTCTTCCCCACCTCTCCAGACATCCTGCTACTCCTTGCAGCAGCAAACGCTTCAAACCACTCAGTTTCCAAAGTTTCACCTGAAACCCCCGAGGCATCCAAAGATGCCCATGACGGGGAAGGATTAGCTAAGACAATAGACAGGCTAATGTTTCCCTCTCCTCACACAGAATGGGTATTTATGAAAAAAAAAAAAAAAACAAAGCTAGACCAAATGCCAAGACAAGGCAGGACATTTCAGACCTGAATAAGGTGGGGAAAGTTATTGATGTCCTATCAAACACAACTTTTTCCATTATTTGTGCAAAGCACTTCACCGATGTGACTCATAGAAAATATGCAAAACTAGTTTAGCTTCTACTTCCCTCTGCAGCTCTGTTACTCCAGTTCTTCGACAACAGAGCTTTGGCAAAGACTGCCAAATCGGAGGGGAAATGGAGCCAAATGCTCCAAATATAAACACTAAGAGGCAAGCGTTGCAAAAAGTCTGATGGAGCTAGCAGGCCCCAGTAGGGATGCAGCGTACCTCTCCCAGCACAGCCATGGGGTGACCCAGCAGCTAAGGGAAGGCTTTTTGCTGGGCACTGCCACAAAACTGGTACTGTTTTTTACCGTAACAGGCAGCTGGGCAGCTTTAGGCAACTCAGATCACTTTGCCATGCTAGCAGGGCTTCAAGTCCCTCTTATAAATCGTATGTGAACAGCAGCATTCAACGAGGTTAGCGATTTTGGGCTCCTCCAACCAGAAACTCGGGCAGTGAGACTTTAAAAAAAAAAAAAAAAAAAAGGGAAAAAACAAACACAAAACCGTTCTGTGTTAGTTCTCCCTCCTGTTGTCACTCCCCTCCCCCAGCTTGTTAACTAAACTTTTCCTCTCCCAGGGAACTTTCTAATCCTTCAGCGAAGCTGTAATGGATTCTGAATTCGCAACATCAGGCACTTTGCAAACAGACTTCAACGTGAATCAAGTTTACCATGAGCTCAAGAAAATATAGGGAATTCTAACAATCACATAACTAGAAGGAGGATATAAACGGGGAAGAATAGTACTGGAAAATTGGTTTTCAATCTTGTAAAGAAGGAGCATACACCATTCCCAGGGGCCCGGGTTAAGGCAGAACATCATAATGAAAATGCATGCTGCACCGTTACCCAAAGCAGCAGATTATGGTCAAACAGCATAACTAAAAGCAGACTTAAGAGCTAAAAATCCTATGCTCTGTTTTCAAGAATTATTAAGGACAGAAAAAAAAACTTCTTTGTAAATTCAAACCTGAAGACAGTCACCTAACTCTGATATTAATCCAAGTATTTTGAAGCCAAGTATCTGGAAGGGATTTTACACTTTCCTGTATCCCTCCCGCCCAGCCAGTCTTTCTGCAGCCCTGCTGGTGACCCTCCCGGGCCACAGACTTACAGTACCTGTAGGAGTTTTACGCTGAACTAGCGATTCTGAAACGGAGTTGTGAGAAGAGCTGACAGACGAATTGGGAAGCCACTTCCACCCACATTAATTCAGGAGAGCAGTAGTCCCCACAGCGTATCAACAAAACTTGTTATTTACCATCAAAGACGTGTAATACTAGCAGACTCGGAAAGTTTTGAGGGTTTTGGCTGAGCACCTTCTGTTTTCTGCAGAAAACAACAGGTTTAGGTACTAAATTGAAGTTAAGGCAAACTGCTGAAGTTTGAGAACCACACACTTACCTAATGAAGCCAACTTGCTTGCTACAGGTTTAAACAACACGATAGAGAAGAAGCGATACTGAAGCCATCATCTTCTACACAGGAAGAAACAAAACTAGTTTATGGGCCACTGAGCTGGGTTAACTGCTGGGTTTGTCTCCAGCCTACTGCGTGACTTGGGCTGATCACACCTTTGTCACTCATTTTCTTTTACAATATGGCCTCTCCTATACAGCTTTAACCAGCTGATTACAAATCCTAGACCAATTAAGAGCTGCTCTTTTTTTTTTTCTTTTCTTCTTTTTGCTATGTTGATAATAAATGCAACCTGGTACTAAAGCTAACAATAAATATTTAAAGAACAGGTAAGCTGTCAACACAATTCAGCTAGTATGCCCCAGCTGTATATTTAAACTGCTATTCAAATGACTTAAAACAAGAATTGCATTACAACTGCTATTCTTTAAATAAAAAAAGGAGGCAGAAAGGAAGTTGCAAGAGCTGCCTTTATGCCTAAATTTATATCCAGAACGGAAGTTTACTTGAAGCAAGGTGTAGGAGGTAAAGGGAAGAAACACAAAAACAGAACTTGAGCATCCCTTCGAAACAACCTGGTTCACTTGGAGGCCTGGGCTGAGCAATGGGCAGAGGTCCACGAGGAGGGAGGCAGAACTGGGCCCACGCCTTTAGGCGAAGTCTATCCAGCAGCACACAGCCGGCCCGCTGCGCCACTCCAGACCGTGCCACCTCCTGCAGCAGGGACCAGGCTACTGTCAAAATGATCGCCTGAGATACCCCAGGAAAGACAACAGATGAAGTGAGACAGTGTAATCAGAATTGCCCCTTCTTGTTCTGAAGGGTGACTAGTTAGCCAGAGAGGGGATTTTTTATAATTATAATGCAACTAGCTCAAGTACAGCCAAACCTTTACAGATATCTGATTTACGTGACCATTTCCCACTCGCTAACTACAAGAAACTTGCTAAATTAAGCCATGAAATTCAGCCAGATTTAGCCATGCACAAAGTCATCTTCTTTACAGTTAGGACTAACTAGGATTCAGAGGCAACCAGGAAACTCTACAGCATTAGTCAAGCTAAAAATCTCCGAATATGAAGTTGTAGCCATCACTCCAGCCTCACTAAGAGAAGGGTCAGGATGTGTTCGGCAACATCTGAAAGCAAACACCGAGTTTTAAGCAACTATGCCTGATAAAAGAAAAAAAAAAAACTTAAATTAAAGCTCAGCAAGAAGGCTGAACAAAAAAAAAAAAAATAGTGTCCTCCTAGTAAATATTAGAAGATCTGCACCACCACCACCAGTAGCACTTCCTCAGGGTAGGAGGGATGATGTCATGGCTGCACGCTACAGCATTGTCGGGTTCGTCTGGCTACATGCTGCTAACGGGACACTCCCTACAAAACTGTGACCGCACAGTCAGTTTTCTTGGTATCAGCAATCAGTTTAATAAGTGTTCAGAGACCTGCAATTAGCATATAAACGCAGTATAACCACCAAGCAAAAGAAGAAAAAAAAAAACACAACAGAAAAAAAAAAGCAAAGAGGAGACAGCTGTAACAGGGTGGCAAACAAAGCTCCAAAGCATGAAAGAGAGAAAGGAATGTGGTTAAAAAATCTCCCCTAAGGAAGAATACTCTGTACGCCCAAGCTCCAGCTGTTTGACTTGCCCCACTCCCTCCTCCACTCTATTATCCACTCTGGCTGTGCTAATTTAACACAAACCGCCCGCCTGTGTCAACTGTTGAAGGGGAGATTCGGGTAAGGCGGCCTCGGATGCGTCTGGGCTCCCGGTGCAGAAAGGAAAAAAAACTTTAGGGCGGAAAGTTCAGGTGCCTTTGGCGGGTCGCTTTGTGCCGAGAGCTTAGGAGGGAAGGCAGCGAGAGTCCTTTCCCGCTGCAGCCTCTACCGACTAGAGCTTTGCCACCGCCTCCACACGCACCTCAGCTCTCACAGGGCACCCAGATTTGCATGCAGGAAGATCTGCCCTCATCAACAAAGCCACACAACTCCCAGCAAGAGGACCCGACTGCCCCCAATTCACAGCAGTCACTCCCACGGATACGACAAGCAGGTCCGAAGAGTCAGGACGAAGGAAAAAAAGGAGGGAAAGGAATAAACCCGGCCGATTTTAAAGTCTGGAAGCCTGGATTTCCACAGGGAAGGTATTTTCACGTTTGAGATACTGGGGGAGCGCTGCGAGGGTTTGGAAGTCATATATGCAGCCAAAATGGCGCTGAGAATAAAAATATAATTTAAAGGAAGGTCGCCATATTGTAAACAGTGAGGCAGGGAGACACAGAGACAGCAACCTCCATTATTCCCAGCAGCTGCAGCAGCACGGAAGCGCTGGGAACGTCAAGGCCTTGGTGCGGAGACGCCACCGCCGCTTCCCCCCACTCCGGTCAGGACCCTCCGGAGGCCCCCCCGAAGCAAAGCACCCTTAGAGAGGGGTGAGGAGAGGAAGTTATCCGCTCCGGGGGGGGTTTGGAAGGCCGGGTAGGGGCAGCAGCAAAGCAGCCAGGCCATGCAGCCAGCGGCCTTGCTCCTCTCCAAGGCCTCTCGGCCACTGCTCAGCACAAAAAGAAAGGAGGGTGGTGGACCCCCCCACCCCCCCGGAGAAAGCAGCCAGGGGGCTTTTCACCCCGGCCGCTGTGGATTACTCTCGGGGGGATCAACCTGAGTGGGGTTTGCACCTTCTTTTTGTTCCTCGCCTGCTACGCTCGGCCCCATGTCGCCCTCCCCCTCCCCGGGCAAGGCAGGGACCTAACGGAAAGCGGGAGCCGTTGGAGGGAAGGTGCTGCCTGGGCCGGGACGGCCAGATCCGGAGGGAGATAGCGCCGAGCCTTACCAGCACTGGAGGTGGAAAGCGGCGGGGCAGTGATCGCAGCACAGCAGATCCCCTCCTTCCTTGCAGCTATCGCAGCTATCGTGGTTAGTGGCCCTGCCACTTCGCCTGGGCTCCTTCTCGGGCCTCCTGCTCTTCTTTTCCCCATCTTCGCTCTTGGGGGGAGCCAGGAGGGCTTGGATTTGCTGCACATGCACAGACAGACAGAGAGGGGCTCTGAGGGGCTGGGACGGACCCTGACCCCAAGCGCCCTTCTCCCAGCCGTCTGCCGGGGCAAAGCGGTCCCGGGCCCAGCTGGGCCGGGGGGGGGGGGGGGGGCGGGGGGCACACACACACGGTACAGGGCCTCGGCCGGGCCCGCCCCGCCCGCCGGCCCCGTGTCCGGGAGGGCCTCTCCCGGGGATTGGGCGAGCCGCCTCCGTCCCTCCGCACTTCCTTGTATGGCCACGGGGCTCCGGGGGGGGGGTCCCTCGCCATTTTGCAGCCCCGCGGCCTCCCCGGTCAGGCCTCCCCCCCCGCGGCCCGGCTCTCACCTCCATGAGCCCCCCGGAGGTGTCCAGATCGTAGACGATCGTCTTGGTCTCCATCTTCTCCCACATTCATCCAGCCCGGGAGCGGCCCCGAGAGCCCCCCCCCCCCGGCGAGAGGGAGCAAAGCTGGGGTGGGGGTGTAGGGGTGTGGGGGGAGCGGCCCCTCAGCGGCGGCGGCTCCGCGTCGAGAAGGGGGCGGCGGGGGCGGGCGGCGGGGCCTAGCCCACGGGCCGCTGCGGCTTGCCCGTCGTCCTCCTCCTCCTCCAGCCGGGCCCGGGGGCGGTTGCGGGGGGCCCCGCGCCCGCTGCCATGCCGCGCAAAGGGGGAGGGAGGGGGCGGCGCGGCCCCGCGCCCGCCGCCGCCGCACACGCACCACACACAGGCGGCGCCGACGCTCAGGGCCCCGCCGCCGCCGCGCCGCCCGCGCATGCGCAGACCGCGCCCCGCCGCCTCCCGCTCGCGGCCCTGGCGCGGCTTGGGGCGCGGGGGGGGGAGCGGGGGGTGGCGGACGCGCCGCTAGTGCGCAGGCGCGACGCCGGCCCCGCCTCCCCCGCGCGCCTGTCTCGCTCCGCCCCTTTCCCGCGCAGGCGCGGCGCGGGCGCGGGAGGGGCGGGGCGAAGGCGGGGCGGCGCGCAGGCGCGTGGCTGCCGTCACGTTCCGGGGCGGGAAGGGAGGGGGGAGAGGGGGGAAAGGGTAACGCGGCGTCCGTGACGTCACGACGCAGGGCGGGGTGGGGCGGCGGGGCCCGCCCGCCGGCAGGGGGCGCGCGGCGAGCGGCGCGCCGGGGCGGAGGGGGCGGCACCCTGCTCTGACGTCACCTCCACGGAGGCCACGCCTCTTAAAGCGGCAGTGGCACACACACACATGCATACCCCCCCGCCATGGGGGTGCTGTTGGGGGGCGCAGGGTGGGGGTAGGGATGTGGGAGGGGGGGCTTAAGGCGCACCCTGGGGGGGGCGCACCCCCTTTCCGGGCTTCGCGGCTCTGCTGAGGAAGACGCCACCGCTTCTTCTAAAACACCATTTTTTATTAATGAAACAACCAAAAGATGGGGGGAATGTCCTCTTCAGACCGGGGGGCGGGGGGGGGTGGCTGGGGCCGGGGCCGAGACAACCAGCCCGGACGGGACGCGGCGGGGGGGCACAGCCATGCCCGGTAACCCCCTGCCCCCCCCGTCACCCCGGGCTGGCGGACCGGATCCGGCCCCGCGGGGGTACCGGGACGTGGGGTGCGGGGGGGGACACGCCGGTGGCAGCGGGGACGCCCCGGGGAGGGCGAAGCAAGCGGGGGGCTGGGGGGGGTCGGGGGACGCAGCATGCTCGGGGTACGGGGTGGGGGAGCACGTCCCTGCGTGGCAGTGAGGAGAGACACGGGGTGCAGGGGGGGCCAGGCCCTGCGTTGGGGGGGGTTGGGGGCACCTCCATGGCCACCCAAGCCCCTCGCTCCCCCCCCGGGGCTTTGCAGGGTGTCCCGCTGCCCCCTCCCCACTGCAGCCCCGGGGAGCCCTGTCCTTATCTGGGGGGTCCCTGCGGCCCCGCTCCCTCTGCCCGGGTCCCCCCTCCATCACGGGGGCTGGGGGGCCGCTGTGCCCCTTCGGGGGGCTTGGGGGTCAGGATGGGACCCGGGGACCCCTCCTGGCTCAGGACCCCGTGAGCCCGGAACGGGGGGGTGGGTGACAGGGAGACTCGGGCAGACCCCACAGGGGTCCGGGTGGGTTGGGGGTGGCAGAGGGGTGGCCAGCGCCCGGGTCGGTCCCGCTGAGCGCTCGGCTTGAGTCTCCTTGGGAGAGGTGTGCCCGGCCTGTGCCGGGGGCCAGCGGGCACGGGGGGGCCCAGGAGGGGTGGCTGCAGCGCCCAGCTCCACGCTGCCCACACCTAGATGGACACCTCATATTCCCTTGTCTCCTGCAAAGAAAACAGACTGCGAGGGGTTGGACACTCGGCGGTGTGACGGGGTGCCCGGGACAGGGACGGGGCATCTCCCACCCCATAAGGCCCTGGGGACATATCCTGGACCACAGACGGCCCTGGGCATGCATGTCCCATCCCACGTGTGGACCAGGGATGGGTGTCCCAGGTGATGTGTGGTCCCTGGATGAATGCCCATCCCATGAATAGTCCCTGGATGGATGTCTCATCCTATGCATGGGCCCTGCATGGATGTCCCATCCCATGTGTGGTCCCTGGATTGATGTCCATCATGTGAATGGTCCCTGGATGGATGTCCCATCCCATAGAATGTCCCTGGATGGCTGTCCCATCCCATACATGGTCCCTGGATTGCATTGCTCCATCCCATGTCTGTCCCACCCCACCCACAGCTCCTGGCACACAAGGCCCATCTGATTCAGGGTCCCCAGGGTGCTCAGCCTGGGGGGGGGGCGCGGGGGCCAGTACTTACTCCTGTCTCGTAGGTGGGGTTGTCGAAAGCTGACTCCACGGTGATGTGGTCATAGGGGTGGGAACCAGCGAGGGGCAGCTGCAGACCCGGCTTCCCCTGGAGTCTGTGGGGAGAGAGAAGCTGGGGTGGGCAGTGGGGGGGCCATGGGGACCCCATGGGGTGGCGGGGGCCACCCAGCCACTCACTTGGAGAAGTAGAGGTAAATGCCCCCAATGAGCAGGGCCACCACCAGCACGGGCAGGAAGATGGCGATAGCAACGTTGGTGCCCTCCAGCGCCGTCCCTGAGGGCACGGCCTTGGCCACGGCTGTCCAGGAGAGTTGGGGGCTCACCGAGGGGTCACCTCACACCAGCTGCACCCCTGGGTGCCCATCTGCACCCCGGCACCCTAGGCTGCCCCAGCAAACCCTTGCCCTTACCATCCAGGTTGCGGTTGCTGTAAAACTCATCGTAGGAGGCTGGAAGGGGTGGAAGAAAAAAGCCAGCATCAGTGGCAAGAAGTGGGGTGCCAAGTGGTGCTGGTGGGGTGCTGGGTATGGGGTTGGGGGGTCCTCTCACCAGCCTTGCAGATGGGAGGCGAGCCGCTCCAGTGCGAGGGGTGCCCGGGCAGGCAGCGCAGGCTGCCCTCACCCAGCAGCACCCGGCCGGCGGTGCAGGAGAAGCGCAAGGTGGCTCCTGCCGGGTACAGCCGCCGCTCGGGGGTCTGCCGCCCACCCGCCGGCACGCCGGGGTTGTGACAAGGCTCGTACGTCTCCGCTGTGGGACAGGGGCACAGTGGCATCAGCACCCATCACTGGTTTGGGTGGCGTTCCTTGGGAGGGGGTACCCAACTCACGGATGCATTTGGGGAGACGGTCGCTCCACTTGGGTCCCCCCACGGTGCGGTCGTGGCAGGTGAGGGTCCCGGCACCCGCCAGGACATAGCCCTTGTCGCAGACATACTGCACGGTGGCTCCCACTGGGAATTTAGGGCTGGAGACCACCCTGCGGCTGTGCTCGGCGTCCCCGGGGTCCCGGCAGGAGGTCACTGCGGGTGGGAGGGACCGGCGGTGACGGCGGCTGCCGGGGATGCGCTGCAGGGCAGGGGGACGCCGGTGGCCGCCGCTCACCCCGCTCGCAGGAGGGCAGGTCGCCGCTCCATGTCAGGTCCCAGTGACACATCAGGAGGTCGGTACCAGCCAGCTGGAAGCCAGGGTAGCAATGGTAGGTGACCACGGTGCCATGGAGCAGCTCCGGCTGTGAGGACGTCTTCCAGCCATTGGCAATGTCCGGCAGCTCGGGGCAGGTGTCGTTACGGGGGACCTCTGTGGGGACGGTGGGGTGAGCAGGGTGGCAGGGACACTGGGGACACCAGGGATGCCATCCCAGCGTGGGGCTCACCGGAGAAGTGGATGACGAAGCCTTGCCGGTAGGCACCGGCACCGGCGCCAGGGTCGGACTGGAACTGGACGGTGACATCAGCGGTGGAGGCGTAGAGCTTGAAGCGGCCGCGGGTGCCCGTGTACTGGCCCAGGATTCGTGCTGTCAGGTCGTCCCCGTCATAGAAGGTCAGCACGTCCCCCGTGCCCAACCGCAGCCTGGAGTGGCAGGGCCATGAGGATGGGGGGTAGACAGACACCCCCCCATTTCCCCAACCCCGGTTGCCCCTGCACTCACACACGGACGTCCAGCATGACGCGTTTGTCCTCCTCCACGTGCAGCCCCCAGATGCAGTCCTGGCCCTTGCCGTACGCCTCCGGCCAGTTGGGTGACAGCACCACACCGGCCGCGTCCGTCAGCTCCCCGCTGCACACCGCTGTGGGCACACGCTGGGCTTGGCCCTGCCACGGGGGCACCCACCACAACACCCACCAGCACCCACCACCCAGTGTCCAGCACCCACTGCAGCCCCCCTGCTCCAGCACCCACCATCCACATTGGCTCCGGCTCAAGCACGCATCATGGCATGGTGGCTCCAGCATCCATGACAGCCCATCCCTGCCTTCAGCACCCACAGCAACCCCCAGCACCCACTTCAGCACCCCAGCTCCAGCACCCACCATTCCCGTTGGCTCCGGCTCCCACCATGTCCCTCAGCTCCAGCATGCACCACAGCATGGTGGCTCCAGCATCCATCATGGCCCATCCCCAGCTCTGGCATCCACAGCAACCCCCAGCTCCAGCACCCACGGCACCCCCCAACTCTGGCACCCATGAACGCCCAGCTCCAGCACCCTGGCCCCCAGCCCCGGCGCCCACCACGGCATGCCGGCTCCGTCTCGTTCCATTGTGGGTCGCTGGGGTCGACGCACTCAATGATGGTGGAGCCCTGCTCCAGCGTGTAGCCGGGATCACAGGTGAACTCCACCGTGGTGCCCACGGGGTAGCGGGGGTCGCTGGCCGTGAAGTTCCCGTACTTGACGAAGGGCTCATAGCAATGCCCCTGCTCGAAGGCTGTGGGCACAGGAGCAAAGGTCCACAGGGGCCAGGTGGGTGGAGGGATGCCCGGGTGCCCCCCTATGCCCCAGACCCGTACCCTCATAGCGCAGCGCCATGCCTGCAGCAGCCCCACTGCTGTCGGTGGTGAGCTCCACGAAGAAGTGGCGCCCGGTGCTAAGCAGCCCCTCGATGGGCAGGTACTCCACCTCGTAGGAGTCATACACTGGTGGTGTCTCCACGTTGTTGCCATTGCGGATGATGAGCCTGCCGAGGCATGGCGGGGGCAGGGTGCTGTGCTGACTGTGACCAGCAACACCCCTCCTTGGGCATGGACAGTAGCACCCAGCCCCAGCCATGGCCAACAGCACCTACCCTTGAACATGATGAATAGCACCCATTCTTGGGCACTGCCAATGGTATCTTCCTTGAACATGGCCAACAGCACCTATCCTTGACCGTGGCCAATGGCCAATAGCACCCACACTTGGGCATGGCCAACACCACCAATCCTTGAACATGGCCAATGGCACCTATCCTTGAATATGACCAATGACACCCATCCTTGAATATGGCCAATGGCACCCATCCTACAACGTGGTCAACAACACCCATCCTTGAATGTGGTCAACAGCACCCATCTATGGGCATGGCCAAGAGCACCCATCCTTGAATGTGGCCCATGGCACCCATCCCCATCCTTGAACTTGGCCCTGTGCCTGGTGTGGAGCTGCCCCAGAGTACCTCCCCACCATTCCCCGCCTTGCCCTGTAGCCAAACCTGTCGTCATCCTCTGCCAGAGAGACCTTCTCGAAGTGGAGGTGCAGTCGGTGGCCAGTGGGTGCCTCCAGCAGCCAGTGGCATGTCAGGTTGTTGCTGTAGTTCCCGGGGAAGCCGGGCGAGACAATACGTCCCACCGTGGCATTCCGGACCACCCCGCCACATGCCGCTGCAGGAGAGGGGCCATCAGTGGCCGGCTGTGCCACGTCAGCTGCGCCATGTTCCCCCCGGGTGCCGGTGCTTACCGAGGCAGAGGGGCTCGCGGGCGCTCCAGAAGGGGCGGGTGGCATTGCGGCAAGTGAGCCGACGGGCGCCGTGCAGCTGGTAGCCGGCGGCACAGCGGAAGTGGGCGTCCCCGCCGGGGTGCAGGCTGCTGACCGAGACCTCCCCAAAAGCCGGCCGCGCCGGGAAGGGGCAGCTCAGCAGGTAGGCTGGGGGCAGGTGGTGACATTATGGGGTGGGATGACAAACCCCCACAGGACCCCAGCCCACCCTGCACCCAGCACCCATCTCCCCAGCCCGCCCCAGGAGTGCCTGGGTGCTGCAGGGCTGAGTGACACAGCGCCTATGGCTGCTGGTAATGATGCTAAATGAGGCTGTAATTGCTCATGCCAATTAGCTCTCCATTAGCGTTCTTCCCCGGGTCGGTGCCCGCTTAACCTGCCAGCGGCACAGATAAACTCTGCCGTGCATCGCCACGCTCCAAATTAGCACCGTGCTGGTGGGGGACCCCTCGAGGGGGTACCAGGGGGTCCGTGCTGGCGGCAGGCACTGCCCCATACCTTGGTAGTGGAAGTGGTAGGAGCCAGGGCTGGGGGGCCGGGGGCTCTGGAAGCGGAGGGTGAGGAGGTTGGCGGGGCTGCGGATGACCTGGCCCCGCAGCAGGAAGGACTCGTTGGCCAGGAGGGTGGGCTCCAGGCCCCCTGTGCTCTCCACCGTCAGCGTCTCCCCCTCTGCCAGGCTGATGTTCTGGACCTGCGGGGCACGGCCAGGGGTCACCGCCCTGGCATCACCCCAGCACCCGGCTCAGAGCCGGACCTCAGGCAGCTTGCCCGCGGTCGATAGCGCGCTGGAGCTCATCTGCGCGGGGCAGCGCCTTTCAAACACGGTTGGCAGCGCCATAAACCATCCTGCGGTAAGAAGAGCGGCAGGGCCCAGCCAGCGGTTCCACCGGAGCACTGCGGCACAGCCGGGCCCACGCCGACAGCCAGCCCTCCGGAGCAATTTGCTATTAATGATGTTAATTAAGCAGTGCTGCGCAGCGATGAGCAGCAGCACTGGCAAGTACTGCTGTGCGAGCTGGAGGAGCTGGGGCTGACCGCAGAGCTGCTCACCGCCGGCTTTCGGCAAGCCACGGCACTGCCCCATGGTGGCCCAGGCGGTGGGGCCAAGCAGAGGTGGGGACACATGGCCATGTGCCGTGGATGAGAGCAGCACGTGACCTCGGCACCGCAGGAGCTGCTGCCAGCCTCTGATCCTGGCAGGTGGGTGCTGGGTTTTCCTGGCTCTGCACCAGGGCGTTGCACCCACCAGCATTGCTTACGCCTTCCCCATCAGTGCTTCGGTAATTAAATCCCACGTCGCTTCTTCCATGGTGGGTGCCAGCCATGGCAGCCAGTGGGCATGGGGATCCCACCAGCTCACATGCCTTCATCCCTGCCCCAGGGCCCGAGGCTGGGTGATGGCCTGAGCTGTCTTTTCTGGATTGGGGACATGGGTACAGGGACAAGGACAGGCACAGGATGGCCTGTTTGCTGCACTGTGGGTGGCCACGCAGCTGCAGCACAGAACAGGGGACGGGCCATGCTTGGCTGTGGGCACTGGGCACCCCATCCCACCCGCAGCCCCCAGCTCACCTTGAGCTCCACGCCGTAGCCAGGGTAGACGGAGACGGTGTAGGTGCAGTCCAGGCTGCCATCATAGGGGACCCCAGCCGGCTCCGGGGACACCAGCCAGCCCTCGGGGCCCGCCAGCGTCCGGTTGCAGGGGGCTGGTGACAGAGGAGATGCCAGCTCAGCTCCACTACACCCCAACTCCCCCCAGCTCCCTCCCCAGTGCTCACCTGGCCCCTGCAGCGTGGTGACAGTGGTGGTGGTGATGGTGGAGGTGGTGGTGGTCCCCTCCTCATCCCCAGGGACCACAGCAGCCCCAGTGTGGGGTTCCGGGGAGGTGTCAGCGGTGGTGGGTGCCTGGCTGGGGGACACAGGGCCTGACTCCAACACCCCAGCGGGGGACCACGAGGGGTCGGCACCCGGCATGGCCCCCCACGCCTCCCCCCATGGCCCTGGGCGCCCCGCCGGTGTGGTCAGCGGGTCGGTGGGGAAGGCGGCTCTGGGCAGGGCGGGGGTGCGTGGTGGAGGCTCAGGGGCCGGGGGGCCGGGGTCTGGCTGGAGGGCATTGGCAGGCAGGAGGGGGCCAGGGCCGGCGGGTAAGAATGGTGCCTGGCCCAGGTAGTCCTTCTTCAGGAAGGCTTCATGCAGCAGGTCCTCCAGCAGCGGGTGGTGGTTGAGGAGCTTCAGCGTGGGCGCTGTGCTCACGAAGCGAGCCTCCGCCTCCCGCTCCACTGGCGTGGGCAGCGCCGTTGGTTCCCCCTCGGCCTCAGCGCTCTCCCCTGATTTCCTTTCCAGCCCGTTGAAGCCTGGGGGAAGAAGAGAGAGCGTGGAGTGCTGGGGACCCATGGACTGATGCTGCATTGTAGACTGATGGTTCATTCTGGACCAGTGACATGCCATGGACTGGGGACTGGTGATGCACCAGGGACCGAAGCTTCCCTGCAGACCAGTGCTGTGCCCGCTGTGGCACCCAGGACCAACCCTTGGATATGGACTGGTGCTGGGCCAGGGATGGATGCAGCACTGGGGACTGACACTGCACCCAGGAGCAATGCTGGTGTGATGCCACAGGCCTGTGCTGCACTAGGGAGCAACACTTCGGTGTGGACCAATGCTTCACCACAGGCCAGCACCGCCCCGAGGACTGACGCTGCCCTGCACACCAATACTGCACCAAAACTGTGTCGACGAACAAGTGCATCAACCATGTGCAGTGGGACCCTGCCACACCTCGCTCCAGCACCCCCCAGGCGCAGCCCTGACAATTAAGCCCTGGCTAATTAATGCACAGCTGCAGCTTGTACCATGTTAAGGGGTGTCCGCCCCTCCTGTGACCAAGCCCTGGTGGGGACAGCCCTGGGGTTAGGTGTCCCTGGTCACAGCTTGTCCCTCTCCATGGAGGTGGCCATCCCGTGCGAGGGTTCCTCAGGCCCCCGCATCCCTCTGGTGCAGCCACGCAGGTGACTGCCATGTCAGCCGTGACCGGTTGCACGGGGATGCCACCGGAGCCTGAACACTAGGACCCTGCTCCAGGCCACCAGTGTAATGAGGCAATGAGAGCTCATCTTCTGCCCATCCACCCCCCAGCCAAGCTGTTCCGGGGCAGTGTCAATCCACCAGGAACCTCCTCCCTGCTGATGCTCCCCACCTCCCACCCGCAGCCATGGGGACCCCCCTGCCACAGCCCCCCACCCTCCCATGCATTAGCCCTTGAGCAAATCCCTGGTGTGCCCAGCCTAGCTGTTTACAGCCTTTAGACCAAAACCAAAAGTATTTAATCAGCCCTAATGAGCCACCCAGCACCTCTCCCTGCCAGATCCAGCACTGCACGGTCCCCTCTCCGGGGGGGCACAGCTCCCCAGCCCCACTGTACCATAGCAAGGGGGATGCCACGGTGGGCCCCAGCATCCCTCCGTGGCGTGGCGCGGGGTGTGAGGCCGTGATAGTGTGTGGGCACGTCTCGCCGCCGTGCACAGGCGCTGATGACACGATACTGCCAATTACCGGGTAATTATACCGATCCGTAGCAGGGCAGGCCCCCGCGAAGATTAATTACTCTGCGACTGCCACTTTTAAGGGACTATTAAGAGACATTAGCTTGGGCAAGCAGCGTAGGGGGAACTGCTGGGTGCTGGCGGGCATCCCCACTGCCCCGGCACCCACCCTGCGTCCCCACTGCCCCGGGATGGTGACGATGCCCTGGGCACACCCGCATAGCAGGGAGGCAAGCACCCAGCCGCACCAACTCCGAAAGGTTCACTTGCCCCCCAGCAAGGCTAGAATTATTTTTTAATAGGATCCATTTATTTGAACATAAAAGTTAATGAGTTTATACTGAAGGGCGCCAAAATCTCTTTTAGGCTTTAATAGCAGATTAGTGCTCAGGGCCGGGCCCTGCGCCGCTGTGGCCGCCCCACACAGTGAAGACTGGGGCAGAGATGTCCACCCCAGCTCCCTGCAACCCCCTGTCCATGGCATCTCAGCTGCCCAGGGTGCTGGAGAGCACAGTGGTCCCCACTGGGGCTGATGGGTGAGGGCAGACCCCACAGCAAGGCTCCTACAGCAGGTCCCATCTGCGTGCTGTGGCACCCTGAGCTGGGCAGTGCCTGGGCACTGGGTGTGGCCCTGGGCTCTGCGTGGTGTTCTGGGTACCACAGGATGCTCCTGACACCAGGAGATGCTCTGGGTACCACGGGATGTTGCCAGCACCAGAGGATGCTCAGGACTAGGGATGCTCTTGGCCCTTGGGGGATGCAGGATGCTCAGGGCACTGTGGGAAGGCAGCGAGTGCCCAGATGTTGCCACACATGCCCCTCGAGCATCACAGGATTAGAGCCTCCACCTCCACAGTTGGCTCTAAGCAGCTTATCTCCAGTGACCGTGTCACAGCTGTGTCCCTCCCGTGTTCCCAAGGTGACCAGGGGGTGGTCACAGGGATCCCTGCTACCCAGCACCCACCCCTCCAGGCCTTGGCAAGCAGCAGGAACCCCCCCAGGGCTCAGGGTGGGCACAGACCCTTGCAAAGGGGCCATCAAGTCCCCACTATCTGGGTGCCCACAGGGGTCCCTTGGCATGCGTGATACATTCCCACAGCTGCATCTGGGCCGGGGTCCTAATCCCTCACATCGGCTTTGCTGGGCGGGAGTCTATTAACAACAGCCAGGAGCCAGGGAGATGCTGGAGACTAATCTGGCTGTGGCGGGCAGCTGCCCCCCCGGCAAAAATCGATGCTGCCTGCTGTCACAAATAAATAAATAAGGCGGCACGCGGCCACCTGGGGAGCACCGATCGATGCTGCCCACCAAGAAAGCAATAACACAGCACCCAGCTCAGCGGAGGGGACAGGGCAAGGCCCTCAGCTGCCCCAGGAGCATCACGGCCCCACGGCATGATGGTGCTCCGTGCCTCAGTTTCCCCATCTGTATGAGGGGGCTGGCAGCCTGGACAGGCAGGAGGTACAGACAGCCAGATCCCTGGCACAGGGGGAGGGCAGGGGTTGGGGCTTGCAGGAGTCTAGGTTTATTTTCCAATTTAAAATCCAATCTGGCTTTGCCCCCGCGACCAGGGCCGGCAGCCGTGATGAATGAGCTGTCAGGCAGCCGGCGCCACACTCCCCCACCCATGGCCCCCAGCCCCCCCCAGTCCCCACAGTGGGCACAGCAGCGGGGACATGCCTGGTTGATGCCAGATCCCCATCTCTGTCCCCTGCTTTGGTGGCCCTGAGGGATGGGGACCCCCAGAAGGGAGGGGAGAGCCCTCCTGCCTGCCTCTGGGCGTGAAGACCCCGTGGGCAGGAGCAGGCAGGGAATGAGGGTGGGCGCAGGTGGTGGGTGGGCAAGTGTAGGCAGCGTGAGAGTACAGGCAGTGTCAGGATGCAGGCAGGAGCGTGTGGGTGGTGTAAGAGCGCAGGCAGGGACGGGTGGGTGCAGGCAGCGGGTGGGCAGATAGGTGTAAGCAGGAGTGGGTGGGTGAGCACAGGCAGGTGCACACAGACTGCGTGAGGGTGCAGGCAGATGCAGGCAGGACTGTGCAGCCAGCTCCCCATGCCACCCAGCCCACACCATTGCCACCCAGCCAACCCACCGGCCCCCGGCACAGCGAGCTGGGCACCCCTGTCCTGCTGCCCCATGGTCTCCTCCACCATGGCACCACCAGCGAGCCCAGATGCCCACAGCCAAGCCAACGCTATCAGAGCACCCAGGGGGGCAACCCAAGGGGCTGCCCCGGTGCCACTGCAGGCAAGCACGGCCACCAGCCCCAGCGGCTGCCAGAAGAGCCCAGCTTTAATATTCATGGCAGCACTGGCGGGGAAGCGTTTGACCTTGTATGTTTTGCGATTCTCCTTGAATTGAACAGTCATTTACCCGCTGACACATGTCACATGTCGCCGCAACTGGTTCCCTGGAGCATCGCGGCGGCAGCAGCCAAGTGTCGGCTGACATACCAAACGCCGAGCCCCGAGCACCACCGACACTGAGCGGGCGTGAGGGCAGAGCCCGGCGGGCACTGGGGTGCCCATCCCTGGGGTTTTCCTCCCTCCCCAGCTGATGGGTGCCAGCGGTGCCCCCGTCCCTTCCTCGCCGCCCACGGCCCGTGTAATCCCGCTTTCCCCTGCTCTCCCTGCGGAGCTAATGCATTTGTACAGCAATTTCCCTGAGCAGCGGCGGTGATAAATTGCATGTCTGCTGCTATTTCGGACCTGAGCGCTGGAGCTGTGCCGTGCCATGTCCCCCCTCCCGGTGCTGACAGCGCCTAAATCAGCCCCCCCAACCCTGTGTCAGGATCCCCTGTGACAGAGCCCCCACTGCTGGGCAGCACCCACTCTGAACCACCCTAGGGTGCTCACGGCATGGGTGCCAGCTCTGGGCTCCCCCAGGACCCCACACAGCTCACCCCCCCGGCACACCCAGGGTGGCAGAGGGGGCACTCAGCCTGCAGGGCATCCCTGGGTGCTGGGTTTGCCTGCCCTGCGCAGGGCAGGAGGCAGGCAGGGAGAGCAGAGCCCCACTGCCCTCCCAGGTCCCCTTCCCTCCGCCCGCTGCCGGCGACAGTAATTGAAATCTGGTTGCGGGAGGCAAGCGAGAGCCGCTCGTCAGGCTCCGTGTTGGGCTGCTCAGCCATGTCATCTTCCCTGCAGACACCATTCCCTTCCCACGGGCGGGAAGCACGGAGCATCGCTGCCTGCTCCTGCCGGAGTCAGCATCCTGACTGCCTCCCGCACCCACCTTTGTCCCCCCAGGAATTCAACATGAGCATCCCCTTGTCAGCAAACCCCACAGCCTGCCCCATCACCGCTCCTCATGTAGGATGAACCATCCAACTCTGGAAGCCACCAAGGGCCATGTGTTCCCCACTGCTGCCACCCCCCAGGGCAGCTGAGGACCACCAGAGCCCACCCTACCAGGGCATTGCCCCCACCGCCAGCTGATCTGGCATTGCAAACACCTCTCTCCATTTTTGCAGGGTCACAGCAGAGCTCTCGCGTCTGATTAATATTTGATCCCTTCAACACAGCTCGTTACTGCATTTAAATTATATATGTAATAACCCCTGCTGGCACGGCGAGCCTGTGGGCCAGCTCCTGCTGCTTCTCCCACAGGCAGGGGATCGAGCACATCCCCAACCCTGGCCAAAGGGACCCTCCAACACCTTGAAAAATTTGACGAGCGGCGCCGGGTCTCAGCACGGGGCAGGCCTGGGGGGGAACCAGGCAGATGGAGACATCCCCGGTTGCCTCTGACGGGGCCAGGCGACCCCTTCGGGAGAGGTGCCAGTCCCCTGGCTGGCCCCGTGTCCCCAGCAGTCGGAGGAAAGGATGCTGCCGCTCCCGAGCTGCTGCCTGTGACTGGAGGGAATCCATTACCTCCCTGGTTATAGGCAGCTTTCAAAGGCAATCTTTCAATTGTGTGCATTTAAAGAATTGATTGGAGGCGAAATTATCCTCTCCCGCCGGAGCCGCCGGAGACACAACTTCATCCGCCTCCCCCAGGGCCTGCCTGCGCTCACAGGGGGCCCAGCAGCCCAGGGCCAGCCCCGGCCCCCACCCCGGCACAGGGTGAGACACAGCCCTGGTGAACCTCGTGCCAGTCTGGGGGTCCCACCAGCAGCACGTGGAGTGTCCCCCCACTGCTCTGCACCACACCTAGGAATGCCCTTGTCATGTCCTTGCCCAGGCTCCTTTGCACCCCATTTTCCCCTCCATGTTCCCGCTGCTCCGGCTCTGCCTGGCAGTTGCACAAAGCCTGGGGCTGGCAGCCCTGCCCGGCACAGCACCGTGTGCCAAATCCATCCCCACCAGCTCTAACCCGCAGCCGGTCCTGCAGCGACCAGGCTCCCAGGGGGACTTTGGAGGAGACTGGCCCAGCCCGCGTCCCCGCGGGGCAGCCCTGTCCTCCCGCCCTCCCTCCGGCTTAAGAGCATTATCCAGATAATCCTGGCCTGGCGGCATGGCAGCGTGGCGGTGAAGAACTCCTCCGAGGCACGCAAGCGACTAGCACACACACCGTTAATTACTGTACCAGACACCTGTTTCCTTCCCCAGCCCCCTCCTCAAGCCGAGACCCCCCCACCAGCACCCACATCCCCAGGGACGTCATGTCCCCCAGATGCACCATCCCCGTGGGCACGGTGCATCCAGCTGAGGCTGGACGGCACAGCACAGCTCATGGGGGCACAGCCAGGCCCCGAGCCCCCCGCCACATGCTGCTTCCCGTTACCCCAGCCTGCCAGGACCCCAAATTACAAGGAGCTCCCTTCAGCATGACAAAGATGACCCCCAAAATAAGCCAGGCCTGCCATGGCTTTGGAGAGCTGGGGAGAGGGGGTGCGGTGGGACAGGGTGGATGGAGCTGTGCCCAGCACTGTACCCCCCAGCTGCACCAGCACTGTGGGGCCCGGACCCCACTTTCTGCTGGGGTAAACCCCTGTGGGCACCGGGGGCTGGTGCTGCCCCACAGCTGGGACAGGCCTGCAGGCCACTGCGCAGGGTAGCAGGAGAGAGACAGGACCAGGCCCTGCATTGCCCTCACTCAGGGGGCATCACCAATCCCCCAGCACAGGCAATGGGTCTGAGGTCCCCCGTCCCCATGTTCCCCAGACCCACGTCATATCCCCACCACGCACCAGCCCATCAATGCCAAGTCAAGGCCACAGTGACACCGAGCGTGGCGATGCTGCACAGAAATCAGGGTGCTGGGCTGGGACCCCTGTCTGATGGGGGCAGGGAGCAGGTGGGTGAGCCCCATGGGCAGCTCCCAGCACATGGTGGAGGGCACAGGGTGGATGGGACCCTGTGGCTCCCAGCCCTGGGAAGAGCTCAGCACCTCCCAGGGCATCCCTACCTCTAACACTCTGGGAAATGCACATGCAGAGTTTAATTAACTTTATTGATATTCAGAAATTAGGGGACTGACTAGAGGTAATTGCTCATTAGAAATCATTAAACTGACATGGTAAGCACCAGCCTCTCTCAGGGGAAGCCTGCCCTGCCCAGGACCCCGCTCCCAAGACAGAGCCAAAAATAGGGACACCCACCCCCCCCACCCCCAGCAGAGCAGGACATGGGGGTGCCGTGCTCTTGCCCCACTTGCTGCCCTGCAGAGGGTCCCCCACACTTGCCCCCCCAAGCACGAGGACTGTGGCGGCAGCCCCGGGTGGCGGAGCGAGACGGGAATAGCAGCGGGCACAGGGCCACGACACCCTTCCCGGGCTGGGCTCGGCTGCCAGATGGGGAGTTTATGTAACTCCCTGCACGGCTGCTGCCTGCAGCTCAGCCGAGCCGTGCGGGCAGCCTGCGCCCCACTGCCTGCATCCTGCCTGGGCTCCCCCAATGCCAGACCCCCACCCGCATCCCACCAGCCCCCCCCTCCAGCGCCAGACCCCCACCCCACGCATGCCGCCCACCATCCGCACGGCCGCAGTGGACCAAGACACCCCAAGCTCCGGCGGGTCTCCCCAAGCCCCGGTGGGTCCCCAATCCTGTTTTTTGGGGGCAGCGGAGCCGCATGGCAGCAAGGCAGCCCATGCCCCGTGGGTGGCAGAGCCGACGAGCCGAGCTGGGTGTTGGCTGCTCTCCTGGGGAAGGACCAACACCCAACATCCGTCTTCCCTGCGCCCTCCCCGGAGCCGGAGGGGTCACCCCAACCGGGGCAGGGAGAGCCCCGGTCCCCCCACGGTAGGGACAGCACAGAGGGACCGGCTCACAGCCTGCCGGGGGTGGCTCGGAGGGCTGGGGGGAGCGGGTCCCGCCGGGCGGTGCCGTGCCTGCTCAGCCCCCGGTGCAGCGGTTCTCCCCCCCCAATCGCCGGTAATACCGGCAGAGGGGCCGTCGCCGGAGCCCGCCGGGGGCGGCGTTGCACCAGCCCGGCTGCAAACCGCTCTGCGCGCCCCCAGCCGCTCCCGTTCCCCGCGCCACCGGGGCGGGGGGCAAATAACGGGGGCGGGAGGGGGAATTCACGCTTCAGCGGGGGGGAGCGCCCCCGCCTCCCCGGGGGCGAGCGCAAGTTGGCAAAGTTTGGCGGCGACAAAGAGGGGCTGGGGCCACCGGTACCGGTCTGGGCGGGGGGAGGTTGGTGTGTATGGGGCGGGGGCAACGGGGATGGGGGGGGTAACCGCGGTGGGGGGTGTCGGTGCTTACCGTGGGCCGGGGCGCGGAGCAGCGCGGCGAGGAGCGGCAGGAGCAGGGCGGGCGGCGGCGAGCCCATGGCCGGCGGCGGTCAGCACCGCGGACAGCTCCGCGCTGCGGGCACGGCCGCGCCGTAACGCTCGGAGTGCGGCGCCCACAAATCCCGCCGCCCCCCCCCCCTCCCGCCCCGCGCCGTAACGCTCCGAGTGCGGCGCCTGACAATCCCTGGGAGAGGGGGGCGGAGGGGGGGGCTCTCTCCGCCTCCCCCCTCGCCGTAACGCCTCGAGTGCGGCGCCCGCCAATCCTGTAAGCTGGGAAAGGGGGGGGGGGGGGGGCTCCTCCCTGCCAACCTCCCCCCCTAGCCGCACCGTAACTCTCCGAGTGCGGCGTCTTCAAATGTTGGGAGCTGAAGCCTGGGGGAGGGCTTGGGGGTCTCCTGCCTGCTCCAAGCACCAGAGACCCCCCCACACAGGCTGGGGAGCCACCGAGGGATGCGGGAAAAGTCCTCGATGCCCACCCCATCATATCCTGTCTCCCCCCTGCCATGCTGCACCCTCCAGGACACTCACCCCAGCCCCACACAGCCCCCACAAACCCCCCCAGCTGCCCTTCCCCATCCCTAAATAGCCCCAACTGGGGCTGGGCTCATCATCCCCCAAGCAGGGAAACCTGGGCCCAGGGCAGTCCTCACAGCTGGGCACGGCCTGAAGAGGGGGGGGCCCTTATTCCTTATGGCGAGGAGTTGACACCCCCTCCCCAGTCCCCTGGCTGGGGGTCCCATTCCCCCGGGGAGGGCCGGGCGGCAGGGAGGGGGCAACCAGCCCTGCAGCAGGCAGATGGCGTTGGCACCAGCACCGAGCAGCTCTGCGCTGGCTGCCGGACGGCTCTCGCGTGTGTTAAAAATAAAAAAAAAAAAAAAAAACCAGCTCTTTGTTTAATAACCCCCTCCCCATCTCCGCGAAAGCCCAGATGGCTTCGCCTCTCCGCGCTGACGCCGTGCGCGGCACAGATCCCCCGCAGCCCAGCCAGCCCCGGCTGCAAACACGGCCCACGCAACCATCACTGGGTGGGTTTTTATTTTTAATCCCAGGCCCTGCTTTGCCGACACGCATCGCTCCTGCCACGGAGAACGGCAAACCACGAGCTGCACGGCTCGGTATGGGGAGGAAAGAGCAGCAGCCAGCCCCACGGCACGGGCTGCGTGCCACCAGCCCCACGGCTGCGGTGGGAGTGGGACAGGCAGCGGTGCCGTGGTCCTTCCCATCCCGGGGGGGGCTGTGGTGCAGGCGGGGGGCAGCTGATGCTCCTGCAAAGCGTTTTCAGCACTAAACCCAAAACTTTGATCCTCGGGTAGCTCCATCAATGTTTAATGCACCAAAGCCCTGGTAGGGCTTGGAAGATGAGCATTTTGAGGCCAAATTGAAGTTTCTAATATTATGAAATTCAAATAATTTTAATACGCCCAACGCTTCCCCAGGCATGTACCTGGACTGCTAATGAGGGGCTGTCTTCGGCGGCTGTTGGTTTCAACACAAAGCAAACAAGCACTTTGCAGATGCCTTCAAAGATTTGGGGATGGCGGGGGCCGGGGTGGTAAATGGGGGCGAGTGCAGCCGGAGCCAGCACTCTGCAACCGGGCAGGAGGGGTCCCATGTGGCCTCTGCTCCCCGGCAAGTGATGTTGCTCCCTAATTCTTTTTTAGGGGCTGGTTTGCTCTTTCTGGAGGATGAGGCCAGTGTAGCCTGGCATGAAGCACTTGCATGGCTGATGACGGGTTTTTGGGAAACTTCAGCTGCCATCCCAGCGTGCAATGGGTGCAATGGGTGCAGTGGGTGCAGTGGGTGCAGCGGGTGCAGCGGGTGCAATGGGTGCAATGGGTGCAATGGGTGCAGTGGGTGCAGCAGGTGCAGTGGGTACAGTGGGTGCAGAGGCTGCAGTGGGTGCAGCGAGTACAATGGGTGCAGCGGGTGCAGTGGGTGCAGTGGGTGCAGTGGGTGCAGTGAGCAGCGGGTGTAGTGGGTGCAGTGGGTGCAGTGGGTACAGTGGGTGCAGTGAGCAGCGGGTGTAGTGGGTGCAGTGGGTGCAGTGGGTGCAGTGGGTACAGTGGGCGCAGCGGGTGCTGCAAGTACAAATCTCAGCAGGCAGCAAGCCACTGCTGAACCCTGCCTGGCTTGGCCAAAGCTCCTCATTCCCAGTTTCTCCAGCCCCCCACGGATCTGAGCAGGGGCAGCTCCCACAGCCTGCGCCAGGCTGTTCCCCAAACCCCCATCACCCCCCTCCATGTCCATGCCAGCCCCGAGCTTTCCCATCCATCCACCCAGCCCTGCAGGGAATATTTCATTTTTACTGTGCTCTCCGCGCAGCTCTCCTGACCCGCGCCGGCTGCTTTAGGAAACGGATTTCTTCCTGCCACAAGTGTTGCCTCTGGTTAATTTAAACCCAGGGCAAAAGGATGATGGTGGGGATGCTGGAGACCAGGCACAGGGCTGGGGGCCCCCCAGAAACTCACCCCAAGGCAAGATGAGCCCACACAGCTGCTATTTGGGGTCTGGGGCTCCAGAGTTCCCCGATGCCTGGGATCAGTCCTGGTTGGGGTCATCTGTGCAGTGAAAACGATGGCTTGAGGGGTCCCACGGAGCCCTGGGGACGGTCACCGGTGCTGGAGGTGTCCCATCTGCTGGGGCACGGCCATCCCCTCCAGCGACAGAGACCATCCCTGCACCCCACCACCAACATCCCCAGCTTTGTAGCAGAACGAGCGAGGCTTTTCAAGCCTGATCTATTAACACGCCGTTAACGGGAGAGGAGTTCATTTTTGCCATTTAACGTTTCATGGATAATTAATTATTCTTCATCTTCCCAGCAAAAAAGGAAGAGCAGGTAGAGGGGCTGTTCAAAGCAAAAAAAGCAAGCTGAAACCCGGGGAAAGTAGTGAATTATTTGTAACATCAAAGGCGAGGGAGGATGTGCTGATTTAATGGGGCACCGCACGATGCAGAGCCCTGGGCATCGCGGGGATGCTGAGACTGGCACGCACTCATTGCATTAGTGGTCCTAGGCAGTGGTGTGGATGAGGGGCCCAGGGGGGAGCCCGGCCTTTGCCTGTGCTCCCCAACCACCCCCTCTCACCTCCCCGTCGCTGTTAGCTGCTGGTTCTGCCTTTGAACGATGCTGGGGTGTCCCCGTGACCCAGCTGGGCACCGTGGTTGGGGGGGGGGGCTGGAAATCCGCCCCCCCCCCAGCCCAGTGTGGGCTTCCCATGCTTCCCGATGCTTCATCCATCACTGGAGCCAAGTGGCAAAATAAATAATGATATTTAACATTTTGTAATAACGACAATTAACCAGTAAATAATGCCTTTTACACCACGAAAGCCAGAGTAAATTAATTCCCCTAATTAGCTGTCAGGCAGCACAGGGCAATGGCAGCAGTGGGCAAAACTGGCAGCCTCTGCCTGCGTTATCCACCCCCCCGAGGCATCGTTGAGTGTCCCCAAACCCCAAATCACACCCAGAATTTTGCAGGCTTGCAAAATCCACCACCACCAACGGGACATGGGGCTCCACGTCGCATCCCAGCTGCTCTGGCGAGCCCTAAATGACTCCTATCTCCCGTTAAAAAAAATAACAACAACAACAAAAGATGGCAACAGAACAGTTTACGGCCATAATAAATTGTGCCAGAGAAAAAAAAACTGTTTGCCTTGAAGCAAGAGGGGGTTTCCCATCGGCACACAAATGGGAGCGTTACCAAGCCCCACGTCCCATCGCAGCCGGAGCCGGTGGGGAGGGAAACGGGGATTTATTGGAAACAAATTTCCATCACAGTTATCCCACTCACTTGCTCTGGTCTCACCGGTGGTGCCGTGGGGGCTCCACTGCAGAGGGGGGATGAAGGTGATGTGGGGCACAGTGCTCTGTGGTCCCCTGGGCTGTGGATTTGGGGGACTGATCCTGGTGGTCCCTGTGCTGTGCTGGGGCCAGGGCGAGCGGAGGGTGCCATGCGCCGTGTGCTGTGTGCTGAGAAGGGATAAAAATACCCATCGGCAGCGGTGTGGGGGCAGCTGGGGAAGAAGGGGGTCGAACCCCCCCTCCCCATGCTGCTGGCTGTGCCATCGCTGCTGGACGAGCTGCCTTCCCCTGCAGGACCGGGCACCGGTGTTGGTGGGGGAATGGGGATGCTCCTGCCCCGCCAGCCCCGAGGGGTGGGAAGGATGCGGCCCCCGCGTGCCCCCACCCTCCCCACGGGGGCTGGAGGGTGGCCAAGGCTCCGCCACGCACTCGGTTTGGTTGGACTCTGCCCTGTCCCTCCCCTTGGCTCAGCTCCCGGCTGCCCACGGGGACAAAGACGGGGCCAAGGACAGACATGGCTGCCCCCAGCCAGCCCCACCAGGCCACCTACGACGCCGTCGTCATCGGGGCTGGCATCCAGGGCTCCTTCGCCGCCTACCACCTGGCCCAGCGCCACAGGGACACCCTCCTGCTGGAGCAGGTACCGTGTCCCCAACTCCGTCGTGTCCCCAGCCCTGCCATGTCCCCGTCCCACCATGTCCCCAGCCCTGACGCGCTAGGATGGGCACCTGCAGACCTTTGTGCCCCTCTGCCACGGCACAGAGTGGAGCCACTGCCAACATCCCTGGTCCTCGATGCCAGCACCCTCTGTCCCCAGTGCCAGGTCCCCCATGTCCCCACTGCCAGCACCCTGTATCCCCAGTGCCAGGACCACCATGTCCCCAGTGCCAGGATCCCTGTGTCCCCGGTGCCAGGTCAGCCATGTTCTCAGACCAGGATCTCCATGTTCCCAGTGCCAGGTGCCCCATGTCCCCAGTGCCAGGACCCCCATTTCCTGCTCTTTCCCAGTGCCGTGGCTGGCAGGGCAGGCTGTGTCCCCAGGTGCCTGCTGCGGCGCAGCGCCAGTGCAGGCGGGGCCAGCAGGGTTGGGGGTTGCGATGGCCGTGGTCACCCCCACGTCCCCCTTGCTCCCCAGTTCATCCTGCCCCACTCGCGGGGCAGCTCGCACGGGCAGAGCCGCATCACCCGCAGCGCCTACCCCCGGGTGCCCTACGCCCGCATGATGCCCGACAGCTTCCACCTCTGGCAGCGGCTGGAGGCCGAGTCTGGGACCAGCCTCTACAGGTGATGGGGATGGGGATGCAGCCCCCGCCGGGCACCGTCCCCTCCCTACGGGGACAGGCTGGGGGTTGTGGCTGCTGCCCCATCCAGGCACAGCACTGGGCAGGATGGGGCCATCCTGGCAGGCAGCCATCGCTTCCAGCTAATTTATGAGGCTCCATAAAGGCAGCGCCAGGGAGGAAATGAGCATCTAAATGATCCCCCACTGCTGGGGTCAGGGCTGATGGCACTTGCTGTATTTGGGGGGGGCAGCACCCAGACCCTCCCCATGCATCATCCTGCCCGTATCACCCAGCATCCCGCCCTGGGGAGCCCCAGCACCAGGGTGCAGCACATCCCGAGCATCACCGGTGCTGCTGCGCCTTGGTTTCCCCTCAGGGGCAAAACAAGGCAGGGGTCTGCGTGGGGAGGGGGTGCAGGGAGAGCTGACATGGCTGGGGGGGTGCAGGCAGACAGGGCTGGTGGTGCTGGGGCCGGTGGGTGACCCGGAGCTGGAGGGCTGCCGGCACAGCCTGGGTGCTGCTGAGTTCCTCGACGCCACAGCGCTGGCCCGGCGCTTCCCCGGCCTTCGGCTCCACGCCGGCGAGGTGGCCCTGTGGGATGGCACCGGCGGGGTGCTCTTCGCTGACCGGGCGCTGCGGGCGGTGCAGGTGGGTGCTGCCGAGGGGATGGGATGGGGGTCCCCTAGCTCCGTCTCTGCAGTCACCTCCCGTCACCATCCCCACCCAGGATGTTTTTCGCCGGCACGGGGGCACCCTGCGGGATGGGGAGAAGGTGCTGCACATTGAACCCGGGGCTGTGCTCACCGTCACCACCACCGCTGGGGTGTATCGAGCCCCCCGGCTCATCATCGCAGCTGGAGCCTGGACTGGTGCCCTTGTGGCACCCCTGGGTCTGCGCCTGCCGCTGCAGGTAAGGGTCGGTGGCACCTTGGGGTGCTGTGGCCGCGGCCAGGGCTAATGCGGTGACCCCAGCCCCTGCGCATCGACGTCTGCTACTGGAGAGAGAAGGAGCCGGAGATTCCCAGCATGGGCAGAGCCCACCCCTGCTTCATAACCCTGGGACTGAGCCAAGCCCCCCACGGCATCTACGGGCTGCCCTCCCTCGAGTACCCGGGGCTGGTCAAGGTGAGCAGGGCCCAGTGGCAGCGGGTGGATCCCCTGGCAGACCCCCCTGACCGGCTGCCCCCCAGGTGTGCTACCACCACGGCAGCCCTGCTGACCCCGAGGAGCGGGACCGGGTCCCCCCGGGCACCCCCCGCTCCGAAGTCACCCTCTTGAGCAGCTTCATCAGCAGTTACTTGCCGGGGCTGGAGCCTCGGCCGGCTGTGGTGGAGACCTGCCTCTACACGGTGAGACCCTCCCCCAGGAGCAGGACCCAGGTGTCTGGGGTCCCAACCCCTCTCCATCCCAAGGTGGACCTTGTCATCCTCCCCCCCCCCCCAACCTTGGGTCCAGGAGAGGACCCTGGACCCTGCACCCTCATACCATGGCTCCCCCAGAACACCCCGGATGAAGATTTCATCCTGGACCGACACCCCAAGTTCAGCAACATCATCATTGGGGCTGGCTTCTCGGGTAGGCGAGGGCACCCGGCCCCCCCATCCACCCCAGAGCTGACCGGGGCCATGGGGGTGGCTGTTCCCCCCACATCCCCCCCTCTCCTTCCCACAGGCCACGGGTTCAAGCTGGCACCAGTGGTGGGGAAGCTGCTGTGTGAGCTGAGCCTGGGCGAGGAGCCATCCCACAGCACGGCCCCCTTCGCCATCACGCGCTTCCCCGGCGTGCTCCGGGCTGCTCTGTAGGTGCAGGGCCCCAGCCGTGCCCGCACGGTATCACACTGGCCTGCAGTTCTGTCCCTGCACTCGGTGCTCTGACACCCCAGCGTGCTGGCACCCCCGCATCCTCATGGATCTCCAGCTCCCTGCATCCTGGTGTTCCAATATGCTGCATCCCAGCACCCCTTCATCCACACACCCCCACTACCCTGCACCCCCACATCCCCATACTCCACCACCCCAGCACCAGCATCCTGGCACCCCTCCAGCCCAGCAGCCCTCCACTGTGCACCCCAGCATTTCCACATTCCAGCACCCCCCCATCCCCACACCCCACCTCCCAGCACCCCTGCATCCTTGTACCCCTGCACCCTGCATCCTGACAACACAGCACCCCACATCCCAGCACCCCTGCATTTCTGTACCCCACATCCCAGCATCCTGATACCCTGAATCCCCACATCCCAGCATCCTGGTACCCTGCATCCCCATATCTCAGCATCCCTGTATCCCCACATCCCAGCATCCTGGTACCCTGTATCCCCACATCGCAGCATCCTGGTACCCTGCACCCCACATCCCAGCACCCCTGCACCCCACATCCCAGCATCCTGGCACCCTGTATCCCCACATCCCAGCATCCCCCATGCCGTGTGGTGCCAAGCCGTCTGCCAAGCACCCGCTCCCTGGAAACAAATTAAGGAGCTTTGTCAGCCTCATGAAGATGGAGCTGGAACAGTGCGGAGAGACACACTCGCTTAGGAGTCAAGTTAAATGTTTTAATGTTAAATGTGCCATTTTATTATCATTAGATCGCTCCCACTTAATGAAAGCGCATTAGCGCAGCGTGGCTTTATGGCAGCGAGTGCCGAGCTTGGCCCATTTGTTTCCAAGAGATGGTGGGGAAAGGGATCAAACGACCTGGTTTGCCGGGGTCCCGGGGGGTCCCGGGGGTGTGGGGGTCCCTGGGGCTGGAGGTGGGGGGTGCAGGGGGCAGCACCCGGCCCAGACTGGCGCGTGCCGGAGCCGAGGCCGAGCTGCGTGCCACACAGGCAGCCGGCCATGCACATCATCATCTCCTCCGCGTTAAATAATTAACGCCGGCAGGCAGAGGGCTCCCATCCCCGCTGCTCATCTGCATATTTATGAAGATTGATAAATGATTCAGTGCCGGCACCCATGAGCGCCGTCTCTCCCCTCCCCATCACCCATGGGTGCAGCGGGTTTGGGGAAGGGGCAGGGCTTGGCCCATCCATGCAGCCCCACATCCTCGCTGGGGCTGGATCCATCCCGCCAGACCCTGCCACCATGCAAACAGCCCCCGAATCGGGGTGACACCCCCCACCCCAGCATGCGGAGCAGGCAGCAGCCGGTGTCACCAGCCAGAAATGACGTTTATTTTCATACTGAAAGTAAAGGGGGTAGGGGGGATGCACAGCTGGGCTAGTGCAAAACAACCAGGCAGGGCTAGGAGGTCGGGGGGGGGTGACAACAACCCGGGGGGGGTGTGTAGGACCCCCTCCCCATGTCCCCTTTCTGGCTGTGGGGTGGCTGCTCCCCAGGGCCCGGCCAGCGAGAGACGTCTTTGGCTCAACTAAAAGGGGCTTAAGAGGACGGCAGGGTGCCTGGGGGGGGAGTTTAAGTTATAAAATAAGGAGCCAGCAGGCACTGAGGAATAAACTCGGGGTGCTGGAGCTGCCGGCCCCACCGCCGAGGGCAGAAGGGAGGTGGGAGGGTGGGGGCGGCGTGGGGGCTGCAGCCAGCGAGCCGGCCGGGCTGCTCCCCCCATGACCAGGGCTGGGGGGTGGCTGCGTGTGTCCCCTCTCCTGCCCCGTGCAGAAGAAATACCGGCTGCCCGGGGTGGCCCCGTGGAGCTGAGTGATGGGAAATGGTGGAGTGGGGGGGGAAAAGTTTAGGCGGGGGTCTCGGCAGCCCGGCTCTCCGCCTCGCTGGCGCTGGGGGAGCTGCGGGAGGAGCGGCGTGTGCTTTCCCCGGTGTCCTGCTCCTCGTCCCATCTGTCGTAGGTGAAGAGGTGCCGGGAGCTCAGGGGGCTGCGTGGGAAAAGAGTGGGGTTAGTGGGGGGGGCTCCATGCCCCCCCGCGTGCTGCAGCGCCGCAGCAGGGCTGGGCCGCCGGGCACAACTCCGCTCCGGCCGCACCGGGAGCTGGCACGCTGGCAGCTAGCTGGATGGAGCCTCGATCGACACCTTTTTTATTATGTTCTGAGATTTTTAGGGCACGCTCCACTGCAGCCGACTCCCTGGTGGGCTGAGCCAAGCCCCTGCTCTGCGGTGGGGCCAAGCCGAGCCTGCCTGGTGGCTGCCACCCCCCACGGGCACCCAGCATTGCACGGTCAGAAAAAGGCTCGTGGCCATGGATGCAAACTCCAGCACCCGCGGATATCACCGCTCGAGGGTCCCGGTTGCACCAGAGCCCATGGGTGGGTGCTGGGGCTGTTTCTCCCGCCCTCAGCACCCCATGATGTCTCCCCTGGCCCCAGGACAGGCCGCAGGCAGCCCGACTCTGACCACATTTCCAAAAAGGCTTTTTTGCCTTCAGCCCTTCTCCTATTCAAGCTGTCGGAAAGGATCAAACCCGCTCCAAAATCGCTGCCAGTGAGCCCCGGTGCACCCTCTCCTCTGCCATCGAACGGGGTGCAGAGCCCCAAAGCCCCACAGGGTGAGGCTGTTGCCACCCCGATTCCCCTTCACAGGCACCCTACACGGCGCAGGGCAGCAGGATGCGGCCGCCCTAAGAACCAGCTCCGAGCCCCAACCGCCCACCCCGCTCCCCCCCGGGGGTGCTGCCTCCCCCCGCGCTCACACACTGCAGCGGGTGCGTGTTAGTACCCGTCCCCCCGCCGCCTCCGGGACCCACTGCCCTCCCTGGGGTGCTGAATCCCCCGGAGATGCTGTGCTGCCCGGCGAGCCCTTAAATTTCCTGAAGGAATAAATTCAGCTGCGTCTTGGCCGGTGGCCGGGGAACCGGGAAGGGATTAACACTTCCCAGCGTCCCATGTGCCACAGCCGCTAATCCCAAACACGCGTCCTGGCAGCACAGGCAGCTGCCGGTCCTGCCGCGGCCGTGCTGGGGATGTGTCGGGGCTGCCCTGCAGCACCCCAAACCCAGGGCTGGCTGCAGGGACAGCGGGGTGCCCCATCCTGGGGTGCCCAGCAGAGGCAGGCTCCGTGCCCGGAGCTGGGCGAGGGTTAGGGCGAGCGGTTAGTGGCACACGGGGAGGTTCATGCTGCACGGCACACACCGCTCCCACCTCCTGCCTCAGTCGCTCTCGGGCCGGTACAAATATTTCATCATCAGGCTGTCGACCTTCTTCTTCCGCTGCTTCTCCTCCTTCTTGCCCCGGCCGGGATGTCCCGGCTCCTCACCCCCCACTGCCTGCGGACCCTTCTTGACACTGGAGGTACTTCGGTAGGAGCTGGTGGAGCCGGAGGAGGAATCAGAGGAGGAATCGGAGGAGGAACTCGAGTCGGATGATGACTGCTGCTTCCTCTTCTTCTTCTTGGATTTCTTCTTGGCCTTCTTGGCACGCTTCTTGGCACTCTTTTTCTTCCGCTCCTCCTCTTCCTCGGAGGAGCCCGAGCTGCTGCGGCGGCGGCCGGTGCGCCGGGAGAAGTCGAGGGCGGATGCGGAGCGACGGAGGCTGCCGGAGGGGCGTTCGGTGGCACCCAGGGGGGCCGCGCTCCGCACGCTCCTCACGCTCCGCACGCTGCGGCCGTCGTCCCCCGAATCGGCCTCGGGGCTGGAGCAGCCCCTGGCCCGCGGCGGGCGGTAGCTGAGCACCTCCTGGATGGCGGCTTCCAGGTCGGGGTCAAGGTAGGAGCGGTGCCCCACGGGGCGGGCATCCCCGGGACCCCCCTCCTCAGAGGCAGCGCTGCGGGGCCGGGGGGGCACAGAGAAGCTGCGGCCCAGCGGGGGCTGCCCACGGGACCCCTCGTCTGCCTCCTCCAGACGGCTGCGGGCCAGGGAGAGCCGCGACTCGGGGCGACCCTCAGGCCCCCCGCGCCGGCTCCGCAAGCTCCCAGGACTGGAGAGGGCGAAGCTCAGCACCGAGCACCCCTCATCCCCCTCGTCCCCATCCTCCAGCCCGCGCCAGGAGGCGGAGGAGGCCCGGCTCACAGGGGCAGAGGCGACCGAGGCTTTCTCGCCGTCAGCAGCCGAGAGGGACCAACGCTTGCCCAGCCCTTGCCGAGCCCGGCCGCTGGCGTCGGCGAAGGCGCGGGCGATGATGGCCGCCCGGTCCTCGGGCTCTCCAGCCCGGGCCGCCTTACGGGCAGCGCGCTCGGGGGAAGGCGGTCGCTCGCCGAGCGTGCTGAAGAGCGTCTGCTCATCCCCGCAGCCACCTATGGAGTCCTTGAGGCCCGGCCGCTTCCTATAGCTGAGGCAGCTCAACACCGACACCGGCCGCTCCTCGCCCTCAGGACCATCCGGCGGGGCTGACCTGCGCCGGCGGCACCGCGGCCCCACGCACATACCGGGGAGGCAAGAGAGAGATGGAGATGAGTGGAGGGGGGAGGCAGCGGCGAGGCAGCCTCAGTGATTTGCGTCAGTGGGAAATAGCGTTGTGGAAAAATGTCATGTAAATGGGGGAATTGTTCTAGCCTGCCACTTTGATTCCCCTTTAAAGTGTTGTGTTCAATTTATTTCATTGTCGGCTACCTGGAGCCGCTTGCATTTGATTCCTGACTTGAGAAAAGGTGGAATTATCTCCAATAACAAAATGTTTTACATCTGCACTGCTGAATAAATTAAACCAATTAAGAAAAACCGGCTCAGATCTTTTCCCCCTGCTCGGTAGAGGCGGAGGGAGCCCCCCGGGACTTCCAGAGCCCTGCTAGGAAATTGGGTTTGGATAAAAGCAATCTGCACTCCGCAGGCGAGTGCTTTCCCTGGGGAATGGGAGTGGGGCTGTGTGCCCCAGCCACACACCGGCCTTGCGTCGTGGGGGCACCCAGGCACGTCCCCCGCCTCTGCCAGGGGCTGTGTGGGCTGCTGGTGCTTGCTGAGAGGTGTGGGGAGGGATGTGGTGGGGCTGCAAAGGAGGGGAGGATGGAGGGGGGATCCAGCCCTGGAGCGGGGGGATGATGGGGGGGGCAGACAGGGTGGGGGCTGAAGATGCCCACGTGCCTCCAGGGTGAGTCCCGGTGCGGGTGGGATGCTGGGGAGGAGGACCAGGGAGGTCCCCTTGGGCACAGGGACAGGTGTCCCCAGTGGATACCGAGCTGCTCACCACTGTTAACCCTTCCCCATCCGGCCACACAAGCATCAGGCAGGAGCACAGCACCCAGAGTGCCACATCCCATGGGTGCCCACCCAGCACCCTGGCCGTCCCCTGGCTCAGCTCAGCCCGTCCTCTGTCAGCAGCCCTGCGCCCAGCCCCGGCACCCACCTGCTGCCCTTCAGGCTGCCGTCATCCGAGAGCGCTTTGGAGGACCCTTTGTTCTTGGAAAGCCAGGACTTCACCCCGTCCACGCGCTCCTCCAGCTCTGAGTCCACATCCGAATCGCCGTCGCTGCCGGAGGAGTGGGTTGGGGCAGGAGAAAGCAAGAGGTGAGCATGGGGCAGTGAGCTTTTGGGTGCTGGGGAGGTGAAATTGCACTGGTGGGTGCTGAAACCCCCAGCACCCGCTGCCTGTGTACCCTGGCATGGGTGAAAACCCATCCCGTGGCCCTGCTCCATCTCCCGGGGTGCAACCTGCATGCATATAGCTCAGCCTGCATGTTAGGGCCTCCCTGAACCACAGCTGTGCCACACAACACCCCCCGAACCCCCAAACCACCCCCCTGCCTGCCCAAGGGGCTCCTGCACCCTCTGCCCTGCCACTGCAGGGCTCCAGGGCTGGGAAGATAAGACAGCGGGGCTGGTGTTGGGGCAGCAGGGCAGGGCACGGCTCCAGAAACACGGGAGATTTCCAGCTCCAGGGCTGCGAAGGAAATAAGTGGGTTCATTTTATAGGCCACCGTCGAGTGCAAAATTACAGCAAGGAAGAGCGATGTTGATGGCCCTGGGTAAACAGGAGTTTAGTAGGCAGAACAGAAATGACTCTGGCAAGGCGGGCACAGGAGCGTGGAGGGCAGATTTACAGCCCTGCCGTGCCGGAGAGCCCCTGATTTACGTCCCGGCGTAAAAAAAGCCCTATCTAGCTTAAACCATCTAATTTATAATGGCCGTTCGTAACCATATTGATTGCCTTTAGAAAGAAGGTGCCGTATGCATTGCAAAATCCATTCCTCCACGTTAAAAGCATCCCTGCATAAATCTCCCTTAATACCTAACTGCTTACTGCTTTCATTAGGGTTATGGCAGTACCGGCGGGATCTATAAGGAAATCGAAGTGGCACGGCCCCCTCTCTCCCCGCCCCGCCGCCGGCCAGCGAGAGGCAAAGGCTCCCACCGAGCCGCTGCCAGGGAAGGGATATATCATATGATCTTAAACGGCCGTTTTATCCACCCAGCTTTGGGCTTATTCCCTGCCTGGGGACGGCAGCAGACAGCACGGGGGACGAGCTGGGATAGACCCTGTATATGAATCCTCCTTGTTAAATTCAAAGCAACGAGCCGCACTCCATCACGCACATGTCCCTCCCTTGCAATACATCCAGGCAACTCTCGGCTTGGAGAAAAAAACAACAAAAAAATACAGAACGACAACAAAAAAAACCCCAATGAGCCCCATAAACAAACTCTGGGGGCAGCTAACGGTGGAATTAAACTCCACGACAAATGCATTTTATGTCCGGGCAAGCGTGCCGTTAGTTAAGCGGGACCCAGGTCGCGGGGGAGCGACCACAGTGGGGAATATTAATTGTGTACGGCAGTGGGGCTCCATCACCCCTCCACGCCAACACGTGCATCAGGAGCCATGGCAGAGCATCACCCCCCGCCCTGGCCCGGGGGCTCACCCCTCCACACAGGATGCGGTTATGTGTTGTGCCACATGCCATGGGTGCTGTTAGGGCATGCGGAGGTGGGCCAGTGGCATGCGGGGTCCCGGCCCGTGGGGGTGAGATGGGGGTTAGGGGAGGGGAGGAAGGAAAGAGAAGCTCCTCACAGTTTATTCTTTCTTTTCTGATACTTTGCCACCATGTCCTGCAAACTGGGAGGGGTTGGGAGGGGTCGGAGAGGGGAGAAACACAACAGAACAGAAATCAAATGAAAGAAAAAAAAAACCAAAACATGGAGGGGGAATAAATGGGGGGCAAATTAAATGGTGGGGGAGGGCCAGGGGAGGGAGGGGTGGCTGCCTGGCACCCCTGGCGTGGGGCTGCACCCAGCTGGATCCCAGCACCCCAGGTCAGGTGCTGGAGTGTGTCCAGAGAAGGGAAACGAAGCTGGTGAAGGGTCTGGAGCTCAAGTCTTATGAGGAGCAGCTGAGGGAACTGGGGGGGTTTAGTCTGGAGAAGAGGAGGCTGAGGGGAGACCTCCTGGCCCTCTACAACTACCCAAAAGGAGGCTGTAGCGAGGTGGGTGTCAGTCTCTTTTCCCAAGTAACAAGTGACAGGACAAGAGGAAATGGCCTCAAGTTGCACCAGGGGAGGTTTAGGTTGGATATTGGGAAAAATGTCTTCACCAAAAGGGTTGTCAAGCACTGGAACAGGCTGCCCAGGGAAGCGGTGGAGTCACCATCCCTGGAGGTATTTAAAAGACGTGCAGTTGTGGCACTTAGGGACATGGTTTAGTGGTGGACTTGGCAGTGTTAGGTTAAGGGTTGGACTCAATGATCTTAAAGGTCTTTTTCAACCTAAATGATTCTGTGACTCTACAATTCTATCCCGGGATGGGCTGGATCCCAACATCCCAGACCTCCTGCCAGCCTGTGCTGCGCTGGCTCCTGGGGCTCCCTGGGCTGTTTCCAGCCAGGCAGCACGTCCCTGGCTGCATTCCAGGCACCTCCGCAAGCGGGTGAATCTGCACGGGGGCTGCGGGTGGAGGGAGGGAGGAATGCACAGCTGCATGGATGGATGCACATGTGCACGACGCATGGATGGACGGATGGACAGACGACATCCTGCCAGGGCCAGGCAGAGCCAAGGGGTCCCCGTGGCATTTCAGAAGTGGCGAGGAGAAGCCGTGAGCCGCGGTGACGTGCCTCACGCGGGAGCCGGGCGCAAGCGCTCTCACCTGTTGATGAGGTCCTCGTTGCTGTCGCTCTCCATCTCATCCTCGATGGCTGCCTGCAGGTCCCCGATGCGTTTGAAGGCCAGCTTCAGGTCCGACTGCAGGCTCTGGTTGGCAGCTTCCAGGCTCTCCAGGTCCATCTCCTGTGGGGAGGGAGAGGGGTGAGCCAGGTACCCCGGGGAAACCCCCCTGTCCCCCTGCCCAGCCCCGTCGTGGGTGCCTCACCAGCTCGTGCTTCTTGCGGCTGGCCTCCGCCTCCTTCTTGGCCAGCTCGCCCATCTCCTCCTTGACATCGCGGAGCTGTCGCTGCAGCCGCTTGTTCTGCTCTTTCTCCCGGTTCTCGGCGGCCGCGCGCTGATCCCGCTCCTCCGTCAGCTTCTCCATGTTCTCCTTCAGCCGCGTGGCCAGGCTCTGCGGAGCAGCGGGCACAAGGTCACCCCGGATCCCCCCATAGACCCCTCACCCTGCAGCAACACCCACCGAGCCCTCACGCGAGGACGGATCCCATCCCCTTGAATTTACACAAGGATATGGAGAAGGAACCGCCCCCCCCCAGGGCCAGGGAAGGGACAGAACAACTGCGGGGGTTTTGTCGAATTGGAAAAATAGACTTAACTGTGTGTGAAGTAATTACAGTGTGTAACGTAGGGAAAAAATAGCTCCCATTCTCCCCCAGCCGCTGAGCCAGCCACTGCATATTTATGGCCCCGGTAGAGAGAGCGGGGAAGGGAAATAACAGCTAGGAAAATATTAAGAGGAGAGCTAAGCTGCTCCGCTCCCCCGGCAGAGCTGCAAAGGCAGAATATAAAGCAGGCTGCGTTTAGCGGGGCCGGGAGAGTCTATAATTTCCCTAAGTCAATGCAGGGAAATAGCAGCACTTTGCCAGGCTGGGTGGTGGATTACTGTTATCGGCGCTTGCAGGGAGCTTTCCCTGCGGGGACGGGGCCAGGCTGCCAGCAGGAGAGGGCTGCAGCGTGGGGGGTCCCGGGGAGGGGATATTGGGGATGCGCTGGGCAGACCCCCTGGGCGACTTCGCATCATGGTCCTGTTGCGTCCTGATCCCAACTGGAGCGGAGGGAGAGCCCAGCACCTACCTCCAGGCGCTTGACTTGCGTCCGCTCGAACTCCAGCCTGGTCTCCAGCTCGCGGATCTTGGCCTCTTGCCGGCTCACCAGTGACTTGTCCACCATGGATTGCTCCAGGAACTCCAGCTGGCTCTGCAGGCCTTGCAGCTGCAGGGTGGGGGCACCGCCTCAGCCTCGATCACAACCTCCCTGGCCCCCACCATGCCGCCCTGGAGCAGAGGTGCCGGCCACGCTGCTCCCGTCCCGGTGGAGAGCTCCCCATGGGACTGCTCTGCACCCCCATAGTGTGGGCAGTGGGTCTCTGGGTGTCCCCCTTCTCCCCCCCAGCTTCACTCGGGGTGCAGGCCTGTGCCTGATGTCGGTGCTCCCCACCTTCTCCTGCAGCTCCTGCTTCTCCTTGCTGACCTCCTCCAGCTGCGCCTGGAGGTCATTCATCTGTGCCAGGTCCCGGGACGCCTGCGGGACACACCGGGGCCGTCAGCAGGGACCCCACTGCGCTGGCTCTGAGAGGGCCGTTATGGGGGGGCCAGGGTGCCACAGCTGCTGTTCCCACCCTCACCTGGGCCACAGCTGCCTTGTGCTTCTTCATCAGCTCATTCATGTCCTCCTGGTCCTCCTCCAGCCGACTCTGCACCTCGTTTTTCTCCCGCTGCAGCCGGCTCAGCTGCTCCTCCAGCTGGGGGGAGCCGCCTTTGTCTCCCGCTGCACCCCAGGAGCGGGGCACCCACCCCCCAAAACCACCCCGAATGGCGTGGGGTCACCCTGCCGGCACGCTCTGCGCCAGTGGGGGTGTCCCCCCACGTACAGGTGGGGTACGGCCCCATCACAGTGCATCGCACCCCAAAACCACTTACCGCTGCCTTGGCCTTGGAGAGGTCATCGATCTGCAGGTGGAGGTCTTCGATCTCCACCTCCATCGACTTGCGGGCCTTGACGGCGGCTGCGCAGGTGAACTCCGACTCCTCCAGCTGCGGGGACACAGCTCAGCACCTGGCCAGGGGACGGGGACACCCCGTGTCCCTCAAGGGCTGGGGGTTTTGGGGCAGGGGACAGGTCTGGATGCACACCTGGTTCTTGAGCTGGGCAATCTCCCTCTTGCTGGGCGCGTTGTTCTTCAGGTGGTCCAGCATGATCTGCGCATCGGCCAGCAGCGCTTTCGTCCTCTTTAGGTCCCGGCGCAGGCGCTTCTCTGTCTCGAAGTCCCGCTGGTTGGCCTGAGGCAGGGGAGACAGTGCCAGGGCACCGTGCCAGAGGGGCACCCACTCCTCCACTGCCACCTCAGGGTCCCTGAAGCGAGGCATGTGCCTGGCTGCCCCACACCCTACCTGCTCACTGACGGCCGATAACTTGCTCTCCAGCTCCCGTTTCTCTCTCAGCACTTTCTGCTTGTCCTCGTACTCCTCCTCCAGCTGCACTTCCATCTGCTTCAGCTGGGGGACAGCAAGGACAACCCGGTCAGGGCAGTGGTAAGGTGATGGGACCCCCCATCTCTCATGTCCCAATATACTGGGGACACCAGGTGACCCCACCAGCCAGGTGTTTGTGCAACCAGAGGCACAAAGCCCGGCATACGCTGGCCAGGGCAGTGGAGGGACCGGTCAGACCTGCCAGGCCAGCGGAGCTGGGCCGTGGCTGCGTGGGAGCCTGGTGCTGCGTGACAGTGCCCGGCTGGCAGCTCCCGGCACCCGGCCAGGGCACAGGGACACATCCTGACCCCCCCCGGGCAGAGGGGCCACAGCCGAGCCCTACCTTCTTCTGGCATGACTGCCGAATCTCCTCCACCTCCTCGTCACGGCTCTCCACCTCCTTGGCGTGGGTCTGCCGCAGCCGCTCCATCTCCATCTCCAGCCTCAGCTTGGCCTGCAAATGTGGGGGGACGTGGTCAGAGCAGTGGGGACATGGGGACCCCCACCACACCGCTCCCTGGCTGCCACTCACCCAGAAAACCCCCCGGTCCGAGGCCGGGCGGGCTGCCCGGCCCACAGCGACCGGCCGGGCCATGGCACGGAGGGCCAGGAGCTGTGTCGGCAGCCACGATGCCTGGCCCGATGCCGGGCTGAGGGCAACCACCTCCTCTTCCCGGGCAAGCCCGGCCCAGGTAATAACAGCCCTGCATGAAACCACCCCACCCAGAAACCTCGCCCCTCCCCGCCGTACCTGCTCCAGCATCTGGATGGTCCCAGCCTGCTCGTCCAGTTCCTCCTCCTGATCTTTCACCTTCGCCTCCAGGTCCCTCAGCTGCTTCTTCACCTTGGCCAGGGAAGCCTCGTCCTTTGACTCCTGGGAGGAGATGTCCTGCAGCTCAGCCTCCAGCGCCTCCGCCTTCTGCGTCAGCCCTGCGATGTCCGAGTCCTTGTCCTGTCGAGAGAGGAGGTCACCATGAGCCCAGTGCTCTCGCCAGTGGGGGATTGGGGAGAGGACTGGGAGCCGCTCACCTCCAGGAGCTGCTTGAGGCCGAAGACCTCGGCCACCAGTACGTCCTTCTCACGGCTCAGCTTCTCCCGCTGCAGCCTCTCCCGCTGTGCCTCCTCGTGCGCCTGCGAGAGCTCGCTGTCGAACCTGCGCGGGGGGAGCAGGACGGGTGCTCAGCACCCCGTGACAGGCACCGGGGATGGGTCCCCAGCCTCACGCCACCGGCACCGCACCGAGCATCCCCATCCCAAGGCAACAGGCACCGGGAAGGGCGGTGTGGAGCTGAGCGCTCATTAGAAATGTGCTGTTGATGAGCCTTTAATTGCCAGCACGGCGGCGCAGAGCCACTTGGAGAAACTCCTCCCGACGCCTTCGCTCAGTGGGTAATGGAGAGCGCAGCGCCCGCGGCACAGACCCCGGCAGCCACCCTGTGGGGCCGGCACGTGCCGGCAGGGACCGTGGCTGCTAATGGTGGGGACTTGGCTACAGGGAGGCAGCCAGGGACATCGCACCCTCCAAGAAGAACGTGGAGGGGCTGCAGGACTCAGAGGGGTCTCCAGCAGACGGGCTCTTGCGGCAGCTTGGCTCCCCCAGCCGCAGCCTGGGGCCATGGTCCCACACGAGATGGCAGCGGTCCCATTCCTGGAGGGGACACGAGCCCCCCGTAGGGGACTGCTCAGCACATCCCAGAGCTAGGCAGCGCTGGGGCAGCCTCTCCCAATGCCCCCAGGATGGGATCAGCTGGGTTTGCTCCGAAATCGCTGCCTTTGGGGCTTAGAAAACAACCCTGTGCTTGAGTTTGTGACCTGAGTTAAACACCTCGGCAGCTAATCCCCATTTTTCCTCGTGCTGGGTAATAAACAGCTGCATTAGCACAGACTCCAATCCGCGGAAATTGAAATTAATTAGATTGGATTCTCTCGCTGTATTTGTGTGTGTGATCATTACCATAATGAGATGAAAGTGTCCCTGCTGCTTAATAACGTTAGAAAACTTTGGGGCTGGGAAAGGGGACAGGATGAGAGCGAGGGCTGAGCAGAGCCACAGGGCACAAGCAGCCTCCACCATGGGGCACGGCCCCACACGGGGGGTTCACTTGGCTCCAGGCCCCCCAAAAGGGCATTGGGATCCCCCCCGCAATGAGCATATCTGACCAGGGCAGCCCCATCCTGCTGGAGACACCTCAGCCAAGTGGGAGCTGGTAAAGTGCCCAAATCCCTGCTAAAATGGTAATGCCACTTTGCAAGAGGCTTGCTGCGCTGTGAGGGTGCCGTGTTCCGCCCCCCGCGTCCTCCCGCTCCCAGCCAACACACGGTCCCCACCTCCGCTGCTTCTTCTCCAGGTCGTGGTTGCGTCCTTGCTGGCCCTCAAGGTGCAGCTTGGTGTCCTGCAGCTCCGCAGCCAGGCGCTGGCACTTTTTCTTCAGCTGCTGCAGCGCCCGCTGGCTCTCCTCGCTGTCTGCCTGCAGGTCTGTCAGCTGCGGGCAGGAGCAGGCAGGGATGTGAGGGCTCTGGGAAGCCACCACATCGCCACTGCCCTGGCCACATGCTCCCTCAGCTCCGAGCTACCCACCCCCTCCTCATCCCCATGCTGAGAGGACTGGGGGGTCCCCGAGGCTGAGCCCCACTCACCCTCCGCTCCAGCTGCCTCTTGCCCTGCTGCTCCACCTCCAGCTTGTCCTCCAGCTCCTGCTGCAGCCGTTTCTTGGTGAAGTCGATCTCCCGCACTGCCCGCTCGTATTTCAGCCGCCATTCACCACCTGTGTGGGGAAACAGGGTCACCGGGGGGCTGCGTGGGGTGGTACGGGCCCACCGCGGAGAGAGGGGCATGGTGCTGTGACCACGGGGCACACAGGGTGTGCTGGCAGCAAGCACTGGAGGCACAACGGTACCTGAATCATCATCATCGAGCTCCCCGTTGAGTTCGGCCGCCCGGATGAGCCGAGCTTCCATCACCTCCATCTCCATCGACTCCATCTGCTTCTTCAGAGCATCGTACTTGGCCTGGGAGGAGACATGGCTGGGGTGAGCGCCCCGGGGTGGGGGGCCAGGAGATGGTGCGAGGCTGGGGAGAGGCACATTTACCTGCAGGTCCTTCATCTCCTTCTCAGCCCGCAGCCTCTCGGCTGTCTCAGCGTCCAGCAGCTGGGAGGCCGACTCGCCGGTGTTTCGCTCGTCTGTCAGCTCCGATGTCAGCTCTGTGATCTGGGGGCAGAGGCGGGGGGAGCGGAAGCATGGGCCAGGGCAGGCCAGCACAGCACCGCACCCCCTCCCGGTGCCGGCAAGGACCTACCCTGCTCTCCAGGCGGTCGCTGTTGAGCCGGAGCTCGTTCCGCTCCTTCTCCACCTTCTCGAGTTTGCTCTTCAGCTGCTGGATCTCTTCCTGCAACAGAGCGGGCGGTGAGGGAGGGGGCAGGCGCAAGGGGAAGAGGTTGGCAGGCAGGAGCCTGGCAGGTCTCTGCACCCCCTCAGCCCCCCCTCAATGCTGGGTGGGCAGGGTGGGGGCTCCCCGGGGCGGGGGCTGCTCTCCCCTGCCAAAGGCTGGGCAGGGACTTTCCCCAACCAGCTCTGCTGACTCCAACCCCATAAATGGTGTCGAAACGCCAGGCAGCCCGGCAAAGCTGGAGAGGGATCCCCGCACCCCCCGGGAGACGGGGTGGGAGCAAACCCACCCATCGGCACCTCGCCAAAGGGTTTGGGTGCACCCAGCCCAGGTAGGGAGGGAAGGGGCCCACCAAGATGCCTGGGGACCACCAGCCAGCACCGGGGAGGCGTGCCCAGCTGCCAGCTTCAAGCACATCTTTCTCTCCCCTCCTCTGGTCCCAGCACAGGCTGGGGGGGGGCAGGAGGGGGCCCAGGTGCCCCCACCCCCGGCGCTCATCCTCAGCAGGTCGGGCTGAAAGCTGAGCCAGGCAGCAGCTCTGTGCCGGGCGGGCTCGGCGGGGGCACGAGTGTCTGGTTGCCAGCACGGCGCGGAGCCCCCGCATATGCCTCTCAGCACACGGTTTCATTTCCATTCTCCACGCCTTGTAATTGGGCTCATGCAACAGCCGGCTCTCGGGATGCTAATGACATGCTGATTCACAAATTAGGGAGCAATTCGAGCCTGGCGCTGACGGGGCACGGGGCAGCCGCCGTCCTGCATCTCACCCCACCATGGGGTCCTGCAATCCCACCCCACTGCAGGATCCTGCATCCCACCCTATAGCGGGGCCCTGCCTGGGACCAGCGCTCCCCCCAGCCCACCCTGCCCCATCCAGCATCCCCCAGCACAGAGATACCCACGTCTTTGCCGCGGATCTGGTCCTCGGTGAGCTGCACCTCGATGAGGGGCCGCACAGTGGTGAAGAGCTTCCACCAGGGCCAGCCCTTCACCCCCTTGTTCTTCTTGATGTTCTTCTGCACGCACCGGATGGCCAAATCCTGGATCTGTGCGGGGCACGGTATCAGCACAGGGGACGGTGCCAGCACAGGGTGCCGCCAGCAGGGCAAAGCGGGGCGAGCGGGCACTCAGCACCCCCGCCAGCACCCCAGCATGCTCCCCTTCGTTAGCATTTGGGCTAATTGCACCCGCCTCATCTGCTGTTTGATTGTCTCCAGCCCCTCCAAACGCTACTATTGCGGAAGGTGAGGAGCTGCTGAGATGCCTATTTTATGCCCTCTTTAATAACAAAAGTAGGAGCCGATACGCTGCTTCATCCCACCGTGGCGATGCCCAGTGCCCTCCCTGCCGGTTCCCCCCGGCCCCCCGGTTCCCCCCGGCCCCCCACGGCTGGGCGGGCGCGGGGGGAGGCGGGAGGAGGAGGCGCTGGCCCAGGCGGCGGCAGAAAGGCTGCGCTGCCCATTTTAGGCGAAATTGTGCAGCAGAGCGGGGAGGGGAGAGCTGCTGGGACGAACCTTCCTCTTCTTGAACTGCTGCCGTGCCAGGAAGCCCCTACACGCCGCCTGGAAGAGGGTGATGTTCCTGCTGGTCTGCGCGTCCCGCTGCTCCTCCAGCCTGGCCAGTGACCCAGCTCGGAAAAACACCTGCGGGAGGGGAGCAGGGTGAGATGCCGACGGGTGCTGGCATCCCTCCGGCCACGCCGTGCCACCCTCCCACCACACCGGCTGGTGGGGACGCGGCTTTCCCCTCTGCAGCCGCTGGTCCTGTCCCATCGTGGGGGTTTTATTCTCCAAGCTCGAGGAATTCCGTAGGTGGGAGCAAACAGTGCTGCCCTTGTGCTGCCTCGCTGCACCATGCCGTGCCATGCTGTGCCATGCCGCCCACCCCTGCCCGCGCCGCCGCCGGCACCCGCAGCCAGCGTGGGGATCGTACCCGGCTCAAACCCATGTGGTAGCTGCTCTTCTCCAGCTCCAGTGACTCCAGGAGCTCCTCCACCGCCTGCAGGAAGGGAGAGGTGTCAGGGCTGGGCTGGTGGCACCCCGGGGTGCAGGGGACCCTTGGGGTGCAGGGGAGCCCGGACCATGGTGCTGGCCCCAGCACAGGGCTCATACTCGCTTCTCATCCACCACGATGTAGTTGCGCCCGTGTTTCTTGGTCAGGTGCGGGGCCAGGACGTCAAAGCGCCGCCTGAACTCCGCAAACACCATGTGGTCAGGGTACCCTGGGGGGAGCAAGGGAGAGTGGGGCTGTGGGGGCAGCCAGGATGCCCCGGGGATGGCCGGGAACAGCCCCGTGTGCCCTGACTCCCTGGGGCCCATCCTGTGGGAGAGCTGATGGGGTCACCCTGCATGGCACAAGCTCCCCATTGGACCAGGCACGGCTGGAGTGCCCTGACCCTTCCCAGGAGGTTTTTCTTGGCCGTGTCCTCCACCAATTTTGGCTGGGATCTGGGGAGAAAGTGGCCAGATCCCGCCTTGGGAGGAACGCAGGGACACGTGTGCTGCCTGTGCAAGCAAACAAGCCCCGCTCCGGCTCCACTCTGAGTCGCAGCCAACTTCTGCATCAGGCTCACAGTGCTGAGCCTCCACATCTTAATTAACGATGAGGTATTGATGGGGATGTTGACCCCAGCACAGCCAGCTGGCCGCGGCCATCGATCCAGGAGGTGTACGGGCAGTATCGATTTCCGATCGCAGCAGGAAGGGTCCGGCCTCCAGGCAATAAAACCTCGGCTGGGCGACCAGCCGTGCGTATCGATAAATGCTTTGCTGAGCACGACCCGGAGTCCCTCGCCCCAGCGGGACAGGGGCCGGCTGCCAGCAGGAGAGCTGCCAGGAGCCGGCGGCACCAGTGGAGACACCCAATTAAGGCCATGCCTGTCCCTGGCGCAGATAACAGCCTCGCAGGGGAGGGGGGGACAAGGACAGGACCGCCCTGAGGGGATGGTTGGCAGCCGCGGGGCTCGGAGCAAAGGCACATGCCAAAGGGGTTCCCCGGGGGGGGCTTTGGCTCCCCAGGGAGGAGACATAGCCAGGACCTCCACGGCGCCCATCCCCGCAGCGGGATGCTCACCGCAGCCCCGGTGTCCCCCCGCGGCGGGTGCCAGGGGTGCCGGCGGCACGGCTCACCTTGGCGGTACATGCGGAGGGCGTCGAGCAGGCGGGAGCCGCGGAGCTGGGCGCGCAGGAGGGGCACGTCCAGCTGCATGAGCCCGGCCTCGCAGTGCTCCGCCGGCAGCTCCAGCTCGCTGCCGCTCACCCGCCGGCATGGCAGAGCCCGGGGGTCCCCGCCGCTCCCCGCCGCCTTGGGCAAGAAGCAGTGCACGAAGTGAAGCTTGGACTTCTTGATGCTGTCGATGAGGGCGTCCTGCAGGTACGGGAGAGAGGGGTGAGAGGTGACACCAAAGAAGGGCAACGAAGCTGGTGCATGGTCTGTCTGAGCATAGATCTGATGGGGAGTGGCTGAGGGAACTGGGGGGGTTTAGTCTGGAGAAGAGGAGGCTGAGGGGAGACCTCATCGCCCTCTACAATTCCCTGAAAGGAGGGTGCAGAGAGGGGGGATGAGTCTCTTGAACCGAGCAACAAGCAATAGGACAAGAGAAAATGGCTCAAGTTGAGTCAGGGAAGGTTTAGACTAGATATTAGGAAGTATTTCTTTGCAGAAGGGGTTGTTGGGTGTTGGAATGGGCTGCCCAGGGCAGGGGTGGAGTCCCCATCCCTGGAGGGGTTGAAGAGTAGAGTCGACAGTGCTGAGGGATCTGGTGGAGTTGGGAACTGTCAATGTTAGGTTAAGGGTTGGACTAGGTGATCTTCAACATCTTTTCCAACCTAGATGATTCTGTGTGATTCTGTGATTCTGTGACATGCAGCAGTGCCTCAAACGGACCCAGGGACCCCCCCTTGACACCCTCTCACTCACCACTTGCAGCTTGATCTGGATGCAGAGAGACTTCTTCTTGACGGCGGCCACGCCGGTGGTGAAGGTCTTGCGCATGCTGGTGGCCCGGCGCAGGGCCAGCTGGGAGCCCCCCTCCAGCCCCGCCACCGAGCCCGACAGCACCAGCGCCGACCCGCCGCGGCCAGCAAACAGGCTGCTGATGATCTTCCTAGAGGGGCACGGATGGGATGTCACCCCCTAAAATCACCTCTCCCCCCAGCCATGCTCCCTGTCCTGGGACCCCACTCACTTCTGTGACTCCTGCAGCAGGATGGAGGCGTTCTGGGAGGCCGGGTTGTGCTTGACGTGGTTGAGCCAGCCCGTGGCATCGTACTCCACCCAGTTGGTCCCTGAGCTGTGGCCCAGGAGGAAGTGTCGGGGCTTGTCACTGGGGAGCAGCGGGTTGTGCCCTGTGGGGAGACACGGCACTGATGGGCACGGGATCAGCACTTTGCCAACACACGGCCCTGCAGTATCAGGCCCCCCCTGACCTTTCTTGCCCCCTTCCTGGGGGCCATAGTAGGAGAAGAGCCGCTCCAGCAAAGTGTCCTCGTTGCCCCCTGGCTGCAGCGCCTCCTCCTCCAGGAGCCACAGTAGCCCCCGCGCCTCGTCTGTGCGGGCCAGCGACCGGACCTGTGAGTGACACTGAGCTTGCAGCTGGTCCAGCACGTCAGTGTCCCCCGGGGCAGGGATGGGAGGACAGGGGAGCTGGGCGAGCCGGGGAGCATGCAACCTCAACTGCTGTCAGCATCAAGGCAAAGCGGCACCATGCAAGTAAGCCCCTGCTTAATAGAGACCCAGCAGGGAAGCAGTCAGTACGTAACACTCCGGGCAGTGAGATGCTCACTGGGGTGGAAAATGTGCTTGGGCACCCACGGGCTGAAACCCAGCGGAGCGCTGGTGCTAGTAGCCCCCCTTCGGTCCCTGCAGCCTCCTCCAGCAGAGACTGGAGCACCCCAGGGACTGGTGCACCCTGGGGACCCGTGCACCCTGAGGACCAGAGCATCCCAGGGACTGGAGAACCTTGGGGACCTGTGCACCCTGAGGACCAGAGCACCCCAGAGACTGGAGAACCTTGGGGACCCGTGCACCCTGAGGACCTGAGCATCCCAGGGACTGGAGAACCTTGGGGACCCATGCACCCTGAGGACCTGAGCATCCCAGGGACTGGAGAACCTTGGGGACCCATGCACCCTGAGGACCTGAGCACCCTGAGGACCTGAGCACCTCGAGGACTGGAGCACCCTGGGGATCACCCAAGAGCTCCTCGCAGCACAGGCAGCTCCCGGGGTGGCTGGGGACGCCATACCGGGGGATGCTCACAGCCATGGCCAAGCATTCAGGACAGCCCCTCTTCTTCCCCTGATTACAGCCAAAGGTCCAGGAAAGCTGCCTGGCCGTTGCCTCACGCTACAAACTGCCGTGATGCGGCCACGAGGAAGCGCGGTGGGTGCTTACCAGGGCCTGGTGCGAGGGCTGGTCTACAGCGGCTACAGAGCCAGAGGAGCCGGGCTCAGCGTCAGCCAGGGCAAGCTCTATGTTCTCCTGATGAGGGGGGACAGAGGCACAGTTAGTGCCCACGCAGTGACAGGGATCCGACAGCTGGTCTCAATGGGGTCTAGGCAGGAGGCAGGGCTTTCCCACTGCCCCGGCACAGGGCGATGCTGGGTGCTGAGGGGGGCCCAGGACACACAGAAGGATCCCCTTGGGCTGCCGGTGCCAAGATGGAGCAGCAGCAGTGATCCTCCCTACCACCACCACTCCCCACAGCCACCCCACCACCTCCCAGCCTGCCTGCATCTGCCCGCAGAGCTGCCTGGCTGGGGCCGGAGCTGCCGGCAAACGCATCGCTGGCAGTGGGAGCCCTGGGGAAACCACTGCTGCACCGAGCACCGTGTCAGAGCTGCTTCGGATGGACTGGTCCAGAGCAACCACAGGGTAAGAAATCAGGGGGAGGATGTAGGAGATAGTTTGTGCAGAGAGGGAAGGGCAGGAAAGGAGGAGGTGATGGCAGCCCTGGGCATCCCCGTTACCTCCTTGTAACGCTCCAGCTCGCGGGCGAAGGTGCGTTGGTGGAAGAGGAGCTGCAGGCGCTCCTGGGCGTAGTTGTGGCAGAGCTCCTCGAAGGTGGCCCCCCGGTTCTGTCCCGCCAGCTCGGGGTTTTGCGCCCCGGGGGTGTCCACCACCGTCACCGAGCACACTGAGTGCTGGCTTGACTTCAGAGCCCTGTGGGGGACAAAGGGCGAGAGGTGACACGCAGCGGGGTGAGCAGATGCTGCCAGGCCCCCCCCTGGCTCTTTCCCCAGCCCCCCAGCATGTACCTGTTGAGGAGGGAGATGAGGAGGGTGAAGAGCTCAGAGTACAAGCCGGCCGCCATGCCCTCCAGGCACTCCAGCGCTGTCAGCTTGGGACCTGGCCAAGGCAACCCTGAGTGTCTCCAACCTGGCGGCCCTCAGGGCCACCCACTGTCCCTCACCCTACCTGTGCCGCCGTCGCCCAGGGGGGGCTCGTCGGGGCCCTGCCGGAAGGAGGTGGATCGCTGCAGGGTGCCCTTGGGCTGGTGCTTGAAGATGGAGGAGGAGAGCTCCTCCAGGCTGCAGCCCAGCAGGTAGGCAGCTTTCTGAGCCCACTCGTGCCGTGCAAACTGCTTCCTCCCGGCTGGAGGGTGGAGAAAGAAAGGGGCTCAGCGCTGGCTGGGGTATCCCCCCGCAATGGGGGGGCATTTCCAGCCAGACCTGGGACAGTCTCAGGGTTCCCCCAGAGTAGGCTGGGGATGCTGTGCGCAGTGGGAGCACATGGCTGGTGCTGGAGGGCTGGGAAGCGCGTTTTGGGGTCTGATGAGAGGAGATGGGGTGTGAACAGATTTGTGCCTCTGCAGGGCTGAGCCCAGAGCCACGCTGTGGGGTGGGGGTCACCCCTCGCCACCGCTGCCCGGGGACCTCTGGGGCCTGTGACGGTGCAGGGCTCTGAGCCACCCTGGCACAGGGACATGTCCCTGCTCGGCCACACGCACCAAGCAGCCCCGCGACGTGGCAGGACAGACCGTGGCTGCCAGACACAAGCACACGGATGTCGGGTGAGGGCAGGGGAGGTGGGAGTGGGTTAATGGTGACACGCAGGGACACAACAGTGGGAAGGTGGTGGCACGTGGGAGGGGGAAGCCAGAGACACGAGCAGAGAACAAGACTTTACCTTCATCGGCGTCTGCATTGCAAAAGGGCAGCATGCACCATGCGAACAGAGACAGGGGTTAGAAACAACGGCACGTGACAGCGCAGACACGCGGCACGGGGACGCCCTCCTGCCGAAACATGCCACGCGCAGGCACCGCCACGCCACGCACATGCCAAGCCTGGTCTCCCCTTGCCTCGAGGCACCGCTGCAGTGAGATGCTGCAACCTGGCGTGGGGGCCCTTCCCCTGCGAGCCCCAGCCGCGCCGTGGGCACTGGTGGGGAGCAGCTCAGCTCTGTCCCAGAGCACAGGGAGCTGCTCTCGGATCCAGCCCGGTACAAGTGTCAAGGGGCCAAGAAAATGGGGGCTGGTGCAGCTGAGCTGGCTCCAAGCATCCCCAAGTGTCCCCAAGATGCAGGGGAGGCTCCAGGAGCAGCACAGAGCTGGGGCTGGGATGCTCGCCCCGAGCAGGATGCGGGGATGCTCCCCCCCAAGCAGGATCGGGGGTTCCCCCTCCAGCAGACCCCCATGAAGAGGCTCCGGAGCCGCTGGAGCATCCCGCTGCGGTGGCTGCAGCGGGGCCCTGCTGCCCTCTAGTGCCACGAAGCACCCCACAGGCCAGGACTGCACCCCGCTGCGCCCCCAAGACCCCTCCAGTCTCTCCCTCCCCATCCCCGACTCATTTTTTTTCCTCGGGGCTGCAAATTTCCTCGATGCAGCTGCCAGCTCCAAGTGCCCATTTCAGTGTGCCATGCCCAGGCCTCCCCCCTCAGCGTGCAGCACCACAGAGGCTTCCAGCACCGCAGGGGGAAGGCGGAAGCCCCACGGGGATAAGAGCAGCCCCACGAAGCCCAATTCACCCCCCCCAGAAACGGAGAGCCAAGCCGGTGCCTATCAGAGCAAACCCTGCAGCCCACGGTGAGCTCTGGGTGCCGGGGCAGCCCTGCTCCACGCCACCCACAGTGCCAAGAGGACTGGGTGGTGGGGTCCCGATGGGCAGCAGGCAAATTTGGGGCTGCCAGGACCCAGCCAGGGGTCAGGGTTGGTCCCGGCACACCAGCAGCATCCCAAGCCCCCATTTCAGCCCTAAAACCAGCACCGCACGGCACCACCCGGAGCAGAGCCCCCCGCGGCTCCGATTACCGGCTCCGTCTGCCAGCGGCTCTGCGGGGAGGACAGGGGGGAGAGGTGTTACACTGGGGACGGGGAACAAAGGTACCCCCCAACTCCCTCAGCCCCAGCCAGGCCCCTGGTCCCCCAAGTTGGCAGGGGCCAGCCCAGGGTCTGGGGGCATTCGATTCCCAGTTGGACCACCCCAACCAGTGGGACCACCCACTGGTGGGACCACCCCGACCAAGGGGGCAAAGGCGGGTGCCCCAGAGCACCCGAGGTGGCAGGGCACTGTCCCTCAGCTGACACAGCCCCAAAGACCCCCCCCAGGGCTTGGCCACACCAGGGGGCCATTTGCAAGGTGCTGGTGATCAGCCCTGAGAGCCTCGGCTCATTAATGCCTCCCAGCCCTGAGCAGCTCGTTACCTTTCGTGGCCCCGGCGGCACCCAGATGATAAATGGCCCCCAGGATGAGCCAGAAGGCTTTCTGTTCATCGCTGGAGATGCCCATCACCTTCATGGCAGCCTGGAGCTTGTTGAACTGCTGGGTTGCCTTCTGTTTTTCCTCCGGCTGCAGAGAGCAACAAGAGCCATCGGTGTGGGAGCCTGGCTCTGCCTCTCCCTGCACCCAAATGGGCCCCCCCGCAGCCCTCTACCCAGCCCCACAGCAGCGACCTTGGAGAGGGGCGTGATGCCAAAGACATTGTTCTCTGCCAGGTGGTTGAAGTGAAGCTCAGTCCTGCGGGGATAAACACGGAGATTGGCCCCACGTGGGAGACTCCAGAGACCCCTTGGGCCAGGGGCCATGCCCTTTCCCCCCCAGCTCACCGCAGGCTGCTGTCGGAGCAGGCCAGCAGGTAGTAGAAGATGTTGAAGGTGGCCTCGTTGGCTGGGCGCTTGGCGACGCGCAGCTTCTCCAGCAGCAGCGTCTGGTGGAGGTGGGAGGGTTGGGAACTGTCCCGCAGGGCCCCACTCCCACCAAGACTCCCCCAGCCCACCCCAGCCTCATTCTTGCTGCCTGTCCAGGGTCCCCATGGAGACGTGAGGGTCTCCCACCCACGGCAGAGCATCGTATCAATGCAAATGTCATCCAAGCAACCCACGACCATCTCTTCTCCCGGGGTGTCTGCTACTACAGGAGCGCGAAGTGGCTCTCTTGAATTTTAAGGGCTCTGCTGTTATCACACTGGGGTGGTGTCTGGAGGAAAGACACCCCAATATCAGCTCTACCTCAGCAAGGACAGGCAGTTGATCTGATCTGTGCACGTCTGGGTGTGAACAAAGATGAGAGCAGGATGCCTGGCTGCTAAGCACTGCGAGCACGGCCAGGCAGCCGGCGGGGGTCTGCGGCAGAGCTCCCGGGCTAATGCGCAGGGAAACACCCCGGCAAGGATGGACTGGCTCCCGTGCTGAGGGGAGCCACCCCGGTGAGGATGGACCGGCTCCCATGTCAGGGGGGGCCACCCTGGCCCCCTCACCTGTATAGAGGCGGATGCCACCTGCCCAGCCTGGTCGAAGTCCAGAGAGATGATCTGGGAGAAGCGGGTGGCGTTGCCATTCATGCCGGTGCTGCTATTGCCAAAAGCCTCCAGGATGGTGTAGAGAGCCTGCCACTTCTCTGCTGCGGGAAGAGAAGCGGGGCGGTGGGGTGCAGGGGCTGTGCGGCGGGCGGCTGGAGCCGGCACCACCGGCCGGGCAAGCGCTGCTGCTCCCGTGCCGTGCTCCGCGCCGCGGCAGCCCTCGAGAGCGCGGTAAAGGGACCAGCGTGAGAAAGTGGAGGCGTGGAAGCACGCGGCGTGTGTCTGGCCACTGCCGGGTGTGGGAGGCTGTGACCGCAAAGCAAAAGGTGTGCGCAGGCGGCACGGGGGACACCGCGCCCCGCCGGGGACTCACCGGAGAAGACTTTTCCAGTGCTGCCAGCAATGGTGGAGAGGTACTGGACGAGGTGCTGGCAGTTGGTGGTTTTGCCGCTGCCGCTGGCACCCAGCAGCACAACCGCCTGGTCCTGGCGGCTCATCAGCATGCTGCGGTAGGCGGCCTGGGCCACCGCGTAGATGTGTGGGGACGTGTCCTCCCTGCGGCACCCTTTGAACATGTGCATGACCTGGCGGGGTGGGGATGGGGGGGAAACGGGTGAGGGTCAACCCCCTGCCACCCCTCACCGACTCCCTCTGCACAGTGGCATCGCTCCCCCGGCCCCCCGGCAGCAGGGTCACCTTCTCAGAGTACATGGAGGGGGAGCTCAGCGGGTTGATGATGACCATGGTGGGGCCAGCGTAGGTGTGCAGGAGGTTGCCGCCGTAGCGCTGCCGCAGTGTGTGCAGCACGCTGGACTCGTTGAGGTAGAGGAGGCTGGCGAGGTCCTCCACGCGGTCGCAAGAGGGGGGGTTCGCCTGGCAGCAAGGTGGGTGGGGGCGTCAGGCAGGGAACGGGGGTCTGCCCTGCCGTCCCCCACCCCGCAGCCCTACCTTCTCCACGTCGTCCTCCTCCACCTCCAGGACGGCTCCATCATGGTCCAGCTTCACCTTCACCTTGCCCTCAGGCAAGGGGCTGCCCTCCTCCGGCCGCAGCTGGCTGCCTGCGAGGGGCACGGGGTGCTCAGCGGGGCTGTGCCGCCAGCCCCTTGAGGACACCGCAGCCAGGCTGGGGGGGCTCACTGTGCCACAGCAGGATGGGGCATCCCGTGTCCCAGCAGCGCAGGGCTGACCCCTGACTCACCCAAGGAGAAGCCATCCCTGTGCACCAGCCACACCTTCTCGGTCTCGTACCAGGCCTCCTCGGCCGCTATCTGCTCCTCCGTCTTGGCCTGTTGGGACAGCAGGATGTGGAGTGGTCGTGGCCACCTGCCCACCCCCCCATCTCGCCCCCTCCCCACATCCCTGGGGCTGCAGGGAGCAGGGCTGCCTGGACATGGGGCCACGTGCCGGGCAGCCACGGCCACCCTCCACAAGCCACAAGCCCTCCCAGCACGTGTCCCCAGCTTGCCTGCTGCCCCTGGGGACCCCAGTGGGCTCGGGGCTGCAGAGACCACCAGAGCCCTGCCATGGCTCAGGGCAGACATGAAGTCACAGCGGCCCACAAGTGCATCCACCATGGCCACCCTGGGCAAGCCTGGAGGGGCCGAGCTCCCAAACTGCAGCCCAGAGAGCAGGCACCCATGCCAGCCACGTGCCGGGATGCAGGGACACCGGGCATGCTGTGGGCACAGGGGACCTGCTGCTGAGACATGGGGCAGGCACACACTACAGGAACACAGGACATGCTGCAGGGACGTAACGGAGGGACACAGGACATGGCACAGTGATGGCAGAGTACCACAGCGTGGGAAATGCTGGGCTGGCACAGCAGGGATGTCCCCACCACCCAGGAGCAGGGCGAGCCCCAAAGCCAAACCTGAGCTGCAGCAGGGACGGGGCCAAAGGGGGCTGCTGGGGCATCGTCCGCTTGACCCTGGCGAGGCCGAGAGACAGGGTGTGAAGGCGAGAAGGTTTAATCTCTGCCCCGCAGGCAGCATAGAAAGCGGCAGGGCGAAGCGAGCGGGGACAAAGTGCCTCTGTGCCAAACCCTGTGGGCGCTCTCAATGCCACGGCCACCGCTGCGGCCAGAGGAGTGGCAGGTCCAGCGCGGTGCTGGAGACACACAGAGCCAGGAAGGATGCTGGCCATGAGGCTGTGCCACAAAAGCCCCAGGGCTGGGGGCCACTGTGCCGACCCACTGTGAGCTCTGCCAGTGCCCTGTGCCATGGCTGCTTCGGCACGAGCCACGTGTCCTGCCTATGCCGGATGCTCTGCTCCTCTCCGTCCTGCTCCGCACCCCTGCCCGCCCCCACTGTGCCACCTCCACTGAGAGCACCCTCCTGGGATGCCCTGCTCCCTGGCATGGCCCCTTGCTGGGGAGAGGCACCCAGCCCTGGCCGCCCCGGCACCCTCTGGCCCCGTGGGTGACACGGCAGCCCACGGAGCAGGGTGGGATGGGGAAAGCCTTACGCTCCAGCATGAGGCGCGGGCGCAGACGCCAGCCCAGCGGCAGACAGAGGACGGCGGGGGGTCGCCGGCGGAGGCAGAGGGCTCCTGAGGACAGGGGTACAGTACCTGGCTGGGTGCCGAGGCCGAGGCGGCAGGGTCCAGCTAATGGCAGCGAGGAAGGAGAGAAAGGAGAAGAGAGGGGGTGAGAGGCAGAGAGCAGCAGCAGCAGCACCGTGACATGCGACAGGGCCCCCCGCACAGCCACAACCCCCATGGCACTGCCTGGGCATCGCCCCAGCCCTGGGCAGCCACGCTGGGGTTGCCGCAGAGATGCCACCAGCAGGGCCTGCTGGGCATCACAGCTCCCCATGGCCGGACACGCTGGTCCAGGCAGCGACCCCAAACCCAACAGCATCCCCTGGCATCCCCAGTCATCCATCCCCTGCTGCTGGTGCCACCCAGAGAGGGACCACGGGGCTGGTGGCCAGGCACAGGGGTACAATCACCCTGCATGGAGCAGACGGCGCAGCCAGGGCAGCCGCACGCTGCCCACGCGTCCCCATCCCCGGGCAGGCAGCACGCGAGCGCCAATGCCCCTGGAATTACAGAAGCAGTGAAGATCCTCTCCAGCCGGCGCTGCGCCTCCTCCGACGGGCTCAGCCGGGACGCGGGGCCAGGGGCAGCCTGGAGGCAGAGCACCATTAGCACCAGGCCAGTCGCCCCTTGGCTCCCGCCGGCACCGCGGCCCCCGCCAGCCCCACGCTCATGACATACAGGCGCAAGAGAGGCTATTGCAGAGGTTTCCCCAGCCCTGCAGCCCACCGGTGCTCGGTGTGGGTACCGGGGCGAAGACTGGTGCAGACCCGCGGGTGCCGAGGCCAGCACAGCTGGGGTACCAGCAGATACCCCACAATGCCCGAGGACCCGGGTCCCCACTTCCACACACCTGCTGGGGGGGTGCCGGGGTGGTTTTCGCGGGGGTCGACCGCTTCTCGCCAAGCTGCAGCTTCTTCTCCGCACGAGCCAGGGAAGGAGACAAGGGGCAGCGTGACTGAGTGGCCACAGTGCACACAACTGCCCCAAAAAGTGCCCCCTGCCCGGCACCGCACACCCCAAATCCACTGCAAACCATGCGGGTGAACTCACACCATGCCACAGCCCTGCCGCCGTGTTAGAGCATCCCCCGCCGTGTACACACCGGTACCTTGTGCCTTTCCAGGGCGGTGGGTTTTGGAGCAGATGCCTTTCCCGGCTCCACTTTCCCTCCCGAAGGCTGCACCAGAGGCTCTGGCTTGGCTTCCACGCCCGGGGACAGGGACGGCTTCGCGTCCCCCCTGGCTGGCTCGGGGGACTTCTCCTCCCGCCTGTCCCCCGGCCGGAGCCGCGGCCGGTGCTCTTTGGTTTTGCCCTTTGCCATGAGGGTTTTGAGCCCCGCTGAGATCTCATCCTTGGGCTCTGGCTTGGCGGGGGCTGCCGGCATGGCGGGGGGAGGCGGCGCAGCAGGGGGAGCTGGGATGGCGTGACGACCCGTCTCCTCCTTCCTGGGAGGTGGCACCGGCTCGGGAGACTTGGGATCTCGCCCCAGCTCCTTGGCACCACCAGTGTCCTCCCCCGGCAGGACTTTGCGGACCACCTTGCGCACCACCCGGACCACCCTGCGGCGGGACAGCCCCTGGCCGTCGTCCCCCTGCGCCTCAGCGGCCGGGCCCTCCAGCCCGTTCACGGCCGCCCCGTTCAGCACCGGCTCCGGGCTCTTCCCTCGCCCGGGGGGTGGCTCAGGGCTCTTCTGGGATTCAGGATTCGGGGACTCAGGATTCGGGGATGCAGACGCCGCATCCTTTGGGCTCTCTGACTGCAGCCACAATGACACCGGTATGAGCGGAGGTCTGGCAGTGCTGTGTCTGCCACCACAAGCACCCACTGCTCGGGACACAGTGGTGCCCAGAGCTTCGTGCCCTGCCACAGGAGCACAGCTCCCAGCCAGACCCCGGCACCGAGGGACGCAGCACCCAGTCCCTTTCCCCAGCCAACCTACAGTCCCCTCCCAGACCCCAGGGCAGGGAGCGATGGTGACCTCCCATCCCCGCATGCGGGGACCCATCGACCCTCAGGCTGCCAGTACAGGGGTAAAACTCAGTGCTCAGGGCACTGACAGCCTCTCTGCGACACACAGGGCAAGTTGCAAGATCTCCTCCGCCAATAGCTTTGGCGGGCAGCACGGGAGCTGGCACTGTAACCATGGGGTGGGCACTGACCCACTGTCCCGCTGGGGTGCGCAGGGCAGGGACAAGCCCCGGGGAGGTGGAGGGGGAGAGATTGCTGCGCGCCGACAGCCGGGCATCCCTGGAAAACACCCACCACCCTCCACACGCTGCCCTGGAGCAGCTGCTGGTGCTTCCCAGTGACCAGGGTGGGTGCAGGGGGGTGAATGCTGAGCTCATGACCCTCTGTGATGTCCCCAAGCCCTGGCATGGGGTCTGTCCCCACCAAAGGTGAGCCCCATCCCCAACAAAGCTCCACCCTACCCATGCCCTTCGACACTTACAGCCCCATCCTCCTTCCCGGGTCTTTTCACAGCTAAGGATTTGTCCTCGTCCTTGACCTGAGGGTCAGACAAACAAGAGGAGCGTGTTTCAGCCCACCACGGGGCCTCGCTGCCAGAAAAGCCACCGGGATCATCACTCCATGCCAGGGGGGTAGGAGGCTGCTGCATGAAACAGCCCCCATTTTCATCCCGTTGCAGCCCCAAGGACGAGGACATGTGTCCTTCCAGGCTTCCCGTCAGCCAAAAAAGTGGGGGGAAGCGCAGAGATGCACCCCGGTTATGGCAGACCCCAAAGGTGGGAGAGGAAAGTGCTCTGCCCGCCTGGCCCGGGCCCCCTCCTTGCATGCAGCTGGTGAGTGAGCTGGTACATATAGCCCCGTGGCTGCTCCCCACAGGGGCTCTGCCTTTCTGCACGTCACCCCAGCGGGCGTCACAGCACGTTTTAAGTGTCACTAGCTAATCTCTGCGGCAGCCGCTCCGTGGGATGTGCCAGCTCCCTGCCGAGCAGGGTGACCAAGGGTCTCTGGGGGTGGGGGTGGGCAGCAAACCCTCCCCTGCCCTGGGCTGTGAGCTCCAGGGCTCAGCTGTGGCACCGTGGCAGCAGCGCGTGGTGCACCCCATGGGCAATGCTCCCTGAGTTGCCATCACACAGCTCCTGCAAGCGCTCGGGGCTGGCCGGCGGCACTGCGGTGGCTCACGTCATGTTAGGGGCAAAGCGGTCATTAGTAATCGCATGCGTGGCCGCGCCGGTGACTGCAGCCGTGCTGCGGTGGGGCGCGGGGCAGCTCCCCGTTTGCTCAGCCCAGCCCCCAGCATGTCAGCGCAGCGAGCGGCTGGGAGCATCGCTCCAAATGTGGTGCTGGCACTGGGCAAACTGGGGGAGCTGGTCGGCAGCGGGACCCGAATGTGGGGTGCGGGCAAACGCGCGAGAGACTTCCCTTTTGCTCCCAGAATGCAAACCGGGATGAAAACGCCATGGCGATGTCTCATGGAGCCGCAGCCCTGGCTGGGGAGAGAGGGAGAGGTGAGATGGGCCGGGGCCGGCACGCGGGACGCTGAACCATGGCACAGGGTACAAGCACGTGCCCTTCCCCGCCGGCCCTGGGATCCCGGGACCCTCAGGAACAGGGTCTGAGCCTGCCTGGCCCCGCTCAGCGTACAAACAGGCAGCGCCTACAGGAAGGGCTCTGGTGACAGGCAGGTGGCCAGGCCGAGACCCAACAAAACTCATTGTGCAAAAAAAGCCCCTTTAGTCAGGCCGCAGGCCTGTGCCCCAGTTTCCCCCCCTGGGCGGGCCAGCACGCTGTGGTAAGCAAATGCCAGGGTGAGGGAAGGGATATTTTCTGCCCCGGGCACCATGCTTGCCCTGACAGCCGGGGTTTATTCTGAGCCTGACCCTGTGCCAGCGGCCGGGCAGCCCTGGTGGGGACCCTCCGCCCCGGCTAGTGCCACTCTCTGAAACCCAGAGGGGTCGCACCTGGGGCCATCGGGGAGAAATCCCCCTCCCAGGGCCAGGCATGGCGCAGAGGGGCACCCAGCCACCGAACCAAGCTGCCTGTCTGGGGGTACATCAACCCATCCCCAAGGGGTCCCCTGGACCCCCCTGTCACCGCAGCACGAAACGCCGGTGCCCGGAGCACAGGCTGGGCGTGGGGGTCCAGAGATGAACCTGCCCAGGGGTCAGAGCCCCCAGATCCTGTGCCCACGGCGCTCCCACCTCCACGCAGCCTGACACCACCCCAAAGGTCCCTGGAGAGCACCAGTGTTGGGGTCCCCGGGGGGCTGCAAGAAACAGCCCCCAGCCGCCAAAGCGCCCCAGGGGTGGGTGCAGCCTCATGGCCCCCAACTCCGGTGCCAGGACTGGCTCCCACGTGCCCCCCTTGTGCTCCCCCGTGCCGTGCTGGTCACGCTGGGGGTCCCCACCTTACCGCAGGGTCGGGGCGAGCCGGGAGCGGGGTTTCCGCCGGGGTGAGCGTGGCGCAGCTCAGTGGGAGAGGCACTAACGGGGCGGCAGCCGTCGGCGCAGGGACAGCTGGGCTGATAGGGCCACCCTAAAAATAGCCGAGGAATGCGAGGGCCCCGCTGGCGCGCGCAGCAGCCGGAGGGAGCGCCGGGGGGGACACGCGAGCAGCGGGGCCTCGCCGCCACCACCACCACCACCACCACGGCCGCCGCCGCCGCCGGAGGAAGTGATGTGGGCTCACGGCAGCTCGGCGCCGCGGGGGGAACTGCTCGGCCTCCGTCCCACTGCCCGCCCCGGGGGAAGCGGGGAAAGACACCCCCAGGCCAAGAGCAGCTGCAGGGCTGGGGGGAGCCAGGGAGGGTCCTGTGCTGAGAGGGATGGGGTTGCACCCTCCTGCACCCCGCGGCGGGGTGTCTGGTGTTGTAGCGGGGTGCCCAGTGTCGTAGCGGGGTGTCCGGCATCATGCTGGGCGGTGCAGCCCTGACGCTGCTTGCTCCTCCCTTTGCTTTTCCACAAACACAACAGCCCCCCAAAACGCTCCCAGGGATGGACAGCCCCCGGCCCAAGGCGAGGGCCGACACCACAGACACGTGCCGGCCCAGCAGCCCCCCAGCATGGCGCAGCAGCCCATGGTAAAGCTGCTTTCATGGCAAAGCTGCCTCTGGAGGTCCAAGATCTCCCTGGAAACAGTGGGAGTGGGATGGCGGGCGAGGGGCCGGGGGCCTCCCCGCGCGGGGCCTGCCGGGAGGAGGCCGGCGGCAGGGAGCCAGGCATGCCGGCGGCACGGAGGAGAGGTGGTGACCGCCTGGGCACGGGCACAGCGGGGACCCCAGCTGGTGCCTGAGCAGCTCCCTGCCCGACCCCAAGGACACAGATACGCCCCACATCAAAAACAACTGGAGGGAGAAGGGGGTCCCAGCCTGAGCAGGAGGGCTGTGCCGACGGCGAGCTGGAAACCCCTGTGCCGGGGATGCCAGCACTGGGCCACATCCTTCCAGGCTCACGTTAACACCAGGTTTCACAGCACTGCCCTGGAGCTGGCACCGCAGGCAGCCCCGGTACCTCTCTACACCGGGCACACACCGGGGAGAGGCCACAGCAAACACCCTTGGCAGGGCTGGCACGATGTGGTGGAGGGTGCCCGCAGTGTCCCCTGGTAGAGCTGGCGGCAGCCACTGGGTCATGAGCAAAAAGTCACAGCCACGTCCCCTGACAGCAGGAACCCAGCCCCAGCATGCAGAGCTGCCACAGCCCCCTCCCTGGTGAGTCAAACCCACGCAGACCCAGGCAATGCAAGGTGGTCCTGCCCTCCCGGGGGGTCCCAAGCATCCCCAAGGCAGGGCACAGAGCCACCCACCAGGGAGGAGCCTGGCTCCCTCAGGCCACCTCCACCGGGCCCTCCCTGCCCAGCCATGCAGCCACAGCAGTGCTTCTGCCTGGCCAGCAGCTTACTCTTGTTCCTCCACCAGGAATTTTGGCAGAGATGCACCAATCTCACGGACAACCCTGCTGGACACAAGCCCCCTCCTCAGTGCCCCTCAGGGACCCCCATGCTGAGGATGCCCCATCCCTACAGTGAGGGCAGAGGAAGAACCAACCCAAGAGCTTCCCCAAAAGGTGAAAGCGCTTCCAGCACGATGGGAGTCCTGCAGCCCCCACCCCACGTCCCCCCGCAAAGAGCCGGCACCCAGTCATGCTGTGGCATGGTGGCCTTGCACCCTGGGGACAGCGACCTCCGGGGACCAGGGCTCCCGTGGCCAGTGGGCAAGCATGGCACGCAGGGTCTGCCAGCATGGCCGCTGAATGCCTGTGGTCCCACCAAAGCGCTGGAGCAGTCAGAGGCGTTTCTGGAATATTTCTGCCCGGCCAGCGCACGCCTGGGCCCTGCCAGAGGAATTTCGCCGGTAAATAAATAAATACAAGTGTGGAGCTGAGCCAGCCCGGCTGCCCTGTGCTGGGAGCAAGGTTGGGACACAGGGAGGGCTTTCACCCGGTCCCCAACACCCGGCTGCGCCGTGTCACCAGCCAGCCCCCCGCGCACCCCACAGCACCGAGAGCCCCCCCAGACACAGTGGGTGCTGCCCCTGCCCAGCTGCAGCGTGGGTCCGCGGGGACAAGGGTGGCTCAGCACAGTCCCCGCCGAGGGGGTTAAATCCCCTGCGGTACACAGGGAGCCCAGCACCATCCCGCTCCAGCCGGGGAGGGGCTTTCAGAGCAACAGCCCAAAATATGTCTATAATTTCCTGTTTCAAAAAGGATCATTTTTATTTAAATTAGGACCAGAAACATTCCAGGGAGCTTAGCAGGGCCTGGGGGAGAGCCGGGCCTCCCTGTGCGCCAGCACCTTGCGTGGCCCCGCCAGGTGAGGGACCCCTGACCGCATCCTTGGCTCCCCAGCACTGGCAAAGCCACAGTGCGTCCCCCCAGCGCACCCCTGCACCACATGGAAAGAGAACAGCATCCTGCACTGGGAGGTGCTGGTGCTGTGGTGGCACCCAAAGACACCACAGGCACAGTCACTGCTGTCCCTCTGGCCAGTTTCCTCCAGCTGATGCCACGTAACCATGCCAGGCCCCAGCATGAGGCCATATGCTGCAGCCTCTCCCCTGCAGCCCCAAGGGCACCAGTGTCTCCTCTTGCCCCTTCCCAGACATAGCACCGCACTCTTGGCGGGCACAAGCACCTCGCTGGCCTCCGCACGCTGGCACTGAACGTGCACTTTGCCCTGTGCCGGCACGGTGCAGGCAGGGGGGGCAGCCGTGCCCCCCAGGCCCGCGGGGCTATCCGGCCAGGAGTTATCCCGACGGCATGGCCAGCATTGCCCGGTGACGCCTGCCGGGCTCCGGGGAGGAGCTGCCGGAAAGCCAGAGCTTCAGCTCAGTGCAGACTCCACCCCGCAGCGCCGGCGCCTGCTCGGGGAGCACATGGAGCCCCATGGCCACTGCCATGGCCTCACCGTGGCCACCCTCGCTCCATCCTGGCCACCACCCTGTGGGGATGGGGCCCTGCCATGCTCCGCATGGCTCTTCCCAGTGCAGACAACCTGCTCCACAGGCACAGGCACCCTTGTCTCCTTAAGTCAGGCTTAAAACAACATTAAACAAGCCCAGTTATAAGCTCAACCAATGCCATGCTGCTGCACCCCCCTGCCAGCCAGCCGGGGCACTGGTTAGCCTGCGGCAGGGCCAGCAGAGCGGGCGGCTCGCGCAGGAGATGTGGGTCACCCAGCCATTAAGTTTCTATTTATACAGCACCAGCCGCACACACAGGGCTGCACGCGCCGTCGGCGGCTCCCGTCGCCCGGCACACACCGCACTGCCCTCCCTGGTCCCTGGAAAGGGATCCCAATAGGGAGAGGCTGATGCAGGCAGCAGGGCTGGCAGCAGCCCTCCTGCAAAGCAGCATTAGGGATTTCCTGGCAGCAAGGAGAAAAGCTCCCTTCCCTGCTGCCTCGGTGATGGGACAGGGACAGGCTTCCCGCAGGTGACACAGAGCTGGGCTCTCCCAGAGACCCTCCAGCAGGAGGAAGACCAAACCCAGCAGCACACTGAGCATTTTGGGGAGAAAAACCCACCAGTGCTGGTTCGCAAGCCCTGATGCAAACCCGCCCTTGCAGCACCTCTGCTGCCCCAGGCACGGGCAGGCATTGCCCCTGCATCCCAGCCACAGCCTCCCACTCCTCCCTGTGCATCGTTCCCAGCCGGCGCAGCCCCAGTACCCACTGGTTCCCACGGCCCCTGACAACCCAAACCCCCGCCGTGAGGACGCTGGCGGCCGGCAGAAACTCAGGGCACCAGCCCTGCGGCAGGGACGGCGTTACTCACATCCCAGGCAGCACGACGTGTCCCCTGGCCGCCCCGCAGCCAGCAGCGGCTCAGCTCGCTCAGCTCCAGGATGGGCTGCACCTTCAGCTGCACCGTCTCCCCCGACTGCCGGATCATCTCCACGATCTCATCTCGGGATTTGTTCTCCACGTTTCGCCCGTTGATCTCCACCAGCCGGTCACCCGGCACTAACCCCAACGCCAAGTCTTTGGTGCCGGCTCCGGGTTCGGCAAAGTGCACGACGCGCCGGTACACCTGCCCGTCGGGCGCCCGGTCCAGCATGGTGGTGCGGCGCAGGGAGAAGCCAAAATCACCCGTGTTGCGCCTCTGCAGCTCCAGCTGCCGCGGGGTGGGGGGCTGCGGGGGCACCAAGGCGGGCAGCCGCAGCTCGGCGGGGAACCTCTTACTGACGAGCTCCGGGACCCTGGCACGCAGGGAGGAGGCGGGAGGGGTGCAGGGTTGTCCCTGGGGAACCCCTTGCTTGGTGAGCTGGGTCTCCAGCATGCGCACCTCCACCTGCGGGGAGGGGGCCGCCGAGTGCTCAGAGGGGGTGGATGTCTCTGAGGTGCTCTCGTCCCGGCTCTTCTGGGAGAAGGAGAAGCGTTTGACAATCATCTGGGAGTTCTGTTTGGCCAACGAGCCGAACTTGGCCGCCCGCTGCAGCACCGAACCCTTGAAGTTGCCATCGTCCACCTTGAGATCGTCACTGGAGCTGGCCGTGCTCAGGTGGCCTGAGTCCAAGATGACGCTGCCCCGGTTGCTGTCGGAGTCAATGTCCGTGAGATGCAGGTCGGAGCCGCTGGCCACCTTGATGGGGATGGGGTTGGAGATCTCCAGGCGGGTCTTGGAGTCCCGCTTGGAGGCACGGTTGAGGTTGAAGAAGCCCCGGCGCATGCTCATCTCCTCCAAGCTCTTAAGCTCAGCCGCCGACATCCGCTCCTTCTTCTCCTTCTTTTCCTTCTTCTCCTTTCGGGCCCCATCCTTCTCTTTGTCCTTCTTCATCAGGTTGAACATGGTGGAGGGGGGCTCAGGGCGCACTTGCCCCCCACGTCAGGGTGCTGGTCACGGCACAGCCACCTGCCTGCAGAAGGACAAGGGTGCCATCAGACAGCGGCATGGCCAACACCCACCCTGCTGCCCCCTCGCTCCCTGCCAGCTGCCACCCCCAGCCCCAGGACGTGTCCCAGCGTCCCCACAAGCCCCGGGAATGCAACAGGGGTGGCCCTGCACTCCCAGGGATACCCCAAAAGAAGCCCAGAAGCTTGGCACCCCTGTGTATCCGCACGCCAGCACCGGGGCTGACTGTGGGCAAGACCCCCAGCATCTCCCGCAGCCGTTTCGGAGCGGCACAGGCGGGCAGGGGCGGAGGGAGGAAGACATCCCGGTTGCATTTGCAGTGGTTACTGCCGGCGCAGACGCTCCCTGGGCAAAACCACCCATTCCTGCCACAGGCGTCCCACCCGCCCGTTCAAAAGCCCCTTGTCAAAGAAACAGAGGCCCCTCTGCCGCTTGTTCTGGCCCCGGCCATCGCAAAGCCACGGGGACAGCCGCAGGCAGTGTCGCCACCAGGAAGGGAGCCGGAAACATGGCCCTGAGTGAAGGCTGCTCTAATAAACAGGAACCTGTAAAATCACATCCCTCCCAAACACTGATAAGTGTCTAATTTTAGCCAGGGCGACATAGAAACTCATGACGCTGCTGGTGACCTCCAGGAACAGTCGCTCTTTCATTCAGGCATCCCGTGCAGGGGAGGGGAGCACACAGCCAGTGGCAAAATTGCGGCCTGGCAGAAACCCTGCCCCTCCCCTACAACCCCCAGAAAACCATACGTGCACCCAGCTCCTGGGAGCACCCACAGCCTTGCCCTGCGCAGGGCTGCTATGGGACCGTCTGCCCCCAGGGCAACCAGCACCCACACCAGCCCCCCTCGACTTTTATCGAGCGCTCAGACTGCAGATAAACAACTCCAAACCGGAGCAGCCGGCTGGCAGCGCCGTGCAGGACGGGCTGACAGCTATATATAACGGGGCAGGAAGCCGCGCAGGAACTTAACCTCGGCACAAAGGACAACAGGAAAACTCCCCGCGTATGAAGCATCTGCTTTAGAGCTCTCTGTTGGGTGTGGGGATGAGGTTTGGGCAACCATGGGGCTGGGTGATGCTGGCCATGCTGGCAGTTGAGGCTCTGTGGGCGCCCTGGGTGCATGGGTGCTGTGCCGTGTCATGCCGTGCCAAGCTGCGCCTTGGCTCCAGCGCAGCATCAGTGCTGCATCACCACCACTGCCTGGGCCACCTCTCTCCTCCTCCTTCGTGGTCCTTGCTGCCCCTGAATGCACCCAGTGGGACACGGGAAACCCGGCCTCCCCTGGGCAAAGCCACGTGGGCTCAGGGGACAGCCTGAACCCTGCCGCCCCTCGGGGTCATGGCAGGGGCTCACGTGCCCAGGAGAGGCCTGGCCACAGGGCACGTGAGGGCAGAGCTCTGCAAGCCACAGCATGGCACTGGCCCTGGGCCCGTGATACAGCAGAGGAGGTGAGGGGAAGCAGTTGGAGGGACAAGGTCGGACACACGGCATGGCTGAGTGGCTGCGTTCACCAGTTCTGAGCCTCCTGCCCACGGCCAGAGGGGTTGCCATGGCTCTGCCCACACCACTCAGCCCCAGGGCTCTGTCTTTCTGCCCTCGCCTGCAGCACCTGAGGCTTTGCCTAGACCCACAGTCAGGACCTGGGCTGGGCAGGCCCCCAAAATGCATGAGAACAAGTCAGCTCCTCTCTCCTCTCCCAGAAATGCCAGCTACGGGTCAACTGCTGCCCTGAGCGCGGGGCTGGCACAGCTCCCTCCCGTGACCTGCAGCAGGTGCCATCGCGGGGGCTGCTCTCCGCTGGCTCCTCCGCGGTGGTGCCAGGGCCTCAGCACAGGCAATGGCCGTGACACGTGCCACCGGTACCCCAGCTGCCTGGGCATCCCCGACGCAGTGTGGCCAGGGGGATGCAGAAAGGGCTGCACCCCCAGAAGCACCCTGTGCTCACCCCAGGGCAGGGAGGGGGTGCCAGGACCCCTTCCCGGGTCCGCAGGAGCGGGACCCTCGGGAGCAGGGCCGCTCGCCGGGCAGGTGCTGGTTAGAGCCGAGGCGCTGGGAGGCAGGCGGCTGGCGCGCTCTTTGTCCTCGGTGGTTTCTCTTCCCGGCACACATGCTCCCTCCCAGCCTTTGTACGCTCAAACAAAAAGGGGGAACAAGTGTTACCATCTGCATCGCTAATCAGGCAGCGCCGGCAGCCAGCGGCTGGGCCGCATGTGCCCCACACAAGGCCACCACTGACAGGCGGGACGGGAGCTTCGTGGGCTGGGGCGAAGAGCCCAGCATCCCCCCTGCACCGGTGTCCCCGGCCCACATGGGATGCCGTTGTGGTTTGCTCCCTTTTCCCCGGGGATGCTGGATGGGTGCAGCATGATGCCGCGAGCAGGAGGCGGCTGCTGAGCGTCTCCTTGCTCCTGAATCAGACCCAACGCGCCTTCCCTGACTCAGCCCCGGGCTTGCTCCAGGATTACCCATCGCCAGGCGTGTTCGGGGCAGCAGCGTGCATGAGCCATGACAGAGGAGGGAGAGGCACCCGCGGGCGCCGGCTGTGCCTGAGGATCGCACGCAAGGACGCTGCTGTGACACCTGGGCTGGCAGGGGACAGCGGATGTCACCCTCTGAGAGCCAGGTGGCAGAAAGGGAGACCCAGCTTGAGGCCTCCAAACCCAAAACCCTCCCTGAGCCACCCAAGCAAGAGCTGGGGGGCGGGGGGGGATGTGCAACTACCCTCTTGTTCCCCCCACCACAGCCATGAGCCCCTGTGTCCCTGCCAGGGCGCCGGGGAGTTTCAGGCGGGGAGGAAGGCGTTCACTGAAACTCCGGGCCACTCCTTCCCTCCCCGAGACGCAATCTCGTCCGACACGCTCCCCGCGCAGGGACCTGCAGTGCAAGTTTCCCGGTCGTCTGCCCTCCCCGTTCTGCTCCCTGCCACGATGCCAGCTGGCAGGGCCGCGCTCACCCACCGCTTCGGCACAGGAGCTGGCAGCCATCACCTCCTTGCACACACCATGTTGGGGCACCCCACACCCCGGCTGTGCCCGGCCGGGCAGGGATGATCCCGTGCCAGGGAGCGGGTGCCACCGACAGCGATGCTGAGAGACCAGCCCAGGTCCCACACAGGGCAAAGGGGGGCTGACCTGTGTGATGTCTCCTCACCTCCTTGCCAGATACAAGTTTTCCATAGAACAGGGAAATTTAGGGGGTTTCCAAATCCCTCTGCACTGCCTGCCCTTACAGACAATGCTGGGATGCGTCAGGAGGAAAATAATCCCGGATTTACCCAAGACACAGCTGGGATGTGCCGCCAGGCTGTCTCCAAAGCAGGATTTCGGGTCCTCCTACCCTGGGAACCCCATGTCTGGCAGCAAAGGGGACCCAGCCTGGCTTTGAAGTGTCACCCTGGGCCACTGGCAGAGGCCAGAAGGGTGCACAGGGTGCGTGCGTGGGGTGCAGGCACCCGCCTCGCCCCAAAGCCGGGCAATAAAACAGCCCGAGAGCCCTTACAAAACAAAGGTGGTGGGGCAGCGATCGCTGCCAGGCTCTGCTGGGTGGGAGCGAAAGCGGGAGATGATTTAGCAACCAGCTGGAGGGGGGACAGGCGGGTCACAGCCCCATCACCATTGGGCACATGCCTCCCCACCACCCATTTCTGGCCCTAATGTTGCAGCCTGACCACCCCCATACAGCCCAGCCCACAGCAGAGGTGAAGGGTTGAGCTGTGGCTCGTCAGGGAGCAAAGTTCAGGGCCTGCACAGGCGCTGTGGGAACGCTCAGCACCCCACCGGGGACGGGGCGGTGGGCACTGCCGGCTGGGGGTCCCCCGGTGCCGGGGTGCCAGGGCCAGCCTGGGCTGCAGGAACGCTGGCTGCGAGCGCACACCCTTGCACACCCGCCACAGGCCCACGCTTTTCTGTAATTGCCCTAAGTTTAGCTCCGGCACTCGTTGACCAGAGGATTTGCATCTCACAGGCCGGCTGGAAACCACACTATTTCTGGACGCGCGTCCCAGCCCTCACCCGCCGCTCTATATATTCCTCCCCAGGCAAATTAACGTGCAGGCAGGCGCCGTGGCGGCCGCAGGCCCCGCGAGCCCCCGCCGCCCCCAACCCAGCAGCTTGCTGCAAGGCCACCCACCCTCCTTGTGTCACCCCAAAAAGGGACCCAGGTGCCGGTGCCACCGGGCAATGCGGTTAACGGATGCAATTCCCCAGCGGCGCAGGAAAGGCCCAGGCCAGGGGCTTGTCCCTGGCAGCGGTGTCGGCCCTGAGGAGTCCTGCTGTGGGTGCTGGGGTACCCCAGGACTGGGGCACCCAATATGGGGCACCCTGCAGGGACAGTCTGGGGGGCGCCGCCACCCCCCCAGCACCCACAGTGGGGTGCGCACACCCCCAGCACCCCCCAGTGTAAACACACAGGTGCTGCAATGGAAGGGGGGGGGGGGCGGGCACAAACACACACACACACCCCCGGCAGCGCAACTGGGGGCACGCACAAGGTGACACAATGGGGGCTGCCACACACACGCGTGCACCCGCACGCACACGCGTGCACCCGCCGCAAGACACCGGGGGATGCACAAGCACCGGCGCTGCAGGACAAGAGCGGGCCACGCGCATACACACCCCCCGCGACAGCACCGGGGGAGAGGGGGGGTCACGACACCCACCCCCACCACCCCCCCCTCCCCGGTTGTGCAACGCCGCGGGGACACGGGCACACGCACGGGCACACGCACGGCCCGGCCCGGTGCAGACGCAGCCCCCCCCCCCCGCCGCCCCTTCCAGCTCCGCGCCCGGCGGTGCGGACCCGTATCCCAGGGGCCGGTACCGGTAGCGGCTGGTACTCACCCAGCGGCGGCAAAACGGGGCCCGGTGCTGGCGGCGGCGGCGGTGCCGGGCCCCGGTGGCGGCGGCGCGCGGGGCGGGGCGGGGCGGGGCGGGGCGGCTCCGCACCGGGGCGGGCACTACCGGCTCTGCGCGCGCCGCCCGCCGCACCGGGCGCGGCTCCGCTCGGGGCGGGATGGGGACGGTATAAAACGGCCCGGGACGGCGGTATCCGACCTTCTCGGGGAACGTTCGGGCGCTGCGAGAAAAGCGGCCCCGCTGCGCCCCGCGGGACCGGGGTGTGCCCGTAGCACACCCCGAATGTACACACGGGACCGGGGCACAGGTGTGACACCCCCCCCCACCCAGTGCACACACCCGCAGTGCACACCGAATACGTGCACACCCTCTTCTGCACACCCATGGGGTGTGCTGACACCCCCCGGTAAGGCACGCAGCAACGCACAGGGGTGCACCCCTGCCACACGCACCCCCGCACCCACACGCCGTCCTCACACAACACACACACGCTGGAAAACACGCGTGTCGTGCCCACGCAGCCCCGCGCATCGCGCCGGTGCGCACACCCCCCCGCTCCCGGGGTTCCCCTTTTCGGAAGGATCCGAGCGGGAGCAGCGCCTGGTCCAGCACACGGAGGGATCAGGCTGCCGGAGCAGGGTGGCCGGTCACCACCAGCGGCTGCGTGGGCACAGACTGGGGAATACAGAGGAGGAGGTGGCGGAGCAGCCTGCGGAGCCATTTTACAGCCGGTGTTTCTCCCCACACCGCTTGTCCCCCGGGGAGGGCTGGAAGCCTGCGGGAACCAGACAGCTCAGGACTGTGCCTGGCTGCTTGGCTGGAAGACAGCACGTGATGAACGATGAGCATCTCCCAGCAAGCCCAGCAGCGAGAGCCACAAAGCCTTTGTTGCACCCCATCCCTTTGGGCACAGCTTTGGGACATCGTACCGGGGTGGGTCAGATATAGCGAAAATCCTGCGGGCCCCCCCCAAGCCGTGCACAGCAGGAAGGCTAGCGGTGGCTGCCCTAGGATGGATGGTTTTGGGTCAAGCTCCGCAGTCTCTGTGCTGGGACACCCTCCCTTGCCATCGGATGTGGGAGAAGCTGGGCCACCTCTGGGCCCTTGGCTGGACGTCAGTGGCCCAGCAGGGCCTGGGGAACAGGGACGCCAGAGACAGGCATCCACGAGCTCTTTCCAAAAGCCCTTTTCAGGCAGTGCTTTGACTCTGCTGGAAAGCTCAGGGTGGACAGAGGGACCTCTGGGGACAGGGGTCTGCCCCCAGCACCATCCCTGTCACCTCCCATGGCTCCTGCCCTGCCTGGGGCACTGTGCAGCAGTGCTGGGGAGCCTTGCCGTGTGTGGGGGACAGGCCCCCGCCATCCAGCCCTCAGCACGGAGTGGCTCTGCAGCAGCGAGCATCACTGGGTTCACCCCCCTCTTGGGACACACTTGCCTGGGTGTCACAAGCCCCGTTTCCTCGCAGTGGTCAGGCTGGGGGAGAGTTCCAGCCCATAGCATGTGCCCAATGCAGCAGCAGAGCTGCAGGAGCATGGTGACAGCAAGCTGGCAGTCATGCAAGGGGCCCTGGGCTGAGGGACACAGCAGTGGAGGAGATGCAGCCCTTGCAGCGGCAGAGGACGGCGGCAGCGAGCGCAGGCGCCTGCTTTTGTCACACTTTCCTTTGTCCCAGGCACGTGGCACCAAGCGCAGGGAGCTGCAGCCGTCTGGAGAGCAGGGACGGGTGAGCTGGAGGGGAGGCAGAGCCCCGGCTCGGCAGCCAGGAGGGTTTCCTGGCTGCGGTGATGAGGGGACATGTTGTGTGAGTGTACCTCTGCCCTGCCTCCCCGGCGCAGGCGGGTGAACAGCCGGTTACAGCCTGCGGCAGCTCCTGTTTCCTTATCGCACTGGGCAGGCGGTGGCGGGGCTGACGCCGGTTGGAACCACTGAGCCGTGGGACAGCGCGGGGTCCCTGGTCACACAGCCCTGCCACGAGCAGCCACCCAGCAGGACCAGCCTCCTGCCACCTCCCCAGGGCTAAACCCCACTGTGCTTCCCAGCAAGGCGGCCAGGTGCCCATGCCCACAAGATGCTGGCCAGCCTCGCCAGCCCCTCTTCTGTGGCCAGGTTGCCCCAAGCAGCTCTCCCCTGGCATGGGGTTTCACCAGCAAACCCCACACCCAAGGAAAGTCTCCGTGTTGCCCAGAGTTTTCTAGGGAGAAGCGGGACAGAGCTCGGGTGCCAGCGACATTTCGCGGTGCCCCTGGCAGGAGCAGACGGCTGGCCTGAGCGGTGAGGGCCCCTAGCTGGGCTGGGAGGGGAAGCATCTGTTTCGCAGCACCGCAGGGTTTCCTAAATAGGTCACTGCTTTTTTATAGTCTCTGGGATCTAGAAAAACCAGTTGTTCCGGACAACCCATGGACCCGCCAGCATTGTCCCAGCGGTGGCTCCCCAGGCACTCACCACCGTCCCCCCAGGTCCTCCCGCGGGGGGGGGGACCTGCTCCTCCAGCAGTGCTCAGTGTGAGATGGAAGAGCGGTTGGGGAGCCCACGGCACCCCAAACCATACCTGGGGTCTCGCTCTCTGCCGAGGGTGACCTGTCCCTGGCCATGCCCGATGTGGGGTGTACAGGGAGGGGTTCCCCCCCACCTCCCCTGCTCCTGGCCTGGGGTGGCTGCCAGCTCCGGGCTTTGCCTTGGGACCGTTTTCAGCCAGAAGCGGTGTTTTCCCATTCCAAGGGGAGCCGGGTGTGGGGTGTAGAGGGGTGTGCGGTGCCGTACACCCCGTACACACGCCGTACACCCGCATGCGCCGCTGCGACGCAGCCTGCTCGGGGTGAGCTCTCCCTCTAGTGGCACCAGGCTCCTGGCAAACCCTCCACACTGCCGGGGTGGCCAAAGCCACGGCCAGGGCATGTCCGAGGGTCTGGAGGGAGCCCAGGGGACGAGCCTGGCCTCGCCCTCACAGCCAGGGGTGCACATGGCAGGGAGCGCAGGGAGGGTGCCCGAGCGCTTTGCAGGAGCGGTCCCACCACCAGCCCCACGTTTGGGCAGCCCCGCAGAGGGCAGGCGGCCCTGCTCCTCCCTTTCCCTGACCCCATGTTCGCTGGAACGTGGCTGTGCGGCCAGCCAGCGTGCCCCCAGTGCCGGTGTCAGGCCTCAGGGGTGCAGCCCCACAGCTCTGCTTCCCAGTGATCCCCCCCCTCTCCCGGCTTCGCCAACCCCATCCCCGTCCCCCCCGCAGCGCCCAGGCTCCGGTGCAGCACGCGGCAGCATCGGCGAGGAGAAAGACCCCCCTCAAACCGCGGTTTCCCCCTGCCGTGGCGGAGCCCTGCCCGCAGGAAGGGTCCCCCAGGACCCCGCTGGGCCCCCTCGGGCTGGGCTGGGTGGGTGCCATCCCTGCAGCACAGCCCCGCCAGGGTCCCCCGGGCCGGGCGCCAGGCCGTGCCGCAGGCAGCGCTGACGGGGCGCTTTGTTTTGTGCCGGCTGCCCAGCAGGGAGACAAAAGGGGCAGTCAGACGCGGGCGGTGCATTGTGCCGGCAGCCATGCGCTGAGGCAGCAGCCCGCGCCGCCGCCCTCGCCTCGTGACCCGCAACGGCCTGGGCCTGTGCCCACCATGGCACCCCGAGGCCTGCAGTGCCCACCCTGCCAGGGCCCCACGGGAGCCCCACCGCAGGGATGGGGGAGCCAGACCTGGTTGTCATGGTTACCGTGAGGCCTGAGGCCTAGGGGTGCCTCGTTGTCATGGTTACCGCAGGCCTGAGGCCTTCCAGGCCCATGGCGGCTCCCCCCGGGCACGGGGCCAGGGCGGTGGCAGGGCTGTGTGGAGTCGGGGGGCGAGCAGCGGGGCTCGGTGCGGCCGTGGGGGCCACGGCTGCCGGGCCAGTGAAGGGGAGGCCCCACACCAGCTCCCACCGAGCGGCAAGGAGCAGCCTCGCAGCCCCCCTCGCCCTGCCACAGGGCCGTGGTGGGAGGAGGGTGTCCACACCGACATGGAGACAGGGACCTGCCGTGGCCGGCGGAGCAGGACAACAGCGGTGCCCTGTAGACACCCAGCCGAGCCCACCACCCGCGGGGTCTCACCGGGAGGGTCCTGCACCGTCCCCACCGCGCCAACCGGCACCAGGGCCAGGCCAGCCCCCGTGCTTGCCCCATGACAGCGCGGTGCATTGCCCCTGGAAAATGCCAGAGCGGTCAAACTGTTGAGTCATTTGTGCCCAAGATTATCTGTGCAAACAGCCGCCCCGATTATTTTTTTTTTTTATTATAAATTTTTTTTTTTTTCTTTTTCCCTAAGAATGTGGCTCAGACCATGGGGATGAGCAGCTGAAATCTCCGGGGATCAGCAGGACAATGCCAGAGCAAGCATTGTGCTGACGGCTCTGCAAACGCTGGCACCGGCTCCCGGCCAGCAGCACCCTATAAAAGCTGAGCCGCTGAAGTAGGCAAACATTACATGGGCGAAGCAGCAGTAACCGCCTGACCTAGGTGAGTCCTGGAACCGATTTGCACCTCTCCCACCTCATCCTCTGCTCGTTCCTGCTGCCGCTGGCTGGACGGGCAGACACCCTTCCTCCTGCCTGGTGGCAAAAGACACCCAGAGGGACCATCGCCATTTCCCGTGGCACAAGACAGGCTCACACGTCGCTGCTGGCAGCCAGGGTGGTTGAGAGCTCCTCTACCATGGGGCACCCAACTCCTGGCATCCACCCGGCCCCGGCCCCCGGCACGGCACACCGGTTGGCATCTCCCGCCGTTAGCTGGGGCCATCCATGGGAGCCCACTGTGGCTCCCAAGGGAGGCATAGCTGGGGTGCCGGGGCAGGGAGAGGGGAGCAGGTGGGTCTGTTGGACACCGCCAGGCATGGGGCATCCCGTGCTCTCTGCCGCAGCTCCCCAGTCAGGCTCAGGGGTGTTTTTCCTAGCGATGGCCTGGCCTCGGGGAAGGAGAAAGGGGAGCCGGGCACACAGGCTCTGTGCCATGGCCGGGAGGAGGGAAGGGGCACTGCGGTGGTGAGAAGGGAGCACCCTGCTTTGGATGTGTCCCAGAGCCCCTTGATGTGCCCCCCACCCCATCCTGTGGCTAGCAAGAGGGTCTCGCTGCAGCTGGCATGGCTTGTCCCCAGCAGCAGGGCAGCTGCCTTTGAACAGGCACCGTGGGCAGCGGGCGCAGAGCCATCCCCCGGCCCCACAGCAGACAGCAGGGATGCGGAGGGGCATGCTGCAGTACAAACGGCTTTTCCTTCCTTCTGCAGACACCGTTCCAGCAACAAAGATGGCTCAGACTAACCCTCTGCCTGTCCCCATGGGCCCATGGAAGGTACGTCCTCACAGCCCCTGTATCTCGCCTTTCCCTGTGTGCAGGTGGGGGACAGGGAGAGGGACAAAGCCAGTCCTCCGGGGCCAGGAAAGCTGTGCAGCGGGCAGCGAGGCAGGGGGGAGCGCAGGAAGCAAGGCAACCCTGTCTTCTGCCCATGGGAACTTGCCTCCCGCCTGCTCAAACACCTCCTGGCTGTTTTTCATAAGCCTCTTTGCAGCACCCTGGCCCAGCCGTGCCCTGCTCTTACCAGTCGTCCTGTGCCAGGCAGTTACAGCAATCCCCGAAAGCCACACGCTGTTATTCACCCTTCCCCGTCGGTGCGGGCAGGCTGGCAGGGCAGGCAGGGGCAGGCACAGGGGCTGCAAAGGGGGTGGTGGGCACGGCAGAGCAAGATAGGGAGCAGCCCTGAAGGGGTCTGGCAACAGCTCCGGGGACACAGTTCGAGAAGGGAGCTGAGAGGGAGAGGAGAAGCACGTGCACAAGCGGGGCACAACCCGCTGAAGCCTGGAGCTGTCGTGGGAGAGGAGAGCCAGTCACAGCCCCCCGGGGGAGTTCCATCTCGCCCTTTCCCCCGTTAATCCTCTTTGCCCTAGAGCGTTCGGAGCAGAGGCCGGGAGAACCGCCAGCCACAGCCCTGCCACCCGCCCGTCCCAGAACGGCTCCGCTCCTCTCTCCGGACGGCACCGCTGCCCCGGGAACTGATCTCCGCAGGGGTGAGCAGGAGAGCGGAGCAGGGGCCGGCGTGCGGCTCCCCCGACACCAAGGCAGGGCACCGCGGGGCCAGCAGTGCAGGGACGCGCGGAGGTGTGCGGGGCTGTGTCCCAGCCCAGAGGGGTGCCCGGTGCAGCCTCCACCGGCTCTTCCCCTGACGGAGCATGACCCTCCGTCTCCAAGAGGGGCTGAATCGCCTGGGGCCACTGCCGGGCAGTTCCCAACTCGGCAGCTCGCTCTCCGTTCCAGATCACCGTGTACGACCAAGAAAACTTCCAGGGCAAGAGGATGGAATTCACTTCAGCCTGTCCAAACATCATGGAGTGTGGCTTTGACAACATCCGCTCCCTGAAGGTGGAGTGTGGCGCGTAAGTACCCGGGGCAGTGGGGATGCTTTCCCAGGCGGGCTGGTGGGGCAAGGGCTGCCTGAGCGTGGAGCGGGGCCGGCTGTCCTTGCTCTGCTCGGCTGGGGGAGGCTAGGCACTGGGCATCCCACTCTGCTGGGGTAGAGCAGCCAGCCCTGGGCAGAGCTGCCACAGACAAGGCCCAGAGGACGGCAGCAACGCCTTTGGCATCGTCCAAAACTGCCTCCTGCAGTCTGGGAGTTTGGAGCTCGCCGGTGCTCCGGAGGGATGCAGCGAAGATCAGTGCTTGGCGAGCGACTCTTGAGCTCAGCCTGGTCCCCATCCTGCCTGTGTAACCCCTTGAAGCACAGTGCCTAGAAAAGCATCTTTCTTGCCCCAGGGTCCAGCCCTGCTCTGTCCTGAGCTTTCCCCGCACCGTGCAGCTCCCCGGGGCCATAGCAGAGCCTTTCCACAGCCCGCGCTGGGCTGCCCCTCGCTGATAGGGGTAGGGAGCAGAGCCGGGCTTCTCCCTGCGCGCAGGAATCTTCCCTGGCACAGGCAAGACATCTCCCGAGCTGCTCTGAGACACTGTGTGAGGAGCAGTCCCCATGGCAAGTGTCCCGCTGGGGCCGGGGAAGCAGACAAGATAGACTTGCGCTGCTATATTTAGGATTTGTAACGCTAATGGGATTACAGCGGCATGCGTGCTCACGCCGTAATCAGCTCGCTGCTCCAGTTGACGTGTTCCTAATCAGGCTGGTCACCTTGCACAGGGGGAGGCCGACTGCGGGATACGGGATCGGGGCTCAGTTTTGGTCAGCCGACCCCCCCCGTCTCAGTGTGCCCCTCAGCACCCCGCGCACCCCATAATCAGGGGGTCTGTGGCATCCACCTTCCAGCCCCCAGCCCAGCCTCTGCCTCCCCGCTCAGCTGTGGCTGTCCTGTCCCCAGTCCCTGTTAGGGGACGTGCCCTGGAGAGGTCCCCACCCTGGGGACAGCCAGGTTCTCGTGTGGGCAGCACCAGGGCTTGCAAAATGTGTCCTGCAGGGTGGAGGCATCCCTCTCACCTCTTCTTGTTCGTTTTCAGCAAAGAGGGAGACCCAGAAAGGGGAAAGACAACAAGTCCCAGCCCTGCCCAGAGCCAGATGGGTTCTGCCTGGTTTGGGCATCAGGAATTCAGGTCTTTCCAGCTGTGCCAGGTTGTAATTGGGAAACAAGTAAGAAATGAGGCCTTTGGGAGAGAAGGGCAGCCGCGGGTGTCCTGTGGCATCCTAACACGACACCGATCTGCATAAATAACCACAGAGCAGTTAGGGGAAAGCGAGATGCCCTCACAGGCAGGGCCCCTCGAGGGAGGGACCCCATCATCCGCCGCAGCCGGGGGATGCCGGCGCTGCCATGTGGGGCTGCCTCCCAGGCACCAGGGGGGCTTACACATCCAGCACCGCTTCCTTTCCTCCCGGCCTTGCGGGCAGAGGCCAGACCCCAACCTCCTCCCCACACCTACATCCGAGCCCCGGTGCCAGCCCCGAGCAGGAGGCCCCGAGCTGCCGCAGGAAACCCTGGCATCCCTCGCTCTGTTTTTGCAGCTGGGTCGGTTATGAGCACACTGGCTTCTGCGGGCAGCAGTTCATCCTGGAGAGGGGAGAGTACCCACGCTGGGACGCCTGGAGCGGCAGCAATGCCTACCACATCGAGCGCCTGATGTCCTTCCGCCCCGTCTGCTCTGCTGTGAGTGCCCCAGCTCCCACGGAGCTCTCGTGTCTCTGATCCCGTTAAAATGTCCCAGGCAACAGCACCAGGCCAAGGGAGTGAGGTTAGGAAGGGCAAACACAGCCATGCCAGGGGCTCTGCAGGTGGCAGAGGCTCCTCAGGGTGGGCTTAGCTCTTCCCCTCCATGCCCAGCAGGATTTGCTCTTTCTGTCCTGTTCTCTAAAACTTAACAGAGATCCCGGGCCAGCTGTACGTGACCAGACCTGGGGGACAGCCAGCCTGAGATGGTAGCTGTGACATAGCTGTCACTGACACCTCCCAGACCAACCCCTGCCCCAGCACCACCCTGCTGAGCACCTCCACACAGCTGGGCTTTGGGAAAACCAGCCTCCCCCCCAAAAAAAACCACCTCCCTCTCCAGAAAACCCTCTGAGCAATGCCACAGGGAGGGACAGCCCAGCCATTGCCCCATGCCGGGGAGGGAGCACCACCTCCCCCTCACCCCCTGCTCTTCCCCTCCCCCCCCAGAATCACAAGGAATCCAAGATCACTGTCTTTGAGAAAGACAACTTCATCGGCCGCCAGTGGGAGATTGGGGATGACTACCCCTCGCTGCAGGCCATGGGCTGGGCCAACAATGAAGTGGGCTCCATGAAGATCCAGTGTGGCGCGTAAGTGACAGGCAAAGGGCCAGGGGCAGCAAGGACAAACCGCTGCCATCGCTGTGCTACCATGGCTGGAGGGGGGACACCCCCTCACCCCACCTTGCTTACCTCTTGTCCTCCTTACGGGCCGCCTGACGACTCCTTTTCTTCCAGCTGGGTTTGCTACCAGTATCCTGGGTACCGTGGCTACCAGTACGTCCTGGAGGCTGACCACCATGGAGGAGACTACAAGCACTGGAGAGAGTGGGGATCGCACGCCCAGACCTCCCAGATCCAATCCATCAGGCGTGTCCAGCAGTAGCTCCCCACTTCCCAGTACATCTCTGCAAGGTTTCTAAAGCTGACCGGCTCCCTTTGGTGCTAATACTCCCCTCCCGAAATAACCACCCCTTCTTGTACTGCAACTGCTTATGGAACAACACTCCCAAATGGTACCAACTGCACAAATGCCAATAAATGTGACTGAAAGATAAAACCAGCTTGGTGGGTCTTTGCTGTTGCGTGTTTGGTCTTTAAGTCGCACATCCCCGTCCCAGGTAGCAGGGACCAGACTCTTCCCTGCTTATTTTAAGCCGACTGAAGCCCGGTGGGGTTCACACCGAGGCAGGTTCATCCCCTGACTGTTTTGCACACACAAACACAACAGCCAAACCCTCGGTCACCGCAGCTCGGCAGCCGCGGGGCTCCCTGCCCTCCCCTTCCCCTGTCACAATAAAGGACACCGTGCCCCCAGCCCCCCTGAGCCACGCCAGCACCAGGCACCCAGGGGACATGCAGCCACTTGCGCCGCGCTGCTCATGGGCTTCGTGGCCAGCATCGCCGGGCCCGAGGGACCCAAAGTCGAGTCGTCAGCCACGCAGCGTCCCCGGGGCCAAGGGATGCTCCCTGAGAGCGCAAAAAAGAAAGTCACGCTGACACCCACAAACTTTAAAATTTTTATTCAACAATTTACATCACTTATTGTCTGTCTTAACATATTCGATCTACACAAATTTCTTTTTTTTTTTTTCCTGATAAAATAATAAAATTTGGATAAATTTTGAAGACCTGTTGGTGCAGAATAAACAAAATTTCAGGTAACTTTTTTTTTTTTTTTTTTTAAACATTTAGTGTGAAGTATGACATCATTGGTAAAGATACATCATGCCATTACAGCTCATGGACATTACCTATCCTTACAGTCCGTGACATCACCCATACCAGCGCAAGGGGCTGCGCCAGACACAGCTACAGCAGGTATTACACTAACTCTTCTAGCCACCCTCTCACGACCGGGAAAACGCCTACGTTTCCAGCTGGGCACACAGAGTGCATTAACCTAACCAGAAATACCAGGGAGGGGAGAAGAAAAGAAAACAAAGACTACCTTTACCGATCCGTGTGGTCGCACACTACAACATCGACAACAAAGAGGGGCTGCCCCTCTCCGCAGGTCAGAGGTAATTCAGCTCCTGAGCAGGTAGAGCACAACCCCTCGCAGCGATTTTAATACACACCAGGAAACCGAACAAAATGAGAACTTATCGACGGGGTGGGGGGGCAGGAGAGGCGACGGCTCCGGCGGCTCCCGCCTGGAGGGGCCTCTCCCACCCCAGCTCGCAGTCGAAGCGCGCGGTTGTGTTTTGCACCGCCCTTAACACTGAAATATTCAGGGGAGGGGGGAGAGAGGGGCATCCGTCCCCCCAGTAAACAAGTTGAGGACCTCCAGAGGCTCGCAAGCCACTGAAGGTGTGTAAGTACACGTGTGATGGTAGATAGAAAAGCAGCCCTGTTCTGTATGAAAAAAAGCTGTCAAGTTAGTACAAATTTCTGCCATGGCGAAGGGAACACGAGGAGAAAGCTGTCAGGGTCCTTCTCTCATCACAAAATCCCGACTCTCCTGCACAAAGGCTCTGAGCTAAGCAACAAGTTTCCGAAGGTGGCACCTGCAACCCAATGCACCCAACTCCTGAAAACAAAACCAAAATAAAGCTCTCACCTCGGAGACCGGCGGGAGCCCACCCTTCACGCCGGTGGGCCGTGGACTACGGCCCCCGCAGCGGGGACAGCGAGGACGCCTGTCCATCCTGCCTCACAGTGGGAATACGCAACGGTAGGGTTTCTCATCGGTTAATTTTGTCATTAGAAGCCTCAAGTTTGCTCACGCCACCAGCCTGCAACGCAGCAGACTGAGCTCCATCCCCTCCTCAAAGCTGCTTCGCCGGGGGCCCAGACACACGCGCCCCGACCCCATCGGTGCCCGCATACCCGGCGGGACGCCGGTGGGTTCCATCAGAGAAAAAAAAGGGCACTCGTTCATCCAGCAGTACGAAGTGTATCTGAAACACAAGCCAGCACACCCCGCTCCCTCCAATTCAATTACTAAAGTAGGCTCTTTAAAATAAAAAAATAATATATATATTTATATAGCTATACAGAGAGATACAGAGAAAGCAAAGGAGAGAGATAGGCTACTAAAAAAATCAAGAAGCGCCAGTTTTCTGCTACAGCTGTCAGCAAAGAACTGTCACCTTACATCATACCCTCCGAGATGGTGAAGATAATGCAGGCAATGACAGCACAGGAATGCAAAAGAGGGCAGATAAGTCACTTCTGGTAATGAGACACAAATTAAACTTTCAAAACATGTGCATAGCTTTATTCATCTGCTTCAAACTAACCTTTTCACGGAGCTTCAGCGAAACCCGAGTGTGCAAAATGCATTTCTAAAAAATAATGCAAGCAAGCTTTCACATTTACAGTGGCAGAAGTACAGAAAGACTCGGACAGAAATCACACATTGGGGCGAGTGAGTCGGGAGAGAGATGAAGAAATAAGAATTGCACAGCTTCATATTCTGAGTCACTGACTGCAAACAAGCATTTCTATTTTGTTAACTTTAAGCAAGGCGTGTTTACTTCTCCTTTACAAAAAAACTGAAAAAACCCCACAGTAACAAGAACCACAACCTGGAAGGGAATAAATCCCCCGGGCAACGGGATCCCCGGTGCCACAGAGAGCCCTAACTCCAGAGCAAAGCCGGTTCCAGACCTTCACTTGTTTTGGCTTTGCTGGCAAAGCATGGCAATGCTTATTTTTGTCCGCAGGAGGAACAGCAAAGCAGCTTCTCTTTCTCTCCCCGCCAAAGTCACAGAAAACGGCTCGTGTTAGGAAAGGAAAGGTGCCACCCCACAGGACATCGTCCCCAGACTGTAAGACAGCCACTACGAAGGCTCGAGTCCAAGTCTCACGTCGATCCGAGGGGTCAGCGGGACAGTAACGAACCCTCGACTGTAGATGGGGCACAGTCATCGTGCTGCCCGCCGGGAGCCCGGCCGTCCCACGCCACATCCCAGCAGCTCACACAGCACTACAAACTCTCTTCAGAAAGACTAAGCACACACGCAAGGCACATTTAGTCAGATGTACACACACACGCATGTGTGTAGAAGAGCAAACGCTGGCCAAAAAAAAAAAAATTGATGCTGAAGAAACTAATCAAACAGGCTGAAAGTTCTGGCCTAGGGTGTTTATATACTATTTTCCAGGCAGTTGTAATCCCCAAGCGTTTTGCCTACATTACTTCAGACCTTCCTTACTCTTCCCTCACTTTACAGAGGTACTTTATTTTCCTAAAGGATCTATAAATAGTCAAGTAAATTCCCTTTTTTCCCCTCCAGTAAACTCCTCCTTCACAGCACGCATCCCCCCATGGTGGTCCAGGTGTGACCCATGAAGACAAGAGGTTCTAGACCGGCCCGTGCCCCGAGGCAGCACCTCGCTGCTCCCTAAGCTGTGGGCTTTCACGCCTCAGCCATCAGGTTTTGGCTGGGTAGATGGCCTGGCCTCGCTTTTTTCTTGGAAAAACGCGTCCGACTCCGGGCACCGGCCGCTCCCCAGCACCCGAGGGCAGCTGGAGAAGGAGCCTGTGACTCCACAACGCCGGGGGTGCGGGCAGGAAGGAGGCCATGCAATCTGTAATACTGCTGGTTAACTTCACATTGAGATAAAGCATGAAAAAGATCTTTCTGCAGAGATGAGCAATTTCCTTCCATAAATAGATTCAAATAGAAAACAAAAACATTAAAACCAGAGACAAGACAATAGTTGATTGAGATTTTTCTACCTTACAAATTACCCAGGCATCTTTCCCACACCACCAGCCATCGAGGAAGGAGAAGTTGAAAACCTCAGGGATTTGCACTACCCTTCCAATAGCAGCTTGAGAAAAGGAAGGAGAGGGGAAAAAAAAATAAAAATGCACAGTGTTCTCTCAAGTTAAGAGTTCTCCTTTGCTTGCGTTTGCATAGAAATTCCCGTAGGTCAGCACCAAAATCAGGTACACCAGTCTCCTACACCCCGGCTCCCCCAGTTCCTATGCTACCCGCAGAGTTAGTGGCTGTGTTACAGGAGGGTTCAGCTATCCGCAGAGGAACTATATGGTCATGTAAAAAAAAAAAGTGCATCACACATTCTTGATTTTCAGGGTTACTTATAGCAGCAGCAGCATTAATCCAAGACAATGAACAGTTGTAGATTCGTCCTTAAATGCAGCAACACTTAATGAAATGTCTTCAAGGAAGGTCATAAGAGGGTCCTTCTCAAAAGGATAAAATGAAAATTAGACTATTCAATATAGACAAAAAGGAGATAAAACAAAAATTAAAGACACAATCTTATTTACATTAAAAAAACATTCTTGTTAAAATATCTTTACACCACCTAAGCAAAAAAATACGTATTTTAAGAATAAAGCAGAAACTCCTAAAGCAGTATCCATTTTTGGAACCCTTATTTAGCACCTGAGGAAAGACTGTATGGAAAGCAGACAGGGTTTTTTTGTGGTTTTTTGTTTTTTAAGAAAACTGTAAGTTGTGTTTTTGCTAAACGTTCGTATGTTCGCAGTACACAAGTTTCATACCACAGAAAGAAATGAACTTTTTTTTTGTTTGTTTTCTTCTTTTTAAAGATACTCTACTGATTAATAAGGCTGTAGAAAAGGGATACTGCTATCTTACAAAATGGCTTTAGAGCTCTGGACACGTTATATGAAGCTTTCTGATTAACAGTCAAGATAAATACAGCTCAGCATTCCCTGGTGAAAGCACAGGTACAACTTTTGCTCCCGTCCCAGGACAGAGAGCAGCCCGACAGCCCCAGCAGCGTGTCCCCAAGTGTCTCGAGCCATGAACACAAGGCCACCGCGGAGCTCCCCTGTACCTCCCCAGACGTCCACGGCTTCGGCGTCGCGCTGCTGAGCGATGCCACTTTTGAGGATCTCGAGCAGGATACACGGAAGCCAGCCTTACCCTGTGGTGTAACACGTATTGTGCAAATGTCTAAAGCTCTGTAATCTCTGGAAGGCAGCGCGTCCGGCAGCGCAGACCGAGATCTTCTGCTCCTTCACACCAGCCACGGTTCCTGCTTCTCAACGGCTTGCGCCAGGGCTTTTTTGCATGGAAAAAACACTCTCGCGGTGGCCAAAGCTAGAATTACTCCGGCTTCTTTGGCTACTCTACCACGCTAGTGGCTCCTCCAGCCCCAGCCCTCCTCCTGCCTTGCGCACCGGTGTGAAAACGTGTAGCAGCTTTAAATTAGGCGTAGCCTTGTTCTCTCCCCTCCTGACCTCAACCATCTCCCTTGTAAACAGCCTCTGTAAGGAAAACAAATCACTATGGACGTACGCACAGAAAAATCTTCTAGGGACGAGACTCTTGAAAGCTTCGGACACCATAGCAACTTACTGAAAATGCTGAATCAAGAGCAAAAACTGAACGCACAGGAAAACTACCAGCAGTTGTGAAACACGTCTGTGAATGCCATCGCTCCCGGATGTCCCTGAGGTCACCCACCAACCACTTCTGGAAAGGATGTTATCGTGCTACGGTAACACTCTCTTGAAGGTGAAAAGCACTAATTATACATGCAACTGAGAGGACAACTTCCATCTCTTTTTTTCTCTTTTTCCTAGCAGGAAGCGATTTTCCTTTCGATTTAGCTAGCCCGTTCTCCCCGTCACCGCTCCCAGCTGCCGAATAGCTGGCATACTCGCAACCTAATGAGAATCGGGTTTTTTCCCACATATCAAAGAAGTTCACAGCAGCTACGAAAGGCAAACAGCGGGATTTACAGTTCAGAAAGGGCGATGGTTTGAAGTGGGTTAGCGACAGAATCCATGCCCTGGAGCAATCCACATTGTCAAAGAGACGAGAGATTTCTAACAACAAATACAGGTTTCACGGATGATCTTAAACCAAAACCAAACTCCAACCAAACCTTGAAAGCCATCACACTGCCAGTCCACCAGACCCGTGGAGTGGGAGGGAGCAGAGAGGCTGAAGGTCCCCAAACCACCATCACTGGAGACAGGAGCACGGAGCAGCTTTTAAATCATCTCTTGGGAGCCGAGCAAACACTCCCTGATCCACCAAAGAAAGCAGATTCCGTGCTGGATCTGGCTGGCGGTACGCACCCCGGTCTCTGTTACATGAGACCCTGTACGAGAAACACAGGACAGGACCTGCCAGCAGAGGAGGAGCTGTGGGGAGAGACCAGAGGAGAAAGGAGACAGCCCCTGCAGGAATCCTTACTCCAATAAATAGACAGCCTGGCAAGGGAACCAGAAGAAAGGGACTCATCGGACCCACAACGGGAATAGAAATGGGAGAGAAGCCTTAACCTGAATTAGTATCTTCATAGCTAATAAAAAAATAGGTCATGATCTCACCCTTAGTGCCACTTTCCGACACTACACATACATAAGGGTTTTTGTTTTAAAACGTACTTTACTCAGTGTAATGAAAACAATGGCACAAATAAATACACACTCGCTCTCCTTACACAAGTAAGATGCTCGCACACGCAGCGCCAGCTCCTCGCCCCCCGCACACACAGACACCCTCGGCTGCAGACCCGGGAGAGCAGGCTGCTGCACCCCTTCCCGGGCTGTATTTGGTTTATGCTACAGTACTAATACTCTGAGTCAAACAAAAACAAAACATGAGACTTATCAGTAACACCTTAGCATTATTTAAATGTGCTAAATTAGTCACAGCTCAATTTCAGGGTTTTTCTTTTTTTTTTTTTTTTTTTTTTGTAAGTTTACACAAAAATAATCAGAAAACAGATTAAATCTCAAGATATTTTTAATAAGTGCTCAGTAAAGAATTGTGTGAGGACTTCAGGAGGACTGCAGACAGTGACAGGGCAAGTTACACAACAGCACGAGGAAGTTTCTTCCATGGTCCTGCCTGGCTCTAGGCAATAGTCTATCCCAGAAATACTGCCCTGTGCCAGCAAGCCGGAGCTACAGGAGCTCAGAGAGAGGATTTCCTAACTGCTTAGCGCTGAGCACACGCCGTGGAGCTCATGGAGACAGACGGACAGACAGTTGAAGAGAGAATGGTCAGAAATACAGCAGAGAAGCTGCAGAGGGTGTTTCTGGATGGGTCCCGGGGGCAAGGGGCCCTGCGTAGCAAGGCAAAGCAGCAGGGACGAACATCGGGGGAAAAACCAACCCAACCCAGCACTTGAACTGTGTTTCAGCACTTCTTTTGCTATTTAGAAGAGAGACTGGACTAGGCCAAGATGAGCGTCCTCAAGTATTCAGCAAGACTCGGATCTTTCTAAAGGCGCAGTGTCAGACTCAGCACAGGTTATTGCTGTTCAGCTTCTGCATCGCGCCAGCCCCGAGAGCAGGGGGTACCAGGACAGCGCAGACCCCAGGTAAGCAAAACAGGGTTTGGTTTTGTCTTTTTTTTTTTTTTTTTTTTTTTTTTAATGGAACCCAGCCCTTAAGGCGACAAGTGACTACACAAGGCAAACAAATACACAGCAGAGCCTTAAAGCCAGTAAAACAAACTGGAAACCTTGCTATTAGCCTTCAACTTGTTGAAAATAATAACAATAAAAAAAAAAAAGGACATTTCTTCCACCTTAATTTTCCCAGTCCCACCATACAGTTTGTTCAACACTTTAAAGCTCAGGAATGCCCCAGCTCTTCCGCAGCAGAGCCGGAGGCGATTCTGACTTTTGGCAAGCAGTTGGGAGACTCAACAGAATTAAAAATAGGAACGTCGGAGGACTAGGTGTCGGGCACATCTGTAAACATGTTATACATCTGAAAGTTACACACACCTGTAAAGGTGGTACAGTTTATAGGTGAAACAGAACTATTTGCGACTGGCCAACCACACATTTCTGAACCTGGACTGATACAATACATGATTACTATATAGTATTACACTACAGTATCATACTATATAGTATTTTATACATAAAATGGAGTAGGCAATCCATAGTCAAACTTTTAAAACTAAGTGTGGCAGAAAGCTAGCAATCTTACAAAAGGTACAGAATTAAGTTTCATTGTCCCACCATGAATTGAAGCGTCTCATTCAGGAACAATCTTATTAAAAGAATAAAAACAATTAAAAAAAACGCATGCTACATACTCCTAGTTAACAAAAAAAAAAAAAAAGAAAGAAAAAATGTGGATAAATCTAAGCACAAGGGGTAGGCAAAATTTTGGGCTTATCTGCTTCCTGTAATGCCCCATAGGGTCCAGTCTAATTTTAGGAGACTCCAACTGCTGCTGCCCTTGATACCCAGACATACATGAGCCAGTAGTTGGCCACAAACACCCACGATGAGCATGGGGTATGTGTGGAGCTAGGGCAGGTCACAAAACCCATTTTTGCTTCATTCATTGCTTGCTCTTGCACTGGACCCTGTGAACTTTCCACCTTTTAAAAAAAACCCAGAAAAACTACCCAACCCCAAGATGATTTGGACGCGCTACACAAGCTGCAATGGGACAGAGCGGGTTACACAGCTGGGCCTGCAGTCTGCTCAGCCTTCGCTACCACTGCTAGGAAGCTTTTCTTTCCTTGGGATTTTTTTTTTTTTAAATTTTTAAATTATTATTTTCATTCCTAAGTCCTCCATTTTTGTAATAAAATATATTTTTATTAAGAGATAATTAGAAGCAGAGCCCGGAAATACACAGACTGCATTAAAATATAAAAAAAGCATTTCCAAGGGGCAGGTGCGGGAAGCCCAGCCATTGCCGTTCTATGGACAAATTGAAAAGGATTCAAATTTCCATTTTTTTTTTTCTTTCCTTTTTTTTTTTCTTTTTTTTTTTTCTTTTGAATTTTTTTTTTTTTTAAGAGAAAAAAATAATTCAAGAAGGGTGAAAGTTAGCAGAACTCAATTCCTCTTCAGTTTTCCAATGAAAATGGGAAAAATATCCGGCACATTTAGTGTTAGGAGACAGACAGAGCAAATATGAAGCACCTACAGTTGAAAGCAGAAGATACTTTTTTTTTTTTGCTCCCAGTAATACAATGGCATTAAACTGTGGGAACAGTGGGTTTTTTGTCGTTGTTGTTGTTTTTTTGGTTTTTTTGTTGTTTTTTTTTTTTCCCCCCCATATTAAATGCCTAAACAGATTGCTTATTTTTGCATGTTGTCTTTTAAAATGAAATAACTCTTCAGTTGCAATAGTCCAACGTGTAACTGGAGCCAGGTCAACTGTGTGACTTCACCATGCATCCTAGAACTGCAGTATTACCATCTTTCCCCCAGAAGAATGATGCTTTAAGACAATATCCCCAGCATAGGATTGCTGCTTTACTCCTGGCAAAACATGTGGATTAGAATTCTCTGGAAAAAAGAAACTCTGCAAACTTCAAGGCGTTTCTCCAGCATTCAATGGAAAACAAAACAGAAAAAAAAAAAAAAAAAACAAAAACCAAATAGGGCAGGTGGAAGGGAAAGGGGAGATGAAGGATGGTGAATCATCCTGATTTCCCTGTGATTAGTGTGTCACTACAGTCACAGAACAAGAAACAGAAACCTTGTCAAGTGGAAATGCCTCTCCAGTGGGTTGCTGTTGCCCATGTAGACGACAGCAGGAACTTTAGAACCGGGCTTGTAAATTGAGTCTGTATTTGTTAAATCACTTGCATTCACTCTTTAAACAAAAACAAAACAAAAAAACGAAAAAATCTATTCAGTACCGGAGATTAAATAATCACGTGTGTAGTCTCGTTGAAATAAATTTTCAGATTCCTTAAGAAGTCTAATTACTTTCAGTTGCCATTTTTAAATAACTATATATATATTTGTATATATTATCCTGGGATTCTAGTTATGGTTCCTCTGCTGCACTGAAGATTTAGAAGGAGCATAAAAGCCTTTTGTCCCCCACGAACAGCACAAATGCTGCAGAAAGGTTATAACAGGCAGTCTCGTCTTGCTACCTTCATTGATCCGGGCGATCCATGGCTTCATCGTAAGTGATTATCCTTTTGGGATCTGGAAAGAAAGCAAAATCCAAAGTTTTTGACAAGCTACTTTCAGGACCTGCGCCCGAGGACATTCACAATCGATCTCAAGGTACTACTCAGCTGTTAACAAACTCCTCCAGTGACACCACCTCCTGCAAGTGCCCTGGGGAGCCCTGGCTGACTCCAGCTCCCCACATCACACCCCTGGGCAGCAGCACACGCATCTCCACGTACCGCTCTTCCCACAAGCTAACACAGAATATCTTCACAGGTGAACAGCGGGGATACACCAGAATTTAAAACTTATTCTTGGGTGTGACACCAAACACCCAGAAATAGAAAGCAATTTGTATACACATAGGGAAGACTCATTAAATCTAATTTGACTCTGGTTTTATTGCTCTGTAGAGACTCTGCTTCTCTCAGAACACCCCACCATTACGGTAAAGCTTACTGTCCTGACTTAGCAATCTAAACCACAGATAAACCCAGACTACAAGCAGCAGACACTGAAGAACTAAACTCTGATATCTCCAGACACCAAGACAATCTACTCCCATCACCCATCCCAACAGACAGAGCAGGACAGAACAATTTGGTTTGTTTATTCTTTCCAACACCCTTACCTTGCTTCTGCAAATTCCAAACCGCTTCCATTTCTGTGGAGGCAAAACGAGAAGACCATCGTTATTATGTAGATTGATGCTGCCATTAGAGACAACTCCAAACATGCTTTAATTTTCCAAGAGTGACACGACACCACTGCAGTTGTGCTGAGGCTTTCAGACACAGCCAACCCCATCCAGCCCAGCAGCACAGCCCCAACCCAGCCCCCAGGATTGCACGAATTTGACGTGAATGATCCGGCAATAAAAGGCAGAGAGATGGCTCTAACGTGGTCTTAAGGGTCAGACGGCCAAACTGAGCATCAGAAATGTCACTGCCATTCTCTGCTCCTACAAAACACAATCTAACTTCAGGGTTTAGTCCGACTCCAACGCTGCTTCACACATTACAGCCTCAACAAGTAGCCTGGAGAGATTATTTTTATGAGTTGACGCTTAGCGTGTGTGAAATCAGAACCTCTGGACAAAGCGAGTTTCTCATGGTTCACAGCATGCATCTGCTGAAGCACACCATGCAAAGATTACTCTGCTAACATCACTGCAGAACTGCTGCCAACATATCATCCGAGAACAAGGTGTAATGCTCGAGACACCCGGCTGCCTGCTTGGCTTGCAGTTCTTTCTCCAGTTTACTTCTACAACACACTTGTGGGGTAAAGACAAAGAAACCCTCCCCAATTCTCACTGAAAGAACACATGCTTTTGTTTACTTAAGAAATAACAGCAAAGTTAAATGCTCTTTTCATTCATATTAAGAAACAGAACGCTCTTCCCTTTAAAATATCCCCCAAACTAAATCACATCTTTAGAGACCTATTCAAAATAACTACATTTAGCCACTACCACGCTGGAATTTTGTGAGCTAGAACATTTATAAAGACCCTGCACCCAAGTTTAAGAGACAAAATTATAGAAAAGGAGCACTTAGTAGGAACATAACCTGTAAGAACAATCTTTCAAGTCTGCCTTCTGCCAGGAAGGAGGGTGACAGGACCTTGGTAGGGGCTAGGAACAGAGAATGGCCATGGATTACTAAACCACACAGTATGTGCAGTAAAGCACAAAACAAGGCAATAAGTAAACTAACAGGCATGGGAAAGGAAGAAGAAAAAACCCCACAAAACTCATGGCCTCAGCACGATGTGTGCCAAGTGTCACCTCGATCAATCGCTTGCATGTTCGCGTCCCTTCTCCAAGCCTTCATCTGTCCTTTGTCCACTACAATCTGAGGCTCCCTGGGACAGGAAATTGCATGCAAATAAATATTGCCAGTCCTCTCTGCACAATTAAGTCTTTTGTAAGGAAGGCCCTGACAAAATTTTATGAGGTCTGTTATTTTTGCGTCACAATAATAACAGCAATACTATGCACTTTTATCAGGGGAACCCTAAGTGCTTTGGGAATAGTAACCAGCCTCTAACACCTCCAGGGATAGAAGCAACCTAACAAGGGACTACATCCTTCATCTGCCAGATGCAGATTCCCCAGAAGTAAAATGAACCAGCTACTAAAATTACCTCCAGCAGAGCTAGTTTTCCATTCAGTGAAGTTAGATGCATCATTTCCTAATGGCTAGAGAACATCACCTATTTTAACAGCTTTCCCCAAAGGCAGGGCACAGAAAACTACTCTCAAGTTGTTGGCTCCTCCACATCAGAGCAATGTTTGAGCATCAAATACAAGGCAGAGGCTGAATCACTGCCCGCTACTGTATCTCCATGCAAAAGACCATGCTTTCTTTTGCACTTCCATTTGGTCCCAACCTCACTGGACACCAAAAGAATGTGAATTGCCTGTTTTAAGATGTGCCTGACAATAAGATAGACAGTGAGATACTGTCAAACACACACCAAAAAACTTGTAGCTTGTCAAAATTCTGTTTAAGAAAAAAAAAAAAAAACAACTAACAAACCCACCCCCAAACTCCCCAACCTTTTCAGTCTTCAATCTTCCTTCTCCTTCTGAAAGAGGTAGGAGAGACGGTGGTGTAAATTGTCCTGTAAATCCCAAACACCTGGACACATTGGCTGGCAGATGCTCAGCCTGACAAAGCTACAAAACCAAAGATAATCGTCAAACTGGCTGCGATATCGACTGTTACTGAATATCATCTGCCATCAGAAGAGCAAGAGCAAGGTCCTCCCCTCTACCTGGCCAGCAGCACATGGATATGGGATAGCACAGGTTAAGCACATTTACCAACTGAAACAACTTAACAGAGGGAAAAAAAATATGTAAGTCTTGGGCTAACTGCAACACAAAACTAGGGAAAAGAGCCATTTTCCTTCAATACTTTCCACAGCCCTCTGGCTCATGGTTAGCTGAGGACCTGCCCAGGGCAGACAGCCCCAGCCACATCGAGTTCCAGGGAGAGGAACCACTTTTTCTGGGGACCATCACCAAAACAAAGGATCAGTGGAGAAAGGCTTTGATGTCAGGAACAGACTAAGGCACACACTGGTGAATTGCACTGAGATTCCTCATAGGTCAATAAACTTTACAGCAGGACTGGTACATAACCTTGGAGGGGAAAGAAGTCTTTCTGTGATAACTTGTTAAGACAGGCACTTTTACGCATTTTCCTTGCTAAGAGAGGCTGCCCCTGCAGAGAAGTGTCTGCACAATGCCACAGTACTAGTTCTTTGTTCTTTTAAATCTAACATATAAACTGACAATTGTCCCTATAATGAAGTGCTAAAAAAAAATAACGGGGGACCATCCTCCTCCGACTTTTCTGTTTTTATCTGCAAGGCACAATGGGGATTGCCCCTGAAACAAAGCAAAGACTAAAAATTCAGTGCTGAGGAGACTCACTTCTGTACAGAATACACTGTACTCATCCTGACAACTGGAAAAAGCAGAGTTGAAGGAGAATTAAATCAGCTTTTACCCCACAGCTCAGGCCCCACAAGACCATAAGCACCAGACTAAGATCTAACCCCTTCCCACCAAGGGGGATGGGAAACCAAGGCGCCTTTTTTTTTTTTTTTTCCCCCTCTCCTGAGGTAAAGGATGAAAATTGCTGAATTCACAGCTCTGCTATTTCTTGTGACCCAGTTCACCATTCCGGCGAATGCCACTCCTGGCTGGCCCACGCTGCCTTGCTCTATTTTCCATGCTGCTCTTCTGCTTCTTCACGCAAGCAGAGATGCTGGCGCGACTGAGATGCTGAGAAGGAACAAAGCAGCAGCACAGGCAGAAACTCAGGGGCAAGGCAGAAGAGGGAAACACTGCAGTTACTTCTCCACCTATGTGGTCTTTGCTACTGTGCAGTTGAACTGGAGACCTCAATTATTTGCTTTTTAGCTAAGGACAAGCAAACTACTGAGCTTCCCACCACAAATCTTGCCATACAGAGCCTGGTATTAGTGACAGACAGCCTGGCCTGGAAGACTGTAGCTGTCCAAACATAACAAAATTCTGCAAAGCGTTGACATTCCGATATGAAACATTTAATCCAGCTATCTTTAAAAGGAGCACTAAAGCAGTAAGATACTGATTTCGATAGAAGTAAACCTGAGATACACCCAGCCTCCTCTTTTGAAGGACCAAAAAAACCAGCGAGGACCAGTTTTACCTCAAAAAGATGAGGATTTTGGCAATGCCAAACTGAGGCAGAGGTTCAGTTCTAACCTAGATAGAGACAATGTCCCTAAGCGAGAGCATTACTCCTTCCTGGTCCTTCCAGTCTCCCATACTAAGCTACCCAACCAGACAGTAGTCCCACCAGTGCTCAACTAAATCAGATCTACCTTGCTAAATCAGGTATGTCACCCGTGAGTGTTTCAAGGCACGGTCACAAACACTGAGCGGCACGTGCTGTCAATGAAGGCAGCCACGTTGAAGGATCGTGTTTTACAGTCAAGTAGATCAGATGATCAAGGGAGTCTCTTTTGCCCTTTAAAAAGAAGAAGAAAAAAAAAGGCAAAAAGCAAGGCACAGAGCAGGGGCACAAAGGAAAGCAACACGAAAAGCATCCAAGAGAACAGGAGGGCGCATCGTCAGCCTTGCCAGCATGCTCCCAGTGCCCCGACTTCTGAGGAAAAAGCAACGTGAGCACACACAAATGAGCACAGCTTTCACCACCAGGACCTTGCTCTGCTCTGCAGCCACCCAGCCCCACGGCCCAGCACAGCCTCGCCAGCACACACAGTGCTGCGGTGGTTTAAACAGGATTACTGTACCAGAGCCGGCCCGCCCTGTGCCTTACCTCCTCCATCCATCCTTTCCCAGGGAAGCTGTGAAGCAATTACAATCTATAATGCCCCTTGCAGTCTCTGGGCAAATCACGCACAGGAAAGCCTGGTTTGCTGGAACAAAGCTCCTGAGCAAGCTGGAGGCTTTCCCATAGTCTATTTACAGTCCAAGATGAGGAACCACATAACCTGATCACAGCTACAGACACAGTGCAAAAGAGGGTGCAAGCTTACAACAAACAGGTCAAAGCACTGCAACCACTCACACTAGTGCCCATTCCTCACTGCAACACTCAGAGCTTCACCCTTGCACCATGGGAATGCACCAGGACCCCACCAGTGCTCCACGCTCACCCCTGTCCTTGCCCTGCAATCGTTTCTCTTTGTGTCCATAACCCCAGAGGCAGGGCAGATTTGAGGATCAAACTATGCTCAAAAGCAAACAGATCAATCTGAAGAGGGAGAAGTTCACCTTTCTCGCAAAATCAAAACCAAACAATCTGAGGATCCAACTGCCCGGGACACCCCAACACCAGCCCAGGCAAACCCGCACGCTCTCCCCAAGCAGGAAGGAGGGGAAGGCAGCTGGTGAAAAATAAGCTAGTGAAATCTTTCCTTTCCTACTGCAGAGAAACTGGTTGGCTAGGAGTAGGACCTCAGGAAAACAGCCCAAGATAAACTGAGAGAATGGTGTGGGAATTAACCACTGCGCTGCTGTCCTGCAAACACACCCTGGCAGCTCCATTTTCTAGACGTTTCACAGCACGCTGTGCCACAGGAGCTCACCCGCAGGGCTCTGGCTGCAGGATCATGGCCATGAAGAAAGGACACACAGAGACACACACATTGGGTTCCTCCCAATACCCCTAAAGCCAACTCACCCCGATGGACTTGAACACACAGAGAAATGCAACACCCACCACCATCACAGAAAACATACGAAGACCTGGACTGATCTCCTGCTTTGTAAACCAGCAACAGCATCTGAAGACTAAGTAGCAGAAAGACAAGCTCAAGCTGTGTTGGAGCACCCCTATCACTGCATTAATGACAACACTGATCAGAAACATCCATCATCTTTTACCCCTAAGTAACACCTTGAAGTTGGCAGATACAGCTTGAAAAATGAACTGGCACAGAGGAGCAGTGGGGCAGGAACCGTTTCCCCAGGGCATCACAGGGGTGCTTGCTTTGGATGCTCAGAGCAAGAGCATTCACATGCAGAAGCAGGGAAAGAGCAGAAAACAGTATTTTAAAAAGAGTGCTTTAGGTGTCCATTCTTGCCATTGAATGTAATTAACTCTTGTGTTTAGAAGAGCTAAACGCAGCCAGACTTCGAAGTTAACACCTCTTTAAGAGGGCAGGGGAAGGGAGTGTTCTTTATTTTCCTGTTGTTACAATTGTTATACTGGGGTCTGTCTTTCACACAGCTAGTGAGAAAGGGAGAGCTGATGGGTCTTGCTGCAGCTGTACAGAATTGCTTTTCTACAAGAAAGTTCAGGCTGACAAAACCATAAAGAGACAAACTTAAGTGTTGGGAAAATTTGCAAAGTTAAGCATTGCCTAGGACTTCCCTTCTACACCATACCACGCCTTCTGGTACCCCCATTTTCTGATGGGAAACTGGGATTTAGGCTGCAGGCAGACACAAAAAACGAGAACAGAGAAAGCCTGCTTTAATACTGAATAGACTGAGCAGAGGATAGAGGACCCAGATAAAATAAATTGACGAACGCTGTTCTCAAGAATACTAGAGCTTAAGATGTTAACATCGTGAGAGTGAGATGACCTGGAAGAAATATTTGGAGTTAGTATTTTTAAATGACTGGACTTGCTATTACTGAAGGATGGCATCTAAGTTTCTGTATGCTATACAGAGAGTTTATGAACAAGTAATTTAAGAACTCTGCAAAAACACAGCAAATTCACCAATGCCAACCAAATAGTTTGCAAGACATAATCTACATATGTATGTGGAACAGTAAACAAATGGATGATCACCTTTTTCTCTTCAGGGTAGGGGGGTGCAGGGAGAAGGAAGGGGGGGGACGAATCAAAAAGGAACTGCCTCTGTGTGAGTAACACAAGTAACACCGTGCCAAAAGGGAACACGCAATCAGGCTCCTGTTAACGCCAAGCCAAGACCAAAAGCCAAGAACTGCCACAAGACCTCAGAGCTTCTGGGGCTGAGGCTAAAGCAGAAAGCAAGCCATCCCACAGGCTTCCTTCTCTTCATTCCCAGTTTAAAGCCTCTGTATCATGTTTGAGTCATTTCAGTCTCAAAAAAAAAAAAAAAAAAGAAATTCAGGAAAAAAAAGGAGCTGGACTACAAAGGACTCCATGAAAGCAGTAAAATCATCTGAAAGCTTTGGCCTACAAAGACAACAAGAGAATTCAATCTACAGCTCAGAGAAGAGTTGATAAGCAAAGATTTGTCTTGCTGTTGCCATAATACTCAAGAAGGGCAGGGGGAAAAGTGTGTGTGTGTGTGGTTTGCTTAAAAAAATAAATCAAATCACACCATGAAAAGCCACGGGAATAATTTTTTTCTTCCTTCAAAGTCATTTGATTTCATTGCCTGATCTGCCCAGGGGAGAAGCTGCAACACTTTGGTGGTAGAGGTGTGAGTGCAGACTATGAAGCCTTTTCGGCGACAAGAGTATCACCTGGTAAAGCTGGAACAGAGCAGGTGAACCGACACATTTTAACTCCTTCCAGCTTAGGAGGACCTACTCATTCCATAGGAATTAAAATGTAAAACACACTAGCTAAGTATCATCCCCATCAACATCACTTACACATGTCCGCAGGAATAGGGAAACAAATACCTCTTAACATTAATTAAACAGCCGTTTGAATAATTTTCCTAAACCCTTATTGCCGTTAGAGATATGCAAGCAAAAAGCTCATTTTTAGAACAATCAGAATTGCTGTAAGGAATATATCATGTTAGAATACTGCACTTAAAAAAAAAATTAAAAAGAGAAGAGAATGCCCTTAGGCAGCAAGTTAAGCCATTACCTTTAGTGTGATATATAACAGCAGCCCTCAGGTCAAAAGAACCCCAGCTATCTTTCCTTTCTAGGCCTCTCTGGTACCTCTGTTCTTTGGCGGAGGCTAGCAAATTGTTCGTAGGAGAGGCCAGAGGATTCTCTATTTCATAGTCTTTTGAAAGAAACACTAAAGCACCTTGGCTACCGGTGTCTGCCTTTTGTAGGTCACCTGTGTGATGCGACTCCAAAGCTAAGACACCACCCTCAACAGCAGTCCCAGGCTTAAGAATAGCACTAAGAATTTGAGGGCTAGTCCGTTTATCCAGCTCATAAGCCTTAGGAAACACAGGTTGTTCAGTTCCTGAGGGAATGATTTCAGCACACTGTGAAACCAAAGTGGCAGGATATTCCCCTTGAAATGTCACTTCCATTAACTGATTATCTGCAGATTTCCCCACAACAGTTTCAGGTCCAGCGCTGGGCTCGTTTATGAAAGACAAGCCCCACTGATTCTGGAAGATATCTCCCAGGTTCTGCTGATTTGTCTGCGATGGGAAATCGACTTGCGCTGTACCCAGAAGCACAGTTTGCATATTCGAAGGGTAGATAAAAAGGCTAGATTTCTTTTGTTCGAGAGCTGTTGAAGTTGTACTCATGTCCTGGGGTACTGACTCAGAGGAGGTTGATGGTACAGTACTAGCAGCAGTCGAGAGCAGTGGCTGGGTCCCTGGAGAATACACACTTCCATCAGTCCCTGCTAGAATTGGCCCGTTCGAGAAGCTAGCAGAAGTAACAGATTTCATAGCAGACATGGGGACTTGGGACAGACGACTTGATGTTTGGGCCTGAGTTTCCCCGGCAGATGACGAAGATGACGAAGACGATGTGGATGGGGTTTGAGCTGCTTTGTTGAGGTTTTCTTTAACTTTACTTGCATAACTTATTTTGGGAACAATTTTAGCACTGCTATTGTCCACTGGAAAAACCGGGGGTGGTTTAAACAAGGTCCATGAGTCCTCTTTAGATGTAGCCGACGATGCATGCTTCCCTTTGGGCCGGTCATCAAACTTCTTGCTGCTAATCCCAGGTTTGGCATCAGAGTTTTTTCGCTGTACGTCCCCAAGCCCAGGCTTCCCTCGGCCTGCTCCACCAGCCCCAGCCTCGTATTTCCAAACAGGCTTAGTATTTTCAATTCGGTTCCCCTTTTGTTCACTATAATCAGGCTTGAAACTCTCAAGTTCCTGTTTTAAGGTGGGTGCACTGACCTCCTGTTGCATTATTTTGTCCTGTACTAGATTCAGGTTCTCACAACCCTTGGCACTGTTGCGCCTGCCTTTCCGTTTCTTAAGCGTAGTATATCCACTCTCGGAGCCACTACCATCGTTATCGGCCCCTTTGCCTACGTAGCCATTCGTGATATAGCTAGAATTATTGGTTACTACACCGTTTGGAATAGACACTCCCTCTGGCTTGTCTGAGGACTGGCTTTCTCTAAGTTTATTTTCGTAGGACTTCTCATTCTTTTTGTCCATGCTATTTTTCTGAATGAAGTTCTTGGTTTTGATTCCAGCTTTCCCCAAAGCACTGGCCTTCACAGTCTGCTTTGGGGTCACGTTAGTGTCTACGAGCTGCTGGCTGCCATTGGGTACCCTGGATCCTGGGGTGGTGGTTTCATCAGAGCACAGGCCCTTTAATGACACTTCTCTTTCTCCTGCGTTACCATTTAGCTCTCCGTAGCCTAGAAGAAAGCCAAAACCAAGAAAAGGCAAGAATTAGAATGTGAAATGTTAAACTTCTGATTGCAGAAAGCTGTAATCAGCCCCAAACATATCCAGTTTCCTCAAGCAGACATTTTAAAATAGTAAAATGTCTAGTCTCTGATGTACAAAAGCATATGCTTATTTGCTGGAAACCACGCCAAGAAGGGTTAAGCAGAAAGTACCAGCAGCTACTGACTCCTGCATACAACTGGGTGACATATAGACTGTAAAACAAAGCAAAGGTATATACAGATACTATGTAAGGAAAATACGCTGTACTGAAGATCACCGGCAAGCTGGAGAGCTATTTCATCAGCTACTATTTCCAGGTCACAAAGGAAAAAAATTAATTCCCAGGATGCTTCAAGACACAGGGATCCGCTGCCTTTGCTGCAAGATTTGTTGAAGTTCAGAATCCGTACTGTGAACTAGGGCCAACTCCTACCATCTCCATCAGCTCCCAGGCCAGCAACACCAGCAGCCCTCCTTCCCACCCTCCTCCCAAACACCATCTCTAGTAAAGGGGACAAAAAAGAAAAAAGAAAAGCACCATCTTCCAAAAGGACATGTGCAAGTCCAGTTGGAAGGTGGAGGGAAGAAAGGGTGACCACATCTCCTCACTTCAAGATAGCAACCAACACCTCCCTACACGAGCTCTTTAGCATTGAAAAGGTGATAAAACTGGGAAGAAATGCATCCCTGCAAGCACCCTTCCACCGCTACCAGCAACTGGTCTCCTGCTCACTGAGAAACTTTGGTATTTCAGAGTCCCTGAGAGACCCGGTACTAGCTTGAGACCCAAGAAATAAAATACTTGCTGAGGGCTCCAACTCATCCAACCCTGAGACTATGCTGTACACTCAGCTTTCCTTTTTGCTTCTGAAGTTCCGTTTCTAGGCCTTACGACTCTGAAGTGAATCTGGAGAGTGCAATTCAAGTGGAGCTGGAAGCCCAGGACAGTCCAGGCTGAACTAACCACCACACCTTCCTCTTTTTTTTTTTTTCTTTTTCCTTTTTTCCCTTTTTAAAAATCTCTGGCCAGAGACCTATTGCTTTTTAAGGATCTTGGCTACAATGCCCCAAGAGAAGCCTTGAAGCCCCCTGAGAGATGGAAGAGCATGCTGTACCCAGCTCAACAAATACACTCCAGCTGTGGACTGAGCAGAGGGGACTCCCTCTTACTGCACCCGCTCCTCCTCTGACTCATCCATCCTTTCCCGACGGTGGGAAGCCTTACGTCCCCCGCAACGACCGACCCACCTAAGGCTTCATCTGCAGCCATGGTGGTGTGGTCAGCACGGTGCACCGAGTGCCCCAAGAACGAGAGCGGGCAAAACTCCAGCTTGAAAAAGGCTGGTTTTGCTGTTGCCGATGTTGTTACAATTAACTGCTGTACTGAAAAACATTGCTACCCTCACATCCTGGAGCCTCAGATGTCTGGCAGATGTAACTGCTCAAGTTCTGTGCAAGTCGGGAACACAGGAATCCTTGTAGGAATCTTTACAGAAATTCCACAACTGAGTTTGCCGAGAGGGATCAAAAAGGATTTAACTACGCACAAGTATCTGTAAGCACCACAGCTCCCACTATAACGTTCAAATACACTGTTAAGAATATTAACCATAAATACTCCATCCCAGAGAAAATCAATAGGATGGGATTCTCAGCTGAGTCAAGGACTAAAAATTAAGTATTTCAGAATAACGTGCAGAGGAAGACAACGTGCTATAGCTGACCTTGTATGACTCAAGACTTCTGACACCACTTGTTAATGAAACAAAACAATACGAGTGGTCATAAGACCATTGCAGATGAGGAGCAAAAGAATAAAATGAAGAACAAAATCCATTTCAGTAAGTCAGTGTGTCAGCAGTTTCTAGTTCCAATTTTCAAGTATTCACAACTCGGCTGCCTGAGTTTTCTCCAAATCAACATTTGGCACAGCTGGCTCTGGCCTGGACACAAAGGTGCGGCAACCAAAATTTAGGGAAGGGGGGAAAAAAAAAAAAAAGGATGTGAAGACGAATAGGTGAGGAGTATTGGGCAACCTCACAAATTGGAAAGGGAGGGGTGTCAGAGTAAATGCGTATTAAAACCCCGGGCACACTGCAAACAGTGAAATGACTACTCAACTTATTTTTGCTCAGTAACTTATTTTAGCGTGTGCCTGACCTGGTCCCTCCCTACCCCCGCTCCGGAGGCTGGGCAGGGGGCACCGCGCCTGGCTCTGGGGCACTCCCAGCCCCGCTCCCGATGCCAGCCAGGTCCCTCCCCACCTCCCGCCTGATTATGTAAATGAAAATTTCAAGGGGAAAAAAAAAAAAAAATAAAAAACGTACACGGGATTCTGGCCGTTCTTGTAATCGCGCACTTAGAACCCACACAAACCTCCAAATGAGATTTTTTTTTTACGCCACAGCAGCCGGGCAGCCCCCCAGCAGGGAGATGGGGGCTCCGACCCTGCTCGGGAGCAGCCGCCCCCCCGCCCTCCCCAGCCGGGGCCGCCCGGCCACCGCCTCTGCGGCGCTGCCGCCCGGCCGGCGCGCCGGTACGGCACAGCCCCTCTCCCGCCCGGCCCCGGCCCCGGCGCCCCCCGGCTACGGGGAAGAGGCGGCCGAAAGCCGCCAGGCCCCACCAGGCCGCGCCGCCTCGCCGCTCCCGCCGGCGGGGCCGGGCCGGGCCCCTCCGCCTTATCTGACTCATTGATTTTTACGCTCATCAATTTTTAACCAGCACCTCGCCCCTCATCGCCCCCCCACCCACACACCACCGCCCTCACCACCCCCCCACCCCGGCTCGGCGCGGCCTGGGCGGGGGGCGGCCCAGCCCCACGTGCCCGGCGGGCGGTGGCGGTGCCGGCGGGCCCCGCTGCTCCCGCAGCCGCGCCGGCCCCAACATGGCGGACAGGAAGCGGCCCCAGCGCGGCGGAGAAGCTTCCAGCCGGGCCGGGGGAGGAGGAGGAGGAGAAGGAGGAGGAGGAGGAGGAGGAGGGCCCCGCCGCCGCCGCCCCGCGAAGGTCACAGGCCCCGGTCCGCCGCCCGCCCCGACCTGTTCTCCGTTTCGGCGCGTCCTGGTGCTGCGGGCCGCCGTGCTTGTGGTCGTGTCGGAGCGGCGGCTTGGGCTGGGCTCGGCCGTCGGCCGGCGGCAGGTAGGCGCTCTGCGGGTGGTGGTGGTGGTGGTGGCCGTAGTAGTAATAATGGTGGTGATGGTGGTGGTGGGGCTGCTCCTCCATGGGGGGCGGCTGACCGGGGAAGGGAAAGGGGGGGGGGCCGGCTTGGGGCGCTCGCTGCTGGGCCGTGCGGCTCCGGCGCTGGGACGCGGCTGGCGCGGGGGAGGCGACGGAACTGGCAGCGCCCGCCCTGCAATCAGCGAGCCGCGCCGCCGCGACCGCCCCCCGCCCCGCCCCGGCGGAAAAGGAAGCGCCGGGCGAGGCGGGGAGAGCGCCGGGGCGGCCATCGCGGTGGCCACCGCGATGGCCGCCCCGGCGCTCTCCCCGCCTCGCCGCTGTCCCCGCACCGGGGTGTGAAAGTAGAGGGGGAAGCACCGGCAACCACCGGGAGTAGCTCGGGAAGGCGATGCGGTGAGCTGCCGGGGCCCCGCTCTGCTCCCGGGCTCCTCCCGGCAGCGGCGCAACCCGGGCGGGGTCTCCCCCACAGCTCCGCGAGTGTCCGGTACCGGCTCCGATAAGGGAAAAACCGGTTCTAATAAATACTCTTGGCTCGCTTCTAAGCGCTCCGCTGGGGATTTTGACTGATGCTTAACACAAAAAAAAAAATAAAATCACAGGTTGTTGGGAAGCCCAAGGAATACAACTAGAAACCTGTAACAGATTTGATACCGCTTTAGACCTCTGATAATCCCCGCTGGAGCACGTTCAGGGGGGCGTTTGGCAACTAAATAACCTGAACTCCCTTCTCCACCGCAGGAGGAAAGGGCCAGCGAGACTTTCCCCTCCCGTTGCCCCTCCTCAGCACCAAGGCAGAGCAGGAACAGACCCCAGGGCTCTCCCCGGGCCACCCAGGTGCGCTGAGACCGAGGGGTTCGATCGGAGCAGTGAGGAACCGAGCCAGGAGATAACGAGGGGGGGTAGGAAAAGCGCCGAGAGAAGGGCGGGGAGACCCGAATTGACACATACAGGCTGGAGTCAGAGTCCTGCTCCCAGGTATTCCCTATTCCGGTGTGATTAATTACCTCCAAATACAGCATGCACCACAGCAAGCAGGGAGGAAGAGGGACAAAAGAAAATGTGATCACATAATTAAAGACTCTAATAATTAATGTGCACAAAAAGAATAAACAGGCTGCATAGTCAATCTTAAAAATAGTACTTTCTCGCTTCTCAGGGCTTGCACTTGCAGCTTTAATGCCCTGCTATATTTTTTTACTATTTTATTAAAATAAAATTAATAAAGTTCCCCTCTCCAGAAAGCCCTACCTGACTTTGGCTCTGTTCTGCTGGGCACTGTACAAAAGACAGGGCCCTCACCCAGAGATTTTACAGTTCCCAAGTTTTATTTCAACAGAACATAGTTGAAAGTTTATGCCTCCAGCACAGCTTCCCGCTCCACCCTCCTCTTTAATACATGGGGGGTAAAACTCTTCCTATCAGAAATACCAACTTCTACATCAATATAGAGGTTTGTTTTTTTTTTTTTCAAGATTTGAGGTACCTGAAATATCATGAGTTCTGTGCCAAACAGGCCCCGCAGTTTACATTTCTTTCAGCACAATGCAAAGCAATTTAAAATGCAGTGAAACCATTTAAGCAAGGGACTATGAACTTTGGGCTTTACCCATGCTCTCAGGAATAACGGTCCTTTCAAATGCTGACTCACAGAGTGACCTCACATTGCTTAGGAGATGAGTTTGAAATCACAGTTGACATTTTATTGGTGGCTTGGAAGAATTTATTTTTAATATAGGGAACCAGCTTGAAGACATACACTTCAAAAGACTCTGAAGAAAGCAAACAATTATGGACAAATCAGCTCTGCACGTACGTACACCAGAAATCTAAATACAGAGGGCAGGGGGTTGTCTCTTCATGAAAGACAAAAGCAACTATTTTACTAGTTACAAGTGTCAGGTTGTCAGTATTGTATCAGCTAAAGCTTGCAAAAACAGATTTAAAAAAAAAAAAATCCAAAATAATAGAGTCTGGGGCCCACTGTCTTCAGTAACACCCCTGGCAAGGGAAGCGCAGGCGTCCCGCCCCACGCTGCGGGTAACTGCAGGGGTGCAAGGTGGGTCTAGGGATGCGCTTTAAAGGTCCCACAAGTGCCAGCACACAGCGCTGCACGGCGGCCTGCTGTCTCCTACTGCCATGCTGGGACATGTCGTCTTCAGAACCTACACTTCCTATTAATCCCATCGGTAGCCAAACGTTGCACCAGCTCCACCGTGTATGAATATTCAGCAGTTGTTCAGGATGTGTTCTCGGTGGGAAAGGGAAATCGGAGATTTCCGAGCCTCCTCATCCGCAGCAGTTTTCCTTCTTACTGCTCTTTGAGGTTTGCAAGCCTGCAGCATCTCATGTAAAGGTAATTTTCATTGGAATTCCACACCCAGTCCCAAGTATTCCCACATCCAGGCACAAAGTTGGGCACAGCCAGCATAATTTCTAACTCAGTGATTTATTCAAAGCTTTATTTTATAAAGCTTTGAAGTAGATGGCTTTTCAGAGAACCTGCCATTTAAAGCTGCAAAATGAAGGCGACAAGGGATGAATCAACTGCTACAGAAATCATGAGAAAGTTTTCCTGGAGAGTCTGACCCGAGATGAGTTTTGAATTCATATGAAAATGCAGTTAAACTGAGAAGCTATTCTAGTGATTTTCTAAGAACAAATAATTTCCTTTCAAAGGCAATCCTCTTTAAGACACGACATTTAATTTCCATTAAGTGTTTTTGGGTAGGTTAAAACTGAAACTATAAAACTAATCCATGAAAAGAAAAATGCTGGCTTTGTAATATTTCTTGTGTCTGTCTCCTGTTTAAAGCTCAAAATTGGGAAACATCAAGGTTACCATATTTATAGATATTGGGAAGGGCTCTTATACGAAGTATGTGTGGCATTTATTTACATTTTTTTGCCACAGCGTTTTCACTTACAGCAAGGGTTCAGACTTGCAAAATTCTCTATATTCTAACACATCTAACCTAACAGAGCACTCAAGCAGAAGTTATCTTCCAAGTATGTTTATAACCACAGCATTCAAAACTTGCCCCATTTGGCCCCTGAAATCTAATGTATTTCAGTACAATGCAGTCACGATTTACCAGCTGATATTCAAATGTTGGAGCAAGACTCAGATCTCAGCAGCAGTTTAGTCACGATGGATGACGGGTGACAGTACTCCTTGCAGCCTTCTGCTCGACCAGGGGTACAGCCAGCCTCACGGAGCTCACAATACCGGCCTTTGCAATTATGTTCAGGTAAGGTGGAGCTGCTCCTCGACTCCATTTTTGTACTCTTCTGTGTACATTATTTATAGGTAAAAGGCCGGTCTCTTTAAAGACTTCCGTCTCTAGGCACAGCTTGATAGTAGACTTTGGGTTAGAGATCTTAAAAAGCAGCCAAAAAAAAAGGGATTTAACCCCTAACTGAATTGTAGGAACGGATACCGTGGACACTTATGTTTCCCATTCCTAACAATTTAAGCATTTCCACCTAACAGCACATGCTGAATTAAGATTTTTTTTTGTTTTCCTCTAAAAACTTAACTTCCAAAGGCCGTAAGCACACTACATTAATCCTTCATTCACTCTCCAGAAAATTAAGGCAGCCCAGTACCAAAAACAACCATAGGACAGAGTTTTGTGAAGCAGCAAAACTGACATAATGGCTAGCTGCTCCCAAAAGGAAAGGTCATCTCTCTCCCTCTGCCTGCCTGCCTCTGCCCTGCCCTCGCAGCAGCACTGCTGCTTCTCTGAGCCTGTTAGAGAAATTAAATTAAAAGACAATTCTTCAGATGAAAAAGTGCACATTTTTATTCTGGTTAAGCTTCCTGAACTGTTTCACAGAGGAGCTAGACAAGTATTAATGCCCTTAAGAATGGGCTGTCACTACAGCAGCTCAGGAGTTGCCTTCTACAGCCAACCCTGCTGCAGGGATGACCCCTTCTAGGAATCGGGCAGTGGGGACACAGCTGGGGTTGCAGCCACTTAAGCCATCTAATTTTATTTTGCTCGTATTTGTGAGTCAATCCCCTCGAGTGCCCACAGAGGGATGGCGTGACCACCCTTCAAAGTGTTTTGAGCAAGCTGTAACAGAATGGCTGTAACCAGTGGGACTTCCTTCTGGTGGCTACATCCATTGTTTAATAGGACTAGATCTGAGGAACATCCCCTGTTGTAAACACACTGAAGTGTTCACACAGGCATGAGTAACATCTGCTGCCCGTATCTGCATGAAAAATTGTTTACTGGAGTGCAACCATATAAACTGGAGGCAGCTTCTTGGACACATATAAGCAGCAGCACAGGAAGCAGGCTAGCAGGTTGGCCTCAGCCAAGTCTCTCATCATTACTTGTCTGGGATTTCAAAGAATCTGGGCTTTGGGCTTTCAGACAGTTGTGGATCTGCTCCTTCTGAGGATCATCACAGGCACCACAGAGAAATCCACGCAAACACCCTCCAAGGTGCTCTTGCAAAAACTGCCCTGCTGTTGGGACCCGAGGCACAGGCAGTCTAGCCTGACTTACATGGAGGATTGTATCAGTCAGCGCTTGCAGTAGACTTTGACCTCTAGAAGACAATTGAGAAAAAGCTCAATCCACAAATCCCAAGGACTTTTTATCTTGTTATACAACACAACAGTCACAAGGTCGCTAGTCACTTACATTTCATTCTCATTCCATTTGGATACCAAGCATGTATTATTTTGAAACAGGGATTTTTAATTTTTTTTTTTTTTTTTAAATATGCATTGGGTACGTCTGCATCTGGCACGTGGGGCCTTCAATAGTTGTGTTTGGACGCAGGGTCTCCAACCTAACAATGCCCAGCACTGGCAGAACATTGACTCTGGAAGGGTTATTATTTGAGTTATCACTATGATGGCTGTTTCATTATGTGACACAGGGCAGTGACGGTTGACTACAAGATTAGGGATTGAGAAGAGCCCTTGTCTGAAGGAAAATTAAAAAGACTGGGACCATTCTCCTCTGAGGCATTGAATAAAAACGTCCATAGTGAAGGTATTACAGAATGCATAGCCTAGAGATAGCAGTTTGAGAATTTTTGTTCACCTTATCTTGAAACATAGGAACACAAGAACATGAAGGGGAAAAAAAGAGGTAAATTAAAAGATAAGCAACCACCTTTTAATGCTTTGCGTAAAATATATATGGAATTCAGTGACATGCAACATTGTGAAGAGCAACGTATTATTAGTATTCTCAAAGGATGGGCATAATTCAGCTAAAAGTAAATATTTAACATCTAAAATAGAGGTTTTAGAAGGATTATTACATCTCATTTTTCAGGGCACAAGTGAGCTTCTATCTCTTTGGATTTAAGAGGAAATTTCTGCTAGGTATCCAGCACCTAGAGAGCTCAAATAGAAGTGGGGGGCAGAATTTACTCATAGTAAAACCATCTACTCTGAAGAACTCATGAACTGAATATAAACAAGACAGCTGATGGCTCTCGCTAGACAGGGAGGAAAACGTGAGGCATCAGACCGGTAACAACTGGCAAGGCAAGCAATGGTCACTGTGCAGGAGATGCCTGGTAGCATCTAGATTCCACAGAGGGGTTCTTGCATCCTCAACATAATGGATCTATGCGCCAATTTATAAAATTCAGGTATTTTAGTTACTAAGTGACAACACTGCAGAAGACAGTCAAAGGCTAAGTCTCGCCTCGTCTTTAGCCCTACTTCCTTATCTTGGAATCTGGTCCACAGTGCCACTCTTGTTCTCCCACGCAGGTTCTTTACTTCACTGCTTACCTACTCATGAGGACTGAATTACAGGACAAAGGCTATTGTTCGCAGCAAAGGGTTTGTGGAGCAGCTATTCTGGCACAGCTCCCCAGGTGGAGATACAGTTCATATAGGCAAAAGAACTCACTAAACCATCTCCTTAAAAGGCAAACTACACCATCAGAATAAATCATCTCTACATCTTTGCTTTTTGCATGCATCATTGCTGCAGGGTTAAGTCTGTGATTTTTACATTCCAGCCTGCATAACATTCTGGCAAGATTAGTAGTTCCTTGACCAGGAAGACAAGATGCACCAGGGGGGAAAAAAAAAAAAAAAAAAAAAAAAAAAAGAAAGAGCTTGCTTTGTTTTCTTAACTGCTTCTTTTTTATACATATTGAAAGAGAATGAAGAAATGAGCCATGAGCGCTGGCTCTGTTAACAACAGGAAGGGGAACTGTCCAGAAATCAATAGCAGTACGCAGCAACCCTTACAAAATAATTTATTTACTACATGTATGGAACAAGAATATTATGTCCTAATGAAGCTATAGTGCAACACAAGTAAAATCTAAAGACATAACATAGACAACTCATTTAGAAGTGAACTAGAATTCTGGTTAGAAAGACCCCCCTACTGGAAAGTAGCCTAGGAATTCATACACCAAGTCCAATTAATAATATTCATTCTTCATTATCATCTTTACACTGCAATAGACCTCATGTCAGGAAAGGATATGAGTCAATCCTTGACTAACTGACTGGCTCTGATTCACTAAGGAACCAACATATATAAAATCACTCAAGATAAAAAAATGCTAAGGTTTGCCTCTGATAATTTATCTAATGGCTGCTAAGATTGGCGTAATAGGAGAGAGATGAGAGAGAACAGCACTACATTGCTATGGAAACTAGAATTTTCAAAATAAATACCTTTGCAGAACTGAGGTTGCAGATCTAAAATAATCCATACTGTTTTCAATGTAACCTCCCTTTGCCACGAGATCCATCCAGGCTGACCAGCCAGGCATAGGCAAGAAGCCTGCATGCGGTGATATAAGATATCCCACAGCTCATGTTCCTTATTGCAGTGCAGGTATTTGCTCTGAATAGAAACCTCAGCGTTTGGTCTGGTACCTGTACAGTTTTGGGAGCCTTCCTGCCATGCAGCCAGTCTGGCCAGGCCAATGCAAAATGAATCCATAACCACTTGAGGTGGGAAGTGTTACCTTTATCCCACTATACTGCTAATCCCCAAATATTTGTGGAGTCTTTTTTTTTTTTTTAAGTGAACTAAGACAGCATGATATATACAGCTTTGCAAAGTTCTGATTCCCTTACACACACCAGGAAACCCCTTACCCTGCAAACGGCTCCACTGCAGTTACTGTCCAGGTTAAAGAGTCCTTTGCTCCCTGTTTGTACCGTTTTGCAAAGACTTGTTGGTAACTTCCCCGCTTGCGCCTGGGCAAAGGGTTTCTCATTTTAGACACACACATACCTCCACACCCCACCTACCTAGTACCATCTCACTGATTGCTGCTGTAAACAAGTCTAGGCTCTAGAAATGCTGACTCACAGTGCTAGGACTCTGGAAAATATTTAGAGTTGCTAAAGAAGTGAAGCCAGGCAGGTTTCCTGCCCTTCCTCCTTATCTGTGAGCCCCTTGCCATGACAGGCTGTAATGAAGGACCTTGCTTCCTGAGAGGAGGCAAAGAGTAGGTACTTGCTTCCTAAAGATAGCCCAGATTCCTTTGAATTCCCTGTTGCTAGTTAGTAATCATAGGCAGGGGAAGAAAACCCCCTGTGCTTGCAACCACAGGGCTGCAGATGTTGAGAGATTAATGGCTCTCGGGTAGGCTCTCTTGCCTAATGCAGCATTGCTCACTTCAGTGCACTTCCTGGGACACAGTCAAGTTCCTTTAAAATGCCTCAGTATGTGCTCTGCAAGGCTCTTCTTTACCTATAGACTTTACTGAACCGGATTTAACTCCGATTCCTGCCTTCAGCACAGCTGAGTCAGTGCAGACAGGCAAATCACTATTTGGTTTGGGAGGGTTTACCACCAATTGAGACACAGGCAAGCAGCACTGGGTGCAAATTATGGTTTACTGTGGGCATGCCAGCACAGGCAAGGACAGGGACCTGTGCTCATGCTGAACTGCCGGGATGGTGGAGAGCGGTGTGGGGAGATCGGTGCTATCTAGACGGGAGCCAGTCTGGGTGCATTCTGCCTGTGTTAGCACACTGCTGCGCCCAAACTAATCGGCTCTGGACCTTATCCAAATGACAAGCTGACTGCCTACCACATCAACAGCCTGTTTTCCCCACTGGGAAATGACCTCCTGTTGCAAAAGGCAGAGCATTTGGGGAAACAACAAAGTTTTATACCCACACGATTCACGTGGCAAATAACTCCAGAAAGCCTAAGAAGCACGGAGCCTTTATGACTGGCTGGGATGGGCAGGTTGCTGAGCTGCCTCCTCCTTCTCCTCCTCCTCCCAATACCTACGCAGCTCATTTGCAAAGAAGCAGAGGCTGATGAGCTACATTTGCAAGCTGGGCAGGGCAGACCAGGGAGCAACTCTCACTGAATGGAAGGAGCAGGCTGTGGTGAGAGCGGTATTGCAAGTGCTCCGAAATGACTGTGCTAAATGGTCATGGGAGTGGTTATTGAGTTGATTTTACCAATAACCTTGGTTGTTGATTTACCAAAAGAGTCTGCAATCAGCGTGGCCTGTAGCTTCAAAATGCACTAGAAGCGTACAACTAGGCGTGCAGAGCTTCCGCACTGGCAGCTGACTTTCAACTCAGCTTAGCCGTGCATCAAATGAAATCCTTAGCAAGCCGATCTTGTGCATAATTCTCTCTATACTTGTCAATTTGGAGCTGCATTTGGCTGAAGTCTCCTTCTTTCAAGGCAACAGGAGCCATTTTGCATAGGTGGAGACCAGGGCTGGTCCTACAAGGCTCTCACACTAGTTTGAGAGAACAGTGACTATAGTGCTTTTGCCCTATTTATAGTGCTTACTCAAAGCAAACCTGAGGTCCTGGCAGCCTTCATCTCAGATAACTGCTGTTACAATGAAGATGGCTCAGTGTGAAGATGGCCCTACGTGAAGAACAGATCAGATCATAAATGCAGAACAGCTGCTTAAGCAGAATGCAAGGAAAAGCAGCAACGATGTTGCTGGGCAGAGAAAAGCATTGCAAGAGCTTACAGATAGCCTCCTTTCTCCAAAGGCACATGCGCACTGCTATCATTCAGTCACATTTCTCTCAAGCTTCCTGGTAGCAGCATCAGCAAGTGCGTTCCGTCACATCTGACTGGCTACAGGACTTTGTCCTCGTCTGACAGTAACGACCTGGCCTCAATTTTTCAGTTTTGTCACCTCCTTCCTCTCTTTCAGCACCGTAAAATCACTAGGCATGAAACCTGCAGCACAAAGGAAATTCTCGCTAGCACAGGCTGCTGCAGTACACTTCCCTCAGCAACACAGGCGACTGCAGGCATGGCAAACCTCTCAACCTACATTAGATTCCCGTAACATTTCAAATCAGGCACTTAACTTCCAAACTTGGCTGAGACTTATCTCCATGGCCAGACTTAGTATACACAACAGAGACTAAAACTCTGAGGATCATGGCGAGCAGCTTTGCTCCTTTGGTAGAATGTAATCATTTACAACAACAGACGGTTCAGCCCCATAAAAACGGCCTTTTTTTGGCTCAAGAACAAATACTGAAATCCCCCTAGAACTAAGGGCCATCCAGATTTCTCCACGTGCAAATCACACTGTAAAAAAATCAACTCTCTGGTTGAATGGCTGTAGCAAAACACACTTGACATTGCCACGGCCATAGTGTCCAATCTGCCACTGGCCAGAGGTGATGTCATGGGCTGTGTTCACTGTCTGGAAATGAGGAGCAAGAAACACGCTGTGGGTGGGTGGCTGGCCAGTCCAGTGACACATCCTGACACGGGCCACAACGAGACAGAAACGGGCAGACTGATGCCTCTTAAACATCACGGAAATAAAACCCCAGGGAGAAGTTGTCTGTGTAAAAGCACGCTAACTTGGTCAGCGGCAGAGGGTCTGCCCAGGCCTTTGATGCTTGTGCCCATCTCTCTTGCTGCACCTCCTTAGGCCCTTCCCACCTCTCTTTCCTCAAGGCTGCTTAGCTAATTAAACTGCTTCTGTTCCCCCTTTGTTTACCCAGTTTTACCTGCACTGAACAGCAGCAAGAGTGCTCTCCCACTGATGTCACCACTACCTCTAAGAAAAAAGCTGACCTGCAAGCTATTTTTAGACATATTGTAAAGTTGTGGCGCTATTTTGGTCACATCTCTGTACTCTAAGCTGCAGGACCCTGACAGGCTCTGTGTTTGCCTAGGGCAACAGGGGCTTTAACTGAATAAGAACGGCTTGTGACTTTGCCCTTCCGATGCAATAGGGCTCTACACCAAGATTTGACTTCTCATCATTTCAGAAAAGAGCAACGCATCTTCCTGAATTCTGCTGGATACCAGAGGCTCTGTAGGGCCTCTGCGTTGTTGTCCTTGCACCGTTTCTAGGTCTGCAGAAGGTGCTATTTATTCTGTGGGCTCCCTCACTCCCATTTGCCTCACTGGGTGAGGTGTAATTATGAGTCCACAAAGACACGGGACAAGATTTTATCAATTTTCCTTTGCATCAGACCTTTGCAAAAGATCAATAAACATTAGGCTAGTGCCTGCTGAGAAGTCAAGATACACGTAACTGTGTGGAGGGAGAAGAAAGAGCAGAAAGGAAGTATTTGCAAAGCAACATGTTGTTCTGAATACAGACTAATGCCTAGGAGCTCTGGGGTACATCCAGGACATCGGGCAGAAGGGGCCTGGTCTAGACAGTTGTTTTCTCTAGAGTGCCCAAGGGTTGGTTGCCAAGTTTGCTGGGGCTATGTAGCAGGTGCAAACCACAGGCAGAGTAGAAGCTGAAGCAACTAGCAACAGGATTTAACAGAATTAAGCCCATAGATACAAAAGGAAGCTTGAAGGGTAAATGAGAGGAGACAAAAGAAAATACTGAAACTGGTGTGTTTAGGACAGGGATTGGTGAGTCAGATCTATAAAGGAGGAAGAAGGGAGTAACTGTATATGCAAGTTTTTGAACAGCTGGCCAGCCACCCGTTCCTCCCCAGAAAACTCCTCTTAGGACTACTGCTGTCTTCAGCTACAGTGCATGTTTTCCTAGGACACTTCAGATAGGTGCATGACTGTTCATACCTCTATCCTGTTTGGGACAAGCCCCTCATGCAGCAAGAGCAATCAGAATTTCATCAAGTCAGACTCCAAAGTCTATCTCATGTATTTTTTCCCCCCAACTTTCTTCTAAAGGTTCTTCTTTTAGAGTTTTCACACTAAAACCTACATCCTGCTCCTCAGGTGAGCCACTCCCTGCTCTACTGACACAACTTGCCCATGTTTTCATGAGTCAGAACGACCCACATCTCTCCTCCATAGCAGGATCAGCACCTGCTAACAGGATGGACTGTCCCAGGCAAACACTGACAACCTGCTGCAAACAAAGATTTCATTTACAAAGCATCACTGTATTTCACTGGGTACTTCAGCAGAAGGACCTGCTTTAACTCATTTGGTCCCAGGCAAGCATTAATCTGTCCATGTTAAATATGTTACAATCTTCATGCCAGTGAGATCACCTGACCATTAATTAATGTTTTATGACATGTAAATTAAAACTTGCTTAGTAGGAATTTAACTTTTTAGTCAACAGGTGGAAATGGCATGGACAGAATAATATTGTTTAATGTGTTGTTATTTTAGCAGGACAGAAAGGAACCGCCGCAGTTCAGGTCAGACACAGAGACGTGTCCAGCAGTGATATGTCAAGATCTGTTGGGTCAAAAAGCTCAATGAAGTGTTCTACGTTTCAGCTTCCCCCAGAGCTATGCACAAGACTGGCAGTAAGCATTACATAGTGAAAACATTTTGGCGCTATGAAATAACACAGCAACATGTTGCATTCTTTCCCTGCTGAGCTTCAGCAGCCTTGCTCTGGGACACTGCACAAGCAGGATAACAGCCAGCATGACAAGAGCGTCTGACAGAACAGAGAACCTGTCAGCTCCTGCATGATGGACCCATGCTCCTGCTAGCAGAGCTTTGCCAGTGTAGGGAGTTAACTAGTTTACCTTTCATCACCTGTCTAGATCCTTAGATTTGATCCATTTTCACACAATTTATCTTACTGTGAGAGCATTGCTAGAATTATCATTTGTCTCTACCAATTATTGCATGAAGGTATCCTATTGCCATCTCCACAATGCAGATATTTTACTAATTAATATAAAGAAAATGCATTTTTAAATATTCCTACACCTGTTCTATCTTCTGGTATGGAAACGCCAGGCATACAGTAACAAATCACAGGCAGCTCACCCCACAGACGTAGTCAGAGGTCGTCCACCAATTGTGTGGATCCAGACAAGTGCAGAGAACGCTTTAGCTGACAACTGCAGTTGTTGCAAGTCTCCTCTAGGGAGTGCAGTCGTAAAGGAAGAGATGAAAACTGCAGCACACATGCCAGCTGGTAATCGGTGACTCAGGATATTCAGGCAATCACAAATGGTGTCTGCCCATTTCCAGCTGAACACAGGGAGCAGCAATGAGGTTTGAGCTTGATGTAAGAGCAGGATTCGACTAGAACCCGAAATATGCTTTGGTATGTGAAAGAAAAGTCTGTCAAGATACTAAAAATCAAGGTGTAAATCAAGCAATTGGACTTCAAATGCTGGATCAACCATTTAACCCAACACACCCACAGCTGAATGCAGCACGGACAGCACTGCTACGGGGCTTCCATCTCCTGCCCACTAGTACATCATGCTGCAGATCCACCAGATCCTCCAGGGAAAGCATGCTCAGTCTCAAAACATCTTTTAGGCCTTGGCCTCTGTGCAGAGAACAGCAGAGAGACATTAATTTCTAGAACTAGCTGTGTTTTGTGTGTATGTGCACATCTCTCACTAGACACTGGGCAGAGCCATGAACTTATTTCACCCTGGATTCACAAAACAGCTAAGCAGATAGTATCTGGCTGATCTTTGTGGTAAGGAATCATGGATGAACAGGCATAAGGTTGCCTATTTCCTCCTTACAAATCGCATGCACACCTCAACTCTATGACCTTCTATGCCTTCCTTAAAGGACCAGAACATAAAATAAATCTGCCCGAACAGGATCTTTGCTCCCCCCCGTGCTCCCCCCCCCCCCCCCCCAATAAAATCCATGTTCCCAGTCTTAAGGAAAAAAAAAAAAGGAATGCAGAAATTGTACTACTATCTACCTGAGGCAAAGGGTAAGAGAACAAAGTTGCCAGGTGAGAGTCTGGATAGGAAGAGCAGGTCTGCAGCAGGGACATCACTACATTCAGACAGGTGCCAGGGTCCATCCCACGGCGCAGCAGAGGACACAGTGACTTTGGCAGTTATCGAGCGCTTTGTGACAAAGCAGCTCAATTGCATTTCCTAAGGATGATCCCTTAGTGTCGCCAGGACAGCACTCCTTTAGAAGCAGGGTGTCTTTCTGTCCTGCCATACCAGACACTTTTTACTTTTCTAAGTAAGTGCTACATAAGAAGCTGCTGTCACAATAATTAGGGGATTGCATAGCAATCCTCTGAAGCACAGAACTTTCGCAAGATCCTTGCTCTCTCACGGGCTGCCAGGTTCTGGGTTCCTCACTGGAGCAAGCAAGGAGCAGGAGCTCTGAGGACAGCGGGTTTGGGAAGCCAAGAGGCAGCAACTGTTGCTGCTTATGGATAGAGCTGCCAGGCTGGCACAGACAACTTTGTCACATACAGAAATCTTCTATAGCAAAACAGGAACAGACATTCACATATCCTAAGGACAGCATCCGGACCAGCAGCCGGGGATTTCACTTTCAGCCAGGTGTTCAAGCGGCAGCAGATACCTGTGGGACAATGCCAGACTTATTCTTTTAGACACTAAAAGTTCCCTCGGTAGCAGGTGAGAGGACAATAGCCTCTGCTATGTCTGTTACTAGATGTGGGTTCTGCAATTAAAATGCCAGCAGCTGGCTCCGTTTAGACCAAGCAGCATTGCTAGTATCGGGTAGTGTGTAACAGCCCATGGGAAGGAGGTAGAGTCACTGAGCACAAGCTTCATGTTTACTCAGCAAGCACCAGCTGAAGAGAACCATCTGATTTCTAAACTCCTCTTGCCTCCCACTTTTTGTCTTATCATCACACTATATATCTAAGCCACACATGTAAGGTACCACAAGCTAATTCACTCATTCACTCCCTTTATTATAGACCCTCTTGCTGTTTCCTCACCTGTCTCCCTCAACCAGCATACCAGAAACCCTACGTACTGACATAGGGAGAAAAAAAAAGAAGATAAAAAGCCTCTAGAAGCTGTGATAAATAAGAAGGGACCATCAGCTCTTTCTCACCCTTGCAAATAACAGAGCATCTCCTCCCATCTCCTCCCTGACCTGTCCCATGCATTCTTAAGTTTTCCCATCAGCATTGATTTCTATTGCTGTCTTGAATAATTACAGGTGTTTTTTAAGAAGCATAGGAAAGGCAGACTTGGCATTAAGAGATCCTCAGAAACCTGTAAGGATATTTCTGGTGATGGCACATTTGATTTCTAGGGGGATGTTTATGATGTATGCATTATCACAGCCTCAGAACTTCATTCTCCACCTATTTAGGATTCCCACACTGGATTACAACCTGCCTTCACATATGAGATGTTGAAGCTTTCAATGAGGTCACACCAGACACTGACAAGCACTGATGGGTGAGTCATGCTGCAGTAGCCAGAGATACTAGCAACAGATTTGTTAATCTGTATGCAGTCTAACTCTTTTTCTGGTCTAGAATCTTGTTCAAGAGTGGAAGACAATGTCTCAGAGATAGGTGACTGCAGAACTGCTGAAGAGCAAGGCCATATTTCCACAACTGTTAGACAGATTATAGTAAGAATAAGTCCCTGGGAGTATGTTTACAACAATGCAAAATGTGTTGGCTTATCTGTAAAATGGAAGATCAAAATCCAGATGGGGTCAATACTGAAGATCACTGGAAAAGCCACCACGCTAATAAGGAATCTAAGGGTTCTCAGAAGATTTCTACCAACTCTTGCTCCATCAGTTTCAACCATCATCTCCAGCAAGCTGCTCTCCCCTGTACCAGGGCCGGCAGGTGTAAATACATGTCTGTACACCAGCCAGTCTAGCACAAAGGCCAGTGTAGTAACAGGTTTGTTAGGCCTGGGTTTGAGCTAAGACATCTAACCGTAACCCAGCAGGGTCAGGCACAGAACAAACTCTCTTCTGCTGGCTCTGCTACAAGGGGGAAACCTGTGGAGAAGGATTAGATCAGACAACAGCAACATCCTGAACCGCCGCAGCAAAATTCAGTGAAGCTTGCTCATGAAAGCTTTGGAAGTGTGGCAAGATGGACACAGAAAACCATGGAACAAGCAAGGTATGGGGACTGAGTGCATGACAGTGGAAAAAGTTTCTTAATTTTGGCTAAACTACTGGACAGCCAGAAAAACAACCAATAAGAAAGGGAAGAGGCAAAGTAAATCTAAAGTTATATAGAGTGAGAAAAAAGAAACGAGGTGCTGTTGTATTTTCGTTGCTGTGAAGCTAAATTAAGCTTCCTAAGTTAAGCAAAGAAATAATTGTTTAAGACTTCTATTCAGAAGACAGTGCGAGCAGCAAATGCCAGTGGGACAACAAAATGTGTCTTCTCACAGAGAAAGCAAGCCACCTGGAGACTGCATAACTATAATGAGTTTCCTCCCAGTTTCACCTTATTAGTCACCTTTCACCCTTCTCTGCCAAAGGCCTCTTCTTATCCATCCACCCAAGGACCAGAGCCAAGACACAAGCCTTTCCTGTGCTGCTTTTTTTCCATCAGTCAGTCTTCAAGGTCAGGGCCTCCACAACACTGATCCTTGCTGCCCATTCCAGCATTTTGAACCAACTCCAAAGTAAAACACTCTTCAGCCCTGCTCTTGGGAAAAGATCTGAGATACCTGAACAGATCCTCCTTATACTCAGTTGTCACAGCTTGGAAAAACAGGTTTTGGACCAACACATTTTGATTTTGTTGTTAAAAGGGAGTCAAGGGCATTGGTATCTACAGCTGTGTGATACCAACACCCCACTTATCTTTCAGCATCCAATCTATCAAAGTGCAATGCGTCTTGTGCTGTATCGGTCACAACACACTGTACTGATATTCTGGAAGTACTTCCTAGCATCAGTTCATTTGGCATGTATGTTACAAGCTATGTATTAAAAAAGCACCTGAAAAACGACAGCTTAATCAGCTTATTGTTATTCTCTTACAGAGAAGGGTAAAAAGAATTCCAGGGTGTCCCTGGGCAACATATATTACAAAAGACCCTGAAAGTAATCGGAGGAAATGTACATCTGGCAAAAAGAGAAATTCTTTTTGAGTTCTGAAAATATTTCAGAACAAAACCATTGCAAAGATCTATCGAGGAGCCCTCACCAGCAGAAGACATGACTACCTAGAGTCCCTTGGAAACCTGTTTGACTCAGGTGGAAATGCCCTGCTGGCATTTATTTGTAATTGCCCCGCGTGGCAGTTGCTGAGGAAGGAAAAGCTGTTGAGTCACGCTGCAAGCCACTTTTCCACTTTTGTCTGGTTGCCCAGAGGGTAGAGTGGGACAGTCAGAAGGCTGAGCTTCTGTTTATGCCTCTGACACTGATTTCCCATATGACCTTGGCCAGTACTACATCTTCTTGTGCCACTGTTTCCCCATTTCTTAATAGATAAAACCACTCCCTTGACTCATGGGGCAATCACAAATGCACAGCTAGGAACACGTTTGTTTATCTAATAAAAGGTAAGGGAGAAAAGTATTATTATTGTTGTCATATAATACAAAAGCGGTTATGTAATAACATCAGTATTGCTTCATTTTTGTCATTACGACATAAACTGTCAGAGGGAAACTGTCTGACATGGTATCTTCATCCCAGTGAAGTGTTTACCTCATTGATACAAAACCAGATTACAACAATCTGGAAGACTCTACCTCGTTTATTTTGACCAGCCTTTCTCTAGAACGTGTTTTTCCTGTATAACCTTGTAACCCATAATAATGGCCCAAACTACACTATAGAATGACGGCAGGTTTCATGAGCTAGTAAAAGCAAAACAATTCTTCACTTGTGCATTTCACAGCCAGTCACACACTAAAATACACGAGTGCTTATCCTCTTTGCGAACAGAGAACAAGCTGAAAGTTAGTTTCCCAATCAGTACTCAATGCCACGAAAGAATTAAAAAAACCCTCCATAATTTGGCTAAATTACATTCTGCTTGAACGACGACAAATTTCCTAAAACAAAAGCATTGACAACCGCAGTTCATAACTGCTATCATAATTAATAACCAACTTTCATTGGTTCAAGTTCTACAGTTTATTCTAAAATTTACAATTGTTCACTTAAAAAAAGGTCAGATTAAAGCAGCGTGTGGACCAAAGGCTAAGGAGGGTATAACTGTGATTACAGCAGTTGAAACTCTGCCCTAATCACACTTATCTTTCTTATCTACCAGAAGTATTTATAAAGCAATGATTACTGCACTAGGCCCCATCGCTGCTCTGAGTTCTGAACCAGCATCTTCGTGTTGCTGTAAGAAGTTTATACTGCTAGAGGTGTTGTCATTCTGCTGAGACAGAAAGCTAAGCTTCTCATCACTTAAAGTCATTAAAAAAAATAAACTATGACACTTCTAAAGAAGTAGGGGTGTTAACCCCAATGTCCTGGCCAAATTCCCAGCTTGACTAATTACAATGTGCCTTGAATAAATTCTTGCCACAGTTTCCGTTGGACATAGTATTGTTCTCTACTTCCTCTCCTACAATATTATGGAGTGCTGATGCACGCTCTTAAAGGCCCTGTCTACACTGGAATGTGGTACCAGTCTACCCCAGGACCAGCTCTGCAGCAGCACATTGGGAACAATCTGTTGAAACCAGTTCCGCCTGTCAGCTGAACCGCTAGGCAATTTGTAATTTTTATTTATTGATGTTCTGGCACCTCCTTCGGATGGAATTAACTTTGGGTATAGCCATCTGATAGACACACTGGTACAAGTCTGTCAGATCCAGGCAGTGACACCAGACTGGCCTCCACCAGTGGTGCCACCTCACCAGACGCAAGCAGGGTCGGATGCACAAACACAATACACACAAAGATGATCTAAAGATTTTATTACCTCGGCATCCCAGTGGGGGTTCCCCAACAAGTACCTGAGCGAGGTAAACAGCAAGCGGGGAGGTCCAAGGCACCGTGGAGCGACGGTCCATGGCAAGGAGAAATGGGCGTGGGCTTAGGAAGTTTTTAGGTAAGAATGCACAATAAATCTAGGTGACATGCTGGCTAGTGGAGAGCCGGGCAGGTGGACACCTACGGGAAAACCCAGCCAAGGACAACATAAGCAACAATATGCTACAGTGTGAAATAGACATTTCTGCTGCCTGAACAAAGCATAAAGGGATTTATTATAAAGAATCTGGGAAATAGCTGCACTGACCTCCATTGCCTGTCTCCTCGCCACCCTTCCGCATGTAACTGTACAAAATCCCAGACGCAGACATACATAAACCTGTTTAGTTTTTCTTTAAGCGAACTAAATTTGCATCAGGAAATTAGCAACCTAAGTTAAACGAACTTTCTAGATACCTACTATGATCATCTGAGAAGGCAGAAAGAGCATGCCCAATAGCACAGGGCTAGAAAAGCATGCTAAGTGTGCCTGTTCAGTTTAGCTGGTGACAATAAACATCATGGTTTTCATATGGCCCGTTCCTTCAGAATTTCAGCACACTTTTTCCAACTGGTGGTCCACAGATGATACTATTTATTTTTGAAGCAGTCACTGAATACTTATCCAACGCAGGTCTAGTATTTTAAGTAAAATACTTGATAGTTAATGGTAAAGCATTATTCACATTTTTCTGCAGTCACTGTTAGAGACTCTAAGGCTTTTTACCTAGAGCTATCATTATCGTTTAATATGTGTAACACAGTGAGCTGAGGCCCAGAATCTCTGCTGCTGTTTGCTGGGTTAGCTCCACAGACCTCACTAACTGAAGCTTTTACTCTCATAATTCATAAATTTTAAAGGCAACTTGTCTTCAGGAAGAAGTACAAGATCAAGATTCAGAAGAACCTGATTCTCGGTTCTACCTTATGACCCATAGGCAGATCACTCCCTCTTACTGCTCCATTTAGTTCTCCCACCCGTAAAACCAATGATACCCACTAATTTGACAAAAGAAGTACAAGAACAAATTTATATTGACAGGCCATGCTGAGCAGATTCGCGTTAAACGCCATTGTTCTAACATTTGAAAACACAAATATTTACCTTTCAAGTATGTCCTTAATTTCCCCAGAAGCATGTCTCCAAACCCATATTATTTTAGAAGACAGAAACTGTAGTTTCAGAAAGTGGATGGTTTTATTTTTGTGCCATTACAAAAATGCCTTTTAACTTGTCAAATGATACGCTACAAATATCTTTGGCAGATGAATGAAACCAAGTTTCCTGTCATAGCTGCCAACTTCAAGGTTGAGATAATCAGATAAACCTTTAGTTTGCCTCTCCCAATACTTACAACAACATATGTTTGAAGTGATCCACATTTGTCTTACTTTTCCTATCGGGATTTGGAACAGCAAAGTATCAGACCACTATGTGACAAGTTTGCAAAACTCTAGATGTGGTCCACAATTATTACAGCCAACCTCTGTCCTCAACTTTCCTCAGGTTTCCCCCATCCTAGGTTAAATAGTCCCCAGTAGCTCTGCTTGTCTAAAGGCAAATGCACCGTTTACATAAAGAGTATCCAGCAACATCCTCAACGCCTGCTGGATCCAAAGTCTTCTTAGGGTACAAAATACCTGTTGGCTTATGGGAAAATAGGTAGGAAGTTTGTTTTTCTTGTTTTATTTCAGCAGTATCAGTAATACTAGATTTACAGAACTGTATTATTTCATACTGGGGACACCCCAAAACCATGAATTTTTTCAGGGTACTTTATAACTGAGAACACTGTCCCTTCAGATGTAATCCTCAATTTAAAAGTGGAAGCAATCCCTACAAACACACCTTTTACAAACTTTGTGTCTTAAGGAACTGTTCCTACTAATTTATTATCAGGATGTCAGTACAAATTGTTATTTTGATGATTCCTTGCCCCCATACTTCTGAAAGGGAAAGCAACTATAAACACAAGGGAGACTGACCTCAGTGATTTCCTCTGCTCAGACAGGAGCACAATGCACTTAAACACCATGACTAGGAGAGGTGGACTGTTTAGAATTCCTCCAGCTGTAATCTATAGTAAAAACAAATAAACAAATACGTGACTACAAGACACGATAATTAATCCCTGCATGAAGCCAACTGTTATCTCTAGTTCATAGATGGAGATACTAAAGCACACAAAGGCTCCACAACCTACCAAGTTCAAAACCCACCACTGAGAGCCAAGACTACAGCTCGGGAGGCCATGTGCTTGGCCCATGAAGTTTTTTTTATTTTTTTTCTCCCCCTCTTCTGGCCATAAACCGGATACAGTTTGGCCAAGGGCAGGCAGTCTGAGCACCCATTTGCTCAGGCCCATTGCACAAGAGCTGGCCCAAGCAGACACCTACCCCCTCCAGGGACTACCCCCCCATATCTGAGCTGCTCCCCTCAGGGGTGTCCCCCTGCTGCTGGCCTGTCCCAAAGCCACCCTCCTCCACCACACCTGCCCCCCACAAGCTCCCACCTGCCCCCAGGCCTCTCCCCTACCCTCCTTCTCCATCTCCCCACCCATCGTGTCCCCAAACCCTCCTCCCTGCTCCTCCCTAGAGCCCCCAGCTAAGCTTCCCCACACCTTTCCTTAGTTTCCCCATTCCCCTTCCACGCTCCCTGAGCTCTTAGGGCCTCAGCAGCAGCCGCCCCCCCCCCCCATCTTCTCCCTCAGGCCCCTCTCACCTCTCCCACTCCCCCCGCGGGGTTCCCCCAAACCCTCCCCTCAGTCCCTCCCGCCCCCCGATTTCCCGCCTCCTCCCTCAGCAGCCCCTCACCCTGACTGCCCCCACACCGCCCCATCTCTCCCCCCAAGATGCCCCTCACTCCCCCAGCCCGCCGCGCCATATCTGCCCCTCCACCGCCCCCTCACGGCTCCGCCCCCCCCTCCTCCTCCTCCTCCTCCTCCTCCTCCCCCCCCTAACCGCCGCCCCCCGCCCCTCCCGCGGTGAGGCGGGGGGGGGGGGGGAGAGAGGGCGGCGAAGTCTCGCGAGAGGGGCGGGTGGGGGCCGTTGGCTGCGGGCAGCGCGGAGCGGCGGCGACGGAGCAGCCGGAGCCCGGGCGGCGCTGAGGGGAGGCGGCAGGCAGGCGGGCAGGCAGCTCTCCCGGCGCGGCCCGGCCCGGCCGAGGGATCCGCTCCGCCGCGGCAGGCACGGCCGGCGCCGCCCGCCCTCCCGCACGCCGTGCCCCCGCGGCGCGGCCTGGCCGCGGCTCGGCGAGCGGGGCCCAGGCGGTGGCGGCGGCCGTGGTGGTGGCGGCGGCGGCTGGGCGCTCCGCCGCGCCTGCCCTGCCATCTTAGGTGCCGTGCCCCGCCGCCTTTGTGCCCGCCGCGCCCGGGCACCCGTGGGGGCCGGGCCCGACGCCCCTCCGGGGGCGCCTCCCCCCGCGGGGCCGCCGCCCCTTGCCCCGCTCCTCCTCCTCCTCCTTCTCCTCCGCCTCCGCCTCCTCCTCCTCCTCCTCCTCCGCGGGGGGCCGACCGGCGCTCCCAGCCCGGCTGCGGCGGAGGGTAAGGCGGGCATCGCGGCGGGGGGCTCGGCCGGGGCGGGTCGGCGGCGGGGGCGCCCCCGGGAGGGGTGAGGGAGGAGGTGGAAGTGGGGAGGGGGGGGGGCGGGCGGCCCGGTGGGGCCGGCGCCTCCCCCGCCGCGCTCTGCGGCAGTGCCGCAGGACTCGGGGCTGCTGCCTCGGCCCCGGCGGCGGCGGGCGCTGAGCACCGGCGGGCGAGCGGGAGGCGAAATGGCGCTTCCCTCGGAGGGGCGGCCGCCGCCGGCGGGGTGTTCCCCGCGGCCGCCGCTGTCAGGGGCCGCCCGAGGCCTAGGGCTGGGGCAGGGCTGCCGGTTCCCCCCCGGCCAGGCGTGCCCTGCGCCTCGGTCCTTTTTGTCTGTGCGGCTCCGGTGGGCTTCGTCGGCCGAGCCCGGAGCCCCCGGGGGGCTGGGGGTCCCTCGGAGACCGCCGCGGATTCCTGCCCCCTTCCCCCCCCCCCCCCCCTTTTTTTTTTTTTCCTTCCCCCGAGCTCTCTTCCCTACCCCTCGCTCCTCCCCAAGTGGTGAGTTTTCAGTGTAAATACCATTTTGTTCGGTGCTGGTGTGGGATTTGGATGAAAGTGACCTATTTTAAAGACCTTTTATTGCTTCCCCACAGCAATGCATGTGGCGGCCGATTCCGTTAGCCAAATAGCGTTTCCCAACCATTTTAATTTGTCAGATTAAAACATCTCATGGAGGCTAGATTTCTGTAACCCGCGTGTGGGTATGTCCTTAGAAATACCGTTCAGCCTGCTTTGCTGCAAGCATCTTTGGAGCATTCCAGTTCACCTTTGTCACTGTGAAAGCAGAAATAAATATAAAGGCGATACCTGGGCGCCTGTAACATGCAGTTATACCATTGTGTTGGGCGCGGTACAAGAAATGGGGGGGGGAGAACCAGGGATTAAAATGGTTGTTGTCAAATGTAGATCTTTATGTGCCTTAGGAAAAATGACAGAACGGTATTGGCCTTGAGGACTTCAATTTATTTTCTTAGAAAAATGCTTCGTGTTTATCGTCTTGTCGCTGCTGCTTATCATGGTGTGGAGTATTTCATTAGGTGGCATTTTAGTGGCTGAGTTGGTTAAATAGCAGTTGCCTTAACTAGTTGAACAAATTGTGTCCTTCACCTTTGACTATTGCATTTTGAGAGCCCTTACAGCAGTGTGTCCATGCATGCCAAGGGCGGATTAATAAGATGTTACCTAAAGGTTTGGATGTTATTGATTCCTTACTATTAATGCTATTTATAGTGCATTTGACATGGCTCTTGTTTTATGTATTTGGATAAAGGTTATCAGCTTGGAATGCTTCATATGAAATGTTCCCAAAATATCACCCCCAATATTATATATATATAGTTGAATGGTATAATTCAGATCTTCAGTGTCTGAAAAATAGCATTAGTAGATAGCACATCATAATAGTGAAAACACGGTGGAAAACTGTGATACATTTTGACACTAGTGAAGGTCCGTTTTCATATTTCAGCATTACAGAATAGCAACTTCTTTTGCAATAAATATGATTTTAGATACGTTTTTCTTGACACTGCTTTGAGCCTACGTTTTCCTTGCCTTTGTGCCTGTTCATAGTGAGTGTGTCATAGTTTTTGCTACTTATGTCCAAGGGCAAACCTAATCAACGATTGGTTTGAGCCTTCACGTTAGAATCTCCACAACATTGGCCTAGTTCTGACTGGTGTGTTTGCCATTTTTAGGACTTCTCTTCCTTTTATCTGAAGACTGAAATGCATTGATAAACTTGAGCCTTAATTTGTCCTTTGAACTTGAGAGAGTGTTTTTCTCCTCTGTTAACAATGTCTCACTGAAGAGAAAGTGATTCTGGTAGAACAGCTTAAATTAAATTTAATCCTGTTGAAACACAACTGCCTGAAGTAAAAACTCCTTGGATAGTTTTATTTTTTTTTCTTTTTAACTAGACTGAAATTAAGTGCTGCATGTAGAGGACCAGATGTTGGCATTAAAATTTTGTGCAGATAAGGTGACTTAGGCCTCAAGTTAGACTATTAGAAAAAGTTATCTATCGTGTGTTCTTCTGTTAAATTCTGGTGTAAGCTAGGCTGGAGGATTTTAAATGTTTACTTCCATCCAAATAACATGTCCATTTGTGTAGCTTTCATCTTTGCCTATCTATTATAATTCATGTTTTTGTCACCAGAATAACATTTTTAATGAGGTGTAAGAGCCTCAGTTTTTATGCTTAGTGAGATACATTAGAAGAGAAGCAAATATCACACTAATAATTACATCTTCAGATGTATCCTAGTAGTGGATTTCCTGTAATGAGGATGTTTTGTAGAGAACAATAGATATGGCAATGAATTCAGAGATTTGTTTTAAAGATGTTGTAGGTAGCTGACTCTGCAGTAGTGAGTTGCACTTGGACACAACTATTGCATACTCAACAGGAGCATTAGGTGATTTCCAGGTACTTTGTTTTCAGGTGCTAATTTTCCTTCTAGCAAAGACAGACTGGATGTACTACTGCTGTTGCCTCTTATCTCCTCTGCAAGGATATACTTCTGATCTAACTTAATAGAGACTACAGTCATTTGCAAAATAGGCCTCATATAAGTTCATTTGGCGGTATAGATGTTTTGTCAAATAACAAAATGTTTAGGGTTGATCTGACTCTTTGTGATCCGGAAGTGGTAAGGAAGCTATGGTAAATATCACTGTTATTCCATTCTTAGTGTGTTTTGGAGAACACTTCCATAATCACTAAGATCCGATCTTAGAAGCATTTTCTGTTGTCTTTCTGTTCATGTTAAAATCACGTCAACAACATACTGTTACGTTGAAGTGCACACTAGAAACTACAAAAATCTTTGGATTTTACCAGTGGTGACCCAGCCTCTTGTCTTCTGAATTACAATGGTTATGGGTGGCCATTACATTTTTCCTGTTCAGGTATGCTATGTAGTGTGAAGGTATGTAATTTAGTTCCTTTTGTGAACCTGGACAAAGAGAAGAGCTTAACTTCAACTCTGGACTAGAATCATGTCTGAATTAGAAAGTTACCTTGGGTCTGACAGCAGGGTTTCAGTTACGGGTAACACAGATGTCCTCCCTCGGTTAACCATGTTTGAGACAAGCTTGCTTATAGCAGTACAGAGAGGGATGATTTAGTACCTTCTGAGACTGACGGCTCTCCTTTCTTTTGTAACTCTTGAATCTGTCTTACTCTTCACCACAAGCTGCTCATTCTTGACTGACGTGACACAGGATGAAACCCCGGTCTGTGTGGCCTTGTGCTCGCTGGTGAGTTCCTGTTACGCTGGAAGTTGATTTAGGTGCGTGGTCCCATCCTCCACCTGCTTTTCCGTGTACGTCATTCCACTGGTTCTGGTCTTTGGTCCTGCACTGAACCACACCAGCAGAAAGCTAACCTAAGGAAAAATGCATAAGAGTTTTGTCCCAGCTTGGTGATCTGAAATGTCTCGGCTCACAGTTAGGTGATGTTAGAGACAACCCAAGGGATTGGGCTGCACCACGACAGCCAGCAATTAGATCACTTTATGCTGCTGTGGAACCACAGCTTGCTCAAAGAGAAATGTTTGGAGGCAGAGGTGGTTGGTGGCACTTTTTCCTAAACTTGTAGTAGTTAGGTTTCAGGATTCTTTGTTTTCATTGTTCTTTAACATGCTGAGATGTAGCTCATCATACATTGATTTCTGTGTAGAGAAGAGACTGGAAAAAATCCAATGGATAAAGGGTCAGAAAACCACTAATCCCCTCATGTGAAGTTCCAGAGGGAGCTCAGCTGTGCAGAGCTGCGAAGCAGAGTCCTCCCTGTGAAAGCAGAAGTTAAAATATAAAAACATGAAATCAGAGGTGGAGTGCAAAGTGTCTGAGGGGAAAAAAGTGTGCACAAAACAAGAGGAAAGGATGGAGAGCTGTTTAAAAGCACAGTTGGCTTTTAGACACTGTATTCCCTACTCCTTGTCGAAGTGCTCATTTACAGTACAAAACATGGAGGAACGAATAATTTCTGAAGGCCCTTAGAAACACAATGGACATTAGACAGCACAATGGGTGCTCCAAACAGGGTTTCTTAAAGCAGTTTTTAAGCAAATATTTGGTGATCACTGGAATTACAGTATTTTTTTTTAATTGCCCAAGGGAGGCCACTGAGAACTTTTAATACTTTATCAGAAATTAGTGCGTTGTTACTGTTGACAATTTTTTTTCTTTACATCCTGATAAATCTTGGTTTCTTTGCCAGAAGAAAAGGCAAGGTAGCCACTGTAAACATAGCATGAAATTATCAAAGCAGCAATAAGTTTTATCTAAACAGAAAAGTTTCTCCAGTTTAATTGGAGTTTGCTGAACCCAGCTATGCAGAGTTAGTTATGCACCTACATGGTAGCTTAAAGATGAGGTTTTCCTTCTCTTAGGGGTATGGTGAGGACAGTCCAACAGACGTTCTGAGTTATGGTGGTGATGCCGCCTTAATATGAGTGGACAGTAGCTAATAGTTTTGCCTGTTGTATTGCTTGGCTAGAAACAGTTGTGATTTTTCTCTAGGGGTCAGGATGGGGTGACGGTGTGAGATTTACGTATGGAATATTGTCCTTAGAATGGAAAAGGCTAGAAATGTTTTGTTTTGGGGAAAACTTAGATCTTGAGGAAAGAAATAAAAATCTCAGAACTCTAAAGCTGGCAGGCTCTGCAGTTTTCTGTGCCTGTGATCTTCCACTGACCCTTATTACACTCCTGGCTACAGCCATGCAAATATTTTCTTTAGAGTGAGATGTAATTTTATAAAAACAGTGTTCTCCTACGCTCATCAAGTGTAGTGTGTTTACAGGGCAACCTTCTATCAGAATGTGGGTGAGTGGTGCCTGTGAATTTAGTTGGAAGCTTTGCTTCGTGTCAGTGATGTCAAGCCATACTTGAAAAGTAAATTTTGATGTTTAATGTTAATCTTGGAGATTCTTGCTTATAGCTTTCAGACCAAAAGCCCATGTGTATTATACTGGAATTCTTAAAATGTGAATAAAGTTGCTTTCAGCCTTTCACTTAGTTCAGCTAAACTTCAGAACCCCTCTTTCTTCCCTTTAGTCTGCTGCCATTCACTGAGCATCAGTAGACACAGTTTCTTAGGGGTTAGGTCCTTTAGGATCAGTCCCTCTCTTTGCATTGCTGGTTCAGCTTCAGTTCATTCTGGTCTGGCTGATTTCTAACCTGTGGAAAGCTCTGGGATCCAGGAGCATGGGAAAGTGGAATATGGGAATGCAACTATGTTGAAAGAGTAGGGAACATTTCTTGTAACAGTTTTTGGCTTGTTCCCCATCCATGTGTTCAGCCTGTTTTCCAAGGATCCAGCAATCCTTCCTCTTCTCTGACATACCACTACTCAAAGGCAGTAACAGACCCGTGAGCCTGTTCCCAGAGAATTGTTTTATTGGGATTTCTTGGAAAGAATCGCATGTGGTATTGCACATGTTTGTTATTTTTGCCTCCTTCCCCCTTCTTAATATGCGATTCTTATTTCCCGCCTCAGTCCCCTTTTAATTGGTGACTGTCACTCCCTCCCCCCGCCGAGGAGATGAGAGGAGAGGTTATTTTTGCTAATGCTGTTTCTCAAATAGGCCACGGGTATACAGTAAGTAGTGCAGTAACTTTCTCCATGGGAAACCATCAGTTATTAGGATTTCTCAAGCTACATCCCGGTGGCAGGGCAACCTGTTTCTTCTTTAGTTCTGGCTTGCAGTTGTCAGTAGCATTAGCTCCTCCCAGTTCCCACTTCCTTGTAACCCAATCTGAATAAAGATCATGGGATTTGAATGTGCCTTGCTTTGCTGCTGCTCTGAATGTTCGGGTTGTCTCTGTGTTCTTCACAAACTGTACACTGTGATCTTCGCTTCTTGGCTTTGCCTGTTCCAAAGAGCAGTTGACAGTTGTTAAAATCAGTTCTGGGCCAGCCATGATTTGATGCGATTAAACTGTGTTAAATATGTTCCAGAAACGTTTCCTGGCCTAGATAGCAAACTAGTTAAGCTCTGCTTTTGAAATCTATTTATGTATGATTTGGCCCTGTACCCCTAGGTAAGCTGCCTACCTCTTCAAGGGTCATAGAGAGCACAGGATCGGTGCACAGCAGATCATCTTCTGCCCTTAAACCCACTTCCCTCCCACATCTCCTTGGGCTTTTTTTATTGCTCTTTGCATATCAAAGTCTTGTTTTTAGAATTATGTACCGGACTAACTGTAGTAATGTGGTTTCACCACCCATAAAGACCTAACTGTGTTGCAGTGATACAATTTTCCCTGGCATCAGCTGAACTGGTACAAACCCCACTTCGTACTTGCTCAGTATATCCTAGTATGCAGGCAGGCTCCTAGATCGGGGTTTCTATGAAGGTCTGCAACTTTAATTAAAGAAAAGGGTAACCTAGGCCTTGACAAAATTTCATGCTGGCTTCTAGAAATGCGTATCAAAGTTGGGAAGGAAATAATGATACATTTCAGAGGCAGTGCCTTGCTAAGAATGCCAAGCTCCATTTTTATTATAGGTTAATTGCCATATAGGCAAACTCTGAACTCTTACCTGGGTTTTTGGCTTAATTTTCCTTCTTCCCTTTCCACACAAAACCCCCTCTAACCTATGCTTTGAAGTATTTAAAACTAGGTTAGTCTCTGGCTGGAGGTGTGTGGTAGAACCTCCTGTTAAATCTTGCTGGGACCTGCCCGTTTTGCAGCAAGAATGCAGGCAAACCCATCTGAATGCTGATCATCTGTCCTTTGTGGAGGATGGAGGATTATTTTTCCTTCATTTGACACAGTACACGGGCAAAGGAATCCTAGAGCCATCTCCGTTCCAAAAGCCACATCAAGTGACCAGAGCCATACAAGCACTAGTTTGTACCTGTGGAGGTGGGAGAGGATGCTTGGTCTGAGTTTAGCTGATTGCATGACAATCACTGCAGATATTTCCTTCTCCCACTCTCAGAAGATGTTGCTGTGAGCTGCTAGCTCAGAAGTTGACCACATTCTTACCAGATCGACCTGCACAGCAGTCCTGAGCTGTCCAGAGCCTTCAAAATACCACACTGTTGCTGCCTGCGAAGACAGAGTACAGGGTCCCAAACACTAAGATACCCTGTACTTAAGAGGTCAATATACATGCTTTTCATCCAAAATAAAATGTTAGGGAAGAAGCAAGTTCTCATCCTCACCATTACCTTTGATTTCGTTGCAATACTGATATTTTAAATTTGTTTGCAAAAACAAGACTGGGCAAAAGATTGGTTCTGGATTTGACAACAGCAAGCAGAGCGCTTTGGACGCTAGACTAACATGAAGAAAGTTTACTTGTAAAGAATGTGATTTACCTTCACTAGCTCATAATTAGTGACAAAAACATAAAGAACGTTTAAATAATTATTTGCTAGTTTATTAAAAAAGATTTGACGTGTGGTTTTTGATGCACACTGTTTTTTAAAAAAAATTTGGAAAAGTCCATATTTTTCAATATATTTTAATGGTAGGTGCTTTTTCTTAAATAGCCCCTATCTCTGGAAAATATTAATTCACACATTATTTTAAATATCTTGTATTTCCCCTGGTGCAGGAATTGGTAATTGCGGGCGACTGTGCAGGCAGGCCATCGCACGGGGCTCTGGAGTCTTTCCACAGTGGCTGGTCCAGCACCATTTGAATAGTCTTCCCGTTGCGCTCTCTGGTATTGAAAATTAATTACTGTCGTGACTACAAATTGGTCTAATCGCTATGCTTTTTGTAGGTATTACAGATATTTTTATGTTTAAATAGGCATAGCTATCATTAATATTAATATGTTGAGAAATGAAATATTAATACACAAATAGAAATTTAAGTAAGCTATAACGCAGAAAGATTATCTTACACGTGTGATGTTTTTGTACTTTTCTCTGAGTTGGCAGGATAATAATAGTAATTCCCAGTTCTGAATTTCATCCATAAATCTCAAGGTATTTTAAATGGATGATGAATGCCTATTTATTTTTCACATTTATGAGGTGGGGATACTGAAGCGCAGGAGGAGGAGCGAGTGATTTGTCCGGCATAGCTGGTGACAGAGGTAGAAGAATTTGTCTCCTTGGTCCCCGATGAACATCTGCCCAGCAGGACCTCAGTGCCTCCTAGGTTCTAAAGTAGAAGCAGGAGTGTACGAGACGCTGCATTGTCTGTGGGGACACAGCACAGACCTCAAAGTTCAGCAGCACCACTGTCCCAGATCTCTTCCTAAAAGTCTGGCTGACCTACTAATAATGCAGGGGATTGGTTTTTTTGTTTCATCATATGAGAGCATTATGTAGCTTTTTCTTACCATAATGGCAATTTGATGCTGTTCATGAATGAGCTGGCTAAATCTTGAAATTTGTAGTGTTACATGTTACTTTGATGTGACTTGTTGCTGATTTTTATTTTTAAATAAATTTGAAAGAGGCCTTTAATGCATTGTAGACCAGTCCCTGAACTTGATGAACAACAAACTAAGTCTTTTCATTTTGGGAGTCAGTCACACACAGGGATAACTGGGGACTGCTCACCTAAGTTAAAAATATTCTTGTGCATATATAATTGCAAGACTTGGGGATTGTCTGTACATCTTTATGGAGATCTGTGGAGGCAGAGTGTATCCTTTTATCCTGTTTGTGCAGTCCCTACTACAGCTGAATCTCACATCTTCTTAAGGGTCTAGTTATTGTGTAGTGCAAATGCATGCTGCTGTTTTCTGTAAAAAGCTGAAAGCATTCTTACCTGATGCACTAGGAACGAAGAAGAGCTCCGAGCCCCTTTGCCTGCCAGGAATCTGTAAGCATTGCTGAGCGAGTCATTGCTCAGCTCGTCACAAGTAACTTTCATCTGTTCTAGATTCTACTTTAACTGTCTCTGCAGAGAAGTTTACAGTGTTGGTATTCATTTAAAGCGTATCTATGCAGTAAAATTGCTGGGGCTTGTTTGAAATAATAAAACTAAAGATTTTGTTGCTTCAGTCATGTTATTTCAAAACTAGAATAACCCAAAAAGCATAAAAACCTTGAAATTGTAGTCCCTGTGTGATAGTGCTCCATATTTTGGGACCTTGGTTTTCTGAGTGATTTTTGTTCAGTGTTGCCGCAGCCATGGAGTATGAAACTTAGCAAGTTTTATCCAAGATCTGATTTCAGCTTTGGAACTAATGCTACCTGTGCTGGTTTGAAATAGTTCGTACCTGTTTATCATGCGGATTGCAAAATCTACCTACCTATTTACATAGGTGTTGGGGAAACAAGGATGATACAGGCTAGCATGAGTGGTATGGAGAAGCATGAGTGGAAGCAGAGTATGGTGTGAGTTGTGATTCTACTTGTCTGCTTATTTTCTGGTTTGGAGGCATCGAGCACCTGCTGATTTAGGGGTTTTCTATATGTGATTTCATGCCTGTGATTAGCATTTCTAAGGACATGACACATACGGTCTCACCACTAAAATACGTTCTGTAAATACATAAACAGAAAATTACCGAGATGGTCGTTGTCCGTCTGTCCTGACTAGTTTCCAGAGTTGAGCCAGCAGGACTCAGCACGCTTCATTGGGCCCATCCGATATAACAGATATCGGACTTCAAACTTAGGAGTAAAATTCCTTCTCTGAGTGGGGTTGCCACCTCCTTTTGATGCTTCCTTAATGGCAGTTGCTTGTCTCATTTTCTTTCTTTTTAATCACTGGTGCAGGAGATTGAGATATTTAGATAGCGTATTCTAGTGTCTTACCATTTTACTGTTTAAAGTCAAACTCCATAGAAAACTTCAGCTGCTTCACAGAAATCTGTAATTGCATTCTATCTGAAATCAACCATTCGTTATGCCAGAATTTTTCAGGGTAGATGAACAGTAATAACAGGACTTTTAAGTTCTGGGGAGGTGTGAGAGATCCTGTACGATGGTGTCTTTTAAAAATCTTTTTTCTGGACAAAATCTGAATATGATACCTAGTTGATGTTATTGTTGGAGCATTTCCCTTTCATAGCAAGGCTGTTTGTTTTGCTGCTTTGAGAAATTATTAGTATTCTGTCTGAATTGAGCAGGCTGCTAATAGTGATTAGCTTGTGCCTAAGGTGGAGATGGCAATCTCCTTAATTTCATGTTTAATTACCAAAAAATCACAGCGAAGAGCTGTTGAATGATTTGTCACCATTGTGTTGTTCAGTAGCTATCGCTGGAGCCATGTGACCACTGGTTATTTAATATCTTCCCCTTCTATAATTCTCTTTTTTTTTTCTTTGCTGTTTTTTTGTTATTGCTGTTTAAAATTAAGTCATAAATTGTTGGGAGCAAGGAAAATGGTCATGTACCATCTAGTTTGGTGTCTCGAATCTCCAAGAAGCATCTTGGAAATTTGCTTCCAAGATTTTGCAGATATTCCTCACTTATTTCTGAGCTTGCCAGTCATGTCAATATGTTGAGTTCAGGTATTACATGAAGGATAAATCTCCTTGTGACGCGGAGCAGTCAGTGCACATGTTCTAGCACGGGCCTCTCCTGAGTTTTAATAAATATACACAAGGTATGAATGCCTCCTCGCTGCAAGAGGCGTGTTTTTCTCCTCTGCAGGTGCTACCTTCTGCATGCATACACATCTAGCAATTTCTGTCTCTGGTGTAGCATATGCACTTGCTCTGCAGGAAAGATGCTTTTTAGAATGCTTACCTCATATGGAAGAAATAACTTTATAAAGGCTTTAAGAGCAGTTTTCGATTTACAATGACTTAAACATGTTATGCTTTGCTTTGTTTCATCATGGTGAAAGCCACTTCCCTCTATAACTTGAAACCAATAATAAAACAGGCATAAACAAGCATAAAACAATGTACTGTTCAAGGTATCTTTATAGGCAAACAGTAACTAAACACCTTTTAACTTGATTCTGCCTGGCCTGGAAAGCATTAAGGCTGTCACCTTCCCCATTTTGATGGGCTGCTCTTGTGGTCCAGGGGTCTGAAGGGAAAATCATTTTACCCCTGGACACCTTGAATTTTGTGTTGTCCAAAGGGTAACAGCCAGAAGCAGAGCTGCTCTTCTAAGCTCTTGTTGGAGGGAGAGCTGCTTCCCTCCTGTTTGGGTTTTGCTTTTTTTGTGGGTGTGATGTCATCATTCTGCGAGGTCTGCGCCGCCGCGTCCTCCAGGAAAACAAAACAGGGGAACGAGACCTGAATGTCAAATGCAAAAAACAAGTAGATCTGATTCTTCCTCTCCTCCCTCCCCCTTTTTCTTTGAAAGGAGCTTTCAAGCTGACTTTATACAACAGGAATTAGCTTAATAGAAAAAAGAGAGCGAGAGAAGCACAGTTATTTCTTTTCAGTTCTTACTATCAAGTTCTCAAGAATAACTTCTTCCTGCCTTGCTGGGGGATGTGATGTCTAGTATGTGCCAGATGCAAATACATGGGCATTTTATAAATACCCAAGTCCTCCTTGCTTCTTTTCTTTTAATGTTACCTTTCTCTGTTTTTTACTGTTTAGGAGATACTTAAATAAGCACTGCACAGTGACTTGTCACGCTTGTGTTGGTTACTACTAGAGAACTGTCCCATACGCTTCAGATGTTTGTATAAATGTCATGGTAGTACTAACAGCTCTGGCCAGGGTCAGGGGAGCAGCCAAAACCAACTGCAGGACTGATATAACCAGACTGATTTTGTTCAAGCCTGTGAAATTTAATGTAAGAGTGTATCCGAGTTCTTCTTTATGGGAGCCCTTTTGTGGCCTAGCAGCAGCTGGATTTCATGCAGCTTGTTACCTATACTGAGCCATATGGTTCAGGTAAATATGGATGGGTTTATTCTTTTTTTAAGGCTTTAGATATTCAATCACTCAAAATGACTTTGCAAAATAATCTGCAGAGAGGCTTTTTTAGGTATTTGGAGGCCATAAACTGAGTATTGGTTGTGAGAAGACAGGCTGGTGGTCTCTGAGAAGCTCTCCAGATGTAGTAAGAACTTCTGGGCAGTGAGCAACACTGGAGCTGATATTCTTTGCCCCGTTGTGTTCAGGAACCTTAATTACTTCTTGGTTGCTCTTTATAGCTTGCATCCAAAAAGTAAATACTGTTTTCTGGCATGGCATGTTGAGCTCTCAGTAGCTCCCTGTCCAGCTGGGCTGCATGGGTGATCTGCATGCATGATGAGGGAGCAGTTCTCGCTTTTTGCTCGTCGGTTGTTAGGGCAGTCAGTATCTGCCCAAGGTATCAGGAGATTGTCCTACTTTCCCAGCTCAAAAATCCAAGATCCTTAGCTTGTAAAATGGACACCTGACTTTCCCTTTGATTATTAGCCAACGGGAGCAGTCAGCAAATAGATCTTATTTTAATAAAGGAAATGTTGCTTGAAACTTTTTTCTTTTTTTTTTTTTTCTTATTTGTCTGTTCCTACTGACAAACAAAAAGCATAATTCATTATTCCAAACTGCTGAAAAAGAGGCTTCAAATTGCCAGGTATGAAATTATGCTGCTTGTTCAGTTACCAGTAGGAAACGGCATGTGAGATGTTTCAAAACCTACAAAGGAGAAAGTTCTTTGTATGTGTGAATTTAGTATTCACAAAAGGTGTCAGATTGACAGCCTTGGCGATTGTGGAGATTGGAATTTTATTTATCCCTAGAGTAGGTGCAGTGCAGACTGCAATAGTGCAAAATTTTGCTGTATTATTCTGCTCTTAGACCCTACTAGTGCCCTTCACAGGCAGCCTCTAGGGGCAAGGAACTCCTTTTTTCTCTGTGCCCCTTCAAATAGTTGGCTGCCAAAAGGGTGTGAGGGTGGGTTTTTTTGTGTGTGATGTGGGTGTTTGTCTCCTGAAATCTAAACAGATGTGAAAGGAATTTGATAACATCTACCTCTAAACAGCCACTGGAGCAGACGCAGCCTTCAGCCCCCATGTTCTCTGGTTGTATGCAGACTGGTAGTCTCGAGTCAAAAGATGCTGGTGGTCAGGGTTCTGTTATTCACTGACTTAGGTGTTCTTCTGCAAAGGTTTAGCACTCTGTCTTGTGATAAATGTAAATGATATTGAGATAAAAGATTCTAAAATCAGGTAAATAATACTGCTCCTTATTTTAATAGACTGGACACTGGGTGAGACTTGAAAAAGAAATACAGACCTTACGTATTTAATGGTTGGCATAAGAAACGGGATGTCAGACCTTTCTTTTCTTGCTGTGAACTTGCGCCGTCTTGGACAGGTCACCTCTTAGTCATGTAGGCTACGTGTTTGTAAGGTAAGAATATTTACTGCAACTCTACTAAGTAATCGGCAAATATCAGGTGCTTTTTAAGCCTTGGTAATGAAGTTATGGGTCAGATGTGAGTTTTGGCAGTTGAATGATATTCTCTTAGGAGAAAGTAGTGAAAAGGAAAGAAGAAGGGATATGGAGCAACCTCTAGTCACCAGAGCTGTGGTCTTTCCGCACTTTTCCAGACCCAGCATAAGACCTGAGAAGTGCCAAAGAGCCTGTGAGTGGAGGTGTCGCAGGTGTGGTCTTCTCCATCGCAGTGAGCTGACACAGTCGGCCGGTGTTAGTCGTGCAGAGCTGTCCTTGCTCTGCAGGCTGTGGAACCATCGGCCTGAGCTGTGATCTGCTTTCTTCAGTCTGTGTGGACAATACGTTTGAATACCACAGACGTAATATTTCAGCTTCGGAACGAATGGTTGTTATTTCAAAGAGACCATTTTATTTTACTTTTTGCCAGCAATTAAATACCATCAACCCCAGTGCAAACCATTGCTGCTGTCCCAAAAGGAAAAGCTCTTTGTAAAAGCTTCTACTGTTCACCAGGCTAAATTTCTAATACAGTTTCTAAGTATAAAAGATCTGTGGCATGATAAAAATCTAAACATGCATAGCTGTCATTAATTAAGCTGGATTTTAGGTAACAACCGATTGTCTTCTCATGTGCTCTCTTACTTTTTAAGTTCCATGAGTTTTCCTAAAATTTAAGTGAAAAATGTTGCAAATTTTTCTACCTCAGAATAAGGACTAGTTCACTGCAGCTGTAGCTGCATGTAAGGTAGATTCTTAAATACTGTAAGGAAGAGGACCATTTTAAGGGAACTTGGACAGATACAGTGACAGTATTGAAACTGATGCAGCCAACCTCTTGTTTTGTCTGAAAATGTTTGATAAACTCTCCAGGAAAATAGGAAGGTCTCTAGGGGGTGTCATGTAAGAAAAGTGTGGTGTTTTGTGCAAGTTGTCCATTTGCTAAAATGAAAATAGAGAAAGAATACCAAGGCCTGTTTCTGGAAAAAAAAAAAAAAAACCAACCACCAAAAAAACCCCAAAACCAAACCCATCACCAAAACAAACCAGTGGGTGATTTTTTTTTTTTTTTTTTTTTTCCAAAATTTCTAACGTTCCCCTGGCAAGGCCTGTCCCACTGCTCTCTTGGGACTGTTCTCGTGTCTATCCTTGTCCCCTTCTGCTTTATTTCTTCCATATCCTGGTAGATCCAGACCCCTACGTTGCATATTTGCAGACAGTCTTAAGAAAGCTCTTCAGGCCATACCGCTTAATCCTACTCCAGCCGTGCCATGTGGTTATAGCTCTGGGTAGCAGCTTTTATCATCTCCAGTTGCCCTCCTTCATTAGATGGCATGATTGTGTGCCTCTGAGGAGCATGGTTCAGCTTTGACCAAATCACTGATTGCCTTCAGAGCAGAGACTCCTCACAACAGCCACCGCTGCCGTCTGGAAAGGCACAGGGCTGTGCTGGCCAAGACAAAGGCCTTTGAGCTCAGTCCCTGCTAGCAGTGGATGCTTAAGGAGAAGTGTAAGATTATTTTAATTGGCTTTTTCTTTGCAACATTATTTCTTTACTGCATCTCTCAAAGATCAGGTCAGTCTTGGAAAAGTCACCTGTTGGCAGCTCCCTGCCTCACCTCATGCAAAAGCTGAGGCCAGAGTCCTTGAAACAGGCAGGACCACCTTGTTTTCAGAAAGCCCAAATGTAAGAGCAGGTTCCACCATATCTCAATTAACCTTTTATTTAAAGGCATGGACAATAGTTTTGTCCATCGACCGAAGCAATCAAATTATTGTTCACCTCAGCTAAAGGGTAGAAGTGGAGATGGTTGCTGATTATTTCTTTTTCATTCATTTGCTTTTGTGAATGATTGCTGAGAACAGCTGGATTGAGCAGCTTTGTCTGTGAGCACACAAAGAACCCGTGAAATATAAAGGTGTTTAGATCTGTGCTGTTGGAATAGGCCAATTTCTGATTACAGTTTTCTGTCAAATTTAGGATGGATCTGTTCCTACTTGAGCTGAAATTGCCTTTTCAGCCTTAAAATACTTTAACACTTACTAGGTACATTCAACCAACTTAAGCGCTTTCCTCCTGTCTTCAGGCCAGAAGAAGGTGCTGGATTTCTTGCTTGGGAGCTGAAGAGTTGGTGTACAGGAGAACAGGTTTTTTAAATGCTCCCAGTAAGAGTCAACCTAGGTAGGATGGACCTTGGGTATTAAAACCTGCTTTGTGGGCCTTGTTTCTGAATTGTTATTCCAAGTATTTCCTTCAGGTGCAGATGCTGACCTACCTCTTTCATCCCTTGTATTCAGGACAATTAGTAATACTGCCAAAACCAGAAAAGAGCCAGATAAATTTTTTTTTTAAAGCAGGTTTTTGGAGAAAAGATGTAGACATTTACCTTCTGTGTGTGCACAATGATGTATTGACTTAACCTGTCTTTCTAGTGGAGAGGCAGTCAAGCAACAGGATGATTTAAGTCTTGTGATTTGAAGGACTTTTTAGTAAACCTTCTATAAGGAGAGATCTGAATTTACTTGGATGTTCCACTGCCATGGATTTCGCTCTTCACTTCTGTAGTGTTTGCAGATGCTGGTGTTCAGAGAAAACATAGCACTTGAGCATTCCATGCATGTGTCTTCCTCCTAGCAGTGTGTACATAAAATAATGATATAGGCAGGTAAAGCATAAAGGTTAATTTGTTTTGTAGGTGTTCCATCAAGATGGAGACTCTCTTTGTGTTTGCAAAACACCTGCTGCAACAGGGGCTTATTCCTTAGTGGGACCCACTCTTACAGTACAATGTGTGATGGTAATAAGAGGGTAAACCAGCACTACGCTTTGCTTGGGCGTTCTGCAGCTCCTGGTGCTGAGCAGGCAGTTATCCTCAGAGAGCAGCTGAAGATGCTCCAGCGCTGGGCTACAGGAGATTAGAAGGACTTTTCCCTGCAAGAAATGCTCCTCTTGTTTCCAGTTCCTGGACTGTTGGGAGTCTCTGTCCTGCGTTCAGTGAATCATTCCTGGAGAGCACCCAGGCGGTGTGGAGGAGGAAGATGCCTGGTGTGAATGCGGGAGGTATAAAAGTCAGATGAAAGAGGAGAGATAAGAATGTCAGGACAGAGGTATAGTGAAACTGGGGCTGCAGAGGGAACGGAGAGGAAGGAGCTACAGCTGGTGGAGAAATGGAGCTGGAGGTATTGCAGGAGCGGTGACTTGGGAGCCTGGGAGATGGGGAGGGAGGCAGCAAGCAAAGATGGGTTGGCAAGGGAGATGGCAGTCTGAATTCTGACACTTTCTAATTTTGGAGTGCTTGCCTTTGTAACCTTAATAATTTTGTTCTAATACACTAGATACAAAAATTACATTATATGTTCTGAGGAATTTGGTTACTATGGTAATGGGTATATAAGTACATAAGAGAGAAGATGTCAGCAAACGGAACAGCTGTAATGTAGCACACAAACCTGTGACTGCCTGAATTTGGGAAGCAGGCCGTTAGAAACTTCTCCTGCTTCAGTCTCAAAGCTCACTGCCGGGATGTCTGTTCCTGTGTGAGAGTGACGTCAGAGCTTCTACAATAAATCTTTCAGGTTTATGGAATTTCAGCAGACAGGCCCAAAATTTCTGGGTAAACAGACCAGGTACCTCCCTTCTGTGCCAGGATGGGGAGGTCTCTGCGTTCCCACCCAGCCACTGGAAGTGCGGAACCAGCGCACCTGAGCTGACCAACCGGACCACGAGCGTGCAGGGTGGGAGCTGCCGCTGCCTTCCTTCTGCTCTGACACCCTCCTTCCCCCTCGCTCGGGGCCTGGGGCTGGCTGAGCCACAGTGGGTGACTCGTTCCTGGGATCACACAACCAGTTTCTCCCTCCTCACTGTTGGTGCCCTGTCTAGATGGATTCAGGGTAGTGCAGCTGGTACCTATTTTTTAAGTCTTTGCCAGAAGCCATTGCTTTCATTACGGCAGCTTGGTGATGGTGTGGTCTTGCTCAGCTGTAGCAGCTGGGGAAGGTGATGAGGAGCAAGGGCATTCTGGGGAGTGTCAGGCAGAAATGTGGGGCAGCCGTCAGCGCAGGAGTGGAAAGGACGATGGTTCTTGCACACTACTTATCCTTTCCCTTCCCCCATCTGCAGCAAGGATATGTTTTGTATGCCACCCACACCTTCTGATTTAAAAACTACTTGTACAGTGTTTCCCATGCTTGGGGACAGATGGGTTGTGAGGGGGACTATCCTCAACAGGAGAGGGTTGCTGGAGAGCTGATGGAGCAGGGCAGTGGCCAGAATGGAGGAGCACTGCCAGTACAGCTCATCTCACGTAGGTGAACGCCGGTACAGCACAGGACACGGCATCATGTTGGAGATTTCTTAAAGCCAAGTGTAGTGTAATGGTTTAGGGACTGGCTACGGGAATGTGAGTGCTGTTGGACGAAGAAGTGTGGGCTAGAGGGAAGCTGCTGATAGTTCTCAAGGACCAATCTTCAGACAATTTTAAATGGTGTTTTGGTCTCGATGTGTGCAAGAAAGGACGGTGTTAATAAAATCTGCTGGGGCAAAATTGGGGGGGCATCATCAATCTGGGGGAGGACTGGAGTCTCACTCAGCAGGACTGAATGAGCTGGAGGATTTGCTGTAATAGACGTAAATGGGATAGTACAAAGTGCATGATCATGCAGTAACAACAAATACGACATATATAAATATATAATAATATATGTATATAATATATATAAATGTGAAATATAAAAATGTGGTTTACCAGTTAGAAATGGGAAGATGTGAAAAACTTGAGTATATTCATTGATACCATGGTGGTTTTAAAACTTTAATGTTATGTGTCCAGGAAATAAGCAGATGTGGAGGATTCTGGTCAGGGATGTTTTAAAAAAAAAAAAAAAAGTCTTAGTTTGGGACAGATGTGAGGAAGGGCTGTTAGGATGGTCTGGGAAGTCAATTCCCTCTCCTGTGTTGTAAAGGGAGGCAAACCTGGCTTGCTTTTTCCAGCTAACAGGCTAAGGGGATATGTATTATATCTCTGTACTTGTGCTTATCCCTCAGTGTTGAAAAGGGAAGAAAAGTGTTTAAACTTTAAGGACAGTATTGGAAAAAGAGTAAGTCACTGACAAATAATAAATACAAACTGTAAATCAGTCTTAATCAGTTCTTAATCTTAAATTGGTTCCTAATCAGAATAGGAGTGGGGTTCTGGAGCAGCCTTGTAATCAGAGTAGTGTCTTTGAGAAATCCTCAGGAGTTGGTTATTATTTGATGATTGGATTCCATTATACAGTTGCTTAAAATAGCATGAACAGGACTTAATAGGACCTTCAGTCCTATGATCTTAACTATCCAATTGAGACATATTTTGTATCTGAACCACTGCTACCTAAATTGTTTTGTGTATTAGTTGAAATGAGCATTTTTTTTCCCCATGAAAGCAGATAAAACTCATCAAACTAAAAGGGTATGCTTGTTATCTTAAAAAATAGTGTTCAGTATGTGCGTTAAGTGGAAGGTGTAAAGAGAAGTAATCTAGACCTACCAGAACCCACTGGAGAAGCATTTCAAGTAGGTGAAATAGTGAAAAAGGTGGTTTTTGATTTGTTGTTGTTTGCTTTTGGTTGTTTGACTCATCCCCTTGCTGTGTGCTGTTCAGAAAGTTGTTCTGCTCAGTCGTGTGGAGACAGGAAAAATAAATACTCAATCTGAGCTGGAGTAAAACTGGACAAATTGCCATGAATTTGGGCAATTCCAGCAGGAAAGGAGGTGCTCAGAGACTGTAGAAATGTGTGAAATAATTGCTCAATAAAGGTACTCTGTTTATGGGTGCAGATAATCTGGTGGAACAGATTTAACAGTTACAGGAGGCTTTAAACTCTTTTGATGCTGAAATTTGTTTGAACCCCTTCTTGAACCTGCTTTAAGTTGCAAACTTGCGTAAGCAGCTGTACAGCCCTGCTGTACTGCTAACGCCGCTTTCTGTGCGCTCAGGGTGGTTGGTTGCTCCTTCTAAAGAACAGAATAGTCTCTCACTGCTAACCTGTTCTGAAATGGCTTTTCTCCATTTGCTCAGTGATGAAGGTCCATCACATACGTGCACCTTCCTAGAACCTAGTAGGGTACTTCCTCATTATTTCTGTACAGCCTTTCAATAAACCTTTTTTCTGTTTATGATAGTAGTCATATATTTTATAAACTCCTGTGTTAAACAAACTTGACCTTTTTCATAACAAAGTGTGTTTTGATGATGCTAGAAGAATAGCAATATAAAAATTGTCATCCAGATTCTAATACATCGCCTGGCTGGTCCTGTCTGCTGTTTCTGGTGGTGGTAACAACTGGATGCTTCACGAGAGGTGCCAGGAGCATTTTTGTGCTGTACTTTCATTTTATGGCTAGATGTGAGTGAAGAATAATAGCCAGGAGCAGACCATGGCAGAAACTTCCCTAATGTATTGTCAGAAATTCTGTATTATTTTCCTAATTGATTCTTCATATTGTTTTTTTTTTAAAAAAAGTCTGATGTTGTCTTTGCATAATTGTGCAATTATTTTCATTGAGCTTTTTGCGCAAGGCTCAGCTCCTGAGTTATGTTTAGTTTAGGAGTAGGTATGTGCCTGACAGTTATTTACTTTTTGACCTTTCATCTCCTGTCTTGTTGCTCATTCACTTCTTTTTTTAAGGTTCCTGTGTACTTTCGAGTACTGTCAGCTGCCCTAAATAAAACTTGTCATGTTCCTTTCCCTCCCATCCCTGATTTTAAATGCAAATATTTTGCAGGATCTGCACCGTATCTGTGGTCACTCTGGTTGCAAGGGCCTCTTCCCTTGCTCAAAATGTGTAATTATATATCTGACCTCTTGCTTTTTTCAGAGTTTTGTGTCAGTTCAGAGGTGGTGTTTCTGTTCTCCAACTATGACTAATTAATACTCACAATAATTTTGTATACAAAACTTTGCCCACTTCTTTTTGAATATCCTTTTGAGTTGTTCTGTTATTTTAATCAGATACAGTCTAGTGCACAAATGTTTGGCTTGTTAGTTCTTAGTGTTTTGAAGTCACCAAGTGATTAGCATTTTACTTCCACTAATTATTAGTTCAGTTAATTCTTCTGTTCAGTTTGGCTGCAGCCATTGTGGGGAGCCTCTCTGGAGCAGCAGCTGTTGGAAGGGGACAGCAGTTGTGACAAAAGCATACATCACTCTGGAGTTACGTCAGGCTTTTAGGGCAGCTCCTTACTCATCTCCATAGGTCAGTAATGTTTAATTTATGAGTTTACTGAAGGACCAGCTTTCTTGATATACGGTCTGTGACAGCACCATACCTTATACCTAGTCATCTTCTTTGTGCAGGTAATTTATCTTCTCTCCTGGAGCCTTGCTTTCCTGCGGGGCTTTTTTCCAGCCCAGTATGGATCAGGCTGGGCAACCACCTGAGGCTTCTCACTGCCACAGCTTGGTTTTTAAGATTATTCCCACAGAATCTTCCAGTTTTCTTTTGGATTTTTTCTGCTTGTATTTGACTTTTTCTATCTTGGGTAGGTCCATACTTGCTCAAATAAGAGTCTCACCTGTGGACTGGTGGGGGTTGGACATAGCCCCTGGCTGGCATGGACATGCTTCCTGGCGTTCTTCTGCACCCCAGTGAATTCAATTGCAAGCTCAATTTAAACATTTTCATTCCTTTTTTTATTTATTGATCAGAAAGACTTTGAATTATTTCCTTTCAGACCACTTTTCTAAAATTGTGTGTGATACTGCTACTTTTTAATTACTTCTTTTCTCAGGGGTAATCTATGTTGTGAGCTTTAGTAGCTTGTTTCTGAGTTATTTATGCTGAATCCAAAATAGCTAATTTGCTTACATTTACTATATTTATTGTTCTGGGGCAAAATTGCATAGGGGTCAAGGAAAGGTTTCTTTAAACTCAAGTCCCATTAGGATATCTGACTAATTTTTTTTTAATGGGCAGTTGGAGTTTTCCAGTATTTTTGCCTCTAGACTTAATTGCCTCTCATCAGCTGGCCACTTGCTAACCTCTTCCTGGCCAGTGTGCTGCCCGCACTGGCATCGTTATAACATTAAAATGTATGCTTCTTAGTCCAAGAGACGTGGCCACAGAGAGTTGTCTGTAGGTGATGCAGTCACAGAACGTGTATTAACGCAATGCTTTACGTAGTAAAGGGAAAGAGTTGGCAGTGACTGTGAACTTAATGAATTACAAAAGAAGGAGGACAGAAGATTTCATTTTTTCCAGTTGCCTTCCTCATAGCTTTGCTAGCCTAAGGAATTACTAAATTTAGAGCTGACCTTCTTAATAAATGTACCAGAACTATCACAAGCAAAGACATTCAGGAGATGTTAGTGTTGAGTATGTCAGGTATGGTTAGCACTTCTTGAACTTTCATGACATTGCTCTTTGAGAAATGAATGCTGGCTATTCTTCAGCTATTCTGTAGGCCTAACTTTTGATCCCATGGGATGTTTTGTTTTAAATAGGAGAAAAAAAATACAGGATGCTTTTTGGCATTAATGCTTCTTTCAAATGCATCAGTAATGTCTTTTATTTGTGTTATTTAAGTGGTAGGGTCAGTGGTAGATTTGGGTTTTTTTGGGTGAATGATGTTGCAAAAATTGCCAGTTAAAAAAGATGAGTATTTTCAGGAGTACTGGTAGTGTTAGGTATGTTTGTGTTTGTTTATAACTGTCATATGTAAATTGTCAACATAGATTTAGTTTGTTTAGAATATCTGTCTTTAACACAGGAACCAGCTTACCCAGTTAGTTATCTTTTCCGCTACTTAGAAAACTTGAAAGATTGTGGAAATAATCAGAAATACAGAAAACTGTTTCCATTTTGTTTTAAATGGAAAACAGAGGATAATTGTTGCACTTTATTGCTTTACCAGCTTTACTGCTGGTGTAGACCATCCTAAAAAATAATGTATACCCAACCCAGAAACACAAATCCTGGGCTTGTCAACGGAGGTTTGGGAAACTTAGCTTTCCACCTTTTCGCTAGTGAGGTTCCTGGAAAGTAAACATCCAAGCAGAACAGCTCAGAGGGATCAGAAAGTATGCTGGGGTAAGTAATTCAGGGAGTTGATGATGGACGTTTTAGTGTCAGAATCTTGAGAGGAAATCAAAGTAAGCCGCAGAGTCTACAAGTGCATGTATAAGAGAAATGCAAGCGGTACTCTAACATAAAAGTGTCTTCCTGAGGCTATTCTGTGAAGAAGTATAATACAAGAGAAAAATACAGGTAGAGAAGCAGAGAAAGAAAGGAAGAAAAAAAATATCTGCAAAGAGGTTTTTCCAGGATAGACCCATTCCTCAAAAATATTTTTAAAAGAAATTGAAAAAAGGATCTTACTGGAATGATAGGCTTGCTCTTTGTCACATGGAAGAAAAACTTACCGTCTTGGGGAAGAAAAGCCTGTTTGGACATAAGTGCTCACGCAGACAGGTAGCTGCCAGAACTCACCATAATATCCAGGTGCAGATTCATCTTATCCTTCTAATCTATTCCTCCTAGAAATACGTGGATGAGGGAATGTGAAAGATAAAAAGGGGACAGCATTTGATGACCGTTCTTTGCCGTAAACTTCTGCTATGGAGGAGGATCTCTGTTCATTTGCAGTAAGCAAATGTTGTTACACAGGTAGACATGGGATTGGAGGCCACATGAAGTGCTCCTTAGTGTCATAACACATGTTAGGGCAGTGTCCAGCACAGCTGTAAGATCTCACCTGCTTCAGGCTTTGGTAGCAGAAGGGGCTCCTGACTTGGAGACAGGGTGATCTTGTCTTTTCCCTTCCTCTGGGGCCTGACAGAAAGCAGAGGAGCATCTTGCTTACATAAGCTTGAGACTGAAGAGTAATGTAGAAAAGAGCAATGTCTCGGTGGGGCTTTCTGTGGTCCACAGTTACATCCCACAATACAGTTTTCTCAGCCCATTACAGGTGTCTTTGTTCTGCTTGTAGTTGGCACTATTTCAGGATGGTTCCTTTTTTAATCAGTTTTGTGACAGCATTTTGCATTTTTTTCCCGAATATTAAACGTTTTTCTAGCAGTCTTTTGTAGAATGCCATTCATCTGCACCTCCCTTTTCCTTAATGACAGATAGTCCTGGTGGATCCAGTGTGGGGAACAAGTGTACCAAAAAGAATGATTTAAGATAATTAAGAGAAAGGCAAGTTCATTACTTTGTCAGCATTTTTTCATCTGAGCTGCAGCTCACTACTAAGTGGTAAAACTAAGTTAGCAGGATCCCAAGTGAGATGTTCCCATGTGCTATTGCCCCTTTTTCAGGTCATGGGAGAAGCTAAATGCCACTTGCTGCATCTCCAGGTTTTTCTTGTTTCATTTCTGGGATTTATCTTTTTTTTCTTCCACTCCAGGAAGATTTCCAAATTGCAGAACTAGGAAGAGAAAAAGTAACGTGTTGTTAGCTTGGTGGGAGAGGCTTACTCAAGTACGCAAGTAGTCTGTGGTATGTGGTTCACATGAATCAAGTGACTAAAATTGCTGTCCGTTTTTAGAGGCTTGGAGATGCTGATAGACTTTCCATTGTGATAGTCACCTACAATACAACTGTCTTGATACCATCTGCCGTGGTGTAATTGAGCATGGACGGGAAACTGATTTTTAACTGTTCAAGGAAACAGCCGCCTTCTGCTGCAAGCAGAGAGTAAGTTGTCTTCCATGTGTGCAGTGCATGTTAAGGCACTTGAGAGTTGCTCTGCTTTTGTCAGAACAGGAAAAAAAAAAAAGAGTCAAATGGGTGGACCAGAGCCTAGGTTAAAAGAGGTTTTAAGAAGTGTCCACAGCACTTGGTGGTGGCCAGGGCATTTTTTTTTTAATTGGAAAGCAATAAAACCCATGGTATATAGTTTTGACAAGCTTGCTGGAAGGAGGAATTGGGCACAGTGATCCAGATTGTACTTTCCCAGTGATCACGAAGAACCTGATGAGCATGTGTGTCCCTGTGTTCACTGAGATGTGCAGAAGGATGGTTAAAAGATGATCCTGAATCTGTCAGTATTGCGCTGGCTGCAGAGCCCCTGAATTTCAGATAAGCCAACAGAATTTCTTCTGTCTGTGCCCTTATAGAAAGGACCCACCGCAGCAGGCTGGCTAGCACCTGGCTGTTGATGAACAGCAAAGAAAGTGATGGGACATATAGTAGGTAATCTCTCTCTGCCCTTTATCTTTCTGCATAAGGTAACTCCATGCACAGAATTCATCAGGTCGCAAAATAAGTGAGGGGTAGTAGCATCGTTCTTGAAGTCACATACATCAACACTGCCTGGTGTGATGAGTGTTCATTTCTTCTGATGCTGGACCTTCATCATATTTTCTGATATGTCCCCGCCAAGTGTACAACCCTTCCGCTTCCGACACCAGGTTAGAGTCAAATCATCACCCTTACATCCCCGCGGGTTTGGGGGGTAGGTGTTGCAACATGCTGCTGTTGCCTGAAGAGAGTACACTGGTATTGCAAAATACCCGTTTTGCGTGAAGAGAGTCTATTTCAGAGTAAAATGAGACGATACATATTCTGTTCATCACATTGTTTTCTATTTCCATACATTGTGGCCTTGTTTTGCGGTGTTGTAGATCAGGTATTTGACTCTGTCACATATTATATGCGCTATTACATGATACCGAAAGTTCAGCTGAGGTTTTCTCTGCATGGTTTATAACCAAACAGCTCAAACATGCTGATCTTTTTGGTTTGTATGCTAGAAAACTCTTAAGTCTTTGGGGTTTTTTTTCTTGAAAATGCATGGAGTAGTGACTACTTCACATTTTGCATACAAGCAGCAACTTGCATTCTGTAATTTTGCTTTTTGTATCTTACAGTCTTTTATTCAGAGTCTTATCAAAAATGGGGAGTGATTTGTCTGCTACTTCGAAAAAAATTGTGCTTTCAGGTCAAGCATTCAGTGCTATACAGAAATTTTTAAAAGTCAATATTTTAAGCATTCTTACCATCTAATCATTCTTAAAGCATTCTTACCATCTAACTCTCACTTTGGGCATAATTGCAAGTAAAAGGAAAAAAAAATAAAAGTTCTTTCACTAGTTCCACTTTACCATATTTATGATAGTGGTGGAAATTTTCAGTGTCAGCTGGAAGCCATTCAGGAAATTTTTAATGGTGTGTTGAGAGGATAATTTAATCTCAGCTTCATACACTCCCCGGATCTGACCCATATGCAAGTAAGAGAAAATCCCTTTTCCCTTTTTTGACAGTTGCATGATGACACTCATTCCCCATCTATTTGATGCTCTTGCATTAGATCCTGCCAGAGGAAATTACACTAAAATGTAGCAACTGTTTGCACTACGTGCAATGCAGATGCTTTTAAAAAAATAAATAAATCCAAATTTCAGTTTCCAAATGAAGTTCTGTTGCGGTGGGCTGTTGTTTTTTGGTTTGGGGTTTTTTTTTTGTTGGTTGTTTTATTCCTGCTTTGACTTTGAGTAAGAAGACCTGCAAAGGACCAATAGCTTTCTGTGTTGAATATTCACTTTAGAGTGTGCAGCTCTAAAGATCATAGGTGCTATAACTGATCTCCTGGTTTGTTTGTTTGTTTTTAAAGTGTCATGTATATTCTATCAGGGAAAAATACATAGTGTGTATATTTGATACTAAAGATAAGTTCTTATAGATTTTACTGTGCTAAGCATATCCTATAGCAGATGGCTGTAACATAAAACAATATTTATGTCTCAAGTTGCAAATAATTTTTTGTTTATGGTTCAGTAATGGAGGACAGCATTCCTGTTGGCCTCACTAGCCGTGGTAGGAGTCCGTAGCACGCCTCTTGGTACCTGGTGAAATGGAGAGACACTGGATGATGGATGCATAAATCTGTTTGTTGTTTCCGTTCCGTGCTCACATGGTATTTGTTGAACTCTGGTTATAATATTCTTGTGTATAGAAGCTGAAGGATGCTGAATATGTTGAAACTTTGAAACTTTGTACAGACAAAGTGTGCTGCTTTTTAATGCTAATAGTCTACAAGCAAGCCTGTATTGTAATTTGGTTTCTGCAAACTTTGGAACCATCTTAAGGAACTACAAATGCTTTGATGCATCTCATGGTTAGTGTAACCAAAAACTTTCTAGTCACCCTCACTCTCACTGGGTTGGCCTGGATGTGAACTTGAGAAGTAATCTGACAGGTAGGTGGAAATCTCAGTGTGTAAGTCCCCTTCTCCTTTGCAGGGAAGGCTGAGTACATTCTCTTCTTAGTATGTTGGTTTATTACATGAAAACAGTTATCTATGACACTGACAGCCATCAGATGTTTTAGTGTGGACAGTTTTTAATTTATGAGGCCTCTGTAGCATAAGTCTTAAATATGCACTTTAAATATGGCAACTGACCATTTAGAGCTTTGCTTGTTCTGCTCTGCAGGATCCCAGGGGATGTTAGTCACAGGGGTGGGTCTTACTTCAGCTTGAGATGACATGGCAGGGAGGCAGAAAACTCAGAACAGGTCTTACTCCATCCTCATCTTCAGCTTCCTTATGTGAGTGGTTCAAGGTGTGTGTGTACATTTAATATAGCCATAATTACAGGGAATGTAACATCTTATTGATTCATAGACTTCTGTGGATGTGTGCATGTGGTTTCTACTAACTGCTAGTTGTTCAGATTAAAGTAATTTGATAAAACATTTTGGCCTGCAGTCAGTGTCATTTACACTAGTAATGGTAGCCACTGACTAAACATAGTTAGTTCAGACTACTATATGGACTGGTGTAGTCTGGTCCAGTCTTGTGCTTTGGCCATTCCCTCGTTTATTTTGAATCTTTACCACATTCCTACAACACCTTTTTGGTTATGAGTGGAATTGATCTAAGTACCAGTAATTGTGTTTATGCAATGCAATATTCTCTTTTTGTATGAGTGACAACTAGGAAAAAATATGGTATTTATTTTATCTAATGTGAGCAGCCTGCAAGGTGGCTTGTAGGTAGACTGCCTCTTCAGCCAGGAGAGATGGGCAGAGTCAGAGGTGCCGAACCCTGTTTGCAGTGCCTGCCTCTTGGCCAGGATCTGGCCGCCTGATCTGAGCTGTCTAAGGTGAGATGATCAGCCTCATCCACTGGGAGCAATTGTGTTTAACAATATAGCTGCACCCATCCAAAAAACCTGTAGTAAAGAGACTGCATTGGTGGAAGAATGTAAAATACGTAAGTGCAACTTGTCCATCATTTATAAAACTAGCTGCCTGCTGGTATATGATTTAATTTTCAGTGGAGAGTTTAGTTGCAGGGGGGTTTTTTTAATCTTAAAACTCACCTGTAATTTTAATACATTGAAAATAATGCCATAACCGTGTTGCATGCCACTTCTAACTTCACTTCCATTTCCCCAAAGTGTTCAGGTGTCATTATTGCGAAGCAGGAGGCAGAGCATCTCTGCTGCTGGCACTGTCAGGCTTTGGCAGGCAGTGCATGTTGTCTGGGTAAAAAGAAGACTGGGGGAATTTAATATTGTAGCATCCATAAAAAATGGGAGCACTTTATTAAGTGAGACTGTGTAAAGCTTTCTTATGGATGGAATTTACATTAATGCATTTTATTGTTCCATCTAAGCAGATCAAATGATAAGCATAGTGTCATGCACACATTTGTGACTGTTCTATTAAAGAGGTTTTAATACTTAATGTTTTTATTCTCATGCATTTCAAAGCAGCAATTATTTCCAAGAATAAAGATAATTAAATTTGTCTTGATGCTCTCAGGATTAAAGGGGAAAAAAAGCTGTATTTTAAGGTGTTTCACAGTAGATGAGGAGTTCTGCTCTGATGTGCCAGTCGAAGTCCGGCAGCGCAGTAGCCAGTCCTGTACCGCTTCTGCGTGTATTGTCAATGAGCCTGGTAAGAGTTTTAGCAGCAGTAAAAAGTGTTGCCTGTTGATGACATTTCAGAGGCGTGCTCGGAAATGATGCCAAGAACGAGTCTGGTGGCTGGTTTGGCATCAGGGGTAGGTGGGGAGGGGGAGAAAGCCGTAATCCATCTCAGCTGTGTGTGCAGGGTTTTTCTCCTCGCTCTGGCTCTCACACGCACGCTCGCTCGCGGGGACATGTGACTTTTGGCCATATTAGCAGGTTTATCCAAGCCTAGCCCCTCTGACTAACAGATGTAGGGAAAAGGGCATTCTGGGATTGCAGCAGTTGCTTTTGAACAACAATGTCCTTTTTGTAAGAATCTGATGCTTCTTAAAAGATGGAACATGACATCATTACCGTCGATCCAAGAAACATTCCTTCAATAATACTGAGTATGCTCTGGTTATCAGCTCCCTTCCCCCAGCTCCTTTCTCTCGCTTTTCTGACTGATGCTTTTTGTCTATTGTTTCATCGGGGGCTGTAAATGTGAAACAGTTGTCTTTCAGTGTTATGTGCTTGTTAGAGCTGGAATCAAGTGGAATATTGTTGGCTTATTTGAAAGAAAGAAAGAAAAATAACAAAAAAAAAACTTTTCTTCCAGTCCTCAAAAATGTAGTGTGCTTCAGGTACGGGCTGAATTGAAGCCAATTATTTCCCTTCCCACACGGTATTAGTTACTGCATTATGCAATGGAAGGTGGGGATATTGCAGTCCCGTTTTTGTGCATCTTGCTCGGCTTCATTGGCAGTTGGGTATGTCGTGTGCTGATGCTGTCTGCTTCGAAGGCTCCTATAATGATCCTGCATCGATACAAAAAGTGTGTGTGCATGCTCACGAGTGTCGTATAGCAGAGTTGTGAGCGCTGCATATTTTCTCTGTGTGTGTGTACATATATATATGTTTTTATACTTGGTCCACCACTGGGATTTGAATGTCGGTTTTTCCATAGCCCCTGAGAGCAGGCTATCATGGAAACACGTTTTGGGTTGCATTATAAATATTTTTGAATGCTGACTGCTTGGAGGAATGCTATGAAGATGCTGGATTTCGCTTCCCTTCCCTGCGTTCTCTCTCCCACGCATGTCTTCGTCAGAATAACTGGAGACTCTTGCAGACTTTACAGCTAGGTATGTCTTGGCTGTCTCTCGCACAATCGTGCTCTCCTTGTAGCGATGCTGGCAGTTATTTGAACTAACAAGGAGCAGGCAGTCTTTGGCATTTTCACATGCTGCAACTGTCTAGAGAAGAGTACCACTGAGCATAAACATGCAGGAGAATGTCTTTTTCCATCCTTGTAGGAATTGCTATGCAGGGAGGGTAAAACAAATGATTCATTGATGGTCTAGAGGCTTGGAGAAAGGTGGAGTTTATAGTGTCTAGAAAAGGAGGACAAATGGGCAGGGATAGCGCCTTCAGCTGCGTTGGTTAAGCTCAGGTTTATTGTCTTTTTTTTTTTCCATTATGAAGATGTAAAACTTTAAAATAAACCCCAAAACACAAAACCAACCAAACAAAACAAACAAACAAAAAAACCCCACAACAATTCGAGATACAAAATATGAGTAAAAAAAGCCCAAGTCTTGACCAGACAGGGATTTTTGGAAAAAAGTGAGCTGTGTGATTAGCTGTCTTCCAGTGACACAGAATTGTTTTTATTGGTTACAATTTACAGTGAGTTGAGAGGAAATCCCAATACCCAAGCCCTCCCTTTAGGAGGGGAAAAAAGTGCATTTTACTCGTAATGGTTGTCTGGCTTCACCTGTTGTAAAGATACAGTAAGATTTTAGCACAACTTGAAAGTATACTTTTATTCTGGGTAAATTCCAAGACACACTTTGAGTAAACGAAAGCAAATGCACGGTGTGAATGGAAAGGATTTCATACGTTCCCAATGGCGTCTGGAGTTGCAAGTTCCTCTGAAGAAAGTGTTTGCCAATGGGACTATTGTAGAAGGCTGTATCATGTGCTATCACAATTAAAATGTGTGTTTGCATCTGCTGAAGCAGAGTAGAAAGACATGCGTTGTGTGTGGAACTGGGTATCTCCTGTTCTGCTTGCTGTTCTCCCAGGGAAGGGGGTTGCAAATAAGATTCTGAAGAGCAGGCACTTTAAGATAGAAATCATGAATTTAGATAAGAGGAAAAAACAAAAGGACCATGGCTTATTTAGTTGTGGAAGGAGAAGCTTTAGAAACATCTCCACGTGCGTGCTGAAATGGGTAGGAATTGATCCCTGGCTGCTGCTTAATTGGAGTACAATTGCAGAAGAAAAAAATACTGAGCTGAATTTAAAAAATTTTTAAAATTTAAATACAGATTAGTAAATGGAAGTGATGGTTCATACACATCATACTTGTATCATATATCTTGTCTTGCAAAGACCATGAGGGAGGGAGATGGATGGATGGAATTGTCATCCACTTCACAAAGTCTAAACAATACTTTAAGACATAGTGAGTGAGGGTGTCAAGGTAATACAGGCTCACTAGTGACAAACTGGTTATCGCTGTAGGTCAGAGAGATTCTGTTGACTGCTTTGCAGGTGACTGAGCAGATGCTGGAGCAAGGAATGTGTCTCATTTTGTGTTTTGATTTTGGTTTGTGTTCTGTAGAAATGCTCGACTGGTGTCACAGTGGGACTGTGACGTTATCCCAGCAGATAGGCTGTGTTGCTTCATGCAACAGGGATGCTTGCTCTGGAAGAAGTGGAAGCTGCTCTGCTGTAGCTTTGTTTCTGGCTCTGTGAGAAGAGGATAATGAGTGAAGGTTTGCAATCTTTTTCTTGCAGTAATCCATGCTGAAGAGGCTCCATTCATACAGATGAACCAAGGGTTGAGGCAGCACTTTAAACCCAGATAGTCGGTCGGCTAACTGCCCAGCAGGATGCCATCAACCAGCCGAGCGGGCAGCCTGAAGGACCCAGAAATTGCAGAGCTCTTCTTCAAAGAAGATCCAGAAAAGCTCTTCACAGATCTCCGAGAGATTGGCCATGGAAGCTTCGGAGCAGTTTATTTTGTAAGTAGCTCTGTGACTCGTGAATTTAAACTGCAGATGTAGACTTTTTTGAATGTGTTGAGGAAAAGAAACTACTGTGAATCTTTTTATATGGTGTTTGGGGCAGAGATGTTTCCTTGGGTGTCTGTCTCAGTCCATTCACAGACTTGCAGTATCTATAAGGCGTGCGCGTACAAACCGAAAAGAAAAACTGGAAATGTGGTGCTTGCCTGGTGCATCGTTGTGTTGCAAGCAGGGATTTATCTGCAAATTAAAACATAGACTTCTGCTTCATCAATTCTGACTGGCAATGCAGTTCTTTTGGTCTGATTGTCTCCTTATCATCTCTTGTCCATTGAGAGAAATTGAGTTCTCTCTCCCTTCATGCATACCCCCAGGCTCCCTTAAAGCCATTCTTTGTGTTTGACACCTGAATGTTGGTGCTTTTGTTGTCATTTGTCCTGTCACATCCTTCCCTACTGCAGGCGAGAATCCCAGTTTTCATCTGCATAAAACTTATGTGACATGAACGTCTGGACAGCAGAATTTTTCTCAGGCTGCTTGTATAGCTCCACCTGAGGTGGGATGTCTCATGGCAACCTCATTTGCAGGTTGCTGTATGTTAACCAAAGTGCATACTGTGAGACCTTCATTAAAAAACCATTTTCCTCAGAAAACCTTTTCAGATTTATAATTATAGGAGGTGTGGCCAAACCTGCCAATTTTCCTTCAGAAAGCCATTTGTGTCAGTATTTTATGAGATGCCTATTCATTGTTAATAATTGCAGCAGACCATGTTGGGAACCTTCCAGCACAAATTTAATGCAGCACAGATGAACTAATTAGGAAAAGCTTCTTAATTTTGTTCCCTGCTTAAAACTATGAGCCGCCACTGTCTGGGAACAGATCTGGGGGAGGAAGTGTTTTCTAACGCAACAGTACTTACCTGTGGCCTTTATGTAATCTCATTTACTCACTTTAGTTAAAGAGTGGATATAAAAGGAGGGGACCGACAAATCTGTCTTCCTGCTATGTGGAAATATTACTGAAGTTTTTCAGGAGCACTGTTCCTTTTAGAGGCATGCATGAACCACACGGGTATGGAAAACCAGCTAGAGGTAACCTGGGAGCTGTGTGCTAAGAGCCTTCCCAAACATCAGCAAGAAGCTGCCGTCCTGGCATTTGTAGACTGCCTGAACTTTGTAGCTGTGGTAAGGGCTGATTGCCCATTACCAGCTCCTTCTACAAAGAGATCAAAAGTAAGAGGTCATTAATTTCTAGGCCCTTCTTTCTCTTTTTTTTCCCCCCACCATTTTAGACTACCAAGTCATTATAGATTGGTATTTATTCACTAAAGAGTGCAATTACTTACTGGTGTTTGGACTGTGCTTCTTTGACAGAAAGTACATCTAATTTGGCACTTGCAAAAAGACAAGTAAGTGTAAGCGGTGCATCGCGCTTCCCCAACCCATTTGGGGGCTTTATTTTTGTCAAGTGAGAGTGAGTTTCCAATGAAGAAAATATGCTGTTGCTATTTCTGTGTTACGAAGTTTTAACCTGTAAATTGTGTTGTATTATGGTATCTTTTTACTACTAGCAGGTCTAAGATCTTGAATCTGAAACTGTCGTGTAATGTACTCGATACCTCAAACTCAAAAGATGAGAAGGGCAACATGGAGGGAGAAATTTAGTGTGAATTAAATACGTATAAAGAATTCAAGTGGGGGAGTGTGTGTTTTCGGTCCTTTATTCCTCTCTAAAGCTAAGGAAAAAAACTTCTTTTAAGTTTCTTTAACAAGATTTTGATTCTGCTAATGCAAACAATTAAACTTTCACTAATCAAGGTAATATTGGATTATAGTTAATAACTGCTTAAAAGCATATTACCAAAGCCAATGACATACTCCACCTTTTTTTTGTGCATGCTTTGCTTGTATCACTGCTGAAGTTACTCTGGCCACCAGATGTTCATCCTTTGTATGGAGTTCTTGGAGGAAAGCAGGATATGTGTGCATAAATGTCTGCCGTAAAACAAGCCTCATTCATTTGGATCGTTTAAGTTAGCTGGCCTTGTAACATCTTCATGGCTTTCATCTAGGAACAGTCTTTTTCCAATTATTCAAGATCACAAGGAAACTAAAACAGCAAATGAAACTCCATGATTTTAACGTTGATGGGATGTCAGCTGTGATGGTTCTCTCAGCCCCGCTGGAGTGGTGAAGGACTGTAGGTGTTAGGCAAACACAATCAGGGGTCACTTGCTTGGGTTTTCCGATGCATAGCGCACCCCCCTCACCAGGCTGCTTTCATTGCATACAGCCTGGACCAAAAATGTGGATGATAAATAGATCTGGGAGTAATTAGCAAGTAGAAAAACCCATATAATCCTGAAATCTGCCCCTCCCTTTTTTAAAATGCAGTTTAGTCTTTCATTGTTAGCTGTACCTACCTTTCTTTCCTTTTAGTGGTGATCCCAAGAAGGGGTGATATATTTATCCTGCATGATAACTGGCTAAGTGTTCGCTCTTGTCTCTTTCTTTGTTTCTGTAACATCCTGCAGTGGCAGAAAGTTTCTTTTTTTTTTCTTTCATAATTGACATGAATTTTGCTGGTTCACCTCATGGTTTTAGTTTCTTAGAAACTGCAAGTCTGGCACCTCTGAATCATTTTGGTATTATCCTTACCCTACTCCCTGCTCTGCAGTGTAATAATAGCTTCACTTGACACAGGAAACCTACTACACTGGAACACTGCAGATGGAGCAGAAGAATAACCCACTCTCTTTTGTTAGAGCTGTGTTCCTTCTGCTCTACTCTAGTATTTTGCTTGCCTGTTTTATTGCAGTTCTTCACTGATTTGACTGTTTCAGAGATTGTCTCTAATTAGTAAAGACCTAGGAGTCAGAATTTTATTCTTCCTTTTTAGTTGTCCCCCCAATCTCAGAGGTAATATCAGCAAGACAGTAGGGAGGATCCTCTCAAACAGAAAACTAAAAATAGTATTGGTTCAAGCTTATCATAACCGGTTGAAATAAAGACTGACGAGGAATTCTGGGAATCTCTTCAATGAACAGCAGAGTTAAAACATGACTGAAAAACCTTTTTACAAAAGGCGGTCCCAGTACCTCATTAATCCATGTTCTGATAGGCTGTGCTTGATAGTACAAATATATTAAAAAATCGGCATTTTCATCAGTCATCAGTGAATGCTGTGGTACACATTATTTTGATTTGTATCATTTGTCTTCGTATCCAAGTTGATTATTCTTATCAGAGACACTCAGAGGTCTTTTCCTACACCACTCTCCCGTGCTGCTGAAATCCTTAACAGAGGAGAGGCTGGGGTCCTGTCGGGAGCCATCCTTCCTGCAAGGTGAAGCAGCGCTGCCTCTTTTCCTGCCAGGGTGAATGAGCCATTGCTTTGGTGCTAAATTAAACAAAACTTCTTGTCTAGTCTTATCTTGGATTGTTGCTGTCTGAAGTCAGGAAGTCTGCCTTTGAAGTGTGAAAAAACATGTCCATTTATTGTGCAGTGTAAATAATAATCTTATTGGACTGAGAAAGTGAAAGTCTGAACAGGAATCTGAAGATGGGTCACTTAGATCGCTGCTGTCTCTCTATATATCCTCTGCCTTCCTTTGAGACACAATAGCTCGTTTGTGGGAGTGCTGGGGAGAAAGCCAGTGTTTGGAGCAGGTATCTCCTGTGCATCCTGTGACATCTTTCCTTACGTTTGGAATGGAACAAGGGGGCTGAGCTTTGCTTGTTTTTTACTGGAATGGACCTGGGCAGGGAGAGAAGCTGATTGAGGGAAAATCGGTTCTACTTGAATCAGAGCTGCTTTTATAAGCTATGATTTTTAGTTTAGAAGTGACAGTGCTCGCCTCCTGCAGAGACTTGCTCGATGCTGAGCACGGAAAAATGTCATACCTTGTCTCACAAACAGGAGGGTGATCTTTAACTTCATAAGGAAATTTCCTAATAGATGCAGCAGTCATACCCCTTGGAAAATATTTTAGTTTAACTCTGTGCAAAAGTTAACTGATGGATAAAGATTTTTTTACGAGTATGTTTGGTTCACATCTTAGGGGAAATCGTGATCTGAAGAAACTGATGCATTATGTTTTCATGTTACAGGCACGTGATGTGCGCACCAATGAAGTGGTGGCCATCAAGAAAATGTCATATAGTGGGAAGCAGTCCAATGAGGTATGTGGAACATGTTGCATATTAAATCTTGACCTTTGAAAATACTTATTATATGGGATGATTTTAATTAGCTTGGGTTACAGCAGGAGAAATCTTCCTATAACTGTAAAGGTGAATGAAGGTACTGTGTAAACAAAACAAATTAGTTTACTGTTCACAGTGTATTTCTGCTAATCTGCTCCTGGAAAAGATGAGTAGGACTCTTTTTTTACAGACACAAAGGGCTCTTTTATGGGACTGTGTAAATGTGTAGAAAGCAAAAAAGAAAATTAAAAATGGTTGGTTTGCACGTTAGTATGACTTGTTGCCCTTAAACTTTCCATTTTAAATACCTTTCAAAATAACCATGGTGCTTACTGACAAAGGAATAACAGCAATGGATGCAGTAGTGAAAGATTTAGAGGGAATCTTGCTTGTACAAAGTAGTAAGGCAGAATGACAGTGCTGGTGAGCAGCTAAAACAAAAGCCAAACAGCAGTGAATGAATGAGTGTGAAAATCTGAACAACAGCATAATTACTGTCAGGGATTAAGGCAGCCTTTGCAGAGAGGTCTGTAAAAGTAGGCCTCTGAGATTTAAACGTTAAGTGTTTTCATGGCCACCACAGATGTGTGGTTTTTCCCTAGGAAACTTAACAGAGATAATTGATTTTATACTTGAAATGTGTAAGTGCTAATACAGATTCTTGAAAAGCCCAACATGACACGAACAGCTGATTTGGTATTATTTCTGGTAAACGGCATCTATCAAGTCATGGCATGATTTTTCAACAGAAGTATTTATTGTAAGCTTGTTGTTCAAGGCATTTATGGTTCCCTCCCTCCATTCTCTATATTCCCGTCTTAGAGGCAGTCTTGCTCCGATGAGTTTGACTAACAACTCGGTGCTTTCTGTGCCTGCCTTTTGTGTATTGATCATCTGCGCTACAAGGAGCTGAACTAGTCCTTCCTTTCTGTGTGTGTGTGTATGTAGCTGTGTAGGAGGTAGAGGTGGCAGTGTCTCTCCAGCAGTCCTAAATTCTAGCTTCATAGTTAAATTTGCTATGCGTGTTTCTATTTTGTCACTGCGGTGACTTGTTTGACTGTGTACTGATGAAAGAATAATTTGTACTTACTACTTGTCCTACTGTTTTAATTACTGTGAGCTATAAATACTCTATTCACATGAATGAAACAAACTGTGCATGCTTCAGAAATAGCTTTTGTTTGTCTTCAATGCGTATGTTTCTTTATTTTGAAGAAGTAATAAGACTAGGATTATAACACTTTCTATTTTACTTCTATATTTATTTGTTTTGTTCAGAAGTTTGCTAGAGTTATGATCTAGCCTATGTAAAGAAAATTGACTAAGGGCATTCTGGTATCATTTATATTTACTTTGGTTTCATAATAAGATTTTTATCATTGGTGGGAACAATTACTCTCTAAGGACATATTTTATACTAAAAATAAGTTTAAAACCTTTGAAATATGTAGTACTGTGCTCTTAATGGGATCTTGGAGCTTTTTTTTTTTACACAGGAAATCATGAATACATCTTGACTAATATATCCCCTCTCTTCCCAATATAGAAGTTTAGCTTGGTGCATTCTTGGTTTGACTTTTATTGCTTAGTACCTCAAAGTCTTTGAGGCTAAAGGTAAAAGGCAACTAAGTTGTTCTTGTAGTGGAATGAAGGTGTCAGGAGAGAGTTTATGTTAGTATAGCTGCACTAATGTCATTCACACAAAATTTCTGGTGTTGAGAAATGTTCAGTCAATCAGCTGCCTTGGTTGCGGCTACCATGTTCCCTGGCTTCATTTATTTCTCTAACCCTAAAATTTTTATTGAGGAGGATTTGGGTTTTGCATGTTTTCCAAAGCGTTTGGGTATATGGGACCTCTGTCCATCTGTGAATCCTGGCCACATACATACGCCTGAGGAAGTGTGTGCTGAGAGATTAACAGAACCTGGAGAACAGCTTTAGAACCTTTTGGTGTTGGGAGAGGTTTCTCTACCTCTGATTAACTTCAGAACCGATACTCTTTCTCAAATGTTTTCAGCGTCAACACTCTTCTGTTGATGTCTGCATGCTTAAATGGTTTCAGCTACTGCGATTATTTTTGAAAATCTTTTTACTAGTTGTAGGTTTACTGTTGCACGTACAAGCTTTTGCCTTTCTTGCCTGAGGAGCTGTGGATGTGCAGCAAATGGGAGGAGTTGGTGATTTCCTCCGAGGGGCGTCACGGCAGCGTCTAGGTGCACATTGGAACATGACATTTTGGCCTCTTCTGCATTTTAAAGTTTCACTGGCAGAGCTCCCCTTTATAATAAACCTGGATTTTGGTTTATCTGTTTCTTCTTTTATTCCTGCAGAATCATTTCCTTATCCAGTAGGTAATTCATTTTAAATTGGTCCTTGTAAAGACAAGACTGGTAATGGAGAAGTGTTATCAAGAATGTAGTCGGATATTTGGCGACTGATAAATAAAGCCTCATCCAGTGTAATATGGTTACTAGTAGGGATAGGTCTCTATATCTGCAAGAGTTAAGTGAGAGACAGCTGATCCTGCTGAAGGATACTTACCATCCACATCTCTTTCAGGTTGGGAGGTATGTTTGATTTGACAACAGAAATGGTATCCCTTGAAAAAAGGATCGCTTTTTTTTGGGGACTTGCTCAGATATTAAGTGTTTACCAGTATATCCTGTGTGTACATATGAATAAAAAGTATTACAATGATAAATCCTTACATACAGCCTCATCGATCAATGGCTTATTTTGTAGATCTGTTGAGGAGTTAAGCAGTGAACATCATGGTGTTGATGTAAATTTATTTTTATTTGGAACGTTAAGATGGTTTTGCCTCTTAAAATAATCGAATGACATACTTAACAACAACAACAAAAAAGGTAACAGTTTTATAAAGTCTTTCTATTCCTTGTATTTTCTACAGAAATGGCAGGATATTATTAAGGAAGTCAAGTTCCTCCAAAGAATAAAACACCCTAACAGTATAGAATACAAAGGCTGCTATTTGCGGGAGCATACAGCATGGGTAAGCATCTGCTGCACTCTGCACTTCTCTTGCCTTGGTTAAGGGCGCTTTAAAATTTATCTCCAGCTGGCTTTCAGGAGGCACCTGAACACTTGCATTGCACAGGCTCAGATGAGAATAGCCAAGGGCCTTACAGATGCTCAGCAAAACTGAATGTATTTTTTGGAAACAAGATGTAGCGAAATTTTCCCTTTCACTTGCAGAGTAAGGTGATTGTGCTGCTGTTCTAGTATATTTAGCTTGATGGACTGAGTATTTGAAATACATACTAATGGCGGGGGGCAATTTATCCACTTTTTGTGCTGTAAGGAAAGGTGAGAGTTTCATGTGTACTGCCTGGGAGGCAAGTATGGCAACTTTATTAGATACTTGCAGGCCATTTAACAAGGCATTTGGTATGCCACTGAGTATTAATGGTTCAGTACTCTACAGCTTGACTGAATATATTCCAGAAGTAAGTGTTCAGTTGTACTTTAATGGAATAGGTTAGAATTATCCTACTGATAATTGTAATTAAAGTCTATTTTGAGTCATTAGTATTTCTATTATTTAACTAAATTCTTCTGTTGTATATTGTTTGCTTCTGTTGTCATTTCTCTGTGTATGTTCAGGTGACAAAACCAACTAGCTGGTTTTATTTCTGGCTGTCACGTCCTAATTACTTTCATACATTTGAAAGTACAACAAAAAAAAAATACAAACAAAAAACCCCAGCAGCCCACCCCACCCAAACTAAATTCATGTTTTTTGAGTTTGTGTGGATGCAGATGTATTTGTAGGAATAGATGTGATTGACTATGCAGAGGAAGCATTGTGTTAATCAAAAAGTGTGGTGTGCACCTCTCACTGACGAAGTTTTTGTAGTATAATATGCTAAAGAAATCATATTGTTGAACTAATAGTTTAAATTGTAAGTACTGTTCAGGTTTTAGCTTCAGTAAATCTGTAGGACAAAGTTTTAGTTTCTTTTTTTTTAAATCTGACTGGGACAAAATGTTAAGTAAATCCCTAAATAGCCATTTAATACTCTGATAAGCCTGTTAAGTGCAATTTAACATTCCTGTTAAGAACATGCATATAAAATATGTAATACAATACATAACTGGTTATGAATATGGTTTTGCCTTCCTTACGAGATTTGTTGCTTGATATCTTACACAGGAAGGCTCTGCTGATTCCAGCTAGAGCTGTCCTATGGGGAGGGCACAGTGTGACAGTGCTAGGATGGGGCTTGTGGTACAAGCAGTACTTGTTTTGTTATGGCAGTCTCCACTGTATGCATCAGTGAGTATTTCTAGATTTCTCCATGGAAGTCTAGAAAACATACGTTTACTATTAGAGATTTTCTAACAACTATTTTGATTTCTCCCCATACAGCTTGTTATGGAATATTGTTTAGGATCAGCATCAGACTTACTAGAAGGTATGTCATGCACATTTATTTGATTGAAAGTCAGAAATATAGTACCAAAGTAGCAGGTTGCAGCATCACAGAGTTATCCTTGAGTATATAGATTTGTTTGGAGGCAGAGTGTGTGTGAACAGGTGCAGTTTTTCAAATTCTTGCGTGGTTGTAATGGCCCTTCTGTAGAATATCGGCTTTCCTAGGTGACTAGTTTTTCCTTGGTTCATATTATTTTAAAGTTGTCAGTCAGCTATTTATTTTCTTCTGAGTTTTGGGTTCTCCTGTCATCACAGTTCAAGACTTATTTCTGAAAACCCTTGCTGTTGATCCTAATGCTTCCTAACAACTGTAGGCCTGTTGACTGAAATAGCACTGCAGCATTATTAGGGTTTTGCTTGATGAGGTCTTTTGTTAAAAGGTTGTCTTTCTATCAGGCTTCTTGAAGTGAACTTTCTTTGAAGATATATGTGTGGCTAGTAAGTTGTTCATCTCCTTTCCTTGCCAGAAGCGTTTCAGGGCAAAAGGCTGACCTGCCAGAGAGAATTGCTACAGTTTATTCGTGTGTGAATTGTCGTAAAGTTCTAGGGTTTGGGATTTAGCTTCATCCGCAGAAAACTGTGTTGAGTCTCAAATAGGTATTTGGGAGAATGGTCACAGAACTGACAGGAATATAGTTTATGGTTGCAAAGTAGTCTCTTTCCGATAGCAAATAGCTGCTGTTTGACAGTTAGAAGATTATATCTGATTATAGAATGTATGCTGTGCACTATTTTTGCATTTGCTTCTCATACAGAACCTAGTAAAAGTGAACTTTTAGTATTTTCTCTCTGTTTACATTGTTAACAGTACTCACTTGCATGCTGCAAACTGCATTGTTTTCTTTAATATTGAATTTCAAATAAATTCTTTCCTTAAGTTCATAAAAAGCCATTGCAAGAAGTGGAAATAGCAGCAATTACCCATGGTGCTCTCCAGGGATTAGCATACTTGCATTCTCACAATATGATCCATAGGTAAGTGGTTATACTTTTGCTGTCTCACACACTTACAGGTAATTTATTTTGTTGATTGTATCCCCTTCATCCCAAATTTAATATTTGTAAGCAGAGATTTTCTTTTCACAGTGCCTGTATGCTCCCGAACTAGTAATTTATAGTAGTCAAATACTAGCAAGCTATGTATCTCCATATGCACTATCTCTTACAGCTGGTGTTCATAATTTCTGCAGAACTGCTTTGAATCTGCTATGCTTTTCAATACTTGATACGATGCTGATTGTTCCCTGAAGCAGGGAATAGCAAGGCAGGCTGAGTTCACCTAAATAGCTTGTAGCAACTGCAAGGCAAAGATTGCTGGGGCGGGAGGAGCACTAATACTTGAAAAATTAGTTTTACGTGAACACACATGTTGAGAAGCACACAGTAAGTATGGGATACAAATGACCTTTGCATTTAAAGTACCTGCTGCATTTTAGTAGGACGGAGAATTTGAATAGTTACATTATTAGGACTTTCTGAAAAGCATTTACAAAGGACATAGTTGGGTCAGAAGGTTTTGCTGAACTGTATATGAAGCTTATCCAGGTGTGCCATTTTAAGTTGATTTTTAAGACAAACTAGATTCCAAGTTCAAGGGCCATGTTAAGCAATTAGCCTAAAGGTTAAAGATTTTGTATTTGGAGGAAATTTGGGTATTCTGCAGCTTGAACATGTGAATACTGGCGTGTTCTATACTCTGTCCTGTAGAAGGCTTTCTTTCTCGGAGAGGAATAACACTGATGCTTGTGTTCTATAACCAGAGATATCAAGGCAGGAAACATCCTGCTGACAGAGCCAGGACAGGTGAAACTTGCTGACTTTGGGTCTGCTTCCATAGCATCTCCTGCCAACTCATTTGTGGGGACGCCATATTGGTAAGCCAAGAGTTTTATGCATTTCTGGCTTTGTGAAGTAAAAGGGTCATTTATTGGGTATTTAATATACTTGGGCTTTATTGGAGCTAGCTTTAATCTTCCGGTTGTGGTAGTGATAAAATGTACTTTGCAAACAAAAGATTAAAAGTAAGTAGGCTCTGACTTCAAGAAATTGTGAATCCTTGTGTTTGTAGTTCACAAAATATAATAAAAATATTTTGTTGTTCTTACGCTGACTTTAAGTGGTAGAGGTGAGATTGAATCATCTGTAATATATTTTAATCACTCCCCCCAGTGGTTTTAACAGTTCGTATGTTCTCACCGCGTCTGGTTGTTGAAATAACTGAAGTGTTTTTTCTTTCATAGGAAAGGCCAGGTTCATTGAACAAAATCCTTTGCAGATCCCTTGTATGCTTTTGATCTCTTACACCTAATCTGTGGTGTTTACACAACTGCATGCTATAATTATTTCACCAGAGTTGGCCAGCCAGCTAAACTATTGGAAATGTGGGAGGTGATACTCATAAATGGAGAACTGGGCAAAGCACAGGAGAACATTGCGCAGCCTCTCTACAGGCTTGTACTAGTGTGGGTGCCTGGTCTTTGCTCCCAGTATCCCATGTTCATGCCTGATACCTTGGGGAATGATTTGTTTACGGTGGCTGAAGTCAGTGAAATAGCCTGTTTCATTGAAATACTGATGACGATAATGTGTTCCATTGCCCAGAATTTTATGAGCACCAATTTCCTGTTTTAGGATGGCCCCAGAAGTGATTTTAGCCATGGATGAAGGGCAGTATGATGGCAAAGTAGATGTTTGGTCTCTTGGAATTACCTGTATTGAGTTAGGTAAGTTACTTTCTTTGAAAAATTATAAAATACAGTTATTTAATACCTAGGACTTATTCAGCTGAATCACAGTGGAGAAGATCTATGCTTTCTTCCTTGTCCTGGTTTCTCTGGGACTTGAGTTTTAGAGAAAAGAGCTAAATGTGCTCTCTAGAATTCAAGACCAAGTTTCCAATTTGATGTTTATTGAACTGGCATTTTTGTTACCCCAACAAAGAATTATATAGACAAAGAAAATAGCCAGACTATACCACTAAAGGTATTCGCGTTGTATGGGACAGGCAGTTAACTTCTGAACTGAAAAACAGTCTATTTGCTGAACAGCTTTAGAAGTGAACCATTAGAAGTTCCAGTGTGAGAATGTGTTTAATGATATAAGTTGATATTGTTTGCATGCAAATTTAAGATACATTAACGAGTCCTGCAATAATAGTTTTGGATAAGGGGACAGCTTCAAAACTATATTCCATGTATGTTGTCACTTCTGAGTAGATTTGGCTGGAACCTCTCTTTTTTAAAAAAAAAAAAAAAAAAAAAAAAAGGAATAATCGAGTTTTGAAGTGGTAACCTATAAATCAAACCCAAAAGAAATGATGGCACTGCCAATTAGAACAGACTCCTTAAAGCAGACATCAGTTTTAAAGGACTATCTTAGTATGGCATTCTCTTTAAATTTAACATGTAGTATTTTCTTGGAACAAAAATACACTCACTGAAGCACACCACCGTGCACAGCACTACTCAGATTTTAGTCAGGATCCAGCTCTCTGGAAGCATTTAGCTCTAAGTTTTTCTGGGGATGGTGAGGTTCAGTGCTGCTCGTTGTACCTGAGGCTGTCCTACCATTCTTGTCAGATCTCATTGCTCCTACTCCAAACTGACCTTGGTGGAGGAGCAGCCCGGCCAGGCAGCGAGAGCTCTCAGGAACACGCTAATCCATGTGAACTGCACAGTTTAGCTAAAAATGCCGTCTGGCATTCCAAACTGTCAACTTCATTTTCTTCCAGGACGTGAAATAGATTCTTTCTTCAGAGCAGAGATTTTTTTGGTTGCCAATATAAAGTAAGTTGAAGGGGTGTGACTGTCATGACAGAATCCTGCTCCGAGTGGAGTAAGGAGACTTGGCTGGCTGCAGCGCTCCAGGAATGCAGTGAGCTCATGGCCACCACACCCCCGGGTGCCTTCCTGCACGCTGCGTTTTTGCAATATGAAGCGTTAGGCTTCGTCTACGGCTTCTAGTGTGGTGGGAGGTGAGACTAGGTCAGGACAGTAGAGCATTGTAGGCTGGGTTGGTGTGGTTATCTCATTTGTGTTGGTTTGAATAAGCATGGGAAGAAAGCAGAAAAATGAGATGTCTAGTAGTCTTCTCAAATTATCACTTAGTCTTAGAAACGGTCTCATTGAAGGCTCAGTGTCAGTGTTTCCTGAAGATTTCTATCTTACTCCGGTGAGTTAAGAGGAAAAAAAAGCTAGGGAGAACAGTCAGTTAAAATAGTTTAAAGGGTCTGTTAAAATAGTTTAATGGATACTCAGTCTGATCCTCGATAGCAGCTAGTAATCTGAAAGAATAGAGAAGGTACAGTGCTACATTTGACAAAAGGCTTAACTCCTCAGTTTACCCGTTCTCAGGAATCTGTAGGGCTTAGTCCATTCTGTGATAGCGATGAGTGAACCATGATCTCTGATACATAGCTTACTACTACTATTCCACTCAGAATTGAAAAGCAGAATAAGAAAACTAGCATTACTTTTTCCTTGTTTGCTTTTTTCAGGAAGGAAAGTTTTCTGTTGCATTTTCAGTAGCGTAGGAACGTCCTCATGGCCTGACCAGCTTCTCTGGAATGTTTATGGCGAGGCTGAGCTTTATAGGTTTACCCCATAAACATTCTGATGAAGCTTCAATTTTGTTGTTACAGTGAGATCATCTCCTTCCTCATTAAGCTTTCATGCTGTGTCAGTCTATAAGAGTAACACAAGCTTGAAAGAGAGAGAAGAGCCAAAGAGAATGCAACTCTCAAAATAGTATAAAGAGTTGGCCTGTTACTGACTTCCTGCCCATGTGCTTAGTCAGTTAAGTGTGATTTGATGGTTCTTGTAACCAGCTTTTTCTTCATCACTGCTGTCCTGCTAGAATTAAATATTTGTTAGCTTTTTAGCAACTGTAGTTTAAATACAAAAAAGGGAGGGGGTATGAAACCAAGAATGCTTAGTGGCTAAACACCGAGAATAGAGCTTACTGTTAACTTACTCCTATTTTAGTACATTAAAATGAGTCAGAGAACTCAACTATGATAAACCACGTAATTTAAAAGCTTGAGAGGACAAGGCATTTGATCTTCAAAGTGCTTTCATCTTCTGCAATGGTATAGGACATATGCCAACATATCTGTCTGATTGCAGGGTAGGGTTGGTTTGGGGTTCCGTGTTCAGGCAATAGTAATTCTGCTGATGTGGTTTTCTTTTTAAAGGGATGTAAACTGAAAAAAAAAAAAGCAAAAACATGAGACTATCTCCCTATATAAAAATTATTTTCTTTTGTGTGTAGCGGAAAGGAAGCCTCCTTTGTTTAATATGAACGCAATGAGTGCCTTATATCACATAGCGCAGAATGAATCCCCTACACTACAGTCTAATGAATGGTGAGTATTACTGAGGGAGGAATGTTGTAGGGAATTGCTGTAAATGGAGTGCTTTGTCATGCTGAGTTCTTGAAATGGCTGGATTCCTGTTGGGAGGATGCGAGCTGGAAGGTTCTCAACTAGGTTCGCTATACATTATATATGGAAAATTGACCAATTACTAAATACGCATTTTAGACTCTAAAATGTAGTAGAAATGGGACATGCTGCTGGAAGAACATAAGATCTTGTAAAAAAAATTCAGTTCATGGGTCAGTAAACTTTTGAATCTCCCAGGCTAGCCAAAAATGTGGGTTTTAGTGTTTTTTAATCACAAACCACACTGTCAATTCCAAAGTCTTGTGTTGCTGAAGTACTGCTTTTCAGAATGCACACACACTGCTTGTGTGTGGCAAGTGTCTGTTGCATCAACTTCAGAAGAATAAAGCACAGTAGTAACATTTTGTGCCTCCCAGCCTCAACAACTGTCTTTTGAAACAGCACACACAGTAAACTAATTTCAAAAGTTAAAAACTTCCTAATTATGTTTTTCTGAGCCATAGTCCTAGGCCTCTAACATAACACATTGTACCTTATTTTTAGAAGTTTTTTTCCACTTCTGAGATTTTCTGGTTAGACTATTTCACACCCTGGTGCTTGACAAAACATTCAACTCATTTTATGCATTTTTCTGACCAAAAAATGCAATAATTTAATCTACTGAAAAATCACAGTAGCGAAACCCCCTGTTACATGTTGGGAGGGGGGGAGCGGTGGGGGAGGAAAGAAATAAAACCTGTACAACTGATGTGCCACTTTTCAGGGTATAATCCTGCCTGCCTGAAAACCTGTGTTCGGAGAGAGAAAGGGCAAAATACAGAATTTTAGCTTACAGAAGGGGAGATGTTACTAAACAAATCATGACCTTAAGTCTTACTTGTGACAGATTGCACAATAGTGTAGAAGTTGGGTCTGGGGGGCCAAAGGCATTTCAGGAATTGTGTGTTAATACAGTTCATGGATGAAACACCTGCGCACAGAGGTGGAACGGGGCAGGGGCTCTGATTAGACCTTGAACAGTTTGTGCAATATAGAATTTGACAGGGTTGATGCTCGCACTGAGCTGTATGGGTGTCTGCCTTCATCTGGAACTTCCCTTCCTCTTGAATTGGCCCGTTGTCTGGAAGCTGAGGATGAAGGGATGCACCTACTGATGCTTTGGCTTGACTAGGGGTGTCAGAGGCTATAGTACGAAGTACTAGGTCTGTGTGGTTTCTCCTCACTCTTTCTGCTAGCAGCACCCAGAAGTGAGTCTTTTGATTCCTTAATGAATTAAACTGGGTCGTTAACTCAGATGGATTTTTTTTTTTTTCCTCTCCTTGCTTCCAGGTCTGATTATTTTCGAAACTTCGTAGATTCTTGCCTCCAGAAAATTCCTCAAGACAGGCCTACATCAGAGGAGCTTCTGAAGGTTGGCTTGCTTGTCCTTTTTGTTTTCCTCATGGTATTAAAAAGGGGCCATGCCCTGTGATGATGTTCTTCTCACTTACTGTACTAGGTTGCAGTTAACGATGCTCTCTCTGCCCATTATCACTAACACCTTTGAGCTGAGGGTGCTGTGGAGTGTACCGAGCTGGTGATCCTAGCTTTACTGCCCCTTTGCCGTTCCCCAGGTGACTCTCCGAGCCAGCCTTGTTCTCATCATAAAAGGACACCACATCAAGTGACACTGGGTGACCATCAACTTGTCAAGGGTTTCAGTTTCTTAAGTTCAGTCTGTCAGTGATTTTAATTAATCCTGACAGAGCTGCCATGCATTAGTTAACAAATACCTTTCGTTACTTCCCGCTTTATTCTATGCTATATATACCCCTAAAGGCTTTTTATCCTCTCCCATCACCTATGTGCTTTCTATGTAGAACTGAAATTTGCTGTTCTAATAGTATCCCTGGGGGAAAGGGGGCAGAGGAAAGCAGTCTTTCTTCCCCATACTTTTCCTTGACGTGAATAAGCCTCAGCCAACTGCAGGTTTTCTCTTGCTTTATTTCTTAGATTTTTTTTTTTTTTATTTGTGCTCCTGTATGCTGCAGATACTTGGTTTTCTTTGCTCTAGTCTGGAAACAAAGGCAATGTGATAGATTGTTGCAAAAAGCTGACGTTCCTAAGTGAATGCAGCTCACATAGAAGTTAAGTGTTAGAGCTGCTTTATTCTAAGTGTGACTTTGATGGATTTCCTTTGAGGCATCAGGTGGCATTCAGAATTTTGGTAACTTGTCGTTCTCTTTGCAGTGCTCGTGACATTATTTTGTTTTTAATTTATCCTGTCCACGTTTCTGCTAAGCAGCAGTTTTCCAAAATTTTGCATTGCAGGGAAATGGATGCTATTTATGAAGGTTTTATCATCACCTTTTTGCATGTTTTTACTTAAATGGTTCTGAGGACTGTTGCCTCTTTAAAAGCTGTGTATTCAGAAAGTAAATGCAATTACCCAGTAAAGGTTTCAGTGTGGGTGTGTAGTCCTGCCATTTCAGAATTCTGAAGATTGGTTTTATTTTGAGCAATGCACTGCAATTAAAGAGAACATTGACGGAAATTAAACGTTTGTGAATGTAATCCTTCCATATCTATAGTCTCAAACAGCTGCATGCCACTTTACAGGGACAGGTAGGGAATGTGACATGTTAGAAATGGCAATGCAGTTCTCCAAAGGAACAAAATGAAACTAGCGGTGGTGTTAATAATGACTCATGCTTGCACAGCACATTTCATCTGGAGCCTGCAAAAGCTGCTTCTGACACACATAGGCAGGACTTGTTTTACCTAATGGCAAAATGTAGCTACCTTTGCAGTGAAATGCAGTGAGTATCTCCCAAAAAAGAGCACCTCATGGCTAACTGTTCTAGGGCCAGGCTTGAAGGCTCACAGCCTATTTTATGACTCAGAGCTGTACGCTGAATATTGAATTTTTGAGCTTTTCTAAACAAGGAGAAGGGTTTTCTAGTGAGAGTTAGCTGATGAGTTAATTAACATTTGGGTAGAGATACTAACCAGCCTAACACCTTTCACATTTATTTGTTGCTCTTCCCCCTGTAAACCACAAGTAGATAACATCTCAAAATGCCCCATACCCAAAGAAGTCTAGGTTTAAACTGAGCCCATTTTCATGGTATGTGAAATACCATTTCTGGGGTTTTTTACATCTTTATTTTTTGGTGAATGTCTCCCATCAGAAGGCAATCATTCTGAAATCTGTCTGGATTGTGAAGTCTAAAAATAGTGCCAGTGTAAGCTGTGAAGGTATTCTCCTCCTGTGCAGGGAAGGCGGCTAACAAATCCAACTAGAGCTCATAACTGTATCCTCAAAGCACGTGTGCTGGATGTATAAGAGGTCACTCACCTATTTGTGTGTTCCACAGCACATGTTTGTTCTTCGGGAGCGGCCCGAAACAGTGTTAATAGACTTGATTCAGAGAACAAAGGATGCGGTGAGAGAACTGGACAACCTGCAGTATCGTAAAATGAAGAAGCTCCTCTTCCAGGAGGCACACAATGGCCCTGCAGTTGAAACACAGGAGGAGGAGGAGGTGAGAAAAACTTTGGATTTCATCACTGAACCAGAGAATGATGCAGTCATTTAAATAACCACAACCCGGATATTGCTAAAATGAATGGAGGCTGTTTACGCACCTGGCTGTAAACTCGGTCTTCCTCTCTGTGTTTGGAATAAAGCTACTTCAAGGCACAAACAAGGACAAACAGGGTAGATGCCTAGTGCTGGCAAGAAGCTGCACCATGTGTTCATGCTTGAACAGTTAGCTTCCAGTTCTGTAAATTGTAGCTTTCTTTGCCTGTTTATAAAGGCTTCATGAGGACTCTTTCAGCAACTGCAGTTAACCTCCACTTTGGCCATATGTACAAGGCCCTTGACAGTCTTCTAGTTTTGTCTCGAGAATGTTGTTCTGAGTCTGACAGAAATTTGTACCTGGTTTAAAAAGAGAAAAAAAGAAAAAACGTCAAGGAGATTAATTTGGGTTTTTTGGGTTGTGAGCTGCAATCACTATGCAGAAATTGAGACTCTCTGGGTTGCCAGTGTTTCACGTACGGAAAGAACTGTGTGAGGTGCAGGGTCCCAGCTGAGCACTTTGGTGATGCTGGTGTCAACAGTTTCTGGTGACACACTGTTGCTGATACATGATAGAGTTCAGCTTGTTAACAGGCTCACTGATGAAAAGAATCTGACATCATCCAGTTAATCTTGACAAGGTTGATTCTTTCTCTCCCCGGCATCCCACAAGAAAATGTTTCATGGCAATGCCTGGAGGGTGGGAACTGCCATGCCGTGGCAGGTAGATGCCTTTAGAAAGGAATGGAATGAACATTTCATTTGGTAATGCCCATAGATACAACTGTGATGGATTTGGATTTTCTTAATAATTCCTTTCTCCTAGGAACAAGATCATGGTGTCGGCAGGACAGGAACAGTGAATAGTGTCGGAAGTAATCAGTCCATTCCTAGTATGTCTATCAGTGCCAGTAGCCAAAGCAGTAGTGTTAACAGTCTTCCAGATGCCTCGGATGATAAGAGTGAGCTGGATATGATGGAGGGGGACCACACCGTGATGTCAAATAGCTCTGTCATTCATTTAAAGCCGGTAAGCACTGGATTTTTACTGGATAACTTTGAAGGTGTAAAATGGGAGAGGTTTTGGTTAGCACGATGACAAAAAGTCGAGTGCTTCCTATCCTAAGTCATTATCTGCAGGTTCTAATATTGTGCCCTAAATATATTAATGTGTGCTGGAAACTTTGGAATGTTGCTGTAAAAATAATTTATTTCTGTTGATTCACTAAAAATTATTTTACTAGTTGAATTGTTTCAAAAGCGGTTTGCTTTACCGTGAGGAGTTGGAATGGCAGGTTGTGAACAGGTTTATTTAGTGGATGCCCCTGATTTGCAGAACACTGCTTCATGGGACAAAAGAATGGAAGAGTTCCCTCTTTCCTCCTCCTAGTCAGTGAATTCTCAACTACAGGACCCACAGTAGTGACTGAAATCTGTTCCTGAAGCACCCAGCTTGCCAGCACTTGATTCAAATATTTGGTTAATGAACAAAGATGCATGGAAAAAGAAATGCAGCACTCTGGCCATGGCAAGCTGTGAAACCACTTCCCCTGCTTTACCTCTGCATGATGAAGGATAGACTGGGGAGCATCCCTCTGAACCGTGCTGCTCTTGCTGTGGAAGGGTTATCACACCTTTTCTCAAAGCAGTAACATTTCCCTGGCTAATGATAGGTGTGGTTAAATGTTTTGTTCTTTGCCCAGATATGCAGCAAAGACGCAGGTATTTCCTCAGGGAGTTAATTAGTATATCATATCTGACTACTAATCACTCTGTGATGAATGACAAACTCAAAATAAGAATGTGGAATACACCATGACAAATTTTTAAATTTGCTTTGAGGTATTTCTGTAGTGGGCGTAAGGAGAATCTTCCTCTGTCTTTCAGGGTTACAACGGTGGGTTTTTTTCTTTCAGACTTGATATAATCTACTTTATAGCTTTTATGTTTTGTTGAAGTAAACTGTTTGACTCAGTTTTCAGTTTTCCATTTATTTTTCTCATTTTCAGTTCTAATTAGTAATTTTCCTCCTAGTAATAAAAGCGTGCAATGAAATTTCCAAAAGGAAGGATCCTAGGTCAGAGCTCTGCAATATATTCCTTCATCCAACTTATTGGCAGGAGGATATTTCAGGGCCACTGAATGTAAAATGTTTTTCCTTCCTTTTAAATGTCTTTTGAACCAGGCCAAAATAAAAATCTTTAGTAACACAGTTTCTCTTTATTCTCTCATGTTAATATTTGCTGATAAGGAGGAAGAAAACTACAGAGAGGAATCAGATCCTCGAACAAGGGCATCAGAACCCCAGTCTCCTCCCCAAGTATCTCGCCACAAGTCTCATTATCGCAACCGAGAGCACTTTGCTACTATACGCACAGCATCGCTGGTATGTTAAGGTTTTTATTTTGATGAAGTTGTGTAGGGATGGATGCCTTTGAACACAGGGCTGTGAAACTACTTAGAGCTGTTAGGATTTCATCAGAATATGAGCTAGCCTCATTGACTGAGATGTTATCACTGAAATAGCTTAATGTAAGTTAATAAAAGCTTAAATGCGACACCTGGGCAAATGTAATTTGTGTATATTAGATATTTTCAAAACCAATATGCCTAGCAGAATGCAGGAAACTGTTTATAATAATAAGCTGGCATTTATTTTCATATGTACATTATGTATATTTGTGTGTGTATATATGCACCCTCATTGCAGTGGGCTAAAAAGACATTATTTAGTACCAGCTTTATAACAATTGTACAGTTCTTCTGCTGGAGCCCATGTGAGCTTATCTTCTACAGCAGAATTCAGGTTTTAATCTGCTCTGCTGCCATTAGGATGTTTGCTTTTCATTGCAACAAAATCATATTTCTTTCCTGAATAGTTTTCCTTTGTGGTTTGAAGACTGCCCAAAAGCAGATTAAGAAGCGTTAACTGACTTTGGCCCGATGTGGTTATCTTCCTAGGTGACAAGGCAAATGCAGGAACACGAACAAGACTCTGAACTCCGAGAGCAGATGTCTGGCTATAAACGTATGAGACGGCAACACCAGAAGCAACTGATGGCGTTAGAGAATAAACTGAAGGCAGAGATGGACGAGCATCGCCTCAGGTTGGACAAAGATCTTGAAACGCAGCGTAACAATTTTGCTGCAGAAATGGAAAAGCTAATTAAAAAGCACCAAGCAGCCATGGAAAAAGAGGTAGGAGATTATGGTTTAGCAGACCGGTCTGTATTTGTTAATTACATTGAATTGTCCGCTTCCCCTCACTGATGAAGAGATGACATTGTAGTCTCTTACGTGTCTGTTTTCAGGAGCCAAGCAAATTGCTAATTAGAAAAAGGCTAATACATCACCTCCTTACACTAAGGGGTTTATGTAACTAGAGGAAAAGTATGTCCTTCATCACGGGGCGTTATACTAAATGTTAGTATACTGACCCCAGAAAAAAATACTGTAAGGGTTTTTCTTTCTTTTGCCATGCTGTCAATAACTGACTGCCATCAAGTGTTACAGAGGCAGATTAGTCTGCAGAGAAATGTGCCAGCTCAAATGTTCACCGTCTAGTTGCTTATGGATATGGGGGTTTTTATGTTTTTAAATAATTGATAATGAAGTGGTGCTGCCTGCAGCGATGATTATTGATTCTTTGTTCATCTTGGATCTCTCGGTGGAGGGCTAAGGATATAGTCTGTCATAAGGTGTTGACTTTGTTAGGCAAGACTAGCTGAACAATAGGGCTGAGGAGATGAGGCACTGAAAAAGGACTCCTGCTGGGTGCGTCGTTGGGGGGGTGGAATGAGAAGAGAGTGAGGGCAAGCTCCTGAGACTCGTGCTTATTCGGAGTCATGGTGAGAATCATGGTGACCCTACCATGAGGTCTGGGTCTTGGGGCTGAAGTGGAACATGAGCTGTAATCCATCAGGACTCAAACTGGTTTGCTGCTGGATTTGCTGTAGGCTAAAGTGATGGCCAATGAAGAAAAGAAGTTTCAACAGCATATTCAGGCCCAACAGAAAAAAGAATTGAACAGTTTCTTGGAGTCCCAGAAGAGAGAATATAAACTCCGTAAAGAGCAGCTGAAAGAGGTAACTCATCTGTAATGAGAAATGTGAACGTAGTACAGTGTACAGTACGGTGCGAGAGCGGTGAGCATTCAGAAATAAAAGTGCCACTGTGCACAAAGATCTTTCGCTGGATTGCAGCAAGTTCTGCATTTCATGAGCAGAGTCCTGTACGTACTGGATTTGTTTCATATCTTTGACCTTAAAGTAAGAGGGTTTATTTATATATTGGCACCTCTATGTTTATCTTGTGAAAGTACAAACTTGTCCATTGCTTACTACTACTTTTTAGCCAGAAACACACAAATTTGGCAATCCTAAGGAATGAAAAAAGGTAGTTTAAGAAAGGTCACGAGCATGTTTCTCATACCTTGTTGCTGCAGATACTGACCATGCACTGCAGCAGTTAGTGAAGTTTCTTATCACTTAAATGATATTTCTGTAGCAGCAGCAAGAAAACAGAGCAGTAAAGATGACCTGCAGATTATTTTTTTTTTACGGAAAATATCCGTAAAACGCTATTTAATTTTAATGGAGAAAGCTGTGTAATAGTTTAATAATCACTGTATTGTAGTGAAAATCATGACCTTTGTGAAACGCAGAGAAACTGTAGAATCAAACTTCCTGATTCTTTTTGTGGAGTGGCTGAAACTGTAAGCACTATAAATAATTTTTTTGAAAGAACCATTTAGTGCTCAACCATCAACTTGTGTGACGCAACTTTGGAACTTGCTCCAAAGGGGAATATTCCCAAACATAGACATTTCCCAGGAGAAAAAAAGGCTAAAGGGAAGCAGAGCCAAGAAAGATCTAACAAAAACTATAGGAGTGTGGGCTTTTTATAATAACATAGAATCTTTTCCGAAGTGGGCAGTAGATCACAGAGCACCAAGAAACACTGATGAAATACAGAGGAGTTCTGTCTCATACTTAAGTAGAAATATATCACAACAAGTCTAGTTACTCTATGGGCATCTCTAGTATGCAATTCAAGCAAGCAGAGTCTTTTGCCAAAGATGCTTCAAGCTATGTATTGAATTTAATACAAATGGCGAATCTGTGGCCTTAAGTTTTACCTGTGAACTTTTTATATTGTTTTTGTAAGTTATGGCATCTCAGTGAGTGACTCTGCCTTCATGAGTTACTTATAAAATGTGTATGTGTTCTGATCAAGCAAGACACAGAAATCTTCTAATGTGCTTCATGTGGCTGGAGTTTTGTTTGAAGAACAGGATGACAACGCTTTCCTTCTCTCAGTCCTTTGGGAGCCTGTAAAAACATTTGTCAGGCAGCATGGTGAGACCTCCAAGTGTCTTTGTTTTCAGTGGCAAACCATCATTTTTACATTTTGAGCCAATATATACGTCTGGAAACTGTAGACATGAACCATCATTTTGGCCAGTTAAAATGGCCAATGCAAAAAAAAAAAAAAGTTGTAGTTAAATTTGCTCCACTGTGAATTGCCTCCTGGTGTTCCCTTAGATATGTGACATAATGCATTTTGCAAAGGCTGGGATAGTACTGGCCATGAGAAGACAAGGTGGAACAGCTTTGAAACGTAGTTTATTAGGCAGGTCCGTCCAGTTGTTCAGGGCCAAGGAACTTAATGTGACTATTCCACAATTAATTACCTTGCTGTTATCAGGAGCTGAATGAAAACCAGAGCACTCCAAAGAAGGAGAAGCAGGAGTGGCTCTCCAAGCAGAAGGAGAACATCCAGCATTTCCAGGCAGAGGAAGAAGCCAACCTACTGAGGCGCCAGAGGCAGTACTTGGAGCTGGAGTGTCGCCGCTTTAAGAGACGGATGCTCCTTGGCCGCCATAATCTGGAGCAGGACCTGGTTCGGGAGGTAAGAGAATAGGCAGAGGTGAGACCTGGAACCACCTGTGTGAAATGTTTCTCACAGGAGCACCTGCAATCCAGCTCCAGTCTTGCTGAAGTCTTCATTGCCACATCTGAATTTTTTTTGGTAAAATAATGGTTTGATATGTTTTGCAACGCCGTCTGGCAATCCCTGTGACATTTAGGGGATCGTGCAGAATCAAATGTTCAGATTAGTGCCCTATTGTGGGAGAACTGTTAGATCCAAAAAGTCAACAGACACAATGGTTACAGTCCTTTCCAGAAAATGCTTACTGTGAATCCTGTTGAGCATCTAGAACAGGAAGAAGAAAAGTGAAATGAGGAAGGAAAAATTACCGGTGGCAGTGCTGTCTGCTTCTGATAAGACATAGAAACTCTGTGCTTTGTCCTCAGATGCCTTGGAAAGAGAGAAATGCCCTTGTGAACAAAGCGAAATGTCACGTTGTGAATGGAAATCCAAGTACAAAGAATCTAATAATTCCCTCTGTCCTCCTGTTAGGAGTTAAACAAAAGGCAGACACAGAAGGACCTGGAGCACGCCATGCTGCTGCGTCAGCACGAGTCCATGCAGGAGCTGGAGTTCCGCCATCTCAGTACCATCCAGAAGATGCGCTGTGAGCTGATCCGACTCCAGCACCAGACCGAGCTCACCAACCAGCTGGAGTACAACAAGCGCCGGGAGCGGGAGCTGAGGCGTAAGCACGTCATGGAGGTCCGGCAGCAGCCCAAGAGCCTGAAGGTACTAAGTGATGTAGGAGCTCTGGGTGTGAACTGCTGGTGGTGGTGGAAAAGAGATACCTTACAGCTCATTTCTCATTTGCAGTGTATGCAGGTCCACAGTATTTTGAAGCTTGTTAATTTGACGAGGTGTCTCATTCTGCAGTGAATACCTTTTTTTTTTTTTTTTTTTAAAAAAAGTGTCGTATTTGTTAAGTTGTGTAACTGCCAGGGTGCAACTGCAGCCCTACAAGCACCGTACGTATGAAACATAGCAGTGGTGGTCAGGGTTGCAGTGTATTGTAGGCAGGCCATAGCAGCACCATTCCCTCATTTTATTTGAAAAGCTATTGTTCTTAGCAGTGTGCCTTCCTTTTTGTAGTAGCTTAAAATGCATTTAATCTTTGCAGTGCCCTTTTTTCCCCCTCTCTTTCTCCTACACCGTTTTCTGATCCTCTTCTCCCCCCGTATAGAAGAATAAAATCTATTTTTCCATAATGAAACCGTGTCATTTAAAAACAAACAAACAAACAAAAAAGCTTTGTGTTGTTGTGTGCATCAAAATAAACTGCACTGTTGGTCTTGGCTAGCTCACCTGGTTACTGTTTTTATGTTAAGGCTGCTATGCTAGCAAGGAAGAGAGAGAGATACCAGCCAGCTGCAGTGTCCTCAGGAAGCTCCTAGCACTGACCTTTGCTGTGTTGTGCTCTCATGGGTTTCTCATGCTGCCCTTGTAACTGCGGTGGCTGACCAGAACTATAGGGCCTCTGTAATTGAGGCTCTTAGTGTTTTCATTGTAAGCCTTCACTTCATCCAAAGAAGTTCAGTGGTTTATTCTGAAGTGTCTGAGAAGGGAGTATAAGGCCTTTCACAAAGCTGCCTGGTACATTTCCTTTGAGGAGGCAGACTTCTTCTCTCCACCCAGTGTTCAGCTGTGCCAGTAACAAAATGAGTGGATGGCATACTGAGCATGGGGTTTCTTTGTTGTTCTAGGTCTTTCCTCTTCGTGATATTTCCCATCTGACTTAGTTTGCACCACCTCCAAGTTATCTTCTTACAGAGAAAATGACCAACTTGAAAATAGGACTTCAGCAAAAAAAACCACCAACCTGATTTGTCAATATTAGAATAATATTAAATAGTGAAAACCTAGCTGTGAGAACAAGGGACCATCTGATCACTGTTGAGAATCTCCAAGGATATAGTGTATAAATAGCTGATGACTTCACAGGGAAGCTGTGCTGCACTCTGAGCTGAATAAAACTGAAGCAGCTGTATTAGGTTGATCCTTCTGAGATTAGCATGAATGGGTTCTGCCTCCCCAAGGTGATGTGGTGCAGACACGAGTGGGCAGCATGTCCATTCTCATTCCTTGGCTGGCAGTCAGGACAGCGGGATCCGTGGTCTCTCTGGACTCCAGAGGCTTGGCTGCCCTCTCACCTCTGCAGACTCTTCAGCCCCTTCCCTTTCCCAGTGAGGACAGGGTTGGAGTGTTTTGCGGGGAGCATGGAAAGCTTGCACTTTGCTTTGTGTGGCTGTTCTGCGATTAGTGAAGGATTTCAGGCCTGAGCTGTCAATCCAGCACCTTTGCGTACACACAGTGCTAATAATGCAGCCTGCTGGACAACTGTTTGGTTTGTAGCACAATCCCCTATTTATCGAGACTGTTCCCTGGTATTAACTCTTCTCTTGCTTCTGACTAATGCAGGCAAGTATTCTTAATTGAATAGATAATTTGACTATTTGTTCAGTTTCTCTCTCCAGCAACGTTTTCCCTTGAGGGCACATGTTTCAGGCTTTCCCTTTGTTATTTAGTGAGGTCCTTTGTCCTGACAGCAGGTTTTTAACGGTCAGTGTCTGTTGCTGCTATTACAGCACCAGAAGGACCGATAACTAGAATTCACCCTTCAGTGAAAACTGCTCTGTTATTATTTCGAGTGTGTTAATTGTGATGCAAATACCCTCTTGCTGGTATTTCACAATACTAGGTCAAAATGATCTTGTCAGAAGTCTGCCTGGAAATCTTACCCCTCCCTTCTGTTTCCTGTTGTTAAAGCCTTTGGATTTGAAGCCTGTAAACAGAGCCTGGTGTCCAAGCAAGACTTCACAGAAAGTGAGGACAAAACAGATTGCTAGTGTTTTGCTGTGACCAGGTCCCTGATGGGAACGTGTAACCTGCTGACACTTCCCTTAAGGGCAGGGGGAAACAACCTTAAAGGTTTCCTGGAGGGAAATAACTTCCTGTGAATTCAGAAAGGGTAAAAGTGATGTATTCCTCTCCATGATATGTATTTTGTTTGAATGAAACACATTTTTGTCCTGTTTTCTGCATCAGGTTAGCAAAGTGGAATTGCTGGTTTATGCAGCAAAGCATGCTGATGTCTAAATTGAGCTGGATATATTATCTGATCCCACTGCATCTTTCTAGGTAGCTACAAGTGCTGTGCTTATCACCTACCCTGCTGAGTCTTGAGTTAGTGCCAGGAGCAGGCAGCAGAGGAGCTGACGGGAGACATGCGCGTATATCTGCCTTGCTGGTTCAGATCCCAGAGCTCTTCCAACTTATTCAAGGGACAGGAATCTTGTCCTCTTGCTCTGTTCCTGCCCCCAGTGCTTCGGGATTTGACCATGGTGGTGACAGTGGGAATGACCCAGAGTGTGTACTAACTGCCCTGATGTGGGGATTTAGGGGTGGTTTTGTTTGTTTTTCCTTACCATGAAGAACTTGACTGTCAGTTAACCAGCATCGCTCATCACTTGTGGATTTTGCTTAGTTAAAGTGTCCCTGCCAGCCCTCCTGTAGAAAGATACAGGGAACTCCAGGACACCTTCCTTTTCAGAGTCTTAAAACACTTAGTAGATGTTAACCCTTACAAGCTACTCTGGAAGGCAGGTAAGGCAGGTGAAGGAAAAAAATAATTAATCTCCTCAAGGTCATACAGCTAGGTCAGGGCCAGATGCCTTTTCCAGGACTGATGTCTCCCAGCCCTGTGTGCAGTCACAGAGTTACATCTCTAAACAATACAGAAGTCCTAGCAAGTGCAAAGGGAAAAGTCAATCTCCAGTAAGCCTCCGTCGGGACTGAGGAGTCATTTTGTTTGCCAGACTAGCCCAGTGCTAATGTTGCTTGTGGTGTGCGTCTTCGAGCGTCTAATCTTTCCCAGCCATTTTTTAGTATCTTTATGAAAACCAGGCTCTTAATATTAGGGGTTAGAACACATCTTCTCTTCATCAAACACTCAATGGAAAAAGTGTTGCTCTTTTTCCCTGTCCCTTCCCATGCACCAGATCTGCTGCTTTTCATAACATTAAGTGCTGTTTGTATATATGTGCCATACAAGCACAGTCATGTATGTGTAAGTATGGCTTTTGGTGCTAATAAATATTAGTCCTGTCCCTCAAGAACTTTTCTTGAAAAGCAACACCCAGGACTGGATCCAGTCCAGTGACAAATGTGAGGCTCTTTGTGCAGAGACAGCTGTATTTAGGCTGGAGCTTTGTTATAAAAGTGTCTGTATTGTAATTGTTTCGCACAGTAGCAGTGTCAAAGCAGCTGCAGCAATAGTCATTGCCTCTTGTGTATTTTGCTTCCCTCCTTGCACTGTAGCTGTTAATATACATTTGTGGATTCTTGAACTCATATCCTTAATGTAATCCTAAATATCCATTTGAATGGATATTTCTTCCATTTGAAACATGCTGGTTTTTTCTTTGTGTCCCCTCCATCTTTCCAGTCAAAAGAACTACAGATAAAGAAGCAGTTTCAGGATACATGCAAGATCCAAACCAGACAGTACAAAGCACTGAGAAACCATCTGCTGGAGACCACGCCAAAGAGTGAACATAAAGCTGTCCTCAAACGGCTCAAGGAGGAGCAGACCCGGAAGCTGGCTATCCTGGCTGAGCAGTATGATCACAGCATTAATGAAATGCTCTCTACACAAGCTGTGAGTCGCCTCCGAGGGACCCAGGGTTCCTCAGCCAAATAGGGATGTTTGCATTTTAACCGATCTGTATCCTGACAGCAGGCTATCTGCTTCCTTGCTACACGTGCCATACCCTGCACAGTCATTCCTCTGTGTCTAAAAAGCAGCATTCAAATGCGGAGGAAAGAGGTGTTACCCCCTTCAGGCAGGTTGAAGTTGAAGCTGCTTTAGCAGAGATGCAAAGCGATGCATCTGTGTGGCCAGAGGACTGCTTTTGCCTGAAGTTTGACAACATAAACATCCCTGTTAGAGCATTGTTAAATAATGTGCAGCTTGCTGTCTTAAGTCATTTAGGTTTTGATTTGTCAGTGATACCAACCAAAGCATGTCCCACTGGTGGAAGATGCTCATTGAATCATGGAGGAGTCCGCAGTTTTGACTGTAAATCTGAAATAATGGTAGAAGCGTTGTGGAAGTTCTGTGATTCCTTCTTTAAGGAATGACCACATGAGCAATGCTTTGAGTCCTTGCTACAACTGAACATGTGGTTTTCTTTGCACTTCTTGCATATTGCGTCCTGCTCACATCGCTCTGTACAGATACGACACTGTGAGGCAAGGCAGCTGGCTTAATTTACATATGGGAAGGTTAAAAGTTCAGTATCGTACTGCTTTTAAGTTTATGTCATTCTGTTCTTCTGCCTGAAGTCCTGCATTGGCAGGGATGTGGACTTAAGTCTCCTTCGTACAGGTAATTGGTTAATCCAGTTGAATGGAGCAAGAGATCTTCTCTTTGCCTCTAGCAAAAGGAGAGCTGTGGATGTTAGCGCCTCCAGCAGTCTGGTCTCTGCAATATGAATCGTGGTTCCTGAGGTGCCACTGCTCATCAGCATCACTTGCATCAGCGCTGTGGGCTCACTGTCACCAGTCTTTGTCACTATAGGTCCTCTGTTCAGTGAAACGAAGTACAATAGAGACCATTTGTATTGCTAAGAAAACAAAGTCCCATCCCATTCTCTCCCACTCCCCGCAGTCCTCCCCCGGAGTGTCATGAGTGGTTACCCCATAGTGAAATGTCTCTATTGTCTGTCTTTCCCAGCTGCGTTTGGATGAAGCACAGGAAGCAGAGTGCCAGGTTTTGAAGATGCAGCTGCAGCAAGAATTGGAGCTGCTGAATGCATATCAGAGTAAAATCAAGATGCAGGCAGAAGCCCAGCATGATCGGGAGCTGCGTGATCTTGAACAGAGGGTATCCCTCCGTCGGGCCCTCCTTGAGCAGAAGGTAAAATGGGCACGCGAGCATCATTAGCACGCACCGTGTTTCAGATCTTAAATTGCACTGTACTTCTCAACAGAGAGAGAAATTGCTTTTACCTTGCTGTATATAGTAACAGGGATCATTTGGGTATTTGTCTCTCTGGGGTGATAGCTCAGTGACACATAGGCCAAACTTTCTGCCAGCTCAGCCGTCCTATGTGAGCAGCTTCTGGCTGGGATAGAGCTCCCTGAAGTGTGCCAGAGGGAGCCGGGCCTCTCTGGGCAGAAGGGAAAGTGAACTCTTCTTTCTCTCTGAGCTGCAGATTAGCTTCCCCAGCTCATTAGAGGATAGACAATAACAACCTAAAGCTGGCAGGGGGAGCTTTTGCAATTTGCATAGTAGCAGTAGTAGGTATCTTTGGGGGGTGGAAGTAAAATGTATTTGAGATCCTGTGTTTTATGGTAATATTATTTTAATGCAGATCTCCATTTGTCAGTCTGTGGAGACCAGTTTGCAGTTTCCCTATGAAACTCTGCTTGTTAGAAGCAAACTGAAGTAGCCAGACCCACAGGCAGGGGTGACCTGCTGCTCCCTAGATTTCAGCTTGTAATTGGCTGTGTGTATTAAGGTGCTCCTTGTTGAAGTATGCTTTTCCATGCAGTGCCAGACACGTGGTGTGTATAGAAATGTGAGTGGCCTACACAAACCCAGGGAGGGGTAGTGCACCAGTCAGTGAAAGGCAGTACACAATCAGCCTTCCTCCTGCAGATTTTCTCCCCTTTGATTTGCCCTGTGGGTGCCAGCCATCACCATTCACGCAACAGTGCCCAATTTTGCTGATTGGCAATTATTAAATTAGGGTAATTACTCTGTGGCCTCGAGGTTCTTTACACTTAACTTCTCCCAGAGGCTAACAGATGGATGTTGGGCTGATAGAGGGCCCACGTTGGCATAAAACTGCTCCACCTCACGGTCAGCTGAGGAAGCGTCTCCGAGAAGACAGTACAGTCCTGCTGTGCTTTGATCTCCTGCAAGGAGACAGGAATCTCTGGAAGTAACTGAACTTGTGAAAACAGAGTTCCCTTGCAGTGCTCACATGTGTGAGAGCTGTCTTTAGACCCCGTGGCTAGTTAGTTTGCTCCGGTCCGGAAGAGGACAGGTCCGGTCACAGCCCTGCCTTTGAGTACATCCTTATGCTGGGTGTGCATTGCCCTCTGGCGGCATGCTCAGCTGGGAGCTCTGGGGAGAAGTCTGCCACGGCGAGCCTGCTGCTGGTCACTGCTCCTTGTCTGCGGGAGCAACTTATATTGCACTGCACGTAGTGTTAGGTTAGAAGTTGAAGTGAGGTCGGTGACTTAAGGAAACGCACATCAACCAATAATAACATTGCTTATAGTCTTTCATTGTGGACCAGGGTTGAAGTGTCTGCCCATAGAAAGCCCCTGCAAAGCATTTGGCATCAGTAATGGTGATAGATAATACTTCATAGAGAGGAAAAAAAACGATAAAAGACCTAGCTTAATTTTTTGTGTGTATTTGTGTCCCTGTGTTGCCTTAGAATAGCAAAAAAATTGGATGGTGCTTCAACTTCCATAGGCTTATTCAGCAATACCTGCAGTCCTAGCGCACTGCCAGTCACAAAGTCATGGACCAGCGATGAGTCTCTTGTTTCTTGATGGGGTTAGAGTCAGTTAGTGGCAGCTCAAGGGAAAACGTGTGGATGCAAAAGTAGATGCATCCTTCTTTTGCAAGGGTATTATTTAGGAGGAGAGGTGGCTTTCTGTTTCTGGAAGAACTGAGAGTTGAGTATTCTGGTGTGGGTCACTCAGCGATGTCACCTGGTGTTTGCTGCCACGTGCTAACTGAAACTGGCAGCCAGAGAAAGGGCAGGTATGTGTGCGAGATGAACGTCTGAATTTATATGCACAAATATATACGTAGCCTGTGGCACAGTCCCTGATGTTCAATAATAAACCAGATTCCAGAAGTTAGTGTGTGCTTAGGACTCTGCTCCCTTCTCAGCACAATCCTTTTTACTTTTGATGGTGCCCATCACCATAGTAGCTCACCAGAGCATACACGTCTGACTGAGGCTAAGGAGGGAGTAACCAGCCCCACCAACCTTAAGTGCCAGCGACTGAGGCACGGTACAAACTATACCCCGATGCTGTGTTGTTTGTGTTGCACCAGTAATGAGCATGTCCCAAGAGTGTCTTTAAAAGACTTCAGATTTACTCATTTCCTTTCCACATGCCTCAGACACCTCATCTTCAGAGTCCTGCATCCTGAGGTCGTTTCTAAGTGATGTCATTTTAGTGCAGTGTGTTAGGCATGCCTCTCTGCAAAGTGCAGTTGCACCAAGTTCTGTGTTAACGCTGTCACAAAGACTGAAAACTTTGAGCAGCGGGACATGCTGAAGATGTTGAAAAAGGAGGATTCTGCTTAGCTAGCAGGACTGGGAAAAACAAGTGGAGCATTTTAAAGAGCTAACGTTAGAGAAGGCACCTTCTTCCTCTTCTGCCTTTTCCAAGGCAGCTGACCACTGCGTGGCTTTCAGCAGGAGTGAGCAAGGCTGCTTTATGGAGAGACTCAGTGTCACTCACCTAGCACTAAGAAACAGGCAAGTGGATAAGGCCATTTCTGAAAGCCCCAAATGGCTCAGGAGATGACTCATGCTGGAGCAGATTGTTTCCTAAATTCCAGATGAAATCACTTTGCATATTCCCTGACTAAGGCAAGAGGGTGCTTACAAGTACAGTGCTCTGCCCAGTACCTTCAGCACAGACCAAGATAACACCTCTTGGCCACGTTGCTGCTGTCAGCAGGGGAGATGCCAGTGAGCTATGCTAAAAGTCTTGGCTGCTGCTTTTCACCCATTTAGTCTTTTTCACTGAGGCCAAAAGTACTCTTTTTGAGTGCTGGCAAGAAGATAATGGAGTGATTCTTTGGTTCTCCACCTGCCTGCAAAGACTTCAATAAGAAAGGCTTTCATCCCTGTCTGGGTGTCAGGAGGGCGTAGCCCCATGTTTGCTGTACTTGAGAGCTGATCCCAGTGCCCCTACCAAAGTACTGTTGGAAACTGATTTGGAACAGTGTTACAGGGAAGAAATTGGAGTTGCCAGCTTGCATATCATCTAGCTAATAATCTGCCAGACAACTCAAACATCACTGCCTACTTTCTTCAGCCACACACCCTGGAGAAAGTATCAGGGTAATGAAATATGAGAAAACAATTTAGGAAAGGGGTAGATAGAAGCTGAAAAATATGAGCTAAGAAAATCTGGCCAGAGAATACCGGAGAGGGAACTTGAATGTGGGCTCGCACACTGAATCCTGGAGAAAGTAACAGTCATCGTCATCAGATTCAGCTACAAACAAAAGTGAAGGTCACATTAAGCTGTGTTGGCAGGTATTTGACTGTATAAGCACTGTGCTTGGCTGTGTTTGGAGGTGCTTTCCCAGTAGGCTTTTATGAAAGCTGTAGACTTTGCTGCATCTTATAACATTAATCTATGTCAAGCTGTTAGTATCAGTGCAAACTCTGGATTTGCATACCTAAAACTTCTGTATTCACCAGGGAACGGGGACCGAGACCCTCCAACTGGTAATTCCCCATGCTTTGGCGTGTGCCGGTCTATGGGACGTACCCTTTTGTATTCAGAACAGATTGTGTGTCAGTGGACATCTGCTCTAGATCCAGCCTTACGTAGAAATACAGGGAGAAGGTCCTCATTAGCTTGCTGTTACAAGTCCTTCCGAGACTTGAAGCCATGCCTCTAACAGAGTCCTGCTACTACAGACGGTCTCTTCTTTTTCCTTCCTAGATTGAGGAGGAGATGCTGGCGTTGCAGAACGAGCGTACCGAACGGATACGAAGCCTGCTGGAGCGTCAAGCTCGCGAGATCGAAGCCTTTGACTCAGAAAGCATGAGGCTAGGTTTTAGTAATATGGTTCTTTCTAATCTCTCCCCCGAGGCGTTCAGCCACAGCTACCCGGGAGCTTCTGGCTGGTCCCACAATCCTACTGGGGGTGCAGGACCTCACTGGGGTCATCCCATGGGTGGCCCACCACAAGCTTGGGGCCATCCAATGCAAGGTGGACCCCAGCCATGGGGTCACCCCTCGGGGCCCATGCAGGGGGTACCTCGAAGTAGTGCTATAGGGGTCCGCAACAGCCCCCAGGCTCTGAGGCGGACAGCTTCTGGGGGACGGACGGAACAGGGCATGAGCAGGAGCACAAGTGTTACTTCACAAATATCCAATGGTTCACACATGTCTTATACATAACTTAAACAATAACTGAGGGTGGCAATTCCACTGGAGCTGTCTGCCAACAGAAACTGCCTACAGACACCAGCCCAGCAGCCTCCTCAGTGCGGTGCTGACGTGTGGAAGCTGGGTGCACATGGAATATTGTATTCATTTTGTAAAGCATTATGTTTTGTGTTTACTAACTGGGATGTCATAGTATTTGGCTGCAGGGTTTGGGGGGGGTGGTTTTTTGATTTTTTTTTTTTTATTATTATTATTTTTGGTTGTTTTTTACTTTTTGGAGGGGTCTTGGGAGGGCGTCTGAGAAATATATGCAATTAGTCAGAAGAGTTGGCTGGTGGTCGTCACACTGACAGGACAGAAGGGCCTCAGACTGCCCTATCACGCCATCCATAGGAAGTCTGAGGGAGAATGGAGACCTCCTCCCATGTCCATAAATTTCGAACTGCCACCCTGCAAAAACCAGGCGAGCTGCCTTTAAACCAACATCCAGGGGAGGAACAGCTGGATCTTCTGTTCCATTTTTATTTGTCATTAAATTGGATACATTTCTAGGGTATTGCCTCTGCCAAGAGGCATTTTCAAAGACCTGTAGGTGAGGAAGAAGGGTGAGAAGAGAGGCCAAGAGACACCAGGGCTCAGCAGGGCCCTTCTACCCAAGTGCCCGCTCTGTGTCATGTAAGAAGTGACGTTCTCTCAGAAGGCTCTGGTCAGCTTCCCGAGAACTGTGTAGGTAAACCTGTCTGGAGGGAACAGGCTAGAAATGTTTGAAATTGTATTCCTGCTTTGGCACTCCCTGACTGTGCTGCTGGTAGCTCAGACGAGGTTGGGCAGAGGAGCGTAAGTAATGCACTTGTACAGCTAATACTGTGACATCTCATTTTAGCTAAGCATCAGAATAATTCTTGGAGCCCAGTGTAGTCCTTTTTGCTCCATGCAGAAATGTTAGACTTTCAGCCAATCAGTCTCAAATGCCAGAGGTATTTTGAAGGATGCCATAGTCACAAAATGCCATTGATCGGGCTTTTCATTGTTACACTACATCCACCAATTTATTACCTTTTTGGCTTGTTGCAATTTCCTGTTTACATGTAGAGTGTAGCCAACTGTTTAAATGTTTAGTTGCCACAGTGTACCAGGAGGAGCTGAGCCAATGACTCTTTCCCAGCTGATGACTAACCCACATCACCACTGTAGATCTTGCTGCATGTGAGGCTCCTTTTTATTATTTTCGTTGCTGCAATACTTCACAACTTTTACAGTCCCTTGAGATGCTGTGATATTTTGGCAGCGTATCACACCATGCGAGAAGGCACTACTTCCAGAGGCTCGTTGGAGCTGCTGTACTACTGAAAGGAAGCAAAGGAGATTGTGAAATCCATACGGCGATAAAGAGGTCAGGGAGTCTCATTAACCGAATGACTTTGTGGCATCGTGTTGTCCCTTAGTGCTGGGAACTGGAGATGCCCCCATGCTCTTGTGCCAGTGCCAGGGCGGTCTGGGTCAGCCAGCACTGGGGGACTAGGGAAAGAGCAGGTAGATGAAGTTTGGCTTAAGGCAAAGATTTCCGTCTTGGGGACTGACCAGCCAGGGTTCTTTGTAAATGTTTTTCCTTGCACACTAATCATCTTGAAGAAAACACTAGCTGCTAACTCTAGGATTTGCCTTTAATATGTTTATAGGGCTCAAAAGCAAGGTTTTCCGAATGTGTTTGTCCACGTGACATATTTATATAGTAAATACTCTAGTGTCTCGCTGCTGTTCAGTACTCTCAGCAGGGCGACGTTCTTTCGTTAGCTAAATTAACATCCGCTCCCGATCCTTAACTCTCTGCCAGTGTCCGGTGAATCCAACTGGGATTGCTAGCATCTTGACGTAGCATATTGCTCTAATCAAAGATGGAAACTCTACCAAAATATGTTTGAGCAGCCCCTTAGTAAGGAGCTTTGTAGTACTAACAGTTGATGGAAGCCTGGGATGAGGCGGGGGTCCCACGGAGGTGACTCTGGTTGCCCCCTGGGGCAAGTGGTGACCGTGAATTGTCCTGTCCTTTCCTCCGCTATGTTTTTATGTGGAATTGGATGTTTTGGGGTCATTCTTTTGCATTGCAGTGTTGTTGAAATGCAGCGAAACTGATTTAGGAAAGGTACCTGTATTTTCCTGGGGTTAGAAAGAAAGCCAAAAATGAAGTGAAAGGCCAAAATTGTGTTGGGATTTACCATGTGAGTGTGGAGGGTGTGCCCAGAGCATGGTGCTAACACAGCGTTTTGAAGTTCAGCTCCTCTATCACAAACAGCAGCAGCGACAGCAGGGACAGGCTATACCTGCAAGTTCAGTGGGTTCATTCTTTTGCTTCCGTTATGGTTTGAATTTGGTCAAAGTCTCTGGCTTAAATTGAGCTACTTCAACAGAATTCTCTTCAACCCATCTCTTTGTGTAATGTCAAGCATGACTGAATGCTGAATCCAAACGGTGGCTATCCCATATTGGCTTTTTTGTATTCAAAAAGAATTGTGTAGTAACCATTTTTACATGTATATCATATGCAGACCTGGACTATTCCAACAAGTTAATATTTTAATTAAAATAGTTTGCAAAAACTGATTCAGATCAACTGGTCTAAATGTGTGTGTCCCTGTGTGTACGTGGGGGAAGGAAAGTTGTCCCAAACAAGCCTGATCTCGAGAGAAAGCACCCCATTACGCAGCTGTAGCCAGAGGGACTCGGGGTCAGGCTGTGCTTTGGAGGTATATGAGGAGGCCCTTGGCATTGAGAATTTTAATGTATCTCGGGTATATTTCTGAGATACATGAACAACTATACACTAGAGAGACGCAAACACTCTCTGAATCAGTTTGCAAACTCTATTTTTAAAAGTAAGACCAATTGCTCCATATTGTACTCGTAGCAGTCATGCCCTAACTTTGGTTTTAAAAATACTATAATCTGTAAATTGTGGAAACTACTCCAGTACCTCAGCAAAGATGTTTTCTTGCATCTTTTATGTTCGTATTTAACACTGGGGAAACTCTTCTGTGTGGACTACTTTGCAAACTTTATTGCAGTATTTTCAAATCACCAGCTTGACCCCTGAAATCTCTTATTCTGTGGTTATTTTTCTCTCCCCTTTGCAAAGATCTAGAGTTCTGATGTAGTTTAGCCCAGAGATGAGAAAACAAAACAGAGGAGCCAGCATTTTCACCTCTTTCTGATTTGAATTTCTTTCAATTTTATTTAATTAAAATCAGTGAAAGGGACCACGTTTTTCATGTTCTCCATGGTCCCGGGGAGTCAGCAGCCACCTCTCCCTTCCATGTCAAACGTTATGTGCTTTCTTCCTGGGATGCAGCACTGAAATGGAGGCCACAGCTCTGTTTCACCTGCATTCGCTCCAAGCCTGTGAGCTTCAAAGGGGTTGAAGAACTAAATGTGCTTTCCGCAGACAATTCCCTGCAGCCATTCCGTGCCTGGCTTGGGGCCAGGCTGGCATCGCTCTGTCTCCCCCCCAGCCCTCCCGCTCCAGACCAGCGTGCATTGCTGTAACCTGCACGGGGTGCAGCCTCTAAATCCTGGGGTGATGTTGTTTATTAACCACCCCACCCCACCCCCAGGGAAAAGGGCCCTTTGCGCTTCAGGCTGCCCTGCCCCCCCTCGACCTCGCTTACGTGCCATTTCTTGAGAGGCAATAAATTGTATTGTACCACTGTCTACCATTACTCTGTTGAATACGCACATCTCTCTGGATATATATATATGGTATCTCATTTGTATATATTTATATACTCTGTATGTACGTGTGTGTGGGTATACGTGCACACACACCTCACGCTGTGCATTTCTGTCAGGGCACTTCAGTTCTGCTGTTCCTTTTAGCTCTCCTGTTTGTGAGCAAAAGCAACCCCTGCAGCAGGGCTCTCGAGGGCGAGCGCACGGCCGAACATCTGCGCAAGCTGTGCCAGGGGCTGAACGCAGTCAAAAGCCCTCGCTTAAATACTGCCCTGCTAATTGTAGCTTTCTTTTTCTGGGGCGCGGGAGGGCAGGATAGCTGCTATGGGTGTGCTGTAAAGGAGAGAAGAGAGCTCCCAGAGCGTATCAGAAAGTCAGAAGACAGCAGAGAAGAAAACAAGATGGTATAGTGTTAGGAAAGCAGTTGAGGCAATGTACTGATCTGCTGGGGAGGCGGTGAGTGGGCCGGTGAAGTGCTCAGCAGGCTGAGCTCAGAGTCCCCAGCTGCGTCTCGCCACAAAAGATCACAAGCCCGGCACGGTCTTGGCATGCTGCACCGGCACTAACTTTTGGTATTCCTGAGCTCAAGCCGCCGCTAACTGAACACTCTCTACCTTTGTGTGTGTCGGATAACTAGAGCAGGTTCTGTGGAGGATCAGAAGAGAAGCTAAATTGGAAGATTTAAAATATACGTGTGTACAACATATACATACATGTATGTACACACACAGACACTTTCGGTCCATTCTTTATTCTGCCTAGGCACGTGTGTTTTGCTGCTTGAGTCCGGTAAGCAGAGGACAGCCTTGTTCTTCTCCCAGGTGCTTGCTCTGCGTTTCTAGTAAATCTTACCCTGGTCTTTCTCATAGTAGAGGGGCGAGTGCCATGCTGGACACCACGAGCTCCTCAAGCTGTGAAGACCCTTCTGACCTTCTCCTTTGTCCTCTACAGACCCCATCTTAGTGAGGCATCTGGCAGTTCGGGGAATGAATGATTCTCGCATGTGTCAAGTCGCAACTGTTCATCCAGCTGCGATATTTACCCCCCCGGCGAAGCCCAGCCAGCTCAGCAGCGTGCCAACCGTGGGCTCTCCTCTTTGTGCTACCAGAGAATTTGGAGGCAATTTTCCCCCCCTGTCCTTTTTGGAAGGTCTCTTGCGAGTTTTTTAGGAGAGGCTTGGATTTGGTTGGGACAACCTTCCTCTTTCAGAAGGAGTAGGGTCATCTTTAGCTGTGCTCCTGCCTGAAACTTTCCCACCCCGGCGCTGGCCGGCAGCGAGCCCAGAGCCACATGCCAAGGATGGAGGAGTGGTGGGTGCCCAGACAGGGAGGCCGGGCGCTGTCCCTCTGCTGCGTTTGTTTCAGTTTGCACTTTTACAAGTCGATTGAGCCGGAGTCTGTTGAGAAATGCGTATGAAGCGCTTTGGAGGGTTGTGGGTAGCTGTTTACAGCCAAAAAAACCCAAAACTGATAGATCTAGTGGTTATAGTAAACATCACCCCACCAGGGAACGATGGCAGCAGATAACCCTGGTTCCTGTTGCACAGTGAGGTTCAGCCAGCTGGGGCCATGGTGCTGCCTGCTGCATCCCTGCCCTGCCTCTCAGCCCCGGCTTTGCTGGGCAGGGAGGGGCCTTTGTCAGCTAGAGAGGGACTTAGTAAATCAGATTTGCCGGCAAACAAGCACCTTAACCACCGAGCTGTGGGTCTCAATACTTGCACTTCACCTGAAGGCTCCTCTGGGAGCGGGGGGAGGAAGGCAGTTTGGTACGTGACCGTTGGCTTTGCACCCGTCTGGCGTCCTCAAAACATCCTAAAGCCATGTCCTATGAAAAAAAACCCCCAACATCGGTTCCCTCTCTCCTTGCTTTCTCTGAATGCACACACTGAGTCCAGGAACCAGGAGGGCTGAGCGTTGTCCCCACGGATGTGAACAAACCCGGGGGGATCTTCCACCTCGCCCCTCCGGTCCCCTGCCCCGCTCCCCACCCTTGAGTACGGGTACCTCAGAACATGCACAGTTTGAATTTTCACTGACAATTAGTTTAATTATTGTGAGTGAAAAGAGTTGTAATTATCTGTAAATATGTAGTTAACAAATTGACCTAGTTTCTGTATTTTTTAAGTTTTTGTACTAAAATTTATAGATACAGTATGTGCCAGCTAGCAAAAAGCTACTGTAATTGCCAGTCGTAGTTCAGCATGCATCTAATCCCCGAGACTTGTCAAAGTGATGCTGTAAGGAATTGTGCTTAAATATTGCGAGCTGGGGAGGCGCAGCGGCCGCTGGGGCCGGGGGGCTGGGGAGGCCAACAGCCGCTCGCCCTGGGGCTTTCGGCTTCCAGCCTTCAGCCGGGTTTTCCGTGTTTGCCAGGTTTTCCGTGTTTGCCGGTTTTTTCCATGTTTGCTGTGTGGAATCTTCTTCCTTTTGGCGTCGTGTGCTGTATGGTGGGCAGGGCGAGGGACAGAGCGGTGGCTTCAAGCTTTCTCTGGGGCTAAACTCAACGGGAACCGAGTTCAGGTTCTTTGCTGCAGTTTAATACTGGCTTATGACTATATTTTTCAACCTCTCTAGAAATGATCTGGTTTCCCCTTCTGACTGCTTTTGTCTTAAACCTGAGATCATCTAAACCTACTGGAGGAAAAAAAAAAAAAAAAAAAGACTTTAGTTTAAGATCGTTGCCTGCTTTTAGTGCCAGGATCACGCATTTCTATGGCAACTCTGAGCTCAGCAGAGTTTAGAAATCAGCCCAGGGTTGTTAATGACATCGCTGCTGCTTTTGCGCGGCCCCGACTGCAGCCGGTGGCAGCTGCAAAGGGCGAGTTTGTGGGTGCGATGTGGTGGCTTGCGGGGGGGTCTCGGTGTCCCTGCCCCGGCTGCGGCTCGCTTGCACCGCGAGACCTGCCACGAAGTGAGAGCTGGACTCCCCCCGCGCTTCCTAGGAACGAAGCAAGGACCTGTACTCCTTGTCTTGGGGCAGAGGCAAGTCTGCAAGTTCAGGAATAGCTTTGCTGAGCGTCCCGGGAAGCCGCGAGCAGAGGAGTTTGAGCGCCGGTGAGGCCGTGTTCTCCGTGTCTGGTTGTCCTGGAGGTTGCAGGGGACGGGAGCTTGTAAGGATTCAAGGATCAGAGAAGGAGAGGCATACGTGCGTGTACAGGTTTGGCTTCTGGCAAGCAAACCACCCGCTTCCTTTCTTCAGCTTTTCTTCCCTCCTAACCCCCCGCAGCTCTTCCCCCTGCTTGCTTGGAACAGGAACATTTTTTACCTGCCTAGAAACAGCTGAAAAATGGGGGGGGGAGGGAGGGGGGGGAGGGAGGGGGCAGCCCTGATGTAAATAATTAACGTTACAAAGTGAAGTGTGTATAACATAAAAGGCTACAGCCCTTTGGTGACTTGTAAATGCTTAAGAAGGTTGTGGTAAGATGTGGAGGGCCAAGGGACCTGCCTGGGGCTCTGCAGCCATCGCTGCCCCACCGACACCAGTGGGTCGGGAAGGGGGGGCCCACCCTGCGTACCTTAGCCGTGGGAACCCCCTTGGTTTAGTGGATGGGAGGGTAGTGTAACGTGTGTAATACGGATAGGAGAAGCTGTGTGAGGTGTGTATAGTGTATATTTTTTAAAAATAGCTTGCTTGTATTGTGAAGATTTTAAAGACAAACTTGAGAATTCTAGCCTAACTATTAACACAAGTTTAACATCAGTTACCCCACTGGGTTCAGAGCCTCTTGAATGTATATTCCTTTTTGTAACCTAAATGACCTATTCTTCTACCAGTCAGCCAGACATCCTATTTATATTTTTAATTTTATATATTACTTTCCATTTGTTTTCATTATTTCCAGCATGTTTCTGGTTTTGGTTTTTGTTTGGGGGTTTTGTTTTGTTTCTTTTTGCACAAGCATTGTGTGAAGTCAAGGAATTGTTAACTCAAACCTGGTATTTTCCAACCTGTTCCCCCTCCCCTTCCTCTCCTCCACCCCTGTTTTTTGTTTTTTTTTTTTCTTCCGCCAACAGTTTGGGATTTTCTGGGCTGGGATGCAGCGGGTGGGAGGAGGGGATGGCTATTTTCCATTTGCAGCTTCTGTGCAAATGCCAGGTCTTTTGCCAGTCAACTAAAAACGCTTCACTTACTTACTGGTTGCTTTAAAAAAAAAAACAAAAAAAAAAAAAAAACAAAAAAACAAAAATGTAACCTTATCAGTCCAACATAGACCATGGCGGGAGGAGGGGAAGTGCACACCTGTAGCCACACAACTCTAGCTTTGGCTGCGAAACAAAAGCAAACCTTTCCTGGCGAGCAGGTAACTGCACGGCAGCTCCCAGCCCCGCCGGCCGCCCGACCCGGCGGAGGTTTGGCCGGGCACGAGCCTCGCGGTTCGGCCGAGCCGTGCCGGGGGGGAGCGACGTGCCTTGGGCTTGCTCTTCCCCCCTCGGCGCCTGCCTGTTCATGTGCACAAACTCGAGAGCTGCCTACTGATGACAGCAAAGCTGTTGCTGCTTTTCCTCTCCTCCTCCTCCTCCTCCTCTTCCTCCTCTCCCCCTCCGTAAGGAGGTCCAGCTCCCCAACAAGAGCTCGCCCAGCGCCGTGGCCGTCTGCTCTGGGGCATCATCCAGACCTAGCAAAGCCCGGCTGCCGCGGTGCGGGGGGAAGGCGCCCGACCGCACAGTTTTGTGCTGCGGAGCGTTAGTTAGAAAAAACACACACATATCTGCTGTTTTACTATGAACACTGGTCTGAGGTTTCCAGGCCCAGCACCACGGTGATGGGCCGCGAAGGATTTAACTAGGGGAATTAAACTCCTTCCTGCTTCCATGTCTGGTAGCACCAGCTGGTATGAGTGAATCTACAGGTGTGCGTTTTCCTTCTTGTAGAAAATGCCACGAGCACTAACTGATAAGGCTTAATGTACAGTATATTGTCAGTATTCTGGTATTCTTCTGGTTCAACATACGTTATAGCTCATATATAACCTGTATTAATTGTATAGATTGTGCATTTAAAGCTGTTACCAAGTTGTCAGAAAATAAGAGAAGAGAAAAAAATAAGGTCATATGTAATATTTTGTTTGTAAGTATCCTTTGTATCATAGCAAAGGAAATGTTAAAAAAGAAAAAAAAATCAACTGTAATAAAGTAATTTTAGTACACGGAGTGTCTGCCTGCCTTTCTGAGCCCCCCTCCCCAGCGTGTGGGACCCTTCCCCGGGGGCTACCGGGTGTAGGACCTCTGCCAGGTGAAGACGGGGGGCTCGACGGCGGGACCCCCCCACCTGCGGGGCCGCGGCAGCCCCTTCCTCCGCTCCTCAGCCCGCAGGAACTCGGCCATGGCCCTGAAATACTCCAGCACGGCCTCGTGTCCCCAGCAGCGCCCCGGTCCCCGCCGGGGGAAGCCGCAGTGGCCCCCGTGGGGGGTCAGCAGCAGGAAGAAGTAGGGGCTGCTGCGGAAGAGCTCCAGCGGGAGGCTGCGGGCCGGGGGGCCGCGGACGGGGTCGTCGGCGCTGCAGAGGCACAGCACGGGCACGGCCGCCTCGTCGGCGTCGCGCAGGGGTTCGTTGCGTTCCCAGTACGTCTCCCAGGTGGTGGGGCGGCTCTTGGTCCGGCAGAAGAGGGATTCCTCCAGCTCCCGCAGCGAGCGGCTGCCCAACAGCCCCTCCACGTCCACCGCCTCGGCCAGGGACCCCGCGTACCTGCGGGGATGGGATGGCCACCGTGGGCCACAGCCCTGCACACAGGGACTGGGGGTGGCCTCAAGCTCCCACCGCCTTCCCTGCAGCTGGTTTGGGGGTCCTGGTCCCAGCCCCTTGTGCTGGGGATGCTGGGGGGGGGGGGGGGGGGGGTGTCCCCGCAGTGCAGCCTGTGCCAGGCTGGGTACCATGGCAACGGGAGGCAGCCAGCACTCCTCTCTGTTGCCATGGCAGCAGCGCTTGCACTGGGTATTGGGAAATGGGGGGGGAGGGGGGGGGGGGGGAACACCCTCCTGCTACCCCACCCCACCCCCCCACCCCCGCCACCATCACCTGGCCAACAGAAACCCTCCCCTGCCCCCCATCCCTGCAGTGAACTGTGCCTGGCTGCACCCACCCCGCCTTTGCTGAGGCTCAACTTGGCACCTGTTTGCCCCAGCATTTTGGGGTTCGGCTGCATTTTTTTGGGCTCTCATTTGCCCACCAGTGGGGCCCCTCTGTGTCCCATCCCCTCCCCCCGCCCAAGGTCTCAGCACCACCCAGGGAGGTGCCGCTTGCTCAAGGCCTTGGCACGGGGTGGTTTGTCTCCCGTCCCAGCCCACACTAGTACTTGGCCCTCCCCAGCATGGCCGTGTTGGGCAACGGGGACCCTGTGCCTCAGGAGGGGGGGGTGGCAGCTGCCACAGCCCCCAGCCAGGCTGTGGGTCAGTGGTTGTGGCCCCCCAACCCTCCCAGGGCAGGTCGGGTGCTGGGGGCAAGCAGCCACGCAGGTGGGGGTGGCCGACCCCGCTCAGCCCCCAGGGTCCAGCACAGCGCTGGGGGCTTTGCCAACCCACCCAGTGCTGCTGTGCCGAGGTGACACAGGGGACCCCGAGATGCTGTCACAGCCCCAGCTGGGCCAGGGAGCACGTGGCGGCCAAGCTGGCCCCGCAGCAGCCGGCTCCAGGCTGGTGTTCATTAACCAGCGCATTTTGCTGCTCTCAGCACCTCTGCCCCGATGCCGGCAGCGGCACCCATTGCACTCCCTCCCCGCTGCTCCAGGGATGGCTGAGGGGCTCCGGGGACACCCCTTCCCCACCCCCCCGCCAGCCTGAGGGACCCCACTGACCTGCTGAGTCCCCGCTTGAGGTGCAGGAGCAGCGGCCACTCGTAGAGCCAAGGCATCCCGGCTTCAAACCACTCCCGGCCGCGGAAGACAGGGGAGATGCAGGCGGCGGCGGCCAGGCGGCTGGAGGAGCCGCTCTCGCCCAGGTAGGCAAGTAGTAGCCCCGAGCCCGAGCCCTCGCTGACGGCCAGCAGCGGGGTGGCAGGGTGCCGGCAGCGCAGGTAGGTCACCGCCTCCCGCAAGTCCCCGGGGTCACCGAAGGGCTGGAGCCGGGGCGTGGTGAGGGGGCAGCCGTTGTGGCCCCGGCGGTTGAAGATGACGGGGATGAAGCCCCGCTCCAGCGCCCGCAGCCCCAGCTGCAGCAGCCCCTCCGTCACCTTCCCAGCGGCGTTGGGGATGAGCAGCAGCACCAGGCTGGGGCCCCCCCCACCGCCACCCCCCACAGCCCCCCATGGCCCCACCAGCCAGTCCAGGGCCACCAGCCCAGCATCGGGCAGCTGCAGGAGCTCCCGGGCCACCGCCGGCTCCAGCTCGGGAGGCTGCAGAAGCTGCCACAACATCTGGAGCCGGGGCCAGCGTGGCCACGGCCAGTGGCCCCCCTGCAGCGCCGCCGACCGCCCCAAGCTCCGCACCAGGTGTTGGGCCAGCGCCGAGGGCTTGCACAGCAGCCGGCAGCGCCCTGAGCCATCCTCGGCGATGAAGGGGATCCCCTCCTCTTCCTTCTCCTCCTCTCCCCAGTCTTCAGGCACCTCCAGCCTCCCCGTCCAAAGGCGCCAGGCCAGGAGGCCCAGGCTCAGGAGCACCACGGCTGCGGCCACCAAACCCCCAGGGGACACCATGGTGGTGACGGGAGCCCCGGCCAGCAGCCCCCGGTGCGCAGCAGGTTCACAGAACGATGGCAGGGCCGTGCCGGGAAAGCCCAGCCCCGGGGCTGGGCGAGTGCTGGGGCCACGCCGGGGACGGTGTGACCAGCCGCCAGCCGGGGCCAAGGGGACTGGGTGAAACGGGAGGGACACGTGGCCGAGCTCTGCATGGTGCTGGCCGGGGGGGGGGAGGTGAATCCCCTGCAGGCACACCCCGGGGGGGGATGGGACCCCCCCATCGCTGCAGGAGCCGTGGGGCTGGGGGCCCGTGCAATGCTCACACCTTTATTGATACAAATGTACAAGGACACATCTTACAGTAGGGAGCGCGGCCCCGGCGCGGGGAGGGGGGGCAGGACGCCCAGGGACGGGGGCAGGGGGGGGCCCCCGCGGGCGCCCCGGTCCAGTGTAACGCTGCGGGCGGTCCCGGGGGTACCGGCCGCCCGGCGAGGGGCTTTGTGGGGTGGGGGGGTACATCGCCACCGCCGCCACGGACAGCTACACAGGCTATGTACAGGATAAGTTAGGCGCGTGCCGCGGGGGGGGCAGGGGGGTCTGTACAGGGGGATGCAGGCACCGACCCCGCAGGCTGAGCACCAGCTCCTCAGCGGCGCAGGGGTTGGGGGGGGGGGGGGGGCTCGCCCCACGCCCCGGTTCCCCGTGGGCTAAAGGCCACTTGCTCGCCCCAGAGGGGAGGGAGAGACAGAGCGCAGGGGCCGGGGGCGGGATTGGGGTTGGGGGGGGGTGGGGTGGGGGGGGTGGGTAGGGGACGCGGGCCGGCGCTCACTGCTTCTTCTCGCGGGTGGTGATGGTGACCAGCTGCTTGGCGGCCTTGGCGATGTCGTAGGCACACTGGATGACCTGCTGGGTCAGGAGCTGGTAGTCCACGGCGGCACCCGGCTCGGGGGGCACGGTTTTGCGGCACTCGCTCTGCAGCCGGTAGGCGCTGGCGTTGAGCAGCCGCAGGGAGCTCCGCACCGTCTCCAGCGCTGGCTTCTGCAGCAGGGCAGAGGAGCAGTGTCAGGACCCGCTGTGGGGGACCTGAGGGTGCCTGGTGGGGACCCCAACCCCACCCCTCCTACCTTGGGGAAGAGCGATGCCATCTCCGTCACGGCCGAGTGGATCTTCTCCGAGCAGGGCACAAAGCTGGGGGTGAGCAGAGGGGGGTGAGCACTGGGGGGGGGACGACGATGGCTCCCGACCATGGGATGGCCCCATGTTTACACAGCTCCTAGAACCAGGGGGGGGCAGACGGGCCCCCCTGGCTGTGCCCCAGCCCTACCTGTCGTGCTTGGACTCCTGTGCCGCCCGCAGCAGCTCCTGGATGTTCTTGGTGACCTGCTCGGTTTTGAGGATGACGTCCTCCGTGCTGGGCAGCCCAGGGTCCAGCTCCCCGTCCAGCGGGTCCAGCTCGTGGGGGAAGTCCTCGTCCTTGCTCAGCTCCACAAACCGCTTCCCCTCCATGCTGCGGGGACCGACCGACACCCCCCGAGGGGTCAGTGCCAGCCCCCAGCCCCCAGCGCAGCCCCCAGCCCCAGCACTCACCTGATCAGGACCTCACCCGCCTGCGTGTTGTCATAGTCGCTGTCAGTGCCGCTGCCATGTCGGTCCAGTTTGCTCTGGAGGGGAGAGGAGCAGCGTCAGGCCCTGCCTGTCCCCGTCCCCATGCAGGGTTGGGGTCCCCCCACCCCAGAAGCTGCCTCCCTCCCCCCGCACCCCGGTACATCACCATGTGCCGGGCACCGTCAGGTGGGCAGGAGAGCAGCGGGGAGGATGGGGGAAAGGGCACCGAGGAGGCAGACGGACCTTTCCGGATCTGGAGGGGGAAGAGAGGGGAAGCCGGTGCTGAACAGGGCGCAGAAGGGTCCAGAGCTGATCCCGGTGACGTGCAGGGGAGGACGAGCACAGGGGACACTGCCGCCCTGCATGCAGGAACGTCCCGCGGCCACCATCCCCCGGGGAGGTTCCCGGCCTGACCCGGGGGGTGCAGGTTGGCGGGGGGACAGGACGTCCCAGGACAGCACGGAGGGCCGGTCCCAGGAGGGGGTGACGGCCACCACGTGCCATGCAGGAGCCACCCCCGCTGCGGCCCCCTTACCCGGTACACGCTGGCCGGGATGTGCATGGAGTACAGAGCCTCGTCCTCCACCTCCTGGCGACACACGAAAGGTTACGGCCCCGCGGGGACAGGACCCAGCACCCTGGGGGGCTGGGCGGGGGGACAGTTGCACCCCAAAAACAACCCGCCCGCCCTCCCCAGGGCACTCACGCCGGTGCCGAAGGGCTGCAGCCGCGTCACCAGCTCCTCCACCGGCTGCCCGAAGGGTTTCAGCGCCGAGCCCGGCTCGTACATGGAGAAGGCCTGGCGGTCCCGGCGGTGCGGGGGGGTCGTGCCCGGGGGGTGCCCGTGCTCTGGCCGCTCACTGGGGGTCGGGGTTGGGTGCGTGGGACCTGTCTGCTGCCGGATCTGCGTGTTCTCTGCCTGCAGCTTGTGGATCTGCAGCCAGGGCCGGGGGGGAGGCATCAGCAAAGGAGTGGGGTAACGCTGAGGGAGCTGGAGGGGTCCCACTGGCCCCGCACCCACCTCGCGCTGCAGCCGGCGCAGCTCGTCGCTCAGGCTGTTGTTCACCTTCATCAGCTGCTGCACCTTGGCTTCGGAGGCAGCCAGAGCTTTCTTCACCTCCAGGTACTCCTGCAGCGTGATGGGGCCGTCCGAGAGGTCGGAGGAGTCCATGCTCTGTGGGGAGAGGGGCTCAGCACCAGGATCCTGGAGCTGGGAGTCGGGGGGCGGGGGGGGAGTCGGGGGGGAGGAGTCTGGGGCTCACCCTGGCGCGGTTGTTGCGGGAGGCGTTGCGCAGCAGCTCCTGGTCTGTGTCCTCGTCGGAGGCGACGCTGTCGTAGTCGTGCTGGTCGTCCAAGTCGCTCTGGCTCCGCAGCGAGTAGTCGAGGGCGTCTGGGGGAAGGCAGAGGGGTGCTGAGCACAGGGCGGGGGGGGTGGCTCAACCCCACCTTGCTGGCCCCCGTTCCTCACCCGTGGGGCTCAGCAGACTCTTCCCTTGCTGCCGGCGCTTGGCTTCCCCAAGGATGTCGATGAGCAAGGTGGCGAACTCCCTGGCGTTGAACCTGGCCAGCTTCTGCCGGCCCTGGGAAGGAAGGGGGGAAAAAGGGGGATGAGCAGGTGTCTGGGTGCAAGGCGAGGGGGTCGCAAGGCCTGGGGGGGACTTACCTGGTTGCGTGTGGCTGAGTACTCGGGGTTGACAGGGAGGAAGGGGACGGCGCTGCGCTCTGTCACCAGTGTGCTGTGGTTCTGCGTCGTCAGCCAGACTGCGGGCAGGCACCCGGCATCAGACCCCCGGGGGGGCTGCGGGGGCCAGACAACCCCCCCACCCCGACCCCAGAGCGAGCGGGCTGCAGGGCCTGGGGCCGGCGACGGAGCCGGCAGGACGCAGGCGCGGGCGCAGGGCCAGCCTGCTGGGGCTGGGAATGGAGCCCGGCCCGGCTGACGGGAATCGCCTGCCCCACCCGCCCCGGGGGGGCTGGGGTCCCCCCTGCACCCCCCAGCAAGGACCCCCAGCTTCTCACCCGTTGGGGCACCAGCTTTGCACCCCCCAGCCAGCAGGGAGAGGGTTTGGCGTTCCTGTCGGTGCCCACCCCGCCATGAAAATGGGGTGGCCGCCACCCCACCACCCCCCAAGCTCAAGGGCACCCCTCCAGGCTGAGCCCCCATCCCCGGGGGGGCCCGGCACCCACCTCCAGCAGCACCCCAGCCCCAGCGCCCGGCGGCGGCCCCTCACTCGGAGCAAACCTCCCCGGCCGGAGGAATGAGGAAGGAGGGGCCTGCGGTCCCGGCAGACGGATCCAGATCGAGGGGGGGAGCGCTGGGCTCAACCGCGGCCCCGCCAGCTGCTCCTCCCTGCGCCACGCTGCCCGCCCCAGCCTTTTTGGGGGCTGCACCCCACGCCCCCCGCTCACCCGCATCGTTCTCCCGACGGTCCACCTCGTCGTAGACGTCCATGGCCAGTTCCTCGAAGAGGCGATTGCTGAGCTGCAGCGGGACGGGGAACAGCGTCAGGCGGGATGGGAGGAGCGGATGGGACCCCCCCCAGCCCTGCCCCGGCCCCCACTCACCGCTTGCAGCTTCTTTTTGGCTGCTTTGGCCAGCTCGGAGAGGTCCAGGCTGGGGGGGGGGGCAGGCGTGGGGAGGTGGGGGAGACACAAAGCAGGGGTTATTCCTGGCCCATCCCCACTGAAACAGTCCCCAGCTGCACCCCACCAGGACAGGGACCCTCCCTTGGATGCGGGGGGCTTCACCGAGCGGGGCTGGCAAGCAGGCACAGGGGGATGAGGTGGCAGGGGGCGAGTGGGATCCCCCTCCCCGGGTGCTCGGCTGGGCCGAGCGGCCGGGGCTGCAGGGGGGGCCCATGCCAGTGGCACAGGGGGGGCCCCCCAGAGCCGAGAGCCGAGCGGACAATACCTCTGTGCCATGCACTTTGGGCGCACCCTGCGCTCCGGAGAAGGCAGCGGGGGGAAGAACAGGATAAAGGCGGACGTTAAACGCGCAGGCACGCAGACCCCCCCCCCTCCACCCTCCCTGAGGATGCTCCAGCGCCGGTCACGGGGAGGTAACCGGGGTCCCCACCTTGGCCCAGCGGGGACGCCGGGGGGTACATGGGACAGGGCGGCGGGGCCGCGGGCGCTGGGCACTCACCTGTCTGCCATTTGCGGGATGATGTAGTGCCCGTTCTTGTGGTCTGTGCAAAGAGAGGGGTGGTGAGCGGGACCCCGCGCCCCGCCCTGGGGTAAGCATCCCCCCACCCCCCCCCAGACCCCCGCGCTCACCCGGCTTCCTGCCGCAGAGGTAAAAGGCCAGCCGGTCGGTCAGCTCGTACTGGCACTCCACCAGCCGCTCTGCCAGCTCGTGCTGGGCTGCCTGCCTGTGAGAGGACGGGCAGGGGTGATGCCCACCCTATGGAGAGGGTACAGGCAGCGGTGACCCTCCCTGCCTCCCCTTTCCCACCCTCACCTGGCGTAGTCGATGGGGGTCCGGCCGTTCACGTCGGGCGCCCCGGGGTCGGCGCCGTAGACCACCAGCAGCTCTGCCTGCAGGATCTGGCCGGCTTTGGCGGCCACGTGCAGCGGCGTGGTGCCTTTCTCCTGCAGGTACGGGCAGCCTCAGCCCCGCAGCCAGCCCGTGGAAACCACCCCCTCACCCCCCAAGCTCAGCACCATCCCCCACAGACCCCGAGCCCCAGCGGCGCTCACCGGGTGGAAGAAGTTGGCCTGGGCACCCAGGGAGAGCAAACGCAGGCAGGTCTCCAGGTTGCCCGTCCGCACGCTCGAGTGCAATTGCTGCGGAGGGGAGAGGCGGGTAAGGGGGGGGGGGGGGATCCATCCCTGCTGCTGAGGGGGGGTCCCCACGCCCCCAGCCTGTGCCCCACCTTGCTGAGGTCCTTGGCAGTGACGCCGTCATCGTCCCGGCAGGGCAGCTTGTGGACGAAGGCCAGCATCTGGTACTTGGCGCGGATGAACTCTGACTTGGTGGGGCTGGAGGGGGTTAGCAGAAGGTTGCAGGGTGAAGTGGGGGTGCCCGGCCGGCGTTGACCCCCTCCCCACGGTGCGGGGGGCACTTACTGCACTTTATCCTGGGGATTTGCCTTCCGGCGCCCGCTCTGCACCTGGGCCGGATCCAGCAGCGAGTGCTCCCAGATGGAGTTGGCCCCGTTGCTCGCCAAGGTGTGCACCATCTGCGGGGGGAGAGGCAGGGCCCAGTGGGTGTGTGTGTGGGGGGGGTCCATGGGGGTGTCCTCCTCCACGTCCCCGCGGGGCCAGCACCCACCTGGAGCAGGGTGGCGGGCCAGGGGCTGTGGCGCAGGTGCTTGACGATGGAGATGTGGCGGCCCAGGCTGCGGTGCACGCTGCAGCACTCGTCACAAATGAGCACCCCGCGGTTGATGGAGGCCCAGCCAGGGTCTGCGGGGTGGTACGGGGGTGTCACCGGGTGTCCCTGTCACCGAGGTCCCCTCCCCATGCGGTCCCCATGCTGCCGGGGGGGGGGGGGGGATGCATTGCCACAGCGACCGTTTCCCAGGCGACAGCAAGGGGTTCAGCCCATCGCCTGGGGAAACCCACAGGTTTCCCGTAGCAACCAGGCACCAGCCAAAAGCGGGGGGCAGGATTTGGCCTCCCCCATCGGGAGGGTGGCTGGTGACAGGGATGATGCCAACCCCACGGCAGCACACCCCGAGCAGGGGCACCCTGACCCGCTGCAGCACCCAGCGAGGCCGTGCACCCCCTGAGCCCCAAGCTGGGCATTCAGGGGGGTCCTGGAGGCGGGGGGGCAGTGTGCCCCGCAATGGGTGGGCACCCCCAGCCCGTGGGCTCCCACGTACGGTGGTCACCGGCTCTGCAGCCTCAGCACCCACCCCAGGCTAGCCCCGCAGGGCACCCCGGCTCTCGGGGCAGGTGCCGTGGCCCCCCCACGCTGCCATAACTCCCCCCAGCCCCAGCTGCTGGCCCCGGCCCGGCCGGACTGGAGCCCTTTGTGTCCCTGCTGGGAACAAAGGGCTGTTTGAGCGGCCGCGCCGGCCCCACGCTGGCACCAGCCCCGGCACCCGCGGGGGCCCCGTTCCCGGCCGAGTGGCAGCTCCCCACGCCCGCACCCCAAAAATAGGTCCTGGGGCTGGCCTGGGGTGGGGGGTCTGGCCCCACGGGGTGGCTGTTGGGCCACAGCTGCCCCCGGAAGGACTGAGGGCAGGATTTGGGGACCCCCGCCTGCTGGGTCACAGCCCCCTCCTGTGACACGTGGCCAGGCACAGGGTGCCGATGCCGAACCGTCCCCGGGTGGCCCCTCTGCCGGGCGCTGTGGGGCAGTCCTGCCAGCCTCTGCCCAGCCCCACCACCCCTTGTTTCTGTAGGGCCTACACAAACATCACCCCACCCCATGGGAGAGGAAAGACCCAAGCCCGGGGGGGACAGGGCCTTGGGGGGTGGCAGCACTGTCCAGAGGGGGTGACGGTGGCCCCACGACCCCGCAGAGGAAGGCAGCCAGCCAGGCCTCCCCCACCTCCTTCCTCACCGCAGGGTCCTGGACACCTCCCCAAGCCACCCACACCCCCCCCAGAGCCCTGGGGACGGCGTTTTGGGGGTGACCCAGCCCTGCAGTGCTGCAGTGCCCCGGGGCTGAGGTTGGGTGGCTGGGGGCGGGGGGGGGGGAAGTATTGGCCCCCCCAGCCTGGCAGCCCCGCGCACACAGATGGCAGCTCCTTGGCAGCCGGCGCCGCGGCATCTGCGCCTTCGCGCCCGCGGCCCACGGGGCGCTGCCGGGAACAGGACGCTCTGCGCTGGGGGTGGGGGGGAGCCGGCCGGCACTGGGATCTGGGGTACCCCCAGGGAGGCACCCCCACCCGCTGGAGAGGGCAGCCGGGATGCTGTGGGATGCGGGTGGGCATTGCAGCAGCTTGGGGAGTGCTGGCACAGGGGCACCCCCAAACCCTGGGAGGGTCATGGAGCCCAAGGGGAGCTCCTGGTATCTCTGTTCCTGTACCGGGGCGTGGGCTGACCCTGGGACCCCCAGCACTCAGCCCTGCACTGGGGAGGGGAGGGCTGGGGCCAGCCAGCATCCCCGCACCGGGCCAGCAGAGCAGGATTTGGCCAAGGGAGCCCGGACAGAGGGACCAGGGCACCCCACGGGCACCCCACCACGCAGGGCTGGGCAGCGCATCCCTGCCAGCGGTGGCGGGTGCTGTCGGCGCGGTAGGAAGCGGCCTCTGGACTTTATAACTCATTTCCTCACATGGCTGCCGGGCGATAAGAGATTGGAAGAAACTGGTTTCCATTTCCCACCCCCCACACCCAGCCCCGGCAGGGAGCCTCGGCACCGCCCCGGGCACCCCTGTGACCCCCGCTCGCCCGCCGGCTGGGGGACCCACCCGGAGGCAGGGCAGCCCCACACCCACGCGTGCCGCCGGTTCTCCTGGCAGGATCCGGCCATTGGCACGTGGCCGGAATAATTTTGGCACAGCCTTGGCCCGCGGGCAGCTTTCCGGGGCTGGCTCAGAGTGAGCCTCGACTCTCAGCCTCGTTCATTCATCGCTGGGGGGCCACCCAAGCTGGCCATGGTAGAGATTGGGGGTCCAGCCCTACCGTGGGCAGGATCTGGGGGTTCGGCCCCACAGGCTCCAGCCCGGTGCGGGGGCTGCGGGCACCGGCACCGCGGGGATGCGAATCGTCTTGCCCAGGCTCAGGCCGTGGCTTGCAGCACGGCCGCCGCCGGCCCGGCTCAGCTTGCCTGCACCGCCGAGCCCAGATCCGGCCGGCGTGGGTGCTGGCTGCGGGGTGCTGGGGGGCGCAGGAGGGTGTCCCCCCTCCCCGATCCTGCCATTTGCAGGGTTCTCGGTGCTGCTGGCACCAACCAGCAGGTCCCCAGCCTACGCCAGCAGCACCCACGGCGAGGGGTGCAAAGGCTGTGGGTGGTGTGTGGGGGTGTTGGGTGCAGCGGGGGTACACTGGGTGCACCAGGGCGGCACAGAGGGCACAGGGGGTTATCGGGGTCATGTCTGGGGTGTACTGGGAGATTCCTGGGGTGGAAAGGGGGTGCACCAAGGGGGCCCGGGGGTCTCACCAGGGCTCTGTGCTGGGGGCACATCAGAGGGTTCCTGGGGGGCAGAGCAGGGAACTCAGCGGGGGGCCCTGGGGTGTGCACTGCAGGGTGCAGAGGGGACTCATCGGGGGGTGTCCTGAGGGCACCCTGGGGGGTGCAAAGGGGCTTTGCTGTGGGGTGTAGGAGATGCAAAAGACGGGGTGAACTTCGGGGTAGGGGCTCACAGGGGTGCTGAGGATGTACCGAGGGGCGCCATGGGGTGCCGAGGGGGCTGCCGGGGGTGTGTGGGTGCACTGGGGGGCATCATGGGGTGCCGAGGGGGCTGCCGGGGGTGTGTGGGTGCACTGGGGGGCATCATGGGGTGCCGAGGGGGCTCCCGGGGTTGCTGTGGGTGTACTGGGGGGCACCATAGGGTGCCGGGGGGCTCCCGGGGGTGCTGTGGGGGCTCCCGGGGGTGTACTGGGGGGCACACCGGGGAGCGCAGAGCGGGCTCCGCAGCCGTACCGGGGAACGCAAGGCAGGCTTCGGGAGAGGGGGAGGCGCTCCGGGGGTGGCAACACGAGGTGCGAAGGGCCCCGCCGGGAGGGGGGCGGGAGGCTGGTGTGGGAGGGATGGAGCGTAGCGGGGTCGTCCCGGGGGGCCCGGTGTCGGTGCCGGGGGGAAGGTCGGCCCTTACCTGGGGCGCTGCAGTCGGCGCACACCTCCGCCCGCGGCGCCTTCCGGGACATCCTCAGCGGCGAGGCGGGCCCGGGCCCGGGCCTCTGCGCCAGCGTGGGGCGGCGGCGGCGGCGCCCCCGGGCCCGCCGGGGGCGGGGAGGTGGAGGGGGGGGGGAAGGGAGCGGGGGGGGGGGTGGGGGGGGCCGGGCGGCGGGGCGGGGCGGGGGCGGCGGCGGGGGCCCGGGGCCGCGGCGCGCCGGGGGCTGCCGGCTGCTCCCAGCGCCCGGCGGCTCCGCAGGAAGCGGCGCAAGCCCGGCCCCGGCGGAGGAGGGGCCGCACCGCCCCCGCCCCGCCACCGGCAGCGCCGCCGCGACCGCCCCGCACCGGCACCGGCACCGCCCCGCACCCGCAACCCCCCCCCGCCCCTCCACCCCCCTTCCCTGCTCCCGCACCGGTACCTGCATCCGCAGCCGGCACCGCCTGCTCCCGGTCCCGGTCCTGGGTATCCTGGACCAGGTCCTGGGCATCCCCCCCGCGCCCCGGCCCCGTTCCCCGGTTCTGGTTCCAGCCCTGAGCACCCCCCGCCTGGTCCTGCGCAACCCAGCCGGCTCCTGGGCATCCCCCTGGCCCTGCTCCCGCTCCCGCTCCCGCTCCTGCTCCTGCTCCTGCTCCTGCTCCCAGTCCCGGCCCTACTCCTGGTCCAGCTCCCGGTCCTGCTCCTGGCCCTACTGCTCCCAGTCTGGCTCCTGGTCCTGCTCCCGGTCCTGGCCCTGCTCCTGACCCCGGTCCTCGGTGCCCTCCTGGTCCCATTCTCAGTCCGGGGCAAGTCCTGGTCCTGGTCCCAGCCCTGGTCCTGTTCATCCCCCCCTCCGGGTCCTGGGCACCCCTCTGGTCTTGGTCATGGGTCCCGCACACCCCAGTCCCAGCCCTGGGCACTTCCCAGTTGTCCCAGTCCTGCTCTGGGCACCCCAGCACTAGCTCTGGACACTTATCCCTGATCCAGCCCCAGCCCTGGTCCTGTTCCCAGTGCCAGCACTGTGCACCCCACTCCTGCGCACCCCCACTCCCCCCCAGCCCCATCCAGGTGCACCACGGGGTGCAGTGCAGGCAGGTCCCAGGACATCGGGGTCCCCTGCCTGCCCCAGCAGTGCCGGCAGGACACTGCACTGGGGATATGTGGGGTGGGTCACAGCATCCCCGGGATGTTCAGCAGGACATTTTGGGGGGGTGAGGGGACTGGGGACCCTTTGGGGTCCGTTCCCCGCTCTGGGATCCTATAAGCACTTGGAGCAGCGGGGGGACACCCCAGTACCACCATGGGGGCCCCGCAGGCAGCTGTGAGGGTCAGACCCCTGCGGCACAGCCACCCCAGGCAGGACCCCCCAGAGCGGGGCCAGATCCTGCCCCCCACCACCATGGGGCCAGGCTGTCCAGCCTGCGCCGAGAGTGACCTCACCGCTGGTTGCCACGGAGATGGCTCATGACGTCATGGGGCAGCGGGGCCGACGGGGAGATGGGGGATGCTGTGTGGGGACCGGGGTGGGGGGGATATGACCACCGCCGCCGCCACCAGGGCTGAACGGAGAATAATAACGAGGGGGTTCACCCCGTGGCAGGGCGGGGGGCAGCGGGGCGGGGGGCCGGGAGCGTGGCGTCGGCGGGAGGCCGAGGCGGCCGGCGGAGGCCCAGCCTCGCATTGTTCTCGGGCGACAGCCGGAAAACGCGACGCCCGCCCCGGAGAATCGCAGACGGAAAAGGAAACGGGGCTGGGGGCCCCTGCGCCTGCCGCTGCCCGGGTGGGGGGGCTTGGGACCCCCCCCCACACAGCCTCTGCCCGCTGCCTTCGCCCCTGCCCCGCCATGTGCCTGGGCCCGCTGGGGTCAGCCGGGAGGGGTGAAATCAGCCGGGGGGGGGGGGGGGGTTGAGGGAGAGGAACGATCCCTTTGCGGGGTGGGGGGCCGCGGTGATGGGCTGAGCGGTACGGGGATGGGGGGGGGGGGGCGAGGAAGAGGAAAGGGGGCGATGCCGGGCAGGGCGACTACAAGTCCCATGAGGCCGGGCGGTGCGGGAGGGGAGGGGGGGTGGAAGGGTGGGGGGGAAGCACCGGGCGGGAGGTGCCGTGCCCGCCCCGCCCCGCGGGCCCCCCCCGCGCCCCGCTCCGCCCCGCGCCGCGCCCGCCGCGCCGCTCCAGCATGCACGGAGGATGCTCGCGTCTTGCTCAGGCAGGAAGGGGCCGGAGGGCAGGTACCCGCTGCACTACCTCGTCTGGCACAACCGCGCCCGCGACCTGGACCGGGAGCTCAGCGCCAAGCAGGTGGGGGGGCGGGGGAGGGGGGGTAAGGGGGCACCCCCGGGCTCGTCCACGGCCCCGGGCCGCGGGCCCGGTTCGGCTGGGGCTGATGCAATGCTGCCGGGCTGCTGCTCGGCGTTGGGGATGAGGATGGAGATGAGGATGGTGGGGATGAGGATGGGGATGAGGGTGGGGATGGGGTTGGCAGGGCTTTGGGGGGTGTTGTGTGTGTCCCCCCCCCCCGCACCCCAGGACTGTGTCAGCTGTCCCCGGGGCTGGCACGGAGTGGTGGGTACCACCCGCGGGTCCCCTGCATCCCCAAGTGCAGGCAGCCCCAAGCATCCCTCCCCACGTGTTCCCTGGTAGGCCTCTGCGGGCCCCCGGCACCCCGACCCGCACCCCGCTTCTCGGGGTGCTGCCAGCCCCACTGGGGGTGCAGACCCCAGCTCCCCATCCTCAGGCTGAGCCCTTCTCGGGGAGGGGGACACACACAGGGCCCTGATGCTGCTGGGGCGCAGCCCGTCAGCCCCAGGAGGGCAGGTGGGTTCTTCTCAGGGTGGGGGGACCCACTGTGTCCCCCAGCCTGGGAACCCCCCCAGCCGGCCGGTGATGGAGCGGGGCCACAGGCGCATCCCCAGGCGGGTTCCCAGCCTCCCTCTCCCCGTGGCATTGCAATTCAGGTAATTAAAACCCAACCCCGAAGACGCAGGAAACCGCAGGCACTGGAGGGAGGTCGGCGGCGAGGCTGTGCCGAGCATCCCTGCTCCCTCGGCCCAGCTCCCGGCACCCCAGGGTGCTGAGGGCTGTGCCGGATGAACCCCGGTGATGCACGAAACGGGGGGCCGCTGTGTCGCGATGCTCCTGCCGGGATGCAGGCGATGGCTCCCGCCACACCCGCCTCCATTGTGGGGGCTGCCCGGGGGGCTGCACCAGCATCGCCCAGGCCCCCCACCCCATCGCCGGTGGTTTTATTTCCGTGGTAATTTGGGGTCATTTTTCCCAGGAGCCCGGCGCGGCAGAGATCAAAGCTGGGTGCAGGCGACGGCGGCGGCTCGGCGGGTGCGGGGAGGTGCAGGGGCTGCGAGGGTGGCTCCAGCCCCCCGCACCTGCAGAGAGGGTTTCTAACACCCCCCCCCCCCCCCCCCCCCCCCGAGCCCGGCCAGTGGAGGGACTCTGCCACAGCCCCTGCTGCCTTTTGCAGGGCCCTGTGTGCACCCCAGGGGTGCACAGAGGGGGCCATGGGTGCTGCGGGCCAGACCGCAAAGCAGGTGGGGGTTTGGGGGAAGGAGGTGGGGGCCAGCCCAGGTTGAGCCCCCTCCCCTCTGTCCAGGGCATCCGGGGACACGGCTCAGCCCTTGTCCCTGCCAGAGCATCCCCTGGGTAAGCGGGTTGGGGCTGGTGCTGTGTGTGGTGCTGGGGGCTGGGTGTCCCCCTGCCTGGGGTCTCTGCCCTCCCGCCACCCTGGGGACTTGCACGGTGACAGAAGCACCCCCTGAGCCCCCCCAACGTGCAGGTGTTTGGGGTTGGGAAGCACTGGGGCAGCTGACAGTGTTGCTCCTCTCCATGTCCCCATAAGGGCCCTGTGTGGGTCACCCCCCAGTTGTCACCACGAGCTCCCATCCACACTTGCCACACTTGGGGAGTGAGGGCCAGCGGGTCCCCATGACAGGGACAGCACAAGGACATGGCAGACAGTGACATGGAGCCTGTTGTGCCAGGACACCCCACACCGCAGCCTGCCCCACTGCGCATGGCGGGGACCTGGGGCTGCGCAGGGACAGCAGCACCCAGCACCTCTCCCTGCGCTGGCCCTTGTCACCCACTGCCACCCGGGAGTAGGCGCTGGGGTCCCCCACACCGAGGACAACCCCGGCAGAGGGGATGCGCTGTGCCGTGTGCCTAGCTGGCAAAGGAGGAGCGGCCGAGCTGTGGTCCTGCGCTGCACCGCTGCCACCCCAAAGCCATCCCCGTCCCTGTCCCCATCCCCGGTGGGTGTCACAGCCCCAGGACTGGCAGCGTTTGGAGGTCTGTGCCACGGCCCCTGAGCCAGAGCCATCCCAGCACCAGGGCCCGGGACCGACCTCTTGTCAGCAAAAACTGGGTCACACCGTGTCCCCCGGGGTTGACTCCGGTGCTGCGTCCCCAGAGCAGGGACCCTTGTCCTGCCCGGTGCTGGGCAGGGCTGCGGCTGGGGAGCCCTGCTGAGCCTGCAGCACCCGTCCCCCGGCTGGGGGGTGATTGCTTTAATTAGAGTCATTTCATTAGCGCAATTAAGAAGCAGCAGTCGCCTGGAGAACATTGGAGCAGCACGTTGGCTCCTGGGGAAGTGAGGGGGATGTTTTGCTCTGGCGGTGTGGGCAGCTTGGGGGGTCCCTCTGCCTGGTGAACCCCTGGGGATGAGGGGCATGGGGATGCCCATGGCCCAGGCAGAGATGGGGACACCTCTGGGGCAGAGGGACGACAGGACATGCCCAAGAGTGAGGCAGGGACTTGCTGTGGGCAAGAGCCTGGGCACTGGAGAGCCCACACCCTACCCCTGCCCAGCCCCAAACACCTCTGGGTGCCTGGTCCCAGCTGGCACCTTTGCATCCTGCACCCCATGTTTGTCTTCCTGGGAGCGACCTCCCCAAAACCAACGCCTTGATTCGGGGTTCATCCCCACTGCCTCCTGCCCCAGCAGCATCCAATGGCCTCTTTCCAGGCACAAGGCTTCTACCCCGGCTGGGTGCTGGGGGGGGCAGAGGCTGGATCCCCCCCAGTGCCACTCCATCAGTCCCCAAGCCATGTCCCCAGCCCTGGGCATGATGTGGGTGCTGGTGGGTGCTCAGGGTGCCCACCCACCGCCACTGCCGGCGGGCGAGGGATTCCTCAGGGCTGGCTGGGCGCCAGGCTCAGGGTTTGGCACAAACAATCACAGCCCCAACGCGCAGCTCCCCAGGGCCCGGGGATCCTCCGAGCAGTCGCTCCGCTCACGCAGCCACCCGCCCCCGGCTCAGGCAGGGGAACACGTGCGCCCGCCGCAGCCCACGTCGCCCGCCGTGCTCCCGGCCCCGGCGGAGGGGGGCTACCGGCAGCTGCTGCCTGGCAACTGGGCAGCAGCCCCCCACCCTCCCCTCCAAATCCCAAAGATGGGGGCTTTTACCGAGTTTGCAGCTGCATCAAGCCATGCAGAGCTCCATGCACCGTGCTGGGGGCATATGTGCCCACCCACCACCACGCTGTGCCCCTGCTTCGTGTCCGCGTGGTGGGGGGCAGCCCGGCCTGATTGTGCTGAGCCCTACGGGGTGCTGGTGGCCACCGCCGCACTCTCCCCACCCTCCCCATGGGTCTGGCAGCGGCTGTGGGAAGCAGGGAGAGATTTTTGGGGTGCATTTCTTGGGGGACCTCAGGGATGGGGATGGTCTCTGAGATACTGTCAGATATCGGCGACTTTCCTTGGCTACTCTGGCCGGGAGCCTTGCAGCTGCAGGAGGGCGTTGAGGGGGTGAGGTCCAGCTGCCTTGGTGCCCCCTGAGCCCCGCAACCTCCCGGCAGGCCGACATCGAACAGCTGGACCCCCGAGGACGCACCCCGCTGCACCTGGCCACCACGCTGGGCCACCTCGAGTGCGCCCGGGTGCTGCTGAAGCATGGCGCTGACGTGGGCAAGGAGAACCGCAGCGGCTGGACAGGTGAGCCGGGGGGCTCGCTGCCTCGGGGGGCTTATTGCCTCACGGGGCTCGCTGCCTCGGGCCTCCATCAAGCTGCCCTGGTCCAGGCACAGGCACAGGCATGAGTATGGGCACGGGAATACTCAACCTGGTGCTGCAGCTCCCCGAGGGACAGCTTGCCTGGTGGTACACGCACGTGGCTCCTGTGCGGTGGCCAGCTGTGCCTTGCCGTGCCGTGCCGTGCCGTGCACTGCCCCTCTCTGCCCTGCAGTCCTGCAGGAAGCCGTGAGCACCCGCGACCTGGAGCTGGTGCAGCTGGTCCTGCGCTACCGTGACTACCAGCGAGCCATCAAGCGCCTGGCCGGGATCCCCATCCTGCTGGAGAAGCTGCGCAAGGTACCTGCCTCTGGCGGGGGCTGCTGGGGTGGAGGGGGGGGATGCTGGCCACGGGCTCCTCCTGATCCCGCTGTGCTCCTCGCAGGCCCAGGACTTCTACGTGGAGATGAAGTGGGAGTTCACCAGCTGGGGTAAGTGTGGGGCAGAGCGTGGCTGGGGAGGGGAGCGGGAGTTTCCCAGCAGTCCCCCCAGCCGCAGCATTCATCCCTGGGATGGGGCACACCCTCTCCCCTTGCCCCCCTACACCCCAAGCTTGCAGACCCCCATCCAACCAAAGCATTGGGTTCCCCAGATGCATCCATCTCCCACCCAGCTCAGTGCTGGCAGCCCACTTGGGGATGCAGGGTGGCCCCATCCCCGGCTGGGCTATCGCCGTCTCTCCCCAGTGCCACTGGTGTCCAAGATCTGCCCCAGCGACACCTACAAGGTGTGGAAGAGTGGCCAGAACCTGCGGGTGGACACCACGCTGCTGGGCTTCGACCATATGACCTGGCAGCGGGGCAACCGCAGCTTCGTCTTTCGGGGACAAGGTGAGCCGGCACCGGCCCCCCTCCCACCCCGCCCTCACTGGGGGACCCCTTGGCACTGCAGCGGGACGGGGTGATGCAGTGGGGACTGTGGTTGTCCTCGGCTACCCTGACCCCGCCCCTGCTCCCTGCAGACACCAGTGCGGTGGTGATGGAGATCGACCACGACCGGCGGGTGGTCTACTCGGAGACGCTGGCCCTGGCCGGCCATGACCAGGAGGTGCTGCTGGCTGCTGTGCAGCCCACCGAGGAGCAGGTGATGGGGCGGCTGACGGCCCCCGTCGTCACCACCCAGCTCGACACCAAGAACATCGCCTTTGAGAGGTGGGCTGGGGGCAGCCACTCCTGGGGCTGCGCAGCCCCCCAGGGTGCTCACACCCTAGGCTGTCCAAGTGAGACTGTCCATGGCTCACGGTGCTCTGTGTCACCCCAGGAACAAGTCCGGGATCCTGGGCTGGAGGAGCGAGAAGACGGAAATGGTGAATGGGTACGAGGCCAAGGTGAGGGGCAGAGGGGGTTGAGCTGCCCAGGGCACTACAGCTGGTTGCAGGAGGGGAGTCTCCACCTCTGCCATTCCCCCTCTCCGTGGGCAGGTCTACGGTGCGTCCAACGTGGAGCTGATCACGCGGACGCGGACCGAGCACCTCTCGGACCAGCACAAGGGCAAGAGCAAAGGTGGAGGCGGCGTGGGCTGGGCGGGAGGGCCCTGTGCCAGCTCTGGCCCTCACCCCCTCCTCTCCTGCAGGCAGTAAGACCCCGCTGCAGTCCTTCCTGGGCATCGCCGAGCAGCATGTGGGGCCCAACAATGGGGTGAGCGTCCCAGGGGTCTGGGGGTGGGGTGTGGCCCCACAGTCAGACACCCCCCTCACTCTCCAGGCTGTCCCGCAGACGCTGATCACACAGACGCTGAGCCACGCCAACCCCACCGCCATCACCCCCGAGGAGTACTTCAACCCCAACTTCGAGCTGGGCAACAGGGACATGGGGCGGCCCATGGAGCTCACCACCAAGACGCAGAAGTAAGGGGGGGAAGGAACAGATTGGGGACCCCCTCCCTGTCTCCCCCCACCCCCCCAGACCACTGCAGGGCCCCCGGGGGGGCAGGCAGGGGTCCCCAGCCTGGCGCCTGTCCCCGGCAGGTTCAAGGCGAAGCTGTGGCTGTGCGAGGACCACCCGCTGTCCCTCTGCGAGCAGGTTGCCCCCATCATCGACCTCATGGCAATAAGCAACGCACTCTTCGCCAAACTGCGGGACTTCATCACCCTGCGCCTCCCACCCGGCTTCCCCGTCAAGATCGGTACGGGGCGGGGGGAGTCTTCGCTGCCGGCGCGGGTGGCGCAGCCAGCTTCCCTCCCTGCTTTTTTTCCTTTTCCCACAGAAATCCCCATCTTCCACATCCTCAACGCCCGCATCACCTTCGGGAACCTCAATGGGTGCGATGAGCCCGTCAGCTCTCTGCGGCACAGCCCCAGCAGCGAGGCGCCCTCGCCCAGCAGCGACTCCTCCAGCGTCAGCAGCTCCAGCTCCCTGAGTATGTGGGGTGGGGGGGGGGACACAGCCGAGGGGCTGGGGTGGGAGGGGGACGCGGCGGGGTGCCCAGCCGGCCAGGACCTCTGTCCCTGCAGCCTCGTGCCGGGCGTGCGAGATGGACCCAGCGCTGTTCGAGGTGCCGCGGGGGTACAGCGTGGTGGGCACCCACCAGGACGCCCTGCGGGAGGATGAGGATGACCTGCTGCAGTTCGCCATCCAGCAGAGCCTGCTGGAAGCAGGCAGCGAGTACGACCAGGTGGGCACTGCCACCCCCTCCATGCCTCCTCCTGCCCCCCCCAGCCTGGCTGGGGGACCGTGCTGATGCTGCCCTGGGACGCTTCCCCCACCTTGCACCATCCCTGCATCCCGCGGTCACGGGTCAGAGCTCATGCAGGGGGGATGGGTTTTGGGGGGATGGGGAGCAGCGCGGGGGAGGGATGCCCCCCTCGAGCATCCCTCTGCCACTGGCTGCAGGTCACCATTTGGGAAGCGCTGACGAACAGCAAACCGGGCACCCACCCCATGTCGCACGAGAGCCGCCGAGGAGACAGGTTGGTAAGGTCCGGCCAGTCCCCCCCCCGAGGGGGGAGCGGGAGTGGGCGCCGGCCCCACGGCGATCCCCGCTGAGCCTCTACTGCACCCCCCAGGACTCCCCAGCACACAGCAGCCCCCCGTCCCCCTGTCCCCCCATCCCCGGGGAGGGGTGGCGGGGGGCCCAGCGCCCTGTTCCCCAGCTACGCGGAGCAGCTGCGGCTGGCCATGGCGCTGTCGGCGCGGGAGCAGGAGGAAGCCGAGCGCCGGACGCGCCAGGAGGAAGAGGAGCTGCAGCGGATCCTGCAGCTCTCGCTGACGGAGAAGTGACCCCACACCCCCGCTGAGCCCCCCTCCCCACCCCACCCCAATGGGGATGGAGACGTGGCCGGTGCCGTGTATGGGGGGGGGTACGGAGGGGGAGTGGGGTGGGGGGAGCCAGCCCAAGCACTGTGGAGGGCAAATGGGGAGGGGGGGGGTGCAGGATTTGTCCTGGTGTGGGGGAGATATTGTCCCCATAGCTGGGGTGGTACTGGGGTGCGGGGGCGGGGGGGGGGGCGGCACCCAACATCAGGACAGGGTGAAGGAGGGTGACAGCCCTGCAGCTGGGGTGGCAGGAACCAGGGGGGGCAACCCCAGGGCCTGTACTCCACCCCTGGGACAGCCCTAGCCTCCCCCCCAACCGCCCTATGGGGTGCTGCTCAGCCCCTCGCCCCGGGAAGGTGGTGGGGGGCACATTCTGCCCCAGATGGGGGGGGCTGCCAGTCGCATGGGGTCCTGGGGTACCCCCAGAGCTGGGGAGCTCTGCTCAGCCTTCTTGGCCCCCCTCCCCAGGCGCTACCAAGTGCACTTACCCGGGAGCTGCTCTGCCTGCCAATGGGGGCGGGGGGGGGGGGGGGGGGGCTTAGCCCCATTGCACCCCACAGCCAGGGAGGGGCTGCACAGCTGCCCCCCACCCCGGTGCAGGGGTCCGCTGGGGCAGTTAAGGGGTGCCTGTGAAAGGCTGCCTGGTGTCACCCCCCCCTTACCCCCTGCTCGCACACCCCCACACCCCCCCACTCGGATGCCCCCCACCCTTGGCAGCACTGCACCCCCTCGTCCCGGGCACTGACCCCGAGAGAAAACTTACGTCAAATGGTGCTAACCCCCGGCCCCCCGCCCCGGGCTGCTCCTCCTTTGCACACGGGGGGGTCCGGGGGCCACGGAGGGGGCTGGGCTCGCTACCCTGGGACTTTTCGTAGCCGGTGCCCCCCCCCCACGCACCCCACAAGCGACATCTGGGCCAGGGCCGGGGGAGCCCGAGCAGCTCCGACCGCGGCCAACACCAATAAATGCTCCTTAATGTTTGTCTCTCTTGGCCTATCTCTGCCTGTGCTGGGGCCTTGCAGGCAGTGGGGTGCAGGCAGGGCCCCCCCAGCATGGTGGTCCCGCATCCCTGGTACCTGGCCCGCAGCCATCGGTGGCCGAGCCCTTTATTAAAGGGGGATCCAGGAGCAAAAAGCCGAGGGGGGCGATGGGGCAGTGGGAGGCAAAGGGGGCAGTGGGGGGGGTGTGGCACCATACCCAAGTGCATCCTGGCTGGGGGGGGGGGCCCGGCGGCCCCCTGTCCTGGGAGGATGCTGGCGCTCAGCTTGCAGGTCCCCAAGGAGGGGTGCTCAGCTGCCCCAGCCTGCGGGCACCGAAGCGGGGACCCCCCCCCCGGATGATGCAGCGGGGTATCGTTGTGCTGGACCACCCCAGGAGGATGCGACCGATGCCAGTGTGTGGGGGGGGTCAGGATCCGACCCCCCCCCCCCTCCCTGCAGCCTCGGCTCCTGGGGAAAGAACACGGCTCTGGGCTCCTTCCCTGTGCAGGGACTCGGCTTTAATCCCCGGGGGGGCTGGGGCAGTCCTCGCCCTGGCCGTGGCCGTGGCTGTCGCGTTAGTCCGTGCCGTTGGTGAAGTGGCAGAGTTTGTTCTCCAGGTCGGAGATGCGCTTTTCCTGTGCTTGGACCGTCTCCTTCAGGGCACGGATCTCCTCCAGCACCTCCTCCAGGGCTGGCTGCTGGAGGGGGGCATGGACACAACACGCAGCGTCACTTAGGGAGCCCCCTCCAGCTCCTCCAACCCCACCCCAGGCAGGGGGACAGCCCTGCCATGACGTCCCCAGGACACTCACAGAGATGTCAGGGTCACAGATGGAGTGGCCGCGGCGGGGGCCTGGGGGGGGCTTGTTGTCCAGGATGTTCTTCTTGACCACCTTCAGCTCGCGGTTCTTGACGGGGACGTAGCCGTCCCGCAGCGAGATGAGGACGGGCTCCGCGTCCTTCCCCGACAGCCACTCGTCCGCCTCCAGGGCCGGCTCAGGGCCCGGTGTGTCGGGGTACAGGTCCTCCTGGAAGAGGTCTGACTGCGGGGGGGTGAGGGAGACCGTGGTGAGATACCCTGTGTGTGTTCCCCCCACCTCCAGAACCCCCCCCATCTCCCCTAGGACCCCCGTGGGCTCACCTTGCGTGGCACCGTCATGACGATGGGCTCGCACTTGCGCTCGTGCAGCTTGAAGAACCTGCGTGGGACAGAGGCAGTCAGGCTCCGGCCGTGCCCCTCAACCCCTCCAGCTCCCCCCAGCCCCCCCCCCCAGCTCTCACCTGGCGATCTCGCACTTGCTGACGTCCAGCCCGCGTTTGGGCATGAAGCCCATGCCCCGCTGCGGCTCCTTGCTGCTGTAGGTGTTCAGGTAGTGCACGTAGGGCGCCTCGTCCGTGATCTCGAAGTACCGGATGCTGCTGTCACCCTGCAGGTGTGGGGACGGGTGTCAGCTGGCCCCGGCACCCCCAGGGAAGGGGTGGCATGGAGGGGGGGGGTGCGCCCTGGGGCGTTTACCTTCCCGCAGAGGTAGACAATGCTGGAGTCGGGGTCGTAGAAGGGCAGCAGCACCCCATTGCTTGTGTCCATCTCCTGCAGGGCGATGGGCTCCTCAAAGTTTTCCTGCGAGGCCGGAGTGGCGGAGGGGGGGGTGAGCGGTGGCCCCAAAACCCCCACCCCGGTTAGTCACACACATTAGCCACAGCACACTGTGGGGACGGAGCTCGTCCCCCCCTGGGGTACACAACCCCCCAGGCAGGCAGCTTGGCATGCCCCCCCCAGCACCCCTGCATGATTGGGTGCACCCCAACCTGGCTTGTCTCCCCCCCCAGCACTACCTGCCTCCTTCTGCCCCCTCCCCATGCCCAGCACAGCACGGCACACTTGGGAACTTGGCATCTTTTGGGGGTGGGGGGGTGGATGCAGCAGGCACCCCATCCTGGGGGCAGGGGGGCAGAAGGGGGGCCAAGTTCCCGGGGCAGCACTCCATGCGGCCTCGTTACCGGGTCCCACAAGCCCAGCTCCCGCTGGCTCATTCTGGTAAAGCCCGTGGTAAAGATGTGTCCTTCCCTCGTGAAGATGGCCCGCACAGGCCTCATCCCTTCGTGGGGGGCAAACCTCTCCTGGGGAGAGGGGGAGAGAGTCAGCACGGGGCATGGGAAGGGGGGAAAATGAGGGGGGGTCCGGATCTGTCCCCCAAAACAGCCGCTGAATCCTGCTCCTGGGGAGTGCACGAGGCTCCCGGTGCGCACACGGTGCTGGAGAGTATTCCTGGCACCCGGCACATCGCCGGCACCCAGCATATCCCCGGCTCAGCCGGGCTCCGCGGGGTCCCCGGGGCGGCGCTGGCCGGGTGGGAGCCGCTGTCTCGTACCAGGTCCCAGAGGCCCAGCTGCCGCTCGCTCATCTTGCTGAAGCCGGTGGTGAAGATCTTGCCATCGGCCATGAAGATGGCGCGGATGGGGCGGGCGCTGTCGTGCGGTTTGGCTTTCTCCTGCGCCGGCCGTTAGCGGGTTAAAACCAAACACAGAGACACGCGGGTGCGGGAGGGTTAGTAGGGTCAGGCAGGCAATGGGGGGGGGACCCCGCAGCGGGATGGTGGGGGGGACACGGTGGGGACACTCACCGCCACGACTTGCTGCTTGCGGGGGTCGATGATGCGGACCTTCTTGTCCTTGCAGGTGGTGACGAGGAGGCTGCCGTTGCGGTTCCAGCCCACGTTGTAGATGAGGTCGGTGTGCATGTCCTCCAGCACCAGCAGCATCTCCCCCGTGCCCACGTTCCAGAGGATCACCAGGTTGTCACAGCCTGCGGAGAACCGACGGGGTGGACGCCATCATCTCACGGATCCCCCCCCTGCCCCCGGGGAGGGTGACCCGGGACCCCCTTACCTGCGCTGAGCAGGACGTTGCGGGCGGTGGGGTGCCACGAGATGATGCCCACCCGCTTGGAGTGTCCCTCCAGCGTCACCACCGGCTCCGTGATGTTGCGCACAGGGACGTAGTCGGGGATCTGCCACACCTGGGGAGGGGGGGACGGGGCATAGGGGATCACCCCGCAGGGAAGCGCTAAGCAGCTGAGGGCCTTGGAGCCAATTAACCTCATCGTTAATCCCTGCTCAGGCTGCGGGGAGGGTGGTGAGGGGACAGTAGCAGCGCCTCCATCCTGGGGTGCATCCCCAGCACTCAGGGGGCTGGTGGGCACAGGGAGGGGGGCACAGCTGGGGTGCAGCCCCCAGCACACCCCCCCCAGCTATTCCTGGCTGCTGAGTCGCCAGGGCGAGTATATTTAGCACAAACTGCTGCATCATGGAGAGAGCAGCCGCCGCCAGCGCGAACGCATGGCACCGGGGCTAAAAATAGGCCAGTGACACTTCGCAGGCGGCAAAGGGCGGGGAGGGGGGGATGCTCCACCCCGCTCCCCCAGCGCCCGCCGCACCCCTCCCACCCAGGGTCCGGCCCCTCACCATGACGGTGGTGTCCTCCGAGGCGCTGGCGATGACGTTGTCATTGTGGGGACACCAGTCGATGTCCAGCACAGGCGCCGTGTGCCCCGTCACCAGAGGGTGGTTCTTGTCCACCCGTCCTGTCTGCAACACCGAGGAGCAGGGATGAGTCCCCAGCAGCTGGGGGGGACCCTGGCAAGTGTCCCCCAAGCCCCAGCCTGGCCAGCACGTGGGGCTGTGGCACAGGCAGGGACACGCAGGAGGCTCCGGTTGTGGCCAGAGCTTTGCGCCTGCCTCGAAGGGGGAAACTGAGGCACGCAGTGGGAATGGGGCTCACTTAGCATGAGGCCCCATAGGGATGCAGAGGGGAATGATGTGCCCTGGGAGAGGTTGTTTTGTGTCCCCTCTGATGGCAAGGAGGGGCTGGGGACCCCCCCCCTTGCTGCTGGAGAGGGCAGGGCTGACCCCCACCCCACTGGGATGCTTCCTGGGCATCGTTTGTCCCCAGGAATTTGGGCTGGGGAGAAAGCAGCTGGGGGTTTCCTGCATCACCTCAGTTGCCCTTGCGATGTAACCTTTCACAGGTGCCAGTGATCACCCCAGGCTGTCCCTGCCCCGAGCCTCCACCTGAGGATGGGGATGATGGGGCAAATCTGGGGGGGTCTAGGGCCACAGCAGCGCCCCAAAAGCAGAGCTCATCCCAGGGGGGCCAGACCCCAGCAGCCTCCCTGCTCACCTTGGCAAGGGGCAGGACAATGAAGGCCCCGCCGCCGCCGGACTCCACGATGATGGCCACAAACTTGGGGTTGACAGCACAGAAGGAGCTGTCGCACGTCACCTTGGAGACGCGGATGTCCTCGTACATCTGGTCGGCCTTCACCGGTTGCCCGAAGACGTGCCGGAACTTGCTCTGGCGCACGACGCGGCGGCTCATGGCTGGGGGGCACAGGGTCAGGCTGCGACCTTCCCCCTCGTGCTGTCATGGAGGGGTTTGGCCCCCTCAGGCCTTGCACTCCGAGAGACCCCTCCCCTCCCCTGGGCACAGGGGAAAGCCTGAGGACATGCCGATGCCAGGGGATGAGGGTGCAGGATGGTGCCTGACGTGGCTCTGACCCCGCGGCAGAGACCGGGGGCAGCCCTGGTGTGCAGGGGGGTGCGCGTGCTGCAAGCATTGGGGACGGGCATCCTGTGGCCAGAGCTGGTTGGCGGCTGGGCAGGAACGTGGCCATGCCATGATGTGCAGCTGGGCCGTGCCCTGCGGCTGGGCCATGCCCTGTGGCTGGCACTGGGGTTGGCACACGAGCAGCTGCAGTAGAGAAGCTGAGGGGACTTCGGGCCGGACACAGAGGTGCCACACACCAGGTCACAGCTTGTCCCCTTGTGTCCTATCCTGCATTGGTGGCCCGAGGTTGCCTGGCTCGATCCAACACCCAGGAGGGAGGCTGTGCCTCCAGCACCGACCACCCCACGCCTCCCACCATGGGCCCCTGCCCCAGGGGGCTCCACGTGTGCACCCACTCTGCACCCCCAATCCAATTGACTGGTGCTGAGCCCGGGCGAGGGCTGGACCCAGCACATCGACACAGCCCTGTGGGCACGCCGGGGTGCGGAGGAGCCCCCCGCGCTCAGCATGGCCCCGGCGGGGTCCTCAGCCCTCGGCCACAGCCAGGCACACTGCCCGCAATCACCCATCTCTGTCCCAAGCCTGCGCTGCTCCTGGGACCTGCCTGGGGGGGCACCGAGCCCCTCGGGACCCCGAAACCCCTGGAGCTGGGGCTCTGCAGCACCTGTGAGTCACTGACCACCTCGGGGAATCCCCTGGGCTCTTTTGGGGCCTCAGCCATTGCCAGGGGTCGTATCCAGCCACCAAACCACAGCCTGGAGGGCCAGGCATTGCTGCCCCCCAGCCTGCGGGGCCGGTGTGGGCAGAGGTAGGAGCAGATCTCCTCTGCCGCGTCCCGGCCGGTGGCTTTTGGCCAGGGCACGTGCAGCACCAAGCCAAGCCACATCTGCCCAGTCCCTGGGTGTCCCCAGGGGCTCTCGTGGCCCTTCAGCATCATCCCTGGCCTGGCAGAGTGAGTGGGGGTTGGAGCCAGGCGCTGGGGGGGGCTGGAGTCCTGCTACTGAGGGGGGCTGGACACTGGCATCGCTGGCATCACCCCCATGGGCCTGGGCATGGTCCCCAGCTCTGGGGAGGAGCAAGGGGGCTCCGCGGGGACACCCTTGGGGTGTTCTGCAGCACCTCATCCCTCACCAGTGAGAGCAGAGCGTGGGGTGTAGGCAAGCAGGGGACGGGGTGATGACCTGGCCAGCTGGGCAGAGTGCATGCAGGGGACAGGCAGGGTGCAGGCAGGGTGTGGGGTGCAGGAAAGGTGCGGGTGAGGTGCTGATGTGGTGCAGGCAGAGTTGAGCAAGGTGCAGGCAGTGGCTTGGGTAGGGTGCAGGTGGGGTGCAGGCAGAGTTGGGAAGGGTATAGGCAGGGCTGAATGGGGTGCAGGCAGAGTTCGGGTGGGGTGCTAGCAGGGTGCAGGCAAGGCTGAATGGGGTGCAGGCAGGTACAGGCACAGTGCAAGCAGGGTGTTATGGTCTGCAGGCAGGGTGCTAGCGGGCTGCAGGCACGACAGCTGGATGGGGTGCAGGCAGGGTGTTGGCAGGGTGCAGGCAGGGTACAGGCATGATACAGGCACGGTCGGATGGGGTGCGAGCAGGGAGCAGGCGGGGTGCAGGTGGGGTGTTAGCCGCGTGCAGGGCGTGACACAGGCAGGGCGCAGGCAAGGTGCAAGGCAGGGTAGAGGCAGGACAGCCCCGCTCCCGCTCCCGCTCCCCGGCCGGGCCATTACGTTGCCACAATTGAATCCGCAGCGGCTGCTCGGGAACGACCAGAGGTCACTTTCCAAATATAGCCGTGTCCTGCGGGCGGGCGGCGAGGGGCCGGGGGGCCCGGGGGCCGCAGCCCAGCGCCCACCGCCCCCTCCCTCCTTCCCTCCCTCCCGGTCCCCGCCGCCGGCCCCGGCCCGCCCGCGCCCCGGTTCCCACCTGCGCTCCGCGGTTCCTGCGCGCTACGGGCGCGCCCGGCGCTGCGCCCCCGGCTCGGCTCCGCCCGGCTCGGCCCGGCCCCGCTGCGCACCCCACGGCCCGGCTCGGCTCGGCTCGGCCCGGCCCCGCTCCGCTCGGCCCGGCGCGGCTGGGCTCGGCTCCGCGCAGTGCCGCTGCCGCAGAGAACAGCTGAGCCGAGCCGGGCGCCGGGGCCGGCACAGCCCCCCCGCGGCGGGCACCGGGAAAAGGGGGGGGGGCCGGCCCGGCCCCGCCTGCCCCCGCACGCTGCCCGGCCCCCGGCCTGGCTCTGCCCGCAGGGATGGGGTCAGCGCTGGCTCCATCCCCAAAAGCGGGGGGGGCCCGAGGGGGCCCGCAGCACATCCCACCCCCCCCACCCCCCCCCGCCCCGACCCCGGGCATGGTGCATGGGAGCCCCTCGGCTTAGCGCTGGGGGGGGCAGCAGAAGCCCCTCTGTCCCCTCCTGCCAGGCAGCGTCTTTCTAAAACATCGGGGGAAAGCAAGGGGAGGGCCAGTCCTCGCCCCCCCTCCTTCGGGCTGCCATCACCCCGGGGGTCACCCCTCTGCCCAGGGCTCAACTGGGACACGGGGCTGCTGGACACCCCCCCCCTGCACCCTGGGGCCACCCCCACAGAGCCCACAGCCATGGGCTGGCCCCGGGGGCACCCCAAGGGCTCATCACCTCCCCCCGGGAGCAAGGGGGCTGCAAACCCAGGGAGGGGTGAGCCCGTGTCAGCCCCGGCCCTGCACAGCGGGATGGTTACGGGCACATTCAGAAGCCAGATTTGGGATTTAGCAGAGCCCAGCCCCGCAGGGATGCCCTGGCCCAAGGGGATTAAGGGATTGTAGGGCTCGGGGACCCGTGGGAGGGGAGCCGTGGTTCCTGGAAAGGCAGCAAAGCCCTGGACCCTACAAGGGCACCGAGTGGAGCCGGACGAGCATTGGCTGAGCTGGGCAGGAGCGGGCAACTGGCAAAAAGGCAGGGAAAAGGTGACATCCTTGCTCACCTGGCCAAAGGGGGGGCGGGGAGGGAGGAGACTGCAGCGGTACCCCCTGCCTGCCCCATCCCACTCTGCCCTTGGAGAGTGGGGATGGTGTGAACCCCATGTCCTATGTCCCCACCTCCAAGCCACAGTCCCAGCAAGTGGAGAGAAGGCCCCGGGAAGCCTTTCCCCAGTTGGTGCTGGGGGGTGGGGAGCAGGGAGGGACGGGGCACCCCAGGGACACTGCCAGCCCCGCCATGCCCTGATGCTCACTCAGCCCTGGCCCAGCGAGAAGCTTCGTGCAGGGAGGGTGAGGCTGAGCTCCGGGGGATCTGGTCCCCTCCTGCTCGCAGCCCCGCTGCTCCCCACCGCCGGGCAGGCCAGAGGGAGCCTGCCGAGACCTTTGAGACACGCTTGCTTGCCCCAACAGGTGATGCAACGGAGCCGAACCAGCTCAGCTGAGATGGGCTGTTTCCCAGCACAGAGATCCCCTCGCGCTGTAGTTACTCAGGCTTGGATTTGGCTCAGCTCCTGCGCGGGCCACGGTGGGCCGTGGGCCACAGTCCAGCTAAAACCTCGCATACTCCTTTAAGCTTAAACCCCAGGACCCTCCTTGCAGCTCCTCCGCCTGCAGCGAGGGCACCCGGCAGTTTTACACACACAACCCCGACATCTTCCCTGTAACTGCAGCAGGAGCTGGGAGAGCACCTTGCTCGGGGCTCCTTGGCCCTTGCACAGGAGGTCACTTGGGACAGGATGGGTCCATTGACGCCTCAGGCAGAGGACATGAGCGAACAACCCTGCTCTGGCTCCCCGGACCCCTGCTGCTGCCCCGTGCTCCGACACCAGCCCCAATCCCAAGCAGGAGGCAGCACACCCGTGTCATCTTCAAAATAAAACTTTATTCATTCGGTAACAAGAACATTGAATCTGCACGTCAGTGCACAAGTTCACATTTAAAAACAGCGGAACACATCGGTCATAAAGTCTTTAGGGGGAAAGGGGACGATCCCAGCCACCAAGGAAGATCCAGGAGGGGCAGACAGAAGCGCTCCCCTCCCTGGTTTGCAACTCCAGCGCCAGCCGTCCCCGAGGGCTTCTGCTTCAGGAGGTGGTGCAGCCGAACTGCCTGGCCCTGCAGCGATCCCTACGAACCAGCGCACAGACGTCACGTCCATACAGGAAAATACAAGGCACTGGCACCTTCTTTTGTGCCGACAGAGATGTCTGCAGCACTGGCAGGCTGTTCGCACCTCTGGCGGCACTGCTGGAGGGCGACCCAGACCCCTCCTGCGCCAAGGCCAGCGCCTGCCTCTGCCCCACGCCAGCAAGGGCTCAGGGGGACCCTCCCTTAGGGAGAAGCGTCGGGACTGGTGTGGAGCTAGGACCAGATTAAGGCAGGACGCACCGTGACGGGTGCAGGGGACCTGCGGCGGGTATGGCTTCCTCCTGCCGCCGGGCTGGGAGAGCTGGGGAGCTCTGGGAGCCGCCGGGCCCCGGTGCCAATGCCAGTTCCCAGCGTCTTCACTCCTCCCAGGAGGTCCCCGGAGTAGCCAGAGCTGGGGTGGGATCCCTTCCACCAGGCCTTTGCTGGCAGAGGACACAGCTAATCCCTGCCCCACTGAACATCCGAGGGAGCCAGAAGCGGCGTCACCTCCTGACCCTCCTGCCACCCGCTGGGACCATGCCCCTAGGAAGGGGTTGAAAAGGGAGAGATTTGTACATGTCACAACTTCTCAAGCAGACCGGACACACGCACACACACACGCACACCATTGAGTGCAACAGAACGCAGTGTAAAAACCAGTTTCACGCACACACTATCCATTTGTGCAAGGCTCACACGTTACAGTACAGCCGAGTCGGGGCGGGCAAGGGGGGAGGCGATGGCTGAGATATCGTACAGGAGTCAATGTAAACAATAAAGCGTCCTCCGAGAGGGCTTTGCAAGAGACCAAAAGAACAGTTGCTTTGTACAAAAATGCCCTTAAAACAACACGTTTCTCTTAAAACCCCTCTATCAGTGAGGCTTGTCAGCTGCTGAGCATCCTGGAGGTGCTGCTCCCCGTGGTGCTCAGCGGGTCACAAGAAGCTCTCATGGGGTGGCCAAAGGGACCGAGAGCAAGCCACCACCCACTCATGGGCCACCATCATGGAGAAGGGACAACAGTCCCCAGGCAGACCCCTCTGATGCCAGGGACTTGGTGGCTCCACTGCCCAGGCACTGGCCAGGGAGGCCCCAGGACCCCCGCAGAGCTGCATGCAACACGTCTCTCCAGCCTTTCTGCTGCCCAGGTCAGAGCCTCTAGACCTCCAAGACTGCCTAACTCTGCAAGAGAACCGCCTTCCCCAACTCCCTCCGCCTGTCCGCAGGCTTCTCAAGGAAAAACCACAGTTGTGCTGGGCCAGAGCTGAGGACAAGGGGAGAGCAAAGCACCTCCCTGCGAGGGGATTTGCCCCTTCGCTGCTCTCCCCAGCTGAAGCACCCAGACAGCAGCAGAGTGTTAGAAGGAAGCAGCGTTTCTGGTCTGCATGGAAGAGCCTTCCTACAGGACATTTCTCCCAAGATGAAACTGGGCAAAGAAACCTAATCCCCTTCCTCCTCCCTTCTCAAGGGAACGAATTATACACAGGGCTTTCCCCTCCCGAGCAGATCCTTGTCACCAGGACACGCTGCCAGCCAAGCATGCTCCCACCAACACAGGGCAGGCTTGGCAACACCCTGTCCCTTCTGCCTGCAGAGGGGCAGGCAGACATGTCCTTGGGAGCAGGAATGGTGGGTGGCGGCGTCTGGTGAGGTTTGTGGGTGAGGCAAGGACTGAAATTGTCCTTTACAAGATGATATGAGCCACTTGGCCTTTCCACGCTGCCTGCCCAGCTCTGAAGCCAGCTGGAGTGGGCTAGAAGAAGCCAAATGTCTTTCAGCATCCCAAAGAAATATCTGGCCACCTGGGCCAGGGACTTGGGTGACTTCTAGTGACTGAAATGGCCTGGGATGACGTGCTATTTGACCCCAGACAGGGCCCTGCTGGGCTACTTCGGGCTGTGCTCCAGGCAGCATAGGCGACAACCCCCCAGCAGAGCTCAGGCTCCTCAGAAAGGGAAGGATGAAGGGCACAATGCTGCTGGACAAGGACAGACACACGCTCACGGCCCTGTGCCCAGGCTGAGGGCACACAGGCTCTGCTAGGCAGTGCGGGAGGATCCCTAGGAGCTACAGGAGGGCAGCAAGGTGGGATTACTTTGTAAACTGCTAGGCTATCCTCTGCCACAGGTTGCGGGCAAGCTGGGCGGGTTACGGACACCCCTTCCCCAGGGCAGACACATGCTGCTTCCCAATACTCCACAGCGCTCCGGTGCTGTGCACTCAAGATGAGTTTGCCCCGTCAGAGCTCGCAAAGCTCTGCAGCATCAGCACTGCTTTCTAGGCACGGCCCTGTCTGCTGCTTGTCCCACACCGCGTCCTCTCCGTGCTTGGGCTTTCAGCAGCTGGAGCCATTCTGCATCTTCTCTCCGCTTTGCTCCTCCCTGGAGGGCAGGTCTGGGCCAGAGCCAAGCACCAGCTCAGACACGCTCTTCTGCCACAGACCTGCCACGGGACTGCAGACAGGACCCAGAGCTCTCCTGACTGTACAGCCGAGGGCCTTTCTCTCTGCTCCTACAGCACACACACAATTTGCTGACATGCACAGCTGGAAATGAGGAGCTTTGATTTAGCCCAACTGCTCAGGAACCATAAAATAATTTGATAAAATTTGGAGAAGACTCTTCAAACAGGTTCTCCAGGGAAGCAAGAACCTGCAGAATGGCTCGGAGCAGCCAACGGCTTTTCCACGTCTGACTGGCACTTCTGAAACCCAGCTTCAAGCAGGAGGGAGATGGACAGAGATGCAGTCCTCTTCCCGCAGGACTGGAGGAGAAGGGACACATTTGGCAAAGGCTGGCATCAAGGCTCACTTTTAGAAAGGGAAGACAGCTTACAACATCAAATCCACTCCCATTTCTGTGCAGATTACAATGAACAGCACTGAGTCTGAGTAAGGTGGTTTTGTTTTCCAGTTTACAGAATGCAGTCTTGCCCTTTTTTAAAAAAAATCCATAGAAACGACAAAAAAAAATTCTATATAAATACCATATATACAATTTAGGGAAAAAAAACAAAACAAAACAAAAACTTCCAGAAAAGACCTTCCCTCTGGGTCGAGTGTTAGGAGTGACAGCAGAGAGGACAAAGCTTTGCATTCAGTAGGGGCAATACGTCGTGTAACAATTATAACGGCCTCTAGGTTTGGGAGCGACCAGAAGTGCCTGTGAGTGTGGCAGAGAGGAGAGGAAAACTCAGGCAGCACGAGACAAGAACAGCTTTCAGGCAGAGGGGAGGCAGCAGGAGGGCCAAGGACAGATGATATGGCCATGAACTTGGAAGGCCCACAGCAGTATTCAAGTAATGGGAGGGTTAAAACCCTAACGAGGCGTTTGTTTTAAAAGAACACACTGGCTTTGGGCGCTCTCCTCCTCTCACCCGTGGGTCTGGGACAGCCGAGGAGAGGTGAGCTTGGCAGCTTCGTGGGAGTTGTGCTCCACCTCACCACAAATGGGGGCTCTGCACGACCCACAGCAGGAGGCGAGCACTGATCTCGGTGCCAGGCTGTCCGGCGTTCTCAGAGCCCATCCGTCAGCAGGATTTACCCCTCAGTGCTCCTTTTGGGGATGCACCAGCTGAACCAAGCCTGGGGGGTTTGTCCTGAAGCAGCTTTGCGAGTGATCTGCCAGCATCGTGGAGTTCCAGTTTGCAGAAACCAAAGAAAGGCCAAAGGGACCTTGGCACAGCCTTCACATTTATGGGGGCTCTCACCCCAACAACTGCCCAGCACCATTTCAAGGCATGGGGAAAATTCAAGTTAGGAACTAGGATCTGGTTCTAAGCAAAACTCCACCTTGCCGAAGCAAGCCAACATCAAATTTTTGCATGTTAAAGGTGTTCTTTTAAAACAAACTAACAACAACAAAAAAAAAGAACATTTGAGGTTATCTGAGTTAAAAAACTTAAAAAAACCCAAACAGTCCTGCAGTCAGAGTCACACACAGAAGAACCAACCCACACCTACATGCGCCAGGAACAGTAAAATGACAATATATATATAAAATTAACCAATAAAGTGCATGTTCCTTATATTACACCTGCCCCTTATGTGAACGCAACACCACGGGTTCTCAGTAAGAAACCACAGCCGAGGGCTCAGGATCACATTGTATTATAGAGGGGATTGGTTGTTCGCTTTTTATCATTGGTCTTTTTGAGCTTCCTCAGAGGATGAGTTCTCCCGTGCTGCTGCCGGGGTGCGACAGCCAGACCTCGAGCTGGAGACAAGGAGTCCAGGACCTGCACCTGAAGCAGTGGAGGACCCTCCTCAGAGCTAGTCCACGTCGGATCCGTGCTGGAAAACAAACTCTGCTGGCTGGAGCCGCACTCTTTGGCGTACTGAGCTAGCGGCCTCTCCACCGGCTTGCTCTGGGCAATGCACTCGGCTGTTCTGAGCTGTTCCACAAAATGCTTAGCGGGCTCTGGGGAGGAAAGGTGATGCTTTCCACACGCGCTTTCCGAGCTCCTCTCCAACCCCCCCCCACAAGAGCCTCGACTGAGGGCAACGCAGGTGAGAAGCACCGGGTTGGCATCGGAAGAGGCCGACTGCCTCTCGGATAAGTCGTCCTTGGAGAGGCCTAGGCAGTTCAGTTTGGCCAAGGACGCCGAGCGTTTCATGTGGGAGGGTGTGGTGAGCCCCGCGTGCCGGATCCGAGCCTCTATTTCTTTCGCTCGCTGCTTGACCAGCCCGGGGCTGTTGCTGCGCTCCTCCACGTTGTGGCTGCTGGAGCTGCGGGGGAGGCTGTAACACAGGAAAGAGATGTCCAGAACGTCCATGTTTTCGGCACATTGGCTGGTGAAGTCCTCGTGGCTCAGCTGCCTTGAGGTGTCGGTCTCCGCCCCGCAGAGAGGTTTGTGTCTGTCCCTGGGTGGGAGAGTGGCGTCTCCCTCAGTGTCACAGGGCGTGAGTGGCTCATCATCTGTACCCGTGCTCTGCTCAGTGACGCCTTCCAGGTGAATTATGTAGGGGTAAGAAGAGTGATCTAGGCTGGCCAAAGGCGTAGAGGTCACCTGGGCAGAGGGAGAAGCAGCACCGAGGTGAAGAGATAAGCCCCCACCTTCCTCGCTGGGGCTGCCCACAGTGAAGGTGGCCTGCTTGTGTACCGTGTGCTCCGGCAGCGAGAGATTTACCAGCGTCAGAGTTCCGAGACAGGTTGGGGCCTTCTCTGAGCACAATGAAGGGTTCAAGTTTTCATCTAAAGACGGGATGGTGGCAGCCAGCCTGCCCTGCTCACAGCTTGCGTCGGGGCGCTCTGCAGACTTGGCCGTGGGAGCGTATTCGATGATTTCAACTCTCTTTGGGAGGAGGGAGGGCAGGGATGGCTCCTCTGTCCCATCAAATGAGACCACTGTCCTGTGCTCTTGTGCTGTTCCCTCCTGCCTTGGGCTGGGCTCTGCAGGCAAGGACTCCTGCGCAGGGGAGGCAAGGGGTGCAGGCAGGTGTCTGCCTGCAGGCAGCTCTGCCTCGGGAGGCAGCAGCAGCTCCTCAGCGCCTGCACCCTGTGCCTTGTCACCCTCCGGAGCCAGCTCCAGGGGCGGCTCCTCGCTCTTCCCCCGAGGCAGGAGCTCGGCAGCAGGAGAGTCGTTCCTGGAGTTCTTGCGGGTGGGTAAGACGCAGACCGGGGACGTGTGCTGGTGCTCCTGCTCCTGTCTCAAGCGCTCCTCAAACTCTAGGGTGGCTCGTCGGACAGAGCCGGGGCACCACTTAGGCTCAGGGTTGATGGAGCTGCGAGGCTCTTGCTGCTCCCCCCCAGGGCTGCTTTTCTCCAGGTCTGATTTACCAGAAGATGGCTGCAGGGAGGGAACAGGTTCTTGCTCAGCTTGCAGAGGGTCCTTCTTTTCCTGGTGTCCAGCACAGGCTCCTTCGCTCTGTTCCCCCTTTTCTGATGCCCAAATGGCCTCCACTGGCAGGTCATGCACTGTGTTCCTCTTTGGTGTCTGGGTGAGGTTGGCCGAACTGTCTTTCTGCTGGGCAGGTCCTGCTCCCTGGTTGATTGACTCGATCTCTGTGATAATTTCCTTCACAGAAATGGCATTTTCTGAGTGGGATCTTGTGAGGTGGCCTGCGCTAGGCAGCTCGGGGACCTCCTGCAACACAGAAACCGGAGAATTACAAAGTGGATCAGCTGTGCTGACATACAGCAAATGGCAGCAGCTTAAAGGAAATGGGGGTACACGTCCCCAAAGGGACAAAAAGCACATGTGCGAGTGTGTGCGGATAGATTACAAGTGCCATGATCACTAATGTAGAAGCATTGTTGTCTCTGGGACTGCATGTAACATATTCCAGGCTCAAGTTTTACCTAGACAGAGATTTAAGAATTTTTATTTAACTGCCACAAATTCCAAGGGAAATTTAACCCTTTTTTAAAATAAAGTCCAGTTAACAAAAAAATCCTGATGTTGCTAAAAGTGCAGTTTTGAACCGAAAACATGAAAGATTCTGCTCATGTGTGGGAGTGAATAGAAGTGAAGCATAAAGAATGACCAAGCGCTGAAACGCTCTGGTTTCCCAGAGGAAAATGGCCAGAGAGGCTCCCCTATCCGCACAGACGCTCTTTCTGCCAAATCACTGGAGACAGCGTTGGCCTATTATATTTGGAAGACCCTTCTTGCCTCACATGGAGACGGAAAAGATTCAAGCAATGCAGCGTGGAATTTAAATAAGAGAGGCTCCCAGAAAATGATGGCCCTGGACACCACCAATTCCTGTGAGAGTCATGGAGGGTGGAAAGTGATTATAAGAAAAAGGTACCTCAATTCAGAGATTACTACATTTTGCCAGGAACATCTCTCTACCCAGGAGAGAAGTGAGCCACGATGTGCCTGATCCCATCACCCCAGGCCTGGACAGGCTCATTCTCTGCCTCCACCAGTGGAAGCTCTACATCTGCCTTGATTTAATATCCCAATGCTGGTACTTCCCGACCAGGGAAAGGTGCCAGTTTTGTCCCATTCTTTGGTGGCTTTCTCAAGTCAGATCAATATCTGCACAGGTTCAGGATGCTGGCTGGCCTCGCTGTTCAGGGTTCAGCTGCATTAGTGGGTCAAGTCCCACCTATCTGCTCTCCTGATGCAAAACTCAAAAATAAGTTTCTCATGAGAACAGCACAGCAGGTCACGTCAAGGTTGACCCAGCCAGTACCCTGCCACTGCCAGCAGAGAGATGTTTCAGGAAAATGTGCAGAAAAGGGCAAGTATCTAAAAGTGAAGAAAAAGGGAAGCATCTAGCAATCCCTCCCCAAACAGCTACCCTGGTCAGTGAAAGCCAAGGCTAGAAAATCCCCTGTCCACAGCAACCTCACAGCAAGAGAACTACCCGCAGATAGGTTTGAGCAGCAGTTCCTAAAAAAACAAGCAAGTTGTTTTAACCTTTTGTTGTTCTTCATCTGTGGAAGAATCATCTGATGCCTGAGGAGAGTTTCCAGAGCTGTTTCTTCGAGCATCTGCACCCCCATCCGCAGCAGGTGGCACTTCCAGCACAGGCACCCTGGAGACCCCGTTCCTTCCACTCCCTTGCTCCTCTGTCCTGGAATGGGAGCAGGTGCGTGACCGGCTCTCCTGGGAAAGCTCCACGAATTTCTCCAAAGCACTGAAAAAATCAATCCTGTCCGTACTGAGGTCTGTCACTTCTGGCTGGGGATTCTGTTGGAGGCTTGGGGAATTTTGGTTTGGGGACTGGGGAAAGTCTTTTAAGCACGAAGTGAATTCTTCCATGGGAACCAAGTGCACGTTCATATCAGGCTTAAGGGCATCTTTTTCTAGATCGTCCACTGCCAAATCAGGAAACTCTGTTATTTCCAAGGGGTGCTGGAGTTGCATTAAGGCCTCAGAAGCGTGGCAGTTATCGGGGGGGACAGAGTCTACACAACATCCTGTCGTACAGCTATTGATATTGTTCAGGTTCAGCTTGTCCTCCATCTGCTCAGCGTGGAAGTCCTGACATGTAAACTCCAGGTGAATCCTTCTCTCCTTCACACACATCTCCTCGATCATGTTTGCATCCTCTGGGAGCTGCTGCTCCCTGTCCAGCTCAGTTGAGTAGATGGGAGACATTGGTTGCTGGTTGTCGTTGGTCTTCGCCTCTGAGATCTGGTCAGCTGAGGTGGTGATCTCCTTTTTGTTCAGCTCCAGCCCAGACTTGCAGATAGGCTCATGATGGTCTGAGAGGTCACTATCTGAATGCGAGCGCCACAGTTTATTATGCCGCTGTTTGCTGCGGGGAAGAAAGGCAAATGAAAACATTGAGTAGTGTTTTCACATACCAGAGCCAGACCCACCTTGTTGTAAGAGGATGCAATGAAATGAAAAAAAAAGTGCCAAATACTGGAGTCATTGACCACAACTGCAGCTTCATCTAAACAGTTCAGGGCCAAACCTGCTGCTGGACAAGCTGATCCAATAACAAGCCACTTTCCAGCAGCTAAATCCCACGGCACCGTCCTGCTCCACAAACGAGTATTACCCAGCAGTATTTTATCAGTCTACTCAACAAATGCAATACTTAATTGACTACAGAATTTGTGCCTTTCTCAGCCAGCAAGCATTCATTTGCTACTGGGTGAGCAACGACTAGAAGAGACAGGGTCCCTATTCCTGGACATGAGTGGATGGTGGACGCTGAACAAAGTCCAATTTCCCTCGTGGCTCCTTCTTTGAATAGCTTCAGTGATCAGTAACTGGGCTCTGGTAACCAAAGGGTAGGGTGTGGTGAGTGGATGTGGGTGTGTGTAAAACACAGAAGACATCGTCAACAGCCAACCCCAAACCACCACCTGCTTTTCACAGGAAGGAAGCTCAAGAGTTCTCCAGCTCTTGGAAAGCCCCTTTAGGAAGGTCTGAACAGTCACAAGGCCAAGCAACTGTCTGTGGCATTGCACCACCTTCCTGATCTCCACCTGCCAAACAACCCAGCCCATGCCCCTGGGCTTAGAGAAAACAAAGGAGGCAACTTCCCTCAGTGAAAACACACCAGCTAGCCACATCTGCAAGGGCTTTGCTGAGTGACCATGGCCACAGGGCTGTGCTTCCACGGTTTGCCCCTAGGAGGAGAGCAGATACCACAGAAAGGTCCTTGGATCAGCAGGAGACCTTGCAAAACCTCTCCAGTCCCTTGCTAGTTCGAGCAGGCGCTCCCAGACACATCCATTGGCTGCAGTAAGTTAATTAACAGATGCTGTTGAACTAATTACAATGTACCAGCTTAGTTGTGGGTGCCCAACAGCTAAGAAAATAATCCATCGCAGGTTTAAGCTTTCCAACCCCATCATCAGCTACAACTCCCGTATAAAAGACAGGGCAGAATCAGGCCCTTCCAGAAGAGAGAGGAGTCAAGACTAGAGGCCAAAAGGCGTTGCTCTGGGGTGCACGTGCTCTAACGGGTTTTGGAGCAAAGTTTCACACTGGCTGCAGAACCAGGCTTGTCCGTGGGGCAGGTTGTTGCTGAGGCTCTGTATGAGATGCCAAAGATTTCCTACGTCTCTGCTCATGTAACCTGGGGAGAAGTTACTGATGTTTTCTGAGGGCACTTCCTATCCTGGCGCTTCAGTGCTCGAATCCAGCACCCTGCTGCGCATCTGATTTTGGAAGTTAAATTACCCTCGTGTGTGAACAAACCAAACTTGCCTAGCACAGCCTTGATCTGAGAATCAAAACAGGTGTCAACAACTGCTGGGAGAGGTGTATTGTACTAACTTTTAATCTCGAACTTCCTCCAGCCTTACAACCTGCAAGAGGTGCTAAATGCAGGGTCAGAGAACAGGAGCTCACATCCCTTCCCAGAGCCCACAGCCACCTCTTGACCTTCCTGGGCAGTGCCCCCGGTGCCCATGGCAGCCCAGGAGCTCGGTGTGCCAGACACGGCACGAGGTCCGGGGGCAGCACCAGGGCTGGCCAGCTTGTGTCCACACCATCTTTGGACCACCACACTGCAGCCTCTGGTATAAAACTACTGCTGTTGATTCACAAGTTGCACAAGGTGTAGGGATCCCAAACTTATCCATAACTAATAAAATGAACAGGGCTGGCTCAGCCTTTCTGTGTCTATCATCAGAGGGAGGGGACAGTTTAACCCCAGGAAGTATGACAGTCCCAAAGAGCAAAACACGCTTGTTGTTGTGACTAAAAGCAGGCAGGGGGTTTTCATTTTACAGCTGGAAAACATATCCCAGTTGCTATAACCCCAACACAAAACCGTAACTAGATAGTGCGAGCACATGGCTGCCCTCACATACCTTCCCTCTGAAATCGGAGCAGTCACATGAGCATGAATCTGTTGTTTTTTTTGTTTTGGTTTTGTGGTTTGGTTTTTTTTTTTTTTTTTTTTTTTTTTACCTGTCCTGGAATACCGCAGCAATAAACAAGGTGGCCAGAGGGCAAAGCTAAATAACACAGAGAAGAAAGAGGAAAAAACCCAGTTTGGAGCTGAGAGAGAAACGGCGTAAAGAGGGACCATTTTTGTAGCACAGAGAGGCCATTCCTTGCTTCACTGAAGCTTCATTTACTGCGGGCTTTTCAGTGCTACACACACAGATGTAATGTACTGCTCTTGCATTTTTTAAAGCCTCACAAGTAATCCTGTTTGTGTCATTGTATGGGGACTTGCAGAGCAGGTCAGAAGCAGTGGTGTGCTTAAGTGGGAGAGGAGCCACACACCATATAAATGATGGCAGCAAGAAAAATTCACCTCCTGAAAAATAAATTACTGGAAGACAGGAGAAAAAAAAAAAAAATCCTTAACCAAAATGTTTGTACAGGGTCACTCTGCAGGTGTGCCAGCAACTACCAGACTGACAGATTACCTAAACCAACTGCAGGGCTGAGAGCCTGAAGATGTGGTATACCAGCTGCTACCAGCCCAGAGCTCACAGGCATTCACCAACCTGTTGCAAACGATGTTGACGTGTTTTTCACATCCAAAAAGCTTCTTTTTCTCCATCCAGTCTACCCCAGCAAAATCTAATTTCCCAGTCTGCTCAATGCTACATAGCACACCGCACTGGTCAGGTCAAGTCTAGCTCAGAGTTAAGCACTGACCTTTATTAACTGGTGGCAGCAGCACGTTTGGTGTCACACAAGGCACCAAAGCAGGGGTGGTGTCTGTCTCACAGGGTATCAGTCTGGAAGAGCACAATTTCTTAAAATATCTATTCCACTGTGATCTATGCGACTCTACTACTTGGCTGTTTTTTCAGAGAGAAAGGGGGTCATTATGGCAGTCAACCTCTGGGGAGCAGGGGGAAGGCAGGCACAGGAAGAGGTGGAGGACAAAGATCCTGTGGGTGCACCTGATCAGGGAATAAGCTGGGAGGAGCCCTCAGGTTGCTGATCTGTGCAGAGAGGGAAAGAGGAGGCACACTTCAGTGACAGGAGGAGCTTACACCAGGGGTTTGGTATAAAAATTGGGAATCCAAACCTGGCCCAGCAGCAGAGATAGCCAGACTGCTGGAAGCAGGTGGAGAGCAAAGGAGCAATGGTAAGTCATTAGCACAGAAAAAGCCAAGGGAGGTCTTTGCATGTGGATGGGACAGACCCAAAGTGACAAAACCAAGCAGACCACAGAGGTGAGAAGTGTGCCCTAAAGAGAGCCTGAGCTGCTGTAAAGAACAACACAACGCAGGCACCTTTCAACTGCACCACGAAGCTATGAAATAATTACTTTGGTGAAAACACACTAAGAGCCACCTCCTGTGGCAGGAGGCTCAGCTTGGGTAATTCTGCTTGCTTCAGATCTGCTCCCTGGCAAAGCACACCAGGATCCTAAACAAAATACTGTAATCTGGCAAAACAGAGTATCACTACCTCCTTCCAGCTGATCACGTGAAGATGTTGCTTAACACAGCTTACAAATGGATTTCTCAGAAACATGCAATATTTATGTCTTTTTGCTAATCAGGTGATAGGCTTGGGATTACAACACACTTGCCTGTACCCAGGCCCAGCTCCAGACCAGCCTCAGGACTCCATGCAGGAATAAACATCGCTGTTGCAATGCACAGAACATCCTGTCCCCTCCCCTAACACCAACACTTACCGAAGGGATCTAAATAAAACCAGACCAGCTGCTGAGGAGGGGCATGTTCAACAGGGAACTGTAAGGCTGAGACGGAGACAAAGCGAGTTCCCTGCCAAGTGATGTTACAAGCAATAGCAACATCATTTATCTCTGCTGGAGTCTGCACAGCTCTGAACGTTCCATTCGGATGGTAGTTCATGGGATGCTACTCTCCAAAAAAAAGCCATCCTAGAAGCCAAGCAGCCTCTCAAAAGATCTTTATTACACCCATTTTCTCAGGCTCAGCTGAGATAACCCACGAAAACAGAGCGTTATCTTTCCCAAGTCAATCACGAGCTTACATAATGCAGTGATGGAAGTTCTAATTAAAACATGTTTAAGTCTTATGCCTTACCATCAGTAATCAGGGTCATTCCTTCCACTCACCTGGCTAGCAGTATCCCTTGGTATTCCTCCAGCTGCCGCATAAAGCTGGGGTTGGGCTTGGTGACGGTGCGCCGTTCCTTCACGTAGTTGTAAGCCCTGTCCAGGTTCCAGCCGTACTCCTTCATGGCGTAGGCGATCACCGTGGACGCCGAGCGGCTCACTCCCATCTTGCAGTGCACCAGGCACTTAGAACCATTTTTCCTGAAGCAGGAGAAAGACAGAAGAGGATCATTAAATAGAAAACACGGCCTCTGAAAAGCTTAAGAAAATAACAACTTCTTTACCAGAGCATTATCAAACACATTTTCAACACTGTGGCCTAAATTGAAGTCTGGAACGTGATCTGATAATCCAATTTACAAAGTGGAGCAAGACACACAAAGAAAGTGAAGAACAAGGTCTTAATATACTTAACAGATTCTGAAACTTTTATTGCAAAGTGGACAAACATCAGCTGTTTGCAGATATTTATGAAGACTGCTGAAGACCAATATGGCATCCTTGAACTCAGCCCAAATGGCCCACTGGTATCAAGCAGTATTCCAAATAAAAAGGGCATCTATCACACAAACATGACGTCACAGTTTAGAAACACATCCCTGGAAGATACCAAGCAGTTCAGGGTAGCCTCCAGCACAGAGATGATGTTCTACTGCAAACTTCTGACAGCATATTATTGAGTTTGGCAACTGGCTGGACTGCTTTACTCAAGTGTTTGAAACCCACCTAGTCCCATCCACATCTGAAGACACCGGTGGGTGCAAATCCAGTCAAAAGCCCTGTGGACCAACCTGGCAGATTTTTGTCGATACCATTTCTGAGGACTGTGTGTAGGTAGAAAGCTCCCCACCCTGTTCTGTTTATAACAGTCCTTCACCATGGTACCTGTCTAAATGCAAGCGAGAGGAAAAGATGAACCTCCCCGCGGCTGGAGGCAGAGACCTCAAATGACGGCTGCAGCGCCCTGCTGCAATCAGACAGAAGATCCTTCCACTTTAATTCGTCTTTTCTCATTGAAGGGAAAGCAAACAGTGCCTTTGAGTGCAATGAGCAGCTACTCTGCTTGGTGAGGCTCGTATAGAGCCTGAAAGGGCAGCCAGTACTCTGCTCCAAGGAATTAAAAAACATTTGTCTGCCATGAAATATGAGGAGAAGGCTACGGCCCTTCTCTGTGAACTCCGTGCGCCGGGCAGCATTGGCACAGAGCAGGCTGAGAGAACGTGGGTTTGGCACCTTTCATTTTCTCCTTTAAGTGCTAGGTTTTCTGGATTGCCAGCTGTGTAAAGTTCCCACAGGACAAACCAGGAGGCCAGAGAGCACACACGGTCATGTGCCTCGACAAGCTCAGACCTCAGCTGCTCGCAGCTGTCTGAGCCTGTACCTGCATCCACACCCCCCAGACACTCAGAGATGACTGCACTGTTTGGGGTATAAGGGGTTATAGCAGCCTTTAGACTGCTCAGAGACTTTCTCTACTTTGCAAATCAAATTAGTCAAAGCATTGCAATGCTTCTGGTGACTAAAATAAAGCCCAAACACAACAAGCAGACAAGGCAAAGAAGGGGGTACAGTAATTGCCCCAATTTGGAAGATTATTAACTTACATCACCTCATACACAGTACTGAGGCCCAATCATTTAAACTTCAATGGAAAACATTCTGGGCAGGAGAATACTTCTGAGGATGGCAACAATTCAAAATCAATACTTAAGGGAATACGACGATGTCTTTTAAAGAAATAATCATATATAAAGTAAGTCTTGAGCCACAGTCAAACAAGTCAGCTTTCAAAGGCTATGAGTAATTGCAAGCACCAGCTATGGTTAAGAGATGACAGACTTCTACAATGGAAATAATACTTTAAAGGCAACATACTGCCAATCTGCTTTCTGACCAGTTTTCCCTTAAGAATGCTGCTGAATTAACTGGAGACAGCTCATATAACTGGGATGCAGCTCCTTGCAGTGAAAAGGCCCTACTTTCAGCATCCGCTATCAGATTACTCACTGGAACTGACAGCTCAGAGACCTACACAGGCATTTACTCCTGTTAAAGGGAAGAGTTTGCTCTGGAGCATTACGCTACAAGAAATCACTTCCAGACTGTGGGTTTCATTGTACAACCTCACAATGCAGAGAACAACTTATGTTTGTGTTTGGCTGATAAGGTTTTGCTTCTTCCTTTTGTTAAACCCTGCTCGATTTGTTACTGCCCTTTCCTCCCACCAGCACCTCTGCAGATCCACTGCACTTCCTAAGCAGCAGGTGAACTGTTAGCTCTCTAGTACAGGAATCATCTCCTCCACTGTTTGCCTGGACTGCAACTGGGCAGAAACCCCTCACTAGTCCTACCTGCTCCTTGTACAAGCACCCACAAGAATGAAAACTTGCAGAAGGCAACTCCAACACTTAAGACAGAAACTACAAAATGGAAATGCTTTGATCCTACGTAGGCAAGGAAGAAAAGTAAAGAAAATCAGCAGGAGAATATAAAATGCTTAGTGTACATCTTCTAAATGTATTTGTTCTGTTCTGAAAAGACTTACTTTGCCTTGGAGATGAATTTGTAGGTGTCATTCCAGTAAGCCAGAAGATCTGTTGCTTCTTCATCATATACCCGAATATTATGGTATTCGAAGAGTCCAGGGAAGAAGTTATCTATTTCTCGAGTCACATTCAAAATATAGCGTACCCTGCATGGAAACAGACAACAGATAAAAATGCGGAGTGTGCAGAACGCAGCAAGTTCAGAGAAGTATCACAGCTGCTACACAACAGCCTTGCCTTGCTTTGCGAGTGGCAAAACTCAAAGCATTTGAAGTTGCAGTCTTGAACACACCTCCTTGGAAACCAGGACGTAATGCAAGGAAGCAGCGGCTTTGCCGAGGAATGTAGAGCCTAGCCTCTGATAAAAGGGCTTCCATCTATACTGGATAGAAACTTCCTCTACACTACGTCAGGTTACACTGCTTGCCCACCATCTCTCTATTCTAAGCGTCGCAGCAGCTCCTGCACCAACTGTTCAGTCAGTGTCTGGACACTTTCTCAAAGCCCCTTTGTGAGTCCCTCCTCCTGCTGCACTAACAACACAGGAAGATTGAAGGCATAAGCTCTTGAGCAACACTGTAGTTAAATAAATGCATTAAAATAACTACAGAGAGATGTAACAGACAATGAGCCACTGGGGAGGATTTATTTCTTATCCCTAAATTTTCTGGAAAGGAAACTGCTAGAGAAAGCATATGGTATTTATGTACACTACATCCAGTATTTTTAGCCCTGAGGGTTACTCTTAAGATGCTTATGAACCGCACTCATGCTGGGATATCAGACAGAACAAGAGCATCGCAAGGGAGTGACATCCCTTTTCCCTAGCAGGTATGAGAGCACTGGCAGTCAAGTAGGACCTGGGCTGACCCAAGGAAACTGCAGCAGACCCTGAGCTGAATGAGGAGAGTCAGTTTTGCCAGGCTGATTCTCCGAGGTACAGAAGCATGCTATCAATTCAACTCAGCAGAGTGATTAGTTTTTTCCACTGGATTGGCACAAATAAACCAAACCCATACATAATGATTTAATTGCAAAATCTTGGTGCTTAGATCCACCTGGCCTAGAGAAAGAACACACTAAGCTTAAGCCTGGAATGTAAAAAGGGCAGGAGACAGAGGAACCCATCAATGCTAAGCCTGAGAGCTACAGGACTTCCTACTGGGCCCCACCCAAAGCAACAAACACTCTTTTACAGATTTTCCTTCCTGCCACAGTCCGGAGGTCCAGACTCCAAAGCGCCTCTGTAACCTTGAGACCTCAGTCCAGAACAACGGGCTGGAGCAGAGGGCACAGAGCCAACTACGCAGCATCCAGTGAAGTAACTGTAGCTTTTTGCTCCTTATAGCTATGAGATTGCTGGCTTCCTTTGTTCGCCGAGGGGATGTCAGTCAAGGTCAGGGTACAAGATTCTTTTACTTTAGGGTGCCTGTTTGTGGGATGCCAAGTTTGGAGGAAGCAAGAGCTTGTTCTGATCTGCAAACCCTTTAGTGAGACTCAGGTTACACAGCAGGTATGGAATAGAGTTTGTTGCACAGACAAGTGTTGAGGCCAGGCTCTTGCTTTTAAGCTGATGGCCTGAAGCTACTTACCCTCTGTTCTGCAAGTCTTCCAAATTGGAGGCGTTCCATTCCGAGCCCTGCAGGGAAAACATGCAAAGGGACACATCAACCAGAAGGAAGGCATGGCCAGACAACTGATGGACAGAGGGATTGTCACCAGTGAACTAGAGGAAGAAGCTGGTCAGCCAAGTGTTGGAGAGCTGGGGGTCTTTCGAGTAAAGGGGTACAGAGAAGAGTGGTAACAGGGCTGATGTTCAGCACCTTATCTCGCCCCATTAACCAAATCTATTCTGAAGCAACAAGCAGCTCTGCGAAGCAGGAGCCCAGCACCATAGGTTGGCACTTCCTGCAAACGCCGACAAATCAACGTCAAAGACAAGACCACTCCACCCTTTCCCTTGAGGCTGCTGCCAGCTCTACCCTGCAGAAGAGAGACTGCCTGCATTTAAAAACCATCCAGGTGCTCTTTATACATGAAACACCCATCACACATCAAAGGCAGCAACACCGTAAGCTCACTTGGGTTACACCTCTTCTCCCCATGTTCAAAGCCTGTGTGAGCAGAGAAGTAAACACATTTAACCCTGGCTAGCTAACCTTTGTGGTAGATGCAGGGCCTCCAAGTTGCCTGTTTCCTGCTCAAACACATAAAGCCTGACCAAGGACAAAAATCACTCAAAGGCTTCCTTCAAAATTTAAGGTGCACAAGCTATCTGCTTCCCTGACCTAAAATAGCTCCTAAATAGAAAGACAGTTCAGATGGAGTAAGCAAGAGGGACCCAGGCAGCATTTCCATGACCGGCAGAACAGCCCTGCTCATGGCTGCTCCCACACCACAGGCTTCTGTATCACCCCAGGGCCACGAGAGGTACAGCCAGGGCCCTTGGAGCATACCCACCACCTGCCTGCAAACCCCGTCAGCCTGAGAGCGAGAACCTCCCAGTCTTGCAGAAGCAGCAGTGTCCACCCAGAGGATGGGTTGCTGCTTGCCCCAGAAAGCGTGCATAGGCACCCCGTGTCTGAGATGGGGGAGGTCCAAGAGCTCTGACTCACAGGCACGCACTTGTAGAAAAGCCCTGAGCACTCAGCCTGCGGAGATGCACACGCACAGGAAAGGGCTGCGTTACTATTCTGGTAGCTACTGGGGACAAGTCTGTTGTCTTGCCTTGACACTCCAGGAATACAACAAACAAAAACCAGCTGGTTCTTCCCAAATGGAACTACTTCCAAAGAGAATTCATCATAATGAGGACATGTTCAAGGGTTCAGCACAGATGAGACTCTGAATTCCGAGCAGAATAAAGGGGCAAATGTTACGTGTCATGGTAGCCCAAATTTCAATGGATTCCATTGCCTTCAGCCACAGATCAGGTCAATCCCAGCAAAGCCCAGAGCTGTGCACGATCTGAAGGAGGGTTATGGGGGTCTTGCTAATCAGTATCTGCCGACAAACATATTTTGATCCCTTGTTGTATTTACCCTAGCCCTCCAGACTTAGCTTCATGTCATCTCTTTCTGGCCAAGGAAGAATACTTTAATTCAGGCCTGGGAACCACCAGTTTCCACGGGTATGGAGAACAATGCTGCAGTGGTGAAAGCCTTTCTCCTGTCCTTTGATCTGCAATCAGCACCATCATCAGGTCTCATTTTCTGCTTAGTTGTTTTAGCACTCTCTAAGTGGGATCCCACAGGGTTCTTGCCTCCACCTGAAAGGAAACAGCTCCGTGCCTTCCAGAGACCTCACTGCACGCCTTTGCCTTGCAGTATACACGCTCCTGAATTAAGCTGACGCCCAGCCCCAGCAGCACTGCTCCTCACTGCAGAGAGCAGCTTTGCAAATACTTCTATTGCACACATTAGCCACAGCTCTTCTCCTTGGTGCTGCCTGCAAGCCTTGTTTTATAGGTCTTGTTCCCATTAAATGCACTCAGAGCCAAGGCTCCAAGCCTTGCACTGGACTGAACTGCCTGTACTGCTTTTGACTAGTACTGTAAGCCTTCAACACATCTCTCTCCAGAGAACACATAGTCAAAAAAAAAAAAATCCATTACATTGTAGGTACTTTAAGTTTCCTTGCTCTACCCCACCACAATTTCTTGGGAGCACTCACATACATATACACCACCCCTTCTGAGCCACGGCACTAAGCTTCAGCAGACTGGGAGAGGCCCTCTCGGTTTGGAAAGCCCAGCTGGCCCAAGAGGAATGGCTTTGTTTAAAGTTGAGCCAACCTCATAGGCTAGACAGCCCAACCAAACCTGTGTCCGTTGCTTCAGGGCTGGGAAATGCAGCGGAGTGCTGACTCGCCAGAAGGAGGTGCAGTAATTAGACAGGCCCCAGCAGCAATGAAAGGCAACTAACCAAGCAAAACATTAAAAAGCAAAATGTTTAGGTTTCCTTAAGTGACTTATCTCCAGGATTCTTTGTTAAACTCCTCTGTTCCTCCCGGATCATATGAACTCAGAGCTTTCCATGACACAAGAGCGTCATTCCACCTGAATGCTACACAGCTCTCCCCAGCGACTCCCCTCCCTCTTTGCTGTAGCTACGCCCTTCCTAAACACATGTATGCTCTAAGAACTTGGCATGTGGGTACCCTTGACAGTTAAAGCTGCAAAACTGTTCTTGCATCAATGGAGACAGCCCTGAAAAGTAGTTAGAATTAAGACTTTTCCCCTTCTATCCTCTAGTGACAGGGTCTACAGCTTGGCTGGTGTTGTACAGCAAACTTTAGTACAGCCAAGAAGCTGGGCTGCTCTTGTTCAATAGCACTAGTGTCTTGCTTAAGAGTACGTGACCCCAGGATGAGCCAGTCTCTCCTTCAGAGTTCCTTTAAGTTTCTCCAGAGGCCTCCGTGTCAACAAAGCCATAGTGAAAAGTGTTAGGTGTGTTTACTCTTGAATTCACTGTTAGACTTACCAAAAAGACATGATCAAATATCTGCGTGGGGCTGTCCATCTGCCCAAGGATCACTATCATTTCATTGTCAATGAACTCCTTGAACTCCCGCAGGTTACACACCATCTGCATCTCCAGCTCGGTCCGTATCTGGGTGGGGAGGAGGAACACGAGGAAGCCATGTGAAGTTTTTGTTCTGGCCTTTCTTCACGGTAAAGTACAGAGCTCTCTAGTTTGCACAACAACACTTCCAGTGCTGCTCCCTCACCACTCACCTCTTTTGATGTGATGTTCTCCAAATCTTTCTGCATCATGATCTCCCTTAACTTGGTCTTAATTAGCCGTTCTGTGCGTTCCCGCTCAGTTGGGCTATCAGAAGAAAGCAACAGAGTGACTGGGAGGGGAAACAAACTGAACTCATGGCATTTTTAAGCAGGTATTGTATAGACTGGATACTCTGCAGAGTCTCAGATACTCACACTACTTCCCCCAAGCATGTCCTCAGCTGGAGGGAATTCAGGTGACTGTAAAGCCCAGTTTAGATTCCCAGTTGCATATGGAAAAGACCAACTGAATGCTCCTAATCCACTGTAGTCATCCAGAGAACCTCTGGTATTTGGTAAAATTTAAATTGGGAAGGCTGCATTATACTCTCTGGAGCAATATCTAAGCCTCCCTCTACCTTTCTTGGAAAGGTAACAGCTCCAAAGCTCCTTACATGGAGAAACGAGGGCAGCTAAGCCTCTGTGCATTCCTCCAGCCTCTGCTGCCAGGGCCCTTATCACCAGCTGCAAAAATAGCCTGACTAACACCAGGGGAAGTTGCAAGAGAGCAGCAGCACAGAGCTGTCTCACCCATCATCTTTAGAAGGGACCCAGCAGTAACATCTCGCACCGCCTTTCTTCTTTCTCTGGAAGGCTGCCAGGATGATGACTGTACAGACACTTCTCTGCTTTACAAGTGTCCAACTGGTTGTCCACAAATAAAAATCATGGAAGTTCCTGGTCCTTTTAACCTCACACATTACTTCAGGACTCAATTAAGAGAATGCTGTCTAGGTGTCTGGAGGAAACCATACAATTGCTGCCACCAGGGAAAGGGTACATTACATAAAATTTATATATGAAAAACTACAAGGGAATATTAATCTGACAGCCTGCCAAAACTTTTCAGGCACCCTCCTTGTACATTAAAAAACAATCAAGTGTGAAGACTTGTTCACAGCTGAACAACTGCTTAGCATTATTATTGACTCACTGAACTTCAACAACAGGAAATATCTGGGAGCATAAATCAACCAATAGCACTATTATACTGGGAAAGCAGCTGGGGCAAGTGAAGTAATTTCCACTACTACAAACCGGGCAACTAAGCCCTCACACTTGGCATCACATCTGGACACAGACTACCTTTGAGGTTATATGGTATCAGTACCATCAGCAATTACTACAGGGGTTGTAAACCTTGAATGTTGATATAGCCTGTACATTTTCCCTTTCCAAACTGTCTATCTACCCACCCCAGCCACTGTTTTGGACTATGTATCACCAGATATCCCCACATTTAGCTGGAGACAGTTTGGGACCTATATATTGTCCTGTTCCACACTTGAGGAGCTCCTCAGGATGATGAAAAACTGTACTGTTCTTTGTCCCCATTCTCGGGTGTATCAGATGGGTGCCTATGAGGATGCTTCTGAGCTCACAGTCTCAAAAGTCCATACATAAACATTTCACTTTACAGCAAAATTAACTGAGTAAGGAAAAAAAGACCACGTTACTCCAAACATGTGCTCAGACATGCGCTAGCGTAAGAGCAAAGTTCAGAGAAACCTGTTCCTTCCAGGAGACACTAGGCCTGGAAACCAGAGGACAAAACCAGCTAAGAGGAAGGCCTAGGTACTAGAATACACCACACCTCTCTCTCACCAGTAACACAGGACTTACCTTGCAGAAGCAAACATGTGCAAGCCTAAAGCCCAAGATAAACAACTAGACTGAAAACAGGCTGGAGGAGATGCAAGAGAGCCCCAGGAGGGCTAAACTTCCAGTGCTGGTATCTACCTAACCAGGGGTCTGCTTATTACCTGGAACAGGAAGCTTTTCCTCGTTAACACCTAATTAAGAGTAATCACTTGTGGAAACTGTCTCCTCATTTGGATACTGCAGTGCTTGACAGCCAAACACTTTGGCTTAGCAGAGCCAGACCAACTTACACATCTGTGAAGAGGGCGGGCGAGTCGGGCCGGTGGGACTGGACATCTTGCATTGCATTCCACTCGTTTACTGACAACTGGTCGGAGTTGATATGGCTCTCATAGTAACTGACCCACGTGAGGAAGAGGCTCCCTGGGTAGTAATTGTTGAGTCGTGCCACCTCACAAGCCTTATGTAAACTCTGCAGAGCAGACCTAGAAAGGGAAAAATACTTGCAGGATTATAATTTCTTCCTCAGGTTGGTATCAAGCACAAAGCAGCAGCCAAATCCAGGATGCTGCTCACGTCCCATCAGTTGGTACAAAACCCAGTCCTACATGCAACAGCCCCTGGCACTAGGCACAAGGCTGTCCTGCACGGGTGTGGATAACCACACACTGCAAGAGCTCGTATGCCTTAACTGAAGTATGCCAAGACAAGCCTGGATGGCAGCAAAGGCACCCACAATTCAGAGGGGCAAAACCATCTGTGTCTCTGGCTCCAAAGACTGCTATAACTACCTAAACCATACGTAAGATGCAGAGTTTGTGTCCAAGACAGGGTGCTCTGACAACTACTGTAACATCAGCTCCCCTGTGTGCAGGGCAGGGAGACCAGGAGAGCTGCACAACCAAGGGCTTAGGACTTGACTTTACTGAGGTGTTTAGGTGTCTGTCCTCTCTCACTGCATGAGGGATGTCAGAAGTTTCTGCAGCTGCTGCTGGGAAACAAATCCCCGCTCTCCTATTTTTAGCTTGTTTTAAATCTTTGACTAAGATCAGAAGGATCCAGGTCAAAATCACTGGGGTGACACAGTAGCATGACACCCTGACAGGCAATGTATTTCTGCAATGCAAAGAAGCTTGAGCCAGAAATACTTTCATGGCCACTACATTCTTACATGAGCCACCCCAAAAGGGGAGAAAAATGCAGGCAGCTTCTCTTTCCTTCTCACTATCACAATGAACATATCTCACTGGAGACAGAGACTCCTAAAATATGCACAGCGTGTATTTCCTTATTTATGACAAATAAAAAAAAATGAATGTATTTCAAACACATGCTCAAAGCAATTCTGCTTTGGAGAGACTCAAAGCAGCAGCCCTTTGCAAGGAAAATTACCCTATTCCTTCCTGCCCCCAGCTGAGACAAAGGTGTGGCTGCTGCAATATTATAAACTCACTGCTGTACACCAGCACTTGCATGTTTTTTTATTTTGGTATGAAACTTCCTTCCCTGTCTCTGAAGCAGACTTCTAGCTGCTTGAGTAGGTCTCAAGATACCAATAATGCAAAGCAGCACCTGCTTTTTAAAAGCTCAAACACCTTGGAAAAAGGATCACTGGGACAGATTATAGTAAGTACTTACCACATTGCCTGTACAGACACTGGCTTGAATATATGAACCCTGTTATCTGTCGATACGCTGAACCCTCTGGAGAGAGGAAAAAAGGCACAGTAAAAATGTGTCCAAAAAGCCACTTTTTTAGTTAATAACTGATCGTTTGTAGCACATTAGAAGAGCAAAGGACTAGCCCTATGCATACGCTGCTGAGTTCAGCTAGTAAACATATCAGAATAGCAGGCTAAAAGCTCTAAGGTAACTTTTTTAAGCAGCTGCTGTTCAGCAATGGAACTAAGACAGTGGGACAGTGCTGGGCTGGGCTGTTTACCTTGGCAACACAAATTCAGTGCCACAGCTATAGTGATCCTGGGGCAGCTACCAAGGAAAGAAACGTCATTCCACGCACTGCACTGGACAGCCTTTGTGACTGGCACAAACAAGAGTCTGCAAGTCAGGTGTCTATTTGGCAGAGAAACATCATTCTTATTTTATGTTCAGCCGAACGCTGCCTGCTGGAAGCGTGATGGAGGAACACATAATAGGATCCCTTTAAGGAGCTTTCACTACACACCCACTCACCACTAAAAGCTCCTTTACTCCAGCTTAAACACACACATAAGCCGCTGTCTCAGTGCGTGTTTATTCACAGATAAGTCAATTATTGCTGTTCCCTGCCATAACCACTGTGATTTAGGGCCTTTGAGCCTACTAACTCGATACAGGTCAACAACCAGGAGGTCTGCTGGACCTGTTAGAGCTCTGCAATCATTTGAATCCTTCCCCATACACCATGCTGTAAGCTCACACACGGAGACCCTCTGCTATTGACCTAGAACATAAAAAAGACACTCACCCATCCCCATCCAGGTGAATCAAGGTGTCACTCCACAGCGGCAGCACCAAGCCCATTGTACAAGTGCTACTGTAGTAAGAAAGAGAAGGTCAGCTAATCTACTACAGCACCATGCTATTATTCTAATTTTACAGCAATGGTTGCATATTTTTGTACTCGTAAGAAAAAAAAACGAAAAATCCCACAGTTGCTTCAGGGACAAACAGTGCCAGTGTTGTTCTACAGGTGTCTGGCAAGGATCATTAACTGGATACAGGGTACAGCAGTACTCTTCCAAGCAAGCTAAAAGGGTTAACATACGCCCAGGAGAAGAGCAAACAGGGTTCAGAAGCAGCAATCTCTGTGCGGAAGTTCAGACGGGGCTCCCAGTCTTCAGTCAGCTCAAGCCTTTCTTTACAGATTAGTCTCTCTCAGGCTCAAGTGGTTTGGTTCTAGCTCTGTTTTTGCAATCCACAGCTTTGTTTTCTTGTTTGTCCCTCAGCCACAGCTGCTGGGATGTGGGATCAGTATAGTGTAATAGCAGGGTGACTGGCAGCACAGTAGGTTAGCAATCACAGCCTATCACCCGTTGTTGACTCCTGCCCCTTCTTTGCCCTCCCACACCTCGAGGATGATGGCAACAGCCAGCAGACACAGACACCTCTTGGCAATCCCACTCCTCTCTCAGCTGCTTTGACCTCTTTGCCCTCACAGTCACCTGCTTTCTATAAGGCTGAGCAAAAAGCCAAGTTAAAAGCAGAAGTCAAGCAATGGAAAAAAGGCAGGGGCGGGGGAACCCCAACACAACCTGCACCGGGTCGTCAAATGAAAAAGCTGAATCTCATAAACCTGTAAAATTGGTCCATAATCAAAGCAGCATCTTGATGAAGAACTGGATTCAACTGCCTCCTGCTCTGAGGCTTTGCACTATCTGCTCTCAAATTTCCACAAGCCCCAACACCCCTGTCAGTCTCTGCAGTTCATGAGAAGTGGGGGAAGAGTGTGAGACTCAAGGCTTCGGAGGCTCAGCAGACATGAAGCCCTGTAAACACGCACACCTCGGAGCAACTGGTGCCCAGCACAAGCAGACACTGCGGCACACAGCTATTTCTGTTGACAACATGAGATGAGCTCATGGAAAGATGTGTTTTTAAAAGGCTTCCCAAGGTGGCCAGGGTATTTTTAGTGATACTGTTCAGCAAGCGCTTATCAGAGACCATAGCAACAAGTCTACATTGAGTTATAAATACCAAGTGGGCTAGGGGAGGGTGTATCAGACTGACCATCCAGAACCTAAGTAACTCTGGCAGAAAGCTAAAATGACCCTGCTACGTTATTAGAGACTGAATACCAGTGAGCTCTCAGTTATCAAAGGTGGCTGTGCTGGTGTATCACAGCCAACAGCAAGCTCCAAGCTCACAGCAACCTGTGCAAGGACAAGTTATTCTTACACTACCACAAGAGCATCTCTGAGCTACAGCTGTGCACACATGCACAGGAATTGAGCCAGGAGCCAGGGACAGCATCAAGCTGGTCCCACTTTTTAGCAGACATCACTTGAGCTAAGCTCCTAAATCAAGCCACTCAAAATTAAGCATGGTGGCTGTTGTGATCAGCAGGCTGTTTGGAAGGTCATTTCTTAGCCAAACAGTTCAAAAAGGTTTTCTAGTGACTCTGCTAACTACCTGAAAGTAACTTCTACCAACTAGGGTCAGCAGCAAGACTCATTCCTGTAGCAGTTGTGTATGAAACCTTTCAAAATGGTTTGAATATCCAGGTTTTTCTTTCCCTGCATAGGCCAAGACTTACTTGTGTTAGACTACCAAGACTACCACGTGCCTCCATGCCCTCTCCGAAGTGCCTAAAATCGAAGCTTCTGCCTGTGAAGCCACTGGGGGTGCTGCCTCCTGGCTTACAGTCACTCCAGCAGCAAAAGCTGCTTCCTAGCCACATTCTGTGGCCTTTCAGAGAGGTCAGGAGGAATTTAAATGAATGAAGCAAAAGCACTAAACCCCGATGACACACTGGTGTCTGGGGGGAGCACATGTTGTGTAAGATCTGCCATCAGCGACCCTGACCTTCCTACCAGGCCCTCTGTGCCATGACTTTGGAAAGGGGCTGCCTGACAGTCACCTTCTTATTAGCTGCTCTCTTGAACCCTGACGTCCAGCTTCTCTAATTGCAGCTTTTTCTTTTTATGCATGTGACTTGTCCCTGTCTCTGGTGTGCAGATGCAGGGCTTAGGGACCATTCAGAGACGCTTAAGGGCACTTAACGTCTTCACATAACCCTGAGGCTCAAAGGAATGGAGGAAATGCTGACCTGCACTGTTGCCTTCCCATCTGCCCCCTCGTTTCAAGAAATAAAAGGGGAATTCTGGATCTCAAGAAAGGTGTTACGCTAGAAAATCTGAAGCAATCTATCCCCAGAAAGCATAGACACCAGACAGTGACTTCTACACTTGATTTGACATGTGGGTGAACTCAAGGACTTCCCCCACCTGGACACTGTGAGTACCTGTCATTGGAAGAGAAATCCATTCCTAGGACAATGCTCTCTTCAGTGTCTTGTCTGCCGTTGGTGGACACTACCACCATGTATCTAGTGCGGTTCTGGTAGGTACTTTCCAGTCTTACAGCCTAAAGAAAGGAAGGGGAGAGATCAGCAGTGCAGCCAGCAAAACACACACTATTACCTTTACAAGCCACTTTTTCATGCTGAGTGAGAGGCGCAGAAGCAGTGATGCAGTTTGCACTAGTACGGATGGCCTGTACTTCTCAGCTGGGTCACCAGCAGAAGAGGGAGAAGCAACTTACTCTCTCCCACAGTGCTTTCCTCAACAGCCTGGATGTTCCTGGTGCCTTCTGTACACAGGTCTGCTCTGTCCCACCAAGGCTGCATTTAAACAGCAGCCTACAAGGTTGGCTGCCACAGTCCTCCGACCGGTCCCGGCCTAGTGAGCTTCACGGAGCATTATGCGTTCAGCAAGACAGATGGGTGTTGAATGTGTTCTTTACCTCTCAGAGGAATCAGTCCAAAGAGCTAGATCTTTCCTTTAAACTGCTGTGTGCTACAACGAGACTCTTTCCACAAACTTCCTGGGCAGCTAGAACCTAACTGATATGTGGTTTCCTGCTGGTCCTTTGAATTTCTTCTAGCAACCTCCCCAGTGCAGAAGCAACCCTTTCAGCTGACAGGAAAAGATTTCCCTGTTACTAAAGTGCACCCATGTCTGGATTCGGATTGCTCAGAAAACATGAGGTCATTGTGCTTCAGTGCTCCTACCACAACCATGTGCACCCCACTGGCAAAAGAGAGATCTAGCAGGACTGGAGGATGCTCGAATTTCACCCCAAACTCCCCCAAGTCAAACACTACTGACAGCATTCAGAAAGTGGCCGTGCAGTGAAGTTGTGATCATCAGACCAACACTGAAGCTCCTCAAAGGCTACACTGAAGAGTAATCCTCCTCCATAAGCCATGATGAATCTAGAACTCTATGCCCACGGAAGTGAGCCCAGCGCTTTAGGTTTTGCCTATAAACATATGCAGCAGGCAGCCTTTACTTGCAACGCTTTTTGCACCCTGTTCCAAGCCATTTGCAGTTAATTTTAGTCACAGGATCCCAACTAGAGAAATTAAGACATCCCTAGAAAGGAAGTGACTTAATTGTGTATACTGAATCTTAACTTTGGACAGCCTAATCCAACCGTAAGATGCTGTCTGGCTTCAATGTTTACCTTACTGTTAAACTGCTTCTTGAACTTTGAGCAGGGCCTACAGAGAGCAGACACAGGCAAGAAGGAGCTGTCACAGCCCAGCCTTGCCCCATGCTGCGGACAGACACCTGCCTGCTACAACGGGACCCAGTTGCCAAATTCCTCGTGACCCAATGGTTGAAGCTCGAAGCAGTGTTTGACGTCCTTCACAAACTGAACCTGATTTCTTCAAACACCAGCAGGCCTCCTGAGCCATTGCTTGTGTAGACACTTCTTGGAGGCCTGCAGGAGTTCATGGCTCAGAGAGCCCAGTTTAAACAGTGATTTTATCCTCAAAAAAGCTCACAAAATAACTATTGTGTGGGGTCTCTCAGGAATAGGGTGCTTTTCCCAATACGCTCCTTTAGTTCTTTCTAACTTGGTCTTGAGGCCAGAATGGCACCTCCTAGCTCAGAGGAAGCCCCCTCCAACCTCCTCACACCTTACCTGTCCACCATACAGTAAGTCTCAGCCACAACATGTGGCAGAGTCTACAACAAAGGTTAAAATAGCGCACAGCAGCTAAAACAGAGCTTGCTATTTCACCAGAGTGCTCTATCGCAGGAGACTATGCTGAGAGTGGCAGGGAAAGCTTCCCCGTGGCGTTGCAGGGAGCAGCAGCTCTAGTGATGGGGGCGGAATAGCAAGTGCAGGCAGGAGACTGTGTTGACTGTGTCTTCTAGACTTGTCCAATGGGACTGAAGACTAACAGAAACTACCCAGATGCTGATGCCAGCAGACAGACATGCTCTGTACAGCGAGAGACTGTGCCCCACCCTATCTCTTTAGGATAAGTCATGCTAAAACCGGCCTTATTTTCCTTCTTGCTCCTCAGGTCACTGGGATTCCTTTGCAAACACAGAAGATCAAAGTGGTCAGTCCTTCAAGGTGTGAATTCTGCCCAAGACAGCTGCTTCTACAACTAACCACTTGTAGCAAAACAGAAAGGGTGCTCTTCAACCTAGAAGAGCAAGCAATCACCAAGATCTTGGTAGTTAAAGTCATTATCTACATTAAGAACTAAACCTCAAACAGAAACACAGACTTGCCTAAAACGAGAACAGGCGGACAACAGCTGCCCCATGTTCAGAGCATCCACACATGAGTTCTGCTCTGCTTCTCCTGAGGACAGTCCAGCAGCAAAAGGATTAACATAATCTAACTTACTTTGCTAAACCAATTTGGCTAGCAGTAATGGGAAGTGTGGTCTTAATGCAAGACCCTTTAGAACAGGGCTAGACAAACAGCGGACCAAAGATCACGTGGGTTCAAGTCAGTGGGGTGGGATTTTCAGAGGGCCAATTAAGAGAAACAGGGCATGACTTACTGTGGCTCTCTAGATTCAACACTTACAGCCTTACCACAAAGCAAAGAACCATGATTGGAGCAGATAATGTGTTTTGCTAAATTTACTAGAATAATAAAATAGCAAACTTGACACTGTAAACCAGCCAACCTCAAAAGTTACTATTAGAGCTCCAACATGCCCACCAAATCACAAATTAGTCTCTAACCTTTTCATTAAGCACTAGTTCATATGCTCACCCGACAGTAGGAGCACACCAAGTAAGTGGCTGATGCCTTTTAAATGAAGGTATTTGAAATCCCAGTCAATCTAGGGAGGATGGCTTAGCTTCAGGGACTGTGATGAGATGAAAAGTTCTTTCTCAACAGCTCATCTACATAGAGCTAGCTTTCTCCTTAATTTGGAAAGGTTATTTATAATCTGTTCATGAACAAGTCATCCCCTGTACTCCTTTCAGGGCCAGCAACATTTTTCTTAGTTTTAGGCTCACCTAAACACAAGCCAACTTTTATCTTCTACTGCATTTGTGTTTCATCAGAAGTACGACGTGGTATTTTACCAGCCCTTCTGAACAGCACGTTCCAAGTAGTAAGTTCATACTGACCTTTCATCTTTTTCATGCCACATGATAGTAGGTGTTTCACACAAGAACACATTTCTCATTGGGATATTTGATTTGAAGACCAAAAAAAGTGCCCAACTCTCTGAAGTCTTCTTTTATTACTGAACACATGTCAGTGAACAAGTCCCCACCCTGCTAAGCTACAGGAATACGTTCAATCAGTTTGTACTCTTAACTCATTTTCCTCCTTCCTACTGATCTTACACTGGTACCATTGCTCTAATCCTGCTCTCATGGAAGGCTAAAAAATTCTGCTCCAACAGAAACAAGAGTTGTTCCAAATTTTAAGTGTAGGTTTATAGAGGATTAGATTCCTCTGCTGCCCTCTGAGCTGTGAAGTCTGCCCTCCGAATGACAGCAGCCAACATGAGAATAGAATGCATTCCTCTCAGTACTGTTTATATTTCAAATCTCATTTGTATCTACTATTTTATGAGAGAGTCTATTGCAGCTCTGCACACTCTTCATTCGTCAAGAATCAATTAAATTCAAGTAGACTATCGAACTTAACCTCATGCAAGATTTCAGCATTCCAAATGTAGCCCCAAACAAAAGGGTTTATGTCTCAGCCCACAAAGTCCTTATTCAGCTGTTAAGGCTAATTTGTCCCAAATCACACAATGTAGCTAGTGATATTGCTGAACAATGACTTGTTCAATAGCTTCCAATGTTCTAACCCTGGCTCAGATTTGGAAAAGCACTGAGAACCCCCATTCCCATCACTTTCACTGAAATTTTAGTGACAGCAAGGTGTGCCTGACAAAGTTTAGGAGTAGGTCCTTTAGTTTGCTTACAAAGATTTCTTAGGGCAAATTATTTTTGGTGGTCATTTTTAAAATTAAAGCATTCCATAGTAATCTTGGCTATTCCCTAGCTATACTCATACAATCAGTCTCTCTCCAGCACAGCTCAGGAGGATTCAGCAAACCAGAGGTGCCAGAACAACACTTCTGACGCTGGCAGTCCTACTTTGGGCATACGTTGCTAAGATGCACCAAGACAACACAGGAAAGAAACTTCAGGCTACTGAGTGATGAGAGATGCAGATACACTGCAGTCATGCCTGACCTTGTAGAGCACTTCAACATGTCCTAGTCAAATTCCTCACTGCTCCTCTTTGGCTTCTGGAGGTCTTTAGGACTGCATATCAATGCTATAAACAGCAATGCCTAATTTTCATCATATCACTATAGGAGGCAACAAACCAGAAAAGCAGAAAGACAAGGTTCAATATAGGTGCATAGCTACATGGGGATCCTACATGCTCCTTCCCGATAAGCCATGGCCTTTGGGGATGCAACAAGTTACGAGAGCTGAGTGAGGAACACAACTGAGCTAACGTGGAAGGGCGGGTGTTCACGCTGGTCAGCAGAAGTCACCTACTCTTGATTTAAATAGGATACCAAGCTGATTTACCCAGCTTCTCTGTTACAGTACTTTTTGAGAGCGTAAATGCTCACTATTTGGTTCACACAAAGGCAGTCTTCTAGCCATACAATTTGTCTCACTGAACAACCAAATAAGCAGGCCTTTCATAATTAGCTGCTTTTCTACCTTTGTGGTTGCAAAGATGACTCCCCAAACCCGCTGATGAAACCACTCACACATAGACACACCACCGCTTTCGTGAGTTACACAGGTGTATTTGTCAAGTGGAACTTAACCTTTACATTCATTAACAGCAGATAAGCAAAAAGCCAGCCTACCAGTCTGATGTTGTCTTCTGGGCGGAGCAGTATGAACATGGCCTGCAGGTGTTGCTGGAGATCCCCTGCAGGCAAGAGGGAAAGGTGAACGCACAAAAATAGTTTTAAATCACATGCAAGTTCCTGGCTGTCCAGCCAGAGCAAATGTCCACCAAGAAACCTGACACGTCACCGTGACTGCTGTCACTTCCCCCTACAAAACTCCATCTCTTAGTCAGCTGCTCTTTGCTCCGTGTGCTCACCTGCTCCTGCTTTACCATGCTCTCTCCTGCTAAATCCTGTTATCTTTTTCACAGAAATAAGAAGTTTCAGTACTCTTTTGTTCCTTTAAAGGACAAGGCAAACTAGGTATAAATGGACCCCACCCCATGGTTCACAATCTCATTCTACCACGTGCTTCAAACTAGCAATCTGTCTTTTCTTTTACACCAACTTACTACTTAGTGCATAACTACTATCTAGACAAAAGCATCCCCTTTGAAGTGAGATTTAGTCCCATCTCAGAGCAGCACATGCCCACGTACACTTATGTACCAACCCCACCCAAACATGGCTAAGAACTGCCACCTGAAAAACCAAGCACCTAGAATTTTTCCTGGAAATGCTTGCCATGCTTTTACTGGTGAGGCTGAGGAAAACTGAAAGGGGGGGGGGGGGGGGGGAAATCACAGTCATGCAGTAACTTTAAAGTCTTCTTAAAAAGAGCTGAGTGTCCCAGGTTCCTAAAGCATCAAGCACTGGAAAAACAAGTGAGATGCGTTTCTGTTGGTACTGCTGCACTGAGTTCTCAGCACTACTCCCTGGCCCACAGAGAACCAAGAGTTTCCCTGCTAAGCAAGCACATTACCTTCCGAGTGTCAGTAAACAGTAACACCTCCAGCTATGGGCTGTTTTTTTCAATCATTACCTGGAAAATGAATCTGCATTCCCAGAAAGGAGAGTGCAAGGCTGCCAGGTGGGTGGCACAGAATGGCAAGAAGAGGAGCCTTTACTCTTCCACCCTCTCCCACTCCCACACGGACGGGAAGCTGAGTTTAGGCAACACTGCAGGGAAGAGCATGAATGCTGCAGCAAATACTCAGCGTGAGAGACTACGACAGCATTTTCTAGGAAGGTTGACCAGCCTTCCTGACCTCCCTTTCTAATTCATCGGTGGTGCTAGAATCCATGTTACTTCAAGGACTTTTAGAAATAAGGAAACCTTGGACATGGAGCAGCATCCAGAGTACCACAAAGAGGAAGGGGAAGTAAGGAAATGCTGCCCTGTGAGAGCATGGTACCTAGTTTCTAAATGATTTTTATAACTGGCGGAACAGCAGTGCTGAAGGGCTGCTGCAGCCTCTCTCCTAGTGGGACGGAGGCACGCTTGTGTGGAGTGGGCTATGCAGGACACAGCATTCCCTGCTCTCGTCTTCCTTCCTCCTTGAAACACATTTCAGCAGATGGAGAATGAGTCAATGCCCTGGGACTGCATTTTTAACTAAGGGTGGGAAAAGATGAGGCACTCTGCAGTGCTGGGGAAGTCACATACAAAGTACGAGCGGCGACAGGCACCTGCAGCTACTTCCTGCCCAAGGACACTGTTCCCAGTGCTGGAGCGGCTGGCACATACCTCCCCCTAAAGAGCAATTATTTAGGGAGATAGGTAACACAGGAAAGGCCAGCTCATCCATCGGATGCTTGTCCTCCCAGGGGGTCAGTGGGAGACAGGATTTCCCCACATCAACACCAGTGCAAAATCCTGACAATGCTGCCCAGTTCCACCGAGTTTCAGCTGCTAGCGCGGTGGGAACTGCTGAGAACTGTCACCTCAACAGGCAAAGGTCCCTCTGCTTCACGTGGCACCTCCTGCCTGCAGCCTGGAAGAGCCCAGCAAGTATTTGACTCACGAGGCATTCACATGCCTTAGGCAGCTTGAAATGAAAGATGCTTCACCTGAGTTTTTCCCTCCCCAAAATGTAACAGTACCCACCTACTGCTGCCAGTAATTAATTCACCATCAGGAAACAGTTTAAGAGCTGAAGTTTCCAGAGTTTAAAAGACACCCCCAGGACTACTGGATTATCTCAATACATAAAAAAGAGAGGAAGTTTTAAAGACAACCCTTTCTGCAAAGCTCAGTCAAGGAGCTCCATCATCTCTCATCCTCAGAAAGTTTATTGCACTCCTCCCTGTTCCGCAGCCTGCCCTGCCAGCCTTGGGGGCTCCAGAGCTAGAAAGTAAAGTATTGCTTCCTTAGCCAGCTTTAACTGACTTGCAGCATTTTCAGCCCCAAACACACAAGGCATTTTGTAAGCTTCCTGGATTAAGAAAAAGCAAAGGAAAGGTTTGAACATGCCAGAATTAGCACAAAGATATCACATCCTGCCCTATGAAGAGCTGTCGCTTTGCTGGCATTCGTGACATGACTGCTGCTTCCTATCACATTGTCCAGCAAAGAGCAGACGCTTTTGTTTCCGTCAGAGCTGGCAGGCTAGGTTCAAAGCATCAGCTAGGGTGGGATCTTCAAAGTGATTTACAGTATCCCAGAGATGGCAAAAGCCCCAGGGAAGTTACATCCTTTTCTGGCCTCCTTCAGAGTGCAAAAGCAAGCCCACCAGCCTACAGAACGCAGCCTGTTTGCCAGGTGGCACAGGGCACAGGACCGCCCAGGGAGAGGAACGTGGACAGCTGGTACCGTATCTAGTCAATCTGCCAACTAGTGATTTCCATCGCTAAAGATGATTAAAGAAATAGGTGTGAGCATTAATTATTTCCTGTTACGCATTTACTCTCTATGATGGATTCTAGCACCTCTGATGAATTAGAAAGGCAGGTCAGGAAGGTTAGTCAACCCTCCTAGAAAATGCTCTTGTAGCCACCTGAAACACTATTGCATCCATAGGCAGCAACTTCATACTGGAAAGTTATGTCCACTCTCCATCCCCCTTCTAATTTTGTGTGCCAGAGATAAGTCATGACACACACAGAGGAATGAAAGTTGAGTGCAGATTATCAGAGTCCAAGAAAGGAGACAGTTTGCCACATGCTCTGCCAGTTGACTGCCAATGGCTGGTTCAGCTCTCAGAGTCACTCTCTACATCACTGCTTTAATTTTGGTGGCACAGATGTTTTGCTCAGGAAGGTTACACCACTGATTCCCTTAGTGCCTTGGTCCGATGGCATACGCTGTATGTTAACAAAGTTCACAGAAAAGAAAGATGGTGCAACACTCATACAAAGGTCTCTTTTCAGTGAAATCTCCTAACACCATAAAAAAATACTACACCATTCACATCCCTTGACAAGCAGGGAAACTGAGGAAAGGACACGTACTGATGCCTCGTTAAATCTCACCCCGTACATTGCAGAGACGGGAATAAAAAGAGTCTTCTAAGAACAAAAATCCCATCCCTTAGGCAAGCCAGCCTCTCCAGTACAAAACACCTTGTTGTAAGCAATTACAACACACCGGATTTGCTTTCTTGGCAACATGGCTTCTAAAAGCTCTGGGCTGATTAGACGAGTGACTATTTTCCACCGAGGTCTCCAGACCTCATGCTGTAGCAAGTAGATAGATGAGGCAATAAGAGAGACTCAAATCCCAAGGAAAACCATGCAGCAGGTCTCCTCTGCAAGGTAAAGCCAAGACAGCAACTACCGGGGCTTCTATTACACAGAGGACTTTGGAGAGATTAAAAACCGAGACAGGTCAAGATACATTTTAAAAGACTGCTAACTCTATTTGCACACTGAACAGGATTTCACTTCAGTTTCAAGCACAAAATCCAGCTTTAAATTAGGTATCAGAACAATTTATTTTCATTTGGCAACCGGTAATTAATGCATCTCAAACCAATTTGGGCAGTGCTTGTACTAGGCCTAAGTGGAAGTATGTAATTAACTGCTTTTTGACTTAAAGGTGTCTGTAAACAGATTTTTGAGGTGGACCAATCATCAGGTAGGTAACTCTGCCAGATGTAGAGCTGGATGACAGTCTGATGGTATCAAAGTACAAAGAAATCTACACCTGGAACCAAACCAAATCACCTTCTGGTGGTCACTTTTCTGACAAAGAAAGTTGACTCCAGCCTCTGTTTCTGTCTCTGTCCCATATGCAAAAGTCTGAAGGTCTCAATGTTGTTTTTTCCTGCTGATTGCTTAACGGAAGGGAAAAACCCCACACTATCTGATCCCTGTAAAACACCATCAGTGAATAAGCACCATACACACAATGAAAAACAACATACCCTGAAATGTTTGAGTTTCATTATTCAAACAAAGAGTCAAAGCAAAAACACAAATCAAACTTTCAGCAGATAAAGGGTGTGGAATTATGACTGACTGCATATTATTCAGTCTGCTCACACGTCTGAAAAGTCACACTGACTTTACTCAGAGGCTTCCTCACCTCCACGCAGAGGTAAGTCTCCTCCCTTTCTTCCATCATAACCGGTTACTTTAAGATCAGGAAAAACAATTACTCATCCTGTATGATAATCTCAAGTTTCTCAGTTCAATGCATGAAGGTTTTGATGGCAATCCTCCAGCTCCTCTCTCATACAAAAATCACAGGATGATATTACGGGGGGCAGTTGTTCTCAAGTCTCCGTGATGTCATGACTGCTGCCCTGACGTCACTCATTTGTTTGATATTGCAGGATGAACAAGAGAGTACTGAAACCTTTTTTTTCTACCAGCATTCAATATCACAGTCTTGAGACTGGCAAGTCTAGCTTTAACACGCACCTGGTGTAAACAGAAATGTGTGTTATCTGGTGAGAACCAACTCAAGAAAGGCAGACCCAGAAACAAAAGTGAGCAGACAGGCCTCAGCCGTTGGATGCAACACATTACCTGCATGCTTGTTGCGCCTGTGACTGATCCTGGGAGTAGATGACCCATTTCCCCGTGGCAGGAAGAGAGCTGCACCTTTCACAGTGAGGAAGCTTTCGCTGATGCTGCAAGGGGAGAGACAAATGGTGAACAAGAAAAACTCTGTATTATCTTTAAAAGGAGAAAAGCAATGGAACAAGAGAGATTTAAGGCACTGAACGCGTGCTCTGTTTTGCAGGGATGCGATTTAGACCAAATTACTTTGTTGGTAAAGAACTTCCCCCCCCCTCCATGTAAGTACTGCAAACACTCGAAGTATAACTGAGAACAACATGAACAGAGAAACCCTGAAAAGCAGAACACATGTCTGGTGCCGTTCTGCCTGCAGAGGTGGAACCTGAGCAGGCAGAGGGGATTAACCTATGGCTATATTTTTGATTTGAAAGTCAAGATGAGAGATCCACATTTCTAAATGGCGATTAATACAGCAAGCCCACGCATCTCTCTAATTACAGACTCTGTTAACCCTGTGCTTTGTGGTTCAGACACAGCTGATGCCCTGCAGAAACAAATGTCTCCCTTCAGCAGTTAGCCAAAAGAAAATTAGTGTACATAACAGATTAAGAAATCATGAAACTACTGTCTATGAGTTGTATGATAATTAACTCTCAAAGACTTATAAATTAAAAGCAAAACTGTAATGCTGTTCAATTCAGACATCACTTACTGCCTTAATTTTGCCCCTTCTGAAGTCACATGAGGAGAGAGGTTTGTGGAAAGGGGCAATAAAGAGCTCTCAAGTTCTGTGGAACAGCTGATATTTTAAGCACGTCTTCCAGTAGTTTTCTTAGAGAAGCTGTGGCTCATGGAAAAAGCAAGACACACTACAGATTTTGCAACTAAGCCATCCTGTTGCATAGTTAAGGGTTCCTGCTTTTCTCAGAATAAGATAGTCATACAGGCTTTGAAGAAAGCCAGAAACAATTCTACAGTCAACAGGATGGTTGATGAATATGATAAGACAGGATGGGAGAGTCCCTGGCAGCATGCATCCCAGCAGCTCCGTGCCTTGAAGAAGACATTGGCTTGCTCTCTTCAACTGAACAAGAGACTAGGAACTTCTTAGTTCCTTTCTCTGGTTAAGCAAATAACAAAACTAATTTATTCCCTTCCTTTAAGAGATGAGGACCGGGAAATAATAAGAGTAAAAAACCCCGCCATATATTTGAAGAAATTCCATGTTACAAAATGCAGGTGAAGGCTAGAACATGCCAAGTCACCTCCCTTCACAGCTACTTCTGCTCTGCCAAATAAGCAAGGGCTAACTGCTGCCCGCAGCCCCTACTCCAGGGGCACCTTGCAGTAGCTACTCAAAGGCAGGCATACACCTAAGCATGACTGAAACAGCATCAGAGAAAGCAGCTGTGACCAAGAACCAGAACACGGCATGGCATGAGCCTGTGATCTTCTCGTTTCATGATCTGAGGTTGACTGCTTCAGCAATAGGCTTTACTGACTACGTTTTTATAGTTACAAGAATTACAAAAGCTTGTGCTAAAGCTGGATTTCCCCCTAACCTCAAGCACATTTCTGGGCACTTCTCAATTTTCCTGTTGGGGATATCAATAAAATCAAATTTTCGGAGCTCCAGCAAAGCAGACGCACACTCAGAAAGACCTTTTTTAAAGCCTGTAGCACATCCCAATGTTACGCACTGTCTGTCGTAACCCCAGTACTTCTCCTTACTGACAAAGTTTCTCCCAGGACTATTTTCTAAAATTAAACCAGATGTCAAACATGCACTGGATGTTTCAGTAAAACCAGAATTTTTAAAAGGAAAAAATCACTCATCCCAAATTAAAATGGATCAGAGATCTTTACCTATGCTGAAGTTTAAAACAAAACAAAAAATAAAATTCAAATTCACTGGGCACACTGAGCACAGATGTTTCCTCAGACTCTTCTCATAAAAAAATTTGACTGAGCCTTTCTAGCTTCTGGTGACAAATAGATCCTCTGAAAGCCCTCAAGCTACACAGTTTATCAAAGCCTAAACTAGAGAAACACTGAGTTATCCTGAAGCCACTAACTTTAAAAACAGTAAATAAGAGTAATTAAAAAAAAAAAAAATCCTTCTCCCTCACTTATCTTGAACATGTTTCGATTCAGACACTTCTGCTTTCAGGCTCGCACCCACAATGGGAGTGGGACAAGAGAGCATGCCCTGCTTTGCTGAGCCTCTTCAGGAAACAAGACAAGATGCAGAAAGTGTGAGAAGACATCCTCTCCATTCTGCTCCTCCCATTAACATTCGTTTGCCTCTGTGGTGAGATTGTAAAGCTGCACACCAGGAGAAAGAATGCAGCAGTCACAGCCAGTTTTCACATAGTTGATTTTATCAGGAAAGCCGACAACTAATATTAGCAATTCTTTAGCCTGTGCCTGAGGTTTCCCCAGAAGGTTGAATTAGCAACTATTTTTAGTGGATAAAGCAGCACATAGCTAGAGGGCTGAGAGGTTAAAAATCTTCTCACTTCCATTACTTTCTCTTTATCATCAGCACTCTGCTGTCAGCCACCCACCCAGAAAGGAAACATGGGCAGAACTAGAGAGATTCCCATCGGGTACATCCTTCCAGGAGGTCACCTTTTCTCCTAAGGCCATGGAGAGCCTTGTTTTGGGCCATTAGCCACAAGCAGTAAGTTTGACTTGGTAAGGCTAGGGAAAAAGAATGTAATTTCCCATACAAAGGGTCAGTTGGAACAGCAGAAGAATGTGGCAAAGCAGATTATTCTTGTAGAGCAGGGAGGTCAAGTGGGCAGGGCAGGAGCGAGTGCAGGAGACGGCCATCAGCACTGCTGGGAAAAGAGCAGATCGGCGGAGACAAGAGCCTCGTCCTTCTGCCAGTTACAGCTCCGGGGACACTCGCTGTGCGGACGAGGGCATGGCACGCGATCGGCACTCCTGGCATCACCTGCCCCAAACTCTGAACACCAGGCACATGACACATCAGTATCCAGCACAGCACCCTAGCAAAAAAACCCATAATACACACACACACAACCATGCCCTTGCTCTGAGATTCAAGCAGGAAGGAAAAATCTTGAGAGGAAATGCAGAAAGTTTATAGGAAAGTCCAAACAGCTGTAATAACAACTACCAGCGAAGCTTAACACCGTTCTTTAGGGAAATGCGGATTTTGGTGTCTGTGATGCACTACAGGGACAAAAAAAGCAATCACTGCCCTGACATCCCCTGTACCACCCACAGCTGGCTGCTCCATTTGGGTCCATCCTGCCTAGATAGCCCTAGCCGTGATCTTTCCCAAAAACCATCATATTTCAGGGCAAGACTACCTTCTGTCCCCGATATATAAGGAGCAAAGATTCCTCCTATAGGATGCTAACAGTAGGCCCCACTCTGAGATGCTTCAGAACCAGAAAAGGTAGAAAAGATGTGTGTGAAAATGGCACTTAGAGGCTCAAAACAACTCTCATGATGTGGGACTGCGCTCACCACAGCAGCAGAGCCATGCTACTATCCGCTACTGATTTTTCCTGCTGAGAGCTCAATGGCTCCCAGGCATAACCTGGGCTTTGAACTACTTCGTAAAATCTGGTTTGACAGAGCCTACTGGAGCTTCAGTGCTCTTTGAAACAATCTCCTGGAAATGGACCGGGTATTAAAACACACTAAATGTGGTTAAGGGAAAAGCTGAGTTCAGGGCAGAAGACAGGGAGCCAACTTGGCAGAGGTACCAAAGCTGAATTGTATTTTATCAGCACACCAGGCTTGTCACCAGTCCTCTGTAGTACAGAGTGGCTTTCTCCTGGAGAAGACTTACTTGGGACATATCTATGAAACAGTTATTAAAGCTATAAGCAACCCTCAACACTACAGCTGTGAAAAAAGCAGCTTCTGTTCCAAGTTTAGCCCATTCACCTTGGAAGTGAAGTAGCAACCTTAAGGCCACCAGTGATGTGCTATTTGTAATTCACTGCTCACTGGGAAGAGAACCAACATAAGCGGTAAGCGGAAGACTTAAGCAACTCCTACAGAAATTACTACTTGTACCAATTTTTCTCCCAGGCAGAAAAGATTTTGTAGAAATTTTACAAGGCACACGATCAAAACTGTTTAAAGCCTTCTGCACAAAAAGCAGACATTCCCCTCAGAAGACCCAGTTTCTAAACATCAGTAACAGCACAGAATAGAAGTGATTCCCATTCTCCCCAACTTGCCACCCCACGGCTGGGCTCCTTGTGCACAAGGAAAACACTGCCTGGTTCATACCAAATTCTCATTATGCTACAAAATTGGGGAACCACATAAAACTTACAGGTGGCAAACAAACAGTGAATGCCTTCCCAGCTGCTACCCTGCACAACTCTGTTCATAAATTGCAAGCACAAACACCAAATAAACTGTTTTGAAGACACAAAAGAGAAAATGTTCCTAGTTTATGGACTATGCCAAAGCAACGTGATAACATGAATCATCTGACGCTTTGCCACTACCCCCTTGTACGATGCCTTCCACCTAAGGGGCTGCACCACCAGCCAGGAGGTAGGTGAGTCTGCACCACCCTCCAGTTTTCAATGAAAAATTCTTAGTCCTCCATGTATAATATTCAGAAAGGAACCATGTAGTCTTTTTTAGGAACTATTTCATAAATAAAGGAGAGAAAACCTTTTTAGAAGGAAAGCAAAGAGGCACCTGAACAGCTTCTGGCAATGTTTTATCCTAATAAGCACTTAATTAAGTTATTGCGAGCCTGAGGATGACTTTCCAGTCAGCTCTACTTACTCACTGGAGCAGCTCCTTTACAGCAGGCTCTGTCCTGTCCAGCCCAGCCCTTAATCGGGCACCTGCCAAGTAGCACAACTGACAGAGCTGGCACCATCCCCTGGAAGGTTCAGCAGGAGAAGTCCTCCCACCACATCCCCCTGCACAACGCACAGAACGGCTCAGCTCCTGTCACCTCCTCACCAGCCGTGCCCACGGCACGCACAGGCAGCAACACGGGCACCACAGGGAGGTCGCATCCTCCTGCCACCTTCTATTCCTCCTCGTCCTTAGAAGAAAGGGGGAGATTAAAAAGTGACAGGATGGGGACATGTAGATTTCAAGATACCTGACATTTGAATAAAAGTCTATTACCTGTATTATTTACAGAAATACAAACATAATTTCTCTGTCAGCCTCAGGTACCTATTAACCAGAACCCTGGAACAGCATCCTAACAGCTATAGCTCAGCACCAGGAGGCTGCACTGGGATTTCAACGCCAAGCCCGGCTCCAGCTGTGGCTCCCCATGTGACAAGAGTGTTGTGCAGTAACCACGGAGGCTTCCAACTCCTGAGCAAAAGGAGGTTTTCCTAAAGGGTTTCTCTTGGGACACAACCACCATCCAGCACAAGCTTTGCAAACACAAGCAGCTGCCCAGCAGGACTGTGCAGAGCCAGGAAGGGCTTTGAGCTTCCAACCCATCTGCAGGACGTACCCTTCCCTTCCAGCAGCCTGCTAGACCAAAAGCAAACAAAAGAAAAGCAGAAACACTGACCTAAAGCAGGCAGACAAGTCTGACAGTAAGGAATGACAAGTTAACGCTGGTGTTGACCAACCGGGAGCATTCAGCAGCCCAAGCCCTGAAAATGGGAAGTGTCAATGCAGACATCTGTACTAAAGCGCTGGGGATTTCAGCTGGGATTTCAGCTCTACCAAACGCTGCTCACGTGTGCAGTGAAAGGCAGCCCCCGTCTGAAGAGCCAGCAGCTAAACAGGCGTAGGACAGGGAACAGACACACTGCAGAAGGGTGTCTACCAGGAAGTGAAGAAAAATCTTGCATGCCCGGCTCCTTTCCCTTGGTTTGAAGCCAGGTTGCTCCCTCAGGAGCCCCCCGACATTTTGCTCTAACATGAGCAGCCGGAGTGTGCTGCAGGGGGGGAAGTACACATCTCTGCATTGCACATCTCATCTGCTGCCAGTTCAGCTCTATCATCCTCCTTTAATCCATAGGCTGCAAAACACAAACCCAAAAAAAAGACCAAAATTCAGATGCTGGCAGGAATGGCATAACAGGCGTCAATACTTAGCTCATTCCCGAGGCCACTGGAGCCAGGCGTGAAGGGAGGGCAGCCGGGGACACGAGAGCAAGCTCTTGCAGCACGCCAGGACTCACCCTGCAAGAGCAGCAATTCCAACTGCAGCTTGCTGTGCCTGGTGTGGAAAAAGTTACAGGAGAGCAGGCCAAGCAGCCTGCTGTTTTTCTCAGCACCTCAAGCCATTTCCCTCCCTCTGCAGGCAGGCCTGGGGCACAGCATCACGCCTCCTCCAGGACAGCTCTTGACACCAGCCTCCCCCTCACTTTACCTGGCCACAAAAAAAGTCCTGGTTAATAAAGCATCACTCCCCACGCCAAGGGTGCAACAGTGGCTGGGTATGCAGCTGCATGTCCATGCAGCCAGGCAGTCAAAGGCATTTCTCCATCAAACCTCCGGACAAGAGCATCACAGACCTCCAGCATCCCTCCCTAGAGAAGCGCCTAACTCTTTCACCTTCACTGTAGTTTGTTTTTCAATAAACAACATCCCTATTTCCCTTGCTTACTTTTTAAAACACGTGGTTTAATAACTTCCAACAGTATTAATGAATTATACAGAGGAGAGGAATGTTTGGCTTCCAGTTTAAGCCTTTGCTCCTAGGCAAGCGATGAAGGCACCTGGTTCTCTTCACGCAGAGGCCAGATCTCAGGGTGTGTAAAGCAAAGTAGTACCAGTCGCTAATAAAAAAAACCAAAACAAAACAAAATACAGTGAACAAAAAGTCACCACAACAACAGGGAAATGGAAAAGGCAAGGATAACTCAGGATTGCTCTACAGTGACATTTGTATTAACAGGGTCAGCTGGCAGCGCACACAGACAAGTCTAGGCTTCTCTGACATCCAAAATAGCAACAAACCCAGTGCAAAGCAAAACAAGGGCCACGACTTACCGAAAAGGGCTCTGTAACGCTGTCAACAGAGGTGACAACATTGAGGGTAGGGAGAGAAAGGGGAAGCGGTTCTCCAAGAAAGGCCGCCTCTTGCCACTCAGCACTTTTGCAACTTAAGAAATAGCACAAGGAGAAAAACAAACAAAGCGTGGGAACGCTCTCCATCTCAGATGTTTGACGCAATCTGCATTTTTAGCAACATCTGCATTTGTGACTTTTTGTTTTTTTCTTTTAAAGTAACTGTCTACAGGCACTTCCTCTGCTCCAAGGTGGGGCTCCCTGGAGAGAATTCAGCTGCAATGACACAGACAGGCATAATCACAGAAAGAGCTGCAATGCCAGCGGTAACTGGTTTGTACAAACTTATCTACTGATCCCTTCCCACCACAACCAAGTCATCTTCTCCCTTGCTTTGGTCTCCAATATGGGCATCTCTTGAAGCTGAGCAACGAAAGAAAAACTTAGTCTGCTAGAAGATACCCAAAGGCAAGGATGATGCTTGTGAATCTGAACTCTGAAGGCATTCCTTTTACTTGCTCCCAGTGAGGACACAATTTATGGTAAATTCAGAGAGGGTATAAACTTGCAAAAGGGAGCACTGATGGGCACGGTTGTGTCTGTAAGTGAAGAGCAACCACTTCAGGCACACAAAACCACCACACTCGCAGACACAGTTTCAGAGATGGGATCTAACAAGCCTCAGGTCATCCAACAAGTCTGTGGCGAGTGTTGACGCCCACTCGATACCCTATTGAGTTAACGGTCTACAAGTCAAGGCCACTACTGGAAAAACCATCACACACACATGCCATCAGTGCTCCTCTGCTACTGGGATCCTTTGCAGTGAGCTCCAGAAATCATTTCGCAAACTTTGGAGTCAAAGCAGCTTGGGCAGCCTGGGTACACTGGCGAGAGCAGTGGCATCCTTTGGAGGCAGCACAGAAGATGACAGCTCTAGGTTGAGAAACTCATCCCTGCCAGAAATGCCTTGCTGCCAGCAAGGGGAGCAATGACAGCTGCTGTTTGCAGCCAAAGTTTTCAGCCCACGCAGCTGCAACGGGTCTGTGCTGTGCCGATGACAACCACAACCACCTGCAGCATTCCTCTGCCTCCCAGTGCCCTGGGCCTCACTCTGCAGTGGTGGCCCGACCTTTGGACTCCCATCAAATGCATTCCCTGGCAAGCAGGGCTGGGATTTGTTACAGGTGCAGGAAAGCAGACTGGGTTTTGTTTTAAACTGGACTCCAGAAGATGACATTTTATAATTTCTGATAGAAGTCAAAGTCCACGTGGGTTTCCTGTTCCCCTCACGTACCCCTGGCCTATGAATGAAACAGCTCAACAACGTATCAAATCCTAAATCAAAGGCAACGCAGGCAGACCCTCGCACAGGCATCGGCTGCCCGCTCACCAGCCCGCCCGGCAGAGCTCAGCGCTGCCTTCCCACCCATCTGTGCACCCATGCCTGCTGCTGACAGCTCCATGTTACGTTTCACAGGGCTGCTGCTGAACGCGTGCTCATGCAGTAGCACGCACACAACCCTCCCCGTGTCACCTCGCTGCCCAGCCCGTCTGCATCGCTTCCTGCCAGCGCTCGGCAGCCTCTGTGCGGCGGCCGGGAAAGCGCGCAAAGGTCCCGGTGCCGAGCTCGGGCAGCTCACGGGCGAGTGAGACGCGCCGAGTCACAACGCTGGTGCCGTCACCGAAACGCAGCAGGTTGTCAGGTAATAATTTATTTCAAGGAATACAAACTTGGGCGCAGACTGTATGATTCACCACAGCAGTGAAGAACAGACAAGGATGGATACGAGCTATCACACACTGAAACATACTCTTTTTCCACGCAGCACAAATAGCAAAAAAACTTTTCTGACCGTCTACCTTGCTATACAACACTAAGGGAGTCCCAGCAAGCCACGTGTTGGGTGGCCCCATAGTCAGCCTCCAAACCAGCTTCAAAGAATCCAACCAAAAAGAAAGAAAAATATTCCAAAAAGCAACAGCAAAACAAGTTGTGCAAACAAAGCTCTGACATGCTCTGGAATTCGAGACTGAAGATATGCACAAAATCATTGTTTCTACAGCCTGAGGACGGCAGTTCACATACTAGAAAGGGGGTGGCTAACACAATTAGGATGCTTATTAAGAAATCCGGGCACTCGGGTGTTTACAGAAGAAATTTGATTCTATGCACTTTAAGCAAGAGACCCAGACCGGAAGCAAGACCGTGAAAGGAATTTGTTTTACATGATAGTCCCCAAAGGCTTCCATGTCTCCAAGTCAAGACATTCCCAGATTAAAGGCCTACACGACATTCTTCTTGGGCTATATACCGTTTAAACATCCATGGACTTTAATGCATACCATCGGGTTCACAGAGCAGGACAGTTATACCCAAGAGAGCACTCGCAACGTTCTACCACCACGGGCCGCACTCCTACCAGTTCAGTCTGTCCAAAAAGAGACAGCTGCTGCGGTATGAACAAACCGCTTTCACAAATGTATTCTTAAAAACACTTTAATCAACATGAGAAAACTTTATAAGGAGCATCTATCGCATCAAGGATCAGAGAAAAAAACCCAGCTTTTTGATTAGTTATCTTCAGAAAGAACACCCCTCTGATCGACACATACTTATCTTTTTTTCCTCTCAGAATTAACACAGTCCATGCTGATCATCTTCAAACCACACAATAATCTCCTTCACCACCACAGTTTGAAAGTGTTGCCTTCATACACAGCACATTTCTTTTTAAACCTTAAATAACAGCTGACACATCCTTGAGCCGTTGATTAACAACCACCAAGCCTGAAAGGTCTCTCCCCGCTGTGTTTAGGACAGGATATTTTATAACTGATTTTTATTCTGTTTTCCCTGCACATGCAGGATTCATTGCTGTCACAGACCTGACCATGTTTGGCCTGACTGGCAGTGCCTCACAAGAAGGACCCCTCTGCTTTAAATACGACTGTAATACAAGTCACAGGAGACAGGCTAAGGTCAACATACTGTCCCTCCCTGGAGCAGCCAAGTCCAGGGGCACCTATATTTAGACAAAGTATGCCCAGCACTTTAAAGATGGAAGGAGACCACTGACTTGCCTGAATCACCGCCAGCGCTGGCCATCTCCCCGAGACAGGGACTGTGTGACCAGGAGCTGGCAAGTGGCCTGGCACCCGCTCAAAGTGGAGCACCCTGTGCACCCAACACAGCCCCACACCCTCCCCAACAGCCACGGGTCCCCCGAGGCACAAGCCCAGCCTCGCAGACTTGGGAAGAGCAGAGCAGCCACAGCCCAGCTGCGGGCTGGTCGAGGAGGACATTGCTGCATCGTTTCGTTTGCTGCTTCTGGTGGAGGTGGCCAGCACCGAGCGCGGCTGTGGTCAGCTGGGGAGCAGAAGTCCTGTCGCTTTGTGAAGCGGCACCCTGCCAGGACTCGGCTCTGCAACCACCCTGACACCCGGAGTGAGGCATGGGATGGAGGAATTACGCTGGGGAAGCAGGCTGGCTCTGATTGCAGTCTCCTTGCCTGCCCTCAGTAAATACATTAACGGACCCCTGTAAATAGAGCACCAAAACAAGGACCACTCTGTCTCCACACAAAGAAATCAATGCTGAATAATAACCCTTTTCCTCTGTGCTAAAAAGAAGCAGATGCTTGTTTACCAAAAGCATCAAAAATCATCAAGAGGCTGTTGGATTTGACTCGTAAAAAAATAGAAGGAAGTTATTTGTTCAGTATTTTAACTTCTGCAGCACTCAGCATTTTCAATTTTCTCTTCATTCTTATTGCACCCTCCCCATGCATGAGGCTATTTGATCCCTAAATGACAGTTTCCAGCAGGAACAGTAAAATCAGTTTAGGACTGACTGTCCCTTTAGATTAGCAAAAAGGACAGTCAGTGGTAACCAGCAATGCGAGATGGTTTGTGAGCCGTTTCAGAGAGAACAGCCACATGCCAGATTTCTTTCAATAGCTTTTGATTTGAAATTGGAAGTCACAGGGAGCTTTACCTGTTGTGCTGATATGGCCCGTAACCAGGCCGTTGATCTGCTCACCCCTGCAAATACGCCAGTGACTTCATTTTATGGAACAGCAAAGCCACAATTAAGGGAATACAAACTTTAATGTGGCTGTAAATAGTAACTTGAAATTTCAATCAATTAGGAGTGAGAAAACATTAAAGACAAATGATCAGAAACACTTTATAGTTGGAACAGTTTCATGGATTCTGTGTCTTTTCTTCAACCCAAGGCAACACTTAAAAGGACTGTGCTTAGCATAAGTAAGCTTAATACAAACTTCAGATGCAACTGAAAGCTGCAAACCGAAGAAATACAGCTTCACTTTGGGTTAACCAACCCAACACTCTGGGAATGGGGTAACTCAGCCTTTAAAGAGAGCCTGCTCCCCAGCAGAGGTGACACGCTGCCTTGTCCCCTGGTGCTCAGAGCACACCTACCCCGGCAGAAGCCAAGAAAAGCACTCCAACGTTTTGCTGGTGTAAGTGACAATCAGTCTCCGGAGCCATCAGGAAAAGCTCTCCAAATCAGACCACGAGATATAATTATGATGCATTTCAAAATGCAGACTCAGCATCACTTTCCAATCCAACTCTTCCCCCCGCGGATGTAGCAAGTTCTTCCTGGAGACAACATCCCTTGTGACTGCTTTTTCTTCTGGTGCTCTGAATAGGGATCAGCTTACCAGGAGCCCTTTATTCCTGAAATAATTTCCATTAATCACTCACCATACGTCACTTTAAACAGAAGCTGACAGACTGTGGGATGTCTACCACCACTGTAGCATCTCCCAACTTAAATAAAGGCTGAAATGAAGGGCAGTCCAAGAGGCAAAAGGAACTGGGATATTTCTAAGTAGCAATTAAGTGAACTTCTTCAAACTGTTCCTAAGAATTGCAACATTTTTATACAGATACTTTAAATAAAAATGGGGAAGCAGTACCATTTGAACCATTCACTCTTCATGATACCTACTCACAAAAAAAGTAAATAAAAGGGAAACACAGTAACCTGCATCATCCTGAAGCATCACCCTGCGGTTTTGCATTTGTGATTCCTCAGCTGCAAATTAACTTACTCTGTTAGCACGTTACTGTGATTTTCAGCTAAAGGAGATGTCAGTGCTTAATTTCAAAATGCGTTTTAAGGAGTTTCTAACTCAACATAAAAACCCAGCAAGGTTTTGCTGGCTAAGGCTCAGACTGAAAACACGTTAAATAAAGTTTTAATTTACAAGAGCTTGAACTCTGAAGAGTAGAGATTCCAGATGTGTTTATCCCTGCAAAAGTCAGGTGCTAAATTTCATCAGAATTAGCACTTTAGGCAGCTTGGCAGCCAGTTTTCAGTGGTTAACTCAGGTCTTCGTATTTCCTAAAAGCATGCAAACCCCTTTAAAAACCACACATTAAAGCAGAAAGGCCAACGGAATACTAAACACTGCTGAGTATCACAGACCCAGAGAAGTCTCTAACAAGAACAGAGTGTACTTTAGGGAAAAGGCTCTTAAACAGCTTTTAAAAAGGCTCTAGAACAGATATTTGCTTAATTTCAAGCTAGAGAGCCTCTCATAAAACATTTCATGATGTGCTTGAAGGAACTAAGGACAAAAAACTCCTTAACATTACGACAGCATCAACATTTTGCTCTGGTGACTGTGCTGGGAAGCTGGGTGATGTCCTGCCTTATCTCCCTTATGCCCTGGGCAGATGCTGCTCTCCAAAACAGGGGCTCCCGGGTTTGCTTCCCCACCCCGGCATTCACAGGGACAGCTGAGCAACATGCACTGGCCCTGCTCCCATGTACGCGCTGAACACATCACGCAGCTCTGGGATGGATGTTTATTCTGTGCTCGTCACCCTTGCTTGTTAACAAGGCACATGAATATTCCCCTGTTTGCTTTCTTACAACTTTCTCATCGTGGCAAACCAACAGGAGGGCTAGAAATGGTGCTGACAAATTGTTTGTTTTTATTTAGGCTTTCAGTCTTTGCAACACAGAGGAATGCAGCTGTTCCGCTTTGCATTTGTTTTTTGATTTCTCTATCTCTTTCAAAGCAAATAAAGGAAAAAAAAACAAACAACCCTAACAACAACAAAAAACCCAGTGACAAACTCTTCAACACACCACCACACAATGAGCCTTAAAAAAAACCCAAAACAAAACCAAAAAAAAGAAAAGAAAACAATTCTGGGTTCATTTTAATCCAGCAGAGTTGCAGAAAGCAAGCAGAAGACTAACAGGCTAAGTATTAGAGGACAAAGGGGTAAGACTAATGATAGCTTTTCCCATCTGTACCTTTGTGCAAATGAGGTTCCCCCTTAAATTATGACCTGACAAAGGTAAATTTTATCATTTGCTAATCAAAATGATGCTCCTCCAGTCCCACTTGCCATTCGGAGTCTCTCACGAAACATCGGCAACACACCCAGAATACGGGTGCCCATGCCCATCCGCTGGCTGCCATCTCGACGAGCTGGAGGTGGTTGAGCCCAGACACAGGTAACAGCCCACTCCAAAGCATCCCGTTTGGATGCTGTAAGAACGGAGGCTGCAGGGCAACACGAGGCTCAGACAAGCAGATTTGTTCTCTTCACACTGGCAAACAAAGCACAGGGAGAGGAAATACAGCACAGTTTGCGACAGACAATAACCCTGGTGTACAGCTTCAGTCTAAGCTCAACTCGTCTCAACAGTCCTCTGCAGGTGCAGGGGTCCCAACCCATCCTGGACCAAGGGATGAACTTCAGTTCGTCTCTGTGCCTCCACAAGAGCCATACTGCAAAATTCAGATGCAACAAATTTGCACTTTTCTAGTGAAAAGCTGGAAGTTTAAAAGAGTGTGAACCAAATCCAGAACTGCAGTTTCTGAGGAGATCACAGGCAGGAGAAAGCCCAGGCTGGTGGGACAATATGGACCTCATTAAGCCATTGTGAGAAGTGTGTGAACAAACCAAGGACTTCACTACTAAGTGACAAAGATCATTTGTTTAAAAGAAAGGACTAAATCATTTATGGTTCAGCAGTCTGTGGATTTAGCCTACTTGTAACAAAGGTGTTTTGAGAAAAAACATACTTCTTAAATGGCTTATTACAAATAAACCCAGAGACCCCAAAGGGCTGAATACGATGTTGATGAGGGCCAGATAAGTACTGGGTAAACAGGAAAATGCACTCAATGAGGAGCCTGTGGCCTTAATATACCTAGAAATGCCCAAATTTGAAAAGCTGCCAATGCCAAGAAGTGCCGACCCTAACACAGAGATCTCACGGCTGGATTCCTGTGTACCCCCAGCCCTTGCGAACACTGGGGCATGGGTTAATTTTATCATTCATCTCTACAGGTTTTTCTTTTCCTCAGCCTCTCTTATCTGTGGGCTGATGTCCTTGAACCAGATGGCTTCTCTCTGTCAGAAAGCACTCGGTTAATCCTACACAACACAGCAATACGTGGCTGCAGAACAACTACTGCCAGTCTCCAGCTACTTCCCAAGCTGCTGAATTCAAGCTCTGGCCCAGGTGCACACACAAAGCAAAGGGGTGTCTTCTGAACACTTCAGCAAAAGCACAAGCATTCAGAATTCATGCCAGGAGTGAATTTTACTCCATGTGTTTGTGGAAACAGAGTCTTCAGTCAGCTACTACAAAACACCATGGCTGGAAACTCAAGTTGCAGATTTGCTCTGTACACATTACATCCATTACACTGCAGAAAAAATATTTGCTGAACTAGTTTTAAGCCCATACAGGCTGAAAATTTAAATGCTGTTTGTCAGACCGATGTAGAGGAGACAGCAACTCTTTAGAGCCTATTGCAGAACGGGATGCAGAATTTTAAACTTTCTTTGACCCCATGAACACTAGTTAGAATCAACATTTCAAGAAAGTTACCCTGAAGTTGTTTTAAAAACAATGAAGTAATATTTTAGCCGGGGGCGCTGTGATAAAGGTACAAGGAAGTACAGTCCTGCAAAATAATCCCAGCCAGCCTATTCACTGCCCCCAAAAGGTCCTTTTCTGCTGATAATCACACTCAGGTCCTTCTGCTTTGTAGCCTTTAGAAAAATCCCAAGCATTTCTGAAGACAGGAACATCTGCAGAAGTTTCAAGAAAACCCAGAATCTCAGAGGCAACTCTAACATTCACAGCCTTTTAAAACATGAACTTGGCAGCCCAGCAGCGTGGGCTTCCTAACTAAAACATATCACTGAAAAACAGGTGATGGTGTGTGGGGGGTTTGTCCTTGAAACACTCCTTTCCTGCTCAAGTTTTGATTTTACGTCCGATGACCATCTCTGCCTCTCTTCCAACCCCCTACCAGGAAGGATCGGTGAGACAAATACCCATAGCTTCCAGGGGAATAAAAGGAAAAGCCAAACAGGAAAAGTAGTTATGAACAATACAGCCCTGGCTTAGTTAATGATCAACTTGAACACACAGCATACTACTTTTAGACAATTATCACAACTTATTTGCATAGAGTTTTTAAAAATCAGTGGCTACTACAAGGCCTTTTATGCATTGCATTTGCGTTATCACAATCAGCAAAGAAATAAAAAAAGACGAGAAATCCCCGACGACTCCGCTCAGTCAACAGGAAGCCCGTTGACTGTGCTGGGGGAGCTCAGCTGCACGGAGGGGTGGGCAGGAAGGGTAAGGGGTCAGGTTCCCCCGCCTGCACATTCCCATCGCGTCCTTGGTGGAGTACGAGGCTGTCTTCTGCAGTCATCCAAACCTTGAGCACATAATACTCTCTGAAATGGAAAACAGAACTGCAACAGTTCGTACTGATCCTCCCAGCCTCTACAAGAGATGAAGAGCTAATCAACTTGCTTCCACACTTCAAGTACCTCCAACCAGGGTGACCCCCAGCTCATAATGCAACCTCAACCAGAGTCGGTAGTGGTAACTGGAATCACTCTGCTGATCTTCCAGTCTTTTGAGCAGCTCTTTGCAAGAATCTCCTCGTCAACTCTTAAATACCATTGACTCTTAGCACAATGGTAAAATACTCACAAAGCTACAGCACTTACAATGGCACAGAGGCAATTAAAGATTTTCAATAACACACTGCTTGGACGACTGCAGTGTAATTGCTAAACGGTCAAGGTTTTTGGCAGCAATAACATCGTGAGCAGATAAAAAGGTTGTAAGGTTTCACATATGATAAATAAATAAATCAGCAGCTCTCCAAACAATGGCAACAGCAGCCACACACCTAAGCTCCTGGCTTGGCACTTGGCGTAATTTAAAATTAGATGGTCATGAAATTTCCTAGCATAAAGGCCACGGCCGCATGACAAAGGTAAATGAAAGGGGCGGGGGAGGACAAGGGCCAAGACAGGCTGAGCACAAAGACAGGTTGCAGTGAGGAGGAGGCAGTACAGTGAGCCTGAATTACCCAGTGTTGTAATTTAGCATACAGTTTGTAATTACCTGCACAGCCTGTAACTTCCTCTTGCATTGTAAAGTGTTGTTTCTTCACACTACGCAGAAGGAGGGTTGTCACTTAAAGGAAAACTGATTATGTGAGAGAGCAATAGGCTGCTAAGCCAAGTCTGCAAGAACATTTTGTGGCTACCTTTAACCTTTTGCTGAAAATAATTCTGTTTAACTTGTGGGTTTTACTTCCCCTCCTTTTTTTTTTTTTTTTTTTTAAGAGCTCCAAGATATACCCACAACACTGTGAAGAAATTATTCTAGCTCCTTTTTTTTTTTTTTCACAAGTTTAAAATACTTATAAAAACTATCAGTTAACATAATAAAAAACAGACTGGTATGAAAGCAAGTACAAGAACCATGGAAAGTAGCAAGCATATTCATGTTTTTAGATCCATCTGGCTCCCAAAGTGTTGGAGGATGAAGTAGTAAACAGTACCCGAGTGCTTTAACACGTGCTCAACGTGAGTCCAGGGAGGGCTCTCACTGTTGCTTTGCAGAAAGGAAGCTGAAGCAGAGACATAAGTATTTAGACACACAAAAAAATGCACAAAAATGCCAGAGGGATGTGGACACCAAAGCTAGACGGTTAATTCTCAGGTTCAAAAGAAAGGCTAAGCATGCATCTGCATCTTCAGGCCCCGCTCCCGTGCTGAACACCGGCCTGGGGGGACTTGGCCAGGGTCGCACAGGAAGGATGTGGCGCAGCAGGGAGCAAGAGCTGGGTCTTCCCAAATCCCAAGCGAGCGCCCTGAGCGCTGGATAATCCTGCTTTGCTACCGAGATAAAGAGGAAAACTGAGTGACAGAGGAATCTGGCATTATCACAGGGACACGGAAAAAACACTTCAGGGGCACCAGCAATGAATGAGATACCTAAAACTTGGCCAAAGGCAGAGGAAGCAACTGCAGGCAGGAAGAACTGATCTGTGGCAATTCCTCCAGGTTTCTTTTGTTAAAAATTCTTTGGTATCTGCAGACTGTCTGAAGTTTTGCTTTTTTCTATCTTTCCATCAGCTGCCTTAGAGTTTTAGTAGACCAAAGTAAAGTCTGAATCCTACACACAAATAAACTAGTAAATCAGCAGAATTCCCACTAGGTTCAACGAGAGTAGCAAGACTTTCTGGAATGAGTTACAAATATAAATTCTGAGCATTTTGATAAACACAAGTCTCAGACATTATTTGAATCCTTGTCAACCTGAAATGAGTTAGACCCAGACCAGCTGACTACATTACTGACTAAAAGCGTCAACACAAGAGTAATTTCTGCTGATCTCTGAAAGTCAGAGCTGATGAGCCAAATACATCTACTAAAGGATACACTGAAACAGAAGTTCCTGATAACGTTTGGGTCACTACTGCCCTTCCCATTCCACAGAGAACACATTTTTAGCACAGCAAAACAACAAAATCTGGATTTTTAGGTCTTGCCCACAATGAAATAAGGACATTCAATATTAATCAGCCTTTGTGAACTTGTAATTAGGAGTATAAACTTTAATAAAAACAGGTCTTTATTATGCCAGCCTGAAAGCCACAGCACCGCCCTGATTTGAGAAGCCAGCGCTCAGCCTTGTGCAAACGCTTATGCGTGGGCCAAAAGCTCTGTCATTCTCATGCTTATTAATCTTTCCTTCCAGGAGGCAAAGGACAGCGTAAGCTCCCCTGATAATTCAGTTATCTCTCTCCCCAGAAAAGGAAAGGGTGGTCCTTCCAACCAAGTGGCCATTTAAACTACTACTAGATACAAGACCGCAGGGCTATATGCAACTGAGGGAGCAGAGTCCAGGCGTATTTCCCCCTTCTTTTGATCCCTTTCCTTACAGTCTCAAGCTGCAGGTTAAGTGTTTGAGCAGCGCATAAAACAAACATCTTAGAAGCACTTAAATCGCTACCTAGCTACCTAATATAGCTTAGTAAATCATCTCAAGCTGTAAGGAAATGTTTCAGCCTATAGTAGGTAGGGTTTTTTCTCCACAATTCCAGAATCAGTCACTTCCCAAAGCCCAGGGCATATCTAATTTGCATCCTTGCTTCCACAGAACAGTTCAGGTACACTCCTGTTAAACTACGTTATCAGCAACCACAGAGACAGCCCTAATGTTTACAGGCAACACTGCGAGCAGGAAAAAAATGACTAATTACAAGCGGTTTGGGCTCAGAGAGACTTAACTAAACTGATTACCAACTACAGCAGTGATTGCTAACGCTCAAAAAAAGAGGCCACAGAGTCCGGGGACTTATTTCCATATCAAGCATAAGCAGGGGTATCTACTAAAGACCTAAAGTGCAAGGCAGCTCAATGCGACAAGAACACAGCTCCAGGTGGGACCCAGCATTTTATCCTACTATCTTGAAGCCTTTCATGATGTTTCCAAGAGATAAAACAGCCGTTTGGCTTCTTTAAAGAAATATCAAGCATGACTAGACTATGTCTCTAAGCCTTATCTACTGCCCCATAGCTGCCATTTCCCTCCTTAATCCTTCCAGCCAAACCCCACAACTCAGGCAGTCACTGTTAATTGTCTACAAATTAAATGATTATTTCTATCTGCATTTCAAAGGGTGGTGTGCAGCTGGAGAGACTGATTTTTCAAGCGGCTTAGTACGGGGCACAGAGACACTCTCTGCGCTTCATAGCTGCCCAAGACTGACAGTACTTAAAAACCGGCATCAGCTCATCTCTCTCCCTCAGGACCTGCAGGTCCTAATTGTAAGGTCTCAGCCCTCCTACTGCACCGACCTGAAAAAAACCCAACCTCAAATCCGCAGCCCTTATCTGCCACCTTGTGATAAACCAAAACAAGAGATCAAATAAAGAGGCTAATCTCTACTTTAAGTCCCAAAGAGGGCCAAGGCACATGCCCACAGGAAGCTTCCACCTCACTGACAGCGCACAGCCCGGCTCCGTGTCTGCCGGGGGCGGCGAGGGGAGTGTGCTGCGGCCCGGACCCGCACCGGGCACGGGGAAGCGGCACCGGGCACGGGGAAGCGGCGGCTCCACCGAGAGGACGCGCAGCCCCGGGTTCTCCTGGGCAGCTGCTGTTAACGTTCATCGAAGCACTTCGTCGGGACGCAGAGTTTTTGTAGAGAGGAAGAAAACAACAACAACAACGAAAAGGCAAACCGGCGGTAACGGAGAAGCGGGCAGCGCTGCGGTGCCGGTGCCCCCCGTAGCCCCGCTTCCGCCGGCGGCCTCCCGGGTGCGGTGCCGGTTCCGCGGGCAGGAAAAAGTTTGCCCGAAGGCACCGTGCGGCGGAACCGGCTGCCGAGAACGGGGAGGGCGCAGCCCGGGCGGCCGGCCGGCCCAGCGGGGAAGGGGGACCGGCGGGGCAGGCAGCGCGGCACCCGGGGTGCAGGCGGGAGGGGGAGATTTGCCGGTCGGTGCCGGTCTCTCCCGGTACTCACAGCTGGGCGATGGCGCCCTGGGAGATCACGGCGTTGTCGGAGAAGTAGGGGATCATCGCGGCTGTCCGCGGAGGCGGCCGCCCTGCCCCGCGGCATGGGGAGCGGGGGGGGGGGGGGGGGGGGGGAAGCCGCCGCCGCTCTGCCCCGCGGCCGCCGCGCTCCCGCCGCCCCCCGCCCAGTGCGCAGGAGCGGGACCGGCACCGGGGCGGGAACGGCCCCGGCCCCGCCCCCGGCCCGCACGTGGCGGCGGGGCGGGAGCAGCGGGCGGGGAGCGGGTCCGGCGGGGACTGGGCTTGGAGCGGCGCTTCCCCCGGAGGGCGGGGGAGAGGGAGGGAAGGGGGCCATCGGTTTGAGGGGGGGGTTTTCTCCCCCCCCCCCCTTTTTTTTTTCTTCTTTTTTCCTCCCTAGATTTAGGCCAGAACAGCCGGGGAAAGCTGCAAACTTTGAAACTAGGTTTGAAGCAGCACATCAAAAGATTTTTTTGCAAAAGGCAGACAGCGACAACTCGGGTGCTTAGGAAACGACCTTAATTTCTTTCCTGCAGGAGACGGGGAAATAGTTCTTGGCAATAACTTTCATATCTAGAGACTTGACAACTTGTTTTCTGCTAAAGGAGAAGAGAAGCAGCTGCCTTTCAGTGTTATTTAATCTTTAGCTCCATTGCCCCTCAAGAGAAAAGGAAAGGAAGTTCGTTAGAACAAAAATCTTGTCCTCTGGCTGCTGGGAATGCAGATGGTACAGCACAAGGGAAACTTAATATCGTTCTCCACTGGGGAGGGTCGGGGGGCAGCTTGCTCAATCCCACGCCCAGAACAGCCCCAAAGCACCAACTGGCTCTTCCAGCTCTGCCTTTGCCAGGCCTTACACCCAGCAAACAGCTTTACTAGGGAGTGTGGAAAATCAGCTGAAACCTCAGCAGCTAGCTCAGTTCTGTTTCACATAAGAATGCAAGACATCCCAGCACAGAGGGACATAAATACACTATTTTTAAGTCGTCTGGTGCGGACGGCACATGCTCAGACCCAGTAACAAAGCACAAGTGAGCTGGCAGTGGAAGATTTAAGTTCAAACACATTTACTTATTTATGACACCTACTCAACAGCAAAAAAAATACTGCCCGGGGCATCACTGCAGAACTGCCCCTATGATCAGACAGTAAGCTAGAACCAAAAGAAAGTTTTGTCTAGGGTTTATTTCCAACTAAAACTAAACTAAAAATTTCAGAGAAGCAGAGAGGGATTTAAAAAAACACAGCATGATGGCAACTGCTTCAGGGTCTGAGACTTCATGGAGCAAGACAGACACTTGTGTGAAAGGTCTCAACCATCCCTGCTTCAGGGACTCAGAGAAAAGGACAAAGCAGTACAATTTGTGATTCTGCAAGTTTTGCTAGAATATGGTTTGGTTGCATTAATTTAAGCAATGTCATCTTATATAGCCAAGAACACATCTCTGGTAATGGTTCCTCACAGCTGTAAAGAAAATGCAGTGCCAGCCTGCTGCAATGCCAAAAAAAATATAATCATTTGTTAGGCAGAAATGAAGTCAGTTGCAAGAAGCAGTGGAAAAATCAGGACATTAGAGAAATGGAGGGTAACTCAACCCTTCCAGAGGTCAAGAGACTGGCAAGAACCTCATACTTGGTAGTAACACATACCACACATTCATAGACTGAAAAACAAACCCAGAACTTCTGTTCTAATTAACAACTTGAGGGCTTTATCCGAGCATTGCAGAAGACTAAATGCACTTAGACTGATGCCTGCAAGCAGTTGCTGCCTCCAAATTGAGGCCTGTAACAATTGTGATAGGTGGAGCAGGCCATTATACCTCATACGGTCATGTTGTACCCAGTTGTGTGTAGCTGGAAGTCTCAGAGGGGGGAAATGTTAAGAAATTCTTTTACCAAACAATGTTTAACTTTGTATTTAACAAGGCCTGAGTGATTAAAGTGTACAGAGAAGATATCCTAACCTTGAGAATAGATACAGCCTGGCAGAATTGAGATGGGAAACATCCAAGGAGAAGAAATTGTCCTCAGAAGACACGTGACCATAAAAGGGAAAAAGGAGTAGGGCGCCAAGTCCCCAAACGTCCAACAACAACCACCCGAGACCCCCGTGCACCTGTAGTTGCAATGCCAGCATTATGTAAATATAGTAGATAGGTGGAAAGGCAGAGACTTCTTGGAAAATGTATGAATATTCATGTTTTTAAAGTATATAAAGGATGAGCTTTTGTTTTAGTGTATGCACGTTAGGTGGAGTGATCCCCTGTCCATGCAGTGCTGCAATAAAGAATGCCTGCCTTCTAAAACGTCAAACTAGGTCTTAGAGGGCTCTTTTGAGACCAGATTTACGGTAACAAGATACTGTCCAGACAGATTTCAGATTTTTCACATGCAACTAACATTACAAAGGCAAGCCCTTAAAAACTGCTACAAACAAGTGCAGTGATTAACTACAGGCAATACTCTTAAAGCAGCTACTCATAACATATGGATAATAGATTTGTAAATTAATTAGTCCTGGATTAATACAATCATGTACTGCATCTCCATATGCTAGGAGACCAAACAGTGATAGAAATATCCCAGCTTTTTGCTTTTTAAACCTTTAAGAAACAGGAGTAGGAAATCCTCAAGTAAGTTCATTTGTTGAAATCTGCACTAATAAAACGTATTTGAACCTGGGTTTGTTGCCAGAAAGATTGAAATATCAGCCTGAGACTGACACTGCCTTCAGGCTACATGTTAGTGATATATTAGCATGTCAGTTCCCGCTATTTGTATAGCATGTGTTATTTTCATATTCTACTTTTTAAAATCAGATTTAAGGAACAACCCTACTCCTTTTCAAAGCTGCATCCTTCATTTAGACATGAGCAGAAGTACTGACCCAATAACCTGGTCTCTCAGCATGCAGGAGCAAGGAGCAGGCTGAAAGAAGGGGCTCCGAGGGGATGCACAAGATGGAATTGAAGGCAGCAGGTCACAAGACAGCCAAGAAACTGCTCCTTGCTGGAAGCAGGTGCACTCTGCTGGGACAAACACATGAAGAATTTAAAGTGCACAAAATTGCAGTGATGACAGGTAGCAGTCTAAATCACTACTGTGCTGCAATAGAGCATGTGAGCACAGCCATTAATCACTGTATGACAAGATGTAAATAAGTCTGTCTGGGGTCTCAAGTGCTTCCCAGCCCAGTGCACAAAATTACACTTTGCTTCGGGGAAAAAGGGCACTGCCTGTCCTGAGTTTTTGGTCGGCATTTTGTGCTCCCCAGGAGATCACAGGATTAGCAGGGCCATGCCGCCTGCTGCAGAGGCAAGTGGTAAACACCACCACCCCGGCACTTGGTACAACACGGTCCTTGTTGGGCAGCAGGATTTCATTTAACTTTTGAACACAACACAGACTAATAAACTACAGTTACATACACCCTGCAAGACACACTGTAATAAAAATCCATCCCAAACCTTTACTAAGCCAGCCACTCCAGCAGCTACAACAGTTACAGAAGCATCAAAAAACCCTACAACAAGTGCTAAGGACATCTGGGGAGGCACTTCGGGAGGAGGGAACAGAGGGAATGCCCACCAGAGCTGACTCTGGAGGGAAATTTAAGGGGGTGGAGGGAGAACATGCATGCGCAAATCTCTTGTATTGACTTACAGTGTTTTGTCTGGCAGACAACAAGGCTGAAAATAGTTTATTCACACAATCTTCATCTCCCTCAGTGTCTGCATCTCAAAGCTATACGGTCACAGTAGCTTGCTCCAGTAACTTCAGCTGCCTTACTTTCCCTGTGCATTTTAACACGTTTTGATCTTGCAGTGATGTAATAGAGTCATTCTGTGTCCTGCACAGGGCTAGCAGCTTGCAAATGGGATTCTCCTTGTACAGCTGAGGCCTTGGTACATAGGTCACCGGTAAAAAATGCATGAAGCACTCTAGTCAGGTTTTGCATTAGCATGCACGGATTTGACACTTGCAGAAAGCATGCTTACAGCTGGACACGGAGTCCTGTCAGTACACAGTCCACACGCAAAGAGGGCATTAATCAAGCTAATGTTTCCATCCAAGATCAACAGTTTAAGGCTGAATTGCTGCTTCTTGTCAGACCACACAAAGGTGTGGGTGTCACCATATTCCACCCACTCCTATCCCACAGGGGTTTGTTAAGTGTCTGCTCACATTCTAAAATTATTAAATCTGGAGCACAGATTGTCTTGTTAGGCATGTTCAATTCTTAGCCTACACTGGGACCCGGTGACCTCTTTTCATTTCAGAATATGTCTGCCAGCAAGACTTTCTCTGGTCCTCTCAGTTCTCACCTTTTGAAGAGCCCTAATGAAAGCAATATATTGCCACAGTTTCTCTAGAAACTTATTCCAGTGGGTATGAAGGGTTGGGTATTATTATAAATCTGTTTGGACTGAAGTCCAGGTACTCTCTGCAAAAGCAAGGAATGTTCTCCTCTTCCTCCAACACAGCAGGGTAAACCTGTGGCAGGTGCTACAGCTGTAACATTAGTCATGTTCAGGGTAAAGGGAACAGTGACATGTCAGGCACAGGAATTCTGGCCTCAGTCTATTAGCATCAGTGTAACAGATAAGGCACTGTAGAACCTGGACCCATGTTTTCAGGGGATTTAAAAAAAAAAATTGTGAAACTGCTGCATTAGGCAAACAAACCTCCCCCTCACCACCATCACATCCTCTCCCCCCACAGAGTGACGAGCTACAGCAGTGCCTGCTCAGCCACCTTTACTGCACATATGGAAAGTTTGTTCTTTACTGCTGGGCAGCTGTTTCCGCTGCTGTTCATGAAAAGTTACAGAATTTTTGAAAACAACACGTTCCTGCCCGCAGCCGAGCACCAGTCTTGCACAAGCACTGCTGGAGAGAGCAGAGGTAGCAAGTTCATTTCCGTGTGCAGAGGTGGGGCCAAGTGCTTTGTTTTTCTCACCAGCAGCTATACTCAGTCTTTCCCCACCAAGACAGCTGCCTCAGCATCAGGTCTGACGGGAAAAAAGTGGCCTAAGAGATAGTTTTGAAGAATATGGTGCCATACTCCAGCTGTTTGAGGGTCAAAGGATCTGATGCCCCTGCTTTTTTGGTGGGAGGTCAGTTAATTCATCCTGTTGCTGTGAGGACATGTGGCTTTTAGCAGTGCCCAGGTTGGACGGGGCTTTGAGCTGACTGGTCATGGGGAAGGTGTCCCTGCCCATGGCAGGGGGTTGGAACTAGATGATCTTTAAGGTCCCTTCCCACCCAAACCATTCCGTGATTCTGTGAATGAACAGAGTCTACAGATGAGTGTGTGTGGATTAAGAGTCCAAACAAATGATTTATCTGGGGAGAGCCTTAAATTAGCACAGCAAACCTGTAAACAGGTAGAGACCGATCTGTTGAGAGCAGGACCTCTTGCGCTCATCTCCTACTGCTGCCTCCCTACCTCAGAGGGAGAGGTTCATTTGTCAAAAGTCTTCTGGCCTTTCTTAGCATGGGAGACAAAGCCTACTGTGTTATGTAGTCCAATTTATCAGGAAAACATGAAGCCATTTCAGCAGTAGTGATCATAAACAAGCCAATGCATGCAGGGCTGAATTAGATAAAGAAACAAAGCTTTCCCAGTGAGTAAGAGGCATACCACCCACCAAGGCAGTGCTTACATACACCAGCTTTATTAAACACAATAAGGGAAATTTAACGAAGTAATTATAAAGGAGCCCATATCTAGTTAAAAAAAAAAAAAAAAAAGAGGGGGGAGGCAGGAACAGGGAAAGCACGAAAAACTATACTTGAATCCTGAAGAACCAGTCAGAACAGGAAGCCACGTTCTCAATTTGGTTATTTAAGCTGTCAAAGAGTATTTCTGTTTCCAGTTCTTGAGCAAAGAAATCAGACAGGCGAAGGGGTAGGTTGATAAGCATCACAGAGAACAAACCCCTGCTTTTAAAGCTCGTTTGGTCAGTTGCCCATCATGATCAATGATTAGGCTTCTTAGTTGAGAATTCAACACCTATTTTGCAATATTATCACTTCATTAAACCCTTCCCTCACAAACCCCACACCCAATCATTGTATAGTTTACTTATCATTAAATCTTAGAGGGTCTGACACAAAGAGGTCAATGCTCAATTACACCCGTTTTACAGAGGCAGAAGCAAAGAAGACTGAAGGGACCTGAGCGGTGCCACCAGGGGTAGAAAAAGGGACACAAGCAGCAACATCTATCACTCTGGTCTCTCAACAGGCCACACTAATGTTGGACAGGGTAACGTGCTGAGACACAACTTTTCCTGAAACATCTTCTCCCACTGCCTCCTGCTTTCTGGAGAGCTGCCTTCCATGTGCGTTCAAGCATTTCAAGAGGAACACTGAAGAACCTTGTTCTTCTGATGCAAAAACTATGATGCATCCTATTTGCACAGCAAGATGCTCTCCATGCAAACACCTACATCTCTACAAAAGTTAATCCAGACCCTTACAAACTGTTACAGCACTGCTTTAAGTCCAGCAAGGAAGAAACATGCCCGAATGACATATGTGAGGTCATAAAATAGGTGATGTGGTACTTCAGTGACCTATGGAAAAGAAAGATTTAAATCCTCAGAACTGTCAAGAACACCCCCCTAATTTTATCAAGGAATGTTTTTGATGCAAAGATGCCAAAGAACCGAATGGCAACAAGTCCCAAAACCCTGGCCCAGATTCTCAAAATACATTTAAGTGCCTGAAATCCATGCAAAGCTGAAATCTCCAAGGATTCATATTTAACATTGAAGCGTTGTGAAGGTGCCCTACCAGGAAGGGGACCAGAATGGCTATTTTGGAGTTTCCCCTTCCATCTACAACAGGAATCTTTTCTTAACTTAGATTCCTCTAGCTTAGAGCACCCGGTTCATGCTCAGCAGGAGACACAAGCACGTATGGAATCCTTAGGGCACCTCCTGGGCAACCCCTCCCTTCGCTAACCTCTGAAAGAGCATAATGGGGGCAGCTGTTCCGGGCTTGCTCCGTGCCGAGCAGACCCTTTCGGTAGCTGAATGATCTGACCCATCTCCAATCCTTTTACTTCCCAGTTTGTCTTTGCTTTGTTCCTCATTCTCCTCTCTTCACATGCTTAGAATGACAAATTAAAAGAACCTTTTCATAAGCATTCATATTTCGAGTGAGCTCCCTGCTATAGCATCATATGTTTACCTGGTAATTTGAGAGTGCAACAATATTAGTCTGCTTGATCCTTCAGCCTGAAGATCACACCTAAAGTCATCTTACATGTTACTGTGATCCACAGGTATGTAACTGGACTGGACATGTTGCAGCCACAGACAGACCTTGCAGTGAACTAGCCCTACAGATACCTGTTACTAATAAAAATCAGATTTTACTACAAGTGCTACCTTTGCTCACAGTTTGGTGATAAAACACCTGGTATTCAAAGATGAAGACCACAGACCCACTTTAATGAACCATGATGTGTGGCCCACAGAACTTTTTCTGGTGGTCAGCAGGGCTGGCAGATTAACAGAACTGTTCTTTATCTCGGTATTACATTCTCCACAAGCAGCTGTAGTAAATGCCACAGAGAGGCTAAGCTGTCACTGAAAGGAAAGACAGAAAGATGGATTCAGGAAACACATTCTAAAGATAAGGTTCATACTACAAGAGCTTAGTAATCTCCAGCATGGATAAACAAGCTTTCCTGTACACCACACAGACAGTCCCCTCTTACTCGTAAGATCTGGAGTTAACAAACTGTCTTGCACACCCATTAGAAAATCCAGCTATCTTTCAGGTACCAACAAAATAAATGTTTAGCAGCTGCAGCAGCAAGCAAAAGAAGCACAAGCAAGGTTTAGTTGTTAGAACTCACAGCGCATGTTTTTTGGAAGTCTCTCTCATAACACGTGATAGGCTTTAAGGATAACCAGAAGTGTCAGGAGCCTGCCATAGGAGCACCAAACGGTGATGATACACATCTCCCAAAGTCACAACAGACACAGGATGCTGCAGATTCACACACCTCAATCTGGACTGTAAATGAGCCTTCTGAAGTGCAGTCAATTCGGTTTTACAGAATCACTCCCCCCTCTCTCCCAGGGAATAGCACACATCTGCCATAACCCTCAGGTGGAGAGAAGCTTAGAAAAATCAAGCAAGTTGGCTTAAAATTTAGTGAGCTGCTGCCCCATACAAGGAAACTCATGCACAAATTCCACTTACTATTCGAAAAACAACTTTTACACTGTTATAAACCATAAGCTCCTACATCAGACCATGGTCTTCCGCTCCTAAAACAAAGGTATTTACTCACAGTTTGAAACCTTCAGGCATCTTGGCACATCCTAGTGTTATCATGGCAATAATCTGATTTGCTTTCCTTCCCAGTTCACTCCTGGAAGGAACTATTTTGACTAAAAAAAACCAAACCAGAAGGTAAGCATACTTAAGCTGCAAGAAGTGTTGGGTTGGGTTTTTTTTTTTTTTTTCCTTTTTAAACACCACCGTCCCACCCCCACCTGAAGAGGGGAGGACAAGCACTTTTTGAGAACATTTTCAGGTAACAAACCCCAGATTTCGAGCAGGACCTTATCACTTTCTATGGCACCTGAAGGCAATGACAGGCTCCTCAGCTTTACCTAAGCAAATGGACTTTAGTCTGACCAAAAGTTCAAAGAATTCCTCTGAAGTCCCCAGCAGCCTTGCTAGGTATACAGCTTACCCAATTTTATAAGCAGCAGTTACTGTGCAGCCTCAAATACTGCATTTCAACAACCAGAGCTGTTTCAAGGCACACAGAACTGGTAAATTCACAGTGTGGAAACAGAGGCACCATTTAAAACACAAACCCAGAAAGCGACTGGCAGATCCCAACAGCAAATCCAACGCAGACTGCGGCACCGCTGCTGCCCCGGACCCTGGAGATGTTGTTTGTCAGCAAAACAAAGATGCTGAATCCTTGCAACCTTGGCACCGAACACACAAAACCTGAATGTCAGTACAACAGTTGGTGTAAACAACTCAAAACTCAATACACATGTATTTTAGGTAAGTTTTACCAACATTGAGATGATGCAAAGAGACTGTTAACACAGATGCTCCATTAAGAGTGTATTCCGGGTGGCAGCAGCAGGTCTGGGAACAGAAGGAGAAATGCGCAGGCCGGCTAGCTGTACAGACTCCAGATAGCCTAATAAAAATGTCTAGAAGGTAGCTATGAAGGTAATAAATGTAATAAATAGACTGTTCAGGACATCTGCTTATGCAGTACTCTGTCTTAGTCCCATTAGCCAAGAATTAGACAGGCAGCAAGGACTGGCTTGATCAGGGAGCCCAGATCAAGAACTTGGACCCACATCAGGGGTTTGGGGATCTCACCCATAAACAGCAAGAACAGTCACAGCTATGGCAGGGTACACAGACCCTCCTGGGCTTCCCCCAGAGCAGGACTTCGGTGTGAGAAAAAAATTCCAGAAGCCAAGCTGGTTTTCACCTATTTGTTCAGTTTCAGGTATTTGCAGTATTAATTTGTTGTGTTTTTCAGTAACAGATAGAAGTCTTTATAAAAATTAGGTCTGTGTTTGCTATACCCAAGTACTTTCTTCAGGTAGGAACACAAACCATTCCTCTTTGCATCAGTACAAGAGTTTGCCAGAAAACACTGTTTCAAGCATCTTCCAAGGATAATTGCAGAGCACACATGAACTCTCTGCACATCTAACAGCTCTTTCCATCTCTTGGAGAAAAGCTTTAAGCGCGTTCTGCTAATTCACAAAGCAGAAAACTCCTCATTCCAAGATGGTGTTGGCAGAAACAGTCCTGTGGCGAGCGCAGACTTGTCATGTCGTTTGACTGCTCTGTAGAGCAGGTTGAAGTTTAAACAACATTTTCACACACTTCCTCTCCCTTGTCTGTGAGACTTGAGTCCATGCAATCACAGTCCTCTGTGGTATTAGATCTTAAAGAGCATGAACAGGTCAGCAACCAGACAGATTATTTAAGTATGATTATCTTGATGTACCTACCTACAAGTTTAAGCTCCTGTTTGAAATTCATTTCTCTGCTTCTTTGGAGGATGTTTTAGACTCGTTGCTCTTCATGGCCTCTGCTCAACGAGCACTAGTCACTCCTGCTGTCCTACTGCAAGTCTCTTCTGCATGTTCCCCTTTACCTTAATATATATCCCATATCTCATCAGTGAGAAAAGATAAACAGCAGAAACCTAACACAAGAAGCTATCTAGAAATTGCTAGCCACAGGACTAGTAATGCTGTTGAGGTCGATCTGAGCGGAACATTTGTCTCTTTTGAGACAGCAATCCCCAGACTGTGCAGAGACAAGGGGACTCAGGATGGAGATGAAGGCTGTACTCAATGATCTTCAAGACTGATCACTGCAAAAAGACACCAAACATGACTATGTGCTTATGCTTAGGTCTTAAGCTAATTCCCTTGCAAGTATTAACATCTCTATGCACTAACATCCTATTTAATAAATATTGAAAAGTTATTTTATTAACCCAAACATGCTTTTAGCCACAGCAATACTCTTGCATTCACTGTCCAGTTAATGGGACGAGTTTGGGCACGCTTGATGCCAACCATGCTACCCTGAGGTAGTGTTTGAACAAATTTTACATGAGTGCAGGAGACAAAAGGACTCCTTGTCAGAATAATTTTAGAAATAGCAAAAATCCCATCCCAAACACTGACTGTAGCTACAGCCAGGTCTCCTGAATTATGCCTCCAGAGAACTTCACCAGCCTGGCCTTGCCCAGGCAGGCAGCTAGGAATGTCAGGCTGCTGCAGAGCACTATGTCGGTGACACTGCAGCTGGTAACATACCTTTGCTTTTAAAGCCAAACTCAGTCCATTGCCTTTTTGCTGGCTGGATTTTTAATAGCTACTACTTGCTATGTTACCTTGAAAACTGGGGATTAGATACACTCAAAAGCTGTTTATAGACATCTGCTGCTCCTCCACAGCAGGACTCCAGGTTGACTACTTACCATGTTTGACTATTATTTTTATCCTACTGTAATCAAACACATTTAACACCCACCCCCTTGTTTCTCTAAGGATCTTTGTTTCAGTTAGCTTTCTGACCCCAGCAACAGGAGTCACGGAGTTCAGATCACCACATCAACAGCAGGTTGTCATTTCCTACCCCAGGAAGTTATTTAAAATATATTAAAAAATGCTCATTTCAAACCTAACCTACAATTGTTTTTAAGTGCCTACAACAATTAAATACCTCCCATCCCCTCCAATACATTATGTATACTGAGATCAAGTCATGAGTTGATCTTGTGACTGCTGGAAGGCTGAGAGGGAAATTAAAAATCAGAGTTAAGCTGAGTCCAATTTGAGCTTTTGGGAATTCTCCTTTCCAGCTTTCCTCTCAGTCATGAAAGTTTTAAAATGAAGAAACAACAATTCTTAAATCATCATTTAGGAGTAGAAGACTGAAGGAAACAGACCAGTCACCTTCCCCAGCCACACAATCACAGGACTACACTGAAATCATGGGAATGTGCAACTAGAACAGCTTTTTCTTTTGCAGATTCAACCAAGTTGGCCCCAAACCCAAAGACCAAATCTTGTTCAAGCCTTTTAAATACTAGAAATTACAGCTTCCGTTGTTACCTACTCACAAACAACATTAAGCAAAGAATTGTAACAGCAAAAGAGCTCGTAAAGGGAGAACAATTTCACCTTCACTTCCCCTTTACTCGCTCTGGATAGAATCTTACACCTTTCATAAAATTTGACTGCAACCTTTTAAGCCGAGAAAGTGCTCCTGCTGCTGGAGAAGTTACCTGGTATATACAGTTTTTGCTTTTATTAAGTATAAGTGAAATAATTCTTTTGATGGCTTAAGAAGATAGGAGACAAAGCTTACAAGAGTACCCTTAAAGCTACGACTTCATTATAAAATCACCATTAATACTTGTCGCTGTTCAGTCAGCTGAGTTTCAATGTTTGCTTGGTTTTTAGGGATAAGCATTTATCAAAAAAGTTTCTTCCTGAAGCAACTGAAATCAGCATTTACAAAAGGTGAACATCTCCATGCAAAACAATCCCAATTAAAAAAAAATCCCTGCAAATTCTCAGTGTTCTCTTAACTTTGGAGTAGATGTTTGACTATCTGCATCAGCAGCAAATACCTACCCATCCACTGAACATGCTGTTTTAAGCAGCAGGTGCCCTTATGGCATAGGATCACCCTGTACTTCAGCTTCTAGAAGTACAACTTTTCACAGATCCCAGAGATGTACACAAGGGCCTAATCAGAAGAAAAAACACAGCTAGAGGATGACTATCACCGCTGAAGTCTCTCCTGTGATACTTCTGCTATCCAATTCAGCTCCTGATGGCAACAGAGACGTTTTAGCCAGAGAACAAGAGTTTATTAGCACGGTTATGCCTCTCAGAATATTCTGATGATGGATGAAATCTTAATAACATACGACACTGGAGTGAGCTAAGGAACAACACAACCAGGATTTGTTCCTAAGATACAAGCGAAGTCTCCACATGCACAGAGAAGTGGAGCACCACCATCTTAGAACATGTCTGCAGGCAAGACACCCCTTTCTGGATGCAAACAACAGTTTGGAGAATACACTCACTGACATCTTTGGAAACTGTTCCCCATATATATTTTTTAGCATGTAATCTGACTTTTCCCATTCCCTGCTGCAGCAACCCCTTTACTGGGAGCATCATTTAGGCCACAGTTAAATAGATTTTTCAGTACAGTACACATAGACCAGTTGTGTAACATTAGCAATGGGCAGAAAGTGATGTACCTTTGCAGAACATGCCAGAACAACAACAAAAACCCCTGTGGAACACTTCACACAGAAAGGCATCCTCGAGGACTCTTTGCAAGCCTCAAGTGAGTCTTACCTTCTGGGCTGGGACCGGCATTCTTCTTCCCCACTGTCTGCCTCCTGCATACATAGGAAAGGAGAAAAAAATTAATATGCTTTAATATATGCAGAATCCAAAGACTTGCATTTCACTGCTTTGATTACAGAAGGCAAAGGAAGCTCTCATTGCTTCTGCATGTAGCTGTCACTACAGAGGAACTCACTTTCTGCTCAGCTGTCACTTCATGTTCTCTCAAAACCCTTTTAAAAACGCAGAATTACAAGAATTTTTGCCACTGCAGGATTTAGCATGCTTTTGCATGGACTTCCAATGACCCCTGCCAAACAAGGTCGGCCGAGAGCCAAACACATAGTTTACTTCTGGGCAAAAAACTCTGGCATTTTTATCACCTTTATGTAGATCATATTAATTCACAGTCCAGTGTTAGCAACCAAGTAGAAGAATCCAAAAAGCCAGCAAGTAATAAACTTGCCAAATAAGACTGGGTGGGCACAGATAAGACTAGAAAGTAGAAATACTATGCTGCTTTAGATGCAAAATTAATATGCACAATCTCTAATGTGCTGTGGAATTTTACTAAAGCCCAAAGCAATACCTCAGTAGAGAGATCTCAGCAATTAATTCTGCTTCACAGTACATTTACATATGCATTGACAGGCACTGGCTGGAGATGGGGTATAGGATCTGTTCTATCACTGCAAACTTATTGTTTCCGTATAGCTCTGGAGGAGCAAACACATTTTAAAGCACACCAAGTGTTTGGTCAGGGCAGAGGCATCCCAAGAAAACCCAAGTTCAGCATGAAGTGACAAAGGAAGCAAAAAGATAATTTTGTTCCTAGCGTGCTTTGGGCTTCCCTCCTGCAGAAGATCTCCTCTCCCGTGAGCACCCACCATCTGCTGGCGGGGTACGGTCCAACAGGAGTTGCACAGAATTGACCCACAGTGAAGATCAAGAGCTCAGTATGGCACCATGTATTTTGGTCATTTTTTTCAAGACATAAACCAGCAAGTAGTTGGTTGCAAGAGACCTGTGCCACTGTGACAACAGGGTGTTAATGTTCTACTAATGAAGTCATGTGGTGGGCACTTAATTCTCTGAAGTGCTTGGGTTTTTTTTCCTAACTGGTTAGAGAGCTCTTTTCTACCTGTTACCAAGCTCCAGCAGTTACTCCATTTCTCTCCTTTTTTGGTCACTCATCCCATCATCATTTAAGATGAACACATCCTCTTATGAGCAAAGATGCTGGCACATGTTGTATCATGGCAAAAGTAGAGTGAACTGTCACGTTCACTGCATTACTCCTGAACTCACTGGTCACTTTTTAATACTTCTGAAGACAAACACAAAATGATGTACTTCTACTGTAATTCTGAAAGGGGAAATCAGGGATAAAGAAAGTCCAGAGTTGCTTTTCTGCAAACACCGGCAGAAGAGCTGAAACCCTGAAGCCAAAATGTCAGCAGAGAGTGATGGTGTTTCACGCAAGGATGAAGTTCAATTTATACCAGCAGAGTCACGGTGCTCTCCTCCCCAGCACAGCCCCCTGCCCCAATGCCTCTGCAACAGGCTCTGATAACATTCTCCCATGAACAACCCTGGGGGAGGCTGTACAGCTCTTCTGAGACGGGAAACTACCCTTTTCTTCCTCTTCAGCTTGCTTCAGGATAGCAGTTTGGAAGATGCTCTATCATGCACACACTGTGGTCTGTTTTACATATCATGGCACACAGATAGAAACTAAGGAAAGGTGTGCAAGAGATTTCATGGGCTGGGGGAAGGCTAGGGAACAAGATAAATGTCAATTCCAAATGGAGTCAGTGGAAAAAAGGAAATAAGGAACTGCACATCCCCAGGCCTCTCGTTCAGCCCCACCAAAGAGGACACGTACCTGCCTGCTGCCCAGGGCGGGAGAGGAAGGGAAGGTTCTGCAATAGACACATTTACAAAATCAAGCATCAAGCTCAGAAAGGGAGAGGAGTGGAAAAATTTAAGATTCCATAAGATATCCATATAAACGGATTTTTTCCTGAGAATCTTTTGAACTACATTCTTTGTGCTTACTGGATGCAAAGATCATATTCATTTCATTGTTTAATACAGAGTTAAATGCTGATACGCCTGCTAGATATTCTGTTTCTCTCATTTAAATGATCTGAATCTGTGAGATATAACTAGAAAGTGCATGCTTGCTACAGGTCGTCTAAGAACAGAGCTAGAACACCACCATGAAGCAGTTCACTTGGAGCCACCTGCAACCACAAACTCAAGCTAAAACCTGCAAACCATCTACAACAAGCAAGAGCTGGCAGGAGTACCTTCTACTCATCGTACCTTAGAATTAGCTCAGCACCTCGGTAAGGAAGCTAGCATTCCCGACCCCTTCAAGACAAAAACACTAATGAACTCCACAGTCAGAAGGGTGCAAATACACAGACGAAGAGCAGCCATCACGTGAACAGCCACAGAGCTCTTTCAGACCAGGGAGCCAAACTCTTGTTCCTGAGATGAAGTGTCAGCTGCGTTCTCTGGCTGGCAGGACACTCTGGGATGCTCTCTGGGATACAGACCGGCCTTGCTAAAGAAGAATCCAATGACATAGAGTCACTTTCTGTTATTCAAGCTTTTGCAATAACCACACTGGCTCAGGACCTATCTGAGCCAGGCTGTTTGTTGTCCACAGCTCCAGACACTGGACAGCTGTCCTGGCGATCCGTGCTCCCCACGCAGCCAAAGTCTCTACACATTTTGACTGTGTTGCTTAACACCTCATGGGCAGTAGCTATTCAATGGGCCATGCTGCTCACTCTACATTTTGGCCTATTTTGGCTTGACAGGTGGTAGCAGCTTTTTAAGTTTGCAGACATCAAGTACTTTCAAGCAGTTCGCTAGTGCTTAACTACTTGTCACACATGAAAGCAGTAAGTACCTGCATTTCTAGAGCAAGCAAAGAAAGTCTACTTCAGTCCTAAATACTTCTCATACCCCCTTGTGTTGAGAAATTCTTTTACCAAGCAATGTTTAACTTCGTATTTAACAAGACCTGAGTGATTAAAGTGTACAGAGAAGATATCCTAACCTTGAGAGTAGATACATCCTGGCAGAATTGCTCAAACAAGACAGATAAGAAAGAACAACTGGCTGGACAACAGAGTTGGGAAATATCCAAGGAGAAGAAATTGTCCTCAAAAGACTCGTGACCATAAAAAGGAAAAAGGAGTAGGGGGCCAAGTCAACAACCACCACTGATGACCACCCGAGACACCCGTGCATACATAGTGTAGTTTTGCAACGCCAGCATTATATAAATGTAATAGGCAGAAAGGCAGAGACTTCTTGGAAAATGTATGAATATTCATGTTTTTAAGGTATATAAAGGATGAACTTTTATTTTATTTTAGAGTATGCACGTTAGGTGGAGTGATCCCCTGTCCATCCAGTGCTGCAATAAAGAATGCCTGCCTTCTAAAACTTCAAACTAGGTCTTAGAGGGTTCTTTTGAGACCAGATTTACAGTAACACTCACCTTGCTCCTCTTCCCCTAAATTTGTAATCTTAATTACTAGCACCTCCCAGGAGAGTGTATATACATTTCTCACTCCAGTACTGGAAAGCACAGGCAATTCCAAGTGGGCTGGAGTAGAAAATACTGTGGTGAAAAGGACAGCTCCAATCCCCGAGATCACACAGTGCTCCTCTTAGCCAGGCAGCTGATGTCACCGCAGAAGCCACAAAGGCCACCTCCTCAGTGCCACACACCAGGTATGGCAAACAGGCAGAGCTTGCTCTAAACTCACCTCAGGCTATGCCAGTGTGGACAACCGTCTATTGCCCCTTTGTCTGAGGGCACAGGTCCCTCTGAGTTATCCTGAGCAGACTCTGCACTAGCTTCTAGAGAACGAGAGGGATGTGGCATGTCCTTTACACTACTAGTTGCTAAGAGCAGTGGACAACTCACAACACATCTCAATGGGTTCTCCTTAACGGACCACATATTAGAAGTTCTTGTAGCAGAAGTTAAAAAAAACACAAATAAGACACCCACATAAGATCTGCAGGATAAGGATTCAGATCTTTGAAGGGTCAGTCAAGTATCATCAGCCCTATTAAACCGAGAAAGGCACTAGCACTACAGTTACCATCACTGGCTTTGCCCAATCCCCAACCCCACCCCACTACTTTGGGTTGCATGACCTGATCGAACAGCCTCACAGCACTAGGATGGTGTTAGATGGGGATGACAAACTGAAGCATAAGAAAGATACTTGAACCACAACACCTTTCATCCAGGATGCTGTATCACCTTAAGGACCTGGTGTGCTAAATGTCCTAAACAAGATCAGCAAGACAAGAAACTTGAAGCCAGCATCAGCTGTGCAGTTAAGACTCCTTCGAACAAATTTATTATTTATCTCAAGTCCTGTTGAAAACACCATTAGCTGTTGTGGGTGTGTTTGTTACCACTGGAATGTCTCAGATCCTGCCAGAGCACAAGCTCCAGTGAGTCCCCTGTGGGCTGACAAAAAAGTTGACTTGGGGGGCAAGAGGAAGATGTTGGAGGGGAGGGGAAGAGGTTTCATTACATGCAGGATAGCTAAAGACATGATGGGGTTTTTCAGTAAGTCAATACAGCTCAAAAGCATGTATTTGGCTAGAGAACAAGTTTCTCAAACCCACAGTAAGGTAAAACAACTGAAAAAGCACTTGAAGTCTCTACTGCACTGTTAAGGAACCCAAGCTATGCAAACATTTTTAGTATTATAATGAATGGCCATTTCCACATGCCAAAAAAATCTTTGTCACAGCAACTGGCAAGCCTGGTATGTTATAGCCAGGAGTCCCACAAACGACAGGAGAAGATCCTGAAATATGCAGTTCATTATCTTAGTTCCACTCAAAATTCAGCCCTCAAGAGCTCAGTGTGGAGGAGGCTAGACATGGCCCAATCAATTACCATCTGTCTCTGCTGAAGCTCTTACAAGTTCTCTTTAATATTAGACATAAATGTAGCAGATTTGTGAGAGAAGCACATCTATTCAGAATATAGCTGACTGTCTACAAAAACAGAACTGTAGACAAGTGTGATTTGAGCAAGAAAGCATCCCAGGTACCGGCGATGGATATCTGGAACAAAAATAACATTCACTAACCTCCTCTTCTTCCCATCAGCAACTCTGACCAGCCTGCACCCTACTCCTTCCCTGTATCTCATGTTTTGTCCTGACAGAGTGGCCAGACTCAGGTATCTGAATCCCACCCATCTATCTCCTTTGCAAATGCATCCATAGCTTCTCATGGACAGAGGGCATTCAGGATGAGAGAGGATACAGCCAATGCTCCCATATTTCACAGATCCCACCACTACAACTTCTCCTCTTCCACAAGCCTGTGCTACCATCCAGTGTATACTTCTCTGCACTGTGACACTTCTCTGCACTGTGCTCTGGGCACTATGTAATCCTGCAGCTGCAAAACATCACAAAACCCTTAGTAACTGCCAGCCAAAATTAAGCTGCAATGACAAGTCACCCCACTAGAGGGGAGGGCAGGACAGAGAAGACGTGCCCAATGCATGGTCAAGTGCAAGCTTCAGTGAAGGAAATTACTCCAATACTGACACGACTACTAAAACAAGCACCTTCAAATTTTCTTGCCATTTTCAGCATATTTCCAAAGAGGAGGAAGTACTGCTGCCAGTGCAAAACAATTCATCAGCCAGAAAGTGGATCAAAATATTCCTTTCTGAGGACATCTTTGAGAAGGCAGTTTACACTTTGGGAAGGAACATGCTTGGACAGCATCCATGGACACGAAACCAGCCATTTGGAGGTGTGACCTGTGACAGTGACCCACTTCAGCTTTTAAAGCTGCTTTCGCACAGGCGGTAGCAAGAGCCTTGGATCCTGCCCAGCCCCAGGTTCCCCGGGCCATGCAGCACCTGTGCTGTAACCACAGCAAGAGGGGCAAGAGACAGCTCCTTCCACAAACAGTACTTGCAGATCCCTGACGCTGGATTGCTCCAGCTTCAAACCAGCCTCCTCCACCAGCCTGCAACGAGGAGGAAGCTGAGCAGCACTGATGAAGTCCAGAGGGAGTCATGCCCTGCTTTCCTTGACCAGAAACAGAGGCCTCGGGGGAAGTGGAAGGAATGAGTCGCATAGCTCTAAACTAGGCCACGATATTAAATGCAGTTTAAAGTCAAAGATGAAAAATTCCATCTCTGCTCCTTTCAGACCATGTAGGACAGAATATGCAAAACATTAATCCTGTTTGTGCTTTGATCCACTGCCAACTATCTGTCATCAAAAGGGCAAGGGAGAGGAGAGAAATTTTTTGAGTGCTATTCTGTTCTATACAGTGGGAGTCACTCCATGTCACGCAAACAATTCTGCTCTTATAAATCTCCTTTTTGCAGACTGATGTAATGATAAACAAGATTCAATCTGCATTCTTACATACAGGGACTGGAGCTGTCTGCCTCTATTTAACATTAGGAACATCTCAAGAAGTTCTTTTACTGTAAGAGATATGATTATTAGCATAAGTCACGAGTCTAAGATGCACTACATTTCTATTTACACACAGACTACACCCTAAAAATGCATCTTTCAAACCTTAAAAGAGATTCCAATTTAATAATTGCTTGCTACATATTATTTTATGCCAACATACCTGACTGTATAGACAATACCTGGGAAGTGTTTTTATCAGGAGTGTGAGTGGTCACAGCAATCAGTATCAAGACAACACTGACAATTTAGACAAGTTTTCACCCCACAAGTCAACATTTTGCTCATAGCTGTGATGTGCACACTTCAGATGGTACAGAACTTGTCTCCCTCTTCTCCATTTTCTAAACCTTGGCTAGGTGTTGCTTTCTGGATGGGCAACTTCATTATTTTCATTGTTTGCTACGCTTTCCCCTATTATAGGAATCCCCTGCACAATAACAAACACCAGCAGTGAGTGATCCTGAATTCCTCATAGGAAGCTAGAGGCAAGAAGTGGATGTGAAACAACTCTAATTTCTTGAAGCTGTTAATTTTCAAAGTCAATATTGTTCTTTTTTAGAAAGATCCTTATTAACAGAGGCAGAGAGGCCTTGTACAGGAGTGGGAATGCAGACGCTATTTTGCGAGAAGCTACGTGAGACAAAGACTTTTCACGTCTCCTAGTGAAGTGCAACTGGCAGCTTCTTATTTATACAACAGAAAATTAGTTAATACAGATCCCCCCAAACCCACAGCAAGATTCAGATGTAGCCATGCCATCGGAGAGGCTTTTTACTTAACATTGTCAAGCCATCATCATGTGAACAACTCCGGACCCAGTCTCAAAGGAGGTTCTACAAAGAAAAGGCTTGTAATTAAATGAGCAATCTTCTAGTTCTCAGAGGTCTACCCTTCCCTTGGCTAGATCCCATCCAGTTGTTCAAACACACACTAAGTGCCTCTGAGCTGAACATGACCTTTGCTGGGAATAAGGCAGCTGCTTTAGTCAAATCAGAGGCTGTGCACCCAGGCACCGATCCAGTTGTTAAACCACGCAAATACTCCTCTTCATGGCATCCACCAGTCCCCCAGTGTATCTTTGTTTGGGCTCCAGCCGTACAGTACAGTGCAAGCTCCTCCATACAGGAGCTCTCCTTGTGTGTCAGCAAGTATTAAGCAAGTCAGTACAAAACCCACCCTCCCCAAACTATTGCCCAACGCATGGATAACCCAGTCCGGTTGAGTACTGCAGAGAGGGTGCCATTACTGCAGCCACAGCCTTTCCTCTACTGCCATACAAGTCACCTAGAGATAAGAGCACCCACTAGATGTTCAGATTCCTCAGGGCTCAGCTCAACTCTTGACACAGACACATGGTGACATTAGAGATGCCCTGGGGTATCTGACATCTGCACGGGACTGGCATTAGATGCCCAAAGAAGCAACTGAATAGAGGCCGTTGAAGTCCACGCACAGATCCTGGTCCCTGGGACATCACATAGAACTGAAGTTCAACACCTTCTGAGATGAAATATTTGACAGATGCCTATTCAACAGCAGGCCCTGCACAAGGCTGGTCCTATCAATAATCTTAAATCATCTGCTGGAACAAAGACAGACAAATGTTTGAGTCAGATTGCCAAATATCTATTACACATTTCTGTAGCAGAGACACTTTCATACAGTAGTCTGAGTTGTATCAATCTCTTAAATAAACTGTGTTAGCAAAAAGCCCACACATCCTGCATTTGCAGTAAGGCTGAAGTGCCAGCAACAACACTCTGGCTGGTAAAAAGAAACAAGGGCTGACTCGAAAACCTGGGTTGATAAAAGGTTCCCCTTTTTCTTTCAAGAAGCCCAAGAGTACACACAAATTCACCAGCTAGAGCTTCCAGGGCCAGAGGGGGCATGTTGAACTGTATCAGGTACCATTTGCAGCCTGACTGTGTCTAGTAGCAGTTTGGTACTAAAAAGGGTGATTTGACCACCAAAAAACCAGGCAGCCAGAGTCTGCAAGTTCCACAGCTGCAACATGGAGAACAAAGATAAGCAGAAATCTGCAGCAGCTTGTGCAAACAGATTTATTTGGTATATTATGGAAACCATCAACATGGTAGCAATGTGCAAGTACTCACGTAGAGAGAGCATAGGTCTCAAAGCTGAATTGAAAACCAGTTCATTTCAGAATCCCTCAGTCTCTGGAGATGGTTAACCTTAGCCATTCCTAAAAATTATGAAACTAATTAATAAAGTCACCTAACATGCTCTAGAGAGCTAGCTCATCGCTACTTTTTGAAATACTTACATTTGCCATCAAACACTTCTTAAAAATAGAAGTTGGTGCCAGGAAGCCTTTGTTTGACATAAAAGTTCTTCAAAAAGCTAAGCTGAGCAAACCAGGCCACAAATGGGAAAGGGGAGGACTGTGTTGTGTTTTGCACAGTGCTTTTACCTCTCCAAAGCTATAGGTAAACAAGCAGCTTTCCCCAGCCATTTCTCTCTCACCCATCACTATTTGCATGAAATAGTGTTCATTTGAATGAACACTGTTTTCCTCCTCACACTTCTGTGTTTGAGGTTCCACATAAGCAATAGCTTTCTGCAGCCAAGTGTTCATTCAGAGGTTGGCATTCCTTCTGGATTGTTTTCTGTATCACTTTGCTGTGTCAGTAATTGGTATATTTAGGTCAAAGACATTGTGCTCCTGCTCTGGAGAGAGAAAAAAACCAAGTTCTTTATCAAAGCTTTCATCTTCCCGCTGGAGCTAAGAGATTTATGCAAACCTTGTTTAGGTTAGGCCTCACTAAAATCTGCAGAAATAAAACTCAAACACTTAAAGACAAAAATTAGAAGCCACCAACTGGTACAACAAGTGTCAGGATGAGAAATACAGTGTGACACAGCCTGTTACACTACACCACAAGAACAGATTAAAAAGGAGATTACTGTCAATTGAATTTCTGCAGTGAAATAAGCTTGCCTGATGGGAAGTACAACAGCTTTTGCCTTAATCACAGGGTGCACCCAAGGGGAAAAAAAAAGGATACAAACATTGTAGACAGATATCCACATTAAATATCCCTACGCCAAAGGAGTAACTTCGCTCTAAAACCATGTAGTAGCATATCATCTCTAGACATTACAGACACTAAGAAAAAAAAAAATCTAGTCTCCCTGAATAGACCTTTTTCTAACTTTTAGAAGGCCTTTCAACACTGTGCAAGTATGAGAGAAAAGGCAGATATTTAACATAATTATGGTGCTTTGCTAGATTTAATGCCTCCCAGAACCTTGAAGATACCTGCTTAACCTCCTTTTAGGCAAAGCTAATGAAGTTGTCTGCTGGAAATCTTAAAATCTAGAAGCATTTGTTTCCCTACAACAGTAACAAATGCTTATGGTGATGGGTCGAATGTAAGAAAACTCACTTGCTGTGTAAGCACAGGTGCTACGACTCCAGTTTTCATACTGGGAACTGTTGCTGATGTCAAGGGTATAGTTTGACTAGGACCAAGTCAAAGATATGCATGTATACAATGGTGAATCTCAGGGCAGGGCTTCTACACAACAAACAGTCTGTGATTAAAATGAAATCCTAGGTTACCACAACAAGCAGCCGTTCATTATCCATTCATGCAGGGTGACACATGTACATGCATGAAATTGTCCCTATGCAATTATGAAGGATGGACATTCACACCTCAGACCCTCTCCAGTCACTACCTGTTTAATACACCAATCTTGCTCAACTTCCCAATGTACTCAGGAGCTTTCAGAAGCAGCATGGCCATGTGCACCTCCTGACCCAGAGGGCTGACATCTTCACCTTAGAAGCTGGGCCTGTTTCAGCTGGGAGAGTCTCCTGAACTGCTGCATTAAAAAAAAAAAAAAAGACAGCTAGAACTAAAACAAGGTTGAAGGAGCCTGAAAAGCAAACTGGCTAATGAGCCCTACGCAAAGAAGTTGGAGACCTGGAACTGCAGCTGATAATCTTTTATCATTCATGAGCAATACTGTTACGCATTACAAGGAATAAGGAGATAGACCAGATGTAGCAGATGCACAATACCAGCTTCTGGTTTAACTCAGTAAGTCAGTTGCCCATTGAAATGAGCAAACATTAAATGTGCTTTTAAAAGATGGAAATATTTGATTTTTCACTCCTCATGCTGAAGGGCTATTTTAGGAGGAGGAGGGTGGAAGGAAGGGAGGTACACTGCAAAGGGAAGGGTCTTTGTCTTGCAATCAGCCATCTTCCTGTTCGCATCTAGTTTACCTTGGTGCACACTCACAGCAGCCTCATTTGTATCCCGGCTACATTTATTCTAGGGCTCTGCACAGGCACAGTTCAAGTTACAACTCCACAGCTTTGAATTTTCCCAGAATATATAGTATAGTCACTAAAGCAATGCTGACTCACCTGCAACATATATGAAATATATTATTCCCATAATGGGACAAGAATAGAGCTATCTGGATACCATTCCTATGTACGTCATAGCTCTGTCCACAGAACGAAGCTGTGCCAGCACAGCTCTCTTGTTAAAAGTCTAATTCCTGGTCAGCAGCAGCATAACCAGGCACAGGCTTTTCATTTTGACAGCTTGCCTTAAACTGCACAGAGGAAAGCACATATTTAAGCTGCATCTCCACCCCGTACCGGCTCGGCAGTATGCTCTTAAAGCCAAGTGGCTGGCTGTAACACACAAGCATCTTTCTCCCTGCCAGAACGTTAGAAGAGACTCTCACCCACTCAGCTCCTCCGAGATCCAATCCCTGCAAGCTCCTGTCAAATCTCCCCTTGACGTAACGAACATACGACACAGTGGATGAATTAGGAGCAGCACAAAAATTTTCACGACCTACCTGATCTATAAGCACCAGCAGTCAGGCCACTTCGGGCCCTTGGCCTACTGCGTCAATAATTAACGAAAAAAAAAAAATCTCAAAGTGGGAAGTTATTTAACACTTAAGAAGGTGAAATAAAGACTCTGAAAAGGGACCAGAGCAACACTCAATTTTTTCAAATTCCATGATACTCCACCTCTAAAAGCAATATGGAGAGGAAGTCATCAATGTTTCAAATTCTTAACACTGCTTAACCTGAATCTGTGTTCAATGGTACAATTACAAGTTGCAAATTGTTACCTAGCATTTGTGAGAAAGACAGGAAAAAAAAGGTATCCAAGCAACTACATTGTACAGCATGTCTGGATGGAGCAGCATCTGCGTTGGCACTCACACGCTGCTATTGCGTAACTCTGGATTCAAGCAAGAGCACAGCCGGGGAGTCCTGCTCTATTGCAGTGACATATCTAGAACAGAAGTGGCTGGTAGAGGCTTAACAGCAGGAGTTTAGACGCTGCATCAGAAGAGGAATTGGCAGGAAAGTCTCTTCACCTCTAGCCTCCATTTGGGTAGGGGGAAAAAAAAAAATAATCCAAGCGTTTCAGGCAGAACTTCAAAAGGAATTGCTGGGACAGCTTTCTGTACATGCAGGACACAAAGCAGAGTCTTTGGAGAGCAGAGAGAAAGGAACGCCTGAAGATATTCCCTGGCAAGAGACTGCAGAGGGAGTCACAAGGTACAACGCGTACTCCTCGTTCACATCCTTCATCCTCAGGGCACAGAACAACCTCCCAGCTGCCCCACTCCTGGCAGGGGACCACCGCTACTAGAACCAGAACATAATGGTTATAAACTACTCACTACTTTAAAAAATACACCCAGGTATTAGTCTCATGCTGTTGGAACCTAAGCCAACATGCTGAGCCATTTTCTTGCCTGATACAAGCTGGTTTACGGGCTCTTGTACATTGTTTCTCCACAGTAGAGTTCTGCCTACACTCCTTCAGCACCGCATGCCTACGGCCAACGGGAGATACAAGGGTCTAAGCAGTCTCTGAGGGACCAAAAGCAAGGCAGCAAATATAATGACATCTCCTCCAACAGGGGTTGAAGAAAAAAGAAAAGAAAGTGAAGCTGAGGAGTAGAACAGGGTTTTCTGGATGAGTCAAATATAAGCAGAACAAAGTTGCATAACAAGTGCCCCTTGACTTTTGTTATTTCTTCCAGCCAGCTCCTCCAAAAATCTATTTGTTATTGTTTGTTTGGGTATCAGTCCAAATTGCTGTGGGAGGAGAGAAAAGGAAAAAAGGAAATGCTGTCAAGCTATTAATTCTAGTACTGTAGTCATCTAGCACTCTCCATCTATTAGCGAATCAGTGTCTTGTTTACTGCCACGCTCTCTAGAGCCTGAAAGTTAAATACAAGAAAACCAGATCTTAGTCTCTTGCAAAAGTGACTCCAGCACTGTTCCTCCTCGGCCAGGATGAATTCTGCCTTTGCTTATTTACCCGCTGCTCACTCCAGAACAGCAGTGTCGTTTCACATCTCTCTCCAGAGAGAGCAGGCAGACAGCAGGAGGGGAAGCAGGCGCCCGGCGAGCAGCACACGGCTGGGAGCATCACTCCTGAAATTTAAGCCTCTGCACAACATTATATTGCAATAAAGGCCAGGCTGTGTCAAAAGCTGGGAGCGACTGTGGCTACCACCCATCCTCCCAGGATAGAAAAGAAGTCACGTTCCTACATGTGTGCATCAGTAACAGGAGAAAAGCTGTACTAAACCAGAATGTAGTGTCCTGTTTGGTTATTTCCCCCTCTCAGGATGCAAGGGCCACTGGTAGTGGGTACAGCTTGACCTGATGAAGGGACACGCTTCCATACAGCCACTTGTCCTCAAGCCATGTCAAACCTGGTTATTCCCAGGAGTGGCTGATGCAGAAGCCCACTGTCCAGAACAACCTTTAATGACAGAAAGACAGAACCACTGTGCCAAAGGCAAAGGAGCCACATTAGTCTTGGCACAAGACTGGATTTGCCTGACCCCTAGAAGTTCAATAGATGTATCAGATTTGTGGCCCTGCAGTACTTGTCTATATAATCCCAGCCTCCTTTGTACCATCTGTTTCCCCTTCGGCAGACTGGCCATTAGAGACACAATGCTAAAACTCCTGTCTCCTTAGTAACAGGTTTTTGTTGATCTCTCCCACACCTCCCAATCTTACTATCAATCCTGTAATCTACTAGGATTTTCCCTGCAGGGGATGCATAACAGCATCAGTGGAAAAAAAAATATATGGGACAACAGAAACACTTCAGGGCAAGGGTAGAAGGTACAAAAGGGGAGTGCATGAAGTTAGAAGAGCTACAAGTCTATCGAAACCAGATGTTCTCATTATATTGGAGCAAGCCACCAACACACCTTCCGAGTGTCAGGTTTAAGACCCCATCAGAACACTCAGTGCTTCAATAGTTTTTTCTTAAAGAGTTGCCAATTATGAACAGTTTCCCATCAATATACAAGTCTTAAAACACCCTAGACATATCCTGCATCCCTAAGACCATCTTCCCTAACACCGCAAAGGTAAAAACGCTGCCAATCTCAACACTATGCAGGTAAGAAAGGACTGTATTTCCAGTCTACAGAGACTGGCTCTCTTACAACAGGTTTTAAATCAGTGATTGGTGGCTGCCTTTGGTTCTTTAATCCCTAAATCCTCACACTCTCTTCTTGAGGTTAATCCAGTTAAAACTCTCCCTTCCCTTTGGCTAGTGCCTTGCATAAATGACCACCTGAAGAGCAGAGCTGCAGAAGCCAGTGCTCAGAGTATGGCACTTCCCAGAACTTTGTCCTGCTGCAAGAGACAGCATAGAGTAAGTACCTACTGCCTATGCCAGAAAAGGAAATTAAGATTAGCTAGGTAAGGGCAAAAGGCACTCCTTATGGATTGCTTAAATCAGCAGGAATCAATCATCCAGTCCAATCCAAATCCCCCAGTTGCTTTCTGCCTTAAAATAACTAGAAACAGGTTTAGGCTATACTAAGATAAAGCAGCCTTAAACCAGTGTAAGCCCTTATGTGAAAATTCCCCTTTTTGGGAGGAGAGGAGGACTTGCCTTTGAGGCCAGCTCTAAATGAGATGGCTATACAATTATAGTCATAGAGGCCATGTGGTATTTGGAAGAGCAACAGTGATCAACAAAAGAAAAATCACTTCTTTAGACTTTGCCTGGTTGATCTGGCCCAGCCAGCTCCCTTAGCACCGAATCCCCGTGGGCAGGAGAGTGAAGGCAGCTCTAGAAGCAGGCAGGCGGTCCTCAGCGCTCAGCCTGCCAGGAGAGGCCAGTGCAATATACTGTTGGGCACACGCAGACCATAAGGGCTGTGTCATTGTGTGCGAGGCATCAACAGTCTAATCCAGCAAAGATGTGTATTTGCCCTGCAGAAAAACTAAAACACACCTAGCGAATATGCCAAGGAATCCCAGGAATAGTCTTGCCCGTTCCCTCCTATAGCACAGAGAAGGTGAGGACAAGGGGCTGTATGAAAGTGAGACCCTTTCTGACGGGTGAGACCGTACCCACTTCCAATGGCACTTGTCCCCTGGGAGGGAGCTCTCTGTAACCTGGCACCACCCCCCTGGGCAGGCAGCGAGCAGTTGCAAGAGAAATGCTTAAGCTGGGACAGGCTTGACAGATCACACAGATCCTGTCCCCACACATATCTGCATGTCTTATTCTCATTGTGGAGCTGGGCCAGAGGCTCTGGAGCAGCGCGCACTGCTGTGGAGCAGCCGGTCAGAGAAAAAACACTGCACATGGGCTCCCTGGTGCTTGCCAAGCTCTTCAAGCTATGTACTAGAGCCAGGACTCGGACCATAAGCTCTTTGTGTTCCTGGTCATTCACAATCAAGAGAAATAGAAATCTGGTTTTGAAGACTGTTTATCAGCCTTGTCCTTCCAAGATCCTGTCTCAGGGGTAGTGAGAATGAACAACCCCATCAGCTTGCTTGCCTAACCAAAGAGACAGCAAGCAGAATGTGCTTTGTGCTTCCCAAGCCAGTTACGCTGAGATATAAGCAGGTGTGGGGTAAGAGGACAAAACAAGGAGCAAGGTGCCTGCACAGCTCTGAGATGCAATATGTTTCTAACTCCATTCACGCAGATATGGAAAGCCGCCGCTCAGTCTCTGGTGCATATTTAAACGCTCATTCTGAATGGCCGATTAGTCAGAAGTGGAATGTTTCTGCATTCATGGAGTAGCTATTTTAAGATTACATTATGCACTCTGCTTCCAATAATAGGTTCACTTATAAAAAAAAAAAGAAAGGCGTTATACCCAGCGATGCATTTGCCTCAGCAGACTTGAACGCTGCATGTACAAACACCCAGCGCAAGCAGAGGAAAGCTCCTGAATTCTGTTATTGACAAGCCACATACTTCTTCACTGCTCCAGAGATCACCTAGTCATTAAGCTTGCCAAATCTTGGTGGAACAAGTCAAATCACTGTGTTCACTGGCCATCTCCGCTATAGACCTATCAACCTGCATCTTCCACAGAGATTTAGCACAGCCATAGAAGTCACCGAACTGAACGAAGTTAAGCCAGACTACTGCAGCATCTCCCACACCCTGCAGCTCTGGAGACTGACCCTGATACTCCCATTCCAGACACCAGTTTCCCTGCTCATGTTGCCCACGTTCTCCAGCGCCGCCTTCACTCAATGAGAACTAGTGCACATCTATACCCCTCCGGTACCTCCAGATCCCCTTTGAGGCTTTGGAGTCCCACAGTTTTTGACAAGCTGAAAGTTCACAGGAACTTGTTTTGGAGCAAGTCAAAAACTCTCAGTTTTTTTAAGCTAACAAAACTGAAATTATTAAATGATGTCAAGCTTTTGTGAAAGTCAAAGGCAATTTTAAGGAAAATACACACTTGCATTTGGCCAAGACCCACCCCTCCCAATCTCTCCTGCATCTATTAGGATTGCAGCTGTGTCCATAAAATAATTCACACACAATCACCCATCAACTGCAACATCCAGTTTTGTTCTTCCACCCTCTCCAAGCCTGAGCTGCAATATCAGGGTTTGATCAATGTGGTATTCTGAAAAGGAGTATTGGAGGAACCAAGAAGGGAAGCATGAATACAACACTTAGTCAAACAACACAGTTAAGTTGCATGCCAACGGCACAAGGGATATTATTTTAATCTCAAAAATCAATAATCTTAACACAGGGCAGATTCAGTATAAAGAGTCAATTTTCTGTCAACAGTTTTGCTTTTACTAACAGGTTTATACAGATTGTTTTGAAGATCAAAGCCATAGAATCCAAAAGGTACACGTATAATAAATCTCATTAAAACTAGAGCAGGTCAGGCCTCTGATGAACTTAAGCTGTAGAGCCTTCTAATGCTCTTGAAGAAAGCTCGGGTGACCAGCCAAATGAGGATTCCCTCAGCTCACAAATCCACATCTTCTGAGCCAAGTGGAAATACTGTATGAGCTAAGCAAAACAGAGTTTTGTGTGTGGGTAGTTCTGGGTTTTTTTGGAGGGTTTTTTGGGTTTTTTTAAACAACATGAAAAGCAAGCAAAAAGCCCCAAATTATGAAATCACAAATACTAGAGTCAGAGCTGAAAATAAAATCCAACTTGGAGGAAAAAAGGTGATACAAAAAACCCATTGTATTAAACCAATGTAACTTTGCTGTTGGATTAAAATCTAAAGAAATGCATTAGCCCACACTGACATAAAAAGAACAAAAAAGTCTAATAGTATGTGAACTCTAGAGCACAGCCCATCTGCTGAAAAATGAAAGCTACTAAAGATGGACAGCTTTACTGTCAGGGCATCCACATGCAGAGACTTCAGGGCACTGAACAACTTTAGCTGACAGTCATCTCTCCTGAAAAGCCTTGATTTCGAAGAGTTAGGAACACTGATTTACACCCAACAGCAGCTGCTCTATCAAATGGGGGTGGGGGGAGAAACACAGAGGATGGAACAGCAGTAGCAGCACATACATATATATATATATATAAAAAACAGTATTACATGGTGCCAAGGAAGGAAATTAAATAGAAGAATGTCCAAATGCTTGAAAGCACTGCTTAAAACAAATCTAATGTGAAGTCTGACCATGTCAGTCTTTGGCCCTGGCAGGGCCCAGCTTCCACTGTGCAGAGGTGCAATGGACATGCTGGCAGCGGGACTAGGAGCTGTATACAGGTTTGCCAACAGCAGTTTTAGTGCTCAAAAAACTTTGGCCATTGTGGAGAAACAGTAAACTCTTGGCACAGATATGGTCATTTCAACTGTGTTTGTTTTACTGCAGTAACAAAGATATTGCTTTACAGATGCCACAGTTGATACGTGCAAAGATGTGGAACAGAGTAGATCATTTCCAACTTTTAGTTAAAGGACACACCCCTCACCAAGGTATATAAAAAAAATCTTCCCACAAGATTTCAAAGTATTTCTTTTACCGAAGCATGTTTTTTAGAGAGGATAGTAAGAAAAAAAAACCCAGCTTCTAATGCAGAAAACATTTCTGTGAAAATATGGAAGAGGTGGAAAATCCTGGATTGCATTTAACTAGTGAACAAGGTCAAATTAAGTAGTCTGAGAATTTCTGGTAGCTTAGCCCTGAAACAGTCCCCCTTTTTTCCATCCCCCACCCCCTTCACTACTTAGCTCAAAATGCAAGAGCAACAAGAACACATGATACAGCCTGCACTGGTACGGGCAAATACATGGCTGAAGTCACAGGAGCACATTCTTCAGGGCTCATGAACCATCACATGACAAACATCACAAGAAGGCAATTTACTAAACACAATTTAAACTTGAAGAAGTTAAGAAAAATAATAAAAACCATTTTGAAAACATCTCTTACCAAGGGAGGAGCTACAGTTGAAAAAGATGGCAGCAAACAATAAAGAAAAGATCAGTTCTCATGTTATCTGAAACTTTTGATTGTTAGTGCCACCATATATACCTTTAGTCCCTAATATACACCTTTACTTACACAGCTTACAGCCAGTAAAAAAGTTGACCAGCAGTCAACAAAGACCTTAACAATAAGCCTCTCGCAAACATACAAATATCTGAATTTAATTGCATAGACTTGAGCTAAAATTCTTCTGATTCTGCATGTTTGAAAAGCAGCAGCATTTGCTATAAAGCTTATAGGTGAGAGTGACTTGTTTTTTAAAAAGAGGACATGCAATCCACAATCCTTCTCCTTAGCTGTCACGAAGTACTGACAGCTATTCAGAACACATATAAGGTCTGCTTCCAACTCCAACCAGATAAACAGAAATAAAAGCAGAACTGCCTCTGAACAAGATGGCACTGTACAAACTGATTTTCACACTTCTACTATCTGTATTGATTTCTGTACCAGGGCAAAGGAACTTGTTTTTTATTTCATAAGAGCCACTTTGGCTTTCATTGGAAAAGTCTCAAAGCTATACTAATATTTTATTCTGACAATTTAGTTAAGATTGGTCCAATCCTGGAGTAGTGCTCAACATCCAGGGATCCTGAATGGCTCTTAACTGTTTAAAAAGGTTACAGTGATCTGCAGGGTCACTGTCAAATAGCTCACTGTAGATGCATCCTTGGGATTAAGTCATCTCTATTTGTGAGCCCTTATGTGATGATCTGTCTATTACAGAGCGTAAGTACTTCGTGAAAGCCTCTTCAAGGCCTTCACCACCATCTGTGAATTACATTATTAACAATGGTATGAACTTCCTAAGAGCATCTGGTTCTCTCCCCACCCCCTTCTCAAATCACTGGAAAGAGCTCTTCAGTATCAAAACAGGCATGGAGGAAGCTGTTTTCCTCCTTTCCCTCTCTCCCCACCTCCTCCTGCCCAACAGCAGAGGATAGAGAGGGTTCAATTCTGCATTTGCATGCCCTACATGTATTCTGCACAGCTCTTGCTATTGTTAAATAAAGATGAACTAAAACAACTAAGTGACGCATGTACCACAGGCATTTTACTGGGAAAAGCGGAAGTTTATTTCATCGTTTTGCAGAGGCAGCATCTGAAGAATGCTACTGAACTGCTGCTGCAGCATGCATGTGCCGAGGCACAACAGGGACTGCACAGTCCTACCCCGAGACCTCACTTCTCACCAGCACAATCCCTGAAGTTAACCAAAACCAGGCAGCAGCCATTAGGCCAGCTTGAATAGTTACTGCTGTAGCTAACTTTCTAGATGCAAATAAGTACTTTGTCATCCCAATCCTCCTCCCAAGGATGTTTCAGAAGCTCATTCTGAAAACATGCCAGCTTCTTGTAAACAAGAAGTAGGAAGAGACAGTATCACCCAGGGCATCAGAACACTCTCCACTGAACTTTGCACAGAGTTCACATCAACCAGCCTCCTTGGCTACTCTAAGGGATCGTTTACTCTTGCAGGAACAGAGTTCTTCCTATCTCTTTTTCTACCGCTTGCTCTTCAAACCTAGCTTCTTTTCTTGCTCTACACACAGGGCTTTTAAGAGCTTCTCATCACCTCAACTGTCTTTATACATCAGCAGCAGTTTTTTCATTCTGTTTTACAAACTGCAATTCTTTAGTTGCGCAACAGATCGCAATTCAGACAACATTGTTACAGCCCTGTAAGATACAGCATCTTCCTCTGTCTTAAGTTAGCAGCGGTTATTTCTTGAAAGAAAAGAGCAACATTATGGCCAGCTCAATAAAGACTTCTATTCAGCAGGAAACAGCATCCAAAACAAACAGTCCTGTAATGTGCAATAACAGGCAGAAAATACTGGGTGGGGGTAGGGAGACAACAATGTTTCCACACAAATTCACATGAACCCTTCTTCTAACGTGTTGTTTCCCTTATGGCCACGTTTCAAATAAATAAATATCGGGTGTATGTTGAGACACTAGCATCTAGAACATACTACTACTGTAATTACAGGTAAATACAGAATTTCAAGTCTACAAAACAATGGGCAAATATGTTTATTTGGGGTCACCATCACTCGGACATGCCGTCCAAATGCACTCTCTTTGTGCGGGTCCTAAGAGGAAGTATGCACTTACTGCTGACCTCAAGCTGCAGGAGGGGAGGAAGCTAGAGGCACACAGCAGCTGGCCTCCAGGACAGTTCTGCCAGGGTTTAATTTTATTTCGGTCATGACTAGTCACTCTGCCTTGGACAGGAGGTCAGGCTGAAGATGAACCACTCTCCAGACTCCTGGGAAAGGACATAGCTGTGTTTTTATGCAGCCATTTAAATGAGTCAAGAGTTCCGTAAGAAAATTAAGCTAGTTTTATGAGTGGCTTTAGACGGATGGTTTAACAACAGAATCCCAAATTCTTATTCCCTATAGCTTATTGGGAGGGGTGCAGGGAGAAGAAAAGCAAAGAAACTGGCAAGTCTTGGGAGCAAATTAGTGGCAATTAGAAATGGGCTGTGCCAAGCCCAGCTCCCAACATACAGTGGGAGCACAGCATCCCATCAAAGGGATCTTAGGATCATAGCATTGACATCTGAAATAACAGCAGCTAAAATGGGAATGAATTCCCATCTTTCAAACGGTATGTACAGGTGACCATGTAATCAAATTGGCTAATATTCTGCTAAATCAGTGCATTGAATATCAGCCGATGAGCTCATTTTTGGAGGCAGTTCAATGCCTCACTTCTAGGACTGATGTCAGTGTCACATGCTTGGAGAGGATCAGTCTGCAGCTGGATATTTTAAAGCCTTCTATTAGGAGTACAGAAAAGTCAGCGGATTTCAACAGCATCAACTAATGAATTTGTGTTTTATCATAACAATTTAGTCACCAGACCCAGCTGTCAATATCTCTGAGAGCATTAGGCCATTTCAGACAGTTGCCCCTCCCTCTGCTTTGAGCCACTTGATGAAAACTGAAGAGTGCAGCAACTAAGTTGTTTCAACAGAGAAAGTTGTGTTTCAACAGAAAAGGAAATCAACAGAAAGACAAGGAAACAGGAAACTCTCACTGATTCTGACTGGCTCTGATAAAATGATTAACCACTGAGAGACTAAACTCAGCAGTTGTAAAAATACATAAACAAACAATAGCAGGGCAAAAGGTGTTGAGCGCCAGCAGCACAAACGCTTCAGGCAGTAACATTCAATCCTACATTCAAATCCCATTCACTCACAGACCAACTGTGAAGTCATCTTTTATTCTGACATAATAGAGGGATGTCACTGAAGTTCAGTGGCAAGTGTTCATGCAGTATCTGTGAAGTCTCCCGTGCTTCAATACTCACTGCTCACACTTTGTACCAACAAGTAGGAAGAGATTTCCATTACACAAATAAGCAGTGTCTTCACTGTGCAACTGCATGCGACTTTTTTGGAGAAAAACAATGCTCAAATACAAGGAGTGCTGTGTGCATCAGGCTACAGAGTGGGTGGTAGTGATGTTGTCAGAAAGCACTCAGCAGTCTTACCTCCACGCCCATTGACTTCAGTAGAAGGCTACATACGAAAAGTCTCTGAAGATGAAGTCGAAGAGTTCCCTAACCCATGGCGCTGTCCATACACTATACTTAAGAAAGAGACAAAACACAAAAACCACAGAAGTGAAGTGGCATGAAATTGTAGCTTTTTTTTTTTCCTAAGGCTTGCTGTCCCCATTTCAGTTAAGAAACCAGACTACACACCCATCAGTTCTGAGCAAGCCCTTCACCACACTGCCTGAGCCTTTTACATCTCTAGAGCGTAGGATGAGAACAACAGTAATTTACTGCATGCTTACATTGATCCCAGAAGACCATGGATGAAGATGCCTTAAAGCTTCATGTTCTGCTCAACTGTTAAATTGTTCAGTGAGACTAGCTAGTTCAGTCAGTGGCTGAATGAAAACACACAGCCCTCATGTAGCACAGGGCAGGGCCAATTTTAAAGATCCCTGGGAGTTTCTCTCAAAGAAGTTCACAAATTCTGCATCTGTTTCAAGAGCAATTCAGTTCATCCTCATCCAGTCTACAAGTTTAATTTGTAATAGTTTTAAGAACAGGAGAGTCAAAGGCAAGAATCAAGAGTCATAGAATGGTTTGGGTTGGAAGGGACCTTAAAGATCATCTAGTTCCCACCCCCTGCCCTGGGTAGGGACACCTTCTACTAGCCCAGGTTGCCCAAAGCCCCGTCCAACCTGGCCTTGAACCCTTCCAGGGAGGGGGCAGCCACAGCTTCTCTGAGCAACCTGTTCCAGTGTCTCACCACACTCACAGGGAAGAATTTCTTCCTTATATCTAAACTAAATCTACCCTCCTGTCAGTTTAAACCTGTTACCCCTCATCCTATCCCTACACCCCTGATCAAGAATCCTTCCACAACTTTCCTGTAGCCCTTTTAAGTACTGGAAGGCTCTTACAAGGTCTCCCCGGAGCCTTCTCTTCTCCAGGCTGAACACCCCCAACTCTCTCAGCCTCTCCTCACAGGGGAGGTGCTCCAGCCCCCGATCATCTCCGTGGCCTCCTCTGGACCCGCTCGAGCAGGTCTGTGTCATTCTGATGTTAGTGCCCCCAGAGCTGGACCCAGCACTACAGGGGGGTCTCACGTGAGCAGAGCAGAGGGGGAGAATCCCCTCCCTCAGCCTGCTGACCACACTTCTCTTGATGCAGCCCAGGACATGGATGCCTTTCTGAGCTGTGAGTGCACATTGCTGGCTCACAGTCACTTTTCCACCCACTAGCACCCCAAGTCCTTCTCCGCAGGGCTGCTCTCAGTCCACTCCTCACCCAGCCTGTGTTTGTGCCTGGGATTGCCCTGACCCATGTGCAGGACCTTGCACTTGGCCTTGTTGAACTTCATGAGGTTTGCAGGGGGCCACCTCTCCAGCCTGTCCAGGTCCCTCTGAATGGCACATCCCTTTCCTCCAGTGTGTCAACCGCACCACACAGCTCAGTGCCGTCAGGGAACTTGCTGAGGGTGCCTCGATCCCACTGATCATGTCACCGACAAAGATGTTAAACAGTGCCGGTCCCAACCCCGACCCCTGAGGAAGGTCACCCATCACTGCTCTCCACTTGGGACATGGAGCCATTGACAACTCTTTGAGTGCGACCATCCAGCCAATTCCTTATCCACTGTGGTCCAGCCGTCAAATCCACATCTCTCCAATTTAGAGACAAGGATGTCGTGTGGAACAGCGTCAAATGCTTTGCACAAGTCCAGGTAGATGATCTGTTGCTCTTCCTTCACCCACCAGCACTGTAACTCTTTTGTAGAAGGCCACCAAATTTGTCGGGCACGATTTGCCCTTAGTGAAGCCATGTTGGCTGTCACCAGTCACCTCCTTATTTTCCATGTGCCCTAGCAGAGTTCTCAGGAGAATCCGCTCCATGACCTCCAAGAAGCCCTAAACTGTCAGGAACATGAAGCCCCACATACAGGATTGCCAGAGCAATGAGCTCCTCGGGTACCTCCAGAGGAGCTGGCAGAAAGACGAGGCACTTGAACTTCAGCGTGTGTGACAGACACCCTGCTTGCACTGCATGAACCTACAGCTGGATAAATACATTTGGTGTTCAGACTGCAGCTGGGGTCAGGGAAGGTTAATATAACCGAGACAAACTACCTCACAGTATTACTAGTAGGTAACTCCCCAGAGGCTTATGACTTATTTTCAGACTGTGGTTTTTATCCTGGGCATTCAGAAAAGACTAAAAGAAACATCAAGATCCTTACATGTACAAGTTATTTAGCTGCTTGTGGTTCAGTAAGACATTCCCTCTCATTTTAAGATGAGGCTTATAAATTCAGTGTACCTCAAAGGTTTTAAAGTGACCAGAATGCACCCTTAATTCCACACTATCCTATTCTCAGCCAGAACTCCTCTAATACAGAGCTCCATTTTTTCAGAGGTTTGAAGCTATTTGGCAGTTGTATGCAGGCCGGACCAGCCTGCACATTTTTCTTGGGTTTTTTTGGGTTGGGTTTTTTTTTTTTTTTTAAATTTTAGACTTAACGTAGCATGTACTCTCAGAAAGGTTTACAATGCAGCCTTTTGTAGTTAACTTGCTCCAAGCTGGGCCACTGCCAGGTTGTTATCAATGACATTTTAAAGCAGATGAATGAAGTTCTTATTACGGTGACAAGCAGAATTGTGATATGGCACATGCACACACTGAAAGAAGAGAGCTCGCTATTAGTTTGTCAGGTTAATAAATAAATAGTGATTTCATGAATAAAAGCCTTTTATTAGGAAACAAAAGAACAAAATTAATATTTATAAAGCTTTAGTGGTTTAGAGAACGCTTTAAAATAAGATTATTCCATCTCAGTCAGAGCCACCATCATGGATTAGAGATTCTTGAACACAGTTTCCCCTCCTAGTTCTCTTACCATAGCAGTGTAACACAGACTCTGCCTTCTGAACTGGTTTTGGCCAGGCTCAGGCCAGTTCCACTACTCCTTCATGACTCAAACTACTCGGTTTGAGACCGACAATACTGAAGGCCCATGACAGCAAACCTTTCTGTTACGTCTTCAGGACTGCAGCTAAAGGCTGCACCTGTTGGAAGAGCTGTTGGTTCCTTATCACAGCAGGAAGTTCTCACATTTTACACAGCGTGCTTCCACACCACACAGAGGCACTGAAACCAAGCCAAGCCAAGAAGAACGACGCTACACATTAGCAAAACTGACTGCTATCAGAAGTCAGCTGGTGGATCACTTCCCATCCTCTGCCCCCAGAAAAGGTTCTTCACTAATACACTGTCAATCTCTCAGCCACTTCAGGGTTCTTCAGTATTTCCCACAGCATGTGCAAAGAAATGTTCACCACCAAAACAAAGTTTAAAAAGAGTGAAGCATGCCCAGGACATCCCACTTCATAACAAGCAAATTAAATTGAGAAATACAGACTGCTTCTCACCTCAAGCTATCTTTGCACATACCCCCTTTGGCTCAAGGCAATCTGTGCTCATCTGTCCTAAAACCAAACTTGCAAGTTTAAACTTTAAATAAGCTAAGTAGTTTTGTTTTGGGGTTGTTTTGGGCTTTTTTGGGGTGTGTGTTTCTTTCGGTTTGTTGCTTTTGTTGTGTTTCTTTTCACTACTTTTTTTTTTTTTTTTTTTTAAATGAGCCACATCTCAAGTTTAGAATCAAGATATGAGCAATTCTTTAAGCCTAAAAATTTATTTCGGCTCACATCATCTTCTCCCCAAATACTAAAAAGATATACAACTTTTCCTCTCTCCTCAAGGGAAAGTCAAGTTTGAACTTTGTCACTCATAAGAGAACCAGATAGAAACTGCCCCAAAATAACCGTCTCAGCCATCTACAGTCAACATGAAGAGACCCAAGTTAAATAGAGCTTCCTCCAGACAAGAGCAGTTGCTAGTATATGTGTAAAAGAGAAAAATTCCACTTCAAAGACCAGAAGTGTGGGTTGCAGAAGCCTGTGGCACAGTTGTTATACTTTACAGATCCCTGATCTCAACTTGTGCTTCATGCTGCAAAGCTATGTGAAAAATATTCATTTCACCCACTGAGACTATGCAAACTCTATTCCAGTCATACTATAAACGTTAAGTGATAATGCCTCTCTTGCCTTAAAGTTTATATAACTATGCCCAACTTTTGAGAAGGCATTTGCAAATATGCTACGTTCTTATTGTTTTGCCTGGATAATCTCTTTTATTTGAGATTCAGGAGCAGAGCAGAAGCTGCACAGAAGGACAATTCAGTCCCAGCACATCACCAAGGCAGTCACCCCCAGCTACCCCACAGTGAAGTGCTGAGGGACACAGTGGCAGGCTGACACAAAAAGCAAGAGATAACATATGAATATTTGATTTCCATGTGCAACGGTACTGACAAGTTTATGCAATATTAGACTTGACCCACACTACAGGGGTAGCTGCTGTCTGGAGATTCATTTAAGTGTTGAAATTCACACTTACACATTCTATTAAGTGTTGTGCAACCAAAATACTATTAAGAAGGAAGAAATGCCAAAAAGAACAAAAAACAGTTCTCCTGTTTCACTTCACTTTTTGAAGTCACAAGCTTGCTACCCCACATAAGGACAACTCAGATGAAAACAAAACCAGAAGAAATTCCCAGTAATGAAACTCACTAGATGTTACATAAGAAAAACACTTGTTCAGAAAGTGAATTAAGTCTTTGTCAACCATTCGGCAATTTTAAAAGGCAAAGGAGAAGGCTGTCATTTCAAGGTTTACACTTCACCCAGGAAGACGGTATAATATGGCAGCTAGTTAACTGTTTCATACCACATTTTGAAGCACTGTATTTAAATACAGTGGTTACAGCATCATCTGAAGAGCATGCCCAGAGCTGTTTGTCTTTAAACTATTTTAAACTGTTGAGGAGGACTGTGGAAAGGAAAACAAAACCAAAAAGACACCAAAAACAAAGAACAACAAAAAAGAATCAATCCTTATTCCAGAAACACCTTTATCTTGTCACCTAGCATTTCCTCTTGCAACTAGGTTTAGCTCCTGTCTGTAGGTCAGAGAGCTGAGTCACTTTCCTGCTTGCCCCACAGCTACTTATGAGCTAAATTTTCAGTGTGACACCCTGTTTCCTACAGAAGATGCTCCAGAAGTCAAGACTACTGCAAAGAAACAGCAGATTCAAAAGAATACCTGCCTCCATACAAGAAGGGGCCATCTCACAGACAGCTGCTGACTCTTTGCTCCGAAGTATCGACATCTGCATACAGAAGAAGTTCTGGTTTTTTAATTACAGTTTGCTAAGGACTGACCCTTTTCTGGCTGGGCAAGACCTTGCAATTTTTTTTCAGACAGAGGGACAGCAACCCACAGGTTTTCCACATGCAGGGGAAGGCTAAGGGCTTTTGTTTCTAAATGCCAGGAACACGGCACTCCAGACTCTTAACAGCATGCAGCAGCTTCGGAGATTCGTGGGAAACTCCAGCTTCAGATGGATTAAGCCAAAGGGTTGGTCCTGAATCATGCAGAAGACTCCGACTACCTCTTCCAACAAAGCTCTCCTTTGGAAAGCAAAGCATTTTACACATGTAAAGCATATGCCTTATCCCTCTCTCTCATCATCACACTAAAACATATAGAGATTAAAAGCCTAATACAGTGTTCTAGGTTTTATTTTTTCATAAGAATCCTAATATACACATTTCTCAGATGTTAGCCATTGAAGCTAAACCAAGCCAGTTGAACAAGTCTTAAAAGTTCTTGCTGCAATTTTAAATGTGATAATTCTGTACATCAAAACAGAAGGGACATGGTAGCAGCCAGTGAGAGTAATAGGACAACCACAGTCCCCTGTGACAGGACCAGCTTTCCACATTAAAATCCACTTCTCAGATATTTAATCCAGTTAGAAGTGGGGGCATGGGCAGGGGGTAAGCTGTGCAACAAGGAGCCTGGCATCACAAGTCCCTGACCCACACAGCTCCTGAGATGTCATCTCTGGAATTCACTTCCCAGAGGTCTCCTGCACCGTTCTACTTGCAGAGCAGTGGAAAGTTCAAGTATCCAACCACCTCCTGAGCTCTGGTATGAGCTTAGCACAGGGACAGTATGATCAGTGATAAAACTGATTATTTCAAAATAGGTCAGATTAAATATTCTGATGTCTTTGATTACTTCAATACGAGACGTTTACACTGTGGCCTTAAGTTCCACACTAATTTCACCATGAAACAGCCTACGCTGATGCAGTAACTTCATTATTTCCGTGAAGCCTCAGTTGAGGAGTTCCTTGGGAGAAGGAGGACTGGTACACCCAAAAGCAGCAAACCACCACAATGCATTTCAGCGAGTGCCACAGGCGTTTCATTTACCAAGGCCATAAGAAGTTCACGTCACAGAGTATTTGCCAGGAGTTTCATGATTGCTGGCATACACAGCAAGGGTGCGTCTCACCATGGAAGCAACAAGCTGTTTAACTGCGTGACTCATCTTACAGCAACGTTTTATGCCTTCTGAGAGGAGATCAGCCTGCAATGAGCAACACTGATAAGATGCATATTCAGAGCAATTCTATTTGGGCAAAAAGCTATTGACATATTCAAAACTGCAGATACAGAGCCTGCCCAAATGCTAACTAATCCACACACACACACACACTGCAATATTATACCATTGCAATAAGACATTTTGCAGACGGTTGACAGCAATCTAATCAATTTATACAGCCCAACTCAGAAATGCAAAAATTATTTTTAGCCTTCATAATTTTTTTATCCCTTTAAACAGAGCACTCTGGAGGGAACAGCTTCCAGTCAAAAGGTAAGAAACCCTGTCTGCCTTGTTTAAATCACTGACTACTTCCAGTAGATACCACCTGCTTCTTTCTCTTGCTTCCAAGATTCCCCCAACCTTTATACAAAAGATAAAAGCTTCACTGTCACTACCTAATCAACAAATTAAAAGGATGCTCAGGCAAATCAATGGAACAGAGAGGAGACTTTTCTTAAATTCACAGGCTGAACTAAACAACTCAAAGACTTGGAGCAGGGAGTTGACAAGCCTAGTTGCTCTCATGTTGCAAGACCAGCAGCTGAGAACATACTTCTTGCTAACGGCATCAGCAAGAGTCAGATATGAAGACAGTAAAAGCTTCATGCCAGTTGAACTCTAATAAAAGTACAAGAGCATTGTCCAGTACGTTCTTGCAAGGACAGCAAGAGCTTCCAGAGTACAGATGTTCCTGAGAGCCAATCTGCAAAACAGCCTTCTTGCTTCGGCGGGGTGAAGTTGCACTGTGGTACCGGGAGGATGTGGTTTGTCGTGACTTAAGAATGAAACCCTGAGCTGCAGGCTGTGATCAGGGAGCAGCTACACTGAGCTAAGCTGCCCAAATGCTATTTTCTTTTTTTCCATTTCCCAAGACAGAATAATTGCAGCTACAGATCTTTTGGGATTTTTTCAAGTGACTGGAAATCCTCAGGCATTACCCCTGCATGAAGGCAGCCCTCTTACACTAAAATACTTCCAGCTTTTTGAATGGCAGTCTCCACTCAAAATAGCATTCTCCACTTAAGTAAACGTGTCACTGACTCTCAGAATAACTGTAGATATTACAGTACCATGCCCTTTTCAACCTTCTTTCATTGCTTAAACAGCAAGAATAACTACTGGTCAGATAATGACTCATTACAGCATCACGGGCTATTTGCATTTTCAAATTACAAGCTCCTTTTCAAAACACAAGAATTTATGTACTGCTGGAATTCAAGAGGTGACAACTTCAGTGTGTATTTCATTCAGTTTGTTTCAATGCAACTTCGTATTTTGAAAGATGCAAATGAGCTGTATAGTTTTTTTTCTAAAATGCCACAAATGGCATCATATTTGGGGGGCGGGGCGGTGAAATAAGTACAAAGACAGAATTTCCCTCTTGACCTAAAAATGACATTTTAGATCAACACTGACAAAGTACCACAAGAAGCCTGACTTTCCCCCAGAAAAGCAGGCTTCAGCTTCTAGGACAGCTACCATAGATTCTTTTGGCTGGACTTCACTGGTCAAGACACAAATACTCCAGAACTGACAATGTGTAAAGCAATGCCCCAGTAAACAAAACAAAAAGAAGGGGAATGATACAGGAGAAGTAGCTGCCAACTGTGCAAAGAAACCTTACACTGAGTGATCTAATGTAAAACGTAATATGAAAGAATATTTTATATTCAGTACATCCTTTCGCTCAATAAACACAATAACAAATAGCACAGCATATTAGACATGATAGCCAAAGTAAGTCGTAGCCAGGTCCAAATTTACACTCCTCACATATCAGATCAAAAAAACCCAGCAACAGCTCAACCACTCCACTACACAAACCAAACTTAATCATCACCAGTGTGGCTGTAAGGTATGAACGCTCAGAAAAACTAGAAACATATCTGGGAAATGTGAATAAGGAGTTGGCTGTTTCAGGAAGAAATGAAAAAAATAAAAATCAAGCTACCTAAGGACAGTTAGATCTCTTAAAGGAAAAAAAAAAAAAAAGTAAAGACTCTTTCTTGTACTCTGCAAGTTTTAAGAACATTTTTATATGATCCTCAGTGAGGTTCCAATCCAACTGTCATCATCCTCCTTCTCAGCTCCAAATACTGTTCTCAACCTAAAATAGGACCTTGCATTTCATGCAGATCTCTAGAAGAGCCTGGTACGTGTGTATACAATAGACAACAAGATCCTTCAAGAGAAGGATTGGTCTTTCGTCACCAAGAAGCTTCAGCTTAACCATCAAGCTGCTTTAGGAAGAGGATTCTCACCACATATGAATGCATTTACACATACAGAAATTCTCCACAGTGTAAGAGCCTGGTCTTGTACAGCTGGATAGAAACCTCCATCTTTCAACAATACTGCATCACACCCAACAAGAGGTAGAGTCCTCCTGTTTTCCTTGCAGAGCTTTCAACAGAAGTAGAAGTTTGAAAGATAGGGAGTACGTTACAAATCTCCTCACTAAAATCGTTTTGTTTCCCAAATGGTGACAGTTGGCAACACAGGAAATTGAGGTATCTGTAAGGCACTATGAGAAGTTTGCCTAAAGCAGGAATCAGCACATTCTTCTGGTCCGTTGCCTCTGAAAACTGAAGTTTTCAGAATGAGCTATGGCTATACCTGAAAAACATCTGTTGAGGAAAACCAACAAATAACAGATGATAGCATCTTTAAATATCAGGGATTTCTAAGCCTACTAAATATTTCATAAGAAACTTTGATTCTCCTAGCTACATTGTAGTCCCTTCCAAAAATCAACTCTCCACCACCCTATACAAACAGCAGCTATCAAGATCTTCACTGATTTTTTTTTTTTAAAAAAAAAGGAAAAAAGAAAAATTAGTTCTATGTGAGATAGACTGGATTTATCAATGATTACATAAACTCACAATTACCACATTGTTTAATAGCAATTGCAGCACCAGGGGTAGAGAAATGTTATATTTAGCTTCCCCATAAATAAGTGGGAAAATATTTCCTGTATGTTCCGCGAGCAAGGAGCTCTCAAGCAAAGCATGACAGCGACTCCCAAACACATTTGCAGGACACTGCTTCCTGCTGTTCTGGGATTAAGGAGGGGAAGTCAAACCGCTTAGGTTTTCACTTGCTTTAAACTTTTTGTTTTTAAACTGTGCATTTTAGAACAAAACATGCAGCATATCCTCTCTTTCTGGGTCAGTCGCTCCTTTTCAATAAAAGCATATTGTCTCCCCGAGGGTAGGGAAGACAAGTGAACTGTGAGAGCCGTCAGGGCCAGATTGCCTGCCCAGCTTCTTCACTTTCAGGAAAGACATGTAACAGACAAAGGAAAAACAGCACTTAAAAGAAATTACAGATTTTTTTTTTTTTTTTGTAGAACTGTGCATAAAAATAATTTAAAAGGGCAAGTTTCAATAGATTATTTCCCAATACAGATAATTATCAAAAGTCTTTTGGAAAGCTACAAAGAGTATTGGAGCAGTTTTGCACTGCTCCCATCATGATGACACAGATTCGACGCTAGGCTGGTGACTGAAGTTGCCCAACAGCTTCCCATACCTTGGATAACAAGGCTCACAAAGAATTTTGAGGCAGGCACCTTTTATTAGCTCCTCTCTACTTTAACTAGAATTCTTTCCTGCAGCTTGTCCCTAGACCTGACAGCGTGGCTGCTGTGCCCACACTTTGCTACAGAGCAAGCAATGAGATATTCCATATCTGTCAGATAGCGTAGAACATCTGGAGCTTAACACCAACAGGAGATTGAGAGACCATCCATTGGTTTGAGATACAAGCAGCAAAATAAGACTGGTATGTAAACAAGGACAGTATTAACAACTGCCTTGAACAACAATGCATGCATGCTAACAGCCCAAGCAAAATAACCTATTCCCTTTTAAATGTTACATTTTGGTTAACAACGGTGAGTTAACTTTTTTTTTTTAATTTAAACCACAAAAGCAAACGATATAGCAAGTTAAATTCATTGAGATTTCTTTCTGTTCACTATCTTACAGTTGTCAAGAAAGGACCCAAAGAAAATATGCATTCAGTTTTTTCCACTGAAATGAAGATGCTATAAAGGAAGGATGGGAAAGCCCCACCACTTGACAAGATACTGTCCTGCAAGACAGGAAATATGACAACATGACTGGGAAGCAGGGTCAAAGAATCTGGGGTATGGAGAGAAAAAGCAACAGGCTAGATTTTTCAAATCGCCCTAGCAGAGTTCTGAGTAGCACCTGTGAACACGGTGTTTTTATTTCACTGCTTTTGTTCATGATGGGACTACTGAGCCCACCCGCTCTAATGTAGATGAATACTTCCAGGGCCCTTCCCTCACTTTGACTCAAGGTCTCCTCCTCCTCCCAAAACCACCTTCTTTGAGGGATGGGAGGGAGAACCTGTCCCCCTCAACTACCCCTCAACACACACAGGAGAGAAGAAAGAAAAAAAATGAAATCTTATTATGCGTTACAAGATAAACAGCGGCCTTGACCAGCACCAAGTAGCCCCTCTCCAGCTCATGGCATCTTTACGTTGTACTGCAGTACAGTCCTGCCTTCTGCCATTTTCTGCTGACATGGCATGTTCAGAAGACAACTGTTCTGCTGTATGGAAGGGAAGATTGCAGCCTTATTTCTCAAAAGTGGCTGCATAACCAAAGGCCAAAACAAACAGCAGAAGTCTGGACGGACAATTAAGGGAATTTTACAAGTCATCAAGTGACCAGAGGGCTGTAAATGTATAATCAACACTTTGCATGAACTACCCTGAAATGAATGCTCATGAGATGCTCTATGGCAATCAGAACAAGATAAAAACCTATAAATAAAAGCCATCCAATTTCAGAGTGATTCAGATCAGCTATTCCCCTGAATCCGTAAAAGCCAATTATAACTGTTTATAGGGCATACTTAATGCAAAAATTCAGTTTGAGGACATCAATTTCACCCTTTCTCCTTGTCTGAGAAGTTTATCTCTAAAGCAAAAAGACATCAAGCAATTTAAAAGAGAATTCATTTCTGTCCTCAAAATTCTTAGTGACCTGGAAACAGAATTAGACACAGCCATATGCTTGCACACCAACATGCTTCTTCCTTGCCCACAAGCTGGAACAGCAAAGTTCCAGCAGTTACCAGATTTTTTTTTTTTTTCCAGAAACAGTCGGGTTTCATGCAGCAAGTTAGACCCTTATACTACTCATAAAAATTAATTAGCAAGATGAGTTTTCTTTTAAGAGTTAACTTGGAGATAGAGTTATCAGTCCATATAGAAGGAAGCTACAGTTTACAACAGATTGGTTGAAACAATTTCACTTAAAACTGAAAGAATTAAGTCCTCCTGCTGAAGTCAGCAAGGATCCATAAGAATGGCAAGCGTGGCAGGCTCACAGGACCAAAGCCTTCCTAAGGACTAAAAAGGTGACTGCCCTGTCACAAGCCCTCTGCAGCCTAGGAAGGATCATCATCTGAAATGATACCGACGGTTTTGATTAAGAAACAACTTTGTGACAGAAGAGGAACACACACAAGCTCAACAAAATTCTGGCAGAAGAATGGAGAAACAGCCAACCCCAGCTATCTAAGAACAGGCTAAAAGGGCAGTGAAAACCCTAAAGTGTGGTTAGGAAGTTATAACAGCAAATGCAGAAGTACTCAAGTAATAGCAGTTAAGGGCAGAATATGATGAATATCATTTCCACTTTAGACTGCCAGAAAAGTATCAGAAAGTAGAGTAATTATGAGACCCAAATCCAGGCCAGGAAAACAGTCACACACTTAGTTTTGCATAGGGCACCAAGGATCGACAAAGACCACTGATACACCTCCGTTCTATGAGACTGAAGAAAGAGAATATAGATATATACCAAAAGCTGCATTCTCTGGATTTATCAGGCTCTGGAGGGAGTTGTTTATACAATTTTGAACACTACTTAGTTTTTAAATCAGTACAGTTCCAATTTAATTTAATGGTTAGGAAACAGCCTGGCTGTTCCAGATGGGAAAGCCTTACAGAATACAACTGATTGTTCATATATATAAAATATTTAACAAAGGAAGGGGTTATGCATCCAAGTGGGAGAAAGGAGGAAGATCCCATGAGAGACCTACCTATTCTCACAAGATGTCTTAAATGCAAGATGTATGGGAAAAGGAATAGTGGAACGGGTACAGAAGTCAAAAGGGGGAAGCAAACTCTGAAGTAATGCAGCACATTTATATTTATAGCAGAGAAATATAAGCAAAATTAATCTGTGTTGCTAAATAAACATACCTTAGGAGAGTCATAAGAATGAAAGAGGAAGGAAAAAAAAGTGTTCTGACAGCTAAAATGCTGTCAGGGCAGGCAGGACCTGTCAAGTAGCTGATCTAGTTTCAGAAGAGGTTACCTAACACAACAAGAAATATTTTCAGAGTAGTTGGCTTCTTCATTCCCCCCCCTATGACAGAAGAAACCGGGATTTCAACTCTTCTCTCCCCCAAACATTTGCAAGCCAGACATAACACCGGTGTGATAATGCATGAGGTTTTTTAAGGAAAAAAGATGAGAACTAAGCATTCAGAGAGTGAAAGCAAGCTGTTTTCGTTCTTATCCTCAGTTATATTAGAAACAAGCCACATAAACGGTAGGTAGCAGTTTAGGGGGTTAACATGCAAGATTTTACAATACAGAAGTACTAAAACGACAGCCCGTCCCAAGTTTAAAGAGCATGGAAAGCAAGAAGTCTTTAGAGCCGCCTGCCTCACTTCCTGATCCAGGGCAGCGATGAGAACATCTGCTCATTCTGCACATCGCACCCGGAGATTTGAAATCTGGCCTTTCTGTATCTGTCCTGGGCTTGACACAGCCCCTCGAAGATTATATGCAACATTCAAAAAAAAGGGGAAAAAAAAAAAAAATCTTAGCTCTTCCCAAAGGAAGGGCCACGTACTGAAGATACCCAGAGGGTACTGTCAGATTAAATCATCTTAAAAGAGCCGAAGCCGGAACAATGTCAGTTTGCTTCCACGCACACCTCCCGCCTCTCTCCCCCCACATACAATGAAAACAAAATTAAACCCGGCTGCTTTATTTAGACAGTTCCGCGCTGCAGATGGGGCAGCAGCACCTTTCCACAGGGGCTGAGCCTCGGGGCGGGCTCTGACCAGGACTCTGCGGGGGGGAAACCTCCCCCGGGCTGCGGTACCCGAGAGCCCTTCCGCAGCCTGAGGGCTGGGACCGCGGACACCCCCCACCCCTCCCTGGCCCAGCCCGGGCCTGCCGAGGGGCAGCCGGGACCCCCCGCCTCTCCCTCCGCTTGTCACCAGGCCACAGCCACGCATGCGCACGGCCGCGCGCCGACCCTCACGGCCACCAACCGCCGCGCTCCCCTCAGCGCCGGGCGGGCGGGCGGACTCACCGAGGCGCAGGGGCTGGAGGTGGCGCTGGGGGTAGGCGAGCGCTGCACCGTGACCAGAGCCATCGAGGCACGGCGGGGCCCCACCGTCCGGCCGGCGGGGGCCTTACTCCATGGCGAGCGGCGGCGGCGGGAGGGCGGGGAGCGGAGCGGAGCGGAGCGGAGCGGAGGTGGCGCCGCGCCGGCCGCAGGGGGCAGCAGCTCCACGCGCGCCAGCGGCCTCTCGCCAACTGAGGCGCGCTGGGGCTGGGCCGGCCGGGCACAATGCGGCGGCAGTGCGCATGCGCCAGCTGTCAGCGCGGCCCCGCCCCGCGCGCGCGGGTTAACCCCTGCCGTGCCGAGGGGCGCCGCTGCCAGCGCCGCTCTGGGGCCTGGGGGGGGTGGGGGGTGTGTGTCTCCTCATTCCCTCTCCGGCCTCTCAGCCCCAGAGGTGAGTTTCAGTAATGTGTGCCAGCTCGGCTGGGGCCACCCCGAACGTGCCTCCTGGCAGGGCGCCCTGGTATGTAAAAGCGACGGTTTTTTGGAATGCCATCCTGCTGGGAGCGGTGACAATGCGCATGGCACCGTACCTGGGAGGGTTGGCCTTAATGCTCACATAATGTAGCTTTTCCTTGGACTGGGGAGCTATGGTCACTTGCTGTAACGAAAACAGCGTATAACACCTATTTATACATCAGTGCACGAGCCTGAACACCAAAAAATGCACCTCGATGAGTGGGTTCAGTTTTGGGCCCCTCACTCCAAAAAGGCCATTGAATGACTCGAGCGTGTCCAGAGAAGGGCAACGGAGCTGGTGCAGGGTCTGGAGCACAGGTCTGATGGGGAGCGGCTGAGGGAACTGGGGGGGTTTAGTCTGGAGAAGAGGAGGCTGAGGGGAGACCTCATGGCCCTCTCCAACTCCCTGAAAGGAGGGTGCAGAGAGGGGGGATGAGTCTCTTCAATCAAGGAACAAGCGCCAGGACAAGAGGGAACGGCCTCAAGCTGCGCCAGGGAAGGGTCAGACTGGCTCTTAGGAAGGATTTCTTTGCAGAAGGGGTTGTTGGGTGTTGGAATGGGCTGCCCAGGGCAGGGGGGGAGTCCCCATCCCTGGAGGTGTTCAAGAGTCAGGTTGACCCAGCGCTGAGGGATCTGGTGTAGTTGGGAACGGTCAGTGCTGGGTTAACGGTTGGATTAGATGATCTTCAAGGTCCCTTCCAACCTAGATGATTCTGTGATTCTGTGAAACTAGTCTAATAAGTATACATGACATTTTAAGCATTCAAACATCCCCAGAATGCAATACTGCTTGACAGTTTGGGTTCTGAGTCAAAGGACCAACACTTTTAAGCTTCATTTGTTTTGCAGTCTCAGCCTGGTGCTACCGAATTCGTGGGAATGATGGCAAGGAGGTAACTGGGATCAAGAATTGTCTTGGGCATCTAATGACAACACTACGTGTGATAAACAGAAGCCAGTCTAAATAGTTTAATATTTAGAGCAAAGTCTTCTTTGTCAAGAGTGTGTATAAACCTGTAGATTCCTTTTAAGCACATGGTCCCTGTTGCGTTCATCTGCTCCTCAGACTGACAGAACTGTTCAGGACTCTTTTGTCCCTGTAAATCTAAGCACCAGAAAAGCCACGGGGTAGCTCTTTAGGTTATTCCCGTCACAATCATTAGCAGGGCGGCCCTGGTAGCTGGGCTTCACTGCAATGGAGAAGTCAGGCTCGCTAATGAGGCGTTTTGCCTCCTAGGGGACAAGAGAGGATGAAGGACGGGCTCCCTAAGCTGGACCAAAGCTGAGTTTACAGAGCCCACTGCACCGCAAGGCAGAACCTTGAACACGAAAGAGTCCAGACAAGACCCCAGTGGGATCCGAGCGCATGGGGAGAATAAGTAAAACCCATAGGGAATCGAAGAGTCATTGTCTGGCCGTTTACAGCCATCATGTTATTTTGAAACACAATATTTGTGGAAAGTATGCTAGCAGCACACTCTGATGTATGGCATAGAGATCACGAAAATGCCTTCCAGACCCCTTTTAAAATAATATCCCCCAAGTTCTGAATACTCCACAGCTTCCCAATAAAACAGTATCTTTTTTTCTGAACAGCTTCTTGTTCGGTCCCTCCCATTTATTTATTAAATGCCTTATCTTTTCTGTGGGCAAATCTGCAATACAGATGTGGTTTTGGGGTATCTGTACAGCCAATATAGATTGGCAAAGACTCTTCCAGATACAGACATCCTTTTGCCATTATAGATAAAGCAAGCTGCAAGTTTAGGGAGAAAAAGGACTGCTCTCTGCTTGTGAGTTGCATGTACCATTTTTTTTGCACACTTGCAAACGACACAGCTAGACCACTAAGGCTGTTAGGTGTGGCTACTGAAAAAAGCTCTATCTGTAGTTTCCACAGAACTTTTTTCCTATCAGTATTTGCTACTTGTTCCAGCTATGTAACTAAACTGCATAAAGTGTATTTTTCAGACCATATTAGTCACCTTTTTATTTAGTTCGTACCCAGTTCAGGAAAGAACAGATGTAAAACGTTAGCTAGAAATGTCACGGATTAACAATATGATGGAACACATGGGAACCTTTTCATTTTCAATAATTTTAAAGATTATTTAGGTTTGCCACTATATTCATTGTAGATGCTTTTTGTTATATTTTACTCAAGTATGGTGTTTGTTCTCCAAACTACATTTTTCTGTCTTATTTTCTGTGAAACCGAAAAAGTGCTTTGTCTCCTGGGAAAGCATTCCTTTCTTTCAGGTAAAAATGATCCTTCATCACTTAGTAGTCCCTTGGAGAAGGTTTTGGGAACATAAGAAGCATGGACTCGAGTGCTTGGCTACATCTTGGTTAAACAAAGCATCGTGAAGCTTAGCAGAGAGATTCTTTGTGGTTACCAACCACTGTGTTGAGGTGGTAGCCAGATACGAGGCCATGCTGCTGTAAAGTTTTTGCCTTGATTTTCAGTGGAGGCAGGAGTCACATTTAAGGATGGGAAAGTTTTTTCTTCTCTGGCACATGACAGGAATCTTAATGCTATTTACCTTTCTTTAAAGTGTAATACCTAGGTTGTTGTTTCGTTTCGCTCAAACGGATTCCTGCAAATATAGGGCTGCTTCAAGGCATGTATCTTCTGTTCAGATACGTCTGCGCTGATACAGAGGATGGGTGGAAGACTACAAGTTCCCAGAGTGTTCTAGCAGTTCCCTCACCTGGGACTGGTGTTTCATTCTGGATTTTGAGCAACAGTCATGCAGGGATTACTATCAAGAAATTATTATTAAAACCAGCTTCCAAAATAGACTTTTGTGTAGCTTTCATATATCCTGTAGCTCTTCCACGTATTTCAATGTCAAACTTTTAAAAAAAAAAATTTACCACAAGAAAATGATGGAGTGGCTATCCACAGTTAGCTAAAGGTCCCACATATCAGTTAGTAACTACAATAATCACAGATTGCAATGGTTCTCCCAGCCATTAGGAAGGTATAATTTGCATGTGCAATGTTTTTTAGCAGCAGAATTTAAATGTGGAGGAGGAAGCTATAAGGCAGATGTATTCTGATTGAAAAGAGCAATTAGAGGGCAGCCTGTGGTCACAGCATCATGGTTGGTACAAAACAGAGACTGGACGCCTGTGGCCTTATTCTTTCCTGTGCTGAAAGCACTGTGGTCAGCACCTGCAGCTTTAGCCCAGTATATCATTTAAAGGATGTGGAGCTATACATGAGCTGGTTTTGTATGCATTTCCAGAACTGACTATTTCTTTAATACTCTGCAAACATTTCTTCAGCTAACACAACTTATTATTACTACATGTCAGGGCTTTTATTGCATAATCTTGGCATCAGCTGCAAAAGGCAACAGAGTGCTCCCAAAATGTATCTTACACAGAAAAATAAAAAAAGATAGAAGAGGCAATTCCAGCAAAACATCTGTGATGACATATTCAGCCCATTATTTTGTCAACAGTGCAAGTATTTGATGGCATAATAAAAGGATACACTTTGCTTAGCAAAAACATTAAGGGATAACAGCCAAGTTAAATAGGGTGCAATTAAAGGTTTGCTTAACCCACAGGATTCCACTTCCAGAAAAATGAAAATAAAGCCATTTTAATCCCTCCTTCCAAATTCTATTTCTATGCTCTTGTCTGGGGGTTAAAAAATCCCTTTAAGAAAAGGGAGAGTGTTTTTTTTAATTTATGTTTCATGCTGAAAAAAGAAAAAGTTTTGTAAGTTAATCATAATAGCAACAGAATTCTGAATTGCAAAGGGAAAAAATCAAGCCCGCCTGGGAGAAGAGATAACAGGAGTTAATCATGTGCAAACTGCTTTGAGGAAAAAGTGCACAATTCAGTTTAAAGCTTCATTTTAAATTATTCCTGTGCACTAATTTTCTGCTTCATTTTATTAACATAATTGATGCCATACTTCAACGCATCTTGGAAATACACTGCAATGAGCATATTTCCTTCTGATACTTTTTTTTCAAATAAATATCAGAGAAATTATAATTTATTACAGCATATTTTTCACGTGGCAGTTGACTTATATGTGTTTTGTGGGTCTTTTTGTGCTATGTTTCCTCTCTGCAAGCAAATACTGAATTCTAAAGTCAAGTCAGTATTGCAGTGTGTACAGCGTATTACTACATGGTAAGCCTGGCATTCCAGTGGTATTTGAGAGTGTCCAGAAGAAGCATTTTTTCAGAGAGACACTTAGCACAGATGGCCAAAGGTATATATAGAACTTAAAACCATACAAATTTTTCTGAAATATGTACAGGAGTACATAGAGGAAAATAAATGTTGCTGGGTACAAACACCAGGAATTTCTATAGCGTCCTACTTTCCAGAAAAGACAGTATAAAAATAAAAGAAAAATTGAGGCTTTTGTCCACTAAAGTACAATTGTTATTGTAGTTTCTGAGCAAATTCCCTCCTTGTGAAAAACCTGTACACAGCATGCACACTTTCTAACTCCTATGACAGGTCTTAGGAACAAAACTAAACCCTTTTTTTAAGGGCAGCATAAATATCGTACTGGGTTTATGTTGGAACCCTGGGTGCATGTTACTTAGAGCTATTTCCATTTCCAGAGTTTTACAAATTAATTATTATTTGCCTTGGTGTTGTGGGTGCTATAATAAATAACAAGTGACTTGATGAAGATGACAGAGAATTAAATTTTTGAGTCCACAATTAACACTCCAGAGTTCCTAAACTAGAGAACAGATGTGACTTTGACAGTAACTGTATCAAATGTTGGAAAAAATCTGTTATTTATATTAAACCTCCTCTATTTCAAGTTTTGTAACAAGCTCAGCTGTCCCATAAAATGGAGACTAATACTCTGCTAGGGGGTAGGGTACCGTGCAGCTGTTCTAGTGACAAATACTGTAGAAAAGGCCACAGTTCAGTTTTCTTTCAGGTAGACAATCCAAAGATCATGCCTTTTCCAGTGCAAATACAAAGAAAGAAACAGCATTAGATAAACCTTGTTTCCTGGCAGAAATTGCTATAAACTTCTCAGCTGGAAGTCCTGCATAACACCAAGGAAATCACTGAACAGGCACCTGATTTACATTAGTATAAATGAGTGCAGAATGACTGTTATAGATGTTTTTGTCTTTTTCCTTCTTCTTTCCCTGTGTTGCATATTATTCTTCAAGAATATAGGAGAAATTATTAAAGGTGATTCATCAAATTCCTTTAGATGCAGGTTTAAAGGCACTCTAACAAAATGGCACTATAAACTCCCCCCTTATTAGTGCTGTAAGTGCCTTTCCTGCAAAGCTACTTCAAAGCAACACAGTTCTTTACAAAAAAGAAAGCCTGAAAACGTTTAAATTGAGTTTGTAATTAATTTCTTTTTATCTCTCAGATTCTCACATCTGGTTAATACACTCCTCAGTTCAGCTTGTAATGGACTTGTGACAGTTCTGGACTTCATGAAACTTGAATCTGAAGGTAAACCTCCTGTCAGTGAGCACCTGTGGATTCTCTCTCTGACTATTGGTGCCCTTAATGTTGTCTGTTGCTATTCACAGTCTTTTTTATTTTATTTTATTTTCAGTCATGTGATGCAATGATCTAAGTTCAGTACAGAAGAGTCTGTTGGGCTGCCAAAGCCAAAAGACAACCTACAGCAATTCTGAGTCGTGGAAGAGACATAGCAACCTTTGGGATTATTGCTTAGCAACTGCAAACACACAGAGGAGTAAAACTCACAGCCCGGCTCCACAGCAGGTCTGAGAAATCCCTAATTCACTTTAAGATTTTTAATGGTTGAGAACAGATGGGCATATATTAAATTCCTGCTCATTTGCAAAGCCACTTTGAAAGCAGGAGGAATAACATCTAGTTTGATACCTGCTCCAAAGGTAAGAAAAACAGTTCTTCAAAGCTTCAGACAGCAAAAGAGAAAGTCTTTTTAAATTTTAATTGTATTGAGAAGAAGATCAAGTATGAAAAGGGTATCAGGCTCTTTGTGATTGGCAAGATAAACATGCACTATGAAGCAGGTTAGGGAAAGGCAAAACTATTTCAGAGTGATAGAGCGTCAAAGAGATTGGACTCTGCTTTTGAAAAGACTTTTGTAACTCAGACATCTCCAAAATACTTACTTAGACAAACTTTAGTCTTTCCTGGCCCTATCCCACCCATCAAAATCCCCTAACAGAATAACAATGAAACCATAAAAATCTTATTTATGAGCAGATTTGGGTTATGTACAGAAAATGGAGAGATAATCTTTTTGTACCTGCAGGGATTCCAGCAAGAATATTTGTCTCACAGAAAGGAGCCAGGAAAGTGGCACCCTACTAAATAATGAAAAGCTTATCTTGCCTTCAGCTTGAACAAAGGCTTGCAGGAAACTTTATATCACATTTCAAATTTCCTGGGTGTTTCTAAAGCTTGTCTCTGTGCACCATGCTTACTATTACTTGGACAATCAAGCTTCCCCTTGGGAATGTCATAGGCCATGAGAGCTCTATATATTATGGGCTAAATTCTCAGCTAACGTCAATCAGCACTGGAGTTTATGAGCCAATGGTGTCTTACACAAACTGGAGGTGTGTCCCTGTAATCCTCAACAAATTCCAAGTTTCAGGTCCTGATTCTAGCACTCCTTTGTTGTTTAACAGTTATGTGCTGTTTGTATGTTTTTCCATACCCTCTTAGTCTTCTCTATCTGTCCTGCATGAAAGCAGTGGGCATAGTTCTCTATGCTCTGCTTCCATTCTTGGAGTTATGTGAATGCCATGGAATTGAGATAGAACAGTCACACTTAGTTGTGTTGTGTTTTGTTTTGTTCAGAGGCATAGAGATACTTCATAAACATTTACTAATCCTCGAAATCATCCAAACAAATGGTTGAGAGCTGTGTAGAAAATATATTCATCAACATCCAGAATCAGTCACCTCATAAAGCAGAGTGCAGTTGTCACTTTAACATTGCACAGAAACTGCAGAGCAGTTTCATAAAGGATGTTAAAAAATAACAGAAGTATTTGAAACTGCAAGAACAGTTTATTTTGGCACAACAAAACCAGCTGATTTGGAATGTGACCAGAACATTTGGTTAGCACCCTGCTTTGAACCAGAAAAAGTCTGGTTTTACAGATAATTGAAAGAAACTCACCTAAGCAAGGAACAATTTGACAGGGTTGACAGGTTTCCCTTTCTACCATTATAAATCTGGACTCCTTACAGCTCATGTCCTCCAGTGGCAAAACCAGCTACCAGCTTAAAACCCTCTGGGTGGGTCAGGCAGGCAGCTTGATCCATAAATCCATCTCACTCCCCAGCAGGTAATTATCTTTGAAAACAAATTATCAGGAGATGCCAACAAGCCCATGGAGAAAACAGACATAGAAATTTAGTGCTGTGAAGCCTCCTACCTATCCAGGCAGTATTTGGATTCAAACAATGGTTATGAACCAGAAGGTCAACATATTAGTAATTACATTTGTGTGCCAGGAGGGCTGTATATCACATTTATGCATTTCCTGGAGGGCTGAACTCTCTTCAGAACAGCTACAAATGCTTAAACATGAAGAGCAAAACATATCAAAAGCAATGGTATTGCTATGGATACAAAGGCCTTAGTGAAAAGCACTTTTAAATAAGAGCTTGAAAAGGATAGTATGGCAGCAAGTTCAGAGTGGTTTCATCTTTAATTTGGAAAGACGTTAGGCTCTCTCTACTAATACAGCATTCCCTTGTTGTTGTTTAACACTGGACTGGGTTTTTTGCAGCATGCTCGTGATTTTTCACGCTTCGAATCAAGTAGTTAGGCAACATTCTGCTCCATTCTGTATGGGTAAGTCCCATTACAGACGCAGTTATGTGTGGAGACATATAGCAATGGTTTTCAAATTGTGCCATGTGAGCAACTCAGTTTCTTCCTGGTATTTCACAGAATTAACATACTGAGAAGAAAACAGTGGAGTCTGGGAAATTGTAAAGGGAGATATCTGCAACTCTCCATAGGTCTGTCTTTTACAGAATAACCTACACGATTAAGTGCTTGTGAACAGCTTAATTACAGAGTTCATGGTATAGAGTTTCCCTTTCTGTATGAGCTCTGCTGACCCATGCACCTGTGTCCTCGTTACCTGAACAGAATGTCCAGAGGAAAAGATAGTTGCCAAAGTTGAAATCAAGTGGTCTGTGGGACAAGCTTCCTCACTGTTTCTCACAGCTACAGAAAAGATGAAGCAGAAGGTGGCGTGTAGAGAAATCTTACTCCTAAGCATCCGGTATTTTCCATCACTTGCTTGCTTTGTCTCTTATCCACTGGATTTCCTGGAGGCATGGAATGGGACCTAAATAGAAATAATGATACTAGGGGTGAGAAGAATCCACTGGTTTGAACTGGGAGACAAGACTTCTGAGCACTGTTCACCACTGGGTTTCTGAGTCTCTAAGTGACCTGGAATTAATCATTTCTGTGTCTCAGTTTCTTCTCCCGTAAGAAAGGAACACACTTATTTAGTTGCTCTGTCTCCAAGGGCTATTGTGATACATAATTAATCTTTATAAATCATTTACTGATCTTTGAAATAAAGGGGCTGTATTTATTTAAGAGTACAAAGCAGCAGTAACAATAAAAAAGGAACATAGAAAAAGAATATTAGTTAATTCCTAACAATAGACTTTCTTCCTGTGTCATCTGCTAGGACACTGCTGCATCTTTCGGCATTATATAACAAGTTGCTTTTGTTCTGTGTCACAGTGATGGAAATATGGCTGCTCAGCCCAAAGAAGCAGCCCAAACTGCAGGTCTAAAACAACCCAAACTTGGAGGTGAGAATATGGCTGTCACAGAAATGAAGAGAAATCAGGGGAATGATGAGCTGCCACGTCTTAGCAATTATGCTCCGTGGAAAGAGCGTTTTTATGAAAAGGTACATCAGAGGTGTCTGAGACTGCAGGAGACAAAGGTGAAGATGATTCGCTCACAAAAGGCAAAAGGAGAAAAGGTAGAGAAGAGAGAACCCTGTGACTGGCTGTTCAAAGAGTGGCTCAGTGAAGAGAGAGAGACACTAGATACTCGCATCTATTTGCTTGACAAACTCCTACCTACATTAATCCCAGGAGTGGAAAAACTGTTAATGGAAGTGGAAAGAAAGAATGTGCTCACACCAGACAAAAAACCAACCAAATTTAACCCCATTATTTTTCTTGGAGAATATCTGATGAGACATAACCCTCGGTACAGTATTTCTACAAAACCAGGCCCGTACCTGAGAGGAATGAAGATGGTCACGGAGGAGCTAAAAACTGAGATGCCTGGTACAACATCACAGAGGTGAGAGAGTTGAAAGTGTTGCTGGTCGCAAGACCAGAGCTTGGTGTCTTGGTCTCTGTTTCACAAAAGGAATGGTGTGACTGCAGCCCAGCTGTCAGAGTGTCGAACAAAATTAACCTTACGGAGTGTAGTGCCAGAGATGGTAGTTGTCTCTCATAAAAAACTTGAGAAGCAGGACAAATGCCAGAACATGTCACACAAAATGAAACACTAGTTATTCCTGTTTAAGGCAATATTCTGCCCTTCACAAGTATATAATTCCTCTTTAGACTCTATCTTAATTACCTATGTGGAGTGCAAACTGCTTTCAAACCAGTCTAGGTTGGTGACAGCAGTTCTTTAGGACAGGTGTTGGTATCAAAGGTCTGTGCACTCTTCAGATCATTTCTTCCATATTCTGCCAAACCTAATAAAAAGACAACCTTTGTTTCCTCCTTCGGGATGATTTCTCTTGACCAAACCAACAACAATATTGTCCTGGCAGATTGTAGAAACTCCTCCTGGGATTTTTACTTTCAGATTCTTTTTACTCTTTAAAGTAGAAACTGTTTTGTATTTTATTATGTTGCTTATTTTTGGGGTGTATTCTAGGCTGCTTGCTTTAGTATAATATTTAATGAATATTGGAAGGGGGTTCCATGGCATGTTACATCATGCTAAGGTTAGAATGTGAGTGCATTAGGTGAAGAAAAATGCTTTCATTTTCATTGTTATGAAAAACATAGAAGTGAACGTTTGTGTTTATAGATGACCCAGAGGTGATCGTGAATGATGTCAAAATTACTTTGACTACTAGATCACTTTATTCTATATCTGTGTTTGTAGAATAATGACTTCTATTTGAATGGCTGTCTCTTCTATTTGCATAAATATTATGTGCAGCTTGAAAATTGGTTTCAGGGTTTCAGTGTCAGGAATTAGGGAAGTAAAATGTTGACATGTCTTATGCATAAACTCTAAATGAAGATAATTGAAGTTCCCAGTATTACAATGAATTAAAAAAATGTTAAATCTCTCCCTACTGCTCTGAGTTTCTCTCTCTCTACATTTGTAGTCCACATACTGTTACAGTTCATAGGAACATGCCTTTGTGAATACAACTAAAGCAGTGTGATAAGGGAATTTCATACCGTCACTTACCTTTTTCCCTACAGATAAAAATAATTATAACTGATCAGTGATCAGTGTGTAAGAGCTCAGCTTTTTGTTTTTTCTTCATAAGCAGACATACAGTAGTACAACTAGAGCTGGTAAAATATTTTCAATTTTATTTTTTATTTTTTAAATGCCAGTCCACTGAAACAAATGATCTGGGGAAACATCTTTTTTTTCAGTGACCTTTCACTCAAGCACAGACTGTTGTGGGGGGATGTTTAGGATGCCAGCCTTGCCACACCTTTGTTTTGGGGACTGTTTCACCATTCATACTGCTTCACAGAGGGACACCTGGATGCAGGAAGCTCAGAACCATATCTCATTTTTATTTTGCAAGAACAAGTTAATTAAAATACGTAAAATTTCCTGGAGTTTTGGGTTGTTTTTTTGGTTTGTTTTTGTTTGGTTGGTTGGGGTTTTTTTACTAAAATTCTCTTAGCTTTCATTGTGAATCACAGCTTATTTCTGGAAAGGTCAGATTTTCCTAAAGTGTTGGTTACTAGTGACACGTTATCGTGGCCTTGGCTGTTAAGTCCATGTTTACATTTGGAGACAGGTTCTCAATTTGTAGCTATCAGAGCTGATGCAAAGGAAGTGACTATCAAGACTTGTAGAAATCAATCTCTCCGCAGACAGCACTGCCACGGGGGTTTATGTAGCCATAGCTGTAGCAGGTTTTGCATATCCGCTGGTAGTAGTGTCATGGGATTTGCATTCACAGCAGCTCAGGATTTACATATTTGTGATGGCTGTATTGTAGGATTTGCATAGGATTCTTAAACGACAGCAGCACAGAGGATTTTACTGACACCGTGTAGCACTGAGACTCCTGATGTGAGTCACTGGCTTTCTAAACAGGAAAAAGAATGTTGCAAGAGAAATGCCAGTCTGTGCTTAAAATCTCTCACATAAGCACCAGAAAGATGAGGAGTGAAATTCTGGCCCCAGTGGAGCTCCCGGCAGCCTTGACATTACCTTCAGGAAAGGCAGGATTTCACCACAGGTTCTTATCTGAAGCTTAGCAGTCCTCAGTGAGCTCGCTCAGGCTTCCTCCAGTCTCTCCTTACCTGCCACCTGACTGGGATTCAAGGCATGCGGGAGAACAGATGGGAGAATTTCCTTATCCAAATGGATTGATACCTGAAACAGACTTTATTTGTCCAGGGATGGTATCCTTCAGTCTGAGTCACCCATCCTTGTGTGGGAGTTAGGCGGCTGTCTTCCTGAAGGAACATGTTTCATTCTGCAGGGAGAAGTCACCCTCGCTGCCATCTCATCTTTTCTGGAAATGTCTAATACTGAAATGAGCTCACTTTGAAATGGGTGCCCAGCACTGTTCCAGCCTGTTTTGCCCTTATTGTCCAGCAGGGAAACATTTTGTCCCACACCAGGGACACCAAGCAGAGGATGCAGCTGCCTGGTGTTTTAGGACCGTAGAAATAAATGCAAAACTGCAGCACAGTGCAGGTGCAGCGTGCAATGTAACTTGTGCAGAGCACTGCCCAAATTAATCACCAGAGCACCTTGGCAACTCCTAGCATGGCCTTAGCTCTCCTTTCAGCTTGCCCGCTCCCGAGGAGGAGCTGCAGCTAGAAATGGTCTGGTTTTCTCTTTCTGTTTGTAGCATATATTAGAGAAAAATCTGTTAGTCCATTTAACTGGGTACCTGCTACGTACCTCTGCTTTGCCGTGTCTGTGAAGGAGTCAGAAGATGACAGGAAATTATCTTACCCTTCCCCTGCTATCAAAGTGCTGGAGGCTGAACTGCCTCAGCAGGCCCTTGTGCAATGCCCACGACTGATTAAGGAACCCAGTTATTCATGAAGAAACCTCTGTGATAAGTGGCCATGAAGAACAAATACCTAGTGATAAAACTGACTGTGATCAAAGTGTGTTGCTGTAACATGTTAAATGGCCCTTTCTACTCATTAAAGAGAATACCGGTTTATAATTTCTAGGATGACCCCATAGCAACAGAAGAGAGCAGGGACAGGATCAGCCCATCTTCACAGTATGTTAAACAAGGGGAAGAAGGGAGCAGAAATCATTAGTTAAAATACAGTTTCTGGACTAGTGTGTTCTCAGGTGCTGAAGAGAAGCAATTCCCCTTACTCTGACTAGCTACAAGAGGGTGTAAGTGAGAGCCGCAGAGGTGCGCAGGGCAGATGTCTCAATGCAGAGAGATTCCAGCAGCGTCAATAAGCAGGGACTGTTCTCCCCATATGAACTGATCCTTTGGCTTTAAGCATTTTGAACTTCCTAAAGGCTTTTTTTTCCATTTCATAAATGTACAAAGTCAAACCCAAAGCAGGTGAGTTCTATGGGATCAATCTTACTCAGTTCTTTTGTTGTGTGAAATGGAATATTGGAAAAACATGGCTGGGTGATTAGAGAAGCAAAGAAAACAGAAGGACGAAGAAAGGGAGGTACTTTTAGTCCAAGCTTGCAAACTCTGTGTTCAAAATGGTGGAGAGGTTGGTGTATTATCCCTGTCCTAAGGCAGTAAGGACTTTATTGTGTGAGACTGCTTAAAAAATTTCATTGAACATTCTTCTGTGCCACTGAAGTGCTTATGTGAAATGGCACTTAGGCTTTGATACAAATGCATACTGATACAATTTTGTTGGTAAATCAAGTGTAGCAAAATTAGACACCTCCCTTCTTGCTAAAATTGGAAGGAAATTGAAGGATGACAACACAATAAATTATGAATGCCATTATAAATGTGAAGGTAAAATTTATCACTGTTGAAACTACATAAATGAGGAGAGCTGTACAGATTATTTTCTCCTGAATGTCTACCATGTACTCTACAAGAGGCTCTCTCCACATGCACATATCTGACACTCAGAGGTTATTTCTTCAGGTTCATAGTTACACTAGATTTCAGGAGGTGATAAATGTCAGAATATAAATAGTCTCACTTCCTTGGAGCTGCTCTCTGAAAACAGATTACTAATATCTAGTCCAATAGTCACGCTAGTAATTTTGTGCCTCAAACATCAAGTATTTGTTTGGAAAAAAATCTGCTTATACTAGAGGGACAAGAATTTCAGTAAGAATTTATTTCCTTTCCTTTTGTTCTTCAGGGTAGGCTTAATCTATCTTAAATATGTTTATGATGGTATCTTTCTAAAGCATATTTCCATGTCCTACAGGCTGGCCAGGATGAGGGCTGAGGCAAAGAACAAGCGTAAGGAAAGGGAGCAGGTGGACAATATGAAGTCTCAGCTGAAAGAGATGAGAAAGGAGGCGCTGGCGATTCAGTTCAAACAGTGGACGGTGGATGTCAGTGGCAGAATACCAGTTGCACTGGTAACTAGGGAAGATCCTTGTTAACACACTGCTATGATTGTTCCAGACAGGAGGAAAAAGAAGATTGTGATAGTGCTGTCTGCCCCAGGATGGCAGCATGGAGCACAGGGATTGGTAATGGCCTTGACATCCCTTAGGGTCAGGGTGCAGGTCTTTGACTACCACTTAGCCTCACCAAGCCCTGATTCCCATGAGCGCATGGAGGGATTGCAATGCGTTCTCCACAGAGACCCGTGGGAAGCTAAATGCCCCGTAAGGTACTCAGACACTCCTGAGGTTGTTGGATACATACCTCATCACTGGACGTCCTTCTCTGCAGCTGGTTATCCCTTGGGATTCCTTTAAAAAGGTCTGGGGCAGCCACTCTTGCTCTTCTGTGACCTCCATTAAAACTTCTTTCTATCCCTGTGACTCATACAAATTGATATTGCAGTTCATAAAAGATGAGATCTGCGGTAATTGTAATACATCTCTGGGTACAAGCACCTGTCTTACAAGTCACACAAGGCCCCTAGAAAATTGTCCTGTGGTTACACACAGCACAACATAGACAAGGTCTACACTTAACAGGGCCCACCTGTGGGTGGTAAGAAGCATGGTTGGCCCATAGGACTGATTGTTCCAGATGATTTATTTTAGTAATTGCCTACAATTGTCTGCATGAAACAGGCCTTTGACTATCACCTGATTTGTAGGTTCAGAGTGCCCTGAGGTCTTTCCCAGATGCCATTGCTTCTATTCCCACAGATGTGAGGAAAGGTAAGTTTTCAATGTGTCGTCTTTAGTTTTATTTCTGTGGTCTGAATCTTGATGCAAACTGTGAGCAAGCAGGAAACAGATTGGATAAATAGAGAAAGAATCTCTGAAGGTAGTTATACCAGCTAGGATATGAACCACAAACCTTCAGACAGATTGAAAGGAGACTGAACCACCATGTTGTTCATTAATATGATCTTGAAAAGTAAGGAAAGAAGTTTTAAAAATCTTTCAGAGAGATAGAAAGATCAGATGCAGGCCCTTTCCACTTACATCCTTCATTAACCAGACATTGCCTTGTGCTTATCACAATTTTTAAGAATCACTGTAACAACCTCCTTCATCTACCCTACCCCATGGTGTTCCTTGTCTCATGGGAGGTCTTGGAAATCCCACGGACAGCTTGGCATACCGGGAGGTATGGTCGAAAGGTAGGATCAAAAAAATTAATGTCTGACTGTGTTGTTACCTTTTGTGGTTTGAGGGGAAATGCCAAATAGCCCATATTGCCTCACCATTCCTTCCCCAGGCCCAGGCATGCCAGTGACACATGCACAAGGGCCTCTGTACCAGAGCACTCAGCACAGAAGGGATTTCCATAATTCCTGTCCACTTGATGTAGCTTACACTTGACCTCCCCAAATAATGATAATTGAATAGATAGAGCCAGGAAGCAGCAACATACAGGCTGCTGCCAGCCCTTTGCATTGAGAGCCTGTAATGATCATTGATAATAACAAATCTGCCTTTGCTGGAAGATGGGATGATAAGCAGGGAACTCCAGAGTGCATTTCTGCTTGCTGCTGGAGTCACCTCTGTCTAGAGCTTGCCCTTGCTCAGCCCTTTCTATATTACAGAATTGTTCCTCTGAGTAATCATCCTATATTGGGAGTACGTTGTGCGAATGCCAAACACAGCCCTTGTGCTCCTGCTGTGGTGGCTGTGATTCTCGGGCATGAACGGATACTGGGACACGAGACTGAGAAGGAAGTTTCTGTCCAGATGCTTGCTCTCCAGAGGCTGGAGGTGCTTTATGTCATATTTCACTAGCAGTGTGGCTCTGTTACTTTATTTATTTCATTTAATAGCATCCAATATATGTTAATGGAACATTAAGCTCTGTTTTAGAGTTTAATAAAGATAATGTACGGTTTAGGAATGTCAACAACAGATAAATGCATTCAGTGGTGAATTTTCTCCTTACTCCTAATATATTCTAGAAGAAGGAACCGAAAAATAATCCCAGGAGAAATAGCATGTCTGTGTTCAAATACCTCATTCAGTAGACATGTGACATATCTTCTTAGTTCCATGATAGCAGCCCAGAAGCTGACCAAAAGATAGTTTTGAATACCATCATCAGTAAAAATATTCCCACAGAGCTTCTTAGAAAAATTACTGTGATTTGCAGATTCCACTCTTGCAAAGGAGAATCCTTGTCCCCGGAATTTTAAGGCAGTTTTATCTGTTTGAAAAATCAAAAATCATTTCTCCCCTCACGTAATTAATTGTAAGTACTGTTAAAATCATTGTGATTTGCACCAACATATGTCATGAATAAATATGACCATACAGTTCTGAATAAATAAGTGCAGATTCTCAGCAAGAGAAATATGTAGGAATCAGATTTAGATAGCCTCTGTACAGTCAGATGGTTCAGCTACTCTGTAGGATAACCTCAAAGTTAAGGTAACCTATAGTGTGCAAAAAAATGTGTACAATATGCAAAACCACAACTGTTTGCTTTCTAAACCAATATCCCTTCATTTTTTACTAGCAATCTGTGACAAGAAGCTGGAAATCGTAGACACATTGGAAAAAAAAATAAACACAGATGAATTCGCAGAGGTGAGAAATGAAATAAGAGCACCCGATTCAGAGTATGATGTTTATCACAAAGTAGTAGCATTTCCCTGGGGACAGCTAAGATGAGTAAGTAAAGAGCTTCACTTCTCCAACATCCCAGGTAACTGGTTGCATCAGGACATTCCATATCCTGTCTCCACATTCATCCTCTGCTGTCACAACGCTTCCATTCTGGCCAGCAAAGGGGGAGTATTTTGCTTTCGTCAGAGCTGCAGCCTGTGCTGCTCTCTGAGAAGTTACTCTCAAAGCAGTGGGTTTTAGGACATCCCCCTCAGTCCCTTTCTAGAATGCCAAAGCCCTGAACCACTTGGGAATTCAGATTTTGCACTGGCTGCTCAAGGGAGGTTCGGTGTCCCAACATAACCATTAGCCTGAGGTCATTAGTACTGTCCCCAGAGTACTGTTATTTCTGATTAAGTTCTATTAACCATAGAAAAACCTAACAAGTGATGAACTGGGATGAGAACCTCTACTGTTTTTGCCCTGAACCATAACCAAACTGCAACGAGTGTCATAAATGTGTGAGAAGCATAACCAGGCTGAAAAAGATACAGTTTTAAAATCAAAAGCTGTCATCGAGAAACATCAGAAATATGTTTTTAACTCACCAAAGTCGATGTAGTTGGAAGTTTCACCCCATTACTCTACTCTTCATCAGTTTGCAAACAACCAAATCAGTTCAAACTATATTTGCAGAAAAACTCTCCAGGCCAAGACTTTGTCAGCTGTTTCTACCTACGACAGAGCCAAATTTTATGGCTGGGTAATTAAACCTGTGAAAAGGGATGTTTAGAATAGAAATAATGACAGACCCTCAATTGTAGCAGTCCTAGTGGGTGCTGTTACAATAATTAAAAACACAGTATAAAGCAGCTGTGCAGAGATTAATTTCAAACAACCATGTGTGATTTTTGTGCCTTCTTCACTCTCAGGAGACTCATATGTTCGATATTTTGCAGAGAGATGCATTTTTATGATAACTTGTTGAGGCTTTTTTAAGCATGAAATGAGGTATTTTTAAATTTAACCTCAGAATAACTGCATTTAATTAAGAAAACTATTGTGGATAATGGGAGCCCAGAGAATTGCTTTTGTCACTGAAATGAAGCATCAATCCATAACCCCTACGGTACACGTATAAGTACTGAATGAATTCATGCTCCATTAGCATTAGAAAAATGTTTTAAAATATATTTTGTGTACTCTGTATTTTAACTCAATTAAAGATATGACAACAGAGATCAGCAGTACAAAAGATGGACTGTCAAGCTGTCTGATGTACCAGCCAGTGCAATGTTGTTCTCAGAATATATTCTCTGATGCTTTTTCCAGGCCGGTTTTAATAGAATCAAATGACGAGGCTTTCATCACTTCCCTTGGGAAACTGTTCCATAATCACAGGCCTCGCTCTCGGGACAGGGCTGCTTCTAATCCTCAGATACAATTTACCTTTGTTCATCAGTTTGCATCATCCACCAAAACCAGAAAGAGATGATCTTTCTCCACACTGGTCTAGGCCCTTTCACATGTGGAAAGCATTGCTTTTTAATGGACTTTAAAATTAAATGGCGCTTTTATTTTTTTCCCTTCCTGGAGTTCAGTGCAGCTTTGGGTTACTTAAAGGCGGTTAGAAACTCGGCAGAGACCTCACACACTGTTGTTGTTGGGTTTGGGGGGGGCTTTTTCGGACATGCTAAACAGTGGCTGTTGTATTTTTACATCCTTCGTGACAAGCTCGTGGGGTCTTTTAACATAAAAGTGTTCAAATCCCAGAGACCAGTCCTTAATAGTTTATTTCACAGGCTTTGTACTGGAACATGCAGAACCCCCAGCAGTCTGAGACAAAGCTACTGACACCAAGGGAAATACTCACATTGCCTTTGTAGGGTCGGAGTCAGGCTTTAAGGGTGAGATTATTCTCCCTGATTGCATGTGGTTTATTCGATTTCTATTGGCATCAGTAGGAACAAAAAGCAAAGATCCATTGTTATTAGTCATAATGTGTTCATAAACTCCAGTAAGGTCTCACACTGGATAGCAAGAAGGAGGTGTGGCAGCTTTCTTCTGATGGGTGTCAGAATCTCTTGGTTAATAATAAATAAATGTATGCTTATTATGTGTACACAGTGGAGTGCTCTACACACATCAGCTAAGAAAAGCTTATGACTCTACGATAGTTCCTCCTGCCCACATAGCCAAACATACACTTCTAAAAAATGTTCTGTGAAGCTGTTAGACAGCAGTATTAACACACAAGCCTTTGGATGTGTCATCAAGATGACATACAAAATAACAAGCCACTTGTCCAACCTGCCACCTCCCAACTGCTGTCATCTTTAAGGTTCATCTGTCACAGGGCTCCGGGTTGTAATAGCTCTGAAAAGCGAGTAGATACACGTAGCCCCAGATCTGCCACTTTCTCTCCAACCCACCTACATCCTCTCTTTTTATGCTGAAATGCAGAAAAAACCACACATTGCGTTAGGAGTTCTTCTTTCCCACCAGCCACCCCTCAGGCCATCAGCTGCTGCTTTTCTGCTCTTCCTCTCTTCTCCACTTGTCCCATATATTTGGAAATGATGCAATATAGACACGAATAATAACATATATTAATATTTCAGTTCGTTAATGCCTGTGCAGCATTTCAACAAGTCCAAGACGTTCTAGCACTTATGTCAGGTATCCCTACTCTAAAAGTGGAATAATGGGAAACATTCTGTGTTTTGCAAATTCCTCCTTTTAACTGTGTAGGCTCCCTGTTACTGTGGCTGGCTCCAGAAACCTGCTATAATAATTCAGCACAGGCTTTGGGATTGTGGTTTGTCCTGATGGCCATTATTATTTATGTCATGCACACCACATTTTTAGAACCATATTGCTTTTGCTCATAAAAACCACATGGCTATAAATCCAAAGTGTTAAAGTGTCTCCAAGGCTAGAACTTAAAATAAATCCTGAGTCAGTAGTATTCCCAGTGTCAGAGGACTTAGGTGACAGCAGGCTCATTTTCAAAAAGTTCTTTCCTTTTTTTATAGTATCCAGACTGGTTCTCTAAACACTGGAATTGTGGACAATGGTCATTTTGTGGCATTAGAGAGTCGAGGGGCTGTCAGTTTTGCAAAAACTAATGGCTCAGAATCCCTCCTTGGGGGTAAAGTCAGGAATACTAAATGCTGCAGAAAACCATGGAGAGCCTACGTCCTCCCTGAGATAATCAATCTTAAGCAATGACATTTCATAGGAGGGATTCAGATCCAGCATCTCTGAACCACTGAACATGTAAGTGACCTCTGGGCCAGGAAAGGAACTGTTCAAGGTGCACCTGTGCAGTGCCTAGCGCAGCAGTGTCCCACGTTTGTTTGGAGAATATTGCTGCTTCTGAAAGAAAAAACAAAGTAGGCAGTGTGGCGTCCATGCACCATGCGTTATGTGAACAGGTCAAACTACAAATTCCTATGTATTTCATTGCATGCCATAGATTTTTAGGAGTTCAAATAAAGGTGAAAATACTTGAAGAAAGCTAACCATTTACACTACTGCTTTGTCTCCATAGTATGTCCATTCCTACACTGAACATTTTTCACATGACATGTTCCAAGAAATCCTGAAGCATCTCCATCAGTGTGCTGGTGACTTCCAAGAAGCAGTAAAACATGATATGTGGAGGCAAATGTTTACTGATCTCTTCCTAGATTGTGATTATGGAAAGGTAGGCAAAGCAGCTCTCAACCTAATTTCAATATGATGATGCTTCCAGTTTGGTATTTCTCTGGGTCACTACCTTCTTTTTATTCTTCATGACTCTTTGTGCTTACTCAGCATTCTTTTAGAGGACAGCAGCTGTTGCATTGTCTTCAAATTCGTAGTTCTTAGACACAGAAATAGCCAATAGCCTATAAACTGATGGCTAATTAGAAACTGAATGACCTAAGGTGGTGACTTGGGGCTGAATTTTGATGATTCTAGAGAAGAAATTAACCACTGTCTTTAATACTTCTGGTCACTACCTGTTCCCACAGCACATTCAGAATGTTTGGGTGCTAATTTGTCTATTCAGCAAAAATAACCTGATATAGATTGACCTTAACAAACGTGCACATTACAATAGTAGCGTATATTGCATTAATTATATTGCGTTAATTTATTCATCTTTAGGGCTTCTATCAATAAATCTCATCGTTTAAATTTAAAATGCAAACTAATGTATCTTTACAACCTCTCTGAGAAAAGTACTGTGAACTTCAGCCACAGTTTATGGATGGGAAATTAAGTCAGTTACAGAGCTGGGAATGGAACTCAAAAGCCATAATTTGGTTTTCAGCAGCTCTAAACTCTATCTATCATCCTCTGAGTACAATTGCATCACCATTTAAAAAAAAAAAAAAAGAAGTTAGATTTATTAGAAAACCAGCAAATAGTAGGTAGGATCTGAAGAATCAATGGCACAAGCTATTGCTAAAAACCCAGGCTTCATCCAAACAGTATGGTACTTGTTATGAGTAGCCTCAGTTAGCCAGTTGCTGGCTACTACACAGCAAACAGTTGCCATAATCTTCCAGTTTTCTCCCCTACATAAATTAAATATTCCACCCAGCACTCCTCTAGTGATGTTTACAGCATGCCTACCCAGAATGAACTGTGCTCTACAATGTCATGCTAATAATGTCATTACTTCTAAGAGAATGGAATTACAGAGCACGTTTCAACACCAATGGTGTGTTTCAGAGAACAGCAGGCAAGCTGCTGTTTCAGGGATGAGGAAAGAAATGTGTCTACTTCTCAGCTAGGAGACATTTCATTTTCCTGTTGCTCTGTCAAGAAGAGCTATGATAGATACTTCTGAGTAATATATAAAGCCGAGTCCTATCTTTGCCATGCGTTTTGAAAGGATCCCTTCTTTCCCTTGCATGTTTTAATGTGACTTTCTTCCTATTATTTCTGTGACAGTAATCACCATCTCCATGCTACTAATCCCAGTGGAATCTCAGAGGCAAAGAGCCAAAAATACTAGCACAACACAACACGAGTGAGCAGCTAGCAGCACAGACACCATCACTGCCCAGAAAAAACTGATCAGAGCCCAGACATGGTTGCTGTTTCTAGCCTCTGAGGTAGCCTTGCTCTGCAAATTGAGTTACTAAACTGTGGCGTGGACCATGCAGTTCTTTTAAACCTGACCTGGTTTCTTTTGTATAGTTCTAATAAGTCCTGCCCTACTGTACCCAGAGGGAAGATAAAAGATGCAAACTAACCAAAGGACTTCTACCACTTGAATGTGATCCATTACCTGTAGTACTCATTCTGCAAAGCACAGCAAAGCAGTTGTTTCAGTTCCTCATTTACATTTGTTTGGTAGCAGGCAGTTATTCCAGTCTGCATGGTGAATGTGGCTGGCTGCCTCAGTGAGTTGCAATTAGGGCCAGGGAGCTGAGAAAGCAGTGTTTAAATTACAGTCAAATGAGAAGGTGTCCACATGATCATTATTATGATTTCAAATGCATGCATCCAGAAGGATGGCAGCTCAGCAAGTGCAGCCTGGACTGTACAGTGAAGCAGAAACTTTCCAAGACAATACCAGAACACCGCTGAATCGCTGCACTAATGCCAGAAGAGGCAAGAGCTCTGTGAATTTTAAGCTTATTGTCTCTCTGTGCTCACGTGTAACAAGTATAGTTTCTTTTACACATTATAACAGAATCTGCATTAGTTTTCAGGGATGTTTTAAACCCGGGATCTTTAAATGTAACTGAATTTAGTCAGAGATTAGTTTTCAAACTACTGAAGTTCGAGACACTTCTGATTACCTTTCTTGCAGTACAGCAGCAACAAAGTCTGCTTTCTCATGACCTGTCATGAGTGTCTGTTCTCCCCATCTTGCTCACTAACAAGCATATTGTGGCGTTCAAGATACCCACATCACATCTCCAGAAAAACAATCAAGCGGTTAAACACTGACCTATCACTGATTAAATGGCAAGTCTGGTTTAGTCTGTGTTGCTAAAGGAATTACAGATCATGGAACGTTGCCGAAAACAACTGAGAATCATCACCTGCCAATATCTAGGTGACAAGAAAATTAGGTCAACATGTTTCAACTCTCTATCCACTAAAGCTGGCACTCGTTAAAAGTGGAGACAAGTTTTGGGCGGTTGCACAAACACAGATGGTGTGCTGTTATTTATAGTGGATGCTGTACCTGTCCTGCCGCCAAGACTCCGTGCGAAGGGCTGATGGGCAGGAATCTTTCATCAGCGCCCCTGTCACACGTGAAGTACAAAGAAATATGACCTTTGCCAGTAAATTCAGGAAACTGGAAAGATAGTGTAACTGGGTGCAGGACCTTGGAACTGTTTTTCCCGCTGTAATACTTCTCTCTTCTATAGATAGCATTACCATGACGTGTTCCTCCCAAGGTAAGTTATAAGGAAAAGTGTCCTGAAATAACAGAGACCTCTGGTAGAATGGCAAATCTGTATAAACTGTAAATGTTAAACCAAGGTAGAAAATATACCCCTAACTCATATTTAGTCATTTCTGGAAAGGAATTTACTATGTCTAACAATATCTAAAAATAAACAAAAATAAATCACAAAACCCCACAAAAAAGCACTTCTAGAATCTGTTATCCAAATCCTTCAAATATATTACTTTAACATTTAAAAAAATTATCTGAATTCTGAAGCAACATTTTTATTTTCTTTTTAATACTACTTCATTCATTCATTTGCCTTTTTAATAAAACCAAGCTTTGCATTAGTGCTGCCAGCTTCAAGCCAACCAGACTATTGTGACAAGTAACAACTGAGGAAATTTAAAGGGAAAATTAAGTGTGTCTAATGTAAATACTGAATGGAGAATCCAAATATTACGCAGTGATCTGGGAACATCTTCAGAAACACGTTCTGTGTTTGTATATCTACTAAATGGATGCGGAATCCGATCTGATATATTCAACTGAAAAACAGAGTATAAAGATATGTTTGCATGGGAGCATGCAGGATATTTGTATATTAATGTCAAGAAGATGAAGATACTGGGAATCGGGGCCTATATCTTGTAAGTTTAGGGACAGATTATGTGATAACATTTGTTGTTCCAAACCCACACATGGCTGAAATTCACCGTAATTTCCAGCATTTTTTTACCAGCAGGAATTAAGTAACAGGAGTGTGAAAACTGGACTGGACGATAGGTTACATTTCAGTTCTGATCCTTTCCTCAGGATTTGCAAAAGCTTTCAATTCCGTTTAGAGGAAAGATGTTGCAGTATCAGAAAATGTGATTTATTCACTTAATTTTCAGTACTAGCTTCCTTGGGAGACACTTCACCAAGTGATGGGTATCTCTGTTGTTTTCAGATCCTCTGTTCCTAAACATTGATGCCATTAATTATGGTTTTAGAATATAAACAATGTGGTCATCCTGAGCTCATTTCCAGAAAAGGGCAGCAAACTTCTTCATTTATTTCTTCATCCTAAGGGCAAGAAAGGTTCACAAAGAATTAAAAGCTTGGTGAATCTTACATTTTGTGGTCTTTAAGAGCAAAATGTGGAAAGGAAATCAATAATTCAGTTGGAAAGCTACTTGCTGCAAATAATGAATTTAAGTAAATCTGTTCTCTAATTAACTACTGTGTTTCACTAAAGGGAGGGAGATTACAAAGGTGGCAGGACTTAAATAATGACAACAGGAGTTAATCATAAAATGGAAAACTTGCAATCATTTAGATTCATTTTACTTTTTAAACTCAAAATTTCCTGATTGAAATGACCCATTTAATTGTCTTCTCCTGGTTTTATTGTCTGTATATACTCACCCTGAGCAACAAGGATGTAATAAACTCTGTATGTTCCTCTGTGCTGGAACTACGGATACCTCTCTCACCTCTGTGGTCAGATGTGTATGAATCTTTAAAGGAAGTTAGGGAGGTTGTCATAATAGCTCAGATTTTTGGACTAATTATTTTCCCAGGCCGTTGCCAATACATAATGCTTCAAAGGAAATGATGGGGCACAAAACCAAACTACAATGTGCAGTCACTAACATAATATAGCACAGGCCATAATAGGTGAAAATTCTTTCATAGTCAGGCATTCAATATCTGTCCTGAAAGTGTGAAATGTTGAAGCTTTGATCTTTACATGAAGAACTCCCTTGGCAAAAGTGGTTACAATCATCCAACTGTAATTTGCCAAGAATAAGCAAGAGGACGTGCCTGCAAAGAGTATGAGGAGTTCCAGCTAAGGGCAGACAAGAAATTTTTGCTTCTATGAAATAAATTATCTTCTTTGAAATTTGTACTGATGTTCTGGTAATAGATAATTTTCAGTCACAGATAATTCTTAGCTAATGGTGCCTTTGTAGTGCTGAAAATGTTGATGTAAATTCTAAGAATCACAGGAAAAAACCCCAATAATTGTAATCTTTTTATCTAGGTTGGTCTCTTAGACAGACAAAAAATACTTGCCCTACTGGTAGACTTCTATGACAGAAGCCCTGTGATTGCCAAGAGGGGATTCTGTAACCCAAGACAGTGTAAGTATAGGGGATGTTTCAATTGTGGTTTAAACACTAGGAGGCCACATGGTGTTATATCATTCATATATATTTTATAATTGTTACCAGAAATGGACAGAGCCTAAAAAAGGACCTAAATGAATACTGTGACCTATACACCATAATTTGCAAACATGTTTTGCAAACTGTGATGCAATGTTCAGAAATACTTCAGCATCCAAAACTTTTCCTTCCTACAAAATTCTGAAGTACTTTTTGGAAGTAGGGTTAAAGAAGGACTTCCCCCAAAACATTGTTCTTTCTTACTGGTCAATATTATTAATTAAATTTGTGTTTACACTAAAAATTTCTGCAGGAACTTGGAAAGATAAAGAAAAAAACACAGAGAATCATCTACATGACAGTAAAATATTTTTAAGATATTGGACATTAATTAATTGCTAATATCAAATGCAAGTCAAATTACAGCTTTCCTTCTTAGTATGAAGAATTATGAAACATTTATTTCAAAAGAAATATGGTGTAATACACAATAACAAATGCAGTTCTCTGCAGGCAAAGACATTATTCTGAAGTTTGGTGTTTCTGAGATGCATGTTTGCAGAAGGTTCCTTTTGATAGTTTATGTTTGCTTGGGAACACCTATTTTCTTTTAAAACTTTCTTATGCAATATTAAAGAACATAAAATTAATGGAAACTATCAACTTATCAATATTTTTTTCTGTTTTAGGGCCAATAATTGAGCTGCAAGACATTGAGCTTATGGATTTATGGGGAGCCCTTGATGACCAGGAAGTTTGTGAGGAACTCAGGGAAAAGTTAGTTTTGTCTCAAACAGGAATTTCTGAGGGAGAGATTTTAGCATGTGGACCTGTAGATGATAATAAACAAGGCACATCTAGAGTGAAAACTAGTGTCAGAGAAGGTCTTTTTGTACAAATGGGCATGAGTGAAGCTGAGGCTGGAGGAACTTCTAAGGAAGAAAACCAAGCAGCAGAATCAAGTGATGCTGAAGTGAGAAGGGAAGGTGAGGATGCTGCATCCGCAGCAAAAAGCACTGATTTTGAAGCTAGTGATTTGGATGGAAATACAATACATAGTGAAAAATCCAGTTTCCGTGAAGCCATCAAAACTGAGAGGCAAACTGAGTCTGCAAGTGCAGACAGACAGGAGGAAGCTTTCCCAGGATCGGCCTCTACTGGGTACAGTCTCAGCAGAGATGGAGAACCTAGATCTGAAAAACAGGTGGAGGAAGAGCAATTTAGCCTGGGTAGAGACCCTGACACAGAAACAAATAGGGAAGAAGATTATAGTATCTGGGACAGAGAACCTGGCTCAGAAGGGCAAGTTAGTCAGGAGGAAGACAACTGGATTGCAGAGACAACCAACACAACTTCAGGACCAACACCTGAAGCTATAACTGTGACCTCAGAAGACAGAGCAGTGGCAGACATGGATGTCACTGCTTCAGAACAGGGTGCTCCTGTTGCAGAGGTTGTGAAAGAAACTCCTGCAAGAAAAGAGAGTTTTTCTAGGCAGCATGGCAGTCAGTTTGGCCAACAGACAAGCTCAGAGACAAGACTGCAGGATGAGGACCTTCTGCAAGACCAGGGTAAAGGTAAAGCATTCTCCTTTCTTCTGGCAGACTTTAACCTTTTCCAACATATACATTTGGACTGGTTTAACCATAGGCATGTTTTTAATCCAGTTCAAAACTGTTGAAAGCATGTGAGTGATTTCTGAATACACAAGACCATAAGCTTTGATATCTTCTCAGCATGGTGTTTTCTGCCAAGGTTTCAGAGGGTGTTCCTCTCACAGGACAGCAGGTGACTTTGCTGGTGATCTGTATTCAAGGCACTGAGCAGACACTTTAATTCAAGTAGGGACTCTCTGAAGCAGCAGCATTTTTATAATAAGGAGAAACTTTATGTTCTGTTTCACTCTGCAATATTAGTATAGCAAGACAGGAGCCTGAGCACGTTTAAAATAGAAATGACTTTTAATGATTTTTAGACTGTGATTGCCCATAGGGAGATATATTATGAGATCTTTTATTTTAATCTCTCACCATGATTCCAAAGGAATATCATACTTCCTAATTGTGTACAAAGATCCTTGTTGTAGGAAGGCTGTGGTTGGGCAACTGTGTGTTTCATAAGAGGTACTTTCTTAAACATAGTAGAAGGACCAATTTCCTTGCTAGCGCTCTGTGAGTACACCCTTGTATCTCACAGTTTAAAACGCTGCAAGAACTGGGTCTACATACCAGAGCAGTCTAGTGGCAGACTGTAGAGCTGATGGTACAGCCCACTGGTACCTACAGCTTTCTGTGGTTAACTTCCAGTACACAGCACTAACCTGCCATCCAGCTGGTCCCTGCACGTGCATCCTGCATTGTTTGGGGCATGCAGTACTTCCATCTTCAGAGCAGATTCCCACCTTCACAGAATCTCACAGTTTCTCACAGAAATGATGGTCTGGTGGTATGATGCTCTTTGAGAGAAAGGTGAATGGAAGCCACAAGTCTGAGTATCATTTTGAACCTATCTTTGAAAAAAATTTATCTTATTACTCTTGCTAAAAGGGGTGTTTGTAGCTGGGCTTAAGAAATGTAACATTCACCAGGTGAATTTCAGGAAGCAGTATTTCCAAACAGTAAAAATAAATAGCTACTGATAACAAGGGTAACTCCAGAGACACAGAGGTAAATTTTACATACCAATCAGCAGGGTGCTCAGACTAGTAAGCGCTGGTTCACAGATTTCTTTTTAAAATTGCGGATCCAGCACACTCAGACAGACAGAATTCTCCAGCTGAAGCTAGCCAGGAGGTACCCTGGTCAGGTGACCGCTCATGTCAACTCTTTTCATCCACTTTAGAAAATATAGCTTGGATATATGTATTTAAAGGCTTTTAGAGGAGCTGTATTTTGTGTCTTTTTTAAAAGCTTATATCATTACAAATTATATTTTATCCATCACCAGGTGACCTTCTGACTTGTGACTTAAGCTGCAGGTATAGAAGCTCTGAAGAGAGAACTCCAGAGGACTGGACGTGTGAGAACACCAGATTTCCAGGTATTTGGTCACAAAATTGTGTGTTTGCTTGGGCACATAGCAGCTGGCAGTGTCTGCAGACATGCCAGTACTGCTGTGAGCTGAAAGTTTTGGCAAAAAACCAAACACTAATTCCTGAAGCTGACTTCGAGGTAGGAACAGTGTCGTCTTTGTCTCAGAAGGTCACTTGCTGTGTAACAGTAATTTCAGCTCACCCGTATTCAGTGATTTGACCTGGTTGTATGATAGCATCCATGCTAGACCGGAGCATAAATCTGAGGAGATACTATTAGAAAAGTATAAGCAGATTAAGACCTTTAGTCAGCATGGAGTCAGTCCGTATTCAGACATAATTTCACTGTATAGGAAGTGCAGGATTCAGGACTGTGTTGATAGCTGCCATGTGGACTGTGCTTTCTGCCTTTCAGACTTGCATCCCATCATGGCAGACATTCAGAACCTTTGGGCTTCTCGTACTAGGAGCGCCTTTGATGAAAGCTGCCTCAACCTGCCACAGTTTGTACAGCTCATGGAGACATTTGTTGGTGAAGACACTTCTCTGCCTACTGTGGAGAGGCTTATTGCATTTATCAAAGAAGAATACAAACAGACAGAAGAGGAAAAAATGGAACAACTAGAAAAGGTAAATATTGATAAGTTTTGTTGATCTCATGTCCAAACAAAAACCAAGCAAATGCCTACAGGCACTGACAAAGCCAACTTTAATCTCATGCTGGCAGAGCTATTCACTTGCAGCCTTGCATCCTTTATTTCTTCAAGAGACCTTTTACCCCTTTGTTTTCATATGGATCCTCCCTTCCTAGCCCTTAGCTCTAGAAGTGATGACAGACTCGTTCTATAAGAAGTTGTCTGTTCTAGAGCCGGACTCAGCGAGACAGGAGGTTGATAGTTAATTGTGAAAGAGCTCAAAACATTCCATTCTGCTTATTCACCTTTATAATAGCCGAGACCTGATCTCTGACCTACTGCACTGGCATGTACATTTGGGCAGGATTATAAAACAAGTGTGTTTGGTTATGCTATGTGCATGGCTGTATGTGAATGTGCACATGCTTCTTTGTGTTTAAGTTACAAGGTGCTCTGGCCATGTGGTGAAAAAACATATTCCCCTTCAGCAATATCCTCATGCACAGCATCAGGGTGCCCCAAATCACTTCAGAGTACAAATATATTTCGTGGTGGCTCTGTCTGCAGTAGCCTCTCTAGCTGCATTTTCCTCAGACCTCTTTCTAGTTTCCCTCTGTGCTGCTGACCTAATTTGGATGAGATATTGGATCTGACGGCTCTGCTGTCCTCACACTGAACACAACACACGCTGCCAGTATTTTGGCCTTTGAGAGATTTCCACTCCAGCCATTTATCACTGTACGCTGTGCAAGGACTGGGTTTAAAGGACAAATTGTACGTGCATTTGCTTGGAGCCCACGTGCTTCAGGACAGCACCAGCAAAATAACAATGTATAATACAAACTGTCACATCTTTGGGTGTTACTAAAAAGGTTGTGGTTAGTTCTTGCTGGGAAGACATTTGTATTCTGGGAAACCTGCACTTACCTGAGTTGATCTCACCTTAGATCCAGGACACGCCTCATTTGTTGCCTGGGAAATAACCCTCTGCAGTGCCGATTCTGCCTGGTAAAACTGAACCGTCAGCTGTGTTTAGTGTTTCCAAACATTCCCCAGGTTTAATGATTTATGTCCAGGTCTGAGCTGTGCACTTACAATTTGGCCTAACCCACAGGAAATACTGTATTTTCCATATTTGTGTAGACACTGAGCATCAGTGTCCAGGAATTCTCAAAGACTGGCTGTTCTCTGCTGTAGGTTCACCGCATCTCTCACTTGGCCCAACGGAAACTGCTTCTGGAGGCACTTTTCGCAAAGTGGGACAACAACGCATCTGGGTTTCTGGACCTGGAAGAGGTGGATGCTGTTCTAAGCACATTCAATGAAGGGATGGAAAAAGAGGCCTTGATGAAGGGTAAGGAAACAGCTCTGCTCTGAGAGAACAATGTCAACACACTAGGCCTTAAAACATTCAACGACAGTGCTAAGGAAGTTGTTGGCAAGCACTGGTCATATTTTGGTTTTGTAAGCTGTCATAAGCATACATGGTATAATGTATAAAATGAAAAGTAACAGTTATCCAGACTGACTCATTAATGCATAGCTCCATCCCCTCCTCCCGTGGCAAGGTAGCCCAATGCTTTCATGACATTGTGATGTGTTGAAAAATTATTTCAGCTGTAACATGCAATGTATACTTGTGATATGGCAGTGAAAAACACATGTAAAGCCTGAGGACATGTTTACACTTTTAGTCTTGCCTATCAGTGTTATCCAGCTATTTTCAACAGCTACATTTTACTGTGCTGTCTGCAGGAATCTATCTCATAGGAGGCAACAGCAGTTTTCCTGATGGGTCTCAAACAGCCTTTAGCAATCCACACTGTTGCACAGCTCTCATGGATTAGGTAGTAAGTTCAAGTCTCACTTCTCTGTTCGTTTCTCCAAATAAACTTCGCAAATTTGGTCCTTGACAGACTAGACTTGGGTCAGACAGAAGTGCTGCAGGTTCACCTGGCCCTGTCTGGTGGCCTCATACATACGAACATGTGGGCATTAGGTGTTCTCAGATACTGTATTAGTGACTAAGAACATGTCTGCATGTGTGCTTGGGTGGAGAGGACTGGTTTATTCATCTCCATGCTCATTTTCATGTTGCTTGTTCTGCTGCACACTACTAAATCGCTCATTTTGGCAACCACCACAATCTCTTTATCCTTTAGCTCACTTGAGGCAGCTGGAGGGGTGGGGAGCGCACCGGCATGCTACAGTTAATAGTCTCTAGGCTGCACAGCCACGGAAGAAACTGGCAGTTTACAGCTCTCTTGTATTCAAAGCATGCCAGAACACACTACAGAAATATGGAAGAACATAGGCCCTTCCATGAAGGGCTCATAAACTAAAGGACAAATAAATAGAAAGATAGCATAGCAAAATCAATACCACCTACAAGCAATATAAAACTATTTCTAGCAGCTTCAACATAATCTCTCAAAGACATCATGGAACGAGCAGGTTTGGGGGAAGGGCTCACAGACATTGCACTCCTGGATGAAAATGCAGAATGAAAAGTGGGTAGAATTATTTTATTTTCCTTGTAAGTGAAAAGTGTAACGTTACAGATATAATGGGGAAAATAATTCTTCACGCTGTGGCTCAGTAATGAAGGAACCGATCACGCCATGTTTAACTTCATGTGTATTTCTTTATTCATCTTTCTTCACAGAGAGGAGAAAGTGGAGATGCAAATCCAAACATTTTTATACCATCAAAACTTTCTCCATCCTAGTTCTGCCAGAAAATCCAAAATTAAATGAAAAAATACTGAATGTTCTTTAGATGATGGGCAGGATAAGACAGCATTAGCAGTCAGCTCCACCATGATTGGGGCCAGTTAGTACTTGCTGCTTCCACAACTAAAATCGGTGATAAAATGCCCCCTGACTTCTGTGGGGGAAGGAGGAGGCTTTTAGCTCCCATAAACATCCGTGTCTTGGGTGCACTGGGATGCAATCAGGGCAGCTCCCTGCCTGTGCATCATTAATCAAAGCATTTTCTATTACACTGTCCTTATAGCTCACTGTATGTATCGATCACAAAATACTCCCTGCTTAACAGCAAAGTCACACTTCGACCTATATATCTTTGCTCGCTTAGTTTGCTAGTCGGTAGCGGCTTGACAATCACTCCCTTTCCTTTACTTCTTCGGGTCCAACAGGATTTGAAATCAGGATGCATCAAAAATGATGAAAGTGTTAGTCATGGCAGTGCTCAGGAGAGGCCCTGCCAGGAGCCTGATCAGGCAAGCAGAGCTTGGGCAGAGCTCCCGATGAATTCCGGCTTTCCAAAGCCAGGGAGCTGCCTGCAACTTCCAGAGACTGTGCAAGAGCACCCCCGTGAGCCCAGAGCTGTGGCGTGGGGAGCAGCGGCAGCAGCTCTTGGAGGAACCGGCCCAGGGCTTCAACAACCCTGTTGGACTGCCTGCTGATTTAAGTAACACCTGAATAGAAACCGATGGGGTACATTCACATCTTCAAGCTCAGTCTGTTCGGATTACAGCTCTAAAATGAGTCTTACTTGTCTTCAGGACTTCTGGGCAAATTGGAAGTTTGTGAACGAGAGTGAGTAGATACAAGAAAGCAATTCTTGGGAATCATAATTTGACCCTTGTGGCATTCCTCATTCCTCCTTCCTCCACGCAAAAGGAAACTCTGCCAGACCTTTCTACTGCAGCTTATTTGCCTGTACTTGGGCCAGCTCAGCTGCAACCTCTAGGACATGTGAAAAAGGGGACTGGGGCACAGCTCTGCTCTCTGGCTTTGTGCAAGATGGGAAGGAGCAGCCTCCATGCAGTCATCTTTACTCCTTCACTCCCCTGAGAGCCAACAGGCATCACATCACTGGTTTAGGTGGTTTTCATACTCATTTATTCTTCTAAACTCTGTATTTCTTATAAAAGCTCTCTTGCTCCTTTTGCTCCACATCTACATCCCTTGGTGCAGTACAGGTGACTCCAAAGCACTGTTGTCCCGACCTCTGTGTGACTTCAATAGAGCTTTTGTTTTCTTTGCTCTTCATTTAATGAGATTTAGCACAATGCAGACGTTATTTCAATAATTCATTAAAGGCACCTAAAGAAGGATAATTAAAAATGATAGTTACTTTGGAAGGCCTCAAAAGGAAAATGTAATGTCTGCAAAGTATGGTACATAATGGAAAATCCGGGAACATGAGTGATCTGTGAAATCTGTAGACTCTGGCCTTCACATTTTTAATGGGATTGATGAATAGTTTTTCCGTAAGGACCCAACTACTATTACTGTACACAGAATGTCTACCTGCAGCCCAGCCCCACCAGCCCTGCAAGTGTCCACGAAATTTTGTTCTGATGTGGAGATACCTCTGATTTTTGCTAACTCCAAGCAGCTTTCCTATTTTCCATTGACCTTTATTGTTCAGGTATGTTGCAGAGATATGAAAGGCGCACAGGAGCAATGCTGTGCAGGTTTCTTTCTCGGTAGGTGAGAAAATAGGCATCTAGAGGAAAGGTGCATCCAGTCTTGAAGCTGGAGATTACCTGTCGTGATGACAACTTAAATTTAGGAGACAGCTAGAAGAAACCCAGAATGATGGACTAGAGCACTCCACCCAAAGTCAGTTTAGGGCTTGATTCATATTTTACACAAGAAAAGCAGATTTTTTTTATTCAAATAAAGTGTCCCTGTCTTGTTTTCTGTTTCTTCTACTAGCAAGGAAACACCTTTGCTCCCGTTACCCACAGCTGAGCAGAGTGGGGAAGCTATCCGCAAAGGCATTCCAGACTTTCCTTGAGTTAGTTGCTTCTGAGTTCCCTGACAATGAGCATGAAACTATTGATAATTTGGTGGAATTTCTGAGCACAAGTGTGGAACGAAGTCGCATGGAGTGCCTGCAAAGCTTAGCCAGGAGGAAATGGCTGCACAGTATCCAGCAAGCAGCTGAGACCAGCGGAGCAAGCATGGAACCCCTTTACAAAGCAGTGTTTAAGGCCCTCTCCCAGGTATGCATCCCAGGGAGCACAAGAGTTGTGTTGGGATTGTGACACTGATTTCAAACCCTGGTGCATTTGAGTGGAACCTGCAGGTAGCATGGGAAGCTGGTCTGAGGCTGGGTTCCTTGTGCTTTTCTGCACTTAGCTGATGTTCAGGAGAGCCCATGGAAAGAGCCACAGCCCTGCAATACAAGAATTCTTGTCCATGGTCTGCCAATACAGAATGCATTTCATGGATACTTATGTCTCACTTTCTGAAGATCAAATCTGGTAATCCATAGTTCTAGTTTTGGAGCTTCTGAAATGAAACACACCAGCCTTAGTTTGGGACAAAGATGGTTAATCTGTAGTGGAGATACACATTAATTTTTAACCTGCAGCTGCAACTTTAGATGTTTGTCCTCACCATTAAAGCCCTCCTCAAAGAAAAACTTCTCTCATAGTAGCTGAAGTGGTCTTACAATATTTAGGTTTGTAAATGTAGCAACTCTGGCACTTGTTTGTCTGATTTTTCCAAAGGAATTTTCTATTGGAGAAGAAATCCATAGGAGTTTTGCTTAGGCACATTATAATTAGGGATTATTTTTATATGAACTGCTCTCCATTAGCAGCAGGAAAAAAGAAATTCATTTTCCTTGCCAATCAAAATACCAAGTGTTTTTGCTTGTAACGGAGCGTACCGGTCACACGCGATCACAGCATAGGCACACATAGGCACATACATGTCATGCAGTTGGTGCGTGACATACAAAATCAGTCACCCAGATCAGCATCTCAGCAAAAAATGAGACAAGTGCTAAGTACATGAAATAAGTGTAATGGCCAATGGCTAATGTACATAATGCAGTGGGAAACATTTGGTTGCTAGGATGCAGAAGCCCATGGGGATAACAAGAAGATCAGTGCGTATATTGCCCTTTTGGAAGAGAACCAGCTCTCACCAGAGCGGGGACAGATTCTCCTACACTATGTGGCATGTACCGCAGATGATGCTCCGTATGTTCTAAACCAGATACTGTACAGAGACATGAAAGGAGTAAGGTAAGAAAAGCTGCAAATAACTGTTCCTTTTTTTTCCAAAATATTTGGAATGTAGGGTTACCAGGCAGTGTTTGGGGTGCACTGGAAACAGAGGTTGATAGAGCACTCCAGAGAGGAAATCTCCACAGGGACTGTTGTGGAATGATTCATTATCATATACATGCCCATACACTTTGCATAGTCTACTTAGAAATGCTCTGTTTGGGATTTCATTCCTTTCCTTGGGGACATTAGCTCACGGTCTAATAAATCTCATCCTTTAGCAAATGTCTATTGCATTGGGCCTACATTTTCTTCTTTAAAAATTAATTCCCTTACACCAGTTTACATCCACGGGATATTTTTTGAGAACAATGCCTTTCCTTCCCTAGTGTTTACACTATAAACAGCTTTCATGCCTACTAGTTGTTGTTTCCAAAAGCTAGACATATTTGTTTCTTTAAGTATTGCTTCTTCTAACCTATTAAATGTAACTGCTGCTTGCTTCTGTATTCCTTTTCATTACATTCATTAGTTGATGTTTTTAAAATGTCCTAAGGATGAAAACTGCCTTATTTATTACCACTGTCTTTGGGATGCAAGTGGTAAATGTGGTATTTCTGGGTGTGGTCAGAGTAAGGAGCTAACACCTTCCTTCTCTGATGTCAAAAAGCAGGGAGAGATCAAAGCTGCAGTATTTATGGCTTTGCTAAAGGTTTTCTGCTACTCTTAACAAATCCACTCATAAGTTTACTTTTCAGCTTTGCAGCTGTTGAAGAGGGAAAGCCAATCCATGTTCCAAGAGTTGAGCTCCACGGAAATATCCACTTCTGGAACTACGACCGCCCAGTGGAGGAGAGAAAAGGTTCACTCCTGGTACTGCCATTGCACAATGCTCGCTGGAGAGTCTTTGGCATTCTAGGACTGGACACTCTTCGGGACCAGTGTGAGAAAACCATCTTTCTGACCCATGAGATCAGTTTCTATCAGGTGGGCACCACCAGAAAGCAGTTTGTTAGACCACTCTTCAATAAACTGTGTAGGGACCATGTGAATTTTAGATGTTCATTCTGAGTAAACGTAAGATGTGCAACTAAGAAGAGAACTGTGGGCGCCTTTTTACTGTATATGGTGAAAGTGCTGTGAGCAGAACACTTTATCAATCTTACTGATTAGCACCTTATCTGTAATTGATTATGAGATATCACTTCATCAACAATTTATTTAAGATTCTCCTGACTAGTAAATTAATAGCACTTTTGTGCAAAGCCCAAAGATAGTAGATTTTATTTCCTGAAGCTCTGGACCTCATATTTGAGTTTGTTTCCATAAAGTGGCATGAAACCTTACTTTTTACAGAGGTGGAATAATTATAAGCCACAGCAGTCCGGATTTCTTCAGGATGCTCTTTAGCATCAGCCTCATTGTGGATGCATCATCTGGGCAGCAGGGAGCGCAGCAAGCCAACATTACCAGTCAATTTGGCTATGTCTACTAAAAAACAACTTTGTCTAGTTTAGGACTTGGCTGTGACCCGAGTACTCTGGCGCTTTACAGCATTATTTGATAAGGGACATTCCACAGTCACTCTTCAGCTTTACAAGTTCTGATTAACGTAACTTGTTACAACCATTTTGCTTCGTTTTGCTGCGTGAATGTTTCCCCAGCTTTTTTCCCCAAATCATATGAAACTGTCTGGCTCATTTGGAGGATTCTGCTTTCACAGGGAGTTTCTCATGCATTCAGCAAAGCCTACCACCATATCTGCACACTGGAAAATGTTCTACAAATGACTGTTACTGCTCTGGACTGGTTGTATCCCAGGGCACCCAGCATCCACGCTGTAGTTATGTACCTGGTGGAGCCTGGCAAAGACAAGGTAAGCAGATCACTGCAGTGGAAAGGCCTGTAATATTCAGGGGATGAAAGGCTGCTGTAGTGAGAACATGCCATTGCTAGCTGCCTGTGATTTCCCAGTGGTTTTATCACAAAAATTGAAGCCTGCCTGAGATTCTCGTGCCTGCCTGAACAACAAAAGGGCTACAAAGGTAGAGAGGGAAGTTATCCTCTGTAAAGGAGGCCACTCTTCATTCTTTTCATTCTCCCATGTAAAACAATTCAAAAGCTCTGCTAGTATAGCCCCTTCTCCATGGGAAAAGGGAATATTCTCCTACTTCAGTGCTCACAGCTGCATAGCAACCAATAGAGCAAAACCCCTCATCCATCCATCCATCCATCCATCCATCCATCCATCCATCCATCCATCCATCCATCCATAGGTTAGCCAACACTGCAAGCCCCTGCTAAAGCTTTGCTGTCTGGGACCTCCACAAAGGGAGATGTTCTTCTGTGGAAATTCTATGCGTGTCAAAATTACGGTATTTTATAGGAAAAAAAAATATCCTAGCTACTATATTAGCTCTTCATTCTGAACTAATGTCAGCCGCCAAGATGTAAATACAACTCAGGAAGTGGCTGCTTCCTGATTAGCTAGGTTGGAAAGGCAGCCCCCCTCCCTGCAGATCATATTGCAGTTGTTCAGCAGACACTCGGGCCCTGGGAAGCTTGTCATTTCACATACAAGTGAGTCAAGAAGATGGAAAGTGTATGCAATATTTAGGACTGATCCCGTGTCATCACAAAGTCTGCATGACATCTGCTGTAGCCATAATTCAGCTGCTTCCTCTGATAAGCATGGTTTATGTTGGCAGCTTTCTGGTCATTCCACTGCACTGTTCCCTTGTTAGCTGCCTGATAGCCAGGTCATTTGCTCCCCTCGATGCTTTTCATGTGTCAAGGCACACTGACACAAATATGACATGAGAAAGAGGACTGCAAGAGGATGGGAAAAAGAAGGGAAACCTCTTCTTGGCCTGTGGGTGTCCCTCAGTGCGGAGCCTGAGGTGGATTAAACAGTCTGGCTGAGGGAGGTCCAGGGCACATTCTTTATGCATCTTGAGCAACACACTCTGGGAATAAAACCAAGCATTGCTGGGAGATGTCTTTAAACCATCCCAATGCACTTGAACATACATAGGAGTTTCCTTTAAGAAATAAACAATTTCCTCCCTCTCCAAGCTTTGAAATGGCTGTTCCTTTCTTGGATGCAGCTAAACCTGCCTTTTCTCTCTGGCAGATACAGGACTATGCTCTGCGCAAGATGATTACTATAGATAAAGCAGGACAAAAAGAAATTCATAGCTCTCCTGTTGTTCTCCTCAGGAAAGAAAACCTCTTAAGGTAGGTTCCAGCACCTGCAATCGAACTAGTTACTTCTGGTCCTAGACTCCAGTCTGGATCAGGCATGAACCGGGTTACTTAAAGCCCACGGTAATGCAGCCCTCCAAGAGTGTCTGGCTGTAGCTCTCTCACTGTCAAAGCTTCTGGTGAGTTTGCATGTGAATTAGGAAGGGGTGAGGAGTGTTTTCTCTTTGAGTTCAGGCCTGCAAAAACTTAACTTCTGACTTAATGCTTACCAACTGAGCTGCCAAACAAGCTCTACCTCTGCTGTGAAAGGTTTGCAGGATTAGGGCCTACACTGAACCATTTTGCTCTTCAGAATAATCTGGTCACATTAGTCTCACTTCATTCAACTACCTGCTTACTTCCACTGCCAAGATCCTCTTCTAGGCATATCATCCTTGTCGTCAAAGTTGGTTGAGCAGCCATTTGCTGTTCCAGTAGATGTTTTTACTCTTTATAAAACTCTGTAGAACAACTGTTAATGCAGTTATAAACAGGAAATTGTTTTTAAAACAAGGTTTGTTAAATTCTTATGATTTTCAGTAATTGCTTTGGCTAAGCAATACTGTGTTCCACAATGATATTTTCTCCTTTTTGTGTGGCTTGAATGGTACTTAACGCTGCGCATATTTCAGTTCAAGGAAATCAACAATGATTTAGTAATGTAATACCTTTGTTTTATCAACAAGAGATGAATGGCATCTTACTAAAAGAAGCTAAATAAATTGCCAAAAGAATCTGGAATGGTAAAGTCTAGTCCATTTTCCTCTCTTTGCTCTCATTTCAGAGATTACCTGTTTAAGTGCATAGAGAGTTCAGAGGTCATTCGCACTTCTGTCTGTGGAGTACACCACACTGCAGTACCTCTCCGTGACCTATCAGGACAAGCTCTTGGCATATTTGATATCAGCATTGGACACCACCAGAAATTACCACCTCAAGAACACAAAGACCTGCAAAAAATGCTAAAGATGGCCCAAGCTGCCTGCTCTGAGATACTGAAGATGTCTTTAGAGGAAACAGAACCAACCTATGGAATGGGTATCGTGCATACAGAGCCAAGATAGGTTTCTTAGGGGTGAAATTAGGAATCCCAGTGAAACCGCATCTAAAGTATCATTCCTACAAGTATGGAAAGCAAATACAAACCTTTGGTACATGCAAACTACTCCTGAGCAAACCTAAGTGCTTAGCAGAGTACAGTTAAACAGAATGTTTGGATTTTGACTGGTTTACAGGGTATTTTGTGCCCAAGTCCCACTGAAATCGAAAGTGTGAAGCAAGGTGCTTTGTTGCCTCCAGGGATCTAGCACGTCCTCCTCAGAACTGTCCCAACTAAGATCTGAAGCATTTGAATGTCACAGTTACAGCATTACCTGCATGCCTGAACCCTTCATGGTCTCAGGACCTCTGCTTGTCCCTGAGGCAAGTTTTGTCTCCTTCTCAAGCATATACCCATTTTTAAAAGTTTCATAGGATACTTGGGCTGTATACAAATAAATCAGTCAAGGAGACAAAGAGTTAATCATAAGGAGGGCAGAGCCTTTCAGTCAATAACATAAGTCTTGTGTAGCAGATGTTTCTGAGCTTTTGATTTGCTGAGGTTTGCTTTTGATTCCAGAGGCTGAACATGTGGCAGATTTGAGGCATGCAGGGATTCTGTTCCACCAGTTCATGCTACAGGACCTGCGTGAGTGTGTCCAGAAACTCGATGCTGAGAGCTTTGCTGAAATAAAGAGCTATGTAGAACCGCCAGCTCTGGTACACAACATAGTTAAGGCTGTGCTGTTCCTTCTCCATCCAAACTGGAAGGGCTCAGAGACAACTGAGAACTGGAGTCAGTGTAAACTGGTGAGACTTCAAAATGTTGAGACTTTGTTTTCTGTTCTTCCTCCCCCAAGAAGATGTTAGTGGAATTTGCCAAGGGTGAATGGGCAGTGAAATAATTCATTACCTACAGATTTCCTATACGCTTGTCTTAGCCATCTTTAATTCTGTAACCCTCTCAAGGTTTTCACTGCTACCTGACTCTTTGTTCTCTGCACTGCAGAAACTTGATGATAATTTGATTCAGGAGATTTATTGCTTTGATCCAACTGCTGCATCTGTGCAAGTTCAAGCAGAGCTGCTGCTGGACTGCATCACTGGTAAATATCATAAACTAATTGTGAGATTACCAGACACGGCTCAGCAATGAAACAGTGTCAGTGGCAACCTTCAACTGAGTGCTTTTAAGGTCCTTACTTCAGAAATTAACTTTGATTTTACAACAGATTAAACAGCAGATAAAGGGTACTAAATAGCTGCAGTCTTTTTTGGTCAATAAAAGCCAACCTGTTAAATTTAGAATCAAAATTCACTGCCTTAAGGAAAGGGTTGCAGATCAGCTTTGAAACCTACCAGAACAAGTGATCTCATTGTAAATCCCCAGATAAACACATTAAGAATGATGGCTCTTTTGGCAAGTAATATGTAAAGACATATTAATAATGATGGTTCTTTTGGCAAGGAAATCTACTTCAGACCTCCGTGCCCTGCCTGAGGAACTGACCCAGCTCCAAACAGCAACACAACTGTTGGAGGACAGTTTGAGCCCTCCTCTTTGTAAACACCATCTGCCAGGAACTTAATATACTCACTGGCCGTATACAGGAGCTGGTTTTCAGACTGTCTTTCCCTCCTTTAATGAATGTGAGCTTTTTTGGAGCCAGAGCAGTCAAGAGGCTATTATATTTGCAATATCTCTGCAAGAGAAATTACAGTTGGTTTTGCTGAGATCTCTCCCTTGATGATCTAATGCCAGACTAAGAGGCCTGTGAAAAATCAAATGTGGACAAGACTTGTTAATTTAGCTGGGGATATTTATCAACAGTACCTTGCCTACTGATGAACAGTGAACACTTAATGCGGTCACAGTTCCTTTTCATGTGTTCTCCTCATATATATTAAACTAATTCACTGGAAAGAATGAAGCAGGCCTAGGGCATCCAGTCTTCCTCCCGTTAGGGATGCAGATGTAACTAGAAAGAATACAGCTTTGGCAAACTGCTGGTGGGCTACAGAAGGTTGGTTTCCCAGGATAGAACTTATTCTGAGAGAGTCGTGTCAGACTGGTGGTGTGAATACAGATATAACTCACAAGGAATTCCTTTAAAATGAACATCGCTGTTCGCACATGGTGTATGTTGGATAATGGCCATATGTTCCATGTGCTGTAATACAGAACAGAGCACAAAACAACCTAGTCTCTATCGACATTAATGGTATGATTCTGTGGTGACCTCTAATAGCATTTAGTAAAACAGCTCTGAAAGATATTACTCTTAAATCAAATCTGAGCTTGGAAAAAAAGAGCACTTTTCTCATTACATTTTTAATTATCAAATGTTTAGCATTGAAATATGGCAGAGCACTTTGTACAACAGGGGACCTGCCACAAGATAAATTACAATAAAAAAGCAGCATTCCTCTGATTGACCGTCACTGTCACAATGCTGTGTGCTTCTCAAAGCATCACCATTTTCCAGGGTGAAATTACTGGACTCGGGGAAAGCTCCTCTGATGGGATGATCTTCTGTTCAGTCTTATAGCAACACTGGTCACAGTTTTGACTTGGCTTTTGGAGTTACAGCTCTTCTTTGTTTCAGGTGTACCTCGAGCAGCGGTGTGGCCGCACGGCTCCGTCCCAGCCGAGTACCTGCACCACTGGGTACACACCTGCCTGTCGCTAGCAGAGATCACCAAGAGCCTGCACAGTAAAAAACCCCATCTTCAGCCTCTTTTTGGCACCAAATTCTAGTGTGCCTCTAATTAAGTCTCTTAATTCCTCATCTAACCTTAGTGATTCTGGTATTCGACATCTTTTATTAAATTAACTGTTGCTTTTTTATTTTTTATGCATCGCTACTAGGTATTTGTTGTTAAGATGGTAGGAAGTCTGCTAGGGATTATTAAGAAAAAGCAATAAAACATTAAAGGGAACAATTTTGCTAATGCAGCTATGAAATCTTAGAAGTTAGATTAAAAGTTTTTGTGGTTTTTATTAATTCTGGGGTAAAAAGAGAGGCAGGGATGAGTTGACTACCAAGCTACAATGCTCATTAATGATACAGCAAAAATTTTCAAGCTGCAGTCTCCTTATTTTTAGGAATAATTTTAAGTAAAGGTTGTTAATCAGCATTTTGTCAAGTTCTGAATGTGTTGCAGAAAAGCCCTACACTTTTAATATAGCAAAAAAAAGCTTTCTTATTGGGATAAACCTTGAGATTACAGCCAACTGCACTGTCGGTAGCAAGATTTCATCTTTCCAATAACGTTTCTTTCAGCAGAGTAACTTTTTTAATAAAATTTTGGGAAATTAAACTCCTCTTTATTTCTTTTAGCTGGCAACAAGCGACGTCTCCACGTAGGTGATGACAGGGGCAGGGTGGCTTCTCCCTGACGCGGGGAGGGCGCCTCCGGGCCTTGCCCGCCTCAGGGCCTTGCCCGCCGGCGGGCCCACGCGGGCCCTCGTGCCCGGCCACCGGCAGCAGCGGCCGCCGCCGTGAGGAGCCGCCGCCGCCCTCGGCCCGGCCCGACCCGGCCCGGCCCGGCCCTCCACAGCCCTTCCCGTATCGGCATTTTCGCCACTCGCCAACGGGCCGTTAAAAAATTCGTCCCCCACCTCCAGCCCTCTCGGTCCGCTCTCTGCTTCCCTTCTGGAGCGCGGCCGCGGTACGGCGCGGGGGGAGTTTCCGGGGCGGGGCCGTCTCGGCCGTGAGGAATCTGCGGCCGCGGAACGGCGGGCGGCTCTACTTGGCGGCGGCAGCAGCAGCCGGGACAAGATGGCGGCGTTGAGCAAGCAGTGAGTGACGGTGGAGCTGCGGCTGTGGGGCCCCGCCGCGCCGCCACTGGGCTCCCCAGGATGGAGGGTCCGACCGGGCCGTGCTCCGCGGGGCAGCGGTCGTGGGGGGGCCTCGGGGCCGCTGCTGAGGGCGGGCGCAGGCTGGGCCCTGCCTCGGGCCGGGGCGAGCTCTGACAGAAACCCCCGCCCGGGCTGCGGGAGGAGGGCTCGCTCGTCCCGACCGGCGTTATGTTTACCGTGTAGCCTTGTTGTGTTGGCCTCAATTTAAAACTGCCTTTATTTAAGAAAAAAAAAATCAGTGGGAAGGCATCGAGGGCTGCTGCGGTGTTGTCGGGGGGTAGTTCTCTTGGGAAGTAGAATCGCCTCAGGATTCCCACACAGCCCCTGTGCAGCCGCCGCCCCTCGCCCCCGGAGCAGCGGCCTGAGGCGGCCGGGGTGCTGGGGCGCGGTTTGCTTCTCGGCTCCCCGCAGCCGGGCAGCGGGAGCTGTGGGGGCCGCGTTCGGAGCACACGGAAGCAAATAGTTCGTCACAGCGATGATGTAGTTCCTACGGCATCGTGGAGTTCCTCAGCTGAACGCTACAGGCTGTGACGAGCTATTTACTCAGTGATGGACTCGGGGAAAGGCAGGTGGGGGAGAAATTCCTGGTTTAGAGAGATTGCTCGTTACTGAGAACAGAGATCAGCAGAAGAGTTCTCTGTGTGGAGTTAATCAGTATCTGCTGACTGTAAAACTTGTCTTTTGCCATAGCTGTATCTGTGGGTTGGTGGTTTACAACGCCATGCAAAATAGATTAATTGCATCAGCAAATGTAGTTATGGAATAGTGTCTAGTGTAGACTAAGACTAAATTAAGATTAAACAGTAGTAATTTCATACTTCTCCGAGGGAGGAAAAAAAAAAATTGCCTGGAAAACTCTGAACAAGGGATTTGTGGCCTAATTGAGGAAGATCGTTGCATCCAGAAACTTTCCATGGAGAAAGATAGCAATAGTTGTGGGAGAAGCTGGCAAGCGTGTGGCAAGGCTGAGTGCACTGCTGCGCATGCTGCTCAGATCTGTACGTGATACAGAATCACAGGATCATCTAGGTTGGAAAAGACCTTGAAGATCATCTAGTCCAACCAATACATTATGTTGATGCTGATATTTTATTTCTAAAATTGTGAATGGTAGTTTTTTGGTTTGGGACGTGTTACGTGTTGTGTTGTAAGTAATGTTAAAGGTAACTTTTAATTTTTTCCCTAGATATGGGCTCATTATGCCCAAAAAATTGCCACAGAAAAATCTTGTTTCAGAGAAACTCTCGGTGTTTGCAGATGACTCTGATGAAGAGGTCAGTTCAACAATTTTTTTCTGAAATTTGCCCCATATTCTGCAAATTATTTGTTTACAACCCTTAATGCCTGCATCAGCCTATGGCAGTGTCACTAAGATATGTGTCATCATTGGGCATGAAATGTGGTCTGTGTTTTCTTTAGTGCAAGTTCATCACTTTAGGAAGTGATGACTTGATTTTTAGTTACTATCAGCTGTTTCAAAAGTTCATCACATGTGGCAACCTGTTTGCAAGAGTTAACAGGATCTAGCTTGTAAAAAAATTTGTTGGCTACCACTGATAAATATGACTGCAAATAGACAGGAGTAATCAACAGTCCTTTCTCAGATGTTAACTTTAAAGTGTAGTTGTTAAGTGTAGTTGTTAAGTGTATTTTATCCTTTAGCTCATTCCACCCAAATTTGATATAACTGATTTATGATGTTCAGACTCACTGTAAACAAAAGCAAAGCTGTACAAAACAAAAGTTCTAAAGCATAAAATAGGCATGTAATGAGAATTACAGGTAGTTCTGGAAGTACTCGCAATACTTGTAATACTTGATTGAACAATACACAGCTCTTCGGTGATCACAGAGTTTATTGATACTCCGTGATGTATGACTGTATTGGATGATGTTGATAGTGTTCTTTTGTATATTTTTAAAATTTTTTTTAAAGTATTTGCCTTCAAAATACTAGCTTTCTACCTGCCCCAGTAGAGGGTGCTGTACACTATAAAAATTACACTTCTGGATGTACTGCTCTGAGTATGGGGAGCATCCCGGAACTGGCATGGTATATAGGCTGGGTTGGATACTTTACAGAAACCCAGCTTCTAAAACAGAATTTTGGAAAGATTTAAAGCCAGTAGCTTCATAATTTACAGGTAAAGAATAGAAACTCCAAATTGTGGAGGTGAATTTTCCACGTGGGTGGGGCTTTCTGGACATGATGTTACAGTTTTACTGGGTTTTATCGATGTGGAATTACTTGTGATAATTTAATCACAATATCATTATGTGCATATTTAGCTTTTTTCCCCACAAAATCCAGAAAATAAATTTTATATATACCCTTAGTCTAGAATTTTAACATTTAAGAAGTTGAAATTTAGAATCGGTTGAAATTTAGAAACAGAACCAGTGTTACAAAAATGTTGTTAATACTCTAGAGCTTCTCTTAATGCTCGCTCTTTTGTGTAGTTGAAAAAAGACAATGCTAATAAAGCATCAAATAATCTTCCTCTGTTTCTGACTCCTACTATCAAAGCATTTCTTTTTAAAATTTTTTTTTTTTTTAAATGAACTAGCAGTTGTTATTTTTATGTCACAGAAAGCCTCAATCTAGCAATTCCCAGCCTCTGTGCCTGGTTCTTTTACAGAATCCAGAATGCGGCTGTTGGAGGTGTCTGAGCTCCTTTTGTACATCAAAGGGCTCAGGGCCTTCCTAGTAACATCCACTCAGCAGGAAACTGCCTCAGTGCAGTTTGTGGGACTTAGAGGAAACAGGGATGACAGGAACATGTCTTAAATCCCATCCCTTTCCTCACTTAGCCGCTGTCCTCAGCGCTATCAGTAGGTGCATCCCTCCAGGTGAGCTTACAGCTGGCACTGTGGCTCTAAAGAGAGGCTTTCCTTTAAATACAGCTAGTGGAGATGACAGTGGATCCGCAGGAGCAATTTCCCTGTCAGTTTGGGATTTGGTGTCTTTCTCTACATGAAGGGACTGACCCCACATTTTCCAGATCCCAAGAATGAGCTTGATTTAATCTCTTGTCATTAAACATTATGCAGTAGGGCTGGGAACCTTCCTCAGTATGGGGCTATCTTGCATTTTTTGACTCCTCCATCTTCCCTTAATGTCTAAACGTTAAAGCAAAGTAATGAATTCCAATAATAATAATATATGATGCTGCCTACTAACTTTTAGCTTAACAGATCAAGTACCCTCCCTTTCAGAAAGACTGACAGATTCACTAGCAGAGTCTGCTATGAAGAGACTTAAAAGTTGTCATCAGTATGGTACATACCCAGCAAAAAGTAATAATCTCATAACTGCCTTTATCAAAGAAGATCATTTTTTTAAAAAAGCAAAATTACTTTATTAGTTCAATAATAATTTCAGAGCTTTTCAAGATAAGGAGCAGTATTTGGGAGGGGTTTCATTTCCTGTCTGCTACCTTATCAGTCAGAACTACATCTCAAATGTCTGGAGATTATGTATTTTTAACTGAACTCTAATAAAGTTTGTGCTGGGAGATCTCCACACCTGACTTGGTCTGTGATTATATATTAGATACCAAACTTTTGCTCCCTTTTTTTAAACGTTACTGTGCATATTTCATTAAGATTATGCCTGTACCCTTGCTGAAGGAATTTGAAAATGATCATTTTTGCTGTGGCTAAGTACATTAATGGATGTTAGTTGCTGATGAAGGTGATCTTTGAGTTAGTTCATAAAAAACAAGACTATCTGGGATGGACATTTTCTTGAAATACAGTATTGACTGGGAAAAAGTAAACCAGGTAATTACAGTTACTTCTAGCTGATATAGTTCTGATTTATTTGCCCCCATAATGGGGAGTTGTTGCTATCTTTAAAAACTGGGGGGAAGGTTGTTACCCCTAGGAAAACCTGTTGTAGAGCAGATGTTATGGCAACAAACTATGATACGTTAGAAATAAGTTTCCATTCTGGCTTACTATTATTTGTGATATATCCATTTTCTTCAAAAACATTATTCCCTTATTCACACACTGAGTTTTCAGGCATGGCTTGTCAGTATTCCCAGTGCACTGTTCCACGTTCTATTTTATCTTTGGGATCTAGTTGAAAATATCTCTGTGGTGCAGCAGATAAAATCTCTGGGGTTTTATTGTATCAGAATTACCCAACATACATTCCTGTACTTTACCAGCCCTTCAAAACTGATTTATTGCTACAGGATATAAAGCATAGCTGAAAAAAAATAACTGTACATAGACCACAGTAGGTGCTAAATTCAGGAGAGAGATCATGGAGTCAGTGTGGATAGTTCAGTGAATGTATCAGCTTGATTTGGTGGGGTTTTTTAGTGACTATCTAAAAGATGAATGAAGTGTTTAAGCAGGCACAAAGGAAGAAACTGAAAACTATATCCTCTTTTTGACTCAGACTTTTGATTTTGCTTACAGATCCTTCCATTCACTTTGCAACTTTGCAGAGGATACAATGTGACTAAAAAAAGTGGTGAAATAATGAGTATTGATGATGATCTGAGTTTATGCACAGTTTTCATGCGAAATAAGACTAAATAGACTGAAGGGATTCTTAGAGAGATAACTGAGAAGAAGGAAGTGGAGAGGAATAACTCGAGAGGATGTATGTGACATCAAGAATGATTCAGAGAAAGTAAAGTGATTTTGCCATTTCTCGTAATATGAGCAGAAGGGTATATTGTGAAATTACCAACTAACTGTCTTGGTCTAAACAAAAGGAAGCTGGGGGTTTTTTCTCCGCACAATGTATAATTAAGTTGTGAAACTCATTGCCACAGGATATTGTGGCATGGCCAAAAATATAAATGGATTCAGAAATGGATTAGTCAAATTAAGGGATGCTCTTGGTGTCAAACAATGGTCCAGGTGCATCCTCCAGTTCAGGAAGTCCCTAACCTCCTGGTTTCTGGAAGTGAGGAGGGAATGCCAAGGAAAGCTAATTCTGTACATGACTTGTTTTTCATGTTCTTTCTCTTAATCTTCTGCTAGCAGCCATGGCTCAATATGATGTATGAATTGAGATGAATCTGTTGCCTGACTTGATTTTTTTAATCCCCCCATGAAGGCTTGAATTTCATGTACATCTAGTGATCATCCGTGTGCAGGCTGTAGTTGGAGAATTTAGGTCTCTGAGGGCAAGCCTTAACAGTTCGCGGCTAAATACATATACATGAGAGTGTGAGTAGCTCATTTTAAGATGTTTTGATACCAAAGTGTCATGAATTCAAAGATCTCACAGTCTGAGATTCCTTTTCTGATGGGAAAAGAATGAAGTGAGCAGAGTCAGATCTCGGCCCTTCAGAGACGCAGCCACACAGGGCCACCAGCTTGGGGCGCGATCCACAGAAACACACGCAGGTATCTACACTTGAGTTCCCTGAGCTCCCTGTACAGTCAGCAGAGACACAGGTACTTCTGAGGCACAACTTACCTCCTTCTAAAGTAGACACCTAAAATCAGTGAGATGGATTTTGATCTGAAAGTGTCTATTTCTCAGTCTTTAATACTAAAGTGCTATTGGACTGGCTAATTCAGTATAAAAGGAGTTTGCTTCTTGTGAACTGGCTATCTGTGCTTCTTTCACTGGCTGATCGAATAGAGCCCCAAATTATCCTGCTGTTGTGGTTTGGTCAAATAATTTTTCTGCTCATCCATGTAAAGCTAGATAGTTCTAGTGAGAGATTAAAATCTAACTACATATAATCTGCCTGACGTCACCAGTGCACTTCATTTCCCTTTAAAATGTATTTTACTTTAAACAAAGATAATTTATTTTATGTGTCTACTGCAAAGCAGCATGTAGAGAATTCAAAAGGGTAATATTAAAGGGCAAAGCCCCCTCATGGGTCTTCATAACAGGTTGTATTAGAGCAGAAGCATCTTTTGGTTTTAAAAAAGGAATGGAGTGGTATTTTACATAATCTATCAGTAAGTACCAGGCCTGGGGTTTTGGTAGCAACCACAAATGCTGTTCCTTGGGAGGCAGGCTATACAGCTACTATGAGATTCTCCATTAATAATAGCTATTATGTCAGAATTTGTTGGTCTTGTACTTCTTGTGGCAGTCAGTGGGGAAAAACGAGTCAGGAATCTCACATAGACTTTGAGAGCATCTACTAAAATAGTTGTGGCTTTTTTTACAAGACATTCTCAGCTTCAGATTTAAAGTTGTAACTTCCTAGAAACCTTCAAAACTGAAAATTATATTAGTCCCAGGCTGACTTGTTTTCTGAGACTCTGCTTAAATGGTGCTGCACCCTTTGCTCCAGAAATTATGTCATTTCCAGCAGCAGTTTAGGAGGAATTACTTCTAAAAACCCAACCTGGCGCTTTTTCCCAAGAACAGAGAGACAAATTAGCAACTCAGGAGGATAAACAGAGCCTGACTGTTCTTTAAACTAGGCACATTCAGGTAAATCATTTGCTATCCTGCTTTTGGTTTGGTTTTCTAAAAAGAGCTTTATACGATTCATTGACATTTGCCCATAGTAAGTTTCTGAATGTACTGGCCAATTGTGATGAGGGGTCTCTAGCTGCAGAACAAAGAGCCTGTTAATGCCCCAATGATAAGAAAGACAAGGTGATCTCAACCCTCCTCTGATGCGTTTGGCTGGCCTGGAAGCTGAGGGCTGGCTGCCTAGTCCAGGTGAGACGGGAGGAAGCAGGAGATGTAGGGGGAAACCAAGGAACTGCAGTTGGGACCCAAGATGTGGGAAGACTGGGATATTGTGGTGGGAAGGCAGAGAAGACATATTTGTAAGAAAACGAAATTTTAGTTGTCTCATTTGTGGAATTGCCTTTTTAGGTATTTGCATTTGAATTTTGAATTGAGCTTTTTGTATAAAGCTGTAAATGCTTTATACAGAGCTTTATGCATGCTCTGTCATGAGTTGTACATCGCTGAGACAAACCAAAACTATCGGTCAGTAGTTGGAATGTCTGCTGTTCTTTGGTTGTGTGGGAGCAATGTAAAGAAGGTGTTTTAAGAAGTAACTTGCAAGGGGTGCTTGCCTGCAGGATAAAAATAAGGAGGTATCTCAAGCACTTAAGAACCTGAAAGAAGCTTATAGATACCTGAAGGAGGGAAGAAATGGGAGAGAACAATGAGAAATGTTAGTAGATTGGGGTAATTTATTTTATTACTCTTTTTTTAACCTATTCAGTTGTGTACAAGCTATCTTCCATGGTCTTGTAGGAGTGGTTGGCTGGAGAGTCTCATTTATGAGAGTTTCTTGATTTGCATGGATTCTATGTCGTTTCACAGGATAGGGTTAAAACATTTTGTCCATCCAGAAAATATTAAACTATAAGCTTTGTGCCTCAGAAGAATAGCTTGACTGCAGGGAAGAAGAAGGTATGAGACAGATTGCTGAGCTTATAGGGCCTTTAATAAATGGGCAGTTGATAAGTAAAAACAATACAAAAGAACGGGAAGTTCTCATCTATCAGAGCTCACAGTGCCACAGGAAATTGTCCACCATAAACCATTAGGGAAGGTGTTTGTTTTTTGTAAACTTACTGCCACTCTAGACAAACAAATTGCAGGTGGACTTCTTTACAATCATATGTACAATAATGAGGATTATATATTACTTTTGTGTTTATGTAATCTTTGTAGATCACCACTTATATTTCGTGTAGGCAGACAAGGAAAACATTCTAAGCAGTGTTGCAAATATTTTGATGGAATAAAGCTTATTCTGTAAATGTAACTGCAGAATCTGTTTTGTCTTTTACTGAGCCCTTGCTTTCTGGCATAATGCAGGGGAGATTCCTTACTGTTTAGGTACTTTTCTGTAAAACCAGTGTAAGAGTGTCTGGTAAAGGAATCCTCCAGTGATGACCCTTAATATGTCAAGCAGAGGACTGTGTCCTTCCCAAAGAGCCAGGAGGAAGTCTAGGTCTTCTCTGTAATGCTGGTGTGTGTTCCACTGCCAATTCAAAAACTTTGTTTATATTAAGAAATTTATACTGACTCATTTGTAGCATTTTTTTTTTAGATAAAACATAGGACATAAAAATCAAGTACAGTATTTTAGATACTTCTCAACATCAGCTCATCAGTCCTGAAAGCCAGAGGTAAATACTAGATGAGTGAAGCCGGAATTCTCAGAGGTTGTTTTAAACTAAATAATCCTCTACTTCCCCCAGCCAACCAGCTACAGAAATAAATGAGACTATATCCAATTCTAGTCCAAATAATCAGCAAGCTGCAGTATGTACAGTGTAGTCCCTGGTACCAGAGTGGGCTCTGTGAGCGTGTTGCTAACGTCTGCCAAGCTCAGCTTCCTGAAGCTGGTCTGAGTCCTTGCCTGGTTATCTGCAGCTGGGCAAGGGAGGGAGGCTGCTTTCTAGTGATGGGCATAACTGAATCAGTACAGGGTTCTTCTTCCATGAAAGTGCACATCATGCTTTCCCTTTATTACTGTAGTTTAACCACAAGGTTTAACATTTTGAAAGCTGGGAGGGGTTTTGTCTAAGTCTGTGCGTAGCAATTAAAGCACCAGAAAAAGTTGGAATGCGTACCCTTTCAAATTCCCATTTTTAAGTCTCTCACTTGGAGTGGGCTAGGAAGGAATATTCTGAATATTCTCTCAGATTTTTCTGATTGTAGTATTATTTATGAAAGTAGGTACTAGCATGTTTATGGGAAATAGGCAAAGGTCTAGAGTATCTAGAACTGAGTGGATGCTGTTATGTGATACCATATGTACTTCTGCGGATATTGAGTGTTGCCTTAGCGCCTTCTCTTGCTGAGTTTAGAATCAGTTGGTACTCCTCTGAGATACTACCTTTCTGGTTTGGGGTTTTTTTGTGTTTGTTTTTTTTTTTTTAAAAAAAACCTACACAGAAGCTTGCAAGTCTTTTTATTTTCTGTAGTTTGCATAGCAGAAAAAAATCCCTTAGAGGTGATCACTGTGTGTACCTGTTAGTCCCGTAGGACTTGTGAGCTTACTAACAATCTGAACCATCTGTGGTGGGTGGCAGAGGTCCCAAAGACACTTGTGTTCCTGTGGTCTTCATGAAAATTGACAACTGGGTTAAAGGGACAGCCATAGATGAGAATTTGTGATTTTAATCTTTCTCAGTGTTGAGGAGGAACCGTTGACTGACTGCTCAGCACAGGGCTAGCTGGTCACACACACCGTTGCCCATCTGCCGAATCAAGCAGGCAGGGTGTCTGAGGAGGTGCTGGGGGAAATAAAGAGACAGAGGGCACAAAGTCACATATAATGAAACTCCATTAATTCTGCTGCTTATGGCACAACTTGTTCCCTGTTCCTGAAATTAACCAGTGAAAAAATATTTGGACTGTTTACAGTCTGTCACCTAGAAAATTGGTTTTTTTCCTTGTTGACACATCTGTTAAAATTTTAATAGCATAAGAAAGAGGGGTCATGACATGTTGTTATATTATTTTAAACCTCAAATGAATTCAAAACCCTTCTTGTTCAGGGGATCTGTTTAAATTTACATGGTGATAGTTCTGTTTGATTTCGGAAGATCCTAGTCCCCACTGCCAAGCTCTCCATTTTTAAACTTTATTAAAGAGCTGATTACACAGTCTCTTTGCCTTTTTAAACTGTGATATAGAGCCTGTATTAGTCAAAGTTGCAAAACTTGGGAAGCTGCCAAAATGCGAAAGGATTTTTCCTTCCTATTTCTGCTTTTTAAGACTAAGAGATATTTAATTACATAAACAAGGATACAAGTCCTGTCATTCATAATGAATCTGTTTAATAAATGGTATTTTCTATTGCTTGAGAAAAGATAGAGATGCAGTTTAGTTCAACACTAATGAAAACTAAATAAAGTGCAAAGCTTTTTGAAAAAGACAGTATGATTAGAAAACATGTTCTCAGTAGTGGATATGGTTTTTCTCAGGGAAGATTAGTATTGCTATTTTCCAGCATATTAATCTTGAGAATTTAAACAACGTTTGAAGTACATGCTGTTCAAATCAACAGTATTCTTATTTCTAAAAATACAGAGCTAATGATACAGGTCAAACCTGAAATAAGTGCCAAATCCTTTTGGATATTTGTTTTTTTACTATGAATACAGTTTTTTCATGTGATTGTCAGTAAGAATGTCTGCTCATGACTGCTACATCTCTGATGAGATTTACAGGCTGGAAGAAAAGTATGTATATTCTGAATAGCACCTATCTATTTCACAGACTATTAGAAATATAATAAAAAAAATAATTGAGAACATTTATCCTTCTTTATTCACAAACATATAATTCCCAAGAACATTAAAACATTTTTGAATCATAAATTGATAGGAGGGTATAACTCCAATTCCTGTTGATTTGGGGGGTTTGTTTTCTGTGGTGTTCTTAGGAATTTGTTTCAGCACTGGCTTTAGCTGTCCTTTGCTAGGTGTTTTGGCTGTTGATGTGCTAGCTTCTTGCACCAACAGGCTGACCTTTGCCGTAGTGGAGGGGTATGTCTTTTTCTACCAGTTTTTTGGCAGTGGTTGGAGGAAGGCATTGCCACTGAACAGTTTTCACAGACCTTCTATGTCTCTGAGCATTTCTTGGACAGAGATTACTTGTTTTGTGAAGCGGCATGACATTTTATGCAGCTTTTGAGGTACACATGTAATTGAAATAGTGTTCTTAAACTCATCTCCATTTTCATAAAAAAATATATATGTTGAGATACTGCAATACTTAGCTCATGGAAAAGGCTGATTCATTGTATGTTTGTGAATGAACTTTTTCTTGCTTACAGAAGAATACTATTGAAGTGAAAGACTGACTTATGTAATGGGACTATTGTGTAGTTAGTTGTTAGAATGGTAGAAAAATAACGTGAACTGTGTCAGTGTGATTAATTTTATTGCTGCAATGCTTCCTTCCATAGCCATCTGTTGGTGAAAGTCTTCAGAAAGAAGCATTGAAAAAACAAGCAATGAAACAGGTAAGATGTGGTGGGGATTCTATGCCCATGGCAGATTAAGAAATTACTGCATCCGTTCCTTTTTATTAAATAATTGCAGAAACATAATTGTGCAACTTCAGCATGAGAGTTACCCTTTAAAAAATTCCATGTAACTATGATTTTGTGCATTGCCCTTTGCAGCACAAGAACTTTCTTCAAAATTTGACTTGAAATTCTCAGAGCCTTTCCTCTAGCAAAGATTTTGTTTCAGTTTTCTGGGGAAAATTGTTCTTTTTGAAATTGTTCTGACCATGATCAGAGTAACTGAAGAACTGCCCGATTAAAGCTGCATGAGTGGTGTTTAACACAGAGCTGGTCATAATGTAAAACAATACAATTTCTGTTTACTCAATGCAAGCACTTTAAATACACAAGATGTTGAAGTTTTTTTGTGGCACAGAATGCATTGATATTTTTAGAATTTCTCAGTCTGTTTTGGTTGTAGAATGTAATGTTTCAAAGTATTGGGTTTTAAAATATTTAAATATATACCAACAGTGAGCCTTTTACTGTAATCGGGGAATAAATTGTACAGAGGAGACATGAATTTTACATTTTGAAAAGCTCCAGACCAATAAAAGACATAGAAGAAAAAATATTTATGCATCATACACTTAACACATTGCTGTTTTCTGGTGGAGGTAATATGTGCTTGAGAGAAACTTGTGTGGTTGCAGTTCAGCATTCCTCTTCTGTTGTCAGGAGGTGTGATCTAAGGGCTCCCCTAGTAGTTGTGTTTTTCTGATAGGGCTTTTAAAAACTGAATGGTTTCACAGTTCTTACTTTCAACTTGATTGTACAAACAGAAGATAAAACTCTGAAATATGGAGTCATATCCTGAATTATATTGGTACATATTTATTATTTGGAGGTTTGAGGAAGAGGGATAAACTATAGATGAAAACACACAGTGAAATTTATTCAAATGTTGTTTACTGTTTATTAAAAAAAATAATTGCGTTATTTGATGGAACAGTTTGCTTATTAAGAAGTTTCCAGTATTGTTTTGACTGTTGTGCTTTGCTTTCTATATTTCCTATAACTGCAAATACTGGTGATGATTTGGTTATTTGTCTTCTCAATCCTGGTAAACAGTTCAAGAACTTTGTAGGTCAGACTGTTTTTAATTTACACTCGATGTTCTAATGGATAGGTTTATACTATAGATCTGTTTAAATTACAATATAGGAATAAAATGTTTGAAAATAGTAAAAATGTCATGGTTAATTTTTTTGTATCTTCTCCTCCCCCCTTTTTGTCTTCTAGACTAAATTGGAGATTCAGAAGGCTTTGGAGGAAGATGCTACAGTGTACGAATATGACAGTATTTATGATGAAATGCAGCAGAAGAAGAAAGAAAGTAATGCCAGAGTGTTATCTGGAAAAGATGACAAAAAGGTCGATACCTGAAAACTTATGCTGACTGTCTTATCTCTGTATGCTTGGAACAGCTATGATTGATTAACTTTTAAGCTTTGCCAAATGCATTTTCTCATGGGGCATGCAAGTATTGTGCTTAAATCCTGTTACATAAGGTAGTAGTTTGCAAGAATTTTGGCAAAACTTCTGGTTCATCAGATACTTCAGAGTCCTGATCCAGTGGTATTCTGGAGGGTGACAGACTACAAGTTTCCTGACCAATTTATGATGTACAGATAGCATATCTGTCTGTGTATTACTGAAGAGAATGTTATGATGTGATGATAATAGGATTAGAGGCAATGGGCCCTGCAACAGTACCACTTCTGGTAATAGAGACTCTTTTGTTATTAAGCAATGAACATAAACCGTCCCTCCTCACTCACTAGTGTGCTTACTGGAGGACTGTCAGAAGACTAAAGTAATTAACTCTCATTGGTGAAATGTGGCCAATTTCCACAGCCCAGTGCCTTGTTTGAAAGCATTGCTGAATTATCCTGACAAGTGTTTATTGTTACTTATTCTGTTTTCATTTGAAAGCTTTTGTCGGGTTATGTGGGTATAAAAGGAAGCTTCACACTCCTTTACAGCAGTAGAAAGGCAAGGCTGTTAGAAGACAGAAGGCAGAGGGGTGAGAAATCAAAAAGCATTTAATTTCACTCAGAGCAAAAATCATCCTAGTCAGAGATTAGGGCTGAATGTTTTGCTTGAGTACAGCAACCTGTGATTGGGAAGCGTGCCATGTTAGGATCTAAAAGGGAATGACAGTTTATTTCGGATAGCTATCAAACAGTGTGAGAATACGTTAGACTAGCTTCTGTCCATTTTCTTCCATTACCAACTTTCTTCAACATCTCCATCAATCCCAGTCTATGTTTTCTCAGCCACCTCAATTACCTCTCAGCATGATACCTTTTCTCCCTCCTATTTTAGCCCAGATACATCCAAAATATCCTCAAAGCAGCTGAGATTAGAAAGAAGGAGCAAGAAAAAAGAATGGAAAGAAAAATTCAGAAAGAGCGTGAAATGGAAGGAGGACAGTTTGCTCACAAAGAGGCTTTTGTGACCTCAGCCTATAAGAAGAAGCTACAAGAAAGGGCTGAGGAGGAGGAAAGAGAAAGAAGAGTGGCAGCTCTCGAGGGTGAGATTTACACTGAAATAATTCCTCTTGAAAAGAATGGCCTTGTACATGATTTACAACATTGTCATCTGGTCTCTCTGTGAGGCTTGAGATAATTAAAATCAAAAAGGACCAGATAGCAGATACTGAATCGGATCCCGCTTTGTCTGTTATTTTCCTTTGTACATGTTACTGAAGGAACAGAGGAAGCTCCTCTGTTTGTCTGTCAGTATTATTTGGGTTGCTACTTCTAATTTTTGAGGAGGGGTCAGTTGTTGAAGGAATACTTGTAAGCCTGAGGTACAGTGATGCTTACACTCCTTACCTCAGACATTCTGTGCAGTGTCCCAGGAATAGGTGTAAAGAATAGGATGTAGCATCATAAGATGCATCAGGTTGGAGTGGACTTCTGGAACAGATGACCTTCAGCCTCCTGCTCAAAGCGTGGTCTGCTGTGAGGTCAAATCAGGTTGCTCAGAGCTTTTTCTGCTCTGGGCTTGAAAACCTCAAGGATGGAGATTGCAGTCTTGGTGGTATCTACCAATTGTGAGTTGTGTCTGATGAGTATTTGTGGCACAGTAAATCCAGCCTTACTTTCTGTCTCTTAGCATACCTGGATGTGACCAAACAGAAGGATCTCAGTGGATTTTACAGACATCTTTTAAACCAGAGAGTAGGGGAAGAAGAGATGCCTAAATGCAGCTTCCGTGAAGCCAGGTAGGATGTGATTCCAGAAGTTTTTCAGATATAAACCAGCTTCTGGCTGTTTGTGATTCCAGACTCACTGGAACACTGTAAGAATTAAGACAGAGTACTAAAACACTGGTAGGGTAAGCAGGTTCCTTTATACAGCTGATTAACTGAATTATTTGGAAAATGTCTAATGGTCATCAGTGTATAGACTATAAGACAGAAACAAGCAGGAGAGGGATGATGTTTAAAAAGTGTCAAGAGTACAGTCATACCTGTAATACTACTTGGTATTAGCCTATATTTACTTTGGTCTATGTAATATTTGGCAATCTGCATTGTTACATATTTTGAATCATGAGGGAGACAAAAGGTAAAATAATGAGCATAGAGGTAAGTCATAGGAAATGATGTTGTGATATGAATTTCCTGAAAGGAATGTGTCTTCCTTTGTATTTATTCCATGTTTACAGGTTCATAAAAAATAAATTGAGTATTGATGCTGTGCTAAAAGGAAATTAATCAAATATGTAGGAAATCCAGTGGGAATATTTAAAAATCTTAATATAGGCACATTCCAAAGCAAAGCAATGAGATGAGACTGAATTATTTATGTAGTTGAGATGGTGAAATTCTGCCCTGTGAATAAATATGGTGAAGGGGATATGTTTATTGTATGCCACAACTGATCATTTGAAACAATTAATTGAGGTTAAACCTCATTTGAGATAGGCCTTAAACCTATATGTCACTAGTTAAATGCTTGCCATCACAAAGAAAACACAGCTTTTATCAAGAGATCTGCTAGATTTGAGATTGGATTATTAGAAAGTAAATTCTTAGCTTAAATAAAGAATGTGATCACAGTGAATTTATTCAGCTATCTGAAATAAGGGAATTCTGGATTATATCTTCAGTATAATGATATGCCACCTTAGTGGAAATAAGTAGGGAAAAGTAGTGTAAAAGAAATAGGAAGTAAGAATTACTGACTGGAAGAAAATCAGAACAGCTTCCTGAATTTAAGCAGGAAATGGGAAATTTGAGGCCACAGTTTTGTCATTTGAGACTTAAAGTATTAGTGCACCTCTGTGTCTGGAAAAACGTCCTGTCTTAGGCTTTCACCGAAGAGAAATACTTGGTTTCAGTGGTGCGCAAAGATTGCTACTGAGGTGGTTAAATGAGTTTTGCATTTTATGGTTTCTTCTTTTTATTAATGACATCTAAGATACTCAGTTGCACCTCTTTATAAAAACACTAGCAGTAGTGGTCAGCCCACTTGGTTGTCCATTTGCTTTAATAGTTCTTTCAGAGCATCTTCAGGATGATGTAGTTTTGTACTGTATAGAGATCATTTGAAATGATGCAAATTAAGGAAATGTTTCTTTTGCAAGTTGTATATAAAATTAATTCAGGGGAAAACAAGTAGTACTGTAGATGGTGCTCCCAGCAGGGCTTTCAAATCAGCTCAGGTGTATATTTTAATTTTATTCTTTCTTTTGGTGGTACAATAGGATACAGAGAGAAAACAGGTCAGTTTTTAGCTCTCAGAATTCACGTTGCTTGTCCCTCAAGTGATCCACGTTTGACTGGTCATTTTAACTAATTGGATTACTAAATAAATCATCAAACTTTTCATCATAATTTTTAGCAATTGTTCATAGACTAACCATGCTTTCAAGCAGACATCAAACATTCAGTCTAACTAGATGGTGTGCTGATTCCTAAGAAGTTACCACAGACTGTTACTGTAGCTGTGTGATTAAAAAGAAAAGGCATGTGGCTTATGTGAGTAAACATGTATTTCCTTACCAGTCAGAAAAGAATAACAAAGCACAGAGGAATAAACACGTAGGAAAAAATGTGTAGCTTGCCAAAAAGCTTACACAAGAAATATGTCTTTTTCCTTAGATGGAGGCTACAGATACTTAACCATAGTCATTCTTTTAGATAAATTCATCAGCTTGCATTCACCAATGAACCAGATACAGATACTTAATAGAAATTGTTTGCACTGGATTCCTGGAACCTGAGCCACAGATAGAGTTGCTTTCTTAGACTTCTCAGCAGCATCTTTTGCTTAAGTCCTGACCAGAAGTCAGTTTGTAGAAAAGTCTGAGATTTCAGGCTGTGTAATGTTGTTTTTTCTTTTTTAACATAAAAAATGTAGGATAAAGGAAGAGAAATCTGACAGTTCTTATGATGAGTCCAACCAAAGGAATAAATGCCCATATGAACGACAAAGACTGAAGCCCTCTGCTAAGAAAGAGAATAATCCAGATGCTGATACTGACTTAGGAACTGATAGTAGTGATGATGATAAGAGGCACAAAAATAGTAAAGTGGATTTGAAAAAGAAGATAAAAAGAGAGAGCTCTGTGAGCAGTGAAGAGGAGGCTAAACATCGCAAGAGCCAGAGGCATTCCAGGTCACCAAGCTCATCCAGTGTGGAGGAAGAGCTGCGCACAAAAGCCCGAACAAATCATCTTACAAAGAGGGGGGAGAGCAGACCAAGCAGAAGGGGAAATGATGAACAATCCAGGGAAAAAGATTATGAGAGAAGTAGGACCCACGAAAAGGATCACCAAAGGGAAAAGGAAGAGCGACATAGGTACGGGGATCACACTAGTAAAGATAACTACAGACGGAGGGATGAGCAAGACGATAGACAAAGGGGGAAGGAAAGAAAAGAGAGGGAGGGACATGGAAGAGAGTGGAGGAAGGCAAAGGACAGAGAAGAGAAGGGCTCAGAAAAGGAACGAGAGAAAGAAAGAATAAGAAATAGTAAAGACAGATATAATGACAGGGAGAAGGAGAGAGGAGAGAAATGCAGAGAAAAGGAAGATCATGTGAAGGACAGGAGAGAGAAATACGGTGGCGATGAAAAGAAATACAGAGAGAGGAGGGAAAGTACTCCTGCATCTTTAGAAAAAGATGGAGAATCTGATCTGGAAAAAGAGAGAAAGAAAAAAGAGAGAGAGGTGGATGAAAAGGGAAGATCCAGCTCTGGAATTCTGTCTGAGCAGAAACGTAAAGCTGGAGAAGAAGGGGAGAAAGAGGAGAAGGAACAAGCACAAAAACCATCTGAGAGCATGAGCAAATTTGCCAAACGGAGCAATGAAGAGACAGTCATGTCAGCAAGGGACCGCTATTTGGCAAGGCAGATGGCACGTGTCGGCACTAAATCTTACATTGAGAAGGAAGAAGATTAATGTCCCTGTGGTGGACAAAAACACTTGGTCTGTCAACCAAGAGGAAAAGCCACTGCAGCATGAACTCTTGTACAGAAATAAAAGTGTATCCTAGCTATTTATTCCTGGCTTTCATTTAAGAAATTGTGTGTGCGTAATAGAAGAACATTTGAAATGGATTAATGGATCACTTGATACACACCTTTAGTCTGTTTATACAGTTAAAATATTAAATTTGCCTGACTCTGTCCACCCTGGCCTTCAGTAACCTGTCCTTGGTACCTGCAGATTCTGGGACAGACCTAGGAGTGTGTCGTGTCCTGACCACAGAGGAAGGGACTAACAAGAGGTTCTTTATCCTGATACCTTGGGGGGAATTAAGGTGAAATGACACCAAATGGTCAAACTTTATACGAATTTATTGATTACACATTTCAATCACCTGAGGAGTTAATTTTCTGGCAATAAAGCAAAGCAATTACCCTTTGTGCCTGAGGTTACAAAAAGGGAAGAAAGGAGAGACAGGGAAGAAGAGAGGAAAATAAGAAAGAAAGAGAGTTCACCACCTTGACATGAGTCAGTATGAATATGTTCTGGTTCGCTAGCATCTGCTTCTTTAGTGAACACACTCCAGACGGCTGTCAGTTCCCCTGCCTGTGCGCTGCCTTCCCCTTCCGTTACAATCTTTTCTCCGGAATTGACTTGCAATGCTACTGCTTTATATTTCCACACCTTGTCTTTTCTTCATGAGAATGTGTCAGTAAACCAAACCCTTCTTTATTCAGGGTTATATGGGGGAGCAACAGAGATGTAACATAGGGAAGCAGTAGTGTCAAGGACAATGTTGGATGAATCTTGAATTGAAAGGGTTTGAGGAGCTCCCTCTACTACCTGTTGAGTATTACAGTAGTGCTCGAGCTGGGCATACCACTTCCTTACTGTCTCTCTTTGGGCAGCCCCCACAGAAGGTGATGTTCCATCTAGAACAAGTACCTTAAATGACCCTCTGAGAATGATGGGTTGTTGCTGAATAATTTTTTTTGGCCTCTTGCAAGGCTAGACAGACTATGAAGAGACCTTTCTCCCAGAAGGAATATTGCTTCTTGCATCCTTGAAGCTACGTGAGAATACAATAGGCCTAGTAGGGCCTTCTGGACCTCGCTGTCACATGTGAATAGAAAGACCATGAATGGCGAAACCCCAGTCGATCTGCAGAGGATCAGAGGGATGGATGGGGCCCAGCACCTGATGCACACTCACCTCAAAAATCAATAATTTCAGGGCTTCCTCATGGGTGTGAGTCCATTCCCAGGACGCTCGCTTTCTAGTGAGATCATAAAGTGGGCTATTACTGAAAAGTCAGGGATATGCTTCTTCCAGAATACTAACAACCCAAGGGCATGTTGCCATTCTTTTTTGTTTTGGGGAATTTTAACCTGTTCCAGGGTGGTAAGTGTATCTGGGGGAATGCAAATTGTCCCTCCCTTCCACCATATCCCTGAGAAACTTTACTTCAGTGGATGGGCCTTGTACCTTTTCTGGAGGAATCTGAAGACCTAAACTTTCTAAATGAGTGGAAAGGGCTGGTTTAGTTTGTCCTACTGCTTCTATACTAGACTCTCCAATTGAGATATCACCTGTATATTGATAGATCTTAGTGCCTTCATAGGGGCTAACCTGAGTTAGCTCCTGGGCTAGTGCTTGGTGAGCTAAAATGGGAGAGTGGTGATAGCCCTGCGGTAGTCATGTAGAGGTGTATTGCGTTCCTTCCCACATAAAGGCAAAATTCTATCCTCTCTCAAAGGCACCTTAAAATATCCTTGATATTGATTGTGGTGAGGATAGAGTGGGTGTGTTCTTGGATGGTGGCAGTTAACTCTGCAACGTCAGGGACAGCTGCGGTAAGTGGAGTGGTAGCTGCGTTTAAGCGGCGATAGTCCACAGTCAGTTGCCACTTTCCGTTTGGCTTCTGTACTGGCCGGGGAGGAGAATTATAGGGAGAATGGGTAGGGGTGATAATTCCTTGCTCCTGCAGGTCAGTTATTACCAGGGAAATTCTCTCCTGTACTCCCGATGGTAGTGGATAGGGCTTGATGTTTACAATTTTAGACAGAGGTAAGTGCAGGGCTGTTTGCAACAACCTAAAAGATGCAGTTGGCAGTCCAAGCACCCATTCTCTGTCTTCTGGATCTAACTAGGCACTCTCTTTTAACAGATCCAGTCCTAAAATACTTGTGGGGAGATGACCTATAATCATGATGGTCTCTATTGGATTATCATCCCCTGGGAGCCAACACTTTACTTGAGCAGTTTGCTGGGGATGGGTATTTCCAAAAATGTCAGTGACCCAAATCTGCTTTTTATGGGGACGGATACCATTTCAGTCAGCTTCTTCCCTCCTTAGGGCAGAGATTTGGTCACCTCTATCAACTAAGAAAGTAATCGGGGTTTTCAGTGGCCCAAGGGGAAATGTTATTAATAGGTCGCCCTTTTTATTTTCAGGGAGCCTTCTCAAATATACCCCTTGGCCATCCTCTGGCTCACTTATTGAGGACGGTGAAACAAGTTTCCTGACTGTACAGGAGGGGGAATGTTGGGGATCTCTAACAGGGGGAGCACTAACAGAAGGTTTATTCTGGGGAGATGTACTTTTTCCCCAGTTACTCAAAAGGGTCTTTAGATTCCCTGTTGGGAGTCCATCCATTATTTTCCTGGGAATGCCTCTTCTAGTTCCCTCCATCCATAAGGAGTACTGGTTTCCCTCTGGGGATACAGGTCAACTAGGGTGGACAGGACCTCCTGAGCAGGGACGATTAACTATTGCTTAACTGCTGGATGGTGTTCCAGCCTCGGGGTGCTTCTGCTGGAGCGGGAGTGAGGTTAGAGGTGATACCTAGCTGCCTTCCATAATTAATTAATTCACAAGCCACCTCTCCCCAGGTAAGGTCAGTGGGACTTCCCCTGCTACGGGGCTGGGGCAATCTTAGTCTGTCTTGGAGTTGGACTGCTTACAATTTCAGTGCATCTGGGAGACTGTGAATTAGGGGGTGTAATCTCTCAGGGTCTGCTGTGTACTGCGTAGGAGAGGGGCGTTGGGGTATTGATAGCCAATCATGCATAAGCTACAGGCAGTCACTTTCTAAAAAGTGTCCTAGAGTAGGGATTTTTATTAAATAGGGGTCACCTTGTTCTATAGGATCTAATTCGCCAGCCCAGTAGGCCACCCTCTGGGTCAGGTACCACAGTTCCTGACCATCACCTGTAGTAAGAAACACTGCCAGGCCCCAGCAGCCTCCAGCTTCATCTTCACTAACTAAAATGCAATCTGCCCCAGTAAGCAACACCCTCCAAACATTCTGACACCAAATGGTCAAACTTTATACAAATCTATTGATTACACATTTGAATCACCTGAGGAGTTAATTTTCTGGCAATAAAGCAAAGCAATTTCTCTTTGTGCCTGAGGTTACGAAAAGGAGAGAAAGGAAAAAAGAGAGGAAAATGAGAGAGAGGTGGAGTGGAGAGAGGGGGAGGGAGAGAGAGAGTTCACCACCATGGAATCCAGTGATGTCCTGCGCAGTCGGGTCTTCTGAGGGTGGTGAGTACACACACAGCTACTCAAAACCTGAGTGTTTAAGCACAGAAGTCTGCCCTATCTCCTCTCATGTTATCATAGGGAGGAGTTGCTATTGTGAAAACAATCAGCCGCCAAGAGTCTTGCATCACGCACTTGGCTCGTGTTCCAAGAGGCATGGGTATGCACAGACCAAACTGGGGGGGTGTGGGATGGCAGGAGCCCCTACACCTTTCACCAGCTGAAACAGTCAGCTCTGTTGAAACAAAGGTGTTCTCGGGCCTTAGCAGCACTTGTTGTCTGCTGATGCTCTCAAAAATGAAAAACAGACCTGTAAAAGTGGGAAGAAAGCAAGAAAAACAGTCTAAATAATAATCTAGGAGATTTCTGTACATAGTATGGTGTTTTGTAAGCTAAATGCGTATTGATACATGAATTCTGTATTGAAGTGGGGGCTCTGGTTTTGGGGACCTGTGTACAGCAACACAAAGTGTAAGATACATACTGGATCTAATGTGTGGGTCGTTTTTAATGCTTGCGTTGTTTTACTGCATCTTTTTTGTGTGAAATAAGGTATATGAGTCTCTTTTCATGTTCTAGTCATGTCTGCTTGTCCTACTGGAGGTAATGTTTTAGATTTGTCAGTCTGCCTGTTCAAAGGTTCATAATCAAGAATAAAGTTATCTCCAAACTGTAAGTAGGATATCCAACAGTGATTGTAGTTTTTAGAATACATACTTATCACAACAGTTTCTTTCACTTTGTTTTGTAGAAACGTATTGCTTTTATGCTACAGTAGAGTGAACTAATATAAAAAAATGATTTTGAGATTGATGTTTCTCTAATAGTTTGTTCAGCAGACTTAGTAACGAGACAAAATTTGAGTAAAATTAAATGCCAAGCCTGCTAGTTTACAAAGACTTGAAGTGGAGTGAGTTTTATATGTCAGCTAATCAAGTAGCTAAGCACTTAGTCCAAGTGTGGATCAGTTTGGTTTTGCTGTTCTGTCTAGACAAATGTAATGTGCGTTGGTTCTTCTGTTGGAATGGAATGAAGGAGTATTTAGCAGCGGGTCAAGGTTCAAACACTGAAGGAAATCCTCTGCGTTTTGTCAGAGGCCTTGTTGGTATAGTAAACTGGACTAGATACTCTGCTTTTTCTTGGAATTGAGTTTTATCTTTGTTCTCCTCATAAGAGAGAGGCACAAGAGACATCTACAGCTGGATTATGAATATTAAATTTATTACAATAACAGTTTACAGTACAAGGCACATACTGATGACTTACAATCAGCTTGCAACACTTGTAACTAAACAGCTGCATAAATTAATAACAGGTGCATCATGTACAAGTTGGAGGGAATACTTAGTTCTGTACAGCTAAAACTAGCTTAATTCTCTTTGCTTAAAAGGCAAACATGGTCAAAATTTACCAGTTTCAGAACTTCCTTTTCACTGTTCAGAATAGAGGGTAGGATAGACTCATGGGATAGATAAGCAGAAGGTGAACTGAAGAGAAGGAATTTGTTTGTTTGCCTTGCAGTGCAGCCCATTTGGTATCAATATAACTATTTTCTGTACAAAAACAATGTTTAATGTTATCAGCTACCTGATAAATATCGGTTACTCTAAATATTTTCAGATTGGATATATAAAAGGAAGAAAAAAGAATCAGTTACAAAAATAAATGAAATAAATTTCTCAATATTTCAACCACTCAGCTAAATAGAGACACTAAGAAAGAAACTTAGCGTAAGAAGATTTAGAAAACTTCAAACCAGTATACTATGTAACAAAAAAATAATGAGGACTAAACTGCCTTGCAAGTTCAGCTTATATAGAATGAAAACATGGATGTATTTTATCTTTGTATTAAGAAAAGCCTTTTAAATTCACTTCTGGAGGGCTTCCTTGCCCCCTGTTCCCATAAAAACCTCACACTGGATTATCCTAGTGAAAAGAGAACAAAGATCTAGCATCACAAATTATCTTCTGGACTCTGTAAATGTTTTTCCTGTGACTTGGCACGTCTACATACTTTCACCCTCTCTCAGTACATCTGTACTCAGTGCAGCATTCTCATTTTTCAACTGAGAAATTCAAGCTGAGAGACCTTGCCCTATTTTACACAGTGACTCTTGCAGGGCTTGTATTAATATCAGGGCTTCTTGGCTGACTTTTAAGCCACTAGAAAACAGTGACATTTCTTGGGAAGGTGCTCAGCATTCTGTGCTAAAACCACCCAGAGATACAATGTCTGTCATATATTAGTGTCTTAAAAAACACAAATAAAGATGCATCTTTTGCCATTTCAAATGCTGTTATAAAAGAATAACATCAGTAGCAGTGATTCTGCAATTATTACTCTGCAAATTATTCAATTAGAAATAATGTTCCCAGTTTCAGTTTGTTTCTAAGGGCTGAAAGAGAAACTTTGGCTTTGATACAGATAATGCTCATATTTAACTGAACTATTTCTGTCCCCACCATTAGCCTTCCTAATTAAAGGAACATAAATGAACAAAAATTGGAACTGTAAGTTTTGGGTTGGTTTTGCAGAGGGGTGGGTGTTTTTTTTAATGAGCCTGGCATGAAACAGTATCAAGTCTGGCAAGAAATTTTATCTGTAAGATTTATCTAAATACTTATACATTTAGGAGGAAGAATACCTAGCAGTAGTTGAACACCAGCCTGAAGAATGAAAAATCTGGGTATGGTTTTCTCCTTCATTTCCCACACTTGATATTGGATACACATGAATACCTCATTCATCTTACATTGACATTTCATACGTATTTTTTTAATGAATTCATAACAGAAACATCTGTTCTTAAAACAGTAATTTTCTGATTGGTAACTTAATGGCTTTCCAATATTAAAAGAATTTCCAGACCATTCCTCTTTTCCTCACCATGAAGCCAGTTTTGGAGGTACTTTTCAAACATACTTAGGGGCTAAGCTACAAAACTATTTCTCAGGAGTAACTGTTCAGTAAGACAGACATTATATTTTTCCTGGTGGCAATGAAAGAACATATTCCCTTTCTAAAAATAGTTTAGGAGTCTTTTGTTTGTAGTTCCAAAAGAACAGTCCTTGTCCCTTTATTTCCTTCTTGGAAGTTGGGCCTGAGACATAAAGTTAAGTGAATTCAAGTCAATAGCTGAAGTGTAATAGGTGTCTGCACACCTAAGGGAGAACCACCTTGGCGGAAACAATGAAAATGCTTTGAAAAAGCAAACACACCATCACTGCTTTCCTCTAGTATGGCAAGTTCTTCGTATCGATGTAAACTCTTCAGTAGGTTTCTTAATGCCTGCTGCTATGAATGCATATATAACCTTGTGAATTTAGCAGTACGTTGCCTAAGTAGACCATGAGATACAAAAGAGACTTCTATCTTCTCCTTTATTTTGTTATAATCTATGCAGTTTTTACATAAATGATGCCTACTTAGGTTTAGATAAACTTCCATGTAACTGCAGCAGAACTATTTTCCAACTGACTTTGGGCAATTGCAGTCAGTCTGAAGGGCAGTTACCTTTGGAGAGCGTGTGTATGCATATAATAAAGAGGTTAGTATGTGCATGGAAGTTAATTTGCATATCAGTGCCTTGAAATTTAATATAAATAGTTCTGATGAGAATCAATCCTGCTGAACTCCACTCAACTTCTTGTTAAAAAAAAAAAAATTCCCCTCCTTTTCTTCTTCAGGGTGAAAATCAAATGTGTTCACATTAGAATATGAGCTAATAAATCTTGGAAGTGGGTTTGTATCGTTAAATGTACTTTTGTCAGCCAGCCAAAAGGATTATTCTAAACTTTAGTTCTGTACTAGGAAAGAATAGAAGAAGCAACAGACTCCAGCAAATTTTAGGTGCAAAATTAAATTTAAAAAAAAAAAACCCGAAGCAGATCTTTCTACTTTTTGGCATCAGAACTCAAAAAAATTCATTGTTGGTCTGTAGTTTCTGTAGGTGTAAGCGTTGGGTCTGTCAGGACAATGATTTTGTGAATAGCTTAGTTAGAAAACAGTGTAGTAAGCGCTAGCCACTTAGGTACTTGTCAAGTAAGCCATGATGAGTTTTTGTGGCTTAATTGGGTCTAAAGGAAAGTGAAGCCTACAACATTACAAAAAATGCTTCTGTAGTATTTGTTATGCAAGAAACAATTAACAAAAACTTTTATCATCTACAAAATGCAGGAAATGAAAATGCCTATGCCTATGTATGCAGAGCTGTATATAGTGCTGCTCAGGATTGTTTCCTCTTCCTCTGTCTACTCCACTACAAACCGAGGGAATTTACTATTTTTTTTTTCTAGTTTATAAAACCCTGTGTTACTTAAGTAATGTATGGCTATCAGAAATATTTCTGTATTTTTCAATGTAGTTTAAGCAATTAGAACCTTAGAAGCGAATACGACATTGCCCAGTACGAACAATCACATTGAGGAAGATACAGGAGTACTGCCACAGATTTGGGATTCTACACCTAATCCTACCCGCTGATACTCGTCCTACAGTGGCTTATGCAGTCACGCACACTTTCAGACAGCCCCAGCGCCCACGCGTGGAGTAGTGGTATTCTCATGCACACAGACGTCCTCGTGTTTCCAGAATGAATTAGTTCTCAGTCAGTTCAGTCTGGTTTGAAGTGCACAGTAGATTTCATTGAATTGCTTGGATAAATGTGCTGGAGGCATTATGTTTCCAAATGCCTGTTGTCAGTGACACAACTTCCACAGAAAACTCCTCCATTTGTTGTCTCAGCTGGAAATGTAATTCTTTGCAGGGGGAGAATATGGGGAAAATGACATTTTATACTCCCCCTCTCTCCCCCCAGAAAACGGGTTAGCTTATACTGCATTCATGCGGATGTCTCCAAAAGGAATTTCTGTAGCTGTTTCTGGAGTAATGCTTTTCAGAATACGCTGTTGGAAAGAAATCAATGTTAGAAATCGATTCATTTTAGAGATAATAGGTAACCTGACAGCCATTTGGAAAGAGATTTATAATAAAAACATGACTCTGGTTTGAGTTATACCTCTTGAACCACACAAGGATGTTCCAGATTTCCGTTATCTCAGCACTATGAAGATGTAAGGTGCTACAGAAGTGCACAGCATTATTTTTTAATTGTTTGTAACATATAATTTGAATCAAAGTTTGACAGATGCCGTATTAATGCTTTAGGATGTTGCAGTTTACTTGCATACCTTGAGCCAACTGAACATGTTCTTTCTGAACTGGTATTCACATGAACTTACAAGAAATCCCAAAAATGTCTTCACAGGCTGCCACAGATTTATGGCAGAGAAATCTTAAGTGTGGGAAAGAAAAAGAATCTTGTTCTTACAGACATATGCAAGGGAATCAATCTTTCACTGCCTCATTCACCTGAACTGTGTCTTCTGTGATTTCTAGGAAAAACCTCCAGTTCACCAGAGCTTAAAAAAAATACTTGATTTAATATTTTATACAAATATGTCAACAGCCTCAGTAAGACCTGGGGAGATTTGTGAGTCACTCAGAATAGGCAGAAGACAATTAGCTGTCAGCTGGCTAGGAACAGAACAGCAAGAATACTCAGTCCTGGGGCATCAGACCCTAGACAAATCTACACGTAATATTTCTAAGAATCACCTCCTTCCCAACAGTCATAGACGCAACAGAACATTGTGGATACCTCCTTAAGTGTTCCTGGAGTGACAATCAATCGATAAGCCATGTAGATTGGAATACAGATGATAGAAGAGGTTCCTATGCAGTAACCCACTACTGTGGTCCAGTAGGGATAATTATAATCAAAAAGCCGTAGCTCAGGAGGATTGGACAGAAAGCTGCAAGTGACAAACTGAAAAAGAAAACAGCAAAGTATGAATACATGTATTTTGGTGGCACACATTTACTTTAGGAAACTCTGTGCCACAGCATAGCACTGAACTAAAAAAAATGAGTAGGACTCAAGAAGGATTAAACATATGTCGACACTGAAAAAATCCTAAATTACATTAGTATGGATTAAAAAAACCCCAAACATAACCAAAAAAACCCCCAAAGCACTTTTGGATATCCAGACTTTCCTTCAGGAAGTTTAAAAATGCTGAGGAGCTTTAGAGCGTAGCCCAACCAGTAACTGAGAGGAGCTAGGTAAAAATTCTCATATGGACTGCTTGTTCCATAAATACACATGGTGGTGGTTCTTGCTTAAGAAGCATTAGAGAGAAAATTCAGGACCACGCCTGTACATTTAAAGGATAAAAAGATGTTAGATGGACAAAATCAGATTGATTGGTACCAGTGTGCAGAATTTCATCCAGTTACTCTTGTACTGACTCTTATAACCTGATTGCAGCTAAAGCATCCCTTCCAGAAAGGCATCATCTTAATTTTAAGCCACCAGAAATGGGAAGTATACACTTTCCCTTAGCTATTTGTCCCATATTTAATCATGATCAGTGTCAATTCTGCTTTGTCTGAATTTAACTCACAGTCAATATGTTGTTTTATGCTGTTCTTTATTGGGTTGTGGACCCTTTTAATACTCTTTCAAATACTGTTAAAGTACTTACCTGTGTTAATCACATCAGCTTTCAGCTTTCTCTGTGATAAGATATACAGTTTCTATTTTTTTCTGTTTATTTTCTACAATTTTTTCCATAGCATTTCAGATCTTCAGTAGCTTTTGCAAATGTTAATGCTAGTTTGGATATAGTATTCTATCATCAGCTTGATCAATGCTGTTAGATCATTTCCTGTGCATATGCTTCATGACTGAAAAATTTCTTGTGAAACAACAAATACTTTTAGTTTAATACTGCAGGAATAATATTTGGGACTATCGTTGGAAGGATCTCTGACTCAGTTTTTTCCAGAGTATCATCAGGATTACCAGCGCAGTTTCCAATAAAGAAATAACACACTACCTTCTGGGCTTTCCTTATTTTAGTTTCCACAGAGAATACAAATAGCTCTGCCTAGTAACCACATCACCAGAGCTGTATTCCTCTGTTTATTTTACTGTTTTAGGATCACAAAGAGGACAGTAGTATAAAAATTATTGGCGGTGTCATACTTATTTATAGCTTTTTTTTTTTTTCCTTTTTCTGAGAGTCATAAAATGAAAATCTGTTAATTGTACGTTGATCATTACAAGTGTTTTGAATTCACTCTGTAGGTCCTAAGTCTACATTCTGTGCTTCACAAACTCCATCTTGACCTGCTCTGCTCCCACTAAGGCTAGTAACAATAAAAGATAGCATGAACTAATTTTGGATCAGGAAATGAACACTTTACATTAAAACGTTATCAATAATACTGGCAAGTCAAACATTGGAACAGTATTTCCAATTCCAAATTATAGATTTATAAAGGTTGCAATTAACTGCTGTAAAATTTAAGTGGGATATTCTAAAGTTGTCAGTCAGCGGTTGCTGAGACGGTATATTTACTTATCTTGGTTCACCTCTGCCAACTGTATGTTTCATCACCATCTTTTATTGCTTCATTTTGCTGAGGTAGATATAAAGCAACAAAACAAATTAACTTTGTTCAGCAGAGGGAAGGAGGGGAGTTATTCAGAACTTGGTCTTATTTATCTAGCTCATCTACAAAAATCCTTAAAATGGGGATTTAGTAACAAGACCTTGCAGCATTGTACTGGGTTTTTCACTAATTGAGCCTTTTTGGTTTAGCTAGAATTATTACTAAAGTACTTCACAAGAAAAAGTTAGGCTTTTAGAAGTAGCTGCATTGTTCAATGGTAATTTTCTTGTGCTGGAAAGAAAAAGCTATAAAGAAAACTCACCAGAAGGAAGATGGGACTAATTGCTGCCCAGCAAACTCGCCAGTACCAGCCTGGGGTAAAGCCTAGCATTTCTTTCACATCGTTGCAAAACTGGGTGATGCCTGTGGAGACAGGTGGGAGGAGAGTGGTGACAGCAGATAGAAGGTTTCCCTAAGTAGATGCACAGCATTTTGTATGCACAGAAAATAAATTCAGAATCCATCATAGAAGACTGTTTTGTTCCTATGATTCTTACTTATATTAAATTCTTAATTATTATGAATTATAGCTCTTGTTACTTTTAAGTGTCGCTGTACTTCTGTCAGAGAACAATTAATAATAGTTCTCATAGATTTGGTAATCGGTGGGTTTGTAAGAAGGTTTGGTGAACTTTTTTCTGGAGACATCAGTGATCTTGTCTGCAGAAAGAGAGGAGATGCTATGCTGCAGAAGCTCAGGAATTTGGGTTACTGTTGTTTGTCAACGTGGCAGTAGACCTACCGTAGAACCAGGCCACAGCAACTGCTTCCAGAAACACGACTGTTAGGACAGCTGGACCAGTGGCGTATTCTTCAAACAGCTTTACCACATACGCACCTCCCTAGAAAGGAGACCATATTATCAGTGAACCAAAGACCCAGTCAGGGAAATCCTGTAATGCTGTTGTTCATTATTGCCTTCGTCTGGACCAGAACATTCACAGATGGGTAATTCAGTCAGTTCTGTTGCTCTGTGGCTGTTCCTGCCAGTGAAATCCTTGAGCGTGCTGCTGATCTGGTCGCTCTCTGTGAACATATTTCACCAGTGGGGCTGCCATGTGGAAAAGCTAAAAATGAACCTGCTGGCTGTTCTAGATGGATGTTAATGAACTAATGAGATGTGGTGGGGGTTGATGGGATGGCTTTTTGCATGCCTTCTGTGATGGCATCTTCTTTTGCCAACGTGAGTCAGTTACCGAACAGGAAATAAGGTGTTATTTTGCTTTCTTTCCATTTGGGATCTAGAATCATGAAGGAGGAGAGCATTGTGTCTCAAAGAGGAACTAGGTCTCCTTTTACAGCAAACGCTTTAAATGGGAAGTTGCACATAAATGAGCAAGTGGAGTGAAACATGACAGGAAAGCCAAGAATTTTTTCCTTGTCCCTTATGATCATTACACTCATTATTCAGAATGTTGCTTGTTATGAAAATGAAATCCCACAAGCCCCACAGAGACTATTTATTGTGACTGATCATGATTTCTGGCCTGATTTGATGAGGAAGATCCAGGAAATTCATTGCTAGAAATTTTTGAAGAGCAACAGTCAATTACAGCATTTTCTGGCAGATAATGTTTTGATCATTCTTTTCTAATTCTTTTTTTTTTTTTCATTTTTCATTTTTTCATTTTTCATTTATATTTTATTTAATTCAATTAATACATTCCAAAGGTTGCGAAAATTAAAATAACAATTCTTATTATTTTTAAACATGGAGCTTTTGAGAACCAGAAGTAAACCACATACAGAATGTGGAAGGTTGTCTGCTTACTGATTCAGCGGTTGAAGCAGCGGCTGCATCATTTATGATGTGTAGCACATTAGAGTTTTGCTGAATTGCAATAGGATCATTTTGCAACACATTTCCTAATGAGATACACTGTTCACATTCATTCCAAATATAGATTTCTAATGCATTAAGAAAACAGGCTGGAGATTTAATTGGACTTCTTGAAACTCTCTTCAAAAAATACTACCCCGTCCAAGATCTCATTTGCAGGAAACTGCCAGTAAGGAAGGCTGAGGAGTGGGTAAAATACTTACAAATGTCAGTGTTGCTAATGACCCCAAAAAGCAAACGATGGTCAGACCAAGGACAAACAATTCCCTGCGTTTGCTCCAGACATGCGGGAATTCATCCAGTACTCCAGTAATCACTCCCTCTAGTCCTGCAAACTGAAAAGCATGGAAAAATCACTGAAAATAGAGGGCAGTTTTAATTGCTTTAAAGTATGTTTAAATGCTTAAAGGTGCTTTAAGTCATTGAAACACTGGTGCTTTATTCTGCCTGTAGAGTTGGTGTGACTGTTGTTTAGACAGTTTTTCTTCAGAACTTTTAAACTCCTTGAAGTGGGGATTTAGTCTTCACATATCTGTAGGAAGTGCCTATCACCCAGGGGAAGTACTATATTACAAGTCATAGGATGCTGGTAAGTGGCAGGTGGCTCAGCAGAATCAAGATTGTGAAATCAGCTGAGTTTAGCCTTCCTGGAAGGAGCTGATTCTCAACCTGCAAAAACCAGTTCACATGGCATGTTTTTGGAACATCTCCTCTTCGCAGTGCTGTTGAGAAGGCCACCTCCAGCTCCCATCTTTTAAATCCAATTAGTGTGAAAAAAATTCCAGACTTTAATAATTGCTTTGTAAGTTTACAAGAGATGAGGAGCCTGGAAGGTGCCTTCAACTGGGAGTTTATGAATCAAGTGCTTTGGTTGTGTTTCCAGGTCTGTTACTAATTGTCACAGTATGACACTGACAAATCATTTCATTTTATTTAGGCCTATTTAGGTCCAAATTGGAGTAAAAGTTGCTGTCTTGGAGATGCCAATCCTGCTTTAAACCCTTTAGCGATGGCACAATATTTGTAATTCTGTTTCTTGTGATGTTTGCGGGGTTAAGGCCATACACCAAATACCTGATTGGTCCGCGGTCTCACCTACTGTCTACTCACCGTGCTGTCTAATCCCAGCGTGAGTAACATCAGGAAAAAGATGATGGCAAAGAAAGTGGAAGCAGGCATGTTTGCAATGGCCTCAGCATATGTAATGAAGAGAAGGCTGGGTCCTGATATCAGAACGGAGAATTAGGGATAATTGTTAGTGTGCTACTGCTGCGAGGAGGACAGGCTGTTTCACTGTACCATGTTGTCTTCCAGGGGAAGACTTCTCCCCCCAGGCTATTTTGCAGGGTGCAGTTACCACCACGCCTGTGAACTGCATGCAGTATGACTTCTATATGCTGTCTTTATGGAATAATTTTTTAGCGGCACCGTGTATTTATAACAGTGCCCTTGTCATAAAGTAAGGCAGTATCCTGAATTACATACTAAATATTTTGCATAATTTGGGCTGTTCTCGATCTAGAAGATAATATACAAATACATTCTATCTTAAAAGCAGTTTGAGAGATGTGTACAAAAAGGTAGCCTACCAGTGTCTTTGGCAACCTCTGATACATCTTCATTCCTCATCTCAGCCATGTATCCCAGCACAGTGAAAATGACAAATCCAGACACAAAACTAGTCACGCAGTTCACGGTACTGGTAACCAGGGCATCTCTGCAACAGAAGACCTAACTCATATCAGGGAATCGGCATCTGCTAGAAAGGGTAGTTTACTACCAGGTGGGGTGAGTTAATGATCTGGATAGTATCCTAGAAAAACTAAAGGAACACAGTGGAAAAAAACCCAGCAGATTTGAAAGAAAAAAACACCCAATCATGACTACTTTTTCTTCTTCAAACAGGTGCTGTAACATTAGTCTGACACTGGATTGAATGCTGGATGCATAGTGGTGTTTTAAAAAAATAGGAATTACCATAGGAATATTAAAGAATTGAGAATTTTATTTTACAAGTTCTAATTAGTGTTTAAGATACTGAGAAAACAACTATAAATTGCCTTTCAGGTCAAGACTCTAAAGTCACTTCCAAACTGACCGCTGAGATTAAATAATTATAATGTGATTGTTTGGCAGGAGGTTAGTTCATTTTGTTGTGGCATGTTTCTACATCTTAGACTCCTTCCTGTAATTGGTAGAGTTTATCTCTCTTTAGGGTAGGCACAACAGAGGAGAAATGTTGTAGATTGTAGGTTCTTTCAATAAGGACTTTTGTTCTGTTACGCTTCTGTCTGATTTGTATGTACACAGGTCTGACAATTCAGTGCCTTTCACCAGCACTGTGTTCTTTTTCTGTAAATACCCACAGTTACTTTTTTTAAACTCAGTTTTACTTAGAGAATAAGGTAGAACTCACTGGTAGCAGTTGTTATGGAATTTGTTGTAGCTGGCATAAGCCAATAGGACCCCAAAACCTGGACCAAGGGAGAAAAAAATCTGAGCTGCTGCATCCACCCAGACCTGAAAAATATTGAAGATCAAGAAAAAGTGACGTGAAAGAGATTGAATGAGTTTGGCTTATTCAGAATATCATTTATGCCTGCAAAACCGTCTTTCACTAGCCTGCCTGTATCCTAGTCCTGGTCTAACAAACATTTTGTTAAGGACAACATATTGAAATATGAACATTTATTGTAGATCTGTGAGAGCTGTAAATATCCACTATAATTTTAGTGCTCTTAGTGCCTATGCAGTACTTCTTGTAGCTCTTTACACTGTTGTAAGTACTCACTGGCAGTTTCACTTCTGACAGCATCTTAGATTAAATCACAGTGATTTGCCTGTAATCAGTTTAACATAAGTTTTGCAATGTATAGAGAACTTTCTATCCATGATTTTGCAGTGGGATTGGGCCATCTTCCTCCAAACTCTGTGTGCTGTGGAATAGTTTTGGCTGTGTTTGGCTGTGTGTCCTCCAGACTAAGTAGTAGATGAACACTGCTGAGATTTTTGCTAGATTTATGGAAATATATTTGACAGTGTGGATGCAGTTCTAGGCCTTGGGACTCAATTCAGCTTTGTTGTAGCCATGACAGATGCAAGTGTGATGATCTTGTTATGAAAAGTCTGTTGTACTTGAAAAGTGGCCATAGCCTTAATGAGTAGTGTTGGTAAAGTACAGTATCAGCCCTCTTTCTGAAGGTGAAAGTCCTCATTCATTTATCCTCTTTTGATTGAAACATGGAGTTCATTACAACTCATTTCTAATATTCTCTTCCATCGTGTGAGGCCATCCTGTATCATCCACAGACAGAGCTCTGTCATCGTCCAGCACACAGATTGCAATCTGCTGTCCTCACTTCAGATACATCCAATACAATATCAATGCCCTTTATTGCTTTTTCAGAAGATGTTGGTCCCTTATTGGAGATGCTGCTTTATCAGAGACTGGTGTCTTTTCATTTCCTCTTCATTCAAAACTCTCCATATCAGCTGGGCAGCAGCAGACTTGCAAACATTAGAATTTTTAATCTTTGTATTTGTAGTATTTATTGCTTTGGGGTTTTTCCATCACCCTCCTCACTAGACACTTTCATAGGCAGTGAAGTAAGTGCAGCCTTGAGCCTGATGGACTACTTGTCATCCACAGAGTTCAAAGCTGAATCAGATGCCTGGGGTTTGTTGGTTAGCTCAGCCTTGTCCTCATGCCCCCTTTCTTTCTAAATCTTGCAAGCCCAACCGATTTATTCCTTCTCCACATGCACTTGCATGGATTACTGAGTCATGTTTTGGTTGGTGGCTGCAGAGAGTCTCCTTGGGCTTATCTGCCAGAGCTTGTCACAGGACAGAAAGCTGAAGTTTCAACTCTAGTAACCTGCACTATTTAAACATGGGCAACTGTGGATACCGTTGGGCTGTGGAAGAGCCTGCCCAAGTGTGTAATGATCCCCTCACAGCCAAAAAACCTGCAGCTAGACCAGTTGTTAGGGTTTTAATAAATTTAGTTTGCGCAGTGTGACTGTCACAGGTAAAGGATTTTGTTGCAGTGTAGCAGCAGAGTGTCTCACTCAATGTCAGGCTGTTCACCATTTTCCTGGTGAAAAATTGTTTGGTCACTTGTTTTCTTTCTAATCATATCACTAATTCTATTCACCCACCGTATGGGAACTCTACTATTAGTTCAAGCTAAATTGATGGTGGACTCTAATCTTTTAAAAAAAAAATCTTTATAATTATGGAAAGAATAGCATGGCTGTTTAAACAAGAGCATGAAGTCAGGCTTTTAAGTCCATGCTAAGGCATTTGTTTAGTCATGCTCTATGCTGAAAACAGACATTGAAGTATATACATGCTGACATGCTAAAAGCAAATCTCTACCCTTTCACAATGTTTTTTACCTCAGTGGCCAGGAGTTTCTGCCAGTCAGGTTTCACATAGTAGAGGACACCTCTCCAAGCCCCAGGCAAAGTTGCACCTCTCACTAGCAGGATAAAGAGTATGATGTAAGGGAATGTGGCAGTCACCCATACCACCTGTGAGGGAAAACAGCAAGATAGCATTTGCCATGGGTAGAAAGTTAACAGGTGATAACGAGTTATTCTTATTATAGCTCTTAGCATTTATTACATCATCACGTGAACTTCTCAGAAGGTCTGTAAACAGACAGTTTGCACATCTATACCCACACTTTCTCTTGGCAGTGTTGTTCATGTCCAGAGAACAGTGGCGTAACATACTGTTGTTCTGTATTACTTGGGTAACAGTAGAAGTCACTCTACAGTGAGTGCTTCCCAAATACATGAGCCTATAATTCCTGTCATGAAGACAATCTGAGGTAATTTTCTGCCAAGTTAATTGGCTCATTTAGAACTGCTGCTAGACTAGACTGTACCGAGTTGATTTGTCTTGCTTTTGCATTCACCTTGCCCGATGTTTTGACCCCTTTCCAGATGCTGAAGTATACAATGGTGAAGATTAACAATAAACAGAGGGTCAATTGCCAGCTAATGCCCCCCAGGTCATCCAGCCCATCGGACCTGTGCACCTGTAGAACGTGGCGGCTGAAAAGGGAAAGAAAAACACAATATAGATATTTTTTTAACAAATGCTTACGTTAAGAATGCTTTGAACGGTCCTGTACTGTGGTCTGAGCATTACAAGTAGTCCTGAGGCCTTGATAAGAAGCCTTCAGAGTCACGTAATTTTGGATTTCATTTTTAATTAAAAGTTTGATATTAATGGTACACCAGTGATGATAAATGATAAGTGGTGACAGCTGACAGTGGTTGGGAACCTCTGCTCTAAAATAGAGTACCCTCCCCTACACTCTAAACTTCAATACACCTACAAGTATTTAGTTATTTGAATAGTTCAGAAAAGGGTACCATTAATAAACAGCCCTGCTCCCCCTCCAAAGAAAAGCTTGCTACACGTTCCACCATTCTGTCTAATATTACTGTCCTCACTTACATGCACTTACGTATAAAATTCTTCTGCGGGAGAGATGGAGTACAGGGACCAGCTGACGTTGTCCTTGCTGAAGTAGTTAGTGCAGTTGCCTGTGTTCCAAGCATTTGTGCAGCTAGTCCATGGCAGCTCCGCCGTGAAGGAGGATACGAGGTAGTAAAAGGCCCAAGCCATAATGGTGTTGTAGTAGGAGGCTACGTAAAGATCTATTATACAGATGGCAAAGCCAATTCCTAGTAAGGCAGGAAATAATTACATGAAACCAGTGTAAGTTTTAGGCCAAAAAAAAAAAAAAAGGAGGGAATTGGTTATCACATCAACTACAATTAGTAGCTGTCTAACGCAGCTCTGCGGAAGGCAGACATATTCTCTCTCGAGTTTACGACACTGGAATATCTTGTGGCTTCAGAAACACTCAGGCTCTGATTCCAAGAAAGCATTCTTAATCAAGACACAATATACTTACAGGTTTTCTTCATCTGTTCCTAAATTCCTGGAATTTAGAAATAGGCATCTTGCACTCTCAGTAAATAAAAAAGACAAGACCAGAGCTATAACACTGGAAGCAAGAATAAACAAGCATATGGAACAGGCCCTTTTAATCTAGAAGACTCTGTGGTAGGATGGGAATTGACAGACCAGGCTGAAGATGAAGAATCATTTCTTCGTAATATCTTTGTAATAGAAATAGTAGATCTTCATTCTTTCCTGGTTTTAATTTTGCCTTGAATTCAGTAATGTTGCACTTACTTTATTAATTACATTTTTTGGTTTTGGTTGGGTTTTTTTATATTTTCAGGCTTTGGTGAGAGAAAGTGGACTGGCCTCTATCTAATCAATGTGAGAGTTGCACATCATATGTGTATATGAGAATATACACACACATCTGCAGGTGTACGTAAAGTTTTATGAAAGCTTTCTTTGTAAAGCCAAAATCTTGTGTAGAACAAGCCTTATTTTGTGTTATGGTTTAACCCCATACTAGCTACTGTGAAGAAAATTAACTCTACCCCAGCCAAAACCAGCACTTTGTTTTGTGAGATTTTAATATTTTTTTTCAGAATTTCACTATTCTAGGAAATCTTTGAGTTATTCAGAAGGTTCCTAGTTATTTTCCATTTCCCTTCTTTACCTTTGAATATAGGACATATTTTTCTCCAAATTGAAATACACCCATTCCTGTGGTACTGTCCTAGTGCTAGTTCCATATAGAAGAGAGGGATCCCTCCAAAGATGGCCATAATTGTGTAAGGAATGAGGAATGCTCCTGCAAGAAAGAAAGCAGATGATTGTAACTCTTCATAGGACTTCTCTTCCAACAGTACCAGCAGTCCATAAACAACAGTTCCTTTCATCCCACAGGGAAAATGCATGTCCCCTCCCTAGCCAGTGTGCCACACTGAATTACCATGGGATTTCTCATAAGAGTAACTGCTTAGCAGTGTGAATAAGAAGCAACACTCAGGCCAAACTTCTTACATTTCTGAAATAAGTATACATAGGATGCACCAAGACTGTACTGGCTACAATGGATACAATTGTGAGATGGGCTACAGATAAAATAATTTCTTAAGTAAAATGCCTTTGTTAGAGTCCTTTCCGAGATCTCCTTGATTATATTGTGGCTGATGGGTCAGAGAGTTTAAGACCTAGCATTCCTGATGAGTTGGGTTTGACAGGTTGGTTTATCGGATTTTAAAATACTCTTTGGGACAGGGATTGAGTGTTTTCTCTTGGAAGGTGGTTCTACACCTAACTGCCTCTCAGCTTCTAGTTGTACTAATTTTTTAGATCTTGCTAAATAGTTTTTCTTCTATCTTAATGTGTCCAGTCATTCTATCCCAGTATTAAGGTTTTCCAGTTTGCTTGAAAAGTAAGTAATTTCCCCTTGGTCATTTGTTATATACGATATTAAAATAAGCCCCTAAATCATCCATTTACAAGCAAGGAAGTTCAGCATTAAGGAACAGCAGACAGAACTAGTCACTGACCTCCTCCATTCTGATAGCATATATAAGGAAATCTCCACACATTTCCCAGATCCACTGCATATCCAATGACAGAGAGTAGAAAGTCAATTTTTTTACTCCAGGTCTCTCTGTCTTCTAGATCCATCAGCTGCTGCTGGCCTTCTGCTCCACAGGTGGTAGAAGTGGTGGTTGTAGTAGTGGTTGTGGCTGCTGGGGCGGTGCACTGGGCATCTTCCACCTCTCCCATTCCATTGCAGGGAACAGAGCTCTGAACCCCTGAATAACCATTGGAGATCTGAGCTGCCTCCCCTTTATCTCCCTGGCCGGGATGGACTTTGTTGCCATCTTCTACTAGCCGTAGGGCCGATTTAGGGTTCCTGACCAGAAGTCCATTCTCTTTACAATCTTCTCCTTCCTTACAGTCCGAGACATCTTTCTTGGAAGTCAGCGGCTCAGTCTCATTGCTTGTTGCGTTTTTTTCCATTTTTTCTGAGATTTGTTCTGATCACTTGCAGACAAACAGCAACAGAGTCCCCTTGTGGCTCTTCTTCCCACACTTTTATTCCCAGTGTATTCCCAGCACTTCTAGAATTCCTCTTCCATATTTAAATCCATCAGATCGAAGGCACAAACACCATCTAAGAAATGATAAATAGTTAAAAATCCATTACAGGTCTTGCTGATGCTGGTAACTTTCAAGTTACAACTGACAGATTCTGTGATTAAAATACATTTGGACATAATTAACCATCATGGCATGCAATGTGAATCATTTAGCAGATAATGCATTCAGGGTTTTGTACAGAGAAAGGAATGAAGCAATCATCATCTTCTACAGCAGAAGTTGATATACCTGGCTTATAACCTCTCCAGCAGATTTGCTGGACTTTGTGCACTGTTGAACAACTCACAGGCAGTCACAGTCCTGCTGTCTTCTGGTACCATGTTCTCCCTCTGAGCACTGGTTTCACACTCAGTTTGTGAAAATGAGGGCAGAGTTTAGTGTGGCTTGTATTTTCATTTTCGTAAGTTCATCCTGTGACTTCTACTGGCAGTTTCTGGATTCACCCAGTATGAAGGGAAAAGAATTAATTAAACAAATATGAGATAACAATGGATATACAAATTTTATTTCATGACCACCTTTCTTCAGAAATCCCACAGCGTCTGCTATGTTTAGCAGCAGACCTAGAAGGCTTACATGAAAGTTTAGAAAAGTATTTAAATCTCAGTGGTTTTACATCAACTAACTTTTGAGGCTCAGTCAACACTAATAACAAGGAAAAAAAGATCAGAAAACTTCAATCTGATGGTTTTGAGTAAACTAACATGCTGGTCTAAAGGATGAAACTTGTCCCCAGTTTTATTTAACTCCTTGGGGAAATAAAGGCATCTTTCATTCTGTTTGGATCTGCTAACACTGGGGTTCCAGCCTCAGGAAGGGTAGTGGGCACTACTCCTGTGCTACTGACCACTGCCAGCAGAAAAACAGGCACTGGGAGAATCCCTGGCTTTACCTGCCCTCTTCATATATGCCAGAAGCATAATTCAGGGGAAATAAACCATCCCAAAATAAAGAAAAAGTATAAAACAATTAACTTTTCCTTCAGAACAAAAAGAATAGAAAAAGAATTGTGTTTCAGTGGATCATGTTTTGTTTTCTGCTCATTTGTTCAGGTAGTGTAAATGCCCCGCTGCCTTTACTCAACAAAATCTTGAAATAGGAGCTGATCCTCTGTGCTGTAAATCCCCTAGGGTAGTAACCTTGCTTTATAGTTAGCAAAATGTTACACAATCGACACGATGCCACCACAGATTAAATTATTATCATTACATCTAATTTTCCCTTTTCAAAGCATTTTACCACAGTAAATATCATTGTCACATCCCAGCAGAAGAATAAGCATTATTTCACTTTCAGCTGTTGGAAAAACTAAAGCAAAGAAGGGATATTATTTGCTCTTTGCTAGAATTTGCTCATTGCCAGAGGTATTAAAACTCAAGTTTTTCCCAGCTTTCAGCCTTGTGCAAAGACAGTTTGTTAAACCTCTTCCTCAACATTTACCAGTGCAAGCAGAAAGAGGAGGAAAGTTACCGAGCTCCAGAGTAAACAGGAGCATGTTCTCAAGAGAAAAGTCACTTGAAGGTGTTGTTTACAACTTTGAGAAGTCTCTAGTTCTTCAGGCTTACATTCTGTCTTTACGCAGATAATGTTCTTTTCATCTATAGCAAGCAGTGCATCATTAATGCTGAATTCTTACAAGAGCAGTACTTCGTTACCATTAGTTAATCATCCACAAAGACTGAAACATCTTCAGAGTTCCAGAGAGGAATACTACAGCAAAGGAGTTTCTGTTTTACCTGCAAGACTATAAAACCTGAATGTCTTTGGAGTCCGAAACCTTCCAAATGTCCCCCAAGAGCTTATGTAGATGGAAAGAGTCCTATGACCACTGGTGGCAACATAAAAGTCCTAGGAAAGGCCACAGCCAGTCCTCCCCTTGTATAGAGCATGTTAAGTATAAGGTAGGAATATGGAAAAGTAATCTGAGCCCTTCTGGACTTTACACCTCTTACTCATAAATGGGAAAGCAGTAAAGGATGTTGATTTAACTGCGTTATCTCATGAGACTAAATTTTCCATATCTGAGACTTAAACTCTCACTGTATTTGTAAAACATTTTATTTCTGCACATGGATATTTCTTGGCAATTTCTTTGCTGAGGAGAGGTCATTGAATGTGTTGTTGATTTCCCGTCTCTGTGACAATCAGGATAGTTGTCTTACCCAGATCTAAGCTCCTTCTGGTCTTCTGCAGACCACAGGAAAGAAATATCACATTATTTGCAATATTTTTGTAGAATTTTCAGTAGTTTGAGCCTCAAATATGCAAAATGATTTGTGAACTTTCAGGGGCTTCAGCTGGAATTTGAACTATTCCTTTCTGAAACAGAGCTACAGCTCGTCAGCCACCCTGGGAAATCTCTGGAGTGATGGACTCTACCGCTATGCAGTGGTGTTCACAGTAGCATAGTTGGCACATGAAAACAGAACAGTTACAGAATCAGAAGATTTCATTATGCTGTAAAAAACTGTGGGAGAATGTACTTTTCCCCTCCTCTTGTTATAATTCAAGAAAAAAAAAAAAAATCTATCTGAAGAAATTGTAACCACTACAAACAGTGTAAACAGCTGCAGAACTATAGCTCTTGGGGTTGAAAAGTACTCTAGGACCACTAGGGAAGATATCCATGGGAAAATTATGCTAATAGTGAAGGATTTTGCCCACCTCAGTCTCCGCTTCATCTCAGCAATTACAGGTGCTAGAATGACAATAGTGAATGTTATAAGAAATGGCAGTTTATTACCTATTTTCAATCTGAGCTGTTGCAAAGGTTGCTCTTACATAAATACACATTGGCTTCTTATCACCAACATAATTAGCTAAAGAAGAAAAAAAAAAAAAAAAAGAAGATAGCTGTGCCTTCATTTTGTTTGGATCTGGTTTTTGTAGACACGACTTTGCTCCTTTGAGAGGCCCTAAGTATCTGCGCCTTTTCTCTCACCGGTAGCTCTGAACAGAGATTATTCTAAAGGGCAGTTTTCATCTCCATAATGCTGTGCTGCCCCGGAGTACGTGAAAGGTGCTGTGCTGCCATCCCTCTAAACTGCACTCCTCCTTACGCAAAGGGTGACTAAAGAGGAATGACCCTCAGCTCTGCTCTGGAGAGACACCCTGTAACAACCAGTGTGTCCTCCACAACTATTCCCTGCTTTGCTTGTTTGTTGAAAACACTAGGATGAATAATTGAAGACATGTGTTTCTACAAGCTTGGCTGAAGCCACCAACGCAGTTCACATAAGCCAAATATTAATTAAATTATAATTTTTGGTTACTCCCACACAAAGCTAAACTGGAACCAGCACTGTAGATGTAAAAGCCCTGCACGTCCCTTGATGCACAAAGCCAACTCCTTTGCCTCTATCAAGGCAATCCTCAAGAAGCATCCCTGTCCTGGGGTCCAGTTCCTTCCCCAGCAGGGAGATGCACAACTGGCCTTATTTCCTGAGGCATGTGGTGACCTCTCGTGGCAGTGTGGGAATCCCTTTCCTTTAATGCTCTGCCATGTCGTAAAACAAATCTTTCTAGGTTTGTAAAAATAAAATTATTTTCCTGTTCTATTTTTTTAAAGGAGAAAATTGACTTTTAATGTGTCTAGGAGATTAAAACAATTAGGTTGAAGTGCAGCAAATACCAGATGCTTCAAGGGAGGCAAATTTCAATGCCTCAAGTCACCTGGAGAATGCTTTATTTGAGGTGGGGCAGCACTGACTTCCTGAACTCCCCAGCACAAGGCTTGTTCAGCCTCACTGCATGACTACAAAAATCGTTACTCGTCTCCAAATGATCAAATACATTTGAACTCACACAGTTGCAAAATTTGTATATTTGCATATATTTCACTTCATACAAATTACGTTCTTTTTCCATGTGCTGATTTTATAAACCAGTGCTTGCTGGAGCACCAGCCCCTCACTGGGTTACGGCTGCATTCCTGTAGCAGAACTCACATTACCACTATCGCTCCCACTGCTCCTCCATCTGCCTTACTTCTGTCCATTACATGCTAGCACTTGCAAAGACTTAAAGTACTTTGAACTCCGAGACAAAAAGTTAGCCTACAGTGTTAGCAAACAGAATCAAACATTAAAGTTTCTGTTAACTTGACCTAAACCTCACTTTTCTCACACAGTATTTAAGATTGTTAAAATTGGGAAGCTGCTTGACTGCCTAGTACACCTTGCAGTGAAGATGCAGTTCACAGAGGCAATTGTATGTAAGTGGAAAGAGTCCAAGGAAATTACTTTTATCTAGAAAATCAAGCAAGAAGTTTGTATGACAAGACATAAATCACGTAGCCCACACAGGAAAAGGCTGTGTTGTTTATCTGTAGGACTGTTCTCACCTCTGAGCCACAATATCGACCATGACCCTCCAACAGGGTGTTTCCAGGTACTGGACTCTGATACACGTAGCAGTAAACATTTCTGGTCTTCACTCTATCTCCTCACACAGCCCTAGGCTGTCTCACTAAAACAGAGTAGAACTGTACTCAACAAGTAGTCCCACTGAGACAATGGCCCTTCAGGGAGAATAAAAGGCTACTTACCAAAGTAAGAAGGTATAAATAGTGAGCTCTCTCTTATTAACTCATGTATTCCCAAATAAGGCTAAATAGAGGTAAGATGTGAAAATAGTGCTTCTGAAAGCAATAGTATTGGGGGAATATAAACCTGTACTGTGAGTTTTATGTCATAATCTTGTCCATGTTTCAGTCTGAAATTAAAAAGTCAGCAGGAAAAAGATTTTTACCTTTAAAAATTTGTTGAGAAGACAGACACTGTATTGTACTGGGAATGCTGCCAAATTGATGACAGTCATTTAAAGAACAGAGGGGGGTGGGGGAAGAAAATGTATTTTATGGCTCAAGTGTGTCTATATGTAGTGCAAGGAAACAGATAAGCTTAGAGGGAGTGATATTCCTTTTGTATTTTTCCTCAAATTATTTATATAAACTTGAAGGAAGAGTCATAACACAGCAAACATCACCAAATAAACAGAGCACTGTTCCTTAATATAACTCTGCACAGGCAAATTAATGGGCACGGTGTTTCACATAAAAGACCTGTTTGCAGAGTCAAGTCAAAGACTGGCTGCACAAGCATATGCACACTGGCATATATACATTTGTAATGTTTTTACCTAAAGAAAGTAAAGAAACAGTCACCATTGTTTCCAGTTGACGTTTCTTTGAAGGAGACTTGTTAATGGCTATCTCCAAATTACAGCCCCTTTATTCAGGCTCCAAGTTCTACTTCAGTTCTTTCTGAAACACTTATCCCATAGACGGGCTTCATTAGGTTCTGTAAGTTCTATAGGATACAGATTGCCAGATCAACAGAGCTGCAGAAATACAGTTTTGTAAAAGAGTTAAAACTTTAGCATCAGAAAGGACACCAGGATACAGAATGAACATTTCTTTAGGCTCTTAAAACTCTTTCTAATGAAAACTCGGTGGTTTATATTTCCATGGAGAAAAGCAGGAAAGAGCTTAAATGCTCTGCATGTTTCCACGTGTGGGAATAATTTAGGGGTTTTATTAAATTCCAGTTTTGGGGCAGTTTTTATTAATTTGTATAACCATTTGAAAATCATCACACACTGTCCAATTAGAAAATGGACCTACAACAGTCATTTGCTATATGCCATGTTTACAAAGTACTTTCCAGGAAAATTATAGTCAATTTACTCATCAAAAGCACCAGAAGACAAAGCCTAAGTGTATGAGACCTTTCCTGGTAAAATGCCTGACAGCTAACAACACACATTGAAAAAATTCCACAACATTTCCAAGATCCAAAGCCAGTAGATGCACAATCCTTTGCTCCCCAGGCTTTCTTAACACATCAGAACATGTTTTCCATCATTATTTATATATTCAGTTACATTGCATTCCTCACTTAAACTTCCATATTACTTAGCAAACTAACCCAGCAAGCCAGTTGGTTTCAGCAGTAAACATGATCGACTATAAATATATATGACATACTCTTCACATTTATGACTTATAATAAACCTGTCCCATTGAGTTAGATAATTTACTGTGCTGGAATAGTTTACCTTGTAAAATATACTTAATATGGTTAAAAAAGCTTACTTTACCCTTTTAAAATAAATAACAGTTTGTATTATTTTTTTTGGCTTCAGATTCTGCCTCTTTCGTTTCTCCTTATAGTTTAATGCTTTTTTTGGTAAATTTTAAACAAACTTTACATTTGTAATGCAATTATGTGGACTGCCAAAACTCTAATTTCAAATTGTCATAACATGTTCTGCTACAAGCATTTGACTCCTAACATTCATAATTGCTGAACAAGTGCCTGAACAAGACTGAGGAGAGCATGTGGCATCAGAAAAGCAAGAAAAAGCATAAAAAGTTTGAAAAATCAAAGCAAACTTTCGGCAAAAATCAATGTAACATTTTTACCCCCAAAGCTTTGTTAGATGTACATTTTCCCAATGTTTTAGAAATTACTCTAAGATCCTAAAAGTTAATTTAAAATGAAAGAAAATATAGTATACATATTTTAGACTGTCATTAGTATTTCAGATTTTATAACCAAAGTTGAAAGAGGAGTGAAAGTTAATGAACCTTCAGTATCTGCTTGCTTTAGAAGGTAGGCTCTGAAGACAGCTGACTAGAAGTCTGTCTAAATTTCAAAAAGTACTTTAGTTAGTGTGTTAAAATCAAAATCATAAAGTACCTGTCCTTCGGATGGGTTCGAAGCGCTTTCCTTGGAGTTATCCAAGCTTGAGTAACCTTCACCCACATTTACTTCGGAGTCTCGGGGACTCAGCCTGTGGGCAACTCAGCATCTTGGTGAGGTTTTTGTACACCAATCCCCCTCACATGGTCTGATTTCCAGATAATCTGCTGCCAAAGAGCTCTTTAAGAATTTTTGCGTCACTTCAGTCAAATAAACTTTATGTTTCACCAGGGCTGCAGCTCAGTTTTCCTCCTAGAGGTGGGTGGCTACATTTGTCCGTTCTGATCAGTTCCAAAGAGCAGGATCCAGTGAAGGCAGAGTGAGGAGGAGGGAAGCTTTTCTGGTAAGGGACAGTTTTGCTGGCTGTTATTACAGCTATAAATAACAGGATGGTGATGATGATGGAGACAACAAACAGGAGGGAAGTTTTGAGGGAGTCAGTAAATGACGAGTTTGCAGGTGGGTCTGTAGATTACAGAAAGGTAGGGAAGACTGGGATGTTATCACAATAAAAAGGCTTGGAAAGAATAATTTATATTGCTGAACATTTACATTAGTTTAATAAAGAAAAAAAAGACTTGTTTTAAAGCATTAAGCACAAATTCTTTAAAAAGCATTTTGCTGCTTCAGTAAGCTCAACAAGTAATTTCCTTTTTTTCCTATTACTCCTCAAAATATCTCACTCAACCTCTGAAACATGCTTTTTTTCCTCCAGCTTCTTTCACCCAGAATTTCTTCATTCCTAGACTTTACCATTTGTTTATAAAAAGTCATAAATCATAGTGCCATAGTTCAGGTGGTAGATTGGGGAAAAAAAAGAAGAGGAAAACCAGAATGGGGACAAGTAAGAATAGCTAATTGTTAGAGCAACAGCAGCTTTGCTGTAAGTGGCAGCCAGTTTTCAGAGACTTGTTCCAAACAATTGAAAAGAAAACAAACTCTGAAAACTGAAAAGCATAGGGATATAATTAGCACTTTCCTTTTTCTGTCTTCTGGTCCCTTAATGATAGCAGCAGCCAGTCAGCAGCATGTCATTTGCACCATCTCAAGGATGCCTCAGGTATTGCAATTGCAAACATTAAGGAGGTTAAAATAATTTTTGCTTTCTCTGAAATGCTTGTGGCCAGGATATTAAAACTGTTTTGTCAAATTAAGCTCATTGCCCTCAGCTGTGTTAGAGATTCATTGTTCTTTTAGTGAAAATAGCAGCATCTAACTCATCTTCTTTCTGCTGTGCTGAATTCCCCTCATGTACTCTTCTTTCCAAAATAAACAGTTTTGGTTTTGTTAATCTCCGCTTAGCTGTGGACAGGAAAAAACCCCACAAGTTAGTGTCCTTGCATATTATAATCATTCACACCCTTCCCCCTCTTTTGTCCTATTCTGAAGAGTTTGCAAGGACAGATAGTAGCATGCCTCACTCACTACATCTTTATGAAGATTTAAGTACAACGTTTTACATGTGTGAATATCCACCCGTGGATTAGACCCCATGCTTTGGGGGCCAGGCTTTTCATTTCTTGTGAGGTGGGAGTTCAGATAGTATAAGGAATTTGTGCCTTTCGTTTCACACAGATTTCCAGCTCACCACTGCTGGGAGGCTGGAATGGATTTTCCAAACTCACTTTTTCTACCCTCTTACCAGAAATAAACTCTCTCTACTTTGGGCTTTGGGTCCCTGTGCTCTTTACATAATTATATGGTTTTTTTAAAAAGTTTTAGAGACACCATGACCTTTGTCTGAGGTTTTTCTCCATCTTAGTCTCCGCTTAGAGTAGATTCTTTTAACAAGTTCTGAAACACTATTGCATACCATTCATCTTGGTCAACACTTGCAGTTAAATTGCTTTCATCTGCTCACATCAGTGGCAGCCAATGTCAGTATTTACAGCTTTGTATGCCCTACAAAAATAACTAATGTGAAAAGCAGCATATTAAGGACACAAAACCACCTTTCACGACTTATCCTGGCCTTTATGTCCAGTTGATTTTTTTTTTTTCATTAATGCCTTCTGCAGCAGCATGGTTGCTTTTGTTTGGCAAGAAATAAAAAAAAAAAAAGCCTGGAGCCTTTGAGGCATAATATAAATAGCAGACTGGATACTTCAGGCAGACCCCTCAGCTTCATGACACTTATTTACCCCATCTGTGAAAAACTTTCAGGTCCTGTACTGAGGCAGTTCCAGAATTTCATGAAATCTGTGCATTGGCAGACAAAATCCTAGTGATTTAGGGAAGGTATGAAAAACTAGAGGAGGAAAATGGACTTTACACAAGATATGACTTCAAACACTTCCACAGTTCTCCACAGATAAAGCAGCTGTAGAGTCCCGTTACCAATGCCAGGACAAGAATGGGAAGCATCAATCAAATTACCTAATAAGAGCAGTACCAGCTGTACTAAGAGATTAATAATAATTCTGTGAGCATGTCTGATTCACTGCCAGTAAGAGGATAGGAATAATCTTCCAAATAACACAAAACAAATCCCAAAATATTTATTTGTTCCCATCTTTTGCTTAGTTAGGAATCAGACTATGTTTAGAAGCTATTAAGATTGGCTTTCGGATAAAAGAAATTCTGATTGTCTTTCCCTACTATTTTCTAAGCTGACTGTGCTGGGATACACATCTGGGGGTTAGAGGGGTTTTGGAGAGGTTTTGCTGTTTCCACTAGAACTGTTTTGAGAGAGCATTTGGGTGGAGAAATTGATTCTGAGAATCAACAAACCACCACTACGCATAACCTCTGCTTCTGCCAGTTCCTTTTCTTAGTGTTAATTATCTTCTGACTTTTGATGGAATCCGAGATAGCTGACTTTTATAACATTATTTGTGAGGTGGAAAATCTTGACAAAGGAACTGTCTTTGAATTATCACATGAAAACTACATTGTTTTGTTGACAAACTGGAAAAGGAAACTATCCGTTAATTGGCTGGTTCCTCAACAATCTGAAGGTCTTAAGGATTTGCAAAGGATATAAACTAAAGGAAGAAGCATCACTGAAATTGGAGCATGAATTGGTTGTGGGTTTTTATTCTAACCTAAGCGTGTTTATCAGTTAGATTTCTTTTTAATCTGGGTTTACAGTCCATAAGGCATAGAGCCTTCTTTGCTGAGACTGAACCTGTAGCAAGCTAGGCTTATTCCCACATTATTACCATTCCATCAGTTGGAAAGAGTTTAATTTTTGATCCTCTCTGAACCATTTCCTGCAAACTGAGATGAGTTAAGTAGTCTGTTCCTCATTTACATGCTCCCATACTACTCTGCTGGAGAGGTGCTAGGCTGTCTGCTAATCCATTCCGTCACCTCCAGGCTGTGCTCTGACTGCCAGGCACTGGAGAAGAGATGGAGGTTCTCTGGGTCCAGCCATGCCTCATGCTACTCAGGACACCGAGAACTTCCTCAGCTTCCGTACAGAGCATATGGGCTCTCAGTCATGTGCTCAACTGTCTTGATTAATCCCCCAGTTGAGGGCTGCTGGTCACATTAGTGTTTTTTGCTTTAGGACAAAAGGGCAGAGCGATCCAGTAAACATCACATCAACAGGAGCTGTTAATGGGAAACCATTTTATACATACTGATTTTATTCATGTTCCAAACTAGTTTAAAAACAAGCCCACTTGCCTGTATGATGGTCTGCTTTACAGGTAACAAGGACTGCTACCTAGCCAGAGCATGCAGCTATAGATTCTTACCAAATGCACAGGACTGGTTTTCATGGGCTGTTACCAAAACATCAGCAAAACAGAGACTATCCTACCTCATACTGTGCCAGCCTTGAATTAGTGTCATTAGCATGAACCTTAGAACAGTTTGTTCAACTGCCCTTAGAGCCCTCAAAGCAGAAGAAATGCAGCTCTCACTTTGACATATCTATTTCCCCTACTCTTCCCCACTCCTCCTTACAGAGAACTTATAAAACTGCTGGGCAAAACAGTTTCTGCCAGATTGCCTTCATTTCCTATAACATGTTTCAGCCGTGTGGATTTTCTGTGCTTATTTGAAGGAAAGGAAAAAACCTTACTATTGTATAAGCTGTACAGGGAAATATCTGGGCAAGAGCTGTGGAGATAAGCACACACTGGACAATACTTTTAAATACTCAAATTAACAAAAACTGGCTTGGAAAGCATTTTTAATTTGTCAAACTCAATCCTCATCAGTGCTGCCATGGGCAACAGAAATGTTAGTTAAACTCCGGAGGAAAAGTTAACTCTCTTTGGCTGCTATCCCTCTCTCATAGATAGCATAAAGGAAATAAAAGAACTGGTGTAATGTCATAAGCAGAAAGATTTTTGAAGATTAAAATACTGACCTTTTGGAAGAAAAAAGCCCCCAGAACACCACACACATTAGTCATAATCAAAATATTGTGCATAATAGAGCTTCCCAAGAGATTTGGCTTTGTTTCAGAGCCACCAGGGTTCAGCATCAAGTACAAGGCTGTTTACTCGCCTTGATGCAAGGAACCCAGCATGAGGTAGAGACTGTGCATCACAGCCCCAGCAAGCCAAAAGGGACCTCAAAATATCTAGTCCATCCCTTTGCCAAAAGAATCAACTCTACCAATGCCACTTCCAACATGTTCCTCTGTAACCTGTTCTTAAAAATCTCTAACAATGGAGGCACCAGACATCCTCAAGCAATCTATTCCAGTTCTTCACTATTTCTATCACCAGAAGGCTTTTCCTAATCTCACTAAATCTTGCTGCAGTTGAAGACCATGACTTTTTGATCAATTTATCATGAGCAGTGGGAACAAGATTCCCTTCTTTAAAGCATCCATTTACAAATTAGAACAGGATGTCTCCCCCTTTTCTCTGACTAAACGCCATGGTTCTTTCAGCCTTTTACTACTCACAGTTTCAAGTCCTCTTTTTCTTACAACTCTTCTCTACACTCGCTTTGGTCTGCATCTTCCCTGAGGTGCAGTACCCTAAACTAGATACTGCACCTCAAAGGCTTAGGCAGAGCTGAGTAACTTTACATATATTGCAGGCTATTTCTGTTTATACACCCCAATATTACATTACTTTTTGCTAGAAGTGTGTGATCAACCATGACATTTTCATATTTTTCTTTCCACACCACTCAAATTTAGTTCACGCTCGCTCTGCATGCTCAATTTGCCTGGCTAGGCACTGTTTGCATGGTTTGACAGCAATCACATTTTGATGAGCAGAGTATAAATCAGAAACAGTGGCAAAATATTTGCCAATAACCTGATAATTAAATATATTGGACAAATCAACTATTCAGCAATATCCTGATAATTAAAAGGCACTTCCACAAAGATGAGCGCACATGATGCACGCTTCTGCCAGTCAACACTGTAGAAGCAAGACAGGTCATCTATCTGTGCTGAGACAGAGAAAGATCTGAGCATTGAACTTGGAGTCTTCTAGGCTGGAAAATCTACTGCAAAGGTACAGCTTTGTTACTGCTCGTGACTATTGCTACTAGAAGAGGCAAGCTAAGAGCAACAGCCATTTGATCCTGCACCCTCACAGGTCTTGAGATGACAGAAGCCCAGGGTAACATGAGCTGAATTTTGCTAGAAAGGTATCAAATTATAGTATCACCGTACTGCCAAGATACATGCTGTACATCTCCAGAACAGCTTTGTTAGCTTTGCAGAAAATACTGCAAAGGGCACAGACTCTTAAAAGATATTATTCAAGGGCAGTAACAATAACCTCCTGCTACTGTTCCACACCAAATTCTCTTACCTAACCAGCACTCCTGCCCACTTCAGGAAATGTTAATCACAGGTTGAATCATCTTGGGTGACTCCTAGACAAACCTTAATCTGGATTTAGTTTAGCAGGGAACATGCAGACATGATTTAGCTTGCCATTTTTAATCTACGTACATACATATACACACACATTTGTATAACTAACATAAGATACACTTTCATAATCATTGAATAACTTTCTACCTCTGTTGTCCAAACGGACAAAAAGTCAAACCAAATTGTAGAGTACCATGGCTGCACCAAACATCCTTTTTTCCTTGCATATGACTTAAGCAACATCAATCTGCTACCTGTGGCAGCTGGAAGTTGTGTGTTAGTGTGGGTTTTTATCTTTACTTACCCTCTTATTTGCCTATGACTAAACACAGTACAGAACAGGAAAACTGTCAGGGTACACAAAGACAGCCACCCATTTTGGCACAATTTAAATCAAAGTATTAGTACTGTGCTCATCGAACTATTGAGAACCTGTAGCACATGAGACACTATGTTTGTGTCTTTGTTCAGAGAGCAACACCTTTAACTACTGAGAACATAAAGCAGCATGTTTTCCTGATACATTCACATTCTGGCTCACTTAGATCTGTTTGCAGGTCACTAATATCTTTCCATTTGATTAGTTACTTAAGGCTCATTTCAAAAAAGAAAACAGAACTGTATCAGTCACTTTAGAAAGTGTTTATTCAAAAGCTTCATAGCACCATCTTGTTTTTTTAAAACATCCAAATAAAATGCAGCAATTAAAATGATTTTTTTTTCTGTTGAGCATGACACTAACTCCACCTGTGAACACACTTATGGTTGTTCTTGCTAATATAACTGAAAAATAGCGCTCCTGTGCACACAGACATAGCACTGGGCCTTGATACAGTTATCCAGTCCTAGCTCAGTAATGGAAGAATAAAAACAAGTGAAACTGGAAACCTCAAGGAAACAGTTCCCCCCCACACCCCCCACCCCCCAAATTCTGCTGGAAGAGAAAATTTTCTAGAGGAAATTTTTAGCAGTTTCAATTCTTATGTCCCCTCCAAAACTTCAGCAAAACTAAAAATGGAAAAACAAAAAAATTTAGGGTATTCTTTTATGGTTAATTTAGAGGTATCTCAGTTTATTTGTTCTAACAATCACCTAGCTGATAATTCTAAAGGGCCTTTTATGGCTGTCTTTTCTAGGGAAAACACTGGTCAAAATTCTATTAAGTTACTATGCTGATATTTATTAAAAACTTAAGGTAAAATCATACTGCCACTAACAGCACTTGTAATACATTTTCATTATGAGTTTTTTCCTTTTCCCTTTTTAGTTTTGCCGAACAGCCTGAGAGCTTTATTCAGCCAAGTCAGTAAAGCGCTATTTCCCAAAGATCCTTAACTTACATTTCAAGAATATGGACCATGCTGAGTGGTCACATTATCATTTGGCTATGGCTTCCAACAGGGAATTCTCTATTGCATCTACTTCTGGTTGACCATTAGGAGGCAAATATTCTGTGGTTCACTTGGCTAAAGCCCCCATAGGGTCCCAGGCTGGCAAAACAATTGGTTCCTGCTGCATCACTGCCAAGATGTCTTCTGGTACATGCTTCTTATCCACCACAACTTCGTACACGTACTCAGAAAACCAGTCATCAGTCATGATCAGGTAACCTGGAGACAAAAACAGAACCGTTACCAATACAGGGAAGCAGTCACATATACAAGTTTCACCTATGAATGATGCATTACAAACAGGACCTAGTCATACTTCATATCTCAAGACAAAAAAAATCAAATTAACATATAGGCTAACTGGATGTACTTCATGTGCGCTGAAAGACCAAGCAAGAAGCCTGCTAGGAAAAACAAGACCCAGAATATTAATCATTTGTGCTTCCTCTGTTAAAACAGGCACTGAGAATACTCAATTGAATTACAATGTCTTAAAAAACAGGCATTTAAGGCAGAATGTAAAATCATCTGAGTCTCTGGCTTTAGAAGTTTTCAGGATTTTGTTAAGAAAAGGGAAGTTTTCCAGGTGAATATCCAAACCATCTTTGGCTTAAGAAAACTTCTGGTTTAGTTCCTGCAGTAAGAAGAGGTCATCTGCTTTCCTCAAACAAAGCCTCAAACATAAATCACACTTTGGCTGAACTAAATCTTAATTTTCTCCCTTAATATAATTTTTACTGAGCATTTCAGTGAACAGCCTTTGAACTGGGGGGGAAAAGTCACGTTTTGAGTATCACAGGTTTTAGCAGAAAGCTACCACTGGAAACAAACTATTCAAGGTGAACTGAAAATAAGAGTGGCTGGGAGAAAGAAAGCATTTAGAAGACAGATGAGAAGGCTTTATGTAATAAAGTTCCTCATGTCCTTATACAGTATCATCACACAATCAAATGAAACAAGAAAATGTCCAAAGAATATGGACAATAAATGCATCTATCTACACCATCTTGTTTCTAAAGCTAGAGATCAGATAATTCCCATAAATTAAAAACCCTATCAATTGTAATCCAAGCTAGAAGCCATTTTGGAAACACTGCCAAAGGGAGCTGCCTTGATTATTCTCTCTCCAGGATATGAGTTCTTGGGACACACAAAAACCTCTCACTCCCAAGAGCCAACAAGTAATTGCACCCTGAGAGGATAATGAACTCTGCTTCTGACATCCTGTATCTCAAAGCTTGACAGTGCTGATTAGGATCGCAGTGTCTGAACAAGAAGGAAACGTCAAGCAGGACTTCAGAACATGCAAATAAGTAAGGTCGCTCTTTGAGAAGGCCTGTGCCCAGTGTCACAATGAAAGCCATTATCAATTTCTTCATTAAAAGGAGACACATACTTTATACGCAGCAATACTCAAGAGCCTAAGGCAACCCTGAGCTCTGCATTCCATCCAGGTAACAGGCAGAAGTGAAAAAAACAGAAAAGTTTATTGCATTTCTGGGCAGGGTACACAACAGAGTTTTACCTCAGGTAATTAATCTATTGCTTCTACTTGAACCATTTGTATGTTAAGGCCAAAATATGGAAAAATTTGGAACAGCATCATCTTGTAACACAGCACCTGACTACAGAAGTGTACTCCTCTGTGTAGGAGGCTGGTCCACATTTCTGACTTACCCAAAGGAAAATCTGAACATGCAGCATTTTAAAACTGACAAGCTGCTGACCAGGGAGAGGTCAGTCGGATGAATGGCCTGCAAGTTATTGCATAACCTAAGATTTAGGCACCTGAAAATAGAGCCCTTGCAAGTTCTCAAAGGACCTACAAGCCACTTTATGCCTGTGCTGTAACTCCTCCACAGGGAGGAGAAATTAACAGAGCCTTTCTGCTGTAGTGTACTTATGGCACAATATATATACATATAGACACTAAATGTCTACAGTTAAATCCTTAAAATGTCTTCATGCAGAAGAGTATGTATGCAACAGCCAGTACAAGAGATTAAAAAAGCCAGAAGGGAGCTGACTTCTAGCTGGACATGTATCACAAGGAACTTTTTTCATGCCAAAACAAGCATATGGACCCCTATCAAGTGGATGTGATAATGTGATTTAGTGTTCCCCTCTTGCTTGCTTTTAAAAAAAGATATCCAATAGGATAAGCCGGGTTCAAAGTTACATAATAACATACTGTGTCTCCAGAACAAAAGAGTAAGCTGAATAATTAAATTTGCCTATATGGCTGACAAAGTGCCAATACAACACAGAAAGGAAATACTTGCCTGGGAAGTGACTTTTTTACCTCAAAAAACAAGTAATGTTTGTCAGCAGCTGTGTTTGTTCCTTGAGGAAAAACAGATGGGATTCCAAGAAACACTTTTACAACAGATATGAATGCAATGACTAAATATTTAGGAGAGGCAATGCTAAGCTGTTCCCAGGGCTCCCCTTTCTCCAGCACAAGCACTACCACAAGAATTCAGTTCTGCCCACTTTGTGGACTCTGAGCATATAAATAACTTCATCCCACAACACCCAAACCAGGATTCACAGACTTTCCAGTCCTGCACCGTGCAAGTCTGGGGAAAGAGGTGTTATCTGGCACCTTAGACTGTACTCAGAGAAAAGCAAGAAGAACCCCATGTGAAAAAAACACTTCCATTTCCTACCAACAGGAAGTCATTTGTTTGCTTGTTTTTTAATGACTCAAAGTCTAGTCTCTGGTGTTTTGTTGCAGGCTGTACCCTTTATCATTCTGTCCAAGACATAACGGAGTTGGGGCTTACTTGCATCGCCCACACCCAACTGGGCCTCAACTGGGATGTGCCAAGTTTAACATCATTCTTGGCTGCCTCTTTACTGATGTGGATTCTGGTTCTCTGCACTGGACTTCTCCAAGCACAGCTTCCCAATTCCTTAACAAGGCTGATAAGATAAAGAAATCACTGCCAGACTCAGTGGCATAGCAGGAGAGCTAGGACAGACTACAAATCCTCACTCTCCTACACCAGCTAGTACTGGAAGAGTGAAAAAGGAGGGCAGGAGGAAGGGGAGGAAACCCTGTGAAATTACCTCTTCTAATGTTTGAGAACAGGCTCTGGAGGATATGTCCAACTGCCCATAGCTCAGCAGTGGGTTGTTTGGTAATAACTAAGAAAACCATTCAGGGATTCACCTCCCTGAAAAAAGTAATCTGAGATAGGGTCAAGCTTCCTAGTTCTGATGGGATTTTCTGTCAAGGCACTTTTCCAGACAACTCCCTAACCAAAATAAAATATAGACAGTGAGCAAGAATTTCCAGAGACCATGGCCTGTACCAGTACCCCACAGAGAAATGATAGTGACTCACCCAGAAAAGTTCATAGATGGCATGTACACGATACAGGCATACAAGGTACAGGCAGGGTTTATTCAAGTCACACTGGGTCTACTATATTTCAAAGCAACAACTAGCTCCTCTGAAGTAGCTCTAGAACTCATTCTTGAAAAGCGAATCCGTATTTGGAAAAGAGATAATGTCTAAGGAGGATAAACTGTTACCGCAAACCAAGTAGCAAGTTAAGCTTACAAAGCTGGCAAACAAGTTAAGTAAAGACTAGTAACTGGGTTCGTGTTATATCTAACTTAAAACTGGAAATTTCTAGTTGCTGTAGTTTTTATTAATTTTAGATTACATGCTCAAATTGAAGAAAGCCAAAAATGCATGCAGCTCTCCACACAGATCGACCACAGCCTCTGCAGCTCCGCCAGAGCATCCGCAGCACATTAACACCTGCAGAACTGCTGCTCTTCAGTCACAGCTCAACAGGTACAACTTTTACTAGCAGTGTCAGGCTTCAGTCTACTGCACTATGGTTTGGGAGTAATAACCAGTATCCTGAAACTGAGCCCAGTCCTCCAGCTCCAATAAAGAACAACTCTGAACCTTGGCCAAGCAGCATATATGGCTAGCACAATCAAAGCTGCTGACAGACACCTATTAACTTCAGAATGGCTGGAGTACTAACCAAAGTCCACACTCAGCAGCTGTAAAGCAAGCTGAGTAAGGTGCTTCCTTCCTGGAAGCAGTCCTCTAACACGAGTAGCATCTAACATCACAAACCAAGTAACTGGAGTCTCTCAAAACTGAGTGTTCTGACAATAAGAACACAACTAACCGGGTATGTTTGCATTTTATATTCCATTATACATAAAGGTGCTCAATAGTTATTAGTTTGTATTTGAAAACAAGAAACATCTTGATGTTACTTCATTTTAGTATTGATTTAGCTTCTTTGCTTAAACCAACATTCCAAAGTACATTTGACTACCGTCACATTGATGAGCCTTGAAGGCTGAACATCAACATAGTTTCATTGTTTTGTCAAGACTAAAGATTTTTATTGAAATACTTTGCTGTGAATGTATACAGCTAATTCAGAACAGACTACTGCAAGACCAAGGGGCCAGAACATAAATTAAGACAATGTTCCAAGAATATTGTATGTTTTAGTTAGCTGTTGATATATAAGATATCAAAAGTTTATGAATAAGACCACATCCTAAAACTGAGTTTTTGGGAAATAGTCTATTCCCAGAAGAAAACCCTGATATCCTGGGAAATATCAGCCACACCAAATCTTGTAAGCACAACATTTGGGATTAATGTGCAACAGAAAAATGTGGTCAGCAGTGACTATTTTATTATGGCCTGGGACACAGTGAAGTCTGGCTTGGCATGCTCATCAGTGAGCTTATGCCATGGCTGAGTCCACATCCGGCCTGCCTCAGATAGGAGAGGACAAAAATCATGGAGTTTCCCTCCACTATTTTGGAAAAGCTGACTGACTGCAGGCGTTGGCAGAGCACAGTAGAAATACTCACACCATCACCCCACTCACTGAGGGCCAGAGGAGGTCAGAGCCGGCACCCAAACCTCACAGCACCCCCAGTCATTCCCAGGCTGAGCAGGGAAGCAACTAGAAGCAATTTCCTAAAGCACTGCTCAGCTGTGACTCACCATTGTGTCCCCATTGCCGGCCCATGGGCCATGCCAGGCTGGCACACCCACCCTGCTACAGCCCTAACAAATCCTCTCTGAAGGAACAATAGTGCAGGCTGAGACACTCATCAACAGGAAAGCAAGTTCAGGCAGACAACCTGGCATGAGCAGAACAGCACGTTAACTGTGCAGGATTTTGGTGTTGCTAGTGCTTGTCATACCAGAGAGGAACACTGCAAGGATGCCACAGGTCACGTTTTCAGCATGGCTTCAGAAAGGCAATCAGAATTATGATTTTTAAATTTTTTTTTAACAGACAGGTGTTGGAGCTAGAAGTTTACATTGCAGCTGTTCACAGCACAAGCTGGAACCAGCCATACCCTCATTTCTTCATTTAGAAAATCAGTAAGTAAAAGCTTGCAGTGATTGATAAACAGTGCTTTAAAAGAAAATATAAACCACTTAGATTTCACACATGACTCAGGAAGATTGTTTAAGTAATCAGCCACAGCCAGCAAGAGGTCCCAAAGATGAGATAGCTGGAGTGTACAGATTCAAGCTTAGCTCTGTTACCAAAAACTTTAGTACATGTAAAAGTATTGCAGTGAAGTCTTTATTTCTCCTTTCATACTAGGAGAAAGCGTTTCTATACAGTGCAGTTCTTGGAAGTAATCCTATCTGATCTGTGAAGCATTTCTTATCTACTGTCACTTTATTAAAAGATCAGTTTACGTGCCCACAGGAATTCTTGGTATCTCAGAAGAGAACTACATTTTCAGACTAATACTACCAAATTTTTCAGACTTTTGTTGCTCATAATCCTTTGCTGCAAAACACAATAGCACAGGTTCTGCTCTCCCCCGTCACACTTGTCAAACTCTACAGCTGCTGGGTTTTTTTTGGGAGGGATAACAGCTGGCAATTTAATTGTGATCAACAGCAAACTGGTCTACAATGCTTAGGAAAATAAGCAGCTTTACAGCAATAAACTAATCAACCTTAAAAAGTTATAATGAAATATTTAAACTTTGTTAAAATATGAACTTTATCTAAAGTCCACAGTATCTTCCCATACCTTCCATGCATAAAAATAAACAGTTTTGTTACTGGATTGTCAAAAGCTGCAGTGTAAAAACAATGCATGCCCCATATGATTAAGCTATATTCAGAGTTCCAGTTCCAGCCTCGAACAGAGGTGCTTCTGTCGACTTTGTCGTCCTGCCCTTGGGACCACAATACCCTGTCTGTCAAAAAGCATCAGCATCAATCACTTATGGCCACTTCCCAAAAATGCAATTGCTTCTACAGTTGAACTTGCAACCAGTGTCAGGTTTATCCAGTGGCATTTCCTGCTTCTCCATTCAGTGTTGACATTTACTTAGACATAAATCACATTTAAGTGAAGAATGTTTGTCTTCCAGGAATACAGTGCCATAACTCAGTGATCCACGTGCTGTTTGCAGGCTTGTTTCATGCATGTCCTGGTGAAGGACCCAGCACATCCCCTTTCCCCCTTCCACCTCCTTTTTCTCCAAACACTAAGTTCAGCTCTGTTTCCATGACTATAAATTACTTTACCTTTATTACCACGGTCTTCACCCCAGGAGTTTTCCACTCTCCATTTTTCAAATGCCTCCTCTTGCCCATCCTGTGACAAAACAAGTCAATGGCTGTTCAGTAGTGAAGGACCATGCGAGTTCGTAGCAGCCAGCCCTTCCCACAGAGCTCCACTCCCAAAAGTCTACAGCCATTGGCAAGTTTCAGGCAATGGTTTCTTGCTAATGGTTGGAAAAAATGTAATTTTCTAAAATACCTGTCTACCCACTTACATAAAATATCAAGGAAGATGGTCAAGTAGAGAACCTGTAATATTTCTTTCAACCAGAAAACTAAATTTGAGTTTGTACTTAACTGACTGGCAGGATTTAAGCAGCCTTCCCTATCACCTATCAGGCTGAAATGCAGAATGCACAATTTGCACGAACTAGGAATCAGAGGAAAGGAAGAAAGACAATGAAGCTGTTACCATAAAAGCCAGCAGAAGAACAAAGCAATTGTAATAATTTAAAACAATACTAGTAAGAGCAAGTGCAAACAGTTGAAGAATCTAGCTGAAAGATACAGCTCCAAGTCAGGCACTTCGAAGGTTATACAAGGCTTCTAACGAGCACGAAGTACATGCGAGTCCCTGTTCAGAAGTGTGCTGTGTTCTAGCCTGCACTGTGTGTAGCTGAAGTCTGGTTCAGATCCTCCCGGTACAGAAAAGCACTGAACACAGCGCCACAGGCTTGCTGTGCCACAGAGTGAACTGTTGCTTCCTTCCAGCAGCTTCTCATGAGGAAACAGCAGGTCCCTTGAGGAACCAAAGAATAGTTATTCTTTCCCTACTAAAATTTTTTAAGACAAAAAACTAACCTGGAAAATGTCCCACAAATCCCTTTTTGATATTCAATGGAATATTGTTGTATTGCTTCTATTCTCACTTTAACAAAGTAGGACAGTCCTTAAAATGAGACACTCAAGAGGTACCAGACTAAGGATAAGTCAGCTCTTGATGCTATCAGACAAACTGGGATAAACACATTTATGCACATTAAGTTTAACCAAAAAGGTGCATTTAATCCACATCAATTTTGTATGTTGTAAAATTGTAATAGGATTTTTTAAATCTTCAAAGCCTTTTTATAAAGTAGGTAAATCCAAAGTATTACATTTTACAACTCAGTTTATCAAAGCTCCTTTAGATTAAGTTAAGGTTTAATATAAGACAACATGTTCAAACAGAAAGTAGAAACAACTTAGTCCATTTTGAATGTGGAAAAGCCTCTAAATGCTGAACTTGTTCTAAGATAATTTCTTCTAAATGATCTTTTGATTTTAGAGATGCCATCCATCATATACTGATCTTACACACATCCTTTTCCTTAAGAAATCAGGTCACATTTGATCACATTTTATGGAACTATACATTTAGGCATGTGAAAGTGAATTTAAAAATAGAGACCATAGACTATAGCTGCCAGTGAAGTCCAGCCAGTAATTGGCTACAATCAGTACAAATATACACAGCTATGAATAGAGAAAGAGGTTTTACACACTAGAAAAGTATAATTTTAAATATCTAACTGAAAAACAATGAGAATTTTTTTAAAGATGTGTTCATGCAATCTGATACACAAAATAGAATTGTTACGAGCTCAGAACACAAAATACAACGGGAAAAGTTATATTGAGTTGTAAAAAGTAATTCAGAAAAATTCTTATGACTCAACAGTCCCATCTCAAGTCCTCAAACTCCAGAGCTCAAGCAAACATTTTCACTTATATGCAAGCTCTTATTTCACCAGCCAAGGTCATGCTGGACAGGAAGAGATCACTTCAAAGAAACTTTAATAATGACAACTTCTGGAAATAAATGGAAAACATCAACATTGCAGATAACCCTGAGTTGTAAATTTTCACATGGTTCTTTTTACTTCATGTGTGCTTTGTTATACTGCCAGGAACAGATTCAGTTGCGGATTCATCTCAGCCTACTGTCTGCCACAGAGCTATTTTGGACACCATTTTCCTTCCCTAATTATGAGTAGGTCAGAGAGGTCACATGCCAGTGCGTTGAAGGAGGTTAAGACTGACAAAGTGCCTCCTACTGGCATTTTAACAGGAGCTTCACGCTGTAAAGTGTAGACTGGACTAACCATGCAGTGGGATAGGGTGGGAAATACCTGCTGTCATACTAGATTTCTTGCTCAGCAAGATGCATCAGAATATGTATTTTAAATTAACAGGTTTTCTGGTATCTTAAAAATAGCAGCTGACTTTTCCCTTTCTCCAATAAAAGTTTGTGGGCAGAAGAAAAGAAGCCCTTGACTTGTCTAAAATTCTTCCTCCCTTGTTAAATATTTATAGTTCTGAACACTCAGACACAAACACCACAGGGAGAATAGACAACCTAGGCCTTGTGCACCAGGGTGTCACGGCACACGAACTCTAGCAGAACAGCTTACAGGCTGTGAAGGAGCCCAGAACACATCAACAAGCTGTCAGAACATTCAAATACACCTGTGCAGGCATCAGAACTTCAGGACAGAGACTACCTTCTCGGTGACAGCTGTCAGCACCATGGCATGGGTCATCATCGATTCTCCAAAGATTAATCGTTCCGCTTTGTTCATGTTTTTGACGGAGACGCCAAACACCAGCTCATGATTAAATCTATTGGAAAGCCACATAAACAATATCAAAAAGGACACAGGGAGGATTCTCACTAGTAAATCAGGGAATCAGTAGACAGCACTGTCCCAGAAGCCAGTGCACAGGCGTACAACTATTTGTAGTGTCAGAACAACTGCAAAAAGTGATCCCCATAGAAGTTCCTCTCACTAGACATTAGACAATTCAAATGAGGAAGAATATTTAACAAGCCCTTGTTAAATCTTTAAAGGATTCAGATTTTAGCAAACAAGTTAAAAAAATTTCTGTTGCTGCTGAATTACTTAAATACACTGTTTTGGGGTATATAATCCAAAATATGGATAAATTAGTTTCTTAAGCAGATAAAGGACTGTTTAATTCCTAGCCAAGTGTCCCAAATTGTACCGTTTTGATTTTTCTACTTACATATTCACATCATTGATTCCCAGCTTGCCATAGAAGTGCTTTGCAACATCGCAGCCAAACCACACAGCCTACAAATAGAAGGAAGAGTCATGTCTAGGCCACACCGCAGTGAGTTTTACATTACAAGAGCTGCACCATGACATCCACGAAGAGAAACCAAACAAACCTCGCCATCTTTAATAGATGCTGCAGCTAATTTTTTCAAGACATCAACAGGCTGGTTGTTGTAGAGCGTTTTCCTTCCTCCTGCCATGTTACCCAGGTACTCCACCGTATACAGCCTGTTGTATGGATTCTGAGGTCGAGGATCATTCACTAGACAAATCTGCCAAAAACCAAGATGTTGTAAATTAAGGTGCAACTTACCTGAAATCTTTGAGAAGTGAATGTAGATGGATTTCAGAGAATTGCTTTTGTCCCAGGTAGCTGTCTGTCCCATTACTATACAAGCCACTTGGCTGAAATACCTGTTTTTTATAACATTTTGTTTGTTTGTTGTTTAAGTTCACCTCATAACTGCGGCACAGCAGGTTTGCATGTTATTCCTGCTCTCTAATGGCTGTCTTATGGCATTTTATAACTGATGAGATCATTACATATTTTATCATTACAAAAGCATCATGGAAATGCAGTGCAAGATCACAGCTAATTAAAGGGTAGAACACAAACAGGAGAATGGGGACAATAAACATAGGGGCCACCTTTGAGTTGTGGGAGCAGTACCCACATGGTGCAGTTACGGGGGTGGACAGTACACCTGCAACAGTGGAAAATATGTGACTTAACAGCAAAAAAAGGTCTTAGGAAGCTACTGCCTTTCAGCACCCCCAACCTTGTCCTCCATGTTGAAGTAAGGCTTCACGTGCTCATTGTAGAACTGGACCGGTGTCACAGGGCCATATTTGTGGTAGTTCTTCTCCTTATCCCGGAACTCCCAGCAGAAGGTCTCCGGAGGGTTGCCCAGGCAAGTACTCACTATTCTGAATACCTGCCCAGAGAAGCACACACCTGTGAACTTGCTGAAACATGCAGGTCTGCCTCTCCTACCACAGCAATGCCACTGATGAATGGATTTCTCCATGGGAGAAACAACTGAAAAATGGGATCTTAACACTCACCTTTCAAGAACATGAATGAACGTACACACATGAATTATTTTCATTCAGCTCTGGAAATCTAGGTGTTTCAACAGTTCAATCTGAAAGGCCCCAGGAAAATCAACAGAATCTCTCTCCATTCTCACACCCTACATTCTCAGGTAAACCATCAGGCAAAACACTGCCTACACCTCACAGCATGGGGAGAAGGCAAGCTTAAGGCTGAACATAAACATTCCAGGTTATCCTAGGAAAGCAGCAGCCAAAAGCAAAAGCCAATGCACTGCCCAGTCTCATTCCCATGTTTTGTAATTCTGAAGCTCCAACAAGATACTTTCCCAGTGCAAGAGAAACTATCAGACTGATTCTAGAAAGGCTTAAGCATTCAGCATCACCTGCTCCACCAGGTGGTTTGCCCCACACAGAGACAAACCATGTAATACACATACAGCAGAGGATTTTATCCCAGTATTTCCCCTGTACTAACCCCTTTTTTCCTGCAATGCCCATTCGGATTTCAAAAATGGGCCTTTGCTTCTTTTCAAAAGCCTAGAATAATCTTCTTGTTGAATGTACTAAGACAGACTGTTTCAGTTTAGGGTTGAGCTGGCAGGTTACATAATTTAATTCAAGATTCCTGCCTGCTGACCATGACATCCTCTGCAGCTGGCAGCTTCCTATTGATTTTTAGCACAAGAAGTTGACCAGATTTCAAGTCATCAGCCTCCCTATAAATCAGAATATGAAACTGCACTTAAGGATCACTACTGTACTTTCTCACAAGGCTTATCAAAATGTGCTAACTCATAGGCAGTGCAACCAGATGACTGTCTTTAGGGATATTTAGCAGGACCTGCCACAGGTACTCTGGGGACAGAGAATTCAATCATAAACAGGTCTGAATCTGTTTTACTTCAGCTGACACTGGTTGACTTCAGTTCTATCCACATCCTGAGCACAAGACAAGTCTTTTCCTTGCAAGGAACCAACAGGTTACTTAAGAGAAGGGGAAGTCAAATCTCAACTGCACCTTCTGCAGGAGGACCCCATGCCTGTGGTTTGTGCCAGCTTTCCTAGGCTGTCAGTCTTGACACCTTCCTCTCGCTGACTTTTCACAGGAGGAGACACAATACCTTTCCCAAAGCTAACTTACTCTTTCTGGAGCTAGTTGAGCTGATTTACATGGATCCTAAGGTTCCACAAGAACTAGCTTTGTGCTAGTGGGCACTTTGTGCTGATGGCAAAAAGAGTGCAATGTTCATGCTAAGTAACATTATTTGGCTGTGCACAAAATATAAAGGTGGTCTTGCTCCAAGCAATTTAATATGACCAGTGAAGAGATTAATTATGGGTTGAAACAAGGCTGTGGCTTAATGTTTTTAGTGGAAGAACTCACACATTTATTCCTCAATAAATGTTAAAGAGCAAATGTAAATCCCTAAACTACTATAAATATTTAATTTTGCACAGACTGCACAAAAGGTAGCATTGTCTGTGGATATACCCACATTACCTCAGACAACCCCAAGTGGTGAGAGATGAGGCTATGAAAACAAAGTAAAAAAGAAAAACGCCTAAAAAGAAGAGCAACAAGCAAGCAGGCTCCAAAGGAAAATGGTGGAGACAGAAGTCTCAAGTTAACAGAGGCAGTGGAGCCTGGGAAGAGCCTCCCTCAATTGTTTTGCCACCACACCCATCACAGGCCATCTCTTAGTATCTCAGAAGCTTCCTCTATCAATAAATAAAATAAGCAGATGTATTTAAACTAAAAGGTGACTTATATCACTCTAGCGACAACTAGAACCGAGATAAGGCAAAAATATAGAGGCTTGTGCTAAAAACCAAAATGAATGAGGAGGGGAAAGGACACTCCTGATAAAGAGGAGTCTACAAAGGAGAACAGTAAAGGAAGAAAATTTCAATCACAGGCACTGTACTGGTTTCAACTTCTGACCTGCTGTGCACTGGTTTGATAAGAAGAATGTTTATACAGTTCTGGAGTGAGTATTTAATCTTGTGTTCCAGTACAACTGCCCCATTTTAGCTAGAGCACTGCCTCCCAGCATGAGTGAACCGAGATTTGATATGCAAATAAAACTTCACAGAACAAAACCAAGTTCTGCTTTGCCACATACAAAAATAGATGCAATGCCACTTAATACATACAAACACAAGAAATAACAGTGGTCTCAAGACCTTTGAAATTAAGTGTTTTTAAAGTATCCAAGAGAGGTGCAATTGCACATTTCAACTATAATGTTTATTGAAAGTAAATCCACTTAAGCTGCAAACCACTATTACTGCCACAAGAGGAAACACTGTGTTAACTTCAGAGAATTAAGCACACCCTTTCTACAGAACAAATTGCAATCAGTTAATGAGCCTTTAATGCTGGTTCCAGGATCCCTGGTCAGAGGGCAAGAGGCTCTAAACAAACAAAGAGACATTTTGCAGTGCACTGTGTGTCATTGCCCTACCAGTAAGAAGCTTTTGATGTCTGCTGTAAAATCCTCCAAGGACTTTTGGACACACACACTGGGTGTAAGTTACATTAATTCGCTTTTGAACTAAGCACTGACTGGCAACATACCGGGGTAGGCTCAAAGCACCCAATTACTGTTGATCTTAAGGCATACATTTCACAAAAGTTTTAATTTCAATAATATAACGCAAGGAACACAAATCAGTTTTTTAATCTAACCTTAAAATTAGATAAAAAGCTACAGGTTTTTACATTAAGTGCAAAGATGCATTTCCAACAACCAAACCAACACATTAATACTTGGATATTAATGGCACTGCTGATGCTTTACAGAAACAGCCCAAGATAGGTTCTAATACTGATGCTTACTGGACTGCAGAAAAACTAACACACATCTAAAACATTTGATTTCTTGAGTCATCTAAAGACAGACATTAAGATCACTGGGTTACTTTGCATTATATGTTTGAGAAACAATTTATTTTTTTTCCCAAACAAAATGCACACACTTGGTCAACCTAAAACATCCTGAACTTTAAACATTGGGTTTGGCTATTTAAGAATCAAGTATGAGGACTACTGAATGAGAAAAACAACATATGTCACTGTCATATTCAGTGTGACCAGATGGAGGGGCAGCACCACACTCACACTACACACTGCTGTTTTGAGTTAATTCACACAGTCAGAAACAGATGCTGCGATTCCCTCCTCTGCTGCCCCAGTATCAGACCACAGCTGGATTCAGCCCTGTGTTCAGCTCACATCTTCTCCATAGTGCAGAGTACTCCCTTTTGTTGTTCTTTTCTGCTCTCTTGTGGGGAATTTCTGTAACAACACTTGTGCTGATTTTGCACTCAAAGCCATCAGAATGCAATTTTCAACCTGCCTCTTTCCTGCTTCTTATAAAAGCCTGGTAGGACACTATTTTCATCTCTCAAGATACAAAATGCTGCTTTCCTACAGAAAGGGGTAAATGTCTCTGTAAAAATGTCATAGCTCTGGAATTTGTAAGCTCAAGATACTTCTCTGGAAGTATTAGAAAACTCAGAATGAGATAAGCAATAATAAGCACTTAAAATTCACTCAAATACCTCCAAGTACACTGCCAGACAACACATTCCTAGTCAGGAAAACAAAAGACACTTGTTTTGGCTGATCCAATAGCTATAGAACAAGAGTAAGCAAGAAACCTCATCCATTCTAGCCTTGTGTGCCAAGAGGATTCATGCCACAGGTATATTTACCTCTTCTATCATCGTATCCATTGCAGCACAAAGTTCTCCTTTCATTGTTCCACTTTCCACCATATTTCTTAGCCGCAAACAGTATTCTCTCATCTGTTTAAAGAGAAAGTAATTTTATTATAAGGGTATGAAAGGTGCCACCTAACCAGATAGAAGTCCTGAAAACTGTTTCTAGCACCTATTTTATACTTCAAAATGAAAAGAAAATCCCTTTCAGAAGGCTTTGTTAGATAATGATTCTTTAAAAAAATATCAAGATAATTGAATGATTGAAAAGAAAAAGGTCACAAAGAAGTAATCTGAAATTAAATAGTTGCAACTCAATTACTATTTTCCAACCATTTATTTGAAGCTTACAGCCATTTCTGTTCCATAACTGATGCCGCAACATCCATACACATCACCACCTCTGTGACTCAGAGAACAAACTGTCTTCATACTGTAAAATTATTTTGCAATTCTAATGCATAATTGATCTCCTGGTTGATAAAAAGAATGGAGCATTTCCCCACTGCATGCAGAATTGCAGTAAGAGTAGCACATGCTTCCCATTACTGTCACCATCCATAAGGCCAGGACCAGTGAGTGGGGCTCCCTCAAGACCAGCTGTTTTGCGATGTTCGAGACTAGAATAACATTAACACCATTCATAATGTCTAAGCTCATTCCAGCACATATTTTACATTTTTAATGTGGATTTCAGCAGGCAGTTTTCCCTGAGCATGTAGTGTAGGAACTCGAAAAAAAAAAATCAAAGCTCACTGTAAAAAAATGCTTTAATTGCCTTTATATCTAGCTACCTACACTAGCATCTTCCCAGATTAATTTATTTCTGTAGTTCAGGGAGCAAGCTCACACCTTCCTTCAGACAAAGCTGCACACTTCTATACTGAAAGCTGATTTAAGATTCAGTGTTTTGAAAATATATTTTTATCTTTTCCATCAAATTTGGCAGTAATCTCTAGAAACCTTGGCATACTGGTAGATGAAATATTGAGGGGGTGGAAAGAAGTCACCTAGAGGCCAAGTCCTGGATTTGCACAAACAGACTTCATGAGCCACATATCAAGAATTAACTTTTTGAAATTTGAGGATTAGAAACAATTGCTACTGAAACCATGTAGTTTCAAGCTACTGAAGCCTGGCAATGACCATCTTCCACAGATACACCTTCCCACTCCATATTTCAGGATTAGCATAAGACTTTGCTGAGACTTTAGGCTGCTTTTTGAATAAAAAACACACTTTTCTGAATAAAGAAATGCACTTAATACTTTGGTCAATAAAGATAAATTAAGGTGGCTAGGAACACTTGGAGCAGGTTCATTCCCATCCCCTCTCCTTAATTATATCATCTATATCAATTTACCTTATGGTTCAAGATCTCGTTCATCCTTCTGGTAGCTTCTGTGGTATGAGACTCAGGGAAGTATTTCTTGGGGACAACACCATACTTTTCTAAAAGCAAATAATAAAACTATGGGTTAGCAATTGTCTTCTCCACACAGCAGATGCTAGTGATTCCACTTACACTCATGTAAAAAAAATAGTTGGTTTTTGTGCAGAGATTATAAGTGAAAGTCTCTTATTTAAAGTTACAAGTATTCAAGATTACATTTTAATTTGTGACTGAATCTTGACCTCTGAGCTGCATTCCACAGGAGTCCTGAAAGGTGGAACCCCTGAACTGCTCAGTATCACTTAATTCAACACTTAAGAGAGAGTTCTAAACTAATTAGTGCTTTTTAAGAAGCTCTTTTCACCAGAAGAACACACCTGATTACTTGAAAATTAAGCTACTGAAATATCTTCTAAAGAACAGGGCCTCTTATGAATTATTCTGTGTATTTTATCTAAGGTTAAGTGACTAACATCCCAGTCGCCTTTCCTCCTCAACATTTATAAAACACCAGCAACAACTCAATTGCTTCCTACATTAAGGTACTAATCAAAGATCACACCATGCAAGGCCTGGATGTAATAGCAGCATCCAAAATCTTCTCTGACCTGATTAAATATGTATAACAATTGGATGGGAAAAAAGTAACCTCAAGGCTTCAGACAAATTCCTTTTGTGATTCTGAGCTTATATTATTGGCTTGTTGACTTACAAAGGTGTCACATTGTTTCACAATACAAATGAAAGCAAATGGCAGTTTAATTCAGACACTGAAAAGTATCTCCTTCATCAGTGTAAGAAAGATCCCACTTAAGCTGTATCTTTGTAAGACCAGCATTGCCACATTCCACATCATTTCCCTCTCACTGATCTTTACAACCATCTTTCTTCAGGTTGCAACGTGAAGCAGTTTTGCTTCTGCCTTGTAGACACACCCTAGTCTAGCAAGGGTTTTTTTCCTTACTGTGTGCCCTAGAAATGATATACATGGATATAGATAAATGATGTTGAGGTGATGACTAAAGTAAAAAGGGGTTGAACCTTTTTACTAAATGTAAAGTCTGGACCATCTAATTACTTCTGTTGATCTTCTGAGCTTCCATCAGCAGCAGCAATATGCAAGAGTGAAGATCCCAGACAAGATTTAAGCCTAACATTTATAAACTGGCATGAAAAAGGTCTTTGATTAAAAAAGGTAGTGGCTAATGGCATCATGCTCCTTAGCAAACTCCCAGGTGTCAAACTCAATTTCTTCTTCTATTTCATTCCTCATCTCTCAAATCAGCATGCAATTTCAGGAAGCACTTAGTGACCAATTCTCTTACCAATAATGTTAACCAACATATCCCACTGTCCACCATCATTCGTGGGGTTGGAGAGCAGGAACTGTATCAGTCTTCCTTCCACAGGCTCCTTTTTCTGAGCTGTTTCCACAAAGGCATTTAAAAAGTAGTAACAGCGTTCGACCTGGAATGGACAGGCAGGAAAAACAGATATTTTACATTGTGCATTAATTCATTCGTATTTTGTTCTTCAGAAGTCCTAACTAGATGAAGCTACCTTCTGTTCATCCACTGAAGTTCTTATTTTCCCTTTAGCATTCCAAGGCTTATCCTATAAACTTATTTCTGTCACAGACCAAATATTTAGGGGGGAGTTAGCACAGAGCTTGAGGATAGCAGAACAGAAAATGTGAAACGTGAAACAGAAGTTACACAATGACGCCTGGCCCAAACTAGTACTAGATTTCCTCTATTTCCCTTAGGGGAAAAAAGCAGACGCATAGCTTGCAGATCAGTAGGTCACAAACATGACTGAAAGCTCAACAGCAAAGTTAGTCATGTTTCCCCTTAGCCTCCTACAAGTCACTTTTGAAATAGACACAGCACTTGAAAGAAAACTTTTACTCCTCCAAAGCACTAACAGCTTCACAACTTTCTTCTCAAGCTAAAGTCTTACTTTGTTCGACCTGCATTTAAAATACACATTTAAAGAACTTTTGAAGATTCTTCTCATATATGTTTTCTGCCTGGATTGTTAAAATAGTCCAGCCTAAAAGAAATTCTGTCCCAATACTAATACCTGATTGCATAAGCTGTCCTAGCACAACCTGTGACCTGTTCTACTGTACCTTATCCCAGAAAAAGAGATACGACTGGCTGAATTCAAACTCTTCGATGTTGTATTTCTTCATGAAAGGAAGACGCATTGCATTGAGACAGGAAAAGATCCAACATCTCCCTGAGAGATCAAAGGAACAAGAATTAAACTGGAATTTGTGTACTCAAGAGCTGTGTAAGTTTTTTTTTTTTACGCTCAAAATTCATGACAGTTCTGCCTCAAGACTTTGGCCCACTGTTCTGGCTGGGATTGTAGAATACCAAAAAGCTCATAAGGAGTTCAGAACTCTTACTGCAAATGCAGGTGTCTCAATTGATTTTATCTTATACTACACAGAGGGAAAAAAGATGAACACTGCAAGTCTAAAGACTATTATTAACTCAAGAAGATGCTGCAGGGATGCAGTTTTGCTCCAAAGCCCGACAAAAGGCCTTCGGAGGTGGCCATCGCTCCCGGGAGCGCATCAGCATTACATCAATCCCCCCCCCCAAAACGCCAGAGCCGCCAAGGGAGCGGGCCCCTCCTTACCGCGAATACCGACCCCCCCCCCCGCCCCGGCAACCGGGGAGCCCCTTACCGGAGTTCTTCTGGTTGGTGACCGGCTTCCCCTCGGCGGGCACGGCGTGCTGGAAGACCTGCACCGTGTCCTGCACCACTTGCCGCTGCAGACACACCTCCAGCGGGTCGTTGCACGTCGCCACGTTCTGGGCCAGCAGGAACTGGGGCTCGGCCCGCAGCCGCCGGGTGAAGGCGGCGGCCTTCTCCGTGCTCAGCCCTGCGGGCCGCGGGGCAGCCGTCACCGCCGGCAACCGCAGCCCCCTCACACTCCGGTAACCCCCTCCCTCAGCACCCCTCATCCCGGTAACCACCTCCCCATTTCTCCCCACCTCCCCCCACCCCCACCTCCGGGTCATTCTCCCCCCGGCCCCGGTAATTCCCACCACCAGCCCATTGCCCCGGTAACGGCCGAGCCTCGCTCCTCACCCCGGGCGTTCATGGCACAGCGGCGCGAGCTCCCGGCACGGAAAGCGCCGCTCAACGGCCGAGCCCACCGCAGGTCGCGCGCCCCGGCGGAAGCGGCTCTTATAGCCCCGGCACCGGAAGCAGGAAGAGGGGCCGCGGGCGGCGGGCGGGGGGGAGCGGACGGCGCGCCGCGAGGGACACGCTGGCGGCGGTTGCGCGCGGCGTTGCGGCGGGGGCCGCGCGGGGGCGCTGGGGGCTCCATTCCCCGCCCCGCCCCGCTCCGCTTCCAGAACGTTCGGCGGCGCCGCCTGAGGCAGCGCGCGGCGGTCCCGGTGGCCGCGGCCTCCCCGCCCCGAGGAGCCGCTGTGGCGGCGGCTGCGTCAGGGCAGCCGCTTTCCCTCAGGGCTGGTGTGGCGCGGGGTGAGGGAGGCCCCGTTGGATCGTCCCCATCCTGCTGCCCCCGGGGCTTTTTCCCCGCGGTGTCACCCCCCGCTTAACCGAAAGGTTTGAAACATGTCTCCGCAGCAGGCGGTGTGAAGGCTGCGTGCCGGGGAGCGTGACTGGCACCGGCACTGCGCGGTGATCGCCCTCCCTCAGCGCTGGCGAACGTCACTCAAGGACACGCTCCGGGTCACGCTGAGGAGGCTTCCTGTTGAGTAACAGCCCTGCTCCTCCGAGAGGAGTATTTGCACATCGCGGACTCAGATTGATTTACAACACACGGTTTTTATCATTGGTATTAGTAATGTACCATTCCAAGACACGATGAGGCCTTAAAAGCTTGCCAGGACCTTGAGAAAAACGCTTTGAGTGGTGTATTTGTTGGGGGCAGGGAGAGGTTTTCCTGCCATCACAGTGCTGGAGCATTCACACGGAAGTTTCCGCTGTGTATTATCAAGTGTTTGGGGCTGCCCTCAGCCAAGAGAGACGGGAGGTGCAGTGGCAGCACAAGTACCAGGCAGCTTTTGCCCTGGCCAACAAGAAACTGAGATGCCCGTAGGATTACCAGGAAGGGGCAGCAAGTTGGGTAGCCACCACCTCTAACACCCCGTGGAGTGGCACTGAGGGACAGGGCCAAGAAAGCAGCTGCCAGCTCAACGCCTCAGTTTATTCGTGCATCAACGTCATGATCTGTGGCAAGCCAGGATGGATTCCTCTGTAGGCTAATGCCTGACTGCACATGCAGACCTCATAGGAATCAGCACAGAGGGCAAGCTCTGGCAGCGGCTCAGGCAGCCCACCCCCCGTGGCAGTGCTCTAAGCAGTAGGTTAGAATGAACAGATGCAAAGAACCACTTATATTTTGAAAAGACTGTATAATCTTGACTCAGAAAAACTTGTTTCAGTGCTTTATCTCATCATCTCACTCAAGGGCTTAGTTCCACCACTAGAAGTGATGTTTTCTGGGTGTGCACAGGAACCTGGTCCTTACCTGCAGCAAAATGAAGAGAAAAAATGAAAAATCGCCTACTAGGGAAAAAGAAACCAAGTGAGTTGAATTCACCTGGGCTGTGTGCTGCTCCAAGAAAGCTTCCAGCAGGCTGGGGATATGCTGTTATGTTTCATAGAATCATAGAGTCATAGAATGGTTTGGGTTGGAAGGGACCTTAAAGATCATCCAGTTCCCACTCCCCTGCCATGGGCAGGGACACCTTCCACCAGCCCAGGTTGCCCAAAGCCCCGTCCAACCTGGCCTTGAACCCTTCCAGGGAGGGGGCAGCCACAGCTTCTCTGGGCAACCTGTGCCAGGGCCTCACCACCCTCACAGGGAAGAATTCCTTCCTTACATTTAATCTAAATCTCCCCTCTTTCAGTTTAAAACTGTTACCACTCATCCTATCCCTACACCCCTGATAAAGAGTCCCTCCCCCCTTTCCTGTACCCCCTTTAAGTACTGGGAGGCCGTTATAAGGTCTCCCCAGAGCCTTCTCTTCTCCAGGGTGAACACCCCCAACTCTCTCAGCCTGTCCTCACAGGGGAGGTACTCCAGCCCCCGAGCATCTTTGTCTGTCCTTCTGATGTTGGTGCCCCCAGAGCTGGACACAGCACTGCAGGGGGGGTCTCACGAGAGGGGAGCAGAGGGGAAGGATCCCCTCCCTCGCCCTGCTGGCCACACTTCTCTTGACCCAGCCCAGGACACAGTTGGCTTTCTGGGCTGTCCATGTGTTTGTTCCCCACTGCCTCCACGCAGGCATAGCCGGGACCTTGGGATGGCCAGAGCAAGGGCAGGAGCCATGCTGTGCCCTGCCAGTTCCCATGGACCCCTCTCCACTGGGGGAGGAGGTGTGGGCTCATGTTAGCCAGCCAGAACAAGAGCTCGGTAACTCTGCGTGGCTGGGTTTAGTGAGCTGAGTGCTCTTTTGTTTCCCAGTTTCTGCCAAGGCTTAAAAAAGGGGGGTTGTTTGGAAGCTGCATGAATAAGCAGTCAAATACTTACAGAGCTGTTTCACTTGATCTTTTGAAGCACTGAAAATAAAGAAACAGTCTTGTTATCTTTTGTATTTCCTGGCCATAGAGATATTTTTACAAATATCTTGCAAGTGCGTACTGCCTTCCACCTTAAAATATCTAATATTTGATTTATCTCCTGGTAATTCTAAAGCAGGAGGTAATATGTAGCAGTTCTCATAACAGCGGAAAGCAACACTGCAAAGTAGAATAGAAAAGGTAGAAAAAACCAGGGCATTGCAACAAAACAATACTTTTTTTTTTCCTAAGAAACTAGAGCTTTCCATACCTTAAAAATTTTATCTTTTCTAGCCACAATTCCAAAAAGTACCGTGACTGTAGCCACCACGACACCAGCAATAATGGCCTCCTGGGGGAAAACAGGTTTTTTATCTGTCGAGACAGAAGAGGTTGAATATGTGATAGATTAGTACAGTCATATAAAACAGAGCATTTCACAGAACTGCTGAAAGACATATTTCTTTTCCCATGGTTGTCCCTGCTGATTTGAACTGTGCTCTCTCTGCTGTCCACAGACCGACTGTGTGCATTAGTCCCCTGGGAAGAAGGGAGCCAAGCCTGCACTTTAGTGAACTGAAGGAAGAATTGAAACGTCAGTCCCTGAAGAAGAAGATCCCCAAGGCACTCTTACACATGGAAATAGGGGTGGCCAGAAGTACCACTGACACAGCTAACGTTGCTTTCCTCCCTGGTCCAAGAGTACAGAAATGAGAGGGGCCTGGTCAGTGGGTGGGAAGTGGATGCCTGGTGGGTCACCTCACCTTGTGTCACCTGTGTGAGACCTGAGCATCCAGCCCCAGCAAGGCTTCCACCTCCCTGTTGCCCGCAGCGCTATAGTCAATTCTGGAAGACAACTTCTCTTCCCTTAAGCAGCTCTTTCGGCATGATGGAACACTATGGTCAGAGTAAGATGCTTCAGGTAAGACCTAAGGTGCTTTAAACCACACTTGAATGTGCCCTGTTAGCGTGGGAAGCGGGACAGTGGGCTGAGACTGTCTCAGGTCACGCATGCCAAATGCCTCTGAATAACAGGTAGAGAGGGAAAGGCCCTTCCTGGTGCTGTGGTCCCAGGCGCAGGTGCAAGAAGAGCTCCTTGCTGTTGCTGTGCCCTCAAAAGTTAACGCGGGGAATTTACCACATTCCACTTACACTTCTTAATCTAAATGGCTTGCTATCAGTATAAAAGAGAATGGAGAGTTATTTGTAAAGCTTACTGTTTGGCAGCAGCCTTGTTACCTTCAACTATCAAGTGGAAATCCTTTCTCCCCTCTCCCAAAGAAGATTTCACCATGCAGGTGTAGGTCCCGTTGTCAGACTTTTGTACTGTTTTGATAGAGAGCTGAAAGACCTCACTAGTCTGGTACAGCTGGTAACGATTTTGCTGTAGGATCAAGGTGGTGTTGTTCTTATACCAAGCTGCTTGGGCTTGAGGGTTGGATTTGGCATTGCAGGTCAGAGTAACATCTTTGTCTTCTTCGATTTGGAGGGACTCTTCTCCAGTCAGCCAGGGAGGAACTGTTCACAGTAATGCAGTTCAACAGGTCATTAATAATGCTGCTCACCATTTAACACAAAATAAGTTCCCTTTACGTATCCCTGTGCAGCTTGTTCAGTGGTGCAACACATCACAGGTGTGCAGCCTTTTGTGATCCCCGGGAATCAGCGGGACAATCAGTGGCAGAGGTGGTCACTCCTGTAACTCCTCTGCCCTGACTTGTATCCTTGGGAAAGAATCTAGGTGGAGGCAGGGACATACCCAGAACATCTTCTTACTCAAGGACCCACCCACTCCCTATAAAAGAGGCATTAAATCAGGCCATAAGCACCACTGTGGGAAGGGAGTGTCTTATCACGTGAGTTATCTCCTCCTAAATGCATTTTTTCTCGGTGAAGACAGCGTACAAGGGTGCAAAACACCCCACCTTCAACTAGCACCCAGACACCGAGGTGCTCAGCCCCTGATTTCGTCCCACCCCAGCCATTCTGCACAGATATCCACCACCACAACTCACACTGGACGTCCAGGATCACAGACACCTGCACTGACTTGTTCCGTGCCAGCCTGCACGTGAAAGTGACTCCATTGTCAGACTCAGTGACTGGGGATACGCAGATGTTACTGATATTCACTTTATTCCCATCTTTCAGCTCCACTCTCCCATTTCCTCGGTACCAGAGCAGCTCCTCAGCCTGACTGCTGTTCTGTACTAGGCAGGAGAGGGAGAGGGGAGGGCCAGGCAGCGTAGACAGGGAGAAGTCAGCAGCATGGTTATTTACAGACAGTTCCAAACCTGCAAAAGAAGGAGAACAAGGGCACTAAGCATCCTAAACTGTACCCTTCCCACAAAAGCTGCCCTGCTAGCTTCTCCAGGCCCTTGACATTGGAGGAGGGACAGAGTTTCAGGCTTCAGTCTAACAGCTGTTTTCAGGTAGGACTTTAGTTTTTGAGACAAGAAATTGTCTTCATCACAAAACTCCTTTCACAGTTATTTAAAATCAAAATCAGGCTTTTGCGACTGACTGCAAGAACGCCAAAGCCTGACCTGTAATAACAAAATGTCTGAAAACCAGCAGTGACCATGTAACACACAGCAAAAGCTCATCCCCATCCCTCCAGTCTTGGGCACCCTCTTGCAACAAATCCCCGCTGCAGCATACCTGTGCCCTCAGGTTTTGTGCTCATGGTTTGGGACGCTGGTTTTGGGTTGGAGCTGAATGCGCTTGAGTGTATAAATTAGTTAATCAGCCCCTCAGCCATACCCTGGCCAGTCTGAGTCTGGCTGTTGAAGAGTTGCAGTTTGTTTAATACACAAACCTCAGGACGTACTAAATGAAGAACTAGTATAGGAAATAAGCTTTTGTGATGGGCTGAAACTCACTTCTGGAGCCTGGGCCATAGATTAATGAACTAAAAATATATCTCATAATAAAAAGGCACTATAGTCCTGTGAATATAAAGAAGTCTGAGCTCCCTGTCTCTTCCCTGGTGTTCCCAGGTGGCCAAAGCTATCACACTTTTCACTGCTTAGGGCAGGTTTGAAAATGGTGGCCTCGTCACCCCTGTGCAGCTGCTGCAGTAATGTTGCAAAACACTGAAGCTTCCCCATTCCCTTCTCAGCTACTCTCAAAATGAGAGACCAGGTTTCAGACAGTCCTCTTGGGGATGAGCTCTGGAACATCTGAGAGCTGGGATGCTGGCGTGGCACATCACCCCAGGCACTGCCCAACCCCGGCCAGTGGCGCATGTCAGCATGATGGGGCTTGGATAAAGCCACCACCGATTTCTTCCATTGCTTACCTGTGGCTACACATGCCAAAAAGCAAACAGCAAGGACAGGCACTTCATAGGGGACTGTGAGGCTGCTTCTCTGCGCCATCTCGGAGGGACCCAGCTGGCGTCTATTGGAGAGAGGGTCACAGCGTTGCTGCCTCTGCTCGGGGCTCGCAGAGGGTTAATTGCTTGCTGCCATCAGACACCCTGGGGGGAGCCCTCCCAGAGGGGACAGAATCACCAAGGAATAAACTAAGTGGATTTGTTGCAGGGCCTTTTCCTGTTCAGAGCAGAATCAAGGGGGTTTTACGAGTTCGTTGTTGCCAATCACCTCTCTATCAGGGGAACCCCTCTCTGGGTTGCATAGCACTGGACTTACCTTGGAAGAGTCTCTGGAGAGGCTGCTCCTGCTAAGAAATGCACAGCTCTTTCCCCTCCTTATTTATAAGGTCTGAATGTTAATATTTTATGGTAGCTCAGTAAGAACTGAGTCCATAAAATGGGTTCAAGGCCTCGTTCAATTCCTGGATTTCTGAGCTCCCAGGACACTGAAGAAAAGTATTTGCTGGGCTCTGCTGGCTGTTTTATGAGACTTGCCAAGGCAATGAGTAACTAATGAGAGAGTTCCTGCATCAGCTATAAAGACCTTCAGCCAAAAATAATACCTTTTCCCTCTCAGCTTTCTTGGTGTCCATGACACTGTTTCAAGCCATAGGAAGTTTATCCTAGATTGTCCTAGAGCGGGAGTAGACTCTGATTTGCCCCTTCCTGCCCAAAGCTCTGTTGCTGTGTCCTCCTTCGACTGGAAAATGAGAAAATGCACCGATTCAGACTTTGAACTGCACGTTGGCAGAGGAGAGAGCAGAGACACTGTCCTGCTCGCTGGTGTGTACCCCCAGGGCGTTCCTGTGGTTAGCTCAGCCCTGGGCACCCCCCAACATAGAGTGAGGGTCCCCCAGCTGCTGGGACAGCTGTGTGCATGGCCTGCGTGTCTGCGGAGGGCACAACTGAAGCACTCAGCTACGGGAAAAAGTGTCTGAAATTGTCTGTTTGTACTTCAGCAGGACAACGGTGACGTGGTTGCAAAGGATGGGGTCCTCGCAGCCTCCAGACCATGTTCTCACCACTCTCGGTGTCCCCGCAGGCACAAGGCACGTCACTCATCAGGTTATGGCTCAGCAGAGCCATAAAGTGCATTTCATGAGCAGGAGGAGCCTGGGACACATTTTCTTTGCCTGCAGACGCAGTGGCCCGGCTCAGCGGCCCAGAGGTGGGCAGTGAGGGCCGGCTGGACGCAGAGAGCACACGAGCATACAGCGCTATTTATTTGCAGGGCTGTTGCAAACATGAGCTGCCTTTGAGTGTTTCTTAATATAACTTTTCCTGTGTTCATTGGTTTACCCTTAAAATTAACAGGGAATCATATTCAGTTTAAAAAAAAAAGTGTACAAAAGTCCCTTTAAAGAGACAGTACTCAGCCTGTCTTCTAGAAAACTGCTGGTTTAGAAATGTGTCCAGCCTTTAACTCACTTTTTACCTTCAAACTCAATTTAAGAAATTTTAAGAAATAAATTCCGCTTCTTCCACCATTTTTAGGAAGTTATATGTCCTGTCCTTGTAGCATTTGACTAAATGTTGGCTTATGGTCCAGTACAAACTTCAGCCAAAATGATCTTCCTAAGCATAAAGTGATCTTTGTGGTTTGGTATTAAGCTGAGTTGAAAGAGAGAGGGAGGCAAAGGGACTGGCTGGGAAACGGCTCGTGTGCTCCTGCCAAGACGTGAGCCAAAGGCAGGAGAGCACGGGGAGGTCTGTGCTCCCTCTGGGCACTGCGTCGTGATGATACGTCAGGAGAAGGAGTTTAGAGTAAGCGAGGATGTAAAGAATGAAAGCATGGAGTTTTGGGGTATTTTTTTAGTCTAGAAATGAGAGTAAGGGAAAAGATTGTCAGACAACAGCTGTTCTGCGGTGGGTTTGTCATGATGCAAGGCACAGCATCAGGTGGGACCTGGGAAAAATTCTGTCCCCGGTTTGCGGCAGGTCTGTGTGATGGGCAGCAAGGTGAGCTCAGGTTCATCTGGTTTACGTTTTTTAAATGAAGGCAATGGCAGCATCCTGTTTTGCAATGAGCTTTGAGATCTGCTGAAGGGAGAGAGACTAGAAAAGCAAGGTGTTACTTGGCCAGAGGCACTGAAAGGCAACATTTTTAAACCAATAAGAATTACTTTCGCAATGACTTTTCACACTTTTCTTTTCATACTGGGCGTAATTATCTTGTGGGTGTCTAATTACTGAGTTCTAGAGTTTTGAGGGTTGCGTTATTCACCTTTCCATTACGTTTAGGAGGGATGTAAACCTCATGTTCCAGAATGTAAAGCAGTCACCAGTGACTGGGACTGGGAGGACCTCTTCAGTGAGGCAGATACTCTGTACTGCACAGCAAAGGATCCAGCCCTCTCTGAGGTATTTGGATCCAGCACTGTCAAGGCTGGATTAGACAGACCATGGGCTGGAGCCAGAGTAATCCACCACACCGGTTCCTGCTTGTCATCCTTACGGCAACGCTGGACCAACAAACCCAGAATAAGACTGTTGTTAAATATGACTCTGAACAGCCCCAAAGGGAATTAATTAATAAACACCAGTCTATTCCTGGGTGTAATCCAAGCCTTAGAAACCTGAGAAGAGAAGATTTAGAACATGATAGAGATTGGGAAGAAGTTTCTTTTCCACTGGGTCTCTTTAACCTCCGATTCCAAACTTCACAGCAGTTTGTGTTCCACTTGATTACCCCAGTGCCTGCAGGGGTAGGGGACACAACTTGTAATCCCCTGCGTGTTCACTGGCAGATGAGAACTCGATTTATATTCAGAAGAGTTGTGAGGGCTGAAGGTTGCTTTTGGAGTCTGGGGCATAGCAGGATCTGCACAGACGTGTGGAAGCTGGGGTTTGTATCTATGGGTTCGTTTGTCAGGCAAACAACACCTCTAACGTAGCTGTAATCCCGCTCCAGAAAACATGTTTCTGCAACAGTGCCCGAGGCCCTGCTCAAAGGCTGCTCCTGTCTTCCTACTCATTGTGGTTCCCCGCTCCTAATCCCTTTTTAATATGTGGTGCTACATGTTTTGCAACACTTCCATTGTTAGAGAATGACTGTAACACCCAAACCCACTGCCTCTGCTTGCCAGGTATCTGGGCTGGAAAGTGAGGCTGTAAGAAATGCTACTTGAACTTACTCAGTGCTCCTGTTCCCTCCTACAGAACCTCTTTTCCCCAAGTATAAAGATTATGGAGATGCCATGTTCCCTGATTTCTCAGACTCCCAGCCCATACTGCACGAATCCTCCACTGTTGAGATGGACAGATCTCACGTAATTTTTTTCATAATTTTGTTAATAATTCTATGTTCTGATGGTCTATAAAAGAGCACACACTATGCCATTGAACACAAAGGAATAAGTGATCTTTATTCTTGGGAAGGAATAAGAATAGTGAAAGGACCACCAAACCAGCGAATATTTTGAAGTTTTAAAATAAATTGCTTAGAGGCATTAAACATTCAAATGAAAAGTAGGCATTAATGAAGAAACAGACCCTGAGATTAAAAAAAGCAGCAGAGAAGCCCTCAGGAAGGTGAAGTTCCAGCACAAGTGTTGGACGCGGATGCCATCTACTGGCTACCCAGCCAGGGGAGCTGGCAGCCCTGCAGGCGAGTGGCGGGGAGGGAGGAAAGTCACCTTGTGGGAGCCCTGGAAACAGGATGAGATCCCTGTGATCACCACGGCAGAGGCTCAGGGACAGTAAAGCCTGTAGAAGGCTGAAGTAATGCCACACTCATGGACAGGTCTGCCGAAACCTTTGGGCTCAGAGGAGGAGGAGGAGGATGCATTTCTGAGATGGTATTTCCCCTTGTGTTTTCCACCTGCGCAGTGCAAAGTCCCCTGCAGAGTCTGCGCTCCTAGTGATGAAACAGGGAACCATATCCTGGGCTTTTACTGATATTGTTATACTCATATTTTGCTTTCAGAAGTGTGAGTAAATTAGGTTTAGAAAACCTCAGTCATCGCTTTAAGCAATTGCTCCCAGATCTCTTAAACTGTCCCTTTTTGAAGTGAGTGCAAGAATCGGAACCACATTCCGGGAGGGCAAGTCTAACCTCTAATCAAGAGCATTGAGACACTTGCCAGTGTTTCCTGTGTGGTGAAGAAAGCAGCCAGGGACTGTAGAAACTCTTAGGACTGTGCACGAAAGCCCCACCAAACTGCTGCAGTGCAGTACGCACGGCTGGCTGTTAGCAGCACTCAGCACTGGTCCCCCCCTTTCCTCGCCACTCTGGGTTACATCCAGCACTGGTGGGTGCCAACAGTCACCAATCTTGAGATAGAAGACTAAAGATAGTACACCAGTGTGGCTGTTGCTATCCTACTCTGAAAAATATGGTCCCAAATAAAAGGAAATGTGAAAAGAACTTGGCATTAAATTAGCAATATAGGTCCCCTGCAGGAGATAAAAGTGACTTATCTGTATTAAATTCCACTTAAATGTTGGCTGTTGTAGTTTCCCATCTAGGGAGTGCTGTTTAGTAGCTTTCAGCTTTCACATCTAGCAGTGCTCAGGAAAATTAATACTATTGGTCTTTGCTTTGCATCATCCACTTATGAAACTCCATTTTCTACCTGCTCGAACCAATCTGCAAGGCAGTCTCCTGCCTCTGCCACAGGGTAAGACTATCATAGCAGAGATTATCTGCCAGGTTCCCATGAATTTGTTCTTTTTTGGGGACAGAAAACATTCCTCTGCCACTGATGGGCTGGATTTCAAGGGGTTTTTTCCTCTGGGAAACAAAAATGACTGAGGATGATGCTAAGCTGGGTGCCTGTTTCTTGCCTGATTTAGATGCTCTCTGATGGCCAGTATGGGACATTCCCTAGCAGTATTTCTCAGATCTGCTTCTCTTTCAAGACTGTATTCTGCTGGGGCTGCTCTACAGCCTGGACCTCAGCTATTTTTGTCTACCTAGGAACTTTCATCACCAGTGGGATTTCTTGGAAGTGCTCTGCTGGAAAACCAAGTGCTGATTTGATCTTGTGAAGTGCTGCCAAACAATATTAGCAGTTTTAACTTCCCTGCTGTGGCGTCATCCCTCTTTCCTTTCACGAGGAATCTGCAAAGACTGAGCTGCTCCATCTTTCCAGTTCATGGGGAATCATTTGCTGCCAATCTTCAGGAGGAAACCTCACTCCTCTGTGGCTAGAAGCACTGCAGAGAGTGTCGTAAGGCAAAAGCCGCAGCCCCTGAGTAACCACGTTCTTGAGTGCCAGGGCTGAAGCTCTCAACAAGCAGGAGCAGAGGGCAGAGCTGAGGAGGAGGTGGCTTCTTGCAGGTCGTCACCTAATCTACAGTCTTGCTCACCCAGGGATCGGGAAGGCAGAGCTCTCTTAGGTTGGCCCAAGGAAATGAGGTTTTGTTGTTACTGGCTGCTGAGAAAATGAGTGGATGACTCATCAGTCTTCTGCCACATGCTGCTTTTACAATTGGTTTGTTGAAATTCCAGACAACTGGGCTTTTATCAGCTAAAAAGGGAAATGAGCTCAGTTACTCTGTGTAAATCCAGAGCAATTTATTTGTAGACTGAGGACTTAAAGCTATGTAGCGGTGATCACTTTTGAGACAGCCAAATTCGCTCTTGCCGTTCCTTCTCCCTTTTGGTTTGAGAACATCTTGATGACCAAGGTCTTTTGGCTTTTCCAGTTTAATTAGATCTGGGGCATCTTTTTGATGGATAATCCCTGTTCCCTGCTTGTCTCTCTCTTAATGACTGTGCAGCGCAGATGAGCCCCAAGAAAAAGAAGCCAATTTACTCTCCTTTTCCTCAGGGCCCTTTTGATGCTGTACCACGCCTGGCTGACACAGAAGTTTGCATCATCTGATCTCTCACGCAAAGGATCCCGGAATGCAGTGAGATGAAAGAGTCACACCACTGACGGTTCCCCTGAAAATCAGTTTTATGTGCTAGACTCAGAGCTTGTGTCTCCAACAGGAAATGCCAGAGCTGGGAAGCAGATGTGTACATGAGATACTACTGAAAAGTTAAACAGGAATTGACAGGAATCCACTGTCGGACACTTTCAATGTTTTATGGACTGCAACACAGTTTCTGAAGAGTAAGCTACTCTGCTTGTTATTCCCTATCATCTTGCCTGCCTCAAAAAAAGGAATTAGCAAAGATCTGAATGGAGGAAACCCTGAAGGTTTATTAATGTATCTTCTCAGTTCTGCAGTACTTTGCCGTACTGCAACGCACAACACAAAAACCATCAAACACATCCCCAGAGGTCCAGCCTGAGCTGGTGGCACCGTCAGGGCAGGCCACATGCGCTTCCCTCCAGGGAGACAGGCACTGGCAGCGGGACTTTGGCCCCTGTGAACCGCAGCTGGTCACTGCGCCAAGGCAAGAGGCCACCCCGCTCCTTCCACCCCCAGAGCGTTTGTGTTTTGTGTTTAGGCTCTATCTGTTGGGGAGGGTGCTGTGGCAACAGCGTGTTGTGATGCCCCTCTGAGCTACGGGGAGCGTTGTCAAGCGCTGGTCTTTGTCCCCCTGTTTACAGCAACTCGCTCTTGGATTATTATTCATATCTGCTGCACCGGTGAGCACCGTGGACGGGCTCCGCGGGCCCCTGCCCTGCTCCTGCGGGGGCTTTCGGGAGGGGAAACGCTGAGCGCGGAAAGCCGAAGGCCGTTTTCTTCCCAAGGAGGAATAGCTCCTCATAGGAATAAGCTTCGGGGAGCGCAAGCCGGTCCCCGCCGCCGCCTCACGCTCCCGCTTGGCCCCCGCGTCCCTCCCGCGGGGCCGGGACCGGGACCGGGACCGGGACCGAGGCCGAGGCCGAGGCCGAGGCCGTCCCGCAGGGGGCGCCGCCATGCTCCCGGCGCCCCGCCCCTTTATGACGCAGAGCTCTCTTACCGCTTCTCATTGGTCCCCCGCCGCCTCGCCCTCGCGGCTCCTCCCCCTCGGCCGTCGCTCATTGGCGGGCGGCGGAAGCAGTGCCCGCCCGTGGGCGGGGCCAGCGCCACCGCCTCCTCCCGTGGCCCGGTGAGGCCGGTTGTGCGGCGGGGCCATGGCGACCGCGGCGCGGTGGTCGCTCCCGCTCCTCTGCGCGTTGCTGCTGGGCCCGGCCCGCGGCGCCCACATCAAGAAAGCGGAGGCGGCGGGGCCCGGTGAGGCGCTGCGGTACCTGCACTCGGCCGAGCTGGGCGAGGCGCTACGGGCGCTGGCGGCCGCGGCCCCCCCGGGCCTGGCGCGGCTCTTCAGCATCGGCGACTCGGTGGAGGGGCGGCCGCTGTGGGTGCTGCGCCTGACGGCGGGGCTGGGGCCGGAGCGGGCCGGCGAGGAGCCCGGCGGCGCGGCCCTGCCCGGCCGCCCGCAGGTGAAGCTGGTCGGGAACATGCACGGGGACGAGCCGCTGGCGCGGCCGCTGCTGCTCCGCCTGGCCCAGGAGCTGGTGCGGGGCTGGGCCGGCGGCGAGGAGCGCATCGGCCGCCTGCTCAACACCACCGACCTCTACCTGCTGCCCAGCCTCAACCCCGACGGCTTCGAGCGCGCCCGCGAAGGCGACTGCGGCGGCGGTGGTGGGGCGGAGGGCGGCCGGGAGAACAGCCGCGGCCGCGACCTCAACCGCAGCTTCCCCGACCAGTTCGGGGTCGCCGAGCCCGACCTGGAGCCCGTGCCCGAGGTGCGAGCCCTCATCGCCTGGATGCGCCGCAACAAGTGAGTGCGGCCCGGCCCCGCGCTCTCGGCATCTTCCTCCGGGGAAGGGGAGACCCTCGGCTCTGTTCCATGGGGGCTTCAGCCTGCCTTCAGCCTTTCACAGCGCTTCTTAGCAGGGTTTGGGGGAAAAAAGACATTTCCCCCACTTTTGCGATAAAGGTTGGCCCGTTGCTGGGGTCAACCGCACACCCGGTAACCCTCGTGCTGGGGAGAGCGGTTTAGTGGCCACAGTTTGCTGTGCACCTGCCAAGGAGCCATGCTAGCCGGCCTGGGCACACCCTGTGCCCTGCACTCACCCAGACGTTCCTGGCCTCCGTGGCCATCAGCATGTCTCCCATCTCCAGGAGCCCGCAGCTGGAAACTTCTCATCTGCTCTGACTCTTAAGCCTGTCTGTGTGTCTTGCTCTTGGGGCCACTAATGCTTTCACCCTGAGCTGTGGGATGCTTAAAATACTTGGGGTTAAGCGTATAGCTGGTCTGTGTATAAACACATTAACAGAGTTGCGTTGAACAGGACTTCTCCCCATTTTTATGTTTCATGGAAAATTCCCTGGATTTAGCAATAATGCTCTGTGCGGCAGCGTTTCCAAATACAGGCCCTGCTCCTGCGGCTGTCTTCCCCGTCTGTCCTGTCGAAGTGTGCAGGACTGAGATCTTAAGTGCCCACGCTGATCCTGAAGGCTCTCACCTTCCAAGGGGGTGAATGGTGGGAAGCTGCCGTGCCTGGAGCAGGGCAGTCCGGGAGGGGAGATGACACCTTTGCAGCCCAGCTGTGGTTTGGGGCCCGGGGCAGCCCTGGGAAGCTCAGCAGCCAGTCTGGGCACTGTCTCTTCGTTTGCTATCTGCTCTTTAGAGAACTGTGGAGGGTCCAAACCACTAAATTCAGTGCAACGAACCATGTGAAGTTGTGCAGAGGAAGCCAGAAGGCAAAGTCTGATCGGACATGAACAACGCACCAAAACAAACTGTGGCCCTTTTCCCAAAAGGAGGATAGGGAGAGAAACAGAGAGGGGCTGGCTGATGGCCATGGTGCACTGTAAGGCTGTTGGTTGGATCCAACCAACACACACAACGTTCAGCATTGTATAATGTTTGCTCAGATGTAGCGAACAAAATTTGGTTGGACAAACTGTCTTTACTAAAACTTGGTGGATGGTGGTGCCCATGGAGATTATTGCTCTAGAGGAACTTCATGAACTGCACCAGTAATTGCTTGTCCTAAGGATCCTTTAGGACAGCTCCAATGCAGCAGTTTGCACTAAAATCCCTCCAGATTTGGTTCAACTCAGAATTAGTTACTAAGGAAACTCACGCACATTCTTAGTATCATTTTGAAAATACCTTGGGCTTTTTTTTTTTTTTTTTTGCAAGTGTTTGAGGTGGGATTTGCATGTAAGAGAGGGTGAAACAGGAAGGACGTGGTGCTTTGTGCATCCCTCTGCCTGGCAGCGGCAGTTAATGCTGGTACAATTGTTAAACTAACATAACCACTGATAAAATAATGAATGGGTAAACACAACTGTTTGATTTAAAAAAGAGATAGAGAGTGTAATGCAATTCGTGTGCGCTATTTTAAGCAAGGCAAAGGTATTGGTCACATTACCTCTGCTCAGAAACTAAATCCCATTTGACTGAATGAGGAGAGCTCTTTTTCCCTCAATGCTGTATTTGGTGGAAAGAGGAAGAGCAGAGACAATTACCTTTAGGATTCATTGAAATGCTTATGCTGCCTGTGATCAAATTAGTGTGATAAATGGCACGCCATGCTGTATTTTCTGACGAGATTTTGACAGCTCTGTCACCCATCCAGATTTTATTTATGCAAGTCAGTTCTGTTGGACATACCAGGTGTTGCTCAAAGCTTGACGAAGAGCCGTGTACATGGCTTTATGCTGAGGGCACTGCTTGTCTGTCACGGAGTTTGAGGGCTCTGTCTTAGGCTGCAGCAAGAAACTTGTTTCATCTCCAGTAATGCCAGATGTCAGTTTGGGGAGTGAATAAACCAGTCCTGAGAGCTGGTTTATTGCAAAAATCTGCTGACTTCTCCACTGTGCTCCCACTTGGACGCTGTTCAGACCCTCTTACAACCCTGCTTGCTGTGTTGGAGGCTGCTGTTAATACAAGGGGATATGTCTCCCAGGACAGTGTATCTTTTTGTCCAACGGTAGCCAGCTCGGTGTGGGATGAGTGCATATCTGTTAACGTAACGTTGGTGTAGCTGCAGCTCCACAGGCGTTCTCCCTGCACAGGGCTGATGGAGCAGGGTCTGATCACTTCTCTTCCAAAGTAGCGTTACTGCTGGGCAGCTCGTCCAGGTGGCACGTTTTGCCTCGTTGATCCCAAATAGAGTTTGAAGGCTCCTGAGAACACAGTTTGGGTGGGAAGGCAGCAGAATAACTGGTTGGGTGGCTGTAGCCAGCTTCCTGTTGAAATTGTTCCAGTATGACTCTTTCTTCTTCTTCCCAACCTCAGGTTTCTGCTCTCTGGCAATCTTCATGGTGGCTCAGTGGTTGCAAGCTATCCCTATGATGACTCTCCCACGCATAAGCCCACAGGAGTCTACAGTAAATCAGCTGATGACGAAGTGTTCAAATATTTGGCAAGAGCTTATGCGTCACATCACCCCATAATGAGAACTGGCAAACCTAATTGCCCTGGCGAGGAGGGAGAGACCTTCCAAGATGGTATCACAAACGGTGCCCAGTGGTATGATGTAGAAGGTAAGCTGTGCTGGTGAATCGCTCTGACTCTGCTAGTTCACTGAACAGTATGTCTTACAGAAATAGTTTCTTGATCGCGCTGGGATCTGACATCCAAACCAGTGGTGATTATCACAGAGGAAAGGACGGTGGGTAAAGTGGTATTTTTAGCTCTGAATGTGTTCTAGCAGCTTGAAATGAAGTGAGGTGGCATCACAGGCACACCAGTAAGTGCTTGATGAGTCACAGCTTGGGAGAAGTTTGTAGGGAAGAGACCACAGCAAACTGGAGGGTTCTTCCTGACCCTGTTAGGTGTTGGCAAGTTATCCTGCCTGTGGGAGGCTTCGTTTACCAAATGAACTGTTGTTAGGTCTCCAGACAGTTACTAAATTCTGATACAAGAAAGAGGAAACTATTGTTAAAGGTATTAAACTGATGCCAGTATTCTGTGAGAGGTTTTTTTAACCTTCGAACTTGTAATTTTGTAAATAATTATAGAATAGCCTGTTGTAAAGCTATGTAAAATTATTTAAATATGTGGTCTGAGCTAACCTAGCTACTCTTGCTGGAAGAGGGTAGGCAGCTTTTCTATGAACTGCTCTGCTGTTAGACTTGTGCAGAGGATGACAACCAGCACAGCCTGTTCTCTTCCACTAGTGTGGCAGGATCTAGAAGGGATCCAAAATTCGGTCTGCTAGGGCTTCTAGGAGAGCTCCTGATCCCTCCATTAGGCAGCTTCATTGGAAGTGATGTGAATATAAGCAAATTATCTCCTGGTGCCACCACTCTGCTTGTGTGGAGGAGGCTGGCCTGGCTCAGCCACGTGGTGGGCCGCTCTGTCTGCGTCGGTTTTGCTGAAAATGGGATTTAAGTGACAGTTCATGATGAGATATTCTTGTGGGAAAGGCTCTGTGAGCTGGCAGAAACAGAAATCTTGGCCGTGTCATTAGAAGAAGTTCTATCATTGCTGTGCCCCCTCAGCGGATGTTGTACAACCATGGTCTCGCCAGGCAGTGCAGAAACATCTGCGGTGAGGACACAACAAAGACCTTGCATACATGGTCTGAAGAAGTTGCATTGCTTTGCTGTGCTCAGACTGCTCTGCTTTCCCTCATAGGGCTGAGGGATGATAGCAGGAGTGCTGAGCAGGCAGTGACATCAAATGTTGTTGTTTATCCTTTAGAGCTTACAGCTTAACAAATTCTAATAAGACGGTGTCTTTCCGAAACATAGACTTCAGAGCTGACTCCTCTCTTAACCCTGCTTCCACCTTGCTTGGGAAGGAGGGGAGGGATCCCTTGTTGGACCTGAACATATCGCCTCTGTGCTGGAAGAGAAAGTCTTGATTTCAGCGGTGGCTGAATCATTCCCCAGGATTTCACTGTTCAAATAAGATGTCGTGTTCAAATAAGATGCAGTTTTATCTCTTTCTCTAGCAGCTGTCTCCTTCCCTCCACCCCGTCGAGCACACCAGCCCTGGTGTTTGCTGGCTCAAGGTTCACTCTGCTGCTGTGAAAAGTCCAGCAGGAGGAAGGTTTGTGTAATGTGGTGAATTTGCTTATGAGGGAACAGGATATCCTGGATGATCTGTGCTGCCTTGTTCTGGTGGCAGTCGTTATCAGCAAACATCTCGGTCGGGAGGTTTGTTAGCTGCGCATCTAAGGTTTTCTGCCCTTGTAATGAAGTGGGATGGGTGTGCTCTGAAGGGAGGGTGGTTCCAGAGCTTTGGGCTTGTGTTCCCCTGCTCCCAGTGAGCAGTGTTTTTTGCTGCAGGGTTAACTTCTTCATTCTCCTGCTAGGATGCGAGATACCTGGCTAGTGGCTGTGATACTGGTGAGAGAGCCTTTTGGGCTGCCTTTGCCTTGCCAGCGAGCAGAGCAGAGGTTTCACCTACTTTCCTTTCACAGGAAATAGCAAGGTGTGAACTGAAGACCGGTTTGCTCTGTGCTGCCATCACTGTGGTTTATATTATCTCCAATAGCCTCCAGCATCCAGGCTCTGTGGAAATGAATCCTTCTGCTGTGACAAACCACAATCTCGGTCTCAGTGCTGATGGCTGCAGGTGATTCACGGGCAGAGATTATAGGGAGGGTGCAGTGACACTAACTGAGAATGGAGCATTGCTGAGGTTGCAGACAGGAGCTGCTGGGCACCTGTGTGGCCTCTCCCCTGAGTAGTAATTTACGTCCTGTTGCTGTTAAAGATGCACACGTGGAGGGTGATGGCAGCCCTCGAAGCACCTCCCAGGCTGAGAAATTTATGTGAGGTGTAACCCACGGGAGCTGAGAGCCTGGGAAGAGCACAGGTGAACTAACAGATACCACAGAGGCCAGTACACGTGTATTTTGATGTTGTGTGAAGTCACTGTGTCCCTTCAGGGTTTTAGGTGTTAACACTTATTTTTAGTGGTGGATGAAAACCAGGCTAAGGGGAGTCAGTTGTATGCAGCGTGTGACAGAGGCGGCAAAACCACCACGGTGGTGTATTGAGTCATCTGACTTGCTCAGCTCTGTGCCAAGGGCTGCTGAGGCTCGTATTCAGACCAGGAGGTCTTTCCCGGTGATTGCAGAGTTTAAATGTGTGGTAAAATGAGGCTGGGGAAATCCCAGTAAGCTGCGGGAGCTCCCTGGGCTGGGCTGAGCTCTAGAGATGACCAGAGCACACGGTTCTGTGAACAGTGTGCTTGTGGCCTGTGGATCAGGTTGTGCCAGGAGAGACTGCAGGCTCCAAGTGAACCAAAGCCAGGAAAAACAAAGAAATGAGAACATAATGTCTCAACAGGTGGAAATTTTCCTGCCACGTTTTATCATGTGAAATCAAACATGTCAGAAAGCAAACTGCCACGGGATTCATTGTCCCAGAGTTACCAGTCCAAGGTTTATGCTGGTGCCAGATCCCATTAACTTTCGTTTGAGTTTGCAAACAACCTCTTATGTGTGTCAAACCGAGGTGGCAAGTACAAACCATTGGAGTAATTGTTAAGGTCAAGTGTGCACAGAGAAAGATGGCTCTCTGCCAGACAGTTGAATTTGGCTTCTGCGTTCCAGCTGCTATAGATAGGCACGTCTGTGACTGGGATGCTTTTTAGAGGCTATCTCTGTTGTACATGCTCTTACCCTTCCTTCCTTTTTAACCTCTGGGGGTTTTAACTACCAAGTGGCTGGTTCAAATCGAGAAAATACATGCAGCTCTGGGCTGGTGTATGGTTCAGGTGATGCTTGGAAAGCAGTTAAGAAACCGCTTAAGTCCTGTCTGTGGGAAGGACATGCTTGCCCTTATTTTATAAAGAGCTCAGTTTAGAAACTGAATTCAACATAACGTTCACTAGGGTATTTTGTGGGCAGCCTTGGAAGGTCTTGTCATTATTTGCAGTCCCTTCCTAAAAGTTATTTTCCTTGCTAGTTTGAGTCTCTGATGTCCAAGCGTTTGAGGTGTTTCTGGTGTCTACCGGAAGGCACTTCTCAGGTTGAGTGTAGATTTAGGTTACATGTGTGCTTACTAGCTTGTTTTGACTGTGGTTGCTAGCCACACTGAGCTTCTGAACAGCTTTTAGTGACATCAAACTCAGAGCAATTAAAATGAGTGCTGAGAACAGTGGGTGATCATGGCATCACTGTGGTGGCCGCTGTTTCCTGGGCATGGCAGAAGGCAGTTGCAGCATGAGCTCTGGTAGAAGTTTTCAGCCATGTCTTTCTGGGATACGCACAATTAGCCGCTCTTATGTGTTTGTAAGTGTTTTCATTAAAATGATTACTGCAATTTTTTCTTACTTCTTGAGAAAAATATTGGCTTGATGGTTTGAGGGTCTGATGCGGCTTTTCACATCTAACATGAACTGCTGGGTGGTGCAGTTCTTGGGAAGACTGCCCTCCTCTTTGGGACCGCCCTGGGAAGGCTGCAGGGCTGTGCTGCTCTGGGCTGTGTGCTGCAGCTGCTGGAGTTGGAGGCTCAAACCTCACCTCCTCTGAGTTTTAATGATTGCAGACTAATGGACCAAAACGTTCCTCTGCCTGTTTGGTGCTGCTGCTGGTGCTCACCCAGTCTCATGCTATGAGACAATCGGTTCTGTCCACAGAGTAAGCGACTTGTGCCATGTATTTAATCAAGTCTCTAGCTTCCTTTGTGCCATCTGCTCTCTCTGCAGGGCAGACACAACCATTTCTCTGCTTTAACTTAGCTGCAGGTCTCTTATCTCGTAATATCTGCTCCAGCGAGAGCTGGAATTAGAGAGGTTTCTGCATAGCACAGTTTGAAAATAGAGCCCTTCCTGGCTGGCCTGGAAGGCTTCTCCTGGCACGTGGTGTTATTTATGGTATCTGTATCCCCGGGCTTGACTCTAGAGAGCTGCATTCTCCTCCTTGTCTGCCTGGTTTGAACTTGGCAGGGAGCAGAGCCATTCTTGACAGTGTGAACGCTGCAGCCCTTGTGCTGAAGGAGGTCTGGGATTCTTGCCTGAAGTGCGGTCCTGATGCTCAAGGAGTGGGACAGAGCAGGAGAGGGGTTTGTTCTCAGCATTTTTGTGACCTACTGCCAGCCAGGGACTGACTTGCTGTGACTGTAAGCTACTCACCTTTCCTTTGCTTTCCTCACTGGTAAAATAGGGATGATGCTTAATTGGGAGGCTGAAGCTTTACGCAGTGTGGGCTAAAAGACACCCTGTGATTAAAAAATGCTGGAATAAATCCAGAAAGTTATCCCAGATATTAGCCAAAGAGACTGGTAGAGTAGAAGCACTGTAATCTGACAGCCTTGGGAGTGCTGTGCTCTGCTAATGGTAGGCTGTGTACAGGTCTCTCTTCATACCTCCAGATCTTCTGCATAGCCATGAGAGGCTGTGCAGATGGTATATGGAAAAATACGTAATTCCATATGTTGTAAAAATAACTGTCCTGCTCTGCAACGGGGCCGAGTGAAGGCCAAATATGTGCAGTGGATACAGTCCAAATTTTCAAGTATGCAATGGACTACTGTCCTGAAGAGACAGTTTTACTGAAATTGATGTAGCAAGCTCTAATTTAGTCCGTTGCTGCTCTATTATGGGTGAGCATCTGTCCTAAATTTGCCTGAATGGCAGATGAAGCACTAAATATGCTTCATAATGGCTCTGGTTTACGTATGGATGTTTTCAAATGCATTAGCGTCCTGCTATGAACAGATGGTTATAGGCTGGCAAATTGTTTCACTCTGCATGGTGTTTACTGGCGAGAGAGCAGCCTGCTGTGGGTTACTTTTCTGAGCCTGGTAACAGGAGCTGAATAGAACTGGGTATGTGTCAGATTCGCAGGCCTTGTTCCTCCAACCTCTTGAACTGAGTTTGAGAGTTTTAAAGTCCTCAAACACTTTTTGGCCCGTTGTGCTGGACAGAAAAGTCTCTTTCCTGTTTGATCTCAACCCGTGCACAAGCTGCAATGCTCTTTCTGGCGGCAAGTGACATTTGATTTGTTACAATAAAAGCTTCGTGTTCCCTTAGCAGCAGGCTCCCAGAGGAATTGCGAGGAACTGGGACATCTTTGTCGTGGTACCGTCCCGCACATCTTCCCAAGGGTCTGTTTTTCTAAATCCTACTTCATGCCATCAGTCCAGCTCTGCTTTACCCAAATGTGGTGGGGCTGTTGAATTCAGAGCAGCAGTCCCTGACCTTTTGGGACAGTGAATGCTTACAGCCACCACATTAATTATAAGCCTCTTCTGCTTAGTAAAGTGCTGCTCATAGCTTTTCCTGGGTGTGCATTAACACAGTTTCTGCAAATGCCAGGTAGTGCATTTGCATCGCAGTATTGATCCATTCTGGCAGGTTAATTGGCCAGCTCAGAGGGTCCCTTGCTTGTGAAGGATTAGGGAATCAGACAAAGCAAGTGAGGTTTATTATCACAGCACTAATGTAGCACTTCGGTGGGCAAAGCAAAGGGTGGGCGTACAAAGTATGCATTTCTTACAGACTGGCCTCTGGATTCCTGTAGGCTGGTGCCATGATAGTGATATGTGTTACAGGCTGTCTTCTGGTTTCCTTCCTCCTGAAGTTTGTATCTGCCTCCTGCAGAGCAAATGTATAGCTTTTCTGTGACAGATGGGCTTCTGAGAGCCAGCTTGACTTCCTCAACTCATCCAGAAGAGACCCATTGCCTGCATCCCTGTGTCTGGCGGACACCAGTGGGAGTCGTTCAGTTGGTGTGCGGAGGTCTCTGGGCTGAGTGGGTGCCGGTGCTGCCATGCAGAAGCCGTCTAGGAAGTGGTGGCCAAGGCTGTGGCACACCATCTGCCTGGATTGTAACTGAGTAAAGTTGTGTAACCCAGAAGGTATCATCAGTATGCATAAAACTTAGCGTGGTGTGTTTTCCATACTGACACAACGGCCTGATTTGGTGGTGGTGGTGGGCACGATCCTCTCATGTGGCCGTGACATCTGGCTACAGTCATGTGGTGGGATTTGTCAGGGTGACTCTGAAACCTGTTTCACAGACTTGTGGTGGTTTTGAAATGTCTTTTTAACTATTGAAAGGTCCCACAAATGTTTAGAGGGTTGAACATTTGCAGTCTTCAGCAGCACGCTGAAGTCTGAGCTCTAGATCACGAGTGTTGATACCTGCAGACCTCAAGTCCTGCTGGTACATGATTCATTCTTGTTTGAGAAACAGGTTTGCTTGCTTGAAGGTTGAAGGTAAACTCCAGCAAATGGGGTCAGGACACTTGCTGGAACAAGGTGACCTTTCTGATTTGTAGCAGTGCCTGTGGTTTCTCTGAAGGGCAAGAATAGCAAGATGAGCTTAATACTGGGAAACAGCTCTGTGCACTCCTGTGTTCTGGTGCTTACGGAGATTTGGCTGGTTTAACACTAAGCTAGCAAGCCGTCCCCAGGTGCTGCAACATCCTTAAATTGATTGAGACTGCTGCCTTAAAGAGGAAATGTGGGAGGAGGCTGGTGACTTGGCTGCAGGGCTCAGGGAAAAGAGCAAGTTTCCCAGTTGGAGTTTCTCGGGTGGACAAGTCTGTGTCCTGTTCTCCTCCTGCAGGACCTGGCTGCTGAGGGATCGCAGGAGTCCTCAGCGATGAGGGAGACATCGCTGCCCTCCCAAATCAGGAGAGTTTCCTGAAGGTGACTTGCTGCAGCTCACTGCATGCTGTCACCATGTCAGACCTTGTCAGACTTTCTGCTGGGGCTGCTCTAAATATCAAGTAAATGATACTTCAGATAAGGAGTTGGAGGAAAAGAGCAGCTGAGGAAGTAGAGAAGGGGAAGCATTGCTCTCCTCTCGTCTAGAGTTTTGCTATGAGTTTTTTTGGATAACAGCTGTATGCCCCTTGAAACTGATTTTGGCCTGCAGATTCGAGCTGCCACTTCTCGGGTTGATATTCTGGTGTGCTTTTTTGTATCAGAGGCCTGAAGCTCATTTTGGGTGGAATAACTTCTCTTACAGGAAGACCTCACAAATCTAAAGGTAGCTTGGAACGTATGGCGAAGGACTTGGCAGCAGTAGTGTTCAAACTGCAGTGTGCCTGCCCTGGAATACTGCATTTATAGTGTCTGGAAAATGTCTTCCCAGTAAAATGAACCCGTATGAATTTCCAAGTGCTGTGCTGCTGAGTACAGCTGACAGAGCAGTGAAACCAAAGGGACTGTCATCTTTGAACTCTCTGTGGCTGATTTGAATGGCCCAGTGTGCCAGTTACTGGGAGAAACAGAGCTCGGTCTTCCCCAGCACAGGCTCTCACTGTGATCTCTTCTGACTTTTCTCCATAGGTTGTTCGCTCTGGAGCTAGGACAGCATCGTGGTGAGATGCTGTGGGGGGCTGAAGGACAGGGAAAAATGTGCATCCTGTGGTGGGATGTCTGTGCGTTGCTCTTGGTACATGTCTCTGCCTCATTTTCTCAGGTGGGATGCAAGATTACAACTACGTGTGGGCCAACTGCTTTGAGATCACGTTGGAGCTGTCCTGCTGTAAATATCCCCCGACCTCCGAGCTTCAGCAGGAGTGGGAGAACAACCGGGAGTCTCTCCTTGCTTTCATTGAGAAGGTAGTGCGGGCTGGCTTGGGGCGTGGGGCAGCAACCGTGAAACCCGTGTGTCCACGGTGGGCTGAGAGCACCGTATTCAGTTGCTCTTGTGGTTTGTTTGCTGCGTGCGGTAACACAACTGTTAACTGTGCAGAGGTTGGTGGCTACAAAGCTGCTGTGTATCTCTGTGGTTCTGCCACAGTTCCCACATCCTCTACGGTAGCAGAGCTTCACTCAGAGGGGCCTCGTGGGGCAAAGTGTTAAACAGAGGGACCGATCAGTGCAGATTTCACTAAGTAATGCAGAGTACGTGTGTGGCTTCAGTGCCATGAACCTCCAGTGATGTTTAAAAGCACCAGCACTGCTGAGTCCTCTGCCAGGCTGTCTCCAGGTGCCCGTGTATGAGTTGAGGAGGTGATAGTTTAGACTGGGAAGGGAGGCAGCTGCATTTTGTCCCTCAGTATGGCTTGTAACCCTGCTATGTTCATATTGTTGTGTGCCCATGTTGATGAATTAGAGGATTTGTTAGGGAGAATCAATCCTGAGAGCATGCTGGAATTGCTGTCCTTGCTGGCTGGCTAAGCACTGGATGTCTCTGCCTGACAGCTGTCCTGCTCTGCTGCGTTTGGGGAAGGGCAGGGGGATATTGCTGGCTGAGGATGTGGTTCCCCTGATGTTTCCTGTCTTCAGCCAGGCTCTTGTATTGTTTTCCTCAGGTCCACATCGGTGTGAAAGGCTTTGTCAGGGATGCAGTCACCGGAGCTGGCCTGGAGAACGCAACCATTGTTGTTGCTGGTATTGCTCATAACATCACAGCAGGCAAATTTGGCGATTACCACCGACTGCTTGTGCCTGGGACCTACAACGTGACCGCAGTTGTAATGGGGTAATGTCTCTGTGGCCGCCTGTGCCCACACTGCCAGCTCCTCATGTTCCTTCACTTGATTTCTTCCCCCAAAGCATCTTGTGTATTTAAGGGGTTTGGCTGGAAGCTGTGACAGTAAAGGACTCCAGCTTAGAGCTGCAGCTGTGTTTGTTCACCCCATGCCCCGCTGCAGCGGGGTGCTGTTGGATGCACAGCATTTCTGTCACCTTTGTTTGATTGCTTGTATCAACCTGCATCTTACTTTTTGGGCAAAGGGAGAAAGCGGAGTAGGGTTGCCCCAGTAAGAGTTGGTGTTGTTTCAAGTCTGGGTGTGAATGCGTAGCTTGCCCCTAGGCTAGCCCTGTGGTACGCCCGTGGCTTCTTCCTTGGTGAGTCTGTAAACAGGAACTTGTGCCTCTGTGACACAGCGGGGACAGCAGCGTAGCTGGGTCTGGTGGCAGTGGGATGCGTGCCGTCAGCTTGTTCACTGGTGAATCTCTCAGGTAGTTGTTAGCCCAGTGCGTTTGGGCTGGGAGGATTAGGCTGGACTGGTGGAGAGGCTGCAGGGGGTTTTGGCCTCTGTTCAGCAGAGCCTCCTTGCTGAAGCCAGCTCATTTTTTTCACAGTTACACACCAGTGACCAGAGAGAACATCGAGGTGAAGGAGGGAGCTGCAACAGAAGTGGATTTCTCCTTGCAGCCGACTGTAATGCCACCAGCTCTTAACGTCACACAGTTCACAGCAACAGCTGCTCCTGTCTCTACCATCACCCCCACCCCTGTGCAGGCAGAGGCTCCAAGCCCAACCTCTCTCCATCAACCCATCCAGCCTGTGGACTTCCGCCACCATCACTTCTCAGACATGGAGATCTTTCTCCGGCGCTACGCCAGCGAGTATCCCAACATAACCCGACTCTACTCTGTGGGCAAGTCGGTGGAGCTGCGGGAGCTCTACGTAATGGAGATCTCTGACAACCCTGGCGTCCACGAAGCAGGTGACGTGGGAAATCCTTTTTAACGAGGCACTAGGGACAGTCCCTTTGCTTTGAGAGACTCGATGGGCAGAGCAAAAAGGAGTGTAGCGCTGGCACCTGTCTGAAGAGAGACTGTGCTGCTCCTTGCAGTATCCTTTCTAAAAAGGCCAGGTGCAGTGGGTGGCACTAGTGTGAGTTAAAGAGCATTGCCCTGGGACATCTACACTGGTCGTGGAGCTCTGGGGACAGAAGGACCAAGGGGTTTCCCTGAAACAATGTTTGTTGTTTTTGGTGTTGTGGAAGCAGAAGGGTAAATTTTAGGTAAACGCCCTCCAGCCCTGCAGAAAGGCCTGAGAGAGCAGTGCTCAGGGTGGTGATATGTCTCCAAGCTTTAATGTAAGTGGTTATAATTGTCTCTTGCGGCTGTGTATATGCAGGTGAGCCGGAGTTCAAGTACATCGGTAACATGCATGGGAATGAAGTTGTGGGGCGAGAGCTTCTCCTGAACCTCATCGAGTACCTCTGCAAGAACTTCGGCACGGATCCTGAAGTGACAGATCTGGTCCGGAGCACACGGATCCACATCATGCCATCGATGAACCCTGATGGCTATGAGAAGTCCCAGGAAGGTATTGCTGTCTGTGTTGAAACATCTATGAGGTTTCTAGCTCTGAGAACAAGCCTTTGAGTTCACGGTACCTCTCTGAGAAATCTGGAAGCCTTGCTGGAGCAGACAGGGAGGCTGGGAAGGGACTTGGCGCGTTCTGTGGGACGAGTGGGTACACCCCACGTTGCGGGATGCGGGCGGTCAACTGTTGGGGAGGGAGAGCTCTTATGCTTCAGCGGTGCTATATGCTGCCCCTGTTTGGGTCCCCTTATGGTTTGTGTCTATCCCAAGGCTTATTTTAAAAAAAGACATTCCTTTGACACAGCTCATACTTGCTGTGCTTTGGTCCATGCTCTAAGTAACATGTGATGTGGGAGACAGGCTGTCTGCAGAGCACTTGTCCAAGGATAATACAGACTTTTATTGTGATGTTGAAATTGGCAAAAACATCCTTCATGAAGTCCTTAAAACTGCGTGGCTCTTGCAGATTGGCAGAACTAAGCCTGTCCAGAATGATTTTCTGGAAGCAGAGCTCTGCTTGGTTGTAACAAAGAACTCGTCCAGCTGGTTTGAGAAGGTGAGCTCTGAGGTTTCTGCGTTCGTGACATCCGGCTGCTGGGATTGTTCATGGTTCGCTGCCTTTTTGCTGGCTGTGGTCTGACTGGCCCTGAAAACCTGTGCAAACACCTGCTGAAAGGGCCCTCGGACACCTCTGTGCACAGAGCAGGCCCGTCGCTGAAGGGACGTGTGACAGCCCCGTCACTCTGGGCTGTAGGAAGCCCAGCACTGTTGTGCTCTCTGCTGTTTTCCATTAACTGATAGTTGTAAGCTCTGTAGTTAAGAAGATGAAGCCTCTGCACTGCAGGGGGCAATTGCATAGGGCACAGGCTTGAACACATGTTTAATTTTCAGGAGACAGAGGAGGTACCGTTGGCAGAAACAACAGCAACAACTATGACCTGAACCGGAACTTCCCAGATCAGTTCTTCCATGTGGCAGACCCTCCGCAGCCAGAAACTCTCGCTGTCATGACCTGGCTAAAGACTTACCCATTCGTGCTCTCAGCAAACCTGCACGGAGGTATGACAGCCAAACCGAGCTCCTTCCTCCGCGCTGAGGTTCAAGGGATGGGAGTTTGCAGGGATATCTCTGCAGTGTTTAGGTGTGAATTGAGGAGCTCTCGCAGAGAGCTCTCTGCCCTTGGCCTTGCTGTGAAATGGCAGGAGCGAAGGCAGCCAGGTTCCTGTGACAGGGGTAAGGCCCTTTGCAAAGGGCCTACACAAAAGTAAATCAACCCTTGTGTTCGTGCTGCTGGAAGATGGATCAGAAGCTGGAAAGAGAGGGTGAAAGCCATGTCCCCAGGCACACAGGGAGGTGAAGAGGCTGCTGGAAGGATCCCAAACCCTTCTCTGACGGGAGCACATGCGTGGGGGAGTAGCTAGCATGCTGCCCACTGGGAGATGGGGATGGACACTCGTCAGTGGTTGTTCAGCAGCTGCGTCTGGGAATGTGTTCTAGTGCTGTGGCTGCTAAAGGCTTCATCGTATTTGTAAAGGGGAAGGGAACAAGACGTAGTCCTGTGGGTTCCCTGCCTTGAATCGCATGGTGGAAATATGAAATTTGCTGTAATTTAATTATCTTTTTGGAGTGATCTAAATTAAGTCTCTGTATTACAGCTTATTCCCTAGACAGTTTGTCTGCTGGCTTGTAGCTGTGGTAACTTGCAGGTGGCTGCTTTGTGCTAGCGTGTTTAATTTTGTAGTATAGAAGTACCGTGTGTGGGTACGAGGGAGCTGGCAATTCTCCAGCAGTGGTGGTGTCTGGGGTTCCACAGTGCTATTAGTACAACATTAGGGAAGGCTTCAGTAAGCCAAAGATGTTATAATCTGTCAGTGCTTGCAATAAACTCCAGAAGGATGAAAAACTACAGCAGTTGGGCCAAGGGCACCGTGCATGTTCTACAGAATTTCTCCCTTTGCTTTCTCCTCTGTGAAAGCAATTATGAGGTTGTGCTCATCCCTCCTGCACGTCAGAGCCAAACCTTTGATGTGTCCTGGCTTGGGTTCACCTTCCCAACTGGGTGTGGTCTTATCTCTTCCTGTGCTTTTGTTGTCTTTCTAGCCACTGGGTTTAATGTTTTGTTTAATGCCGAGTCTTCAGAAACAGAAGACTTGGCACTCTTTGGAGAAAAAGAAAAACTTCCCCTATTAGGCTGAGGGATCACTTGGAAAGTGTGCAAGTGCGAGTCAAAGCTTGTTTCCCCTGCAGGTTCTCTGGTGGTTAATTACCCCTTTGATGATGATGAACAAGGAATAGCCATATACAGTAAATCTCCAGACGATGCTGTGTTTCAGCAGCTGGCACTTTCCTACTCCAAGGTAAAGCTCTAACAGGAAAACATCCTGCTGGGTTAAATCCTGCTGCTGTCGGGAACCTCCTGAGCGGCTGATGGAGGAGGGTGTGGGTACTGTGGGCGCCTGGTGTTGCCGGCGGAAGGGCCCTGAGGGAGGCTCTCATTCCAGGAGTGGACGGATGCCCAGCATGTTCCGTCTGCAGGCGCTGGAGGAGGAGCGCTCTATGCAGGCTCGGGGCCCAACGCCCTGAAGGGTGGTGGAAAATGCTGTACATGGGCCAGGAGGAGAGCAAGGATGTCTATGGGCTGGGTTTGGGTGTGGGTGCAGCCTGTTGTACGGCTGCAGCACAAAATACATGTCTACATGAACCTCTGTGTTTGGTAACAACAAAAGTGCCAGTGGCTGTAGAGTGCAGACTCAGCTTCACATGTTGCATCTTGTTTTTTAGGAAAATACAAAGATGTATCAGGGAAGCCCTTGTAAGGATATGTACCCCACTGAGTACTTCCCACATGGCATCACTAATGGGGCTCAGTGGTACAACGTTCCAGGTAAAGTAGACCTGAAGTCTCTTGCACTGTTTACCTTCAAGTTAATGCACACGCAGCTTAAAGAATTTAGTCTGATCAGTCACAAACTCTGCATTAGTCAGCCCAGATTACTGGGACTCGGGTTTCTTTTATAACCTCTTAAATAATGTACCCCGATAAAGTTATTCAAGGGGGAAAGAATTTATAGTGTAGTTTTTCTGGCTATTAGCAAAATGGTTTCATAAAATTTTACAGCAGTATATTAGCATGAAAGGTATTTACAAGAAGGATGGTTATTTGTCTGCTATTTTGGCATCCCTTTGAAGCTTGAATCTTGCCCTCTGTAAAGCCCTCTCCAGCTATAAAATGCATGTTGTAGTTTGTACTTCATCTTTCTCTACTATCTGATTTCTTTTTTTTTTTTGAGCCGTGGTACGATTGCCTTGAGGAGACCTTGCCAAAACTTTTTTTACATTCCTGTTGTAGGTGGGATGCAAGACTGGAATTACTTAAATACAAACTGCTTTGAAGTGACCATTGAGTTGGGCTGTGTGAAATATCCCAAAGCTGAGGAACTGCCAAAGTACTGGGAGCAGAACCGCCGATCTCTCCTCCAGTTCATGAAACAGGTGAGGTGCTTTGACCCCAAGCAATTGTGTGAGCTGCCTCCAGGGTTTACATTAGATGTGCCAGAGGGCTAATCTGTGGGGTGAAGTGAGTTCTGCTTCCTGGCTGGCTTGGGTACCTGCTCCACAGAAATCATCCCCATGAGAACAGGTCTTGACTCCCTCTTCTCCCCTTCTTCTCAACATACCAGAAATCTGTATGGAAGCAGCAACCAGGTGATGCAGGTGTGGGCTTGTTATTTACCACTACCTTGGTTTTCTGAGGCTGGAGTGGCCTTTATGTGCTGCTCCCATCTAAGTCGGGGCTGGTGGTAGTGCTGCGCACCTGGGACGTGCAAACAAAGGTGTGGAGCAAAGAGTGCTGTGGTGGCGCCCCGAGCCAAACAATTACTCATTGTACTCATCAGGTGATCTTTGTCCATGCCAGCTGCTGGCAAGTCTGACCTGAAGCCTTTTGGAACACGTTGCTCCTCTGGGAATGCTGAATGTCCTGGGCTGGGAGCTGGTGGGATCCCACAGCGCTGTGAGGGGCGGGAGGCAGAGCGAGGGCTGGCACTCAGCAGGGCTCTGGGTCTGTGCGCAGGTTCACCGCGGTGTCTGGGGATTTGTGCTGGACGCTGTGGACAGAAGGGGCATTCTCAACGCCACCATCAGCGTTGCCGACATCAACCATCCGGTGACCACCTACAAGGATGGAGACTACTGGCGCCTCTTGGTCCAGGGGACGTACAAAATCACAGCATCTGCCCGAGGGTAAGTGGTGACACAAGGGGCAAACAGCTGCCTGACAGACTTCTCAGTCAGGAGTAGTGCCATCGCCTCTGCCTACAGCAGATGTAGGCATGGGTGTTCCTCCTGCCCTCTGGCTTGTGCAGAGTTAGCAATGTGATGCTACCCTGATGTCAAAGGGTGCTCACCTGGTGCTGGTGTACAATCCAAATCTTCCCTTGTTTGGAGGTGGTGTGGGGAAGAAGTTGATAACTTACTGTCTTTAGGGGAAATTCTCTTGCAGACAGCTGCCCACAGAAATGACTTAATCACTTCAACTGCTGCCAAAACCTCCGTGTTAAAGCAGTCTGACTTGTCATCTTGCCAGTCTGCCACGTAACCCTGCAACACCTGAGCCAAAAGCAGCTCAGCGCCATGTTGCGCCCCGAGCTTCTCCCTGTCGTCCTGCCATTCCCATGCCCCTTTGAAATGTTCTTGCTCTTTGTTTTTATGCTCCTCACTTTTGGCTGAGGAGTGGTAGCAGTCCCATGTGAGTGTCTGGTCAGGAAGCGGGGTGACTTGTTGTGTGAGGCCTTGAACCCTTGACGTTTCCTTGTGTGTTCTCTTCCCTGGGTAGGTATGATCCAGTCACTAAGACAGTGGAAGTTGGCAGCAAAGGTGGGGTGCAAGTCAACTTCACTCTTTCACGGACAGACATCAAAGTGGAGGAGGGGAAGGTGCCGGTCTTGAACACCCCAGACACCAGTGACCCCAACGAGAAGGAGTTTGAGACCCTAATCAAAGACCTCTCTGCTGAGAATGGCCTGGAGCGCCTCCTGCTTACCTCCTCGGGGGACGTCTCTCCATACCGATACCGCCCTTACAAGGACCTCTCCGAGTTCCTCCGAGGCCTCTATCTGAACTACCCGCACATCACAAATCTCACCAGGTGAAAACTCAAAGCAGCAGTGCTCAGCAACTCCCTGAGCAGCAGCCTGGAGTAGGGAAGTAGTGAAATGATGAGCTATGAATGTCATGGCTCGGAGATGGGGAGCTCGTCCCCCTCTTCCCTGTGGTCCCTGAGTTCAAGGGAGCCCCACACATAAGGGCGTGGTGGCAGAGCATTGGCTGCAGGGACTCACAGATGCGTCCATGTGCTTTTTCCAGACATTTTACTGACTTAAAGGGGTGCCTGGGACTGGCAATATTCCCAGAATTGTTATCCCAGGTTTCTGCAAATACCTCTCTTCCATGCTATTTCCTTCCTTTTCCAAATCCTTTCTGACATCCACCCTGCTAAGGAGTCCACAGCAAAAGTGATCACATTTGTCTTACACCTCTCAGATTTTTGATTGTCTGCCTTCAGATTTTAATTCGGTAGTGCAAGACATGTTTTGAGTTAGTTTGCCCTGAGCCAAGGTCTCTGCCCTCCTGCAGGAGACCAGCTGCTGCAGTCCTCCACTTTTCTTTGTGACCTGTAGCGCTTACCCTCTGTCAGCTTCAGAAAGCACAAATCTCTTTGTCCCAGGACCTCATTTGCTTGTTGTTACCAGGCACAACGTGCTCATGTGCTGTCCCCGCTGGTGCCAAGGCTGCTTTTCTGATCTGTAGCCCCTATTGTCCTTCCAGTTGCATCAGCCCTGATTGTGTTCCCTGCTTTGCTTGCATTCAGTTTGCTAACTTAATGGCATGACTGTGGCAACAATTTCTGTGTTACTGGAAATAGTCCTGCTTTTGTCCTCTATGCCGGGTGCTTTACTTTGATGTCCAGATGTATCCCACTCTGAAGGAAAAAAAAAAACAACCCACAATTTGGAACCACAGGGGCATGTAGCAGTTCCAAATTAGTCGTGATGTCATAGGCTATATAGAGATATATGGAGCATTGGGTGTCCTGTACATCTGGACCTGGATACCTTCTGACACAGATGCTTGTGTTCAAACTGACGTTCATAGTGAATTCAGTTCAGTGCTGCTGCAGATCTGCCCTCCTGATGTGGTTGTGTTTTGTCCGTCACTTGTCTTTGCAGCCTCCTCATGGAGGTTGGCAGCAGTTCTTTCCACACCAGGGTTTCTGCATAAGGTCGGACAAGGGCTGCGGCTCTGTTCCTCAGCTGATGCTCTGGTTTCTCATCTCTTGGCAGTTTGGGTCAGAGCGTCGAGTTCCGTCAGATCTGGTCCCTCGAAATCTCCAACAGGCCCAACCAGTCTGAGCCTGAGGAGCCAAAGATCCGCTTTGTTGCTGGTATTCACGGAAACGCTCCTGTTGGTACAGAGCTTCTCCTGGCACTGGCAGAGTTTCTTTGTATGAACTACAAGAAGAACGCTGCTGTTACAAAGGTGAGGAGCCAGTGCGAGGGACCATCTTGGAGCCTTCCAGCTCTATCCTGAGAAGACAGTGCTCACTGGGAGAGACTTGTCTTGTTAACACTGGCTTGTGGCTTGCAGTGATTCCGTGCATAATGGGGAGGGGTTGTGAGATTCACGGGGCAAGTAGGAACCACTAACTGCAGTTCCTAGCATGAAATCCAGGTAAATAAGATGTACAGAGAATGAACCCTACTAATTGCACTTTATGTGCTGTTTCTCCTCCTTTTGTTCAGCTGATTGACCGAACGCGGATTGTGATTGTGCCTTCCCTGAATCCAGACGGACGTGAGATAGCACAGGAGAGAGGCTGCACATCGAAGATAGGCCAGACTAATGCTCATGGCAGAGATCTGGACACAGACTTCACAAGTAAAGCAAACTCAAGCAAAGTGATGTGTGGTGTCCCTGTAGAAATGCAGGCTGCTGGAGAAGTCTGCTGGCTGCTCAGGGGTTGGGTGTAGTCGTTTGGTTACAGGGTCTACCTGTAAAGAGAGCAGCACTCCTGCCCTGGAGCCTAAGCAGCACAGCTGCTGGGCAGCTTCCAGAGCTTGGATCCCCCTTACAGATGGTAATTTTCAGTCTCTTATTTGCAAGGAAAAGGTGAAGCAAAGTTCTTTAGGAACAGTCCACAGGTTGGACAACACCTAATGTATTTTTCCCGTTAATTGATTTCTTTCAACACCTGATTTCTGAAAAATGCCCTCTGTTCATGCTCCCTGGAAGCAGTCTCCTCTTTTCATGCTTTGCTGGTTTCCATGTAACTGCCTGCTGTATCCATAGCACAGTATCAGGGCTATGCCCATCCCTCCTGGGGACCAAGTGTTCTCACTGGCCAGGCTTGGCTGGGATCATCCCAAATGCTTTCTTAAGAAAATGTCAGTTTGGTGGCATTGAGGAGAGCAAACACACATGAAATACCCTCTGCATTACAGAAGTAAATAGCTTGATGAAATAGTGATGTGTCACATTTGTTTAGCTTTGCAGATGAATTCCCCCCATGGGTAGTGTGGACTAGGTGCTTTACTTGATCTGTCAGGTGCATCTGCTGAGATCTAACAGATACCTTTTAATACATGCAGCAGACTTAAACTTCAGGCAAAAACAAAGAATGTACTTCTGCTGACCTCTCAAATAGCAGAGGAAACTGTTGTCAATTCCCTTTTCTATTTGTTGTTCTGATTTACAGGCAATTACTCCCGGTACTCAGGGACACGAGAGCCTGAGACCAAAGCCATCATAGAGAACTTGATATTGAAGCAGGATTTCAGCCTCTCTGTTGCACTGGATGGAGGATCTCTGCTTGTCACTTACCCATACGATAAGCCAGTGCAGACAGGTATGACTGACTCCTCCAGGGCCTTGCATGCACAGTTACCCTCAGGCTGTCTCTGCAGAAGTTCATGTGACCACTTGTAAGAGCTTTTTGCACTGGTGATGTTCTGTAGCCTCCTTTTGTGTTCAGCCCTTTGTATGTGGAGTTGACAGTCTGTTAAGTAAAGCTACGAAACCTCAGAGGATTCAGCTAGGGATCAGAACACTTACCATTTCTTTTCCTACAACAGTATTTAGAAGTTTCCTCTGCCAAAGCCAGTATAAAGTCTTATTTGATACCAACCCTCAGTGTTAGAAGAAATCTGGAATGCCCCTGAAACAATGTGTGTCACTGTCTAATACAGGATCATGAGGGCAGAATGAGAATCTGCCTCTCTAGTGAATAGGAGCTGCACTCTCAAAGTCTCGCTTTTCTCTTTGTAGTGGAGAACAAAGAAACACTGAAGCATTTGGCATCTCTGTATGCAAACAACCATCCGCTGATGCATTTGGGCCAGCCAGGCTGTCCAAATAAGTCAGGTATGTGTGGGTAAATCCTTTAACCCTGCCGTCAACTTGTGCTAGCCTCTGCCTGGAGCAGATCTGACAGCTGTGCTCTTGCTCTCACAGATGAGAATATTCCTGGCGGTGTGATCCGTGGCTCTGAATGGCACAGTCACTTGGGAAGTATGAAGGTACTTCATCACGGCACGAGGCTTTCCATCTCTGCTAAACAAGCATTAAAAAGCATATTTGTTCTGACGTCTGGGCAAAACTTCCCCACCTCCAGCTGCACTTTGCAAAGCTTTTTAAATACCGCCTCTTGTTGTAACTGTGGTTTCGATTTTTGCAGGATTTCAGCGTTACGTTTGGTCATTGTCCTGAGATCACTGTTTATACCAGCTGCTGTTACTTCCCGAGTGCAGGACAGCTTCCTGGCCTGTGGGCAGACCACAGGAAATCTCTCCTTAGCATGCTGGTGGAGGTGAGCCACAGTCTGGGGGAGGAAATTCTGGCAAGGAGTGAAGATAGTGGGCCGAGTGGGGAGGGGGAGAGGAATAGTGGTATGGAGAGTCTTTGTGTTTTTGTTGGTGCTGTGTAATTACAGATGGTCATAATTTAGACTGTATGAGGAATGGATTGAACAGAGGCAACAAGTGACCAGGAAATGTGTTGACACAAGAGTTAAACATCTGTGCTGTGTTGCCTTACAGTGGGCTGAGCAGTCCTGGCAGTATTGTGCACTTCTATTTAGTATGGGGGTCAGGGATGGAGAATGGCCTGTATTTTGAAGCAAAGATTAGATCCTATTTTAGTTACAAATGTGCCATATGCTTGGATGTGAACGCAAAGGGTTTGAAATGCTTTATTTCAGGTTCATAAGGGAGTTCATGGATTCGTCCAGGACAAGAGTGGCAAGGCAATTTCTAAAGCTACCATTATTCTTAACGAAGGTTTGAGGGTCTCTACTAAAGAAGGTGGCTATTTCCATGTGCTGTTGGCTCCAGGTTTGCACAGCATCAATGCGATAGCCGACGGGTACCAGCAGAAACATGTCAAGGTATGTGAATGTCTGTATCAGAGATCTTCCTCACGCTCCCTGTCATGTAAAGTCATCCCTATCTGGCCTCTGCCTAGTTGGCTGTGTTTAGCTGCTGATTATGTGCCCAGGGTAGCTGTTTTCTGCCTTGATACAATGGATGGAGAAGAATTTCCCAGCACAGGAGGGTTTTTTTGGGCACTAGCTTTTCTTTCCATCGCACTTATCTTTGACATCCGCTCGGTCTTGCCCTGGTCAGCAAGTATCTCTCTTGTCTGGACACCTAACAGAGGTGCAAGCTTTGAGACAGTCTGAGTTCTTGTATCTTTCTGCAGGTCTTTGTACGTCATGATGCACCCAGCTCTGTGTTCATTGTATTTGACACGGAAAACAGGATATTTGGTCTGCCAAGGGAGCTGGTTGTAACTGTTGCAGGTAAAGTGACACTTTTGATCAAAGCTTTGAGCTTTGCTTTCTATACCAGTTCATGCTGACAATGACCCTTCTCTTCGCTGAACTGGAAAAGCAGCCTGCAGACTTAAGCCATCTCCTGCTGTCCCTTCTGAATATGTGCTTGTCCTTGCAAACTGGTCCAACAACCCTTGGATCTGGTGATGCTGGGCTAGCAGATGGGAGGGAGGCAGGATGTAGAGAGTGTGCAGGGGTCTGAAGGCTCCAGAATGGACTTTGAGCTGCCTGGAATGGGGAGAGCCTGTTTGTGCATAATGCTGGGAGTTAGCAGATCTTGCTTCTTCCCCAAGGTTTCATTGAGTGGTGTGGCACCAGGTAAGCATTAAGAGATTTATTTTTGTGTGTGTGTCAAGGTGGCAGCTGCTGGGGAGGCTGGAGTTTATATCCAGTGGTCTGCAGAGGAGCTCAGTGATGTTATCCTAGATTGCAAGCACAGAAAGTAAAGCTAGTGCAGTGCTGCTCTGGAAGCAGCTCTCTTGCATGGCATGTCTTCTGTGGCCTGGGAGGAAGGAGCAGGGTCACAGTGAAGCAAGGAAAGTGGTTGTGACTGTAGAAGGGAAGAGAGGTGGTGGCAAGCCTAGGAGCCTCTGGGGTGGGGGAACGTGACATTAACTTTAATGCCTTCTCTCTGGCAGGTGCAAGTATGTCTGCTCTGGTCCTCACTGCCTGTATCATCTGGTGTGTCTGCTCAATTAAGTCCAACAGACACAAGGACGGCTTCCACCGCCTCCGGCAGCACCACGACGATTATGAGGACGAAATCCGCATGATGTCCACTGGCTCAAAGAAGTCCCTCCTGAGCCACGAATTCCAGGATGAAACAGACACTGAAGAAGAAACATTGTACTCCAGCAAACACTGACACCTCCCAGGCAGGAAAGGAGGTTTCCATGGACCAGACCCGGTGGCGGGGGGCGAGCCCTGTGGTTCAGTTTTGACATGTTAACTTGCAGGATGTGTCCTCCAGAGGTGTGGGTGGCAGCTCCCAACTTCGCCCTACTGTTTGCTTTGTTCCTATGTACATGCAAATCAGTGGGTGTTGGAGCCTGTGTTTGGGCTAAGGACATGGCTTGTTACATTTTTGGGTCAAGATGTGGAGGTTCACATGACATTGTTTGAAAGACAACAGGGTGGCCAGCAGAGTTCTTAGCACTTCCCCAGCACCTCAACAGTCGGCAGATGGTGGGGAAGTGCCCCGAGACCTGCACGGAGTCGTAGTTACAACACTCCACAGCAGTTTCTCTACCTGTTTTGATTTCATGTTTTCCACTCTGTACTTGGGGGAAGCCAAATCTTTCACTTGACTCCACGTTCTGCAGAGCAGCCCTTGCAAAAAGACCAAAAAAAAAAAAAAAAAAGCCCTTGGTTCTCAACTGCTCCCTTGGAGCTTTTCCCCACCATGAGATGCTGTGGCCTGCTATGATCTGCAGTGGTTGTGGAGCACCTCTGATGCGTTGCTACTTCCAGGCAGTGACTTGGCATCCTGAAAGCTGGGGGAGATGACATCAGTTCTTGATGTGAGTTGGAGAAAGGAGCAAATGTCAGAGCTTCAGTGAACTCTGACAAAGTTCAGTTGCTTGCCAGCTCTGCAGTACTGCTGTTCCTGACTTCTGGGGAAGAAAGAAACTTTATCCCCATCGCCCCTGGTTGCTTTTCATTTGTGCAGTAGATTTGGCCCTCGGGGTCTCACATTCGTATTACAACAGCACAGTGTCTGAAGGAGCAACTGAAGGTTGTTCTAAACAAATGGTTAAACTGAGTGTGGTGGATACTGTAGAAAAGCAGCTGGTTACTGACTCCACCTGAACATTTTTGCTCAAGTCCACTACTATTCAGGAGGAAACAGTGAAATCTGACCGCTGCTTTGTATTCGAGCATTACTGGAGCAGCAGGGAGAGAGGTCATGGGAGTGTCCATGGCCCAGAACTTCAGTCTTAAATTTTGAAAAAAAGCTGTACCATTTGCCATTGTCTACCTAATACCATTTAGTGATCAGAGCACTTTGGAATCACCCTCTCATCGAGCTCTGGTGATGGTAGGCATCAAATTAGCCTGCTGGCTTGGCTCTCTTCTGCTGCTACAGCATCCCCGAAGTATGTAGCAAGAGCTCCACCTGCTTGTGTGTCTGCAGTTGTGGCTGCTGCTGCGGGGGCCTTGGGTGCAAAGGCACGAGGAAGGACTGAACGGCTGTGCTGGAGGGGAAGGGAAAAGCAGCCAAATTTTGTAGCACTTGACAGGAAGTTGGAAAGAGGAGCTGCAGCGTGCATCCCCAAGACACATGGGATTTGTGGGGAATAGAAGGGATGTCCAGAAGGAAAGAATGGCTGAAACGTTTGATTTCCAAAGCCTTTATGCATCTCTGATGTTCCTGTGCTTTCTGGGCAGAAGGCTGGGGTTAGAATAGGCACTTATTTTCTTGCTGCTCATTTTCTTATTTAATTCTTGCCCCATTGACCTGAACTCCTGGGTGCAGGAGCCTGGTGCAGCAACATCTTGGGCACCTAGTTTGCCCTGAGCTGATCTGTTCTCTGGCAGCTTGGGGAGGTCCACTAGTGAAACCTGCACATGGTGTCTGTGGGGGGGATGTTTGCACCCCCATGTATGATGGCGACTGTTCTGCAGGGCTCTGACCTGGTCTCTGGGGGAAAACTGTTGAAGACTGTTGGGCCATGTCACCTGGGGAAGGAGCTGTTCCTCACCTCTGTGTGCAGTACATGCTCTTCCCGAACCACGTGCCTGTGGCCATGCTGCCATGCTCATAGTCTTGGCTGATTTTGTTCAGCTCTCTGGAGGGACAAAGACAACCCTTAGACACCAGTATACCTTCTTCCCTGTTCCGTGGGGAATTATATTGCAAGAAACACGTGATGTGGCTGGGGAGGTGTGCTGGGAACAGGGATGTGGGGCTGAGCATTCCCCATGCTCGTGTCCCACATCGCTGTGGTGTGAAAGAGCTGTTCTTGCTGCCGCTGTTGTACAGGAGCCATGAACATCTCTGCCTGCTCCCAGCTCATGGTGCGGAGCTGGGGATGGGCTTTGGTCCTGGGCTGTGACCCTTTTCCATCTGTAATGGGCTGCAGCACACCACCACACAGTAGCGTTAATAACCCTGCCTAATCTCCAAACTTTTCCTGCTTCTGAGGGCTTTAACAAGAGACACAGCTGGGGTTTTGTATTAAAGTTGAGTTTGTAAATGGCTCTTGGAGCTCTGTTTGGGTTTTGTTTTCTCTGGCAGCAGGTAACGGACTGAGCTGGCCTTGCTTTGTCCCACTAGCAAGTCTCGTTAAGAATTGGCCCTTCCCCTCTGAGAGTGCATTTTGCAGTTAGCTTGGAGTAGGTGTCATTTTTAAGGTGAGTGGATTTCAGATGTTTTGCAAACATGTGAGACTTTTCTACACAGCAGGACCAGGTCCGTGTCTGGCTCTTGCCCTGCGCTCAGAGCCGCAGCAAGTAAGCGCTGGGGCTGTTTGTTGCCAGTTTTGGGAAGGCAGGAGCGGCCTCCCCTCGCCGTCAGTCTGTCTGTCTGTCCGTCCATCCGCGGGAGTGCCTGTGCCGCTTCGGGCAAGGAGCCAGTCCTCCGCGGGCCCTTGTCCCTGGAGCGTGTCGGTCCGTGCACTGTGCCTTCAAATGTACATTTTTAAAAGGGACTTGAATCGCCTTTTCCTGGGAGCGGGACGGGGCGGTGTGAGGCGAGGCCTGGCTCTGCCCTCAGCCGGGCCCTCTGTTTTTTACCTGTATACTGAGATCCAATAATCTGTATAAAACTATTTTGATGTCCACCTGGGTTGTCTCGTTCTTCCTTCAGGGGCAGGGGGGCCTTGGGGCTGCAAGGCGGATGCTGGGGGCCGGCGCGGCTCCCCCGGTGCTCGGCGCTGCACCGGGGCCGCCGGGGCGAGGCGCCACTGAGCCGCTGGGGGGCGCTGCAGCGGGAGGTCCGCCCGTCCCGGCGGGCGCCGCGCGTCCGGGAAGACGCTCTGGTCCGCCCTTCTCGGTGGCCCGGTCTCGCCGGGCCGTGGCTGACGTTGGACAACAAAGATGGCGGCGGGGAGCAGCAACTACTGGGAAGGCGAGTGGGGCCCGAGGGCGGTGGGGACGGGGTGGCTGCGTGCCGCGGGGCCCGGCCGGGGCACAGCCCGGTCTGGGCGGGGCGGAACTGCCGCCGGGTCCCCTCTGCCCGCCTCCGGGGGACCGGTGCCGCCCGTGCCGGGAGGCTGCAGTGGCCCCGTCGGCCCCTCAGCCATGAGGCGTCGGTGCCCGGCTGAGCCCTGCGGTGGGGAGGCCTCGGGGCCCGCGGGGAGGGGGGCGGCACCCCGCGCCGGACCCCCCCGGCCGTGTGGGACAGGGCCTGTGGGTGTTCAGCCGTGCCCCCGCTTTCAGCGTGGGGTGCTCCCCCACCGTCAGGGCCCCCCCCTTGTCGGTCTCTGTGGGTTTCCCCACTCCGGGGCTTTCGAGAAGTCTCTGCCAGCGGCGCTTGAAAGCACCTCGTGAAAACATTTTCCCTGAAGGCGTGGGGTCACCGCGGGTTTGTGACTTCTCCCTCACTCTGGGCCGCCCTGTGCAGATCTCAGGAAGCAGGCGAGGCAGCTGGAGAACGAGCTGGACCTGAAGCTGGTCTCCTTCAGCAAACTCTGCACCAGCTACAGCAGCACCCGAGACGGAAGGCGCGACAGGTATAGGTACTAGCCCATTTTTTTATGTTTTAAACGCTGCTTGTGGTACTTGGTTCATTTTTATAATTTGCTTCATGTTAGTCCCACCTGTGGCTTTTATGCTTAGCTTCTTAAGCTCATTTCAGCACTTCTTGATGCTGTGACGCTGGTGTTGGTCTTGATGCAAGAATGAGCGATATTGGCACATGAGTCAGGTGCATGATGGGCTGCAGTGGTGCTGCGTGAGAGCAGGGGAGGCTGAGTTTAAACTTCAGTTTGTAACTGAGGGGTTAGTGTGTGAGCTGATGAGAGGGGCTTTTTAAGGCATGCTTATTTTCCAATTTTTCTTGTATTGAACTAGTAGGAGCTTTTCAGGGACTTCAGTATTAGGGGAATTCAGCCTTACACCTTTCAGGTGGGCTAGTGCAGTATTTGTAATCCCTGTTCTAATGGTAAGTGAACTGGAGCACTGAGCAGCTGTGACTCCTCCAAGGTTGCTCAGAGGACCAGCCCTCCCTTCAGGAGGGATAGCAGTTTCTTTCTGGCTTTCTCATAAGATGAGTAGTAATAGTGAGAGCTAGATACACATTTATATATATACATGAACCAGATAAATACATACACATATGAGTACTTCCTGTTTGCTTTAGGCAGATTCATGTTTGACTGAAGAATTAATGTGATAAAACTTTTCAAGTCTTTCTAGCTTATGGGCTAGAGTTGAGGTCTTCCCTGGAGTTCCACAGCACTAATTATCAACTTCTCTGTCACTGGGCACAACCTTTAAAAACTGCCATTCTTTGCTTATTAACTGTGTATCGGTTGTGAGTGTGACTACTGTATGTATGTGTGTTGATATTTTTATTTATTTATTTGATGATTGAATTAGTTTTGAACCTTTACGTGAATTTCTGGTTCTGGAAGCCTCAGAGAGTCTCAAGAATGATCATGTTACTCTTGAATCAGAGTCCTAGTCTCTTTCTTGTTTCTGGCTCAGTGCTGTTACTTGCTGGGTAATCTAATTGTTTTAATTATTTTTGCTGTCCTATGCAAAATTTACTTCTCTTGCTCTAGTTATGGTGGATTACCAAAGTAATGAGTAGTCTCTGAAAGGTATTAGTTCTCATACTTTGCAGGTTGGCATACCCTGTGTTGGGCTTCTGTTCTGTTGCTTATATATGACTTTTGATTGTGGTTTTAGTTTACCTTAAAAAGCATATAGGGAAGGTGTACTGCATGAAACTGTAATTGGCATAAATTGTGTGGTTTGCATCGCTCTGTAGAACACTGAGTGCTTAATAGGTCAGTGGGTTGTCCTAACACTGTTATTAAGGTGTAATTATGTAGCTGGTATAACATGCTAATAGTGCAGTGCTTCCTCCTGCCAATAAATAAATAAATCAAGCTTAAAAGTTGGGGAGAGAAGGGCATTGGTGCTAGACACGTGCTGGTAGTAGACAAGTGTTTGGTGTCAGGCATATCTTCCAAGGAGAGGTTATATTTTCCCTGGGTGATACTGTGTCTCTAGTTCAGATAAGAGTTAAAGGCATGTATGATAAGAAAATGTAATTTTTCTGAGCTTAATTCATCTCTCTAGGAAACCTGGGTAGTAGAGCTGGCCAACACCTGACACTAGTGTTTCCTTATTTCTTGCATTTGTGAAAAGGTGATGTACTTTTCAGTAACTGCTCCTCCTCTTTTTCCTTAGCTCTGACACAACTCCTCTCTTAAATGGATCAAGCCAGGACAGAATGTTTGAGACCATGGCTGTGGAGATTGAACAACTTCTGGGAAAGGTAACTCAAGTTACTGCAGTTTCACTTCAGCATCTATTGCAGTATAGATTTCTGTGATGAATGTTAGGAAATAACGTGTGTGGGTGTTAGACAAGTGTTTCTAAAGGTATGCGTGTGCCATTAGAGCTAGGTCCTTCAACTTACACATTGTAACTTTCTTGGAAGAATAAGCCATTTCATGTTTTTGTGGGTTTTTTTGTCTTCCTTTAGCTTACTGGAATAAATGACAAAATGGCAGAATACACAAATAGTGCAGGAGTCCCGTCCCTGAATGCTGCACTGATGCATACGTTACAGCGTCATAGAGACATATTGCAGGTAACAAACACATGTCTTCTTGCTCTTATTTTGTTTCCTTGTTTGGAATAATTACTAGCAGTGCTGATATTAGAGCATGCTTGAATGTCTTACCAGAAGATTTAAATGCCACTGATCCCATCTCAATTTTCTTCTATCCAGACACCCCAGTCAGTGAACTCTGAGTTGAAAAAATAGCATTTTTTGTGTGATATTGGTGCCTAGTACCTAACTAAGAAAGAACAGTAAAGCATGTCATCTTATGAGGGTGTCTTTAAAAAGGGGAAGGGTACTGTAATGAATTATCTTGTCTGTGTGGTCTGTTCTGATGTGAATTTCCTATTTGTGTTAAGGAACAGTTAACATTTTAAAAGATGGTTGGATCTTACTTGAGTATATTGTGTTGTTAAATTGATCTCAGGATCCTAATTTTGGAATAACTGTTTTATTACAGGATTATACGCACGAATTCCACAAAACCAAAGCGAACTTTTTGGCAATACGAGAAAGGGAGAATCTGTTGGGATCAGTACGAAAAGATATCGAGTAAGTCATATTGTGTGTTACAGCCAAGGCATGGGACTATCTCGGAGGGAGAAGGTGGGAAACCCTCCTGTAGGAGAATACTTGGCTTAGCTTATTTGTCTGTGCTTTGAATAAAACGAAAGTTACTTGAATTCACAACTCTTATTATGGCTGTGATAAGATTCTGTTTTGTTCTTGGATTCTAGATCATATAAAAGTGGGTCTGGTGTGAATAACAGAAGAACAGAACTATTCCTGAAGGAACACGAACACCTTCGAAAGTAGGTGTTACTTGTTACTTATGTTGGAGGTGCCTAACTTTTCTGGGGGATGAAACATTCTTAATTTCAAGTATGCGTGAAAACTTTGTCCGTTTGTAGATGTGTATGTTCACAATGAATGCCTTGCACTATGTATTCTGTGACAGTGCTGCTACTTCTGCAGCTGGATAAACATTTATTGCTTATGCTGACTGAAGTGCATATAGCAGGTAGTAGTCATGGTAGTTTTCAGTGATTCTGACTTCAGGATCTTGTCTAAGTGATATTGTATGTTTTCTTCAGTGGGTTTTTGCAAGTCGCTTGTGACTCAGACTTCATGCTTAGCCCCTCTTAAGGAAGTAGATGCCTTTATAAGTATACTAACTGGGATAAAGGTTAAAAAACAAAACAAAGTCTGAATGATTTAGCTGTTTTTCCCTTTCTTTATTTGTCAGACAGTGAAGAACCTTTTTTTTCCTTTTGACTCAACTGAATATGTACAAAAGGTGATGGAAGAGACTAATTCCAAAATTACCTGTGCACTTAAACTGCAGTCAATTTGCAACTATTTATTGACCAAGATAACAAGCAAAATAGAAAGCACTTTTTTTTTATGTTTGTTGCAGAAAGGGCATTAGATTACGAGTAGCTGCTTTGTGTGTTCCCCATTCAGCAAAAGCAGCACAGTCGGAAGGAAGAGCACTAGAAGGTTCATGGTTTTTAGATAGTTAAGAAGTAGCACTGATCTTCATGCCTTTGGGTTCTTGACTGTAGCCATGCTAAACCCCAGTCTTACACAAGAGGGCAGGCTTTAATTTTTCAAAAAAATAAATAAAAAATTACCTGTGGCTTTCTCAAATGTGCTCTCTTAAAGATAACTTAAACTTCTAGCCAGAACTGCACAAAAAGCTTTTACAGGAAATGAAAGCCAAGTTTTTCAATTGTGGTTTACCACCATTTCATCCTCAATTTTCTTTAATATTTTTAAAACTTAGAAATTAATTCATTTAAAGCTTGAATTATGACTTCTGTTAGGTTGAATTTATTATTAAACATGCATGATCAGAAAATGTAAAGTTTCCAGGAAAAAACCCCAATCTTAATATTTTGGAGGTGAATGTTACCTGAAATGTTGTACTTTGAAGAGTCAGTGTCAGTTAATCTGAGTAAACGTGGTTCTTTGCCGATGTTGTATTTGGGGTTTTTTGTTTTGCTTGGGTTTCTTATTGGAGGGCTGGTAAATACTTTTATACATCTGGCATTTTGTTAAGACTACAAATAAAATATTTGTGGAGTTGTAAAATATATTTCTAAGAAACTGGCATTCCTCTGAGTGCACTATTTTGAAAAGTTTGAAACACTGAAGAGAAGAAAATTTAGACCATTTTGTAAACATTTTCTGGCAGATGTCTTCAGAATTTGAGCCTAGCATTCGTTGAGGCATTGATTGCTTTAACCTCTTTAAACGTGCTAAACTCTCCAGTATGTTTTTAGGATAAAAATGCATGAAAAATGGAATTAAATAAGGCAGTTTCAGAAGCAGTTAAACCATCTTCTAAGTGATTATTTGAATTTGTCAAGACTTGAAAAAAACCCCACGACACTGAAAACAAGAAGTATGAGTTGGGGATCTTTAGGAAACAGGTCCAAAACTAATCCTGGAACCCCACTGCAAGGTGGAGATGACTTTAAGGTGCATGAAGAAATCTGGTGTAGAAGCAGAAGACAACTTTGGTGAGAAACCAGAGCTCACAGGATGTTCAAAACTTTTGAATTGAGAATTGAATTGAAAGAGATACTGGCAGATGTATTAAAGAGTTTCAACATATTTGTCTTCAGAGAAAGCAGTTAATGAGCTATTAATGCCAAAAAGCTGTAAAAGCTAGCAAAAGGTCCCAAGAAATCACAAGGAGCTGGCAGATTACACCAAACATGCTCTTAGGATAAGCTGACAAGCTTTGTGTGAGTCTTGATGCTGCATTTTCAGCACAATAAATTAAGGTGCTAGACTAATTGATTTAACTACATAATTAATATATATACATTGTCACAAAGACACAGCAGTAAAAACTCAAATGTATTTTTAGTGAAGTTGTGAAACCTATAAAAAGAGCTTGAAAAATGGAGATGGGAACAGAAGCTTTGCAGTTGTGTTATAATATGCTGCAAAGTAATGAAATAATGTCACAGAAATTATATATTTGTATCAAATACTGGAGCGTTCACTTGGTCTTGACCCTGCGTAATTTATGATATTAAGTACTTTAACCTATTACATATTTATTCCATGATCTGGTAATGGAGACTGTATGAGCTATTACCCCACTGCAGAGTACCAGACTCATCTGTCAGCCTTTTTCTTTATGCACTACCATGTGAGACAGGATAAGCGGAAACTTGAGTTTACTCTTGGCGGTGTTTTCCGTGAATGCTCTTTAAAAAGCACGCTGGCAGCCCTAGGCGGTATTGTTTGTGGGGGTATCTCACTGGGGAGTAAGAGGAGGAGAGCCAGAAAGCTCTTCTCTGGGAGGGACTTTGGAGAGATGGACCTCTGCTTTTTTACCTAAATCTGCCTTTTTATCTTTCTGTCACATTTTGAACATCATGTCTTCTGAAAGAAGAATGAAGGAAAATGTCTGACTTAATTTTACTTATGTAGGTAATCATAAAAAGGAGGGGAAATAAAAAATCTGTGAGTACAAAATTTTGATGCATAAAAGGATCCAACGTGTCTTAAGCACCAAGGGAATTGCAACAGCTGAAGCTCTGTGCAAGCCCTTGCTGTGCCTGTAATACATAAACTGCTATCCATTAAGCCGTGAGGATCGTGCATCCATTTGGATTCTCTTTCCCTGGGTGGGGCCGGCTGCTGTGTCAGTGCTGCTGGCACAGGGGTGTTGAGCACTTTCATGTCAGGATGGTGGTGCTTGGGGCAGCCCCCAGGCTGGGGGCATGCTGGGCTCTGCGCTGCTCCAGCCCCGTTCTGGGAGGGTTAGAGAAAGCATGGCATGTTCTTCTCTCTTCGACTGAAAGCTTCGCTGCTGGTCCAATTAATTTTATAAATCGGCTGATTCTGAGTTTTACTGGGAAGGGAGATTTGTCTGGAAATTTTATTGACTGTGGATAGAAGGCATGAAGTTTTTAAGTCACCCAGTTTCCTACTTCTATACAGATAAGGATAGTTTTACCTACCTCTAGAGAGCAAAACAATAATACCTACATTTTTTAATAAAAATTTTAACACCTGTTAATTAAAGGAAGGCTGGAAGACAGGTCTTGTTTAATATTGATGCTCTGTTAATATTTCTACCTAATACCCCAGATCTTTTGGCATATCAGGTGCTTAAAGAAATGCCAAATCTAGCACGGTCATGTTTGCAGTTGGTTTTTGAATGCTTGTTTCCTTGGGCCTGTGCCATTCAGTAAAGGTGTTTGTCTCATCTTTTCTGTTCGTATACTTTTGGCTAGGGAGGTAAACAAGTCATTCTTTTTCTTGTAATACTGTTTTCCATCTAAAGAAAACAATTTTGATGAATAGATCTAGCTTAGCATTTTAAAAACTGCTCTGAAAAGTGCTGCCTCAGAGGAAAGAGTCCTGTCAACTTAGTGTTTGCCCTGAGAAATTCTGCAGTTATTGATGAGTTGTAGTCTAAGTCAGCCAAGAAGGGACTAATGCGTTTGATTAAATTTGCAATATTGTGTGTGTATGCAAATGAAAATTTCCCTTGTACTTGCATTGTATGTGAATGTTACCGTATCAGGTGAATTTGTGTAAAAGTTGATGAAGGCTTCCAAGGTTTAGATAGAAATTACAGATTTTATTACCTATGATGAATTCATTATAAAACTAGATGAAAACTAGACCACTTAGTGGTTGCTAGCATTTGCGGTAGTAGATCTGTTCTGTCACTGTAGGGCCACTGCATGACTGTTACTTTATTAATCAGCTCCAGTGCTCAGAAGTTAGACATTTGTCCTTTTCCAAAAGAAGTGGCTGGTGGACAGAAAACATCCCTGTGTGTATTAAAAGGTTTAGCACTGGGAACAGAGAGGGTAGGGGTGCCAGAGTAGGTGGGTGAGGAACTTTGAAGGAGAAAAAGAGGAGAGCAGATAAATCAGAGAGGGATGTGTTCTGCATGTGAAAGAGAAAAGAGGAATAAGAGAAGTGAGCGAAAGAAATAACGGGAATCTGCAGGAGTTGCGTAATGGTGCTATTAATAATACATACCTGATTTGTGGAGATGATTAGGATAAATTAATGTTTGTGCAGTGCTTCATATATGTGAAAGTAATCTGGAGTACTGAATATTTTTATTACTATTATTATTGCATTTCATTTTTCAGCAGAACTATTTCAAATTTCCTGTTGTTGTTTGGGCAGAAATGGCCACATTCAGTAGAGAATAATCACCGGGAAACTGCTTTCAAACTCTGTTCATAATACAGTCCAGATCTTAATAGAGGGAGTGACTTGTTGACCATTTTTCCTCTAAATATTGATGTTGCTTACAGATTTTCACTTCAATACTGATCTGCACAGAGAAGTTAGCTTCATGAGATGCAGAGACACCTTACAGGGTTTTTGATTACAGGTGTGTCGATCTTTTGGCAAAAAGCTACCAGTTTTCTGCCTTAATCTCATTGCCTTTTCTTTTGTTATCCCTGTTCTCTGCTCCGCATGCCCTGATTTCCTTTCATCATGCTGTTGCTGCTCAGGTTCCTGTGGATTTCAGTGCACCTTCAGTATTTGATTAAAACCAGGGAAGTGCTGTTGTCTCTCCTTCCATCCCCAGGGAGGGGGAAGCCTCCAGTCTCCAGGGGAGGACACACAGATGCTTGGGCAGTAACTGCTCTGGTGTTTCACCACTGCACCTCTTTCATCTTCTCTTGGAAGGAGAAAGACTACAGGAAAAACAGCTAATTCACCAATTCCTTTTTCCTTCCCAAGGTGGTTGGGGAAGCAGCAGGGAGGGAGGAGTGTGATGAGCCTCCTCCCTGGGTTCCTGCTGGTTGCCTCCTCTGCAGCCTCAGAAGTGCTGAGCTTCGCTTTAGTCAGGCCCAAGAAGGGTTTTGTTTTTTTTTTTAATTGCAAAACTTGCCTCTAAATTAAACTTTTTTTTTTTTGTGTTCATGTCAAAGCAGAATGTGGACTTCTTGTCGCTCCGTTCTCTTAATTTTAATACAGATTTTAACTGAAGCAGCACTTGATAATGAATAATTTTCTTTGCTTTATAGCAGTAATGAAAAAACAAAACAGATTTGCTGTGAAAGGACAATACATGCCATCCATGGCCTTGGTCTGGACACTTTGCCAAGAAGCACCGGCTACAATGTAATTTGGCAGCAGACTTGCTGTGCAGTAGCAATGAGAGGCTGCAGCGCTCAGTCTATTGAACTGGGAGATACAGTGCGAGGAATCTGGGTTAAAATGTTTCCCTGGCCATTAATTGCAATAGCTCTGGCACTGGTCTTGTCACTGTTTTTCCTAATACCATTCACGTGTTTTCTTCGTTTCTAGAATAAGGAAGTTTGAGAAACTATCGCATCAAAAGTGCATGTTAGTGCCTCAGTTAGCCAGTCAGGATGACAGTGGTCATTACCTTACTGACCGACTTACCACTGAATATCCGTAACACGGACTTTTTGGGCAGGGATATATGCTCTGTCTGAGCAGTGGCACAAATAAAGTGGTTTTCAAGGAAGGGATTTGAACGAAGGAGGATTTTTGGTATTGCAAAAGCATACTTAGATGCACAACAACTTGTACTGTAATCCTCTTTCAAAATATGATTCCATTTTCTCGTTGTGCTCTGTGTCCTATTGCTGCAGAGTTTTCTCTGTTGCAGTTATGCATCAGTGATTCCTTCCTTTAGCCTTATCTCGGCATGGGATTGAATGGGTTTTATTTGTAGGCATGCTGGCAGAATCTCTGTCTCTTGAAGATTCATGGCAGAATGACACAAGGCCACTTTGTAAGTGGCTGCATCAGCTTCCCCTGTAACAAGTTCCAGACTGAATACGAGACTTGGGCATATCTTATACTTAACTGCAACACCAGACTGAGAACAACTTACCCATTTTCTTATTTTAATAGTAAATACTGAACAATGAGGGAAACAGTTCATGTCTGCTGGAAAAAAGAAACTTCACTGCTTGTTATGTGACTGTAATTATATGACTGTATGAGCAAGTTATTGAAATAGTTTAATGAGAATTTGGGGAGGTTCAAAGCTTGCAGGCAATGAAGGAAGATGTTCTCCTGGGTATTGATATTATTTATAAATAACTTAATAAAAGAACATGAAAATCAGCCAAGCACTTCAGGATTTAAAAGAGGTTTTCCCTCTAAAAATAGCTTGAGCTTCATTAGAGTAAAATCAACTAGTGCTTTTCATCTTCCTGTGCTGTATTTAGGACTTAAAAAAACAAACCTACCCCAAAAGATTATATTCATCTCACAAGGTTTATTTTCATCCTTTCCTTATAGTTGGATTGCTTTAGAAAACACCGTAATCAATAATTTCCCTGAGATTGATGACTGTTGTGATATTTTGATGCCTCAATATGTCTAAAGTGAATGATTTGAAGAAAGGCGGGGGGTGGCACGCACCAAACAAAAAAACCCAACAAACCACCACACGCAGGCACAAAACCTAGTTTGGGCACTTCCTCTGTAACTTCCAGTACGAAATTGAATTATCCAGGTGACAAAGGATGCAGTCACACAGGTGTTGGCATTAAGAACCTCAAACTCTTTGTTTGCTTTTCATCTGTATAAAATGCGAAGGTTTATGCATGTACTTCCATGCACCCCCTGGGAAAGAGGCTACAGAAACTGTCTGAGGTCTTTATGAATATCTGCAGAAACTAAAGAACAAATTCCCACAACACAGTGTGAAACATTTCCTGAATATATCATGGGAAAAGGGTGGTTAGGACTAAAACTCGTCTCTGGTTCTCGGCTTTACCTTGGAAACAACGCTATGCCCTTGATTTGAGGAGAGGGAGGGAGGGATATAAAGCCACACTTCAAACTTCAGAGCTTTGCTTCTGAAGTTTCTTGCTCATTTCAGAAATAAACAAGTCAGTGATGCATGTTTTATTTGTTTTTAGCTTTCCTTTCAACACTGCTTCTTAACTAGGACAGCTTCCCCCCCACACTCCCAAGGTCTGTATTGAAATTAGGATTTTGACAAGTACTGAAATCCTTCTTACATGGGTTGGTTCTGAAAAGTAGGTGCATCTTTTGAACTGAATCAACAATGGTGGAGTTTTATAAAATTTATTTTGTGGAATCTGAAAATCATTATTCTAATGCTGCATGTCATTTTTTTTTGTCAGCGTGCTGTGTACTTCATTATTCTTTAAGGCCAGAAGCGATTGCTCATTATTTGCTATTGGAACCTCCAGTAAAAACAAGCTGTTGAATTTCATTTGATTTATATGGATATGTTAAATAGTGATTATTTCAATTTTTCTCAAATACAGACCATATCTCTGGAAAGCTATCACATAACTGTATAAATGTCATTCTTGAGTTTATTTAATTTGAACCTATGTAGTAATGCATTAGAATGAGGTTCTTGTCATTCTTGGCTGCTGAATGGTAGGCTATGCAGACACCTAAGTGTGTTACTTGACCAGTGGTTTGTTAAAAAGCATCAACCTCCATCTGCTGAGGGTACATACTTTCTATCAAATCCATGACGATAAGCAGAACTAGATCCAAATTCTCACTAAAGCATCCCTATTTTGGCCTGATAATACGGTTTTGCTTAGAGCCTTTCAAGGACCTTAGTTTTGTTGTCAAGTGAAAGATGCAGAGTGCTTTCCTCTCACTTGAGAGACTTGTTTATGTTAAGTATAGTCACACTTCTGGAAGAATGCATCTTGTTTAGTTTTAGATTAAAAGGCAAGCCTAAGAACACAGTGAAATTGGGTCAGAAGAAAAATGTTGAGCTCTTCACCCATTAATGAATTGCATCCTGTATTTGGATTGTAGATGGTTTAAATGTTGTGTGCACTTTGACTGTCAAACCATGGGTGTTCATTATATTGTATGGTTAACTGTGCAGTTTTAAGAATTGTGTTCTGAAACTTTACGGGCAGGTAGATAGTTGTAACATTAGGTGCTTTGGGCAAGTCCTGGATGAAAGCCATACAGCTTTCTACAACTGCCAAACAAGCCCTCAAAACCACAGCAGGTGAAAATGCAGTTAGGAAGCAAAATACATTTCTATCAATGTATATTTTAGGGTTTCGTACCAAATTAAAATTGGGTTGTCATCCTAGGGATAACTCTCACTTCATTTCTGTGTTAGCTTCACCGGAAATTAAAAAGATATTAATTACAGCGTTGTTTATATGATGGGGCTTTTCTGGAAGACATTCCCCCTTGTGTTCTCTTTTCTTGGTTGCTTAGGAGTGTGTGAGTAGTAGAACAATTTTTTTAGCTTTGTCTAGCTTTAGTCAAAAACCACTGAGCTAGAAAAGTGGCACAATCTTTTTTGTTACAGTACAGATTATAAACAGCTTGTGTTTCTTATAAGTTGGGCATCTATCTTGTCTGTGTGTGCCCAACAAATCAGTAATGACAGGTTATCTTGGAAGAGCTCATTTTTCATCAAATCTGTGTTGGATATCAAAGGCTCTGTTGCTTGGTTTTGAGGGTCCTTCCCTTCAGTTAAAGGTATAAGCCAAATGGTATGTTTTAAACCAGAGGTAATAATGAAAACAGCATTCCCACTGAATGCTGGTTCTGCATGCAGCATGTAAAATTTGAGGAAATGCCGATATAGTCCATTAGTAAGTTACTGGAATTGTTCTGACAGTTGTGGTTGCTGATAATGACTTACAGTAAGGCCTGCCCTTCTCAGTTCATTTAACTTTGTTCCTATGGGTAATATGGAGCAATTATATGGGAGGGTCAATCTATCCAGGAACTTTCACAACCATGCATAGAGAGCCCCTAGAAACCTCATTATGTGGCTGTTGGTGCCATCCTGGCATTGGGTTTATGCTTACTAATAGGCAACCAGCTGCTGCACTTCATTTAGACGATGGGAGCTGGTTTCATTTTAAGTTTTTAACTGCGTTCTTTGGGTAAACTGTATACTGCAGATTATTGAGAAGGCTCTTATTTCCTTATAGATTTGCTTTAAAGGAAGAAGTATTGCTGTTGCTCACCCTCTTGGGACTCTCAAACATCAGGCACTCTCCCCAGTAGTCTTTCTATGCGCCAAAGAGCTTTCTTGGCTAACTCCTCTTTTCGCAGAAACATTTCTTTCACTCTGTTGATAATTCCCAGACAAGTCCATGGAGTTCAATGGAGGTGCAGACTGTACCCTTTGGAAATCCAGGAGAAACAACCTGTTGGTGTTCTCAGACCTGTGAAGGTGGGTCCCCGTGTTCAGGGATTTCCCCACAAAGTGAAAGCACCCCTTGGTACTTGCTTGCATCCATTAAATTGTTCTTTAAACTGAGTTAGAACAACTAATCTTTCCATTGGTTATGGTGCATATGTAGACATGTTTACAGATGTTAGACAGCTGCAAAAAAGTACTTATGTTAGCTTATCTTAAGTCCAAATTGTTGGAATTGATAAGCTGTTGAGACATTTACTTGATGATGTAGCTAGCAGTCCAATTTTTAGGGAATTTTGTGTCAGAGAGTTGCAGGTTGGAGGGAGTAGGTTTCACCATTTGTTTTTTTTTTTTTTCTGGAAATCCTTTGGCAGATTCTTCCCTGTGGTGAAAAGCATGCCTTTTGCATGCTTTTTGTCCTTATATACAAGGCACATGTGAACCACTGGAAGGAAATTCAACACCAAATAATGTCGGTTAACTCCTGCCTAGAGCAATGGATTATGTTCCAGTGCCTTTCATTCTAGACTTAAGAAATTGCTTGCATTGATTAAAAGCAGTGTGATGTTGTGCTGTTGTGCTCTTTTTCTTTTCCAATTTTGCAACTACCTCATTCTTTTTTGAAGTGATTACTGAGTGTCAGACGCCCCAGTACAATGATCTGTAGAAATAAGCTTCCATGTTCAGAGGTTGTAGGTTTGATGTTGTTAATAACGTATTGTTCCTTTGGAGCAAATCTATACATTGACTTAATGCTCATGTTTGTGCTGGTTTTTATGTTTGATTGTTGTAGGCTCTTATTGCATTCTACTGCATCAGAAAGCGTGAAAACACTGCATCTCCTTAGCATCCAGATTTATGCCTTAATTAACATATAAAGGGAACCCACAAAAGATAGCAGTTTGTGTAGGTATTTGAACCTTTCTCTGCTTTCAGCGTGGTTTCTGTGGGCAAACTGCTCTTCCCTGAAAATGCCCATTTTGCTTCATGTCTTTGTTTTTGGCCAACTAGCTCTTCTCATGCTGGAAGTGTAAGATGTATGCTTTGTAGTCAAATATATTGCTTTTCCTCCCTGTGCTGTTGCATGCCATGCATTCATAGCAGGTGCTACTTCTGATCTTCCATAAAAACACAGGAGTGAATTTTGTGGTGTCTGCACAGTCCTCCAGTATAAATTTTTTCTCTTTGGGTGTTGTATACCCTAGATATGTTTGCCTTGCCATGCTCTTGTGTTGGGTCTCAGTCAGTGAGTAGGCTTCTACACCAATTTTTGTCTTCATTAGCAACTGTAGGAGACTGTCCAAACTAGCTAAGCAGCTCCACTGGAGTTTGCTCTTTCCTTGACACTAAATTGAATCAAGCTTGAGACAAGTCTTATAAAATCTGCAATATCTTGTTTATTATCACCGGGAAAAAACGTGTTCTGTGTTACATTCTTCTACTTAAGTTTTTAAAGAGCTTAACAATCTTCTGATCTATTTAGATGATAAAGTATGTTGATGGCAAGCAGAAAACATTAGTTGGAGCTGGGTTTTTTTGTGTGTGTGCACAGTGTTTCACTTCTGAGTTAGGAATGATTATTATGGTGGAAATAACTGACTGGATAAGTCTGATTTGCTTCATCATAATCTGTATATTTGTATGAGAATATCAAGTGTGTTTTGCAATATTTGCGCTTCTGGAACTCCACATTGCCTGGTGATCCAGGACTGTGAAAATAAAAAATATTTATTGCAGGCAGTTTGAAAGAGCTGAGACTAGTGATTGATCTTGCAGTTAGAGAAAGAACAAAGTAAAATTATTATTTCTGTAATTATTCTTTATGAAAGTAAGAAAATAGTTAAGTGCTGTATTAGTTTATTCTACAGTGTTTTTCCCTAAAACTTTTAAATTATTCTTTGTGATAATATTGCCCTTCATTTCATCTGAAGGGTCTAAAAAGTGCATTGTGTAATGAGTTGTGTGCAGATGAGTCTTATTGCTGTATCTTGTTTCTCTGGCAGGTGCTTGTATTGGGTATCTAGCTAGTAAGTCGGCAGCAAAATCTATGGATGTGGGAGAAGCCCAGTCCTCACCTAAGCAGTCATCTATATGACTGAATTTTAACTACTGGCATAGAGATTTGCTTTAAAAAAACCAAAGAACGTAAAATGCTTTCTTTAGTTGTAAAAGCTTGATGTGATGGGCAAGCTGCTTTTCTGTCCTAGAGGCATATTTCACTTAATTTTTCCTTTGGATTAATTTACCTGTCTGCATATTTAAATGACAAACTGCACAATCTTGTCTGAAGACAGCAGTTACACATAGGCCTGATTATTTCATATGCATGACTGCTACTGTTGGATTTGTGCCATTTATTACAGTAGGTGATTGCCTCAGCATCTTTCAGCATTTCTTTCATATAGTATTTTTAAATGGCTATGTCAAAGTCCCATCTGTCTCGACAGGTGAAAATGCATAGCTTATTGAAACAGATGGCAAATCAGATTAATGTTGCCCAGAACCATCATTTGCTTGCTTGAATGTTCATAAGGTAATGTCCACTGGATTAGTTGTCTTTGCTTGGAAAGCAGAACAAAGTTAAGAGTGGGGTTTTTTTTTTTTCTGAAGAGCCTCTTTTTGTAGTGTTTTGAATGTGTAAGCTAAGCAAAATTACCTCTTTCAATGTTATTTTTTATTCTGTCAGTTGAACATTATTCATAGTTGTGATACCAACTTCTATTTGTGTAAAACAGGTTATTAATAGTCAAGAGTTGTGCAAACTTGCCTTGGGTCTCTGGGCCCTGTTGTATGTTGTGTTCCTGATCTTCCTTAAATATGACTGATATTTTGTATGGTTATGAACTGTAAAATGATGAAACAACTGCTTGCGTCTGTTTGGGTATCGCTGTAAGTGAACGTTACAGTCTGTATTTGGCAAGAACTTTGAAAGACGTTAAGAGATGCTGTATGAGGGTATGTTGTTCCCTCTAGAAAAGCTTCTAGCATCTGCTTAAACTAAACTTTTGCAGGAGGTACAAAACTTAACAGAACTCTGGGAGATTATGATGCGCAGATTTTTACAGTATAATGTTCCTGCTCACACTGCCTTTACCAAAATTTCAGTGAACGTCACTGCCATTTTCTGCTGGAGGTTGTTCACCTGCTGGAGGTTTGCAAGTAGAGATGTTTTTGGAAATCCTCTCAGGGCTGTCAAAAGATGATGCTTCTTGGGGTGGGAAGCTCATACTGGAAGTTGTGTTTCATAAATGTGTATGGTTCCCAGCTATTTATTTAAGACTAGAAGAGTTCGTTCAGTTTACCCTTACCTATGCATCAGTCATTCTGAAGAAAATTCACATGCATCTCATCCTTTTAAATAGTTGGGATGGCCTCCATGTAAGTTGAGAAACATTGGTCTCGTGACATCAGATGCCTGTTAAATGCCTTGTTGGCATTTGCATCTAACGTCCGTGTTTGTTGGTATTGAGAACTGTTTTTCACTGGATTTATACATTTTTATTAAGTTCTGCCTGTCATCATTTTACAGATAGCTATGTTTCCAGGGTTTATTTTTATGTGTGTGTATACATACATAAATAAAAAATAATTGAATCTGAACCTTTTAAATACTTTTTGTCTTTATGTCTCTAATTAATTAATAAAACTGCCTAACTACAGCTTTCTCTGACATAAAAAAGCAGTTAGTGTCTCTGCAGCGAACTGGCAAGCCTAATTTTCGTGCTCTGAAAACCTTGGAGAACATCCTAGTTCACTTAAGGTCTTTGAATGTGTTCAACTTCCCTGTCGTCTTAAGATCATCATCATAAAAATGCTATAATTTCTTCAGTTAAATAGACAAAGAGCTGGTAATGCTGGTAATGATTTTTTTTTTTTCTTTAATAGGACTGTTCTAGCAATGTTTTGTTCCACGGAATTTTTATAAGTGTAACTTATTTCCAGCTTGGCTCCTAAAATCTTTTTATTGTTAATAAATTAAAAAAAAAATCAAACCTTTTTAAAAATGGTGCATTCTTGTTCACCATTCTTGCTTTTCAGACTGGTTTCTGATGTTTTTTCAGTTTATTCTTATTATGCACTGCCCACATAATACACCTATCTGTTAGAGACTATGTATGAAAGGCACACTCTCAGTTCAATTTTGTATCTTTGAGAATCAGTGATTACAGAAATTTTTAATGCATCGCTTTTCTGTTCTGCTTGCCTTGGGCACGTTATCAGATGCTGTGAGACTTGAGACTGCTTACATCAGTTTGTGTACATAACTATGGTGTTTTACTTTGCTGTGCCAGTGGTAATAAATACCACACAGTGAATGAAAATTGTTTTATTTGATTAAACCGATGTACTTGCAACTGATGTGGATCTTTGGATTGTGACTTTGTTTTGGGAGCAGAAAGGAGGGTTCCAGTTCCAGTGTTTTTAGTGTTTGCTGCCCCATTTGAGTCCCTCTCAACTTAAAATTGGGCAAAATATATTTAGTGCTCTGTGTGCTGTCTCCATATTTCAAGCCATGGACTAGACTGAAATAGCAACCTTCATGTTTTCACTCCTCTTCACAGACAAATAAGGACATTCTGTTAGCATCTCCCCCCCGAGCAGTTTACACACGTGCGTGCAGGCTGCACAACGTGCTCCTTCACCGTGCCTCCAGCTGGAGGTGTGGGGGGATCTCCAGAATTTCTGTGGGTAGAAGAAAAGTTCCAAATCGGGCAGCTCTGGCTGAGTCAGAGGCAGGACTGTGCTGCGCCGGAGGCCATTGGTACCTTCCTTCCTGAGGTGGCAAAACACTTGGAACAAGGAGGGTGGAAAATGAAGACAGTCACGGCCTTTCAGTGTTTTTTAATCCTTTTAGTTTGGCAGCAATAAATTTTGCTTTAGTACTGGAAGCAATATCCAGTACAACACAGAACTTCTTTCTGTCAGACTGATTTTCTTCTTAAACTGCGAACTCACGTTGGTTGTTTTTTTTTCAGTTCTAGGAGTTTGCGTAGATCTGTGGGGTAAACGGAGCAATTGTAGGGATGCATCGTTGTTTCTGCAATATGGGAAGCGAGGATGCAGTCACCTAGTCTATGTCAGTGTTACATTTGAGATATTGATTGCTGTAACGGGATATGTTTTTCTGGGATTTCTTAATTGACTGTAAAACAGTGATTTAAAACCTGTCTATAAGAAGTACAGAAAAAGAGAAATCGCTCAAGTCTTCTGAGGATCATGTTTGTCATCTTAATCTTGCACATCCATGTTTTTTAGTGAAATGTTCTCTCTGTGGTGCAGTATTTTAGGCTGTCCTTTTCCCAGCAATGCTACATAGAAACTCAATTAATATGTGGTAGCGAGGGGGAAGGGGCACGTGTTATCAAGGTCTTTCTCTTACAGATGGTGTGTATTCTGTTTCCCATAAGCATCGCTTAATTCTCATCCAACTGGTATTACTATAGAAAGAACTTGCCTCGTTAACCACTGCAAAACAGTGTTTGGTAAACTAGCTCTGAAGCAGTGTTTTGAGATGTTATTACCTGGAACCAAGAATCAGCTTTTATTGTTAATTACATTTTTTGAAGGGGTGGGCAGGACTGACCAGGATTAAAAAGCAATAAAACTAGGTACTTCCTTCTTTATTACTCCTTTCCGAACTGTCCTGGGCACCTGGTGGACATCAGGCTCAGTTAACACTAATTAGCCATGAATCATGGAGCCCATTCCCCTCTTTCTGTCTTCTCGGTGCCTCATGTGTTCTCCTGAGCATCTGCTCCTGCAGACAGGAAATGCTGCTCCAGAGGACACTATGTGCATTTTCTCCAGAGACTCTCATTAGATATACCAAATCTGTGTAGTAGCAAAAAGTGGCAACATCCTGAAATGAGACATTGGAAGGGCAAATTTGTTAAGGTTTGTAATATGGCGATCATTGATTTAATAATCTAAAATAATACTTAGTGCTTGTTACTTTTTTTAACTTCATTTTTTTTTCTTTTGGGTTTCAGCTCAGATCGACTGATAGAAGAAACAATAAGGTAGGAATGAATTTACTAATTTTCATTATTTTCTGTACAATCAGTGTTTACACTGAATTGTGTCTAAAGATATCAGTCACTTTATACAATAACTATTGTTTACAGCTCATAGGCAGTATTACAATGAACTGGTGGTGGGGTTTATTTTTTTTTCTATTTAATATTGACATAATGGTGTTGCTTAAATATTTTATTCATCCTAGTTTAGAAAACTTGTGTTTTTGTTCAAAGGTGAATAGCCCCTACAAAAACAAAGGGAATGATCGAGGAGAGTGAATCTCAGGTTGAGCTGTTGAAGGCTATTCTAGTAGTCATGTTGTTTCTTCTCACAGTAACACTCTTCTACAACATGATTTTCTGTAATCCTTCAGTGTATTCCGCACCCTAGTGTGCAGCTGATATAGGTAAGGGCTTTTACCACAAGGGCTTGAGAGGTTATTGCTGTTGTATAGTTATTTATCTTTTTGGGGTTTTTATGTGGTTTGAATACTTGAGTGGTACCTTCTCTAACTGATCTAGAAATTTTAGAACCATAGCATCGTAAATTACTTTTATCATCTGTGCCCTTCCTAATCTTCCATTGAACTCTGGGATTTTGCAAACCAATAATTCAGAGTGCCCGACTTAATGGTTTTAAATTTTAGATTATTGCTTTAAAAAAAAAAAAGGAAGAAAGAAAGCAAGATATGCTTTCAGATAATGCATATACTGGCATAAGTGATCAAGAAGAGTAATTAGAAGTGCAGCAAGGCTCTATGTCCATTAAGGGCTGGCTAGCTTATGTACATTCAGTGGGCTCAGTATAATTAACATGGTGGAAGAATGTGTTAAACCACGTTAATGTGCAGTGATGAAACAGAAGTGGTCAGTACAATAATGTCTGAAAATGTGGATATAATCTCACCACAGCCTCATAAAGGTATTTGCCAAACTTGGCACAGTTGTTGAGAATATTTGGTTTCCTTTGGGTTCTAGTCCTTTCCTGATTAAAAATCCTCTCCTTTATTGCCATGCTTGTAGCGCTGCTTTTCTGTCTCATAAAAGTGCTCAACATTTGTTGAATCTCTTATTTGCTGCCACTCCAGTAACTAGAGCATTAAACAGCATATGGTAATTTATTAAGCTTAATATCCTGCAAAATGACTCGTATCTTATCACTTGAGCTCTTCGCCTAGCTTCTTGATTGTGTGTCAGCAGAGAAGCTGAGAGTGTGTGTATGTGTGATACGAACCTCCATGTCGATTAACCAGTGCAAGAGAAGGCAGCTGTGGCAAACTGGAGCTCAGGAACTGGGCAGCTCCCCGAATACCCGCCAGGTTCGTCCCTCAGTCCTGAGCCTACTCAGAAGCTCCATGGTGCCATCAGTAGGTGTTCTGGCTGGTTCAAAACCGCTTCGAGTTTCATTTGCATCAGCTGCAGTCCTGTGGTTGACTACAGATGGGCTATCTCCACAGTGACTGCTTCTCACACAACAGACCCCACCACACACTCTGCTCAGAGCTCCTTGGTGCTGTTTACTGGAAGTGCTCCTTCTGTTAATAAATGAACTTTGATTTTTTTAAGAGGCTGCACTCCTCGTTGCACCGTTTATTATCTATAGTAAATGAACCTCTTGTTGTGGTTGTTGCCAAAAATGTTCTGTGTTTCTTTTTGTAGAAAAAGAGCTTGTTTAGTAACTACATTGAGCAGGAAATGTAATTTCATTTATATCATCTTAATTCAATTCCGACTCTGAAACCAGGGTGAATCTTTTGTTTTACTCTTTCTTGTCATCGCCAGTAATTGCAAGTATTCAGGTATGTTATTAATTGGTGGTAAACCCTGCTGCATTTTAAGTGATTTTACCGGACAGAAATGTACCCAGCTTCTGATTACCAATTGCTTTATCTATTGTAAACCAAGTAAAAAAGGAAATTGTACAGGGGAAGCTGTTCAAATGCAGATTCCTTGAGTGAAGTCAGATGTAATTAGCTTATTCTGGCTGCTAATACTGCTCTGTCTTCAAGGTTTACATATGCTGTAGCTCATTACTCATTATTTGGGTGTAATTCAGGAAGTCAAGAAATGACTTTTATATTTTTAGGGGTTGCTATTAAGCAGTGATTCTAAACACTGGAAAGCATTTTCCTGTGTGTGCAGAGGCTGCACACCAGTGACCCCACTGCCAGGGACACTACAGTTAGTGCTAATTGTGAAACCCTTGCTCTAACTTTCTGTAGCAGAGAGAACGGAGGGAGTGCAGAGACTGACTCTTCCTGCGTGTGGTTCCTCCACGGGAGCAAACATATGTGCAAGAGAATTTATGGGTACCTAAGCTGAAATGATTCAGTAACTAAAGCGATGAGTAGGGCTGTCGTTCCAGATGTTTTGTTAATACTAAACTTTTAATCAATTTTAAAATGATTTACGTGACACGGGTTCTTACTGCAGCATATTTCTTTCCAGAAACGAGTGGGATGTGATACTGCAGTTCTTTTGGAACAGTGTTCACTTCTCTCGGCCATATTTAAATATAAGTATAGATTTTGCTTAATATGTTTGATGTTCTCAGGTTTTCATTTCAAACATTAGCACTTTTCCAAAATAGCAAATGATTTATTTTTTGTTTTCCAACAACTTACATTTTTAGGTTGGCTCAGTTTGAATTCTTTTATAGTTTTGCATGTACAGTGTGACAAGTTCTTAGGATTTTATTGTAATACTGTTTCTGAGGCCTGATTCAGGCTGATTTGTCAGTGTTTGTATATTCACAGATTGGACTATTCCACTCTGAAGCCATAGATTTAATTTTTTTTAAAATCATCTCCTTAGGTAGTTTGGGTATTTCTTTAGGTAATAATTAGGATTTAATAAAAGGGAAAGATTCACTTGCATTGAATCTTGACTTTATGGAATAGAAAGGCATGAATTAGATTTTGAGTCTTAGCTCTTTTCAGAAGAGCCTTGCCAGACTGTCTAGGCAAAATCACTTGCATTTCTGGGGAAATGTTCCTTTTGTTTTCAACTTAGGCTTCATCAAAAGATACAATAGTCTTTAAAGTAATTTGAAAGATTGCGTGTGTGTGTGTGTGTACGTATGCATATTATACACACGTGTATATTTATAGATACGAATATATATGTATGTATATGCAAAGAATGAGCAATATAATCAGAATTTTTACCAATTTATAACTAGAGCTTGCATTTCTATGCAGAGTCACAGAGTCCATTCCCTTAATCATAGACGTTGTCATGAATTTAAATGAGCAAGTATGATTCATGGAGTACAAAATGAAGTAGAAGTTCCAGTAATACATCAATTATTTGATTTTTCAAAACATGTCTTGTTCCTTTAAAGCTTTGGTTTAGTTCTTCATCAATGTAGATTTGACTGAGCTGTCTCAATGGATGAAGCAAGGAATTGACTTTTTGGTACGTTTCACTTGATAATAGGCTGTATGTGGGGTGAAAATACCCAACGGCTTAAATATTTGTTAAGGTAAGAACACTTTGCTTCCAAGTCAAGCAGCATTAAAAGTGTATCTCTGCATGTTGGATTAGTTTGACTGCGATAATGGCTGGAAGTGTTTATTACTCTGTCCTTTTTCATGCCAGTGAAAACTGCAAACTGTGTACAAATATCAGTTGTTTTGCTTCTGAAGTGAAATTTGGTTGCTTGCATACCCACAGCTCTACTGAACATTCAAGGACAAACTTGAAATATAAGTGAAATTTTGAGAAAGAATGGCTGCAAGCACAGGAATTGGAGATACTCCTGCTGATTTGTGGGAGAGATGGGTGGGCTCTTTGTGGCTGTGACCTCAGGCTTACCTAGAAGAGATTTCCTCAGTAGTGCAGCAGTCTTTAATGTTGTACTTCAGCAGTGCTTTAATATTAAATATAGAGAGCAGAATACCATCTGGTTTTAGAAACTTGGTTTACACCCAACTATAGTAGTTCAAGCCAGTGCAGCACCGAGAATAGTTCATGCTAGTTTCCAAATGAAACGCTAAATCAGGGTCATCTTGATTCCAGTAAGATGCATTTAATCTTTTATTGTAAATGTTGTGTAGAAGTTTCAAAACCTAAGAACAAGGTATTCTTGATCTGGGGGGATTATGGTGTTGAGTAACTAAATGGGGCCAATATTGTGAATGGGAAGAATATGATTAATTTTTTTTTAAATGCATTTGTCAGTGAAGAAATGGCAACAGTAAGTCAATAAGCATATGTTAGGATGGGAATGAAACCAAAACTGTCTAATGAAGGATATGAGGAAGCTGCAGTACTGAAGATTGTACAAGACCAGTCAGTGAACTAGTCCCCGGGAGTTGTGGGTTTTTTGGTAGTTTTAAATTTAATAGTCTCATTTACAGATACAAAGGCTTAGGTAAACCAGCTCATGTTTTTTATTCATTATGCATGAATAACAGTGCTTTTTACTTGAATTTTGACTTGTTAAGGGTAGCTAGAATCCAGTTAAACTCTTGTTCATAGATATCAGAATTACATTTCATTACTAGACCATATCATATTAAAAGTGGTAATCACAACAGGTTGTTTTTTTTTCTTCAGAGCCCTTCAGTAAAACTTAGCCCATTGAGCTAAATTTTTCTAAATATTGGATAAAAAAAAGGAAGAAGGTTCCAGTCTTGTAATATGTAAACTTAAACAGTTACATTCTGCCTTTTTATACGAAATGGACAGTTTCAGTCCTCAGATGTTAAAGCAGGAACCTTGTGTTCCATGATAATCTGTAATAATTATTTCTAAAGGCATTTTGGAGGTGTCTCAGGAACACTTTATATCCTGGCAATCATTTTGTGTTTTCACTTCTGTAAATTAATGGATGCCTTAATGAGTCATTGGATGCATCTTATGAAAACATGTGGCTTAATTCAGGAGTGCTTTGAGAAATGCTGTATTAAAACTTTATCTGGAGAAGTATCAAGTCAGTGTGGGGGTGTAAGATAAGAAGCCGTAGGTTACTGAGGAAGCTTTCCTGTGTACAGCTAGGAGATGTTTTTTTTTTTCCAACTTGGTTCTTAGTAATTCAAAATTTCCTGAGTGCTCTTCTCAATAGCAAATGCAATGTTTTTGCGAGTTTAGAGGACTAGTTTTTTTAGAGGACTAAAATACCTGTATGCTGAGCTGTAAATATATATAATCTGCCAAATGCCATATCTTTGCACATGTGATACGATTTGTTGTACTTGCTGTTCTAATTTTGTAGCCCCTTTTTCAGCCCTTGATGGTGACTGCTTTTTCTATATTGATATACAGCTGTTTATTCTTTGTTCAGAATTTCTGTTAACAGCTTCTCTTAGATGCTTTCCTTTGTATACTCACGCACTGTTGGGTAGGCAATGATTTGATTCTTCATTTCTCATCTAATCTAATTTTAACTTTCTTTTCTTCTAATTTTAGTCCTGAAAAGGCTGTGCTGTATAATCAAATAAATCTTTTGCATTTACGGGTTAGATGAGTTAGTATATCCCCAGGAACAAGCATACACAGTGTGCTGAGGTTCAGTACTGAACAGTCTAGGAGGAGAGGCTTTGTAGAGTTTCTTCGTTGTTTTTGCAGAAACGAAGTGCTTTGGTTAACTGATTGTAGCAACCCCTTTATAGACACCGAGGACGTGACTGCAAGCCCAGTTGCTTGCAGTTAACCATGAGTTTCATTTTCACTTTGTGCTGATTTGGCACTTCAAAAGTATAAAAGAAACTATGCTAGATAGCCATCTGTAAATAAAAAAATGCTTGAAGGTTTTTCATAGTTCTGCCCTGAAACTTCCATTGTTTGGTTTTTTTTTTTTTTAAACCTAATACTTTAAAACTTCGGAACAGATTTAGCATTCTAATCATAGAGCTGCTGATTGAAAATGTCAGGGTTTTGCCTACATGTTATCAAACTGTTTATATTCTCTTTATGACTGATAAACTCTGGATTTCCTAATGTGTGTCCAAGTTTACCAGAATGCTAATATAACCTTAAAATAATATATTGATCTGCCCTGTCAATGCATGTTGTTCTATTTAAAAGAATTTGCTGTATAGAGCTTTTGGGAGAGTATTTTCTGTGACCTGAAAGCTATGAGAGCCGTAGGCTGGCCCTTCTGTCACCTGTGTCTCACATATGTTTGTGTGATGAACTTGTCTTGCTTTCCAAGGTACTCTGCTGCTGCTAAAAACAAAATCTTACCACTTACAACACTTGGGCTTTAGCTTGGTGATATCTTTAGATTTTATGGGCAAAAACAGGTTGGAAAAGGCAACCTCCACCTGAAGAGGTGGTAGCAGATTTCTTCCTTTTCTTTTTTTTTCAATTTTTTTCCCGTAAAGTTTGCCTGGCACATTTTAGGAAGGCTGAAGGGCTCCTTGAAATGGAGTAGGCAGGTATAATGGAAGGGAGCCCAAAGGAACTCACTGCTCCAGAAATACTTTAGGGATCATTGATCTGGCCTGTTTTCTTCTTTTAAGACATTTGTGAACGGTGGCACTGACCTTTCGCTGTGAATCCTGAAGGACAGCTGAGTTTTGCCAGCTATTCTTGTGATACTGGCTGTGGTGTCCTAGTAGAGAAGCCAGCGGTACATCGGATGATCCTGAGCTGCTCATTCCAAATGTTGTTTTGCTCAGAGAGAAACTTGAAATAAAGTGTGTCAAATGGTCTTTGTTATAAAAACGTCAGGAATGCCAGTTCTGTGTTTAATAAGTGTACAAATTTGTGTGTGTAACTTTTGGTACCAGATTTACCTGGAGAGATACATTCATGTGGTTAAAGGTGCTTTTTTTTTATCACCTTCCAGTACTAAAATGCCAGGTCAACCTAAGTCTTTAGTACTAGTATCTGGACAACTGATGTTTCAACATTTTAGCTGCTACAGAGAGATAAGCCCAAAACCTTGAAACCCAGGTGAATTCAGTACAGAACAGCGCTTGAGGACCTGATGTATTGAGCAAGTGCATTCAGACAGTTTAGTAGTAAATACTAAGGCTTTATGTAAAATGCAGTGTCCAGTTTATACTGCAGAGCTTGAGAATAATGTTAGGCTTGGACTGTGTGTTTTGGTGCTTTGTACCTGTCTCTCCTTAGAAATAATGCTCTCGTTGGCTGTGATTTTTGAATCGTGTTTGCATACACTGAGTGTGAGCAAGCATAAAATGCTCTTGAAAATTTGGCTGTCTGTATTGGATAAAAAGCATTTTGCATTTTCCTATCAGTTTGTTCTCTTCTGAAATTACAGCTTTAGTTCCCTTTTCTCATATTTATATCTGTTGTATTGTGTTGTTCCACTTAACTTTTATTCTTCTAGAATGTTCTCCCTCCATATTTAAGGCTGACAAACTTGTCCAAGAACTTGTTTTAATCATTCTTATTCATGTAGATACAGTCAACAGCGATATAGGTGACATTTTCTGAGTTATTATGCAGCCATGTTGTATTTATGTCCTACTTCGTTTTATTTTTGAAATGCATGCCAGCCAAGGAGAGCAATATTTGTCATACTGTTCCTTCTTAAGCACTGTATCTCAAGAGCCTAAACTTTTATGTACTGTTTCTCTAGATGTGAGTCTGTGCAGTTTGTTGAAGTAGCTACAAGAAATACTACCTGGGGCTAGAAGTAGTAGCCTACCCTTTCATTTTCCTATAACTCTTTGTTTTACGAGCTGAAGAGAAACTTAAGGTAGAGAAAAATATTTGTCAGCTGAGTAGTTCTTTAAATCTTCGTGTAAATGTCTTATTTTTAAGAGCACAGTTGCTTTTTTCCAACTTGCAGAATGTATTAAATTTGAAATGGGAAATTGTTTTATATTCACCTGTATTGTGTTCTTATATTTGGATAAAGTACCTACAGCTGGACCATGTATTAGTAAAGAAATGGAGTATGAAAACTTACATACCCATGGATGATATTCTTAATTAAGACTAAAGCTCAAAAATGTATTTTATCTGTGCTGTTGTGGTGGAAGCATCATTTGATATGATTTCATTATACACCAGCTCCCTCAATTCCAGCTTATGGAAAACAGTCAGATCGGGCTTGCTGGGAAGAGGCGTTAACGCAGGAGAATCCAGGCTTTGCCCACTTATCTGGAGTCAGGCGACAGTATTAATCTTGAGTCAAAGCAAGTAGATCCCAACTCTTCATTGTGCTTAAATGTCTTCAGAGACCTGGTGACTCTTTGTCCCAGCCTGATTGTCCAGAAACCTTCTGTGTGAAGCTCCATGGGCTGTGTCAGGTCTCAAACTGCACTCAACCAGCATGTTCGCTTTGCAAATTGATTTTTAATTGTGAGTCAGCTCTTATTTGCTTCATACTTCTGTAACCATCGTATCCGGATGGCAGAGAAGAAATTTCATACGCTCTCTAGAGTAAAAGTAAGTATGAGGCTTCTGTGAGGAAGCAAACTCCTAAATTTAAAACTTATGCCAAAAGATACTTTTAGGTTTGCTTGTAATGTAGTACCATTTTTTGTTGGGGCTGGGAGAGATATGCCAAAATCCTGCCTGTTTCAAGAAATTGCAGTGTTTTCAGTTGTTAATGGCTTAGAGAAAAAGAGAAATCATTTAAGTGTACAGGATAGAGATTAATGGAAAAAAAGTGATTTCATTCATGTTACTTCACCTCATTCATTGTTCTCTAAAGAAGCGTTGCCTGCTTGCTTTCCTCTTGTTTTAGCTGTAGATTATTCTTAGCACCAACACTTGATCCACTCTTTTTCTTTCTCCAGCATCGCCATGGCAACTAAAGAAAATATGACTTCTCAGAGAGGGATGTTGAAGTCGATACAAAGCAAGATGAATACCTTGGCTAGTATCCTTTCCTAAAAATTTGTGCTGCCAGTGCATAACAAGAGGTATAGTACAATTTTTCACTCTGTCACTTGGGGATCGGAATGCTTTGCGATGTCGGTGGCTGCGTGACCTGTACTGGTATTGTCATTAGTGACAAACAGACCATTTTTTTTACCAGTCTCACTTGATAATCTCACTGATGCATCTTAATGATGAATGTGGTGAATAAGTTGTTTTTACTCAAATTTGAACTGCATATAAATCAATGTAGTTTAACTTTCAGGTAAGAGATCTGCAATAGGATTTTACGGCCTTCACTGCTACATGATTTTGTAGAAGCATAATTTCATTTTACTTCTTGCTTTCAAGACCGTCTAGAGCTGAAGCTTGGCATACATTGCTGCTTGTTATGGTTTACAGCTAAGAGTATTAATGACCTGAGTGTCCTCTTGTCTGTCACAGTTTTGAGGATGTTATGATTTTGGCTTGTTGGTTTCTCTTCATATTCTGTGCTCGTGGCTAAAGAATGTGCCAGATTGTCAAGTTGTGCATGTTTGTTGTTTTCCCACTATTCCTTCCTTTCTGTCATAAGGGCCCAAAGAACAACATTAGCATCATTTGATTAGACGGATTACATCCTGAAGAGATGTATCTTGGTAACCCATAAATTTCATTACAGTTCTTAGCAACTGACAAGAACAAAAAAAAAAATCCAATAAGCTTTGGCCTTAAAAGATTCTTGGTTCCAAAGACATGAAGCTCTGAAACTTATTATCTTGTTGGCAATTGTATTTTGTACATTAAAAGATAGATTTACATCTTTATGATATTACAGTAGGAGGAGTTCTTCCTTATGTGCTGTACTTGAACAGTGTGTAGTCATGCAACATGCATGATTTTCTCAGCCTTTGGTTGTTCCCTTCACCAGTAACAGAATTCCATTAAATAAATTCCACAGATGTTTTATGTAACTACCCCATTTATTTTTTTTTAAATTCTCATTTAAATACAATTATTAAAAGTAACTAAGCCTCATGTATTGGAGAATAAAGTATATCAAATGCTGCTAATTTAGGTGATAAGGTGATGATTTCTGTGTAAATGTGAACTCTAAGCTGTTCTGCTCTCTCTTTTCTCTGATTGTCTGTTATTAGTGAGGTACAGTTGTAATCCTGCTAACTATCCATCAGGGTCTTTTTACTGAATCTGCTTTCTCCAGCTTGAGAGTAGGTCTGCATTTCTTGCAGTGATGACATTTCCACATACAGACTTTGGGGCATGTTAGTGAAAATACTGTTTGCTGATATGACCTTGACTCAGACTCCTTCAAGATCGGTTTCCAGCAGTGAACAGCCTGATTCAAAGGATCAACCTTCGGAAACGACGAGATTCCCTCATCTTGGGTGGCATTATTGGCATCTGTACCATCTTACTGCTGCTATATGCTTTTCATTGATGGATGTTCCCCCCTGGACTCTGCTAAACTCATCACCACCATCCCTCCCCCCCCAGGCAAGGAAAAGGGAGTGGGGGAAGTGACAGACTTCCGACAGCCTGCTCATCATGGCTGGGAGTATCAGCATGATGTCTAGAGCTTATGATGGTAGACTGCGACACTGGGTTTGGGTTGAAGCTGCAGTGTTTCTCCTTCCCTGCCATACATCTTCCTTTGGTTAAATTTTGTGGGATTTGTTTGTCTTTAATTCCCTTTCTCACTGCAAAGGTAAGTAAATATGGGACACTAACCAGGACTGATAGAACAGCTGCTGTGCTCAGCGGTGCTGGGGAGGTCTGTTGTTGGCTGGTAAGTGGAAAAAGATTGTTACGCTTGCCTGGGGTGGAAACTCAGCAGGAAGCCAGTTTCCCCTGTAGGCCAAGCATAGTACTGAACACTTTTGCCCTGTGAGAATATTGCAGCTTTAAGCCATCAGGTTGCTTTACTACTAAATACATGTTCTGTAATTCTTTTTAACTCATGGTTGAGATACTAGTTATTTCTGCATAACTTGTGCTGTGAAAACTGTACTTCACACAAATTCCTCAAAGTTTAAAAAAAAAAAAAAAAGTTGTTCAAATCACTTTTTGCACAGAATACGAATAAACTACCCTCTGAGGAAGATTTGTAAGGTTTCTTGTGGCTTTAAAGGGACTAACAAGTCCCCCTTTGTAAAAAGGGAGCACAGTGTCCTAGCAGCTGTTTACTATAGTGTTCAGTCATCTGAGAAGTGACCAAACATGAGTTCACCTAAAAGTAGTCTTTTGGGTGTAAATACTTTGATTTTGGCTGGCATCATCTTTATAAAGACATGATAAGCAGTTTGAAAAGTCTATATTGTAATTTAGATAAAATTATTCTAATAGCATTAATATTTTTACACTGTAAGTAGGATATAATCTAAACTGTCAATTGGAAATGAAAATTATGACGGTCATACCTGAGGCAAATGTATCTGCGTGCATAATTTTTGGACATAACTCCTCATAGTAAAGGGTTGAATATATGAATAGTGAAACAAGTATTATTTACCATTATCTGGGGGGAAATTTTTTTTTTTTGTCCAGACATGCAACAAGAATCCTGTTGTGTTTGCGTCTCTAAACAAAGCTGATGTCAGGAATGGCTTTGATATTGCAGATTCACAAATTACAGATTTTTCTGCTCTTTCAACAGCTCTTTTCCATCTGGCATATCATAACCCAATAAATTCAAACTGAGGCACTGAAATACCTTCCTAAGAACTTGATTAACTCTTTTCTCGATCAATTTACAGTGCTTCTAACAGATTTCTAGTATGCCATTACCCACAAATGTCAGATAGTCTCCAGGTTCTCTTCTGGAACAACGTCTAGTGGGACAGCCACAATTTTTTACTGCTTTTTATAGTGTCTGTGAAGTACCTGTTGGAGGGAGTAGAGACTTGTGCCTGTGTAGTGTGCAGAACCACACTGTTGCGCCTAAAATGTTTGTGTGAATTTGAAGGCTTATTTGCAGACTAACAACTTTGTGCTAAAAAGTCAGCAAAGGCTTCTAATCAGTCGTCTTGTTGGGATTAGAAAGCATCTGAAATTAATACGTGTAAAACTGTGGGGCTTGTTTTTTAAATAAAGGGTGATTATTTGGTTGATTTGGGAATGTTCCTGGTTTGAAATGAAGTGTTCATTAAAGGGGTTTATGAAAAACCTTGATGGATAAAGGAGGTTTATTAATGAATCTGTGTGTTGGGAGATCAAAACTCTTCTCCCCAGTGCTTTTTCTTTGATTCCACCACCACCCTAAGGGACCCTGATCAGCAGTCGTGCTTCTGTTTAGGATTTGTGGGATTTGGTTGCTATATAGTTGGCAATATGAGATCTGCAGTACCGTAAATAAATTCTCTTATTTAATCTTATAACCAGTCTTTTTACTGGACTTAATTGATTATTTGGTGCATATATTTAATCTTATTGTGTGAAAAAGCTGCTATGGAAAATATGTAGATTATAATAAATATGTAAACATAATTGATTTTTCATGTTATGAAAATGTTATGGAGGAACTGATATATTTTAGTATAAAATAACGGAAATATGCTGAACGCTCTCTGATAAAGCTTTACTGGAAATGGTTTCAGTGTTGGCAACCCCTCCGTGGTTTTTATTTGTGTTGGTTTTGAGACTAAGTTTTGTGCTGGAAAATACATTTAATTAACCTGTAGTCTTGCCTTCATCATCTTCTTGTAGTCCTGCAGCAATGTGAGCAGGCGTTCTGCTTTGCTCTCTGAAGTGGTGTGCTTGCATATAGCCAGGGGAAAGACCTGCAGATTCTCCTGAAAGTCTCTAATAACATGGACCTGCAGTTAGAGCAATGGTCTCTAAAATGAAAACAGTGAATTGTAGTATTTAATCTCAAATCTCAAAATATAGGTTTGTATGTCTCCTGTTGCTAAATTCTCTAAGTTTTCCGTTCTGTGTAGTTCCTCTTGCTCTAAGAAGAAAAATGTGGTTAAAGAATTCTCATTTCTGCAATTCCTGGCAAAGTTGCAGTTTCATAACTCAACCAAATAGAATTGTGCGAAGAAAATTACTGCCAAGCCATAGAAATGAAGCAAGTAAATCCATAATATTTCTACAGGGCACGTTACCACACACACACTTTTTAAATTTCTGCTTTATTCTTGCTAGTACACAAGAAAGCATCTATTTTAAACCTGTCCAGCAGCCCCTTAGCTAGGCATTAGAACATAAGGGATCCTACTGATAACTTTCGATGCCGCGCTTCACGCGGACTCAAATGTTTTTATCTTTGTTCTTTAGACAACTTTTGTGCACGTTTATCTGATCTTTCAGCACTGGTTGCTAGAGCAGAGGAATGACATTGGGGCAGCACCCAGCATTGCGTGTTGAGTCAATAGTGAGCGTTGGTGTGGTTGGAGCCCAGACCACAGCCCTAACTTACCCCCAGCCCTGCACGCGAGCGTGCCTGAGCACGGGTGGAGGCAGGGTTTTGCTATCCTGTATGTCTCTGGGACCAAGCAGTGTGGTGCTTCTGGTAATATGAGAGTTTGCTTTTCCTGGGAAGGCACATTTTTTTCTTAACCAATATTGATTTCAGGAGCTCTTGCAGGTATAAATTCCTGCTGGATTCATTACACTGTATAATCAACTGGAATTTTTTATTTGTAGTTTTAGACGGTTTTAAGATTGAGAAGAAAGAGTCAGTTCCTCCCTGGATGTTGAAAACGGAAGAGCAAAAGTAGATTTTTAGGTGATGTGAAAGTTTCGGTTAAATTGTTGACAGACAGCTTGTCCTCCAGGGCTGCCTCCTATGAGGAGCTGTGCTCCTGAAGCTCCCCAGAACTGCCACACAGGGAGCAAAGTCTGGTCCACCACTTCTGATTGTTTAACTCGCTTAGCTGGGACTATTTTAACTCTCTAAGCGTAGCAGCTTTTTTCCTTTTCCTATTTTTACTTTTTTTCCCCAAAGCTTTCAGTTGATACAGGAAGGAGAGTTAACAGCTGTATCACTTCAGAAGGAGGAAATAATTCCAAAACTCCTTATAACAGTGTCAGATTATGAAATCCTTCAGAGCAGTGGTCCTGTTGAGCAATGTGCAGTGCAGGAGGCTACGAGGAAAGACATACTGAGACAAAACTGAGCCAGGTGACATCTGCAAGTCCTCTTGGTGCCCTGTATCTCTCCTGTCAACAAAACCAGTGGTGATGCTTTCAGTTCTGAATACGTAAGAGGCTGTTGGTCTGTCTACTACTGAGGGAGGAAAGCAGTTTAAATAAACACCCAAGACAAAAAAACAAAACCCTTTCTCACAAAATGTCCCAGTCCAGACCCTTGTAAATGAGTTTCTGATTGCACTTTCTGATTTTTTGCTTTTCATATAGCTTCTTGAAACTTATTTTATTGTAACTGTAATTATTTTTGTTCTCACCTATTGTGCATTCTCTGTATGTATTAAAAAAAGCTTTGATATGTAATTTAATAATAAATTAGAATTCTAAGCAAGGCGCTTGGTTCTTTCCCCATGGCAGCGTTTGCCTACCTAGACTTCAGGGAAGATGTAGCGAAGATTGATATCTCCAGTTTGGGACTGTCACTGAACATACGAATTAGCATGTTCTCTATTTTTGTACCAAATATCAGATGTGATGGAGCATTTCCTGACCCAAAGTGCTTGGTTTGATGGGATGTGTTCCTCCTGCCTGCGTGTGCAGACCTGGACTCCCCTTCTCCCCTTCTGTTTCAAGCATCTGCTTTGGAAGGGTCTGAATATAGTTATGACTTTTTTCTGGCTGTTCTTTGACAGATGGAACAAGGATGGTTTTCTTTAGAGGTAAGCTTTAAAAAGTTTTCTATGTATCTGTAGTATAAAACATTTAATTCCCAAATGCACACCAAAACTGATGCGTCAACTGACGTTGGCTTGAAGAGCCTTCTCAGCATAAGGTGCCTCCCCCCATTTTTAATACACTTCTCAGTAGTTTGGTAGCTTTTTTTTTTTTTTCCCCCTTCTCCAATCACAACACAAACACCAAAAATAAGCTGATACTTTGAACATGGTATAGACAATTGTAAAAACTCTCTCCGTGAAGTTCTGTCGTATCCTGTAGCTTTCTAGCACTGTTGTGGTCTGGACCAACTCTGTTCTCAGGTGTTCAAACCGGGCACCGTCGTGCCCAAAGGACCCATCTGTATCTGGTGGTTTTGCAATTGGTGCTAAATCTTTCAATGCCACTCAAATTTATTTTCTCAAAGAAGAAAATCTGCCTGGCAGTGTGATACCTGTATTTGCATAAGGCTCAGAGTGGAGAGAGGTAGTTCTTTTCATTCTAGAGCCATCATGCTGTGCCTGTAATGCTGCTTTAAAGTAGAGATAGATTTCTGTATCCTTAATGTGCCTACTAAATATTCCGGAATGACCATATGCTTTCTCAAGGGAAAAGATTGACTGTATGTTTCACGTTGGAGAAGAAACTTCAAAACCTGTTTCGAAAATGGAAAGGCAATTCTCATTTCAGATAGTGGGAAGTGCAGTTAGTTTTTCCAGTTTGCGGCGCTGGTAATAAGTGGTGCATAAAATTCCATCTTTGTTTGGATTAGAAAATAAATTATTAATGGAGCTGAATCCTTTTTTCCAACTCCCTGTACAGTCAATAATTTATAGTGGCACAGGCGTAAGATACGTATTTTTAACCATCCGCCTCCCAGAATACTGTTGTTCATATTGAAAACTGCTGTCCTTCCTAACGAGCTCAGGCGCAGTGGGTGTTCGTGCATTATGGATGAGCCGTGCTCTGCTCCTCCAGCCCTCGTGCAATTCCATGAGCAGATTTCCTGCTGAAAGGGAGCCGAGCGCTCCATTAGAAATTCATAGAGAGAGACAGGAGTGTCTTTGTTTTATGCGTTTCACTGAACGTGGGAGATGCGCTGCTGTGTGGACTTGATTTTTGAATGTTTTAATAGAAAATGGCAATGTTTACAGTATGTATTTACACTCTGAATGCCAGCCCTTTATCCAAAACCGGGGTCTTCAGGTACAAAAGCTGTGCTGCCAGTGCTTGTGCCTCAGCCTCTGGGCTGTTTAACACTCATTAAACACTCCGAGTTCATTAAACACTCCGAGCCTGCTGTTGCCTTCATCTTCCCCCGTCTTTGCAAGCTGTTTGAGACCGTTACAGGCGTGTGTGCTGGTGCTCATCCCTGGCTTAATCTTTTGCTGTCATTGCAGGCCTCCTTGCTCTTTGTTCTTAATGAGACCCTGAGGCTTTGCTAACCCAGTTTTGATAGCCCCGCTAGTAAAGCGGGAGAAGTCTGGCTGTAATCAAAGCCCCTCTGCCTTTGAAACAGCATTTGCAGTGTTCTCATTGTGGATTACTTTCTGGTCGTCTTGAGTTTCATGCCCTGTGGATCCTCTGTTGGTCAGGGGTGTGATTTTTGTGGTGTCTTCTGCAATCGTGTCCGTTTAGGTCTTACATTTTGTGCTGCTTTTACCTTTGCTCACTGCGCTGCCCGTCGGGTTCTCCTCCCTTGCTTCCTGGGTGTTAGGCTTCAACTAGACATTTCAAATAGGTGAATTTATTTTTGGTCTCATAATTCTAGTTTCTTTTAAAAAAATCTATTTTTACTTTGAAGTCCAGAAAGGCAGTCCCAGGGTGACTTGAAGCTTAAATGATCAAAGCCACACCTAGAGCTCTAGCTGAGAATTCACTGATGCTTTGGTGCATGGGCCCAGCTTGCTCTTCCACAAACACTGTGAACAGGTCAGCTTTAGTCCCTTTGGATGTTGTTTTGTTTCTTTCGTGTCTTCCTTGCCCATACCTGTCCATCTGATGCAAGGTTCTTGGAAGTGGGGACAATGTTCTTCATCTTTTGTCTTTCTAAAGGTACACTGAAAAGAGCTAGGAGCTCCTCACTGCAGGTTGCAAAGTCCCATGGAGCTGCTAGCTATATAGTGGAAGCTTTAAGGTGTTTGCTAGTACATGTGCCTGGGCATGTCATCTGCTACAGATCCCTCTGACTTCAGACCCGTGCTGAGCTGGCTTCTTTCAGGGTGAAATGCTGCTGAAACATCAGATTTTTAAGGAAACCTTTTCTTAAGACTCTGCAGGATGCTCAGGAATATTGCAGGTGTAAAAAGAAATCGTGAGTAGCTGTGAAAGTGCTGATCAGGTGTCCCTGGCAGGTTCAGCTATTAACACCCAAACAATCATTTATTACATCAAAAAGTAACTGGACCATGCAAGGACCTTGTCACCACTGGAGACTGGTGGGTACCTGTGTCATGGCGCTGAACAAGCGGGAGATCCCCTGAGTGTCCCCCACCTTCCAGCGCAGGGGGGAGGCTGAACTGACACGTGGGCTTTGTCAGCCTGTTTCCTCGTTATGACAGAAACACCCGAGTAGAGAGGCCATGTGCAGAAGGGGCTATACGTGGATATTTCCCTGCTGTGCTATAAATGGAGTTCCCTCTAGGTCAGGCATGTATCACCAGTGCTAAATTTACTTTAAAATATTACTGAGGTGGGGAGGTTTGTGAGTCAGGTCTATAAAAGCATGCACTGCTTATGTAAAGAAATATAGCTTAGAAAGAGGCAGAAGGCGGGAGGGCTCTTAGCCTGCAGCAGAGACCGTTCCTGGTGTATGTCTGCCCTCCCAAAATAAATAGGTCTTTGTATTCAGGCAGCAACTACGCCTTCAGGTTGTGTCTGTACCTTACAGCAGGACTGAGGGATCTGCTGGCCAGCCCTTCCAGAGTTTCCACACATTTCAGGAAATGTAAATAATTTTCAAGCCTACACTCTGGCTTAGATGAAGGGTTTTTTTTTAAAAAAAAAAAAAAACCAACAACAAAACAAACATTTGTGGGATGAATAAGTTCATCTGTGCTTGTAATACTTCAGGGATACTTCAGCTCGAGTTCTGCTGTGGTGCCATTGGGAGTGGAAAGGAGGAGAGATGTGAGGGATGCTGCTGTGGCATTTTAGGGATTTTGATTTTTTTTTTTTTTTATTCACTCAGGTACATGTGTCTGTTTGGCCTTTGAAAATCTGAGGCTCCTGAAGGCAGCGGTGTCTTTGCTGTCAGAGCAGTCCTGTGTGCTTTGCCACATCAGACAGGCAGACGTTGGCTGTCCTGCCCCACCACCAGCCTCCTCGGGTCTGACCACAGACACAGCTACATCCCAGGGGGATGGACTTCTCCTGCGCTTCCTCAAAAAAATGTTCCTTAACTCAGCAGCCAAGTCCCTTCTGCAGGCATGGTGCTGCTAATGCTCTTCAGAGGAGAGTGCTGGGCTGGGAGCTCTCGGCAGGAGGGGCTGAGAGAAGCCATTGCCTGGGCAGGGGAGGAAAGGCCTAGTCCATGGCTGTTAGCTCATTTTTTTGGGGACACTTCAGTTTATACCCGCTGTACGTTTTGCAATCAAAAATCAAGGCAAAAATAGAGCATCACTTTAGACCTTTAAAGATGCCAGGTCTTATCAACATTCTTTTAATTTTATCACAGTTTGCTGTGTCAGACCGGTAATGAATTGCAGTGCAGTGGGTGAGGTGCTGTTTTGCTTTTCTGCCCAACTGGAATTGATGAAGCGATCCGTTTCCATTGATCCTCGCTGGGAAGCCGTGTAAAATACAGGTTTTATGAAATTGAACCTGAGACCAAATAATTGGAAGAAAATGCTTTAGAATTTGCAGCCTATAATTAAACATTTCCAAGAGGCAGTGAGATACAGCGAGCTCAGCAGAAGGAGGCATTTTGCTGGGAAGACTTCCCGTCTTTGCTTTGTTTCACGCTGTGTGCTATTAAAGCAAACAACTTCACAAGCTTCAGAAGTGTTCTGCAGTTCTTGACCAAGAATAGCATCTAACATTACAGCTAAACTGGAAACAATGAGGGCCATCAGTTGTCTTTTTTTTTTTTTTTAGCACATAAACTAGGTAGCTTAGCTCATGGAGAAATCCCCATTATTCTATTTTAGGTATTCTAGAGAGTGCAGGATGGGAGTTTGAATCTTCTGAAGGATCCAGCAGTAGCCACAATGAGGGAAAGGTCCTCATTTAGGGCAGTGCCCTGATCTGCTGGTGCAATTCATCCTTACCTGGGCAAGCCAGGCTCTCCTCTTTTCAACTGTATATATCCTAACCACCAGTCCTTCTACGAAGTTTATTGAATTTGACTTGCCTGATTAAAACAATTAGTTTGGGATGTGATAGAAACATCTGCCTTGTGCCGTGTAGGATCAGCTAGGCTCCTGATTAAGTGTCTCACTATGTAGCTGTGGGAGCCGTGGCTGCGTTGCTCTGGCTGCGTTTGCAGGGGAACGGTGACAGCTTTGAACTGGAGGCAACGTGCAGAGTCGTGCTGAAAAAAAGTCTTCATCTGTAAAGGGAAAGGCTGGTTCGGGGTAGGAAAATAGGAAGATGGAGGCTTTCGGCACCCTCGCAAAGTCCCGTTTTTCTGTGCTCTTTTACTGGACCCTACCAGGAGTGTATTTGGTGAACTTCAAATTTTGAAGGAGACGTACACCATATGCCCTAATTTTGTCTTTTTTTTAAAAATCTCTACAGCTAAGAACATGTTCTGTGAGTAGAAAGAATTTGGGGGTACAATCTATTATTTTTTCTGGCCAGCGTTGAGCTACAAGCCCCTTGTGTCTCTGCAGACCGGAGCGAGCTATACCAGAGCCAGGCGTGTTTGTGTGCTGCTCATCACAGTCTTGCTGCTGCAGTTCTGCAGCCCTGAGTTCTCCCGATGCTGCTGCCTGTGTGGCTGTGGTGGCCGCAGCAGCCCAGGGCTCCGGCGCCTCACAAATGTCTTGCCAAGAGGCTGTGTGAGGCTTTGAGGGTGCCCAAGGAAACCCTTAGCTGCACACTTGTTTCTTCAACAGCAGCCAGTGTTAAGAATGAGAGGGAAAATGGAAACATTTTCCCTGTGCTTTTAATTCGTAGCTCCTGTCTGGAGCAAAGTCATGGAAACCAGTTGAAGAACTGGTGAACAACTTTTCTACCTTTGCTTGAACCCCAAAGCTCATGCAAATTCATTAGCGAAGACAAACCTTACGAGGTCAATGGAGAGCCTATAGCGTTTAATAGAAAACATGCAACATGGAAATTGGATGTAAACCTCTTGCTGTTCCTTCACAAATCTATTATACATGAGCCCATCAGAGCAGCATATTAATAAAACAGGAGGCTAAAGCACTTGGCACTCCCCTCTCTTTAGCGAAACATCAGAGGCGAGGCTGTCGGCTTCGGCCTTTGAAGGCTGGAACTTGCATCTGCCCAGCTGCTTGGGTGACACGATCAGGATGTTCCGAGAGGAACTTTGCCACTGAAGGGAAATCTGTCCATGGTGTGGGGGTCTTTTATGCCAGTAAAATTCTTCTCCTCAAGGACAAAGCCATTGTTCTTTCCTGCTCAGCCTTCTTAACCTGCTGAATTCTTTAAGCAATAGACAAGGAAGGCCAAAGATGGGTTAAAGCAACCTCAGACATAATGTGCTGAGATGCAAATTGCATCTGTTCCTCGAAAGCTCTCCCCACCAGGACCGCTCTGTCCTGGTCATTTGTTATGCACAGGTACCACCAACCACAACCACAAGTCCCTTTGCTGAATAGCGGAAGTAAATTACGCTCAGTTTTAAAAAAAAAATCTACATTTTGTTTCTCCATCAGGACAAATAAACGTGGCTCTTTAGACCTCCCCTGTATTCCCACTCATGTTGCCAAGAGCCCTTGTGCAGACAGTAATGCCTCTTGCCCTTCTGGGTGAGCAGAGGCAGCGAGGGGATGCTGCTGCTGCATAACACGGGCTGTGTACAATGTCTAACCTTAGTGCAAAATGGGAGTAGCTGTAGTGTGGTCTAAGTTTGGACCTGCGTGTCTGTGAGTAAGTATTCATGGCTGGTGGCTCTTAAAAATAGAGGTTTGAGCAGCTGATATCCTAGCCCTAATAGGGGAAGTTAAACATGAAGGACAACTGATTTAGCTGGTATTAGTGGAGTATTTAGGAGTAAGAACCAGCAGATCTATTTAGATCTGCAGTTTTCAAAGCAATGGGGAATGGACACACTGAAGAAATATGGTTAGTTTGTTAAAAATGTATTAGCAAGCTACAGAGCCAGGTAGGGGGCGGGCAGTGTAGTGTAAGAGGAGGGCTATGGGATAAACGAGGAGGCTGAGCTCGCTCCTGGTGTGTTCGAGGCTGCAGAGCTGCTCTGTCTCACTGGGAGTTGTTTGGGCAGTGACGTACCAGTGCGGCGCTGCCTGAACCATAGGAAGCCTTGGGGACAGCTCCAGTATTGAGACAAGCTCTGGCTTATAGGGGCTGGGCTCTGTGTCATGGGCAGCAGCAGATCTAGAAGAACTAATTACTGTTCCTTTGATCATTTTCTAAGATGCACATGAGGATAACAGATCTGTTTTTCATGAGTTCACAAACATTTACTTTACATCCTCTCTGGCTTTGAGTATCTGGGGGGGTTTTCCTATTTATTTATTTTTCACTGCCCAAAAAAACCTGCAGCTTGCATCTGTAGGAAAGGCGAAGAGGCATTTATCATAACACTGCCTATGAAAATGACAGGTAGACCAAAGCTTTACTGTGTCGCACCAGAGGCTAAGGGATTTGGGTTTGGACCACAGAGGTGGTCTTGAGCGGGCTGTTCACCCTGCTGCCTCGCCAAGGTGGCCACAGCCGCTTCCTAAATGTGACCACAGCAAGTCAAATAGCTGAATCTGTTTCATTGTGGCATTTGCTGATGAGTTACTACCCAGTGGGCTCACTCAGGAGAGCTGCCCGCGGGGGAGCGGAGCCCTGGAGCTCCCAGGCTGCTGTGGCAGTGCTGGTGGCTCAGTGCTCCTTAATGCTGCTGGCCCTTTCGGCAGGGAGTGACCTGCCTCTGCCTTGGAGGGAATCTCATCGGCAGGACGCGCTCCAGGCAGGGCCATTAAGTCCGTTTGTTGCTGAATCACGCTGCGGGCTGCCAACGTTGCAGGGAATTTGCATCTATCTTTTTCCATCATAGACATGGATGGAAGTGGAAGTGCTGTGTCTGATACCTGCTCTGGGGCCATAAAGCCTCATTTTTGATCCCTGCTGATGGTGGTGGCACCTGCCTCCCACGTGCATGCTTTGTGTGTGCTGCTTGCTGGGAGAGGGAAGGAGTTGTCCTCGGGAAGCTGCAGGACTCTGCTACCTCCAGTAAGTCCTACCCCGAACTAAAGTCTGGACAGCTTGAGCGTATTGCTACAGAGGAGAGAGCTGTGTAAGACAACAAATTCATCTCAGACTTGGCAAGTCTTGTCTCTAAGCTGAGCTGGGTTGGAAGCTGCGTTGCCATTCATTCCCTGAGGATGCCAGAGACGCGCAGCCAGAGGAGGAGGGTGTTAGGATTCAGCTGAATGAAGTTGTCGTGCAACTAATCTTCATTACAGATCAGGAGCCTTGATGGACTGGCATGCTGTTCCACAGAAATAAACTGGTAGTGACCCAAGGTCCGTGTTATACACAGTCAACAGCCTTCCAGCGTGACTGGTTAGAAAAACTTCTTCTGGGAAAAGACTAAAGCCAATGTTTTTGGTAATGACTGAATTTTCAAGCCTTGGCTTAAGAAACTTTAAAAAGAACTTGTTTCCTGGGAGCAGCCTGCATTTTGAGTGGAGACCAAATATTGCTATTCTTGAAATCTATGGTTTTGAGCAATAATTCTGGTTTTTGAGCAGAGTTGGAATTTGTTCTCTCATACTTGGTTGTGCACTACAATACCGAACTGCAGTGGCAGGGCCAGCAACGAGAAGCCGTTCCCCATGGCTACTCCCTGTCCCATCCTTGTGTGCTTCAAGCAGGGAGGATTTCTCTGGCTTCTCCGGACAGGCGTGCCCTGTGGCATGGCCGGAGGAGACCTCCCACAATAGCTGTGCTTCCCGAGGAGCTCGGTGCCGCTTCCCTCTGCAGCACAAGGCTGATCTGTCTGGACCTTTCTCTGCTCTGCTGTTTCCCTCTGCCTTTTGCTTATATGTCTCTGCAACCCACTGCATCCAAAATACCAGCTGATCTACTTGCTCTTGGAGTGTGAAGCAATAGTTAAATGAGTAGTTTGGATATTTTTTTTCTCATTTAGACAGAAGAAACAAGTTCAGCTTTGACCATGCATGTTACATTTTAATTTTTTCTCATGCCAAGAAATACAAAGAAAGTATATAAGATATACCATATCATCCTGCAGAAAAAGAAACATTCATCAGCAAAGAGAAGTGCCCAGCTGCAGTTCCTGATGTGTTCGTGCTGTGTGTGAAACACGGCTCTTCCAGTTTGACTTCAAAACAGGAGGAGCCGGTGCCTGGACGGTGGTTGTGGCAGTGGGGGAGGATAGACCCTGCACTTCCACACAAAGGATCGTGTCCTGGGCACCAACTAACAAGGGCACCTGCTCTGAAGTGGTCTCAGGGTTGCCTTGGTGAATCCTGCACACGATCCCTTTCTGATGTTTCTTATCCTGGATGGGTATTTATAGTTTTGAATTTCGCTACCTACTGGTGTTAGCAAATGCTTTACAAATATTCCCACTTTGAAAAGGCTGCTTTCCCCCACCACCCCCTTGGCTTGTGCCCAAGCACAGGAGTTTTCAGTCCAAACCTGTCTTTGCCAAAATTAAAGGATGTACGCTGAAAGAAAATCAACCTTAAATGTGAAATTATTTCAGCTTGACTGTGCATCCTTGGCTGTGGTTCTGTGATAAGTAACAAAGTGATGGGGCAAGGTTGGGGGTATCAGGAAGAAAGAAAGTCAGTCATGGGACCAGCCCAGTGGGTGCGTTTCTGCAGCCTCTCCCTGGACTCAGACCGAATGGAAACAGAGTTTTAATTTTATATAAAAGGCAGGATCTGCTCCCCTTGTCTACATGGAGAAGTCTGTATTTGGAAGGTCAACTACTGCAACGTTAATGCTTGAGTCTGTAGCCAGCCTGGGTCAGAGCCTTAGGGGGAGCAGGTTCCCTACCCCTTGATAACCCCTTTCAGTGAAGACCAGTGATGACATCTCAGTGCCAACAAGACCTGTCCCGGATTAAAGGAAAGGCAGAGGATAGGAGGGAAGAGCCTGTGAGACACGTGCATTACTCTAGGAGCAGAAATGCTGAGGGGAAAGCACGTTAAACTCACAAAGATGGGCTGAGGGAGGTAAACTGGAATGGAGTGAAATACTGACCAGAAAAAGCAAACTCATCATTAAACACAGCAAACTTTGAAATCGAATCTTTTGTTGCTTTCTTTCCTCCCTTTGTGCTCAAATCCCTTTGGTCTCCTCCACAGGCACCTGGGCGGGCACCAGCCAGCGTGTTGCTGTGACCAACTGACTCCTGCTAGACCTTTTCTGACCATCAGTCATTGCATCCTACAAGAAGCTGGCGTGAAACCAAGCTGGCTTGTCTTCTCGGCAGCAGCAGATTGCTTCTTCAGCTTAAACCTTTGATCCAGCATTGCTGTACCCAGCAAGGGCCCTTCTGTGCTACCCCTCAGAGTCTAACTCTCCCCCAAACCCTGGCGAGAGGGGCCCAGGGCCACCAATGCCAGAGAGGTGCCATCAGCCATGTGCTCTGCTCAGAGACTTCCTGAGCAGCGCAAACCGTGTATTTATATCCCACCAGGACCTCACACTTGTCGATCGTAACTCCTACTTGAACTTACATTTAGAGACGTTTCCCACCTTCTCCATCTCTTCAGCAAGCTATCCTCCTACCAGCTCAACTTCGCTGTCAGGTAAGGATGAATTGCCACCTCATCACTTGGATCTCTCGCCTCTCCCCTATTGCCTGCTTTACTAGGGGGTAGAAGTTGGCCCGATCCTGAGGATTTCATGACTCTTATAGTTGCAAACACAGGAAGCTTGATTCTGACGTGTGTGCTTAGGGGAGGCAGCAGCAGGTGGCAAAGAGCTGTGACATCAGTAATAGGTCTTGTTTGTGGGGATGGAGAGGGTAAGTCTTTTCATGACATAGTTTTTGTGATCACCCTTTTGTGAGCTAAAGACACAAAGGACAAAGTTAAGAGAGGAGAGGTTGTGCCTGGATGTGGAAGAAAAAGTGCTTGCTCTTAGGTGAACACTAAATTAGCAAAAAATCATGGGGGATGCTGTGGTTTCCCAGATGTAGACCAAAGGAGGAACCATGCCTGCAGCTGGCCTCAGGATGAAATTCTGCCATGATTTACCTCCTCAGAACACAGTTGCGGGTGAGGCGTGTGTCAAGGGTTGGGGGCTCAGCAACTTCTTCCTTCGCAAATACAAGCTAATGAACCCAAAAAAGCCAAATAGGCAGCTGAGCTGGGTAAAACTGTGTGTGACACGAAGAGCAAGGATCTAGTGGCAAAACCTTTGCAAAATATCAGGCTGCAAAATGTATGGGGAAGTTGGGGGAGAGCACAGAGAAGAGACTTTCCAGATAACCCTGGGGGGTTTATTTTTCTAGGTTGCATGGAGAGAAAATATTTTGTCCGGAGTAATTGTAGAGGCTTTCCCCTGGATTTAAATGCAGGATAAGAAAAAAAAGCTGTATTCAAGAGCGCAGAACAATTGTATCTAATCAGAAAGAAGATTTTAAAATGAAAGGAATTTAAGTGTCTTAGTTTTTCTTTTTTATTATATTTAATAGTAAGATGAGAAGCAGTTGCCTCAACAGCCCACTGATATAGGCTAATGTCTGAGGCACAAACCACGTTTGGGTGCGTACAACAAATCATCATCGTGGGTTTTTTGGGAAAGCTTCTGCCTTCTGCATTCAGATCAATTCTGGTACCTCTACTGCTCTGTGCTCACCAGCCTGAGACTTCTCCCAGCAAGGACCATTGCAGCTGCCTATAAAAGCCCCCTTGTTCCTATGACTGCAGGTATCCCAGTCCATTTTGAAGTGTAGTGTGTGTTTGCCTCAATCTGTTTGGAAAAAGGTTCAAAGGAAATCTGTATTCATACATGGTTCTGTTAGGGAGGAGAAAGACAAATGGGTTTCTTTTTGGAGCTGCACAGTGCATGTGACTCTGAGCAACTTTGCCATCGGTGCAATTAAAGCAACGTAATGCTAACCCACCTCATGAGGGGTGGCAAGGTTTAATCCTTTAAATGTGGTAAAGCACTTTAGATGAAAGGCTTTATGTAATGATAAAAGAGCATTTAAATTCTTACTTAATAAATACTTGGCGCTCTCAAGTACTATAACTCATTGCGGCAGTTTTCCCTGAATGTCGGCTCTTCCTGCCCAGGGAGGAGCTTGCTCGGCTCTTCCCATAAGCTGAATTTCAGCAGCTCGAAGAGCAAAGGGCAGAAGATGCACGGGCAGGCAGCACTGCCCTTATGTAGCTCAGCAAAAATAGTGCGTGTTTCCCAGCAAGCAGCTTTCAGGTTCAAGTGTTAAAGAAGGAAATGTTTGGGGGGTTTGATGGGATGTCATCAGCCATAAGATGAGAGTTTGAATCTCCAAGGGTGGGTTTCTGATGAGCTCAGGAAGAAGAGATCTGGTGCCAAGGGTCACCCGGGCAGCAGCTGTGGGTGGGAGCTCACCCCCAGCAACGCTCAGTGGCCCCTGTTTGCTGAAGCTCACAAAAAATGAACTGCAAAAGAAAGGTTGCAAATTTGGTCCATTTTAGAAGCCAATAGTGTGTAATAAAGCACTGGCAAAGGGGCGGATGGGAATGGAGCCCAAGAAAGTGCTGTAGTGATGTGCTATTGCTGTGAGTCCCTGGAATCCCTTTTAACGTAGAGAAAAATGTTAACAGCATGTCTAGGGGATTTGGCTTTCATAGCCCCTGGATTCAAATAATGCCTAGGAAAACGAAACACTTTAAAGAGGAGCAATCAAACAGGTGACAAGAGAATTTTCACAGAGATGCCCATGGCTTTGCACATCAGCAGAGTAACTAAGTGTGGATTTACACTGGACCATTCCCCTGTGCTAACCCCACGTGCACACGTGTGCCCGCTCATACTCCAGAGAAGTTAGTGCCAAGCAGTTACCATGTTGTGGAGTTTCTTATGGTGTGCAGTAGATTCTCCATGTAGACAAGCCTCCAAAGCATTAGATTTGGTCTAAGGTTTGGGGTTTTTTTCAGGAGATTGGTGGTAGGGAGCAGAAGTGCCCTGGAACACCTTATTTCTCGGTGCAGTCCATATTTCTAAGTCCCAGGCTGTCAGCTGGAGACAACAGAAAGGATGGGGAGTGCAGCTCTTGGCCAGGTACTTGTGCCTGCAAAGTTTTGATAAAAGAGAGAGGCTCAGCTAATACGGAGCCAATGGATATGGCCAGAAGCCATCTACAAAGCCTGAATAAAATAACAGGCGATGAAACTTTGCATAGTCTGGGTGGCTGGATAGAGGACCAACCCCAGTAACAACCAGCAAGGACAGGGGGAGGGGAGGAATAGGGGATGGGGCTGGAGGGAGCGAGGTGGGATCAGATCCCGAGGGAAACAGCCGAGGAGCTGCGCGGTGTGGAAGACGTGGAGGGGCACGGGGGACGTATAGGCAGATCGGGAGAAGCAAAGTCTATTTTCTTGTTATGTTAAATATAAAACATTAAAAAATAATACTACTTGTGGAACTGACCCCAGCCAGCTCCGGGGATGCTGGAGATTTTCAGAAATGCAGAAGAGCATGTGAGGGGTGGAGGGACAGGAGCAGGGATCTTAAACTCTTCCATGCCTCTGAAAATCTCCTGGAAGGCCCTAAGCTGAAGCCCAAAAGGATCGGGGAGATAAGCACTGACAGTGGCAGGGGCTGGATCACACTGAAGCTTTTGTGTGATGGACATGACATGACATAAAAGTGTAAGTGGGTAAAACAGGCTCTCCCTGCCTTGGTACTGCTGCTACAGATGAACCAGGCTCTTTTCTCAGCGCCATGAGTATTACCCTCACTTTGGGTGCACAGAGAGAGAAACGTGTGGGTTCACAGAGAAAGCATTATTTTTCCTTCCATTAAAAACCCCACCATGGGATCGGGGTGAGGAGGAGCCTGGCGTTCTCATGCAGCAACATCCTGCTCTGTCAGCTCTGAGATCTGCCCTAAGTGATAAAAGAGCTCATAGGAACAGACATAGAGAACATTCCCAAAGGCATGCAAATGGTCATTGTCTCTTTTTTTTTTTTTTTTTTTTTCATCAAAAATACAAAAGCACCCACCACATCCTCCAGCTTTTGCTGCTGCATTTTGTTCGGAGCAGAGTCATGGTCCCGCTGCAGCTCTGCTCTCCCTCCTCCTCCATGGAACAGCTTTCAGCTCCTGATGGCAGTTTGAGCTTTGTTTTTTTTTTGTTTTTTTTGTAGAGACAGAGAATTTGATGATTTAAAAACCAACAACCCCCCAAAAATTCAGTGACTTGTGCCAAAACTCTTAGGAGGATTCCTCAAAATGTCCTATTCTTGCCTTAAATTTTCTTTTAAAATACGCTTCGTTCTTGAAACTCTCTCCTCCTCCTGTACTTTAGTTGTCTCCCCACTCCGTGAGTTTTGCTGGAGGGGAATGAGGTAGTGGATTTCCCCCTTCTCCTCTCCACTCGACGTCTGATGTTCACTCCCATTCCTTCTTGCGATGTTTTTTATCCCATCACTTGTACAAACTCATTTCCAAGAGGCGGTGAAGTAGAAGCATGCGTTCCTTCAGACGGCGCTCCAGAGCAGGCTGTCTAGGGCTGCCCACCTACACTGTGACAATTTTTTGTTGCAAGGCTGAAAGTAAAAACCCCAAAAGGAAAGTTGTCTTCCTCCTCTTCGAGGTATTTGCATGCTAAAACATCTTCTAGGAAACTGTAAAATAAAGAGAGTCTTAGGGCAGCTTCCAGTAGTCACCAAAGTTTCCCTTATGCTCATGGTTTGGGGTTTGTGTGTTTCTGAGGTTCCCATTCGCCTGACCTGCATGCTGGTGTGTTTGTGTTTGAGAGGCTCCCCAAACATTTTGGGATTACATTTCTGGGCAGGTTGATTTGTGTCCTGAAACCCTTCAATTTTTACCCCGCTACACTCTTCTAAACCCGCCACAGCCTTTGCCAGGGCGAGACCTTTCACCAGGGGGACCTTGTATGGTCACCACTGCACTGTGGGACAGCACAGGGAGGACTTTCCATTCTGGTCCTTTGAACAGTGTGTGTGTTGCTACTGCAAGGAGCCCCTTCTCCAAGGTGTTTTGCAAGTGTGTGAGCAGCTGGTGATGGCCAAACCAGCCTGGACCACAGAGGTGCTCAGTGCCCTACCACTGCTGTTGGGTGGGAATGGAGCACCACCTGCCCTAGGGTGATGGTGGGCAGGTATCCTATAAACTGTGCCAGAGACGGGAGCTGGATGAGGTTCCTGCTCTAGCTGGACTGGGGAAAAGGAAAGAAATGTTACCTCTGATGCTGAGTGAAACGTAGAGCACGATGATGATGGTCCCCAGGATAATGGAGACGATGCTGAGCAGCCTGGCCATGCGGCCGAGTCGCCGGGCTCCATCCATGTCCCCTTGCTGCCCGCTGTTCCTTGACTGGGGGGAAACACAGAAAGAGGGTCTTGAGAACAACTGTGGCTCTGGCGTGATTCTCTGGCTGCAGTCCCCAAAACGAGAGCTGCTACGTCAGCAGGGGTGCTGGACCTGCCCTCCTGGCCTCTCCCAGGATGGCATGTGAATCCCCTCTGCGAGCCTACAGCTTTGACAGCCTGTGGTCCTGCTAAACCAACATGCCTGGAGAAGCCCACCTGGGATGCTGTTCTGCTTGCCCTGGGTAGGAGCTGGACTGGCTCAAGTCTGTCTTTTGTTGGAGTGACTAAGAAATAGCCCCAGTGGGGGGACAGGTGGCACAGCACAGCCCCAGCCCCTCTCTGACTCTTTCATGGAAAACCCTGATATTCTTGACTTCAATCCTCAAAGCAGATCACTTGTACGGGGCCTGCGCAGGGGGACTGGATCCCCAGGGGTACCACTGTCCTTCTGCAGCTTGCGTACAGGAAAAGTATGCTGCCTCCATCGTCTTCTGCAAATTTATGTATTGAGAAGTAATGTAGATTGTGAGTTTAACTATCACTGACAAACCAAAAAAAAAAAAAAAAAAGCAGTGATGTTTCCAAAGCAGCATGTGGGCTCTTTGCTGGCGAGAGGAACAGGCTTTGATAAAGCAGGCAGTAACTGCTGGCTTTCATCTTGTGATGGGATGTGCTTTGGTGCCTCTGCATTACTCTGAATTTCTGCATCAACATAGATGGGTTGTGTTCACCGTCTCTGTTTTTAAATGCAGTCCTCCTACAGTGAATTCCTGCTCTCGTGTGTGCTGTGGGGTGGGAAGGAATAGTCCATATAGCTTCTCTATTCTGCTTCTAGTTTCATTGTGATTTCCCCTGCTGCTCTATTGATTTCTTCAGGCAGCTCAGTGAAAGCTTTCCTCTGCTCTGTAACTAAAAGAAAAGGCTCCCTGGCTGTGGCAGGGCTGAGCAATGGGATGGGGAATGGCACTAGTAGGTGCCTGGAAATTGTTGTGTGTGGACTCGTTAAGGGATGAAAAGAGATCCTCAAGAATTGCAGCTAAAACAGGGCTTGCCTGGCACTGCTGTTGGTGGGCACTGGTGTCTTAACGGGAGGCACTCGGTGCGATAAATTGCAGCGGTCCTTGTCTTTGGGGACAGGTGACAACTCAGGGCAGATGGAAAATGGACTCAATGATCCCAAGGGTCTTTTCCAACCTGCATGATTCTGTGATTCTGTGAACACAACTTGGAGGTTCCCTTGGAAACTTTGCTTTTCACTGCTTCGTCAGGGCTGGCCACTCATGGGCTTGGCAGAGATCCAGACCCCAGGGCACCTCCAGGGGGGTTAGTGAAGCTTCCCCAAGGTCTGCCCAGCAGTGCTGCTGGGGCCAAAGAGGCTGGATGGGGTTGAGAAGGATTTGGGTTCACACCCAAAGGGGAAAGACATAAGATTGGATGAGCGTGGGCTCACCAAGACCTTGCCTGGTGCCTGACGGGGCAGCGAGGGTGATGCTGTGGCCTGATTCCTCTGAGCTTCAGCGCCAGCTCTCTTACTGCAGCACTGCTGACCCGCTGGGCAAGAGAAGCCTCCACCTATGCCAACCACCCACAGCAACCTGAAGACCAAGCACAGCTCATCAGAAAAAGTATAATACACAGATGCATCATAAACCTTCAGAGTAAGTGATTAAATAAGGACCGATCTTGTTTCTTCCTCTTGTAATTGGCAATAATTTGGTTCCCAAGTGACAAATACTGGAAGTAAGAATTCCTGGTGAGGGAGAAGCATTACTGCTGAGAGAGGAGCCCACAGTGCTCCCCAGCCTGCTGGAGTGAGTGTGCTGGGCTTCTTGCACTTGGCTGAGGGAGGACCTAGCACTTAGCAGAAGGGCAGCTGTGCAGTACCATGGTGAGGTTATTACGGTGAAATTACTCACCGTGCGTCAGCATTCGCTGCGCGTGTGGTGGAGAGACTGGAGCCCCTCCATCAGCGAAACAGGAGCTCCCTGCTCGGGAAGAGGCAGACGGTCTGCGATTAGCATGGCTCTCCAGACCAAAAAGCCTTCCCAAATTCACGCAGCGCCCTTCTGCCTCCCATGAAACCCATCGGGAAGGGAGGGAAATTGGATAAGGAGTTTTAAGGTCAATTGGTAACATTTTTACCTGGTTGGGAAGGCTTGGAGTCGGGGGGAAGGGAGGCAAGGCAGGCTTGGAGGAGAGACTGGGGCAAGGAGGAGGAAGCCCAACACACGGGTCTGTCACCTTGATCCGGTGGAGGAGTTGAGTAAAATTGCCCTCGACTTCACGGGGGATGGGGTTTTGTAGATACTTTAACTGCCTTGAAGCAGTTACTCTTTCTTTAGAGATGCTTTTCAGTATTTAACATTTTTACATGGATTAAAGGCTTCTTCCCCTGCCCTGTCCATCTCAGCCATGCTGCCTTGGCTGAGCCAGGTTTCAGAAGAAAGAGGGAGATGTGGGGCAGACTCTGGGGTGGGCAGATCCCTGCAGCCCAATACCGTGTGCCGGCTCCTCCCTTTGGAGCATGGTGGCTAAAACTGGGAAAACCCTGAGTTAAAAAAATAAAATGTGCTAGTTAATAAGAGTTAAAGGTGGAAGTGTCTTAAAACAATCCCATTTTCCTTTCAAGAAATTCATATCTCAGAAATAACAACTGCACTGGGAAGGGTTTGTCAAATGTTTAAAAAAAAAAAAAAAGAAAATTAAGAGTCAGGAGGCCTAGCACAGCTCCAGCACTAACCATGAAACATCACTGAGAATTCAAACAAATGAATACTCGATGTTACTACCCCATTTCCTGTTCATCCTGCTTGGTATTAATACCAAGAGCAATGCAAATACCCATTAATAATAATAGTGGTATTAATACCACTACCCCCTTGGCAGCACCATGGTCAAAAGGTCCCCAGTCCAGGGCTGCTCCATACTGCTCAGGTAGGTAAAATGCAGCTTTGAAGGTTTCCACGTACTCGTTTTAGTTTGTATCACCCTGTAAATAACACAGCGGAGCCTCAAACAGATGGTTGCTTCCACTGCATCCCTGCAAACCTCCTGCTCTGCTCACATACCACCCTGTATAACAACATCCCCACCGCTGACACCAAGAGAGCTCAAGACCTTGTTTCTTCTGGTCTCGACAGCACATTTGACAGACCATGTCTAAGATCGATGGGATGCAGCCAAGAACCTATTTTCATTACAGAACAGATGACAAAATGACGCCTCATGGGCTGGTGGGGAGGGATGGGGAGGACACAGTAGCCTGGAGATTGACAGGATCCCTGCCCTGCTCACTGGCAGCTTCCAACATTTGGGAATTTTAGGCTCAGATTTTTGTAACAAGTGTGATATTTTTGTAGGGTGTGGGTTAGATTGCAGTGAGATATGCAGTTTTAGCTGTCTTCTGGGAAAAATATATAGGCTAACGAATTTGATATATTTATCACTACAGCTTCTGGAAGTGTTTACTGCTCATTTATCCTGAACAATTATGAAAAATACATCAGCATTGGCATGGGGTGTTTAGCAAGCATTTGTTACTGTACATATATTATTCATTGGTGTGGAACGGTTTGATTATAGCTCTCTAGTATCACTAATCCTGTGTTTTGCTTTCCACATAAAAACATGAACATCTTGTTTATTAATCGAGACTCGCCGAGGCAGAATATCTCAGAAAGGCTTGAGGGCTCCGGGGGAGTGAGTCAGTGTGTGTGTGCCAAGAGACTCCGTATTACATTAGAAAATCTGAAGGACCCTAGGAGTGGGGCTGGAAGGGCACGCTGTACCACAGCACCCACGGGGCCAGGTAAGTCTGGGTGATTCAAAGGAGTTATTAATCTCACCTGTTTTCAAACTGTTACCTGTTCAAGTTACTGTTCAGAAAGGTTTTTTCCCTAATAGATCACCTAAGTTGTCTTGTTGCAAATGAAGACAATTACTCTTCTGTGCTAGTCCCAGGGACGGAGAAGACGAATTGTCACCTCCTCTTCCCTGCAGTCTTTCCCTATTTATGAACCAGCTTTGGATGCACTCTGCTGCCTTCCACCAGTTACTCAGAATAAATCATTAATCCTCAACACTTGCGTTTTGTTGATGAAAACATTCTGAGAGAGGTATAAGTCAACATCAGACTTAGATAGATGACTGTGCCATTTAAAATGAGCAAGGATAGTTTGACTTCTCCCACGTCTTTCAGGAATGACAGTACTTATTTTGGACACCAAGGGCTGTGCAGAATTGCCCTTGGCATTACTATAGGCTAGTTCTGACTGGAGTTACCTTTCTTTTCCACTTCACTTCGTTTGTTTGGAGTTTTGTACGCTGGTAAGTGACCTCTCTACTTCTTCCCCGAGTGTGGCTGCACTTTGGTAGGAAAGGGAGGGATTCAATCACAGCAATACAGCGTGTGTGTGTGTGTGTGTGTGTGTGTGTGTGTGTGGTATCTGGCCATGCCCTGCAATACCTCTGAGATGGGTCCCACGGGCCACGCTGCCCTCGTGTCCATCAGTCCCACTCTCTGGCTCAGGGGGAGACCGGAGCCCCTTGGTGCAGCCAGATCCTCACTTGGTCAAAAAAATGCATCCAAGGGTCAGTGGAGGAACCTCCAGATAACTCATTTCCACAAGACCAGCCTTATCAAGAACAGGCTGGGGGTTAGAGCAGATTTTTTTTTTCCACCTCTGGCCGTAGGCCCTGCTGGGATCTGAGAGCAGCTTTTGAAAAATGATTTATGAGATACTAAACCCAAAAGCATTCATTTGCTTTCCTCTCTGGATGATGCTTATTACCCAGAAAAAAGCTTTCATGTGCAAAAAGCATTGACTTAGGCAAGAAAAATACAATTGCAGAGCTAAAGGAATGTCAGCACATTGTGAGAAGGCCCCCCTCCCCGCCCAGGCACCAGGAATCACAAAAACCTGGTTCCTGCTCAGATTTGTGCGTGGTCAGGCACTCCTGGGTTTTATTCTGTGGGGAGACCTAAGCCTGTGGGAACCTCAGGGGTAACTGGGAACTGAATTTCTCCCTGGTGTAAGGAGGTGAAACATCAGCTGATGCTCCAAGAGCTGTTCCTGCTGGCAGGAGGACCCAGCCAGATGTTCCCTGGCTCCCCAGGGTCAGCACAGAGCAAGGATCACTCCTCCTCCTGTTCCGCTGGCACCGTGTGGTGGTCCCTGGCTGGAAGGGGGTGGGGGCCGATGGCACAGGCATGGCCAGGGCAGTAATAAATTAAGTGTTCCATGGGACAGGGAGCACAGGGATGACTGTGAAGGGGCCAGAGGATGCGCACTGGCTACTAATGTGCTGTGTGTGCTAGAAACCTTGTCCTGGAGAACAAATTCATCCTAGTATGCCTGCTGACTCAGTGGCCCCAGAGGGTTGGGGTTGCGCATCCCCTTCCCCAGCTCTGGGTGGGCTCTGGTCAATGCTGTCAAGGGCCTTGGAAGCAGAGGGCAGCCAAATAGCCTTATTGCCTTGTTGGCCCTGCCTCCCTTTGTGTTTAACACAGTAAATACACCCCAGGACTGCGCTGTCTAGCAGTATTAACTGCCTCCTGCTCTTTTTTCACTGCTTACTCTTCTACTCCACAGGGCTTATGTGGCCCAAGGCACATCCCCACCATGCTGGAGGCTCTAACGCCTGCAAGGAAGAGTGTGAGAATCTATTTTGCATGAAGGCTAATGTGGTTGGCAAATCCCCGTGAGAGCCCTTGTTTATTACCATGGATATGCAATACCCAGCTGCTTTCCCTCTCGTTGCAGCGCAAAGCCAAACAAGGCTGGCTGGCTTCCCCGTATGCTGCCTAAACAGGCTCCACCACACAACTGTACTACGCAGATGACAGCTGGCACTGGCAGAAATGATGATTCCTCCTCAAAATGGAAACTGGTCTCTCAAGAGGGCTTTCTGTGGCAACTGCCAGTGTCTGTCTTCAAGTTGGTGGTGGTTTTTGGGGAAGTGCTGGATGCGGGTGCCCCTCAGTGTATTTTAGTGTGGTAAGCTGGTAATTGCTTTCCCTGAGCTGATTTTCAAAGGAAAGATTTGCCTCTCTTGCAAATCAGGGGCATAAAAGGTCCCGGGGGTACTGTACAGCAGTGGGGCATCCCGATGGGTAAGGGGGTGGCCGTACTTGCAGGGCTGCGCTGACTGAGCCCCCTGCACCTGAGATGGGAGGGGGGCCGGCTGGCTTTATTCTCCCCTGCTCTGATGTTGGTGTCTTTGCTGAGGCGTGGGGGATGATTAATGGAGAAAATCGCTTCTTCGGAGCAACTAAAAGAGCCGCAGGTGCAGCCTGTCCCTTTGAAGTGTCCGAGGACAGGAACCAGCCTCCAGCCGGGGTGTCCCCAGGGCTGCAGGGCTGTGCTCGGCTGCCAGGAGGGGCGGAGGGGGGGGATCCCTGTCCCCGCTTCGCCTCGCAGCTCCTTCCCGGGGAAGCCCGGCGAGTCGCTCCGGACCGCTGTCTGGCGGCAAGGGACCGGGCTTCCCCGAGCCACCGGGCTTCCCGGAGCCACCGGGCTTCCCGGAGCCACCGGGCTTCCCGGAGCCCTGCCCTGCGTGTGCCCGGATCCCACCCCCGAATCCCGGGCCGCCGCGCTCCATCCCCATCCCGCGAGCTGTCCGGGGCTCGGCCGCCGCTCCCTGCCCGCCTTTCCCGGACCCCGATGGCAGCGGCCGAGCCCCCGGCGGAGGCTCCTCCCGCCCCGCTCCCCGCCGCGGCCCCGCTCCCCGCCGGTGCAGCACCGCGGACAGCTCCGGCGGCCCCGGGCCCGGCCCCGGCCCCGCTCCAGCCGTCGAGGGCGGCAGGAACCGGGCCCGGCCCCGGGCGCACGGCGGGTCCCGCACTCACCATGATGGAGAAGACGAGGGCCACGACGTTGATGGGCCAGACGGGGCAGAAGCAGGAGAAGATGGCGAGAACCAGGTAGTCCCGCGGGCGGCCCTGCTCCGGTGCCGCCGTGCTGGTGGCCGTGGAGGAGGCTCTGCCCAGGCTGAGCCGGGACGGCGAGAGCGGGGCCGCCTCCAGGTGCCCGACCGACACCGACTTGTAGGCGAGCCCGTGCCCGTTGCGCTCCGCCTCGCCGGGCAAGGCGGCCGTGAAGGATTTGGAGCCGCGGAGGCCCTTCTCCTCCCGGCCGTCGGTCGCCGCCAGCAGCTTCTCGGTCTCCTGGAAGCGGGTGGGCAGCGTCGTGCCCGAGCCCGAGCCCGAGCCCGAGCCCGAGCCCCCGGGCGCGGAGCCGCCGCTCGCCATGGCCCGGCGGAGCGGGCTCGGAGCTCGCCCCGCCGCCGCCGCTCTGCGCTCGGGGCCCGCCGCCCCGCGGGAGGCCGTGCCGGAGGAGGGGCCAGCCCGGCTCAGCCCCCGGGGCAGGATCGGGGTCGCGGACCGCCCCCGAGGTGTCCCCATCCCGTCCTGTCCCCCACTCCCCCGCCCCTCGGACCGCGCTCAGCCTCCGCCCGACCCGGTGCAGGCGGTGCCGCTGCCCCCGGGGATGCGGCGGGAGGGAGCGGTGGGAAAGCCGGGGTGTCCCCTGTCGCCTCCAGCCCGGCCCAGCCCGAGGTTCTGTCCCGCCACACCGACCCCCGGCTCTTCCCGGGGGCTCCCCGGGCTCCGCCTCGCTGCAGCGGTACGTGAGAGCCCAGCCCTGAGCGGGCTCCGCTGGTGCCGCCGCCAGCCCCGGAGGTGCAGGGGGATGGGGGGGGCAGCTCTGTGCGGGGTGCCGGAGCACACAGCCCTGCTGTCCCTGCGGCCCTCCTGGCTGAAAGCCTTTCCCCAGGCAGGTGGGGGACATGCGACACAGACCAGCCCCACGAACCCCTCGTGGCTGCGGAGAGGGGCTTGAGCTGCCCTGTGCCTGCGCAGGACTGCGGGCAGGCAGGGGCTGCCCGGAGGTGTGATGGTGTCTGGGCAGTGTGGGGGTGCCCGGGGGTACCCCTGGCTCCAGTCACTCTGGGAAAACATCCTCTCCAGTTGCAGGCTGAGAGGAGGCTCTGGGCACGCTGTGTTGAGCTTGTTCTGCCCTCGCTGCGTGTGGGTGACTCTGGAGACACAGCAGCTGGGGACAGGGACACCCGATCAGTGACAGATACTGTGTCCCTACATAGGACCTGCAAAGGAGAAAGGGTGCTGGTGCAGGGGTGGTTTATGTGCTCTAAAGCAAATAACAGCATCCTTGGGAGTGGGGGGTGCTGTGAGGGGCAGGAATGAGGGGTAAAATAAACCCACAGAGCCTGGATGCCTGACAAAGATGGATGTTTTCCACCCATTCTGCTTCAGTTCCAAATTTGTCAGGGATTTCCCTGGCAGTGAGTGCCATCTACGGGGCACACCCAGCACCTTCTGCCTCTCCGAGAGGTGCCCAAAGAGCCTGCTGCCAGCTGGGGCCTGCTGCCCAGCCCTGCCCAGAGCCTGCCTGGCTGCTGCCCCCCCGGGATTTATCCTGTCCTGCAGCCTCCAGACAGAATTAGGACCCACGTTTCATAAACGTGAACCTGAGAGCGGTGGAGTGACCCTGCTTCACGGGGTCTCACGGGGTTATGCCTCCCACCCTGCTCCTGCCTCTCTGGCCATTTGCTTCTACCTGTCTCACTTTGACCACCAAAGCTGGGGGTAAAACCTGGAGATGTAAATTTGAGTGGAGGGAGGGGTTAGGGCTTGGTTTCACCTAAACTGTCTTTGAATGTCGGTGTTGCTGGGCTCTCACTCCCCATGTGATGGGTACTGATGAGGCAGAGCAGGGGGATGCGCTGCTCCAGGGAGAGCCAGAGCAGGGAAAGCCACCCAGAGCAGGGATGCTGTTAGGAGAAGCAGGATTCCTTCAGTGGCCATCGCTGCAGGCCTTCTCCTGGCAAGGAGAACATCTGTTGGAGATTAAAGCCAAGATGCCTCACACCGGCAGCACTTTAAAGAGGCTCCTTTGCTGAGCAAAGAGCTCTCTCTCCTGGCTGCTGCTAGCTTTCCTCTGCTCATTGCTCAGCTCCCTTGTCCCACCCAGGGATTAAGGGAGGAGGAGGAGGAGGAGGAGAAGGCCTTGGGGAGGGACTGGCACACCAGAGCGGAGGGTTGAGATGGTTGTTCCAGGATGTGCCCCACTGCCCTTGGTGTGTTGGCAGCCAGGGGCTCAGCTGGGAGCACTGGGGCGAGAGCAGCAGGGCTGGAGCAGCTCCACGGGGGCTCAGCACCGTGGGAATCACGCAATGCAATCTGCTCTATCCAAAAATCTGCTGGTTGTGGTGTGCGTGGCTGTAAAACCCTGCCCAATTCCTGCAACAATTCCAGTTTGCTGAGCCTCGGGCAGAAGGGAGCCCTCCCAGCTGGTTGGACCTTTCTAAGCCAGAGGGAAGGGGCCAAAAGGGCCTTTTTAGTAAAATTTCCCCCCTTTCCTCCCCACCACTGGGACTGGCCTGGAACACGCTACTGGCCTGTCCCACCAGAGCCACGTTGCCACAATCAGGAGGAAACTGCAAACGGTCGGGTGCGTTTTATTGAAAGCTGATATCTGTCTCCCCTCCCTGCCTGGCCTCGCAAATCTGCTGGGCACAAATGCCTGCACCAATGAGTTTAACATCAAAAGTCCCAGGGCACTAAACTTTTCCCGCTGTTGCTCCTCTCCTTCACCGGCAAGAGCCAGAGCGACCAGCCAGGCCAGGGGCTTTAGTGTGATCCCCACGGCCCATCTGTGCACCCCACACATATTAACAGCCCTGGCTTCAGGTTTATAAGTTGTGTTTTGTCACAGAGCAAGCAGGAGAGAATAAATAACAGTGGCAATCGGCAACAGTGAGACCTCGCAACAAGAAACACAGAGCTGGCACTTCCAGAGGCCTTTCCACCTTCCCCAGTTTTCCCGCAGAGCAGAGACCCGCAGCCGGGCAGCACTGGAGTCCCGTACGGCGTGGTGGGGGGTGTCACGGCTCTCGCCAGCATCGCAGCTGAGCTCTGCACCCCGCAGCACTGCTCTCTTGCCCAGCAGTCCCTTCCCGCTCCCCCCATTTGTCTCGCGGGTGCGTTACCTTCCCGGCACCGTCGGGCCCCCCCAGCCCGGCAGGTCAGTGGATGGGGAGGCACTGCTGGTGTCCCCAGCTCTGGCAGTAGCCCAGCTGCCAGGGGACTGCCCCGGCCAGGGGGTCTTGCAGGTTGCCCGTGTATCTCTGCTGCCAGGCGCCTCGGAGCCCGGGGTGGTGGGTCCCGCTGGAGCAATAGGCAGGGCTGGGCCCGGAGCGATCCTCCTTCGGGCTCTCATAGCGATGGAGCTGCCTCTCAGGGAAAAACCCGGCATAGAGAGGGGACGGAGGGCAGCGCTGCAAGCCGGCACTGCCTGAAGAACCGGGCTCCCAAGGAGGCTGGGGGCGACTGGCCTTCATCCCCGGCTCCTGCGCAGGGACCCCCGCCCGGCTGCGGCACTCGGAGTGGGCACAGGGCCAGCAGCACCCGGCGCCGTGCAGGGACAGGGACAGAGCCGTGATCCTGTTGATGGCTCGCCGGAGGGTAGCGATTTTGGAAAGCCTTTTGCCACCGAGGTCATGTTTGAGGGCCAACCGCAGGGCGTTGAAAGCTTGGTTGTAGTCCAGGATCCTCTTGCGCTCTCTGACATTGGCAGCCATCCTCCTGGCCTTGGAGCGCACCGGCCTGCTCCTCTTCCTCACCTTCATCCCTTCGGTGTCCCCCAGGCAGGCAGCTGCTTCCCTCCCCTGGGGGACCCACAGACCCTGCCCATAGCACACCTGAGGTGCAGCCCCCGCTTCCAGCTCCTCTTCCGAGCTGTCGGGCTCTGCTGCTGTGCCTCTCCCCACGGCTGCTCCGGACATGGCCACCGATGCAGGGGAGTGGGAGAGGTGCTGCTGCAGTTCTGCCTCCTGCAAGGTGTGGGAGACACTCCTCCAGGGACACGCAGCCGCCTCTAAAAACCCCACCGCGGGGCTCTCATCACGTGGCTCCCCCCCCCCCCCCCCCGACCCCCCTCACCTGCCTGCAGGTGTGCTGCCTTGTGGAGAGCTCTGCCTGGCCTCTGCCCGCAGGGATGATCCTGAGCATGGTGCTGGGCTGGAGCATGGGGCACTGGTGCTGGGGTGCCCAGAACTTGTGGTGGGATGTTCACAGGCCCAGGGGGGGAAGCACCTCTGCCAAGCACACATTGCTGGGGTTGCTGTAGTCTCTGCTAGGAGTTTGGTCACTGCAGGAGTTCCCTGTGCTGCTCTTTCCTCTCCTCTGCTGCTCTTTCCTCTCCTCTGCTGGGTGGGCAGATGGCTCAGCCTAGCCCAGGTCATCCCTGGGTTTTATATGGTGCGGTGGGGCATCACCACCCTGGCATGGGGCTTGGGCTGTGCTCCCCCACACCCACTGGTCCTGCAGCATTTCTGTTATTTCCCACCTAGGGGAAACTGAGGCGTGAAGTGATGAGGTTGCTGAGGAGAGCAGCGAGTCTTGGACAAAATGACTCCTGCCCCAGGAACGGTGTTGGAGCCTTTGAGACAGTGTCTTAAGGCTGCTCCACGCAGCTGCACCCCAGCGAGATGGGAGCATCCGTGGGCACGGAGGTAGGTGGGCGCCTGGGCAGGAGCAGCCCCTGGGAGCCAGTGGAGGAATGTGCGGGCCTTGGCACGCCTCTGCCCTGCGGAGCAGGAAGCAGGAATGTGGCAGGAGGGACTGGGGCAGGTGATAAAAGAGCTAAAGTGCTACCTGCCTCCAGAGCCTTCCTGTCCCTTCCCAACAGCGGGGAGCCTGGGGGCAGAGCTGTTTGGGCTGGTGCTGCTGGGCCTGTCCAGCACTTATTCTGAGGAAGACGATGCTGAAAGCAGCTCCTTGTTCCCTGCATCCCCAAACCGGCAGGACAGAGGGACTTGCCAGGTGCAGTGGGTCCAGAGGCCATGGGGAGGGCCAGGTCCTCTGAGCAGCGCAGGGCTGCCACATGAGTTCGCCCATCAGTTCATTAGCGAGCAGTCGCTAAATGCCGTCCTGTGAAAGGGGTAACATTTTGAAAAATGGCCCCATAGTGGGTCTGACAAATTGTTGGGGTGACTGGTGCAAAAGCAGAGCCCCAGGAGAATGTGCCCCCCTTGGTCCATCCCTTCCTATCTGATTGTCCTGGCTCACGTTTGATCAATAGCCACAATTAGCGGGGGGTTATTTGTCTATTGCCCTTCTCCTCTCTTGGGTCTTTGAAGTCGGAGCTAATTTAGGTGCCTCTTCTCCAGGAACCCAATAAATCAGGAGCCGGGGCCTCAGGGAGAGGGGAGGACCAGGTAGCAGGACTTCAAAGGGAGGTGAAGGTTGCAAATATTTTTGAGCACTCACCTGTGCTCACTATGGCCCTCTTGTTCTCCCCAGTTGCCTTCTGGCTGCCCAGTCTTTCTCTGCCCAGGAGTGGATGCTCTCCTGGCCACTGGCTTACCCGGTGAGCTCAGCTCAGGAGCGTGGGACTCTTCAAGATGCTGCAATAACAGCAGGACATGTAAGCCGGGCCCGCTTAGGGATGTGCCTGTCCAAAACCCAGCTAAGCAGGACAGATCCCTGCTGTGGGAATGTTTTTGCTGGTGTGGGAGGTCTAGAGGTGCAGTACAGAGCAGACATGGAGGTGACTGAGCTGGGCATGAAGCCAGGCGCAGCTGGGGTGACGTTTGGGCTGAGGCAGGGGCAGAGGGCAGACGGCAGCCCCCAGGCTGCCCCCATCCTGCCCACAGCCCCTGGGAGCTCGCTGGGAAGTGCTGCCAGGGGTTCCCAGCATCTCAACTCTGAGCAGCCCTGGCCCTGCAGGGATACAGCCCCAGCTCTCGGAAGCGGGCAAGGCCAGACCGTAAATCATGGATCATCGGATGCCACCTGCCGCCTGTAATTAGTGCATCCCGCTGGGCCGTCCCCACCTCGTCCTGGACACTTCCTACCTAGGTGCCCATTACAGGGTGGGAGGCCAGGAGGAACGCCCACTCAGGCCCTGCTCCCTCGGCCCCCGCTGATTTATCGCCGTGCACTGGAGAGATTTATGGGCTGAGATGGGGAGCCAGAAATGTGTTGTAAGGCTCTGCCGGGCCCGTCTGCCTGACAGATGATGAAAGAGCTGTAATTATCCGTCGCCACGCATAAATCAGGCCACTCATGGCAAACACCACCCCCCCGCCAGCCTCCACGAAGGGCTTTCAACCCCAGGGATACCCCATCTCTCCAGCACGTGTCACACTGGGCTTGGGGCACTGCTGAGCACTGGGCACCTGCCCATCAGCATCGTCACAACTCTCGCGGGTCCCACATCCCAAAGGTGTTTTGGGTGTCTTTGCCCCTAACACTGTTGCAGAGTGGGGGCTGCAGGTCCTGCAAAGAGCCCTGGCCTGGCTGCCCTTCACCCACACCCCTCCAGCCTCCCCAAACCGTCGCCGCTTCCAGGTGAGAGCTGCCGGGACCATCTGGGAGCACAGCCCTTGCTGGAGATAAAACCTTGATGGGGTGGTGAAGGGGCAGCTGACACAGGCTGGGGGGCTGCCCAGGTCCTGGCTGTGTCCCAGCACCACCCATCCTCCTCAGGAAGGCTGCACCGGGAGGCACGGCTGTGCCGGAGGGAAACCACAGAGAGGGAACTCACGGTGCCGAGGCATGAGAGCCAGCGACTGGCACGCAGGGAAGTGCCCACCACTGCGCAGCCCCCTCCTCTCGGGCGGTGGTGGACGGGAAGGAGGAGGCGGTTGTTGCGAAACTGCCTGGGGCCAGTGGGTAAATAAATAGGGTGCTTTGTTCCTGCTGGGGCAAGGCCAGGTGGCACAAGGGACACAGCTTGTGAGTCATCTCCAGCCAGCCAGCACGAAGTACACGGGAGGAGTCAGGGGAAGGCAGCTCCCCAGCATCCTGCGATGTCCCGTGGCCCAGCGCCTCGCGTGGCACAAGGGAACGGCCAATCCTGCCCGGGGCGTGGGGTTGGAAAACCCTGTCCCGTGGGGTGGGAGTGAGCTGGGGGCACACGCTGCCCTGGCAGCTTAAACACAGTGGGCACACGCGCCGTGGCACAGAGTGGGCAAAAAGTCTTACGCGGGCCTTTGTCACCCACCGGGGGAGTTTGCGGCTGCCCCTCTGTCTGGCGGGAATGGACGGACAGGGCAGGCAGAGCATCACCGGCCGGAGGATGAGGATGGTCAGGACACGGGCCGAGCTCCAGGTCAGGGCACATGGTGACTGGGGAAGGGCAGCTCGGTGGCACAGGAGCCACCCTACGCCTTCGCGGCTCAGTTGTCCCTGGCTCGGCGACCGATTTCTTGCAGTGCCCGGGTTGTCTGTGGCATTCGCTGTGGCTTTGCTCTGCTCTGGCGCTGCCGCCTCCAGGCGCTTCCTCCCCAGCGCAGCATCCTCCCCCCCGGCCCGCGCTCCGCCGGGGGCACCCAGAGACGGCGACGGACGAACCGACGGTCGGAAAAGCCGGGAATACAGCACCCCCAAAGCCACCCCGGGGAAGCAGCGCAGCCCCCGGGCCTGCCGCCGGGGCCGAGCCGGGGGGGGCGGTGGCAGCGCTGCTCCCCGCCCCGGCGGGGCCGTACCGAGGCGGGGCGGGCCGGGGGCGGGCACCGACGTCAGGCCCCGCGGCGGCGGAGGGTGGGGGGGGTGCGGAAGGCGGCGGCGGCGGCCGTGGGGGGGTGGGGGGAAACTTCGAGCCGGGGCGGGGGATGGCGGCGACGGCGGCGGCGGGCGAGGCGGCCCGGGCGGACTTTGCGCGGCACTGGCAGGCGGAGTTCCCGGGGGAACCGGCGCCCCGCATGGAGCTGGGCTCGGTGCGGGCCATGGAGCGGGAGCTGGAGCGCTGCCGCCGCCACCTGCGCCGGCTGCAGCGGGCGCTGGCCGAGGAACGCTTCAAGGTGGGCTACCTGGAGGCGGCGCTGGCCAGAGCCCCCCCCCCGCCACCGCCCGCCGCCCTCCGCCCGCCGCCCAGCCCCGCCGGTGCGCCCGCGGGCAGCTCCCCGGAGGGAGGCAGCGGCGGCAGCTCCGACGCGGAGGACGCCTCCTCGGCAGGTGGGTGCCGCGGGGAGGGGGGGGGGACCCCAGGCCGCGTCACGGCCGAGGGGGGGGCCTTCCCCATCCTGCGTCCCAGGGTATCCCACCCCAGGGACCAGGGTGTCCCCCAGGGCCCTGTGCCGTCCCCGTCGCGTGGTCAAGGGCATCCCATGCCGCTGCGTGGCCGAGGGCGTCCACGTCCATCCTGAGCTCCCGTGCCATACCCACGGCACAGTCAAGGGCACCCCATGCCACTCCGTCCCCACGCTGTGCCGCTGCTAAAGCCATCCCAAGGCCCTGTGCTGTCCCCATCACACAGTCGATGCCCCCCATGTTGTGGCATGTCAGAGGATCTGACGGGCTTCCCCAGGCTGTCCCCATCACGCAGCCGGGGGCACCCCATGCCGTCACATGGCTGAGGCTGCCCCAAGCCCTTGTGCCATCCCCATCAAACAGATAATGCCACCCCCAGCCCATGTGCTGTTCCCATCCCACCGCTAAGGTCACCCCAAGCCCCTGTGTCATCCCTGTTCCACTTCCAAGGGCATCTGGTGCCAAGGCCTCATCCTTGGGCATGCGAGGAGGGAGGGTGGCTGGCCGGTGCCCTGCAGCTGGCTGGCTCTTGGTGTTGTGCCACTGGCCCAGGAGCCACCTCTGGGGCTGGAACACTGCAGGAAAGTTACTTCCTCCAGGTGTGACCTGGCTCACGGGGACACCTCTGCTGGGGTGACTCCCTGTGATCTGTGGGGAAGTCCTGGAGCTGCTAAACCTGCGTGCTGGAGTGGTGCCGTGTCCTGGGGCGTTTCACTGGGCAGATTGAGGACGATGTTATTTTGCAAGTAACTGGCTGTTCCGTGGCACTGAAGGCACAGCCAGCTAGCGCTGTCACCCGTCACGCTGTCCTACTTCCAGCGGCCTGGAAGTTGTTATTGCATCAGCTTTAATCCCAGTTCAAACACAGTCCTGACAGCTAGGGAGTGTCACTTTTTATGTCACTAATTCTGCAGCTGACTTGAGTTAATTTTGTTCTTGCTCGATTGTTTGGGGTGGTGGTTTTTCCCCAAAGCTGTATTGTGCTGGTTTAAGATTGCCTGGGTAGCAAGCATTCTGGTGTCAAACTCTGCTTAATATTTAGTGTAATTTATATTTATTGCATTAGTTTACAGCACTGGAGAACAACTCAGTTTCTGTTTCACCTTCCCAAACTGTCTGGAGGTGAAATGTCCAAATTACGTGGCTGCTCTTGGTGTTGTCTCCGTACTGCGCCGGGCTCGCTCACACGAGGGTTTGTGCCTCTCCCTGATCAGCGGGGACCGGCCGTGGGAGCTGCTCCCAGCCCCACGGCGAGCACCAAGGGCATTTGATGTGTCGCCTTCAAAGGGCCACCCCAAGCCCTTCTCCAGCTCCCCGTCAGCGGGCACTGGTTGTAGTTTTTGGAGAGCTGCTCAGCAGCTGAGGGAACTTGAGTGTGTCGGAGCGACCAAGTGCAAATCCTTCTGATTTATACTCAGATCCTGCATTTTATTTATATCTAGGTAATGCTCCCGAATGCTTCCAAACACCCAGGACTGTGCAAGGCCTCTCTCAGGGGTGTTGTTAAAGGGGCTTCCCTGGAGCACAGCATAAGCCCCCGAGGGTCCCGGCTTTGTAACTTGGAGGGGTCCTCTAGCCCCGCGCCGCCCTTCCAAGACCTTTGCAGCCGGTCGGGGTGAGCCTTTTAGGCAAGACCTTGAAATCCAAGGTTGCATCTGCTGTGGTTAAACGTGGCCTCTTCTTCCTCCTCCTCCCCCAAATAGGTCTCCATCATGGTCCCCAGCTCCTGCACTCATCCACGGAGGCAGTGTCCCCTCCGCCGAGCGCCTGGCTCCTTGCCCCGTGGCACGGCCGGGCTCCGCGCGGAGGTTGGCTGATGGCAGCGGCGATGAGCTGTCCCCAGCCTTGTCCCGAGCCTTTCCCAAGCGTCAGCGCTTTTCTTTGTTGCGTGTTATAAGGACGCCTGTGTGCACTGACGGCGCTGACATTTAAAAGCAGAATTTGAGAGTACAGTAAAATGCGAGTGGTCGTTGCCTGGATCCCCCTTTCTCCGGACAGTTGGTTAACTTAGTGCTCCCGTTGTTTTCTGCTCACTTCTCTTTATTTTTCATTAAAAATTCCTGATCGCAGTGCTGTTTGCTTCTCCTGCCAGCAGTCTGGGTGGTGTGTAACTCAGTTAGTGCTGCTCCGCCTGGGTCCCTCAGTATTTTAATGTGAATTTTGGAGCTTAATGGTGCTGCGGCTGTGGCTGAACGCGGTCGGTCCCCAGCTGTTTCACCATAACCTACGGCAGTGCTATCTGGACAGCCAGCTACAGAGCACTGAATATCGTCTTTATGGGAATTACCAGGGAAAGACAGTGGTTTCCTTTAAGTAGCTTGTTATTAATCTGATTTAAAGCAAGGAAATCTGCAAGATGCCCCTTTTTGCAGCTATTGCATGAGAGCAGCGCGTGTGACAGCCAGATACATGATCCTGGCATCTGAGATAACGCCTGTGCCAGCTCACCCGGGACCAACAAAATCTGAGCGTCAGTGAGCAGATGGCCAAAAATGAAGCGTGGAAAGGACTAAAATTCCCTTCATCTCATCCATCACCTGTCCCTGTGGCTAAACACACAGCTGGTCTCACAGCTGAGTATGTGTGGTGCCGCGCGTGGCCGTGCCGGGAGGTGGTCGGGGTGTGCCAGGGTGTGGCGATTCTTTGGCTGGGTGCTGCCTCCATCACCTCCTTCCTGCCGAGGCACGAGTCTGGGGCAAAGGGGCTGGTGCTGCGGGTTGGTACCACAAGGAGAGGGTGAGCTGAGCGGGCAAGAGGTGACTGTGCCGGTGACTGAGAGGAGGGACGTGATGATGCTCATCGGGAGATGCTTTGTGCCGGGCAGCACGTGCAGAGGTGGAACAAACTCAGCGCTGGGTTTCCCTGCTTTGCCCTTGGGAAGTGGAGAAAGAGATCGGCTTTGACACAGAGCTGGGATGCTGCGGGAGCATCTCAAGCTCCTCTGGAAGGCTGCTGGGTTTGGGAGGCCCTGACCTGCCCTGTGCAGTACCCTGCACCCCAGAAATGAGAGCTCTGGGCTGGGGAGTGCTGGCATAGCTGGAATAGTCCACGGTGGGGTTGGCTGGTGGATCTGGTTATAGCAGGATGCTGCGGCTGCAAGCTGTGCTGTAAATGAAATCCCCAGCCCTCTGTTTAGCTGGAATTACAGTTTCTGTCATGGAAAGATCCTGGAGTCACATGGGCTCTTCTGCTCACCCCGCCACACCGCCTTCACTAGTACCTTGGGAAATGGGAAGGGAGGCTGCCGGCAGCAGCGGGGTCCCTGCCTCGAAGGGCGGTGAGCACCGAAAGGTGGTGATGTTGGTGTGTGACCCAAGGGCTGAGATGGGAACAGGGCCCTGGGGCATCTGGAGTCCCCAGAGCATTGGCCGCCTCATCCCTGCTCACGCAGATGGGGACTGGATTGCCATGGGTGTCATGCTGGGGGCTCCTGGCATGGTTTGGGTGAAGGCAGGGCTTGTTTCTGCTGCTCCATCTCTGCTTTCAGCTCATGCTGCTGCTGACAAATACATGATACTGCAAAAGTGGCATCTCTGTTTATCCCGGAGAAACTGCTCCACAGCCAGGGAGGTGATGGGGCAGTGCTGTGGGCAGGGCTCTGTCCTGCTGTCCTGAGCCAGCCTTGGACCCTGCATGTTCCTCATCCCTTTCTTGGAAAATCACCTAAAACCCCAGCAAAAGGAGAATGGAAATTAGTGAGCAAAGTCCAGAGTTTATCCCGCTGCATCTCTTTCTGTCTGGGGTAGTTCGTGGTGTGCAAGAGGTGAAGGAGCGGTGACCCTGCAGCACCCAAGAAGGTGAAGCCAGTGCATCCATTTCCCCTCCTTTTAGCACCAGGAGGGGATCTGGGAGCTGGTGTGAAGCAGGGAGGTGTGTGAGTGGGAGTTGTCCCTCCCCGAGAGCCCATCTACCACCACCGTGTCCTCGTATTTATTTTTTAAATTTTTACTTCACTGTATTTCCCCACTGTTGGAAAGTGTTTATTTGGTTCTGAAGATGCTGGAAGTTCCTCTTCTGGCCGGGGAAGGCCAGGCAGAGTCTCAGTGTTTAATTTTAACTGCCTGGGCGAGGACAAAACCGCAGCGTGTGTGTGTGTGTGCGTGTGCGCCTGCTGGGGGGACCTTTGAACCATCTCCATCTGCTCTGGGGCCCGGCGGCATTTTGGGAGGTGGCTTTTCTGCACCAACCCCCCTGATGGCAGCGTGACAACAACCCCTGCCTGACATGGGGCTGCCTCCCCAGAGAGCAGCGCTGCCCCAGACGGGACTGCAGGGTTAACGCTGAGGCAGGTTGGCACTGTTAAAGAAAATCATAAACAAATGCAAAAGTTCAGGAGGTTTTAAAGCCTTTAAAAGTATAGTTTTTAAATGAGAGCAGTAAGTGCTGATTGTTGGAGTAACCTCCCTGTGATGGTCGATTAGTGGATGGCTTGTAAAGGAGCTGGAAGAGCAAAGGGCAAACCTGTGACCAGCTCTGCCCATGGGCACCACCGCGATCTCTGCTGTGGGCAGAGCCGGCAGCGGCTGCAGCATTTACTGGGTGGAAAAACAGCCCTTCTGGGTGCCAGCACCCCACAAATGCTGAGCAGGATGGATGCGCCGTGGGACGGGGGTCCCTGTTCCTCTCACCGGGCAGGTGGGTGAGCTGCTGACAAGTTGTCATGGCTGGGTCTGGCTTTTCCCCTGACCTGCTCCCCTCTGCCATCGGCTCTCATGTCAGCTAAGCATGGTTGCAGTAGGAATCTGGCTGCTTCCCAGCATCATTAACCTGTGTCTCCTCCAAACCAGATCCTCAAAATTGGTGTGAGTGTTCCCCGAGTGGCTCCCTCCTCCCCGCCAGCACGGCTGTGGTACCTGCGCTCCTCGGTGCAGAGATGCTGACATCTCACCTTGCAGGAGGTGGGTCTGGCTGCAGCATCCCCGCGTGTCCCTGTGTGCCGTCAGCTGAGCATGGACGGGCTGGCTGAGTATTTGCCCCCCAGCATTTGGGGCAGAGGCAGTGCTGAGCTCCCCCAGCTCAGCAGCATTCGGGCAGCGGTGCTGGGCTGTGTGCTTTGCCCCAGCACCCTGCAGAAGGGAAGAAAGGGACGCAGTTCCCCTTTTGGTGCCATGGGCTGTGCCTCCCATCGGGGCAAACACTTCAGCTTGGAGGTGACCTCCTGGCCCCCAGGCTCGGTGCAGCAGTAGCTGGTTGTGGGGCGATCGGTGGTCCCCAGGTAGGAGCAGTGGCAGCAGCAGGGCATGCAAGAAGCCTTCATTAGGTGGCTGGCTACAGCCAGAAGTGCCCTGCGGGGCCTGAATACATTTGCATTGTAAGTCTATTGAAATTTGGTTTGGTGTGTTTTTTTTTTTTTTTTCCCCCTGGAAAGACACTTCTGTGCAGCAGGGCTCTTTGTTCGGCTGGTTCCTCCTCCCCTTCTGCCCAGTGTGACCAGCGATGCCGCCAGTTGGGATCCCAGCGGATGGCTCTGCTCTTGTCTTCTGCTGGATGCTGTCTGCTGTGGCCAACCCTGCAGCAGCGAACGCAGGGAGACGCTTTCCCCTGGGCTGGGGATTAATATTCCCTTGGGTTAGAGAGGGGAGCTGCCAAGGCAGCTCACTAAAGTGTGTGTCCATCCCAGGAAAATGGCACCTGTGCCCCTGGTTCATGGCATTGCTGGGTTTATCCTCCCGCTGAGATCGGCTGGAGCAGCCGCCAGGAGCCTGGCCAGGGCTGAGCAGCTGGAGGGAGCACCCCGACCTCACTGCAGCCCCAAGAGACATCTTCAAATAGACATGGCTTTCCCACTCCTAGTTCCTATATCAGTTTGCTAAGAGGGATAATCTGCATATGTAGATCAGGAGCAGCAACACTTCTTGGCTCTCTTGGCTGTAGTTGGGGAGCAGAGTCTGGCCAGCCTAAGCAGAACTGGGGAGGACATCCTGCAGATCTGTCCTGAGATAAGTCCCAGCTGCAAAGTTCAGGGATTGTTTGAAGATCTGGCAGATAGGGAGACCTTTGTGCTCAGACCAGGGCTTTCTGCCATGGGTGTTTTTTGTTCCAATGCTGCAAACCAACACCTCTTCCTTCTCCTTCATGGGTCCTGGGGTGGCAAGCAAACCTGGCCAAGCCATCTTGGCAGCGCTGGCACCAGGGCTGGGTGGGCGAGGAGCAGCCTGGGGCTGCGGCGCTGGCAGATATGGCCACAATCTCCTCCCTCTTGGAAGAGAGACATGATGTGATAGCTGGCCCAGGCCTTCATCTGATATTAGAGGCTTTTTCCTGCAAACAGCCACCACCTTTCTTTCCTTCTCTGCCTGGTATTTTGAGAGGCCAAGGGCACTGCTGCTGTGGTTGGGTCTCTGCCCTCCTCCCCATGTTTGCTGGGGGGGGACCTGCCCAGCTCTGGCACCCTGCTTGGCTCCCCAAGGGCAGGAGGCTTCGAGCAGCTGCCCTGCACTCTGGGCATCTCTAAGCTGTGCCCCAGGGCTGTGAGCAGAGCTTGGGGCGGATGCAGCACAGACCTTGGGGTTCCCATCCTGCAGGAAAGTGATACTAGGGGAGAAATTTAATGCTGAGTTGGACTGAGGAGCAGCATGTTCAGGATACCCAGCAGGAAGGATCTGCTGTGCTCCTTAGTGGGGAGGGTGGAAACATTTTCATTTATTCCTCTTTTTCCTTTCTGCAACCACTGGCAAGGGGATAGCTGCTGCTCTGCACCAGCAAGGGACAGCCCAGACCTCCCAGAGAGCCCAGCAGAGTGGGTACTGGAGAGGATCGGAAAGTTGGGCTCTCAGCTGGCATCTCCCACCGCAACCCGGGGCTCTGCAGCACTGGCTGTGTCCCTGCTGTGGGCTCCAGGACACCGTAGGCTTCACCTCTCCCAAGCAAAGGACTCTTAGTCTGTGTCTAACGCTGCCACTTGCATGGTGCTCCCCAAACACACTCTCCCCCTCCACTCTTCCCCCAGGAACACCCCTTTGCCCCACTCTGGTGTTGGAGGTGCAGGTGGCTCCTGAGCCGCTCTCCGGTTGCTGCTAGCCCAGGGTGCCCACTGACAGCCCTGGGTGCCCACCATCACCTTCGTCCTGGCCCTGGGCAAGCGCTGAGGCTCATATGGCTGTGGCTGGAGGAGCCTCTTGCACAAGAGTCCAGAAATAGCGATGCGTGGGCTGACGGGCAGGGGCTGGGCAGATGCCAGGCAGACAGCCAGACACCAGGCAGGCTGTGCGGGGCCAGCTGGTGGTGGGGAGGAACCGCGGGACCCGGCTTTCAGCTCTTGCTGCAGGGATGCTGCTGCTGTGCCGCGGTTGGAGCTGGGGGTGGTTGCAGGGGGGCTTGAGAATGTAGTTGGTAGCATCTTGTCACCCAGGGCTGGTCTGTGTCACTGCAGGGTGATGGGTGCCTGGGTGTGGGTGGCTGCTCCCTGTGGCCCCAGAGGAGAAGGAGACTCAGCTGTTTTGCGGTTTTGTTGTTGTTGTTGTTTTTGCAAAGGTGAAAAGAGAAAAAAAAACAAAGTAAAAATAAAGCCCAATGTTTTGGTGGGGCTGTTTTGTCCGGGCTGTGCAAGGACACCTGCCAGGGTTGGTGTGTGCAGCCAGATAAGGCCCGTTGGGTGCGGCAGAGGAGTGGCTCTGGTCTGGGCATCTTGATGCATGGGGAGGTTTTCTGGGACACCCCCTGCCTGGGCTGCAGGGTGCTGGCCAGGCCTGCAGCGTGGTGTCACGCCAGCGGAGGACTTCCAGGGGTCTGGTGGCCTGTGGGTGGCTCATCCAAGTGCTCAGCTCATGCACTGTGTTGGGTGAAAAGGAAGATGTGCAAAGTGGGGTTTGCACGGTGGCGTGGAGAGGCTGGTGCCATGGGCAGGAGTGGCCAGGAAGTGTGTCCAGCCAGTGGAAGCGTGTGGAAAAACCGCTACGTGTGTGCAGAGAGCTGTGCATGGAAAACCAGCCACGCTGGGGGAGCTGTGGGCTGCCTGTGGGCCCCATGGCTCTGCAGCCGCTGTGCCGGAGGGGCAGAAGCTGCACCTTGTGCTGCTGCTGCTGATGCTGGTGCTCCCCGAGGTGCGAGCAGAGCGCGGTTTCCTGCTGTGAACAGGGTTGATGTGCTGAGCCGAACCGCTGTTGCCTTCCGGGCAGCTCGTTGCGCCGGGCGGCAGGGCCCCACGCTGCAGCGGGCTGTGGGGGCTGCAGGGGCACGGGGTTTGGCTGTGGAGGATGGAGGGGACTCTCCGTCGGAACCTTTAAGGGACAGAGTATGGACAGGCCGTGGTACCAAGCTGGAGCCTGGGCAGGAACAAATGGAGTTGGTGGGGGACGGAGAGCAGCAAACACATTGTGGGCACCCTTGGGCAGGGCTGGCACTGCCCGTGCTAATGGCTTGGGGACAAGGGGAGCATTGGTAGTGGGTAGCGCAGGGGGGTGGTGGTGCCCAGCAGCATCCCATGGGGTGGCTGGTGTGTGGGGTGCACTTGGCTCCCAAAAATACCTGGGAGTGGGGCAGGCGAGGGGTAGGAAATGGCAGCTGGGGGTCTGCACCCTGTGCTGCTGACGCAGCACCCAGTGACTCAGAGCCCATGGGGGCTGTGGGTGTGGGTCCTTGCCACACTGGGGCTGGATATGGCCCCCCGGGGAGTCAGGGCTATGCTGGGGACAGCAGTGGCTCCTCACCCTGGATGCCAGGTGCCGGTGGCTCCATGTGCCCCAGCTGTGCTGAACCACAGCCTTGGCATTGCTACGGTCCCCCAAAATGTATCAGCTGCATCCGAGCCTGGTGTGGACACCTCTGGGAGCGGAGATCAGGTGGTGGCAGTGCCTTGGCAGGGTCCCCTCAGGTTTCCCAGCTGGGGTGGTTGCCAATGCCACCCGCGTCCTGGCACTTCACGCTCCAGTGGCTCTACCTTCCCCTTGTGCCCGGCGGAGCGTTATCCCTCCTGCCTGGTTCCCATCTGTCCCTGGCGCCTGGTCCAGGCCCTTCCCCGCATGGCTGAGCCCACAGGCAGGATGCGGCCGAGGGCACTGGCAAGGGATGCTGCCTGCACCGCCGGGACAGGGCAGCGGTGCCGGCACAGGCTGAACGAGGGCACTCTCTGCACTTGAACGCTTGGCTGGCGCCCTGACATATTGGGGTTGATGAATCTGGCACTTTATATTTCCTTTGGCTACATGCAGCTGGGGAGGGCAGTTTAACCCCTGCCTGCCCATGCCCCACTCTGCTGACCCCAGTTGTATGGGGCAGGGCAGCTCCCAGCTCCTGGAGGTCCTGGTTCCTGCCGCAGCCACCAGAATTGGGGGGAGCGGGGCCAGGAGGAGCCTGTGTCCTTCAGCCATAGAGGTTTAAGGGGCTGGTGAGGCTTTGGTGGGAAGGGGGCACAGCATGACTGGGTCATACGAAGGAGAGAAGACCGTGGTGGAAAGGATGATGGAGCCAGGCTCCCCCTTTCCCCCCACTCTCCTTGGTGTGGCCTGGCGGGAGCCGCATGCCCCTGTGCCACCACCATCCCCTCCTCCTCCTCCCTGGTCCCCAGACCCTTGTGGAGGGTCGGCGTGGCTGCGTGCGGGGGGACGCTAAGCTCGGCTCCCCCCGGCAAGGCAGGGGCGGGAGGCGGGACGCGCTGCCATTGCCAGGCGGCACCTCCTTCCCTGGGCACCCCTGGCAGAAGAGCCGCCGAGTGCCTGGGCAAGCGGCTGTGCCCGGCTCTCCCATCCAGCCCCCGCCTGGGCCTGCAGCCCCCCGCCTCCCGCCCTCGCCCGCCGCCTTTGTTGTGAGATGAGAACCGGCTGGCGGGGCTGAGAGCCGGCGCAGCCCTCCCGAGCATGGAGCCGCTGAGCCACCGCGGCCTGCCACGGCTCTCCTGGATCGACACCCTCTACAGCAGTACGTGGCCTGGGCTGGGGGGCGGCGAGGGGGGGCCGGGGTGGTGGGTCCCCTCTACCTGTTGTGTAACGCTGCGTCGCGTTGGGGAGGGATGCTGTGCCGGCAATCCTGTGTTGGGGGGCTCCCGGGCTGAGCTGAGCCCTGGCAGGGGACAGGCGATGCTGGCAGGGGGTTGCGATCCCCTCCCTGAGCATCCCGCACGCTCCGGTGGCAGAGCAGCACTGGCCGGAGTCGGTCCAGCATCCCTCAGGCTCTGGGGACCTACTGCCCGCTCCGGGGGGCTGCATGAGCAGGATGGGTGACGGTGGCCCTGGCGCCGTGGGGCTCACGGAAGCTGGAGCAGCCTGACAGCTGGTGGCTGCCCACAGGGATCCTTGAGTGTTGTGGGGGCTTTCTGCCCTGGGTCCCATCCCTCTGTGGCCGTGGGAAGGCACCTCTTCCCCAGCCGTGATTTTTGCAGCGAGCTCCGAGGTGCTGCGCCGAGGATGCTGTGGCAACGCAGTGTTGGTACCCGGGGGCTGGCAGCCAGCGGGGCCGGGGGCGTCCTGCAGCAGTCTGAGGGGTGTGAATTCCCCCCCCAATCCCACAGACGGGCAGCAGGGAAGAACAAACCCTGCAGCCGTGCTGGTCCAAGTCCCGTGGCAGCTGTCTTAGCGGTGGCCAAGGGAATCAGGGACACGGCTAAGGGACTGGGGGGGGCTTGGTCACGGGGTCCCCGTTGTTCATTCTGGGAGGGCATTGAGCTGCGTGGGCACCCCGGAGGTGGGCTTCAGGGTGCAGTGTTGAGCTTGGAGCCTGGTGTTTGTGGGGCAGAGAGGTTTGACATGGGTGCATGGGAAGGTGGGATGCTCTGAAGCAGGGGGGCACGGTGCCCCCTGGACAGATCTGTCAGCTGCTGTGGCCTGGAGGGAGCAGGGGGTCACGTTGCATAGCTGTGAGTCCCCCCAAGTTTTCCAACCCAAAGTCTCCAACACCCATAGCCGGGGGCTGCATCCAGCAGCGGCAGCCCCAGGGTCCGGCACAGCCGTGCAGCTTGTGCAGGCGGCTGGGCTGGAGCCTAGAGGCCACATCCAGCCCCAGCCTCCGCGTCCTCCTTCCCAGCCACAGCATCTCTGCAAAGCGATGGCTCTGCTGTCCCGAATCCTGCTCCAGCTACTCTCACCCTGGAGGGAAGAGGCACAGGGGGGGCTGCTCGGTGTGCCCAAGTGTTGGGGGATGTGGGGCAGGGTCCTGCCTTCATCACACTGGGGAAGGTGGTGACGGCACGGAGGAGATGCTATTTGTGTTAAGCCACCCTTTGGAGGAGGCCTGCGGAGGCAGGTCCGAGGCCAGCTCACGCATCCGTGTTGTCATGGTGAATTTTCACCCAGGCACAGGGAAACCGCAGCGTTTCCCCAAAACCTTGCAGGGTCTGTGCGGATGTTGGGCTTCTCCCAGCAGTGGGATAGGACGGCAGAGCATTGGGGTGTGCTGGTGCACTGTTGGGGTGCCGGGGAACAGCACATGCTTGTCTGGAAAGTGAAGAAAATGCCACCCTGTGCTGCCTCTGCCTGGGCTGGGCAGGAGCTGGCTGCTGCCTTTGGCTGTGCTTCCCCTTGGGAACCATTGTGCTGGGATTAGCCTGGGTCAGACCTGGGAAGACATGGCAGAATGGAAATATTCTCCTGGGGAAAATAATCCCCTGTGGGGATGCATTCCTGGCCCTGTCACCCTCCTGGATCCATGTGCCAGCCCACAGGACCCCTGCCTTGATGGGTGTCAGCATCCCATGGGTGCCAGCCCTTGGTGCATCGTGGGGCTGGATCCATCTCAGGGCCGCAGGGCTGTGTGCAGGAGCTGGGGTTACAAGGCTGTTTCAGGTCAGGGTGTCCTCACCCGCCAAAGTGACTCCTCTGGGCCAGGCTACCTCCCTCCCCTCGGTCCCCACGCCTGGGGTGGAGCAGGAGGATTTCCACTGCTGCTGAAAAACGGGAGCAAAAATAGCGCTGGGTTTTGGCACGGGCACAGGAACAGGCTGCAGGGGCAATGCAGCTGCGGGGGAAGGAGGGAGGCGCTCGGTTTGGGCTGGCTGGGTGGCAGGAGCACCCTGCAGTCAGGGAGACAGAGGGGCCAGCCCCTCCATGTCCCCTCACCCAGCAGTGTGCCCCTCGCCCCATCCTGGCTGCTTGGTGGTGCTTGGTTCCCTCCCTGCAGTGGGTGCTGGGGAGGTCCCTCTGCCCGTGTCCCCAGGTGAGAGCCCCGTAAATACTGCAGGGCTGTGGGTGGCACAGCTGGAGACACAGCTGGAGCCGTGGGGATACGGCTCTGTCTTTCCTCCCATGGGCAGTGCAGGGTCCCTCTCCCTGGGTGCCTGTTGGGGCACTGCCTGTAGGTCTCATCCCCAACTCGGGTCTGGGACTGGGACATAGATCTGCTCCGGCTGGGAGCAATGGCTGCGTGAGAGCTGGGTCATTCCTGTGTCCCCACAGGCCTGTCCCTTCCCCCTCTGTGCCATCGATGCTGCCTTCTTCCCTGCACCGCTGCAGGTGTCACCTCCCAGGGTCCCTAGGCGCCTCATTAAAGCTGTGTTCCTCGTTACCTTGCTGCCGAGCCACCCCAGCCTGGGTTGTCAGGTCTTCCACAGTGTTGGTGCCACCCTGGGTGCCCCCATTACCCGCCCCGCCGTTAAGCCTGGAGCTGCAGACCTTGGCCTTGGTGGAGGGGAGGTGGTGGAGCCTGATGGCCTCTGAGTTGGTGTGCCTGGTGGGGACGGTCAGCTTTGTGCCCTTGCTGCTGCCTTGGCTCCCTCTTAGACCCCATCTGATGGGGAAGGGTGCTTGGGCAAGAGGTTTGGGTTCCTCTGGGGCACCCCCAGCCCGGGGACAGCAGCCGGTTGTGTGGGCTCAGGGGAGCTATGTGGGGTGGGTGTCCAGGGGAGGTGGCCATCATGGAGGGGACACCAGTGCTAACGTACCTCATGCTGCCTTGCTCCTGACCAGTGCTAGAGGCATCCCAGGTAGGAGCCGTCGAAGGCAGGAGGGATGAGGGACATCCCACCACGAGGAGACAGGACAGATTAGAGATGGGGATCCCCTTTCTCTGGAAGCTGCAGACGGGGGGAAGCTACGGGCTCCCCATCTCTGCCCATCTAGCTCATTCATTCCCAGTCAGCTCCTGGGTTGAATGGGTGCTGCAGTGGCCCAGTGAGGGTGGCACCCCAGTCTCTGAGGAATGATTATTAGCTGCTAATTGCTAATGAAGCAAGGTCTGAGAGGGGCTGTGGTGTCCTGGCGGAGCCAGGATGCATCTGGTCCATGTCAGGGCTCTTGTCCATCCCACCCCCAGATGCAGGATGGGACCCCCCCATCCCTCCCCACCAGCACTGGCAGGGCTCCCGACCTGAGCAGGCTTCACAGCACTCTTTGATTTAAAGATTTATTCACTTTCAATATGAAGCCAAATGCAATATTAATGTGCTGAGTGGTGTTGGTGGGAGTCAGGGGAGGCCTCAGCCAGGGTGGCAGGGCCATGGGGGCACAAAGTGGCAGCGGTGTGAGGTTTGGTCTGGGACGGCTGCTCCAGTCCCCGTACGCCCTGTTTTGGCCAGGGTATCAGACAGGGTCTTGGCTGAGGTGTCCCCACTGTCCGTGCCCAGAGAGCCTGTGGGGACAGCCGTGGGGCTGCTGGGTGGGGAGGGGAGTGAGGGGCTGGCACTGGGTCAGGTTGGGCAAACTGTGCCCACCACCTCTTTGGGAGCTGCCGGGGGGGTCTTGGCCACAGGCCCTGGGTGGGGGTGCTGGCTGCACCCCGCGGCCTCCCCTGCCGCAGCCGGGCTCCCTTCCCCCTCCCCTTTGTCAGCATCTCGGGGCTGCTGCAGCCGCCTCTTCCCACCACCACCACCGAGCCGCTGCCGTTTCCATGGTAACAGGTTAGGATGTACCCCAGTCCCCTGCTGTGCCCCGGGGACCCACCACAGACCCCGAGGCCCCCCCTCCCGCTCCCACTTGGGGCTCCAGATCCCCAAAATGGTTCCCCTGGGCCATGGGCGAAGAGGGGGTTGTGGGACAGCATGAAGCATCCAAAATGGGTGCTGGCCTGGCATGGTGGTGGCCTCATCCTGCTCTGGGGAAAGCAGAGACCCCTTCTGCCCCTGCAGTGTAGCCCAAGGTGCCCACCCGCCATGGAGCTGCCACCATTCCCCATCTTCGGGGCGGGGGATTGGGGTGGTGGCACTGTCCTCCATGCTGTGGAGCCAGGCATCCTGGCACCCGTTCCCACGCTCCGAGGAGGATGGATGTGGGGAAGCAGGGAGGACGGCGACCATGGCTGCCAGCCCAGCTCCATTCCTCCCCGGGGATGGCATGGGTATAGCAGCCGCCGGGCGGGCATCGCGTGGGGCCAGGGCGTCTGGCAGAGCAGCTGTCCCTGCACAGAGGAGGCCCGTGGACTCTCGATGTTGTTAATTATGCAAATATGGGGTAGTGTGTCAAGCGGAGGATGCCCTGCGGGGCTGAGGATGCTCTGTGTGATGCCCTGCCTGCTCGGCCAGGCAGGCAGAAAGCAGGCAGCTGAGGCCAACAGGGCTGGGGTGGACTGCGGGTGTGGGTGTGTGTGGCCGTGCGTGGCCCCAGGTATCGGACACAGGGTCAGTTGCCCACAGGTAGCCACAGGCTGGGGTGGTTGGGGTGCACGTGTGGTGACCCTCGGCTGTGCTGCTGCCTGGATGCTCACCACCACCCTCTCTTCCCCTGGCAGACTTCAACTACGGTGCGGACGAGTACGACGCCGAGGGCAATGAGGAGCCCAAGGCACTGCCGGAGGGCTCAGAAACCATGCCCTACATCGACGAGTCGCCCACCATGTCCCCCCAGCTCAGCGCCCGTGGCCAGGAGAGCGGGGACAGTGTCTCGCCCACACCCACCGATGGCCTCGGCACAGGGGTAGGTGCTCGGGATGCAGAGCATTGCACTGGGTGTGCTTGAAGCTGGGGCTGCAGGTGCCCGGCTCGGTTGTGTCAGCAGTGTCGGGGTTGCTCTGGTGCTGCTGTGACCTGGGGGACTGTCCCCTGTCTCCCCAAACCCTGCTGGCCGTGGCTCTCTGGGCTCCGGGGCGCAGCCCCCTGTTCTGCTGCTGGTGGTGAGGGTGCCACGTCTGTGGCACACGGTGTGGCCCTGCCCCGTCGTGCCATGCCGGTGGCAGAGCCAGGACGGCACAGGCTGGTCGGAAAGCGGGGAGCGGGTCTGGAGCCCGGCCGGGCTTGCTGGGAAGCGTGGGGTGCCCGGGGTCCCCCACTCCGGGGAGTCCCTGGGGACAGGGCGCAGCCGCTCCGCCGGGCTGCCGGCTCCATCTAGTGGCACTTGGGGACGAGCCGCCGGCCGGGGAGGGACACCTTGTCCCCCCCTCCTCTTCTGGGGAACTTGGATTTAACCCCTCCTCTCCCTCCGCTCTTCCGAGAGCATCCTCGGGAAGCCCTGGGGGTTTATCCCGGATGGTTCACAGGAGGGATGCTTGGAACGCTGCGGGGCGGGAAACCGAAGGGAAAAAATGTTTTTCCGCAATAAAAGTTTCTGTAAAGCCCCGGGGGGTGGTGGGGCTGCCGTCCCCAGTGTGTGCCCTGGAGCGGTGGGCTCTTGGCAGGGCAGCGGGTGCCTCTGGCCCCTCGCCACAGGGCTCGGGGCTGGTGCGGGGAGCGACCGACTGGCCCCTGGCTGGAGGGAGCCCCCCCGGCGCCTGCCGCTGCCCAGGCTGGGGGAGCGGCCGGGGTCCCGCAGCGGGCTGGGGCTTGGCCGGGGCAGGATGCCGGGCTGGGAAACGTGAAGGTTTTTGTTGTGGAAAGAGTTAAGCCCTTAACCCGGATGCTGAGGCAGAGGAGGCGAGAGGTGTGGCTTCCTCCGCAGGGCCCGCTGCTGCGCAGCATCCTCCTCCCGGCACCCAGCGCAGGCCCTGGGGAGGGCGGGAAGGCTGCCACCTCCCCCTGCCACCCCCCCTGCCACCCCCCTGCCACCCCCCTGCGCGAAGGACCCTGTCCCGGAGCTGGGTCCAAACCACCCGGGCTCAGGGCCCCCTGTCCCCCAGCAAGATGGGCACAGCCCTGCGAGCCCCAGCCCTGACACCCCGGTGCCGGGCTTTGGCCACGGATGGGCGATGGGGCTCCGTCCCCGGGGGCCAGCAGGGAGAGCAGAGGGTGGCCCTGGGCAAGCGGGTCTGGGGGGAGACCCTGGGGGACAGTGGCAAAGCCCTTGGGGGCTGCTGGAGCATGCTGGGTCTGGACGCGGGCGGTGAAGCTGGTTTGGTTGGCACTAACAGGATTGGGAAGTGTTGGAGCTCAGCACCAGCTCTGTCTCCATCTCTTTATCTAGAGCTGCTTGCGCGGGGGCTTAGCAGAGCACCACCTAAATACCAGCGTGTTTAATCCTGCGTGTCCAACCTCGCGATGGGTGTGGGTCCCGCTATGGCTGGTCACACAGGGTGCCAGGCTCGTCCCATCACTCTCCGGTGAGGCAGGGCTGGTGTCACTGCCTTTTGGGGGGCTGGAGGAGGTTTCTGGTGGAGCATCTCTTCTTGCAAGCTCCTGGGGCAGCTGGGACCATGTCTGGGGCCCCCGGCTGCTGGGTGCAGACACAGCCTGTCTCTCCCTCTCCCACCTGGGAAACACGAGCACCGTGGTTATGGCGTAGGGTGGTGGCTCAGCCCCTGCTCGGGCACTGCTGGGTTTGGCACTGTGGGTGGCTTTCCCCTGGGCAGGGAGTATTCCCCACTCTGGGGACCCGGCTGTGGCAGGCAGGGTCCCAGTACCCTGGCACAGACCCCTCTTAGCAAAGGGTGGGCAAAGCCTGAGTTGTGACATGGCCACAGGGCTGGGCACGGGCTCTGGAAAGTCCCCGTGTCTGTGTCCCTTCTCACTTCTTGCAGCAGGAGTTTGTTCCAGGCTTGGACAGGCACGGGGAGGAGAGCTGGCTCCTGCGGGCAGAGCACATGCGGCTGCTGGTTCCCCTTTTGCTGCCGAGGAGTGGGGGGAAACTGCTGAAACAGCTCTTGCGTTAGTGTCCCCTTCTCCAGCCCATTCTTGCCCCATTTGCCGGGGCCCACGATGTCCCTCACAGGCATCACGCTGCTGCTCGTGTCCCCTCTCCCCAGCCGCCCCAGGGTTGTGGTCAGGCTGGGGCAGCGGTGAGGTGCCAGCGCTGATCCCCGTGGGATGCAGGGCAGATGCTGCGGGAAGGCACACGTCAGCAGCCTCACCCTGCCCCGAGTCCCCTCTGGGAGAGGTCCGGTACCCTTCTGGGGGTGCAGAACCAGGTCCCCGTATGATGCTGCTGCCCTCCAAGGTCACTTCTTGCTGGTGGCAATCCCCATGGTCTGACTCTCTGCCTGCCCATGGGACACGGGGGGACCGGGGGGCCACAGCAGGCAGACGGGTGCTCTCCCGTTGCTGCCTGCTCTGTCGGGCGAGGGCGCGGGGGGCCTGGCGGGGGGCAGGGGACCCTTTCCCACGGGTCTCGCTGGACACGCCAAGCTCTGTCAGCATTGGGAGAACCGTCTCGGGGATGGCGGCTGCCGCGCTCCCCAGCCTTGACCACACTCCGCCGAACGGAGCAGCCCCACCTCCAGCGCCAAGAGATGCATTTCCTGTAGCGAGCGTGCAGGGCGGAGCGGCGGGGCTGGCTGGGGCGCAGGGCGGCGGGCAGCGGCCCTCCACCACTGGCGGCCCCCCCGGGGGTGAGCGGAGGCCAGGGGAGAGCCAAGCTGTCCTTCTTGTCCCACCGCTGGTGACCCCAGAGCTGCCGCCGCCACCACCGCCACCGCTCAGAGGCGGTTGTGCAGCCGCCCTGGGAGCGCCGGACGCTGCGGCCGGGACGCCGGGGCCGAAGGCCCGAGCTGGGGCAGGCGGGAGCACTGGGGATCCCATAATGGCTCCTTTCATCCCGCGGCAGTGGCCGGCATCCAGGGCTGAGTCAGGCTGGGCCGGCTCAGCCGTGTGAGCCCCTCACCTGGAGCCTTGTGGGGTCCCCTCTGCCCCCCGCTGCCTGGCCAGCCATGGAGGATGAAGAGGAGGCCATAGGATACCTGGATAAAGTGCTGGAGGATGAAGATGACTCTGAGCCGGGAACCCCCACCAGCCCCGGGTCTCCGTTCTCGGCCGGCGAGAAGGTGGGCGGTGGGGGCACCCCGCTCCCATGCTGGGCGGTGGGTAGGGGGGACAAGGGACATCTTGCTGATACTGGTGACGCCCAGGTCTCGGGGCAGCTCCTGGGTCGGTGTGGCATGTGCTTGTGGGGGGCAGAGCTGGGGGGGGCAGCGGGAGCATCACTGCAGCCCCGCTGCTCCTCCAGGACTGCCTGAGGCTGGGGGCGTGGGGCAGGGCTGCGCCTGGCATCGGGTGCAAAGGGCTCAGCGGGTCGCTTGTGCAGAGTGGGGCAAGCACCCCACTTTCCTCCTGTGGGGCAGCGGGGGCCATGCGTGCTGCTGGGGGGGGGCTGTGTGGCTCAGCAGAGCCTGCGCTGGCTGCTCAGGTAGGGGCTGGACCACACGCTGCCACTGCCCCACTGCATGGCCACCAGTAACCCCTAAATGGCCCCAAACCCTGGTGCTTGGGGGTGGCACCGAGGGGACCCCTGTGCTGGCAGGCACAGCCCAGCACCCTTCTCTCGCCCACCCTGATGTCTGCAGGGGGCTGGCACAGGACTGGAGGAGGGCTCCGGCCCCACTCTCCCTGGGGTCTCTGCACAGGGTGGCCACCAAGGCCTGATTTAGGGTTGCCTCTCTGGGTCATGGGGGTCCAGCTGGCATCGTCCCCGTGGGGCGTTGCGGGCCCTGGGTGCGGATGGGCCCCTTATCTCCCCAGCTCCTGCGCAGGGCCCAGGCTGAGGGAAGCAGGAAGAGCCCGTGACTAATCGGTGGCACAGAGCCTGTGAGCTCCCAGCACACAAAACTGCTCCCCCTCCACACCCCCCTGCTGAGCTGGTCACCGGTGCAGCCTGACAGGGGGCCATGGGGTGGGCACCCCAGTTGGCACAGCAGCCCTCCCAGGGCTGGCTGGCAGATGCCAGAGTGGGACACGGAGATGCTGATCAGTGGCCGTGCCCACCCCAGGTCTGTGCCCCCCTCGGTGTTTGCAGCTTCCAGGGCTGGCAGGGGCAGGCAGCATGGGCAGAGGTGAGGCAGGACCAATATCCCCCTCAAACCACCCTGAGCTGCTCATTGCCCGGGGCAACCGATATCCCTGTGGCTCTGCTTGGTCCCTGTCTGTGTGGCAAAGCCTGGTTCCCAAGTGTTATTTTTAACGGGGGAGGCCAAGGCACACCAGGTGTTTCAAGGCAGCCCAGGGGCTGTGGCACCCATGCCTGGGTGCTGGCAGAGCCTCGCTGAGGGTCTCAGAGCCCCCCCAGCCCAGCCACACATCACCCATCTCCCTGCCACGAGGGTCGTGCCACCAGAGCGTCGGTTCTGCCGCAGAGCTGGGCACGGGCTGAGCTGCCAGCTGCTGGAGCGGCAGCGGGGCCCCGCACAGCCCGGGACCTGCCCCGGTGCCACCGGGAAATGACCGCTGGGGTGGCACTTTCCTGGGAAAGCCTTAGCTGGGGGAAAAGGGTGGTGCTTGATCATGTGGCAGCACCATCCACTGCCGGGCATGACTTCACCGGGCGCCTCTGGACTCTGCTCTGGGAGAGTCCTGCCATGCCGCACGCCACCCTGGAGTGCTGCCAGCAGTGCCGGGCTCCTGGCCAGCCGGGAGCTGGGAGGGGAGCGAAGCCAGTACAGCCCGTGGCTTCCCAGCTGGCTCCAGCCTGGCTGTGCCGCCCAGCAGGCACGTGCCCAGCCCTTGCCATGGAGCTTCCTTGATGCTGGCGGGGACACATGCCCACGCGGGGATGCCAGGGATGAGCTGGTGGGATGAGGAGTCTCCTCCCGTGCCGCTTGCTGGCTCAGCCAGGCTTCTTGCTGTGTTGCACAGGGCGAACGAGATGCTGGCAAAGGCCTGGAGATGCGGAAGCTGGTGCTCTCTGGTTTCCTGGCCAGCGAGGAGATCTACATCAACCAGCTGGAGGCCCTCTTGTTGGTGAGCACGGCCCCCGGGCCAGACACCCCATCCAGGGATGTCTGCCAGCAAGGGTGGGTGGGTGGGTGGGTGGATGGATGGATGGATGGGTGATTGGATGGATGGGTGGGTGGGTGGATGGATGGACGGATGGATGGGTGGACGGGTGGATCAGCGGACAGATGGATGGATGGATGGAGTCATTTCTTCCTGGACAGCCTCCCCCAGGCAGGCCTGGCCTGGGCGTTACCTGGGCAGGAGCAAAGGCGCAGAAGCCACACCAGAACCAGCCTTGCTCTGGCCCAGCCACCCCCATCTCGCCTCGCACTGCTGCCAGTGTGCCTGGCAGGGAGGTATTTATAGCCCCGCTTCCTCTTGCGGACTCACTGGCCCTCGTGGCAGAGACGCTGTTGCACAACATGGAGGTCACTGCCGCCATGGGGAAGTCTGTGGGGATGCACAAGCCAGGAGCAGCCCCTTGGTCTGGCTGTCAGCTGGGACCTATCCCGGGTAGTCCTCGCTGTTGGCTGAGATCCCCCTCGTCTGTGTTCCCCTCCCAGCCCTCATCTCAAACACTCTTCCTTCTCCTCCTTCGGCAGCCTATGAAGCCACTGAAGGCCACGGCCACTACGTCGCAGCCTGTCCTCACCCTCCAGCAGATCGAGACAATTTTCTACAAGATCCAGGACATCTACGAGATCCACAAGGAGTTCTATGACAGCCTGTGCCCAAAGGTGCAGCAGTGGGACAGCAACGTCACCATGGGCCACCTCTTCCAGAAGCTGGTATGCGCCTTCCCGGGGGCTTGCTCCGCTTGGAAGAGGAGGAGGGCCAGGGAGATGGAGCACCATGCTGTGGGGCTCAGCCCCATGGCATGGCTCAGCTCACACCCTGCCACGTGCTCACCGGTGGCCGTGGGACTTGTTGCATCCCTTCCTGCAGCAGCTGCTGCTGCCTGCCCGAGTCCTCCCATCCCAGAATGGGAGTTAGTGCAGACCCCGTGCCCCTCGCTGCAGCGGGGATGCCCACAGCTGGCAGGTCCTGGGTGCAACCATGGCGGGGTTTTGGCTGCAGGTGTGTGGTGTGGTTCTACCATGGGGCTGGTGGGAGCCCAGGCGTGGGGGTGACTCTCTGGGGATAGGCAGGAGGTCGCTGCCTCTTTGCTGCCTGTGGACACTGCGGTGGTGGCTCCCCAGGGTCACGTTCCAGGTCCTGCTGCTGCTTTGGACTTGCAATGGGAACAAGGGCTGTGCCCATGGGTGCTGTGGCCATGCTGGGGAGGTGAGGAGGAGAGGGCAGGTTGAAGGGTGCCAGGAAGTGGCTGTAGCTTTAGCCTCTGTTGTCCAGGCACTCGTTACCTCTCTGCTAGATTTCAGAGGTTTGTGGGGGCACCGGGCTGGGCAGGAGCCCCACCATCCTGCCCTGGGTGAGGGCTCTCCCTGGGGAGCCGAGCATGTGGCCCCCCCATCTGGTTATGGTCTGGCAGAGTGTCCTGCCAGGAGGGGACAGCTCTGGACAGTGTCCCCTGGGTGGTTGCCTGGCCCCTCTTGCGACAGGGGGCTTCAGCATCCCACCGGGTGCCTGGCTAACCCCCACTCCCCGCAGGCCAGCCAGCTGGGGGTCTACAAGGCCTTTGTGGATAACTACAAAATCGCACTGGAGACAGCAGAGAAGTGCAGCCAGAGCAACTACCAGTTCCAAAAGATCTCGGAGGTAAGCTGGGCCGGGGCTGTGCCAGGGGGACAGGGCTGCCACGGCTGGGCTGTCCCGGCACAGGACAGATAATGCTGCCCCCGTGGCTGAGCCGACCGTGTCTGCCCCGCAGAGATGCTCTCCCTGCCCTGGGTACACTCCGGGACTGTCCCAGGGGCAGGGCCATCGGTGGCTGTGCTGGAGGGTTGTGGTCTCTGAATATTGCGAGGGTTTGCCCCCTGCCTTGTGCAAGCTCAGGTCAGGCTCAGCCCTCACTGCCATCATTTCTGGGATGCCGGTACAGCCTGTACCTCCTCGCCCCACCCAGTGAGCTGGGTGCTGGGCACCTGTGGCTCGTCTCCTGCTGGCTGCATCTCTGTACCTGGCTCCCCTATAGAAACAGGGACCTGTATGGGTGCAGCCTGGCTTCCCGCTCCCTCCAGCCCCTCCGCAGTGGGGCTGGATGTCCTGCTCCAGGGTGCCCCATGGGTCTACCATGTCCTGACTGCTGGGCAGCATCCTGTACAGTCCACACCCCCACCCTAGCACCCATCTGTGACCTCTAGTGTGGCCAGGCTGGGGCTGGGGGAGATATCAGGGTGCAGGAAGGGTGGGGGGGACCCCATGACCTTGAGCAATGACCTTCCCCCCCACCCCAGCCCCTCGTGGGCTGCTCTGATGGGCCTTTCCCTCCCTAGGAGCTGAAGGTGAAAGGCCCCAAGGACTCGAAGGAGAGCCACACGTCTGTCACCATGGAGGGTACGGCAAGCGCGGGCGTGGGGAGGGGGATGCAGCCTTTTGTGTGCGTGCGGGACCAGCGCGGATGAATTACTGAGCGGCTCCCGCGAGCGGAGCCCTTTGTGTTCCCGTGTGCGGAGCCGGTGAGGAGGGGGGCACGCAGCTCTTTAGGATGCTGGGGGCGTGCAGCAGCCCCCCACCCCCTGCCCACTCCCTCCTCCCCGCCCGCTGGCTGCGCCGAGAGCCATGCTGAGGGGCCGATGCCGTGCCGCAGCCGGGCTGAGCTGCCACGGAGCGGCAGAGATGGCTGCGTGGAGACGAGGCTGCCATGGAAATCCTCGTCGTCGTCCGGCTCTGCTGTAACTGCACCTATGGTGAGGCGAGGGGGGTGGCTCTGAATTCGGGTGCCAGCGGGGAGCGATGCTGTGGGGATGCTGGTCCCGGGGCTGGCTGTCCTTTCTGGGGGGTGGAGGCTACATCGTGCTCTGCAGCCTGAAGTTGGGAGCGTCTTTGTTCCAGGCTCTATTGAATCATCTTGGCTCCAGCACATGCGGCCACGCGCTCACCTTCCCCGCTGGGCAGGGGCTTGTGCCGGCAGCGGGACAGTGAGGGGCTGGGGCAGGCGGGGGGACCCCCTCTGCCTGGGCTGTGCCGCGGGGATGGCGATAGGGAGGGGTCCCCATTTGCTTGCCGGAGGCATCGTGGGGCTGGAATGCCCGTCTCTCTGTGGCTGTGGGGGGAGAGGCACCACATGTCCCTGCCTGCTGGTGCCTGGCCCCGTGCTGCCTGTGTGTGGGTCCCAAGCCAGTGGAAGTGCCGGTGAGGAGCCCTTGTGCCAGGACAGTCCCTCCCAGGGCTCTCCCGTGCTTTGCATGTGCCTGTAGTGATGGCAGCAAGAAGGTCCATTCTCCCCGTGCACCTAGGGTGGGGGAAAGCGGGGTGCAGCCTGCTTCCCCCCTCCATCCTGGAGCAGGGCTCTCACTGGCAGCCACAGGGAGTGGGGGCACGGAGTGGTGGGGGATGCAGCCTCTGGTTCAGGGTCTAGCCTTGCATCCTCGTCTCCTGAGCAGAGACCCCCTGTTTGCCAGGGTGGGGGTCCCTCTCTCGGGACTGGGTGCCACAAAGCAGCACCGTCTGGAGAGGGATGTGAACCCCTGTGGCTCATAGCACAGGGTGGGAGCAGGTGGCACCTTTTCCTCCTCTCTCCTGGCCCGACAAGCCTGGCCCTGCTTGGCCCTGGCAGTTTGGGGAAGTGCTCCCAAGCAAAGGGAAAACCCAGAGGCATCTGCCTGGCTGTAAGCAGCCTGGGGAGACATGGGAGCAGCCTTTGCCTGCTCAAAGAGCCGGGGAGGAGGAGGAGGGTCCAGCTACTTGGGATGAAATGTGCCTCTGAAGAGCCCCCGGAGCTGGTTTCCTGCTGGAAGGGTGCATGGCAGGAGAAAAGGGGTGTCTGTGCCCTGTGTGTGGGGCAGCTCTGCCCCCCGGCTCCAGATGGAGCCTCACGTGCAGTTACGGGGGGGTGCGGGGAGGGAACACGGAGCAGCAGCATTGGGATGATGTCTTGGCCCCTGCGTTCTCTGTAGGTGGGGGTTTTGCTGCTGCTGGAGCAGCCTGGGTTCCCCTTGCACCCAGGGCTGGCTGGGGTGGGGGCATACAGGGTGTCCCATGAGGTGGCAGAGCCCAGCGAGGGCAGGGCAGAGATGGGACCCGCCGCTGAGCCAAAAGGGAAACTGAAAAAGCCGCTGGCTGGTGGGAGTGACGAGTAGCTCTTCCGCTCTACCGCACGGCAAGCTGGCCGCGCCGGTCCCCTCACTGCGCCCGGGAGGCCCTTCACCCGGGAGGGGGACACACCGGCACAGTCACGATGGGGATATCACGCAGTCAGGACAGAGCGGTGTTCACAACGGCCCCTCTGGCTTTGTCACCCGTGACCTGTGGCGGCAGAGGGGAGGAGGACATGGTGGCTGGGTTGGTGTCCCCATCATGCCCTGTCCCTGGCAGAGACAAAACTTGCCGATGCGGGGCCATGCTGGAGCAGAGCAACATGCGGGAAGCGCCATGCGCCAGTTGTCTGGGCTTGTCACCCCAGCGGGGACCCCCCAGGCACCCGCACTGCTGGCAAAACCCCCGGGCGCAGCCCTGAAATCAAGGTGTACATCAGGCAACTGCCAGCACTGGGCTCTGCCCTTGCTCCACACACTGACTCCGCCGTGGTTTCTCCTGCCCCCAGCACAGCAGGGCACGGGGCTGCTGCGTTGAGCCTTGGCTCAGTGCTGCTCTTGGCAGTAACGTGATGGTCCAGCTGTCACTGGCTCCACGTGGAACAGACCCCAGATGCTCACCCGGGGGTCTCTGGGCATCTGGTCTCCCTTCCTTGCCCCCACGGGATGCAGTGCTGGCTCTCGCGGGTGGGAGAGGGGCTGGGGTCCCAGTGGTGGGTGGCTGCTGATGCCTCCTCTCTCCCCACAGCGCTGCTGTACAAACCCATTGACCGGGTGACACGGAGCACCCTCGTCCTGCATGTGAGTGTGACACCAGTCCTGGGTTGGGGGCTGGGGGAGGGCTCTGTCCCCGTTGCTCCCAGGGACCTGCAGCCATGGGGAGCACTACTGGGGGTCTCTGGGGTGGGTGCTGCAGGCAGGGCAGTGCCCTTGGGCTGCTCACTTGCATCTGTCCCCTTCCAGGACCTCCTCAAGCACACCCCGGCCGACCACCCTGACTACCCGCTGCTCCAGGATGCCCTCCGCATCTCGCAGAACTTCCTCTCCAGCATCAATGAGGACATCGATCCCCGGAGGACAGCGGTCACCACCCCCAAAGGGGAGGTGAGCCAGCGGGGTGGGCAGTGCCTGGGCACAGGGCGAGGGCTGAGCCCTCTGCCAGCCCTTGGCTGGTGGCTGCACCCTGAGGAGGTCCATGGTGCTGGGCCAGGACATGGAGGGTTTCCTCTAGATGCAGTCCTGTGTGCAAGTTAAGGGCTCTTCCTGGTTCTTGCTGCTTGCTGGCACCCTGCTGAGTGTACGGGACTCAAAATAGCACCCAGAGGACATGGACCTTCCCATGCTCCTGGTGGCTGAGCCATGGAGAGGGACAGGAGCATCTGTCCCTTGTGGTTTGTTGGCCTTTGCTCCCTGCCCGCTCTCACGCCAGCCCTGCTGCCCCGCAGACCCGGCAACTTGTCAAGGATGGCTTCTTGGTGGAGCTGTCAGAGGGCTCGCGGAAGCTGCGACATGTCTTCCTCTTTACCGACGTGCTGCTCTGCGCCAAGCTGAAGAAGACGGCGGTGGGGTAAGGAAAGCGCTGGGCACAGCGGGAATGTGTCACAACGCCCCTGTCCTCCAGTGGGCTAGGGGACATGCTGGGGAGGGGGTCAGGCATCACTCAGCGCCCACGCCCCGGCTGCAGGAAGCACCAGCAGTATGACTGCAAGTGGTACGTGCCCCTGGCCGACCTGGTGTTCCCCTCACCGGAGGAGTCGGAGCACTGCCCGCAGGTCCACGTCATCCCTGACCATGAGCTGGAGGACATGAAGATGAAGATCTCAGCCATCAAGAGCGAGGTGCAGAAGGAGGTGAGAGGAGGGTGCAGGTGGTCAGAGAGGGTGTGGGACCTACTGCCAGGGTGGGTGCCTTCCTCTGGGTCAGGGATGGGACATGGGGGGCCAGGGGCACCTGTGAAAGCTCCTGTCCGCTCCCCACCTGCAGAAAGCCAACAAGGGGCAGAGCCGGGCCATCGAGCGCCTCAAGAAGAAGATGTTTGAGAATGAATTCTGGCTGCTCCTCAACTCGCCTGCCATCCCCTTCCGCATTCACAACCGCAATGGGAAGGTGAGAATCACAGAATCATTCAGGTTGGAAAAGACCCTTGGGATCATAGAGTCCAACCATCAGCCCTACTCTACAAAGTTCTCCCCTACACCACATCCCCCAACATCTCATCCAAACGACCCTTAAACACATCCAGGGATGGTGAGTCCACCCCCTCCCTGGGCAGCCTATTCCACTGTCTGACCACTCTTTCTGTGAAAAATTTTTTCCTAATGTCCAGTCTAAAAATTTTTTCCTAATGTCCAGAGAAGGGCGGGCTGGAGGCCAAGCTCAGCCCTGCCTGCGCACAGCCTGCTGCATCGCCCTCTCTTTTACAGAGCTACCTCTTCCTGCTGTCGTCTGACTATGAGAGGTCTGAGTGGAGGGAAGCCATTCAGAAACTGCAGAAAAAGGGTAAGTTTGGGGCTGCTGAGGCCCTCCTGGGGCTCCTGGCCACTGCAGGGGTCATAAGGAGGTCCCGCAGGATTGCATCCTGCTGCTCTCTGGTCCCCATGGCCAGCGCTGGCTGCGTCCCTCTGAAGATCCTCTCCTGTCCTCTCCCAGACCTCCAGGCCTTTGTCCTGAGCTCAGTGGAGCTGCAGGTGCTCACGGGATCCTGCTTCAAGCTACGCACCGTCCACAACATCCCGGTCACCAGCAATAAGGACGGTGAGTGTCTGCTGGGCTGGCGGGTCCCTCTTTGTCTCCTGATGATGCCGGAGCTGTGGGGTCCCTTGGTTGGAGCGGGGTCCCTGTCTGGGGACCTTGGCTGTGCAGGGGGACAGCTACCCACCAGGTGGCACTGCCGGAGCAGAGTCGGGCTCCCAGGCAGAGCAATCCCGGCTGCAACATGGGGTTGCTTTTGGGGTGTCTCCAGCACCCGCATGGTGTCCCCAGGGCAAGAGCCAGCCAGCCCTACTGGGAACCTCCCCCAGGGCTGTCCAGCAGCAGGAATGCTCGGGATGTCCGGCAGGGATGATCAGCAGCAGGGAATACATGTCCTCTTCTAGACCTTAGGGACAGCCCTCGGGGGGTTGGGGACATTGGGGCGTCACCGCAGGCACCTAGTGCTCGCTCTGGCAAAGGCTGCCTCGGGGACAGCCAGCCTGCACGCTGGCTGCAGGGCACAGGATGTGGCAGCTGAGCCCTGACACAGCCTCTGCTCTCCCCACCGCAGACGATGAGTCCCCTGGGCTCTACGGGTTCCTGCACGTCATCGTCCACTCCGCCAAGGGCTTCAAGCAGTCTGCCAGTAAGTGCGGGAGCCCACCCTTGCTCGGAAGGGGCCAGTGTGATCGGAAGAGCTGGGGTCCAGCATGTGGCCCCGCTCTGCCCACAGTGGTCCCTTGGGAGCCAGTGGGGATGTTCCTGGGGCGCTGAGCGGTGTCTGCTCCCCCAGACCTTTACTGCACGTTGGAGGTGGACTCCTTCGGCTACTTCGTCAGCAAAGCCAAGACCAGGGTTTTCCGGGACACCACCGAACCGCAGTGGAACGAGGTGAGAGGAGGGTGGGACACAAGGAGAGGACTGTGCCCTCCCTTTTCCTTCCAGCCCCAGTTTTAAAGCTGCTCTGGGGTGCTGGGGCTGAGCCACCCTCCCTCCACACCCCAGGAGTTTGAGATCGAGCTGGAGGGCTCCCAGTCCCTGCGCATCCTCTGCTACGAGAAGTGCTACGACAAGACCAAGCTCAACAAGGACAACAATGAAATCGTGGACAAGATCATGGGCAAGGGGCAGATCCAGGTATGTGCTGGGGCTTTTGGGTATCTTCTCACCCAACGGTGGACCTCTTGGGGCCAGGTGCCTGGGCTGGGATGGTTGCCCTGTCATGATGCCTGGGATGGAGATGTCTGGCAGCATGGGCAGGCAGCTCTGCTTTTGGGAGCGGGGTACAGGGATTGTGGCTTGGGATTGAATGGCAGTGAAGTGGGTGATGGTCTCGGGGCGGCTGCAGGAGAAGGTGGGACAAAGTGAGAGGGGGTCCTGTGGAGGTGACAAGGCCAGCGGCCACTCCCCAGATGCAGGTCCAGCTCCAGCTGGTCTGGAAGCATTTCAGTTCTGTGGCCCCGGGGGGCTGCAGGGAGGGGCTTGGCACCCACCCCAGGGAGGCCTCTGAGCATGCAGCCCCCCCCATCCCTCCCTGACAGCCGTGGATGTCCCCCTCTGCCACCATCTTCCTCCCCTGTGCCTCCATCAGCTGCTGTTATGGCAACAGGGGTTTCCAGAGCAACAGCTAAGCTGCCTCTGATTGGTGGTTGCCAGGCAGGGAGGATGGAGGCCTGGACTGCCCTGAGATGCTCCCAGGTGAGCAGGACTGGGAAGATGGGGAGGGGCAGGCAGCCCCAGACCCTGCATCCCCCCAGCACCCCCGTTGGCCAGGCTGCAGGGATGCCCAGGGCAGTGGGGGATGGTACAGGATGGGGGTGCCCCTGTGTTTTCCTGGTGGGGACCCCTGGTCGGGCTCCTTTCCCCTGCTGTGCTGGGGACAGTACCACGCCTGGGACATGGCCCTCGACCCAAGGCCACTTCAAAGGGCCCGGCACGGCTGCCTGCTCCGTGGGAAAGCGGCTGAGGGCAGGTCCTGGGGGATCAGGGAGCAGCACGGAAATGCTGCTGGGAAGGGGACAGCGCAGGGGGACAGCACTGCACTGGGCACAGGATGGGAGATGGAGACTTGGCTTCACCAGAGGCTTGTTCATACCCCAGATCACCCATTTGTTGCCCTCTCCCCAGGGAAAAAGCGATGTGGGGGTGGCATTGGGCCAAGCGGGAGGGCTGGGGCAGGGAAGGAGCTCGACGCCCCGCAGGGATCAGTCCAGCTGTGCTCTCGGAAATAGCCTGGGTCAACAAATATGAGTCACGCTGAGAGACGCGGGGGTCGGGATGGGGACAGCACAGCTTGTCCCTGCTGTGCAGAAGTCGTGGGGGAAGAAAGGGAGAGAGGGGAGTCCCTGGGGCTGCTTATCGCAAAGAGGACCTGGCAGGGCGGTGTCAGGGCTGGGGCTGTCTTGCGATCACCCAGAGCCACAGCTTGGCCCCTGCCCTGGGAGTGGGATGGGTGGCGGGGCAGGGATGGGGCAGCACAGCTACGGGCAGGACAGGCAGTGATGGTGGTGGAGCTGTGGGTTGTGGCCAAGCCCCAGCACTGCCCCCTTGCCCTCTGCCCTGAGCTGTTCAGGCAGAGATGCTGCCCTGGGATGGTCCTTACCCTGGCCAGTCCCTGGGCTCATCATGAGCTGCTGCTGGTTCCAGTTAGCAGCAGGAGTGGGAGACACAGAGCACTGGCATCAGCAGCTTGGCAAAGCCCGTGGTGCGTGGGGGTCTGCCAGGATGGCTGAACCCCCCCTCGCAGCCAGCACTGTGCCCACTGCCCAGCTCTAATCTGATGGCCCAGGCACGTGGGTTGGTCACGAAAGCAGCTTAGCAGCATCACAGGCTGGCGGGAGCAGGTCAGCATGCAAGGGGGATGCTGCAGCCCCTCTGTGGGGAGCAGCGGGTGCCTACCGAGGCTGCCAAGGTGCCATGGGTAGGAGTCATGTCCTACCGGCACAGAGGATGCAGTTGGGTCCATGGAGGGACCAAGGCTGGCACCAGCTTTCTCTTGAGCATCCTGGCAATGAGCCCCGAGGGGTCTGCAGCATGGTGAGCATTGGACCCGTACCCCGAGCCCTGTCCCCGGTAGCTGGTGGAGAGTGGGCACCCTGTGCTGCGTGGGCCACGGTGGGTCTGGGCATGGGGACAGCTCCGCTGTGACTCCTGGTTGGCATCAACCCCGTTTTGTTGTTGTTAAACTCGTTTTGTGTGTGGTTTCCAAGGCTGGGACGTGCTGTGATTGGGGTAGAGATGCCATGGGGGGCTCGTGTCCCCATGGGGAGTGTGGTCCTTGGTGCTGCAGGGCTCAGCCTTGCTCTGAGCTGTCCCAGTGTCTCCCAGCAGCTGGGCTGCGTCCGGTGGGTGCTGGCAGAGGTGTCTGGTGCTGTGGTGGAGTGGCAGACAGATGCTGGGGGTGGGCAGAGCAGGCTGCGAGCGCTTGTGCCCCCATTGCAGAGGCTGGATCTGGCCCCCATGCCCTGGGGTGGGCAAGGAGACAGGCAGCGGGTGCATGAGGGGGTCTCAGGGTGATGGGGCAGGATGATGCACAGGGGGGATGCGACTGTTGAAGTAGAGCCTGTGTTGTCATGGGCACGGTGCCTGCCGTACCCACAGGGAATAGCTGCCTGTCCATCTGTCCCCCTCACTGGGCCAGCAGAGGCTCTGAGGGGTGGAGATTTGTGGTGTCAGGGCTCCTCAAACCTGCAGGGATCCACAGGGTGACCTGTGTGGACTCAGGGGGCTGCTGAGAGCTGGACTGGGGTCGGTGCAAGTCCCTCCCAATCCTGCACCTTGCCGTGTCCCTGCCTGTCAGGAGAAGCAGCAGGCAGGCAGGCAGGGGCCCTTCCAGGGCTGGGGCACAGGGCAGAACCCTGCCTGCACCCCATCCCCCTGCCCTGCAGCCCTGCCCCACCGCATCACCCCCTGGCAGTGGGGCTGACGAGGGCCAGGGCAGGCTGAGGGGGCACGTGGGGGTCCCTGCCTGTCCCTAGGTCTAAGAGGAGACCCCAAAAGTCCCATCCCCGTGCCTCTCGCTGAGACCGGGAGAGCCAGCCTGGCTCCTCGGTGGAGCCGGGGATGCTGCGGCCAACAGCGGCGATGCCTCCCGGGACCGCGGCTGCCGCTGCGAAGCGGATAAAGGATGAGGATAACGGTGGATAGCGGCGGCGGGGAGGCCAGGCAGCCTCCAGCCTTCCCGAGCGGCGGCGGGCGGCAGGGCGAGAGTTAAACGCGTGGGGGCCGCCGGGGGGGGGCTGCCTTTGAGTCACTTCCTCGCAGGGGGAGGGAGGCTTTTGGGGCTGCCGAGCTGCCTCTCGACAGCCTGGCTCACACCCTGAAGATGAGCCCTGCCCGCTCGCCTTCCTGCTGCCCCAACCGGGCTCCCCTCGCCAGCCCCTGCCGCCCCGGCCGCCGCTGACCTCCCACCCAGAGCAGAAGGGATGTGGGTGCTGTCCTAACCCAGCCCTGGCCACCCTTGACCACCCTCTCATCTCGCCTCCCCGGAGCCGAAGCGGTCATCGTGATGACGGAGGTGCTGGTGCAGCCGGACGGCAGCCCCAGCCCCGTGGGCGAGCAGCCGGAGCGTGGCGTGGAGGAGCCCGAGGGGAAGCGTCCCCCCAACACGGGCGCCCGTCTCTGGGGCAGGGTGCGCAGCAAACTGCTCCGACAGAAGGTGCCTCTCGGGTTTTAGGGGGGGACGGCTGACGAGGAGGGTGGTGGGCACCAAACGGGGCTCTGGGATGGCTTCGCCGTGTCACTGGGTTCTGCTGTGCGTGGTGGCTGTGGCTTTTTGGCTGGTGGCTTTGTGGGGCTGGGGGGGGCTCTGATATTGCTTGTGGGGTCCGTGCACAGAGCGGGGAGACTGTTGGAGTGCTTTGGGAGCTCTTAGAAGCAGTTAGCAGCCTGTGGGGTGCTTGTTTTCCCCCTTCCCTCTCCCTCTGTGTGCTGGTGGGCTGAGCTGTTTGCACTGGGGGGTCCTGCAGAGGGAGGGCAGAGAGCCCCCCCTGCCCAGCCCCAGAGGTAGCGATGCTTGTGGGCTGGTCAGGGCCGGGCTTTTGGGGTGCCACAGCGTACCCCCTCTTGCTTGGTTTGCAACCCCCCCACCCTGGGTCCATCCAGGCTTCCCCCAGCTCACAGCTGTGTCACAGCCACATCAATCAGTGCTGGACATCTTTGTGGGAGGACAGAGGGCAGGGGTGGGCAATGGAGGTGACAAGGGAGGGGGACAGCACTGTCACAGGCTGTCCCAGAGCCCCCGCGATCTCATGGGGATCTCTGGGGGTTTCACTCTGCAGAGTCCCCCTGCATGGGGAGCTGCTGGCTCAGGGCTTGGCTGCAACTGCGGGCAGGAGCTGCCTGGGCCCGTGGGGGTTTGGTTTGGCAGCAGCGGGGCCGAGGTTTGCTCAGCGGTGGGGCTGCCGGCGCAGCAGCGGGGCTGCCTGTGACGCAGCGGCATTAACCTCGATTCTGTGCCGCCACCGCTGCTCCCGCAGAGGGGATTAAGGGGCAGCGAGGGCCATGTGGGGAGGCTGCCCGGCGGCTGCCGCCGGCTGTTGCTGCATCAAAATACGAGGGGGTTTTGTTTCCCAGTCCCACATCCCTTCCCGGCCTGCTGCCAACCAGGAGTCACTGGAGCAGGATGCGGCCCCGGCGGGTCTGTGCATGGTCCCGGCGTGCTGTGGGCGCCTGCTGCTTCTCGGGTCACTCTCAGACAGGGCTGTGAATCGCTGCTTTTTTTGGGGCTGTGCTTTGCTGTCGGCAGCATTTGCTGGTGTGGGGGCTGCTCTGCCCCCACGGCACGGAACAGCTCAGGGACCGCCTGTTCCCTGGGGAGGGAGCTGCTGGCATGGAGGTCTGGTGGGGGCACCTGCTTGCCAGAGCCGGGGCAGCCACAGGAGACCAGACTGGGGTGTCCACGGGTGCCACACTGATGGGAAGCAACCCTGGTTGTAGCCACTTGTTCCCCAGGGCCATGGCAGAGATGCCTCACAGGCTGAGTCACTGGTTTGCTCCCGCTGGCTTCACCCTGGGCTGATGGTTGGGTGACCTCATGGGCGTGAGGCGTGGGGAAGGGACGTGCCCAGCCTGGCAGCCCCTGCCCTGACACAGCATCCTGGTGCTCGGGGTGCTGGGGAGCCACCATGAGGGTTTGGGGCCATCCCAGCTCCTCACCTGGGAGCCCCAGAGACCCAGCGCTGCCTGGGTCTGTCTTGGCTGCTGCTGCCTGCACAGGAGCTGTATCCACAGTGCACGGCCTGGAGGCATCTTGAGGACAAAATCCCAGGATGTGGCCTTGTCCCCTCAAGTCCAGAGTCACCCCGTGCACGAGACGAGCAGCAGGCAGGGGCTGCGGGGGGCAAGCACCAGCAGGACTGGGGGGTCCCTCTGCCACCGGAGCCTCCCCAGGATGCACAAAGAGCTGCAGAGCTGCCGGGATGCTCATCGCCTGCCACACTGCTGCCTTTTCCTCCACAACCTGGGGTCTTGTCCTACAAGCAACCACCTTCAGATAATTTGGGAAACAGGATGATGGCACATCCCTGTGGGCCGTTGCAGGGGGTGTTTCACCTCGCTATGGATGAGAGCGGCACCGCAGCGGATGCTGGCCTGGGCATGGATACCCCCACTGCTGAGAGTCCCCTGAGATGCAGGAGGGAGCAGCTTGGAGAGGTGCTGGTGACCTGGCTGAGCAGTTTCCCCAGGGACAGGCTGGTGTTTGAAGCTGGTCAATCTGCCAAAGAGGAGCTGACATCTGGGACAGCAGCATGTCACTTGTGCCACCGTGCACTGCGCTGGCACAGAGGCTGTTCCCCAGGGCTCCCAGGCCAGCAGTTCCCCACCAGCCTGGAACGTCCCCACGTCTTGCTGGAGCAAAGCAGCTCCCTTTGGAGGAGAAAGAGATGGTGGTGGCAGCTGAGATGGGGTGTTTGCCAGCACTGTGTGGGCAGGAGCTGCCTCTGGCTCTGTGGGTGGATGCTCCCGTCCATCCTCCCACGCCTGGAGACGAAGCATCGGCCGTGGCTTTGCTTCCTGCGGGAGCCAGCAGTGTGGCAGTGCTGCCTGCTGCGCGGGGTGCCAGCGGGCAGGGCTGGAGGAGTGCTGGGGCCAGGCACCATGAGGGCATGGGGACCTGCCCCAGCTCCAAGGGAGCTTGGGCCGGTGGTGCCAGCTGAACTAGCCCAAATTCGGGACCATGCCAGCTGGTGCAGGGGGCTGGATGGGGACAATTCTGCCTGACTGGGGGCAAGTGGCTTCACAGGAGGGCAGTGTGCTCAGGGTAAGGTCCACAGCACTAGCGGCAGCCAACCTGGCTTTTATTAAAGCTTGCTTCAGAGCCCCGCTAAAGCCTTTCCAGATGTGAGCTACCAGGGCCGTCGGAGCTGGGGGGGACCCGGGGGATGGGGAAGGCGTATTTGGTGGTTGCAATTAAATTTGTGCTGCAGAGCGAGGAGGCCCACAGCTCCCAACCTGGCTGGGGGGTGAAGAGCTTTGTTGCTGCTGCCTGGGGCTCTCAGGGTTGGACGCTGCCATGAGCGGCCTGTGTGGGGAAAAGGGATGAAAGCCTCGTGGGACAGGCAGCGTTGTGTTGGCTGTGGTGGGTGCACGGCAGCACTGAGGGGGGAACACGGGAGAGTTGGCGAGGCAGGGCTGGGGTTGGCGGCGGTCTGGCTGCAGCCTCCTGGTGTCCAAACCTGCTGCAGGGCCCCACGGGAGCCCAGGGCAGCTGCAGCCTTCCTCCTCCTCCTCCCGCTCCCCCCACCGCCATTCCCAGCAGCCACAGGGCTGGTGGGGAGGAGGCAGCATGGCGCTCACCAGGCTTTCCCGTGCACCGGGTCAGGAGCCATTCCTGGGCCGTGCTGGAGACCGCAGCATTCTCCGTGGCACCGCGGTGCCAAGGAGCTGCTTGGGCTCACTGTGGCACCGGGCTGGGCGTGGGACGATGCCATGGTGCTGCGTCTGTGCCAAGAGCCAGGGCAGCTCGAGCCTGTCCTTGGGAGCATGGGGTCTTGGTGTGCAAGAAGGGACATGAGGGACCCCAGGTCCCCCCGTCATGATGTGCGGTGGCTTCACAGGCAGCCAGAGGCTGGGGCAGGGGAACGGCAGCTCTGTGGCTGGAGGAGTGGCTCTGGACATCTTTGCATTCACCCAGAGCATCTCCCAACCCAGCAGCTGTAGGAAACTCCCGTGTCCTTGTGCAGTGACCCCGCACACTTGGTGCAAGCCTTGCCTGGCAGCTGCGTGCACGTGGTCCTGGGAGCCCCCGCCAGCTCCCACATCCCATCCCCTTCCCCGAGGGGACATTAGTGCGAGGCTCTGCCCCGCTGCCCGCCTTGTGCATTACAGGGATCGATGGGGCCGGATCGATACCACCAGCTGGGGATCGAAAAGCCCCAAAAAGGCAACTGCACCCGCCTCTGCCCAGCCCCGGGGCCCGGCACCCGCTGCAGCACGTGCCGAGGCCTTGGGAATGCCAGCACCTCGTCAGGACAGCCGGGCACTGGGGCAGCATCATCAAGTCCCCTGCTAGCCCCAAAGCCAGAAATAGCGGAGCCTGTCATTCCCAGGGGTTATAAATAGCCTTGGCTATGGGGAGATGTTGTTTTTCTGTGTGGAAAATGCTGCCCTAGTTCTGTTTCATCAATCTGCCGCCAGAAATAGTCCTAATTTCTTGGAAATTTCTTGCTGCTCGGGTGTGGGTTAAAGCACTGCCTCGCAGGGGCTCAGGGGGGACAGGGCAGGAGGCTGAGCCCACCTGGCTTCAGGGCACGGCCAGAGGGACCCCAGACCTCCCCCTCTCCATCCTCCTGCCGTGGGCAGCACGTTGCCAGGGAAGAGCATGTCCCATGCCCCACATCATCTGTGGGTTGGGGGCTTCAGAGGTGGCAGCAGGTCTGGCATGGGGCTGTGTCCCCATGGAGCTCACACAGCATCTCTCCTCACAGCTGGACCCACAGGCCGTGCAGACAAAGAACTGGCACATGGACGTGATTGAGATGAACGGGGTAAGCAGGGCCATGGGGACCCACAGCCCCTCGCTCTGATTGCAGCCCCTTCCCTGGGGCTGTGCAGTGCCTTCATGCAACACGGAGGTGACGGGCCCGGGCTGGGCTGCTGGGACTCACCCCCTGTCTCCTGCAGATCAAGGTGGAGTTCTCCATGAAGTTCACGAGCCGAGACATGAGCCTGAAGAGGACCCCATCCAAAAAGCAGACTGGCGTCTTTGGGGTCAAAATCAGCGTCGTGACAAAGTACGTGCAGGGCTGGGGGGCTGATCTGCTCCAGTCCCTGTGCGTGTGGGGTTGCACCATGTCCCCTTGCTCCCACCAGCAGCAGAGAGCTCGGATTTTGCTCTCTGCTGGGGACTTGCCTGTTCCTTCACCAGCTCCATCCTTCCCACCCATCCTGGCCCAGGGTTTGCAGGGCTGGGCTGGCCACTGCGGGGTCCCTCAGAAATCTTTGTTTATGGTTCCACTTTCTGAGGCAGGCGCGAGCGCTCCAAGGTGCCTTACATCGTGCGCCAGTGCATTGAGGAGGTGGAGAAGAGGGGCATCGAAGAGGTTGGCATCTACAGGATCTCTGGCGTCGCCACTGACATCCAGGCATTGAAAGCTGTCTTCGATGCAAGTTAGTGTCCTGAGGGATGGCTGCCCTTCACATCATGTTCCTCTGGGAGGGTTCACAGGCACCAAGACCTCCCCAGTCCCTGCCCTGCAAGCCCAGGGTCTGGTTATTGCACTGCAGGTGTGCAAAATGCGCTGGTGTGCCCAGGAAGGGGCTGGGGGTGAGGAGGAGGGTGTAGCCAGGAAAGCAAACGCCCAGAGGTCCCGGCCTTGTTTGTGCTTTGGTGTCTCTGAGCTGCCGCCCTGCCTGGCTGGCTCCTGGGAGACACTGAGTCAGGGCAACGTTGCAAATGGATTTGCAAATTGTTCCGCATCCCATTGCCCGGCCAGGAGGGAACCTCTCGGCTCTTCCCAGCCCCAGCCTGGCTAAACAGGGCTGTGGACCCAGTGGTGCTGATCCTGCCCTCCAGCTGGCAGCCTGCCTGGGTGACACAGGGGGTTGAGACCCAGAGGGGAAGGAGACGCAGGAGGTGTCACATGTGGGTGCTCTCTGGACAGATAACAAGGACATCCTGGTCATGCTGAGTGACATGGACATCAATGCCATCGCTGGCACGCTGAAGCTGTACTTCCGTGAGCTGCCCGAGCCCCTCCTCACTGACAGACTCTACCCCGCCTTCATGGAGGGGATCGGTAAGGGCTCGGGATGGGGAAGGGGTCGGTGCCCAAGTGTGGCTCTGTTTGGCATTGCCTGCTCTGGGATGGGAGACTCCTGAGGGTCCCTCGCAGCTCGGCCCGCTTGGTCCTGGCTATCCTTGCCAGCTCCAGGCTGGCTCGGGGCTCGTGGTGCTGCTCCCCAGGGTGCAGGCAGAGCCCTGCAGGGCAGGGCCAGCCACTCATGCACTGGCCGCTGGGAGGCATCTGGCCACGGTGGGTCCTCTGGCTGCACAAAATGTCACCAGCTCCTGCCCTGAGCCCTCTCCTTCCTTTCCAGCCCTCTCAGATCCTGCTGCCAAGGAGAACTGCATGATGCACCTTCTCCGCTCGCTGCCTGACCCCAACCTCATCACCTTCCTCTTCCTGCTGGAGCACTTGAAAAGGTAACGGCTCAGCTTTGCGGCTCCTGAGGGGCTGCTCGGCGCAGGCGGGAGGTGCAGGACAGGTCTGTCTTGCTGCTTTGCTGAGGGGTTTGGACGTGAGCAGAGTTAAGAGCTGCTGTCTGATCCCTGGGGTGCCTGCGTGGCCATGGGCTGAACTGGAGGCAGATGGTGCTGTACTGGTGCAGAGCAGGGCTGCGGGCGACAGCCGGCGCCAGCAACAGCGGCTCAGTGTTGGGCAGGTGCCAGAGTGGCCCTTTCTTCTCCCAGCCCCTCCAAGAGGGTGCAGCCCAAGGCGTGTCCCACCTGCCCTGTCTCCCTGGCCTCTGGCACATTCACCGAGGTCCTGGCCAGGCTGCAGCCTGTTCAGGCTGGGACCCGGCATGCCATGAGTCCCTTTGGCTGAGAGCGATGTTGGCTTCCCACAGCTCCTCTCCACGGGCCCCGTAGGATGCTGGAGGGGATCCTAGAGCCGTTCTGCCCCACAGAGCACCCCCCAGCACCCCAGGGCCATGGTGCCAGCGGGGACTGTGCAGCGCATGACCGTTGATGCGGGTCAGCTCCGCAGGGAGCACACCACGTCCTCTGGCAAGATGCAGCTCTTGGCTGCTGCAGCCGGTGTGCAGCTGGTTGGACAAGCTCTCCGTGGGGAGCAGCTGGCCTCGGCGCGGGATGGGGAATCAAGTGGGAGCTGTGCAGTGTCCCCCTTAGCGGAAAAACTGAGGGCTGCGTCCCTTCCCACCAGTCCAGCAGTAGCCCCTGCAAAACAAGGTGCAATAGTCCCTGTAACTTGTCTGCAGTGGGTGGCCAAGACCCAGAGACAGTCAGCTCTGGGGACGTGTTGCAGAGCTGCAGGTGATGCCCTGTGATGCTCATCCAAGGGCGAGTACAGCAATGTGTGGTTTGCCGGGCTTTATCCTGGACCAGATGAAGCCCATTTGAACCTGGGGACAAACAGTTCTGGGGCCCACTGGGGGCCCGAAAGCCGTGGAGGGCATGGGGCTGTGGGCAGGGCGGCAGTGCAGCATGCAGAGCCTGGCCAGAGCTGGCTGCGAGTTTGGGACTGGGGCTCACGGCTCATGTTACTTGCATCATGAAGCTTTTTTTTTCCTTCTGGTTTGGCTAAAACCAAACAGAAAAAGTGATTGATGCTGGGGGGTGGGGAAGGAAAAATCCATTTCCATCCTGAGAACTGGGCACAGCCAGTTCCCACATCTGCTCCCCTGGCCAGGGCTCAACCGTGCAGCCTGTGCCGGGGAGCACAACTGCCTCCTAACATGGCAATGTTGTGGCCTTGGTTCCCTTGATGCAGGCTGGCTGGGGTCCCACAGGGTCGGCGGGGTAGGGAGCCGTGGGGGGAGTGGGTGCGGGGAGGCACGGGCTGGTGCGGAGCTCCCCGTACCCTGCCGGGGCTCGGGAAGGGTGGAGGCCCCGCAGCACATAAGCAAGCAAGGGCTTGGTTGCTGCCACATCACACCCCGGGGCTCCCAGCCAGGCCCGGCGGCTCCAGCGGAGGCCGTGAAGGGGGCAGAGCTCCCTGCCCTGCACCTGGGTTTGCCAGGGGCTGTGAAGGGCAATGGAAAGCTGGAGGTGCCCCAGCAGGGCTGGGAGAAGGGAGAGCAGCACTCGCCCCCCACATCGCCCCATGGTTTCCCCATAGCTCATGTTCCCTTTCTCCCCATAACCCGCAGGGTAGCTGAAAAGGAGCCTATCAATAAAATGTCTCTCCACAACCTGGCCACAGTCTTTGGGCCAACACTGCTGAGACCCTCAGAGGGAGAGAGCAAAGGACACCTCACCCTGGCCTCCGACATCTGGTCCCACGATGTGATGGCCCAGGTAAGTGCTGTGCTGGCAGCATGAGGCTGCTGCAGCCCACACCAGCGCCCTTGGGGTGGGGAGCAGAGGGGTTTACCTGCCTGTCTGGGTAGATTTGTCACTCTTTGCTGGGTGTGGCTGCACAGGGACAAGCTGGGAGGTAGCACCTCTGCCCCTTTCTGGCCTAACACCCTCCATTTGCCTGCTACAGGTCCAGGTCCTTCTCTACTACCTGCAGCATCCTCCCATCTCCTTTACTGAGCTGAAACGCAACACACTTTACTTCTCCACGGACGTGTAGCCTGCAGGGAGAAGGCACCAGCTGCAAACACTCCCAGCTCCCTGCTGGGGGACACGGACTGGATCGCAGCCCCCCAGGGAGACCGGCCCGGACCCAGGATGGTGCCGCCTGCAGCTCCTGTACAATCGTGTACCAGTGGCCCGGTCCCATTCCAGGCACCGTGCCTCTCTGTAAAGTAGTCGTGTCTTATGTCCCTTCTTGTGTTCAAGAGTTGTTTTTATGTATATTTGTTCAACGGAAGAGGTAGTGACTGACAAGGGCTGTGGACACAGGCTTCCCCCTTGGCTAGTTTTCTCCCGGACTCCTTTCTGCCCGCTCACTCCTACCAGGCAGCCCCTCGTCTCGCCCAGCTCGAAGCCTGCAGCGTCCCACGAGTGCCTGTTCTACTGCCCGGCTCCCCTGCTCCACGCCTGCATGTGCAGCACCGGCTCGCTTCAGAGGCTGGGAGCTCACGGGCTTCCCTCCCCGGTGACGGTGACGACCAGCTCTGCTTTGGCTTGCTGCCTGCGCAAACGTCGGACCCCGTGCCTGGATTCTGCTCTGGCCCGAGCAAACCTGCGACCACGAGAGCAGAGGAGTGAGGTGCTGCCTCCTCCTTGCCACGTCTCTTCTGGGTGCTTTCAGGCCAGTCCCCTCTACAGCCCTTATCCTGTGCTTTGCCTGTGTGCGTGTAGCGTGGCGGTTACTTGCCTCGCTGTTATCTCGCCTCCAAGTAGCGTTTTGGGGTAACCCATCACACCAGGCTGGAGCGAGGGGTGCTGTGCTGGTCTCAATCCATGGCAGGCTTGAGGGACGGCCAGCCAGTCAGGTCTGCTTCCTCTGCCACGGGCTGACCCCAGGTCTGTGCCCCAGCACCGATGGGGTCCCATCAGGGCATGTGGATCCCACAATTTCCCCAACAAGCCATGGCGGGGCAGGGAACGGGGTCCCTGCCATTTCCGTACGCCTGTACCTCTGCCATAGTGAGGTGCATGCCCCTGCCAGCCCAGCACTGCCACAAGGGTTGCTGACACCGGCTGTGCCCTGTGGCAGAGCCTGTCCAGGCAACCAGCGTTCCTGCCATGGCCACGAGAACGGGGAGGTTTTTGTTTCCCTCCTTGGCTGTCCCTGCCGCCCTGGGCAAATGGCAGCACGTGGCCCTGCCCCGGTGCCAGCCAGCTGAGCGCTCTGCAGCAGCTGGAAACCAGCGCAGAGGGATGGGAGGAGGAAAGCCTTCGTGGCCTTCGCTACCGAAGACAGGAGTGCTTCATTTTCTCACAAAGCAGTTGCTGCTGGGTTAGCAGTGCTCAGCCAGCTCAGGTCCGGTCCGTTTTAGTTAGTGGCTCCAGTTGCTGACCCCTGAGGCTGGTGGCTGGAGTTGTCACACCATGTCCCAGGGCAGGATGGCCACATGCCCGCGCTCGCTGCCAGGCTGTGCTCCGGCCGCCCCAGTACCTGGCTCCCAGTACGTCCCCCACCCTCCCACACTCGCAGGTAGGTGCTGGTACCTCTTGGGACACGAAACCTTTCGCTCTGTGAGCCGAGTCTGTGTTCTTGTGGGAAAAGCCCCCCCTCCCCGATTGCGTTGGCCCTGTGCTCTCCTGTGCCAAATGGAGATGGATGGGAAGTGACCAAGTGTGTCCCTGCTAACAGCAGCGTTGCCTTTACCCTCCCGACTAACAGACTGTTCCCGGTAGAGCCCGGCCGCCTGCCACCGATGCACCAGGTATGTCCTAAGCCCACCTCCCCGGGGAAGGCAGCACCTGCCAGCCCTGCACCAGCAAAGCAACTAAAGGAGGGGAGGTCTTTCAGTCCCCCTCCAAAGGGCTCACACTCCAGACCCTGCTCCTCTTGACTACCAGCTAAACAGAAGGGAAACAGCATTGCAGAAAATAACCAGGCGTCTGTCTTGGCCCTGGACCCAGTAAGGAGGCCGAGTTTTAGATCTGACTGCACAACAGATCCCTCTCTGTGTGTCTGATTTGTTACATGTGTCCAAGTCTCTGTCCACGATACTGTCATTCCAGATGGAGACTCTGTACAGCCAAATCCCCCCGCGACAGTGGCTGGAGGCCCGGTCCACACAGCCCCAGCACAACAGGCTGAGGCCGTCCCCGTGACTGGCTTTTGCTTGTCCCTACAGGAAGGAAAAGAGGGGGGTGGACTCTTGCAGCTACAGGTAGAATAGAACTGTTAATTAATATTTGACTTTCAGAAGTTGTTAAGGATATATTTTTGTTTGTGTTCTGTTTCAATTTCTGTAGATTATAAACTTTAAATGGCTGTAAACCATGTGAGGAGAAAAAAAAATGTTAATAAAAATGCAAAGCCCCAACATTTGCACAAAAGGAGCCCTGTGGTGTTGCTGTTTGCACTAACTGATCACCTTGGCATCACAGCTTCTTCTCTTTCTGTCGTGGAAATCTTCCTAGTTGCACTTCAAGCCAGTGGTATAAGCAGAGGCACTGTGCCAGGCAATCTTTTAAGAGACATCTTATGGTTTGGGCTACATCCTTGCATTTCAGTACATTCTGGAGGAAAAAACCTGGACTGTCTGGAGCCAGCCTGGATTCAGCCCAGAATTACTCAAGCTTAAAATTCAGCTGACTTGCACAGCTTCTGGCCTGAGGATACTGAACAGGCACAGCAAGGGACATCAGGCGATCTGGAAACCTCATCTGATAGATCACATGGTGCTGTCTCCCCACTTCTTTCCATGTGGGAATGGGAAACACTATGCCTCCAGACTGACCATTGCCCACGGTATCAGCCAAACCACCCTGCTAGTTTTGCTCTTCCAGGTAAGTGAGTGCTGTCACCATTCTGGGATGTCAAACCGTGGATGCAAAGGAGGGGAAGTGGGTGGAAGAAGCCCTACTAGGTGTGCACACTCAATCCGAAATCCCGCTGCCTCAGAAAGATGAGGGTGGGTGTTTGCCCTTGTGGAATGGCTCAATGAAGCCTAAACTCTTCTGAGTATAAAAATTACCCCCTGAGGTCTGAGAACAGAGCTTGGTTAGAAGAGCAAGAGGGGTAATATGAACACAAATCAAAAAGGGAGCAGTTCCTTGAGCTAATGAACAGATGTTTTGACTTCAGTACCAATGTTCTGCAGAAATAACACTTTGCTTCCCACAGTGTAACACTGGGGCACTCAGAGGTGTTTCAGGGACGTGATGGGAAACAGACTGTGCTAAGTGAACACCCAGTTATCTGTCTAACAGAGGTTTATTCTCACAACTCTGCTTTCTAGTCTCACTATCAAACTGCTGGAACTAATGATGTGAGCCTGTGGCAGTTAAAGCAGTAGCAAGATTATTTGTACTCCCACAGTGAGGTTAAATCAGGCTAGCCAAGTGGCTACACAGAATTATACTTCTGCAACAACCTCTTTTTTTCCCCTTAAACTGTTTTGTTCATCTGCCAGTAACCACATGGTTCTAAGGCTAAGGGTTCATTTTTTGCTTTTCCCTTTAAGACATGGTAAAGAAATCTGGCTCTCATCTCTGTACTTGAAATAAGACAAGTTGTACAGATGGTGGTTTCTCTTCAGCTGGTATTTTAAGAAAAGCCTGGAACAAACTTATTTCTCCACAGGATCTTACCTCTCCCCAACAGAGTAGCAAGCTGCAAACTGGTAACTGTTAAACACTTGCAGCACGTTCAAACACACGGTAACCTAAATCACTGCATTTCTCTTTGAAGATTGTCCTCCTGTCTCTTTTGATGCTAGCAACAGACTTAATCAAAATCAGACCCAAAGGATTGAAAAAGCTCAGAGTCCAGGCTTGTTTCCTGGAAACTGACAGTCAGCTGATCCGTCCTGGAGATACTGCTCGCTGCGCCTGGCTCCCTCCTCGCATACTCCCGCAAGTCTGCCTGAAGCAGCACACCAGGGCTCAGAGCCAGATTATTGTTAGTCATTCAGGAAAAGCAGCCAACACCATCCAGCTTGCACTGATCAGGACTCCGAAGGCAGTGGGAAGGTAACCCTGATGGTTCTTCTGCCGTGATGCAGGCTCTTAGCAGTAGCACTGGAACTAAAGGGAAACTTGCTCCCGAGGGATCCCGCTGTTACCGTAGATAGTAATCAATTGCAGCGGAGAAAGCAGCAAACCCACCACAGCCGATAACCCCTGCCTTCAAACCAGCTGCAATGCAAAAAGGGTGGGAAAGAATGAGACAAAATAGGAAAGAGATCTTTCTTCCCAGAAACTAGCTTAGGCTGTGCTGGCCTGAAGAGGTTACACCTGCAGGAACCTGGTGGTCCACTAGCAGGGAACACTGGCACTACCACCGCCCAGGGTGAGGCGGGGAACCTGGCACACACTGGACTTAAAACTGCCACGGCTGGACTAGCCCGGCACGCTGGCAGGGTGCTGTGTTGCCAAGTCTCCCTTCAAAGGATAGAAGAGAAAATGCCAGTGGTCATTGCTGACTTGAGCGCGCTCTGATCTGAGCGCTGCAAGTGGCTTTGCTGTTGGACTAGGGAGGGATAGGAAGCGCAGCTACTGCTTTGAAAGCTCCAAGAGGATTAGGTCCAGGACAGACACAACTTAACAAGCTCAATTAGAAGCACTTTCAATAGCACTTTCTTTTCTTTTATGCTCTGCGGACAGGTTTTTTTCTTAAGCAGAGGTGAGAGAAGTTTGATGATGAGCAGAGCAGCTCTCTTCCTACTTGGGGCTTCTCTCCAGATGTTGTTAGCACTCAAGGCTTCCCAAAGGCCCCACTGGTGCCTGCTGGACTAAAATCCCAGTGCTCCTGCTCTTTCACAGCTAAATAGAATTGTCTGTCTGAATTGACACATGAGAAAGGAGGAAACCATTTTACACACTGTGCAAATTAACAGACTTACTGCCAGTGAAATAGTATATATAAGTAGAGCTCTGTTAACATAAGAGCTGTAGCTTCAGAGTTGCTCAGTATGTATTTTTGGCTCCCTCCCCACGACACCACAGAAGAGTGTGGATAGCTAACACCATTTCCTGATTCTTCTTTCAAGTCAATTCTGTTGATTTTCCTCCAATCTCACCATCCTGTATGACCAAGCCTTCTCTACCCACACGTATCTTTCAAGCTGACAGGAAAGCAATAGAGAGAGCAGTTCTGCCAGTCTGGAGTATGCTCTCATGTTGACATCACCATAACACCATGCAAAGAGATTCGTAGTGTTCTGTTAAAAACACCGCTTACTGCGTAACCAAATTAGAGTCTTATCACAGAAATAGTTCATAGCAGGCACTACCAACCTCTGAAGCCGATTGCTCCTCCGGTGATGCAGCCGCTAATAACACTATTCTTCCAGTCTGACTTTCCACGATACTGTGGAATTAAAAATCAGAATCAACAAGTAAATACAGAATAAACACTCAGTATCCGTACTAATACCAAGAAAAATTAAACGACCTTCCAGCCCCTTCTCAGCTGAGGATGTTTTTCCCTCTATTCTCAGCAGATGGCCCCCTGCACTCTCAAACATAGGATTTGCAGGGCCAGAAGAGGAAGGAACGGGTCACCAGGAGAGGTAAGACAAATCCATATGGTGCAATGCAGTGCTATGGCAAAGATTCCCAGGTGAGCCGATACAGCCCCCAGAACACAGCACTGTGCACTGGTGCCAGCTCAGAGATTTTAGAGGCACTATAACTACAGGAGTGCAACACTGAGCCTGGCCATACAGCCTGGTTCTCAGCACAGGTGAGAGCCACAGCACCCTGCTGACAAAGATGTACTATTTCCATAGCCAGAGCACGTTAGTTTTTCACCAGTGCAGAGATCTCTTTGTTCTGCTCCATTATGCAAGCAAATACACTTTTCTTCTTAGTTAAGAAATAATTGCCTTTCAATTAAAAGGCAGAAATTCGTAACAGGCTAATTTTTCTATTAAAGAAAATGGATGATAGATTTACCACTGAGCTGTACAAGGACATTTCTTGCTGTAGGGGCAAGACAAAAATAGGCCTGTTACTTAAGAACTTTCATTAAAGGATCCCTTTCTGCATATGGACTTTTAAGAGGCTCAAATTACCATGTTGCAACTCGCAGTTTGATGTTTTCAAGTAACAACAAATACTTGTAGTTAGGGTTTTAAAAAGTAATGCCTATACTTGCCAATATGTTCAGGACTTAAACTGAGAAGGACTTCACTATTGCATGCTCTTCTGCTCATTCTGTCAGACAACAACAGTTCTGAAGACATGTCTCTAAGCTGAAAAGCTTTGATGGCCAAGAAACAGACCAAACTAGCCTACTCCCTTGCCCTGTTACAAAGGGGATATACCTACTTATTTGGATCTAGTAAAAGAGATTATTAAGCGTACAAGAAAACATTTCATAATGCTTAAGAATTTATTACTCACAGATTCTACCACACATTCGGTGCAGGAGAACATGGCGCCCACAATGGCGAAGTTCTTTGCATAGGATATGCCTCGCTGCCCCATATCTTTGAGGACTTCTTTTGCAGTTGGTGTGCGATATGGATCCTTGGGATCAAACCCAACATTGGTGTCGATGCCAGCTGTGAAGACCCCAAATGCACCTCCCAGAACAAATCCTGTAAAAGACAAACAGTATAAAATGAACCCTGGCTGGATTCGAGCAGTACATTCCCCACAGGCACCAGAGCACCTCCGCTCCCACTGTCTGTCAACGCTGCAGTGTGAAAGGGGCTGTGCAAGAGTGCAAATGGCCTGTCTCTTGATCCTACGGACACTGTTGCTGACAGCTTGTGCTGAGGAAAGGCTGTGAGCACCTCTTCCTTTGCAAGGAAGGAAAACAGACAAATCCCACCATGCGACCTGTGACAGCCACTGGAGAAGGCTTCGAGGGAGGAAAATTAAACACGAGGGTTTCTGTGCTGCAGCCTCTTTCCCACGCACCCCTCTCCCGATGCTACAGGTCCGTGCCCCCCCCGCCCCCAGCTGGCTGCCCCGACTACAGCTCCCCCTCAACGCCCCGTCCCTCCAGCCTCCCCCGACTCCCTCAACCGCCCCCGCCGCACCTCCCACACAGGCCAGGGCCGCTTTGAAGGCGCAGCTCTCCATGGCCCGCTCCACCATCTTCTGCTCCTCGCTCTTGGGCGGGCTGGGGATGCCGCCGAGAGCGGCGGGGTCCCAGGCGCGGGGCCGCCGCTGCTCGCCCACCAGGTGCTGCAGCAACAGGCTGTACTGCAGCGGCGGGGGAGGCGGCTCCGGGTCCCCCGAAGCGGAGGAAGGTGGCACTGCCGCCATGACCGGCCTCGGCCACCCGGCCCACGCGAGGCACCGGTACCGCGGCTCCCGGCAGCCATGGCGGCGAGCGGGGGCTCACGGGAGTTGTAGTTCCGCTGGGGGGAGGCGCCGGCCGCGCTCCGCCGCGCGGTGACTACGTATCCCAGCGTGCCCCGCGGCAGGGCGCCCCCACAGAGAACTATAACTCCCGGCAGGCTCCGCGGCGCGCCGGGGGCGGGCGGTGTCTCACGGGATTGGCAGTCCCTCGGGACGGCGGGGACTACGTTACCCGGCGTGCTGCGCGCCAGCCCCCTGGCGGCCGCTGGCCCCGCTGCAGGTGAGGTGAGGGCTCCGGTTGCCCGAGCATCTTCGGGAGCGGCGGCGGCGGCGGCAGGTGAGCGCGGCTCCGGGCTCCGGTTCCGGCTGGGGCAGGCCGGCGGCCTCGCCTGGGGCAGTTCCAGGCACGGGGAGGGCTGAAGTGCCGCACTGCGGGACCGAGTCCCGCTGTCCTGGCTGAGGTGCGGGGAGGGAGGCGGGAAGCTCTGGAGGTGTCGCGGCGGCGGCGCCGTCCCCCCGCCGTTCCCCCCTGACTGACTTCTGGCTGCGCCGGTGTCTGGGGCTGGGGGGGGGCAACAGGTCCCGCGATGGGGCGGGCGGTTGCAGCCTCTCCCGCGCTAGCCCTCGAGCGGCCGGCAGGAGGGCAGCCCTCCGGTGAGCGGTAACCGGGATGGGCGCCGAGCCTGGGCGCCGCTGTCGTTGGCGGTGCCCAGCTCCCGCCGAAGCCCTTGGCCCTGCGGCGGGTGGTTCAGCGCTGTGGTTCCCTGAGGCGCTGCTGGCTGTGTGTGGGGGAGGCTGGAGCCCGGGCAGCCCGCGGTTTGCCCCGGCCGCCTTCAAGCGTCGTCTGAGGTGAGAGCTGACGAGTCTCACTGGCACCTCAGCGTGTGAGCTCCTAGTCTGAGCTCAGAAAATACATTTCCACTCTTCCGTGTTTTCCACAGGCTAGGTGAAAACTCTAGAGTATCAGGCCACCTCCGGTAGCTTTTTTGAGGAAACCCTGGCTGCCTCAGGCGTCAAGCGTCAATTTTACTTCAGGACCTGTGTATCTCAAAAGGGCTTAGAGGATCACTAAAATCTGTCTTTCTGTTGCAAAATGCAAACTATTGTTAAATCACATAGAAACCTTGGCTCTTGTGTGCTTGCTCTGTTTGGCAATGAGGAGAGAAATGTTGTGTTTTACCCTTAGTAAACAAGGTGCTATGAACATTAAAAATCTGCATGCTTTGCTTGTGTTTCACTTTGCTTAGCCTGTTGTACTTTCTTGTTTTTGTGGACTAGAACCGGTTTTCTGTTCAGCTCAGCATAAGTGAAGATAGGTACGTCTTTAATATAGTATTCTTGACTTATTTTTTGATCTTTTTCTATTTTAATTTTAAAGTTACCCATAGTTTTTTAACCCCTGAGAAGTAGCTGTGATGGTTTTAATGGTATGCTTCGAAGTAGTGTATTTCAATAATTGAAAATTATTTAAAAGATTTAATAATTATTTTAAAGCAATGAATTAAGTATGAAATCTTCCTGATACCCTGAAATGCAACTCTTCAGAGATCATTAAGTAATCACATTTCTTTTTTATTCTTTGCACTTTATCTTGTTTCTGTCTTAGTTTAGGACTTCATCCGTAGGTTCAAATAACAATTTAAATTGATGGTTTTACCACTATAAGTATCTCATTATACGAAGTTCGTTTTCAACAACTTTCCTCTTAAATTCCACTGCCCTCTACTGGCTGGATCAGCAGGATCCACCTGCCCAGTGCTCTTCCCTCTCCACTATTTTTACTCCTTTTTTTGTTTGTTGGTTGCTTCTCTTTGTGGTTTTGGGTTGTTTTGGTTTTTTTGTTTGTTTGTTTTTTTTTTTTTAAGGTCAGAAACTGCTGAAAAGCACGCTGTTAAAATCTACTAAACCAGTATCTTTACAAGGTAGAGAAGGCTGCTGGCAGGACAATCTCCCTAAGGAGCCCTGAACTTTAGATTTCAATCTTCTCCTTGATCCAAAATAACCTAGTTAGGCTTTGCAGTGTGACTTCAAGATCAGCCCATTTTCCAAAGACGTAAAGGGGAAAAAAGACATGTTGTATGTGGAATCTGAGCACTGAGAGTTTACATGTATATCTGGAATATTGTTTTGACTTTATTTTCTCTCTTCCCAGGTTTTGGAGAAAATGCAGGGTTACTCTTTTTTTGTAAATATAATTTATAAATAAATATTTTGTAAATATAATTATATAAAATATTTTTTATAAATATAAGTATGTAAAAAATATATATGTTGTATTTCTCCCCCTTGGGTGTTTGAATCGTTTTCTCCATTTCCCATTCATGCTGTTCTGTGTTCTACATATGAACAAATACATGTGCTTGAGTATTTGAATAATCTCATCTGCCTGAACAGACTTTTCATGTGAGTGAAATCAGATAGGGGATTAAGGCTTGGAGCGAGAATCTGAGAGTTCAACATATCTTTGATAAATAAGTTGTTCAAATGAAACTTTCAGCTGTTTCTTTTTTATAGACCTGTGAAGCTTTGTTATTGCAGATGTGTATAGCCAATGTATGTGATCCTTTTCCTTCACCAGGCTCTTACTGTCTGAATGTTGTCCCTGAAATGACAATTTCATCTTGGAGCTGTTAAGTCCAATATAAGATCTTAGGTTATTTTTAACCTTGCCTAGTCCCAGATGAAACATTTTCGTTTCATGTGATGACAGCATTAGGTGCAGATGATCGTGACTTTTTCTACAGCCTGCAATGGACACGATGCTCCAACATGCTCAGCATCTGTTTCAGCAGAGGGCAGCACATGGGGATATTAAATAATCTCATTTCACTTGACCTTTACAGTGACTCAGTCTTTCTCCCACACTTCAATATTCTCCAGACAGGATAAACCTTGGAAATGATGGGGTTTTTGTCTGAAATCCTGGTTTTGCATATGTCTCTTACTTGTAGAGCTCTTAGGTTTTGAATAGGCTTTGGCTGTCACTTTTGGCATTGCTATTGTTTTAAAAAACATGTTTTCATAGCAGTCAACTTTATTTTGTAAAACTGCCTGTTCCAGAGTCTTTTCTGAAGTTATTTAACTGGACAGGAAGTAGCTGAAGGAAGTCAACAGTAAATAGGTTAGATCCATGCTTTTTCCCTCATGCCTACCTGTCTGCACCTTTTTCCTCTTGCCAGAAGTGTGATGATCTAGGGAGATGAGAGGAAGAGGGGATAAATTAATGGATATTTTCATGAAAAAAGGAAAAGCTTTCAGTCATGCCACCAGCAGAAGAAAGTATGGCTGCTTTGCAGTTGGTCACACTGCTGACCTTGCCCCTTGTGTAGTGAAGAGATTTCCAGTGGCTACAAAAGGAAGTGTGCTGGGACCTGCTGGCCTCTGATTCTGTCAGCAACATTTAATGTTTCCATCCTATAGTCTTCTCATCTATATATTAAGTCTGATGCTTTCCTGCTTCTCATCCAGGTTGTGAATGTAGTTTGGGTTTTTGTTTGTTTAAAAGATTTTTAGGTTTGAAAGGGCATTAGAGAAGTGCTTTGAAATATATCTAAATTCAGTGAAGGAAAGTTGCTTTAACTTCTGTACTTCCCTTGGCTTATATGAGTTTAACCAATTTATTTGAGAGTGCAGTTACTTTTTTCTTCTGAGGTAGTAAGGCTTTCAATGTTGGAGAATACTGTCACTACCATGGCAAACAGCTCAAGTACTGAAGAAAGGTTAAATTGTAGCTAGATGGCAGGTATATGGGAGTTAAAACTGAAAAGGCATCCTGACTCACTGATTTATTTTTTTCTCTAGGTCAATGTAAGATACAATGCAGAGAAAGATATTTCAATAAAATCTCCTTTTAGGATCAGCCGACTTGGTCCTTGTGACTGTTCTGTAACTCAGAGAAGGAGCAGGATGTGGGTTTTCAAGACGGTTGTTTGATCCTGCCTGCTCTCTTTTAACGTTTTATATCTCAAAGTGCACGTCCTTTTTGAAAGTAAGGTGGTTTCTTTGTGTTTGTCCCACTTCAGCAAGTTACTCCTTCCCCTCTTCAGAATTTCCCTAATATTACACGTAATTTTGTTTTCACCTATGAAGTTTGAAATGCACTTGTGTTGTAACTCATGGTCTAAAAAAAGATCTGTGTAAAGTTTCAGACATCATCATCATCTCCCAGGGATTTTAGCTGTTGCTATAGAAGCCTAAATTCTCTTTTGAGAGACCTTTCCAATATAAAGAAGTTGGTACTGGAGGAGAGTCGTCATGGAAATATGCAGCAAAAAGAGAAAGGAAATCTCAGTTTGATGACTGTTACATAGGTTTAGCCAACTTGGTGAAGTGGTTTCACATCTAGAGATCTGATTCTGCAGATTCTCTTTGTTACATTCCAGTGGACTGGAATGCTACCGACTAGAACCTAAAGAAATAAATTATTTAACATCTATACGATGAAAGATACCTCTTCAACTCAGTCAGCTTCATGTTTATCCAGATTAAAATTTCCTCACTGCATAATACCATCTAAAAAGCAGTATGACAGTATGCCTTAGGGTACCCAACCCTCCAGATGGGGAGGCAAAGTCCATTTTGAGCCAAGTTTGTGGCTACATTGCCGGAATGGGGCTCATCGGTTCCCTGGTGTCAGGCCATTGGGGTGGGTGCAGAGCGCAACAATTTTGGCAGCTGCCACCAATGTTTCTCTGCTGGAAGGGCCCCCTCCAGGTGATGTTGGTAGGCCAGGGAATTTCCCAGCAGCCTGGTTCTAAAGTGGGATGAGCTGTAGCACAGCTTTTTATTACGCTTCTGGCAATGACCGCTCTGAAAGGATTTATAGAGCTACCACTATTGAAATGAGGCTTTCAGAACCAATTTTTAAATGACTAACTAAAAATAGTTTATTCTGCAAGCTTCAGTGCCCTTTCAGATTTGAACAGGAGTACTTTGTGTCCAGCTAAATGGTGGTATAAGCAGATCTCACTACATAAATTTCTTGTCCACTTATACCATCACTAAGCCTGGTTGGTTCCCTGGCTTCAAGCTTTTTGTGCCTTTCTTACTAAAGCCTCCTGATATCTAATAGATGTGATTATGAGTGAGCTGCCTTTAAATATCTATTACCAGTGTCACCATGGTAACTGCTGTAAGAGTTTCTTGCTGGTAGAAGGTTTCCAGCTCCCTGAGATACAACAGGACAAAATGCTTAGGCTGTTGTTTTCACGGTTTGAATGAGGTCACACGCAATATCAAAGAGGAAAAACTAACATATTTCTTACTTTTAATAACAGTGAATGTTAATGGTACTGAAAAGAGTAAGATTGATTCTGGATTCTGTCCTCAGAGGACAATTCCACAGGCAGGGACAGACCAGGCTTTCCCTGCAGAGCATGCCTTCTCCAACAAGCTCCTGCAGGAATAGGAAAAATGTTGCTTTCCTTGACTGAGCCAATACTTGGCCGTTCTTTTGATACTGTCAACAAGTGAACTGATTAGTCCTAATGAAGGATGAAAAATCGTGATATTCCACTTGCCACAGGAGCAGAGTTGCCGAGTGATTCAGTGTGGAGTAGAAAAAAATTGAGCTGGCTTGTGTGTTCTCCTCATTTCTATGTATTCCCCATCAGCTCTAGGCCTTCAGCTGCTGTGTACCAGGCTAGCAGTGTTAGTTGGGCAATATCCAGAGTGACTTTCATGCTGTCCTGGATTTCCTAATCTTCCCCTTTCCTTCTCTCACATCTGCTTTCTTTCCCAAGTTCTTGCTGCTTGGCCAGTCAATCCTCTTTTGCTCTGTAATGACAGTTGTTTCTATAGGTGTCTCCACATGACAGGTTCACTAAAGTCCCTCATGTTAATTCTGTCATCTCAGGGGGTCGATTTGCTTCCATTTATTTATTTATTTATGGTAAACAGGTCACAAACTCCATAGGATACTTCTTCCTTTTCATGCCATCTGTTCTCTTGCTTCATTACCCTCCTATTTTAGTATCTGCTGGAGATTTTAAATTATCACTTGCTTTTATAGAAACTTGGAAAGCTGAGCACCTATTTCTGCTGCTCTCCCACTTCATTAGCTGTGCCTGCTGCTTTTGGCATTTAGGCCTTCTACCTTTTGGTAAGGGAGGCTTCCATTTGTGTAACGGGCTGTTAAGCATAGCTGTATTGTGCAAGAAAACGGGAGGCTGAGCTCATGGGCCTTGAGGACAGGTGCAATTTGCATTCACTTTCTGTGTTTGTGTGTGGGGACAACTGACATGACAGAGCCAGAGATACTGTGCACCTCTGTGATGGAAAGAGTTCTGCCTGTCTGGAGGATGAGTTCATGCTGATGAAGCGCTGATATTTGTCCTTACCTGCCTCATAGGCAACATGATCCACATACTGAGATCTTTTTTGCTGAGCTTAAAAGCACTCATAATTGATTTTAGTTATAACGTTTATTGTGTGCCAAATTTTGGCTGAGGGTTTAAAGTCCAAAGTACTTATGATTACTAACCAAGAAATCCAAGGAAATAATTTTCATAAGAAATCTTGAAAGCAGAACCTGGATCTCAGAATGGAATTTGCTTGCATTATACCACTGCATGTTTCTTAATAGTTATTCCGTAACACTGCGGTTAATACTGGGAGGATCTCAGCGTTTGGCTACTTCAAATTTCATCTGCATGGTTACATTTCTCAAGTGTGCTAAGCTGATTTAAAAGTTTAAGCAGCAGCAAACATGTTTGCTCGTACAAGCTGTCTGGAAGCAAGGAATTGCTGAACTTGAATTTAGATTATCCCTTTTTTCTGGATTTAATTATGTTACCAAAGCCAAACTTTTATGCTCGGATTCTGGGTGCCTATGTGTAACAATATGCATGTCTTCTGCAAAACTGCTGTCTTATTATATGGGAGCTAAAATCAATGGGCGCTGTAGATCCTTACTAGTTTGTGATATTTTGTCAGTAATGTAGGTGCCTTTGTTTCCTTACCTGTAAAACAGATGAGTTAAGATGCTGCAATGATTAGCTGATTCTGTGCAAGTAATCTGTAAAAGATGCAGAGTAAGAACAAGACAAAATCTGAGACAGTGCTATATGAAGAATCAAGCCTTCCCAATAGCTTTTTTCTGAAATCCTGATCTACATTAGAGGGCTTGTTTGTCTCCTGGGACTTGAACTCCTTGTGCTTCATCAGTTTTCTCTTAATTTGTCCTAGTTTTTGTTGCTGCTGGGCTCCCCGTGATGCACTCTGTGCATCTAGGCATACCCCGCAGTTCTGCTTCCATTCAGAGGCTGTCAGCAGTTCCAGTGCAAGTCCCTCTGACACAAAGCTGACAACTTGGGTCTTTTATTTGCATCACCCTGAAATGCACCAAAAAGTTCAAAGCAGTGGGGCATTCCTCCACCGTCCTGTTGGGGTTTTTTAATTCTAAGGCAGCCTCCAGCACACATCTTCTCCAGTCCTTAATTTTCCTGCACAGCTCTCCATTGTCAGGGATCAGCAAAATTTTAATGAAATGGTTTTCTGTTCAAGGCTCCTTAGCGTTTCTAATGGATACCTGTTGTAATTTGTTTCCTGTTAAGTGATAAAATGCAAGCTTTTCCAGCGTGTGATCCCTCTCGGACAATAAGGAAAGGGAGAAAGTAGAGTTGTGCAGTGTTTTGCCTGAGTAGGTAGTAAGAACTTGCTGTGCTACTTGAATATGGTAATTCTCTATGAATTGTTAATGAATGCCACATTATAACCTATATATCAGAAAACTAACAGTGAGGAATAATAAAGAATGGAGATATTCCCTTTCCCCTAAGTCTTTCATTCAGTCATTGAAATAAAAAAAATCAGTTAAGTAAAAAAAGAACACAAAGTGTTATTTTCCCCTTTCAGGGAAGAGCACCAAGTATTGCCTTTTTCACATATTTAGATTTATCTGCATTTTTCATAGAAAAGTGGCTGCAGTAAGGCTATCTTTGGTTTGCTGCTGTGTTTCTAAGGCCTAAGAAAGTGCTGATGTTTGAAAATTGCAGAGAAAAATAAACTTTGGATAAATGTGTGCAAAGTGATCAGGGACTTTTAAAGATATGAAATACAATTAATATTCCTTCACCACATAAGATTTCCTTCCTCATTTTGCCTTTTTCAGTGGGGTGGCTTTTTTTGGTAGACAGATGTCTGTTAACTCTTCAGTGTTCTAGTTGGAAATGACAGAAATGATGAAAAATGCTGGCGCCTCTTACAGGCTTTTACTTTTGAAACAGGCAGTTTCCTAATTCTATTTTTGACTGACTTAGTGGCTGTTCCCTTGGAAATTTTAAAGTTGTTGTCTGGTCTTCTGAAATTTTGGCAATAGGCATCAGAGGAAGCTGTTTTTCTTCTCCTGTAGCACTCCATGTTCCATAAAACGTATCTGCTTTTTTTCCAAATTTAATGATTCTAGTCTCGTCCAGCAACAAATATTTTTCTCTAGTTGCAGGTCAGCTGGTAGCCATGCCACAGGCTGAGCTCAGGTCTATGAGTGGGAACATGAAACTGTAACAGTCTCTTAAGAACAGGGGGGGGGGGGGGAAAAATCAGAATTCTCAAAGTCGGCACACACAGCTTTCTTGCAGTGGTGGAGCCTTCTTGGCAATGGTTGCAGGAGTTCACTCTTTATATCCACCCATTTGATCAGCATCATCCTGTTAACTGAACAGCAGTTGTTTTTGTCAAAATGAAAAGTGGTGCCCCATGATTCATTCTGCAAATGTCCACTAGCTGCTTGAACTTCCTGACATCTGTAGTGGAACTGAGAAAATAAAGAAGTTTGTATCAGTTATGTACAAAAAGGAAGAAAGCATGGAGTAAATGCTGTCCCAAAGCCATGGCCTGACTCCACTAATACCCACTGTTTGATGCAGACTTTCCTTTGTAATTACTTTTGGTTTTGTAACTCCAGACAGCAATGTTCCAAGCTTTATAACTGAATTAGGGACTTGCTTTAAAAAGACGTTGTTATTGACGTAATAGCCTTGTTTATGGAATTTCTCTCCTTTGTAATTAAGATTGTTGCATGCATAAAAGAAGTTAAATATAGCATAAATATCTGTAAATGCAAAGATATTTTAAATCTTGTTCCTTGTGTGAGCCTTTCTTTTTTCCACAATTTTTCTGTGCATTTGCTTCTCAAATGAGCTATGCCACTAGAAATTCTGCCCTTTGCCCATTCCATTAAGCTGTGTCGCATCCATATTCGTTCTTTTAAAATTGCACAGGCAATGCAGGTTGCAACATAAAGGATTTAAATTCCTCAAATGCAGTATTTTAAAGTTGTATTGATTAGTGGGGTTTTGGTCTTACTCTCTCATACCTTGTTGTAGAGTCGTGGGAGCTAGTGGATTGAGCAGCATGCAAGCAATATGCTCACTGTTATTTTGTCTGTCAACCAAATTTACCAGCTGGGTGAGAACCTGGCAGATTCTTTTAAAAAGTTTATATCACTACTTGAAATTGTTTTCTCATCCTGGCTGTGTGAAAGTAATTATGGTTAAGGCCCTGGACAGGCCACAGGCTTGCTTTATGAACCTGGCCAACTCATTTTAGCTGTCTGCTTCTGGGCTCTTTGTTCATTAAACAGAAAGGCAATTTTTCAATTCAGAGTGTTTTGTGCTGAATAATTCTTTAGTCTAAGTAAAGAGATCAGATAATTATAGCAATAAGTGCTACCAGAAAACCTCTAAATAAACAAATGCACTGTCTGGTCTTGTTGGGTTTTGGGAAATAGCATGCCACTATTCCAGCCTGTCTACCAAAGCTGAAGCATGTAAATTCTGTGACTGTCTCCCCAGGTCCAAGCATTTTCATTTTTAGGTTTTGCCCAAGTTATATTTATCAAAGCTAAAAATATATTTGTGAATGAAATAGAGTAGCTCCTCTCCTCTCCCCACTCCCCTCATTTCAGTCCTTTATTTCTCTTGGCTGAAGGATAGGAAAACCTATTGAGCTGACAACACTGCTCTCCCACGGAGCCCATATGAACTCAGCAGCAGTGGTACAGAGACAGTGTGCTGCAGTCCAAAAAGTGGGTTTGTTTTCTTCAGACAAAGAAGCTTTTCAGCAAGATGTATGCAACTGATGTTCCTCCCATTTATGAGTTCAGGGTGCAGGGACCTGCAGTTGTTTGCTTCCGAGTCAGCATTTTTCAGCTGTACCTGTTCAGTTTTGAAGGTGGTCCATAATCAAAGCGGAGGGAGTGACTTGCAGTCCCTCTGCTGCGTACCTAAGTGACCTCGTTGCCTATGCATGCATCACTGAAAGTAGTGTCGCTGCCTCAGGGAGGAGGAACACAGCACATGTAGATCACAGTATCTACAAGAACATTGTTAATATGAATGACAAAGTACTGCCTGCTTACCTGAGCTGTGAATAATCTCAAAAACTCTTAAGTGTTAGATATATAAAAATACAGAATGGATATGTTGTTCTGTCTGTGATCACACAGCTTGTCCTCGGGTACTGAAGAAACTGGCAAAGTAGGCTGCATTGAAGGATTGATACTGTGGGTGTCGGTGAACTTGGAATAGCACCTGGCATAATTGATTGGATGTTTAGGGACTTATAACGAACAGTGTATGCTTGAGACCTGCCAAATATAGACCGTTATCACATGCTAAATAAGTCATGGTGTGGTCTTTTTCTTGTTCTGGTGTTTTAAGATCGGAAGGCAAGTGTTCCTCACTCTTAAAAATATCACAGGAAAGTCGGATCCCAAATCCATAGTCTTCAGAAGGGATTCAGCTTGAACTCAGTCTGTGTCTTAAGGTTTGGTTACTCTGCAATAACAGCAGTGGTGTCAATACTGAACTGAAACTTAAATTTACTCTTGACATAACATTACTTTCCTTTAAGCCCCTTTGGCACCAAGAGTAAGGAGTTCTGGAGGGTTGCAGTAAGGTTGAACTATTCAGATGCAGCCACTTTTTCTAGACTCGTAAATCTTCCCTCTCTCTCTATTATGAGACTACTACTGTAGCATCAACATTGCTTATATGCTGGATTCACACTGCTGAGAACGGACCCCTCTCTGCTGTTCAGGAGAGAAATCCTGATCTGTAGGCACAGTCTGAATGTCTTAGGTCAGAGACATCAGAGTCAACAGCCCCGTCTCTGGACAGAGTCAAACAAAAAGCCCAGCTGTAACACCTTAGGTTTCTGTGTTTGAATTTAGATTTGGATTTGATTTCCCTTTGCATCCCCTCTGTTTCCTCCAACTTGATACTATCTTTGCCTGCTTTAACTCCGTTGAGACCTCTGGCCCTTTTCTTCCTGTTTTCAGACATCAAATGCTCTTCAGAAAGCTTAAGAGGAACGTTCTTGAGCATTGCTCACTCTTGTCCCTTATTTGCCCTCTTCTAAATAAAGAACAGATTGACACTTCTTGGATGGCTCAAGAGAAATCACTCAGGACTGATTCTAGTTACTTGTTGTGTAAAAGCCTCTGTCTTAATGTGTCTTCCTTCCCTGCACGCACACACTTTTCCACTGTTTTGAAGCAATGATGGAGGCAAGGGAAATGTCATAAGATGTCCTGGCTGTGATTGCTGGCATTCTGCGGAAGAGATTATTAGTGTGGCATATAAAAGCTGCTGACAGCTGCTTCAGTGGTTGCCTCTGAAAAATGCCTTCTTTCTATGGCCACCTCCTTGCCCTTCCTACATTCTATGTACCGCATGGTTTTTACATGGTTGGATCATGCAGACTAGTCTGGGTTTTATGCTCTCTGCCCAGTGTCCAATTCTGCTGTTGGGGATGATGGGATACCGAAAGAAACTTAGTCTGCTCTACGGATTGAAGCATCTCAGTGTTTTGTAGGTGGGATACAAATGGCTTTCTTGCATAAATCCTCCTTGCTTTGATGAAAATATAATTATTTCTCATTCCCCTGAGTAAGCAAGTGTGCATATGTGTGTGCGTGTGTGTGTTGAATGCCAAAGCGCTGGTGAAGCCAGCTTGCTTCCGTATGTGAATCATTTCTCAAGCAGCTCTCTGTGTCTCACTGCAATGTGGTTTTCCTCTTAGGGAAGCACTCAAGCCCTGAATTTTCAGTCTGGCTTGCACATGCTGTCAGAAGCTAGTGGGAGACAGTTTTCTTTTTATGCAGAAAAGAGGACAAGCTTTTACTGTAAGTATTTTAATTTCTTTTATTTTTTAAGGTGGGAACTGTATTATCTCTAGAAGCACCCCGGGATCAGTAATGTATTCTGAGTGAATGGACCCGCTTTGCTCAACAGCACTTTTTTGTAGTATCTCACTCTAAAACTAAATTGCCTGAAACAAAAAAATGTATGGTGCATACAATTCTGCGTGAACTGAAAATGGGCTGGGGGTGGTCTTAAAAGCCATTACAACAACAACAAAAATCCCACCATGTGAGTCTGACAGCTGCTACTGTATTTTTCTTCTGTTCAGCTACATGGATGTAGTGACAGAAGGGTTGAAGCTGTCTCTGCGCCTGTTTCTGCTTTCTTCTCTGGCAATTTAAGGTTGTACTCCAACAGTTAAACGAAGCAGGAGCACGAGCAGACTTTCCTCTGCTACTGCATGTTCACGTAGTCCAGTCAAGAAAGGGCAGAAAGGAAGAAGCTGCTAAGCAAATAGATTTGGCAGCCACCATCTCTGCAGGGGACTGGTGAAAGCATCAGGGAGCACGCCAGGCGGGTACTCTCTTACAACACTACAGCAAAGAGCTGTTCGGATTCTCAGCAGGACCCTTTAATTGTAGCACTTCAATAGTTATCCTTAAAATTGTACTGTGGACTGAAGCTTGATCATAAATGCTATTCTTATTACTATTGTTATTATACAGTATGTAATATGGCAAAGTTGTAGAGATGTTAATTAAGTCCTGTATGTGTAGCAGTAAAGGGTTACTGGTAGAACTGGTTTGGAACCAGGGATTCTCTACCCCTTTCTCTGTACACAGTCTAAGTTCTTCTAGATGTCCCCTACTAATCCTTTGTCTCACCTCCAAAAGGGACAGTTTTGCCTGTTCCTCTTCTACCCTAAGTTATAAAGTGCTCTCTGCCCTCAGCAGGAGGGAGGATATTTGATTTGCTGAAATATAATGTTCTTTGCACAATTTGACAGATAACTAACACAAGAATACCTCATCCTATCATGTGCACATGTATGTACTGCCCCTTCCCTTTCTAGTTCAGTTCAAAACCAATTTAATTTCATCATGTAGCCCACCAAGGTGGGTCTTTCAGTCCATCAGTGGTCCCCTAAGTCACAGCTGTAAACCACCAATGCTGTTGCCTAAATTTGTTCCTGTTCAGTATGAAAATTTTTAAAATGCAGAAGTCCTCTAGGTTCTCCTGCAGTTCTGAAGTTACATCCTCGTCTTTGCAAAAAACCCTTTCTATTAGAAGTTTACACTGTCACTCATATAAATGTTCAGAAGTTAGCAGCTTATTAACTTTAAGTGATCTGTTCTGCACTTTAATGGAAGATAAATATCTCCTTAAGGGATAGCTTCCAGATCTCAGTTATTTCTCTGCATTGTGATGGATGGAAAATGGGAGTCAAGGAAACATCCCAGCATGTGGCAATCTGTAGCTGCTCACTTGCGCACTGTGTGACAGATGTTGATTTATCTTATTTTTACTTTTTTCTGTGGGGTTCTTTTCCAAGGCAAGTGAATGAGTGTATCTTCATAAACACACTATTTAGTGAACAATTATGATCCCATTTTTATAAATGGAAAAACTAATGCATAGAAAGATTACATGGCTGAAGTAGTATGATAAATCTGTGCTGGGGCTGAGGGTAGAATCGGGTGGAATCCCCAGTGCGCATTGACTGCAATTTCATCTCTCCGTGCTTTGAGGGGACAGGGAACCTGCCAGTCTGTGTGCACGTACCACTCAAGATTCCCATGTAGCCACATGCAGTGTGTCTCCGTCGGCCATTCCAAAACCCATGATCGTTCCTTCTCTTTCTTGTAGATGTATCTGCCCTCTATGCTACAGAAAAATGTAATGACAGGTAATTATCAGGCAAACCACTTGTAATTATTCTTAATTTCTTTAGCAATTATATAGCTCTTGCTCTATCTAAAATGAAACCTTCTTTTCTTCCTTCTTGCGGGTTGGCAAAACATGAAGTGTTAACCGTATGTGTCACTTGCTTTGTGCTGTATTCACTGGGACAGTAGTTCAAAGAACCTGGATTAATGAGCAGTAGCTACCTTGAAATGGTTCTAAACCATTTTGTTCTTAACATGCAATATACTGAACATAAATTAAACCCATCTATTCAGAGCGGAGTCATATAGGGGAAAGCTCATAGTGACCTATTTCTTTGCAATTATAACATAGTTGTAACTTCAGAAAGGAAGTTTGGTATCCATGCATCGTTTTTACCCTTCCTGAATCTTTTCTTTGACTTAGGTCTCCAAAGGGCAGATGTTAGCACTATGAAAACTGGTATTCTTTCCTTGCTTGCTGTACGTTGAAGTAATGAGGGAACTACAACTTATAACAAGGCATTCTCCAAGTTCTATAGTGTGAAATTGCTTCCTAGATGTAGTTTTGATGTGACTTGATAAAACTTGGGACTTTATTGCATAACCTCTAGGTATGCATTCCACCACTACGTGCTTTCATACACTCTCCCAGTATGAGAACATGCTGCCCCTGCTTGTCTCCCTACAAATGCATGTTGCCACCCCACCCTTCTGATTATGTTGGTTTTTTTTTTTTCTCACGTGCATCCATCAGCAATGCAATGAACATGATTCAGAATTGCTGCATTTAAGTCTACATCTCTGCCCTGGAGTTAGTGAAAGATTATATCAGTCTTTTGCCCTTTCAACCTTACCAAGACAACTCATCTACTTAAACCAGAGAAGCATGGTGGACTGTTTACTGATAACCAGCATACAGTTGTGCTTCATGGCTTCTTCCCACCATTGAGCTGGTATCTGCCACTGTCCTTCTGGAGGGCTAGTGAGCAGAAAATTACAGACAGGTTGGGATTTTTGTTTCCTTATCCCCATATTGTTTATAAGATCAGGGTCATAGGGAAGTAGCATAGTTTCTCTTCTGAGATGTGTAATGGTGACTGGTTAGGTAATCAGTGTGAGGGAGGAGGGGGAGGAGATTGAATATCCATGTACAAACAGTGTAATTTAAATTACAGGAGAAGCATGTTCCCAGACATTTCAAAGTACAGCTTTAGCTTGATTCTTAAGCATCAGTTACTGTGCTGGATGACAGTTCTGGGTATTTTATTTAGAGAAGTAGCAAAGATATTTGTAGTTTCCTGTCTTATAAATGGCCAGTATTATGGAACAAGGACAAAAGAAATGCAGCTAAATAAGTCCTTTGTCCATATGCAGACATGAGGATTTTGTTGTAATTTCTGCTTTTTTTTTTTCATGGGATCTAACTAAGAATAAAAGATTCACAAATCCAAAACTCCAGGGAGAATTTCTGTGGAGGCGGGTAGGCAGGTTTTGCACTGCTCTCATCTCTCCACGCCTGGAAAAGTCATCAATGACTCTAATGGTTGCTGTGGGAGAGGATTTCTGAGCAGTGTTGAGACACAGTTTTGCAGTTGCTGACCTGGACTCTGGCAGTCTTGTTGGGATGGTTTCAGAAGCTGAGTTGATGGCCAGAAACCTGTCATTTGTGACTGGCTGGAACTGTCCTCACCTAGGCTGTTTCTGGTGTAGTTTAGACATCCTTGTAACCATTCAGTATATTTATGGACTGGTTAATAAATATCCATTTTAGAGAATTATGGAAAACACACCAAGGAAATAAGCCAGAAATGCCTTAACACAAAAATGTGAGATTGTCTCTTACCTCTGTAACCACAGATAAAGTAACTTTGTCTTTGGGAGATCCAAGGGAGTTTCCGTTGTCTGTGTGGTTCCATCTGATACCGGGAAGGGAAAGGATCTGGCTCCGCAGGAGCTGCTTATACTGTAGAGGAAGGGAACCATGTGCCCTGTAAAGAAAATTCTCATCTGATGCCATATTGAAAGTGCTCTTCTGAGAGGTTTTTTTGAGTCCTACAGAAGAGGAATTAAAGCAAACAAACAAAGCAAACTATAATGCAAAAGAGTAATTTTCATACAAGGATACAATCTTCAGACATCCTTAGCGTGATGAAGATTTTGAAGATGTGACTCTTAAACTGTATAAGAGCCACTGATAGTTAAATCCTGGGACTGGTATTTTATTTTGTATTTTCCTAATGATCAGTTGGGTGACCTTGGGCATGTATGTGTCTTAATTTCTGTGTATTTGCTTTACATCAAAAACTTATCAACATTTTTAACTCCTTGCAAAAGCACCTCAATTCTATAACTGCCTAGCTGTACATACGTTTTTCTCCACTCTTAAAAAGTTAAAAAAAAAAATAATATTAAAACCACCTTTGCTTGAGGCATGCATAAAACCAGCAGAATTTGCCCTGTTGTAGCATGCAGTCTGGACATGAAAATTTCGAAGTGATGTCTTGTTTCCTGGTACTTCACTAGCAAAACATGAAAATTCAGCTGCAAATGAGATTGAAGAGCAAGTCTGCTGAGGTAGACCAGAGGAAACTCCTGCTCAGTGTTTGGGGTCAGGTTTATCACTGATTCTCTTTCTTTGGCCAGCAAAAGCAAGAAGAACCTTAGAGATGAGGTTTTGGGTAACAGGCATATCTTGTCTGTTTCTTTGAGTTGTGTTTGGGTGGAAGAAGGTGGTCTGGTGTGTGATTTTTTTTTTTTTAAATTATTATTTTTATTTTTTTCTGTGGGGTTTTAATCCAGTTCTGATGAAAGCTAACCTTTGTACCAGCAAGTGTCTCCACTTGAAGAGGTAATGGAGGAAGGTTGCACTGAGATACCTTGTTCCCAGTGTCTTTGAGGCTAACAGGAACTTGAGAAAGGTGTGGGGTTTTTTTTTTCTCTTCTGTGCCATCTATCTCCAAGTTACCAGTTACTGTATTGGACTATCAACTTCCCTGGTTTGTGACCCTGGCTTGATTCCTGATATCAGCTAAGAAATCAAGATGAGTCATATGGAAGCATCTGTCAAGCCTAAAAATTGTTGTTTGAAGTGAATTGATGTGAAAGGCAGAAAAGAATTCTGTTTTAGCCCAGCTGGCTATCCTGCCATATAGCTTCCTACACACCACTAGAAAATGCTTTACAGTTTACTGAACTTGTTAGATATTTCTATGTTCCAGTTGATAGTTTGGCTGAAAATAGCAGAGATTGATTAGGTTGGAAGGAAAATAGTATAAGCATGATGCTGATTTTACATGTTAAAAAAAAAAGAAGAAAATTGTGCTTTGATTTCACCAGAATGTGTAATAAAGGTTCTGGAATAGTCTGACCGTTTGATGTAATGAAAAGTAACTGAATTACAGGAAAATGGCACTGGGGACTGTGGGTTTTAACCCATCGAAGTCACAGGCTTCTGTCCTTTGAGAGTCCTATCTGCAAAGTTGGTACTTCTGACCTCATTTTTCAGAAATGCTGGGCATTCGTAGGTCTCAATGAACCTGCCATCTGGTACATTACTCTGTGGATCTAGTAATGAGTTTTCATAATTCTTTTTTTCATTCATTTTCCCAAAGCAACTTGAATGACTGTGCTTTTAATTTGACTGTCTTGTTGAGTGAGTAGCATTACACACAGATGAGCACCAAAACCTAGATTGTGTAAAGTACTTGGGGTACAGATAATTTTTATCTCTAGCCCCCAACAGGGCTTCTTCTGTATAACTTTGTTTCTGCAGATATGCTAATAATTTTTATTTACTTAATAGTGTAACTGCTAGGTTTCCTAACTGTGAAATAATATTGCTTGTCATCACTCAAATCAACCTATCTATTCGTTTTAGTTATTCAGAGTAAAATAGCCTTTAATAGTCTGCAGAATGTGTTTCCTAGAAATTTGTTCTACAGGACTGGTGAATTACTCCTTTGACAGATAGTCAAGCCTTAAGATCCAAGAGACCTAGCATTGTTTCTGCTGATGCTGACTGCCTGTAAGTTTGGATGAATGCTTAACCCAATTTTTCAAGCCATAAAATGGGAATAATTCTAGGCTGGTTCTAAAGACTTTTATTAATAAATCTGTGTAGTGACTAATAAAGAAATTCTCAGAGGTTCTCAATCTTTAATAAAACAGTAAAATTTCAAGTAAAATCGACTGTCTTTCCACTATAAAACTTCTGCCAACTGCCAAAATTGCCCACATCAAAATTTTCCAAATACCCTGTAAAAATACCAGTGAGAAAGAATGAACTATATAGCATGGCCTGAATTTTTAAAGATTCCAATGCCTACAGGGGATTTGGAGGATTACTGAGAGAAGAAGCTCTGTCAGGATCAGCTTTAGATTTTTATAAATCTTCTGATTATCTCATTTGCAGTGCCTGTTTCAGAGTAGAGGGGTATTCAGACACCAGCCCTTTTGAGCATAAAAGATTTTAAAAACAAAAAGCCCCCAAAAAACCCCTGCTGTTTGAAAGTGGCTGGCAATAGAACTAATTTAGCTGCTCTGAAGCAACATATAGTTGCCATGAGCCCTCATTTATTACAACATGGAGCTGCTTCTTACCTTCAGTTTCTGCGTGTTTTCAGAGTACAGCTCCAAGCAGTGCATGCTACAGGAATTTAATTATGGCCCGCTAGTGACCTGCTCTGGCTGATGCCAAAGACAGACAGACTTTGAATCTTGGAATGGTGGCATTCTGTTTGCTTCCTAAGGAAAGTTCCCTGTGAAATGTGAAGAAAGAAATGAAAAATAAAATCATAGAGCTCCAGGCATTGCTTGAAGTGAGTCATCTTCCGGGAGAGTGAGCAGAAGCGTGTCTCATCTGAAATGTATTGAGACATAATGGGCATAAAACTAGAGATTTTTGCCATTGTATTTGCAGAAGCAGCTTAGCTGCATCTCCTGTGGAAAGCTGCTTCTTTCTGAGATTACTCTATGGGTAGCCTAGAGATCAAGTCATTGCTCTGGGGTCGTTTCAGAAGGAAGTGCTGATCTTTAGTTAAAATATAGTAGACTTCTATCAATATATTCTAAAGCCACTGGGAGCCATTATCTGGTGGCAGTTTCACAGACACAGATACACGGGGCTTGGAAGGCTGTGTGCAAAAGGGTGTTAAGCAATATTCTGTTTTAGTAGTTACACTGTGAATACATATGTGCTCCCTCTGTCCTTACTCATGAAAGGGTCTTCCAAGATGCGTTCAGCTAAGTTAGTGGTGATCCCATTCCCAAGCTCTCATTCAAGGATAGTTTTTTGGCCATGATTGGCTACTTTCAAAGTAATTTCTGGCTCAAAAAGATGGTCTCTGCAAGCTACTGTTGCCAACCTTGCCCTGAAAATCATATTGAGGAAGCAGAGGCTGCCATTTAGTCATTGCACTGCTCTGACAAGCTGCTGCCTAGTGTAAGATTTGGAATAGAAGGGTAAATTCCCATGTCTCCTAACCTAAGCGTCTTCAAAAATGCTTTTTTTAATCTTTCTGGATTTAAAAATTATGTTGGCTTTTAATTGTTCATCTATTAAAAAAATGGTGTGTTGAAGAGAAGTAGGTAAAAGTTCTATATGACGTTTTTAATACAATCTATTACAAGCTGACCCTATATGTGCTGAATTACAGAAACTTCTTTGTTAATGTTAGGTTTCCTGAATGCTAACTGGCTGCAGCCATTAGATATATCTAAGTTAGTATTTTGGTTAAGTTCACTGCTGCCTACCTACCTCAGTCCATGAGCCGTTTCACAATACTGAACTTCTGGGTTTCCCATTGTCCCAACTGCCCACAACTTCCATGAAGCTTGTTTGTTTGTTTGTTTGTTTTCCTGTACAAATTTAATTTGGAGGAGAGGAAAAGCTGATGTTGACTCTGAGAATGGATTTCCTGCTCTCATCAAAGAACAGCAGGACTTCTTTTTTATTTTTATTTTTTTCTGGAAGTAGTTTTATTCAGTACTTCTCCTGAAGCAGTACTTCTAATAACTGAAATGTGTGTCACTACCTAGGAATGAAAGCAGCTTAAGATGTGTGCAACTTGGCTTTATTCTTTGAAGTACATATAAGGCTTGTGGAAAGTATTGACATCACACTTCAGAGATTGACATCTTTATCTATAAGGCAGATTCAGGTTAGCCAAATACATGAGGAGCCTTACCTCCATCTTTTACAAATGCTGATTCCCATATAAATACATGGGAAACTAGTAAACACTAATAAATCCAAATACGCTCTTCTCAATTTTAGTTTCATCTGCTTAGCATAGTAAAATATTAAATCCTCATGCACGTAATTCCGCTATCATTACATGAAAAAGTCAGTTTGCTTCAGGCTACTGGCTGGATTTATTGAGTTGTGGTTTGTTGGGTTTTTTTAAGTACCTCTTCATTTTACTTCTAACATCATGGTCTAATGAGTGTATCACTCTACTTCAACTTTAATATGTCATGGATGACTCAAAATTAAATTCTTTTGGATATCAAGAAAGCATCTGTACACCTTAAGGCAGGGAAGTATGAGATACAGTTATGAAGAAATCCAGAGGGTATAAGAAAGCAAAATGCATGTTCAACCACTGGATCTACAAAACCCAAAATCTGCATAATCTGGAGATCTAATTAGAAAGATAGTTTGCATGTGTAGTTGCTTGTTCACCCATATAAATACAGTGAATGGTATACCCATTAAAAAATAGTTTATTAAATAATATAAATTACCAAAGCTTGCTAAAGTAGATCATGAACTGTGAGAACGCTAAACACTATTATCTAATGTAGTATAGCTTACGTATCTGTCAGTGCTTTAAAAAAGGAGCCAAGTGATCAGCACAATCATCAACCAAGACTACTCTCCTTTCTCTAATGAGATCGGTTGATGGCTCCACACTGTATGTGTTAAGAATTTTAATGCAGTAATGACTATACTTAGTAAAAATAACTACTAACTTTTTTTATTTCTCTATTTAGGAGCTGACAGGTTAGAGCTGTGGAGAATGTAGACAGCCCTCCCTGGAAGAGGCACCAAGGATAAATAGAGGAAATGTCACTTGCTAGCTTTGTTCTCTCTAAGATGGTAGCAGAGCACTTGACATTCCCTCTGCCTCTGTGCAGCAAAACACTCCTTAAATAGACCATCGTGGCACCTGGAAGGTGCTGTCAGTGTCAAATACGACTTGCCCCCAAACAGATTTGTTTCCCTTGAGTTCAGTGAGTGTTCTTATTTGTGAATGTGAAATACAGTTATAAAGCAAATTATGAGATATAAAATGTGTCCTAAGCCCTTCTACCTCAGCCAGGAATAAATTGTTTCAGCATCTCTGTCAAAGGGTTGCTATCCAAGTTCACACTGTCCCAGCTGGACTCCCGCGTGATAAACACCGTGTGCTTACCGCAGGCACGTTCCCCTAGCTGAGGCACCAGGCTGATCTCTTTGTACATCTTTTGGTTACCTGTTTAACATCCAAGAAGCAAGTTAGCCTCTGCCTACACAAGACTGATATGCAGCTACATCCTGTGTCTATTTTAGAAAATGAAGCTGCAGAAGAAGAACGTTGCTCATACTGAAGTGGGGGAAGGGAGGAGGTATCAGGCAATCTCCCCTCCCTCCCACTCTCAACTCAGCAGGCTCGTGGGACTTTAAAAAAAAAAAAAAAAAATTCAACTGATTATTCTGCTCCTGGTTTGGATTGGGCAATGGCTGGTGAAAATTTATGGCTTTAGATCGACAAGAGTTGAGCTATAGCTAATTGGCAGCTGTCTACCTACTGAGAGAAGCAGACTAGTTGTTCTTGCTGGCAGATAGAATTTGTCCAGCTATATCAAAAAAAAAAAAAAGGAATTCATGTTTATTTGCTGATTCCTGGCAGGATTTCTCCCTTGCATAAGCTTATCTCTGAGGAAGAGTGGATCTGGATTTTTGTTTGCAAAGAAGTTGATTTTTTTTTTTTACCATATTGTGTAAATCTTGATATTGTGAAACATCTTTTTATCACAGTGACAACATCAACTGCTGCTTCTCTAGAAGACTCTGATAAGTTAGATAGCATATTTTCCGTACAACTGAGGAAACTTGCTGCTTATGTGACCTCTAAAAAGTATTATTCCAGTTGAAGATGCTGGATCTAACAGACAAGTAGTTTTCTTTTTATCCCAAGGTTGTCTTCAATTGCTGTGGAATTTAGTGTTCTCAGTTACTCTTTCATTGTGCTTCAGTATTCACAGGTATTCTGTTGTGGCTGATAGAGGTCTCTGGCTTACACAGTCCCAACAAAAATCCGTGTTCCTTCTGTGGTGTTTCATGTTACCAGTCAGTATGAAAAACAAGTGGCTGCAGCCTGCTCTGAGGGATTCTCTAGGCTGAGTTTTGATGTGTATAACAGGGAATAAAGTTTAGCACGGCCTTTTCAGCCCTTTAAACTGCTCTTTCAGATGATTAAAGACAGCTTATATTTTTGTGTATACAAATATATATATGATATTCTTTTTTTAGGGTCTGTAGACCAAGTTATTTGGGAAGAAAATGAAGAGTACTGCCAGGCCTTGGAGTGCAGTGGCAAAACAAGGGAGTCATGGGGTTGACAGAGGGAAATCGCTTTCCACGACTTCAACAGGAATGAAGACATCCAAGTCCTCGACTTCACTTGCCTTTGAATCTCGGCTCAGCAAGGTACTAACCAGTAGGGACTGTGCAAGCATTACCGCCTTGTTCCAGGTTAAAGTTTTGGTTTAGTCCTGGAACATTAGCACACCCTGAGACTTGGAGTGGGCTCGGCTGCTGTATTAAGTATAGGGAGACTAGAGTTGTGTTGTATGTTAGACTAATGCACACTTCTGAAAATATTTTGCACGCGATGTGGGAGACGCTGTATCTGTGCAAGGTATGAGTGGGTTCTTTTACACCGTCTGTGTGTGAGGGAATTGCCTTAACTTTGAAGACAGAGAATAAAAAAGTAAATTCTTAGTTCAAATGATTGTTATGCATGTAAAGAAATTGAAAGAGATTTATTAATGGATTTCCAGAATTCCTAAAAATCTGTGCCTCTCTTCCTTCAAGGGAAAATATATTAACAAAAGTTACTACTTGCAATGGAACAAATGCATTTTATGAATCCTATCATTCTATACTGACATATTTGACAGAAGTTTCTGATATTTTTTAAAGTAGTGTTTTTAAGAAAATGGAGTAATACACCTGAAATGCTTCTGCATCTGTACCCTTGCAGCCAGCAAACAAAAATAACCTTGTCATCCAAATACAGACCAAGATACAAGTGATAAAAATAGACTAAGGGCTTCCTGGTTATAACTGTTTCCAATAGTAAAGTTTAGTAAACAATGCGTAAGATGGTACAGCATTTTAATCAGAGATCTAAACTTCATTAATTGTCACAGTTTCTCAAGTGAAGGATTAATTTACTTAACTTGCTTTGTAGACTTGTAGATACTTTGAGCATCTTATCAATTGGATATTTCAATCTAGTGCCCCAGGCAGGTTTTGTTTGTCATTGGAGTATGTGCTGTATGGCTGAGGCAAGCATCTCTGAAGGAATGCTACCGAAGAGACTAATCAGGAAATCTGATACGATTAATTTGTGTATGGTGCTAAATGCAGAGGGTTTTCTTCCTAATTACAGCTAATATTTTTAAATTGATCATTTGCAAATGCAAGATCATCAAAGTGGTTTCCTTGAAGAAACAGGGTAGAAAAAGGCATCATAGTTGCTGCTGTAGAACCACATTGAAGAAATTACGTTAGAGAGGCTGCAGAAGTCTCTAAAGGTCAGGAAGTCAGCTTGTTCCATTCTACTCCTAAGAGTGAGCTGACAAAACCTCTGCCGGAAGGCAAAACGTTAGCTGTTCGGTGTCCTGGAGCAGATCAGCCCTTCAGCTATTGAAACTTATGTGCTCACAGGGTCCAGGAAACCACAGACTCTGAGTCAGAGGAAGAAATGAAAGGGAGAAAGAATTGGAGCTGAGAGACTTCATTTTGCTTGAAGATTTTACATTCAGGAATGGCTAAATAGGGCGAGTGCTTGTGTGCTCTCTTTTCTTTTAACCCAAGCAGTGGTTTTCAGTCTGTGGTTCATGGACCCCCTGGGTGCCACTGGACAACTTCAAAGGAAGTGGGATTTGATTTGTGAAAACAGTTTAGGTATCCACAAACTGAAAAGGATAGGAAAAAATACTGCTTTAGGGAGACTCTCTAGAGCTTCAGTCTTTTAAAATGCTTAAAGTATTTTTCCTGATATTAATTAGAGGCTGTTATTAGAAGTACATAGGCTGTTACGAATGCACACAAATGGCAAAGCAGCTGACCAAAGTTCTGAGGTAAATTGCTACTTCTGCTTGTTGAAGTAACATAATTACATGTTTCTCCTTGAATCTTAAGTTGCTTGTGCTTGTATTGCATGGATTTCTCAAGTATGCATTTAGAGTAGACATACTTTACCAGAAATCCCCCTCCTCAAAAAAGACCAACAGCAGTGATGGTCCCTTGCTTTTTCATGTCCAGTAAGGCTTACTAAGTAAATTATAGTGATATCTACTAGCATGTCTTAAAAAACGCATACTGTAAAATACTCTGTAAAGCAAATAGTTTACTTTCCTCTAAGCTTATGAAAAGTATTGCTATTAATCTTTAGAATTCGGCAGCTTATCTATTCTGAAAACCAATGCATTTTTTTGCTGCAAATGATTTTGTTTCTGGTCACATGAACAACATACTTTCTTGTGAACAGAATTTTCAGTTTCTCTTCTACAGAGTCCTACAGTCCCTAGTAAAACAAATAGTATTATGTCCCACCATGAGATCATGGGCCATTTTCGCTCACGGCTTTTCAATAAACAGGGTAAATCTTACCATGTTTAAGATGAGGGAAATTGTGTTAGATCTTGCACTGACTGCTCTTGCATTTTATTGTGGCAGCTCGAGCTTCTCAGCCAAACAATTTTCAGATTTTGTCTGGGTCTCCAGCATGTTCTTTGTTCATGTCAGGTAAACTAGTTTAAGGAGGCCACAAAGTTTGGTTACTCTTGTTTGACAAACAGGGGAAGAAATTGGCAGTTGCTTGCTGTTGGAATAGCCCAGAAATCTCTTTAGAGGGTTTAAGGTCACCACTGGGGCAAAACTGCGTGATCCTGAGTGGAGCGACAAGAACCAGCAGATCCTTTTAGGATCTTTTTTGACAGACAGATTAAGGGCCAGTTATTTGCTGCTTTGACCCACTCTGTCAGGCTCTGTGACTGGCAGTTATTGGCATAGGCCTAAACACCTGACTAAGTGTAAATCAGTGAGGAAATATGATGAATGCTGTTCAGAGCAAGATCTGAGAAGCCGCAGTTGCCAGGTAGTCTTCTCCTGTAAACTATTTTCTCCCTGCCTTTCAATTATTTGCTTATTTGAATAGTCTTTCCCATTTTCATCGTTCACTGTTGAAACTGTAGTGTACCTTAACCCACTTCACAAATATCTAGAATGCAAAACAAATACAAAAACTAATAAAAAATTTAGTATGGTTACCAAAGCAATATTCCCACTGGGTTACTTTATGAAAATGTTCCTTTTCTCCCAGGAACCTTGCATTTTGGACTACTTGGTGGGAATATTCAAGGTCTTGATGTTCTGGTTGCTCACAACATCTCTGTATTGCAGCTGAAGAGGGCAAGCAGTGATGACATGCTGACAAAACCAGGGGTGGCAGCAGCTTCTGGAGTCTCTAGACTGAAGAAGACCATTACAACAGGAGCGATTTCTGAGCTTGCTGAGAGTCGACTGAAGCCCAGCACAGGTAGATACAAAGATTCTGGAAGACAGTCTACTTTATATGAAATGTGCTGTGAGGGTCGCTTGGCTTACCAAGATACTAGCTGAGTTTTTCTTATCCCCCCCCTCGTAGCACTTACGTAACTTACCTGCCATAACAGTCAGCATACAGGATGAGACATACTGTGCCTTGCAGACTGGCCTCACACTGCACCCCACACCCCACGAGTCAGTAATCCAAAGTTAAAAGGGAGAAGCTGGGAGTTTCCAGGGGCGGTCAGTGGGTAAGCCTGGCCTGGGCGGCCAGGCCTGGGGTGTGAGGCCCGACCCTGTCCCGGTCCCGCCGCGGCCTGGCCTGGGTGGCGCGGCCCGGCCCGGTCCCTCCTCGAGCGGCCACGGGGTGGCGCCGGCGGCCCGGTCCCGTCCCGGCGGGGCTGTTGGAGGTGCACAGCCCAGTGTCTCGCCGAGCAATAAATCCATTTGCAAGCTTTCATTTTTTACGTTTTCACTGCACAGCAATAGCATTCGTTCTTCTCCCTCCACTGAATGAGCAGCGCGGTTACCCTGCTGTTCCGGGGACGCAGCAGAGACGCAAGAACAAAGAGCCAGCCCTAGCATCTCCATGTACAGCTTGTGCTCCTAAGCTACGGTGGTGGCATGCTTTCTCCCTCAGCGTTAGCCCCATCAGCTTGTTCCCATTGGTTTCAAATCTAAGCCTGTTTCTAAAGGCAGCGACACCATCTGCATACCAAGGGTTTCTGTGCAAACACTCTGCTTTCCCCCAGGAGCTCAGCAAACGCTTGCTTTTGTCTGCTCCCTGGTGGCATTTCCAAGGGAATGTGAGATCTTATTAAATTTGACCATGACCTCCCTATTTGTCACAGCCTCTGCAGGGTTTGACTGTGTAACAGAACAACGTTATTAACCAGAAAGGGATTTCTGGAAAAAAAAAAAAATTAATCTTTATACACTTTCCCCCACCCCTTGAAAGGAAATGATGCATCTTGTAACAGCATAAATGCTTCACGGTAACCCAAAGACAGATCCTGTTCTGTGGTTAATCGGTGTGTAAATCCTCAAATTTAATAGTGACTAGTGGTATCCAAAGGCATTTGAGATTCACCAGCCAACAGAGAGGCATGATGCTGGCAAAAGATGTTTGGGAGGAGTAATGAGGGGAGAAGAAAACCTGTTCGGATGATGCAGCATAGGATCCTGGGAATGCAGCCAGGGAAACGGCACGGCAGGGAGTCCAGAATGGAATACATATGTCAGCTACAAAAATACTAGCACTGGAATAGAGAGCCCCCTTCTGCATGCATGTATAATAACTGGGATTGGGGGAGGGTAAGATTTATGATGGTGATTAAATACAAAGGGTAAAATGGTTTATGGAGGTCAAGTTACATCTGGGTATTGTTTTGCCAATTTAAATTACATCATCAGATCTGACCTCATATATTGCTTTGCATCAACATGTGCAGAAGTATGAATGGGAATATTAGTGCTGGGCAAAAAGAGTCCCAGTGTGGAGCTATGTATAGTGTGTAGATAAACACCAAGAATATATGTGCTACCCATCTAAAATTCCTTTTAACCTAGAGAGAACTGTCCCAGGTCTTACAGGGGCTATCTACAGGTATGCATGCAAAAAGACGTATATCTTAAATATCTTTATTTTCACAGTGGTTCCAAAGTTCAAAAGGGTGCTTGGAAGTCTAGCTATATTCTGAGAATGTTGCTATCATGGCCACTGAAAGGTGCTAGATATTAGTGAGCAAGGTTAAAGCTGAATGCTACTTTTAGATGGTCACACTATGAAAAATACCAATCAGCATATTATAATACAGTATATTGTTGCTAAGAGGAATCAGATATGACAGGGGGCACAACATGTTCCTGGGAACATTGTGTAGAAAAGGAGAGAACATTGTTTCAGCTGCTGTACTTTATTGAAATGGGATCCCACATAGCCTCTGATTGTGATCAAGGCTACATGGCAATGCTAACTGACTGTGGAGCTAATCCAAGTAAGAACATTCCTGTAGCTGGGAAATGCAGATGTTTCTGTACATAGCCAACTGTGTAAATCTTGAAATTTTGTTTTGAAACCACTTTCTTTGGCTTCTTTGATTGCCTTCATCATTTCTGTATTTTCCTTTCATGTCTTAACTGCAGACATCATGTCTTCCCACCCCCTTGTGTGTACTTCTTAGATTGGGCTTTCTTTGTCTGTTACTCGAGTGATTTGGTTATTTTACTGAAATTATATTAGTTCTAGCTACATTCTGGTGGTACTCAGTATTACGGTGTTGTGTACAAGAAATTAAAAGAAACAAGGTATGAAAATAAAAAAACTCCTTAAGTTTCTTTCTTTGGATGTGACTGTCCAGCATTTGTGTGTCGACCTTGAGCAATAGCACGTGTTCCAAATGCTGCAGATAATAAATAATTGACATCAAGATTGCTTGTTTAAACAGGCTTCTCCGTATGCTGCCCTTGGTGGAGTTTAAGTTATTCATTCTAGCCTTTTGCTGACATAAGTACCCCTGTCTGCCTTGTTGGAAGCTAATGTAGTAAATCATAAGTGACTTAAAGGGAGATGAGGCCAATCTCATGTCTCCATTCTTGGCGAGTGGAGGTGAGCAAGGGAACTGGAGACAGATTCTGGCTGGAAGTTCTGTGCTGTGATGTTTGGCTTTAACTGCTTGACAGTTTTGAAATCCCAAGCAATGGGAAATGACGTGCAGGGAGGAATACATGTCTTGGATTCAGGTTCCTTATCCACAGTGTTATGTCTTTCCGTGTACTATCCTGAAGTAGCAATTTGGGTTTATGTTAAAACCGAACTTGCAGAGCTCTTGCATTGCTTTTAATGTTGCGGTAGAAGAACTGGAAAAATTGAAAGGTCACTAATCTTGAAAAATGTTTATTTTGATGCATGCACTTGTAAAGCCATCCAATCTGTGAAGCCACATAGTAAATAAATGATTTTAAAATGTTTAAATAGAGAAATTTATATCTTCATGAGAAACTGGGACTCTCTTCTCCTTAAGGTTCAGGATTATAAGAAATCAGTGATTTTTCAGATTCTGATCCTTTGAGGTTTGCAAGCCAAATAACCTTAAATAATGCAATTTCACAGAGAATTTCAAAGCTGCTTATGTGATCATATACTTCTCAGGAAGAGCATTGCATGGTAGTACTGGTATGCAAATGGAAAATTTGAGGTTTAGACAGGTGAAATCACTTTCTCAATGGATCCTAGAAGTCATTCCAAATACTTGCTCTCAGTTCTGCTGCTCACTCACTGCAAACTCCTAATTCAAGTGCTTTCTGAAAATTTCTCTCTAGGCTGTCTAGTTTAATCGCGTTAAAATTAGATATAGCCAGGATGTGTGGCTGGACTGGGCTGTGAGCCTGTAAACTAAAATCATTCAGAATACTTTGGCCATCCTCATTTCTTACAAATATGTTGATTTTTATATGAAGCTCTGCTAGCTCCAACACAAAGTATCAGTTATTCTTGAAATGTAAGTAACAGATAACTGTACTTTTTTCTGAGGCTCGTTCATCAGCTTATTTCTTTATTCCTGAGTAAAGTCTAAATCTGTATAGACCTATTGAATTTGTCTCAGAAACACTAGGAAACTGTCAATAACAATGCTATAATCACCTAACTTATTACTTATAGAGATCCTTGGTATTTTACTGACAAGCTGAGGATCTCTCTAAAGCTCAAACCATGTTAGAAGACAGGTGCTATACCTTCTCTCAATGATAGAGGGATGTGTTACATCTCTGGAGGCCAGGAGAAGCCAAGATGCCAGCAGAAATGTAAGGGATGGCCTACGGTGTCATCCCATGCTCCGTCAGAAATGGCCATTTATTTTTATGCACAAAATGGGAAAATCAATTATTGGCACACACATTCAGCCAAAGCAGCAAGTGTGTTGCTTTCTGTGCATGCCTGCTGAGTTGATTAACATCAATGGTTGGAGAAAGTGCCGTACAGAAGTATAGAGGAGGCAAACTCAAAGATATTAAGAGTTTCAATTATCTCCTAGGCATCTAGCGTCGAGACACTGAACTCTGCAGGTTACCTGGACAGAAGCTACTAATCCCAGAATGGAACATTGCCAGCAGTAGAAATGAAGCTGTACAAAGCATGCTGTTGTAATAAGCCCAGAAAATTAAATAGTAAAATAAAAATACCAAGAAATTTGGTGTAATCAGTGAAGGCTGTAGAAGGACCTGAAGGTTATATTCTGTTATGGAGCAGTTTGGTTTGAACAATGTTTAGTTCCAATAAGGAGGGCCTCTGTTTTGATGAGGTTTTTCTGTGAATTGTCATTTGCATTTCCTGCCCAATTGTCAGAGTTAACGTCCCAATGACTAAATATGATACCTATATATTTTCAATTCCTTCCTAGTTCTATTAGAGCCCATACCATTAGTCCTTTTGCCCATCACTGTTTGTTTGCCATGTAGTTTATGTAAAAAGAAAAATCTTGATTTCCTTTGAAAACGGTTGCTTGTAGCTTTTCTATGGTGATAGTGATGATATTCAGAAAAGAGAGGCTTTAAATAATGAGGTCAACTGGCCACTACCAGCATTGGTGTTAGTCCTGGGAAGGTATGAGTATCACTTGTGAAACCTGAACAAGTTCAACTATGGTTGATTTTTAGAGGGGAGACTGTATGGTTTTATTGTGCATATCACTCATTAGATATGCTTCTTTCCCATCAAAATTGAAAATGTGGCAGACTACAGATTTCAGAGCCTCCTGCACATTTATAGAATTGTCATTTCAAGATTCCTCTTTGAGAGTAATATATGGACTCTATCAAATTTACTGTCGGCTTGCCGCTAACTTCTCTGCTTGGCAAGTGCTTGTCACTTTCTGATGTGGGGTAACCATTTAAGTTAATGTGAAGCTAATCCAGACCAGAAGCCTTCTCTACATGGTCTGAAAATTCAGAAAAGTATTTTTTTTAATAAAAGCTTTCTTTAAAAAAAATCCTTGAAAAAAATCTAATTGACAGTTTGGTTCTTCATAAAATGCTAATGAACCTCAATTTAGAACAGGAAAAAGAAAAGTGATTTCTTTTGAAAGACAGCTCTCTGACCTTGGGGCCCTCTTACTCTCCCATACATCAGTTTTTGACGGGGCCTGCTTTTTGTGATCTGTCACATCAAAGGACTACCACAGGTTTGTAGAAAGGTTGCTGCGCTTTGCATTCATTCTCGTTACTGTCTCATTTTTCTTGTGAAAGATAGAGACAAGTGTGAGAGACACTAATGAGATTGGTACATTCTGTTCCACAAGGCTTCGCTAGAAACCAAATGACTGATCTCATCTGGGGTTTCCCAGGAGCAATAAATGTGATTTAAAACTTCATCTGGAAGGCTAGTTGTCTTTTGCTACTCTTTCCAGGTACGAGACACAGCTCTTGCATATTTATTCTTTCTTATCAAGAAAAAGAGATTCTAGCTCCAGAAATTATATAAAAAGGAAAGGAAGACCAAAAAAAAATTGCTTTGTCAAGCTGTCATTCAAGTAGGCAATATGTATTGCAGGAATTTAACACGCAAACCAGTGTGGAAATATGCCTACATTTACATCCATAGCTCTATATGTAGCTGGATATGCATATTGGCGTCTACACACACAAATATCTGCAGAATTGTTTGTAACATATTGGTGCAAATGTGAATCTATACCTTAATCTCTCTGACATTACTTAGCAAAATACTTCCCCTAGCTGTGATTTCCCCAGGTATCAAGTAATTGGACTAAGTTTCAGCATCATTTTAGAAGATTTCACCCACTAACCTGTAAAGTGAAGGCTCAAGAATTGAGGTAGATCAAATTTGGCATTTCAGATTCAGTTTATGGCACCTACTTGTCAAGTTGCTCTTATTTCTTCTTACAATGACGTTTTTTCTTGTGATAGTCTGCGTACTGAAATGCATATGTTCACTTCTGATGCCTTTGCCGAAAACGTTTCTGTGTGATGTTTGTTGCCATGTTAAATTTTCACATTCTTCTAGTCTCTGCTCTTTCTTTCTGTAACCCGTGGACAATTCTATGTCTCAGAATGGCTTGGAACAGGCACAGCTTCACATGACTGTCCTTCAGGATTGTTTTTCCCCTTTGAGAAATATGTTACTCTGGTAGGATATTTTAATCAGAAAAGGCACTTATTCCAGTAGCACAGAAGGAACTCAGTAGTTCTTTAATGAAAAAATAGCAGTAGTCTTATCACTAAACTTGGATATCTGTTGGGTCAACGTCTCAGTCCTATGATTCCTTGAACTAGAAGGATCTACTGATGGATGCCCTCTTCTTGTTCTGAAGGTGGCATATGACGGTTGACTGACATAATTATTCTTTTGTTCTGTTGTTGGCTGTATCGTATGAACCTTCTTCCATAACTGGGAATGGAGTGAGAGCAATGCCTTTTAGTGACTGTCTGTTGGGATTTCCAATACCTGATCCTGTAAGGATAACAGTTTCTGAAAGGCATTCACAGGCTGTCTGCAGTCATCTTGCATTATTAAACAGTAAGAATTAACTTCTGCTGACAACACTGTCTGCAGTATGTACATTTTTCAGTTTTGTTCCTGTTCTAACTTACTGTACAATTTACATTTACTGCACTGAATCTGTATTAATACATCCTAAGATTTTGCATGCAACCTCTTGTTAAAACAATCTGTGAAATAGAGACCCCTTCCCCTGTTGCATAGTCCCCTGAGAATGACTTTGTTGGCACATGTTTACCACCCTGGGACCTGAGCCAGTTAGGAGGATTCAGTGTGTGGTAGGGTTACTGAAATGCTAAATCTTAAAACTATAATGACTCGAGGCATTAAATTGTTGACAGTTAATTGGCTCAAGCAAACATGTATAGGGAAGATACATTACAGGTGAGAGCAAACTGTGATGGTCACACAAGCCTTGCTAGGGATACCTAAACAGAAAGGGGAGCATGCTTGGATGGTCCAGCAGTAGTACAAATCTATGCTCTCTCAGTTTGTTTTCATTTCGTTTCAGGCTTCTTTAGTGAAGTTGTTCAGCAAAGTCAACACAACCTTGTGTTGACTACCTGCCCTAGGTTAATTATCAGCTTTCCTTCAGCTGGTTTGAAGAGAAATGATCCTTAACACAAATGCTCTAGGCCTAAATGTATCGCAGCCAGAATGCCTTGGCAGAGTGCCATTGTGTTTGCACTTAAAGAATGGGAGGGAGCAAAAGAAAGGAATGCAAAGCTGGCCTGAGCTAACAAGTATGCATATCAGGAGAGGGCTTGGCATTCCTTGTATAATTTTTTTCCACTGTTTTTTTCAGCAGCTTTTGTCTTACATTAGATTTTTAATACTGTAAAGGAAGAGGGAAGGATTGACAGCTACATCTCAGATGGGTTCCTGGAAGGCTGCAGTTCAGTGCCATGAACTTAACTATGACCTCACCAATTATCATCACAACAAAAATTTAGTTTTTAGCATGGTTAAAAATACATTTGCTCTTTATTCTCGGTTTCAATATAGATGTTATATTCCTAATCCTTTGGGGTCTACTACTGTGCCTGATATACACATCTCTGTAGATTTCTTCTCCCTGCTACATATGTACTTAGTGCTCATAAAATCTTTAGCATTAATCGAAGAAGTAGAGCATGATAGTGTGAACACTGGTATTGATAGTCAGTGTCCACCCTTAGGGCCCATTCAGTTTGATTCAGTCTTGGCCAGAAGGTCCAGGCTCTGGAGGTCTTGCTCAGTATCTGTAACTTCTCTAGACCTTAGTCTTCTGAGGAGACTGTCAGCTATGTGGCCACTGCAAATCTGAGATCATTCTTTTGAACACGGATTACAAGTTGAACAGGAGTTACGCTAATTCATTTGCTGCGTTGTGAGAGTAGGATGCGAGAAAAGATTATGTCTGGCAAGTAAGTCCCATCATTTGATTAGTGAGTTAAAAGAATTATTTATGTTGCACCTTGAGTAATTAATTCCTATTCTCACTACATAGAAAAGGGGTGTTTGTGGGGTTTTATTGGCAGTCTCACAAGTGGATAGTGCAAAAGGATGAGTCAAACTTCATGCCTAGGAAGAAATCAGCTAATCTGCTTTAGAGGTAAAATTGTTATTTCATTTTTATACCTTTATTACTGAGGAGGAAGGGAAAATAATGTAAAATGTTCAGATAACAAATAGTTGCCCAAAGATTTAGCCATGCATCTGTCATAATTTATTTCCTAGTCACTGTGCTAGAAGTCGTGCTTGCCATTATTCCTTTTTCCTCACTGTGAGCTGCAAGCTCCATAAACAGTAATCTCTTACCCATGACTTCTGCTCAGGCTATAGCTGTATTTTAAAATTCATACCTTACCTTTCACTGTGGACTTGGGCTAGAAGCCTTTTGCCTGACATCATTCTCCCTGTCATGGTGTTAGAATGTTCTGACTTATGTTTCATGCCACTGTCAAAACTAACTGATTGGTTCTTCCAGTCATGACTTTTCCACAGTGCTCAGATTTCAGGTGTGTTTGCTCTGACCTGGTGACTACATTTTATAATTACTTCAGGCTTACACCCCATACTGTACTGGGACCCTGTTACACTATTCCCTTTTGTGTTACAGAAATAGAAAGCAGGTGCTGAAATAAATGCTCAGTGTCAGGATTTATCAACCCAAGAGATTATCTTGGTTAATGCAATCCCTCTGGTGAATCCTGTTGAAGAAGAGCAGAAGTCACTCTTTAGTCTGTAATAGAAGAAAATCTCTTTGTCTTGGAGATACGTTTCAACAACAGTTGGAGGACATTTATATCTGTACCTTTGAGAAGGGCAAGCTGAGTACCCATCCTAATAAGATACAAGACTTAAGAGATTGTAAGATGACTTTTAGAAAAAGAATGCGCTATCAATGATCCTTTTTTATAGAATTTATAAGGCTTATTCCTTAAACAAAGCATTTTATACTTGGCATGTCATAAGATAGAAGTAGACAAGAGTTTTGTTTAATGTCATCCAAATATAGACAGCTGTATGAAAACTTTTAGCTTCATCCATAAAGTGTCAGAGCAAGAACAATGAAAAACTTGACAAGTCATCCTCTTATACTGAAATATTAGTAAAATTCTGTTTCCACTGTATTGAATGATTTCCAGATTTTTTAATTTGAAACAATGGATTCACAACTAGCTAGACTGAAAATAAAACATACAGAAATTAATCTGTTTTGAGCCTAGGACTCATTAGATTTGTTTCTGAATTTGTTTTTAACTCTCTTGTTGAAACCAAGATGTTAAGAAGATGATTCTGTTAATTATCCATGTAATAAAACTGATCACTGGAGTCATTCAGTATTCTTGTTTCCCATGTACATCATGACTCCATTGGTGAGGAGCATCTTGATTTCTTTCTTCGAAAGATCGTCTGTTGGCCAGTCTCTGTGGGTAGGCCTGCCTCATGCAGCTGCTCTTGCAGTGCAAGTCACAGTCAAAACTACTGATGATAGAGATACAGTATGTAGATCATATTTGTGGTGGCAGCTTCCAGGTGTAGTAGTGGCTATCAGGTTTGGTGGTGGGTTTTTTCAGTGCTTGCGAGGCACTATCATGAGGGTAATTTTGGAATAGTTATTATTCCAACTTAATTCTTATATTCTAACTTAAAACTTAATAATTTTTTAGGAATAATAAAATACCATGTCCTTACTTCAGCAAAGACAATCAGGTTTTAATAGTATTCAGTGTATCCTTTACCTTGTTCTTAAAATATGGATGTGAACCTGCAATGTGCTGACTATTCTTGGCTAAGAAGAGCTGGGGATGCTCAAGTTTACCCAGGAATAGCCCCGGAGGACATCAGAACAAATCGCATAGACAGGACTTTTCAGAAAGGGCTTATGCTTCATGGTCAGGTTTTCAGAGGAGCTCAGTCTCCATTTCAGTATCTTTTAGGTATCTAAGTTTTCAGAAAATGCTGAACATTTCTGAAATTTGGTCATCTTAATTCTTTTGGCAACTTAAAGAGCCATCCTTAACCAGATGTATCTCTGTGCAACAGTGTACTTAGATCTATGGACAGGGTCCCTTTCCTCGGTGGTGAGCATGCCTCAGGTGTTGTGAACTGGGGGCAAAATGAGTTTTGTCTTTGCTTTGGTTGCATTTGGCTGCTCTTCTCTTCACTGAGGGTCCTTTTGCCCTTCACCCCCAGCTGCATTTCAGTATTTTGCTTTGGAATTTACTAGTGTATGGGCTAGAAACAGCTCTCTGGCCATTCACCCCTCTGCAGCCGCGGCTGCTCTGGGGCACTGAAGCTCGGCTCAAGTTTCCAGGCTAAGCTCTTGTCTGCGGTGGAGCTCGGTTCCTGGCTTCAGCGGGGCTTGATAAAATCAGTGCCTTTCTTTGAACCGCCTGCAGTTTGCGCTTGCTGCCCCTGGGTGGCTTACCCTGCTCGTTGAGTCACTCCTCCTTTCTCTGCGAGCTCGCTCGCTCTTTCTCTGCCTCTTTCTCCCCCTCCTTTTATTCCAGCAGTCAGGCAGCTAATTAACTGCACAGGCCGGCCTTCAGTGCATAATATTGTAATGAGTTAGGAGGGAGAGCCACAGCTGCTTCAGCATGAGCAGCAGGCTCTGTTCCTGGTGCCAGGAACTAGGAAGGAGCTGACTTCTTTCTCCCTTTTGAAGTTGACTGAAGCGTAGACGTTAAAGGCTGAGCGAGGCAGGTCCGCCTCTGACACCGAGCATGAGCGGGGCGCCGGGGTCCTAGAGGAGCTCGGGGAAGAGCTGGGGCAGTGGCCGAAGATGGGCAACCAGCCTGGGCGAGCGGAGGAGCACGACCAAGGTCTGTATGGACCCTGCGACATGCCGGGGCTGCTCCCTGCGGCTTTCGGGGCTGTTACTGCAGGGGATGGGGTCTTGTTCTCGGCGGGGGGGGTTAACCGCGGTGTCCCACTGAGCCGAAACAGAGGCTGTTGTCAGAGCTAATGCTGATGGCTTCGAGCCACAGAGAAATTACTGCTGTTTACCTTGTGCCTTGTAAATGCTATTTGTTAGCGCTCCGTACCTGAGATCACAGCACCGTCCTCAGGGAAGCTTTTCTGAAAGAAATCCTGTGCTGGTTGGAACAGGATGCCTACAAGGGAGGGACCTTGTTGCCTGACAGATAATATTTTACATAGTCTGCATGATGCAGCTAAAAAGTTAGAAAGCTTATCTAGTGATGTACGTACAACTTGTCAGGATCTGCAGCTTGGCTGTGTTAGCCTTCACCATTGTTCGTGGCCTGAGGCCTGAAATTTTCCAGGCCTTAGAATTTAAAATGATGCCTTTGTGGAAGGTCTTCCCACCATTGTCCTTTCAGAAGTGTAGTGCTTTGCATGTTAATCAGTAGCAGATTTTATGGAAAGCCATGAGCTAGTATCAGGTATATCTAATTTCCCTTGTGCCAAATGTCTACACTGTACACTAGGAAGGCTAGTAATTTGTTCCTGATGCTGTAGTACTGGTTTTGATTGCCTTTTGATTTATTTTGCTTGTTTCTCAAGTACTGAGTGAGGAAAAACCAGTAGGCCTGCTGATTTGTGCTGTTTATTTCCTAGTTTGTTCGATCTTAGAACCCTCTACAGTACAGAAAACTGGAATTGGTTGTATTTCCTGGCACTCTGTTTCTTACTGTTGCCATGGGAATTTCATTCACAAAATTCCATTAAAGTTATTATTGCTTGATCAGGGTTTCTTTATAACTTCAGATTGGATATGTAGCTATTGTTTTAAAAACAAATACATATGTACCTGATCTCTACTATTGTGAAGAAAAGCAAGAGGCAGACAACGCTGCATTGCTGCTCTAGGCACAATAGATCAGCTAGCGAGTGCTGGAACAGCAGTTAGGTGTAGTGGAGAACTCTCTAGCAGTATGTTAATCAGCAGGCTAATGAAGAACACAAAAGCTGCCAGTATCCAGTCACCAGAAGAAATGCTGCCCTAAGGGAAACTTAAACTTTAGGCTGGAAAGTATGGCTGCTTACGTCCCCAGGCCCTGGAATCATTCCACTGCCAGCTATAGAAGTCTTGCTGGAACTAAACATGTTACTGTCATTTGAGGAGGGATAATACTGATAATAAGCTAAGGGAGAGATGGGTAAAGGGATGGGGAGGTACACTGCTAACTTCTGATCAGAGTTTGAGAAAACTGACTGTGATTTTGCAGGGCCAGTGGTGGGATTTGAACAGCTTATTACTATTAACATAGATGATAAATGAGCGTGCAGACCCCCTGTGGGTTTTGAAAATCTTTCATCCTTTGTTTTCTCTTGTCCTGTGATTTATTTTATTTTTTTATTGAAGGGAAAAGCGTTACGCTTCTGTTGCACCTAAAAGGTTTTAAAACTATTCTCAGTTTTTAAGTGTAGGCTGTACTAAGTCTTGTTTTAATATGTTCTCACTGTTTGTAAGGTATGAATATGACTGAAAAACAGAGATCATTTTGTACTGAACTGCATGCTCAAAACTCTGTTTAATGATGAAAAAAGTTTCAGGAACATTCCTGCTGACAAAATAAATTCTGACAACATATTCCTTGTTGTGTGTGAGAGCTCTGGCTTTGGAAGCCAGAGGATAACGTAAAGACATCTGAAGCAGAGTTTGTGTTGATTTTTGACAACAAGGATGCAAAAACTTGTTTTTCACATTACAATGTGATACATAGAAGCGTCTATGTTAAGCTTTGTTTCTACTTGGATTAACTTAATTCAACTCTCATTCAGGAATACCTATATCTTGAATGACTGTGGTCCTTTTGGAATAACCAAAATAAAACCCAGAAATGGGCCTTTAAAGCTGGAACATAAACTAGATCAATAACTACAAACAGTCAAATCTGAACTGGACACTGAGGTCTTTAAAAATCTGATCCTAAGGTATAGGTTATTACCTAGAGTAAAATACTTATCTTCATATACTTATGAGAATATGAAATACTCTAACAGGTTTTCCTGTTGAGTGTAAATAGGAATAACAGGCCAAGGGGATGTATAGCTTTTGGCTAACAAGGCTACAATTCTATGACAAAGATATATTGTAGTTTCAAAACTAAATAAAATACAGGTCGCAGAAGCAATACTTTCAGAGTCTGACAGTGCCCATGTGAGTGATCCTGACTCCACAGCTAACAATCAAGATTCGGGATATAAAGATACAGCTGTGGTAACCCCAAGTTCTGGGTGGGCTGGTCAGTGCTGCCAAGGAACAGGAAGGAAATCATTACCCCCAAGCTGAGCAGTTTGAAGCTGACCGGTTAATACAGGGGAATCAGAAAGAAATGTAGCTAGCTGAGGGCAGGGGTTGTAGAGAGTGAAGATGGAGAAAGGGAAGACATCCTACATTGTGTCTTTCTTGCAAAGTAATCCACTACTGGTGTCTAATGGGTGTGTTTTGAACAGAAGATTCACAAGACACTAACAGCTCAGTATCATCTCTTTTTTTAAGTTAATCTGCATGCTGCTAAGAGTGTAAAAGTGTCTAAAAAGTTGAGATTCTTTGTAATGATGTTAGATGCTACAGGCTTCCCCGACTTAGAGTTTTAAACTTTAAATCATTTCTACAATCATTTGTAAGAACTTTTGTGGTGTGTGACCCAAGCTTGCATCACTTGTTTGCCAGCAACATGGGTGAGTGGTTGCTTTTCCTACTACACCTGAATGTGCTCAATATTCATATTTATGAAGCATGTGAAGGTTTTAGAGTGAAAACACCTATAAAGCAGTACAGAAAAAGATATAAAACAATAGTGAATATTGCTGCATTTCATCAGTAGAGTTAGTTTTCTGCTTCTGAGACAGGCTGCCTCAAGCTAAAGGAACCGTTAGTGTATACCAACACAGGCCAGAGCTCCTGTGAAATACTGGAAACATTTCATGGGAGCTGTATGGAAGAATACAGTTTTCTCCAGCGCACCAGTATTATTGAGAGAAGCAGCTTTTCAAACATTAGTTTGCCTTGGAAACGGTGAGGCAGCCTGTATTTCCAAACAGGAGTGCTAAGATTCTTCGACATTGGCTGACATTGTATGGTGGGCTTTTGTTTATCCTCTAAATATCTGCAGGTGATGCGATGATTAATATCTTCGGGAAGAGGTGGAACAAATGACTCAATACGTACAAAAACTTTCTTGAAAGAAGCGGCTGAATGGGAAATGTTAAGTTTGCTAGTTGGAACAAGGTGACGGGTGGGGTTATCCAAGGGTTAGACTTTTTTTGGGACTGTGCTTATTTGTAAAACATGCTACATGGCTTGGATGAGAATATCAAATGTCAGTGCATACACTAAGCCAGTATTGATCTGTTTTCTTATGTCTGTTTTGCCCTGGCCTAGGGGGGGGCTTCATTTTATGTCTGAGGAAGGGATTCTTCAGTGTAGGATATATAGTTTGCACAACATTCGGCGACTTTCAAGATAAAGGGTATTGTAGAAATATATTATTTCTTGTGATTTCTGGTTTTCTTTTTTTGGGTGTGTAGTCAGATTTCTTCTGGGTACTCTCTTTAGTCTCTCTCATCTGCTTCTCTTCCTTTCTCCTTCTAAACATGGGAGCCGTTCATTTTAACTCTGTTATATGTCAGCACACCATTTCTGCCAAGCAAGAGCTCAAGCGAACAGATGAGTTTAATGATGGTGTGGGGGGGAAGGGATGGAGGAGAGAGGGGCCAGCAAAGCTAATGAATCACATAACAGCTTTCATGGAAATACCGACAGCAAGTCATGTCCTCTTCGAGCTCGGGCAGCGAGCCGTAGACCTTTTGTTCCCAGTGGAGCCAGCAAACCACAATTTGCTCTCCAGTAGATAGTTTAATTCCTTAGTCACCTCTTCCTCCCACGAGTCATTCTTGCATGGGGGATTTACAAATGCTCTCATTCTTCAGAGTAGTAACACACTGTTGATTAAACTGGTATTGAAGAAGTTTATTTTCCCCTGGAGGGTAATTTTTACTTGACTTAAGCTTCTCTTCCAAGGCCAGTTAGGGCCAGCTCTGTTGATTAGTCTTGTGATGTGACTTGACTGGACTGACATTATTAAATCATTTCAGAAATACCGACAAACAGATGTCAAATGGCAGTAGTCTTTTCTGCTCTGCAGGCCAGTTGAAAGGAGTACAGCCAAGAGACTATGTCACAATTTGGACTGCCCTCTTAGAGGAATTTAGTCATGAGTATGACTAACTTGCTGCCTCTGAAATTATTTGAGGCAGAGTTAAGTGATAATCTGAGGTCCCCTCATCCCAGGAGGAGAGGCCAATGAATGCTAAATTAATGGAAGAGATCAGTAATTTCTCCTACGCTAAGGCAAGGGTCTTTATAACAGTTTTCAGCATTAACTGGGAGGATGTGCTGAGTGGGAGCACTTTCTCTGTGGTCAGGACCAAAACTTTTACAAGAAGAACTTTTAGGGCATGGCAGGCAGCAGGATGTGGTTTATGGATTTTGTTTTGTGTTAATTGTTTTACTGATGCAAATTAAAGCTATTCTTGGATGAAGGCAGGGAGCTTCTGCTGAGAATCTTACTGAATGAGCTGGTCAGCAAGAGCTTGTCCTATGGTTAGAGCTCTGCATGCTTTTGCCCCAGTGCCAGTGGTGGTTTAGGATCTATGAATAATAGATCTAGTATGATAGTAAATGTAAAAGCTAATTTTCTTGAAGGTTGTTTTATTAATTTAATGTACTGCAGTTGACTTGACAGTGGCAGAGTGATAATGAAACAGCCAGTGGATGGTTGTGATTGTGTGTTGGTTCTGACACAGTATTAAATGACATGAATGAGGGGAAAGGGTGAAAGGAGGAGGGAATAATGCTGGTCTTGGAGAAAAAGTAAAGCTTGCTTGTTTTTGTTTGAGTTATATTTGGCTTCTCAAGATCTTAAAGTTATAAAGCTAGCTAAAAAAATTGGAGTAAGTATTGCACCCTGGTCTTCCCACTGAAACCTGTCAGAGCCCTGGAGGTATTCACAAGTTTGTTTAGAAGCAGTCCTGTGTTTTGGAGCTTCTACTAATATTTCAGCAAAGTAATTTATCTTTTCTCTTTTCAGTCCCTCCTCTATTTTACTAATTTACTCTTCATAAAATTTCCTGATTTCCAGTGTGTAGCTTTCAGAACAACATGAAATTGTGAAACTGAAGCAAAGCACTTCTCCGATTTCGTTGGCACTGTATTACTTGAAGAGGACTTAATTTGATTTTTCTGTGATTCTCACAGACTGCCACTAGCAGGTTGACAAATCTTTGATACTTCCATTATTTTTTGATACTTTTCCACATTGTATCTCCAAGCACTTTGAGCATGATGGTTAAAGATGATATAAAACTGAGGATCTCTGATGATAATAGACACTGCTAGATTTTTCATGCATCAACTTTTTTCTTCCCATAATCCAAAGTAGATGTGTTCACAGTTCTCTTTCAAAATGTTCCATCTATTATATTTCATGGAGCAGTAATGTTTTTCCATAAGCATCAGTAGATATGGATAAGCATCAGTAGATATGGATTGCATGTTCCGAGGCAGAGTATTCTGTCCTTGTATGATCTGTGCTCATTGGTCAAGTGTCTCAGGCTATACAATTACATCAGAACTGCAGTTTTCTTCCCTCTTAATCAATCTTTCTAGCATACAGCCAACAAGCTCTATATTTTTATCAACGGCAGAATTTAAATGTAAAGTTCTTACAGGAAAATCTTATTTTAATGACTGGAAAAATATGCCCTTGGAAAAATGTAAGGCTAATGTGAGTTTGCAGGGTCCAGTTCTGAGCACACATAGGAGATGTGTTGGCTGACACAGGGACGTACATTCTTCCGTTTGTTACCAAGATGAGAGAACTGTGTAGTTTTTATGTCTTGATTGGAATTTGTTCAATTGCTTAGGAAAAAAGTAAAGACTAAGTAAATATGTCCGTGTCCTTTGAGTAGAGTTATGTTCCTCTCATATTCTTTGGATGGATGCTTTGGTGCCGTTAAAAATCATCAGTGAAAGTAGGTCACTACTGAAGCAAGTAAGAATGTTACCAGTTACTTCAGTGAAGTCATATTTATTAATGTATGGAAAGGGACTGCAGCGACAGGGTGCAGTTAGTAACTTGACATACTGTACCTATGTTGGCTGACTTTTCTTTCTTCCTCTACTGAATTTTAGTTTATCTTTAACCTTTCTTCTGCATTTCTTTGCCATGGACTGGTGACTGATATTCAGGATGATTTGATGAATGGTAATTAGTTATGTTTTGATTGCTTTCAATGATCTGTCCCATTTCTAAACTAGGATGATATCTGAAAATATAAAGTCTACTTCAAAAAAAAAAAGACAAAATGGTTGTTGAGGAAACTCTTAATCTTTGAGGACACTGCCCTTCTACACAGCTTCTGCCTCAGGACATTGCAGTAGGATTCTTGAATTTGGCAGAAAAACCTGTAAGGCCATATGATTCTCTTACAGCCTTTCAATTTTTACCTATTTACCTTTTACAGATAAAAGGTTGTTTTGCCTTTTACCTTAATGGTTTCCTTGAGATAGCTTTGTGCAAAAGCATCTTAATACATGGCTGTTTCGATAGGAGTATGTAAAGCAAATGTGACCACACCAAGGTAATGCTTTTGAAATGCCATAGAGAAAAAGGTAGAAACTGAGCATATTGTCTTCCTAATCATCACCGTTTGAACTGTCTCTGACCAGTCCAACTGACTGGAGAAATCCCATCCTGTACTAAGGATAGACAGCTGTTTAATTAACATGAACAAAGTAAAATGCAAAGGTGATTTCTTCCCTGCATCTGGAGGATATTCTATTGCATTTTTCACACTTTAAAGGTCGTCTGCATTTTGACATTGCAGCATTTATACTGAAGGTGTAGAAATCCTTATAATACTATGTAATTATGCCTCATATAATCACTTTTGTAGGGGTTGTTTCTGCAAGGGTGTGGATAATAACAAATTTCTTGGCAGGGAACCTAGTTCTCTCCAAGACAGGGAAGAGAAAGACCTTCAAAAGTGTATCTGAATATCTGCCTCGTAGACGAAACTGCATATGATTCCTGAAATAAAGCAGAGGTAATTCCCTATGCTTGTGCAGAACAGAACCAGCTCAGCAGTAAGGTTCATTAGTCACAATTAACAGCTGGTAAGTGGGGATGAGACTGAGTTTCCATGAACACCACTCATTGCAGGGACTGATATTCTCTGCTTGGAGAAAGCTCACAGCATCATCTCGCTGAGAGTGCGATGGCCCTGGTGTTCATCTATCTGTGACATGATAAAATAGTTGCTAAATTGCAGCCTGTAGAGAAAAAGTAACATTTTACCTGTTCAAGGGCGAATTGTCAAAATCCTGTTTTCTCAGAAAAGTATAAAAAAAAATATATGACCAAATGGACGTCAGTCTAAGTCTCGTTCCCAAGAGCATGTAATGTCTGCCATAATGCTGGTATTCTAATGCTGGAAAGGGATAACGCAGTGGTGTCATATCCATCCCCATCTGCAAATATCATTCCTTGAATGCAAAGAGTGCTCCAGACAACTAGTGCAACTTATTTAAATCTTCAGAGGTTTTTAAACCTTTATATAATAGAAGGTTGTGTGCAGAAGACAGCATGTTTTCGGCTGGCTACAGCAACATACAGAAATATTTCCCGTTATCTTTCCAGGCCTCCTAAAGTACGTGGCACTAACTTCACTTAAGCTGAAGCTGAGTATCCCCTTGACTATCCATCGGTCCTAGGTTTACAGTCTATTTTGCTCCAAGGTGGGAGGCACAAACCTCTGATAGTATTTCTCCAGGCTTTTTCTGAGCAAAAGCTGGTGAGGATGGAGGCGTCAGAAGGGAAAGGACAGTGCACTTTGAGAGACCGAGGATATTTCCGCAATCCTTATCTTCTAGATCTTGATAAATGCTTTCAGAAAACCTTGTTGAGTTTGAAGAATGGACTAATCATGTTAGAAATTACTCTTGGCCTCCTCCACACATAGTTTCTTTGAGGCTGCTTGACTGTGGAAAATCTTTGACTGATCTTTTAATTAAAAGCTCTTTTTTTAACCAAGGAGTTGAAGCTCTTTCTGCTTTGAAGTGGGCAACTTTTTATAGATAAACATCTCATTATGTTATGAGATTTCTTCCTCTCTCCCCTTCTGTCTCATTTCTTTTCTTGATGCGTCGCATTCTGCGTTGATAGTTTTAATGATTCCAACCCAGTTCCTAGGATCAGCTATTCAGGACAGTGCTAGCTGACTCCCTTATCGCCATACTAGGCAGAGCTAAAGCTCTGGATGAGCTGTGGAAACTAAATTGCAGTCCTCTCCCCACCCCCTCACTGAAGCAGTCTGGGAACGACAATAAAACTGGGTTTATTATGTGGTCATCACATCTCAGTAAACAAAAGGCAGTTGTAATACCAATACTGGTTATTAAGCACTAAGCAAACAATTTAAAAAAAAAAAAAAAAAAAAGGCCGCTAGCTTTTAAGTTCTCCTTTCTGTTTTAGGGGAGGAGGAACCACCTTTCATGTTTCCATTTTTGATCCCTTTTTTCTCACTCTTTCTGGATTAGTAGAGTTTGAGAATTCATGAGGAAGGAATTTATTTTGGCTCAGTCAGCCCTGGCCTTTTGGCCGAGCGTGGGGCAGCATTCCCAAGCTGGAGGGTTCAGGTCATGGTTTCCTAATACAAAGCACTCAACAGCAGTGCTCTGTAAAGGCATTTGCTGCTCCATTCCTCTGAAGTGGCTTGCTGCTCCCACAGTGGTACAAGCTGAAGTGTTTATGGGAAGGACAGTGAATTAGATCAGGATCTGCCTTTAACAAAGAAAGCAAAAGTGGCAAAAAACCCATGCAAATACTTTTATAGCCATATCAGTTCCATGATTCAATTCACAGCATGGTCTCCTGAACAGTTAAATAGACAGGTTGAATAAATTACCCTTCTAGTTGTGAAAATGTTGATGTTGAGCATTTCCCCCACATAAAATTGCTTTTTGGTTACCCTTTGTACTTGTGATGTCAGGCAGATTTTGGTAGCTTAGAGGAGTTACCCACAGCACCTGAGTTGTTGTCTTGAAGGAGCAAGATTCTTCTCATTTCTCTTTCGTGTTAGATTCTTGGACCAGGAGGCTTTAGGTAACTCTTCTTCATTAACTTCAAGCCACAGATCAGATGTTAACGTTCAGTTGTGGCATCCATTGTGTATGCACTGTATGTGGAGGAATGTATCTACTTGCTACTCTGTGATGACCTTTATTAACTGAATTTATATGATTAAATTTAGGGTTGTTTTCTTGTTTGGTTGCTTTTTAGTTTCCTGTACTTCTCAAAACATTCAACACTGGTATTCTATCTAGTATAATTTTATTTTCCAGAAATGGAAATACAGCTGTCTTGTCACCTCTCCTAACCCAGTAATGGCTGAGCGATGAACTTCTGGGCTAGATTAGCTGGGAAGCAGTTTTCTGAGCTGAAGAGAATTATCTACTTGTCTGCAAGCTAGAATCAAGGAAAATCCTGAGATTCTTACTCTGGCTAGCAGTCATTTATCTCAGGAATAATTCTAGTACAGCCATATGAGTTGGAGAAATGAGTTTTCTGCCTTTACCTTAGAGCAAATCCACTGCTTTTTCTGAACAGCACCCTCCTGGAGGAAGTGTTAGTAAACTTCAAGGATGTCCCCTAAAGCACTTGCTAGTCACCTTTTGGACAGCAGAAGCCTCAAAACTAGCAAGTAGGAAAGCAAAGGAAATCCCAAACTTACCAGCGAGATCAAACTAAAAATCCCTTATTTCAGTGAAACATCAGAGGTTTTGTCTCCATTCGCTGAAAGATTCACATTTATGGATATTTTTCTCAGCGTTTGGGTTTTTTTTGAACATTTGTCTAAAAAAACCAACCCAGAATAGAGTTTGGCTTAAAATTCATTTTGCTGTAGGTATGAGATGATTATACCTGATGTCATCTTGTTTTGACAGGTGCATAGGCAGGAAATGTTCCAGAACAAACAAAATCAGGAAGTGTCACAGTACACAGAAATCCCTATAATTTAGCGTGCTAATTGCACAAGTATATAAAGTCAAGGCCGTCTTAGGGAACACAAAAATTATATATATATTTCTTTAATCATGAGCTTCGATGGTTGTGGAAATTGTAAAATGGGATACAAAGAAGTACCAAGTAGGGGTGACTTTATTTTTAAAAAGGAAAATGCTGGATTTCTGTAACTTCCACCGGATTCATTTTGGGATAACACTACATATAGAAAGTTTTAATCATACTTTTTTGGGGGGTACACAAGGAATATAGTTAGCAGGTGACTTAAGGTTTTTGGCAGGCCCACTGGTATTAACGGTTCCCAAAAAAGGAGGCTTGAGTTTACCGGGGGAACATTCCAGTAAGTGTATGATATAGAGTTTCTCTGAACATTTGCTAGACCATTTGCTTTGGATGTCTCAATGTTTGTTATGCCAGGTTGCTGGGTACTCTAGAAATCCAAAGCAGCGCAGTGGTTTGATTGCAATTACACTTGTAATGTGCACCCAAGTTGGCAGACATGATGTACATTGTTCGGTTATTCCATGGGGTTTTGTATACCTCATTTCAGAGCTGAACGCAGGGGTACCCTTTGGTGCCAGAAGCTTATGGCACAGTGAAGCCCCTTGGATGCTTCTTGACTCTAGAGCAGATTTGAACGGGAAATTTGTATTTGTGAAAGCAAAGACTGCGCATGCCAGCTAAGGATACATATACACAGAACAATTCTCGCCTTCTCTTAGCTTTGCCAATGTACTTCACAGATCTCTCTTTGTTCCTTAGACTTCTGAGCAAAAGTTCCCTCTTACAGTACAACCTGCGCTGTTTTTGTACTGCGTACAAAACTGTATTATATTCAAGACAGGCATATCCAAGCTCAAGCTTTCATTTGGGACCTAGGAAACCTTCAGAAAACCCAAGTAAAGGGTGTAAGAAATGTTCAGAGGAGCTCTTTTGTATGGACATTGGCATATGGCTCAGGGTAGAGATTTTTAACTACTCCTCCTGTTATTTAGAGAGGAATTGTATGTGAACAGGCCCATAAAGAGGAAAGAGTCGGCTGAAATTCACAATGAGACTTTGTGAACAGGATTTTGATCAGATCTCGTCTCATTTACCTTCTGAATGCGACCTTGTTTCCACTGTAATAGCATTGAGCTGTCACACTGAACTTGAGCTTCAGTTCTTGTTTTTGTGGCTGTGCTAAGAGCTTGGAACCACCAGATGCTGAGAAGGGCTGATCATCTTTTTCTGTTTGCATTTTAACACTTTTTTGGGAGGGTTAAATGTGACTTTCTATGTGAGAAGGAACAAGATAAGAGTGATCAGTGTGAATCCAACAAGCTGAAAATAATGTATTTGTGATCTTTAAGAAATTCCTTAGTTGGGCAGCAGAGATTCCCTGGGTACCTTCTTTTCTAAAAGCACTGTATAACTTGCTGAAGGGGACGGTGTAAATAGGGCCTTTTGTGGATTCTAAGAGTACTGGACGGTACATCTGTACATTCTTGCTTGGTTTTGATGCTAAAATTTGAACTAAATGGAGATGCTTCAAATACAAGGTTGTCTCTCCTATTGGGTTACATTCCTGCCGTGGGAGAGTCTCTTCTAGTGGCCACCCTTCAAAAGAATGTCTTACCAGTAGTTCATCTGCAAATTTAAATTGACGACAAATAGTTTTGTCATTACTTAGTCTTTGAGTTACCAAAATAGTGCCTTTTCTCATGTGCTTCTTGCACCCCAGATCTCTATTATCATATCTTCTAATTAAAACAAAAAATAAGCCAACCTTTACAAAGTCTTCAGCTCTGTCAGTGGTCTCTGTAGTTTTAAATTAGGAATTGCTCAGATCAAGATGCTTACTGCTGCTTTTTCTTTGGAACCTCTTATAGTGTAACTTTTCAAATACAGGTATCTGTTTCGAATTCAGGGATCTGTTGTTCACTAATACTTTGTAATACATTTTTAATTTCTCTCTTTGGTCTCTTATTCTTTTCCTCTGTGTCAATATCAGTACTTGAGTTGCTTCCCTACAGTAATTACATAGATCAGAGTCTTTACATTAAGTCTTTTAGCCTTTTTCTCCTGCTGCATATTGCACCTATTCACAGGGAATGTAGTCAGGTAGTCCAGACAGTCCAACAGGCCATTAAAATTCTTCAGAAAAAAGAGTTCGTGTTATAATTACTTTTTAGTCTCGGTGTTTGTTAAGTGATTAGAAGGCTTTATTTGAGCAGATGTTTCCATATAATTAGTGTTAGATTATCAAAACCACCTTTGTTGTTCTGCAGCCATCTCCTTGTCTTTTTTAAAGCTAGGTGGAGTCCAAGTGAACCTTCCCAAAGAGTTGCTGACCTGTAAAGGTGTTGGCTATATGACTAATACTCTGCAAATAGACTAATTCAGGAGAACCATGGCTGGCCAAGCCTAGGTTTGCTTTGTTTGCTGTTGCATAAAGACCAAGTAGCAGAAAGCATTGTCTTTCTGTGGGACCGCCCTGAAAGAGATGGAAAACGGTATGCTCTTCTGAGTTCTTGAGGATTATCCAAAGGAGTATCCAACGCTGTGGTCACTGGAAGATGCTGACAGCTAACCTGTTCGGCTCATTCCCTTTGTATATCAAGCAGATCAAGCCGTCATAGTTTCTCAGAGTAAAACAGTGTCATCTTCATCCTGGGTTTTGCCTAAGCTGATGGTGAACCAGAAGATTTAAACATTTCACTCTCAAATATGAAGTTCTAAACAGCTTAAGCAGTTTTGAAAATAACAGTAGATGCTAATCTGTGTCTCTTGGCACATATCTCTCTTTAAATATCTGGCCTTCTGCATCCAGTCCCATTCTCGTTCTAACCCTGAAGAAGCACTTAGAACTGATTCAGATCTTCATGAGTTGATTTAGTAATGTGCATCCATTCAGTATTTGTTATCAAGCTGTCCTACTGTTAGCATGCCTGGATGTTTAAGGATAGAAGCATCAAACAATGTGGCAGAACATGAATAGGGATTTTTGCCTCTGTGTAGATTATCTGTGTGAAAGAGCACAGCAGTGCAGGTAAGGTTGCTGTTATATGTGCCCTACTTTTCAGCAGTTGTTTGCTTTTTCTCATGCCACCATGGAAATGTGTCAGTTTGTTTCCTGTTAATTAGGATATCGGAAGATCTCTGGTTAGCAGGGAAGTTGTTTTTTAACTGTTTCATTTACTTAAAGGGAAAAAAAGGGCAGGGAAGAATAGTGCATATCAATGAAGTAGATAAGTGTACAAAACTGAAATCTTTTAATGAAAAAGTACTTTAAAAGAGCCAAATGTACACCAATCCTTCTTCTGTGCTGTGTAGTCATCATTTCCCAAAGGATATTCCTAGTTCACTCTTAATCATTCTCAATATCAATCTCGGGATCAGTGCTGGCGCAGGTTGAAAGCGATCTGCCAAGTCCCCTGGGCTTTCAGTTAAGCTTTGAGCTCTTGGTGGCTTAGCCACTTTTGGAAAATAGATTTTAAGCACCAAGTTAATTAAGTTCTTGAAAACTTTACTCTGAGTTGACAGAAGAAGACAGAAAATATAGCTAGGTTCCCTGTAACATGTACTACTTTATCGTAGGGAGTCAACAGAGAGTGCAATGACTGTAAGCTAATACCATCTTTTCTGGTTTGTCTGTGACTAAATTCAGATCAACAGTGTCATGGAGTCACATATTAATGCATTGTGTTAAGTTGTTCATTTCATTGTGTGGCTGGAAATTACCTAAGTGGTACTTGGGTACTGGAGTAATTTTGAAAATGGCACATAAAAGCTGCTATTACCTGCCTTGTAACACCAGCTTGTAAATCTGTTGTGAAAGCCTGACTCTTCAGTTCAATGTCTAGTGGCATTCTAGATGCTTTCAGATATCCCAGTTGCCCTCTGTCTGCCTTTCGGGCACAGGACAGGTCTCCCACAGATACTGTCAAACCTTTCAGCTCAGTGAAGGTATTTTAAATATACCTAAAGGGCATCTGAAATGGCACTAGACATCTGTATTTTGGCTTCCTACACTAGGTGTTATAAACCAGGTGGAATTAAGGTACACCTGTGACCCAGGTTTGTTTTGCATAAGAAACTCAAAGTTGCCTAAAAATAGTAATAGGACCTTACACAGGCAAGACTGAGCACATATGAGTACGTGCCTGCATTACCTATCTGTTGCTGTATGTTGCCAGTGCTACTGTGGATCCTCAGCAAGATCTTGGCAAAGCCTGAGTAAGTGCAGTCATTCTGAGACCGGGATCTACCGAAGTCACAGCCAGAGGATAAGCTGAAAACCAAAACTGATAAGAAGGACCTATTTCAGCTAAACCACATGTGATAGAGCACAGTAAAATTGTGTGGGGAGGTTTAATAACTCTTATTTGCTGTACAAGTATGGGCTGTTAACAGTATTCTCTTTACTTGGCTATTCTGCTAAATGCTTGCAGCCCACTTGATTTATACTAACCTTTCCCTCAAGGTATTGCAGGAATCACTTTTCTATCTGAGGCTTGGGAGTTCTGTTCAGATGGCAAAAATTATTAAAGTATCTTAGCACATGGGAACAGAATTCCAGAACAATGGAAGAATTGCAGTCTTCTGTTGGCAGAGAAGCTATGAGTTAGCGCATGATTTCTTGTTGCATCTCTTTTGTTTCACTATTCCTTTTTGAGGTGGGAGGGATGCAAAGAGAAACAGGACAGTGAAATATCTGGTCTGTTGCAAATGCAGGAGCTGGAATGAAAGAGATGTAACAGTCCTCCTAGAGCAGCAAATAATTGTGAGAGTACAAACTTGTCTGCAGGCAACAGTTTGCCTTTTTGAAACGTATGACTTTAACATTGCAGAGTGCTATGAATAGCTTTCTTTTATTTCATGTTATCCTGCCCTTGCAATTCAAATAAGGTATCCATTGTTTAAAAACATCACACCAAAGATGCATCTGTCTTCATGCTTTAGTCTTACATGACTGAAATGCTTTCTGAAATGAATCAGTGATCAGCATGATTAAATTACATAGATGAACTCTACATCTGAGGAGACTTACTACCTACTTAAAGCATGGAAGAATGAATTGCTAACATGGTTTTTAAAATATGTTGAAGAAAATGTGTTCTTATTGTTCTTAGCTTAAGAGTTGGCAGGATTAAAATTTAGGAAGAAAGTATAAAATGGAACATTCCCTGTTAATTCGGTCCCTGGAACAGCAGAAGCCCATGGCATTAACCTCTGCGTTATTAATATGTTGATGGAGGGAGGGATTAAGATAAAGGGCAGGTTGTGGGACACAAATGGCACAAAGGCCAGAGGCAAATAATCTTGTATTGATTCCAGTTCTAAAAAATAGATTCAAGGTAGAAATTAGAAGGTGTTTCTGTGGTCAAATGAAGTCACTTCCCAACTGAAATTCTTTCTCTGCTCCGAGGCTGGAAAAACAGGTATTTGAACTGTTAATTATATAAGAGTCAAGTAAAATAAATGTAACTTCAAGGCTAGTGCTTTACTGGGAAGACAGTGATATGTGCTATCCCAGAGCACACGGAGTGTGAAGGCAGATAAACTTACTGAATCTTCTTTCCAAAATGTCATGTGTGTCTCCCCTGTGACTATGGTAAAGTGTAACACCTTCTCTCCCTTACTCTGCTATAACTGTAATTACATTAGCGGTACTGCATGGACTTTACTTTGGAACAGCAGTCCTGTGTGTTCCACCTTAGGGGACTGGGAAATGGTTTTCTTTATTCCATAGTCAATTTTCTTCTGGATGTGGATGCCCCTATGGGAGCTGATGCAGCAGGTGCTGAGAGCTTAGATCAAATATAGATCATTATGTGGAAAAACTGAAGAGTAATCCTGTTCCTTCCTTCTGTGAAAGACATTGTAGCTGTGCTGAAAATAGGATTATAATGGCCTAAGATCATCATGAGGGGTCAACTTTTATCTCATTAAAGTCCCACTTTGTTTCTGACACCAGCGGAAAGTCAGCCAGTATTCCCTGGCAGAAAGTGGTGCAAACAATAAAGCTGCACAGCAGGCCACCAGCCAGGAGCTCCAGGATCCTGATCCTTACTGACTTACTGTGACCTTGGGTGAGGCATTTCATTTCTCTCTCCTTCCCTGTCCTGTAATCTAGAGTTAACAATTATGTTTCAGAAGATTTTAGTCAAATAGCTGTTAATTTTAAAGCGCTTTGAAAATTACAAGCTCTGTATACATGTTAAGGTTTAATCCCTCACGCTTGAATATATGGCTGATACTGAAAATGGAGGAATTCTTACAGAGTGCCAAGGCGAGGAATGTGATGATAAGGTGACCTCAGTCTGAGCAAAACAGGTTTGCAGGCAATAACTCTCAGTGGAGTAATTCAGGAGTAGTTACCAGTTCCTCTGCAGTGGGGGAACACAAGCTGAGCTCATTAGCTGAGCGAGTTGTGGGACTGGGAGAATGGGAGTGGTGCAAAGGGAATGAGAAATACAGTGTTGGGCAGAGGTAGCCTGAGCTTGGATACGTGGGACAGTGGGAAACAGGGTTGTGCTCAAATTTGGCAAGAGAATAGTTAAGCTAACAGGTTGGGCAGGGTGGACGGACAGTGAAAACAGGCATGGAGGTGCCTAGTGCCATTTTGACCATATAGAAAGGTATTTAATAGTTTGGATTTCTTTTTCCAGGATATCTCCTTCGAGATGTAAGACTGATGGTTTTTCTCCTCCCTGCTCAAAACAAGCAACTTCTAGGAAGTGAAGTTATGCATGATTCCAGCCACTTCAAGCAGTGGCATAGATCAACCCTAGATTGGGTTCTGCAGCTTAGCAGGCACATGCCTGTCTGGCGTCTCCCATAGACCGCAACCAGTGTGGGGTGCTGAGCTAATCAGCTCACCAGGGTGAGTGGTGACCATACAGCCCTAAATGCAGTTCCCACACAGTGGGTGCCTCGGGCTGTGGGGCTGGCAGTTCCATTTAAAACTGCTACACTGCTCAATTTCAAGGTTATTCAGAGGGGGAGTTGCCCATAAAATAGAGTTTAAAGTAGTGCTTATACTTGCTTTGGTGCTTTGTAATCAACACACACATGCATTCTAAATTATTTCTTTTCTGGGCTCTCTGTGGCTTTTTAGTATTGCATGGCACTGTTTTGAGGAGTGCAGTAACATACGTAAACACTTCTATGTCATGAAAAAAACAGGTTGGTTAATGGTTATTGATGGATAGCAAATGCTTTGTGATTTATGACAGAACAAGTCAGCAGAGCATGGAGTCTTACAAAACACATGGGACAGGTTGAGTAAGATCAGAAACTGCACTGGTTGGCAAGCTGGTGAAGTACAGATAATCCCAGTTAAAAATCCTTAATTGTTATCCTTATGTATACATTTTCCATTGCTCAGGATCATGTTGCAATTGTCATCTGGCGGTGATTAGAAGCACGCTGGTATTGCTACCAGAAGTGCTATATTTCTCTTAGGAAAAGGTGGTTTTCTCAGTGCTGTGCAATTTGAACCAGTGTGTAGTAGCATCATTATTTCTTGTAATGTATCTAATACTGTCCAGTCAGCATTACCCACTACTTACATAACACTACCCAGTCATGTGCTGACCAGATGACAGCCATGTCATTGCAATAGTTGGGCATTTAAAAAAAAAAAAGAAGATAGATATTTGGGGCACTTGCTTTGTCACAAAATTTTATTATAATGGTAGAAAACCCCCTCAGATTGAATAAAAGTCTGGGACATAACAGAAGGCTTTAAATCCACCCCTTAGGCTCCATTGAAGAACATCTTTAGCCATTTGTAATGCGTATTTTACATCTTAAATCTGTAGTATGATTATAGCTAGTGTGAGTACTGGTTCTCTACTCTGGACACTTGTCCTGCTGTACGTTCAAGACATTCATTCAAACAAGGCCCTGTGCTCTCTCGCCTGGACACCTGGGGTTCACCCCATGGGAACCTTTGCCTCTGAGCAAGAAGGAGCTGTGCCGAGCTGGTATTTCTGCGCTGGAAGCGACGCATCGCATCATGGTCCATTCAGTTTCCCTCTTGTCCTTCATCTTGTGGTGTTAGCTGCATCTCTGCTAAAAGCTTTGCTCACCCGCTGAGCTCAGTGTGGATACCGCTTACAGGTGCCAGATCTTGGCAGTTGGGAGCCCTCGGGTTAAGAAATGGGATGAGCAGTGAGCTGGGGGCCGTCAGCTCTGACAAGTGAGATGAGTCTCCTCAGGTCTGGAGTCGCACCAGCAGCCATTTGAGTTGCTGAGGAAGAACTCCCATCTCCGCCTGCGCTGCGCTTTTCACTGGGAGCCCAGCGCTGCCTTGATATGTTGGCGTCTCCAGCTGTAGATGACTAAATGAAGCTGTGTGGGCTGCTCGCTGTCCGGCCAGACTGTCCCTGCTATCTCTTCCCATAAACACTGGAGCCTTTGTCTCTGGCCTTATCGTGCCCCTGCTATCACAGAACCCTTTCTGTGCTCTCCTCCCAGCACAGCGCCTCTGTGTTCAGGGGTCTTTTCTTCAGCTGCTCTTTGTCTCCGGGTGTTTATTGTGCCTGCTGCAGAGTGTGTTTGTTTGGGAGAGAGGAGGAGGGGCTCCTGTTTGTGTGGGGTTTATAAACCCTGTGCATTCTTCAATAGAGATGCTGAGCAAACTGGGTGGTGTTAATATTAACCCTTCACTGACCTGCGTTACTGACAGTGCATCACTGCACCGAGATTTCTTCAGTGTGAAAAATGCTGTGGGAGGGTTATGAATTTGCTTGCTGTGTGAGGCAGGGAGTCTGCTCCCCCTTTGGTTTTAACTGCACTTTGATTTTTTTTTTTCGTGAATGCTGCACATGTGTATCAGCAAAGAGAGCCTCCCAAATGTGGGGAGATGTGACTGATTCTAGGATCTCCCCCAGAGTGCTTCTGGAACTTGTTTTTATTGCAAAGACTGGCTCACTAGCCCTTTCTGTTTGCATAACTGGCCCTTGCATCCTGTTTATGTGGCTACAGCAGACAATCTCTCTTCATTGTACTATATCCCAAAACTTTATGGCTCTGTACTTTAGGGCTTTTTCTTTTGAGTAAGGTCCTGAAAACAGGAATGTCTTAAATTCACAATGTTCACTTGTAGTGGCATATAGTACCTCCCCTTTGAACCAACTTCTTTTCTTTAACCAGCTTGTTAATACTTTCATGGCTGGGATGGTTCTTATTCTTTCTTCAGTATCCATGGTCCCATATTCCAAGAGAGCGCTTTGGAAGATGAAGATCAGCAACTCAGTAACTTTATTTCCATTTCCTTAATGCTTTGTATTAAGTTGGTTGGGGGGGAAAAAAAAAGCAACCAACAACGAAACAGAACAGCATTAACTTTCTAATGTCCTTTTGTTCTTGCTCCATAAGAGGATGGAAATTTATAACATGGAAAATGTCTCGTCCATCTCTGCAAGAAGCTGCAGCAACACAATTGTCTTAGTGTTAGAAGTGCCAGCAGAGTTTTGTATTTCACTGAATCTATACTCGGCATAAATGTTTCAGACCTTTTTTATGATGATCTGCATAAACTGAGCACAATGCAAATACATTAGTTTTATGTGTGATAAAATGCTCATGTGTGATAAGAAAAGATACCATCTTTTAAAAAAAAAAAAATCATCTTTAAGTTACTGAACTTTTCCCCAGAAGTTAATAGGTTTAAATACAGCATTTCACAAAGTAGCATAAAGAATTTTTATTTTCAAATAATTAATATCGGGTTGCAGTTCATGTATTGCAGCATCTACGTGTTATATTATTACACTGGGAAAAAGTTCAGCAGACTGTGTTCCTTTGCAGGGAGTGAGAAAGGAAGAAATGCAAAGTAATACAAGCCTTTGAAACATGAATCCACACACAGTCATGACTAAACCTATTCAAACATTCAGGTGTTTTTTCCAAGACTGCTCTAGGCTCTAGTGTTGTGTGACTTGTTTTCATTATGAACAAACTCAATTTGCCTCATCTCTTTCTCTTCAAGGAACAGTTTCAGCTGCAAAGCGCACGGGGATTCCAGCACCCCGGGAAATATCGTCATCTGTATCCAGAGAGAGAGCCGTATTGCGTGGTCAAGCCAATACTAGGAAAACACAACCCAGCCCCACCTCTTCTGGTACACCGACTCCTACCAAACATGTGCGCCCCACTAGCAAGTCCAAGCAGGAGAATGAAACTGGTGACAAGGCTGTTCTGGAATCTCAGGTTAAAGAACTGCTGGCAGAAGCAAAGACAAAAGATTCTGAAATTACCAAACTCCGTTGTGAATTGAAGAAATGCAAAGAGAAAGGGTCACTTAATGCTGAAGGAATGGGTGCTTCCAACCAAAATTTAGAAACAGTATCACCTGTTGACATAGATCCATTAATACGGACCCTTCAGGAAAAAAACAGGACTTTTCAAAAAGAGCTTGCTAGCCTGGGAGAAGAAAATCGTGTTTTGAAAGAGAAATTGCTTTATCTAGAGAACTCTCCTCTCTCAGACACAACAACAAGCAGTGGAGGGGACAGCAGCCTCCCAACCCCAACTACCCAAGAATCCAGTTTTGGAAGCCCATCAAAAAATGTGTCGAGAGGTGAAGTGGATGAGCACAGGCAGCACGTGAATGGGGGTGCACTGCGCAATTCAGGTTCTTCCAGCAGTGATGTGACTAAAGCTTCCCTGTCACCCGATGCATCTGATTTTGAACATATAGCAGATGTACCTTCCAGGCCAACATCCTCCAACAGCAACCACTTCAAAGGTTCCAAATGCTCTACTTCAGGGAGTTCTCCAAATAATATTAGTGACCTTTCTGTTGCATCTCTTACAGAGAGAATACAAAAAATGGAGGAGAATCACCACAGCACAGCAGAAGAATTACAAGCCACTTTGCAGGAGCTGTCGGATCAACAGCAAATGGTGCAGGAGCTGACAACTGAGAATGAGAAGCTAGTGGAAGAGAAAGCTCTCCTGGAGACTTCCTTTCGTCAACATAGAGATAGAGCAGAACAGCTGAGCCAAGAAAATGAGAAGCTAATGACTCTCCTCGAAGAGCGATCCAAGAATGAAGAAAGCAGAGCTCAGGAGGGGAAGGTCATTGAACTGGAACAGAAATGTGCAGAAGTTCTTGAAAAAGCACAATTTGAAAGAGAGAAATTGCTCAACATTCAGCAACAGTTAACCAGCAGCCTACGAAGTTTAGAAAGGGAGCATCAGGATGCCCAGCAGGTGATTAAAAGCCTGAGAGAAGAAAATGAGAAGCTACTTAAACTTCTAGAAGTGGAACAGCAGAGCAACAGCACAGTGACAAAAACTCTGGAGGACTGTAAGGTTGCCTTAGAAGGTCTAAAAATTGAGAATGGCTCTCTCAAAACTCAGTTAGAGAGTGAGAAACAAAAGGCTGCAGAAATCAATGTGATGGGATGTACTACTGACAACTCTGAGGTGCAAGAGATGCTGAAAGTAGCCCACGCAGAAAAGGATCAGTTAGAAGCATCTTGCACTGAGCTTAAACAAGAGCTGCTGAAGGCAAACAGTGAACTGAAGCACGTTCAGGGTCTGCTATCTAAGGTAAAGCAGTAACAGCTGTAAAATATAATGGTTTTTTATCTGTCCTTCCATAAATAGGTCATTGTTGGCCTTTAGCTTGTTGTTGAGCCATTGATTGTAAGTTTCCAGGATTTAAATGGCATGAATTAGTTTTAAATGGAAGCTCGGGTCATATGATATTGTCTCTGTTGCTATATGCATATTTTCCCAAGAATAACTGTTAGCATAGCTCTGTTTATAAATTCAAAACTAATCTCCCCTAATATCTTCTGCAGAATTTACTATTTTAGTAAATAGAATTGTGTTTATCAAAATTAGTGCAAAGAACAGGTCAATTAAAAAATACTTTGATATTATGTGAACAAATGTTAGTGAAAATCACTTGGTAATCCAGATGGAGAGAAGGGCATGAGTAGTTCGCAGCAAATATTAAATTCTGAATAATTAAGCATGATTAATTAGTAGTGAACTATAGGTGTGACTGGTCATGAGAACACAAGGACATGAGCTAATGCTCAAAGAAGCTGATATTTACACCAGCATGACTAATGATGCATGGACAAGCTCCAGATGAGATTATTTTCATAAAACTAAAATAATTTTACAAAACTGAGAAGTATTCTGTTTTGGGATAGGTAAAATCATGGCAAAAAAAATTGAATTATTTTAGAACGATTTTTTTCTGCCTCATTTGGTAGTTTGTATCTTTGCTCCAAGCAAGCTTAAGTCAGTTACTCTTTCTATTTCCTGTGTGTTTTCATGTGTATTTTCTTGTTCAGAAGAGAGCGGCAATGTGAGGAGTCGTAGAACAAGTGTTAATAAAACATAAGCCAATGATTATGTCCCACCACTGCAGAAAGAGCGATAGTCAGTGTGTGCAGCCTTTCCTGTATGGGGACGGGATCACGAGAAGAACAGTGAAATTGGCTAGTGGCAGAGGAAGAGAGCACTGCCAAAAAGCACCTCCATGATTTGTGTGATTTAGAAAATCCAGATGTCCTTTCAGCTTAAATAGGTGACCACAGCAAATGGAGTTAGTAGAGGAAGCTCCCCAGTGCTTACTGGAGCTGCAGTTTATGAAGAATAAATGAAAAACTGCTGAGTGCTCAGACTCTGTACCAAACTTTTATTGCTTGGTTTGGAAACCACAGATTTCCTCCATTTTTACTCTTCCTTTCCCTCGAATTAAGCTGTTTTGAATCATTGGCTATTTGTGACACCCAAATAAGACCACAGGCTTCTGTAAGGCTGCCCTTCAGTCAGGCTGTGCCAGTGCTGCTCACTGAATTGGCAGCCTACACATTGCTTTTCCTTAACTTGTTCAGACTCAGAGATCTCCCCCCAAACCTGAAAGCATTGATCTGTGGGCCTGAGCCAACAAACTGAAGTGCAGCAGATTCCCCCTTCAGTAATTCCAGATGTCCTGTATCCAGAAATATACTTATCTGCAGTAGCTAACTCTACTGCGTTTTTTCACAATCTGTTGAAAATGCGCATGGTAAAAGCAGCAGAACTGTTAATGTGGATGAACTGATCATAGTCTTGGCTCTAAGGCAGTGATATCACTCTCATAATGTGATAAATAAATAGATATGGAGCTTTCCAGGAATATAATTCCTCTCTGTTCATTACCTGCAGAGATTGGTTTGGAATTATTTAATTTTCTTTATAACATCTTGCTTTATTATCTTTATTACCAGGAAAGAAAACTGACATTCATAGCTCATCTATGTTTCATGAAACTGTCTCACTCACATTGAAACTCAGTTTATACAGTGCTTAGAACACAATTTTTAAATCTGTAAGATGCCCAGTAAAATCTCTAATGAGGGATATCTCTTAAGAAATAAAGAGAGACTTACAGCCTGCTTTCCTCCCTTCCAGGCTGAGAATGAGTGTGGTCAGCTGAGGGAGGTGTGTGACCAGCAGGCCGAGCAACTGAGCAGAACCAGCCAGAAGTTGCAGGAAAAAACATCAGAGAATGAAGCAGATATAAAAAACCTGAAAGAGACCATTTTCGAGTTGGAGGACCAGGTGGAACAACATCGTGCTATAAAACTTCACAATAACCAGCTCATCAGTGACCTAGAAAGTAGGTGGAGCTGAAAAAAGAATTTCAGTGAACTTATTCAGGGGCCTCGGTTATGGCTGCAACAGGGAGGAGGAGGAGGAGAAGGAGGAGACACGTCTTTATGCGAGAGCCTCACTTTAGAAATATTCCAGTTTTGGCCAATCCTTTCTGTTCATGCACAAAAGTCACTATTTTAACAGTGCTATAGAAATAATAGTAGAGACAGTCTCCAAGCCTCATTCTTTAGAAAAGAATGTATTGCCCATTCGAGAATTATTGGCCTTTTAAAGAGCTTTTAGGGAAGAGCACTAGTAAGAGCAGAGAAGTGGGGGCTGTGGAAGGGCAGCTGCCACCTGGTGGAACGAGTGGCGTGTTTCTCTTACCCGTGTCACCTCAGTGCTCCAGGGGCCTGTGTCATCACTGAAGAAGTGATCCTGCACGTGTGATTCTGTCCATTTAAGAGTCTGGTTTAATGCCTCAAAATAATGACATATTTCAGAGACGTTTGAGTAACAGATCTACTGTTGATTCCATTCCTGATCCATTGGCAGGGTATCTTTAATTTCAGCTTAGTCTATTTAGTGGCATTACTAGAAGCAAAACCAAATAGGCTGCGTGCCCTCCCTTTTTCACTTTTCACCCTTGCCCTTATGTGTTTAATAATCTTTTCCCTTTTTTTTTACTGTTCCTAGGTAAAGCAATGAAGCTGGAAGAACAAAAACAAGATACAGAGAGGCAGCTGAAGGCTTTGACTAAGCAAATGAAGGTAAGGCTTAGACTCCATGACAAAGCTAACCTGAGCTTTAATTGCAATACTGGATTTGAGAGAAGCATTGTATTTTTCTAGAACAATTGTAGAAAGTTCTTTCTACATCGTTTCATTCTCCGTTTTCTTCACTCATTTCTAGTTGTTTCTTTGCCTGCAAAGGAAAAATACAATACATCTTTGCAAATTACTTTTGCTTTTTTTGCCTGTGAACTTCTGCTACTTTTTGGAACAGTCATTCGTGCTTCATAAATCATCAGTGGCAATGAGCTATTTTCAGCAGCAGGGACTGTTGTAGTATCACAAGTCTGAATGATCAATAGATGTAGGAAGATTGATTATACTTTTTGCATTGGAGTGGAGAGTTTAGCATCAGTTTCTTCTTTGACAATCTCATTGGTACTATGTAAAGAGGCAAGTATTTAGTTTGAGCTTGGCATCATCTTGAAATTTTGAAATCCTGGTTGTTTGTGATCACTGAAAGAGAGATCAATAACTAAGTGCTCAGCTCAAGTAGGTGCATTTTTACAGCAAACAGTTTGGGGTTCTAATTGTTCTTTCTAGGAAGATACAGAAGAGTGGAGGCGTTTTCAAGCTGATCTGCAGACTGCAGTGGTTGTAGCCAATGATATTAAGTGTGAAGCCCAGCAGGAGCTCCGTGTGGTAAAGAGGAAGCTTCAGGAGGAAGAGGAGAAGAGTGCCAGACTGCAAAAGGAACTGGATGAAGTGAAGGGCACCAACAGGTTCGTTACTTGTAAAGGACAAGATTTGATCTCTGTGACTGCTAACATGCATGCAAACAGTGCTTTGTCAATAACTATTCATTGGCTTGGATGTGCCTCTTGTCTGTTTTTAACTCTTCTGACAGATTTTGTTGACCCCTATTCTAAGATGTTTCTGTTCTTTTTCTTTTCGGCAATCTAGTTCTGTCAACTAGGCCATGAAGGTTTTAATCAGCAAATATTAAGTAGTAACAATTGCCAATGTCCTCTTACAGCTTTGTTCTCAATACCGTATTCTACTGTGTTTTATTGCCTTCATAACTCTCTGTGCAGCTGTGTTAAACCATCTGTGAAAAGGTTTGTTGGCTACGTATATTCAATGGGACATCCAGAAGAGAGCTCCTTAACCCGAGAGGAGTCAAGGACTGTGTATGTTCAAGTTAAAAGAAGGACTAGCTGGACTTTTGTTCTGCAAGTCTGATACATGTTGACTGAGTGATCAATGCCAGTACTAGGGTTGCTCATCTCGCATCTCCTGCCTTAATTTGAAAACCTATGATGTGATTAGCTATGTTAAATGGTCTGGACTGTGGCCTGGGTTAGCATTTAGCCCAGAAGTGACTTTGTTATGTAGTAGACCCACCTGTAAGACAATTGCTGTGGGCTCAGTGGTTGGAGGGGGAACAGTAATTGTGAACCATTCAGAGACAGACCCCAGCGTGGTAAGCTGTATATTTGTGGGGCTTCCCTCTGGGGGAGCACGGTAAGAACAAAAGTGACTTTTACAATTGAATCTGGAACCAGTACAGATGCCTTACAATGTGGCTTTTATGCAGTGCATGGCCTTTTATGTACCACCTTTCATTCCAAAAATCACACTGCAATTGAAGTACTAAATAAGAAGAGATGGAAAACAAAAGATGTATTGGAAGGAAGAACCAAAATGTCTAAAGATGATGGTGCTCTGCTCTTTTTTGCATTGATGCAAGCAGAGCCAGCAGAGCTGCAGTGATGAAAATTTGTAGGGGGGAATGAAGAAAGACAAAACAGTGGTACTGTTTATCAAAAATGTGTGCCAAATTAATTTTGCTCCTCTAGATTTTTCCATTTAATTTCTCTCCTGATAGATTCATGGCCATTGGTAAATAGCCACAGGAACATGATGAATCCTGTCGCTTCTTTCAGGTGGAGTAACAGCCCAGCTTTGTTGCACGTATTTTCTCACTGTTTTCCATTCAGCAGTTTCCACAGCAGCTGTACAGTAGATGGAAGTAAAAAGATGGGAGGGCTTTTGTGTGGAGGTGTATGGATCAGAATTCCTGAGTTGAAGGAACAGAAATACTTCTTTTCAGAAAAATAAAGGAATGTGTTTAAGCTCCAGTTTCATTATCAGAGTCCCCAGTGGATGCAAAGAAAAGCTATTACAGTCTATGTATTCAGACAAAATGATTACCAGACAGTACTTAAGTTCTGGGCTCTGTTTCCATTCCTAATTTGTTCTTAATGAAATTTCTCTTGTTTAGAGTGGGGTCCATATATAAGGGCCAGAATCATATACTTGTAGTTTCCCCTCTTTATTTCTTTTTTAAAATGAAGATGTATTTGATAATACTTGAATAGAGATGACCTGCTAATTTGCAAACTGGGATATTTATCTTCCATGTATAAGGAGCATGGCTGCATTGTCAGCTCTTTGGCATAAGAAGCCCAAACTGCAAATACTGCTTTTGAATTTAGATCCTCAGAATCCATACATAGTAGTTCCAGAAGGAGGTATTCAGACATGTATTTAATTAAGTCAGTTTTGACATTTGTCTCTCCCTCTCTTTCACATACATATAGATATATGTCTGTCTTTGCGTCATGCTGACTATCTGTATAGCTTGCTTTGAGTATTACATTGGTCATGGAGCCGAATACACTGTCTGCAGTGGACAATACTTATTCTCTTTCAAAGATAGGTGTTGAGACCAAATTCTTCATCTGTCAATTTAAGTATAACTAATTTGACTCATGGTGTCCATGCAGAGAGTGCAAAATTTCTGTACTGAGTAGTATGGAGAAGGTAATGAAGCCTATGTAAGTCATTGTCTGAACAAACAAAGCACTGAAATTTTAAAACTGTACTGACCTATAAAACAAATTCTTGAAGTCGCCAAAGCTCCTGCTGAGAGCCAGTTCTACACTCCCAGTTATTTTTGCATTCCCTAGGTCACTGTCTTTCCCAACACCTCAGCTTCTTTCACCTGGAAAGTGCTGGGGATATTTTCATTGTTGCTTTTAGTTAGCTTTCACAAATGCTACTGCCCAGAATCAGCAGTAGAGTCTGGTACCTGCAGTGACTTCTAATGCATGCTTAGCACTGGTGGAAACAGTTTGTAGCGTGATACCTTAACACAGTCTATAAAGTATTCCTCATATTTGCTAATGCTGAGCAGCTGTGCACTCAGCTGAATATCTGTCAGTCCCCAGTGAAAGTTTCCTGTCTGATTTTTTTTTTTTAAGCCCTGATTGGAAAATATACCTTCCAAATAGCTTGCTACTCAAAAGTTTTTGGCAAAACTTCAGCTGTCTCTTGAGGGTCATTAGACTCCACCTCATAAATTGATCTTGAAGCCAATTTATCTCCTACGACATCCTGCCATTTTAATGTTTGCCTGTGGCTCCCTGAGTTCCTGCCTCCAGGTTTGATTTCACCGTTACATTCTTCTAATCAGACAAAAAGTCATTTTTGGTTCAGGAACAGCCAAAGAACTTGCAGAAAAAATCCTGATGAGGTCATCAGAGTTCATCTGAATAAAGGTAAGAGCCTCCCAAAGGCATCTTTAACACCGATTAAATGTCTAATTCTATGACTAAGAATGTTGGGGGGAGGTTGGACCACCATTAAACAAATGGAATAAGAGAGGAGTTAACCTGTCCCAAGTTAGTACTGATTGAAACCTACAAATTCATTAGCCCATGTTTCAGACAGTCTTCTATGATATTTTACATTTTAATTAATGTTATTTCTCTGCAGTAAAATGCAAAAGCTTACAATCCACTGTTGTCTGTCTCCTCACAGGTGGTGGAAATTGAAATTATATAGTCTCCATCCTTGGAGGTTTTCAAGACCAGGCAGGATAAGACCCTGAGTAACCTGGTCTGACCTCATAGCTGACCCTACTTTGATCAGGAAGTTAGACTAGGTGACTTCCTGAGGTCCCTTCCAACCTGAATTATCCTGTATCAAGTTTCATCTTTTCAGAACACTCATCTTGGAAATAAATTCGGTTTTGTAGCTGGTTTAGGATCATATATTTAAGTGATGAAAAAAATATGCTAAATTGGGTTTGTAACACAAAGGAACAAAGTTATTGCTGAAAGTACCCAAATTATGGACAGCTCTTTTTGACTTCATTACACACCCATTTCCAAGCCTTTCTGGCAATAGATTGTTTAGCAGCAGTGAAAGTTTCAAGGTCTTGCTTTGACTCCTTCCCTTCAAGTTCTCAAAATGATTTTGGCACTATAACATTATGTGCCTTGAGCCAAGAACATGGAGGGAAGACAGTTGGGCTGGAAGTAGTACTCAGAAAACAGAGAAATTATATCTGTAATTAAATGAGCGACTTCTTAGAATAATAAAAAAATTTAAGCAATCTTCAGATGGAAGCCTAAAGTGAAGATTGTGATGTATCCCACTAATTTGCTTCTGTTCTTCCTCCTAAAGTCTCAGATGCCACAGCATGGCAGTGTTACATGCTTTTTCTCCTGGAAATAAGCTTGTACTCCATGTGTATTAAACCCTGCTGTCAGTCTGTATGTGCTGATGTGCTGCTCGTTTGTGCCTGTGTTCTGCAGCTGTTCTGTCTTACAGAGGTTTGATAGTTCATACTGCTCTCACTGAAAGTAAGCAAACTAGAATGTCAGAGCAGGGTCCTTGAAGTATTGTTTGTCTGCTGTAGTTAGTGACTCTGAGGAGTTGGTTTTCTGTGTCACTGTTTGGTGGGGTTTTTTTAACACTGGATGGAGATTATTCCATCCCCTTTGGTATGAGGACCCTGAAACAGAAACTCTGAGGTAGAGCAACTCTAGTTGTCTGAACAGGTTCATGTACCCATTTTGAATGAATAGTCTTAAATAGTTAGGAGAGGAAAGCCAGGAACACTACCATCCCTGTCCTTTGAAATTGGTTTCCTGGCTTTAAATACTTAATTTCTTCCTATCTGAGCAACATGGATTTTTTTTTTTTCTACTTTGTATTGTTTGCTCATCACGTCCCAAAGCTGAGTTAGTGGAGTGTTAAGGCACTCCTTCAACTCTCCTAGCAACACCATCAGTATTTTCCCCTTTCCCCTTTATTTAGTGATGATGAGATGATTAACTGTAAAATAGAGCACTGTACCTCAGGATGGGCATTGTATTGCTTCTTCTAACTTCTCTGATTGTTGTCTGTATCTCCATAGGTGCCTGATCTCTACCAGCTAACACAGCCCTGAATGGATGCATAGCCAGGCCTGTGAGACACTTCAGGACATACCTTCAACTTGCAGCTGAAAAAGGGAAGTTTCAATTTGAGAAAGCACCTCCAGTTTTTTATTGCCCTGCAAAAGTCAAGTGTATCGCAAAGTGTGAATGCTGCTCAGGTCCACCTCCTCCCCATGGGCAAGAGCCTATTTCTTTGTTTCAGAAGGCTTCTCTCTTCAGAAGACTCCGTGAGGCGGAAAAAGTTCTGAATTAATCTAGAGCCAACTAGGCCATAAGAAGTAATCACAGAGATTTGGGGAACTGAGGGCTTTTTTTGAGGGATGGGGGTATTTTCCCTGAAACAGAAATTCAAACATGCCATTTTAAGCTTAAGCAAAAAATAAAACTGAGTGTGTATGTCTAATTTGTGAAATTTAATGCACATACACATTATGAGTTCTCTATATAGTATTATGTTCATGGATCTATCTCTTTGTGTCTAAATCCATGTATGCATACAGATCAGTATGTATACATACATACACAAACTCAAGCGATAGGTTACTGAAATCCAGCAGGAAAACTGAGTAGAAACATGAAGTTATTTATTCAGTATGAGCTGCTTTAATGGTTTCAGATTTTTAATACTGTATTGACAAGGCACTCGCCACTGGGTGGCATGTCTGACTCAGTGTGTGTCAGGGAGCGGGGTGGTGCCCAAGGAGCATTTCCTGCTATGACTTGCACAGAGAATGTCCCATGTGAGGTTTGTCCTGGCTGTGAGAATTGCAGATGGAGAGATTGGAAGGAAAAGAAATTAATCTATCAAGCCCCGAGTAAATATACTCTCAGAAAGGAGTCTTTCTCATGCCCTTAACTCAGGTGAAGTATATGATGATCAGGGAGAACTTGCTGAAGTTCAGCTTTGCAACTGGAGACACCTGGAGAGAGCTTTACTTGGATGCTAAGGAGAAACTCAGAAGTCACCATCTCTACCAGGAGATCATCAGGATTCATTCCAGGACTGGAATTTCATGCTTTGGCTGTGGGATTCCCATCCTTTCCTTCTGGATGTGAAGACCTAGCAAAGGGCCTGGTCTCGGAGCAGGCTGAGCTAGTAGAGAATTCTGCGGGATGTCCTGGCTTGGGCATGGCCTTCGCCTTTGTGCCGTGCTACTGGAGTGTATGCATATATGCACACTTCTGTTGCCTTTCTTTTCTGTGCTGGCAGCTGTCGAATGTTGGTTTTTATGTTTAAGAAATATATATTGAAGTGCCAAATAAATGTTTAAGTGTCTGGAATTGTCTGCTGCCTGCCCTTGGCCTCTCTTCTGTTCTGTGCATCAGTAGCTGTGTGTCTCTTCTTTGTATCCCTTGGAGTTCAGGAGGATTCACAACAACAACAGGAACCGTGTCAAGAGTGCAGTGCAGGGTAATTATATCTGAAAACATGGTTCTGTGGTCCTAGGCCACCTGTAACAAAGAAGTCATCAGAACAGATTAAAAATTTCACAAACACATAAAGGCTGCTGTTGCCAAAATCTATACATTAAGCACAGAAAGACTTGCACCTTGTTGGTGGTCTGTTATCCATGTATTCCAAACCTAGAAAACAAGGAGACTAACTCTTGCCATTAGAAAAAAGCTCACTGCATCTACTTCTCTCACCAATGAATGAATGACACTAGGCAGTGGTTTTGTGAAAAGAACTGCACGTTTTAATTCCTTTGTGGCGAGTGCTCTGCTTCCTCCTGGAGCTGCTCCACTTAAGCCAGCTGCACTCGCAGCATTTATCTATGTAAACCATTCATTCTTGTTTCAAGGAATGCATACAGCAGTAGATGACACTGTTCAAATCCATCCTTTCTGTAGCAGAGCTTGTTTAGTCTTCTTGGATGGTCTAAGCTATACTAAGCTGAATAAATTCTGTTCACAAGGAGTCATTTTTGGTTTGAAGTTATGGCTTGTCATTAATCTTTCTCTAAGTCATGTTATCCTATACTGTCCTCCTGAATTAGCTTGCTACTGCAAGTTAAAGTCTTACTCCTCTGCTTTTCTATTAAGAAACCCATATATGTACACATACATGCCATCTCCTTATCCTACAGATTTTTCTCTTTAAAAATGGCAGGTACTCGCCAAGTTTCATAACTCTCCATTGCTTGTTGGCTGGCATGTGTGGGTTTAGTTGAAGCAAATAGGTCTCAGCACTATTCCTACCTTCCGTGCCAAGGTTTGCATTATGAGAGGCCTCAGTTTTCTGATGTGATTGTGTTTAAGAGGTTGTTTCAGGGTGCATTAGAAGCCTATTACAAATATACGGACTTAAGATTACAGGAAGCATCCTAACAAAATTGGAACCGGTAGTAGCTCTGGCACTTGAATCTTCATAATTACTCTGTACAATGACAGAATAATGGCATGTGATTTCTCAGTGGACTCTTCTGTGGCACGGCATAGGGACTGCTCTAGTTACTCTGACTTTATTTAATGTGTTTGCATCCTTTTGCAAAGGCTAGACTGAGGAGACTAGTCTGTGAGGTTTGAGCTGTTCTCAGAGTTAAATCCTAACCAATGAAGTGATGGCTGCCTAGTACCTCTGGCTTGCTTTATTCTCAAGATTTGTCAGTTGGCCTTTCTGATAATACTCCACAAACCTGAAAGTGTAACAGATTGTGTTGGGTGGCTAGGTATCTTGAGGCAGAAATCTGTCCTTCCTCCATACTTTACTAGAAGCAGGACTCCTTTAGCTTTCATGGTTTTGTATAACTGAAGTGTAGATGCTATCACCTGTTGATTTGTTGTTTATGCTTTATGAAGCCACAGAAGAAAATGTGAAGGGTAGAACTTAAAGTTAGTCAGCAAAACACTGGCTCCCTCAGAGCACAGTGAATTTTATCCAATCTGCCTTTCTTCCTTATTGGATTAAATGGAGAATGGAACTGAAATGGCTTTTTCTCTAGCCATCTGCCTCTGCAGGCTTCCCTGGCATACAAAGAGCTTGAATGAATTAGCAGAGAAATAGCCAATGTCTGCTTAAAGACAGCACCTCCTTAAGCTCTGCCAGAAATAGAAACATGAGTCATTTATTTTCTTATCCATTGACACCCTTTAGCCCCTTGCATTTTGTAGACTGTGATACCGAAAGGGAAAGAAAAAGACTCTGATTTCTATTTTTAGCACAACAGAAGTTGTTCAACCCCATAGGCACATTCTGGATGGAGTCCTCCAGCCTTCTTAAGAAATAATTTGAAGTTTTGTGTTCATGTAGCTCTTGGGATCTACTGTACTTCAAAGTAGGGAAGAGCGATGATACCTCAGAACCTGTAGATCAGCCTGCATTTCTTAAGCAGCCAGGAGATCAGGAGAGTAACATATAAATACTCTCTTTTTAAGTGACTAGACGTTGTTATCTAATTGCAGCTTTCCTAAACTAAAGCTAGGTAATTACACTCGAAGTCTACCTGAGAACTACTGGGTAAGTACAGCATCAGTGCTAAGCAATGTCAGCCAGATCTGTAAAATGCATAACTAGAAGCAACAGTTACACTGTATGGTTGCATTTGCTGTTTAACACAGCTGTGGACTTTCTTTTACTAACTCTTAAGTCCAGTACCTACCCTTGACTTCAGAATTTTGTTTCGATGGAGTAACTTAATGACCCTTCCTGTTAAAATATGAGCCTTATTTCTATTTTGGATTTGTCTGTCTTCATTCCAGCCATTGAATTTTGGTATTCTTGTGTTTGCTAGGATGAAGCACCTAACAGTTTTATTCTTCATATAACTCCTTATGGATTGTGGTTGAGGGTTTACTTGTTCAGCAGATGTTGTTGATAAGCTGTAAGAGGTTTCTAAAGTTTTTCATTGTGGAGTATATTTTTGGGTTTAATTTCTATGGCTCTTACCTGAACCCTGTCCAATTACTTATTTTCAATTATGGCGTTTTAACTGATAACAATTACTCCAGCAGTGGTCACACCAATTAAAAACATAGAGTGTAAAATAACATCTTTCTCTTTGGTAACTTTCCTCATACACTGAGGACCACGGTAGTTCCTTGGCCCCTGTGCTGTATTGAAAGCCCATCTTCAGGTAATTATTGACGATCACTCACAAGTCACATCAAATTGCTTTTCTATGATAATCTTCCATCCTATGTGAGGATGGGAAAAGGGGAGGATATGGTTAACAACGCAGAAATGTTTTTTAGACTCAGTGATTTAATGTTTGCCAGGCACTCCGAGAAAAAGACATGAACATTCTAATGAGTGGTCCATGTTCTGGGTATTACAATAAAAGATGTGCATCGTTGGATTTGCCTTACTACATGTAAAGACCTTTAATCTCTGCTTGCACTTCCTGTTGCCCCTGACTTTGATCTGGTTTCTGCTTTGCAGGCTGACAGCTGAAGAGGTAGAATCTCTAGAGGCAGATACAACCAACCGCTGGCAAGGAGTCTGCATTAGCAGAACATCTCCCACACCATCAGAATCTGCAGCCACTGTGAAGTCACTGATAAAATCATTTGACTTAGGATGCTCAGGTATTTGAAAACTGTATATTGTGGTAAAAAATTTTTCTAGCACTGAGCAGGTAATTTTTGCCATTTTATGCTGCTTTTTGCTTCTTAATTTCTGTCAGTGCTTAATTTTCTGTCAGTGCTTGGTACATAAATATGATGTGTGGAATGTCACTAAGCCAGTGGTTCCCTGTTCTGACAAGAGGGAGATAGTTGGGTTTTTGAAATTCAAATGTTTCCACTTTCTTCCTTGCAGGTAGCACTGGTCAAAATATCACGGTTCACAAGGTCCCCAGGAGCCCTCTAAGTGGAATTCCAGTGAGGACAGCCCCAGCAGCTGCTGTTTCCCCCATGCAGGTACGAGGAGCTCTTTCCATCCTTGTAGTTTTAAAATGGGTAGATACAGTGTTTGCTACAGCATGACGTAGCTTCGGCATCCCACCATGCATATGTAGACAAGGGGAAGGGGAAACTCATCTGTTTATTTGCTGTGAAACATCAAATGCTGTAGTACTAACAAAAAGGATCAAAGTGAGTTTGTCTTTGACTTCAGCTTAGAGGTCTCAGTGGACGGATGTGAACTCTTTGGAATACAGTTCTGAACTTTAATCACTGTTGACTAGAAAATAGGTTGCGATTATTGGGAGTGAGTTAGAAGAAACATCAAGCTAAACTAGGTAGCTGGCACGTGAATTGAGAGACATGGGATAAGTTTCGAAGATGTATGCTCCCAGTTATCCAGGAAGTTCATACAGTGCTGAATGAAGGGCTCTTACAGGTTGGGTTTTTTCCTACTGAAGCATAACTGCTCTGGAAGATAGTACTTCTTATGTCGCTGCACCAGTTAACTTTCTGTTAGCAGTTTTCAAATCTGTGGTGCAATGTTATTGGAAATACTGCTTTTGTGAACGATGGAGAAACAAATGCACTGTGCTTGCTCATTTCCACATATGCTGAAGGTGGCATACCATCAGGCTGCTAACCTTTCTAGGCTAGAGAAGCCATTGTATGTTTTTGGACTAGGCGGTCACTGGAATTACAACAGGAAATTCCCCTCTGAATCCAGGTAAAAAACAGCTGCAAGGCTAGAGCGTTTAGGTGAGTGTTGTGAAGAATCAGATGACTTTGAAAGACTACTTAACAAATGTGTGAGCACATTTCCTTCAAAAAATCAGCAAATGAGGTTTAAAAAATGGGATTAAACAGAGGTCTGGGAGCCTATTAATGCCTGATTGAGGGGGTATTAATGCTGAAAACTGATGATGGGGCTGCAGAGACAAGAATCCTTCAGATTTATGACTCAGGGTGCTGGGGACAGAGGCAGGGTTAGGAACACGCATTCTTACTTTAGGTTTGTGACACTAGATTATATTTGGTAAGAGAAAATGTGGTCCAAATAGAAATGTGAAATAGTTCAGGAACCAATATATTACCAGATAAAAATATGGTCCCTTTGTCCTTTTATTTTTCACAACCATTTATCCAGCTCTAGGTCAGCTGATACCTTGTTGAAAGGTTTCTGTATCCCAGCACCTGCTTTGTGATCTTGAGACAGCAAAAACATCTCTTCTTTCTGCTTGCCCATTTAAACATGATGGCTAGGGGTTTTTTAATTATCTTTTGTACATTTCTTTGTTTCGCAGAGACATTCTGTTTATAGTAATGCCAAGCCAGCCAGCAAGGGTGTTGCCAGACACACAGATCTTTCAGACCTTCCACTTGCAGGTAAGTTGCTGTAAATGTGCAAATGTTGCCTCTCTTTACTAGCAAAAGCTTGTCTTTAACTCTTGGCCTTTGCCTGGGCCACTTTTCATCTTCTCGTATGGTCAAAGGAAATATGAAGAAGTGTCTTCAGAGTCTTTGTTTTAGAGAGCTTATTAATCTTGTCATGTTTCCATTCCCATCTTGATCATAGCCTTAGAAAACTAAAAAATAGCTGATTTATTATGGTTTGCCAATACAAACTTGCCGCCTTTATTCCAAAGTATCTGTGGCACCTCTCTAATCCATGCTGTGGAACTGGAGAGGATTGGATTTTGTTCAATGTGTACATATCTGGAACAAGTCCAAAGCACTGTCTTTTGAGGGTTTATTTGTTTTTAAATTGAGCTTCATTTGAAATACATCAAACATTTCAGATACCAATGTGACTGTTTTAGGAGCAGTCTTATTTGGGCTTGAAATAGTTTGTTTTGAGAGTTCTCAAGAGATGCATTTGTTTTTATTTCACACTTTGCTTTTGTTCTCTTGTCATTTAATATTCTTTTCTACCAGTGTTTGTTTCCCATTTTCTCTAGGGCCCTTTATTTTGATTATCTAGTCCTGAATGTAGTTGTTGCATTGGAATCAAAGCTAGTAACAACAGATTATTGAAATTTTAAGGACAGATGAAATATTATATTCCTGTAGTGAAACCTCAGTGAAACTGCAGGGAGTGACAAAAAAAATCAATCATAACTTCTTCATTGGTAGGCTGGATTTTCTGCAATAGGTTGCTAGTACAGGAGAGAAATTAGAACCTGTCTTCATTTTTAGACTCTTCAGATAATCTGCTAAACTTCTCCTTCCATCATTCAAAGATTAAGAGATACTGGATCTGAACAGCAAAAATATGTTATAGAGTAGTTGGCAGCATAAACAAGTAACATCTTGTCTATGCTACTGGCTTCTCTTTTGCAGGACTAAATGCTAAGCAAGCAGAAGTTATCAGTGGAACAGACAGAGTTTACTTACTTGTATCAGTTGGTTTCCAGAAAATGTCTTGCATGAGAGTATACAGTGATCCTAAAGAGAACATAGGACCTCTTTTATCTCTACCTGTTTACTGTAGAGTGAAGAAATCTGTCAACTGTGTAATATAATGCCAGTCCTTAATATGCCACTTCAGGCCATGGATTACTGTTATTACCCTAGACAGTTGTTCTGTGAAAATCTGTTGAAATCAACAGATATTTTATTAGCCATTGTATGGTAAAAATTTATGGTTGCTTATCTAACAAGTTCCTATATTTACCGCTTCTCTTTGTACCTGGGCTTAATTTAGTTCCAATAATCCATAGCAAAGGCTTACTCACTATAAAGTTGTAATAGCTCTGGTTCCAATCTAAATAATCCTAGAAGGCAGTTGATCCAAGCCCTATCCAAACAACACTGAATTAAAAAATATCCCCAAGGAAATTGAGTGAAGTAGTCTCCATAATAATAATCTTCTGGCTGATTCCATCTGACCAGTATCACAGCAGGGTTCAGTGATGTCCTTAATGTGACCCAAATGTTACATCGTTGGAGAGGAGAATGGATTACTTCGCAGAGAGAGCTGATCTTTGGCTATGATCTTTTCATTTAGAGTCAGAGGTTTACTGGTTCTGTCCTGGAGTTTCTAGCAGCCAGAAATAAGTCAAAGGAAGTATATTACTCATGCAAGTGAGACTCAAAGTACAAAACTGGATACTGTTAACCTGCACCACTTCAGGCACTAGTGTATAATTCAAACCGGTAACCACAAAGCTTCTTTAAATAGTGCAAATAGATAGTGCTAGCAGAATGTGATTTTCCTTAATCATGTTGCATATTTTTCATACGATTATTATCCTGTTTCTCTTTCCAAATGGCTCCTAATATGCCCTTGTCTTGTCCCTATTTTTTTTTCCAGCTAGATACTTTAATAGCCTTTATACCTGTCTGGGATCCTTCCTTCTTGTTCCTTTTACTGTAGAATGCATAAACACATCCTGAATGATTGGCACAGCACTTCCTAATTAGATCATTCCATTAGCCAATCCAGTTATGTTAATGACAATTTCACAGTGCTTTTTTTTTGATGATCCTTATAAACTAGTGAGAAACATACACTCCTTTTCACAATTCAGTGAATCTGAATCCGTTTGGATTTTGTTAGTTGATGTGCCTTTTGCAGTAGATCTGTTTCTCTAAGCAGAATATTCTTAAGTTTAAAATGGTCCCAAGAATCATGCCTGTCTGATTGCTGTGGCTATTTAAATTGGAGGCAATTCCCCATAAATCTAGTATAATGAGGAGCTAGAAGAGTCATACACATTTGCCATATATAGTGGAAAACCAACAAAAATACTTTTTAAATGTATGCTGTGTGCTATTTCTTGCTTGTTATGAATTGATGGTGCACACAAAGAAAGGACAGGTGAGTGGAAGGAAGGGTGACCCTGACTGAGCAAGGTGTATGCAATCCAATGCAACAAAGCTCTGCCAACAGCCAAGTTACTGGAAATGAGACTGGGACTGGATGCTGGCCTTTTCTATCTGGACTTCTTAACAGATAGGAACTTAGCAGCCCTTTATGCTGTGGAAAGAAGGTACAGAAATGCCTATAGCTTTCAGCAGCCTCAAATGTTGATGTAGTCTTACGAAAGTCAGGAGCCAAAGCAAGGGCAGCTGCATGCCTGTTGGAAGGATGTGTTTATCTGGCAGCTGCTGATACACACACCCCAGTTACTGCTGAGAAGTTTAGGACTGATTCAGTGATACTAGTCTTTGCTGAAGCTGAGATAAGAAGGAATTCACACCTCTAGGTGATATGGCATTAATTGATAATTAACATAGGGAGGTAACTGAAAAGGAGGAGGAAGGAGTTGTGTTCCACATTGAGTTGATTTCTGATAACAGTTCATAACATGCTGGCCATAGATCCTGGCTTGTTGACTGTTTGTCTACAGAACCGAAGCAGCCAACTTTCCCACTCTACCTCATGACTGACGTGCACAGGGAGATAATTTGATTTCTATGATTTCTCTGGCTTCTCTTCAAAAACCTATCAACGTTGGATTCTATGGCTACTAATTCTGTTAATTTTATTTAATTTATATATATATATACACATACACATATATAAATATATATCATAAAATATATAAAGTAATATGTGTAATAAAAGTATAGATGGATCTGCTGTGAATATATTGAGACTTCCAAAGTTCTGTCAGATAGCATGCCAAGCATCATGTGATAAGTGCCTTCTACTGCTGCCTTGAGCTGGGTTGTATTCAGAAGACAAGAGGCTTTCTTGTTGCAAGTCTGCTAATGGCAGAAACGAAATTATTGTACTAGGGCTGATCAGTCATCTGGTGAAGATATCTGACGATTAGCTTTTGAACCTTTAAGACTGTAGATTTTGGTATTTCCCCTCATTCACCTGAGGCCCCTACCCCCCAGCAGGAGTATCAATCACAGGAAACCAGGCAGTCTGTACTGTTGAAATCATCAAAGCCATTCCTTGTTATGATCACCTCTAATCTGCTCAAGGTTTCCTAGCCCCATGTGTGTTTAATGAACAAATGAGTACATTTGTTTAGAATCAAAACAAGAGACTACATATTGTGTGCAGGGTGGCAGGACAGTGATTAATCAAATTCCTCAGACTGCAAGCTGACAGCTTTTTTTTTTTTTCATTCCCACAGACCTTCTGAAGGGGAGAAATGAAGAGATGAAACCAGACCATTACCTCCGTAAAAGCCCTTCCCTGGAATCCCTGAGCAAACCCCCTATGGCCTTCAGCAGCAGAATGCTTACCTCTACCCCCAGCAGCTTGAAACCCCAAAGTAAACTCAGGTACCAACCCAGTTGCTTGGGAAAAACAGCACACTGAAAAGATTGACAGCATTACCTGGCACCAAGATGAATGTGGACCCCTGTCTCCAGTGGAAACCCTGCTGACTAGTCTGTCCAGTTCGGAATTACCAGGCTCTGTCAGATCCAGATATCAAAATTCAGATTATAATAACCACAATTATCTGTAAGATGAGCAATCATAATGAAATGAGGATAGCAAGCTTTCAGGAGCCACCAAGTTGTATACAAGAATTCCATCATGTTTACGAGTGGTCAACCCTCATTATCTTACTGTAGCTTTGAGTGTTATGGTGAGTTAAAAACTAAAAGCTTTGAGGTCTAAGGGAAAGCTGGACACATAATTTTCTTCTGTCTTGCGAAAAAAACGTATGTGTTTTTCTCTGATCTCCTCCATTATTTCCAACAGTAGAAACTGTAGAGTGGACATAATGCAGGTGTTTTGGTTGTTGGCCTTTAACTGTCCTCTAGGCCTTGTCTGCAATACAGCTTCTAGATTCCTAATTTATTCAAGAACTTGTTCTGTAGCAGCTCAATTGGATGTGAATTTGTGTTACAGATTCTTTAGATAGTTTCTTTCAATTCTACACCCTAAATCCTACTTTTCAATACATAAAGCAAAGAGGTTACTTAAAAATTTTATAAGTAAAGCTGATGAAAATAATAGCAGAAATGCTGGGTTAACACATGCCATTGAATATCTATAGGCTGCTGTTTCTTCAGCTCTTTGTATGCAGTGACACCAACTGAATTTGTCTCATCTAAAGGCAAATATAGAACACAAGCTCTGAAAGCTATTGCAGTTTGGTTTACGTTTAGGTTCTGTGCTGCCATTCTACTTTGTCATACAGATATTATTTACACACTGGTAAAAAAATAAGAGACTTCAAGCCTATTTATCTTGTTCTCTGTTATGCTTCCCTGGATTAGTGTGGAGAGAAAGGACCCACTGGCAGCCCTGGCTCGGGAGTATGGTGGTTCAAAGAGGAATGCTCTGTTGAAATGGTGCCAAAAGAAGACTGAAGGTTACCAGGTGAGGGAATAGGTGCATTCTTACTTTTCTCTGTAGAATAATTTATCAGTTTCCTATAGGTCTGCAGTAAGCAGTGACACTTCAAAGAAGTATGTGTATCTCAGTCTGCTGATTTTTGCATGTTTACTTCTACTAGTTGTTTCCATGCTCTTCCTTCAGATTTCTCTAACACTGCAGTCCCCAATATTACATTGTCATAAGTAATTTGTATACAAAACCCAAAACAGTCGCTGATGGTGAGACACAGTGTGTATCCACAACAGCTTCAATTTGGCGACAATTTTTGAGATTACATTCTGGTATTTTTTTCTATAGGCTTCTGTGGGCGATGTGCTATTGTGAGAGGGTTTTTTATTGGTCATTTCTGTAAAACCAAAGAAATATTTCTTTGTGTGGCCTTGACCAAATGAAGTTTGCAGCTTGGGGCCCCACTCTTTCTAATCTGCTGCAGTTTAATGGGATTTTACAAAGCAAATTTTGACTGCTTGAGAATGTCTTACTACTTTGCAGAGTGATTTTCTCTGTTAAACAGGCATAATGATTTGTGTGCTTATCAAACCCTGGCTAGTGTTTGTATGCAGTTGAGTTAGGCCTTTGGTTCTACTTGTAGCTGAGCTGTAGAAGGCAATTATAGACAACAGTTCATCCTGCGATATATGCTGGGTGTGCAGGATAGTCTTAGTTTGATATAATATTCCGATTTTTCTTTCTTAAGAATAATATTGTTTGTTACTTAGAGCAGAAGACAAAAGCAGTTATCACCACATGATATGCACCCTGGAGCAAGTCTTTAATAAAAGCAGAGTCCATCTTTTAAAGTAAATAATAAAATATTTTTTTTCTTCATAACCAGCTCTTTATGAAGCATTAGCTGCAGGGTGCAGGAGTTTGGAAGAAAAGACGGTAGCTTTCCTTTTAAGTAAACTGATCTATAAAGGCTTGAGTTGTTTCTTAGCACTGGCATATTCATCGGACTTGCACCAGTTTTACAGAAGGACAGGCATCAGAGAAAGCTCTTGACTTTAGACACACCTTAGGAAGTCAAGGTTAGTGTTTAGCCTCCAGTTCTGATACTGCCTAAAAGGCTACAGTGCTTTCCCCTGAAATTGTATGCTCTGTGTTGTGTTGATTTATTCTATATCTCATCTACTAAAATTCTCCTGGTCTTGGATCTGAAATTGTGGGGGAACATTCCCATTCAGTCCTCAGAAAATGATTCATGAAACATAACTTTTCCAAGTCTAACTCTGTTCAGCCAGCAAACCCATCTCTTGAATAATGCTTTCTGCTGACAGTGTTGCCCTTTTTTGTTCCAAATGGCACATATGGTGACCTTCCTCCATTTCTGTTACAGCAGTCTAACTCTGAGTTCACTGTTAGAAGTGTTCCCTGAGAGTCAGCCTGTAGTTTTCTTTCTCTGATTACACTCAAGTTGGACTAAATGCATTGCTTTTAGAAATTAATGTGTCGCTTTGCAATATAGAGTCCTGTCCTGATTCTGTAGGTACCAAACTTGGCACCAAGAGTGACAAGTACTCCCTCCATGATAGAATAGAAGAGGAGTTTTGTTTTTCTCTGCTGAACCCAAGTAGTGGAGCTGTGTATCAGATAGCAGGCCACCCAGGAGGTATGCAAGACAATCTGGGTCTATTTGTTTTTCCTTTTAGTATTAGTCTCTGGAGGGAAGTATGTCCATGCTTCAGAGGACAGTGGAAGGCTTTGCTTTATATATGGCTGCTGGAGTGTTGTTGCTATGTGACTGTCCAGATGATGTTTCAGAAAAAACTCTGTCAATTTGGTTCCTGCTCTGACGAGCCTCTTGTTCTGTTCATGGCTGTCCTCAGTTGCTACTCCTTCTAAAGCAGCAGAATGAGTTTTCAGCAGTTTTTGAGAACAAGCAGGTAAAGCACTGACAAACACTGCATAATCCAGGAGAGTCTGAGAAGTGCAGACTGATGTGGTGGGGGGCCTTATTACCCAGAGTGGAAGATCTCAGAGCAGAAATTAAAGTCAGATGAACCAAAGGACAAACATGGTATTGATTTATGGTGAGAATCTTGCCCCTCTGTCTTCACTGCTTCATTTAGAGGCATTATCTCTTGGACATTCTTCCTCAGATTCTCATTCCCATTGCGCTCTTTGTGGTGCATTCACTAACTCTTCTTGAACTTGCTTTTCCCAGACCCTTGGACTCTTATGGTAAGGCTGATATTAAGCTCCACAGGGAGTTTTTATCATTCTTGAGTACAAAGAACTGGAGTGGAGTAACAAATGTCATCTTCCTTCCTGCCTTAGCCACTGCAATGGTGGGAATGAAGGAGTGAACTCCACCAAGCAGAACTCTGATGAAGTATGTGACTTCTTTTCCATAGGTAATACCCCTGTCTATGAGGCATCATCTGTGCAAATCCCTGTATGATCTGTCATGTTCTTTTAAACTTGAAGCCCAGAACCACAGATAACTTAGATGCAAAATGTTTTCAGCTTCATGACACAGTAGAATGAGAGAATAAAAGACTTGCTCCTTGGCTGCCTAACTTCTTTTTTCAGTGGCAAAATGTGCCACCTTTGAGGTTTAGTAACAGTTCCTGATCTGAGCTGGGGAGGAAGAGGGAGATTCCTTTCTGTTTAAACTATGGAGATACCAGATTTCATTAAAAAGTAAGAGCAAAATGAATTAGAATAACTGATACTGGCAGTAGCAGCTACTACCCATGTCCCAGATTCCCTGAGGAAAGCTGGATTAGTGACCTAGGAAGGGATCTGGGGATAAGACCTAGGGACCAGCACACAAGGCTCCACATTTTAAATGCTTTAATCCATACAATCCATAAATACTTTAATTATACTATAGATAGAAATTTATGTCCTGCTCCTGGCGTATGTCCTTGCATTGACTACAGTGGGAACATTCCCTGGCTTTGAACTTCAGCATGTTCCCCAGGAGGCAATCTCATAAAATGAGAGAGGGACACTGGAAGGAGTTGAGCAAAGTGCAACACAAATTAGTAGTCGCCTGGAGGGTTTTGTTTGTTTTTTAAAAAAAGAAATTGTATGAGTTCACAGTAACTGAGGGGAAACATGAAAGCATCTATGTTTCTCTAATCTGCTACGTCATTTCTAAGATCCCTATTTAAACAGTGATTTGATATCAAAAATATATGAATGCTAAGGAGAAAGAGTAGTTATTTAGAACATGAAAACAGAGTCACTAGAATGAAAATAAAGTGGAAGTTTAGTATAATGACTAGGAGAAAAGAATATGAAAGTGGGATTACATAAACTGTGGCATGATCAATCGTATGATTTCAGTTGTCATATTTCAATGCCTAGATGAATGTTACTGGCATTTTGGCCACCAGTTTTGAATAACTATGCAGGGGAGGTGCTAAAAGCACCTCAGCAGTAAAAAGAATTGTAGTGAAATAAGGCTTTGGGCTCAGTGGCTTTGCATAAGACTTCCTTGAGGAAAATCCCCAGCATAAAAGAAACAACCTTAATCTAATGTATGGTTCCCTATAAGAATTATGCACTGGCACATGATCTGTTTTGCCAGACATACATAGACTGTTTCTTCTGCTTCTCTGAATTTGTTGACATCATGGTGTATAATGTAGGATGATGAGATGACCAGACTTGAGAACTGCTTTTGTGGCTCTGGAACTCAATTACCACAAGTTCTTTAAACCACAAAGCCTGCTGAGAGTAAGTTATTTATGTTAAAATAGATTTTTTTCTGTTGTCTTGTGGTTGGTTTTTTTAATCTATTTAAAATGATTATACATCATAGCAACAATGTGAAGTAGAAATTGGGTGCCTCTTTTCTAATAGACTCAGTTCCTATGAGTCTTAACTCCTGGAAGCTGCTGAGAGTCATTCTTGTAGCATTATCACCTTCCATAATCATATCATTAGTGACTGTGGTGTTATTTAAGTGCCCTGGTTCTGTTTGCTCTCTGTGGAGACCATTTGTCAAGGGGCCAAACCTCTCTAGATTAAATCTATTACTATTCACAGATCTATTGTGAAAACACGGAACATCAAGAAGCACTTAACCCATGATCATTAGAATTGAGGATTATTGTTTCTGCCACATATACCCTCTACAGAGAGGGGAGGGAATTGCTACCATGTTAATGAATATGGTTCTCTTAGAAGAACTATTTTCGTTGTTTTTTCCAACCACTACACTCCATCCTATGGTACAGAGGAAAAGAGAATTTGAGGCCGACTCTTTTCTCCAATGCACTATCATGGTTATTTTTTTTATCAAAGTTATAACAGGACCCATTTGGGATCCACTTGTTGAAGAACCACCATCTCTTATAGTAAAGCTATCTGTGTGGTTTTCTTAAGTAGAGGAATGTTCTAGAACCGACAAAGGAAAATGACAGCTATACCTCTGAATCTTTTTGTATTTCATATATTTCCAACCTGTGCGTTCAAGCCATTGCATTATATCATCTCTCTGACTATGACAGTGTCAGTACACGGCTTGTGGGTAAAGCCAGTGGGCATCTTCAGGAGAAGAGGCAGTGCTCCCGATTAGCACTGACACCAATATGAGATGGCTGATAAATTGGTATTGGTCTTACTGGTATTTGTGGGACCAGCCTCAGGTCCGATTTCATATCATCTGGAGGAATCTCACCAACATGGAGAAACTACTAACCATAGCAATCTTTATGTAGCTTTCATGTTGTACAAGTAGTTCTTGGAGAAAAGAATTCCTTCTAATTATTCTACATAAAATACACTAGCAACTACGAGCAAAGCTAGAAGTAAATGATTTATTTGTTTCCATGCCTTATTTGGAGTTATTTGACTTTGCAGTAGGTCCCAGGAACACTCTACAGTTTTAGAAAGTATGCTTAGGAGTATGTAGAAAGTATTTTTAGGGTGATACTTTCTAACATTGTATTGTTGAGTCTAAATTAGCAAAATACAAATATCTGTAGGCCCAACCGTTCTGAATATTTGCCTCAAAAATTGTGAATTGTTTTTCAAAGTTTCCTTTTCTTAGAATACAGATAACTTTAGGGCTCTGGTGAAATATCCTGATGGAGACTGCAGCCTGCGTAGTTTCCAGAAATACAGATTGACATTAAGAGGTTTCTAAATATTTCAACCTTTATCTTTGCCGTATATATTAATAAAAGTGCCTTTCCTGTATAGTGCCTCAGCTATTCAGAAAGAAGAAAAAAACTCTACCCTGAACTATTCCCACTATTATGGCTATTTCAGCCTTGAGAGCAGAAATTGGAAACAAATTACTTCCAAACATAACCTAGAAGTCATTAAATGCAATTCTGAATGCTTTTACTACTAGAAGCATAAAGCTGATATATCAGACTATGTAAACGTTGGTGTGTCTACACAGTACTACATTCTTCATGTAGCAAAGATGCAAAAGCTTAGGGAGAAAAATAAAGGCTGTTGCAGTATTTGCTGTTTGTCAAGTAATTATAGCAAGAGACTAGTTGACTAGAGGATTGGCAGTGGATATAATATAAAGCTTTTTACCCTTTTGTATTCAGTTTAAACTCAGACTAATACTACCTTTTTGTTTATGAATTTGTGGCTTTCTTTTCTCACAGGAATTTGCATTCCTTTTCTTTTTGTACTAGACAGTATTTCTTCCATATCCTCTTTGCTCTCGAGCCCTATTCCATGATACTATCCCCTGCTTTTTCTCATATTTTTTTTGACTCGTTTGCTGGCTGGCTGAGATCCAGCACAGATTAAGTGTGGCCCAAAGATGTACAAATGCAGATAGGCTGATGAGGATATAACATATTCCCTTTGGTCAAGTGGTCATGGGGCCAGTGCATTCTTAGTAGGAAGGTGGGCGCTCTCTGCTGCTAGGACAGCCAGCCAGGACAACTATTTTTTGAGTGCTGATGCATCAAGCAGGCGTATTCCTGGGGCTGCATGTTGTGGGGACCTGCTTTGTAGTAGGTCCAAAAGCTCCTTCATGGCCAGCTGTACATTTACAAGTCTGTGTTTGACGGTTTCTTCCTTATTCTGGAAACTAAGGGTTATATTTAGAAACAAGAAGTCTCTTATTTCTTTGTGCGTCATTAGTGTGGGTAGTTGACATTATCTTCCTACTTAAGCAACTAATGTCTCAATCTTTAAGTCTCGACTGAGCACTTTGCCTCACACTTCAGTTATGCACCATCTTGGACCACAGAGAGCGAACAGAAACTATATTGCAAATTGCTACTACAGTCCTCAGGGTTGGTGCTCAGGCTGGCAGCTCTAGTAAAGAATCAAAGAGCTGAATGGGACACAAACCAGGATCAACCTTCTCAACCTCTGAATCTGGGCAGAATATAATTCTTGGGACTTGACTCATGAAACAATTGGTCAAGCACTTCCTTTGACACTAATATAATGGAGCTTAGTTTTAAAGCCTTGAGAATCCCAGCACACCTGTGCACTGTCCTAAAGAAATACAGAGAACCACCCAGTTGTTTCTTAATCACCAGATGGGTATGGGAGTGATTCTCTTACCCTTTTGTACATTACTGTTTGTGTCAACAAGTAGCATAAAACTACTTCAATATGTTTCCAAATTGTATCAATCTCTCTCTCCTCTCTATCAACATTAACCAGGTTTCTATCTAAATATTTAACTAATCATGAGAAGTAGGTAAGTGGTGGCATTCTGTAATTCAGCAGTAACACTGAGGAGTGGATGTACAGGTTTTCTGGCAACGTTTCCAACTGAGGTCTTTCAGGCAACAAGGATAGGAGGTCCCGTCTGCTGTTACTCACAATTTGTGTGCAGTCTGGAACGGCTGCATTCCCACAGCACTGTGATTTTTTTTATGCTGAAGATCAACAGCAAAACAAATAACTCCCACTTTGTGTTATGTGGGTGAAGAAAAACACTGAACAAAACCCCTCCAGATTTAAATGGCAGCCATCCATTCATTCTAACCAATGCTGATGGCAGAGTCTCTCTCTTCTGGGGAGGACTGGGAAGATTTCCCTTCTCCCACACCAACCTGTGTGCCTGAGATTAGAGGCTGCTGGCCAGAGCCTGCTGAGCAAGCAGGAAAAAGCTGTCTGTCTGAATATTTACCAATGCCATTAATGCAACAAAGTTCTCTGGCGAACAATGACACTTGCCCTAAAGTACCATATGCTAGCACATCCCTTCTGTTACAAGAGGGTGCACATGCTTAGTAAGAGCTCTGCATCCACAGTGCTTGTAGCATTTTGACATTTAGAAGTAAGACATATGTGCAATGGGTTTTTCCCAGGAAGTTATTAGTATATTCTGTAAGTTTCTGAGAGATGGGTCAAATTTCTGGCAGTCTTTGAGTTTCTCTGATTTTTCCAAAGAGGAGGATGTTGACTTCAGAGAGACTTCTTATCTACGCAAAAGTTGAAGGGAGTCTTGGTAATAGCTATTGAGACAGGAGGGATTATTCTGTGTTTAAATAAAAATTGACAATAAGTTGGTCAGGAATTTTGCTCCTAAGTGTGCTTTGGACCATCTTTGTGACCTTGGCAGTCTTGCATAATACCATTGCCTTGATTTCCCTAGCTATTAAAATATAGATCATCATATCATATATCATTGGATGATGATGAGTTTCAGTAATATTTGGAAAGATGCTCTGATAAATAGGGCAATCTTGAGAGTTTTTAATTAATGAAAATATGGGCTTAAAATTTCAAGATATTCCCATTTTTTTTTCCAGAGTAAATGTTTTCTTTTTCTAAATGAAAACACTCACAGCTGAATGCATACATGCATTTTCTCTGTATGTCCCAGCTGGACCCAGGGTTGGGTCTGGAAAATAAAAGGTGCAGCCAAATCATGGCACATTGGGAATAATCAGGTTGATTACCAGTGTGCAAGGCCCCTTCACAGTGATGCCAATGCATAAACATGCTTCTCCAGTGTAGCCAAATAACTTGAGCCAAGCTCTACCTTTTTTCACATAAGGGGCTTTATCCTATAAACAAATACAAGTCTCTTGATTGGAGGGATAAAATAAACGCCCATGCAGCTCTCTCATGCGTAACTTTCTATCCTGCTGGGTAATTTTAAAAATAGCATTTACATTCTATCCATCCCAAAGTCCAAGACACTTTCCTTGTGTTGCCTGGCTGCAATGACAATCAGTGAAAACACTGAATTGATTGGCCACCAGCTGGAACGGCTCCAGACTGTGAGTTTAACTGGGAGAGAGCTGAGCCCTGCTGCCTGTTCCATGAATATCCTTTCCTGTTGAGACCTCTCCCCACCTTGTTTCCATCCTTTACTGTGAGCCTGCTGCAGTCTGCAGCCTACCCCCTCATCCCGGGAATTCCAGGACATGACTAAGCTCTGAACTCTTCAATACAGATAATTAGGAATAGCTGTGGGAGCAGTCAGTGTGGTCATTAGCAATTCTGCACCAGGGCTCCAGGCAGGAAGTAGCTGTGCTGCTGTCTTGGACACAGAGAGGAGCTCGTTCCTCCCCCTCTCTCCCTCCCTCCTTCCCCAGAGTATCTGTGTGGTCCTTGGAGCTGTGCTGCTGCATCTTCACTCCTGCAGCCTTGGGAATGAAGGAACACAGCCCAGTCTGTTTCTTCTCTGTGGCATTCAGCAGTGGTGTCATTTATACGAGTTGGTGAGAAAATTGATGGAAGTATTGTGTAGCAAGCAGGGAGTTGGCTTTCAGCAGGTGAGCGTAACAGGTATAATTTATATTGAAGAGCAGAAAAGAGAGGCATAGCAAAAATAAGAACTCATCAGTATCTAATAGTATTATTACAATGAGGAGAACTTGTTAGCTTCTGGTCTTGCTGTGTAATCCACTTCTGCCTCTCCAGATATAACTAACACTGGTTTTGCACACTCCCTAAATGTGACAGTGGTATAAATTACAGAAGTACCAGTCACACTTGATACATCTTTTTGTCACCATTACCTCATGTCTGAAATGGCCCAGAGATGTCCATAAAATTGCTTCTGCTTGTATCAGCTGTCATTTGGTCCTGTATGTTTGTGTGATAAAAATCCAGCTCCCTGTGAACTCAGCATTATACATCCTCTCTCTCATGTTCAAGTGGAAGCTGGCGTGCAAAGTGATAAATTAAGACCCAAAATGAGGAATATGTACAAAATTCCTGTTACTTTACTAGCCTTTAGTGCGGCCTTTGAAGTAAGTGACTTTTAGCAATGAGAATGTTGTCATGAGGTAACGCACATTCAAAGTAACTCATATTATTTGCTAGGAAAGGTTCAAATACATTCACTGTGTGTTATGTGCACTGTGCCAGCAACTAGTCTCAACCCTTTGTTCACCAGAATTTTTTTCATTTTAAAAATGGAAGTCTGTCTGTATTAAATATATATATCTTTTTATATATAGTCTTACATAGTCTTTATATATTAAAATGCAAATAAAATCTAAAAAATGTGAACAAAGTATAGTGAAATATTTGTCAGGCCACACAGTGCTGGGAGCAATAGATCTGACGGGCATGAATGGATTCTATTTGGCTCATTAGGGAGGTTACACACATGTATAGATACAGTGATGATTTCAATGTCAGTAATAACTGTTTTTCACCTTGCAAGCAGAGGAAATGGGAGGTCACATAATTACTTTATCACAGATTACCTTAAATATCTCCCATTTGATACTATCATTTTTTATTCTTATGAAAGCTTTAGCTATAGCAGCACCACATCTCTTTTGTAATCAAAATACCAGAACTAAGCTGCCTTGTAGAGGTCATAGATCTCCTCAATACCTCATGAAGAAAGAGCTGAGCTTGAAGAGTGCAGAGATCATGTTAAAATGGCTTTACAATTTATCTGAATGATATCTCTGAGACAACTCCTGTCAGATGAGCTTGTTTTGAGCACAGAACTTTAGAGAGCATCATGCTACCTGTTCTTGCCAATCTGATTCAAGTAGGAAAGGTAATGAAGAAAAGTGGAGATACCTGACTTTTTGGTATCTTCTCAGTTCTCTGGATTTTGAGGCACTAAAATAGTTGAGAGCTGAAAAATCTTTTTGGAGGATACATGACAATAAGCTTCTTAAATTTCCTCTTTTTAAATGTCCTTGCTCCATGTGACTACTGTAGTCAACTGATATTTGATGCTTTTGCAAAAAAATAGTCATTAGCTCCCTTTCTAATGTCTTGTCTGTGCTAAGAAGGCTCATTAATTCACACTTACTGAAGCAAATGATAAATGGTAAACCCAAGGCAACACCTGTGGCAGCAGTGGAGCAAGGAGCAAACAGAACCTAGGAATGTGATGGGAAATGGGGTTTCTTTATTAAAAGGAATGTAGTAAATGGGATAATCTTTAAAGACCTGGCTCCAGTTCCTTATAATTTCACTGTGCTGTAATTACATAACAGCATTTTTGCATAGCTTTTTATGTAATCTGAGCTATGTTGTTTCATTCACGTGTAATCGGCAATAAGATGCATGATTTACTGACATGACTGGTAGAAGCATTAGAAATATGGTTGATGGGGATAGAAATGCAAAGTCTCAAAGAAAGGTTAAAACAATTCTTATGGAGACTGCAGCTGCCTGAACCATTGAACTAGGGATATTAATACAGCCTGGAGGATAGAAGGTCATCTGGCTTCCTTCCCAATCTTGGCTAGCCTTTTAATCTCTATACAATAAACAGTATTGCTGTTCCACAAGTTATTCTGGATTTTCTTTTTAAATCAAGAGGCATTACTTTATTGTGTATTCCATTTAAGAGAAAAAGATTTGTAAGGGAATTCAGAAAGGTTCCTGGTAGTAGATTGACTAAATGTGATATGCAAATCACTTTAGACTTGTACTGAAAATAGCTGTGTGCAATTGTCCAAGTCATCTGGGTGCACCCTGTAATTACAGAAGAATCCAGGCAGACTTTAATTTTAGGCATTCATGCCTTTCATCTGTGTTAACTGGACCTGACCACACTTCTAATTCACCCATATTTCCAGTAGATTGCCCAGATGTTTCATATCTTTGCTGGAGAATTTTAGATGAACTGGAGTGTTTTGTTTGCTCAGAAGGCTGGGTCATGCTAAAAGGAGCTCTTCACTTCTATTGCTTCTTAGGAAGTATTTAGAACTTGCCTATCCAGAGCTCAAAGTTTATATGCTTCCTTTGATAGAACCTCTTTGGCTGAAGCCCGCTAACAAGTCCTCAACCAATTAGGGTGTAATAAATCCAAATTAGATTTGCAGTTTCATGCAGTTATTGTTAAAGATGGATGGATGTAGGTAATCTTTGGACGTTGCCTTTCAAGGTACCTTGATCAGGCTTTACATTAGAAAGGTCAGAGTTCAGGTTTGCAGAAACATGGCTTATGAAAAGGAGGTTCCTCTTCAGACATCTGTGTCTAAATATAACCACGTAAAAACACTGAGCTGTAAGACTTGATCTGTGGAGGAGATGTGGGCCTCTGGTTAGTAATAAGCAGGAAGGATTGCAGAAAGTTGAGACAGTTAAGGGGGAGCTGCTATTAAAAACAAAGCAATTCCCCTTGGTTTATTCAATATATTTAACTAATTCTGTCTTCAGTATTTAAGTTTGTATTCTGTGTAGGCTGAACCTCAATAATTAGCCACTCTGGCATGTTCCTGGTGTGCCGTTCTGTACCGATGACTTCTGGGAGGCAGGAGAGCATGTTGTATGCTGAGGGGGGAGGGTGCTGAGAATGATGCTAAGGTCATATTTATTGCAGGCTTTCTTCCACAGAGTTCCAGGCTAGCTTCAAACTGATTAATGCTTATAATTTATAATTCTGGGTCTTATAGAGAAAATTATGACTCAGAGAGCCATTGCTGTGGGCACAGTAACATCTGCGTAGTGGGAATATCTTGTGTCAGTATTTTAACGTTCTCAGGCTGTAATGAAGAGTGTATGATGTCATTGTTGCTTTTTACTGAATACTTGGAGTCAAAGTTCTAGTGAAATCTAATGGTGTGGTTGTTTTTTCCTCGGATAAGCAAGAAATTGTTTTTAGTGAGAACAGATCACACAGATTTCCCTGTGTGTCTTTACCGTGGCTCTCATAGCGCTCTGTTATCTGCAAGCAAAGGTCCTGTTCCTGGGGCGGGGGGGCTAAGGTTAATGACTTGCAGGTGTCTACTGTCTTTTAGACTTGGCCTGCCACTAATGTCATAGATAATACAGATGCTGTCTAAATAACATTGTCTGGATTTATTTTTTTTTTACTTAATATCAGGTACTGTAATATTCATAGAAACAAACCGTACTGGGTACTTAAAAACTGCACTCTCTGGTGTGCTTCCAGATCCCGGTCTCTTAATATTCCCAGTGCATGTGTAGTAGTTCACTCATTTGAAGTGAATGAACTATTTCCACTGACAAGAAGCCTGGGAACTGCACTGGAAATAGTTTAGTCTGGACACCTCTATGCTCTACACAGTACTCTACCGCTATCCTAGCAAACTTTGTACCCTCACATCTTGCCATGCTCCTTTTTTTCACTCCACACAGGGTATGTAAAGATGGTTATGTCATCATGCTATAAAAACACCCCTCTTCTGGCCTGATTTTCATGTTCTTTCAAGATTTTCAACTACACCACCCCCAACCTCCTCAATTATTTTTTTAGCAGCACCATGGAAGACCCAGGTCAAGTGCTGCATAATATGGATATGATATGTCTGCCCCGAAGGAAGCTAGTAACCCCGAGCACTGCAGGCCTAAGCTACTTGGCACCCCTTGACCCATGGGCCAGGGGTTAATCTCTGGTGCAGATGTCTTTAGCAGTGTAGATCCACCCCAAATAGACATTGGGGTACTAGTGACCATGAGACATACTGTGACCATAAGATGGCTAATTCTTCACCCTGCCTAATGAGCACTACAGCTCAGTTTGCTCTTCAGTCCCTATTCCATTTTCATATTTCTCCATTCATTCTGCATACACTCGGATGGTGCATCTTCCTCCTAAAGGATGACATCCTATATAGGTTAACTTCTAGGCCTCTCATGAGAAGCCACATGCAGTTTTTTCAGAGCTTGGAGGTTCTGCTGTAAGCACACTGGGAGACAGAGAAATCACCAAACTCTCCATCCTGCAGTTTGGAAGTGTATATTAACAACCAGCCTGTACACAAATAGCTCCCACATATTCATGTGTGTTGAGAAATAGAGAGGTGTGGCAGACTGAGACAGGTTCCACTGCCAAAATAATCAAGAGAAGTGAATAGTTTCCAAGGTGTTCATTCCCTAAATTGTTTTCCTGTTGTTTTTTTTTTTTTTCTTTTTCTCCTGGCTTCAGTGGAGCCAGAGTTCTGAGAAATCAGAGTGCCTCTGTTTTAAGTTAATTCCTCTTGGTGTGGTGTAGTGGGGAGGTATTACAAGTAAACCTGCAGTGTAGTAAAACACAGATCGCTTTGCATTTACCATGTCTTTATATCCCAAATTGAAAAGTAGTTAACACAGAATCCAAGATGAAATGCCAGAGAGGGGTTTATACCACGTATGAAATGAAAATGCATGTCTTCAAAGGAAAAAAGCACGAGTCACTGATGCTTGTTGGATATGAAAATGACAACTAAGTGGCTTTAAGTATGTCTAAGAGTTTGTTGTTGTACTATTAACTGAACAGTTGAGCTGAACCTTCAAACATTCATTTTGGGTTTGCATTTAGGACAAAAATTCAGATTTGAGTTTCTCTCTGTTGATCATGAAATACCACTTTGCAGTAGATTTCATCTGTTGTTTCAGTATTGTCAGCAGAACCTCATCCTTGAACTTTTGCTTGTTTGTGAGACTTGGATCCAAGGATTACTGAAGATGACTGGCTGGACAATGCTGTTGGAGATAGGATTTTTGGACATAGTTCTGATTTACTGTTGATATTAGCACTTCTTATCTCTAGATATTGTTAGATGGGAGGTATAGTTAAAACTACAAAGACGAGTAAAATTATCAAACTGATGCTGGGCTGGTGAAATACCATAGGAAGGAACAGTTTTGTATCTCGTGTGTCTCATAATAGCATCATGGAAATGAAGATAGGATATCATGTTCCCACACAAACATGACTTGCCTCTTTGTCTAGTCCTATTGCTTAACTAAGGCTTTGTTTGTTCCTGTTTCTGTGGCCTTTGGCGGGGGGACGGGAAAGGACCACCTCCATTTTCCATTTCTATCGTACAAAATGAGAATATTGGCATTTGATGGTAGGCCGTTCGCTGATAAAATGTATTGGCCTCAGTAAAAACACTTCTGTAATTTGGCAGTCAGTCCTTTCCCACTAACTGCGGATTGATAAATAGTAACTAACTTGTTTGTCTGAAACATCAAGAAAGCAAAGTAATCCAGCTTCAGCCAATTCCATAACAAAGTTGGACTTCTGTGGTGCAGCTTCATGGATTAAGGAAAGTCAAGACAGATTTCAGAGCAAAATATTTTTTTCTTGTGATGGTATTCAGCCACTACATCACTTTTCTTTTATCTCCATTGACAGATGTTAATAGAGCAAAATACAATGTGGTGGCTGATGCAGTGCGGTAATGTCTGCTGCTGATGGCCTGCTTTCTGAGTCCATTAGACCTGTAGATTTATTGCAGGCAGAGTATTTTAACCTGCAATATTCTGTACTGCTTCAATTTGAGTCATGTTTGGTTATGGACATTTATTACTAACCTGAAATCCTGTCTGACTGGACAAAGTCCAGGTTGGACAACTAAGCAGTGAGGCATTGTAAGTGAAGAGCATATGCTAAAATACTTCCTGTCTGGGTTTTAGTGCATCTGCATTAGCTTTTGTATGAGAGATGCATTAAAAGCTTTGTCTTTTGGGGAGTCTTGAAAGAAAACGGAAAATAGCTAAATAAAGAAAATGAAGTGGCAGAGAGTCTGAGTTGAAGTTCAGCACAGAAGAAGAGAGGCTGGTGAGAATGATTTGAGGGTAGCTCCACACCGGCCATCAATGTGTGAGAGGGTACAGTACCATCATGTCCTGGAGCCTTCCATGCTCCAGCAGCTGTTACTTTTCTAAGCAGTATCACTTAGTTCACTGTTTTGTTTTTAGCTGCTATTTGGAACTACAGCTGCTACTACAGCAGCAAAACTTAACCATGAGAATTCCTTAGTGTGCTCGTATGGCCAGTCAGTGCAACCAAGAGCATTAGAAAGGTCACCTTGTTCACAGGATCAGAACTGGGCCACAAGTGTATGTTTAACTACAGCTGTGCCTTGCAAGCAGATCCCTGTGAAGAAGCCCGAGTGCACTCTGTACCCCCAGTAATCTTTGTATTTTAAAGGAGTTCTTTACAGATGGGCTGATTTTAAAATATCACTTTCTGTTTCTGTGATCACACTAACCCACCTGTTGAACACAGCACGTTCTGGACTTCAGTTGCCATGGGTAGGGAAACTGGGTTTCCTCTGTGCACTGAGTGCACCCTTGTAATAGGTTATGTGACTAGCAAAGAAGAATCCCACCCTCTAGCAACAAGGGGAAGGAAGATGGTTTTTGGCCAGTTAAACTTGCAGCCACATTAGACTATTTCTTTCCAAATGTTTCCTTTTCACTGCCCTCCTGTTGGAGCTGGCAGTGGTGGGAGTGTTGCTACAGGCAAGTCAGAGATTTTTCTAGCTCAGCTCTGGGACCTCAATTAGTTGTCTATTAATCTATCCATGCCCCCTGACACATTGCTTCTGTGAGCAAACTCAGTCTTGTTGTCACATTAGGAAATCTGTGAAGACAAGATTTAAAGATTTCTGATGTTTCTGTTCCATAAGGATCTTGTATTATACTTTGTACCAATGTCGGAGCCACAGTTATTTGTGGTAGGAGAGCAAGCATCAGGAAACCTCTGTTCTCTCCTCAGCTACTTATGGCTCATTTTGTGAATTGGGATAGATGATTAAATTCTGTATCTCAGACTTCCCATTCTTTATCTGCCTTTTGTTAAGTGCTCTGTGATATGCAGATGAAAGATGCTGCATTGATAAAGAATGTGAGAATGCAGACATGCATTCATGCCAATGACTGCAAACTGGGCACATCTGCCCAGCTCTTGGCAAGCTGCCCATTCAGCCATTGCTGTTGCCAAGTTTGAGCCTCCCTCTCATACAAGCAAGCACATTATTTAGGGCTTGAGGACTATGTTAGTATTTCATTGGTTCGATATCACTTTTGATAAGGGGCTGAATCAAGTCATAATTGTTAATTACACATTTTCATTAAAGCATGTCTTTGCTGTGTAATCAGATAACAGTAGTCAAATACACTGATTACACTGTCTCATCGTTCTACAAATCCATCCCCCTGTTACACATCCTGAGACAAGGAAGCATAAAATCAATTACAAAACACCATTTTAAAATACCAGTGACTTCAGTCGTAGGTGCTGGGGAACTCATATTTCTGCCATTGAAAGGCTCCAGATAAAGTCCTTCCTGTTGCCAGCTCAAGAAAATTGCAGCGGCAGCACGTTCTGCACATGCTATTTCTCACCTTCTAGAAAGCATTGGAGAGAGTCTCTCTGTTTGGGGCCTGGTGTGAAAAACATTTAACTCCTTCACAGTCCCTTATCCAGGACTTTGAAACTTGCCATCCTACTTGGTATCTTTCAACTTGACATGAAAAAGAATGAAGAATGGAAAATGTAAACCTATGTTCCTTTAATACTCTTGAGTGTTTGTTTCATGACTGCATAAAAACTATTGTTTGGAGATTTTTTTGTTGTGTAGCACTGTTCAGAGATGATTCATGTTTTCTCTTACAGAATATTGATATTACCAACTTCAGCAGCAGCTGGAGTGATGGGCTGGCCTTCTGTGCTCTTCTGCACACATATCTGCCTGCACATATTCCTTACCAAGAGCTCAACAGCCAGGATAAAGTAAGTTTCGTTGTACCTGCTCCTACACCATTTGCAGAATTCAGGGTGAACATTATCCATTTTGATGGGTATGTGGTGGAGACACAGCGTTGTAAGATCTTGATCTTGATTGATGCAAAATAAGTAAATGGGAGCAACAGTAAGAGATGTCAGTTGAGAAGTTACAAATCAAACAGGCTTGATGAAGGGGGGAAGGAAACCAACAGTGAGCTCCCAGAGAGAAATGCAGGGACTACTGGAGAAAGAGTTAGTGCCAAGTTGCCTGAATCCAGTGAGTGCTGTGGATAAACATGAAGACAGCATCCCTTTTGAAAGGCTAGAGCAGCACGCATTAAAAGTGCTAGATCAGTAGGCAGACAGATCGTTCATGGAACTACTTGGACAGCAATGTATCTGAAAGTCAGACCGTGTCAGCACATTCTAAAGACCCTCACAAAGGGAAGAAACCTGGATTTACTTCAGACAGCTAGTATCTATTACAATAAGAATTATACTGTATAGAGGAAAGCCTTAGTTAACACCTCTTCAGAAACCTTTCACTCATAATAAAGACAGAACCTCAGTGGGGTTTTTTGCCCAGTTGTAATCAGTTTTACAAGAACCTACTTGTCAAAAACAGGTCTGTGGCTTGGCCAAAAGTAGATGAACTATTCAAAGACAAAGAACTTGTTTGTGAGTGTACCTTACTAATACAAAAAAGCATCTGTGTGAAAGTATTGAACCTAGTGTGTTTCATTTAAACTTACTGATTAACCAGGTGCAAGGTAGGGTTCAGGAATCATACTTTGATGATAATCCTTTTGAACTTCTGTTTTATTTTTACAGAAAAGAAATCTGCTGTTGGCATTTCAAGCTGCTGAAAGTGTAGGCATCAAACCCAGCCTGGTGAGTAACCTTCTTTTAGCAAGAGAAGATTTGCTGCATACACTGTTCCAAAGCCTTTGTTGCCATGTGGCCAGTCAGTCAGCTTGCACTGAAAATGTTCAAGTAGTGCTAGGAAAGGCTGCACTACCACCTCTGAAAGTTCATAGTGTTCGGAGAGCTTCCAGAAAGAATGTGTAGAATCATAGAATTAATATAATTTGAAGGAACTTCTGGAGGTCATCTAGTATTGAAATGAGAGTATTGATTATGTCCTCCTCCTGGAAGCCAATTGCAGATGATTCCTGTTTTCATGGGCAGACTTGCCTGTTAGACCATTTTCTTTCTTTTTGTTTTAGTGTTTTAAGAAACATGGATAATTTGTTAAATAATTAAAAAGCCTTTTCAAAAATCAACAATATGATGACAAGGAAGAGATAAGTTTAATATGAAGGGAAAAATATTACAGGGTTCATGAGCTAAATGCAAACATGCAAAGAAGCAGCCATTTGAATGAAGTTATATAGGGAATTGATCTTTGATTGCAGATGGAAGAAATCTTCCAGGATGTAAAATGGATATGGCTGTTTAACTAGTTTGTTAACGAGTTTCAGAATTGCACTAGGCCAGTCGATCATTCCCATGGACTTTTTTTTCATGTGGCTTTAAGGAGCTCTGGAATGGAAGCAGAAGTAGTGTTCAATAGCCACAGCTACTCAGAGGACCCAGTGATCTTCCCGGTGGTGGTGCTTGACTAAGTTTTGACAACATGTCTGTCCTGTGCAGGAGCTCAGTGAGATGATGTACACAGACCGGCCAGACTGGCAGAGTGTGATGCAGTACGTCGCCCAGATTTACAAGTACTTTGAGACCTGAGATGCAGAGCAAGAGGTGGACAGAAGTGGGGAAGAGAACAAAGAATGCTACAGATGCACTCGATCACTTTAAAAATCCACTTGCTCCTCTTCCACAACCAACCTGAGCTCTTAGTTTGAAAGAAAGCTCTTCCATAATTTTGATTACATCTGGGACTGCAACCAAATAAATATCCATCATTCATCTATACAAACCAAATTTATCTGTAATTTTATTCCCACAGAGAAATTGCAAAACATTTTCAAACATGCGTGGGATATTTCTGAAGAGGATCCCTTGTGCTAAACAATGTTTGCCTCAAACCAGACTCCACTAACAGGAGACCTGCTACAAAGTGAAGTTCTAAATCAGTGTGGACTATGCTGGCACTCAAGGGAGGCTGGGAGATTAATATTAATACAAAAGCTCACAAAAATGCTGCTCTTGCCAAAATGTGCTTAACTCATCCCAAATACATGTTGTTTTCTTGCCTCCATATATTTTGTAAAACATCATGACAGATGCACATAAGTGTGTAGAACCTTAACCTGAGTTATTCTCACACATCTCACCCAATAAGTATACTAGTTTGCTTGTCATAGCTTAACCAGCAGGATAACAACAAGATCATTTGTAACTCAGAAACCACACTCTGTTCCATCACAGTTAGTGAAAGAACTCTGAAAGCTCCTGCTAGATGCCAGGACTTCATTTCAGATCAAACAGAAGTAATCTCTTTGAGGAAAAATAGGATTATTACTACAATTTCATTACTTGATTACTACGGGAAGCCAGAGCTCAGTTTCCCAGCTGACTGTGCAGGCACAGTTATCACAGGGATATTGCAAATGCAGTTTACTAGCTTTAGTTTGCAAGGTGCCAGTAATCAGGTGATGACTCTCTAAGCAATACATCTCAGTAGTCCATATTTTTGTGGATTGAGGGGAGTAACTTCTTTCTTCTGTGTTGATCCTGTACAATCAGCACAAATCGCACATGCTGTGTAGGGGCGTGAATCTTGAGACAGCCTGTGCCCTGCCCAATAAAATGTAGTCCACAGGGCACTGTTACATGGAAGTGATGTTACCCTGTAAAGGAACACAGTAATATATTCATACCAATGGAAGTTGCAACTTCACAAGTTACAAAAAAATTTAACTGGAACCCCTCTCTGTGTCCTGGAAATCTCTAAGGCGCCAGAGAATAGCTTTCCAGCTCAACAATGCTGTTAGTTAAATGTCTGAAAGATACTGTTTAATTTCCGTTATACCATTTTTCTTATTTCACCTCATGAAGTTAAATTTTCTGTTTGTCTCCAAGGATAGCAGGATCAAACAGGCTGCTTAATTTGTTTTAGGAGCAGGTCTTGGAGAGCGTGCTTTGTCCAGGACCTCATTAGAAGGCTGCCTACCTGCTTTAGATTATGCTGGTAGAAGAATGTTGTTGTTTAGTTAGCATGTTTAACCCAGTGACCAGACTTGATGCTTTGTGAATGTTAATCATAGGGAGCTAGGGATCATTTCTCTCTTGCAAAAAATAATAGTGCATGCCTACTGCTCTTAACTCCTGAAAAAAGGCTCATGAAATAGAAACAAGTGATTTCACAGAAGAAACTTGGTTTCAGGTTTTCTGGGGCTTTGCAGGTGGCTGATCTCAGCTTCTGGCTTTGTTGTTTGTTTTTTTTAAACACTATTTAAAATAGTATTCTTGGTTTTCTCACAGCAAAATACAGGATTAAGGGATAGATGACAGTGGCCAAGGTCAGTGAGTGTATTGAACAGAAAGGAATTTGGAGGAATGCAGTGTATGCCTATTTCGCAGTAGAAGAAAAGCATCACTTGCTCTTAGTTTTAGTCGAACATTTATTGTAATCCATCGCACCCAGGAAAGTCTGATTCCAATCTTTTGAGAGTCTGTGTGATAAAAAAGGACAGTGACACACACTTACGGTGCCCTTGCACTCTTTGTGTCATCCTATACTGTGAGAAAGCAGTTGTAAATGCTGGCCAGAGATACTACTTTGCAGGAGAGTGCTTTCTAGATTGAATTAACCCTCCAGTATTTTTCAGCAGGCACTCTGTCATCCCTAGAGAACATAGGATGAGTTGCTCTAAGTGTCCTCAGATACAAGTCTCCTGTTATGTGATAAGATGGAAGAGAAAAATAGCTGCTAAGCAGAGTTGGTTTAGGAAGGCGGTCACGCTGCAGAGCTCCAGTGCCTTGTGGATGCAGCAGGCTCTTTTCCCTTGAGGTGTCCGTTGGCAGAGATCCCAATGCTCTCCAACGGGCTGTAGTTCAAAGCAGAGTGAAGTCAACACAGAAAATTCCATATTCCTCAGTGGGCTTTGGATTGGGCACTTGCAGGGATGAGAAAAACTGTTTTAATTCCCAGCGTCTGGTAAACAGTTCAAAGTCAGAGGGCTCCACTTGATCTGAAAAAGATAATCTTAACCCTCTGGTCCCTGGAAGCGTGTGTTCCCTGTGACTGTCAGACATACACTGAATATGTTATCGAATGGGTCAGTATCATTTGCTTCAAGCACTGTTCTGACATTTATTCTAATCTGTTTCTCCAAGACTTACTCTAACCTTACAGACCATTCTGTTTGATCTAGCAGCTTTTTTTAAATTATTTTTGCAAAGTAATGTTTCTGTCATCTCTTTGCAGCTTATTCTCCCATGTCTCCCAGTAGCACAGACCAAACACTAATTCTACCCAGTTTTATGGTATATTCTTAAAAATTTTTTACTTATCTAGGAGTTAGAACAAGGAGCTGTCTGTCAGTAGGGAAGAAGATACTCAGTTTCACCATTTGCTCAATGTTACTTTTCAGTCCTCAAACCTGCAGATCATCTTTTTGAAACGCTGATACTTTGAGAGATGCTCTTCCAGGTTATTTTTTGAGATTAAGAATATTGTTTATTTGTTCATTTAACTGTTACAGTATTTTTCTTCCTTTTGAGCCTTGCACAGTTACATTTCTAGACCTGGATTTTCCAAAATTACTCATGTTTTTCATGCTGCCTTAAAATTTGAACATAAATTTAAATTTGTCCCACAAAAGGTGCTGCAGACCAACCTGATTTTCAGAAAGTCTACAGGCCCTTGTAAGACATCTTAAATTTGAACTGCAAAATCAAAGTACTAGCTGCCTTTAAAATCAGAGTTTGTTAATTAAGTTAAGCTGGAGGGTATTGGGATAGTCTTTATAGAAGTTCTGAGAATCCTCTGAAAATGTCCTAGATTGGAACATGTGATGATATGACATGGATGGTGTAATGTGTTGTGTCAGTAACGGTTTTCCTAAGCTGCCTAAATCCTTTCTGACTTTGCCTCTTCGGAGTAATGGATCTTTCCCTGATGCAGGCAGATGAAATCTCTCCACCATGTCACCATATGCTCCCTAAATATACAGTCACTCTTAAACATACCTGCACATGCTTGTATGTGTGTACTTGGGTAGTCTGCCAGACTACAAGAAACCAAATAGCTGATTTTGGATGAGCACGTGAGAAGAATGGTTAGGATGGGGATTTCAGTGACGTTCCATGGAGGGATATCGCATCGTGTGGCTGTTGTACTATAGCTGTTACAGAGGAAAGGAGATTAGCGTGTGAAAAGTATACAATCTGACTCCCAGAATTTCTGGTGAGACATAGAAGGTACAAATTGATTCATGGCTTGGGAAGGTACAGAGGCGTTGAGAAGCGAGCCCAGAGTCAGCCCTCTAAGAAGGTTTTCTAGAAAGGCTGATGAGCTGTTTCTGAAAGTACGCGGTGAAACTGCATGGAGTGAAAGTCCAGCGTGTGAGGGGTGGGGCGTATATGGGACATACATACCTTGGCCTTTGTGGACAGCAAAGGCTGTCAGCTTGAGAGTCCTTACTGACTGTCATCTTGAGTGACATTTCTCCTAAGAGGACATCCTGGGGTGGATCTTAGAAGGTGAGGAGGGAAGAGAGCACAACTTGCTGCCATTGCCAGGTTCCCCTTTCTGTGCCTGTGATGGCAGTGACAGAAATGCGAAGGGGACAAAGATTTCCCGTTTCTTCCTGTGCTGCAGCAAGACAGCCATACTAAGCAGACTGATTTTTCACTTGTGCACATTCTCCAGTTTCCTCTCGGTGAGACACATTCTCTTTGAGTTTTGGCAGGTTTTCTTTTTGCAATTCGAAGTTGTTTTTTACGGGTCTTCTCTATGATTTTTCTCGTTTCATATGTGCAACCAGTTACATGCAAGTTTTGTGTCCAGACCAAGTAAGCACACGCTGGCAGAATGATTAGTTCTTCCCTGCTTGATTCCTGACCTGGAACTCTTCAAAATCTACCTTTTTGCTTCACTGACATTCCCCCTTCCTCAGGGAGGGGAATGAAAATACGAGCATTGGCTCATTAGTTTGTTTGTACCTCCCTCATCTTTCTGTGCTTACGGTACCGGGTCTTCCAGCAGGAACTATCTGACAGGGCCAGCTGCTTGCAGAGCTGTGCCTTGTGTATCTGATAAAAGGCAGAGCCTGTATGGGATGAGATTATGCATTTTCCTGTCAGAAGAGGGCTTTTGCCTAAAAAGACTCAGGGCACTGAGCATTAAGACATTTTTAAACCCAGCAATAACTTCTACTATGCTAGACTGTATTGGTTTTTACCAACTCCAGTGCCATTTAGACTCACTCACCAATATAGTGTAGCATCAAGCTTATAACTGAACTGCAATTAACATTTTTCTCAACTGATGGTCTCTATGTTTTTGACTTGCACGTGTGCCAAGTTCCACTGGGCAGTGCTGGACACAATGTTTTTATTGACTGTTGGTCCAGGCTTGAGTTTGTCATATGGGATAATCACCTCTAACAGTCAAGTACTTTTAGCTTTCTCTATTGGGTACAGATGTTACATCATAACCTAATTTATACAAAGAGCACATTAGAATGTATATACTAGGCATTGCCAGATTTGGACATGCTAATATTTAAAGATTAACATTATTAAAATGTATGATGCAAAAATCTGTGTAATATTTCTAATAAATCTTTTTCTGTTTCTGATGTTTGTTGTCACGTTTCAAATATCTACATACAAAAGAGATTCTTCTGCAGTCTTCTGGATAACAGGACTCCCAGGAGAGTTTTTAAAAGATACTCATGGTTTATTGATTCTCCTACGCTGGTAGCGAAGAAAATTTGGTCAGAAGCTTCTTTTCATAAATATATCAAGTTCCATTGTTTAAGTAACTTAGATGCATTTGGATGCCTTTCAGAAGATTATCTTGGGGGTAAAGGAGTGCAAGAGATCTCTCAGTTTCTGAAACAAATAGTAGTGAAGAGACAGTAGGAAATCATCCTGGTGCAAAGGCAAGGTGAGAACACAGAAGAGACCAATACGTCTCTGCATGAGGAGCTCTTAAATGACTAGAGGATTAAGAAAGAAGTAGTCAAAAAGTGGAAGCAAGGACTCCTGACTGAAGTAAGTGTAAAAATAAGTCACTAGTAAGCCAAGAGGCAGGATGCGTTAGAGCTCACAGAGTACAGTCCACCCTGTAGATAGCGACAGGACGTTGTGCACAACGCAGATGGGCATGGAATGTGCACGGCGCTGGAGAGATTCCTCTGCTCTTCTGTGAAACAAACCGTGCCACCAGAGGAGACTGAAATCTTCCCGGCGTGTCAGTGACCAGACCTGGCAACAGAGGGGACTAGCAACTGCTGATCTTCTGAAAGGAAGCCAGAGCATCCTGCTTGAGCCCACATCTTGCAGACTGAACATCACCACCTGACTAGTGACGCTGTGAGGGAAAATGAAGTTGGTGTTGGAATTTAAGGTAGGGCTGAGTTATAGAAAAGAGGGCAAAAATAATGACTCCCTGTCAAAACCAGAATGCCAAGCAATGACATTCATGGGAACACTTATTATAAACACTCTCCATGGAGTAAAGGATTCTAGACTGTATCCCTGCACAACGAAGGCTGTGGAGGCTGCCTCTGCTGCTGGGGAATTCAGCCCCATGGATGCTGTGCTCCAGCCACTATCCAGTCTACAGACAGAGCTTTCAAAGATGCTGAGATCAAATTCCAGAATACTTTTCACAGAGGCTGCTTTTATCTCATGATGGTAGTGACAATATTAGAACAATCAAAATCGCTGAGTCAGCAAAGAAAACAAGCAGATAAAAAGAAATGGGCATTTAAATCTCTTCAAGCCTCTCGGGTATGTTTGTGTCCCGCTGGGTAGATGAAACCTTATGGGAAAAAGTTCTCATTTACATAATCCAAACTATTTTGCCTTTCCTCACTCAAGTATCATGTTTCAGCCCTGGATTTTTACTGCTGGGCTGATCCTTTCTTGTGGCAATGTCACAGGCAAAGCAACGTTGTTTTGATGATTTGGCTGATCTGGGTAGCTTTATCTCCTGGACAAAGTATGACCACATGAAATGGCAAACAAGTTCCTTATTTTTTTCAAGTTGCCACTGCACTTTGTTTTGAAGGTTTGCTGTAGCTCACTTAGGAAACACTAGACTCAATATTTGCACCTCAGTTGTCTTCTGCAAAGGAATTCTCAGCACCAGCCCTGTCTTGCTATCTGGAAATCTCACCGTCACCAGGAATGCAGGCTCGTATTATGCTTAAAGTGTAAAGAGTGGGACTTGGAATACTTAAATTCAGTGGTTGTGTTACCTTGGAATAAGGCAGTTCATGTCTGTCTGTCTAAAGTCCCAATCCTTTCTTGTTCTATTTTCTCTCTCCTTTTGTCTGTCCTTGTCTTTTTTAGCTATAAAACCTTTGGGGCAATAGCTGTATTTGCTAGGAGTTTGTACAGCTTCCAACCACAAGCTAGAGTTAATATGCAGTATTATAATAGAACTAATTAATAATCAGAGCAGATTGGTTTTGTGATGTTTAGTGCCGATGGGGTGAACTCCTGGTTGTCTAGCCCTGCTCAGGGAACGCTCTGATGTATCCAGACTTCCCACCTGTATTTGTGACACAAGTAGAAATTGTCACGTAACATGAGCAGGTTACAGGTTGACATTCAAAGCTGTGTGTGACTGACAACCTCATTTCCATCGTCCTGTGACCCAACCAGATCCTGGCTGAGACAGAAAGTTGGCAATATCTGTCTGCGTGTTGCAGTAACAGCAATAAGTGAGGTTTTTAGGAGGTTTTTTTTCCATGAATCAGTGTTACGTATGCTTGTAGGACATTATCCTTCATGTCTGGTAGCACCCAGCAATTTTTAGCTGGGGATAGACTCTAGATTTTGCAAAGGCAAAAATCCTTTCTGCTTTAAAGACCAGTGAATAAAAATTGGATGTGATAAGTCTCAGTCCCATTCTCTGACTATAGAGATATGAATCTCCTGAGACGTTGCTGTCAGTCTGTTCTTTGTACAGTATGGAGATACCAGTGGGTAGCAAGATACCTTGTTATTGCAGCTACTTTAGTTTGTGTTTGCTTTGGTTTTAAACAAATGTTCGAACAAGATATCTCTGTTGGCTCTTTAAAAATCTCTCCCCATAATCCTTGATTGAACTGTAATTGCTACAAAACACAAAGTCATGCTATCACTGACTGTGACTCAAAGCTTCAGCCAAACAACTGCTCATAAAAAATATTTACGTTAAACCACTGCTCTGCTGTTTGACTTCAGCAGGTTACCTAAGTTGTGCCAGTGCCTTTGCCATGGTAAGTGTATGCTGGGAAGCCAGCAAAAATGAACAGCCCAGCAATCAGGATCTACTATTGGAAATGATGTAAGACAGTTTTTATTTTTGTCAGAATTTGCTCTATTCAGCTATTTGCAACTGTTAATGTCTGTGAATTCCCTTGTCATCTTTCAGAAAATAGGTTCTGCTTAGGAACAATTGGTTCCGAAGACCTGCTGTCTGTTACTGCTGGACTTGGAGTTTCCATTTCTGAAGTAAGCTGTTAGATGCTTACAGGCTGTGCTGTCTCAACTCTTCAGAATATACTCTAGATGCTTTGATTTATTTGTTGGGAAAAGCTGGATTCTCTGTGGAGGTTGTCAGTGGGTAATATATGTGGATATGTTTGCAGGTGATTCAGCAAGAGACTGAAAATGAGAATCGAGGCCAGTATTTTCCCAGGATTATTTGTGGCTGTTTGTAGATGGGGTGGGAAGACAAGATTCGGGGCTGCTTAGTTTGCTTTCATTGCCAAGTGTCTCCTAATGCTTAGAGAACATAGATTGGGGTGGAAAGAATAATTCTCTTCATGACTGGTGCACATTCTTCGATTTGAGATGGAGAGGTTTTTATTTGTTTGTATCACCACGGTGCCTCTGATGTCACCATGAACCAAGACCTCTCTGTGAACACACAGACCTGCTCCAAACATGGATTCCAGCATTTTGAGGTTCATGTTCGATTGGAGCCCCTGGCAGAGACAGATGAAAGCAAAGTGCCATGGCCTGATCTATATTTGAAGCCGAAGACAACACAGACAGGGTAGTCTAAAGCCCAGAATAAGCACTAGGAGTCTTGCGTCCTCGAAGTGGTCAGAGACCATCCGTGGGAACTGAGGCAGGTGTGCTCGTCACAAACGTGGTTTCAACCTACATGAACCCATTTGTGGTTCCATGACGTGATGAAAAGGAAACTTGTTTTCAGAAGTTTATTGGCATATTTTTCAGCATCCCCCATCTCTGAGACAATCGTTTCATGTCTCCCCTTAATCATTAATAATGCTCATTTTACCCAAAATTCCCAGGCTCCTGATACCTAAATGGATGGGACCTCAGATCATGGTTCTGTTAGAACTGCTGAACTACCCTGCTTGCTTGCTTTGAGTGGCCATTCTGACTCCTAGCAGGTCCTCCCAGAGCCACTGGGCTTCAATATCTTCAGAGACATCATGCTTTCTAGAGACCATCACCAGAATTTTTCCTGGAAGAGCAGAAGTTTCTGTAGTGCTGTAATTCAGAATGGCCACGTTTTCTATTTCGCTTTTCAAAGAGCACGTGGCTCGGGAGAAAGGAAATGGGATGTAAGCTGCAGTATGCAGGAAGCAGTTCCTTCCTGACCCCCATACTGACCACCTTCCAGAGCATCTTACCCCATCTCCTTGGGCTGTCCAACTACCAGCATATATAAAATAACGACTTTGTATCTCTCCTCTCTTTAGGTTGCGATAGCTGTAGTGATGTTTGAACAGGAAGTCAGTGCAGGTGAGCATTAGCTGAGAAGTTGTCCTGGTTATCCATGTGCTTGAAAAATATAAGCCATAATAGATGGTAAAGAAGCACAAGCAATATGAGAAGAATAAGTCTTCGACATGGAGGCTTGGCGAGCTGCAAAGGTAAGAACCAAGTGGCTGAAGTCTCACAGGCATGGTTTTTCAGAATTTGATGCTGGAAAACTACAGGCACAAACTCTGGGTAGCAGGACCCTGAAGTAAATGTCACCCAGAAAAGATGGCAGTCAGGTTATGGGGACAATGGGGGTTTTTTATTGAGCATAGCAGGAAGAAGATGAAAGCTGTAAAATGCCCATGTGGGTAAACATTATTCACATATCTAGAATGTGAACTGCTGTCCCTTCTTAAGTACATAGCAATGACCGAGGTTTTATCCTTACCCACGCATCATGAGTTTAACCCGGTTAAAGAGAAAGTAACAAGGTTAAGAGAATTAACATGGGAGCAAGTGCTTTTCCTAACCTGCTCCACACAGACAGCTGCACACCTTCTGTGCAAAGCTCCATTTTACCACTTCTCTTGCCTTAAAAAAAGAAAGAGTATATAGCAGTTCAAACCCTTGATCCACCTTGATGTGCTGTTAATTTTTATCTTCTCAAACAGCTCATCCTTTCTCTCTCGTAGTAAACCACTCCCACACTCTAACCAAGGAAGCGAATGAACTTCTCGGGTTAGTGATTCAGGAGGACATACGTTCTAACAGGATCAAGTTCCTGGGAGGTGAGGCTACCACCATGACTCTGCTTGGCTTTTTCAGTTATAAAATGTCTGTTATTTTCCTTGTCGAAATAAGAACTGCAGCCAGGGCAGTTACAGTGAAAGTGGTGAGTGTGGCCTCTTGCTTATTTATAATGCAGTTACTAGTGTTCAGTCCAGACAACCCAACGTGTCTGAATAGCACAGCAATAATAATAATATATGCATAGCTCAGCCCTTGGGAGCAATTGTACTGCCAAGGCCCTGGAGAGCCATTCTGGGAAGGGAGAGTTCAGTCTGAAGCTCGCAAAGGGGCTAGTAATATTAATAATAAAATGCCATGGGATAGCACGGTCCATGTTCTTCCCCTTCAGCGGTGATTAAGACATTGCCTTCATAGTGAATAAGCTAGGAGGGTTTCTGAAAAAAATCTTGCAAGGATGGAAATCACACTAACCAAATTCTTGGGCTTTAATGATATTTAGCACTAGGTTTACATAGCACTTTTACCAGTAGGTACGGAGACTGGACAAACCAGAAAAATCTTGTAGCTTTGTGATAGAGCAATACAGTAGGGGCTGTAATAAAAATATTGGGGTTCAAACAGGTTTTGAATGCAAATTCAGTATTTGCTGGCAGCTGAGTGTGGAGCCAGAGTGGGACAGGATGGCTGCGTTCTTCCTCTGCATTGGCTGATTTGAATTATTTTGCGTGTATTCTGCATTTTTCCCTTTGCCACAGCTAAGCTGCCCTTAAACCCCTGAGTGACCTGCATGGATCTGCCTCTGAAGGGAGACTAGCTATTAGAGGTGGAGGATGACTGTCAGAGCTCTAGCTGGGACCCAGGACACCACAGGTTCATGGCTTCTCTATATGCTACAGCTATCCTCTGACAGTTGCAGATAATCGTAATAATAGGAATAACAGGTATTTTCAAATCTTGGATCCATCTTGTACAGAGAACACAGGTTGAAGTATTTGAATTAAATCTAGCTTTTCGCTAGAATTTGAGCATAATTCCATATTCAGAGCAGCTGTGTTGCACCAATTCAAGTCTTCTCATTGGATTCATTTAGAGCTTCAAATGTCACATTTTTGCATAAAGCAGAATGGCTTTAAAGCTTGGGATAAAAGCACATTTCCCTGCACTGTCAGGGTTTGGCAGGGAGCAGAATCACTTCTTATTGTTGCTATGAGGTGTTGAATGGGAGCGAAGCTCTGAGTCAGGCTTGTGGAGCAGACACTTAGCAAGTTTGTTTTCTTAGGGGCATGAAGTTGTGAGGGTTTTGCCCAGGAAGCAGCTCTAGCTGTGAATGAAGCAATCCCAGGTTGTTTGAATTGCAAACGGCATCACTGCCTGTCCAGCTTCACCCTGGGCTTTCCCCTACTGATGTTGGCCTGGAAACGGAACAACGCTTCCTATTGATTTCTCTAGGAAATTGGCTGTACCAGCTCCACCAACACAAACGAGACAACTGGGTCCAGTCCAGCTGGGAGCCCTGTGCAGGTGAGACCTTGCACCCAGGGCTCAGCACTGTAGGGCTTCATACGCTCTTGGCTTGAGCTGCAGCTTTCATTTTAAAATACTGCTGGAAGAGGTACTTGGCTTTTCATCATAGAAGGTGGTTAGTAAATAAAATCAAACACAGAGATAAATTAAAAATGTCTTCAAAATGGTATCTTCATACCCTTGCCTCCACTCGGCCAAAATCCTTCCTTTTTAATTTCACTGCTGTTTATAGTTAATTTTTTTCAGTCTTGTGGCGACTTTTTTATTTTCCAATGAAAGGTGTAAGATATAACCCACAATTTATAAAGAATTCACACACCTGCATTGTTACAAGATGAGTTCTTGCAGATAATTTAAGCACCAGTTTTAAATTCCAGGATAAAATATATTTATTACCTGGCAATGACCCTGGGGACTAGGAAAATCCAAGTTTGTTGATTTGCAGTTTACAATCTTACTGTAATTTTTGTTTTGTTTTCCAAGGATTTTGCAGGCTTACTTGAAGTCTCCTGTATGGAAATAGTTTTCTCTGGAATTTCACTCTCCGCTTTCCTTTCCCAGTCTCTTCCAGAAAAACACCTACACCTACAGCCATGTAGTGGCAAACCTCACCTTTGGCTATTCACCTCCATCATTGTTTACTTCAGAAGTCATCTGGAATCTTTGACATGCTAATGCTCAGCACAGCAATGCAGGCAATAACTATTCAGGCAGAGCTGAATACTTGTTTCACCTGCCTGCATACCAATTTAGCCTCAAAAATCCCGATCCCTTCACCTAGCTTGCGTAGACTGTGTGTGTAGTTCAGCCCATCACTGGCAGTACCACTTTGAAGAGGGCTTTTGTACCTGCTGCATGGTTTATATGTTATATTGTGTCTTGGGAATCCTTCTGTGGAGTCAGGTTCAGGACAAGCTTTGTCTTGTCCTGCAAAACAACTCAAAAGTACTAGTGAAGACTCAAGTGGTAATGGGGATTCAGTTCGTGAGGCAGTGCCAGCTCTGCTAGGGTAATGGTTCCGATTTAGCAAGTTGTAGCGGAGGGCTGTTGCCCTGACAGTCAGACACGGCCGTGTGACAGACAGGAGCCAGCTCTTTGTCCAGCTCCTCATGTCCACCTTGCAGATCACCAGTGGCGCCAGTCATTCCCTTAGCTGATAGTCCTCGCTGAGACAAGCGGTGAAAAGAGGTTAGAAATGGAAGTGTCTCCCGGGGAGATGTGTGTGGAGGCTTGTGCTGAGCTGTGCTGGCAAGGTCTGGAGGAAGAGAGAACCTCTGAGCCTCTGTGGACATAAAAGAGCACGTGCCACGGCACGGGACTGTGCCACAGCCTGTACTCCAAAACGAGGCTTTTCAGAAAGCCCTGGGCACTGCCTCTGTCTCTCCTCCTTATTCCCCAGTCACCCCCCTCTATGGGCAGTTTTGGGATGGAGCTGCCTCTTCACAGCAGGGGATGGCTAGCAGCTGCTTCCTCTGTGAAGCCATGAGGTGCAGGGCTAACGCCCTCTACTACCCAAGAGCCAGTTCTACTCAACACCTCAGCTCTCTTGGGTCAATGAAGCATTGCCAAAGTCACTATGACGGATGTGCCTGTAGCAGCAAGACAGGTGAACTTTTTGTCTGGCATCTGCTTTATTTTTCCTGTTCTTGATACCCAGAAGATGTCTGTGTCCCTTTGAAGCAGAGACACTCCCACTTCAGTGCTTGTTACTCTTCTCTTTAACTCTGTGTGCTTAGGGAGGAAAAAAAGCTGCCAGGGTTGTCATCTCAGGAGTGTCTGAGATAGCAAATCTGGCTGCAGGACCTGCAAGAACATCCCAGCTGTCACTGACTCAGGAGCTTTTCTTTGTGCTTACAGACTTGCCCCTCCGGGCTGTCTGGGCCCCTTGTCGGGTGTGTATGGACAGATGTGTGTTGGTGGGGCTCCTCACCACTTCTTTGTGGCTGGGCCAAGAGTACTGAAGGTGTCAAGATAGAGATTGCGAGGGAAGTCCTCAGTGAAGCCTGAGACTGCGCAGAGGCGCGGAGGGCTCACACAAAAGAGATCACAGAAGGCTGCAGGAAACACACGGCCTCCGAAGCGGCAGCTCTGCTCCCCCGGGGACGGCAGTGACAGAAGGAACGGCACGTACGAGGTTGGTGGGCTTCTGCCAAACCACAGAGACACGGGCTATGGCCACACCAGGGTGCTGATCCTGCCTCCCACTGCATCGCCATTCATAACGTGGGATCTGTTTAAATCAGTTTCCCTCTGAACAAAAGAGCCAGATTAGTTCTTACACTTGAAAGAAGCAGACTGGGGCTGGTGCTGTTTCCTACATGAGTGTTGAGAGGCAAATCCGTAGAGTAAAATAAAATCCAGGAAAATAACAGTAATGGTGATTCATTTGTCTCTGACATTTTAGCATCCAACGGTGCTCCAGTGACCTGTTGCCATGTTACTATTACCCTCCAGTTCTCAAATGGATTCCACAAGCTGGAAGCTTTGGGCTGTGTTTACCTTGCTAATTGTTTGACTGCCTTGCTCCTTTACAGACTCCAGTATATAAATATGCACATTATCACCTACAGATTCATCATCCTCAGAGCCCCAAGAACTGCAGAGTTACACAATGCCTGCTCAGATGATTACTTTACAAGGCCAGCACATTCAGTCGGTATTTAATGGTAGGGTGTACAGTGCCATGTATTTTAAAACAGGGCTTGAAGAATGCAGCTGGAAGATGGGTCTGTATCTCTGGCTGGGAATGGGCTCATCCTACTCCTACTGCCAGCAGGATTTAACCACGTTTGGTACAACAGAGCTGAGCACACTTGTCCTTGGCTCCACTTGCAGCTAAGTTGCGTTCGGAGTAAGTTCAGCTGCATCAGTTAACACCAGAATAAACCACTGGACCTTGGCAAAGGCTTTGCTGCTTTGGAGAGCCATGAATCTCCATGTAATGCAAAATCCACAGTATTCACAGGGACTCACTACCTGTCTCAGAGAGACCTTTTCCAGAACAACTTATTCATCAGAATCTGAAATAATGGTTTCTCTGTCCATGTCTGACTTGATAAACCACAGTTTCCCTTGGATCAGCCTGTAAAAAGTACTTCCATGAGCACAAAAGCAGATCCTTTTCTAACAAAATGTATCCACTGCAAAAAGTTAATTCTTGTTTCACTGAAGTGCTGTAAAGGCTTCTGTTGGCACATGTTTTAGAGCCAGGAAAACAACATGTGTAAAAACTCTGATGTAAATCCATTGCTTTGGGGGGAAAAGTGTTTTTCCACTATAGTTTACCATCATTTACATGATTATAACAGGCTCTGTATGAGGGAAGCTACACTCATCCCAAAATAATAAATAAACCAAACCAGTGTAGGCAAGTTCAAGATGCAGCCAGTGCTGAGAAAGATGGAGCAGCCTGACCTGGGGGCTGCGTACTGGCAGCTTTGTGTTCTCCTCAAAACTCTGTCGTTCCTTTCAGTGCAGCCTCAGGTGGACACTGAGGTTTGAGTCACAGAAGCGATGCTCTTGCCAGCAAGTGCCTTCGTGAAAATCCGTCCTTCCTTTGTGCCAGCGAAATGCTTGGAGGTTAGGGAGTGCAAAGGTGTTAGGTGGGAGGGCATGGGGCAGCGATACCCCCAGACGCTGACCCTTTTGTCTGAAAGAAGCAAAGGGAGCTTTGCTGTACACCCCTGTCGAATTACACATACCACAGACATGGCTTTCCTTCAGCATCCCAGTCATCCTGAAGCATTCTGCTCCTGGGATGTCCACCTTGACAACAAGGGCTTCGTTCAATACGAGCGAGAAGATGCTCCTCCTAGCTGGCTGACCCAAAGCGCTGCTAGTCAGTGAGAGTGTTTCCATTTGTGCCATGGCCATAGAAACCATTTCGATCCAATTTTTCCCGTGTGTTTTTGCTCTGTTTTAACTTTGGGTCCCCAGAAAACTTTCCCTTCCACAGGCTTTAATTTCCAACTGTGTTTAAAAAAACCAATAGCAATTTCTTTTACTTTGTTTGCTTCGGGAAGGGGTTTTTGCTTAATTGTTTGGATTTTTTTTTTTTTTTTCCAGTTTCTGTCCTGGATTATTTAGTACTGCTGGATGCTACAAAACTGGTGTGAAGTTCAACCTCTGATCTGGTTGTGTTTTGATGGTGAACACAGTATGAAGCATGAAAGTTGTGATGAAAAGCCAAGTAGGTACTAAATTTTATTTATCTTCATATTCTCTGCTGGTTTTAAGATCCATCAGTGCAGACATCCCCTTTCTTTGGTTTTACTTTTTTCCAAGCTCCTTAGACCTAAATTCAACTACTGTAGTCCTGTGAGTAATGGTGTTTGCTAACCCATGGTATTTTGCCATTTTCTTACATCAGGAAATGTCACGTTGCGTGATAACTGTCCACAGCCTGCGTGCTGTCATGATTTTTGTGAAATCTTTTACTTTTGCTCAGCGCACTGCTCGTGGGGATTTTTCCCCGTGTGGCAATACCGCCGCCGGTGTCCCCGCAGGCTGTAGCAATACCTGAGCCCGTGTCGGGGAGGGGGGGGGGGGGAACATGACACAGCGGGAACCGAAACTTTCTGGGGAACTTGTCACTCCTCCTTTGGCAAAGTGGCCCTGAAAACACACCCGTGGCGAGCAACCCGCCCATCGGTTCGGCCAGCGGGGCTGGGGGCAGCGGCGGGGGGGGCTGTCCCGGGGCCGGGCGGTGGGGGGGCGGTAGCAGGCGGTGGGGGGGTGCCGTCCCGGGGCCGGGCGGTGGGGGGTGCCGTCCCGGGGGTGCCGTCCCGGGGCCGGGCGGTGGGGGGGTCGGTACCAGGCGGTGGGGGGGTGCCGTCCCGGGGCCCGCCGCTTCTCGGCCAATCGTCTGGGCGCCGCGTACTCCCCGCCCCGCTCGCCCCATGTGCAGAAATAGCCCCGCCACGGCCGGCAGCGGGTTTCCGCGGGCAGCGGAGCGACCGGGCGGCGGCCGAGCATCCCCGGGCGGAGCGGCGGCGGGGCCGTCCCGTCCCGTCCCGTCCCGCCCGGCGGCGCGCCCCGAGGTGCCGGCGGATGGCCCCGCGGCGGGCGGGCCCGGCGGCGGGCGGGGAGCGGTGAGCGGTGCTCGGTGCCCGGCGGGAGCGCGGCCGCGGATGCCCCCCGGGGGCCGGGCGGTGCGGGCAGCGGGGGGCCGCGGCCCGGGGCTCGCCGCGCCCCTCCGGCCCCCCACGCCCCGGCGGCCGGGCGGGAGGCGGCGGTGAGCCCGGACATGGGTGTTTGTCTCCGGGAAGCGCTGCCCCGTGGCCTGTTGGTACCTGCGGGCGGGCGCCCGGTGGAAAGCACCTTTTTCTCGTGAGCGGTTGCAGCTCCTCGCCCCGGGCTCTCGCCATGGACACTATGAAAACCACCTACATCGTGCTGGAACTGATCATCGCTGTGCTGTCGATCGCCGGCAACGTCCTGGTCTGCTGGGCCGTGGCTATCAACAGCACCTTGAAGAACGCAACCAACTATTTCCTGGTGTCCCTGGCAGTGGCTGATATCGCCGTGGGTTTGTTAGCCATCCCTTTCGCCATCACCATCAGCATCGGGTTCCAGGTGGATTTTCACAGCTGCCTCTTCTTCGCCTGCTTCGTGCTGGTGCTGACCCAAAGCTCCATTTTCAGCTTGCTGGCGGTGGCCATCGACAGGTACCTGGCTATTAAGATCCCGCTGAGGTAAGAGACTGGAGTGAACGCAGGTAGCCACGCTCCCTGACAGCCCACACTGTCACCTTGCCTTAGAGTGCAGGAGCTTCTAGTCTCTCCTGTTGCCCTAAGAGGTTTACTACTCACAGGCGGTGATGAAAATAACAGAGATTTTGCACTCACTGGCTGCAGGATTTGGATCAGGTTTTTCAGTATCCAGCCTCTTGCTTCAAAATACACCCGGGAGCTCAGTTTCTTGAGGATGTTTGTCTTGGGAGGGTCGGTGGCTTCTTGGGGGGGCTGTGCAGTGATGTAGCAGTGTGCTTGGGATGGTTGTAGCTAATCTATGTAGGTATTTATACAGCCCCCATGACTGTGGTGTCTGGGCATCTCCCAGGTAATTAAATATAGGAGCAGCCACTTTCTCCTACTTCCCAGCCTATTAGAGAAGTCGTTCTGCAGGCTGTTCTGTAAGAGCTCTTCTCTCTTCCTGAGCTCAGGTCACAATACTTTCAGAAAGGCTGAAATTCATCTTAAACAGATCTTTGTACATACTTCACATTTTCAGCTAGGACTAGAGTCTAACTAGGCTGTCTTCCAGTTTTTAGAGGGATATAATGAATGGACTGAAAGTGCAATTTACTGCATCTACAAATGCTGAAACCATATTTCAGTGCTTGCCTACATACCTTTTCCTTCTGAGTGCTTACCATGAGAGAGTGTATAGATCAGTAAATGTCAGAAGGTGTCAGCTCTGTGCGTACACTGTGGAAGGAGAAAGCGTTCATACATCAGACTTCAGAATTTTACAGTTTAGACTTTAATCCAAGTGTAGTATCAAAGACGTAAATCAGTTTTCTTCTAATTCATGGGACATTGCAATATAATGGGGAAAACTGTACTGAATACAATTTACAGGCACTTCACCAGTGAGTTGGTGCAGCAGCTTTCTTAAGCTTAAGTGCACCAAAACCCCAGCTTTGCATTAAAAATGACCTGAGTCTCTTAGTCTCGGTCTCCTTCATGTCTCTGTTGTCCCACCCCGAGACTAAGACATCGATGGAGCCCCACTGGGGAGCCCAGGACTGCTCAGGGGACTGATCGGAAGCAGAAGTTGTGGGAAAGCAGGGCAGATTTGGCATAGGGACCTCAGCTGAACTGTGTAAATTGCAGCTTTCCTAGATTCAGCTCCTCTCTGATATCTCCCTTGCATGAGCGATGAATTTGCCCTAAAAATTACTTAAAAAAACCCCTTCACCCTGTTTCGGCACCTTGCATCGGAGAACTCCCTTATGTTGGGCAAATATTAATTAGTCATCAGGCAGATGATAAAAACTGGTAGTAGAAATAGATGTCTGCAGAGTGGCTGTGTGTGTCATCGGACCACAGTGCATGGAAATTCCACGGGCTGTAGAGTGAGCGGGAGCTGAGCTGCAGCCCTGGCTGCACAGGAGGGAGGGGGGACAGAGCCATTCGGGCTGCCAGCACCTCCAAAACCAGCTGCTGACCTTCCCAGCCACCCGGCTGGACTCAGAGACACATGTTGGCTCTGGATAATGCTTTAGTGACTCTTCCGTTCGTTCATTTGGGGCTTTCTTGGGATGGGGGCTAGTGGCAAAGCAGCAGCTAGAGAAGCAGGCTGGATTTTTTAAGTTTCAGTTTAATCACACCACTCGCCACAAGCAAGCTGTTCAGGCATGGTGATGGCTCTTTTCCTTTGTACCACAAGTGCAGTTGAATCTTGTGAGATGGGTTTCTATTGCGCTGGAATCCGAGGAGAGGACAGGATAGCAGATCAGAAATGCTCTGAGGGGATGATTTTCATGTTTGCAGAAGGGAAGTGGTTTTGCCAACTGACAAAATAGCAAGTTCTTTCCTCCATTCTCCTTTTTTTTTTTTTTAACAGTCCTAGTCTCTAGCACATTTCCTCGACTCTCCATGAGGTCAGTTCATACACCTATGTGGGATGAAATGCCAGGGCAGTTTTGCCTTGCTTCGGGGTCCTTTCCTGGCATTGCTTTTTCACCCCATCTTAGGCCAAATCTTTTATTCCATTTGCACAAACATCTTTGTTCCTATGAGCACTTTCTACCCGGACACATACAGCCCCTTCAGCTGTAAATGGAGATCAAGGAGTCCCATCCTAGGCTGGAGTGTGAAATTTGGATTAAACTTGGTCTCGGCATTGAGGCCCATTTCATTGCTTTCAGAGGTGACCAGTAAGTAAAATGCCTTTAAAAGGACAGAGGTGTCTCACTGCTGGGAGCGCAGGGCAATGGACAGGTCATTGCTTCGGCAACAGAAGATTTATGGGCTGGTACTGAAAGACTGTTTTTTATTTGTACAGCCGACATCAAAAGAGGCTAGAGGAGGTTATAAAACTACACTGGCAAAACACTCCTCTACTGCACTGGAGTTTTCCAACCAAGGCTTGGTTAGAGCTGTCTCGTCGGCATCGTTATTCCCGAGATGCTGCGCAGTGCTGCCGGCAGCGAGGAGGGAGGAACTTGTCCAGCCACCCGCTCTAGGTAGATGCACGTGCTGTTTCTGGAAGGAGGTTTGTGCTGTGGAAAAAGGGAAAGCTGGTCATCGATTTGTAGGAATGGCGACCTTAGGAAAAATTTTTTTCACTAGAACACTCGTTCTGGAGAACAGTGCAGAGGCTGGTAACGGGCCATGAAGTATTAAATGTTTAAGAAAATTATTTGTACCCAGCCCTATCTAGCAATTACAATAAATAATGCAGTTGTTGCAGAGCAGACAAGTGTCCCTGTCGCATCCACCAGCTCCCTGTGGAAACCTCTGCAGGGACATTGAGAACTGAGTGTGCCATATTACTTAATACTATTTCAGGGCTATTTAAGCACACTGAGAGGCTGGGCAGGCCTGCAGGCTGGGGGTGCACAGGAGAAGTTTGCATTACAGCCAGGCTAATAATGGATTTTTCAGTTCTGTGGCTGAACCAAAAAATCCCATGGGGAAGAGGAAAATTGTTTCAGTCAAACTGAAACAGCAATGTTTGGAGGTTTCAGTGAAACAAAGCCATCCTGACCAACCTGGCAGATTTTTGTTTGAGTTACTTGGTCCTTCTGATGTTGCTGTGCTGCTTTTTGAAATGGAGGTATCCTTGCTTGAAAGAAGCTAACAAATTCTCATCTAGACAATTGTCGAACAAAAAATCTTATAACATTTAAAAATGGTGTTTGAGAACCCTCCCTCTTCTGGCTAAAAATATTTGCTGAATTTGACCTGAAGCCATGAATTCTTTCTGTCTCTTGTAACTCTTATTTTGTTTGTTTGTTTTTGACAAATTTACTCTTTGTGGAGAAGCCCCCGCCCATGCTGCCCACTTCGTGCCGCTGCAGCTCTGAGCCCTTCCCCGGGCCCCTTTTCCCCTGGCCGGCACACCAGGGTGTCTTCAGACACACTCTAACCCTGCCTTGCTTCCCGCACCCGTCTGGGACCCCCGTGCTTCCGAGCAGGCAGTGCTGCTGCCTGCATGTGCCCATCTCTGTGCTCCCCCATGTACACAGCACCATCCCTGCTCTCGTCTGCCAACCTGACACCCCCCCCCGCCCCCCCCAAAATGCTCTCTCCCCCCCCAGCGCTTCCTCCAAGTGGAAAATCAAAGCCAGGCAATTGAGCATCTTTCAGCAGCAGTAAATCCATCCTGCAGAGTGTTTGGCACAAGAGCGGTGCTAGGCTTTTGCTTTCTGCCTTTCTCCAGGGTTGGATTTCACCCCACAGTCCCACAGCTGCGAGCCAAAGATTTGTAGGTGGAATAAAATCCTTCCCTTTTATTTGCATTAACCAAAATCCTTTGGTGTGGCTAATAATTGTAGGTACGGGTAGATGCCTGGAACAAATGCGTCAGGAATTAGGAAGGGAGAAGAGTATCTGTATTTAGAGAGAAAAAGGAGAATGAAACACCCTGTGCAGTATCACACTGTGTGCTGGTAACCTGCAGAACAGTGAACGCTGCACTGCTGCTGCCTACCTGGCAAACACCCCAGCGGAGACCTGTGGAGGGAAAATTAGCCCCAGCTCCCCGTGATCTGAGCTGATCTGGTGCTTGTTCTTCCTCCTTGGATTTAGTTCTCTCCCATCTTCAATTTTATCCCCAGCAGAAGTGCAAGACTGATGTTCCTGGGCAGCTTTGCCATGAACTAGAACAGGGTATCCATGACCGTGCCCTCTCTCTTTCTGCACCTTGCTGAGCCCTCGCTGCCTCCCTGCAGCCAGAGCATCCACGCTTGGACCACGATCTGCCCACGGTGTTGCACTGCTCTGCTGCTGGCATTACCAGTCCCCCACATGAGCTGCTGCCCCTTTTATCTATGACATGATGAAGGCAACAGTCCAGCTCCTTTCTGCTGTGCTCATGGGGCCAAATTCCATTTGGATTGTTGTTGCTCTTAGCTGATGCCTTTAGCTGTGCAGTGTCCTTTCTAGAGGTGGCTTGGCTGATGCTTTACAGCTGCTGGCCCTTGCTGTGCCCTGCTGCTGCAGAGGAGGGGGTTCCCTCTGTGTTCTCCAGCAAAGAATTGTTCCTGGATTTCTTACAACTCCCACCTTGTTCCTCAGCAAAGCAAACTGGTGGGTATTTATGGCAGGTGGGAGGGCTGGAGCCACTGGGGAGGAGAGAAAATCCACTTCAGAGCCTTGGTCTTTACCTGCCATTTTCTGTGTGCCGTCAACGACACACAGAATTGCAGCTGCTGTCCTTCTTCTCCGCTTGCTTCATTTCCTATATGAAAGGAAATCCTTGCCTTGCCTTTCATCTGAACTCCTAGGCATGTTCTGCGGTTCATGTGTGGCTCACACGTGCGGTGCCCGATCCTGAGACCCGCGCAGCACGGGAGGCATTGTTATTCCAGAGCGGTGGATGCTCTGCCTCCGCTGTCCATCCGTTGACTCTGCCTGCCCAAGGTTATCATCAATTAATAAACTTAATATGCAACAAACTTGGCAAACACGCTGAGTGCTGTGGGCAGGAGGGCTGGGGTGTTCGCTTGAGCAATGGAGCTGTCACATTTTTTGAGGAAGTTTGTGTCAGTTGAGCTCGATTCAGGCAGAACATTGGGGGTGTTTGTGCTGCAGCGGGGGGCCGGCAGCGCCCGCTCGCCTGGCTGTGGGTCTCACAGGGCTGCCACACGCTCTGGCCTTCGGGTGCAGCTGGCTCTGGACACAGAAGCACAATAAAAAAATCAGGAATAATCGCATGTGCCCTCATGACCATAAACCGGAGGAGGGAAATCACAGCTATTTTTAGTTGTGAGCAGCCTGGTTTCCTTAAAATGCGCGTCCCAAATTTTTATATTTTTCCCCCACCTCGAGGGTCACTTCCTTCCCAAAAAGCAAAAACCCTGACAGGAAGGGAACTAATTGTCTTTGAGACCTCTGCCCCGACACAGCTCTCACAGAAGCTGAGGGGTAGCAGAGATGCCAGGGAGCAGTGGCTGAAAGCCTCATTTCCAGGCTGAGGGCACTGATCTCTGGGCTGAGCCAGAACCCAGAGCTTTGTGTTTAGGAGCTTTTTTCAGTTTTGGCCAACTCAATCTATAAAAAAATACACGTTAATTTTTAGATGAAACAAAGCAGCTTTTGAAATCTGGCAGAATTTTGCTCCAGAAGACCTCTCTACAAAAAATATATTAAACCAAAATAGTTTGACAGTGAACTGGTTTATTTTGCAGTTTAAAGTTTTTGCTTTGTTAATTAACTGGCTTGTTCTTGGGGTTTTTATGAATTTGCTGTTTGTCATAGCAATGAGCACAGACTGCAAAACTGAGCCTTTCAGGAGTGTTCTGCCCCAGCCTTTGGCTACACCAGGCAGTCACTACACGGGGGGTGTTGGGGCTCCTATTACTGTATTTGATCCACAAGATGCCAGGAATCAGTGACACCAGCTGTGCCTACAGATGTGTCAGCCCTCTCCCCTCCCCATCAGCTCTTGCGGCTTTGCAAAGTCCGGCAACGGGCTCACGGAATTTGTATGTGCCAGAGAGCGGATTATCTCCTAATCCTATGAATGACATCAGGCCTGGGCCTGAGCCACAAGTAACCTGTGAGTACAACAGTGAGTGTGTGTCCGCGCCCTCACGCTTGCCCTTCGGTGCCGTGTGGGCACCAGCGTGTCACTGAGCACCGGACCAGAGCTGCTGGACGCGCCGGGGACAAGGGACGCAGCCCCTGCGTGATGCACTGTGCCCCATCACCCCGTGCCCTGGTGTTCACATCCTCCCTCCCACCCAAACCCCAGTGCCGTGTTCCCGGGAGCGTGGTGCTGAGGGTGGGTGGCTGCTGGCCACATCCTCCCTCCCCCGTGCTCAGACCCATCGGTCTCTTCCATGAGATTTGCCCATGGTGCTGCGGTGGCGTAGCGGCCCGTGGGGGCTGGATGTTGTGTCGCCAGCTGGTTCCAACCTGCACGTGGGCAGGGAGGTGAGGACAGGTCGGGCTTCTCGAGCTGCCGGAGCACGCTGGGACCAGGCGCGGGTACGGGGGTGGTGCTGGGCTTGGTGCTGACCACGCAAGATCCACCAGCCCTTGGGAAGGTCGGTCAGGGCTCTGCAGGGAAGGCAAATGAGTAGCAGCTTGCTGGGGCTGGTGGATGCAGAAGTCAGCGGTTTGGGGCCTTTGGGAAGGGCTTTAGCACCCGTTTCATTACAGAAAGTGATCCAGCAGAGATCTGCCATCTCCCCACCCTTATCTGTTATCTGAGTGAGCACGGCACTGGGTGCCTGGGAGGGGTAGCGGTCACACCACTGCTCTATACACAGGATCACACCCAAACAGCTCCCTGTGAATCATAGTTCCTATCTCGCCTCTACCAGCTGCCTCTAACTCAGCTTCCCCGGGTGCTGCACATCTGAGGTCTGACTGCTCTGGGAGGTTTGGAATGACAAAAATTCTTAGCCCCAGGCACCATGAGGCAGATAACACCGGCTTCAGAGCCCTGGAGGGAGGGTGGTGCTGAGGTAGAGCTCAGCTCCTCTCAGCCCTTCAGTCCTGGTTAGGGAGAACCAGGCTTCTGTGCAACAGGACTCAGAAACACCCTGTGGAGCATGAAGGGCTGGTGTCGCACGCTCCGGCCTGCACATGGGTGTCTTGGGGCTGCTTATGTTTCGATGTCACCAGTTGTTGGAGTGTGAGCTGGCGTGTGGAGCGCTGAGCTCATTTCCTTCCTGTGCTCTGGGGTTTCTGTGCACCTCTGGTGTGTTCATGCAGTGTGGGGTTGCCCATCGTGGGCAGGGAGCCTACAGCTTGCCCTGCACCCTGCTTGTACCCCTTGTGTGTGTCTTCAGATTTCAGTCACCTTTTCTCACCCTGTCAGGGGCGAGAGCTGGCTGGCGCCGGCTTCTACAGACAGAAACCAGGGTAGCAGATGTAAATTCCTGCCTGGGTGCAGGCTGCTGTGAAAGCGTGCGTGTGAGAAAAATCTTCACACATCCCCATCACAGGTGCTGTCGGTGTTCAACAAGTGCACAGCTCTGCGGCCCCCTCCCAGCGCTCTGATGTCTTTTTTTCCACAAATCAGCTCCCCGCCCCACAGCAGCCTGAGCTGCAGTTTCCCCTTCTCAATCTTACAGATTACCCAAACATGTGCCATTTGCAGGGTGCTTTGGGCCAAAACTCTGCTCACCTGCATTTCTCCTTCCCATGTTCCAGGTCCTGCAAAGCCTATGCCCTTGAGCCATTCCACTGCCCTGGGCCAGTGCTATGCTGGCAGGGGCAGGGCTGAGGTGCCAGCCCGGGGAGGGGTGTGCAGGGACAAAACGGAGTGAGGCGGGAGCTGGGGGCTGTAGAGAACAGCCTTCAGTCTCTCAGCTGCTCTGCCTCCACCCCAGGGAAGGAATTGTTCACAGGAGGGATAAGCACACAGCTATGGATATCTTGCTGAGAGGGTTTTAAGTCTGTAGGTGCTCGACAGTCCGAGCTCGCAGGCTGCAGGATCTGGCATGGTTGTAGCCTGTATGGGGTAGGCTGGGGCATGCCAGCACAAGTGGGTACCCAGGGGTGGGGAATGCTCCCCTCCGTACGCTCAGCTCATCCCAAGAGGCATCACCATGGCTGAGTGTGAAGCACAAGTAGGTTTTGTCCATTTTTGTCCTGGGAAAAGTAATTTGAAGTCTTCATAACTGGGGAGTAGTTAACCTGGGGCTGCAAACAGGTTTGCTTGTGACAGGCAGACACCCCCCATCCCCACCTTCCTCTGGGAGCAGCAGTCAGCCAGTGTCCACCCGAGGGATCATCTTCACCCAGGACAGCTTCATCCTGGTCTCCGTGCTGCTCTTTGTGCATTTCTCTGCCTCACATCTCTGTGACTCTGCTTCCCAGCGAGCAAACACACAGTATGGCAGGTCTGGAGCAGCCCCTGACAGCCTCTGATCACACACTGGGCTTGTCTTCTTCTCTTATTAGTTTAAAATCATCTAGCTTTTATTTCAGACGAAGGCTGAAAATGTCATTCAATGTAAACAAAGCAAGTCCTGGAGAAAGTTAAAGCCTTCCAGTCTTTAAATGCCTTTTACTGATGCTCCAAATCTAAAACTGAAGCATTGCTTGCTGGTTAGGTGCCTCAGGCAGGAATGGGAACCTGACAAGACCCAGAGGTGAGCAGGCAAGCAGGCGCTGCCCCTCCTCGCTCTGTGAGGGTGGGAGCCAAGGCAAGACTGGGTTCCCCAACGTCCAGACTTGAAGCTCAGAGCAGCACCCACACACTGGCCTCGCTTTTCAAGACGAGCTTTGAGCAGAGCCTGCAGCCGGGCTGGCTGTGCGAGGACCGGGGGTTCTCATGTCGTTACCCAGGGTTACACCACAGCAGGGCCGCTTGCCTGGCACAGGGTGCTCCCCGGTGGGTGGGGGTGCTCATGGGGGTGCTGCCCCGTGGGTTCATGCTCTGGGCTCCGGGAGCTGGGGAGAGCTGTTGCCCTGGGATCGCTCCCTTCTTCCCATTCAGCTTTTCCTGACAGGTTAAGGATGGCCGTGAGCAGGTTCAGGGCTGTCTCCCTCCCCTGGAGCGGGGTGTGCAGGGGCTGAGCCGCTGCAGCCGCTTGGGTTTCCCGTGAAAGCACGAGGGGTGGGAGCGGTGCTGCCGACAGCCAGAAATGGATGGTGCTGAGCGATGCCTCCAGCCCCTCCACATAACCCCTGTGTGCTCACCTGAGCTGCGGGTGCTGGCATGTTTGCAGGAACCCATCCAGCGGAAGGCCGGGTGTGTGAGCGGGGGACGCTGCTGCTGTCCCCTGCACACAATAGGGACAGATGTGGGAGGAAGTGATTTGTCTAAAACTGGACTTAGGCAGACACAGATGTCCTGCTTCCTCGGCTGATACCGTGACCGTTAATCAGATTTCTCACTCTCACCGCCAACTCCTTCCTGGTTAAAAAGGACAGCTTTTTCTTGTTTTCTTCCCCCCCCCCCCCCCCCCCCCAAGGTGCAATTTATGATTCATTTAAAATGTCCTGCCAGGATATTTCAGCTGGTATGTGATCGCCATTCCACAGCTATGCATGGAGCAAACAGAACGGCAGCAATGGTGCTTATTTCGTGCTGTTATAGCTAAAAAAAAAAAAAGAGCGAGATGCAAAGTACAGCTGCAAGTAGATGACAAGGATACAATGCTTGGCAGCCAAATTGCTCTCTCCTCTTGTGAATGGAGGTGTCTGTGTATTTTCCTTCACACTTAAAATAGAAACATGTAAGTTATCACTGCTTGTTTGTATCGGAGCACCTGCATAGTCCACGTTCTGCAAAGTCTCCATCTGCTCACCTCCCTGCATCCGGCAGCCTGGGCACAGGCAGAACGGGGAGGGAAGCGGGGAGAGCAGTGGGGAGCACAGGTCCCCGGGGCGCCCTCCACAGCTCTGGGCACTGGGAGTGCGGAGAGGCCCCAGGCTGGCTGCAGCATCCCTTGCACAGGCATCACACCCGTGTCATCCCACTGAGCTCATCAAACGTGCCCTCAGCACGAGATATCTGTTTGGCGTTTAAGCACTAAAATTGCTCAGCGAAGGCTTGGCAGTGGGAGAACTGGACAAGTGTTCTGAGCAGAGCAGCGCAGCACCCTCCCCTCTGGCCGGGGCACAGGGATGTTGGTGTTGCTGCTGCTGAACCACAGCTCTGCTGACGGACACACGTCTGTCCGGCCCTGCTCTGCCAGCAAAGGGCCAATGTAGACTGAGGTTGACCACAAAACATATTTAGAGCCTTGCCTGATTCCAAGTGCTCCCCTGCACCAGCCCAGAGACTCTGAAGTTGCCAGGACAAGGGTTGGGCTCTTCCCAGTTAAGGTTGCAGAGACATCCCTGTTCACATGTTTGGACTAGGCAAGCCTGGGAGGATCCATCATGAGATAAAATTTTCCTGCTGGAAAAGTTAATGCTGCAACTTCAGCATTGTATTACATACACAAGAGAAGCATTTAAACACCCGCTGTCCCTGTGCAGCTTTCACAAGCACAGCCTGGCAACTCTGCAGCCTTTTGAGGGCTGCTGGCGGGATGAGGCCTGACCGAGGCGGGTGGATTTCTCCTAACATCTTTTTGTTGCTAGAAGCTGCATCTCAGCCAGCCTCAGGGATTTTAGTCAGCACTCAGCAAGGACAGGGGACAGCACTAACGCCTGGGTGGGCGGACATCCTATTGCAGATGTCTGAAGAGCCAGGACCCACAGTGTATTTGCCAGAAACCAGCTGCAGGTCATCAGACTGCGACGGAGATGATGGAACTCATTTTTTGTGTCTCCGACAGTGGCCCGCTAGCAGGCAAGATTGGGAAAGACTTTGGTAACAGGGCTGCCATGGTGAACAAATGTAAGGGGGTCGTGCCACTCTGTGGGTGACAGTCAAAGGGGTCACCTCCCGCCTGCCTGTCCCTGAGCAGGGCAAGGGCTGCGTGGTCGAACGCTGCCCAGTGTGGTGGACCCGGCACCGCAGCACTGACGAGCACGTGGTGGCAAGTGCTGACACAGTTCCTCAGCTTGCAGATCACCCTTTTGTTCAGCAACATGTCTCAGATATTCAGTAAAACAAACTTTTGCTATTGGTTCTGCTCTTTGGTAATCTGGGGTTTATTTACTCAGTAATTTGTTCAGCCAGGGCCCAGGCCAGCATCATGGTGAGGGCCGCCACCAGACTCCACCAAGCACCAGGAGAGTGGGTGTGTGGCACCACAACGTTTTGACCTGTTCATCCTTCTGGGCTGCTTGAGGCTGGTGGAGGATTCTCCCACATTCCTGCTTTCTGCAAATAAATAACGTGGGAATAATAGTGCCCTTCCAGATGCCAGGCTGTTGCTGCCTTCTGGCCCACATCTAATCACCCCAAATGCTGAATTAAGCCTTGGCTGCTGCTGTACGCTCGTTTGACAGGAGCTCAGGGGCAGCAGTGCCTCTGCTTGGGTGATCTCCACGGGCTCTCTGCCGGGGCGGGTGGGGAGATGCCAGGTACGTGCAGGACATGACTCAGTTCCTGCCCGTCGGGAGCCAAACTGCTGCACAGGAGAGGCTGGGCTGGCTGCAGGCTGGCAGCGCGTCCTGCTCTGCTCCAGCTGTGCTTAGCAATGCCTGCCTGGGTGTCTTGGCTGGTATCCAGCTCTAGTAAATAGCAGTAGAAATGCGATGAGACCTGTTGGAAAAAAAAACAAACCCTGACTATCCTACCAATCTGAGGCATAGTGCCTGGAGAATGCAGAGAGCCTTCCTGCACCCCGCGCTAGTGTACGGCTCTGTCGCTTTGGTGGTTGCCATGATGCTCTTCCAGAAAAGCTGTGAACCTTGCTGAGCCATCGCTGGAGTAGAGGGGCCACAGGCAACAGTGCTGTCTGCTGGGTGAAGGAAACCATCTCCAGTCCATGGGCCAGCTTGGGGCATCTCTCCTCCAGCCTCAGTGGGAGAGCGGTTGCTCACTCCGTGGCCCGGTGGCTGGGCAGAGCTGTGTTGTGCCCTGGCTGAAGCCTCTGCCGGTGGCCCGTTTCGGTGATGCCACAGCAGGTACAGACCCAGCAGCCTGGCACTTGTATACTGTGTTGGGTTTGCGTGGCAAGGTTTTGGTATGTCCAATAGAGCCAATGCCAGCTGGCTCCAAGCCAGACCCACCGCTGGCCAAGGCCGAGCCCGTCAGTGATGGTGGTAGCGCCTCTGGGATAACGTGTTTAAGAAGGGGGAAAAAAACTGCACAACTGCAGCTGAAGAGAGGAGTGACAATATGTGAGAGAAACAACTCTGCAGAGACCCAAGGGCAGTGAAGAAGGAGGGAAGGAGGTGCTCCAGGCACTGGAGCAGAGACTTCCCTGCAGCCCGTTGTGAGAAGGCAGCTGTGCCCTGCACCCAGGGAGGTCACCGGGGGAGCAGAGACCCACCTGCAGCCCGTGGGGGACCCCACGCTGGAGCAGGGGATGCCCGAAGGAGGCTGTGACCCCGGGGGAAGCCCACGCTGGAGCAGGCTCCTGGCAGGACCCGTGGAGAGAGGAGCCCACGCTGGGGCAGGTTCGCTGGCAGGACTGGTGACCCCGCGGGGGACCCACGCTGGAGCAGCCTGTGCCTGAGGGACTGCACCCCGCGGCAGGGACCCACGCTGGAGCAGTTTGGGAAGAGCTGCAGCCCGTGGGAAGGACTCATGTTGGAGAAGTTCATGGAGGACTGTCTCCTGTGGGAGGGACCCCACACTGGAGCAGGGGAAGAGTGTGAGGAGTCCTCCCCCTGAGGAGGAAGGAGCAGCAGAGACAATGGGTGATGAACTGACCGAACCCCCATTCCCCATCCGCCTGCGACGCTGGCGGGGAGGAGGGAGAGAAAATTGGGAGTGAAGTTGAGCCTGGTAAGAAGGGAGCAATGAGGGGAAGGTGTTTTTAAAATTTGGTTTTATTTCTCATTATCCTACTCTTGATTTTGACTGGTAATAATTTAAATTAATTTTCCCCAAGTCGAGTCTGTTTTGCCCGTGACGGTAACTGGTGAGTGATCTCTCCTTGCCCTTATCTTGACCCACGAGCCTTTCATTATATTTTCTCTCACTTATCCAGCTGAGGAAGGGAGCGAAAGAGTGGCTTTGGTGGGCACCTGGCATCCAGCCTGGGTCAACCTTCCACACATATGGTAGCACTGGTGGGTCAGACCCATGTTGTAAAAGCAGCCGGACTTTCCTTAAAGTATTTGACCTGCTGCAACCCGGGGCTGTGTGACTGTGAGACTGGTGGCAAGCATATAGCTGTCTATGTCAGAAGAATAAAAACCTGACTCACTCTGTGATGGCAGCACAGTGGGGGTGGCATCGGGGCTTCTGCAGCATGTCCACTGCGGGGGCACTGGGTGGGAGCTGAGATAATTAGCTGTTTGATGATGATTGCGCCAGTAAAGAGACTTTGCCTGGCGGTGTAAAAGGAACTAATGCATTGCCAGGTTATTTAATCTCAATAAATCATTTTGAAATATTCAGCTGTTATTTACATTAAAGCAACATTTGATGCCTCTGGGCAGAAACATAGAGGAGGTTCAATATTTGTTATACATTAATTGAGCAGACTTAGGTGAGTAAATTTACTTTAATAGTTTTTGCCTAATAATATTAAGCCTAAAAGAGAATGAAGGAGGGGTTTGCTGAAGCATTCAGAGCTGTGAAAATCTGTTGGTTCCTCACTGTCTGATCGTGTTTTCTAGTGCTTAGGAAGAAGCTGAGTCCCAGCTCAGCTGTCTCACAGCCCCTGCCTGCTTTTGCTGATGGTGGGTTATGACGGGGGTTGCTCTGTTGCGTGGCAAACCTGGCTGCTGCTCGCTAACAAGACTCTTCATACCTTGATCTGGTGACAGTCATGCACTTTATTTTTAAGCACGTGCTTAACTTCTGTTAATTTCAGGGCAATACAGGCAGTATCCCACCAAGTAAGTGTATTAAGGTAATAATGAGGTAATTTAGTGGATGATTTTAGAACATCAAGCTATTCCCAGTTTCACCTTGGCCTTCCTGGCTGGTAGGTCAGTGACCAGGTGTTTGCACAGACCCTTCTCTATAGTCACAGCAGCGACCATCATCCTCACCTGTGAGCAGAGATGTTGGGAGGAATTTGCAACGCGTCCTTGTGAAAGTAGAGCTAATCTAAGGAGGGCAGTTGTTCACTGTGAATAACTATCTCCACTTTCATGAACACCACCTCTTCCCTGTGTTGACAGACCTGCAGCCCTCTCCATTGCTCAGCTCTGGCTCTTGCAGACCCGGAGCGCAGCACATTTTGCCATCTCCTTCCCACAGAAGCGGCCCCAGCTTCAACGCGATCCTGGCTGCAGCTCTGCTGTGTGCGCTGGGGAGGAGCGAGCAACGCTAAAATAAACCTGTCACCATTGCAGCCACTGGAAAATTAAGTGACTTCTTAACTGGTTTTGTAAACCTTCAAGCCGAGCCTTATCTTTGCAGAGTAGTTCAGAAGAGCAGATGGAAGAAGCCTTATTTAGGGTCATGTGTTCTCAGCAAGAGGCAGCACCGAATGTCACCAGCCTGGAGCGGGCCAGTGGACACCGTCCTCAGCATGGCACGCCGAGCTGCAGTGGCTTCTCATCGTGTGCCTGTGCACAGCCTGAGGCAGGCACAGAAAACTCCTGACCCTTCGGTTTCTCTTTCTGAACATTGGTCCCTTTTGCATTTTCCAGTCTCACTACAATATTTTTGAGATGTGACATGACTAAGGCAGTAGAGGAGCAACTGATCAACTAAGCATGAATAGCAGAAGCCAAGGAGCCACGTTTTATTTCTTCCCACGTGCAGAGCTGTAGGTCAGCAGCAGCTCTTGGTGCTCCTACAGCACTGACTAAGCTTGGCCAACGTTGTAGCTCAGACTTTGCCAAGAGATTGGATTTCTGGGAACTTTCTCCGACTCAAAGCTTAAAGTTTTCAGGCCCCACAACCTCAGGCCAGCTCTGGCTCCTGAAAACAGGCACTTAACACAGGGTTTCGAAAGCAATGGGCTTGGCCTCACTGATGCTGGGTCTGATAACTTCTCATCTTCTGAGAGAAAAGTGCAGGAGAAACCCCTCAGTGGCTGGACCTGCCCTTTAGCCATCTACCCCATGGAGCATGTTCACAGGTCAGCAGCACCTAAATGTGGCTGCTGCTCCTGCATCCTCTCGGCCAGCCCTGGCCGTGCCCCATGCGAGCCCACGCCGCAGCAGCTGTGCAGAAGGAGCCAAGGGCTCCCCCCGGCCCGTCTTTGCCACCCGGTTCGTGTTGGCAGACCCCCCCCACTTACCCTCCTGCTTTCGTAGCTTGCAGGAGGAGAGGGACACACGGTTTGCATGGAGGCAACTGCAGTGTGATTCACAGGCACAGCTGCAGTTCTGTGGGAATAAAACCCTCCCCTGCCTCACGGGCCGGAAGAAAATCAGAACAAACGTTCTTAGGAAAGGAGGAGCAGGGTAGCCAAGCCAGAATAAACAAGCTCCAAGAGAAGGGTGTGGGAAGGGGGGGACATGCGTGTCAGCCAGCAGACACTAACTGGCTGTGGAGAGGACAGTAATGGTTTTCTCATGTTGTCTTTGTCTTTCTGGCAGTCGCCAGGTTCTTCCTATCTCTAAAAAGCAATCTGACTGATGCTTTGATGTTGGCATCTGTTCTGGTTGCACCCAAACCAGCTTGACTTTTGGTGCTTTGGGTTCCAGCTCTGTTTGTGTCTCTGGGGCTGGAGGGGCACCTTTGTTTCCTCAGCCACAGAGGCACCCGGTCCGTAGGGTTAGGCAGAGTGTGGGGCAGCACATAGCTCTTCAGCCCTCGGCACTGCATCAGCTTGTCCCTGCGCCACCACGGAGGTTCTTTGTAACATGTGTGAGAGCAGCAGGTGCCCAAGGAAGGCGTTTATTTAAAAATTTTACAACCAGTTATGGTGGGTCAGCAGAGCACAAGCACCGTTTGACAGCAGCAGCTACGCACAGCTGTGTGGTTTAACCACGGATGGCTTCAGCAGCTGCAGGTCCAAGCCTGTGCGTGGCTTCAGGACGTCTCGATGGTGTGTGTCCTACAGAACTGGCACGTCACATACACGAGCAGTGGAGGCTGACACCAGCCCCGGGAGCTAAGTGAAACTGCCCACATCAGCACTGTTGATGGAGGATGCACAAAGCAGGGATGTCAAACAGGGAGAGAAGAGCCCAGTGTCCCTGGCTCCCAGCTCCACGCCTGGATGCGAGATGCTGAATGGAGACATAAACCCTAACCTGTAACTCTCTTAAGCAATCCATCAATAGCAGTTGCTTTCAGATGCTGGCTCAGAAAAGTCTTTCAGGGTATTTGTTATCCAGCCACAACAAGCTCGCATGGCATGTGCAAGCCAGGAATTGCACTGTTTGGGAAACTAGTAAGATCCCTGGTTTCCACACATGTGTACTTCCCACCTTAGTAGCATGGGAAGGGACATCACACTACGGGACTGCTGCAATCCCCAGTGGAAGTCAGCATTGCTGCAGGCATAAGAGCAGCCCAAGTTGAAGCAAGTTGGCTGTGGTATAAAGGCTGTAAGTGTGTGGTGATGCTCGTTAAGTCTTTAGCTACTCATCACAGTGCAGGATTGAGAGCCAGCATTGTCTCAGCTGTAATAGGTCAGCCCAGAAGTTCATGTAGCCCAGTAGCATGCCCCAACGTGCCCAGCAGTGGATGCTTAGACCAAGAGAGTAAGTTGGTGGATCCAGAGTGAGCCTTCCCCCTGTTCTTGCCTGCTTTGTAGTTGGTGGTTTAGGGTCATGGGATGATAAAGCCTTTTTTAAGCCTCCCAAGTCCCTGCCTCCTACTGAAGGATGTTTGCGGGCAGGGGCTGTGCTTAGCACCTCTCAGGAGTAGTAACTGAATCACCTCCCCAAATCACTTTGTGTAGGTGTGGAGCACAGGTGAGGTTTTTTACCCCTCTGGTTCCCAGTGGGTGTGGGTGTGGCTTTTGTGGCATTAGCCAAAATGCTGATGTCTTTAACTGCAGGGAAGTCACGAGCAGTCATTTACTTAATGACTCTATTTTCATTTTGTCCTTGATGCTGTAGGTATAATAGTCTGGTGACTGGCAAGCGGGCAAGAGGACTCATCGCTGTGCTGTGGCTCCTGTCCTTTGGAATCGGACTGACTCCGCTTATGGGCTGGAATAAAGCCATGAGCGGTTGTCCCAACGCCACCAACGAGACAGGGGCTGACACCGGGACAGAGCACCATGGCTGCTTCATCTCATGCCTCTTTGAGAATGTGGTAACGATGAGCTACATGGTGTATTTCAACTTCTTTGGCTGCGTGCTGCTTCCGCTCGTTATCATGCTGGGAATCTACATTAAGATATTCATGGTCGCCTGCAAACAGTTGCATCAGATCGAACTGATGGGCAACTCCAGGACCACGCTGCAGAAGGAGGTCCACGCAGCCAAGTCTCTGGCCATCATTGTAGGACTTTTTGCCTTCTGTTGGCTGCCCCTGCATATCTTGAACTGCATCACTCACTTCCATGAGGAGTTCTCCAAATCCAAGCCTGAGTGGGTGATGTACATGGCCATCATCCTCTCCCATGCCAACTCTGTCATCAATCCCATCATCTATGCCTACAGGATCAGGGACTTCCGCTACACCTTCCGCAAGATCATTTCCAAGATCCTCTGTAAGAGGGACGACTTCCGCAAGTGCACCACTGACAACAACCAGCACCTGACTGTCACCAACATTAACTCTCCAGTAGCCTCTGTGACCATCTGACCTTGCACGGCCTGCTCCTCGGGTTTTGCAGTCTGTCCCTGACACTACCCTTCCCTGTGCCTGTGTGAACAGTTACAGCTAACTCCTAGAGGAGTGCTCAGAGATGACCACTATGCAGTTATGCAGCTGTATTTTTTTTTATTTTTGTAATTAACATAGTGCCTCCTAGAGGAATAACCTGACTGGGGAGACTGAGTGCAGCTCACCTCGACTGTAAACCCAGGTTGCGTGAGTGCTGGTGATCGTATTGTGTTTCCTTTCCAGGTCAGACATTGACTGTGGAAGACCCACCTGCTGGGGGTGTTTCCCCAATTGTGCTGCTCATGTCAAGTCCTAGGATCTTTATTTTAATTATTATTTTTTTTTAATATTTTGATTCATTTAGGAGTAATAATTTTGTGTCTGTTTTTGAGTTGTTCTTTAAGTCCATACTTGACAGCACTTTGGTAATACCCTAATTATTCCATCAATTGTTTGATGCAGCTAGTATTCTCTGATGGGAAAAAGTCTTACTTAGCCCACTTGCTGGTGTGAAACTGAATTTGTGTTCCAAGCTCTGAGGGACGTGACTGTGTTGATGAGAAAACAAGATCAGAACTGGCCAGCTATTTTTGGCCCCAGTATGGAAGCCCTACTTACTGAAAGAAAAAAATCTTAGAAAAGAGTTGACTGAAGTTTTAGAACAGCGGTTTTATTGCCTTTAAATCACTTTGGTCTACAGCGTTGTGCAGACCAGTGCTTCAGGTTTGATTTCAAATCTGTTTCCAGTTATCAAAATGCAAAAGGCAAAGTGCCCTAATAGTCCTGACTAGTCTGACCCAGTCGCTGAGGTGAGTGCAAACACTCCCTTGGTGACATGATCTCTACAATTAGGTTTTTGCTCACAAGTCAAAACTTGACAGCCTTGCAGTGCTTCCAGAAGTGCAGGTTTTAGCTGTGATAGCTGGATGCTGCAGCTCGCCTGAGTCCTAAAACTTGGTCTTGCTGGGCTTCCTCTGTAGCCCAGTAACCCCCAGAAGCTCTGAGTGCTTCTTTTTTCTAAGTGATTTTTATTTTTTAATTTTTTTTAATCCTGACCTGCATCAGTAGCAAAAGAGACTGGAAGGGAGCTAATTTGCTTGAGAAGCTAAAACGCCTTGAGTTGCCACCTGATTTTGGCCAAGCTCTTCGGGGCAAAAGCTCACCTTGCAGATTGTCTACCCTGGCCTCTGCAGTTAGCCACGGAGTCCTGGCCCTTTGTAAGGACAAAGCCCACTCAACAGCAGAGCAGTCTTAATTTGTACGGCAAGTTAATAACTCTCTGCAACGACAGCTCGGTAATTACTGCACTTGATTTCATATGTAACTGTGATATGCAAAACTAGACAAAAGTAGAAAGAACAGTGCATTAATTTCTGACGTATGAACTCCACTTCTCCAGACTGCATGACGACACGTGCACTGCTGTAAATGAACCAGTGTTTCTGGCATGTCTTTTATTTAGCAGGGCAGTTTCATTCCACAACTGAGAGGAAGAGGGAGGGAAGTCAGAAAAACTCCGAACAGCCTCCCTCCTTCGTGCCCCAACGCTGACTGTGGTACAGACACAGCTGCTCTTGCCTAGCTCAGACCTGCCACCACGTTGTGGCCCTCTAACAAACAGGAGTCTTGCCTGAAGGTCCCTGCCTGGCCAAGTGGTACCATCTCTCCCCGAAGCACTCAATGCCAGCAGCATCACCCTGTGACCAGTGAGACGCTGGACTGCCAGGATCTGTATTTAATATGGTTTTCAGTGGTAACCCACGCAGAGAGACAGAGTTAGGGAGCAGGCCTTTTAGAGCCAGGTGGCAGGGAAGGAAGTTTAATCACAGCCAGTTCCTGAAGAACAGGTCCAGGGGACAGACTGTGATGCCTGGAGCAGTTTGCCCCGATAAATTGTACTTGAATCATAGAGAAATCAGCTTTCTATTTTTTTAACTGCATTGCACTAAAAGGGAGGTAATATAAGACCCCAAGAGTTTCGTTTCTCTGGTGTTTATGACAAATAGAGTGTAAAATCAGCCGAAAAGCCACTCTGAAGAAATCCTGTTCCTGCAGCATCTGCTGTGCCAGCTGGCGTGACCTGCAGGCAGCAGCTGCAGGTGTGACTTAGGGCCCACCACGCAGAGAACCGTTCACTGGGAGTGATGGATTTTGCTACCGTGTGTGTAGCAGCTCAGCCAGCCCTAAACCTGGGTGAATCACCAGTAAGCACTGAATGGGTTTCTACATGTTTATGCAATGTCCAAATTTAGCTATAGCTCAGTATCTCAGATACTGGCATTTCCAAGAAGAATCTGACTAGTTAAAGTTACTGTCCCAAGTGTTTCTCCTTTAACAGCCCCATTCAGCTTTGCTGCATCTGCCTTGGTCATAGTCCAGCTAATACATGTAGCCACCTCCTGCCATTTGGGCAAGGTTTGACTCTCTCCTCTCTCATTCCTTCCCTTCCGTATTATCTTTGGCTGTGTTCCTTCTGTTAATCATGGCTGGAAACAAGCAGGGTTTCACCTGCAGGTCTGGCAGTGTTGCAAAGTGGTTGCAAGCCACATTTATCCTTACAACAAAAAATGTAATCTCTCCCCTCCTGCTGGCTAAAAATGAACCAAACTCTGGACAGCATGAACAGACTGAAACACACGGCGCTGCAAGACAGAGAGCCGGGCCCAGAACACCTGCTCCTATGTGGCAGCTTGCACTGCAGCTCGGCACCCACGCCTGCTGCCTTTCACACGCCTCTTACGAGCCAGAATTCCCATAGCCAGATGCAGACCCTTGGCATGACCATGCCGTCGGGTTGTCAGCCGTTACTAACGACAGCCTGGGTCACCATGGTCTTTAGGCACATTAAGCGCCTTCATGGATCTGAGCCAAAGTCATTTCAAGGCAAAATAAAAATAGGACACCTCCCTTGCCCCCCTGAAAAAAAAAAGCTCTGAAGGTTTCTATAAAAATGTGAAGTCAAAATGGCAGAGGACCTTTCTGTAGCGAGTGCAGCTGTAGCTGTTCAGCTATCACTCATTACTGCTCTGATGTACATAAGACGGATGTGTTTTCCTCATGTTGCTCAGATTTTGTATTTGCAGTAACTGTTATTTACATACAGAATGCTTAACTTACCACCTACACAACCTGGCTCAGCCTGTGCTCCATTATTTCGTGCGGTGTTGTGTTCACACGGCGTCTTATACGAGGCCACGCTGTACTTGAGGAGGAGCCCAATCTCAGAGCTTGGGCAGGGAGTCCCAGAGCTGCAAGGAGCTGGTTCCCAGCTCACCGGCTGGTGCGTGGAATGGGGAGCACTGGTCTCCCTTCCCTGGGCTGCTGTGGACAGCACAAGGTTGTTGACTTGTCTGAAATGGGTCAATTTAAAAGCGCAACAACCAGGGTGATGCTTCCAAAGATCCTGTATTACAGTAAGCCCAGCAGAAGCACAGACCTGTCATCAGTCTCCAGGTGCCGAGGGGTCCCTGCCCTTGTTCCTGGTACAGGTTTGCCAGTGATGAATCAGAAATTGCTCTGAGCAGCCAGCTGCAAAGAGCCACGGCAGCGTCACTCTGCCAGAGGCCAACTCCACAAAGCCATGCAGGCACTGGAAGGGCGGCGGGGTTAGTCACAGCACGAGCAGGGTTAACAAGGTTTAATGGATCACTAAGAGACCCGCTGGACTGTGTGTATCCCCACATCACAGTATTACAGATTAGTTCAAAGATCTCCAGAAATCCCGAGAATAGCCTAAATAAATGAAACTGAAGTCAACATGGGCTTCTTAACATTAATTAATTAATCTATCAGTTCAAGGCTGCTAATTAATGTCACGCTTGGTTGCAGCACAGGAAGAAACCTCCAAGCCATGATGAACGTTTGACAGCCTTGTAGATATGAAAAATGTCAGCTACACAGCCGGAAGGGTACACAGAAAGCACATCCACATGTGATCCAAATCCTTCATCCTTCATCCTCTTCATCAGCCAGTAAGATGCTTGTGAGCTGCTCCTCAGAGACAGTTAGTTCCTGGCAGGCTCCCATGGCCTGACTGAGGTAGACAGCAAGTATATGTTTGCACTGCAAATAACAGCGGAGCCAAGTTAACAGCAGGAGCAACGCAGGAATGTCGTGCTCTATCTGGAAGCCACAAAAATCCATCCTGGCCAGAATGGGTGTAATGAAGCACTCAGCCCTCCCAGGAACACGGTTCCCTCTTGGCACACCAAGGCCTGGCACAGGCTGGTGTTCCAGTTGCCCCAGGTCAGTTCTGCCATCAGGATAATGTAATGCAGGGATCTGACACACAGCAAAGTGTTACTGGCTCTTGATGTCCTCCCCACAACTGCAGACCAATTGGTTACCCTGAGCCCTTCCTCACTGGCACCAGGTGAACTGCACTTCATCAGCCAGACTCCGTGTGGCAGTCCCATTAGCAGCAGTAGCCCTTGTTCCAAGAGACCAGGGATTATTCATCTCTTGAAAGTCAGAACAGTAATGTGTAATTAAGAACAAAAGCCCTCCCTAGCCCTTGTAAGGCCTAGCTCCACCCAAATACCTCGACTCCCAGAGGCCAGATTATGCAGTGGGTCAGGCACAGCCTGCGTGGCCAACTCAACACTCACACGTTTGCTCCCTTGGAAACCTCAGGCTGCTCAGGTTCAAGGAGCAGAGCAGTGCCTTCTCCCCTGCTCCCTGTCCCGGCCCCAAGTTAAGGCAGACAACTTACCAGAAGGCTCTCGCTCTTCTGCAGTACAGTAAAACCAAACGCAGGACACGTGCAGAAGTGGCAGGAACTGTAGCAGGTGTAGAGTTTGCCTGAGCTCCCAAGGACCTGAAACAAAGGCAGCCTCAGTCAGAGGCAGCATTCACTTTTAATTTCTCCAACTCTTAGCTTGTATCTGGCACGGTGTCCTCTCCACAACTGCTCACAGCATGCAACAGGGGAGCAGGTGCTGCATTACAATAGTGTCCCCAAACACTGCATCGACCCATCTAAGCTTGAAGCTCCTCACCTTTCTCACAGTGTGCAGGCGAGGAAGCGCTCCTGTACGTGCAGACCTCGGCTCCAGTCCCTTGTCTGCTGCTAAGAGGTGGGGAAAAGGGCAGTGGCACAGAGCTCCCTCCCCTGATCTCCTGCAGCGGGCAGTGCAGCCAGCTGCCAGCCCCTCCAGCGAGCTCCCTCCCCCAGTACAGGCAGACACAGGATAGCTGAAGGTGACAGAGACTCTCTTGTCACAGAAAGCTCATTTGTGAATCCAGGGCCACCACGGACCTGGGGGTGGAAGGAGAGCAGCAGCGAGCACTCGCAATGAGGCCTTTTCTAACCAGCTCCAGTGACTGGAGGCTGCAAAGGTTCTTGCTGTTCTGCTCCCAAAACCAGCTGCAGCTAGTGGAATCCAGTTTTGTCTGGATAAACAAAGCTGAAGTCTCCAGAGAAGAAGCCTCCCCTGCTCAGTCTCTGGTTTGGGAACAGCACTGCCTCTTTTTCCCACATGCTGTTCCTCTGTACTGAGGCATATTCCCTCTGCACCATAGGCACAGAATGCAGGCAGCCAGGTGAGGGAAAAATTAATTTCCAGCATGGAGAAGCTGACAGGAAAACTGGGAGCTGCTGGACCTGACTGCATGGTACAGAAAAGCCAACCTACAGATTATTTCTCTTTCGCTTTCTTCAAGACTGGAAAATAGCTTTTAGAAAGCTACTTTAAGAGCCAACTGCTCTGCCCTCCTCCTACTCCCAGGGAAGGCTCTGCAGGAGCAGAACACACTCACAGAATTTAAGCAGAAACCTGTGCTCAATAGCACGGACTTTACTAATGCTCTGAGGCCTAAACTGAGTGCACCCCATGGCCAAGACACAACTGCCACAGAATATTTGCCATGATGTGTCTTGTATCTGCCACAGTGGGAGCAAGAGCTTTGTGTCAGCTCTGTGGCCTCGACAGCTGGCACTAACTCTTCCTGGATATTCCAGAGAATGGTGGGAATTTACGTGGCTGTAATCACCAGCAGTGCCCTCCTCTGCACACAAGCCTCTGAGCTCTGACACCACACTCCTCTCCCATACCAGGCTTTAGATTCTGGTTGGGTTTGTGGCACATATTCATCTAAATCCAAAGATAAACACAAAAAAGTGAAAAGGCAGTGGAGCTCTGCAGAGCGCGGCTCCCCTCCAGGATGCCCCTGGCACTCCTAAATCCCTCCAGAGGAACATTGTCCCTCCCGGTCCAGAGCTGCACTTGCAAGTGGAGCCTTCCCCTGTCCCCCGGACCCTTCTCTGCACCCCTTGCCCAACAGGTAATGTCCACAAGTTTAAGCTCTCCCACAGAAGCTCCTATGCCTCATAATCCCCCCTTACTCCCAGCAGATTCAGAACACAAGACTCACATTCCCATTTCTGGGTAAACCATTCTTTTTTCAGTCTGGCCTTTACCCTGGGCCCTCCTTATACTCCAGGCTGAGTTTGTTTCACTTGTGATAAGTTTGTTTTTCTCTAGCCCCTTTGATTGTTTTTTCCAAGATGAAGTATTCCGATGGTGCCTTTCCTTCAAAAGTGTTTTCCTTTGAGGAGGGGGAGAAGACACAGACACTGCCAGATTTGGGCTGAGTTTAGTGTTCCCCTGTCCTGACCTGGATGGCAAGAATACAGCTTCTGCCTAATAAGGCAGAATCTAAAATCCAAAGACCAAAAGAAAAAGGTGCCTCTGTTTCTGGCCAGCTGCAGCCAAGCCAGGCACTGGGGTGCTCTCTTGGCCCTGAGATGCTGTGAGATTTCCTTCCGCCGCCCTCATCTCCAGGCGCTTGCTGGCCTCACAGCAGGGAAAAATCACCTTGGTGGTGGTGTCCCTGCCAGCGTGCGGGGATGCAGGAGGGCAGCTACTGCTGCCACCAGCACACAGCTGGGCAGCACCACAGTCTGTGCCAGGACCTGATGCTCAAATCCTTCACGGTGGGGCAGGCTGCCATACAGTTCTAGGAAATTCATTAAAAAAGACATAAAAAAGAATGATGCAATGAAAGTGCAGGATGTGAGCAATTCAAGTGACAGTTGGCAGGATGGCTAAAGCACTGCCTCTCCCCGTGCTAACTGGCTTCACTCCCACAGCTCACGGCATTTCCGCAGCCCAGGCATAGACAATAGGTGCCCCAACTGGGGCCTGCTCACCACTCTGCACTTCTGCCGAATCCAGCACAGCTCTGCCATCTCTGCAGCAGGTAAGACTTATTTATCCCTGACCTGGAGTTACAAGGGTTGGCTTCAGTCTGCAGCATAGGCAGGTATTATACAAGCTCTTCTGGGATGATTAGCAACTCTGAAGTAACACCAGCCCTGGGATACCCTATCGGTGCTACTCTTCTATTAAGTAGCAAGGACATTAATGCCCAGGTGTTAAATGACAAATCATAGCTTTGACTTGACTGAGGGCTCTTCTCTCACCTCAGTTCCTGAGGGCAAGAGCTGCCTACACTACAGACTGCAGTCCTAGGGCCTGTCTGAGCAGAGCCATTTTTCCCTGAAGCAGTACCTAAGATGTGCTGGGTGATATGGAACGCAAACAGCATTTTAGCCTGGGAAGTATCAACATCTCCGATTTGGCTATGATGACCCAAAGGAGTTTCACAATAGGACCAGCCTCATGGCCTCAACAGGAACAGTTCTCCAGATCCAGCTGCAAGTGAAAGCACCACCTCACATTCCAGCTCAACCACATCTGGGTGCAAACGGCAGAGCTGCCTTTCTAGGGAATAAGTGAAAGGGATGACTGTGCATGCATCCAGGCAGCCATGGATGCCCCCCCACTCCCCACTGCACTGGGCATGCTTTTCTGCTGAGGGAGGAGTGCACACAGCTGGGATACGTGTCTACACCACACACACACATGAATGAAGAGCCAGTGACACTACCCAGCTACTCTTAAGTGCAGTATCCCACTCAGTGTTTTGGTTTCTACAGCCCTAGATTGTGTTCCTGTCACGGCTCCAGCCAGCGGCCTCAGGGGAGGCTCAGCTCTTTTGTTTCTGGATCTCAGCTGTGCTGAGGAAGAATTTCACAATGGGACCAGCCTCACACCCCCAGAGAAAATATCTCTTCAGATTCCTCTGTTAATGAACTCATCAGCACGGCCTTAATCAGCAATCAAGTTCCACTACAGTGGAACGCTGCTCAGAAGCACACATACACCTGCAGGCAGGGACTGCTTCCTGCAGGCTGCCATCAGCTGGGGGGACACAGGCACAGGCCCTGGGGAGCCACTCACATCATACTCACATCACACCCCTCAGCTACAAAGGGCCTGGCTGAAGGCTGCGCTTGTCCTACATCAGCTCCTGGTGACCAGCCCTGACTTACCTGTCCAGGGGTTCCTTCCCCGCAGGGGAACCGGTGGTCCCCTCCACCTGCAGAGGCAGGAGGAAGAGCACTTCTGACACTTGCTCTTTTCGGATGTGCACCGCTTGAAGGGAAAAGCCTTTAAGCATTCAATTAGTGAGGCAACTGCTGTCTAGGTGTCCTGGAAGCAGTGCTTCTTAGACTTCACCAAATATCCACAGGCAAACCCTCAGCTCAAATCAAAGACTGTGTTCTCGAGCCCTGTACGTTTATGAATCAAGCCTCTCTGAAGGGGCTGATGTCCTCTCCAAGGCCCCAGAAGTGATAAAGACTCCACATGTAAATCAAGCAATGCAAGCTCTGAACACGTGAAAAATGTTTGTGTCATTACCCAGGCCTGGCTTGACAGATCTTCTCTTACCCCAAGTGACCCCAAAGCATCTCAGCACCTCCACTGAAGGAGAGAAGGCCCTTTGGAGGAGGGTATTTGGAAATGTTCCCCTTGGCTGCTGCAACAGTGAGCACACACCCTTCTCTGGTGTGTGGAAACACACAGCAGCAAGTTCAGCAGTGGAGGGGGCTGTGCTATCTGAGGGTGCTAGTAGTGCTAAGTAGAAGGAATTGGGTGCTTCTTCACCAAAATCTTATGGGCACAGCACATGGTGTCTCGCTGACTCTGTGACCCCTTGGGCTGGATGCGGCTGGTCAACAGCTCACAGAACTGACAGACTGTCCCCAACAGAGATGCTGTGGCACAGCAGAGCAAGGAATTGTCCATACCACAGAAAAGTCAGAAAGAAAAGCCAGTGGCTCCTCTCTTCACCTAATGAGCCTCAGCTCCATCTCCAATCCTGTGCTGTATGAGGAATTTGATCTTTAGAGCTAAGGTGAGCCCTTCTGCCTAAAATGCTGTTTTATGAAGATGTTCTGTGATTCACACAGACTTGGCTAGAGTGAACTAGAATGAAACCCACGGACTTGGCCTGCATTGCTTCCTCACAGGCAGCAAGGATCCTATCGCCAAGTAGAGGTCAAGAGTGTCCAGGACACAGGATTTGGAGTGCAACAGGGAAAGAAATGCAGTGATGGCAGATAACACTCTGTTGTGTACAGTTTGTAAGAGGAAGAACTGCTTTTGCTGGATAGGATGAAAGTAATAAAGCAAAATCAGCAATCCCTGGAAAACTTCCTTCTGACTGTACCCACAAACACGTAAGAAATTGTCTCTGACTGGCTGGGAGACACAACGAAAATGGTAGTGTCCCATGCTGTTCTAATTCTAGTCCATGGCTACTGCTCTCCAGTATCACTTTGGGAGTTTGTAAAACACTGATATTCTCTCCATATTTATCCAAGTGCCCGTCCATGTTCTGTAAATATTGGCTCACATGTCAACAGGAAACCATAAAAAAGTAAGACTGAAGAGGAGAAAAACAGCGTGTACCTGGTATGCAGTCCTTCCACTGGGGGACGTGACTCGAGTGACAGAACGGTGATCCACCAAATCCAAAGCTGGGACAGCACATGGGCCAAAGATGAACTTCAGCCTGAAAGGGAACATGTCTCTAGTTACGTCACACCACAGAAGACCATCTGCCTTAGCCTTAATCTACAGGATTTGGCCCTATAGAGTCCAGAAGGCCTGTAGCCAAAGGTTCCCATTGCCTCTCAAAATCCCACCAGCTACAGGTCCATTAATTATGCTACCAAGAAATGGAGTGTATTTGTCATTCACAGCTTCGCTGGCTTTCACCAAGCAACCACCAATCCCTGCCCTGTCCTTCTGAGACAATCTCAGCTGACAATCGCTCTCCTGGAAGACAGATGGGACTCAGTCCTTACAGACAGCCTCCACTCTGCCAGCTATTTGGAGCATCTACGTGGTTTTTGATATTCTTAAAAGAACTTCCAAATTTCCAAGCTGCTCCCAAACAGTCCCACATTTCTTTGCAAAATCCCACTCAGATTTAATTACAAGATATTTTAAAGATTTTTCCTATACAGGACATTACAGCTTATGTGTTTCTTCTTCAGCACTATGATCCAAACACTATTCTGGTTGCCTGCTGTACAAACAGGACATGAAGTGGTTCCTGTCCTGAACTAAAATGAGACAAAGTGCATCAGAGACACAGAAGTGAGATTTTTTTAAGTCAGTGTCTATGACTGTGGCACAGTGTTAGCCATGTAGGTGAAGAGTTATCTTTGAGCAGAATTTCTGGCTTAACAGTCACTTTACAGATCACTGATTATTGCAAAGGGAGTGAGGTGAAGCAAGTCACAGGTTGTCCATACAGTGATATGATCAGCCTTTTTGTTAGTATTCCCATAGTTCTTCTGATACAAACTCTGTGTAGACAGAGCACTGGCGCTTAATCAATTTATCAAACAGTGAATCTGGACTCTAAAACTGGAAACTTGCTTCTGCCCAGCACCCTAAATATGCTAGGTTTTCTTCAGGGGAAACTGCACATCTGGCAGCAAAAGCAAGACATGCTGGCAGAGAAGATGGAGGAAGGAAATCCTGGGGGAAGCACAGTGCTGGGGATCAACAGAGGTTACCAGCACTAGGCAGTGTCACACTCGCAGCCCAATTATCCTTGTGGCAGTAAACGGTGAAATTGTCACATGAGCACAACGAGCATAAACAGGGATTTAGTGAGGGCAGCGCCAGGTAAACAAGAGCACATGGAGGCAGAGTTGCTAGCACTAAGGGGAAAAGGGCTTGTGCTGGGACACCTTAATTGTACATACAGGTGGCCTGGATGAGTTGCCCTGGATCAGATTATTGATCAGTTGGTTGTGAATTCCACCTCCAGTCACGGCCCACGCATCGTGCCTCGGAGCAAGGAGAGAGCAAGGATGATACATAGCTCCTTGAGCAATAGGAAACGCAACAGCAGGGCTCCTTCCTCATCCCAGGGAAACTGGTGTAAACCCTGGAGGATGAGTCATTTTGTAGTGATCATATCTCCTCTATCACAGTCACAACCGAGGTATAAATTATTCTTTCTCTACCCAACAAACCTAATCAATAAGAAGCTAAAGACCAGCAGGGAAATACTTAAGACGCTCCACTGCATACGGAGCCATGGGCTAGCAGTAGTTTTACATCTGTAATCCAGCTACCAGCAGGGCTCAGAGACAGCAAATTTATTCCAGATAAACACCCAGGGACAGCACATGCCTTATGTCACTCCACCCTCTCTAAAAACCCTTTCCTTTTCCTTCTAAGCAGGACACATCACCATGCAGGGATGCACCACTGCACAGCATTTATGGATCAGAGAGTGCCTGGGATGGGGTAAAGACAGGGTTAGCCAGGTTTGCTCAGGTACACGTTTGCTTCCTGCAAAACATTACCTTTAAACAACTTTCTCCTTGGCCTCGGTGCTGTCAGACAGCACCATGGAGGCACATGCTGATGTCTGGCTGTTGCGGACCTTGGTGCTGTAAAATTCCACACCAGCAAGTGGAAAACCAAAGAGCTGTGAGTCCTGAAGGCCCAGTAATTTCCATCTATATACTCATTGCCTGCACATCCCTGCAAGGAGGATTTTATCTCCTGCTGCTGCTGTGCAATGGTATATGATAAGCTGTATGTCAAATATGGACATCTCTACCCTTAGCCTATTGTCCAGACAGCTCATAGGCTTAAAAATTATTCTAGACCTGTATATCCAGCTGCTCTGAATGTGTTCCAAAGAGCTCAGGGGCAACCCAATTAACTTTACAGACCTTTTATCCGCTGAGAAAAATCTGTGTAGTCTAGATTAGTTACAAAGGTAAACAACAAGAAAATCAGCAGTGATGAAAAGATACTACAAACCATGAGCAGGACAAGAGGAGAAAGCAGAGGAACAATTCCAACTCCAGTGAAGACACAAAGAGCCAGGGCAGAGCCCTGGCGTCTCAGCAGCATGGCTGACCTACGCGTCTGAGTCAATCTCATTGATAACAAGCCAAGCAGACAGACTTATTCCAGGAAGACCAAAACTTCAGTCGCACAAACTCAAGGCAATAAGGACTGGCTTCATCTGAGCACTGAGAGGAGGTGGGTGGGGGAACACTCAACGTAAGACATTCCTTAATGATTAGGTTTGGGACTATAAGGGGGCTGAGTTTAATGAGTTTCAGTAACTCTTTCAAATTTAGGGAATTCTTTTTCCATGTATATAATTCAATCAGTCTAACAGGAAATAAGTAAGGAATGCCCAAAGGAAATTCAAGGACTTCAGAGATTTGGAAGAGATTCAGAAATTAACTCAGAATACTTCTGAGCTGCTGGTCACAGGGAATTGATAGAAATCTGACTGCCAAGAGTTACCACCCAACCGTTACTAAACTTAACAAGGGAATTTCTTTCCTCCTCTTTTCTTTTATGACAAGAAGGAAACAAAAAGTTACGAGACTTGTCAAATATAATCCCACCCTTCAAAGGCCATTGTGGTCTCAGAAGAGGGAGCCAGCATGCACACCTTTCACAGGTGCTATGTCAGATAACTTTAGACCCAAAGATATTAAGGCCTGAAGGGTTCCTGGTGATCTCCTCTCCTGGCTAAATTACAGGCAAGGAGGAACACAAAGATGAATCTGAAAAGCCTTTCTCACTGTGATGGTGCCTTTTCTCTAGCTTCAACACCAGTTAGTGAGGGCTGCAGAATCTCAGGATCTCTTAGGAGACTGCTTGGGAATGACTGAAATATTCACAAGCTTCAATCAACGCAAGGGTGATGAAGCTGACCTGAGACGACTTCTAAACAGAAGAAAATGCTCAGGGTAATCTTCAAGTTAACAATTCCCCTGTACAGAGAGATGATACGTTCACTTTTCCCTTTCTATCTCACATGCTCATGACTCAAACAGAAGGGATCTCAGGATGCTGCTATGCTCACAATGATATGAACGCGGTGGAGATGCAGCACTCCAGCGGCATGAATCACTCCAAAACACGGTCCACGCTCACAGAAAACTTCCAGATCTGAGGGTGGACTCAGAGCTCAGGTGAAACATTCTGGGTTTCTGCATGTTTAATCCACACAAATTAGAACAAGTCATCACAGGAGATTCAGAGATACAAAGATAATTCCAGGAATCTCTGGAAAAACCCTTGGGATTGTCTCTTTGGACCTTCATTTCCACTACCAGCAAAAACACGTAGCAACTCTGTATGAGAAACATGTACTGGTCAAACACAGGAAAAAAATAGCAGTACTATGATGAGAGCTGATTGTCCACAGCCCTTTAGTGGGTCACCTGGGACAGGAACTGAAGCAAAAGATACTTACCCCAGCAGCAGGTCATCAGGGACTGCAAGAAAAAGAAAATGAAGCGTGATTTTGCTGAACTTCCCCACTGTGAGAGACATCAACATCACAGGGAGGCTAGTGTCTCCCTAATGTACTCCCAGAGGCCACAGAGGACTGCAGTGCTCTAGTCATCCTCTCTAGCCACCAAAAAGCAATAAGGAGCAGCAAAATGATCTGCTATGGTAGTGCTAAGGCACTTCTCAAGTACAGCAATCAGAACCACAGGGATTAATTTTAAAAAGAAATCCAGAAGCCCAAATAGACTTACTTTTATAATATCTTACATTTAAAAGCATGCAAGAAAAGGCATGCAGCCTCAACATCTTACTCTGCCACTTTAAGAAGCTGGTTAAAAATATATATATTGGTTTCCCTGAAACTCTCTTGGCATGAGTTGAGAATTCTGGCATCAAAACTTTAAAAATGTTGTTCTTTTCCCAGCATAGTCTTGCAGGGCGCCACTAGTTTATAGCTTTTTAAACACAGAAACATAATGTCTTCACTTATTGGAACGTCTTGTTAAGATGGAAAGTTACACTTAAGAAAATCAGTCTGTTTGTTGTAGCTAACAGTTTAGGCTCTGATAATCTAATCTGATATTTCTGTTATCACTAGTGGGACACAGTGTATTATGTCCCTGTATTCCACTGGAAGATCAGGACTTCGACTTTAATATAAAAATATTAAAAATATTCTCTATGACTTACGCTGTTGGTTTGACTTTTCCAACTTTATTCTAAATCTCCAAAGTGACTGATCAGTTTGTTTCTGCAGTTATGTCTCAGTGTATGTCTTAGTACTATTTTGATGCTTTAAGGAGAAGTATACCTTAAAAGGAATGTTGACTTTTTTTCTTTCTAATCTACAACAGGATTTATAAAGCTCTTGTCATGTGTAGATTTTGGATCTACCCTAACCTGACAGGAGCCATACTGCAAGCATGCCCAAAAGCTGTCACTGCGCTCAGTCTGACAGTTTAGACACTAAATCTCTGCTCATTCCCCACTAAAATGTAGTGCTCAGACTTCTCTGAATGTTTATTTGGTTGGTTTTAGTGCAGTTAAAAATATTCCTTAAAGGCACTTTCCTCAGGAAAAACCATTCTGTGCTACTTATCAAGTAAACACAAACAGTAATATTCTTTCAGCACAGATTACAGAACTACATTAGCAATCCAGAGCGCAATGAAGGTAATTGTTCTTAACTAGCTGCTAGAACTGGCCAAGATTTCGCTGTTGGGTTACACTTGCTTCATTCAGGCAACGGGAAAGTTGTTCTTTGCCCTGAGATCTCGGACACAACACCCTCTGCCGGTCAGTGATCGTTTTTATGAAGATTTCCCTTTTCACTCTAGGTTTGAAATTAGTGAGTCTACAAAACCAGCAGTACAGTAGGCACAACGAACTGCCTGCCTAGAAGTATGTAAATTATCACTCCTCCAGTGCAACCACTTTGCAAGCAGGATTGTCCTAGGCCTACGTTTAAAAAAAGTGTCTAATCTGGTCTAATTTTCAAAAGGGCCTGACTTTGAGAAGGGGGCTGCTCCTCATTATCTGTGCTTCAAAGCCCTGTGTGTTGTCTCCAGATAGGGACACAAAAGCTGGAAACACAGAATACAACCTGACACTCCTGAGAGTGAAGTGCCACCCCTTACATGACAGAGTCTGCAGAAGATGCAAACAAGGGGAGGCCAACAACCCTCATTGCTACCTGAAGGTTTGACAGCGCCAGCATTACTGGCCCACCGCCTGCTGATGGTTCTGGTTTTCTTTACGTACCATGTGAGGTCTCCTGAAAAGCCTTTTTGATCTCTTTCAAAAGCTCTTCTGCTACTGCTGGCAAGGTACTATCCATCCCATTGGCACTGGCCTCATGACTGGAAGCAAGACAGAAGAGGAGACAGTGGGAAATTAAGGTCACCGCAGATACTATAAACCAGGACAGTTTATCTGGGCAGTGCTCTATCTCAACCCTGCAACGAGCCCAGGGAAAGGCATCCTCAGCAACTTTTGAAATGTGTTTTTTACACATCCTTGGAACAAAGCGTTTCTCAAAAACACACGGATGCCTCTCAGATACCCCCACGTATAAACAGATCCTGTGGAAGGGGACCGGACACATACAGCTGGCAACAGGAAGGGGCTCCAGGCTGCAGCGTCCCGGCGCTGGGCCAAGGCGGTTCCCGGCAGAGGAGGCCGCGCAGCCCGCCCGCGCCCCTGCGGCAGAGGGGCCTGGCTGCCCCCGGCGCCTGCGAGCCGCGCGGGGGGATCTCTCAGGCGAGGGCCGGCGGCCGCCAGGCCCCGGCAGCGGGAGCCACGGCGGCTACTGCCCACTGCGGCCCCCGGGGGCTCCCTCGGCACGGTGGAGCCGCGTCGGAGCTATTTAGAGCCGCCGGTTGTGGGACGGCGACCCCGGGGCCGGGCCTACCTGTGGCAGCGCAGCCATGAGGGCGCGTCTCCATAGCAACAGGCGCCCTTTGCCCCGGGTGACGCACGGGCCCGCATCACGTGGCGAGGGCGAGCTCTTAAAGGGCCCGCAGGGGATGATGCTGGCGGCAGGGGTGTCGCGGGCCCTGTGCCGCCTGGCCGCCCGGCGCTGCCCCGCGGGGCTCCCGCCGCCCCGGACCGCCTGGCGCGGCGGGGCCGGCGGGCAGGAGGACGGCGGCGGCGGCAGCAGCACGGGGTTCGCGCGGCGCCGGTGGGCCCGGCCGGTCGGGGGTGCCCTGGGCTTCCTGGGAGGTGAGGCGGGCTGCGGGACGCGGCGGGGCTGGGCGGCGCGGGGCGGCGCGGGGCGGGCGGCGGTCATCCACGCGCCGCAGCCCTCTCCCTCTTCCCCAGGGACGCCGAGGAGGAGGGCGAGGACGCCATTATCCACCTGCTGAAGAGAGCCAAGGTGAGGCGCCGTCCGGGGCAGGGCCGCGGGCATGCGGCCGGGCTGTTCCCTCAGCGCGGGGCCGGGAGCCCTCAGGCCCGGGCTCTGGCGGGTGAGCTGCCCGCGGCTTTCCCTCTGCAGCTCAGCGTCATGAAGGGCGAGCTGGGGGAGGCCGAGCAGGTTCTGCACCAAGCCCTGCGCCTGTCGCACCAGTCGGATAACAGGAAGGCCATCGTCTACACCTACAGCATGGTAAAGGCTCCGGGGGGGGGAGGTGGCCTGGCCGCCCGCCTGCTCGGGCTGACCCCTGTCGTGTCTAGTCCGCGGCAGAGTCGCCGTGGGGGTGCAGTGCCGTTTGCTGGGGCTGTGGTGGAGCGGCAGGTAGAAGGAAAAGCAGTTGTGTTGAGGCTAGTCCCTGCAGCCTTCGTGGAGCTTCAGCACTGCCTGTCTTTTCCAGATGGCAAACGTGGCCTTCATGCAGGGACAGCTGGACAATGTGAGTAACAGTTCTTTTTCCCCTCCAAATTTTAAGAGGCTGACATCTTCAGCAAGGTCTTGAAGGTGTGGCATGCTGTGACAAGCTGCACAGTCAGAGTTGTGAAGCAGAGATCTCCCAGGATAAAGCAGAACAATCTGACCTGGGACTGCAGGCCCATAGAGCATGTGTTGCTAAGATGTTTTCACAGTTAAACTTTGAGCTCTAACGTGGTGTGCAAGGGCAGAAACACTTCTCACTGTCAAATGCCACAGTCAAGCATTTAGATGGCTGTCCTGAGGACATTCTGGGAAAGCCCTGAAGGCACACAGATGTGGTGAACTCAGGGCTGGTGTAGCAGTCCTAAAGCACAACCTGAAGGGAAGCAGTAGTTGGCAGTTCCACTGGGCTCTGCTTAGCCTTTCACTTCTAACTGGTCTTGACATGACATAAATGACACAAATTGTCAGTTGGGTTTTTCACAGTAGTCTGTCTCTGTAAAGGGTAGTTTAAGTGGTTTAAGTTTTTGGTTTAAGTGCCATCATTCCTCAGTCTCTCTTCAAAATTCTCTTTTCAGGCAGAAAAGCTCTACAAAGCAAGTATGAGCTATTTGCTTGCAGGGGACACAAAGGAGGTATGTTCTTCTGATAAAGGCTTTCAGCTGGAAGTATTAACAATTCTTTGGGCTATTGTGCTGTAATACCTCCTACTGAAAATTGGCACACTAGCTCTGAGCTTGCCAGCTTTTCAGGAACTTCCTTTAATGGATGGCAGCTCTGGAGACAACTGGACGGGGATTTTTAAGGTGTAAACTTGTTCTCTTGACAAAGTAATGTTTCTACTGGGGAGATGCAAGAAGAGTAACAGTTGCGTTGTATGTCCTCCTGGCAGGATGACAATGCAATCCTTGAGATGTCCCTCAAGCTGGCCAGTATCTATGCTGCTCAGAAACAGTGAGTTCCCTGCTAAAGGCATCTTTTGCTTTCGTCTCATCTTCACAGTGGCAGTGGTGGCCAAGCAGAGGCTCTTTCCTCTAAGAATGGAGTGCCTGAGGAAGCTGGGATGTGATGAGATACCATCAACATCCCAGAGGCATGATATTTGTCTACCCACTGTCATGCAGCACAGCGATGGCTGTTAGGACCTGCCCAGCTTCGGGCAGTAGCTGCCACAGAGGACACAGCTCTTTAGTCTTAAACCCAAACCTCGCAGGAGAGGCGGCTTTCGAAGCAGTGGCTGAGAACTTGCAGCTTCATTTTTCAGTGGAGCATTGGCATGGGTTGCCTTAGCTGGCCTTATCTGAGGGGTGGGGGCCCTCTCCACCTCTTGGATCCCTTAGCCCATGGGTCAAGAGTAGGGTCCAGGGCATGATCAAGAAGAAAGCACCGAGGGCAAGAAGGGTCAGGTTGAGAGGAAAACCTGTCTTACAGGGCCGCTGGAATGAGGGATTGAAGGTGTTCACATCTGTCCCTTCAGGGATGGAAGGAGCCTTGCTTTGCTCAGTTGTTGCACTTTGCAGGCACAAATTAGCCCTGGCTGGATACGAGTTCTGCATCCTGACCTTAGAGGAGAAGATTGCCAAGCAAAAGGACTTGCCTGAGGATGTCTTACCAGGTGGGGCTGCCTTGTCTGCCAAAGGCTTCTCATTATTTTTTCTCTGTTTCCCTGTCCTTGATGTTGCTTTCCATATTGCCTAAGCACCATCTTCATGTCAATCCATTATCTTCACACTGCATGAGTTTCCTACTCGTGTAGGATGGGGACTCATGCTTGATCTTGTAGAAGTGATCACTTCCACTCCTCTCTATTTGCAGCTGAAGAAAAGGCCAACACCCGTCTCTTGCTTGGGATGAGCCTAGACTCCTATGCTCGCTATCTCCTAAATGTTAACCAGCTCCCAGTGGCCCAAAAAATGTATGAGAAGGCTCTGCAGATATCAAATGATGTTCAGGGAGAGACTCATCCACAGGTGATGTGTACAATGGTAGTCGGACTACTAGGGATAGAAAGGCTAATCTCCTAGGGAAAGAGGCAGCTTTAAAAGCAGCTTTGCTGGCATCAGATGTACACAGCACTAAATTAGGTTCTGCTTTCCTGCCAGGAAGAATGAGCATGCTGATATATAAACAAAAGACACTTTCTTACTGAAAGCTTCCCTGGGAAATATTACTTTTAGTAGTGTGACAAGGCTATGAATGTGGTGCTCCTGCTGCCCCAGACTTCACAGGTCTTGTTCTGAGGGTTTCTTTTCTGTCCTGGTGCAGACTGTGGTCCTGATGAATGATTTAGCAACTGTACTGGATGCTCAGGGGCACTATGATGAGGCATACTCCTACGTGAAGAGGGCAGCTGAGCTGGCAAAGGAGACTCAACACCCTGAGGAGCACATGGTGCTGAACAACCTGGCAGCAATTCTGATGCACAAAGGTGGGTAAATAAGTGTCCACCCTTTGTCACCGCGCTTGTGCTGACTGCGGATACCTGTACTGGAGAATCGAACTATAGTGTTATATTTGTGCTGCCATTTTTAGTTTAAGCAGTAGGTCTGCTAATTTTGTGTAGGCAATCTGTGTTGTGTTCAAATTGAATTCAGCTGCTGAGGGATCCTGTCCAAGATAAATGCAGTACTGGGGCATCTGACTCAAAAGGTTGCCAGGGGATCTTATTTCCCTTGTTCTGTATGTACAATAACTGATTCCAAAAGGACAGAAGACATGCTTGAGACTTGTTTCTATGAGCTCTTAATACTGTAGCAGCACCTTGTCCCATTGTCATTGCTGCTGCCTAGCTCTCATAGTTGGGACATGCTGGATGTTTTCTGAACCTCCCTAGTTCTTGATGTGTTCCAAGTAGTTCTTGCTTGTTCTTTGCACGTGGTCAGCTTCAGGAGGGGACTCTGAAAATGGCCAATGTAACTAGGTAGGCATGCCAACTTTTTCCTCTTGCTACAGAAGACTTTCTGCAAGCAAAACAAGTGTACAAAGCAGCTCTCGAGCAGGCACAACAGAAGGGAGATGTTGCTTCTGTCCAGCATATCCAGGAAGAACTAGCTGAGCTGGCCAAGAGAAGAAAGGGCTCCAAATAAGTTTGGCCACGGAGTCTAACCTTGAGGAACCTGACAGCAGCAAGGGTTGGTCCATACAAGCAGCCTGGGACCAGTTTGGTGCAATTCTCCAGGGGAACAGCAAGGAGGAGTTTAAGGGCTGCTTAACAAGAAGGGCTGGTATTGCCTAACAGCTTAGCCCAAAATAAAGTTGTGAAATCTTAACTATGTAAATTGGTGGTGTAGTCTATGGTTAGATTGACCTACTGTGCCAGTGGTTTAGCTTTGTCTTGAATGCCACCACTGTGCAAGTCTAGCCTGGTATTAATAGTTGCAGTTAAGTCGAGGAGTACTACTTGTGCTACTCCTGACTGTTCACAGAAGTATTCAGTTTCAAAACATGGCTATAGTAAAGCTAAGTCATGAAAAGAAAACAGGCAGGAATTGTCTCACTCTTTACACGCTGGCTAGCACAACAGGGTCTACTTTTGTCAGCGCTACAGGTCAGCGTGTATTAACTTCAACAGAGCATTTCCCAGACTATACCTGTACTGTGACAGAGCTGTAGCTCCATCTCCTTTTCAAACAGGTTGCTTGAAGATCAAGTGTTTTTCTTCAAAGCATTTAGCATCCAAAGATAGAACATGCCCTCTCAGAGGAGGGGTGAGACCATGTTACCAAAACAGAGCTGTTGTCAGAAATAAAACACTCAGCTACCTTACCCTAGTCAAGAGCACACTGAGTTCCAAAGCTGCTGCCTTCCTTTTCTTGGAACAGTCAGTGCTTAGAACACTGAGGCTTCCTCTTGGAAAAGACGGTGTGTACAAACCTTCATGTGCATCTAGTACCAACAGCCTGTTTATACAACAGAATTTAAGTTCTGCCCTGCAGGGAAGCCTAATGTTAAAGGAAAATTAAACCAGAAGTTACCCATATTTAGCCAGGATAGTAGAACTAACTGTAATTATGTCACCAACCAAGCATTATTTTAACTTCTCATTTGTAAGAACTTCCGCTGGTTGGTACAACCCTTAATATTAATTGCATCATTATTAAGTTTACTTACAGTAGCATTAGTGGCTTCAGTTCTGCTTAACTTTGAGCTAAGAAGAGGCACGTGGGTTTTCTAGAGTAGATGTTCACTGAAGCTGGAAGAACTTAAGATGCGTACACAGCTTTGTGCTCAGCAAGCTAGAAAGTAAAAGTGTGGCTGTTACAGGCATGGTTGTACTAACAGAAAGGCTCTAACACATTAGAGCCAATCTTTAAAGTTCTGTATTTTGGTTTTTAAGTGGCAGACCTTGGACACTCCAGCAGTGTTAACTGGGAAGCCTGCAGCACCCTCTAAGGGAAGTGTTTTGCCTGTTCTCATGAACATAGCTTGATGCTGCAAAACAAGAGGGAGACACAGGAAAAGCAAATGGAGAACTGATCCCCTTTATTGATTGGTCTGAATCCAGAAGTCACTGTCTACTGAAGACATTGTGTGGAAAAAAAAAAAGTTGAGTTTTATGATGCATGGGTTTTTCAAGTCTTAAATGATTTCATATCAGAATCACGAAACATATCAAGATGAAAGCATTGTGAAAGCGCTGATCAGAAATCAGTTAAAAATTTGTAGTAAACTACACTTTGTAAACAAGATTTACAAACACCTTCCTGTTTGAAACAGGTCAGATGTAGTTCCATACTTGAAGATTACTGGAATTGTGGTAAACCCTAATTTAGGCTCTGGAGAGGTTTTTACACTGGAGAAGTTAGAACTCGGCTAACAAACAAAAATGCAGCAACATTTTATGTGCAAATGCCACTCAAGCTGTATCTTAGGAGAAAGTGACTATCCTACTGGGGGTATCTTGCTGCTGCAGCAGCAATAACATGAAGCTTCGCAATGAACATGCTCTACTTACTGTACAGTTAGCATAAGACATTTGTCTGTACATGCCTCTTTCACGTTGTATTTGTTACACTACGAAAGTGAAAAAAGTGAGTTTTAGAATGGAACTTAACTCTCCACTCCAAATTTAAATCTACAAAAAGGGCAGATCAACTTGGTTTCCAGTATATGTTGCTGTGGGAACAAAAAAGTTAAAATAAGAGCACAGGTCTACAAACAGAATGAAAACTTCACTACTTTAAGCCGGAAGGATAAAGGATGGGAGGGTGAGAAAAATCTTTCTTAGAGAAAAACTGGAAGATTTAAGACTGCCAACTCATCTACTGTTATGTAGTGTTTAAAAAAGTAGCAAAATAATCCCGTATTTGCAACACAGTGTCAAGTTTTCAAATGAGTTCCTTTGGATTTTTTCTTTTCCACACTTGGGGCCAAAAGGCTTTCCTCTGAAGTACTCCAAGTAAATTTGCTATTGACAGATAGTTCTGTACTTCCTCCTCTTTGTAACTGGACCATTACAGTCCTTCCATAAGATGTAGAGCTTACACAGCGTAAGGTTACACAGCTGCATTCTACCTTCCATACAACATATTGCAAATACAGTGTTAAATTAAAAATATTTTGACTGGAAAATAACTTCAAGGCAAAGACTGTTCATCAATGAGATGCAAAAGCAGTTTGGAATCTGACAGACCATGCCACCCCCCAACTCAGTGCTATCTGTAAATCAGTCCTTCTACCCCAGAAGATTTAAATTTACTTCCTGAGGTCAGTGCAGCAAAAAATAAGATGCTTTTGAAGATGGATGTCAGGACACCCTGTGATATCACTAACCAGATGTATGTATACATGAGCTACAAGCATATCATAGCAGGCATTGATAGATGAATGATAGATGAATGATTAAGGAGACTCTCCTAGTACCATATACAATTTAAAAATAAAAATAAAAATCACCCTAACAAGTATTGCACACTTTAGGAGTTAAGCCAAGCATTCGTAAGGACTTCCACCAAAAGCTTGCTTATAGGGATGGGGGAGCTTGGGATGGGGATGCAGACTTTAAAATAATTATTAAATAAAGATTTTAAAATCAGACTGGAGGAAGGTAAAAATCACAGTACCTATTCAAACAGGTTGTAACAGAAGCCAAATAGGTGACTCGTTTGTTGCTCAATTATTCTATAAAAGCATTTTGTTTTATTTAAACTTGGGATGTAGAGGTTTTTCTTCTTAAAGGATTTATCAACCCACCCAGAGCCTCTTTTCAGATAAGCCATTTGCTGCGGTTAAATATGACAGTAAAATTTAGTAGCCTGTTTTGACTGCATACAATGCAGAAACAGAAAACACTAAGATAGGCTTTTGGGGCACAGTTAAAATTCCCAGTGTGCATAACAGTGAGGTATGCCTCCAGAAGCTGTTCTTTTTGTTTTTTTATCCTTTTAAAAATGAACCATAACATACCCATGCAATAATATTTCTGCAGTGTTGCTAAATAAAACCAACTGCACCAAAAATTTACAATGTGGCAGAATTTAAAATTCAAAGAAATATATCATCTTATTCCAGCGAACCGGACTATGTTAATGTACAGAATTCATTAAGGGGTCAGTCTTAAAAATCAACATTTTCACAAGAGCTTGAACACCACTGAGAAAGTGTGTCTAGGGGAAAAAATATATATATATAAAAGCACAATGCCTGCAAGAAGTGGCACGGCATTAAATGGGTAATGATGCTAGGCTGGTTGGGAGGCTAGGGTTATGGTTAGGCTAGGCTGGTAGGGAGGCTAGGGTTATGAAGAGTACTCTACGCTGGAGAAAATGCTTAAAAAAAAATTACAAAATGACCCCCAAAGTTTAGGCAATGATTTGAACATAAGTACACCAGATACTATAGCAAGGGAAAAAACACTGCAAAAAGTACTCTCTATTTACAGAAGAATGATTTAAAGACATTATGGTTTTTCTTTACAAATAGATGTAGAACAGGAATAGTCCACATTTTTAAAAACTCTTTACATATTTATCTTTAGTAAGTCAACCTTCTTGACCACTATCCTCCAACACACGGCTTGTGCAGAAGGCATTTAACGGACTCTCCATCAATTCTTCATTGTGTGGCCCTTGCTCTCTTGGAAAGTCTCTGTGGGCACAAGTCAAAAATAGATTTCTCTTTTTGACCCGCAAATTAAAAAAAAAAAAAATATCTGCATAGTTCAGTCATCACTGTCAGACAGAGTCTCGTATTGTGCTGAAAGCAGTGGTGCAGGCTCTCGCTCCCATATCCTGTTCTGTTGGTGAGTGGTTGCTTGGCTCATGGACGGTGGGGCACACGCAATGGATGTTGGCGGTGTACTGCTGAGCATCCTCATCGTCAGTGGGTTGTAAGGAAACTGTGTTGAACCTGAATTAAAGAGAGTTTCTCCAAGTCAAAAACATGAGCTGTTCTAAGAGATAGAGATCTGTATCTGAAAGACAGTCTGGTTTTCATTGTGACAACTAGCAGCAAATCTGTTTCAGAAAATCCTCATTCGCTGTAAACTTTTGACCAATATACCAATGTTACAGTATGTCTATATCTGACCTTTCTACAAATATCACATCTAGTTTGTTAAGTTTGAAAGAAACCCATTTCTCACCTGTTGATGAAGGCCTATCTTCCCAGGCCCACACTGGAGTTTGTCTATGGTAGTCCCCTTCTGAATGTACAGATGAGACAGAAGAAGGTCTTTCGGTTCCCAAATATCCCTGTCCAGGAATCGGAGACTTAGACTTCCTACTATTTGACTTGCCGATTAGCTTCTGCTTGCTGACTCCCCCTCCTGGAAAGAGAAGGGACAGATTTTACAAAAATGTTACACTGCGTTTTAGCCTCTGTATGTTTGTAGCAGCAAACAGAAGTTTCACACTGGTGCCTTCTGGAATGCTGATTTACTACAATTAGTGTCCGTATAGGCTAGTCTTCCAACACAGCACTGATGGAAAATCCCTATTCTTATCACAACGGAATTATATTTCCCTTTTTAGGAAGGGAGATGTTTTCAGTTCAAGCCAGCTCCCACTCTCAAGTGTTCCTTATTGGTGATGTACTACACAAGCATTTTCATCAAACCACTGAGAAGCTTTGGGTATCTAACACACCCTCTTATCTCTTCCTCATTTCATCAGTGTTGTCATTCTCCAGGAGATACTGGCTAATGCTCCTGAAGTCACCAGCACCATTCTGAAAGCCAGGACCACTAGAGGGAATGGAAACACCATCTCTATCACTTTTGGAGGAAAGGCAGTGATTTTCAGTGACACCAATTTTATTCAAACCCTTAATTTACTTTTTTCTTTAAGACCATGAAATATTTAGGAGTTGCAATACCTCACCTGAATTTGGTGATGGATTAGCTTCTTCCCTACGTGTCTCATTACTTGCTGATACTGCAGCACTGGAACTGCCAGGTGCTACTGCAATAGACTGTGACATTACAACTCCATGCTCCTCACTCTTGTCATCAAAGTTTCCCATCAATGCTTTTCTAATAATGTCTTCCAGACCCAGATTACTGGCAGGATCTGCAAAGGAATGACCCCTAGAACTGACTGCACCTGGGAGATAAAAGAAAACATACAGGGAAAAGTGGGAGGGGAGGCAAAAAACATATCTCAGAGAAATTACAAAGGGATATGGGAAAAGATTTTAGCGAGAGGCAGAAAAGTGGGGAAAAAAAACAAAGATGAGAGTGTTTTAAATGCAAAGCTACATGCTCCAAAACAGCTCACAATAGCTACAAGTTAGACATGCCAGCAAACACTGAAGAGCTACGTCAGTAGTGTCACTGAATGTCAGACTCCTCGCAAGACGGTAACTTTTACTGTTTGTTTTGTTGTTTTTTTTCCAAATAGCGAAGGATGCTGAGCATGCTGATTGTGGCAGCATATTAAGTAAAAACTGCAGCTATTATTCAGTTGTAAGAGAAGAGACCAGAAACATACTTCTCTCAATAATCCATACTAATTTGTTTTATAAAGTGTGATATGTGGCAAATATTTATTCCAAAAGCTTGTCTTTCATCTAAATTAATGGAGATCAGTACTTTCTCCAATTAAAAGAGAGAAGCACTGTACCTGAAGGGGCACTGACTAGCCAAAATCATGTAAAGTCAATCTGTGGTACAACTCAAGATTCAGATATATCAGTTCTTATCTCCCACATTTCAGTTCAATTATCTGCCTCACTTGCCTCTTTAACTCAGTAAAAGTATGGATTATATTTAATTTCCTCATCTCATAGAAAATTGGTGGGTTTTAGTATGTACTTATCATAGCAAAAAAAAAAATGCAGTATTTTAAATACCCCAGTTTATAAAGTAAATTGTATTTGATAAACGAAGCTCAAGTTTTGTTGAACTACATTATATTTAAATTTTAAGTGAGATGCTAACCAATTTAATGACTTCTACCTCTGTGTAAGATTTGCAGAGGACACAGAAATAAATCATTCTTGCTTAAGCTTCCATTTAAGTATTTTCTGAAACATCCCTTGGTCATTTTGCTTTTCCCTGTGATACGGGAAACAAATGTTCATGTAGGCTATTAGCTTTTAAATTTTCATCATCTTCCTCATTTACTGGACTCCCCAAAGCATATAAATGAAAGATATGACATTAGTTTACTTCTTCAGAAACATACGTTGTTTCTTTTACTGAGAAACCTACCTGAGGTAGTGACTGCTGGCAAATTGAATATTTCAGTCCCTGGCTGAGCAGTTGCTGAAATTAAAACACAACATTTCATTGAGTTTTTCAGCACTGATAATCACTGTAAGTGATCACTACTAGTCCTAATGCACAAGGTATAATTACTTTTGAACTATTTTCAATGTTTGTTTTTTTCTTTCTCAGTTTTCCAAGATGAATGTACATCTATGTCTTCTCAGGAAAATGATCCATACCAGGGTAAAAGTATCTTATATGGTCACAGCTAATCTTCTTTTAAAGATGTTACTTCAGGAAGCAGACTGACTTTTTGAAATTTCATAATCTCTGTACTTTAAAATGCAAAACTGCATTTGATTTGCCAAATAGATATTTTAACATATGAACCTTACAGACTGAGTATTTGTCTGTATTAAAAAAAATAAGTGGCAACAACTTTGGAGTGGCTAAACCACCCCACCCCCCCCCCATTACCTATATTATGTCCAATTTGACAATAAAGATTTTAAACCATAACACTGATATATATATATAAATGAAAAGATAATTGGCAGCAATGGAAAGTGTGCTTGTATGCCAAGCACGCACATGAGGTTTTCAACAGAGCAAAAATCTATCGTGCACACAATGGGGATCCAATAAAAAGAATACTGCAACCCTTACTGACACAGCCTTGTTTCTCAGAATCAGATTAATTTGTTGTTCAATGCAAGAGCATTCACTTCCAAATAAACACGATTAGGTACTGAGTTCACAAACAGCAGATCTCACTACTGATAATTTTGATACAAAGTTCTGTTAAGATTTCTAAGACAAAAAACATAGTTCTAGTATCATATTCCACCATGTCAGTATCCATTACTGAAACTATATTAAAATATGTCTTTTTAACAGCCATAATCATAAGGGCCCAGAAAACACAAAGCATTCAGTTTCAAGACACCTTTCCAAAAAGGAAAATGTGTAATAGTTAACATTGATACAAAGCAAACTACAGACACAAGTTAACTAGAATAAGTCAGGTTTTAACAACTCTCTTGTTATTTATGTGTTTTTTCCATGGTTTTTAGAAACCATTTCCATCTCTTAAATTAAGCATTAAAAAGCTTAAATGTTACAGTCCTACATACACTAGCATTAAAAAAAAAAGAAAAAAAAGGAAAAAAAATCAAACAATCTTCCAATTCTTTGGTCATAAATTATTATATATGTGTTTTATATCCATAGATTTATAATCATATGTTATTTGAAACATATTTAGGTTAGGACATCTGTAGATGGCAGTCATATAAAGCTTAAGCTGGAAAAATTTAGGGAAAAGACAAGTCCTGCATACCCATGTCAGAGTCACTTCCACCAGATGAGTTCAGCTTTCGAAATATCTCCTGTTTCTTGGATTTTACCATTGGTGAAGTGTTCTCAAGTTTGGTGAAGAAAGAAGGCAGGTAGCTTATACTACCTGGAGAGCGAGAGTCAGTCCTGTCAAGACCAACATGTGTCAGAGAGAGAACATTTTCCAAGATGTACATTTAAATCTTTCCAAAAGCAGTCAGGCAGAAACTGCCAACATTCATACAAGCTTTAAGACTCTTTCCTCAGCCTGTTTTTTGGGGACTAGACAAATCTAATGACTCTCCAAGAACACCTGCTTTATCCAGGGAACAGGGTTTAAGATTCTACAGCTCACATAAAAAAAGACCAAGTCATTGTCTGTGCTGGAAAGCAGTACAGAGATAATGCTCTTACAAATTATCTCAGGGGTGCCTACTTCTGCCTTGCAAGCTGGCTGAAGTTTGCACTGCAAATCGGTAGGTGACAAAAGGTTTAAGCTAAAAGCCCAAGTACTCACCCTAGCTGCTCCTGTTTACAGTCATATTTTCACTCTTGTTCCCAGTATGCCACTAAAAAGGATGTATTTCTTTTTAAGTCTGCTCACCCATCCTGTCACACATGGTCCAAAGCAAATAAGCTACTTCAAGCATTCTTAGAAACCAGGAAAAATAACCTTATGGACAAATCTGGCTCAAGAGCTGCCAAGTTAGTCATCCTTGCTCTATGGCACAAATTCAGACCAGAATCTATATCCTGTATCATACCCTTTATCAGTTTTACATTCACAGTAGCTGGCACAGTAACTGCACGTAATTTCTGTCACATTAGTGTAAAAAAATTGCTGAAGTAAATGTCAAACTGACAAGGGGTGCATATTCTCTTCAGATCTTAAAATATGCAAATTTTAGGCTGTTTATAAAGATGATAAAAGTAGTAGTATCCCAATTATAGAATTTTAAGAAAAAAATAATAAAGTAAAGCATGAAAAAAAATCAGGTGAAAAATCTAAGCTGATACGAGGGTCATGAACAGCTTGCACTGTTTTCAAAAGTGGATAAAAATGATCAACTGGATGTTCATTGTGGCACTTAGAATACTTGAGTTTGTTTAAGCAGCAGCAATCTGGCAAATCAGCTTTAAGAAAAAAACCCAACAACCCACCCCATACTTAAATTAAGAAATCATTTAACAATAAAGCAAAAGAGACAAAGTCTCTAGGTTTCCTAGGCCAAGGTCCTTAAAGTTCTAAAAAGTGCAATCTTCCCTGCCACATTCCTGAAAATCCCTTCACATCTAGCTAACATCCATCATGGACTGTAACAGCCCTGCCAGCAACTGCAGAATGGAGGGGGCGGGGGAAAAAAAAAAAAAAAGAATCAATTTCACCAGCATGAACCTTAAATAAAGTACAAGGTGAGCATGCTGGGTGCTATTCCTTCTTCAGCAGGCAGCAAAGCAAACAACAGAAGCATCCATTCCAACATGCATCTGCCAGACGTTTGAAGACACCAGCACTGACACAGGCTGCCAGGGATCTCATGTAGTTTTATGATGCAGATCTGGCAGACTGGCAAATAGCCCTGGGAAACAGGGCTGCTCAACGCATGGACCTCCTGACACCCCCCTCACACCTCCTGGAAATTAAGCTCCTTAGCTTAGTGATATTTCATGTGATAAGCTGCTCCAGAATCACAAGTGTTAGAAGCCTGGGTTCCTCCAAACTTCCAGGAAGCCAATCAGGCAGAAGAAGCCTAAATTATTTAATAAAAATTGTTGAAAATGGACCTTTCCCAAAAACCATCTCAGTTTTATAGAACTGGCACCCACAAGAAACTTAAGACAGAACATGTACAGATGACATTTCACTCAGGCTTCCCAAAGCATCTCCCAAGTAGCAAGTTCTGTTAGTCACTGTTGACCCTTTTGCACTAGCATTCAACTTGCCTGTGGTATCTTTTAATAAAGATACTGTTTGCAGCACAAAGATCCAGAATAATGTTTTTAAAATTCAGGTTTGCACATACCTCTGTTCAGTAGGCTCAGTTCTTTGGGAAAGCAAAAGAACATTTTCCTGTTTCTCATGTACAACCGGTACCTGAGGTGGCGAGATCGGCTCATAGGGCTCTGAAGAGACATGACTCCTTTCTGGAGATTTTCCAGGTCTACATCCATAATTCAGAGACAGGTAAGTACTCTTAATGCATGTAAAGCAGTAGTTAACACATGTAATTGCATTCCAGTTGTTACATAACTTCTTATGTCTAGTTATATGTGTTACATGCTTTAGTATGCTTGGTGGTCTTAAAAAAATGACTTTGAATTGTCCATAATGACTCTGATAAGGTCTACATAATTAAACATCTTCACCCCTCTTAAAGACTGGAAATTAAGCATAAGAAGTGAAGGGAAAAGTTATAAGCTATGTTATGGAGCCAAGCAATTGTCAAAAATAGTGCAAGACAGATGTTGCCTAAAAAAAAAAAAAAGACCAAAAGATACCTCTACTTCTGATCTACATCAAGACTACTGCACTATTTTTTATAAATATCATATTTGGGCATTAAATAAATTTGCAGTTAAACTGAATACATGCATTACCTTCCCCTGGACTTGTCAGACAGATTTTCAGGTGACACTCTAGCACCTGGCCGCTGGTGGTGGACAGACTGCGACTGTGACTCGGGGCTGTAGCGATTCGATGTCTTTGCCCGGGTAGAAACAGGCGTTGGAGCAGGGGTGGAATTCTGGAATGTAGTGGTGGGAGGCTGCAAAGAGGCCTGAGACGCTGCTTGGTTTCTAGCAAAGTCTTGTGTAATAATTTGCTGATTGTGGTCAAAAAAACCAAAAAAAGAGATCTTGGTCAGACATTGGCCAGAGCATACATATTCATGAACTAGATGGATATGAGACTGACTGCAACAAATGAGATGACTGTAAGTTCAGACATATTATTGTATAATATCGTTAAGTAAAACTAATAATTCCAGCATTGGTATTATGTTCCAAAACATGTGTTTTCATCATCAAAATTAACTTTTCACATCTAAAAAGATGCATGCAAATAAACCTACACAGATGTGATCAGCAAGGGTGATAAGTCGATGGGTTCTGGGCACATGTGCCATCCCTTCTGCTTGGGAAGAGGGAGGTGGAGGTTGTTGGGGTGAAGGGGGTTCCTGTTGTGTCCTGTAGCGGTGAATCGGCCCCTCATATTGCCTGTTTGGGTCATCTAGTTGAAGAAGAAAAGGTCAGTCTGTTAAGATGGTATTACTGAAGCTTCAAGGTTTGGAAGTTCTATGCTTGCAAATTTAAAAGATTAGGCATTTCTGCATTAGATTTTAGGCATCCTGTGTAAGCACCTTTTTCTCCTTCATATATAGGCCCTACAATTTAGAATAGATAAATAAAGCTTCATTCCACAATGCAGGTGAATTTCAGCTCCTTTCTCACCTGCAAACTGTACTGTAATAGTTTAAAGCTTTACTAATAGGTAAAAAATTGTGGGCATCAGCACCAATAGGCAGTGATTTTAAAGAATATATTGAAAATAAATTTGTTATTAAATCAGCTACACTGCAATGTAAAGGAGCTCTGTTTAATGCCAGGTGTCAGTTCCAATACATTTGCTCTAGTTTTTCCACAGATCCCTGCAACAACATACTTCCAACAGAAGTTTCTGGAAAGTTAAGAATGTGGTAAGCAGTTAAACACTCCCAACTCTGAGTTTGTGGAGCTGGTAAATATAAGCAAGATAATTGTGAGAACATTTGCATATGCAGATAAACTTACTCTCTGCCTGGCTTGGTTTAGGTGTCTCTTGTTGATAGGGCTGTAGCTTTTCTTGAGCAGGTACAGGTGAATTTGCAGGGCTAATCACCTCAATGGCATCTCCTGGAGCTTCATACCGGTGGGAGGATACTGAATATCAAGCAAAGGTTGTGGAATAAGGTGTAAATACCACAGAAAATTTTTGTTGCCTGTACATAGCAACACTAGGGCTTCCATTAAAATGACGCCAGTGAAATAAAAGTCAAAACACTGTATTTTTCTCATAACCATGGTCATACAAATACTGCCACAAAACAGTGTTCCAACATAAACTAAATAATTTTGTTTCCTGACTTCTGATAAGGTTAGCCCTATTATCCTGCATTTCATGTTGTAGCATGGAATCTGAATAAAGCAAACAACTCTGATTTTGCAAGAATGTTGAGTCACTATAGGCAAAAACTGTATTTGTCTATGAAGTGTTTCTACTGTGCAGAGCTGAATATTTTATCATTAAACATCAGAACCATTTCATATCTTATTATTTCCCTAAAAGGCTAAGACAGACAGCAAAGAAGTAGATAGTTACTAAGATACGTACAACTACTGGAAGAATCTGAACTTTGAGAGCCCCTATCTCGTGCATCCTTGTCTGAAGCAATCTGTCGAGTGATGATCACATCTATGAAGTTAGCAGCAGTAATTGTGGTCTTTCCTCGAGTTCTCAGCTCTTCCTCGTACCTGGATTTAGGAGGAGGTCCTTTCTCTTTACCAGCCTCTGAATAGACTACTGATGAAGACTGTCCCTGGGGCTTGCCACCAGAAAAATTTGCAGATGTATAGGGGCACTGGACAGGCCTCTTTTCTACCTCCAGTGTCTTCTGTTCCATCTGCTGCTGTTCAGTAACCACAGCTGACCTGCGTCCCATATTCTCTTCTATCCTGGCTCCTTCGTGCTTGTTCTCTTTTGCTTTGGCAACTTCCATCTGAGGAGCAGAGGCTGCAGCATCTACTAGTGCTGCAAGGGCATCAGCAGCAGTATTGTAACGTGAAGCTGGCAACCCTTGAGTAATAGAGGGAGCTCCAGGGGTGAGCTGCCTGTTGGCAAACATTGAATATTCTGAATTATATCACATGAAAAAAAGAACTAGAGCCATATCACGCAGACAACAAAGTGAAACTTTTGTGACACTAATTTCTATCCAAACTGGACTGGTGAAACCACATTGGATCATTTCCAATAAATCCAAGAGCAGACAGTGGTATACCCTCACCTTTTAGTATTTTCCTCAGACTAAATGCACCTTTTAATAAGGTTAAATATTAGAACACATATATCTGCAACAGTAACTTATAAAACATACATGATACGTAGCTGAGCAGCAGGATCCAAAGGTGTGATTACACTTGTCCCATTGGTTCCTTGAAAAATACTAGGCCTTTGCTGCAGTATGTTTTCCTGGCTTCTAACCGAAGGGGACGGGGACCGAACGTATCCATGACTGCCAGGTCTGCCAGGCTGCTCTGTACCTGCAGAACATAAGAGTGGAGGGGAACACACAAAAAATATATAAAGATCATTCTTATAACAACACAGAACTATGTATCGATGCTGTCTCCTCCATATCCTTTCCCAGTTGTCTCCACCACTCTAGACGTGACTGTATGTATTAAAGGTTTAAATGGTCACATTCTGTTTAAAATGCTCTAAATAACATGCAAGTTGTGCTAGTGATAACTGGGATTCACACCATTCCCCAGGTATGAGAGAAAGATCAAGAAGCCTGGTACTTGCTGAAGTTGCAGTTATGACCAGAACTGCTAGGTAACAGGAACCTGCCTTAAGTGCAGACTAAAACCAAACTGTATAACGTGTTGTTAATAAGCTGCATGTTTCTAACAGTGGCTATAGAAAATGAGCAGGTACAGTCTACAAGAGAACTGATCCAAACGTAGCAACGTGCACTCACCTGGCCGAAGATAAAGTTCAGCAGGGACTGAAGCTATTCTCTCCCTCTCTCGTTCTCGCTCACGTTCCCGCTCTCGCTCACGTTCCCTCTCCCTTTCCCGCTCCTTCTCCCTCTCCCTTTCCCGTTCCCTTTCAGCATTTGCAGCTGCAGAAGCTGCCAGGTGTGTAGGGTGTCCTGGAAGGTCCACAAGATAAAATGAAGTAGCAGAAAGAGATAGTCAAGTTAAGCATAATTTGATATAAACACTTGCCAATGTATTCTGCCATCCACTTACAGCAGAGTTTATCAAATACATTTTAATTCCACTCAAGATTATCCACTTAGCTAGGAAGACAAAAGCTTAATGTACAGTGACAGCAGAAGGCTCAACAGCTTTTTACTGTACACTTTCTATACAGTTAGAAACTAGACAGCTTACAGACCCAAATTCTGCTCTTCAACACATGTAATATGAGGTTAGTGAAATCATAATCAAATGACTATAAATAAAGACCAGACAGAATGAGGCAAATTCTGAATTTGTCAGTGCTCCTTCAGCTGCTAATGTAACTATAGAGGATACCATTAAGAAAACCTTTGCTATCCAAGTGAGAAGTCCATGCAAAAAGCATCACCCGAGAAAACATCAAAACATGACATTAATGAAAGCTAACTAAAAATGGTCAATTATCTCAGCATGTCAGACAATTAGAGACATCACCAAATCATAAGAGCTCTTACCTGGTGACAGAGAAGCAGGATTGTAAGGCCTGGGAGGGAACGTAAGCTGTGTACCAGGGATATACGTGATTCTCTCCATGGGTGGTGTGCTTGTTCCTCCAGGATGAGGCACTAAGATAGTGGGAGCCATATTGTTCAGGTCAATAATTCCTGTTAGGAGATGAACATGTAAGGATAGCCATTCAAGGGCAGACCAATGGTCTACACATTATACATTCTGTTCATTGATAATGGTCAGCAGTGAATGTTTAGTGGAAAAAAAATATATGAATAAGGCAAGTGCAGAACTATATTCCAACTGGTTATACACTCTTAGATCTGGCAATCAGCAATTTAGGAACGTACTAAGTCAGAATTTGCATTTCTAGCACTCCCTTTAATTGCCCTTCAGAAAAAATAAACTTCACCTCTACTCAATAATTCCATCTTTTAGCAAAATGATATTACTCAACATCATCCACTCCCTTTTCCAGACCTTTTATATTCATAAAATGAAATGAAATGTTGAAACACACAGGTCCCACTGGAACTCCACTGGAACTTCCCTTACTATAAAAACCACTTATCCTTTCTTTTCCAGCCAGTTAAAACCCTACAGGATCTTACATCTTATCCCCAAGATAATTAGTCCTACCAACCTAATTCCCTCACATTTGTTATATTCCATTCTACCAATAAGTATCAAAGTTGATTTAAGTGATAGACAGATTATCCCATCCAGTAGCCAAGCTGGTAGATCGCCTATTTCCTGTTAGGTCTGTAACTCCTGGGAGAATGACAGATAACCCCAAGGATTCATAACTATTCATTTTGTTACTTTGTTCTAAGACTCAACATTTCAATGTGAAAGAGTTCTTCAAACTCATGTCCCATAAAGATGATCTCCATCACAGAAATATAAATCTCTCTACAGTGAACAAAGTTGCAAAGAAGTTGCTTTGCTTTTTTGTAATGGCCTTATCTTCTAAAGCATTACTTCTGAGTTTTGATGATTTATCAGTACCTACAGTTTCTTTGCCACAATTCTTGCTTCTGATGTGTCTGAATAAGTTACTAGTTCATTTGGTTTTATAAATTGTTCCGCAATTTTTTTACCTTTATGGTCTTACATTTAATTTGTCAAGATTTCCCTTTTCTTTGAGGAGTTACACTTTTGTGAGATGTCTTTTTACTTTTAATAGCTCCTTCTTGCTGCTGTTAAATGTCCAGATTGATTTAGGCTTTTCCCCACCCTGCAACACGTCACACACATTTGCTAACTCTCTAACATAACATCTTTAATCAATCACCATGTTTTTCACAAACCTTACCCCTTTAGCTGTTGCTTTTATTTTAATTTTGAAGAAGCTCTCATTTTGATATAATTCTCTTTTCTGAAGTTTGACGACGAGTTCAATATGCTTCTGAATATTAAACTAGCATAAAAGTCTAGATTCTTGAACACTAATAAGTCTTACAGCCTTCCCTTAACAATATTGATTACATACATATTTTTCTTTATATCCACAAAAGCCAGTTAGATATACAACTCATTCATAAACACATCTATACATATGCACTCGTATGCACGCATCCATCCATCCAAACACGTATATTTATAAGCAGCAACAAAACAAACTGATCCACCAAACCACACCGCATATCCAAAACACACTTTAAAGGATGTCAGGAAAAACACAGGCATACCTCTCGCTCCTGCATACGGGAGAGCTAACGTTTGCTCTCTAGGAGATAATCCTCTCGTTACATCAGGACGTAAATTGACTTGCATCTGCTGTGAGGTAATGTAGTCATTTAGGATTGTCTGTCGTGTATTCTCCATTGCATAAAGCTGATACTGACTTGGGTAGCCTGGGGTGGGTGAGAGCTGCCTTTGGAACAGGTAAGCAGCAGCAGCTGAGGGTGAAGGAGGGAAAAAACAGAAGACTTAGGAAGCAGTATGGGTGATATCAAATTAAAGTTTCAGAGGTTTATATAGCTTCAATGAGAAGTGCTATCAATTCCCTCTAGTCAGTGCCAAAGGAATTAAAATAGCATTTTAATACTGATGTTTTATTGAACTTATGCACTGTATGTGGACAGAAAAACCTAAATAATCCAGATTGGAGATATGCATTAGAGAAGAGACTTGATTAAAAATATAAATCCTGAAGTTCTGAAGATGTGAAGGGCTGAAATACCTAAAGAAGTTTAAAATACCTCAAAGATGATGGATAGGTTAAAAGGAAGTCTACTGTCTTTCATATCACCAGGGAAAATCTGATAATCCCTCAGTGAAAAGGAATCACAGTCCTGAAGAGAAGGGTTCTGATTACACTTTAATTCTATAGCATCTTCCACACTCCTTCTTTGCACAGCTTTCCTGAAAGCTTTTAATATACTTCACAAATACTTATCTAAAAATACTGTCTGAATATTTTAGAAGCAACTTGGCAGATTCTGAAAGCAAGCTACAGTATTATACAATAATATTTTATTAAGTTCCCTGGTTCGACTTTAAGACTCACTAAACTGAAATCAAATCACAACAGTGTATACACATATAACCTCTTATAAATTATATCTGGCCATTGACAATTGCCTTTTAAAGGTATCTTTTCTATGCATCAAAGCATACAATATTTCTAAACCTAAAAAACATATTTACCAGGATCCAGAGCTCTGTGAAATGGCATAGCAGGATCTAAATGAGGAGGGAGGTGACTCCTATAAACTTCAGGAGTTGCTCCTCTGTGATGAGGGTCAAAAGGACTGTGAGTCACTACAGGATCAACCCCTGGGACTGGAGATTTTGCTGGCACGCTCTCCCTCTGCGTTGGAGTTAGTGTGTTTTTCCTTTCGTGATTTGCTGGCTTCCCAGAAGATATTCCAGCTAAAAACAATGAAAAACCCAAATTAGTAAAATGCCTACTTTTCGATAGAAAAGGCAGCTGTAAATATATACTGGCTCCTAAGGAATGTTCTAGAGGACCCTGCGATCTGATACAATAAATCACAACAAATATTTTATATCACCAACTATTGCTGGTGAAAAATCTAAATCCTAAAACTAAGATTGCTTACACTTCACCATATTATCCTTCCTCATCTAGGTACCTCTATAGTTCAGGAATAGCTTCTGCCCTTAAAACATTACCCTTGTAGGTAACACTTTCAATGTGATCCATAATCAAATGCAGATTGAGACTGAATTGCCTTCTCACCTCCTGTTACAATACAGTGGGTTTTACTTTTCTTATTTCAATTAACAGCTTACAGCCTTCTAAAGTTCCTTCTAGCCACCCTCCAAATTGAGAGAAGTCATGAGAATAAAAGAAAGTAGAATGGGTTACAGAAAACAGTTTAAAAGTTTAAAATTAAATTATTAGAACTTCTTGTCTTACTCTGGATAGGAATAACATACCCTCACTAACTCTATTCATCATAGGTGAACTCCTGGACATTGGACTCTGATAGTTCACAGGTGTCCTCCGAGCATTGGTATCATCGTAAATTCCAGGGCTCAGCTGTGATTTGGGAGTTTCATGAAGAGTTGACCTGAGAACAGAGGGACCAGAGCTGACTACTGATGTGTGACGGGAACGTACTGCATCCCCGGTCTTCACATCTTCATATTTTCCTCGCTCCACCACCTTCACGTTTTCTGGCACCATTTCCAGCTGAGGCATTCCACGGGGTAGCTTGCTTGGTCCAGTGATTAAAGATTTTACATTGTGTTTGATGGCAGACTGGCCAGAGTTGCTTTCATATTTTATGGGTGTGCCCTGAAAAGGAGAAAAAGATCAGGTAAGGTTATTCTGCCAATGTTTCACTCGTGCTAAAAGCCTCACTTTGCTGATATTGTAGTTCATTGCCTCTATCACATCAGCACAGAATACAACCGGACCTTAGTGACTGCTACTTGTCAGTTCTCTCACATTTGCTTGCAATTGTGTTCCCTACAGGTGAAGTGTCAGGATTTTTCTAAGACACAGAAGATATTTTTAAGCTTTTTAAGTTGGAAGCTTTTGTAAAACAAAACACCCCCCCCTCCCATTTGTCATTATTCAAATATCCTGAATTGATTCACTACTGAGTTTGTAAGCAACTGTATGAGTGTAGTAGTGCTGCTCCTATTTACCTGAGATATGGAGCCTTCTATGATTGGCCTGGTCGTCTGCACCATTTCAGGAGTCTTGCGACTCTCCTGACTTAATAGGTCCTGTCTTGGGATTTCATGGATGGAACGACCCATTTCTTTTATAGTAGTGACTCCATCATACGGTTTCCCCTTAGTAATGGCTCCTTCAAATGTCCTTATGGGAGGTGACTCCCTTTTAATCTGTTTAGGGTATTTCAAGCCTTCTTCAAAACTTTCAGCTGTCGCTCTTGGTGTGCCTTTTATAGAAAGAGTCCCATTACTGGTGTTAATAATTACTAAGTCTCTTTTTTCATAAACAGAGTAACTAACTACATGTCATAATGCTGGAACTTTGGTTTGCTATAGTCTACGATAATATATTCTGACAACTAAAAGATCACCACAAAAATAATACTGAACAAATATTCAATATATTACTGAAAGCATCCCAAGTTATTTCAGATGCTGAATTAAAGGAAATAACATACATCTTCAGAGGTCTGGGGAATTGTTAGTGTTCATTAAAAAAAAGTGCTCATTAGCAAGTATTTATATTAAAAAAGACTATTTTCCACAAAGAAATAAAATGCTATGTTTACACACTAGCTTTATATACAGCATATCAGAAAGCTGCTGATTTATGCTCTGAAAACATGTTTAATAAAATAAACTCCACCTTTAAACACAGCTGCCATTGTTAATAACAGTTTTAAGGTTCAGAAATCCAGATTTTTGAGGATGTAATTAATGCTTGCCTTCTAAATTTGCAATACTTTACCTTGCATTATGGAGCCAGACAAGACAGTTCTCTCTTTTAGTTCAGCATGTGGGCTACCCCTAGGCAGTGCACGGCATATTAAACCTAAAATTAAAATGGAACGTAATTTAGAGAATTAAACAAGTGTTCAAAAAAACAACCCCAAAACAACAAAACCCCTCCTCCTTCTTACAGACATTACAGATAGTATCTGTATCACAGCAGTGCCCAGAGGGCCCAGCCTCAGTATGCTAGGCATTGTATCAACATGTTACAAACACCATCCTGCCCTCAAAAAAAATAATCTTTCATTTCAAGTATTTATGCTATTACATTGTTGCAAGTTTTAACATATTAGAAAACACACAGTATTTTTTATAATTAAGCTTAACTCTTGTCCCAAAAGCAGTTACTGCTTCTCTTAAAGTCCAGTTTCTTTACCTAGTAAAGAAAGGTGTTCATGATGGGAAGTGGAATAAAAAGAAAAAAACACCCCAAAATATACATCAGCATCCTCCAAATTGATCAAAGTTCATATTGAATCATCTGGTAAGAGCTAAATTTACTGTTCCTACAGTAGGAAGCTAAATCAAACTGCCAAAGAACTCATAATTTTCCATAGTTTGAGGACAGAAAATGTGTCAGTGATGAGATACAGCATAAAAGTATCAGAGCAGCTTCTCATATGCCAAAAGAGCCCAAAGACAAGCCAAATGCATCAGCAACTTAAAGGCAACACTGAATTTCTATATACAGTCCATAAACTTCTTATTCTTATTGTTCCATCTGATGAAAATGCTCACAAAATAGCCTTTAAGGGCTACCCAAAGATGGAACAAAATGCCTCAATCATAGTTGAGGCATGAAACATTTTCTTGCATTTGTATTTTTAAAAAACAATGAGAGAAGTTATATAATGGCCTGACTTGACCTTTTCAGGCTCAGTTTGATTACAGTTTATTAAATCAAAATAATACTAGGGATGCCCTGAAGCAGGATACAGCAGCTGTGCAAGTTTTCTGCTTGGCATAATCAAAGCGGTTTACTGCAGGAATGCAAAAGGTCACACCAATGTGTTACCAAGTTACTATGCCATTGCTGAGACCAATATTTAACTAATGGGTGTGACCACCGAGCCCATGCTAGTGTGACTCAGAGTTGTTTCAGCTCTGTGACAACCCGCGGGGACTGTGAAGAGTCAGTTACATGTGTCAGATGTACTAGAGGAGTACGTGCTAGCTGAATTACCTGCAGTTATGGTAACACACCAGCAAAGAAACAGGAAAACTGGCATCTACTCCAGTCATATTTCCAGCATGCTTTAATATACTGGTTACTACATGGATTTGGCTAGTACTGTAAGATTTAAATCTAATTTCTCTTTTAGTCTGCTCCATAAAATAATTCTAAATACTCTTACATCAATGCAAAAGGTTTGGATAAAACACAAAACACCTTGAAAGCAGCTATTTTTACCTTCCAGCGGTGCAGACACTGGAGACTCCCGCATTGACATTCCTTGCTTTATATTTCCTTCCATGGTATCATAGCTTCTCTTCAAACCAATTTCATGAGCAGTTCTTGGACTCCTTGTTCCTTCACGAACATTTTTAATAGCTGGCAAAATATACGAGAGCATGATTAGGAAACGCAGACAATAAAAAAGAGACACATGAGCATTACATTAACTTCAACTTAACTTCAATGCTGTAACATTAAATCTCAACCTTAAAAAGACCTTTTATGGTTTGTTGAAAAATATATTTGCTCAAACAGTTACTAAGTCATCAGAATTTTAATTACATTTCAAAGTTAAATGATACATTTCTTTACAGATCTTTTTAAACTTGGTTGTTTAACTTTTCAAAATAAAAATATTCCGTGGCAAATTGGAAATAAATGGTACAGAAATTAAATAGTTTAACTATATTTTACATAGTACAGGGAGACTCTTCAGAACACAGGTACAATTTCTGGATCACTTCAATTCTTATACCCTCAAAAACACAGGCATGTCAATACTTCTCTCAAATGGCACCCCAGTGACTGAAGTTTATACCTATTCACTTGAAAGCAAATATACTTCATCTACGGAACCTGCTGCAGCCTTGACTTTGATCAGGTAGAATATACAAATACTTACTATCATAAGATAAAATATGCCCACTTTTGCCTTCATAAATAACATGGCCTTTGGCTGAAGCTTCCTCTCGGCACTTTTCTGGGCTGCTGTCTTCTGTAGCCAGCCGGGTGATAGTTCCCTTCAATAACGCGTCAGCTGCTATGCCAGACTGGGACAGAGCTGGTGTACCCTGCATTTAAATCAACCAAATATAATTCAGAACATGTGCATTTTTTTAAGAGAATAGGGAGCAGTGAAGGGGAAAAAAACAAACCAAAACCCACAACAATTTTTACATCTAGAAAACCAATCATCGTATCAAGCAGTATGGCTTAAACTTCTGCCTGTATTATTACACATTTACCCTAAATATTACTAAGATTATTTGTAGGCAATTCACTACCTTCTTAAAAAAATACAGAATGAAGAATATTACAAAAGTATTTCATGACCTCAAACACTTACCCTATAATACCGTTTTGGGGAAAGATAACATATACTACATACTTAACGGTGCCATTAGGTTTGAGTTCTATCCGAAGTAGTGAAAACTACCCTTCTCAAAGGAGAGCTGTTACTATTGCTCTCCATAAACAGTAGCATTTAAAAAATGATGAGACAAAAGGTCTTAATTTGCCTTTTTACCTTTAAATAGCATCTGCACAAGACTGGTTGCAGTTGATTTTAGTATTTGAACTCAGGTGTGATGCTGTTTTCACGGACGTTGCTAATAAGCCATCAGTTAGGTATACCAAAGGCTCTGCCGGTTTTATTAAAAAAGTTTAAAGACTCATATACGTGAAGATGAAATCATGGTGATGACTTCAGCAACAGTGGGATTTGACCATCTGATTGTATTAAAACTTCTTTTTTCAAGGCAGTTCCTACTCTGTGATATTAATTTATTTTTTCAGACATGCAAATACATTCACGGTAGTACCTTTAAGTATGCTGTTGTGCGACAGCCTTCTCAGTAAGGGGAAAAATACCTGAGTTATAGAGCCTCTCAAAGAAGGAATGGTCTCAACAGAAACTTTATTGGTTGGAGTTCCTCGTGTTATACTTCCCTCCTGTATCGTTGTGGTACCTGGTTTGAAATAATAAGACATCCTGATAAATAAGAGGATAAAAAAGTAGCTACTCTATTTGAAATAATTAAAAACTCTAGTGAGAACTGTTAAGTTTACACTAAAATAGAGGGAAAACTTCAGTTTAACAGCATGTATTTGAGGCAGTTAGACTATTTCCTCTTTTAACAGTCTTTCACATACTAAAAGTCTTACAGCATTAATCTATGGTATTTAGTTTCTTCTGATGTATTTGGACACTGCTCTGTGTATGCTCTAGTGAACAACTTAATTTTGAAATTGGCATGCCTTGAAACAAATGTTTTTAAATGAGACATGCAGACAGGAGGAGCTAGCTACAAATACACGTCTTGGAAAACAGGGAGCGGATTAATCATATTATACTTAAAAATAACACTTCAGCAGTTTGAGCTCTAGAAGTTAATTCTCAGTTTTCTCAGGCTCTGACAAAGCTTCTTAATCTGAGTGACTTTATTTACCTCGAACCACACTTTCATGTTGTGCCCTGACCAAGAGTCCCTCAGGTTGGGAATTCTGGCTTCTGGGAGAGAATTCTTCTTGTTTGATATAGGGCAGGGAAGCTATTCAGAAGAAGAAAAAGTTGTTTGGTTTTTTTTCTTTAATTATGAGTCATTAGATAGTCTATATAAAACACATGTCAGCTTTTATTTTCTTACCAGATTTGGCTGACTCCTGCTGCCTTGGCAGCCCAAGAGATATAGAACCCACTGATGGCTTTGCAGTTTCTTGCGTGTAGGAAGCTTGACTATGGGATGTTAAGTAGGTGCCAGGTGTTCCCTGAAACAACAAATATATTATATGTTAATTCTTGTTTCTGGAATGAAGATTCAAATCTATGTTTAAAGGAGAATGCTGATACTACTATGATCCTATCTTAAAATGCTGGAGTGCACCACTGCAAAGTATCAAAGTGCAGAACTCCAGGAGCATAATGGCACTGTTAGTTTGGAGATGCAGTTCACCTAAACTGGACATCCTCAACCATGCTCCTAAATGTAAACAACTGCAACATGTTCTATTTTATAAGACACCTGTAATTCCTGGACTTTTTGAAGTGGCATGTATAGGTCTTAAGTGTTAATGCTGTGAACACATAACCAAGTACAAGATGAAGGTTGGTGAAAGGACAAAAAATTGATGTAAGCACAGATTTTCAAATAATAATTCCCTTACTTGTGAGATTGAGCCTCCCATGATGAAGGAAGGTTTTTCTGATGGCACACTTGTTTTGGAGGATGGAATGAGTGGTGGCGGTGGTCTGGTGGGTCTGGTTGTTGGAAGGCGGACTCCTTCAGGTATATTGGTTATTACTTGGTGAGGTGCTGGCTGGAGAACTTGGGGAAAAATTGTACATTAAATATTACAGTCTGTTTCAGTTCTAGTACTTGTTAGAGAGACAAGAAGAACAGAAATAGCACAGTTCATCTGACAGCTTCTCATGGGAATTGCCTCACAGTACTCAAAAGCTATCTAGCTGGATTTACAACTCTGAAATTCTCTATGTCCAAGTGTATGTTATGCATAGAAACTGAATGGAGAATATCTAACCTCACATCAAAGTTCAAAAAGAAATAGCAAAAGCTGCACTCTAAAATTGAAGACTCCTAAAACTAAGCATTTAAAAATAACAGCACAGGGTACATTCAAGTTTTTTGTTGTTTTACTGTCTTTAAAGAAAGTTCTTATTTTTCAAATGGAATGCAACTGAGTCAAGTATAATCCAAGCTTCCCTGATTTTGTCTTTTCTTAGCAAGCTATTATACTCTGAAGGGAAAAGCAATAATACAAGTTTCAGAATTAAGATTTGTCAGTTATTTTACTGTTTTATAAAAGATTCAGACTATAATATTAAGCGATTACAGTCAGAAATCAATGCCAAGGATAGCAGCAGCTTTCTCTTTTCCTCAACTCCCCCTTTCATAAGAAAGGCCACCCATGAATATGACGGTACTTGATTTAAGCTGAAAAACTCCTGATGACTTTGTCCCTATGCTGTTCTAACACTTTTCAGATCATCCTATTAGCTTGAGTAAATGTTATGCAGCTGATGCAGTGATAAAGAACAAAAACATAACCTCACTGGAGCCAGAAAAATACCAAGCATATTTTATTTACATGCACACACAGAAAACAACCTATTTTCTTCTTTCGTTAAGTCACAAAATGTTTAGAGAATAATTTGATACTACATCAAGCCACATTAGTCCAGCTTCCAAAGGAAGACTATATATCACTATGATACCTAACAAAATATTTACCTGGCGGGACACTATAGCGAGCTGCATTCATATCAGGTTGGGGAGAGGCTTTATTGACTTCTCTTGGAGATAGCCTGTATGGTGATGCTGACCTTGTTGCTGTATTTTGCACTTGTGCTTCCTGTTCTATCGCTCGTTTGACCTCAGCATAAGGCATATAGGCCACCGGTTTTCCTGCGAAGGTTAAAGTTATCAGAAAGAAAAGAACCCTGGATTAGAAATTAGAGTCAAAAAGTCCAGTTTGCAGCACAGTTTTAACAAAGGGCCTACTCAAATGTCAGATGTATTCATTAGGTACAAATGTTTCATTAAAAAGTAGTATTAAGGTACAGCTTAATTTAATATGTTCCTATGTCTATATTTTTAACCCAAAGCTTTGAAAAGACTCTCTCATTACTTCTATATGTGAAAAACAGTGTCTGGCTCCTTTAGGTCCTTTAAATTCAAGCTCTGCTATTGAAAAAGACTTCATTTAAAAAAAGATTCCTTTCCAAATCGTGTGCATCAACCAGGTTTACATGCAAGTTCAGCCAGACTTATATGCCAATCCCACCAGACAAAAAGCCTTCCTTCCTTGTTTGCTTGCCCAGAGAAGTTACAAATCAAGTTTCAAATACCCATATTGCCCATCAGTAGTGTTTAAAGGGAAAAAATATTTTTACTGAATTTAGGAAATTAAAAATCCAGTACCAGAACTTCACAAATTCCTTTTCCTTGGCAATGGACAATTTAAGTATTCAAAATTACGAGCCAGAACAAGTCTACTGCAGCTGTGAAATTACATCTTTAACCTCCGTAGTCAAAGAAAGATGGCACTAGTCATCCCATAACAGCTTTCTAAAGGATCTTTACTATTTTATTTCATGGTGAAGTATTGTGTAGGTTGTCATAAGCCAATTCCACAACAGGCCCTTTAGTTTGACAAGATGCCCCACAAGTGTTTTGATGTATGCGACGCGAGGTTTTTAAACACCCTGTGGGCTCTCTGCTGCACACACCAGTGGGCGGACAAGTTTCATATGCACAGTGTATCTCAGGAAGTAGCTGTTGTAACGATCTGATGACATCTCAGCCTCTTCTAGTTTTCAGATTAAGACGTTCAGGCTTGTAGAACCCATTTACATTAACCATGTTATCCCTCCCTCTCTGTCTGCCTCAATAATCACCTCGATTTTTGCTGACAGAGACTTCACCCCAGAACTTTCCCACACTTCATAATACCACACTGACAATGCCAAGAGTTATTTGGGTAGTATTTCAGTTATATGGTACTTTTAAGCAAACCCAGACTTTCCACCTAAAGAACCAATTTCCAAAAACTACAATCTTACCCTTCTCTCCACAAATCTACAAGCTACCTTCTCATTATTTTAACAGGCAAAAAAAAATTGGTTATCATTCTTTCATTTTACTTAGGTAAAAGTAATTAAGGTGAAGCATTTTCATAACATAATTTAAAATTCTTATGCATATTAAACACAAAATACTCAAGTTTCAAAGAACATGATAGTTTATATTGCTAATACTGTGGAGACAACAGAAACGACGCAGGAGAATATAAAATCTAAAAATGCAGAATTATGCAACTGTGATATGCAACTCTCTAACATTGTGACAATCAGCACATTAATCTTACTTGGTTTATTTCCCTGTTACAATGTACAGTTTGTGGACCTATTTCTTTTCTAGTAAGGAAAGTTGAGGTTACACACTTAGTACAGAATTGGGCCTCCCATAAGATATGCTTTGCTTGCACAAAAACAAAGCAGTCTTCTGCTAAGCTGTTTGTAATTTGCAAGCTGTTGACAGAATTAAAATAATTTCAGTTCAAAGAATGAAAATATAACCAATATATACAGAGAGAAAACATAATATGAAAACTAATAAATGCATCGTTTGGCTCTTATGTAGCAATTTGGATGATGTAACATATACACTGTCCATCTGAATCACTTTCCTGTAACCAGCAATGGTAACAGATATGTCCTTATTTAGTCACTCCGACAGGTTCCGTGAGCAGTTTTAGCCTTGTTCTGTACTGAAGGTCACACTAAGAGACACATTCAGGAAACACAGGTCCAGATCAGGGAGTTCAGTTCAAACCCTGCCTCCAGGTATCCTCTCTATATATAAAAGCAACCAACCATCGTGTTGCCAAGAGAAAGAACCTTTCACTCAGCCCTTCTGTGGACAGATGGGCTAGAGTATGACAGTTCCACAAAACTTTTGTGTCCTACTCCAGGGCTCAATGTCCACGTATGTACTCCAGTGCATTAAAACATTCCTTTTAATTGTGCTCATACTCCTTTAGCAAGTCTCTCCCGTCTTCACCTTAAGATTCTGAAAAGAGGCTCCCCCAGAACACCAAGCTATCTGGGTCCTCTCACCCATATGCCTAATCTTTCTGCATCTCTCTCTCTAGGAATGACTCATTTTTGAATTTCACCGAAATGGAGTAATTTTTTGTGCCTTATCTAAGGGGGCTACAAGGTAGTTCTTCAACACTGTAACTGCAGCAGGATCTCTACAGTAGATAGGTTCCTTCAACCAAGTGCCATCAGAAAGCAATAGTTAATTATTGGTAGACTCAACATTCATTCTTAAATGAGGCAGCAGTGTAACACATGGACCTCAAATGCAGGGTTCTTTCCATGACTGATGTGAAAACACCTACCTTCCCACTCAACATTAGGGCTCTTGGAAGCGCCACAAGGGCTTACAGCACTTCGATACTCCATATCCAGCTGCTCTTGCCTCTGGCGTTGCTCCTCCAGCAGCGCCGACTCATGCATTGCTTTAATGTGCCGTTGATACAGCGCATAACCACTCACCGGCGTTCCAACAGGAACAGTACAGGGACTGCAAGAAACCTACATGGACAGGATGGTATTAACATCAGGTACATTATTACAGGTACTTTCTAAAGTAACTGTCTTGCTCAATGCCTCCACTGCAGCGGCTGCAGTCTAGGTATGACTGTTTCAAAAGGTCCACATCTGTTTTTAAGCTATTACTTGTGTATTTGTACTTAACTTACTTTCCCCCTCAAAAGTAAGATAACAAAGTAAATGATCTATTTCTTCATTTGTTTCATGATTTTTTGCCGCTTCAGTGTTGCAACTAGTTTTAGGGACAACAGATACTCCTTCAAATGTCACTTAAAACACCCCGTTACCATAGGTGGAATGACAGCAGCTCGGTGGTGAAGCTGTTGCAGGTCCATCTGCCCTTGCTTTATCGTAGATGATACCAGTATTGACCCAGTGGGATTTAACAATGAGGGCTTTGACTCCCTGCTGAAGATACTGGAAAAAGAGATAGAAGGAAAGGGAAAATATCACCAAAAAGACCAAGATTAAACATCTTTAAAATGGCGAAAATATGCCTCGCTACTTCAAAAAAACAAACACATTTAACACACTGGACAAATAGTTGGAAAATCAGAATCACATTGTGTTTTGTCCCACAGCACATCTGGTGGAACAGGCAACAGATGCCGCTGTGTTTTTATAATACACATAAATACCAAAAGAAGTGTTCAGAATCTCCAATACCAGAAATTTAAGTATGCAGTTTCTATATGCACAGTACCACAAGAATGCAACTTTCTTTATAAAGAATGCTTTGAAAAAAAATCAGATAGGAAGTACTAGATATATTTAGTCCACAGGAAATAAACAATAGTATACAACAGACAACTTTCACGTGGAGGGCCAATGTATTTGTGAAGTGGAAAGATGATGTCTGAAGAGGCAAGAGAGTGCAGAAACACCATCAACTGCACTCTTTCCAAAGACCACATGCAGAACAATGATACTGGATACTTTTGACATTTAACATCTATCCTTGGTACTGCGTGTATATTAAGACCACTAAGAGGGAGGGGGCATTGGCTCCAGTGCTATGCTGTGGTTACACAGGAATGCACCAACAGTACACTAAAAAGACTTCAGACATCATCAGTGGTGTCAGCCACCCTCAAAAGATAAATGATTCCAAAGATGTGCGGCGTTGTCCATTTAAAGCCCTATATACTCATGTGGGTTATCCACAGTGTTTAGGGCCAAGTTCCCAGGAACTAAGAAGTTTGCATGAAGACATTGTACACTTTGGAGAAAGAGGTCATCCATTTCTCAGGACACTTGCCTGTTAATTTACAGACACTGGTAAGAGTAAGAAATACTTCCACTACTGTATTACTAATAGTCTTCAAGAGATTCAGTTCTACTGATTGATATAACATGGTTCAATGACAGTAATTGGGTACAGGACTCTAGAGGTTATACAAACAAATAAACACAAGATGTTAAAAGGTAACTAAAATATCAATATTTTGTGCCCCTAGATTTTTTTTTTTTAAAGCAGATTTCATCTCCTACTAAAAGATATATTCAGGCTGTTTTCCCTGTCAAAATCAAGGAGTTTTGGATGCATTCTACTAAACTGAGTTTGTGAGAGCAAGAATTAATTAAAACAGCTCCATCTCCAAATTTTTGGCTCTACATTCAAACAATTTTTCACTAAAGGGAATGGAGAGTCCATGTACTATCCCACACTAACCAATCACACTATAAAAAATATTCCAAGTCTGCTTCTGAATGTTTAGATTCGTTCCTAAGTATTGTGTAAAAGCAACAAACTAACAAAACCAAACCAAACCGAAGAACTTCAGTACAGATCCAGCTACACAACCACTGTTGAGTTTCTTGGTGAATAGACGGAGGCATTTACAAAATTCCCCACGACTAACTTATTTTTTTTAGTTGGTCACTGATTTTTAAATAGCTGTGTAGCAGAAAATCCTGCAGCAGCAAGATCTTCCTCTCCCCACCAGCAGTACCACAGAGCTACTTAAGGAAACTCATGCCAGGGGCATCTCCTTTCTTGCTTTGGCAAATCTTCATTGTTTCAGTAAGCTGCTGGCCTTTCCAGATAATCATTTAACACAATTCCCATTCTCTGAACAGATCCCAAACAGCTTGATATCCCTCATTCTCTAGTTTTCCATGTAGTCGCACTAGTTTGCTACCTACCTAGTCAGTCTATCACCACAGAATTTTGCTTTACCCTGCCTTAGAAGACCCTTCTTTTGGCTTTTCATTAAAATTTTAAACCAGCATTTCCCTCTGTTGCACTTCCAGCAAAGACTCCTTAGACATTCTTTCCCTACTAGAAACTCGTACAAAAATGTCACTACTGATGACAGTTTTTGTATCACTGCTGAAGTAAAACCACTTTTTAAACAACTTCTTAAAGATGGCAATATTTGAATGCTACACAATTAAACTCACCCTTGTCTGTCAGGTTCTCCATCAACTTCCTCATCAGCACTACAGGTGGCACTCGAATCATTATCTGAATGGGATTCTTGTCTTGCTGTATTAACTTGTTGTGACAGACTATAGTCCATTTCCTCTGGTTCTGACTTTTCCTTGGGTTTCTCCATCTCTCTCTCTTTGGTATCACTCTCTATTTTCACTTGAATATTCTCTGGTAGCCTCATTTCAGTCTCTACAGGTTCTACTTTGGTATGCACTGGAAGAGTAATCACAGGCTTAGCTTCAACTGCATGGCTTCTACTGTCAACCTCCATAGGCTCTTCTGTCTCATTATTCATTTCTTCCTTAACCTGTGGCTCAGGGTTCTGACTTTCAGCTGTTGATACACTTTGGGCAGTTAAGGAGGGAGATGTGCTGGCTGCAGGTTTAATGGTAGATTCTTGTTCTGCTGTTGCCTCAGTGGTTACTTTCGAAGCAGCACTCTCAGATGGTGTTTCTTCACTTGGTTTAGCAGGTTCTGCTGGAGTTGGAGATGGAGCACTTTCTGTATCAGAGCTATTTTCAGCACCTGTGGGGAAAAAAAAAAGTTTTGGCATAACTGTTCAATGTTAAGCTTCGATGAACTGCTTCTTTAGAATAATCCAGTATGTCTGCTGTCCCAAAGCACAGCGAGACAATTGCCCTGAAGAACTGACTCCCAAAAGGAGAGCACCCAACAAATCAGCAGATATAGGTGAAGGAGGAAGACTGAAATTACAAAAATAAGACTACTTAGCTAGCTCTGATCTTGCCGAGAGACAGCCAACTAAACTCTTGTGCATATGTCAGAGACTCGATACTTCCATATATGATGCGGCTTTATTACAAGATTAGAGTCAACATTCACAGTACCTAAGGCGCGGCTTTAATGATTCAAATTAACACGTTTTAGAGGCATTGCTGCTAGAAGTGGCAAAATGCTGATTTTACATGAAAATCAGTCACATTTTACAGACATGCCGACTTGCAATTCTTGCTGTAAGTTAACAGTTCTAGTTTACTTTCTTTGTGAATCACCACTGTTTTCTTGAAAATGTCTTCTTTGCTCTGTGAAAGGTGTAAACAGCATTGACAGCCGGATACCAATTATAGAAGGCTATTGATTTTTGCAGTACTTTCCTCCTCTTTTTAGCCTAGTTCATGAACTTCATTATATTATAAATAGCTTTTAGATAAAAACATTTATGGAAAAACTACAGCAACACCTAGAACACAGACGTTATATTCAAGTCTTATCTTCTGATAAGAATCTTCATTCCTCAGAACCACATCAATATTTTAACAAAGTTTGTTAAACAAATGGATGCAATAAGGATCCACCAATTTTAACCTACCCATCTGTAAAACAAGTAATTAATTTTGACTTATAGAAATGGTCAATTTGCTGAATTATACACACTGCAGCTTAAAAAATACCAAACAACTAAAAACCAAAATCCCGAACACTTAGCCATATTCTCTCATTCATCGTTTATGAATTCTATTGCTTACAGCTCCACAAAAGGCTGGCCAAGCCTGACTGATACTGAGTACTTATAATAATTAGCAGTTGCAACCAACAAATTTTAAACAAAACAAAAAACTTAAATTTGCCTGCCTGAAGCTTTACTAAGACTAGCAAAGGTTACATATCTTTGATTTAACTCGTTTCAACATGCACAAATTTTTTGATCAGGTGCTGCCTGTTTACTTTCTAGATGATAGCATAGTCAAAGCATCTCAAAAATACTGAGCAATAACATCTTAAGGTTACCCAGTACTAAAAATGCTTTTTCCTCTCCAGTGAGTTCCAATTGCTAAAATCCAACTGAAACAGTATTTGAGCACTGCATTATGAAGTGGAACACAGCGTTTGGAGTGTATAATTGGCACAAAACATGGGTCCCTTTCTGGGCACACACAAGTTTCCTTCCCAGAAAAGTTACCTTCACTGTCTTCTGGATTCTCTTCTTCATTAGATGCTTCAATATCTTCATCCTCCTGAGCTGACACAGTTGAAGCTACACTCTCACACTGTGATACATCTCGTTCCTCACGGGGCCTTCGTGAAGACTGATAAAGACACGGCATTTACATTGTACTGAAAATTTGCAAGGATTATTTCCTTTTACATGCATTCTCATTTATCAATCTGAGGTTGAAATGAAAGACAGAGAATGTCTATTTAGCACAATACTCATTCACAAGGCCACACTATTTTGACTTCAGGCCAGCTTGTGCTGCTCCTGATCAAAAATAAGCTTAGGAACAAACCACAGTCTCAAGATATGTTTGGGAGACACACTGTGCAGCAAACACGGACACTGATGCTCTTAAGTAAGAAAAGACGAGGATAACACTGCAGTTTAGAGGATTCCAATACTCAGGATTCTAACTTAGATGCCTCAAAACTTTCAGTTCCTGGTTTCTACCAATTCTCTTGCTCTGTTTGGTAAGGTTAGTGCTTAATGTGTTTCATGGTAGCGATACCTGAACTTCTATAGTTGCTGGTGTACTGATGAGTAACGTGGTTTTCAGAGCACTAAAGAATTCCTCAGGCTTCAGAGTTTTATCTGATAGAAAATTTTCTATTGCATTTTAAAGCAAGAAGTGATTAGCATCACAGGTCAGTGAGCATCAGCCGCCTTTTCTAGCAGATTTATGTCACCACACAAAAACAAGTAGAAAAGGAAACAAGTGGTGATTGCAAAACAGTCTTAGTGAAGCATGATGAATGACTTCAGAAAGATGCCAAGTTTTCCACTGCAAAATATTCAATGCCCACTGCACTTACCTTCTGTTTGTGCTGTTGGAGGAGGCTGTCCAGATTGTGTCTCCTTTTATAGTTGAAGTAGAAGTTCTTACACTGAGCTTCACTTTTCGTCCCAACCATTTTGGCAATTGCTGCCCAGTTTCGTCCATGTTCCACTAGGCCTGTTCAAACATAGAAGAACCAATATTTACTATGACAAATACTTCAGCTATCTGAATCCAAATAAATGGAATAACAATGCCTATAGGAAGGTAAGATACAGAATTACCGCTGTCCTTAAAAGAACTCTCACTATGACAATGTATTTGATAACTATTTACAGGGGGAAAAAAAAAAAAAAGCTGTGTCAACCTGAATGTCTGCTTATGAAACCTTCAAATTTAACTCTTTGCTGTTGCTAATATGCAACACCCCGGATAAAATACTGATTTCATGCATAAAATTTACAGGTAACAGCATCTGCAAATGAATAGACAAGTTATAAACTACATTAGCTTTTCTATGAAAAGAATGTCTTATACAAAAGGAATTCTTGTAACTTATAAACACATTACTTTGAAACTTTACATAACATACACACCTTCACATCTGTTTCACAGACTTCTGTGGACCAAGTACAACATCAAACAGTTCTAAGGAGCCCATATGAAAAAAGTCAACATGAGTCTAAAAAAACTGATTTTGTAAATTATTGTAATTTTGTAAATACAAGTTTTCATAAAGTATTTTGAACGTCAAAAGCTTTACAGGATTTACCTTTCTTAGCAACTTCCATTTCTTCTTCTGTCCAGCGGGATGTCTCCACAGGCTCTGCAGAAGCTGAAAAAGAAACAAAGACACCAATCAGAGAAAAGACCAGGATTCACTATTATGGCACCAATCATGCATCCCATAGTCAACTAATCTATTTACATTAACGCTTGTTCAAGTCACTTAGGAAAGCTGCTCTTGTCAGTGGGAAGTGGTCAATCTCCATTAAAACAAGTTAGATATATAGAAGGAACCACCACAATCTCAGCAGAGCAAACTGTTCAAAACTGTTCTGCCCACAAAACTACGATTAATTATCTGCCAAGAAAGACTTGAAAGTAACTTAAATAAAATTTTAGTGATAAATACATCTAAACTGTCAATATTTACCACCAACTACTAAAAGCAGCAATCCAACATGCTACAATCTAGTTCCATCTTATTTCACTGACTGCTGTGGAAAGGACTGACATGGTTATTTATTGACTAGTGGGTATCAAGAAGTCTACTATTCTTGTATTCACTGAGTCTCCTACTGGACAAACAGAGAAAAATAAAAGAAAACAAAAAAACAGTAAGTAAAAACAAGCAGGAAACTAAGTATGATTCAGCACAAAATACTTTTCATTCACTTCTCTGGATTTGATATCATTCTGTTTAAATTCTGAATGGCATTAAGCTGCAACAGCTCCGTTTGCTTTTCATAAAATCTGCCGTTACGCACAACATGGACCCTTCAACAACTTCCAATAACAAACAACAAAAGGAGGACCACTATGAAGTATCTGGATCCACTAAAAAACTATTTGGATTTTCCAATCAACCCTGCAAAAATGGTTTTAAAAAAATAAAAGCAAAACCCATTATTGCCTTAGTCTAGATGCTGACAAAAACCCACTATGTCAACTGAGCAAGAATGTCTATCACAGTCTCTGATGTTAAATGAGAACTAATTTGCCCACTTACTCTGTTCTTTAGGATATGCAGCATATCTGAGCAACAAAAGAGCTGTTACAAATTCTAGAATAGCAGCTGCCTGTAACTACCCAGTTGAAGAGCTAGGTGCAAAAAACTTTGCCACAGCAGAGTACTGCAAGAAAAAAAAAACCAACCTGCCCTGCCATCCTGGATAATTATTTACTAGCCACAAGGTATTCTGTTTGCTAGTATTTCTGCACCACCACAAATTATGCCAGCCTTTTCAGAAATGCAGTCAGAGATAGCAGTCTTTTTTAACCATACGTGCCAAGAAAGTAGCGTTTTATTTTAAAGAAGTCTCTTGCCATCTAATACAGAAACAACAACAAAAACAATTGCTAGGATCTATTTCAGATTATGAAACCCTCTAAATACTCAAATATCACGTCTACTTATTTAACAATAACCTCTGTGAGCTACAGCCTGTAAGTCAATCTGTGTTAAAGGCATTTGGATCTCTACAGATCCATCATTAACACTGCAAAAAAAGAAAACATAGTTATCACAGAAAGGCTGAACTGCCTTTTTTCTCCCCACGTGGTTCTAAAAGAGTCATCTGATTACACATATACTATTCATGAAGTTACACTTGTGAAGTTTAACAGTACCACGCAATCACAAAATTATAAGCAGGCCTAAGAATAAAGATGTAATACTAAATAGAGAAAAAAAAAAGTTCACTGCATGCACAGAAAACAGCCTTATGTCAGTGAAGAGCCTCATGACCAGATGGGTCCCCGAGTGTCCTATAAATGCTACTCACAAGGTTCTGGTGGGGGTGGAAGAGGTGGTGGTGGTTCTTCAGTGGCTGCAGCTGCAGCAGCACTTGCTTGTGCAGCTTCATTTGTCATTGATCTGGTGATTCTGCCCTTACGACGACCTTGACTATTGGCAGTTTTTCGGCCCCTAGGAGTGGCCTGCTCCCTTTCCTCTGTTTCCTCTGGTGCAGCTTCAGTTTTGTCCTTTTCTTTGGTGTTCTCTCTGAGAGTAGTTAAAATATAATTCAGTCACATTCAGATAGCTATTATGGGCAGATATTCCCAAATATCAATGTTAAAAAAAAAAAAAACCAAAACCAAACAAAAAACCACACCACAAACAAAACTCCACAAACTCTAAAGATGCCTATTCACTTACTGCCTACAATTTATAGAGTTGCTAGAGAATAACACAGATACACGATATTATCAGCTCCAAAGAAGATACAAACACTGTGACAGAACATATGAAAAAAACCCAAACCAACAAGGTATGAAAACAATTACACGTGCAAAAAAAATAATCCCATGGCTTTTTCCACCAGTCTGATTAGTTCATCAAGACAGAGAAATTCATGTGTCCAAAAAAGCTGTTTAATGCACAAATCCTAACCTAAATAGGAACAGTTTTCAGTCCGAATTTCGCTGTCAGGCTAATGTGAATCCTGTTCTGATCTTTGAAAAAAACTTCAATCTAGGGTGAATTAACGCATTTTCAGTACATATACTTACTTAGATTCCTCCTTCTCGTCCTTTTCCTCTTCATCTTTCTTTTCCTCCTCTTTCTTCTCTGCTTTTTCTGCTTTTTCCTCTTCTACCTTTTCTTCTACCTTTTCTTCTTGAGAAGGACGAGCAATTTGTTGCTGAATTAAAATGAGATTTACATATTATAAGAAGTTGATCACACAAAGGTACAGCAACTTGTATTCAGAGCAGCACAAACACTGATGTTGCCTTACCTCCCACTTGATATGTCAAGTTACAGTCACTGCACACTGGTCAAGATAAAACACCTGTGCCAAAACCTGTAACACCTATCTGCACTCTGAAATCATAACAGATGTGATGTTCCAGGCATTATCTCCCGGACTTCAGAAGTTCCCTTTGCCACAGAATGTGCAGTTTCTATATATTAGCTGTACATCCATCCTCAGCACCTATCAATTTATTTTCTCTTATGTTTCTTCTGGTCAGCTGCCCCATTCAGATATGGTATTTTTTCTTATAAATATAACCACAGAGGTACAGGCTTCTTTTACAGCATGAGCACAGAGGTGATAATGTACCCATACACGTGTCAACAGATACACGTGCTGTTGTATGCCACACTAAAAATGGACACCTATGTTTTAAAAATGCTTAGAGAGGTCCGACCAACATCTTTTGTAGTGATGGTGTTACACCTCTCAAATTTTATTTTTAACGTTGTCCATTTTAAAATAGTGAAACATGATAGCTTACAACTTGGAAGCAGATCTTGTAGCATGAAAATTATGGCCAACTCTTAAATCACCTTCTCAAAACTGTAGCTAGTAATTAAGAAATGTAATTGTTCAAAAAATTAGGTCAGGAATTTTAGACTTACATTTCCAGTGAATTTACAGAAGGAAAATTATAGCCTAGAATTATTTTTTTTTTTTTAAACTATAGTCTTTATCAAGATGATAGTTTTACAAGCACATTAAGCACTGACAAATGACAAAGTAATTACCATTACCTGTTATCATCCTAAGGAAAACAGCACAAAATACTATTTACGCATTCCTGTTAAGGGACTCTCACTCCTTATCTGTCAAAGCAGTCCAGATGACTACCATGTGCAAGGGTATCTCATTTTAGAAAGCACATAAATTTGACTTAAACTTTCCAGCAGATATAATCCGCTTCAAACAGGAATTAATGGAAGGAATTGCTGTTACTTAGTGTGATCACATAGAATTACACATGTAATCACATTAATTACACATGTAATCACATTAATTACACATGTAATTACACTGTGATCACATAGAATTACCAGCATGATCCCTTACAACCGCTTTCACACACTCACAAAATAAAAAGCCTTGGTATTCCCTGTCTGACTTCACTCTTACAGGTGGCCTAATGTTAGACAAGCCAAATATCCTGTGACGTTTTAAGAAAGCATTAGAAAAATGACACTGCTCATATGGGGGGGGGCAGGGCAGTATTAGGAAAGATCTATAGAATGTGGCTACAGAAAAGATTTCCTTAAGTTTCACTATTGTCATCCTCCCTAAATATATTTAGGATCCTAAATATTGCTTTTTGCCATCCACAATGATGTATCTGCACATGGCCAAAACATCTCACTTTCCAACACTGCTCCATTTTTACATCCATAACTCACCTGCGAATTCCTTCCTCTCCAGGCTAAAATACCAAGCAGTAGTATTATACCAAGCTGCCACTAAATAAACCATGTAACCCGTTCCCCCAATTCCCAGAACCCTTACATGAAGCAAATAGCAAATTAATTCTCTTGATGGGCCTCAAAAGGCAGCAACAAGCATCTGGAGCTTAATCCATATTGCCCATCCACACTCAATAATATCTGTACCAAGGTGATGATCTGAGTGCCACAGAAAAGTCTAAGAGCCCTCTGTACTAGGTACCGTACAACAAGAACGGGAAAAGAACACCTGAGGCTGCAGGTGATGTTATAGCGGACAGGACTCCAGTTAAAGGCAAGAGGAGAGGGAGAAGGAAGAAAGAGCTCTCTTCCTTCTCTCTGAAAATACGTAAATTTATTTAAAATGCACAACTACAGTTTAAATTCTGCCTTATATATGTTTTCTATATGAAACTATGGAAGCTAAGAGGGGGTGGAGAGTCAGATATGGCCACAAAGAGGGAACCATTCACAGGAGTTCACACTGAAAGGGCTTGAATGGGTTAAACAAACCACCTCATCAGTTGTCACCCTTTCAGAACTGCAATACCCAGATTCTCTCCACTCAAATGTGGTGTGTGCAGAACTGACTTGTTTCTTACTCTGCAAGTCAACTTCAAAAAGCAAAATACATGCAATATTTATATAAAGCTACCTTTCAAACAAATACCCAAAATACACTTGGCAATTCATGGAAAGACAAGAAGAGAGAAGTACAAGATTGCTGTTGTAGGACTTCATTAACTCAGATTTTACAGTCCACTGAAAAATTCCTCAAAATAGGCTTTTCTTTTTCACAGAGGAACCAACTTTCCTGTAAGTGTAGCAGCAGGTGTCACTGTTTCACTAAGAAAACTGAGGCTGGAAATAGTCACAAGAAAGACTTGTTTTTGACATTTTAATAATGTGAACTGAAGCAGAAAACGCAAACACTAACCACTATCATCTTGCTGCAATTATTGGCAGTTATGATGCTGGCATTACTTGGTTATGCAAAAACTTCCTTCAAGCAAGATGTCAAAGACATACTAAGATAAATTATTTCCATCGTGCTAGATAGATTGGCCTCAGAAGCAAGGAGTTAAAAACTGCATTTTCAGAAGAAAAAAGTAATAGTAATTTTTTAAAATCTGTATTTTACATATAATCTATTTACAAAACAGTTGCTGAAAATCCTCTGTTCTTTTTGCCTGGCTAACGTAACATCACACTGTACATAACAGGGTTCTCTATTTCACAGTGAATTTATTTAACATGCATAATCAATAGGTCAAGTGCAGGTTAAACACAAACCTTAAAACAGTTGAAGCCTCGGTCAGCGACGTACCTGCACATTCATCTGTTGATTAAAACTTTTACTATCCAGACAAGGGGACGGGCTTTAACTCAGGGTACGATTCAAAAGGACAAAAACCACACCAGCACCGACATCACACAGCTCTTTAGCAGAGGCTGCCTAACCCAGCAACGTGTTTATTCCAGGAAATTGTGTCATTCTGCCACTTAAGCTGCCTACAGCAGAGTTGCCCATCTCACATACAACCTTCTAATCTCACCGGAGTCACCAGAGGTAATCCCCACCGAGCTCAGCTTGATTGGCCGTCACAGACATACAGCAAATTTCTGTCTAGTCAGATCACTGGACTGCACCACCTGCTGCAAAGGCACCCGGCCTGATCCACAGACAGGCGTTTCTGCTGACCAGGCAGCTCGACCACAGAAACACACCCCTTACTGACTACTGCTTTGCTACCAAATTTCAAAGAAAAACTCGAGGCAGAGAGAACCTCCTTTCAGTGAGTTATATAAGGAATTCTCGATAGTTGATGTGAAAGCACTGTATAGCCATGCCTTCTTCCAATATTATGTTAAAAACTTGCTTGTCATTTGAAAAGTCACAGTTGGTTTAAGATGCACTTGTTTAGTTACCTCTGTGAGCATTCTGGAATGGTTTAGGTAGCATTTTATAAACAGTGCTTTCTAGACCTATTTGAGGACAAAAATATATCAGAACTTAATAAGCTCTACATCTCTTAACTTGACATGCCTTAATCTATCATTCAGCTTCTCTGAAGTAAAAGCCCCCACACTGAAACTTGAGTCAAGTTGTACTCACTACATTCTCTGAAGGATTTCAACATCATTACCATGATTAATATCTTCTCCACTGCAATATTCCACTTGCTTGCATTCTAATTTACAAAAATATATGAACTATTAAGAGTTTAAGCTGAAGCACCTGTTATTGGCATAAGCACATCTTAGAGCGCATCATAAATCTTACACGACTTGTGTTTGCCAATCAGCAAGGAAGTTTCAGGTTGCTGAAAAATATCAGCTTCAAACAAGGCTGAGGCGCAGGAGGGAGAAGGGGGATGAATTGCATTCTGCAACTGTAAGATAAAAGCTCTGGCAAGCAAGGCACTTCAACACACTCAAGTTCTTTCTTACTAGCTGTAATAGATGTTGCTAATTAATCATTAATAAATTTAAGAAATACAAATAGGATTTTTGGTACCATGTAATTCCTTACTACAGTGTTACTAAACACACTAACTATAATACTTCTGAATGCAAACTTCCAGAAATGGTAAAATTTCCCATTTAGAGTATTTCCTTAAGTTTGCAAGAATACCTCAACGTTCTTCAGATCTATAAAGTCTGACACTTATCTGCATCCTTACCAGAGCACACAATTAAGTCTAACAGTTGCCCAAAGTTTAGTGATCTGCTGGAGTATTTAATGTGAATCAACAACTAGCAATTAAGATCTACAACTCTACTAAAATTCAAACAGCAAGTAATTTGAGTTGAACAAACAACGAGAGCAGCTTCAGTGTTCCAACTCACGTATTTAGTTATTCACATACAAATCAGTATTCAGAGGAGCAGTTACAAAGTCAGGCAGAGCACCTTACATTTCCATTTATAGCGAGCTAAGTTCACAAATCTATGCCCTTGTGTAGAGGGCTGTAATTAAAACCTCTCTAGTTTATATGCATTATCCAAGGAAAGCAGACAATTTATGGATTGAGAAATCCATCCAAATTTTAAATTCCACCAGTTTCAATATTCTAAAGTTTAACAATGTTGAAAGACATTTAAATACACAGTTATGATCTTCTGAACATCCCCAAATTTACAGTTACATTGCACTACAGCTTGAGCCAGTTCTGTCTCCTCACTCTTAGAACAGCTGCAGAAGAACAGCATATGGCAAAGATAGTGCTCAACATGTGTATACTTGCTATGATCAGATCAATCTCATTTTATAATAGAATATGAAACTGAGACACTTAAAACAGCAGCATTATCTGCGTTTAGTGTCCACGGTGATTGTCTACTTTTTGGACAACCTCTTTTATTTCCATCTTCTTTGTATTTGCCATACATCCATACCTGAATGGGAATCTTTCACCATCACTAGTCACACGACAATACACTTTTCCTATTAAAAAGCATTATTAGACTTAGAAAGTATAACAGAAGTTCTGGCAAAATGCAGGTTATTTCCATTATTTTCTCCCATCATGGCAGTTCAGAAGTGGCCAGAGTAGAAGCTCTAACTAAATCCTGTACATAATGAAAATGACCTTACCCCAAGCAATCAGTAATTTGTGCGGTACAGACAAGTAAGTCTTCTGTGATATGATCTCTTCTCTTGGAACACCAGACCATAATGTAAAAGGTTTAAGTACAACAGCACCATAGAACCACAACACGGTGACTGTTTCTAGCGAATAGGATCAACTTATCAGCTGAAGCTGTTTGCAGCAATTTTCTTTTATATAAAAAATACATTTAACTGGACTCTCAGAAAGCTCACATCGTTTGAAAAGAGAATTCACAGATCCTGAAGTGTAATATTTACTGAATTTGCTGGTTTGCAGTTCAGTACAGATTTGTACAGTCACAATACCTCAAAGGCTCCACAATTTTCTCTTTAGTATCGCTGCTGCAATATGACTAAATCCAGTAACCCACAAGCCTTCAGATTTTAAGGTCTGCGGATTTCTAAAACCCTGAATTTGAGAGGACCCTCCCCTCCTACCCCCACCAAACTTCAGTTCCAACAAAGCACTGGGTATTCTTCAGCACATCATATCTATACCGGTTTCCAGCTGTTAAATTCATTTTAAGGACACAAACTCAAAATACCTGCAGGCTTTGTTGTTACATCTAGTACGCTGTTCATGTACTTTATTTCATATATGACCTTCTTTCCTAGTCTCATCACTGACATATCTTTCATTCTGTTTTCAGTACTTCCTAAATACCTGACAGATGCAAGGGGAAATCAGAACGGGAAAAGCAGGGAACAAGTTCAGTGAATACACAGCACTCCCTCCTGCTTTCTTTAAAAAAAACCCAAAAAAAACAGTCCAAAGTTTCTTAATTTTTTGTTGTTTTGTTTTCCAATATCCACGCTAACCCCAGTAGCCTAGCAAACATATTTGTATGCTTTTTGTACATAGTATGCTGTTCTTTTTCCCTCCAAAGATTTCCAAAACTTCCAAAAGAATACTTCCTGAATCAGCAGAATTTTTTATTTGCATGCACTAAATTGGTCTCTTTCTTCTTGCTATGAAGTTCCAGCTTGACTTTGAGCCTGACCACCAAACAAAAATCACTATTAATTTCTGCTTTTTGACAAACATTGACATTATGAAGTGATTATAAATTTTCCACTTCAAGTCTCATGCTAAACCTAATTTCTGTTGGCTCCAACATAGGATTTAACAATGGATTCAACTTCAATGTCTATGGCAGGGTCCTCAAATAAAATGAACTGTCATATTAAAAAAAAGTCACATATGTGCAAAGGAAGACGATATTCCACAGAATTAAAAACAGTCTAACCAAAACCACACTTGAGGTCTGGATTACTTAAATTTTAAAAGGGCAAAAATGCAGTAAAGGAAAATTATTCCCCCCTTCCCGCATATACTTGCTATATCAGATAATAAGACAGTTGTAAATATGAAACAATAAAATAACAATATCCGAGTGATTAATAAATTTAAGATACCTGGTTTCTTCCTCTGCGTTTACCATAATTCCTTCGCACAAGGGCTTTATAATTTTCATTTTTCTTGGTCAAATAATAATATAATACACAGTCGGGAACATTCTAAAGTGAAAAAGCAAAAAAATTAGGTTTTACCCCTATAAAAAAATACATTTTTACTATTTAATTTCTATCAACACTTAAACTATTCAACCCCTAGACTAAAATAAAACTCTATTAGATTTGTTTGCTCAGCAGGGAGGTGAATTCACACACAAATATAACAACATAACTATGCATAAAATTATAGTGTTAAACGCAAGTCTCATGTCTCATAATATCCCTCAGCTACTTCAGCCTCCATGATTTCATCTATACTAGACAATTTGCAAGTCTGAAAGCTTCTATTTATTATAACAGCCATATGGATTCAAGATTCTGTTGTAAGTCTTAACAAATCCTAGTTCTCCATTACTTCTTACATCAGTTCTGCAAAATCAGTTCTAAAGACTAAAACTAGTTCTAAAGACTAATACAGTCAGCCGCAGGATCCCACTGACTCGAAAGATGGTGGCAAGATTTCTTAGAATTAGCACAGTGGCTCAGCAGAGCCAATTATGTCCTTATCTAAGCAGTGAGATAGTTAAAGAAGCTTACCTGCTTCAAAAAGAAAATAAGATCAAAACTAAATGAAGTGTCATTTTCTTTTATTGCTGTCAGTGGTGTCATTTCACTAACTTCCGTTAGGTGTCTGCATGCACTGATTGTGTTACTGATCAAGTATTATAAAATCCTGTCAAAGCAGTAACTTTTTTTGAACTTAACATTTTTTCCAGGAAGAGAAAAAATGATGCTGGGATAAATGACTTACATTCGGAAAGTTAGGGATCCCACCCTAGGCTCTACTTATATTAAAAAGGGTCTTACCTTTCGTTCCAGGTAGGAAGCAATTAGACCAAAGTTCTTGGGATGTTGGACAAACCTTTTATAAATCAGAAATTATTTAAGTTTAACAACATAATTCATGATCAAATAAGCAAAGCAGTCTTCCAAACAATCTGTTCCATCAGCAAGCCTTTGATTTACACAACTGAAGTTAGTCTAAAAAGCCCAGTTTTCAAATTGTGCAAATTTAGAACTAAGCATTTAAAATTAGCTATTAGCTGTTATAATGAGATCATATACCTACTCTGCTCATTTTAACCTTATCACAGAACTAAAGTACATTTGAGAGAAGTTCTTATCTAAGGACTAAATGCATGTGAGTCTACTCAGTTGGAAAATAAGTGGAGAAGTCTAAAACTTTTAAATGTTTCACTCATCCAACTAAGAACATCATCAAATATTATTGCACAAAAGCCTCAGCATTCCCAATTTAACTGATGTTTACTGTGGGGTTAGGTATTTAACTGTCATTTGCAATGTAATAAAAATAAAAGATAAGAAAGCCCATTACTTTTCCTTAAAAATCTCTTTCTCATGGTCGGTCCAGACATTCATGAACTGTCTGTCTTTATAAACTTTCATGGGATCCTCCATCAGACCATTCATATTAATAAACTTCACTCGTCTTTGTTCTGCATCAAACATCATGGGAGGAATGACAGAGAGCTGACGCATTTGTTTTTCATTATTCTAAAGGCAAAGAATAAAAGAAAAAGTAAAGAATACAAAAAGTTGCTACTAATGTTTACAGTTCTTGAATGACACAACTCTTTAAAGCTCCACCACAGTATACATTCACAGTTAGTTTGAAACTACTTTTTTCTCTACTTCTTAACTCTTCCAGAAGTTGCCACTATCCCAATGAACATTTACACAGTCAGCTAAAGGAAATAGTGTTGCAAACAATGAAAAACTAAAATGGTGCAGGGTTTTAGAAAGGAAGAGTTTCCATGTTTGTTAGAGCTGTAAAAAAACTAGGTTGTAGCAAGCCTGCAATGAACACAGACACATGAGAAAAATCTAGGACAGATACAATTAGAAGCATAACCCTTAAAAGAAAAGTATTTGTAAGACCTGTTTCAAACCAAACTTCACACAGATTCTTTCAAAGCAGCCCAAAAAGGTTTCTCTTATCAAAAAAACAAACCCTCTGAACGAGACCTTTCTGGGCCAATAAAAGGATATTGAGTCACTTGCTGTGCTTCTATAGCCAAGTACAGACAATAGCCTCACCTCCTGCTCAGAAAGTCCATCAATGATTTCAGAAATCTCATGTTCACTTCTAGCAATAGTTGCTGAAAGTCCAGCCCCTCTTTGACCAACTCTAGAATGAGGGAAAAACAGAAGTAGTAAGGATAGAGTGGAAAATAGCTGTATTTTCAGATTTTGTACACAACAATTACAACCTTCAAAACTCCTTGAAATACCGTTACCAGTTTCCCAAATTAGTTAGGACTGTTCTTTCTTAAGCAGTCTCAGAATACAAACTCTGTTCATGTATTGCAATTTCAAACAACTGCTCAGTTTTACAGGTGAATTTGCAAAGCTCAGCAACGAGGGCATGCTTGAGTCAACATCAGAAAAGGAGTGTTGTTACCACGGATTCCATTGCAACTAGGTGTTTGAGATACATTAATATGCTTCTGTTGAGTATGAGAAATGTTCATCAGTGCCACAAAAATCATCATCTTAATTAGTAAAACTGACATACTGTGAAAGACAACGTAGTTTTTTATTTTTTAAAAGAAAAAAGCACACTAAATTTGCCTGTCATCAATTCGGTCAAGTTACTAATACAGCACTGAGACTCATTACAACAAAGTAAAATTTTCAACTTTTGAACTGATGAGGAGAGCTGTAATTTGGAAGAGTTTCTCAGCTAGAGATCTTTACACTTCAGAACATCATAATGTATTACAGCATGCGGGTCAAAAAGCATTTCAGAGATAAAAATCACTGATAATTAGTGAGACAAAGCATCTTCATTTGCTCAAAGATTTTAATGAACTAAGCAATTTGCACAAAATCTGGCAAAAACCCCCTTAGTATTTACACAGCAATAGTATTACAAGCACAGATATAGACGAAGATGCCATTACATTAGAGAACATTAATATAACATAAAGAGATGGCCTTTTCTCAAGTAGTTTGCGATCACAAACACGTGATTATGTTCTTAAAGCAAAAGCTTCTTATGGATATGAGTGCTGTTTCCATTTTAACAGTTTACTTTATTCTCCTCTTTCCACAAAGCCAGATCTTGCAACCTTCATGATATACTGCAAACTACCTGCTTTTCCTATGTTTTATGAAGTAAGGTGATTTAGACAGATGGTTAGAAGAGATAATGAGATGAAATCTTTATGGGGCTTGAACTCTCAAAGGTTTATTAAAATGATTTAAAACATTAGATAAACAGGTTTCAACACAACTGAATCAAACTTGACCTAATTCTAATTTGAAGCACTACCTACAGTACCATAGTTAAAGTGAACTCTCAAATGAATTGCACTTCATTCCTTTTAAGACTCTGTACACAGTTTCCATTTAACAAGTGTCTGATAGATTAAAATTAAATAATAGGGACTTAATTGTCATAGCTTGCATACTTCAAAAAGCAAAAGCGTCTGGAATAAAATTACAAGGCAAGTAAAACAAAAGATCATTCAAATTGTTAATTATAGAAGTCAAATGATTTTTGAGTGTGTAGGCTAATGAATATAGGGAACATGAAACATAGGAGTAACACAGACACCCAGTGACAGAAAAATACTAAGTATACATTAGGGTGTAGGTCCAAAATGAACAGGCTCACGTGAAGTTGACACTCCAATTATCTTAAGACCAACTCCACAAACCTCTCTGTGCATTTGAGCAGCTTAACTCACATAGTCACCGAGAACCACAACCTAACCAGCCTTTGCTAATTAGCCTTTTTTCTATATTTCTTTTGGAAAATATGGGTTTTGAGGGCAGATCTAAAGAGGGAGATAGGAAAGGAACAATTTGGACATCACTAAAGCAGCCCAAGAGGACACCAAACTGATGAGGCTAGCACTGCTGACAAAGCTGATAGGGAGGGACAGTGGATATACAAGAAGGACAGTCATGAAGATCCTGAGGATGTGAAGGGAAACTTGAGCTCAGTGCCATGAAACACAGTGAACAAATGAAAGAACATTTTACTTTATACTGTATGATACACTAATATTTTTTTAAGGAATAAAGTGATGAACATAAAACTTAACCATTAAGCCGAACCAATTTTATTATAAATAATTTTAAAACTAAAGTCCTAAGAGATATTTTGTAGGAATATTTCAAATCCATGGTAATACCTTTGGAATCGTTCTTGCTGTTCTCTTTGTTTCCGAATTTCTGGAAATTGTTTTTCATAGTACTCTCTTGTTTTGCTCTCCTTAGCTTTCCGGCGTGGATTATTTTCTATCCTGTCAACCTTTTTCTCCCATGCCTCCATCAGCTGATCATAACGTTGACAGATTTTCTGTTCCTGTTAAATTCCAAAAGTAGACCTTGAATTAAACTAAAATACACTAAGTGATCATTACACATAACACGGGTAGGCTCCTGGAATGAACAGACATATTTTTCCTGCTCTAGTGGCTTCCATTTTGAAGATGACATATACCCAATTTTCAGCAGAGAGAACGTGAGGAAGTGCATACAAAAATGTGGATTTTTAATATTACACACTATTTCTTTGCTTTACACATTGCAATGGTATTTGTTAACTGTTATTACCGCCTTCCCGAAATCTCACATCTTCTGGTACCAGGCTTTTAATTAGTGGACTTGGTTTAATTTTTATTTATTTTAAATTTTTAATTAACAGAATGGTGCTGCAATAATTGCAGTATGTCCTCAATCTCGGCAATATGTAGGGAGCTGCTCCTACATAAAAAACCCCTAGGATCCTAAGAAGAAAAATACTTCATTACACTCCCATGGTGGAATCTTCCAATTTGGTGTACAACCTTCTGCTATTCTTGACAATAAAAATGATTTTTCAGGCATCACCCAAAAAAGCCTTTTGACTATGTATGCCACTTGCTACAATAGCATGCAAAAGAAAGCATTAAGTCAATTAGTACTGGTATCCAACACACACATTTGATTAAAAATGCTGTCAGACTTCAAAAATCAGAGTTCTGCCCCATTTTCTTTCAGATACTATAGCTACTATACAAGAAAAGAAGTTCAGAGAGAGGCCAGGCATGACAGTTAAAGATTTTCATTGCACCTCTTCTTTAAGAAAAGGAAAGAAAAAAAGCTTTTTCCTTTTTGTACTTTAAATGGTTTTCAGTCATATAATCAACAAACCAGTTAAAAACCTGCAGTTTCATTTCCAATAAATCAACAGAACTTTAGCTTAAGAATCTTATTTTTCTAATCAATAGGATTTACACGACACATTTGGAAATGCAAGTCAAGGATCCAGACAGAAAACCAACCATGTGCTCTTTTTACAAAAACACGGTAGTATTACCCTTTGTTTTCTTGCATGATTTCTTCTTTTAAAGAATAGTATTAGCTTTTTCCTCATCACCTGGTTTCTGCAAAACAAAACCATAAAAAAAAAAGTGAACTACATACGAATCAAGCACTTCAAAACTACTCAACAAAGCCCATATGGATTCTAGATGGCAAGTCATTATTATGAAAAATACTTTCAGCGGTAGAAAATAGAGGGAAAATTCCTAATGAAACAATCATCTAACTAATACCGTATCTCATCAAAGAGAAGGATTCTTGAAGATGGTTGGAACAAGCAATTGAGAGACAAAAGCTTCCAATTTCAAGGTAGATGCTCTCCTTTGCCACAAGTGAGACAATAAAATGAGTAAATGTGGCTTAAGATATTATGCTTTGGGAAAAAAAAAAACCCACCTTTGGAATTTAACCCTAAAGTTATGAGTTTTACAATATATTACTCAAAAAATAAGTATTTTGGAACTGCTATACAACTACATTTGAAGGAGTGGAGCAAGAATTACTTTTTTTAAGAGAAGTTTTTAAAGGACAGCCATCTGTAGGATTTTTTCAGTACTTACAAAATATTATAAAATGGTAGTAAAAGTTATAGCACTTAGTAACATACACATAACTCACTATGCATTTCTTCATACCCGAAACCAACAATTTATTTCTTCTTTTGTAAAAACTGGTAGTACAGAAATTGGTTATGAATAAACAATTCTTATGAAGAGAGTAATGTTCTTCAACAACTTTGAGCCAGGATAATCATGCCACAGCAGTAAAGTTTGTCTCAAAAACACCAGTATCTTGAGTTTCAAAGTGAGATATGACAGTAAATATTCTCTTCCCAGTAACCGTACTAGAGAAGTCATGAAAAAGTCTTGATCTTCATAGTTACACTAGAGTGGGATTTCCTCAAAGAGGACTTGCAAGAAATATGCACTTTTGGGACAGTTAATATTCAGCAATTATTTTCACCAAAGTCTAGCAGCAATACATATTTTCAAAATAATCTGATTTTTGTTGCAATGGAGTGATCATTATTTTGTATTTTATAACATCGCTAGAGAGTGAAATCAATATTAGTTTGATATAGATAGGTAAAAACTAAGATTTTCTTCTACATTATGAATGACCTTCTGTAGAGAAATGAGTCCACCATCATCTCTGCAGAACTGAGACATTCAAAGTAATCAGATGCAACAAAAAACCACCATGGAGAGGTCTCTTTTATGGACATTTAAGTTTGTGTACAAATAAGCTTAATTAAATACATTTTAAAATGTATCTATTAATACTTTATTTCAATTTATAAACAGTATTTGGTTCAGAGAACTAAAAAACCATAGCTCATACAAATTTGAGAAACGGGCTCTATATTAAAAAAGAAACAAAAAAATTATTTTCCTCAAAATTCATGTTTCTTCCAGGAGAAGACAACCAGTTTATTCATTATTCAGTTTGCCCTGAATAACAGGTAAGTGCAGCATGCAATAACTCCGCTCATAGTCCATGACAGAAAATGAGTATACACTTAAGTCAATAAAGAGATAATATAAAAAAAAAAAATTAAAAATCAGGACTCCTCCTACGGTTTATTGACAGTGGTAACTTTTGAAACACTTCTTTGAACATTACATTCAGGAAAAGCTGACTAGACATATCTAGGTCAAATCTGGAATTTCAGACTTTGAAAAACACAAGCGTTACGATCTTAAGTTTTATGATTTGTTTTTGTCTTTAAGTTAAGATGAAAAGTTATGGTTTCTACCTTTAGTACATATAACTCATGTCTTGCAGCAGTGTTCTACAACATAGAAATTGGAAAGTTACATCGACTGGAAGCTTTTAATTATGGTTAAAGTACACATGTCCTATTTGGAAATCAAAGCAATGAAAAATTTAAGTGAATGTTTTTAAGTCTAGATACCTTAAATGGCACAAGCACAAGATATTAAAGCACTTACGTTTTGATGTTTTCATGGTAGACCTTTGTGTCTGATGGTTGGTTGTAAAGTGGCTACAATTTTTGGATTAGAAAGGTATGCTTAGTATTTTTCAACACATGTAATTCTAAAACTATTTGCAATATATTTAACAATATTTTAGTATTCTGTCAACAGTGCACTCAATCTGAGATGCAGCAATCTTAGGGGACTAGAAGATATTCAACACAAAGCATACATTTCATTACTTAAAATTAGATCATTATAACTACTTATGTATATAACAGTATTTCATTTTTTACATATTTCAGACTGTTCTCTCAGATTCAAATTGCATTTATGCGGTCAAGCCCCAATTCACCAGTGCACTTAAACACACACTTCTTTCATACATAGACATAGAACTACATCTGTTTACCACAACAGAATTACAGCAACTGGCAACAGAGAAAATAGAACCAAAAAAAAAAAAAAACCCAACCAACAAAAAACTAAAACCACAACTTACCAGTTCAACTTTTGGACCAAGACCTTCAAAAATCTTGTGAGCTTCTTCTGCTTTTTTCTGCAAAGATTTTTTTTGTATAGTCTAAGTAAATCATCTGAAGTTAGTGTCAAAAGTGTATCTGAACTTCCTCACTTATGCTAGCTGCTAAAACCCTGTCTGACCATACTATATCCTTCTTAACCTACTTCTGCAATGTTGCCTCAGTGAATCAAGAAACCTGTACTTGAACTGTGCAGTTACTACTCTGATCTCCATGTTTGGAAGCTGTTAGAGCATAAAAGCAGAAACTGACCTCTGTAGTTCAAAAAGAACATGCATTTAATAAACAATACAGCAAATTATTATGAAGAGGAAGAAAGGTGTCCAGTAAAACAAAGTATAGCTAGCTTTGAAAAATGGAATTAAGAGACTAAACTTATCCAATTGTCAAGTCTGAGAGTGTGAATCAATGTGTACATAAACACACAGAGAAGTACACCAAAAGCCCTCCTCCCTCACACTAGGCGAAGACCCCAAAATAATTCCAACCCTAAAGGAAGCAGCACTAAATAAGACTGTCAGCTTTCACAAATTCATTTCAAGCCTCTATGATCTTCCAAAGCCCTTTGTCAGCAGACAAGGCTGTCTGAAATGACCCAACATACTAGTTCAAAATTTGCTTCTTTCCCCTCAATAGTTGTATGTGCTAGCCCTAAGACATCTGCAAAGAAAAATATAGGAGAAATTAATCCATAAAGCAGTTATTATTAGAAAGTGTTCTGCTAAGTTCTAACCTCTTTCCATGTAATTTCAATCTTGAGAAATTCTTTGGAACTCACAGCTGTACAAAATAATTATATATCAAAGAAGTATTATAGTATTACCCTGGTAGAATAGTTTTTCTGGTCTCAAAACATTTAAAATTGAACTCTAGCCCTATTACTTTAACCAACTTCTAGCCAACAGTAGTTGAATATTAAAAGTAATTATCCTAAACTGCATGGTTTGAAGATGAAAGCTGCCAAGGGGACTGTTCTCTTGTACAGCTGCAGAAGAGGAGATACCAAACAAGTGCTATGTACGTGAATGGCTTAACACATCTTTAATAACCCTTTAAATAAGACAGTGAGTATTGACACATGCTATTTGTATTAAGCCCCATCAATACTGCCATTCTACAGTACACGTAATTCCTGATACGAACTCAAATCAAGTGCTAAATGGATTCACAAATGCATCAAGCTTGGTAATTCTTCCTGTATAAAGAATGAACAGCTACACAGACAGAAGCAGCTAATAGAGGACTATACACTGACATGTTACTCCATCTCAGGCAACAAAAAAAGGGTTTCCCCATCTACTGGCACATATGCAACATGGGAAATGCAATAGGAAGTTCAAAATTCTGTTGTAAACACCACCTGTAACCAGAGTTAGCAGAGAAAGAGTTGCACAGCAGCCCGCTAAGATGTCCTCAAATTCACAGTTTTGCCTACTACCCAACATGCAACTCAGCTTGAGGAAGCCTTGTCAGGTGACTGTATGATTTTAATAATTTTTAATTACATTATAGTGTGAGAGATTTAAAACAGTAAAACTGGTTTGTAACAAGAAGCAAACATATTGCTGTACATTGGTTACATCAGTTTTTATAACATAATAATTGCCCTAATGCCCCATATTAAGTAAATATATCAAATTTCACAGACGACTGGAGGAAGCGGAGAACAGGCTGCTTGGAACACTTGGGACACAGTTCTACTGTATAAAATTGTGTTGCAGTTTTTTACCACCTCAAATTTTCAGAAATAGTCTGTTATAATAGAAGTTAACTGTTCCTCTAAAGTACAAAATAAAATTGGGAAATTAAACATATACCACTCTCACAGAAGATCATAATACTTTCAAAACCAGCAGATATCTAACTATCTAATCTCAAACTACCAGGGAAAAAAAAGGCAGGAAGCACTTTGCTACTGTTGGCAATATTAGTGACCTCCCATACTTTTCTCACCACTTATGCAGCACAAGCTCACAATTCACCCATATATTACTTCTTTTTATCTGTTCATTTATCCAGATCTTAAGTACCAGAAGTCAGAGTTTAAAAAGAAGGCAGAGAATCTTACAACATATTCAGTTTTTCCCCTTCAGCTAATTCAAATGTTGAGGCTTCAGCCAAGCTTGTCTGTATTTATGTGAAAAGAGAATTCAAGATAAATTTCCAAAGCATTTTTTTATATCTAGCTATCTACACACATAGACACATCTATATATATACACGTGTGTGTGTGCGCATGTATGTTTTTATATATATATCTGTATCTATCCATCTCAACACAAGGGTCTAGGGATGAGACCCACCAAGGTGTTTCCCTAGACTGCTTACGAGATAAAAGAAGGATCCTGTGATCAAAAATAAAAATGTCATGCAAGTGTCTCATTTAAAGAAGCAAATGAATATTAAAAGAGGGTTGGGCAAATCAATAAAAGACGAGAAGCAAAAATTGCCCCACAGAAGTAAATTAAGACATAATGAATTTTAGCATGTTGGGTCAGATTCACAGCTACACTCGGTCAACTGAAAAGCACACTTACCCGATTTTCATCGTAAATAATTTGGACAATACTGCGGTGTTTCTGTTCCACTGGAGGAGGGGAGACAGGCCTCTCTGGCTCTGGAGGCTTAGCAGCTTCTTCTTCAAGTTGTTGCTAAGAGACGAAAGAAAGAAAATCAGCCATCCGCACCATGTTACCCTTACCAGTAATTAGTCACCAGAGATAAAATATGCATCTGATCAACAGTTAGCACTGCCTGTTATTTCTCTTCTTAACTGACAAGGAATGAATGAAATGGTTTTAATGACAACAGGGACGATAAGAAGACTATTTTTTGTATTATTGGTAAACCAAATTAACTGTTTACAAGACTCACCTGTACTGAATCACACTTGTTTCAGCCTGATATTTAAAGCCACTGTCTCATTGTAATTTATCACTCTTTAACTTTAAACAAAAGTAGTAACTTTGGAGAACAGTTACACCAAATCTGCCTTCTCACAGAGAAAGTAATCCAGCGAGATGTCTTTCTACATTGTAGATATTCAAGTGTCATTATTACTACTGCCTCATTTTTTAAAATGGTACAAAAGTCCTTCTAACAATCCAGAGAGCATCATTCTAAATGTACTTCACAACAGAAATAAACCACTCCACATATATTGAAGTTCCAAGATTGTTACAATACCAAACAAGCAAAAAAACCTGTAGTATTTTCCTACCTACTACACTGCTGTGATTTACTTTCACATCAAACAAATCTGATTCATTGACATCTTGATTTTTTAATTGTAAATATCCTTCATCCATGCCTGCCACAAACATACAACAAAGAAATTCTGACACTAGGGATCCATCCTGTCTTACAGCACTGGCTAGAATGTGCTATTTTGCTCCATAAGAATTCAAAATCTAAAATTTTTACAGAATGCCATAATAAACAGGCTCAATTATTGCAGGCAACAGCAACTTTGTAATTTTTCTGAAGTCAAATAGTAGTACAAATGTGCACAAATGAACGTTCATAGATGATATACATAGTACTTGCTGATTTTGTGGAAAAGTGAACAAACAAACAGAAAAGATAAGCATCAATAACACACAGCCAGGTACTTAATGACATCCTTTTTTGTTTTTCTGCTGAAGGTCACTTTACAGGTCATTAAAATACAGACGTAATTAAATGCTTCCAGACCTTAAAAACATACCGCTCCAGAGAGTTATCTATTGTTACCCTGGACCTACAAGTTAACAAATCCTACAGCATAACTCTCATTTCTTGCAGAGTTCCCACTAAAAAAAAGCGTAAAGCTGGCACTACTTCTGTCTGGATCTTTGAAAGTCGTAAAAGGAAAAGGAGACAAGGACTTTGTTTCTGCCAATGAATAACAGATGCCTAGATTGAAGGGTGGGTTTAATTGGTCACAACAGCTACTGGGAAGGCAACAACTACTGCCAGCAAACATTTCCTTTGCTTCCAATGGCTGAAGTGCAGTTCTCTGACGCAAAGCATAGCCAGGACCATACTAAAAAAAGTATTTCCTCCTTTATTTCTCCGCTCTCTCTGTTTACTTGCACCCCTCCTACTACACTTTCCCCCAAGGCTGACCTTAGCTCCAGATGTTAGGATCTCTTGCCCTTGTGAAAGCAGATGATCCAGGGACTTTTGTACAAGCTCTGGTTTTGGAGACGCATGCAAGCAATTCTCCCCTTGCACAGACTGTGAAAGAAGAAAGATGATAGCCTCCCCTCACTCAGCCGTCATCTTTAAAGCTGAAATTACAGTCACAGTGCCCTTGTTTCACTAGTCATCTAACAAATCTTTAAAATATAAAGCCATCTACTACTGGTGTTCCTACGTGGTTTTCTCCTGTTTTCCAAAATGTTTAAAACTACGTGATGTCCAATCTATTTAAACATTCTAGCAGAACTGTATACATAACCTTCCCTCTTTAACTTGTTCATGTAACTGAAAAATGCACCACTACCACCAACAAATGAAGTTTTTCCACACCTTTTTCGCTGGCAGATAACAACAGTAGTGTCTGCTATGCTTACTTGCTTTTTCTTCAGTTTAAGGATTTGCTGTTCGACTTTCGCAATTTCACGATCTACACGGTCCATGCTCTGTATCAATTCTTCCTTTGACAGCTTTGAAGGTGAAGCATTTTGGTCCTCCCCACAAGGCTGACCAGAAATTGGAGAAGATGGTCCCTCATGCTTTCCTCCAAAAGCCGGGTCCTGTCATGGGGACGGGAGGTGGGGGTGGACATTGAGAGAAATCAGTCATATTGACAACACATGAATGAGTGTTCAGTAACCAAACTTGCATGCATGAATTAAAAAGAATTTCCAGTTATCTATCTCTCTGTTGAGGAGCTATCTAAGCCAGAGTTTACTATTTCAGTTTACTAATGCTCTAAATATTTTAGAATTAACTGACAGCCCATTTGTGATACTGTAATTTCAAACTCTACCTTTAAAAATAACAGCACGCTTCAGCATTTACCTTGAAACCAAAATAAGATCAAAACATCTCTCTTTTAAAAAATATATCGTCATAAATGTAAACAGTATCTTTTATCTTTAAAGGAGGGGTTACTTGAGAGCCAATCCTCAATTCTCAGCACACACAATGATGAGGATATTCTTGAAGATAACCATGACCAGCCTGATAAAGTATGTCTGGAGTTAGTTGTGGTTATAAATGTTGAGTTCTCTTGAACTTAACAAGACTTAAGAGAAGTGATGACATAAGAAAGACAGGTCACTATTCATTTGGTTTTGATTTTTTTTTGTCTTGCATTTTTTTTGTCTGTTTCCAAACAACCTATTTCAACATGCTTCATGTTCTAACATCAGCACTCTTGTATTTGTCTTTGTTTATGTCCTCAGACCATCATGCTCCATGACTACCTAGCTGGCAAATGCTAGCTCAGTAATACATCCCTCATTCGAGCCAATCCGACTGCAGATGATGTGTCTGAATGCCACTTCTCCTCAAGATAATACTAGGCTGTTTTCTAAATTGAGACAGATTTCTATATGCAGCACCTGGATAAAAATTCAGTTACATGCAAGCATGTTACCACTGCATGCCTCAGCTCAGTTTCTCCAACCCCCCTTGATCTTATCTTTGCAACAGAGCAAGTTACTAAGAAATCACATGCTATCATAATTTTACTTTACTTCTTTATTCACATGATAGAAGGAATGGTAGACAGAAGGCAAGACAATCAACTTTTTAAAAATCTGATGCTTATTAGCTTTTGAATCCACATAGTGAAATTTTTCTTTAAATAATCTGAGTTTAGAAACCTAAGCGCTCACCTTCAGAAGTCACACCCATTATACACCACCTTTTTGGTGTGTGAGGCTGTGTGCTTGTGTGCGTGCATGAGAGAAGGTATTAAATATTCATTTTAAGAGACATTTGTCTGCTCTATACAAATTGCTCTAACCAATATTCAGTATCTACAATAGAAAATATCCACAGCAAACTAGATTGTCCTAGATTTACCCAAAATGAGACAGTGACGAGTATAATTAGTGTCATGTAAATAAACAGATTCAATTCAAATGCTTAAAAGAGAAAGGGGGCAGAGGGAGTACTTTGACCATTCAGTACAAATATTAATTACAGAAAAAAAATGGACTTGCATGCATTTGCCAGCAATTTTCAATTGAAAAGCAAAAATATTTCATGCACTATATTACTATAATTTTGCAGCTGAGGTTTTAATGACTCAAGAGTGTAGTGGCAACTCAGAACGCCAGTCTCTTCACTGTGCTTGAAGCAGACATCTTGTTCTTTTTACAAAAGAGTAACACTGACTCATGACTACAGTTTGTGATAATGTGTAAAATTAAATTTCTGGGATTAAAGAATGAACCTAAATAAATTTAAAAATTACTTAACAGCAAAAAATTGATTAACTCACTGCAACATAGGAATTTACACCTTCAGCATCATAATAGAAAATGGCTTTACCTTCTTAATATCTGCAGATCTCAACCCTTCCTGCAGAGGATGTACTAAAGGCAAGACAGTAGCTGCACTGACACGCTGAAAATGGGAATCGGAGACTTGTTCAAGACGTGGTCGCTTAGACTCCAGTGAATCATGATCTGTCTGAGATGGACCTGGATGAAATTGCTGTTCATATCCAGTTCTTCTTTCCTGAGGCCTAATAGACAGAAGAGATAAAATATTAAAATACACATGTTCCATACAAGAAAACTACTTGGTGTTCCTCAACTCTTTTCAAATGTATAGGAGATGCGATTTAGTGAAGCTCCTTCTAAACAGGAAGGCAGACAAATGCTTTTAAGTATGATCTTCAAAAATACAACAGTTAATATCCATTGAAAGAGAGAAAATTAACTTGAATCTTAAAAGACACTGTTTAAATGCATGCCTATCATTACAAACCCTTAAAGAAACTTACCACTGCTAAAGTCAAATCAAAGCTCCAATCCAAATTATAAACAAAAAAAAAAAAATCCATGAGATAAATATAGTACTACATACCACTTAACACAGATGGCCACAACAGCTTCATTATTTCATTTTTGCAGCCAAATAATTTTTAAATATACACAGAATGCTTGAAATGAGCCATGAGTCTATTTGAAACTTGATCTCTACTAAAATGCTACTATATGACATAAACAGTCATTGATTCAATCCATGAGTCATTTAAAAACTCCTCCTTCTCAGAAAAGTGCAGAAGAACAGTATTACTAGCTTCTTTACAGTGCAATGCACAGGATGTCCATAAAAGAACCTCATATGCTTCAACATCTTCCTATGAAGTGTCACTGAAGAGATGACAGTAGTTTCCTGTATTTTGCCAGAACTACTGAATAAGATTTTACAAATTTACAATGCAGGGGGGGATTTACTTCTGCTATAAACTCAAGTTTTGAGAACTTTAAAAGCTACTATGATTCTCAGCACTAAAACAGAGCCTTACTGACGTTGTGGTGACACAAGATGAAGGCAATATACAAGGCCCAGATTTCACTATCATCAAGCTATTTCTGGGAATATTCTAATGAGATTTTAAGCTAGACCAGTATTTACATAACATTCATCACTGCTATTCGTTCAGAACCAGATACCTCACTTATAGCCAAAATAAACTGCTAGCAGTAATTCAGCATATGAAGTTGCTCCTAGTAAATATACTTACTAAGAGTCCAAGAAAAAAAGAGATTGTTACAAGCAGTAACGCTTGCTTATAACTGTATATCAGCTCACCAATACACTAAAGAATTGAGGTGCATAAACCACATAGTAACCTCTCCCCTAAACAGAAGCATAGTCTTGCTAATTTTTTACAATCCAGTTAATCTTATTCTGATCTGTAGTGGGTTTTTGATTTCTAGATTTGGTTTTCAGAGTACACCCAATATTCTTCAGTTATGTAGTCAAATGAATATTAACACAGTCTGAAAACTTTCTTGAACCTATCCTTACAGTAATATTAATGTACATTTGAACATTTATCAATACCCACCGTGAAGTAACCCATTTTACTGAGAAGTAAGATATTACCAAGCTGAAACTAAACTACAACATACGATTTACTGTAGTTGTCCACTGTACTTGTCCTCAGTTAACCTACTGGACCCAGATCAGTTGCATCTACTTATACAGAGACAAGAATGGGATACGAGACTGACAAAAAGGGTATTTAGAACAAATGATATGAAGCTGTCAGGTGTCTTGCCAAAAGTAGCATACATTCTGATTTAGTCCTCTGTGCCTGGAAGTCCATTTTGTGCCACATTTCAGTGTTCTACAATTCTTACAACTCAATTACCCAATTGGCTCTGTTGCTTCTTACTTGCCCAGCCACACAGATACCATCTGTTGAATAAGCAAGTAATCTAGGAAACATGACAGGTAACATTCACACTGTAACAACTCTTGCACTTGTGGCTTCTACTCAGCAAAATTAAATTATCCAAAGGTACAAACTTTACAAACTTTTAGCCTAAACAGCATTAAAAAGTTTACAATATGCACTTGGATTCTCAGAAGTTTAGTGACAGTGTTGTTAGGAGAGGTGTGGGAAAAGCAAAGCAGACTGTCACTTCCTGTCTGTGAAACAAATTTATTAGTTAAGCCAAAAGGACTGAGGAATTACACAACAGCTACAACATTCAAACATAGGAGACCGACACCGTTACAACAATGGAGCACTAATTAAAAAAGTCAAGTACTTAGACAAAAACTGTGAAACTCAAAAACCTTTCTATTCAAAAGTGAAAACTAACTTTGCAGGAAGCACAGACTCATAGAAAATTTGTGTTCACATACTTCAAAACCAGCATCCTCACCTGTCAGAGCCTGGGTGAAATTCAGAAAGCAAGGAAGGCCTGCGCCGAAGTTGCTGCTGCTGTTGCTGTTGCTGCTGCAAGAGCTGGGTTGCCTGACTGACTTCCAGGTGAGACGAACGATAATCGGGAACTGCAAATTCCTAAATGAAACATGTTTCTGATGTTAACAAGAACAAAGGCACAGAAGACAGGATCAAAAGCGTTTGGTCATGAAATGATCATTTGAAAAAAGATATTAAATACAGACCAAGACCAGATCACCAAAGCCTTATTCCAGCTCAGAAAATAAAGTTTGTAAATGGCAGTTCTAAGTTTTAAATTAACTTTAAAGAGATGAAATACTTATGCTAATATTAACAACTTCTAACAAAACATAAATGAGTCAGCAGGGGAAGAATATCCTTTAAAAAATATCCTTTAAAATCAATTTTGCACATCCAACTACAAAGTGGTAAAATGAGAAATATATCTCAGCAACACCAAGGCAATTCCTTCTGCCTCAAGACATTTTCATATCAGACACTATTAATTAGAACTAAGAGTCAGACAAGATGTATCTTCTGACTGATACAATTTATAATCAAAGTGAGATACAAGACAATTTAGTTGTATATATGGGTCTTCAACCACCTGCTTTTAAAAATTATATGTAGCTGACATTAACTGAAGAGAAGCTCTATACGACATGCCCATAACATTTAGTTTTTACAAATTATCTAAAAATAAATACGGAGCAAGCCAAAAATCTCTAATTCTTGAATTTCCTTTTGCAAACACGTAAGTAGAACAAAACATCTAAAGTATCTGTATCAGGAGGAAAATTTCATTAAAACAAGGGAAACCTGAGCTGTTCTAAAGCCAGAAGCTAGCCCTCCACAGCCTACTGTGCCACAGAGAGCACAGGATGGCAGAATAAATGCTTGGCAGAAATGACCAAGTAGGAGATTCTTAGAAATACATTACTCCAGTTCTGGCTAGCAGAACACAGCTAGCTGGAAGCACTAGTACAGCTGCTTCAGAAAAAAAAAAAAAAAAAAAATCAAGAGTGTAACACAGGTTTTTACACTTCAGATTCACATTTTCCACCTTGCACACAGATTTTGTCAAGCACTACATTTAGTTTGAAGAGAATCTAGCCCAATTGTCCTTATACAGTGCAAGGAAAGATGACTATGGGTTCACTTCTTATGCTCCTGGGCCTAATAGGAGCTTAATGCCCCATCAAAATTTAGTACCCAACAAATGCCCCAAGAGCCCTGTCTCTCAAAGGATTTGTACCCAGAACACTGCATTCATATTAAATATATACTAACTGTAGACAGATTATTTGCACATTCTTGGAAAATTATTGCTATCCATTCATACGGACTAAGCCACACTTATACTGGACAAATTTAGTACAATGACTAAAAATTCATAAATTAAAGCAAAACTACTACAAAAGTTTATTCCCCCATGAATTTATTCAAACTATGAGAAACCAATGACAAAACCAGGAAGTTTATATTAATTCTCTGTGATAAAGAAATAGAATTATAAAACTCAGTTTTCTGTCAAAAAACAAGTAAAAAAGCAGATACGTACATAATCTTTAAGCAGCAAAATTCAGTGCTTTCAGAAGAAAAAAAAAAAAAAAAAAGGAGGGCAAAACAAAACAAAACCAACCACCCCACAACTATTTACCTAAGCAACACTGGCAGCAGTTCTCCTCAACAGGACATATTGGTCTGCAACTCCACTATTTTCAAATGTGAACAACTTGTATTACATTGGTTTAAAAAAAAAAAAAATCCCATCTGGCATAGAGCAAACAACCAAATTACACTCTTACTAAATTTGTAACACTCATGTCTCCTTACCTGCTGGTGTCGGGTGCTAGGGAAGGTGTACTGGACAGAGTGAGTAGGGTAACGACTCTGTTCTGTGCTGAATGCTCCTTGGTTAGGAGGGTAGCCTGAACTTGACATTATCAGAGAAGAAGTCTTCACAAAGCTGTGAGATCAAGACCAGTAAGCAATCATGTTTCTAGGAAACCGCCTAAAGGAAAAAAGATCACTGATAAGCACTGAAGTACCAGATGTACTCACAATACATTACAGCCATAGTCACCTAAGCAAAACAACCATTACCAGTAAAAGCTTTTTCCTGATGTATTTATTTAATAGGTTACTCTAGTCTGAAACATGTTAACGGGTCTTAAATGGGCTCAAAATGAGACATGTCAGCATTGTCTACACAAAGATTTGAGAATTATATTGTCAGAATACATCATTTTACCAGTTACCAGTTGAATTAGGAGGATTTTAAAAGAAAAGTAGGTCACTTTTAACATTTATTTAAAGGTCATAATAGTCTATATTTGCAGTAAATTTCTCTAGCAGAACATGAAGTTCACTTTCATTTCTTCTGCAGTTTTTGGATTCTATGAAGTGTTTCGTACTTTCAGGTTCAGGTTAGGGGTGCTTTACTCAATGCCACCTACAGTTCATTAAACCACAGTGTATTAGTCAAGCCCTAAAATACTATTACCATCTAACAGCAGCTTTACAGAAGTAGGTAGTAAAAAAGGTGGTCGCAAAGAAAAAAAACAGCACTGTTTCAATTGACAGCATAGTTTGTCTCATATAGGATGCCAGAAACTGAATATACTACAAAGCCTTAAAACAATCCTGCTTAGTTGACATCCGATGACTGCTTTGCCTCTATCGTCTTCTCCAGCTACAGATTAACAGTGAACACTGAAATGCACAATGATCTGGGGAAGATTTTAAAAACTGAAAAAATCCAGTCAAGTTCACTAATAAAGTCTGAGCATCTATGAAGCTGTGTATAGTTTCAGGTGCTGAAGATCAGAGGACACTGATTAAACACTGCACCCACCAGTGCTTTGAGCAGGTAAATTATGGCTCTAATCAAAAGAGCAGGATATATATATTTTTTAAACACAACACATTTCTCTCTGGTAGCTCAAAAGATGTAATGCTTGGAGCCTATATATTAAATACAGAATTCTATCAGACCTGTAGCAAATTCTCAACCTTTGGTCCAGAGCCTAGCAGACATATCAGACCTTCAAATAAAGTAACTGTTGATCCCTGCCGAGATGGCTTCATTTCAAAGCGCATTAAGCGGCAGCCTTTCGCAAACATCACGTGTAAAGTTATACTTCTGAACTACATTTTCCATTAACAGTCAATAGACAAAAATCAGCTCAGGAAAGGATCAGACACAGCAAGCTATACAAACAGATCTTAAAGTTTATCTGACATATTTTATCATTCCTGATCTTGCTGGGGTTTTTTCCCCCACCTCTCCAACAAACAAAGCAAGCTTTACATGTTGGGCTATCAGGATAATGAGACAAATTTAGATTCACCTCTTAAACCTGATTTTCAGATATGAAAAATCAAAGAAAAAGTAGTTTCTCTTTCACAGCAATACTACAGATCACTGTGTGCTTTATAGTACCTACATATCTACTACAGTACCTATAATTCATATCCAAGTGACAAGTTCTAACACAGAATCTTCACCATTAACATTTATTGTGCTTCATCATTCATACTGCATTCATTAGAGTACCTCTTTTCCAACTATGTGATGGTTTAATACATCTGAGTCATATACTTTCCATCTAATCAAGAAACAGTGTCACAAAGCAAGCAGTTTTAGCTAATATACACTGTGACAGTTGCAAGCTATAGTACTTGAACACTCACATGTATTCCTAAGTCCAAGCTACAGTGAAAAGAAAACCTTTGATTTTTCTCTCTCAATTTCTGTGGAAGTCGATGTAAAAACTATAGCATATAGCTAACTGTCAGCTCAACAAAATGTTTACTACTGTGATAACTACTCCATCACAGCCTGGTGAACATTTATTATTAAATAAACAACTGGCTCCAGGTGTAAGGATGCTCAAACAATTTAAGGTTACAAAAGTACAAATCTTGGTTTGATGAATTTCTGATGTCTTTGTGCTACCAGCTCCATATGCAGCCTTCATAAATATGTGGAAAATTACTAACTGGATTTTATATATATGCTCATCTGCTACACCTTAAAAACTTTAGTGAGGAATAAAGACATTAATGCTGGATCTGATCAAAGCTCCTTTAGCCCAATATGCTGTGACTGACAATGGCCAGCAGCAGGCATTTAGCGAGCACATGCCAGTACTTTCCCAGCAAACTTCCCAGTCTTCTAGTGGCTCCCCAAGACACAGCCTGTGGCTCAGGGATTCCTTGAGTCACAGCCTTTCTGTTTAAGATTTCTTAATGGCTTTCTCTTCCATTGGTTTGTCCAGCTGTTTTCTGAACTAGTATAAACTCTCAGCACTCACAACTTCTTGTTGCAAGAAGTTCTACAGTTTAGTGGCATGTCTCATAAGAAACCATCAGCTTTTGTTCACTCTGGACCTCCTACCCTCCCTTGATAGCTCTATTTTTCACATTGGAACAGACCAAACACCTATTTCGTATTCTTTTTTCCCCCATCGTGCACGTGATTCTGTAGACTTCTATCATATCCCTTCAGCTGTATCTTCTCTATGCTGAAGAATCCTAGTCTACTTGCCTGTTCCTTGTCAACCACTTCCACACTTTCTCTAGCTCTGTGATACCTGTTCTGAGGCACAGGGAGCCAAAAATGTACACCAGATTCTGGGAAAGTTCAATAAATACTCATCCTGTTCTTATTCTCTTCCCTGACATGCTGACCACAGGCAGGTAGATCTGAAGAATCTGAGGATACAGAGGGGATCAAGAAAGCAACCACTTGATCACCACACACAAATATAGGCCAGCTACTGCATGATTCAAGGTCCTTTCTAGTTTCTCGTTGTCAAGTTACATCTTTTCCTTATTTCCTCAATATTCGGTCCAACCTGCAAGCTGATCATTAACCCAGGTGCTAAAAGTTCAATCCACACTCACTTTGTATGATGCTATAAAGGCTACTTCTCCATACAGATTGTTAGGTTTGTGTTATGACTGTTAGTCTTGAAATCTTCGTTGATATAAGAAACTTTCACAACCAACAGCAATGAGAGGTCCTGACCATCTCTCCAGATTCTGTGCTAGACACGGAAAGCTGACGCAGAGGAGGGGGGCACAGTGCACAAGCATGAACATCCTTCATCCATCCAACAACGTTAACTCAAACTCTCTCTCTCATAACCTACAAGTTTTACATAATACATATGAAAACATTCAGTCTCATGGACCTCCTACTGAGAGCTACAAGTACAATCATGTTCATAACACCATAATGTTTTTTTTTTTAAAGTGAATCAAAGAAGAGTTGCCAACAGAGGAAGGCAACAAAACAGCATTAGAGGTTATAATCGCGGTAAATAAGAGAGGTGGGAAGTGAAGAGAGGAAAAAAAGAGAAAAATTAAGTTATCAGTGGTGGTGGTGCATTCTTCTTCCTCCCCAAGGGAACTGACACAACAGCAGGAAGAGATAAGGGCAGTAACAGTAGAGGAAAATACATGGTTACATATAAGCAATTACACAATGGAGAGGGAACTAAAGGATGGGGATTCTGCACAGGATCTCATTTCTTTCAAGACAAAAATCAACACTGTAGTACAACAACAGGTAAAATGACACTGAAGTACAATATTGCCACCCTCTAAGCCTCCTTTTCTCATTACAGACATTTAAATATCCCTGCATGCTCTCCTAATTTGACCTCTCCACATACCCTGCAGACCCCATCTTATCTCCCAGTCTCCTACAGTATGAGCTTGTTTACACTCTCTGGCATATTGGGGGGGTGTGGGTGTAGGTTTTGCCAATATTTGCCAGTAGAACTACCACCAACATTCTGCTCATCTCTCCCTTACTACTTCAGTTCTGCAATTGTGGATGTAAGTACTCGACTTCAGCTTTTATGTCTCTGCAGGCAACCTTATGACCTTTCATCTAAAAGCATCTGCCTCTCTCTTCAGCATCTGCTCCCATATATCCAGCAGACACAGATGATTCTTCATCAATCTATTTCTTGGTCAGTGAGGGCAATGCCAGCTTCCTGCTGTAAGCTCTCCAAGTCCCATACATCCAGATTATGTTTAAATACAGCTGTCCTTTTGCATGAAATTGTAACTGTATGTGTAGATTGTAAACAACCTCATTCAGGCTTTCCTCACTGATGTATCCTTCCATTAGTCATGACAAACTTCATCTTGCTCTACTCAAATCCAAACAGAATCCTCCTTTAAAGGTCCTCGCTATCAACTCTCTGCCTCGCTGATCCTTCCACTGGTTCCCTCTTCTCTGTCAGAACAGAGGCTGCTCATCTTCATTTTCAGCACCCTTGACAAATTACAATACAAGAAAACAGCTTCCAACTCGCTCAGTCAATGACAGCAAGATTCTATTTTTCAGATGAGTATTTTCATACCTTTTCATGTTATTCTGAAAATTTCAGAGGTTTCTCATATGAACATTTGCAAGACCTGTTACAGACTTTGGAATTCTGCCTTAAGTGTCTTACAAAGATAAAGTTAGGTCATGAATACTTTCATACAGCTGCCAACCAGGCTGGCAAATTGTCTGTATCACTGAATACTGACAATTAGAAGGGGCAGAAAGAAATATTTCTTGGTCTGTACTTCAGAATCCAGTCCATTCTGCTATAGTGTCCCACTTCACTGATATTCCCAGACTCTGTGGCAAAACATAGAAGGGATGGGGAAAACCCAATAGTGTCAAATGGATAATACTAAAAAAAAAAAAAAAAAATTACAGGAGAAGCAGGAGCAAAGAGTCAAAAAAGAAACAAGAAACTGTTAAGTCTGAAGATACCTTGTTGAGCAAAAGCAGTGACAAGAGTAACAGTTTCAGGAACCATGAAGAGATACTCAGCCCTATGTTACTTTGAGCTTCTCAGGTAAGGAAATTATATAACAATATTTATTTCTAAAGGTATGATGATATTTTTCTCTTTGGCCAGCTCAAACTACTGAACAGATCTGATTCAGACTTCCCCTTAAAAGCTACTGTTTGCACTTACATTTGTCATATGCAGAGAATTTTGAATAAGTTAAAAATAATTTAGAACTGGATATTATAATGGCAACAGTCATAGTGTAATTTCAGATTTGGTTTCTATGAGGCAATACTAATTTGAACAATATCTCTTGATCTCCAGATCTCAAAATGCTTCAGAAAAAAGCAGAAGTACATACTATCTTCAGTAGACACATGGGAAAATGAGTCACAGAAAGGTTAAGAGATCTATCAAAGACTACCCAGGAAATACTCAATGACTGAATCAGAAATAACATTCAAGTCTTGCAGCACTGTAAGCAGGCAAAAGCTAGCACCGCCCGAGAATAGCGGTTCTTCACTTGGGAAAATACAGCAGGCTAAAAACTGTGACTATTTTTAGCAGGCCAGTTCCCCAAAACCATTCAACGCATGGCCACACAAATGTTTACGCCAGCAGAAGGGAAGGGGTCAAGAGGCCAGACGACGGCAGAGTCACCTACTCACTGTTTGTGGAGCCACGGCCCCGCTTGCTGGAGTACCCCCTCTCCTACTCTTTTGTTCACCTTCATGGACAAAAGACCAGTCTCATGGGTAGACTCAATTTTTTCTTCACATATACTAAACAAGCTAACACTTTTGCATTTAGAGTAATTTTCATGCCATCTTGAAGTACTTAACCAACATTTGCTAATTAAATTTCACAACCTTTTGGGAATTTTCCTCATCCTGTTTTTGAGCAAATTACATGTGATATAAAGAGTGCAAAGAATTAGATTACAGTCATATAAGGCTTAAATCGAGTTGGAGGATTTTGTTTTTAAAATCAGCAGCTTTAGTAAATTGAGCTCTGATGTAACTAACTATGGCAGAACAAGGAAGGCTCTGCCTTACGCAGGGGATCTACAATGAATCACAAAATTAATTCAGAGATATTTATTCAAAGTTTACTCTGGCGAGAAAATGAAGAGTGAAGGGACTGTTTCAGCAGTGGTGAGAAAGGCTTTATCCAAAGTGTGATGACAATACTTGTGAATAATTCTTTCTCTGATTTCACTTTATAAAAGGTAATGAAACAATCTCATGGAAAAAAACAAGCCAAAACAGGCCGTATTTAAGGACCGACCTATTAAACCACAGTAACTAGATTTCATGAGTTACAGACCGGTGTCTGTACCTTCAAGACACAATGTTCCAACTCACATACAACAGCACAACGTTACAAGTTAAGAGTCACATAAGTAAAACCATTCAAGCATAGGGCTAGATTTGCAAAACTTCCTAGTAGTATTGTTATTTTGTCAGATAATCATAACTCTGTTCAAACACTCAAGCAAAAACATCTAATTTGCATCTTGGGGATATGCCACACACAAGAAAATACTAACACGTACATTTCTGACACATTTCTAAAAATAGCTTAGTGGGTCCAAGCTCCATGTAAAAAGTTATTTATTCAAACTAATAGACGCAGTAAAAGGCTAAGTATTACTTACCATCTAAAGCTCCAATGCTCAGAACATTAACAGTACCATTACAAGCTAGGACTGACTTAGCAGTCTAGAAGTCTTAACTAAAAAAGTACTAGACACTTGAAGAACAGTTACTAGTCCTTCAGTCACTGCCTTAATATCCAAGTATCAGCATAGTCATATGACGGCTATTCAGAAAAACAATGAGAAAATTTGGTGACAAAGAAGTTTGGGTTCAAACTGATCAGGTCTGATTATACAAAGTTCTGCAAAGTACTGTGGAATAGGATGGGATGGTAAGTGAGAAAATTAGCTACAGGATCATTAGACAAGGTAATCCTAAAAGATACAGGGTTTTTATTCAAGAACCTACCAGAAGGTTGATGCCTGAGCAGAGTCAAGATGATTTTGTGCTTTAAAACAAGAACTGAAGGAAGTGTATTCCAGCTGCAACATCCAAGCTTAGAGGTGTGCTTCTAAGTATGAAAATCTGTTGGGCATACCCCCCAAAAGATAAAAGATTCTTTGCACACTACAAGCAAAAAATATTAATAGGTCAACACTGAAATTAAAGACAATTTAAGTAACAGCTATTTAAACACGTTCCAGAATACTGTGCTTCTCGTTTCTGCAGAACACAGACATCATCCTCAAAGTTCAGGACCTCTTCCACACTTTATTTAATCTTTTTCCACTCAGTTTTATGTTGCAGAATACTCTGAAGCTCACAGTCAAAGCATACGGGCATATGCTATTAGAATGAATAGAAACAATGAACCTATTTTCTCCAAGTTGAGAACAACTAACTGCAGAGTTTTCCATGACAATTCTGCATGTGCAAATGCCTTTCCTTCTTCTGTGACAGACATTTAAAATATACCATAAATTCCTGAGAACTTTCATCTCATGTAGTTGCACTCCCTCTACTCACAGGGTTATTGACGTAAAAATTGCTATTTCTATCCCTGCTGGAAATACAGTAAAAAAAATAACATCTATAAGGCTGTTTTACTAGTAACACTAAATAACATTCTCTCCATTAATTATTAATGTCATCTGAATCAACCCATAAATACAGCAGTGGGGGTATTTGAAAAAAAAGATGCTAAGAAAAGCCCAAATATCTGATTTTGACCTTTCTCACACCCTGAAATTTTTCGTGCATACACTATCATCTTATTTCTGAATGTCCAAAGCATTAACTCACAATTATGCTATACAGTGTCTGACATAGTCTACGTGACATGGAAGTATCGTATACTTTAATTTAGCCAATTACAGAAGTGACAGAAGTCAAGGAGCATTACAGCTGTCAATTCAAGATGTCACATTTACTCTATACTAGCAAGACTTTTCCATCTACATCAATATAGCTAAAGAATTCAAATAGGATTTTATACTTCAAATTTTAATAGAAAAAGATTCTCCATTAACAGACTACCAACTCCTTAAAGTACTTAAATAGCTTTTGGAACATTAAATATTAAGTATTATAAGAGTACTTCAAAACCATTTTTGTTGCCATTCCAAAAGGTGAATATTGGTTACATACTTGCATATGCAATTTACAATGAAACTGTTGCCAAATCTCAGGATCACATTGTTATACTTCATCTTTAAATAACAGTTTCTCTCTCTCTCTCCTGCTAGGTAACTACAAATACAAATAGAATTTGTGCTCTACCAAAATGGGGTCGATCAAATTCAGCTGACAAGATACTCTTCTCCAGGAAATTCTATTTTAATCTCTCCTGTAATTTATGAGCTTAAAGAAAAGTTGCTAAGACATGATATCAAGACCCAGGCTATACACAACTTTGCTATATTATATGGGGGATCATAACAGGAAAAGCTAAGACTACATTAACATCTTAGGAAGTTTCTAATCACCTACCCACTTGCCTCACCAAAAAAAAAAAAAAAAAAAAAAAAAAGGGTGCTGAGCACATAAATTTCAAATAAGAAATTTTCAGCATCCGCTCAACAGTTCACACTCTTAACACACTGGAGTACAGAGAATCCCTGAGGGAGGAAACCTCTCCTGAGTTTTATCGAGGAACAGCACTTACTGATTGTGAAGGAGTCTATCCAGCTCTCTTCTGCCACAGAGGGTCACAGTAACACCAAAACTATCCAAAAGAGTTAGGAGGATGTCCTCTATTCAGAAATGGAAATTCAGGATGTAGACATTTCCTTGACTAAAAGTGCTACTGAGCAATGATTTAAACCAAAGAAGGGTACAAACTTTACAAGGTTTTCTGGTTTTAAAAGTATATCATAGAAAAGCAGATAGCTTATTTCCTAAAGACATTTAAAACATATTTTAGTTTTCCCAGCAATACCAGATTCTTGTTCCTGGTTGTTCCAGTATAGCAAATAGCATGCAGTTAATGTACACCACAAAAAATTTTCATGATCCAAAGACCAGAAACCAAATCTATAGAACTGAATGTCCAAAGCAAATCCTACAAAGTCCAACCTCCGCACAGATAAGGTCTCTCGTTCACAAGGCGAGACATTTTTTTCTGAGATAACCGCAGCAGTTCCCAAACCCCAGACATCTACCTTACCCCTTTTGAAGGGCTCCATCCCTGCCACAGGGTTAATTCGACTGGTTATGAAACATCAACTGAAACATTCGAACTTTACCCACAAATCTATAAGGTCAAACAGAAACCAACCCAAGCATCCTCCAACATACCAGTTTGTAGCATGCAAGAGGTTCAAGAAATGCTACGCAAACAGCGTGATAAGAACTATGTCAACCTTCCTTGGCAAGTCATCCTCACTCACGAGTCAGTGTCCAACAACGCACTGAGGTTTACTCAAATTCACCTCTTTCCTCCCATTTCACCTATGATTTAGGAATAACCATGATGACCTTGAACTTCATACATATCACATACTATACATAAAATATTCTTTCAAAACAACAATTTTTGCTTCTCCCTCTTGGAGCGAGGCGTAGGCACTTTAAAAACAGCTACTGCACACAAATTTATTCCTCCACTGTTAATCAGTCTGCAGGTAAAATCATCCAATGTACAAGAAATTATGTGTTCACAGTTTTAAGTTTCCAACCTCTTCTTGTAGTTCACTCATTATCAAAAACATATCTGTAGTGGCAGCTTTTTTAAAGCAGCTTTGGTTTGGAAAAGGAAATATAACTTGACTAATCCATACTGACTAAACTCATAGTTCCACAAACTATGATGCATTATAAGAGAAACCACAAAGATGGGTTCAGGACAAACCAAGTATCAGCCTCATCACTCTCCTCGGTTGACTGTGTTCAGATAAAATCAAACCTAGGTTTTAGCTAAAAATACAATAAGGTTAAAATAAGAAAAATTTTGTACCGTACCTAAAAGCAATGCCTAGTTCTGTTCAGATACTCCACAGGAAATGCACCAGGGCCTTATTGTGACTACATTTATGATTAAGTTTGAGATGTTCTACTTCACAGGGAATGCAACAATATATAAAAAGATAACTCCAATTGAGACTCACACAACAGCCCCTTGGTCACAGAAAAAGGCAAAGAATGGAAGATATCTTGAACTACGAATGGTATAAGTTCGTATCTGTGAAAAAAAACCTAAACCACGTAACTTCAAGGTTCTAGATATGCATAACTCTGATCTTTGAGACCATGGTGAAACATCAGCACCTCTACAAATAATGGCTTTAATGGAACAGATGAGTGACCACATTTATTAAGAAAGGTTTTCAGAATAACATTCCAAGAAAGCCAAGCCATGAAATTACACTGATGATATGGAAGAATTCCCACCTTCCAGACACCCCTTCTCTGTCAATACAGCATTTCAAGCTAGCATAAAACCAGAAACAAGCGTTGAAGAATATGAACCTGAGACAAAACTCTATAGTGGATAACCAAGTAGACACAATTTTTTTTATTTGAACTAATTTGTCTTTTTTTTTTCCCCAAAGAACTACTATTAATGAGATGAAGAGTACAGCTGAACTGTAATAATATACCTATCTAGTTTGCCAAACAGCACTTGAACTTGTAATGAACTTACATGGGCTTAACTTTCTAACACTGACAAACAGGACAGGAATCAATAGGTTTCCTAGTTGATTTATATTCACGTTTGTTAGACGTCTTCCTTGAAACATGAATGTATTTTAATCCATTTAGGAGAGCATCTGCTTTTCAAAGCAGGCCCAGGTTCTGCCGAGGAACCCCACCAGTAACAGCCCAGTAGACGTTTCACATGGAGTGTGTGGCCTGTGCTCTGCAGCCAGGGAACACTACTGCGGCTGTTTTCAACTCTCGATGGGACCAGCGTGCCTCTGACTTCATGAAGACTACAAAGAGAATTAGCCAAATGCACTTTCCGTGCGGCACAGCATAAGGCACAAGAAACGTATGGCACAAAAGGAGATGCCATACATTCACAAGGGGAGGTATTAGAAGAAACACCGTATTAATTTAAACGTATTTTATACTTTACCTCATCCTTTTTCATTTCTAGGTGTTCTTTCCCTCTCCGTCTTTGTGAACGTATTTTCATTTTCAGTTTTACCCAAGACTAGTCACATGCACAGAATTTTAAAATCCTGGTCAACAGTTTGTCCAGATAATCTTCTGCATAAAAATTTCAATTTTGAATTTTTTACCGCTGAGAGTTACAAACAATAGGATTTTTCAGAGATGGCTGATGCATCTTTGTACCAATACAGTATCTTAATTTTCCAATACCCTTTGTAATCATAAGCAGGTGAAGTCACTGACTTCAAAACCACATAGACCAACATCCTCCTTAAGCATGAAGAAAAAAACTGCATATCAAATCAGTCTGGGAGTGGCAACATTACACAAGTGGTTTAGATGTGAAGCTATTCAAGGACATAGAAATCTCTCTTAGGATACTGGGAGGAAACATAGCTCCAAGGTAAGACTGAGCTTTCTGTATGCACACCAACTCACTAAACTTAAGCTCCAGTAGGTCCAGACTGTGGTAGTCATTTAACAGATGGTGGATAAACACGGAACTAGCACGGAAGAGGAAGGGAACATCACAAAACATCATTACTAGATGGAGAAGCATTGAAGGAGAGAGAAACTAAAATGGAAGATACGTTCAGCTCATTCCTGGCTATTTGCATAATTTAGAAATAGCACAATGTAAATATTTACAGGCAGCAGTCCTGCATAGGTCAGAATTTTTATCTGGAACATTTACAGTACAGAGACAAGGTAACACATTCTGTTAATAGCATGTCATCTGAAACACTGATTCAGATTTGACTAAAGAACATAAATGACTTGGAGAGTTCAAGACTGGCATCCAGGAAATGTTTGTTTGCATTATGAAACCACTGTCTGGTTACTAGTCTGTTCTCAAGATTGTACTGTGTTGCAGTGCACCTGCATGAGGCATAGATCCCTTCTTAACAATTTTAACAATTGTTAAAAATCTTAAGTAGCTATGCACACGATAACTCCAAATAGTATTTTTGGTCACACAAGAAAACCTCCATTAAAACCATTTTGCAGGCAAGCATAAAAGAAGAGGAATAAAACACTTCACCCAAACTTTGGCTGGCAGCTTTGAAAGAGTAAGTTAAATGCCAATATTAAGAACATAATACTGGGGGAAAAAAAATTTCTCTAATACAGAAGATTTTTTCAGTTACTTTTATGCATTTAACAGTAATTGAAGCAGAGTCAGCTTCCCTTCCCTGTGAGCATCTCTCACTCATGCTATAACTGAGAAATGAGATAGCTCAGAAGATGCAGTTAGAGAACTACAAGAATTGTGGAAGGAGACTAGATTGGGGAAATTGAAAGGAAGTTTTAAAGTCTGGCCCTACTTTTACCACAGTTTTTCAGTTTTCTAGGTCCCTTTAGATCACAATGAAAAACATGTATGCCCAGAAAGAGAACTAAAATAAGTGGCTGTAAGAGACATTGTGCTTAAAATAAATCATCAAGAGCACAATGTAGAAAAGTGAATATGCTCTGATTTTGTGCATGTAATTTCAATCTGAAGAGTTACTTTTAATTGATTCGTACAGTAACTAACAAGCTAGAGAGAAGTGACACTTGTAACATCCTCTCCACACATTAAAAAATGCACATTATAACTCTCAGAAAGATGATTCCAAAACGCTGCCCCTTCCTATGTTTCAGTAACATGTTTAGATATTTTAGTGACCAATATTAAAGAGTGTATTTCAAATAGGGAAATTATACTGCACATAAAGCACAACAGAACTTTTTTTCCTTAGCAGCCTATACTATATCAGAGAAAAGTTAAGTCAAGAAAAAATTAACCATGCTTTCGCAAAAAGGGACACTGTATTTGGCTTGTTTCCTCTGAACTTTTGAATCCTTGGGATAAGCACGAAGGTCTTTCATCCCCCAACACAAGACACTAGATTTCAGCTAACTAGAAATCCACTTCAAATGTTACATACTTCCTTTCCAAATGTCAAGACTGTTTAGTTAATCAGGAATAACAACACTCTGCAGAATAAAATTCCAGTGCAAAATTGCAACAGATCTGCATGGTCCTCATGTGCACTGACACACCGCTGTGTGTCCAGTTATTCAGGCACTTATGCTGCGCCCATGGCCATCCTACTTACCACAATAGTAATGTTTTTTATAATAGCACCATTTTTTTCCCCTCAAATCATACTGCCTAGGATAAAAATCCCCATCTGAGCTCTAGCAGTTCGTAACTATAGTGCTATACCTAAAAATACTGCATAATACAAGAACACTGCCACAAAACCAAGTCTTCTGAACTAGATAACCCCTTCTCGTGGTAATAAGCTGTCCTGGTTTTTTTTATATTCTTAGGTTACACCAATATTTACAGTCACGAAAAGGTAATACACTTGTTAAGACCATATCCGTGAAATAAGAAGAAACAGGGTTTGGACATAGATTGTTCAGACTGCCTACTTATTTGAGCCTATCTTAACAGTACATACATCCATCTAGAATCTTGTCTAACTGCAATCAACTTGACACCCAGAAGTACAGAAAAATCAGTAAGTACAAAGTTCTTTACCATCAAGTCAGAATAATTCTAGAAAAAGCCACTTCCATTGTGTCCTCCAGCAGCCCAGAGATGACAGAAGCTGGGGATGTTTACAGGTCCTATATGAATAATTCAGCGTCAGCATCAGCAACAACTCCCCACCACTGACAACCTCAACGTGGGGCTGGAGCAGGCGGCCGCGATGCACCTCCAACCCGCGAGCTCTGACAGCAGGACATCTTCAGGATCTAACACACTCCTGGCCGAGCGTCCAAGTGTCCGATTTTGAAGAACTGGCCCTTTTTTTTTTTTTTTTTTTTTTTTTTTAACTTGCACTCCTCCTACCTATAGGACAGGGATCAACACCCAACACGCCGATGTTCTGGGATTTCTCCCAAAACTTCCCTGCAAGGGCCATCTCTCACGGCCACCCCCACCCCCGTCCCCTCCGGACCTTCCCGCACACAAACGGAGAAAAAACCCCGCGGGCACCGGGCACCCCCCAACCCCAGTCCACACCTGATCCGCCCACCTCCTCCACCCCCGGCGGCTCCCCCAAGGACCCCCCCCCCCCCAGCTCCAGCGCCCTCCCCCCGGGGACTAGAGCGGCTGTCTCCCCGGTGAGGAGGGAGGAGGAAGGGATGGCCAGGGCCCCCGCCTCTTCCCCCTCCTCTTCCCCCTCCTCCTCCTCCTCCTCACAGCGGAGGCGCTAGGCCCCGCTGCCTCACCGGGCCGCGCCGCCCCCCCGCGCCGCCCCGCCGGGCCCCCTGCCCTTACCGACGGCGCGGCGCTGAGGCGGCCCGGGCGGCAGGCTCTGGCGGGGCTGAACGGTCGCGGCGTCTCACCTCAACCTCAGCGCCACCGCCACCGCCATCTTGCCTCCCCTCCCCCGGCTCGGTGGGCTCCGCCCCCTCTTGCCAGGTCCTGGCAGCTACTGAACAAACGGCGGCGCCACGGCTCGGTAGTTTCTACCGGCCGCGGGGGCTCACCCCTTCCTCCCGCCATACCCGTGTTCTGAGCTGCTCCGGCAGCGCCAACCCGCGAGAAACCGCGGGCGAGCCCGGCGGTGAGAAGGCGGCTGCTATGCTCCTTCCAGGACCCTCTGGCCGGTGCGGCGGGGAAGGGTTCCCTCCCCCTCCCCCTCCCCACTGAGGGGACTCGCGGGAGGAGGAGGAGGGGGGGCGGCGGCCGCCATGAGGCGAGCGGGTCCTGTCACCACCGGCAGTCCGTGGGCGCTGCTGAGGGGCCCGGCCCCTCTCCCGGCGATGCTACTGACCGGAGGGGTGGGAGCGCGGAAGAGCCGCAGCGCCTGGGTCTCCCCCGCCGCATGCCGGGCGGATCCATATCCGTGTACAATAACTGATAACGGGCCCCGAGCGGGGCGCGGGGGCACCCGCGGAACCGGCCGGCCGCGGCCGTGCCCATGAATGGGGGTTCTGGAGCCGCGGGCAACTCGGAGCGGGCGGGCGGGAGCCCGTCCCGGGCCCGGAGCATCGACCGGAGGGCGGGCGGCCCCCGCCGGGCCCTTCCCGCCCCCCGGGCTGCGGCACCTCCGCCGGGGCCCCGGCAGAGTCCCGCGCTGTCACTAACATCGTGCTTCTGCCTCTAGCGACGAATGACTTCTGAAAAATGTGAGAGAGGTTTAAAATCTCAAATGTCTTTTTATTCCTCCCCCCGAATGAAGAGTATGTAAATCGTTCCCTGCTTTTTCAATAAGGTATTTCAAATCTGCATAGCGTTTTACCTGCAAATGTGTAACTCCAGATGTGCTAAGATCACAAATGAATCTCTTATCAGGTTTACTATGGGGGGAAAAAAAAAAGAAAAAGGAGATACCATTAGGCAAGATTAAATTACCTCGTTGTTACATTTTCTATTAAATACGAGAAACGTATCCCACATTTGCAGGATGTGTGCCCACACGATTATTTATACAGGCTAATAAAGCAGGGGCTCACCCTGTGGCAAACAGGATTACTTATAAAACCTGTATTGTGCCAAATATGTAGTTATTAGAGTAGCTGAGTTCCACCTGTTAAAGTGCTACATTAAGGCGACATGACACATCTCCAGGCTGAAGTGTTTTCAGTCTTTAATCCCCACACATGCCAGTGACTACCTCTATTCACTTGGAAGTTAAAGGTGTCCAAATAAAAGTCTGCGAAGACAAGTCAGGCACGCATCTTGTGAGGTCTTAGCTGCTCCTCAGATTTTTCTCTGAATTGTTTTCACCGTTTTATTCTTTAAATCTACCCAGCTAACATACTCCACCACTGCTGACTTAGTACACTTGTCTTCCATATTGCCCGCTTGTCTTGAAAAGCAGTTTCCAAGCCATCGTGTATCCAATTGCCTTTTTCATGTTTATTTTACTACTTCCTGTCTCCTTTTGCTCTGCAACCTTCTCCAGTGGTTGACTTCACTTCTAAGACGCATCCAAACATGTTTTTTTTCCCTTGCAGCCACACTTGGGATAGCCAGATCTGCAGATAGCAGAACGCGCCTGAAGATAAGCTCCTCTTGCCCTGCTTTTGAGGATTCCCTTAACCCGCGTCTCTTCCACAGTAGTACAGCGCAGGGATAAAGGGTACTACACGCTGAAAAGCTCAACTTTTGTCACTGTTAGGTACTATTTCTTAACGTACCAGCAGGGTCAGCCGGTGCGCTGCAGCGCCCGGGCAACGACAGCTCTTCCCCGGGGACCAGCCCCTGGTCAAACCCCGCCCGCGGGGCCCCGCTCCCGGTCTGGGACCCCGCCGGGCCTGGCGAGCGCAGCGGGGCGGGCGGCCCCCCGGTGTGCCCCTCCTCCCGGGCAGCCCTGCAGAAGCAGAGCCGGGGCACGTTTCCGCGACAGCGGTCGAGCGGCCCCGCCCCGAGGCGGGGAAGAGAGGGGAGGGGGGAACAACCCTTTCGTGCCCCGGAACCTTCGTGCCGCCCATCCCGTTTCCTGCCGGAGCAGCGCGGCGGGGCGCGGCGCGGGTCGCCATGGCAGCGGGGCCGTGGGGCTGGGGGCCGGCGGCCCTCGCGCTGCTGCTGGCGCTGCTGCTCGGTGGCGCGCGTCGCCTGCGGCGCCGTTCCGCGGCCGCCGGGGCTCGCGCCGCCCTGAGGGGAAGGGCGGCGGCGCGGGCGGATAGCGCCCGCGCGCTGCTGGTCACGGCGCACCCCGATGACGAAGCGATGTTCTTCGCTCCCACGGTGCTCGGCTTGGGCAGGGCCGGCGCCCGCGCCGCGGTGCTGTGCTGCTCCGCAGGTGAGGGGGGACGCGCCGGGAGCGGCGGGGCACCCACCCCCCACCCTGAGGTGCCGCCGTGGCCGCCCGTAGAGACCGGGCTTCCCGCCCGTGACGTTATGGGGAGGCCGCCATGATGTCTTCCCATGTGTGACGTCAGCCCCAGGCTGTGACGAAGTGCCAGTGTCTCAGCGGGCGGTAGCCGAACCGCGGGGTGACCCCGCTCAGCCGTGACGCCGCGTATGACGTCACCATGATGTCACACGTGATGCCATTGCTGTGCTGAACCTCAGGGCCCTCTAGGCCTGAGCTGCCCTGGCAGCATGGCACTGCTGTGGAATCCTCCTGCGGCAGAGGAGGTTCCAGTCATCCGCAGTATGAGGTCACGGTTCTGGGTCATGGCACACTGACATAACACCCCGTGCTCCCTGGAGAGCTGCCATGCATGGGCGGCTTTGCTCAAAATGTTACTTTCTGCAGCGTTTCAGCAGCTGCGATCAGTAGCAAAATCTCTCTTTGTGTTTGCACCTTGCCCAGAGGTTTCACAATCCAATCTCCTGTTGCAGCACTGAGGTACTTTCAAACTGTGCGGAAGCATCAGTCGTAAAAAGGTGCTGTTTAGCACAGCCTTTTGTCATCTCCTTATAATTCTGTCATCTTGTAGAGGACTTCCTTGGATGATCCAGTTTTAAAGCCATAATGATATATTTGCTGTAACACATCTAAAAATAACAGTTGTGTAACAATCCAATCGTGGAAAAATAGGCCTGAAGGGAACCTGAGGTCATGTCCATCAGTCGATCTGAAGGCAGCATCAATGTGTCTTCATTTGATGCAGACAAATGTCAAGTTTGTTCTTCAAAACCCCCAGGGAGGTTCCTCAGCCTGTGTGGTCTGTGTCAGTGCTGCATTAGTTTTTCTTCAAATGACTTTTTCCTGAATCACTGGTGTAATTTAAGCTTGGTTTTTTTATTTTTCCTATCTGCCATGAACATGGAAATCAGAGTATACCTTTGCAGCAACCTCTTACATATTTTAAGACTGTTATCTGCCTCTTCTGTCTTATCTTCTCCAGACTAAACAACCTTATTTCTTGAGATTTTTCCTCATAGATCATTTTTTCTAAACCTCTGATCATTCTTATCGCTTTCCTTTGGACTCTTCCAGTTGATTCACATCTTTTTTGAAGTGCAGTGATCAAAAACTGGAAGCAGTACTGCCGCCGAGGCCTTTCTGGGGCTGAATAGATTAGAAAGATTCTCACGGGCTCCACTGTCTGACCAGGACAAGAATTTTTCACAGCATGTGACACTTTTTGTCTTGTGTTCTCCTTGTGATCTACTGAAGTTCTGCAGAATTGATACCTCATCAGTTATTAAATTGTGCAGTTTTTTGTGCATAAGAAACAATCTCATTTGAATCAATCTTTCAGACCATACTGTTATACTGGAATTCGTGAGCCTGTGGTGAAAACTAAAGATACTGCGTTTTGTGTTTGTTGAGAGGAGTATCTTAGGCTACAGACATTTACATCTTACACTGAGAGCTACTTACATTTGGGAAAAGGGCCCTCTGAGTTTTTGAAAGCTGCAGCTAGTTCACTGCCAACTTTTCTGTTCTTTGTTTGCAAAGCTTTCTGTCATAACAGACCATCTAGGTGAGAAGGCAGGGATTAAGCTATTGTTGAAGTCCCGTGGTGTAATGGCTTTACTGATCACTCTATACCTCCCATTCAAGATTTAGTGCAGAGCTTTCAGTTGTCTTTGCTGAGGGACAAAGGTCTGTGGATCCCATTTGGCTTTTTCACAGCTATGGAGAGATTACTGAAGTGCAACTCTGCCATTTCAGTTTTGGGGACTAATACACTCTTGCTATTAGAGAACTTTCCAAAAAAGTGTTGTGTTTCTGTTTATTTTGTTAAAATTCTTTTTTTTCTTTGCTCCTGATTCAGTGACGTGAAACGTTGTGTTTGACACTGCCTTCTGTGTACCCTCTTGCGTGTCTTTGTAACAGAACTAGCAGGCCGTATAGGAGAGTACAGTCACTGAGCTAATAGATTTTTTCTGTGCCTCTTACTAGTCTTTTGGGCGATTCAGATGTTCATCCTCTCATTGTTTGTATGATTGATGATGACAAGTGAGTTGATCAAAGACTACAAATTGTAATGCTGAGGCAAAATCATTGCCTAGAAACTGTCATACTTGCAGTTTTCAGCTGTCAATCAAAATGACTTAGAAATGAATTAGAATTACAGCACTGTGAACAAAAAATCAGTCTTTTACACACTGAATAATCTTCAATTGAAATAATAACTCAGTATAAACGTGCTTTGCTCTCTGTAGTAGCTCTCTATTGTGAGTGCTCCATGGATGAGGTCCAGCAGCATCAGCTATTCAGCTGGTTTTGCTCTCAATAGCTTCCCATTTTTTCTTGTTAACGTTTATATATTCCTGATGTCCTGACATATTTCTCAAGCTGTGGAACGTGGATCTGTTCCTTTGAGTTCAGTAGAAGTTAGGTATTTTGAGAACAGTGGTACTATTTGGATAAAACATCACCTGCAGTCAGCTATTACACTGCCTTGCAGCAGAAGATGTGTTATCTTAAAATGTTAGTGTCGTTAATGGCCTTGCAAAAAATCAGTCTAAAATAAGTCCTGCTGTACTCATCTAATCAATCTAGTGAAAGTGCACACTTCAATTAATTCTACTGAAGCTGGAACTTGCAATCTAAGCTGCAGACTACCAAACTGATGTGTTCCTCAGCAAACCCACAGATAATCATTGTCATAGTCCCCTAAAACCATTCACTCACAGTCTGCAAGAAGAGGCTTTTTTTTCTAGGTAGTCTTTCACTCTTTGAAAATTTTATAAAGCTTGCTAACGACGGCTCAGATTGCAGCACTGCTCGAGAGAAATGCTAGATTTAGATGACTCACACCCACAACAATGAAAAGTTCTAGTGTAATTCAAGACAGCTGACTACAGACTTGAATCATACATTAATACTCAGATGTATTTTTTCATTTTAATGCTTCAAAGTTAAAATTGGGTTGCAAGTACTGCCCTGCATAGAGCAACATTCTGGCAGGGGCCATCACAACTCTGGCATGGACTTTGCATGGCTGATGCCAAGAAGAAATAAGGGAATGTCAGGGCAAGATGAGAAGAAAATAATTCAGTGAAGAAGGAGGCAGTATTTTAAGATAATGAATCCTGTTTCTCTGCTAGTTGGTCTCAGTCTGTTACAACTTTTCTCAAATGCCTTATCTAAATTAAGTTTCCTATCTTCTTTTGGTTCTATAATTTTTTTGCAATCTTGTCATATTAGTTTCTGCCTGAATTTTCTCTGTGAATGATTCAGAATTCTGAAAAATCTTTGTTTTAAAACAGGGATTGTTATGATGGAATTCCTCCTTTCTTCAAATCCTTTTAGTTCTGTCACTGTATTCTATTGCGGTGTCCTAGTGTTACATGATAACTACTGCTCATTAGAAGTGGCCCAGACTATACTATAAACTTTAATACCTTCACGAATACACCATGGGATGGGCTTTCCATGTGTTGTCTCAACAATTCTGTTCCAAGTACTTTGGACTTGCTGTTCAGCCTGACTCTGTGGGCCTGTGCTGTTAAAGAGTGCAGGAGGGAGTTCATGGCAGCATGGCTAATAGTGAAGGAGTGACTCTGACCCTTCCTAAGGAGATTAATTATTACTGATTTGTTGTGAATACTTGTTTTTAAAAAAATAGACTAAGATCTTTCACAGAGACAACCTGGAAATTTGCCAGTGGTGACAACTTTTAGTCACCTCACTGCAAAGGCAGTTTCTCCTGTGATTATGAAAAGATCTTGTTTGATTGTTTTGCAGTATATTGGTGACTTCCACTCAGATAATGTGGAAGCAGTTAGTCCATGTATATGCATATTAGAAGACTCCTTTTATTCCCCTCAAATCATGGTCAACCTATGGAATTCACCAAAAGAGATATTAAATCTTGCTAAAAATGTCACAAATATTCAGAAGTGGATTAGGCATATACCAAAATAAACAAAAAGCCCAAACAAAAAACTCAGAAGAGCTAGAAATTTGGAGACATCTGCTAATCAAACAGGTTGTTGGAAGCCATTTCCCAAGCAGGTTATTCCAGAACTGTTGTTTGGAAGAGCTCCTGTGTCTTTGGCACAAGCATTTAACTTTGGCCAGTTTTAGGATAAGGATACTGGCCTGTGTGGACCACTGGTCTGATTAGACATGGTGATTTCTGATGTCCTTGCCAAATAAGCACATGAACGGCTGCAAGCCACAGTCAGTGCATAAATGTGAGGAATGTAGTCAAGGTGGGCAGAACTTTGCCTCAGCATTTTACTCTGAGCTAAGCCGAGTGTTGCTAGGTAAAAGCTATGGAGTTTGTCCCCTGCAATGTATCTGTTCCTCAAATGATGCCCTTTTATTAATGTGTGATGCTCACACTTAATGCTTTGAGAAAGTAAAGAGGAATTCTTTCCAAGCTAACCTAAACTAAGTTAGACAGTGTTGCTGTGTTTACTATTTTCAGGAAATTACTACAATCAAGGAGAGATTCGTAAGAAAGAACTGGAACAGAGTTGTTTTCTTCTGGGGATTCCTGCTTCGGATGTAAGAGTCATAGATCACAGGTAACCAGTTTTCATTTACAGCATAATTTCATTGCAGTTTTAAATAGCGGGTGAAGTTCACTTTAAAGTTCAGTGAAAACTTACTATATCATTCTAAAAACTCCTGAGGAATCTCAAAAAAAGGACATAGTAGATATTTTTGTTAACTCTTAACATAAGTCTAATTAATGCAGAAGACAATTCAAGTGTATAATGGGGATCACAATCCCCAGGTTATGCTGTGTTGATACAGCATTCAGGATAATGATAACCATACTTGTTGGGGTCTGCCACAGTGTGTTTGGGCAGCACGATCACATTTTGTTACGCTTGTTGCAGTGTTATATAGACAATTACAAATTCACTGAATTGCCTGTGGCAGGTGTGTCTGTAGGCTGGTCTTTACAGGGTTAGTGTGGAATTCTTTTATAATCTGGTTTAGTCTTGGCTAAAGACAGAAGTGCATTGCAGTTCATAATAACACGACTGTAAGATTCTTTCAAATTAAGCCACACAAGATTTCTGTTTTTCTGAGGTGTGATGGTGTTTTCTTTAGTTGTGTGCAGATACAAAGACAGGTGATAAGGCTGACACTTCTCTGTTTTGCGATTAATTCAGGAACTCTCTTCTGGGAAGCTGATTTAACACTTTGAATCAGTGAAACTCAGAACTAACATTGTAAAGGCCTCTTAAATTGCCTAATCACTGTCTAACTAGGGTTGATAGGAGCTGAAGTAGCTACCGATTGCTAGGAAACACGGTACAAGTGGTTGTTTCAATTGTAAACAACTATCCTACAACCCATAAAGAATTTTTTTGTTTATGAAGAAATAACTTTAATAGCAACATATTGATTTAAAGCCACGCCAACTGGAAAAGTCAGAGATGAAAAAAATCTGGCTTCAGGCAGGCCCTTTTCCCATGAACATATTTTCCCTTGAGCTAAGGCAACAGAAACCACAGTCCAGAATATGAATCTTCTTGAGTTCTTTGCTTTTTTTAGCTTTAGGTTTCTCTCCAAGTTTTCAGCTCACTTATGAAAACAGCATAGGAGTTGTTTTTCCTTTGGAATGAAAAGAGATGTTTCCGTTCACTTTTCTTGAACTGGTTTTGGATAACTTCAAGTTTTGTAGTACAATCATATGACAATGCCCAAAACATTTTGGGGAGGAATAAAGAAAAAAGCTGCTAAGCTTTGCTAAGCATAAAGTCTGCTCAGTGAACCAGAAGACTACTGGCCTTTCGTCCTCTAATGCAATGTGAGGTTGGTTAGTATGCGATGCAAGTTTCCTGATACTGCTCAGTCATCCCGCCACGTACGCAGTCCAGAGGACTGCTTTTTGCAAATAATACTTTGGTTTGCTCTGTAGGATGGTGAGGACCATTTCAGAGAAATACCTTGGCTCATGCCTCTTTATTACTTTCACTACTAGTATTGCACATACTTGTGTAAGTAACGACCGATACACGGTTTCCCCCAGTGAATGCAGTGCCTGAAAAGATAGATCTATCCCATTGCCCAGAGCTTCTGTACTAGAATGTACAACGTTGTTCTGAGAAAACAGGTTTAGATTTGAGGTCTTTATCTCTGAGGTTCTATTGCTATGAGATAACCATCAAATCGTCTAACTTTGTTGTGCATTTAGGGAGTGAACTGAAGTTCTTGCTGAATTTTGCTCAGAGCTTGTTTACACAGTGAAGTGTGTTTACGGTGCATTATTTACTCTGCAATAACTCACCATGTGGATGCTCTTTATGAAAAACCTCTGTGGATCAGGTGTTGGCAAAGTGCTAGAGGATCAGGAATAAATTTTAGATGACACTGCATTTTTAGAGTAGCTAATTTTTAGACTACTGTTTTCCAGCAGTTTAGACAAAGCACTGGGACTTGGGGTTCTTGAAACTTACTCAAAGTTCCTGGATTCCTTAAGGTCAGTATCTTGCCTATGCCTCTGTTATGACTTCTGTAATTTACAGATTATACAAAAATATTTGCCAGTATGGCATGATGTGAAATTTGATAAATTGATATGTTATCTATCGCTAGATTTCCATGTAAACTCATATCTACAGAATACTGTTCAGGAGGCTATTCCTCTTCAGCATTTTGTCTTCCATAGGCAATGTTTAAGATCAGAGCCCTTTGGATTTTTTTGTTCCTTTCCTAACTCTTCAGAAGATAATTTTCCATCAATGTAAAGAACTAGCACATTGCTGAAGGACTGCAGCTGGCATGCTGCCCATCTAACATTTCTTATACAAACACTGAATGCTTTACATTATCCAAGCTGCAGACTTGTATTTTGGTAAGGAAAGCCCAAAGGATTGCTAGGTCTGGATCTGCTCCAACCATTGTAGTGTGGAGCTGAGTCATGCTGCTTCCTCTTTCTTTGCGTGATCTACAAGTGAGTGAGTACAATTTTCAAGATGTATAAGGGGAAATACATCTGAAAAGCAAGGTGATTGACTCGCTCTGTAATCTCACTTGGCCAGGCAGGTATAAAATCAACATGACATTTTGAATTGCATGTGAACTTGTAAAGAGAAAGCTTCAGTCAGTCAACCTATGATGAAATCTGTGTTAAAGACCAAATCCTTATTAAGCAGTCCCTTGCCTTAAACAATGAGTCTCAAGTATAGCCAGGATTCCTAGGACAGAATTAGTTCAGTCTCTATCAGACAACCGCTTTGCACTGACTGTTCAGCAGGTGTTTGATGTCAGTATGTTTGTTACCTCAGTTAAAGACAACTCAAATCTTCTGCACAAATATGGTCCCAAACTGTACCCACATTTCAGCCCTAGAGATCTGAGATCCATGAGAATTTCCTGCAGAAGAGTTTTTTGCTGTAGAGGGCACGTCCAGGTGTGGACCATGCAGCACCCAGGTACTGTGGGTGAGCAGATGGGCATTCAGACAGCCCGTTCCAGACTATTTTAGACTGGAGCACTGGACTCCTCCTACTTGTGAATAGTACAAGCCAGGCACCAGATTTGCAGAGGTGTCCCCTGAGCTGACATGTAATCGTCATAGCTCCAACTGAACGGCTGCTTTTAAGGGAGAAGAGTTTTACAGTCCACTTTGGTTACTAATCCCACACTAGGCTTAATATTTGGAGCAGCCCAGCTCAGAACTAGGACTTGTATTGTTCAAAATTAATTTCTGTACTGTTGCTGGGTGAGGGAGGAGTAGCAAGAGAGTGAGGTCTGAAACTCATGTAAGATAAAAGAAGTCACTTCATTGATTGTATAAATGGTAATGTAAACTCTGTGCTTTTGGTACATTTTTATCATCTTATGTGCTGCAACAATGGACTTTCTTGGAGCTGTAAAAATGAGAGATTATCAGTTTTACTGTGCCATGATACCAGCTTAATTTTCACAAAGACTGGTATAGTTCTACAGATCTGCAGTGAAGGTAAAATGAGTGTAGCTAAACTATGAGTGGAATAGATACCTCTAATGCAAACACAGACTAACTCAACTGAAAAATCTGCTACAATGATATGTCTAAAACAGTAGATAAGTCAGATACTGGACATTTTTGTGGTGGCAGAAGGGTCTAATTTATAAAGCATTTGGCTGCACTGCAAACAAAACCGGACATCCATTTTCACCAAAAGCTCTGTTGTTCTTCAGGCATGTGTTAGACTTTGCTGCCAGATTTAGCTTAAATTGCTCTAGTAACGTATGGGCGAATGATACACCTGAAGGACATGAGTACTTGCTGAGTAGGGCGTCAATCTTGAGAAGAACAAATCTGAGTAACTGATTTGCACTTGAGATGTGTGACAAAGACAAGGTTCAGTTTAGCAAGAGGAGAGCTTGTAAACAAGTAAAAAGTGAGTCCTGCATTACTGTAGAACACAGAGATGCTTTCTCTTCTCTTGTCTTTAGACTGTGCAGAAAAGAATGCTTCATTAACAATGTGAAGACAAAAAATGTTCACGTAAGAACAGGTTTGGGTGCTGTTTTTGATGTGGCACTGCTAAATGTTTTCTTGGTTGTTGCTTTGTCTGGTCTTGAGAACATAGTAAGATGAAGGGGCCCTGGTCTCCAAAACCAGATATCAGGTCACAAGTCATTGCCATGGTTTTGGACTTGTAAATGTACTTTGTTGGAATTACAGCTGAGAAAGCTATCTGTAAGTAATTAATCTGAATACATGCTCCTGAACTAGAAAGCTCTCTCTCATGGTATATGGAAAACCAGGAGTTAGTATCTAATTGATGCAATATTAAGAGTTAGTTAAATTCCCATTAACATTGGGCACACCTGCCAATGCTCTGGCTACTAGTCTGTAATGTTACTCATAAACAGGAGATGTTTTCTAAGCTGTTTTCAGTTCCTGAAGAGAACAAGCAAAAAGGAATTCCAAATTATTTTTTTCTAGTATCTGTTTTGGGTTCATGGAAAGATAAATATCAGGCATTTTACTGCAGCTTCTGAAGGTTTTGTGCACAGTGGTACTGGACAGAAAGTAAAACCGACTATTTGCATCTTCAATATGACAAAATACTTGGCCCAAGTTTGCACTGCAAAGAAAATAATAGTCGAGATTTGTGTAAACTAGAAAATTTTCCATTCACGGTACAAAGGCTTACTGCTAATAATGTTACATCTGTTTCCAAGTTTCCATGGAAATTGCACTCCACTTGCTTTTTTATTATTATTTAACTTAAGTCCAGAAGGGCTCTGATTAGACAATGCACAGGAAGGAGGACATCTGCCCGTGCAGAATCACAGGTTATCTGAAAGTTTTTTTTATGAGGCTGCAGAGAGGCTCAAATTCTTTTTTTTTTTTTAATTTTTTATTTCATTTAATAATTCTTTGCTGTTGGGCTTGTTTTTTCCCCCTACAAGGTAAATAGGCTTTATTGCACTTCCCCATGTTTAACTTCTAACGAACTTCCTTCTACAAGTTCCCCATGTCAGAGAAGTGAGTCTGTAAGGTCATGGGAAAAATATATCCTTAAATAAATAGTGTGTGCATCTGATTGTAATGATCAGAAAGATATAAAAACACTCAGACCCTTCAGAGAATGAAATATGTAACTGGAAATTTGAACCTTTTTATTAGAATTTAGAAACGTATATACAGACAGTTAAGATGTATATCCCATTGATCCAGTTCGGCTTTACTGTACTTAGGTGGTTCATTGATGGCTTTATTGATTTGAACGCAGGGTGCTGGGTGCATGAAAGCTTAAGATGCAACAAGCTATATAGTGAGAATATGTACTGTAATTAAGAAAGCTTGCCTGAAAACTGAAGGGCACCAGGAGAAGTGCAGAGATAAAATCCTGGCCTCAATCAAGTCTGCTGCCAAAGCTGTCAGTGATTTCATACCAGTTTCTGACTCACTCATTTGCAGACCTGTGCCATCTTGCTGAATGGGATTTTTTAAAAATGTATTTATCTTTCTTATGTGTTTCTGATCAGAAAGGTGGTATTATTCCCTGATGTTTCTTCTTTCCCTGGTCCCATATTTCATATTTTGGGATCAGTATTTAATAGTTTTAATTCTGCTGAAATAATTGTGGTAATTAGTTCCATTTTGCCTTCCTAAGTTCCTCGTGGTATTATAGTTTGACATTTTATTTTATTGCTAACTCTAAAGAGCTGATCTATGTGCTGATTAAAACTGGTGCCATGCTTTATTCTAGAAGAGCTGCATGTTTCAGTAGTGAGTGATGGGATTCTCTTCATCTTACTTATCCCAGCCACACCATAAAGGTCTTTATTTTTTGCAGAATTTTCTTTAATTAAGAATAGCATCTGTGGGACCAGAAGATCTTAGATGTAAATTGGTCACACATTCAGTGTGTATTACAGGGAAATCAACCTACATCTTCTGAATCAGTCAAACATACTCATAATTACCCTGAATACTAACATGCTTTACCATTACAAGGAAGCATGAAGCCTTTGTCAGTCAGATGGGTATCTTGATGTTTATGTAATCACTGTAGCCAAATTTCACTTCTGTTTAGTGTAATTCCTGAAATCTAAATTGTTTTCTTTCTGAGAAGACAATAGAATATTTGGCCACCTATTCTTATTTACATTTCTAAATAAACAGATAATTTTTCCAAAATGCTTACCACATGGCAGCTCATGCTGATATTTTAGGACATCAGAACACTTTATAAAAAGGATTATATCAAAGTCTGCCTTCCGGCTTCTGCTTTTATAAGTGTTGCTCTATGCAATAATTTAGGAGGAAATTCTTCTGGGGATTGAGATGTCTCTCTGCCCTCCAGGAAAGCCGCTTTCTGAAACAAAGGCTTGTATTGCAGTAAGTTAGGTTTAGCTATTTTATTCTAAGTTAGATATTTTCCTCGATAAGGAAATCTGCCCTTTTTTCCCCTGGGGTTTCTGTGAACCAGGTCCTTTCTCAACTTTCTAGCATAATTAACTTCCTTGCTGTACAAAAAGGGGGAAGGGTCTGTGGTGAAAGGGAAAATGAACTTTTCAGTCCTAAAGGGGCATGTCCTCCAGATTACCTCTGTAGTGCAATGAGCAATGGTCCTTTTCAAAACATTCAAGGATTCTCCTTCAGATGTCAACAGAGACCTGTCAAACCATGTCAGCGAAGTCTCAGCAGGGTTTGATTAAGAGCAAGAGTCTGGCCAGAGAAGCCAAGGGCTCTGAATACATGGAGGGGAAAGCGAAGGAGTACTGCTAAAGGACAAAATGTCTTTATGGAAATCAAGTCAAAATACTAACCATTGAGATTTATACTTTTAATGATCCAGATTATTTTAGCAGAATAAAAACTATGAAATACTGATCTCAAAACATGAAAGATGAGAATAGGGATCCCAGCCATCCCCCGAAGCTGATGCAAGTTTGATTCAACTTTAAAAACATCAGCACTGGAAAGCTGATAGTAAGAAAAGAAATAAGGCTGTGCAGGAGTCTGGGAAGACTGGCTGGGGCTGAAGACAGGGAAGTGCACTAGAACAGGGAAGTCCACTAGAAGTCATATTTAATTTGTTATTTCTTAGTTCATGCCTTCAGAAATGCCTTTTACTATTCTTTCATTAATGGCTTTTAAAAGTCCTCCACATATGTTAAAGAGGCACCTTTGGAGCAAAGAAAGCCTCAATGGCCCATCCTGAATTTGGGGATGGTTCCATGTCCTAACTCTGCTGTGTCCCAGAAACACAGATATGCTGACTGGGGTGATTCTGTAGCTAGACCCCTCGTGTCCATGCAGAATGAAGTATCTTTGGGTTTGCTGGTTTCCCGTGTAAAACTCGGGGTTTGGTATTAAAATATTTTGAGTGGACTTTCTTCATGATGCTAGTAAACTATAGAAAGGTACGGTCATTAGGTTAAAGCTATTTTCAAGTTATACACAATAGTCCCCTTTTAAACATGACAAACTATAACAACCTATTTATTTTGCCAGTTACACAGTGGAACAATACAGTGTGTTTTGCCAACAGACACCCTGAGGAACTAATGGAGAATGACAGGCGTTTCCCCTTTGCCCCTGGAAGGTTCTCTGCTTTGATAGCCCAGCAACATCTCTGTTAGTCACTCATTTTAACCTGCAGCTGCAAAGGCCTTCCTGTTAATTATAGGCAGACTGAGGTCTTTTATCAGAGAAGAGAAAATGATCAGCTCTTTTCCTTAAAGAGTAACAGTTACATCAGATAGTCCCAGTAAGTTAATCAAAGAGGAGGAACAAACAGAAAAAAAATCTAGCAGGGATTCATCTTAAACTTTTGAATCTCTGCATTCCTCCCAGTTTACTCAGGGAAAATATATTCCTATTTCTACTGGGAACACTCTTAAAAGCCTTCTCACAATAATGGATTGGGCGTTAACGCCTTGTTCACAAGAACTGTGTGGTTTCTTTGTGGGTTCTCTTAATCTTATTTTAATTGTAGCTACAGTACAAAATGTTGAGTACCTCAGTTAAAATAAAGTTGTGACATCTGAGGCTATGACAGGGTTTAGAAACATCATCCAGCTGCATCTGCAATGGACTTGCACTTTCTGCATGTCAGGTAATTACTGTGCTGGAAAACTGAGGAAGGGGATTTGCAGCCTCTTGGTCAAATTCCCCTTTGGGGTTCAGTCTAGAGAAGTGCAGTTACATCAATTCCTGTTTTTCCTAAAGGTCAGGATCCTAGCTGTACTGGGTAGCTCCTGCAGGTAGTGTGTACCTGTACTCACACTTTAGTTGGAGGTAATTGCAGTAACTTCCTCCAGGTTGCCTCAGTCTCTGGGAGACAAGAAGTTTCAGTGTCCAGGGGCCTCATGACATTAAAACCAGTTGTTGGTTTATTCCCGTTCCCTTCATCTAACTGCTAGTTCAAACAGTCACTAGAAAATTTATGGAATAATCAATATCTGAACCTTGGGAGCAAGGCCTTTTTTAGGCTCATTAAGGACAGAATGTTTCCAATTACAAGACACAGTGTCAAAGGCTGTCAGCCCACTTCAAATGCAACGATACACTGTCTTGCTGAATGGCAGCAGTATAATCCTCATTTCTTAAATTTATTTTCAAAATTCCCACTGAAGTCAGGAGGCATCTCCTGTGCTGGCAGCTAGTAAGAGAACATAGGAAACAGTGCATATAGTGCCTGAGGGATGAGTGGGAAGTGTCCCCTTCTATGGCAGACTCAAAGGGCTGAGTTGATGAGCGACGGAAGTAGGGTGACCCTGGCACCTTTGGGACAGGAGCATGGAGTGAAGGAAATTCCTAAGAATTTCGCCTCCCCCTAATTGAAGGGCATTCAGTGGGGACATTTCTGGCTGTTTTATAGAAGAAGACAGTGTCAGGATAGAAAAAAAAAATTGCTTTGTGGACATTACTTCTGAGTAATAAAAGGAGCTTAGTTACTTTCAGGTTGATCGAAGTATTTTATTTTTTGTAGAAATAACAATTGTTGGACTGCAGACACCATAAAGACTCAGTAGAATTTTTGTGAGGATGTAGACTTACAAATTCTTTATACAACATGTTTTGGGTCTGCATCAACCCAATTCTTCCACATAGCTGGTAGAACTGGAGCTGTAGAATCTTGGACGTCTGTCTTTCTTTCCTTCTTCAGAGCCACCTTCTGGTCCCATCAAAATCAGTGGGGGTTGGCCATTGCCTTCAGTAGGACCAGAAACTGTCACTGAAATAGTCAACAAGAGAAGACAAAGTCTTGTTTAAAAAAAAGTTGGTATGGGGAAAGTTGGAAGAGCATCTGTACAATAGATGTTGTGTAAAATGTGTTTTCTCTTAATGACCTTCCAGTTCAGATTGGCTCTGTTTACATACAAATCAAAAGCTGGTTTGTCTAACTGCTAGCACAGCAAAACTAAGTCTGAGATCTGAATATCCAGCTGTGTCTTTTGCCTCTGACATCCTCCCAGTAATAAAAGTTGAGTGGCTGGGATTTGGCTAGAATTGCAGATGATGTGTGAGCCAGAATTGAATTCAGCCTGCTCTTCCTCTGTGAGACAATAGAAGTTAAAACTTGTTTGTGTCAATAAAATAAGCATATACAACTCATAACCCCTCAGGGACCAGATATGATGAATAAGATGTTCTTTTTCCATCATCACATTTCTAACCCTGACCAATGTTAGTAATAAGTCTGTGAGAACTCAGATTTTTGTCTTCCTCATTTCAAAGCTGGAGCAGAAGCTTTTGTAGAGTTTACCTGTGAAGATGCAGCATCCAGAGAACAGACATAGTTATAACAACCTTTGCAGTGCTATCTAATCCAGGTTCTTCATTCTTCACTTTCAAACTCCCTGATGGGTACAGCTATGTGAAATGCTGCCTTTGCTCTGTAAGCCATTGCTCTTGTACAGCTCCTCTGCAGATTGACAAAGTGACAGAGAGTAACTTATTCACAGGTGAAACGGTACTGCTAGCGTACCTGTTAGTTATTGCTTTCCTGCTTCAGTCTTTTCTCCAATGGTATGTTAGTAAACAAACTAGGCTGCTTTGTGTAGCAGAGGCTCTCAAACTTTGCCATACAGGGATTTCTATTTGGTAGCTTGTCAGGAACTTGGGTGCTGCACCCTGTGAGACAGATGCCAGTGGAGCATGTGGTGATGGAGAGCTTTGAGGTCCTGGGGTACTGTCTGGATGTAGGCAAAGCTGTGTCAGTTCATAAGGGAGAAATGCGTGATGGAACTGTAATTATTGAAGGATCTTCTTTCTTGTAACAGTGGTGAAAGCTCTGGCTGCAGTACAGAGCTCCGTTAGCAATTTCACTTGCAGGTTGTACTTTGACCACCTCGTTGTAAAAGACTGCTTGTAAAGCTATATAGCAATTAGGCACAGCATTTGTTATCTCCACTCTTTCCATCAGTAAAACCCTGTTTGACAGATGATTGAAAGCTCTTCTAGTTGACAGTATTAGTGTGAGCCAGCAAAGATGTTCTCGGCAGTCTAGAATCTGATGCTCCCCAGATGCTTCGAGCTGACTGCAGTGGGGTGCTGCTCTGCAGCAGCATGAGCCAGGGCCACCTTTTGAAGCGTCCTACAGCAAGAGAATTCCCATTTGTATTTTCTTGGCTGAGTTTGTTGTGACATGCCCTGTTATTTTTGCCTTCTGTGTCCATTCTGAAGTTCCCCCAGGCATCCCTTCAAATGAAACATTGCATCACTGAGGAAGTGAAGCCATTAAAAGTGAATGCTTTCGCCAAACACTTGGAGCAAATACAATCAGCTCTCATCTACCAGAAATGGACTTGCAAGTTGACATTGCAAAATTTGGGAAGAACAATAGTCCTTTCTTGAGCGGTTTGATGCAGTTTTTCAAAAAGCTGAGCTGTGCTGTTTTTTTTTGCCACATCATGAATGAAGGTTTTATATTTGCATAGAGCAAATGTGGAAGGATTACCAAGCAAAGTGGTTAGAGCACAGAGCTTCACACTTCAAAATCCTTTTGAAGGCAGAGAAATTTTAAGTTCTCTGCTGAACACTGCTAAGGTCTCTGACCTTCTCTGTGTTTTACTTTCATCCTCTAATAATCCTGCCTTTTTGCAGAGATGTACTGATGGACCAATTACTGTTTACATACTATTGTCAGGGTGTGAAATGTTGTATAAGTTTTAAGGATCATTATTAGAGTTTTCCTTGCTAGTCAAAGGGTTAATTTCTTTCTCCAAAGAAGGAGATCTGATTTAGGTTTGGCACAGGAGGAGGGAAGACAGAGGATTTTGTTCTGCAGGAAACTAGGTCAGCAGGTTTTTATTATCGTGCTCGCAGCCCAATGTGGTTTGCATTTAGGAATGAACTCGGTTGACATTGTGTATGGTTGATTTCCTCTTCCCAGAAAGCAGGCCTCAGACATCGCTCCATACATTATGGCTTTCCCAAATTGAATGCAAGAGAATATTTAGCTGAAGCAGCTCAGGCAGTTGTGAGTTTGTTAGATATGTTTTTAGAGCTGTCTGTTGGGAGTGCCTCAGGAACACAGAATGAAGTCCAAGATATTTTGGAGAGGAGAAACAATAGGGCTGGAACCTTTTCAGTCACTGAAGTGCATCAGAATCATAGGCATCTTCATTGTTTTTACACCCCTTCTACTGATGATTGTTCTTATAGCCTGTAGCATTGTTTGGTTTTTGTTTGGATGTGGTCAGATTCTGATCTTGGTCCTGCCAGAGTAAATTTGGAGTAATTCCCTTGCTTTCTCTGAAGCCATGTGTGGCTGAGAACACAGTGTGGTCCTGCAGAAAACCTTTAGATGGGGAGTTTTCCATTATAACTTTTGGACCATCATGACTGATGAAAGGTTTGAATAATCCAGAATCTTTTTCACATCTTCTGGCTTTCTTGACCATATACTCTGGAGTGTATTCTTTTCCTGCGCAACTGAAAATAGAGGTCTGTGTTCTTTACCTCTGCCTATTGAAGACCAAATTGCGGCAGACATCTCTCATGTTGGAGAGTTCAGGCTGCCTTTCTTTAAAGATTATTTTGACTTACTGAATAATGAAAATCCAAGTACTTATAACTTTTTAAAAACTCTACTTTGTTTTGGTTATAGGGATCAGGTAAGGGTGATGGAGCTTAGAAAGGCTATTGGTAACATCTAAGAAAATTTCTGAGTAATAGGATTTAAGGCTGAACATCTATTTCCAGTTTTATATTCTTGTTGTTTTACAGACTTTAATGTGAGTTAATGGCTTTTCAGCATAATAAAACCATCTAATTCTGTCCTGTTCTAGTCTTTATTCAGTTCTGGCATCAAGAAACCCAGACATTTTTGCAAACCAAGTTTGGCTTTTAAAGCTGAACAAGGAAAATACAGGCAATATTGAGAAGGACAGACAGCGGTAGGTTGCCAGCAGTTCCTGGAAATAATGGAGTTTCACAACCATTCCCTGCAGATTGGACATTTAGGGAGGAGAAATATCCTTGTGGCTAACATGGACAGAGTAATGAAAATGCAAACTCTGTTGAGAAAGTTTATTATGGTAAAAATTCAAATGCCATTCTTGGGTTTAAACCAAAGAGCAGCATATCAAATGCCTTAAAATGATGACAGCATAGAAATAATACAGGTCAGAAAATTGCATACAGTCTCTCCTCAACTTGCTTTTAATATTGTGTTAGGCTGTACATTTTGGTTGTCCAATGCCTTTGAATCTTTAAACAGTTTCAGCTGCAATAAATGTGCTCATATAATCATCTTTTGAAATATGAACATGTTAAACAGGGATGAAGAAAGTTGGTATTTCTGTAATACCCTTGTGCTCTTACACTGTTGGCATGCGTGACTGAGAGCCAAGAAAACGACAGCACGTCAGAATGAGAGGCACAGAGAGGACTTAGAGCAGGCAGACATGTACACACAATAAACATCCGAGCTGAGGCAGCATTTTGAAAATTGTCTTCTACATAATGAAACAGAAGGGGTTGTAGGAGAATCTCCATAGCTTCATTCAGCAATGACGAATCATTTCATTCAAATTCGTAGCGACTCGGAAAATGTCACTATGTTGCTGGAAGACTTGGATTGTATTCCTTGCTCCCTAAATTGAACTAAATTGAATTAAAGTCTTAGCTCAAGAAATGAGAGATGGAAAATACTCTCTCTCCTGTAGTGTCTCTCCAAGATGTATATTGTATTTCTTGAGGCTGTCAGCCATATGAAGCTTTTGGGATGTAACACATAGGATAAATAAGTTTGGTCATTCTTGCTGTGAATAAAAAGGGTAAATCCTACGTTTCTATAAAGGCTTTTTCTTCCCCAAAAGAGTTCAGAAAACATCACAAATCATTAGCATATCGGAGCTGTCACTGAAAATACAGTAGCTTCTGGTCTGAAACAGCAACTGTTAATAGCGCTCAGCAATGTTGTGTGTATGAAAAATGTCTGCTGCCGTATATTTGTGCTCTTTCAAATGAATGAACTCAAGAGTTTCTAGACTGAAAATGAGGTTGGTAATGCAGAAGAGCAGTGCATGTCAGCGAATAAACAGATGCTTGCAGAAGACTCTAGGATAAGCAGATGCCAAGTAATGCTGGTGTATGAAATAAGCCATTTGTGCCCATTTGGGAGCTCTGCTACATAAAGGATGCAGCCTGCAAATTTAAGTAGGTTATGATGTTCTCCCCTATGGCTGGGGTTAGAGGCCAGTCCAGTTAAGTGCAGAGTAGTCACTTTGTGGAACAAACATGAAGGCACTAAACTAAAATCGTCTTTCAGAGAGCAGTGGCTTCATATGGGTGCATCCCTTTTTTGTTTTTAAATGTAACCCTATCTTTACCAATTAAAGTAGCTATTTAATGGTTAGAATATGATCTCTGAGCTATGAGCACAAACCCTGTTTATCCCCCTTGTGGGATAAAATATATTTAGTCTTGCTTTATTTGTAGTTATTATTCCTTCTTAGTGTTTTAACCAGTAATTAACCCTGTCCTTTGATAGTTGTTTACAGCTGGGAACAGACTGACAGGAATGGTGCTGTTCTGCAGTAAGGAGGGCGTGGTGCCAGGTAGCTATCCTGTATCTGTTTCCTAAATTCAGGTAGCCATCTCCTGGGGCAATTCTTGTACCAGGAGAGAGGAAACAGCAATCTTCTTTAACATGGCTGCTCACTGCCGATCTTTTCTGAGAATGGGATTGGTTGGTTGATTAATTTTATTGACAACTTATTGCAGGCAAAAGGTGCTGGACTGAAAGCACTGGTAAACGGTAGACATAGGTCCCACGCAGTATTACTCACAATGGAGTAACTCTACACACCAGTGCATGTTGGTACACTTCGCTGTTGCTTCAAATTGATTGCTTGTATCTGCAAGAAGATTACTGTCCAATATGATACTTTTGGCCTCTTTCCTTGGATGCCAATAAGATTAATTAGAAAAGAGCTAAAAATATATTCATATTTAAGGGAGATATATTTTCTCCTGTGCTGCCTCGTCTCTTATTCCATCCCAATCCTTTATGCATTATGCTCAAAGAGGTACTGTGGAGCAGAGTTGAAGACCCTCTGTACAGAGTCCTCATGCAGCTTCTGCTGTGTTTAGTGCCCTCTGTATCTACAAGGAGGTAAAGAAGGACTTTTTGTCTCCATCCTCATATATCCTTATTCCAGGAGAATGGATGTGCTCTTGCAAGAGCAATCTGGAGCAGTGCTCTGCCAGCACAGGATGTTTGATATATAACACGTTCAATATCCCCTCCTACAGTGGTCATTCTATTGACACTCGCAGTATCCTTCCACAAACCCTTGCTGGAGCCCTCACACAGCTCACAAGTGATCTCTGGCTCCACAGCAGCTATAATACTGGAGTAATCTCTAGCCAGCCTTGGCAGTTGGACTTTCCCAGTGACCTGTATTAACCAGAAGTGTCTTGGGAGGTTTCCCAGTTCCACCATTCTGCTTTTGGTGTTTACAGCTACAGTAACTAGCTCCTGACATTTATGCCCAGCTTGTGCTCTGATTGCTGCAGCTTGGTGCCTGTTTGCACATGGGGCCTTCTGATAAGGCAGGCATTTGACCTTTCTATTCTTAACCCATTAACATTTAGAAGAGCTGCTCTCCTCACTTCTAGAGGCAGTGTTCCTCCCCCTCCCCCCAATATCCCCGTTCCTGCCAGATAAGATTACGCCTGGGTTATATATTGATCTAAAAGCAGAGTGCCAAATGCAGCCCACACCAGTTCAAGGGCGAATACTGAATCCATATGAGTGAGTTCACATGCTTCGGTTCAGTAGTGGAAGGGTAACGACCAATGGCTCTTTTTGCCCTCTCAGCAGAACCTGAGAGCAAACTCAAGGGTATCACTTCTTTATTATACCAGTAAAATTAACATCATGGCTGCAGTAGGTACCAGTCCAGTTTGCTGATGCTGCATCTTTGTGCTGTTTCTTCTTCTTCTTCATCTGCACTTAAACAGATTAAGGGGTTGAAGTGATTATTATACACTCGTTTGCTTGAGGCAGTGTGTTCAGTAACCTGAACGTGGACATGAGAGCCAAGATTGCTTTGTTTCAAGCCAAGCCTGTCTCAATGAATACTGCACCATGTCACTTGAACACATCTCTTCACCTGTGCATCCAGTTTTTGAAAGTGGGAACCTATCTGCAACCTAGTGAATTATAAATAGCAACAACTATTATGGGAAAGTGGCTATATAGACAAACGTACATAGTCATTTGTAGTCAAAGTCATTCATTCTTTGCTAAAAATTAGTAATTGTATTCCCAGGTGTATGAAGTGACACTAAGAAGCTCTAAGGGAGTAACTGCAGATAACCAGTTAAACATCAGCTCCCAGTGCCATAGCTATCACACAGAATGGGAATGGGTCTATGGGAGCAAGGGAATAACAGATAGGATTAAGGAGATGTTATTGCCTCTTATTGTTTCACAGTCTCTTGTTCTAGTTCAGTATCTTGGTATAAAATCTACATTTCCAAAAGGATATTGGCATTTGGAAAATACTTCAGAAACAGTCACTGGAACAATGAAAGATGTGGAAAACAGACCTAATAATGGATGTTTAAGATGCTTGAGCTATTTGCTTTATCCATGAGATGACTTGATAATGATACAGGAGGATCAACATGGGGAGGAGATTTGTTGGATGAGGTCTGTTGAGCTGTTACGTAGCATTTCGTATGAGAATAATGACCACAGTCAGGGTTCCCTCCTGGCTTTAAAAATCTATGACAACGATAATAACTACAGACAATCATAAGAATTAATTAGCTGGCAAGCCTGATTTCCCACTGCAAAACCAAAAGCCACTGGAGCAGGATGGATAAAAAATTATTGCAATTGTTAATATTTTATTATGTTAAATGGTTTAAAATAAAACATTGTGATTTAATGTGCATTTATGACCATCTGCACTAAGAACTAAGCTTCAAATAGTCTAATAAGATAACTTACATGAAATTAGAGGCAGGCAGTGTGCTTTTTCCTGCCGAAGTTTAAGAGAATGTAAAACCAATGAATTGATGGCGGTCTCTGACTAAGCACTAGACTTTTTTAGATTGAACGACTCCATTTTAGTTGTTTTATCTTACCTAATTCAGAAAGTAGGTAATTCAGAGCTGAGCAACTCATTCAAAACTGAAGGAGGAAGGCTTTTTTCATCTTGTGATCTGTGAATAAAAATAGATGTGAAAGTCTGTTCTACTAATTTTTTAGATGCCTGAAGAGCATGTGTGATCCAAAACCAACTGCTTTATCTCCTTAACTCAGTTACTATTGCTTTGTTTACTGGATCTGTTAGTTTTTAATACTATGTTTTGGTAGGCTTTCCATATATTTTTAGAAATTCTAATACGATTGTTAGAAAACAATTATAAAATACTGTTCTAATGACTTTGAGCTCCAGCTTCCATCTCAACTCAAAATTGCACAAAGTATGAATAAAAATTCATTTAGTGGGGAAAAATACATCGCTCCATGCTTGTTAATACAATAAACTGTAAAAATGAAATTCTATGCTTAGCTGTAGAGTTGTTTTAGAAATAACTAAATCACTTATTTAAAATGGGTGGGTTGAAATCAACCTGTCCTGCACTGCAGGCGGAGGTAGGCAGGAATTTTGCTGTTCATGTACTGCTGGATTGATCCCAGCATTTGTGAATATCCTTGTAAGAGAAAAGCAGCCCATCATCGCCAGGGATCATTGCTGCGTTGGGCCCTTACCACAGTGTGGTTTGAGTTTGCCTGTAAGGCTGTCACTGTAGTAATGTCAGAAACAATCACTGGCCATTTGAGCAACCTAATTGAGAGAGACAAGGCATAGGAACAGAAATGCTCCCTGCCAATGCTTTTAGAGATCCTGATTTACATGGCTGGTTTTCTTTTTGGTTCTGTTTATGGATTTTTTTTCCCTCTCAAATGTTCCATGAAGTAAATTTTTTATCAGTGACTCAGAGCAAAAGAAAATTTCAGATTTTTGTGATAAGATATTAAATGTCTGGGCAGGCCTTATCTTAAAATGTTTGGCTTACCCAGTGTACTGTACATGCTGAGATGTGAGTGTATGAGCCTCTAGTTAGGATTAAAATACCAAAAGCATGGACATAGGAAGCAATAAAGTGTTACATAGGAGAAGATGCATAATTTTTGTGACTGTTTAAAGAAAGCCCAGATGTGGGAGTAGTTATCTACCGAATCAATCATTTTCTAAGCCACAGATGACCAGAAAATTAATTAAAAAGAAAAAAAAAAGAAAATATTAGAGAAGTAAACCTGCAGAACTTAATGTTTAAACACTGTAGCCCAGACTAGTTTGGCCTTAAAATGATCTCCTTTAACAGTAATTTATTTGGGAATGTTTAACCCTCAGGATTTAAATTCAGGAGATAGTCTTGCTCAGTGGTTACAAACACTGGGAGACAGGATTGCTGCAGTTTGCTTCTGCTGCAGAGTGTGTCAGGAGAGACAAGTCCCTAAGCAGAGCTCCAGTAAGGAACAGAATTTTTGCCAGGATTTCCTGTCCTCTCCATGTCACATTATCCCCATATGACTATGTACATAATGTCTGTTGTACCTGAAAGGGAGGACAAGGTGGCTGCTGGGTCACGTGTTTAGAAAAGACTTGGAGATCTTTCAATTAAATATTTGACCAAGTGGCACATTTTTATGAAAGCATTCTCTAGTCATCCCTTATTCAGCAGAGACAGCAAGAAATTCTGAAAGGATTGTCCTCCCTGAGTTGAGAAGGAGGGGTATGTGCATTGCTGTGCAGGGATAACTCCTGAGAGTCCCCAGAGCAGTACTGCTGCGCTAGCACAGCCCTGTGCCCAGATAAATTAGCCCAGCCTCTCAGCTGGATGGATGAGGGTGAGAGCGCTCTGTGCTGATGCAGCAAGATTGCTTTTCTTGCAAGAGCTAATTATGCCATTAGTGTGCAGATCTCTGCACCTCCCTTCTTTGTGAGCTTTTTCTGTGTGGTCCTGTTTGTCTAAAGCAAGACAGGCTCAGAAGATGTTAATTTAGATATACTTCTGCTAGCAACAGGTGACAAGAGAAATTAAATACTTAAGAATACTTAGACTTGCAAAACAGCACCAGGGTCAAGGTACTTTCTAACAGCTCAATAGGAACTCCTTTAATAATACCTTACAGACTTCCCTGGCTGCCTGGCCTATTTACAGACCTTGTCCTTACCCCTAATCCATTTCAGAAGTGTTTCCATTTTGATTCAGGGATTGCCCAGCAGGACGTTTGTCTTAGCACACAGGGACAGCTGTGTTGACAGTATCTACTGCCTCAGGGCGTTATAGGCTCTCTGTAATCAGATGAGACCTGTACATGCTTCAGTGCCTTAGCAGTGAACTGAAACAACCTTTGTCTGTTTGGGAGGATGAAGGAAGTGACCATGTTTAGAAGTTTGGCAGTCATTTGGTGAGATCCTCTAAAGGATATATAAACTGCAAAACCAAATGGAGGTCTAGGAGTCTGTTTTACTGTAGCAGTTCATCAGGCAGCATGAAAAAAGGATGGTCTGGTGTCGGAGAAATACATACAAGAAAAGCAGATGATTTGAAGTTAGCTTGTAAATATATGTTGAGTAATTTTTATATAATATCTATCCCCTAGATCCCTATCCAGTGTTATGGTTTTACAGCTGTACTTATTTATTTTCTGAAATGTTTCTTTTTTCCTTCGTGGTGTGTGACAGAGGTAAATATGCAATTTTTTCTATTTGAGAAATCCTAGGAGTAACTGGTAACAATAAAAGTTAGACAGAAATGGGATTTTTAAACTGCTGGCACACCATTTAAAATGCAGTTCGCATAGCAATGGCAATGACCAAATCCCTGCTGAATACTAGCCAAGAGTATCCATCGGTGTGTTTTATTCATGCAGTGTGACAGTGCAGTTACTCAAGTCTGTATTGATTTTATTTATTTCATTTTAGAAAACATCTCCACGGAGCATTCAGTGTAATTATTTTAAGGATAAGGAGCAGCATTTAGGACTGACAACCACACATACAAATACAAATCTTGCAAAACATTCAATCATACTGCTTCTCAAGGAGAACAAGCCAGACTTAAACAGAAGCAGATCCTGCTGTCAAGGTTCTTGCTGAAAATGCACTTCCTCCAGCTCTCTTATGATTACATCAGGGGACCATTTGTTTTAGTGTCTCAGATGATCTCCACAGCTACATATTATTGTACAGAGAGAGAGAAAGACAGGCTTTAAGGTAAATGGGGTTTAAAACACTTGATAGGTAAAACATGCACTTTACATTGTATCTTGTAACTAACAGATGATCAGTAGAGATCCCAGATTATTGACACAGTGTAAATGGTTGTTTATAAACTGACTGCTTCTTGTGAGCCATAGGGAGTGCGCAGCTAATAAATACTTACAGATCCATGGTACATAGTAAATGGCTGTAAATTACTTGATTGTCACAGGTATCTACACAGTCAGAATTGTTTGAATGCTTAGGCAAGCCAAAGCTTGTGAACGTGAGACATGCAAGTTTGAGAAGGTCCATTTAGTGAAGGAACCTACATTAATTAGCTCCACCGCTTGTTGCAATTGTTTCCTTCTACTTATGATGATTAAGTCACACTGATCTGGTGAACCTGGGTCAACCACAATGTTACCAAGACAACTAAGTAAACTAGACACTGCCCTTGAGTATTGCCTGCCACAACCCAGAGTGTTGCCAGCATTTGAACATGGCGGCATGAAATGGCTCACAGTTCCCTATCCAGATTTCCATCTTTGGAAAGGTGATGTGGTGGAACAGAACCTTAGTTTCTTGTACAAACAAACTCTTGATATAGCTGAAGTGTTCAGGTCTCCTCACCAGCAACAACCAAGATGGATGAGATACTCAAAACTGGACAGGATGGGACCACACAAAGATTCCAAACAGCACAGTATGTGCTTGGCCATAATCTCTCTAACATGCCAGAAAAAGAAAGCACTGTTAAGAAGCTACAGGCTCTACTTACTTCTTTAATCAGTTTCAGGAAGATGTTAGGGCTTCAGGTAGGTAAAAGAAGGATGGTGGGCCTTGTGAAAAAATCATTGACACATTCCACCCCATAACAGTGTCCCATTGAAGCATCTCTCTGTAACAGTCCCAGTTCCTGGCTGCTAAGCATTTGCTTATTACATGCTGTTAGACTGGAAGAGGTGAGTGAAGGAGAGCCCTAGCTGCTATTAAAAAGGAAAGGGAAAAAAAGTCGAATCATATAAATCCCTGTAGTTCATTTCCTCTTAGAAGATCTGTGCTCTGTAATTATATTGCCAAAGAAGCCTTTCTTCTTTTGAGTTCACGTGAAAGCTGAATGGTTTTATTCCCCTTGGCCTTAGTTCAATCAGTATACATGAAATCACAAAATCTTTCTGTTCCAGTGTAAACTTGAATTAGAAATTGGTGGGTGCGGTACTTGAGATTAGAGCAAACTATTAAAAATAATAAACTCCTTAAAGGGACAGTTGCTAGGTCAGGAGTACATTTAACGTAACCCCACCACCAAATAGGAATTTTGTTTAGGAGAACCCAACCCACCAACAAAGAGTGCCAGCAATCCAGAATTCCCAACATACAACAATTATGAATAGAACAAGATACTCTCTTAGGAGGTAAGTAATGCTGACAAATTGTTAAAAAAATAGATAGGTATTTTCATTATAATGAGTAAAACAGTGTAAAATAATATGTCAAAGTAGTGGGATGGGATTTACTCATTTGCTCATGGAGTTTTACTGTTGCTTTTGGTGAAGATACTGAAGCCAATTTTGAGCACTTTAGATCATTTGTTCTGTAGGAAACAGCTGTTTTGATGATGCAACACCAACTTTTTAAAAAGCAGAAAACAAAACTTGATGAAGCAAATAGGAAGTGTATGTTTTCATTTGTCACATATTCACCTTTTTTCCTAATGTACACTAGATTTTGCAAATGTGGATGGTGTTTTATGACGCGTAATCTCAGTTTTATTGCACAAGAGATCAGGAACAAGGGAAATGAATGCTTTGCTGGACATCATTGAGAATCCTGTAGCTTCTTCAATCCATTTTGGTTAAAAGGAAAAAAATATTTTTACTGCAGTGCAGGAAACAAATACTTTTTTAGAAACTGAAATGGAATTTGGGATGAATATTTTGTTATCTGATCCTTCGGTACCAACTGAAGCATTAAATGGAAACAGTTTGATTACAGTTCCATGCCAAGTCATGTCCCTTCTTCTAACAAGTCAGGTATTAACTATCTCATTGTACCTGCATACTCCTTATACAGTAATTTCAATACTTACTCACTTTGGTGTTGCAATCTATTTCTCTGCAAGTAGTATTTGCATTGAAATAATTAAATTCATTACATAGCCTTCCCTCTATGCACATACGTTCTACATGCTTTATAGTTTTTGTGACTGTAAGCTTAACAAATCTTATCTGAGTTATGTGCCATTTTGTCTTCTTTAATAGTTAATATTTAACTGAATTTCATTAAGGGTATAAGTGTTCAGTCTGTTTTCAGATGAAGGATGAATGTTTTCCTGTAAATCAGTTTTTAAATCTTCTGAGCACTGAAAAGTCTGGCAAACAGTGCTTGAAAGAAGCAAAATTTGTGCTTATTTTGGGGTACAAGATGGCAGAGGATAAAAGGGGGCAATTTACAAGTTGGATGTATTCTTCATTAAGTTTTACTTCATGTCATTACATAGCATCAACAAGATTTAAACGCTTAGTTTTGGAAGGAAGGGTCACATCTGTAATAAATTATGGTCTCTCTTATTTAAACAGTAGCATTGTTATAAATATTTTCTTCCTGTATTTCTGTTTCATAAGCCAAATGCTCAGCATTTCTCTTATTCTCATAAGTAGCCACACGATGGGATGCCAAGGCTGGTTTATCATTTGCCTTGGAAAAGATGTTGTATAATACTGCGAGATAACGTTGGCAGGCAGAGATTTGAACAGTGGGGAAGAGAGGGAGGGGGGTTGCAGAATTTGTGCTAATAGATTGAAGCTTGAATGGGAGTACTACACGGAGAGCTAATACATGGGTGTCAGAGAATTCAGCCAGTCTTGCCAGTAAGGGGCAGAGAACAGTTTATTGCAGTGATCCTATTTCTGCAAAAATGAGACTGAGTCACTGATTTCATTCAAACTTTTGCAGTGCTTAGATTTTTAGCCAGACTCAACAAATTTCCTTTCAGTGTTTTTTATGAGGATGTAGGTATAACTGTGGATGAAGCTATCAAAGGGAGTTCTGATATCAAGGCATACCTGCTTTTCAGTGCTGTATCTGCAGGGCCCAATCTTGTTACAATTAACTTGTCATCATAGCAAAGAAAATAAATCCACACAGCCTCTTACTGGGAATAGCAAGGTTTTACTGGAGAATGCAGTGGTTTAGGGCAAGCCATGAGTTTATATAGACTACTCCTAAGTAACAAAGTATATAAGGAAAAGTGGCCAAGAATATTGATAGAAACAGTCATCCAGGGCTGTGTCATACCAATGCAGTCCAGAGCATGGTTAGGTGATGCAGAGGTCAACACTTTGGCCATCGACAGGTTTTGAGGGATACTTTTAAGCAGCTCCTATGGTGTTGGTGTAATGGTGCATAATTTTCGACTGTTAATGTGTTTTCTGTTCAGTCCAAGTACCCAGGAATATATAAGGCTCTGCAGAGCACCTATAAGAGGCCTATTGAAAAATTGATTGTTATTTGCCCCAGGCAATAAAACGTATTCCTGGAGTGAGTATGGGTGATGCAGCGCTGGGCTGCGGCCGTGCTGTGAGCTGGGAGCTCACATGCTCCATTCCAGGCTCTGCCCCTGACTCAGCTTTGTTGCCTCAGGCTCTCTAGGGAGAGTTACCTGAGCACTTAATTCTGTCATCATAAAATGCGGGGGTTATTACTTGCTTACTTCCCCATACCAGCCTCACAGGGAGGTTAGTTAATGAGCATCTGTTAATGTGTAGAAATAAACTCTGTAAAAGTGCTGAAGTAGTAGTAGTCCTGCTCAAACAGTGATGGCATGGCTGCAGGTTGGTAGTCTGCAGCTTTCTTACTGGATTGTGCTGTTAAGATTGAATAACCATTTTAAGAAAGCATGTGTAGAGCACAGCTTCCCTCCCTCCGAGGTACTCCTGTGCCGCTGGTACTTGTGAGGTGCTCCAGAGCCCAGGGCTGGGACACTGCCCAGCACAGTTCTGTGTGACGGAGGAGTTTTGTGCACCCCCATGTAACCCAGGTACGTGTAATTCACAGCACACAGCTCTTGGTAAGGGTGTTATGTTCCCAGCTCCAGTTCATTATCCTCACTCATCTGCCGCTCACTAAGAAAAAAAAGATACCGTTCCCTTCTTTAAAGCTTATTGATTTCCTTACCCCCCACCTCGCTGAGTGCCTTAATCCCGCTCGGTTTCCTGCAGTGGTGTCGACAGGGCAAAGCACCACTCACGCTGCGCAGAGTGGCCTTTCTCCTGGGCCATTGCAGGCGGCTGCTGGAGCATGAAGCCCCTGCTCGCAAGAGTTAATCGTTTCCAGCCTTTGGCAATCTTGGCCTGGTCCTAGAAATGGGGCTGGAAGCTGGCGGCTGCCAGGAGCCTCCCTCTCGCCTGTCATGTGAGCAGTGTAAACAGGCCGGCAGCGCTGCCGCTGCCGGGCGAGTGGGAGGCTCACTAGTGGGCCAAAGTTCAATGGGTGCATCACGGCCGCAGAGCGCCGGCCAAGCAGGCAGTGGCAGGGTTACTGCCGATCACCCCAGCTGTTGCTATAGCAAAACCATTGCATAACGTTCGCATTAAATCAGAGCATGGAGGAGAGGAAGGCTAAACGATAAAGGTCGTTGCGTTTTGTTCATCGTAGCTGAGTCCCGCGTAGCTGTTGCAAATGGAGCTTCAAGTACAGTTCCTGGCTGGGCTGCCCTGGAAGCCGGTGTGGGTTTTCACCGGCTGCAGAGAGAAAGCAGAGCCTGGCCTAGAGCTTGCTCATGTAATCATGTAATTGGGGCATTCACATGAATGGGGCTGGCAAGACAGTGCCTGCAAGAGGATTGTTTGCATGAGTAGAAACTTTGCATGTCAGTAAAATTTGTGGGATCAAGCTCACAATTAAGATAGGTGTTTAGAGAGCCCAGGGCATCAGAACTCAGTGTTACAGAGGGTGGGTACACCATGACTTCAAGAAGTAATGCCCCTATATCATTGCATAGGTCAAATGGATTGCAGGAGATGTTTGTGGGAGGCTGAAGAGTCAGGAAACCTCCTTCTGGATTGAACTGTTACGGGGAAGCTGGAATGTTGTGACATGGGAAGCTGCATTTGGAATCAGGCCATCATCCTCTTGAGATCTGCTGAAGTTGCATCTGCATTTACATAAGTTTTGGCATGAGAAATAAATGTCCAAGAAGTGACTATTTTGCGCTTTCTCTTCCTAGATGATTAATTAAAATGGCTGAAGGAATGATCCAGCCACAAGCTTTCTCCTGAGGTTTCTGACTGCAGTTTATTTGTTACGTGGAGTCGACCAAGGTCTATGTCTTTGGCAGAAGCGACTATGCTTTTGGCTCCCCTTCTCTTTGAAGGTCTGGCCCATGCCATGAAGTCAGTGTCAAAGTTCTGTATGACTTACCTGGGCCAGAATCAGAACTGCAGGTTTTGCCTATACAGTATGGTGTATTTATTGTTCCAAGAGTAAACAGATTTGATATTAAGGCTGTGATAAAGTGGCACTAGGTTTATTTGGCATATACAGGTTGTGGTATTTCAGTCATTTACCTCTGAAGGATTTTGTCAGCTGCTGTGAGAGACTTTCTGTTCCTTCCCCTTGGGTTTGTACCCTTTGCACTGTGGAGTCCTGGGCATAATATCATACATGTTGGGAACTTCATGTGTCAGTACTGTAGTGAAAAGCTAGCTAGGAGGAACACACAGCATTCCTCTTCCACCTATCTGCTTCCTGCTCTTCTGCCAGGAGAGTGAGACCTCCTACCCAGCAGTTTGAAACTGGAAGTCTGTCCTCCTTGAACTAGTGGTGCCAGGAGTCGTGTTAGTTGGACATGGCTTCTTGGCTGATGTACCCTGTCCCAAGCTCTACCCTGCTGCACAGTTCTTTTTTTCAAAGCAATTTACAAAACAAAATAAATGAGTAAGGGAGGAGTGAAGTCCTGTGGTCTGCTCCTCAGAGTCCTGGTTTTGCTGGTGATTTGTATTTCAGTTTTAAAACAGAAGTTTTGATTGTGGGATTGCTGGGCTTTTTGTTCTCACTCAGGACAACTTAGACTGTCAGACCCCAGATGAATTCCTAAGCACTGTGGCAAGGCCAATAATAACAATGAGAAGCAAGCACTGCTGTGAGCTATTCTGGGAACTGCCCGATCATTTCATATAGGTCTAATGATGCTCATTCCTTATAGTACAGATGGTGCTTTTGAAGAAATGTGGTCTGTGTTCTTCCCCTATTATTGCCAGAGTGGCCAGAGACAACCTGAAGTGGTAAGTAATTGAGCCCAAGGAGCTATGTGTTAGTAGAGGTGAGCTCACCTTTTTTGGTTTCAGGTCAGTTTATCCTCCCTCTGGGAGCTGACATAGACAAGAGCAGATTGTTCCAAGAATGTGGAGCAAAATTCCCAAAGGCCACCAGCTGCTATAGTCCGTGTGTGCTGTCCAAGCTTTCCACTGAGCATTTCTATCAAACATCTTCTCGGCCTTAGGAAGGTGTTGAACTGAAGTGCTGCTACATATATACCTTTGCCCAGCAATTGTGCTCTAAGATCCCAGACAGTGGAGTCGTTGAAGATGTTTCTCTTATTAGAGGTCTACAGATGAGATTGCCAGATGTTTCTAATAGATCTGTTATTTGTCAGTCATTTGGGACAAATACCAGAAATGCACTTTGCCAACAGATACTCAGAAAAAGATTGGTGAATTCTTGTTTTCCTGAACTAGGTAGGGCCTTTAATGGTCTACTTCCCTGCATACCACTCCAAGATGTGAGTGGAATTGACTTTATTTCACACTGCACTATTGTCTGCTGCCCAAACCACATTTCAGTGGGCCAGAGGAGGAACTGCTGACTCATAATTCAGCATGGCAGCCCCGAATCTCATGAGGCTACTAAGTCTGGCCTCTGACTGATGTTTTCAGTGAACTCTCTTAATGGCCCCCAACAGATCACACAGAAGTCCAGCTTCTATAAAATGAAAGGGAGGCTTCTTGCCCAGCACTTGGCAAGTCACTACTGGCAGTTTGTAGTGCTGGAAACTGCTGCTTGTGCTAGAAACAGGCTAAATGGTGACTGGCTGAAAATGTGTCACTGGTGTGGGATCTGTGGGCCCCACTCAGTCAGCGGGCACATGGTATATTCTGCTCACATAATAGCTGTCAGGGACAAAGGGCTGTAACTGGCCTTGGCTTGGCATGTGGTGTGTATACAAAATGAATGCAACTCAAACATGAATGAAAGTTGGGAATAAAAAGTAGCATAAAACACAGCACCCAACTTGAGGATGGAAGGTAGGTGGGGGAATCACTTTATGTTTTAAAGAATTCTCTTTAGGGCCTGGAACTTAATTGTTGTTTTACTGCCAGTGTCACCAGGGATCCAGATACACTCCATGACACTGTGTGGTTCTTGCAAACAACCTGTTGCAGATTTCCGCTTAAATTGAAGCTAGGGCTTTGCAGCATAGGTTGGAGTAAATGAACCAGAGGCCCCTCCTTCCTCTGGCAGCTGAATTCCGAGCTGTGCATGACAGCAAGGTATTCGGTGCTCATTGCCTTGTGTGATGGATCAATCAGTGATGACGACTACACAGGTTCCGATGTGTTCTTCACATTAGTTCCTGAGCATGTTCCAGCAGCACAGTAATGACATGAGTGTCACACATGGAGTGTGACACTTGCGTGTGAGACTCCCAGGTCTTGTTTCTCCTCTTGCAGGTCGTATGTTTGCAGCACAGTGTTGGGGCAGTGCTGCGTACTAAGAGCACGTCAGCCACAGATGCAATTTGCTGTGTGAGACCAAGGATTGAACAAGGAGTTGTAGACAGATGCTGGAAATACTGTTCTCCACCAGTGTGACCCTACTAGAAATCATGTTCCTTAGCTGCAGTATTACATGGTGATACCTTGCCACTACGTGACCAAAGCAAGGTGCCCAGTAGGCAACACACCCAAACCCCTGTCATGTGGGTTGGCAAAGAGGGTCTCCATTGTTAGGGTAACATTTGGCCCAGATGCGTCAGCTTTTTTATGTGCTCTGGAGAGTTTGGGAAATTTTAAACTTTAAATATTGCTGTGTTTCTGCTAGAAAGGACATGTTCCAAGGACTATTCCTGGCATTTGCAGCTGAAAGCAAAGCAGTTTGTGATGACACTTCATTTGGGAGTCCATGCACTGTTTGGCACCAGCCCCTAAGGAAGTCCTAACTACTTGAGAAGATATTATCCTCGATGCAGAGTTCCTCTGCACCATATGGGCAGAACTGTTCTCCGTATGCATCATTTTAGAGCTTTATGCAGTCTTTCATATATTTTGCGCCAGACCTTCAAGTCAGGACTAGGATGTTGAACTCGATTCAATAATCCGTGGGAAGACAATGCAAGGAGTAAAGTACAGTTTTGTGGGGTTCCCAATACCCAGGATTGCCAAGACATGTATTTTAGACTTCAATCTAGAAATCAAAGAAAAGACATAACACTTTCCTTAGAAGGATCTCAAACTTCTTTACATAGGTGTGAACATATAATTATTTCCATTTTGCAGGCGTGAAGAGCGGAAGATGGGAAAGCTGTGACTAGATCAGTGATCAATTCAGAATTAGTTGAGCTGAATTTTGTTTCCTATCTTACATGGCAGGGCCTGATGCCCTCTCCAAACTAGTTTTTAAAAGTTACTTTTTAAAACTGGCTTTAGCCACTGTAGTTTCTATGCATTTCTGTTCTTGAAAGGTACCATCAATTGTTTTTGTTTAAAGACATTGAATATGAACTTGTTCCTACAGAGCTTTGTGCTGTAATTTATCAACAAGGCACTGAGGCACAGACGTCAAATGAATACCAGATTTCAAATTATGATAAGCAATTGTGTCATCTCTGTGAATAGACATCAATGTCTGCTGAGAAATCATCAATAATTCATTAAAAAAATAAATGAGTACAGGGACATTTGGATAGGTCTTTGCAAACAACCGGTCCTGTGTTCTGTAATAATTCCTTTGAATTTAAACTCAAAGGATGCTTATTTCTCAAACAGAAACACATGATCATGCCCAACTCAAAAAGTTTGTTGCCTAGAGATCTAATTTCATCTACCTTTGGGGAGTTATGGAGGTACTTGGAATATTATCTGTCAGAGGTGCACTGTGTTTTTACATAGCTCAGTGGAGAAGCATGCACAGCTTGCCTGGACTTCTGAGCAAGCTGAACGGAGTGCTGTCTTTGTGTTCTTTCCCTTTACGCATGACTTCTGCCTGGTTTGGCCCCATTAGTGATGTCAGCACTTACCTGGCATCTAAACTGATTTAATTTGCCTTTGAAATTTGTATAAAGTAAGTCCAAACTTATACGTTATACAAACGTTAAGGATGGGGGAAAAGGATTATGTCCCATTCTGCTTTTTTTCTTTTGTGAAATATTTGAAGTGTATTTTAGTTTTAATATTCCGGTCATTGACACTTCCTTTACCCTCTACCTACAACAAAACCTAAGATTCGTATTTGCAATCTGAAAATACAAATCTCAGAATAATTTGGGCTTCTTTACTATGAGGAGAAAGATGAAGCTGCTGGTGTAAAAATTTCAGCTTGAGCTTCTCTGTTGTAGATGGCTTTTCATTTGACAGCTAGCATCCTGGTTTAGTTCATTTCTCTCCTAAATTGTAGACTGTTACATTCCAGTAAGCACACAGCATCTGTTCTCTGTATAACATGATGTTGCAAGATGCTGATCGTTTGTCTAAGTCGACTTTTTTCAATTGAATCAGAGATGTACATGCAGCCTAGCAGCAGTATTTCCCTCCTGTCTGTAACTGGCCATTATAGGAAGAGATAAATAGTTATAAATAGTTATTAATGTAAGGATTTAGAGGCTCTGCTTCAAGATCTAGGGCTAGCCTGTCTTAACTTATCTTAGTGTAATCTCAAAAATAAAAATTATCTACTTCACTTTAGAGAGCATGAAATAATTTCTGTTTACACAGTTTTTTCAATTACTTTGATGCTATGATATAAAGGTCACTGATTGCCTCTAGTCATCACATGGCTTTTTCACTAATTGTGCACTCACGTCATTTTGTTCTGTGGAATCTTTTGCTTTTTGATCCAGTTTCAATTGCCCAGATGTTAATTTCATACAGTTAACTTTATACAAAGGGCATCCTTTGTTCCAACAAACACATTGCGGTCATTGTTCTCAGCTGGGAACCTAGTGCACAGCAGTTCACCTGTTTCCTATGTGATCCTCCATCAATCTACTGACCTTTGTGCTGATTTAATGTAAAATCATTCATTGGAGAGAGAAGGGACAAGGAGGAGAAATTATGCAAAAATGTTTCCTGGTCCCTAGCCTTGGATTGATTAAGGTCATGCTGTAGGATAAACAGGCAATAAGAAATGGGAAAGCTCTTTCATTTTGACCCTTTTGGTGTGTAGTGGAATGGAAAATCACATTAGTACCTTGAAAGTTTTGCCGTGGTGTCTCAGAATGCATTATTGGAGACTTAAACATCATCTAGAAGGAACCCTAGTGCCACTCCACTCCCTTCCCTGTTGCCACCTATAAAGGCTTCACGTCAAGGCAGAGAGGGTGCTTGCCAGCCCCTGTCAGAGTAACTGTCACATAACGAGAGGCACTGCTTCATAATGCACCCAGGGGCCTGGGGACGGCCCGATTCAACAGATTGCAGGAGGGACAGATCTCAAGGTTATTCTAACTGCAAGCGTCCTGTATAGGTCAGCCCATTTGCTGTTTGTTAAACCACGTGGACATCGCATAGACTAACTGTTTAGTTTAACTTAACCTTTAGAGCAGTCATGAGAGCTTAGTTCATGAGCAGAATAAATTCCGTGGAAGGCTTTGAAGGAAGATTGTACGTATAAATGCACTGGCTGTTGCTAAAGATCTGTGGAAGATGAGCAGTGGAAAATTGGACAGGGATTGAGCAGTGTATCGTGTAAGAAGGGTGTAACTTGGCAATATGTATCTGTGAAGGTTTTTAAATCTCTGTCTTGGCCAAAAGAGACCTTCCAAATGACAGGAGTCTAGCCATCTTGAGCCCAAACGTTCCTAGAAAGATGACCCTACAAAATTGTCCAGGCTACTGGCAGGGATAGCATTACTGGCAACATGCACAGTGCTTTAATGGCCAAGGCTGAGGCAAAAGAGGAGCTATGCCCCACAGCCCACAGCAGGCAAGAGGAGGAGGCCTGGAGAGGGGCTGGCATCAGGCAGTGATTTTTAACATTTCTTTCATTCAGCCAGCTGTAGGACTGCTGGGCAAGATCTACATAAGGTTGAGTTTTGGTTTAATATGCTGATGTGATTTGCTGTGGCCCCCTTGTAGCTCTCTGGGGCCTGGGCCAGGATATCCAGTACATCCACCATAATTCTTCCTAAGCAAACTTTGGGAAGAGGAGCAGCAGGTGCCAGTGTCTGTCTGCTCGGCTTGGCAAGGAGCAAAGCAGAGGTGAGAAGGAGAAAACCAGAGGTCCTGTCCGGTCCTCACTACCAACAGCAGATGGATAAGTAGAAAGATACAGGTTTTGTGTTCAGAATGCAGTGTTTCCCATGACTGGTCCTGCTGAAATCAGTGAGCCGATACAGACATTACTCCATACTGCAGCAACTGCAGCACCGTAATTCTCCATTTCTCTCTCTTCAGTCTATAGATCCCTTGGCACAGCTGTAAATTCCCTGTACGGTGCACAGCATGGCTTTCACTGAAAATAGCTGAGAAAACAACATTTCTGGAGCCTTATTCCACTAAAAATATTTTTTTTGCTTCTACCTCCCTGTTTTTCTCTGGTCAACAAGGGCTACATCCAAGCAGCCACCTGCATTCAGTATCATGTGGAATGATAAACATAATCATAAACATCACTCCCAGACCGTAATACTTTGGTGGAAATGAGGCCAAGTGACCAAACCCCTCAAGCCTTCCCACCAGCACCCTCCAGCAGCATGTCCTGGGAGGACTCCGGTGCAGGATTTATATCCTGATCTGTTGCAGTGACTGACAGCAGCAACGAGGAGCTCTCTGGGGCAGAGGACAACGGCGTCTCCAGGGACAAGCTCCAGTCTGCTCCAGGGAATGTGCTAATTTTCACTCCTTTATAGTCCTTTATCTCAGCCCTTCGACCTTGAGCTCAGAGGCATTATCAGCCTTAGCCAGAAAGGCAGTGTGGAGTTAACTATTTAAATGCTGAATGTTTCTGAGCCCTGAAGGTAAAAACACAGTGAGTGCAACTTCTTTCAACAGTGCAGGAAGTCAGTGGACTTTCCAGGTTTGTTGAGGACTGATTTATGATATTAGGAAAAATATTTTCTACTGAATAGATGATTTTGTGAACTACAGCAGTTTTCAAAGTTTGTATGCCCCTACAAAGTTCCTAGGGCAGGTAGAGACCTCCTGTGAGAATGTATGTTGTGTGCATTGCTATAGGCTCTATATGAACTTGGTTTTCGTAGTCACTTTTTCATTATCACCTGGACCCAACTATTGATATTCAGAGCACAGGCAGAAAGTTATTGATCTCATGCTTTCTGTGGAGTCTCTACTATCATGGTAACACCTCAATTTTTGACTTTAAAAAGTATTATACAAACTCTTACCAAAAACAAAAAAAAAAAGGTAATTTCCTGAAGCTATCTGGATTAACATATTGCCCGCTACTGACTTCTCTGGGTGACTTTGGGCATGTCATTTAACCTGTGTGTCACTTTTTGTGTTTGCAGAATGAGCTATGAATACTTCAGTGGGCCATCGTGGCTATTAATGAGTTATGAATGTGTTTATGTACATGTGTGTCTTGTTTGGCAAGATCAGCTTCTCTCTCTTTGGTGCCTGACAAATATTATGCAAGAAAAATAATTCCTTTTCCTTACTGGGAGTGAGTGGTCTCTCCATGAGCAGCCATAAGTGGGTAGAAGCAGAATTTTTTGCAGAATATTACTGCCTAATCAGTTCAGTGTTCATGGAGTTAATTTGCTCATGCCTTCAGATTGTTTTGTTTCCAGGGATTCTAAACCGTTGCCTCCAGCTGTTCATTTCCATTGAACTAGGGTGATCTTTATCTGTCTAAACTAGTTAAAACCTGCTCCACTACCCTGCAGCCTTTTTGGAGACAGCCCAATAAAGCTGAGTGCAGTGGCTATGACACCAAAGCCTCCTGGACATCATAAATTCCAAGCCCTACTTTTTTTTCTGACCTCTCACTTAGAGCACCCCTCCTGTTTTAATGGGACTCTTCACTTCCTCCACAGCTCCATTTAACCCCTGTCCAAAAAGGGGAATGATATTTGCATTGTAAGAGGCCAGTGAAAAATCCCTTTTAGACTAATTTACTACTTCAGTATTATCAGATTAAGCCTTGACATAACCTCAAAGGTACCGTTTGAACAACTGAAGCACTGTTAGACTTGCACTTAGACTCTGCTCAGTGTGCGTGTTGCTTGGGAGGTTTCAGTTGAAGCACGTTTTTAAAATCTGCTCCATTTAAAGCTTGCTGTGATGTGGTGGGACTTGTACCTTCATGGTCAACAGGGCCACTTCCTCTTCAAACAGGAGTTGTGAAAGTTTTTGTCTTGAGCAGATGAGATGCAGGTTTGTTAAGTTGATGAGACAGCCACCAGATGTACGAAAGAATCTTTCCTATGATGAAATGTAAATGTCTTGTATACATCAGGCAAAGATGCTGTCTATACAAGAGGGAATTGCAAACAAATACCACAACAGGGACCGTAGCTAGAATGTGTACACTAATGTAGAAACGCCTTCCCTTGTTGCTGGGGTTTCTAATAGCACATTATTTTGGCCTGTGCTGAACAGGAGTGTGTAACACAACGGGTAAAATGCTAATGGTCAGTTTGAACTTTAGGCTCTTCCTTCTACTACTACTACTACTACTACCAGCAGTGGGAAAATTTGTGGCCAAAAGACCTCTCATGAAGACGCAGGCTGAGCTTTACCTCGGAATGTGCCAAGGAGACACTTTCCTGTTGTTTTGTTGCAGATGTTACCGGCCTTGCTGTCCGGGGAGACCCGAAAAGTGTTGGGCGGTAGCGCCCCTGCTCTCTGCAGCAAACAGCTGGATCAGTTCAGATCCAAACCCATGCTCTGTGTGAGAAGGCTGTGTAGTCACTTTTCTGCTAAACCAACTCACAGCAATTATCGGACTATCAGAGCAGGGAAAAGGTCTGAGAAAAAGACCAGTTTAACATGTCATTATTGGTCTTTAGCAGCTGTGTGTTATCCTGTTGTTACTAATAACCTTTTTAACTTTGCAAGCAATGTTTTCTTGGCATCATTCAAACATAATGACTGGGGGGTCAAATTCAGCTCTCAGCTGTGTAAATATGGAATCATTCTCTTGGCTGTCTGGTGTTATTTTGCATTTGGCTCATGGTCCCTGCACCTACAAGCCTGCAATCTAAAATACCCAGGCAGAGTATTCAGTCACAGTATGCTTTGCATACCGACTGGGTACGATATAAAATAAACAGATGAAGAACTACTGTCAGATCCATGCGATGTAATTATGGCTTTGTTGTCCTCTGGTTGAGGTTAATGGGTTATTCCTGTGTAAATGAGTGCAGGAGTTTGCTTGTTAATTTTCATATGTAATTCAACAATAGATTATGATTGGAAAGTCTTTCAGGAAAATGTTTTAAAATGGGTTTTAAATAAAGAGAGAAAGAAATTTGATTGAGGTGAATAGAGAACAAGAATCACTGAACAAAATAGATGTTGCTTAAAGTAAAGCAGTCAGAAAGCCTACCTTAATGGTAAGAAGAAAGGGAGACCTTGGCAAATCTGTGAGGAGGGTGTTGGAACTGCTGTTTCCCTTTCAACCCTCCAATATACAAGCTTGTAAGACTCTTAACTAAGGTTCAGTGGGTTTATATGGTAAATAAGTTTATCTTGATTTCATTCTCTGATAAGAGGATCTCTCCTTTCTAGCGCGGTCTTTATAAAGATCTCAGCAGTGAAGTGACTAATTGCACTTCTCCTTTTCAGGGATCTTCCGGATAATCCTGCTGTTGAATGGGACACACAGCTCCTCGCTGCCTTTGTGCTAAAGCATATAGAAGCCAATAACATCAACCTGGTAATGTGAAACTTTCTACAGCACAGGCAGTTTCCACATTACTTTTGAGCTAGTGTTCTAGGCTTTTTCTTTCCCTCTGAAAGCTTTCTTTAAAGTCTTTAAAGTTAGGATTTTGCTTCTGGAGCCTCTGTGAAATAGCCTGGGACAGGGAGAGAGTATACTTACTCATTTTGAAATATTTGCTTTATAATGTTTATCCATTTCTCTAGCTAGATCTTCTGAAGCCTCTTTTGGGTTGTAGTGTCATCAACCTTCACTGAAGCAAAAGCTTCAAATTGGTTAAAAACTGCAAACTCTGTTGGAACTAGTAAGCCTCACTGTTGTAGATCTTGGGGTTCGTTAATTGTAGAAGACCCTCTGAATCAGCCCAGCTGAATTTCAGGTCTAAAATGATACCTGAAAGCAATTTTGTATTTTGTAGTTTAAGATTTTTTGTTATATTTGTACAGCTCCTATGTCTTGACAAGTAAAGACATGGTCATTCTGATCCTCTTTCAAATCCTGAAGACAACTGCTAAAAGTTCAGAACAAATAGAATTTCTCCACTGAAAAATATGGAAAAGGATGATGGTGTAGTTTGGATGCATGTTTGCTTCCCAGTGAGAAATGAACAGTGGAGGAATTTTCCTTTAGTAACTCCTCAAATGTTTTCTACAATTTAAAGCAACCAGTTTGCACCTGTTGCTAGGTTTCATTGTTGAAGAGAGCCTAAATCTGGGATTTAGGTTTACGTTTAGGCTTAGATTTGAAGTACATTGTCAGGCGTGTGTTAGAGAGCTAGTTTAGCAGGGTTATAGGTTGGGATTGAAGAATATTAAACCCAGGAGATTTCCTAGCACTGGTGTAGTTTGTGTGGTTTTTTCCCCACAGAACAGGAATAAGGGTGTAAGCATGGAAAAGGTGGTGTTATGTTCTTCTCTGTTGAACCTTGCTGTGATCAGGCATGTCACTGTCACACACTGACAAAATCACAAAACTCTTAAAGCCTTTCAGCAATTCAGAAGACAAGAAACCACATCTCCTGTAGCCTGAAAGCCCCATAGCACAAAAACCAGCATCCTGCATCCAATTTTGTATTGATTCTGCAGCTAATTTTCCATTAAATTCATTGCTGTGCACAGAGACAAATGCAGTTTTCCTGGACTCCTTTTGTGCCTTTTGGCCCCATGCATAGATAGGTGTTAATCTAATCTGAAAGCTCCTAACCCAAGAGGATTTGTATTGCCTGTTTGTGACTCTCACTGGCACTGGGACAAGTGCACCAGAATCCCAGTAGAAATGCTGAAAACACTAGAACTCCTCTAGATGGATAGAAAGGGTTAGATCTTTGCCTCAGAGAAAATTAAACTCAAGCTGTTTGTGCTGGGGGAGGCAGGAGTCTGCCACTAACAGCATGAGCTGAAAAATAAAGTGGGGGGTTTTCAAAGCGAGAAACATGCTGCAGTTACTAGTACTCTCCCTGCTGTGCTGCGGGTGTTGGGTGTAGCTGCCGTAACAAGAAACACTGCGGCAGAGCCCACTGCATTCCCCTCCACGCTGAGGACAGATTACTGGAGCAGAAGACATCAGCAGTACCAAAGGCGACTGAAGCAGCTTCTCAGGGATGGTGGTAATGAACTGCTCTGTAAACTTACATCGTTTGAAGCACCCTAAGTAATCGCACAGGTCTCAGATGTTTGCTATAATACCATTCATTTAGGAGCAGACCTAGTTTGCCAACAGCAGCAAGGAAGCACCTAATTACCTTCATTGAACATTCTGCATTTTAAAACTTGAGAAACTTTTAGAGCTTGCTATCTGTTAGCCACTCTTGGATCACCTTTGCTGTCCTAAGACAATGGCCTTGCCTTGAAAGGTAAACTGAGTCTATTTTTCAGTAAAGTTGAAATTGATAGAATTGGCTTAACATGGTAAAAGAACCTTGTCAAAACATAAGCTAACAGAGTTTCAAACACAACAAGCTAAGTTAATGGAGTTAACATGATTGGAAGACATGTATTCTTTTTGCTAACCCAGTGGGAAAACTTTGCCCAGTTCTTCACACAGTCATAGCATAGACAATGGTATCTGTTATTTACAGAACATATGTGTCATCTGACAGTGGAGAAGCAGGCTGCAATTCCAACACATCTGAAAGGAAAGATTGCAAGGCAAGGAGTCACACCGTGTTTATGCGTAGTTTTGTTCCATTGCATAGTTATTAATTTCCTCAATTGCCTTGGAAGTCCATGAGTAACTCAATCTTTACAGGGACATATTTCATCCAAGCTTTACATTAAATAGTGCAGACAAAGAAATTAACAGTTGGTGTACTCAAAGCCAAAACTAATTTATAGACTTTGGAAATTATTTCCTGCCTGCTGGATTTATAAGCAAAAGCCAGTGTAGCTGGGAGAGGCAGCCAAAGCTAGTCTTGATCCAGGTTAGAAAGTATTTGGTGTGTGAAAAGGGAAGTTACATAGTAATGTGTGAACCCCAGTCCGGTTCTAGATTATGAAATCCTATTCTTCAGGATCTCAGGTTTGGTGATAGCAGAGCTTGGATTAGGAGGTGACATTCAGACTGTGTTTGGGGCAGATGCAGTGCCAAGACCAGAATTCAGCAATGCCACATTCTTACAAGCTGCTTTCCACTATGGACTGATGGAAACAACATCCATACAACTGTTTGTGGAAGAGTCCCATTGTCTTGTGTCAGCTCCAGATCATCCTAGAAAGCCAGATCCTTCTACAAACGGCATTCGAATTGGAGCTTATATTTGAGAGGCTCCTAAAATTCAGGAGCAGGTGAGTGTGTGATGTTTATAGAGGATTTTAAATGCTTTTGCAGAACACCAGATATGGAGTGCGGCATGTGGAGGTTGCTAGAGGAGGCAACAGAGCTGGGACAGACTTTGGCTCCCTTTTCTTCCCTTCTTCCCTTACGTTACAGTCTCATCAGGTGTGCTCTAGGGTACATGTGTGAGAGGCCCCCAGGACCTTTCATTTAAGAGTTGATGCATGACTTACACACAGCTCAGAACACTGGGATGTTGATCATGATCAGATTTTTCCATTTTCACCCAGTTGTCCATTCTTTTTAATCTTTAGCTTCTCTGATTTAGTAGCATGAAGAGACATTTCCAAACACACAAGAGACTCAAAGGGAGTCTGAATGTCACTGACCTCTGCAAGTATAAGTCAGGCCTATGAAATGGTGCTTAGAGGAAGACCATTAGGAGTGGAATTGCTTGCTATGGCATTTTATGGGATGGCCCTTCTTAAAAAGGAAAGACCTTTCTATCCCCACCAGTCTACTTGAGCAGATGTGTGCTCTGTTTGAAACACTGGATGACACCAGAACGAGTGAGGGACACCCACAGCTTTGAGTGCTTTTTTCCTCCAGTGCATACGGTGTGTAGAGGGAGCATGGACTCCAGACTTCTCTGGAGTTTTCTGCTAGTAATTGAGTAATTTCCTCTGTGCTCTCCCCCCTCCGGAAGGGATTTCTGGACCTGTTTGTCTTGGCTGTTGCTCTGGCTTCCACTAGTGAAAGCTCCATTTCCTGAATACCAAGGTCACCCAGAAGAAAACCCAGCAACACCAAGGGCAGCAGCTCCCATTTCAGAACAGGTGTGGGGAGGGAACTCCCTCTTGCCCTAAAGATTTCATTGAGCAATAATTTCCACATCAAGTATATTTCCTATCCCAGCCTTTTACTCCCAGAACTGGCTAAGCCTGTTTTTAACCCAGACAGTTTCAAGATGTTCAGGTTTTCTCATCCTGCCCTGATTGTTTGCTTGATTTCATCATCAGCCTGGTTCGGGTTATGTGTTAAGAGCAAGCACACCAGCTAGCTGCACCATGTGGAAGAAGCAAATGCTCCTCTGTGAAAATATCTTTAGCATGTGAGAAAGAAATTCAGATTTGTTATCAATGAATTGAATTCCCGAAGCCAGAGGAATATATGTACATGTGATTTCTGCCTGCTTTAAGTCACGAGCACCACAGTGATGCAGTGGAATCAGTGTCCTGTTTAGACAACAGACCTAGAAGCTACATACTGGGTAGGTGGGACACCACTGTGTCAGAGCCAGCCTGTGTGCTGGGAGGGATCTCTAGAGGTGAAAAGCCAATATTTCAAAGGTGGTCTCTTTGCAGATAAAGGGAGTGCCACCATGGCCAGGTCAGTGTGCAGATCCCTTGGGAGTTGTACTTACAAATTTGTATATTTGAAGAGACAGGCAATTCAGGTGCAAATGTCCTAACAGTAAATTAGACAAATTGAAAATTAACTCCATGCAATCTCTTTAGCTAGTTCAGATGTTACTTAAGCCCAGCAGCACCAAGAACATCAACTCCTATTACAAAACACATGTGGAGAAGAAAAACCTCCAAACGTGTTTCTGAACAGATAATTTCCATGTCAAAAGTATTTCCTAACGCAGCCTTGTGCTCCCACAGTTGGCCTGAGTCAGTTTTGTCAAAACAAAGATTAGCTTATTTAGTCTGCTCATGATAGTCTTTTATCTCGGTCTTCTGGTTGGTTCTCTTGTACCCTCCATAGAAGGAAAAATGTGTGTTTTGGCTTGCCTGGGGTTTTTAGCTTGGTTTCCTAAGGAAACAAGGATAATGCAGTTGTATTTGTATGTGTGTGCACATACATGTTTCAAAAGACTTTAGAGCCCATTGGCTAATTTCAACTGCAGTTGACAGCAGGGTAGTACTAGGCTTAAAAATGTTGTGTTTGTACAGGTTACATGAAAATAAATGACCAGGTAGAAGAGACAAACCCTCTTTCTGTTCCCATTTAGTAAAAAGGTTTAGTGCAAGTCCAGCCCTTAGCAGACTCACACTATTATTCACCTGCAGAGGAATTTATTCTGCCTGCAGTGAGTGGGGTACGTTGTCACCTTAAGAAGGTGCCACTCTAGGTCGGAGTGAATTCAGAGCATGTTTTTCCTTATCTGTAAAATACAGGGTGCTATGCTCATTCCCTGAGCTGTACAGTATTTAATAATGTCTTTCCCAGATGAACTACTCAAAAAGCTGGTATTCTTAGGGAGGGCTTAACACTATGCCAGACCATGCAGTCGCTGCAGAGAGCCTCTCAGGTAATGCTGATGTACAGCAAAAGCAGCCAAAGCCAAAGACATCATTTTTCTCCTTATAAAATAGGAGTTGACAGAAAATGCTTCTTTGTACCTCAACAAAACCAAATTGGGTCCCACCACTTCCTGCTAGCAATGAATAAACCCGCTGCTTGGTGGCAGCATTATTACAGCCACTGGTCAAAGTGGAAGGTCTAACTGTGGACTTACACTGGGTGGATGGGTTTATAAGCAGGCTTGTCTGGAGTTTGTGGTTTTTGAAGTATTTCTTATCACTGTCTTTCTGTTTCCTCTCCCTCTTTACACAATATCCCCTGTTTGAGAGGGCCTCTCCTGTTGGAGGGTGGAGCAGCAAGTTGCAGGACGGGCAGGGCCGCTTTTGATCTTCCCTTGTTCTTTAACCCAGTGCTTCAGGCCCTGCATATAAAATAGATTTTAAGAAGGGAGCTGTGGTGAGTAAGCAAGGCAGTAGCATTTCCTTCCCTGAAGAGAGAACAGGCTGGCAAGGAAGCATTGATTGAAATGTGGGGAGGTTATGATTTCTTCCTGGTCATAGAGAAGGGAGCTGTGAAGAGCTCTGCTGCCTGTCCTCTCCCAGAGCAAAAACCTAACTTCAGACTGTCCAAGGACTGCTACTTTCTCTATTTGGAGAGCCTACCGGCCAACATACCCTGTCTGCTCTACACTTTATGCTGCCAGTTTGTCTTCTAGGTTAGAAGGGGGAGCCTTTAAGTACCCACTTCACAATACTGTGCAGAGTGAGCCCTTAGGGTGGATGCTTCACCACTGACACATTATTGGTAGGTATGAGGGCAGGATGCCAAGGGTATTCTGTGCTCTCGAAGGTGACTTCTTAGTGCTGTGTTCACACATTACTTCTGCGTTATGAAGTTCCCATTTCTCCCTGCAGAGAAGCAATAAACGATATGATCTTCTCATTCAGCGAAAAGCCTGACCTGGTTGTACAAAAAGTGCAGTCAGCTCATTCTTTAAAAAAGCTTATTCTTATATCAGATTATTTTATCACTGTTATCCTGTGATGAAGCTGTGTTACAACCAGGACAGTAGTACATGATTGTGTTGCTGTTGTTAAAGCAATATGTCCTGATTCACAGTACAGCAAACCATAGTTTCACCCTGTAATCTGCAAGCATTCTAGGATGTTTTCAAATCCAGGAGAGAGTGATTCATAGAGCTGGACCTCTTGGGTCAGGAACAAGTTTGCAAGAGGTTACTCTGACAGTAACCTTTTGGCCTGGTAAGAAGTAACAAGTGCATCCTGCCAGTGGCAACATGATATTTGTCATCTTTCTGTTGTTCAAGCTGTTAGACTCTGTAGTCATCTAGTTCCAGAGTGTCTTGTTTGTTTAGTTGTATTTCTGTAGGATGAGTTCACACACAAGGCCTCGTTGTGCAACACAAAACCAACTCTTTAAATACAATGGGCTGGGACAGTGGTGTTACATGTCAAAGTTGGTAACTGCAGTGTCTCCTTCTTCAAAATGATTATTGTTCTGTGGTTTTATTGCAGGTGGTAACCTTTGATGCGGGAGGAGTGAGTGGTCATGCTAACCACATTTCTCTTTACACTGCTTTAAGGTACAGTGTTCTGCACAGTTTATGGAATGCCTCACTATAGTGTTACAGAGTGAACGTGGTGTTTGTGATTAAGCAGAAAACTAATAGCTACAGCCAAAAGCAGTATTACCTTCACTGATATAACTGAGGGACAGGCTGTGGGACACCATACTGTTTGGAGAAACTCTCACAGCTCTGTAAATGACCTACAGCATCCTTTATTATTCTCTCTGCTGGCACTTTGCCAGTCTCCCTTTCACTGGGCCCTCTTTGCTCTTCCTGTCCTTGATCCCACTAAAATATGCCACAGGTCACTTTGTACTTCTGGTTTGAGGAGAGTCTGTGAATAGCTGATGCCTGAGCTGGTGGTAGTTGGATTTTGGAAAGTTTTGCACCACTGTTCCAGAGGATGTTGCCATCCTGTCCAGGTATGTGAATTTACCTCTCCGACCCAAGGACGTTGCTCTTTCACTGGAGCTGTCCCTGTTTACCATTCTTTCTAAGTCAATTCATTCCTTCACCACTTTATTCTTTACATTCTGAGAACCTCTGTCTCTGTGCTGTGATGTGGGAAGGTTGCTAGACAAAAATTCCTCGTATTAAAATCACCCGTATTTTGCTGGCGAGACAGCCACTGTATTTTGTTTTAACCTGCACGTTCAGACCTCACTGTGTCCTAGAGAGATCTCCTCCAGAGCTGCCTCCGTGTTTCCCAGGCATGAGAAGAACTCTTTGCAAGTATATCTTGTATTTTTAGCACCCGTTTGTTTCCTGAATTGTCTGTGCAATTCAAATAACCGTCTGGCTCTCCTTGCTAACAACATCATAGTGATTTGCCTTTCTCACTTGCCTAGAGAAAGCTGCAGTGCCACAGAACCCATGCTGGGACCTACTGAGCTCCTCTGGGAAGATGCTGAAAGTCTTTGATGCTAACTGATAGCTGGAATTCAGTCTTAGAGGGGATCATGGCTTTTCCCAGCAACTTCTGAAATAGCCTAACAGAAGGAAAGGGGGTGGAGTTAAAGCAAACAGTGTGTTTGTTTGGGCTAAGCAGGGAGATGCTTTCTGGCACAGTGTTATTTGAGGAGTGAGTGAGGAACAGAGGTTGATGACCGATGCTCACACCATTGGCACAGAGGGACTAGAGAGCTTCCAGCTGCCTGGACCTCTGCTCAGTCAGTTGCTGTACGGCCTGCAGATAGGAATGGAGGGCAGATTGTTAGGTGTCCCCCTGCACCCTGAAGAGATACAGTGAAAACAAGCTAGCAGCTGAATTATGTATGAGGAAGTTAAGGAAAACTCTCAATTTTGATCCCAGCTCTACTGTTGTCTCACTTTGCGGCTGTGCAGAAACCACTTTCCCACCTTCGTGCTTTAGGTTTCCTGTGTGTGCAGTGGGGGTGTTAACTCTCTTCTGCTGTCAGAATATGTTACTAGGAAGTATTCATTACCTGCAAGCCCCTTGAACTCAGACTTTTGCCTTAGTCCTTAGCCTACAGCAGAACATCGTCCTGGGCTGATGAGATACGTGCTGATAGGGACACCAGAGTATAAACAGCTCTCATTAACTAAGGGCTGGTTTTTGTCTTGTCTCTCTTCCAGTCCTGAATCAGCAGAAATAAGCATGGTGGCCCAGTGATCTGCATGTGGCAGGAGTGATGCTGTGGCCACTGAAAGGTTAAGTTTATTTTTAGTGGCTTGCTTGCCCTCATTATTTTTCAGTTTGTGTTGTGGAGGAAGTAGAGCGTGACTGTATCACTCCTGATTTTCAGTGCCCTGATGAGTTCTCACATACTGGCTAGTACAGGCAGCGCTGGGAGCATATGCTGAGGCTTCTCATGTACCTCTCTGCCAGCAGGGCTTTGCAAAGCAGCGGTTGCTGCCCCTGGGGCCCCTGTGCTATGTGGCAAGAAAAAGGCAAATGAACTCTCCCCTCCAGGTATCATGTGCAATGTATTTATTAACCATCTTTAAACAAGGTCTGCAGGGTTCTGCCTCCACTGTGGCTGTAAGTGGAAGGGGTGAAGCAGAGGGCTGGTGCAGTGATCCTCAGCTCTTCTGGGTGCTTCCAGTCTTTGGGAGATAGACTCATGGCCACTACCTAAGAGATTACTTTCTGCAAGAGCAGGGGTAGAGCAGGCTGTGTGACCCATCCCACAACTCCCTGCTTCAGAAGGTGCAAATGACTGGACAGCTTCAAGTAGATGTTCAGTATTATCTGCTAAGGGCGTAAATATTCTTTCTAGTGTCTGGAAGAGAGGTTATGTTCCACAATGGAGTAGGAACTATTCAGAAGAAATGTGCCCTTCCCCTTGCAGCAACCTTCCTCCTGACAGCTTGCAGGGAGTCCAGCTGCTGCTATGTGTCTAGGCTTCAGATCTGGGAGGAACTGTGAAATGCCAAGGTTTGAGGGTGGATTTGTTCTTCTGCAAGGGAAAAATAAGAAAAAACAGGATGGGAGAGGAAAACAAATTGCTATTTGATTTCAGTCTCCCCTGGGAGTATTTCAGTTCTGGCTTCCAGACAGAAAAAAAAACCCCAACCAACCCAAACCCAAGAAAATCCCACTGTAGCAAAGAAGGGAGAATGGGAAGCAATCCTCTGTAACTCTACTTCTTTCCCCATCACCTTGATTTGGCAACATCATCCTTTCTTATTCCCCAAAATTTCCCTGAGGCCAAGAGAGGCTGGATCCTTTACATGTGTCCACAAGGAAGGGCAGGTCTTGAGTGACATCAAGGTCACTTTATTCCCCTCTCGGCATTTGGCCAGTCACTAGGCACTATGGTAATAACCATGGTAAATACTACGTGACTGGAATATTTGAGAACCTCTCTTTCCTGCACTTTGAAATGACAGTGTTTGCACTGAGATCACATGTAATATCGAGGTGGTTTAGTTTTGCATGAGTCATGGTGCATTTCGATTTTAAAGAAGCCCTCTTGCCCACTAGCCTAGCAAATGGGGGGCTGTTGGTTTTGGTGTTTGCTTGCTTGCATAGGATGGAGAGGTATGGTCTTTGTGAAGGGGAGGAAGGACTGTACCACTTCTTTTCTTCAGTGAGCTATCAAATCCATTTCATCTCAGCTAGAACAGAAGAGAATAGTCCTTGTCTGCTTAGGGCAGAGCAAACTGAGTGGAAAATAGGAACTGCTATATTTAACCACTGTGCATTATGTTGTTATAGCAACTGCATCCATAAAACTTATATCAATGATGCCATATAAAAAGCTACATCAAAGAATCATTAGCTGAGCCTATTCTCGTCAATTCCATTTGGAAAAACACCTCTCAGTCCCGCAGGATCTTTCTTAACATTCGCCAACTCAGTGGTAGGTTGTAAATGAGACTGTGCAGAGGTAATATTTGGGAGCTTAGTGCTTTATCACTTTTGAGTTGATTATGATGCAGCTTGAGTGCTACCGATGCCTTGTTGCACTTACATGTCACAGCCTGACTATTGAATGCCCCGTTTATGAATGCCATGGGACACAGCATTGTGCAGAAGGGTTGCACTGAGGCTCCCTGAAAGAGGAGGATTGATTAAATGCCAGTTTCAAATAAGTATATTGAAACAATGAACAGTGCATTGTCCAGCCAAATCCCACAGACTCAGTGGGCACAGTTCTCAAAAGCCACCAACTGCATTACATTCCAACAAAGCACAGTTCTGCTTGTATTGAATTTCCAAGGCCAGGTCTTTAAGGATGTGTTGAGCAGGGAGGAAGCTGGTTTTTGGGTGATTAGCTTGATGATAGTGAATGGTATCCTGTCTACCATTTTTATTTGATGTCTTCTTACAGTGTGGGGCTAGAATGGGACTCTGATCTCTCAGCAGCTGTAGTCCCTGCATTTCAAATGAGTGGCGTCTCATTTATGTTTTTAAAGCAGGGTGCTGTGTTATATTTCCCTTGCCTTTTCCCAGAAAATCCTTTTTTCAAAACTGGTTATTATTTGCCCTATCTTGGAAAAGGATTTCCTGTGTCACTGATGTGTTCGTTTGGGATTGTTTAGCCCCCTGTTGGAGTTCTAGGTTCCCTGCAAAATAAAGAACAGTGTTGAAGAAGTAACAGGTTCCAGTATTTTACGTTTCAGCCTGTCCATTCACAGTCCAGCTCACTTCTGGTGTTTTATTTATAAATCTTAAATGTCCCAGGGGAAGCTTATGAGTGGTGGCTGTGATTGCACCCAGACCGCCCCCATAAGGTCAAGACAGAGTTGTGCTCCTCCGTTTACCCTTTGAGACTCTGTCCCTTCCCCTCAGAGGACTCTGCCCCATGCCTGGCATATATCCCGTAGCTGGGTATGTTGCCCTAGATTTTATCTCATTCCTTCACCCCCGCTCCCTCCTTCCTTAATTTGACTAAGTTCATTCATCCCAGTGCCCTTCCATGATACTGTTGAGAGCTGTTAAGATAAAGTTGAGCACAGGGCACCAGCATTGCAGGGATTTCCCCCCCAAAGAAGTTTTTCTTCCAAAGAAACAGCCGCAAGGAATGTCCTTCCCAACATCACTAGGCTGCTAGCAGCGTGAGTGGAGCAGTGACACTGCACATTCTTCTCCCAGACAGTGCAGGGACCAAAGCACAGAGCCACAGAGCAGCTCTGTCAACTGGCAGATCTCTGAATCCACACCTTTTTTTCTGACTGGCAGAACCATCTTTTGCCACTGCAATACATGTGAGTACAGAGTGCCTGAATAGTGTTTTACAAACTTGCATGCTGCTACATGGTGTAGTTCAGGGTGCATGGAAATGGAGCCAGAAAGTCTGGTTAGGGAGGGAGGAGGCATTCCAGATAGCAAACATTCAACATCTGGCAAGTATATCCTTCTAATGTCTCTGTGATTCCTAGGAGACTGGCTGTTCTTCCTCCTTCACATCTGTTTCATCAGATTAATTGGGCGGATTGGAGGTTAGGATCCTGAATGGAGCCCCAACGCATCTTTAAGACATCCATTCTTTGCCATGCTCTTCAAAATTGTATTTCCCCAGTGCTCCCCAGCAGCCAGCACAGTCAGTTCAGTGAAGGGTTTTGCCTTTGGCATGGGAGACTATTTGGAAAGTGAGGTAATTGATTTCAGTGAACAATTTCTCGTCAAATAGAACATCACCAAAACAGTAATCCACCCACCAGGGTATCAGTCCTGCTTCTACCCCAGAGGAGTTCTGTGTTCCCCAGGACCAAGGTTTCAGCTCCATCTTGACTTGTTCCTTCTTGCTATCATGCAGGCATCAGTGGTCAGTGCCTCTTAGGAGCTAGCCCACTCACTTTGCTGACATCTTTCCTTGAGGATGACTGAATAAAGACAGGGAATTTGGGAGCTAGCTCAGTCCTGCAGTTTGCAGGATGAGGGTTGTTGGACCATTTCAGTTTTTCTGCTGAGCAGATGTAGCTGGTAGCTACAGACAGCAATAGCTTTCAAAGCAGCTGGTCCTTGAGGAGCCAGTGCTGAGTCCTTGCAGTGCAGAAATGGTGGGGTGTCTATCAGACGTTGCACAGCTTTTTGAAGTTCTTCATTGCAGAGGGTCTCGCTGTCCTTCACATGTGGATCTGAACCTACCACAGGCATAATAAAGAGGGTTCAGTGAGAGGTGTGCTGTAATCAGCTGGCCTCTGGCACTCAGTGGGTGGGTGGGAACAAGCCACTTTACATCACTTTATGTTTAAAAAAATTTTTTAAAAAGTCTCTCTGGAAAAAAAAACACGTGGAAAAAGCTCCTGAAAAAGAGCCTGTTTGTGTTTGACTTTTTGAGATTTTATGCCAAACTCTTTCATTTCACCCAAACCACAGCAAGTCTAATCTATAAAACAACATTCCCAAAATGGCAACAACAGAGAGCTGCAACCTCTCCCCTACTTGGAAGTGTCCCACAGAGACAGATCCAGCAGGGTGGAGATGGGAACAAGAAGATTGATTTGGAAGAGGATTGGTTGGTTTTATGAACGTGTGCAGGAGGTAGAGTTTTGTGCTTCTTTCTCGCTCTGCAACCACAGTTCATTGCCATCTCTTGCCTGAGAAATACAAACCAGCGAGGCTGCAATTCCTCTGCAGCATTACAGCTGGGTGGAGCCCATTCCCATAGCTCTGCGCTGAGCCTTGCTGAGTACTGAAGCATTTGGCTCAGGACAAAAAGGATAAGGAGAGAATCAGTTTCTTCATGCCTGTTCTTCCAGATCAGTGTCAGGTCTGCCTGGCAGCAGCCTTGAGCACCTTTCAGTAACCAAAATACAGTTTGTGTCTCCTTGAACCTTTATACAAGCACAAACTCCATAATTTGCCGCTGAATCAAACTTTCTTTCCCTGCTGAAGATGCTCTCTGCTCCTGCTGAAATGTTTCCATGTGAACTGGATCTCCCCTTTCTATTTCTCGTGGCCAGGAATGGTTATTATTAGTTCACTCTTGGAGCAGCTCTTCACATCCTTTAATTTGCTGTCAGTTAGGGCGAAGGTCCCTCTATGGCAGAACAGCACACCTAGAACAGACACTAGGACTTCGGATAGTTAGCCAAATTTCACAACCACTCACTGCTTTATCTCTCAAATCTTGTTTTAAAAAGTTCCCACCCTGCTAGCTTTACCAAGTGCTGAATCACTTCTTTGGGTGGCCAGATTCTAGTCGTGGGGGAAGAAACCTCTGGCAGAAGAGCAGAGCAGACACTAACGGAGATATGTAAACCTTCCTGCCACCCCCACCGCCACCGAAAAATTGCTGGTAATGTTTACAAGGCAACATTTAACAATCTTTGTCAGAACAATAGGACTTGAGTAGTGGGGTAGAAGGTGGGCAGGTCAGTATTACAAGCCCATTGTTTAGTAGAAAATGGTATTGCTGGCAGATCTGTGGCTCTGGAGGAGAGGAGACCATTGGCAGGAGAATCTATTTAAGGCATATGTCTTCTGAGTGCTGTTTGAGTTCTGCCATGACCTGCATTTCTGGCTTGACTTTTGCTTTGAATTGCTTTGTGTATTCATTACTCCGTGCTTCCTATTTTGTCTATGCCTGTGTAGCTAATCCTTTTCCTTGAACTTAACCAATAGCCAGAGATAATCCTAGTTTGAAAGTGACTGGAGAAACATAACAGTTTACATATAATGTATGTTTTATCCTGGTTGATTTACACATGAACTGTCACATTGTCCTTCCTTAAATACACCACTATAAGATGATAACAATCTCTTTAAATATTACACAGGGTTAAATAACTTTTTTTTTTTTTTAATTTCCTTTCTCCTTTTGGCAAATGTTCCATTGTTTGGATTTTTTCTTTCCTTATGGAAGAGCAAGCCGGGGTGTGGGACAGCTCTGAGTGCCATCTGCTGGAGACCTGCTTCCTCCATCCCTGCGATGGGCCAAATCTGGAGGCGATGCAAATGGTGATGTGAGCATAAGTGCTCTGACGCCATGAACCACAGGCTAGAGCAGGAGAAACAAGAGAATTAAAAAGGAGTTGAAACTAATACCCTCTGATGCCTTCACCATATCAGGATTTGCTTACACTTCTGGATGGAAGTACCATCGCTGTTCACATCTCCTGCGCTCGTCCCCTAATTCTGTTTCCAAGGGATGCATTTTTGCTACAGAGACTTCCCAGAACAAAGTCATCATGAAGGGATCAAAGTCTTAGTGAGCAAAAAGTCAGAGCAGCTTCTCAGATGTCTCGGTGCCAGCATGGGTTAGAAAGAAAGAGGCTGGTCCCCGAACAGGAGCTGTGGCTGAGGCAATGTCCCTGGTCAGCAGACACAAGGCTTTAATGAGCCAGTGCTCTCAGAGGTGAATAGCCTTTGGTAGCCTCTTGCAGTTTCCCTCAGTGCAACATGAGAAGTTTGAGACTGAGTTGGATTTATAGAGCTTATTTGTGCTGTGTCCCAGCAGCCAGGATGAGGCAAGTAATGGCAGAATTGTGTGGGGAATGAGGCTTTCCACTGCCTGACATGTGCATCCAGTGTTGGCTCCTGAACTTTCTTCTAAGATTAGCCATTGTAAATGTGTGTGTGTGTGTGTGTGTTAAGAGAAAAGGGTTGATTTAGCATACAGAGTTCATACTCATGAAATCAGGATTTGAATAACTTCATTGAGTGTTTACCTCCATGTTTCTCTTCATTTACAGGTACCTGCATTCAGAGCGGAAGTTACCTGAAGGTATGTCACATTAGGCACCCATGACCCTGCGGGCATTAGACAATCATTTACATGAATGTTCTGTCCAGGGTTTCATCTGCCTAACTTGCCTCTATTTGCAATGCAAATGAAACCTGCAGCTGAACTCTTCTTTGCCCTTTTATCTCCCTGCAGTTTTTTTACAAGCTCAGGCTTCTCTACTGTCCTTTGGGGTTGTGCTGTCTTGGTGGTGTGATTCAGTGTCTGGTCTATGCTTCTTGCTGTCTTGCATGAATGAGTGCTATTTCCAGGTCTCTCAGCTCAGTCCCAGAGTTTTTGGTCACATCTTACTTATAAGACCTTTTTTATAAGCCTTTTTTTTTTTTTCCCCCTGTGACGGGCCTCAGAAACCATTGCCAACTGAGCCAAAAACAGTTGCATGTACCAAACTAAGCTTCCATCAAAATGTGGTCAGTATGGGAAAGGTATCTGAAATCTGCACTGGCACAAATCATTGGAGTGTCTTTTCACTTGTAAATGAGCAAGTATCTCTGAGAAATTCTCTGTACAAGTGGGGAAAAGAAAGAAACAAAGTACAGAAGCAGGTTGCTCCTGACCCTTTTTTCTAGCTGCTGTCCCAGAGTAGATCTGCAGCCCTTATCTCTAGCAAACAGTGCCTGACTCAGGGACAAATTTGTGGAATTAGTTTAAGCACAAAGCTATCAGCTGTTTGGCTATAGGAAGGTGGCTCAACCAGGCCCACCCAGGCAACGTTCTGCTCCTGCAGCAGTCATCTGGACTGTGTTTCTTTAATGCTAATTCCTGAATCATTGTAGGATTTGAATGTGTCACAGCAAATCAGTTTTAATTCCCTGCTAGCAGCAAGTTGCAGACCAAGATCTGATGGAGAGAGCATGAGCCAAGATGGCAGAATGCCCTTTAACTGAGTTCAGACTCTAGTCCCTTCAATTCTCCCATCTATGAAAGAGGAGTAGTAATGCCAACTTCTTTCCTAGGACCTTTTCTTTGTTCAGCGCTGGGATGCAGCAAAGAGCTCTGTGTGTGCTGTGTGCTTTACAGAGAAAGAACAAGGAACTGCAGTGGTAGATGTCACTGCTAGATGTCAGATCTTATCTAGACTGAACCACCTTCATGTGCTGTTCATGCAGGTTTGTTGGATACACTATGGTCCTGGATATAGGCTGTGCCTCAAATTGGTTCAGGTTTGAAATAGACCCACATATAGACAACTTTTCCATTTCTCTAGCAGCATTAAGAGCCTCCTGAAGCTATGTGAAAGCCTTGCTGCTCTGATTACATCACATCTGACATGACCTACAAACACCAAAGGAACGGGGAGCTCCCATGCTGCTGCTTACGCTAAGCCTTTCCAAATATAGTTCCAGTCTCATTGAAATTCCCAGTATTTATAATTTGATCTGGCAGGCGTGCAGAGCTGTGCATCAGAGGGGCTTAATGAAACAAGAGCGATGCTGGGATTGAGGCTGTCTGGATAGAGCTGAAAGGCATGTTCGGGCCATGAAAATGTGCTGCTCTCCTGTTGTTAAGAGGGAACTATTTGTGGGTGAACCTGTATAAGCCCATGATCAGGGAATCCACAGAAAATCTCTCTGCAAATGCAAAAGCCGGCTAAGCCTTGCATTGCCTCAGTGATATACAAATGAGCACCCTAAATATCCTGCTTTGCTTTCTAATGCCTTTAGCCAGCATAAACACAACAGGCTTTTTATAATCTGTAATCAAGTTCTCCAGCCCCGGCACAAGCACATAGGCTTGTTTCAAGAAGCCAACACAGCTGCTGGATATGCATCCACCCCTACTAGTGGCCCCATCCAGCTATAACCAGCGGTCTTCCAAAAGAATTGGTGTGCTAACATCTGTCAGGAGCAGTGCAAGCCTTTACCACACATAGATCTGCTAATAATCTTCTCACTCTAGGCATACTTGCTGCATAAATGATTTGGAAGTAGAAAGGCAAGCTGAACAGGCTGCAGTCTTCATGCACTTCTATTCTAGGCCTAATCCACTAGCTATATTGATCTTGCCCTTTCTGCCAACCTAGAGAGGTTGTATTACACTGTTAATCCCATCCTGCCCAGGTCACAGTCACAACAGGCTCTGAAAAGCTTCACCTGCTGGTGTCACAGGCGTAGAGTCATCAATGGCAGCACTTCTCTTACCCTGCTTGGCAGGGAGCAGCCTGTTTCTCTGAACCCTTTTCCATCTCTCCCTGGACTGTACATTCCTTCCCTGCTTCATTTCATCTCACATTCCCATGTGGAGCAGCCTTTGCTGTCAGCATGTGGACATCCTTGTCATATCAGTAACACAGAAGACTCTTACAGTGCCCTTCATTTTGTGAGGCTTCAATGCCATTGCCTTGCCTGATCTGACCGATGGGGGCCCAGGAGGTCAGACTGATCAATAGTGAAATCACTTGCGGTTGCTCTGAGCCCTTATTGCTGAGCTTTGGGGAACAAAAGGGTGAAATTGTTGCATGGATTAATATTTCTTAGGGAAAAATTATGAGGAAAGGAAGAGTGCATTTTGTTAACAGAGCAGCCCAGGGTTCAGAGATCGGTGGTGGGTAACCCTACACTATCTCTCTTCCCATCACTGCAAGTAGGAATTCACGTGGCATTGCCAGGGTTCATTAACAGCCACCCAGGAAAGGAAAGACCCCTTGCCCCTTGTTTGCTTTAGCCCTGTCCTCCCCAGTAAGCACTGAAAAGCAAAGAGGTGGCCAGTGGGAATGCTGCCTACAAGAGCAAGGGGATACATATCTCTTCCTTTCCTCTGCCGTGTCACAGGGCAGTACCATGCTAATTCTTTTCTCTGAAACTACCCACCAACAGGCTGGGCCTGCTGAGCAGCCCAGAGGACCTCTGCAGAGAATGGGGGGAAAAGGGGTTCCCCTACCTGTGACACATCACAAGTTTATTTCAAGTTGGCTACTTGGAAAGAAGAAATGTCTTTAGTGGGAGTAAAAGAACTGTCAGGGCCTTTCTGTGTGCAACTGCAACACTTGTCACTGGAGAGCATCCTTTGCAGTAGCAAGCTGAAACCTTGCGGCGGCTAAACAGCAACTGCTCTGTCTGTCACTTGTCAAGGTGGCCCACGAGCGAGACGGCTCGCAGTCAGGAAGTGGCACAGGCCATGCTGGTCACCCAGCTGCCTGCATTCCCGCACGTCCAAGGGACTCGCTGCAGGGAGCTTGGCAGAGCCATCGGTCCTTCCAGATGGCATCGCACAGCTGCTGCTCTGCGGGGACGGGCACGATGACCTTGCAAGGGGTGGATGACTGAGGCTGCAGTAGAACGGGAGCAGGGACGTGGGACTGACATAGGTAAGACGGGAGGGCCTTCAAGGCAGAGCGGTGCCAAAAGTGGTCCTAAGCGGGGCGGCCTGGGCGAGGCAGGGCCGGCAGGGAAGCGGGCTGTGGGTCCCCGCTCGCTCCGCAGGGCAGACACCGCCATCTCCCGGCAGCTCCTGTCAGGCCGGGCCTGCAGCGAATGCCCATGACTTTCAGGAGGGCTTTTCCTCCGGTTCCTGGCACAGCACAGACTCGTGTCAGCGTTTGACTGGATGGAAGTGCCAGTGATTTCCCTAGAGGCCTCTAACCCTGCCCATTGCTGCCCACAGCAGGAGAACATAACTCCTTTGAATGCTCTGTCCACCCTGCTGGGGAGTCGTGTCCCAGGATCAATGCAAAAAGAGAACTGGAAGGGGAGCATGGTCCTGGAGCCCTCTGTGATACTGAAATAAAGAGTTACCAGTTTTGCTTTTGAGAGTGGAAAAGGCTATTGACAAGTTGGAACAAATTGTACATCCTCCTCTTGAAGGAGAGAGAAGAAAGAAACGAACTGAAAGATTCTGAAAATGTGCTGGAGGGAGTCCATCAGGGCTGCTGTGTCCTGCCATTGCAGGCTTTGGCTGGAGTAAAAGCAAGACCTTTCTTTGCAGTGAAATGGGTTAGCATCACTGGGAAGAGGCAGGGGACACAAATCACTTGTGAGGGGATTTGTGGAGGGAGGATCGTCCCATTCATGCTGCTTGTTCCTGGGTTCAGCATGTCACAGACCCCTGGCTGGGGAAGAAATGGTACTGGTGGGGTATCTTTGAGTACCATGCTCTACCTTGGAGACTTCTGGGGGCTTCTTCCCTTGTGTCTCCAGGAAATTAATTCACCATAAGAGCAACAAGTTTTGCTTTCCTATTTCATACTTGATAGAGGCTAGACTGAAGGATCTACCAAATATCCAAAGTAGGGAAGCTAGCAGCAAGTTGACGGCTCAGGTCCTTGTAGGATGAGATTCCTGAGCGCTAGCAGATCTGCATAGAGGGCTCCTAAAGAGGCATCATCATTTCTTGCACAGAAACCCACCTCGTGGAAAAGATGCTTGCTTCTGCCCCTATCCTGGAGAATCTTTTTCCTTAGGAGGACACAAGTCTTGCCTACATTTTAGGGCCAAGAGGTATTTGAGCACCACCAGTTCACTTTGTGCTCAGGACATAAGGGCTTAAGCAGTATGAGATGTGAGCACAGGCTTCACACACTAAAATGGTCCATTAGGCAGCCTTTGTAGCAATTCAGCATTGTTCTTTGTCTCCTTTGTATAATTTCACTGTTTAAAGGTACACTGAAGAAAATCTTATTGCAAATCTAATTGCGTATCTGACCACCTGTGTAAACTGTGACTTTGGCTTCTTCTGTCGAACTTTCATACAATGTCTGAAGTGTGGAGCATAATCACAGCAGCTTCCAAGCCCTAAGAAGTCCCAAAGCAGCTCCCTTGAGACCTACAGGCTCTTAATGGGACCATCAGTAGCTCTGAGCTCATCAGTGAAGACAATTTAGCCATGGTAAAAAAAAATAGCAGTTAACTTTTGAGTTCAAGGGGCTCTTTAAAACAGAAAAAAAATTCCAGACCAGTAGAATCTCTATACATGTTACCTTCATCTGCTTCATGACAAACATCGGAGCAATGAATTCTGGAACTCTGTTGAAGTGTAACTGCCTGCCTGAGTTAATATTTGATACAGCCATTCCTGAAACTTGTAAATATTTTTTCTGCAGCTAAGAATTGGAGTAGAAAGAGGAAATCTCATTTTTGTAGCTGAACCAGAGACTGCTGTTTTAAATTTCCATTATATGATATAATGCCAGCATTCAGAGAGCCATCTGTGCTTTTTCCTTTGAGTCTAACTACATAGGAATAATTTAAATTATAAGCAAAATTACCCACCAAACCCTCTGATATTCAGAGCTAGCTTTGCTTTCCACAGACCACATACAGAACAAGAACCAGTACAGACGGTCATAGACATGCACTGGGCACAAAGAGATCCTGGTGGAAGCATGAGTAGAAGTTGCTCCCCTTTTGCACAAAAAGGATCCCCGTGGCCAGCAATACAGGGCAGCCTGCAAAGACCTGCTGAGCCTGGAGAGATGGGCACCTTACAAGAATACTGTTGTTTTGAAATACTTATCATCTTTCTCTGTCTAGGGTGCCGTGTGTTCGTGCTTGAATCAGTAAATCTCTTCCGGAAGTACATCTCCATCCTGGATGTACCCATTTCCTGCCTCCTGCCCAGAGATGCTCTCTTCATACTCACAGAGGAGGAGACTGCACAAGCCAGGGTGAGATGGGTGGTACCTGCTTAACCTGTTTGAATAGCTCATCATCACTGTGAAGACTTTAGTTAGAGGTGTCATATTCACAGAGAACTTCATAAATAATTATAGGTGTGGATTACGGATGTCACTAATGGACAATCTTCAGTGATATGTAAAACATAAATGGACAAGACAGGTTGTTTCATGTGCTGTGTGGATAGCAGGACAGGGCTGAGCAGATTTGCAGCTGAAAGATCTTCAGTAGTGACAGTGCACTGCGTTTTACACTGTGTCCAGGCTATATTTCAAAGGAGACTGGATCCAACATAATATTCTGAGTATGTAAGTGGCCTGTCAAAGAATGGCATGACTGTGTGCCAGGAACAGCATCTTTGGACCATAGCTCTAACTGAAAATGGAGGCAGCTTGTAAACTTGTGGTCCAAAGCTCTTTGCAAGTTTACTTCTCTACTCTGTATTTTTTGAACTATTTTGCTGCATGAGATCTCACACATTTAGTCCACAGTTCCCTATGTCAGAATCTGATTAGCTTGCCTTCCATAGCATGAAAATATTTGCCCAGCAAACAGTCCTGTTAATCCACAAATTACAGAACTTTACTGCTTTTGAGGCTGTTACATATAGAAACTGCTTTGATAAAGGTGGTGTTATTCCCTTGTGGTTTTTGTTTCTGAAATCTGACCTTTCTAAGCTGGTGCACTATAAATAGATTAAGTTTCAGCTGGCAATGTATGATCGGAAGCAGCATGCAGAGTGTTCTCAGATGCACATATATCAGGTTTCTGCTTCCCCAGCATGTGAACACCCAGGTGTGAGATCACATAGGGAGGAGGAGTTATACGTGACAAAGAAGCTGTCACAGTACCAATCTGCAGCTGCTAATGTCCTTTCTAGCAGGACCCCTCTGAACAGTAGGCAGCACGACACCAGCAGCATAGGGGCAGACAGGCCTCTCCCTGCCCTTTGGCCCCATAGAATAGGCAGCCTTCCACCTCCCACTACTTCTTCCCTGCTCACTGAAAACAGGCTGTCCTACAAATTGGCGGTGAACCTCACAGGAGGCCTAGGAAACTGCCCTCACATTCGGTCTGGAAGGTTCTTGTAATGCTTTCTCAACTATTTTTCCTTCTAGAGAGCCATGCGGTGTCATCGCAGCCAGCTCCTCTGGTTTCGCCACATCTATATGCTTTTCTCACGTTATATGGTGATCAATTCACTCCGCCTTCTGTAAAAGAGATGTCACTCACAACCTGAGGAGTAAAAGACTGTGCCAGGCCCAGGACTAAAGAAAACTCACCTGTTACATGCGCAAGAGGACAGGAGTCTCTTTGTGTAGCATTCTTTCAGACTACAAAAAACAGGCTGTGTGAACTTCCTTCTGAATATCTTGTTGCCTGATACAGTGAGATGAACAGGTTTTAACAGCTGCTCTATTTTCTCACTGTAGAAGCTTAAATAGGACAAGAAATTTCGATTAACCTAATTAGGAGTCAAATGCAGGAGTATTCTGCATTAGAGAAGATACGGCACAAACTATTTTTCCGCAAGAGGATGTAGCTGCGAGGACTGCTTGGCTCGTATCTCTTGGTGCTTTTGTAAAATCCAGATATCGAGTAACTTTTTAAAGATCATGCTTTCTCCACAGATAGAACCAGAACCACAAGACCTGTCTTATTCGGTCAGAACTTTAAAAAGCCAAAGGTTATGAATAAACCATCAGAAATCATAGAAATTTCTCTAACTGCACTGATCTTTGCTGCTACTGCTGCTTCTTTCATACACATTGTGTTGGAGGCTCCACCTTCGCAGAGCGTCCCTCATGAAACATGAGCATTTCTTCTTGCTTCAGAACATGGGGCTTAAGATCAACTTACAAGAGTTTCAACACGATGTAAGAATGAGGTGCAAGAGACCCAGACTGTAACTAGGTCTTTTATAGAACACATCCAGAGATAACAATTGCCAGAGATGTTTCAAAAGCTGTTCCACTTATGTAAAAGACTAGGGGAGGAGTTAAAGATCCTCTTCCTTTATGTTAAAAGGTAAGTGAAGCAGTTTCATTTCTTAGCCTATACAGAGATTTTACTAGTGATTTGGGTTTCTGTGGGGTCACAGTGGAGCAAAGTCAGCAATACTCAACGTTTCTGTAGGCCTCTGCACTCATTCCTGTGGGCTCACATCTACCAGAGGCATCTTTCCTGGATCTACACCGCTAGTCATTGCATAGTCAAGATCAGAGCCCAAATTGCCAGATCCTGATCTGTTGCTGAGAGCGCATCCCCCTCCTGAAGACAGCAAATGAGTTCCTGGTTGTACTGAAGTACGTAAGAGTATGAGAGTGTTGAACTCTGTTCCCTGGTCATGAGTCAGTGCCTAATCATATGCCTGCTCAGCCTTAAGACCATGAGTAAGTCCAGGCCTAAGCAAAACAGTACTTAATCACATGAGCAACTTCGGTGGCCCCTCTCTTTAAGCACCTGTGTAAATGTTTTACCGAACTTGAGCCTGCTAAGCTTTTTCAAATCCCCTTTAACTTTAAATCCATGGTCAATTTATTGAAGTCAATGGAGAAGAAACAGTGTTAAGTTAGTATTATGTCCTAAGCAAGAGATTATCTTATATAGGACATTTTTATACACCAGACTTGAAACACAGGAAATACCCATACAAGCAAAGATTAGATTTTTTTTTTTTTACTTTGTTCTGTTTATTGTGATTTAAACTTTAGCACAGCTGAGGGCAACGTACCAAAATAGCAGCCCTGGGGTGGTTTATGGAACAGAGGTAGTTTGAAAACTGAAAGTCACAAATGAATGGGACAGGCAGCATAGAAAGATTTATTTAAGAAACAGAGAACAAATAACAATAACGTAGAGATCAGTTTTACCAACCCTCACCCAGGAAAGCCCAGACTACAGTTCCACAGCAGTGCTCCAAGTTCCGCTGCTGGAAGGCTGTGTCAGGGTTTTGACATGTCTCTGATGGTCTTGTGTTCCTTCACTGCCTTCTCCCACTCCTTGCCATTGATATCCTCTGTGACAATGGTCTGCACTGTGCCATCATCCAGACAATGGGGAGCTATTCCTGAAGAAAGACAGAGCACACAGAAACCTGTTTGTCACAGATAAAGTGTGGGAGCCGCCTGCACCATGCTGTGGATGGGGCATCTCAGGGAAAGGCAAATGCTCAGTCCAGCTATTGCTGTAAGGCTGGGGAGCCTAGGGGAGAAACCTGGCATGGGCAGAAGCCCACACATCACAGGTAAGACTCTTTCTTATGCAGGAGCTACAGGTTTACACTGCAGTTCCCGATGTTTAGCACGTTAGGAACAAACTCATAAGACACCTGCTGCTCACTGCTGTCACGTTAGCATCCAATGGAGTCTTTAGCCAAGGTTTGCTTGCTGGTTAACTTTGGTTACCACAGCTCACTCCTTCTACCTACCATAACCATCTGGATTAGAACGAGGAGTATAAAAGCTCTGTACACCACAGGTCTTGCAGAATGTGTGCTGGGCACGATGTGTGTTGAAGGTGTATGTTGTCAAATTATCAGCACCCTAGGCAAATGAAAAGCAACATAAGTTTTCCACATAAACAGATGTATTAATTACTTTCTATGGGCCTGTAGCTAAGAAATGTAAAATTTAAAATACCACCTTCATGTCTTTACTTGAGAGAGTTCTGCATTCATGCTCCTTTTCTGAACCCCTGTGCTTTGTATATACACGTGTCCATAACAGTCAAGCCTGAGAACTGCAAGAGCTCTAATGTCAGCTCACTAAGATGCACTAACACACCCACACCAGACGGCATAAAATACAGCCATTTCCCCTAACCAGCCACAGGCAAATTTAGGATAGAAAACTGGCTGCCACTTGCATCTTTGAGGATAACACTGGATTATGCTGCTCGTGTTCACGGCCATGCTCTTACTGCATTCTTACTCTACCTTCAGCAGCTTGAAACGCGACGCTGGGACAATGAAGTGTCTGTTCTGTTTCTTTGTGCAAATGCTGCAACTGTAAAAGAAAAAGCAGACCTTTCTAGAAGCAGCGGACAAGTTGTAGTACAGCAATCAGATCTAGCATGGACCTCTTGACAACAGAAATTCCATTGACAGCTAAAATGGCTTCTGGTTAGAGTCACGGAGGTAAGCAGCAAAAGCGGACTCGGGGTATAGTGGTGTTTGGCAAAGCACACCCGTAGAACAGACTGACCCTGCACAGGTACACTGAGAAGGTATTCTACACCAAACGTTACATGCCATTTTTTCTTCACATCTACAACTCTCAACAGACATAACTAGGACAAAACTCTAACCCTGAGAAATCCATTTAATCTTTCAGACCAGACTTTGCCAATTTTGCCAACATTAATTACCTTGCAAACAAGAAAGTAGGGTTCAGAAGTTTACCCATGAGCTAGAAGCAAAGTAGTTGCAGGCAAAGGGGGATCACTATTGAAATCGGACAGTGTTGTAGTTTGAAGCACGTGTGGTCAAAGGTGTAACGTTCACTTGAGAAGACCCAGTTAAAAGGATTGATGTGCTTTGAGCACACTGCACTTAGAGGAAACATAAAGCAGATGGCTGAGCACCTGTACTCACTACATCTCTCCTGACACTTTCTGCGTGAGCACAGATGTGAGACCTGAAGTCCTGCCCAAAGAAGCAGCACCTGAAATCACCAGCACTGAATCCATGTTGGATCAGGACATAGTTAGGGCTATACCCTATGGAAACAGCTCAGAGGATGTTCTGCAGTTGCACCATCTTCTTTTAGCTCTAAGGTACTGACTGGAAAAGCATACAAGCTTACATTCATCTATGAGAATAAGCAACAAAAAAATCAACTCACTTGCAGTTAAAAACATGCAGATCTGCTGAAGCCCACACCTCAAAGCGGACGGCTCCGCAGTGACAGCCTCCTGTGTGCTTGACCAAACCTCTGTATTCACTGGAGAGAGAAACAACAGAGAGGTTTTGTGACCATACTCTTTTTTTTTTTTTTGGCCAAGAAAACAGTAAGGCTATATACTACATTATTCAGTTCTGCTTTGGGCACTTGCAGAACACCAGAAAATGTATCCACTCAAGTGTATTTTAATAAAAAGTGCCAGAGGGAGGTAGAGAATGGCCTTTGTCCTCCACAGCAATTGCTTTTCTGGTTTAATTAAAATGGTGAAAAGGAAAGAAGATCAACAGTTCAAGGAAAGTACACTCCCGTGTGCAATACAAAACACATGCACTGCTGCCACAGTCCAGGTCAAAATGCTGACCCAGGCTACGGGGTCGGGAGGGTTGTACGTAGAGATGAGTGGTGGTGTCACAAGACAACCCCCTTGGAATTGGGAACTGAATTTTCCCACAATTTTCCTACAGCTGCTCCAGCACTACTCATATTCCTCCATTTAAAAGCTGGGAAAAGCAAAGACAAGTGGATTCTACCTAATATTTGAAATGCATTTTATTTTGCACTGTCATTGCAGAGGAACTTCATGATCAAGGAATTTCGGAGCTTGTGCTTCTCCCTCTCCCCCAGGACGCCTCCATAGCAACAGGGCAGAATCCCCATGCTAGGTCAAAAGCAAAAAGCAAAGGAAAACCCTTTTCCTTTCAGATTTTCATTCCCACGGACAGTCACTGATCGCAGCCCAGTGATGATGTGCTTGTGCTGGAAAGAGCGAGCCTAGGAAGGGGGTGGAGATTGAGAAGCGGAGCCTCACTGCTCCCGCACCATGCCCCCAAGGGCATTTTTGACGGGAGAGCCCTAAAACAGAGGAAGCTTTAGCATAAAAAGCCACTTTCGCCGTGGTGCGTGCTGGGGGGTCACCCCCCACCCCCGTCCCCCCGCCTTTCTCCGCAGCTCTCCCGAAGCCCGTGTTTAGTGCTGTGCAAGTGCTGCCAAGAGGCCGAGGATGTCCCGGGGGAAGGAGCCGCCGGGCAGGGCGGCTCAGCCTGGAAGCTGCGGGCAGAGCCGCCCCGGCCCCGTACTCACTAAGCGTCCAGCAGCAGCCGCGCCGCCTCCTCGCAGCTCAGCCGGTGCCGCTCCTGGAAGGCGGCCCAGCGCCCGCTCTGCGCCCCCAGCTCGAAGGCGCCGGGGGGCTGTGCCTGCGCCCCCGGCCCTCCCGGGGGTCCGCCCGCTTTCTTCCCCCGGCCCCGGCGGCTCCCGCCCGCGGGGGAACTGGCGGCCGCGCTGCCCCGCCGGGACCGCCGAGCGCTGCCCGCCGTGGCTCGCCCCATGCGCCGCCGCCGCCGCTGCACCGCGCCCGCCAGGGGGCGCCGCGCCGCCGGCACCAGGGGGGTGTCCCGGAGCGGGGGGGGGGAGGCCGGGGGGACCGGGGATAACGACACACCGGGGCCGGTTTCTAAGGAAGCTTCGCTGTCGGCATCGGCCCTCTCTGCCCGCTGTAACGGGGGGCGGCGGAGGGGGGGTGGGTACCGTGAGCGAGCAAAACGGGAAGTCACGGAAAATTCACGCCCCACGCTGTTAGCCGGTGTGCCCCGAAGGAAAGCAGGCTGGCCTCTTCCTTGTAAAAGCCCTTGTGATGGCAGAAATGTCAATTATCCACAAGCATTGACATGAGGCTTTTCCTTTAATTATAAATATATGATGCCTCACGTGCTGGAGGATGTCAAGGTGCTTTGCAGACCTGAGGTGCTATTAGAAGTCTGTTGTTTCACACCCCTGCTATGCACCCAGCCTCATTTCGGAACAAGACTGCTGTTTAACAATACTGCAGTGCATCAGGGTGCCCCTTCCGGAGCGTATTTAGTCCTTTCTCAGGTTTGAAATCATTATAGCAGCCTTGCAGAGAAATGGCTTCTAACACGATTCCCACTAAACAACTTTCTGCAAATTCTGTCACCAAAGTCTTAAAAGTTAAAAAGGAAAACAATCAGATAATACATACCTTTTTAAAAATAAATAAATAAATAAAAGTTTAGGAAAATATGAAAGCACCCCTCTAGTGGTAAAAGTCTTAGAAAAGGTTATTCCTGAACATCTGAAAAGCAACGCTGTTTCTCAAGTAAAACTAATGCAGGGGAGAAGTACAAGACTTGTAGGTGTCCGAGTTACACTTGGCCAGGGGAAAATAAAATCACTCCAAGGATGAATCGTTGTACTCAGTGTTGCAGGACTGGAAATTTATTTTGTTTGAGTTATAATCAATAATTTGTATTTTCAACAGGACTTAATGTCTTGCTCTTCTAAGAAGGGGAACAGGGAAAGATATAAACAAGTGAGCTGACAGTCTGTTGTGGGGTAGAAGAGGCACCAAAGGGTCACGACTCAGCCAGGAATATAGCAAAGCAACTGGACAATGATGAAACAGCTATCAGCACTCTCTGGTCTGGAAAACAGCTTTAAAAACATGCAGCTACAGTGTGTGGGCTGCCTCCTGAGACGGCACATACCAGGACTTGCATAACAATCCCGTGGCTCAGCACCTCTCTTCTCTGATGATAGGAAAGGGCAGTGAGTTACAATTTCCTGTTATTCCTCATGTGAACCTCTGTACTGGTTACTCATCCTAATGGAACCATTTTTATACACCATATGTGACAAATTCTGGCCCACGCCAGCATGTTCATCTGTAGCTCCTGATCTGAGCCACTCCCATACCTTTAGTCACACTAGATTTCATGTTAGTCACCTTATATTCTGGGAGGAAAAGTCACTGCGGTGAAACTGGAGATCACGAACTGAAACTGAGCCTGAGCATTTTGCAGCACAGATTCATTTGCCTTCAGTGCGGGGTACGGCCAGCAGCAGTTGCAGGTTTCAGCCTCCACGGTCTGTCCTTTTCTAAAAACAGTTAACTGCACTGAACTGAAAGCCAGAACATATTTTAGGAGCTTGTTAGCAAGAAGTTCACACAAATGACCTCCTCTCTGTGCCCCTCCACAATTAGTTCAGCATATTTTAACTGTAGAAGGCATTTTGAGAAGCTGAATTCTGTTCCCCTATGACGTTTCAGGATAAAGAACTGGAAGACAACAATGGAAGAACAAAACACAGTTTTCTTTCAGAAGGCTATAGTAAAGAAATTCTTCCTCCTTTTTCATTTGTTTCATATTTTATTACAAAGGACTATTAAAGCTCAAAACTGGGTCTCGCATAAATAATCAATTCAGGAGCTTTATCGTGGATCTCTGGCTGATGGTAAATTTCCCTGATATTCTGATTTGCAAGCCCTAAGTTTCAGTGGTTGTGTACTGTATTGTCAGTGTACCTGGATGGCAGGCATTTCCCAGTGCCCACAGAGTTAACAGCTTTCACTGGTACATTACTTCCAAATCTAATGCAATGTTTAGCAAACTTTGGTAGAAGCCAACAGCTTGATGAAGAATGCTTTTGCTCTTAAGCTCCTGAGACAAAATGGAGAAGGAAGAATTATTCAGAAAGATGATGGGATGGACGAGAGAAAAAGTCCAGTAAATCACTGGTTGCTCTCTTTAGGTGTCTTGTGATATTCGAAGTTCAACAGCTGACATGTTTTAATGTTAAAGTACAAAGGTGTTTTTATGTGCCATCTCAGCTCTGCTTGTATAACAGTGACTCAGCTCTGCAGACCTGGCTTGCAGCCCGCATTGAGATTCTGTCTGTAAGGGCATTTTCATCGCAAAAGCAGCACTGAAAGCAGCTACATGTTTGTGGATTAAAGAGAATTAGGAACTGTGGCTGCTTTTCATCTAATAAGCAAGGAACTAGAAGTAGTGTATAGGTAACACCACACTTAAAAGAGCTGAGGTAGTTAAAACTACATTGCTTATGCAGGGGAGGAAAATGTCAGTGCTTGGATTTTAGTCTTGCTGTTGTGAAGGGGAAAGCATCCTGGATATTCTCCTCACCATCAAGGGATCCAAGCTGGATCTGAAAACAAAAGGCAGGAGGTATCACCTCTGGGCCAGTGGATGAAGGCTGTTCAGAATAGCCTTGAGAGTACTTGGCTTTGTTCACTGTTAGACAGGTTCTATTGAAACATATTAATAATGATGAACAGCATTATAGGACTTATTTCATCTGTCTTTCTGTTTTCCAAGGTACTTCTTTGCTATCCTGCTGAAAAACCTCACCCCAGAAACCACATGCTAAATCGGCTTAGACGCAGCAGAGAGAATGTGAACAAAGAGAGCTCCTTCACTGCAGTGCAGCTTGGACCAGATCCAAAAGACACACAGGCAGGAGGCAGACTGAAAAGATGCAGACAAGTAATTTTTAGAATAGACCTAGTTATTAATTGTTGCTTTCACTGGCATAACATGCAGACACGAACCTGTGATTTTAGGCTGACGGCGTCTTTATAAAATGCCCTTTAGAAGTCTCCTTACATCAGAAGCACAGGGAATTGCCACATGTTCCTCTGGGTCATTTAGACCTACAGAGAAAGACCTGCCCAAGCCTGTTTATGGTGGCAGGACAGATCTTAAGGCTGTATCCCATGTGTCCTGCAAAGTCAAAATATGCTTTAAACATATTTTAATGCGAGACGGAGTATTGCTCACTTTCCTCTTTTTACTACAAATCTGGGTATCTATTTGTTTTTCTTAAGCTTTCAGCTCCTGAAGTTGGTAGCTTATTAAAAACTTTGTTTATTTAAGGTATTTTTAGCATAAGGCTTAAAAAACAACTAAGATCATTGTCTTTTTTTGGTAATTCATAATATTACAGCCAATCTCACAGTACTTTGAATTGTGACTCACTATTTTTGTAACCCTTGAGCTTGGCAGTACAAGGACAAGCAGTAACATGCCACAGCGCTGTTTGTTCTGTGGCTGGAACTTCAGCAAAGGCTGGGCCTTACTGCAGTGTTACAGGTTTGGGGAGAAAATATTTATCTCCACAACTGTAAATAGGTAAATATAATTATCCTGTGTCATACACAGTGAGACCTGAGGTAAGTATGAATAATATTACGAGATAGGAATATACATTGTTTTTTCCCTGTGGCAAGTAGCCCTATTTTTATCTGAACAAAGGAACAGTACTGAACTTGCTACACATACTCAAATCACCTGACTGTCTGGCTGACCCAAGTTAAACCCCTGTAACTAAAGATAAACAGATTGTTTCATTTGACATTGCTCACGTAGAAATGATACGCTGTTGCTAGGACATTAGTGTACATAAAAAAACAGACGCAGCTTGTGTTCTAGAATGTACAGATTCACTGGAAACATTTCTTTGACTCCAGATTCTTCTCTTCTGAAAGTAGGTTGCTTTGTACTACTGCCCAATGACCTACTTTTGAAACCACTTGGAAAGAACGAACATGTTCCCAACTGCAGGCCCCGTGCCCTGGCAAAAGCTGGAACCACCTGTGCAGTCAGGCCAGTCACAAGACGTAGATTTCTGGTTTTTTCAGCTTTGCATTTATTTATATACAGTTCAGTCAGCTGCTTGATGATACTTATTCACCAAGAGCTACTGGAGGAAGGGCGGCATATATGTTAAATATATATACTTTGTCCAACCACAACAGTTACCACACATTTAAGAATAAACAGATCTCCTTTGTCTGTATCAAATTCAGGTAGTAAAATATTTTCTGAAGAAATTCTGAGGTAAAGCTGCAATTCAGTAAAATGGAGTCACAAAGCTATAACCTCCAGCTTGGGAGATTGTTCTGTACACGTAATGTGTGAAAATGAGGCAGAATCTGGCCCGCAATATATAAACACTGCATTCTGACTTTAAAAAGAAGTACCTTTCAACTTGATAATAATTATCATTGAAGTAGTATAAAGAATCTGTGCAGATATGAAGTGTGTAACATTCAAGGCACAAGTTTACCACGCAGAAAAAGCCAAGGCACAGGAAATGAGGTATTTAAGAAGCTCTCTGTATTCAGCCCACTCCCCCAAAACAAAAGAGGTGGCTCTGTACAGGCACGTAGATGGCTACTGCAGATTAATAGTTAGGAGAATTAAATGAATCCAATCAGTGAGGCTGCAAAACGCTAATGGTGGCCTGTGCAGAGTACCTTGCTGCAGGCTATGGAGATTAGTTTAATTCTGCTAGGCCCTGGACTTGTGTGCACAAAGCCTAACTCTTTTGTTTTTCTCTTTTGACAGAGGGATAACTGAGGAAAATAGTGAGGTGTTTTGCATGGAATTGATTAATTTAATCCATCATTGTTTTTAAAATAGAGTCTGCATTTGATGTCAGCATGTTGCTGCCTGTGCTTGCTTTGGGTAACGTCATTTCCCTGAAGAATGAATTTTTCAGGAGCCATTAGTAACAGGGTATTTAAAGAACTACTCATGGTAGACCGATCTTGTTGGGACTTTATTCTGATCTGTTGATTTAAATACTTAAACAGAAACCAAGCAACAATAATGAGAGCAGATTAGTCATAGGATTTAACCATACTTAGAAAAACATAAGGGAGGGAGGGCTCCTGTGTTTTCTGGTTTACACAGAAAGGAAAAAAGATGACAGAAACTTCTCCTTCTCCATCTAGATGGACATTAAAAACCAAACACATGCACACTAAAATCCTTAATACAAGTCTGAAATGCTCAAACACAGTCCAGTCTTTAGATTATCCTGTGGTTAATCTCCAGTTTAACAGATGTGGCCTTTCACATTTGTAAATATTAGTTACTCGTGGCCTTCCTCTCAGGACTCCGTGATGTTGTTTGGCTGAGGGACACGGTTCCTGGAGCAATGCCTGGGATATACAGCATACACAGGCCAGCCTTGGAGCAAACATTTAGTCACCCTGGCAGCATGCAAACAAAACGAATCTCCTGGAACCACTGAGCAAAACTGACAGCATAAAGAAAACAAATGTGATATTGCCTAAATCTGCCTTTTGTCCTGGATTTATGTCACTGAGTAGTATTTCCAAGGTTGGTTATTGCCATAGAGCTGTCTCTGAACTTTCCAGTCACAAATTTTCTCTTTTTCTGCTTCTGCATTGTGAATAATTACTGTTGGGATGATTTCTTTTCTTTTTAATGTAAACCAGGAGGTGCTAGCAGACACAAGCCCTGTTAGGGGAAAGGAAAGCAAAAGGGTTTTGTTGTTATGGTGGTTTTTTGGTGGGTTTGTTGGGGTTTTTTTAGACGGAAATAGAGTAGCTCCGTACTGAATCTTGCCATTTACATGTGTGCCCATGCTCTGTGAGTGGAGGGTTTAACAGCAAGTTCATCTGGCTTTCCTGAAAGAGCTAGCAGCTGATAAAACACTACTACATAAAAACCTTTTTGGATTTTGTGTGCTCCAGATATAATATAAAATGAGTTAAGTGCCAGTCTGAAAGGTATAATGACACTTAATTAACACAAAGCACATTTCCACATCAGCTCACAGAAGGAAGTTCTCCATAACCCGATCAAAGCTTTCTGTTCTGAAGGCAAGTAAACAGCCATTTGAATTTCAAATGTCAGCATTTCATCAAAGGGGTTGTTTTGCAACCTCACATTAACGAATTAAGCTGTCAGCCAGCTGAAATGGATTCAAAGGGCTGCTCAGGAAATGGGCCACATGACGAGGGGCACGCTCACCTGTAGCGAGCCTGACGCACCAGGGTCACCTACACTTGCCAAATTTCTAACATGTTTTGCCAGCTTTGCTGGCTCACTTCTGCTCTTCCCGGCTTTTCCTCACAGCCACAGGCAGGACCAGCCCTACAGACTATTACAGGCTCTGCCATAAACGCTTCAGGCCACCCCAGGGAAGGGGGTCGGCCAGATGCGTTGGTATCTGTGTGAATCAGCAAAAAGCTGGCACCAAAAGTAACCCCTCTTTCCCTGGGGCACATTCCCCCCAGCCCGTGCCAGGCTCTCCCCTCAGCATTGTCTGGGAATGAGACAGGGGCGGCCGCTGTTCGCTCCCCAGCCCCCTCGCGCCCCCACCGCGCCGGCCATTGCGGCAGCGCTAATGCGCATGCGCATAGACCCCTCCCCGCCGAAATCTGCCTCCGCAAGGCAGCTCCCCCCTAGCAACAGCGCTGACCTCATCGCGCACCAATCAGCAGCGAGCAGCCTCCGAATTTTCCAGAGCTTTCCTCACAGCCGCCCCCCCGCCCTTCTCCAGCTTCCCCCCGGATCAACCAATCAGCACCCAATCTTCTTACTTCTGCACCAATCAATGCCGAGCGACCCGTTCTTACCAGAAACCGCTTCACCGCGCCCCCGGATCCATCCGCTACCCCAGAAATTTAAAGATTTTTAAGGATCTGAGGCCTCACACTAAGACTCCAGGACATCTTTTTCCCCTGAAAGGAGACTAGAGAGGGAAAAAGGCGAGTATTTTGTACAACAGTGCTTTTTTACTTGGGACTACTTTGGGAAGCGGATGGACATTAGAGTCTACGGGGGCGGGGCCTGTCTGGCAAAGATCGTATAAATACGGGTGGGGCTGCGTCATCGGGCAGATTACAGCTACCGCGAGGGAGTGTGGGGCTGCTGCTGAGCAAACGTCAGGGCCGGAGACGTGAGTGGATCGGTGCGGGGGTTTTGGGGGTTGGAAGGGGGAAAACGGGACGATTTTTCTGGACGGGAAGGTATAAGGCGGGGGTGGGGGGGTTTATCGGGCAGTAAGTTTTGTGGGAGGGGGAGGAATTGCGCCGAGTCTCGTTTTGCTCTGAATCACGTCGTTGAGAACTGGGGTGGGTGGGAATAAAAGTGCTTCGTTAGGAGAAGGAGGAAGCGTTACGGTGAAAATGGCGGAGGCTGTGCTCGTCTTCCCCGGAAGCAGGTTGCTGAGTCACTGCCGCGGGGGGAGCAGCGCAGTGCTCTTGTCGCAAATGGCTACCGGGAGGTCCCGCAGCAGCTCTGCGGGAGGCCGCGCCGCTGCCTCCCACTACCGCAGTGCTGCAGGGGGCGGAGGGGAAGGGGGGGTTGAGGAGCCGACTGGTGAGAGGCGATGGAAGGAAGGAGCCTGTTACAGGAACATAGCATACCGAGCCTCAAAAAGGGGTTTAGTTAACAACAAAGGGCTGGAGAGTGGTTGTAGAAAACAGTAATAAAAGAAAACAATAAAAATTGTAGTTGGTATTTACATAGTGTGAAATAGCAGCAGTAATTCCTTTGTTTAGAAGTCGTTGAAGAGTGTAGTTCAAGTAGCTAAAGCTGAAACTTCTGTGTGTTTTGCAGTTCAACATGCAGATCTTTGTGAAGACCCTGACTGGCAAGACCATCACCCTTGAGGTTGAGCCCAGTGACACCATTGAGAATGTGAAGGCCAAGATCCAGGATAAGGAAGGCATTCCCCCCGATCAGCAGAGGCTGATCTTTGCAGGCAAGCAGCTGGAAGATGGCCGCACCCTGTCCGACTACAACATCCAGAAGGAATCCACCCTGCATCTTGTGCTGCGCCTGAGGGGTGGCATGCAGATCTTTGTGAAGACCCTGACTGGCAAGACCATCACCCTTGAAGTTGAGCCCAGTGACACCATTGAGAATGTGAAGGCCAAGATCCAGGACAAGGAAGGCATTCCCCCCGATCAGCAGAGGCTGATCTTTGCAGGCAAGCAGCTGGAAGATGGCCGCACCCTGTCCGACTATAACATCCAGAAGGAATCCACCCTGCATCTTGTGCTTCGTCTGAGAGGTGGCATGCAGATCTTTGTGAAGACCCTGACCGGCAAGACCATCACCCTTGAGGTTGAACCTAGTGACACTATTGAGAATGTGAAGGCCAAGATCCAGGACAAGGAAGGCATTCCCCCCGATCAGCAGAGGCTGATCTTTGCAGGCAAGCAGCTGGAAGATGGCCGCACCCTGTCTGACTACAACATCCAGAAGGAGTCTACTCTGCATCTTGTGCTTCGTCTGAGAGGTGGCATGCAGATCTTTGTGAAGACCCTGACGGGTAAGACCATTACCCTTGAAGTTGAGCCCAGTGACACCATTGAGAACGTGAAGGCCAAGATCCAGGACAAGGAAGGCATTCCCCCTGATCAGCAGAGGCTGATCTTTGCAGGCAAGCAGCTGGAAGATGGCCGCACCCTGTCCGACTACAACATCCAGAAGGAATCCACCCTGCATCTTGTGCTGCGCCTGAGGGGTGGCATGCAGATCTTTGTGAAGACCCTGACCGGCAAGACCATCACCCTTGAAGTTGAGCCCAGTGACACCATTGAGAATGTAAAGGCCAAGATCCAGGACAAGGAAGGCATTCCCCCCGATCAGCAGAGGCTGATCTTTGCAGGCAAGCAGCTGGAAGATGGCCGCACCCTGTCCGACTACAACATCCAGAAGGAATCCACCCTGCATCTTGTGCTGCGCCTGAGGGGTGGCTGTTAAGTTATTGTGCATCTTGCTTGACAACAAGATAGCCAACAGCAGTTGTGTTTGCACTGTAGTTCTGCAGTGTCTTAATAAGTTAAATGCAAGTTTAATGCAAGCTTAAGTAACTGCTGAACAACTGTCTGTTGAAATGCTAATAAAGTTTTCTGTTGCACATTACAACTTGTAGTCTGTCTCAGTTCCAGCTAGTAAAACTGGTGTATTTTAGGTGATGTGCTTACTTTGGCTTTCTTCCATGGCAGTTTAAGCCTCTTTAGATGTATAATAAGGACACTGTGGGTGAAACAGATCTGGATTAAAGTCTTAATTTAAGCACTAATACCATGTTAATTCTTTTCCCTAGAGTTTAACACAGCTCTGTTTCCAGGAGGGATAATATCTTCTGTTAAAGACCCCAGAAAGCCACAAACAGAATAAAGGGGTATGATTGTCAATTCAGTGGGGTGGGTTTTGCTGCAAGTTGTGAACTTGTAGTGTGTTTAAATTGACTCTGGTCCTGAGATGAGTGTGGACAGTTTCATTGCCTGACACTGCCATGAAGGGACTTGAGCTTTGGTGTACTCTGGGGGGGCTTTGTAAGCAAACATGACTAGTGCTGTATTTTTTTAAATGGAAAAACTACTGTGTATTCTAGTGATAGCCTGTTCAAATTAAATTTTCCAGAAGTGGATGTGGGGTGTTTCTGTGCCTGAACTACATGGAATGTGTGACCTGGGGAGGGAGTAATTGCAGTGAGTTGCTGCTGGTGCAGGGGCGTGGGGTGGGTGGTGGGGAGTCTGATATGTTAGTGAAAACTTGAGTCTTAAATACTGAATGGCAGTATGTGACTGAGCAGTAGAACAACTTTGGTTTGAAGTGAGTGAAATTTTTTTACACAATAATGCCAAAAACTAGGGATTTCCCACTAAAGTCTGGGTTGTCTTTTTTTTTTTAGAGGGGTGGGTTAAGGAAAACTTGCCCAAACAGGTGGGATTAGAATGGCTTAATTCAGCTGTGTGGTGGTGGATGTAATCATCTGTGTGCCTTTCACAGAAACAGCACTAGGCTGTAAGGATCGTGGCTGTCTGTCTTCATCTGTTGAATTCTGACAGCTGTTTAACTTGAAATGGGAGTCCTGACATCCATATGCTGTGTGCAGTGTTTCTGTGCTGGTCCTCTTTGCTTTTTACTGATAAACCTGTATTATGCACCCATCTTGGTTGACACTTTTGTCCACTGTAGTGTTGCTGTGAAAGTTTGTTTCTCTTCAATTTCACCTTGTAACTTCCTGTTACAGTGTCTGTGGTAAGTAGTGCACTTGTGTTGGCGGTGCGTTCTTAGCATGGCTGCAGTCATGGCCAAAAAGTTACACTGTTCTTGTAGAGAATGCACATTGTAATAAGTGCAATGTGGTTTTGATGGTTATAACCATGATAGGTTTGTGCTCAGCATCAGGGCTTGCTTCCCTGTCTACTGTACATAGCTGTGCTAGCAGAAATCTAAAGTTCTGTAAACAATTGCCATAAGTGATACTTTCTTTTCCTGCAATTGCTTCTCTTGCCTTTCCTTGCCTTTATGCTCTGCAGTTTAGCTGCTTAGCCAAGCCTTGCTTTTTCCACTGTAGCCACATAGGCAGGTTGTCCGGAGAGGTTGTGGAGACTCCTTCCTTGGAGATACTCAAAAGCTGTCTGGACGTTCTGGGCAACCAGCTCTAGGTGACCCTGGTTGAGTAGGGGGCTGGTCAAGATGACCTCCAAAGGTCCCTACCCCAACCGTTCTCTGATTCTGTCACTTCTGACTGGGTGTCTAACAGCCCTGCTCTGAGTAGTGCATAAGCTCCCCAAACAATTTAATGGCACTGACTAAATTGACATTACTTACCTTTTCCTGCTGGTGATTTGCTCTAGGGTGAAACTAGTTGCTTTACCTTCTCTGGCTCATAATTAAGAGATGTCCTTTCTCAAGTTCTTCTAATTAAGCTATGCTGTGTGGTAACAGTTACAGATGCTAACTGGTCAGATAAGGCAGCTATGATGTTGGGTGGAGCTGACTTTGTGCAGAGCTCTCCTGGGGGTTTGGCCTGCTCTGCAAGAAGGGGAACCCTGGGAAGGTGACGTGTAGGTGGCTGAGTGGGTCAGCACCAGCTTCCCGGGTGTGCTCGCTCCAGCTTGATTTGGCCTGAGCCAAACCTACACTGAACCATTTTCCCTGCTGGTACTTGGGCCGTTCCTGTTTGTGGACGGTCCGTAAGCGGAGCCGTGCGTGGAGCCTGCTTTGGTCTGAGCTAGCAGTGGGAAGGGGGGGAATGTGCCAGCATTTTGTGATTGTGGGGAACAGCTCAGGCCTAGTTTAGGCAGCCTTGGCTGATTGTGTTAAACTGAACGTGTCCACGTGCTGTTTTCCCCAGCCCTGTAGGAAGATTTCCTTAGGTGAAGCTGGTGCTGAAAGTTAATTAGCTCTGCATTTGGCTTACTAGACATGGCACAGAAAAGCACATCCTTAAAGCCAAAGCATGAGGAGTGGAATCCCAAGCTTGTTTCACTACCTGGGTGAAGAGCAGAGCTGGACTCTCTGAGGATGCGGGGGGGGCACTTGTGCTGCACTACTTCTCTTGTAGGAGCCGTGTTACTGAGGCTCCTGATCCCCCAGCTAATGGAGGGATGGCAGTCACTAGCTGGAAGGGATGACTGCAAAGGTTTTCTTCGTTAATAAAGACAAATCTTTGCAATTTATCTTAAATGATGTGAATTAGGAAAATGTACATAAATTACAAGGAAATGTAAATATGAATTTGCTTAACATGCATTGTTTACACTGAAGAAATTGTGAACAAAAGACAAAGAGGTTTCAGGCAATATGAATGAAGTTAAGATGCAACATTTGTTTTTCTTACAGTGCAGTGGTACCTCAATTCAATCTGCTTAGAGCCAACTATTCATAACTAAAATAAGAATTTAATAGGCTTCAGCCAGAATCTATGTGCTATTAAAATAGAATAATCCTAATGCTCCCATATGGACAACCAATTCTGATAACATCTTTCAGTCCTGTTGCAAACTGAGTTTTGTGACTGGCGCTTTTTTTTTTCTTGTAGCTTCAGTTAATTTCTAGTCTATTCTCTTTTTTAAAAACAAATACGCCAAGATTTCAGGCGTTTTGTCTTCTGTGATCTTAAAAAAAATAACTTATGTCTGTTTTAAGATAACAAATGAGATAACCCTGTTACACTTGGGGTTTGGATATGTTTAGTGTTTTGCTCTGTTAGCAACTACCCCAAAATGTAATCATTTAGGGGAAGTGAGTGTTAAGGCAGATAAACATTGGGAATACCTCAGTATTTTTGCAGTTTTGCCTGCAGTTCCAAGGCATTGCATAGTAGCTGCATTCAAAGATCCTTGTCTGCACAATTTTATATTTATAAAACACCACATCATCAAAAACAGCCTTATTTGGAACTTGAGTTTTTAAATTAAACAAGTTTCTGTTAACTGTTTTCATACAAAGAGTAAGTGAATGGCTATAATTCTCACAAGTATATGCTTGCAACTTTTTTTTTTACTATTTTTGAAGACCTTCTATCGAGGCTGTTTTCATAAGCAGCACGTATTCAGGTTTACGTGGTGGCCACTGGATGTCACTGTTTCTCCACAAAAGTTGTTTTGTAACGTTACCGTTGGCATTTCATATTTTGCTGCTATTTGATTGTCAGTGGAGCATTCTTTCAGGCTGTAATCCTACAGAAAGGGATACATCAAGTAGAAAGATACTTCTATTTAAGGAATAAGAGAAGTGGATGGTTCCTTCAAAGGCCTGGGAAGTATATAGATAGGAGCCTTTAAATATTACTCTGTAAGTAACAGAAATACTGTCATGTGGCTTGAGTCCCCAGGGCTATCAGACAAGTTCTGACAAGGAATTATATTTAAGAATATTTGTATTTTAGATTGGGCACTGACAGGCATCTCTCGAGGTATGGAATTCTATCTGTATAATTATGACAAATGAAGCTGCTAAAATCCATCCCTTCAGTGTGGGTTTTGCGTAACAGTTGCGTGAAAAAAAAGTCTGTCCTTGCAAAAATATTTGATGTTTTCCCAAGTGTGAAAGTACACCTCTAAAAGAAACAATTTTTTCTTAACCATGTGGCTTTCGTGAGGTTTGAATGAAGTGCTGGCCTACCTGTTGTTTTGGAGAGGATTTTAATGGCCCACCCTTGTATGCTGTTATTACAGGCTTCCCTCCTCCTGTGAAGATGATTTTAAGCTGCTGCTCCTTAGAGTGCCTGCAGATCAATGCTGTAATTAAATTAGACACATGTAAGTGACTTTGATCTTCTATCTACAGCATACAGAAAATGTGATATTAATCATAAGTCTATTACGTTTTCCAGTATTTGCTAAAAATGGACACTTAGGTGAACAGAGAATACATATTTTAGGAAATGTGCTTGTTTCCATCATCTTCCTCATGCTTCCTTTTGCTTTCTGTTTAAGCAGGTTCCAGTCGTTGCTTTTTCTGACATGGCTGCTTCATATATAATTATATATTTGGTAATATTATTAAATGAAAATTGGTTTAACTTAATTTCACTTAGTAGTTAAGAGTTTGACTTCTTTCTTCACAGGTTCAAAGTTTCCACAGAATGTGTGTCTCCTGTCAGGAGAAACTTAGTGCCATGAGACACATTTTCATCAGTAAAATAAGTCCTGAGCAATTGCAAGATTCCTTCTTGTTCCCCTGAATAAACTCCTCAAAAGGCAAGAGGATCACATGTTGCTTTTGAAAATTCAGGCTGGCAGATAGATGAAATTAAATTGCTGCTTTTATTCTCTGTGCATGCTGGTTTGGATGGCTTCCTCCCGAGTCCAAACAGCTATGAGGATTTTAAATTTTGGTGGCAAGATGCTTGTTAAGCATCTCTAGCTCGGCTGGCTAGTGCGCAGCAGTGACATAATCCTGTTGCTGACCTTGGAATGCTGTCACCGTCAAGTGCACATTTGGGCAGATCTTGTACTTTTTTTTCTACCTTGCTTCTCTTTTCTCTGAAATGGAAGTGCAAGTGTTTACCCTCGTGTACTGTCTGTGAAAGCATGTGCGCATGTGTGTGTGCATACCAAAGTTTCTGTGTTCTCCCAGCAGCTCCGTGTTTCTGTTTTGCTGTGGTGACCTCTCAGCTGGCAGTGATTCCTTTCCCAGCAAGCTGCACATTCTCCTTCCTCTGTGTAAGCTATTAAAACCAGATGTGCAGAAAGAACTCGGTTATGATGCGCTTTTGTGGGCTGATTTCATTCCTTGGCTGGAATGGTGGGTTGACTCCCACAAAAGCTGGGGGAAAAGCCCAAGAGGATTTAAACCCATAGGTCTGAGCTAAACTCTTGAGCCTGAATCTGTCTGTTGATGTCACACTAAATTAAGTGTAACGTGACTAAAGCAAACTGAACTAAATCAGTGCAAGGCTGGAATGAGGGATAAGAGAGGAGATCTGGTCTTGTGTTAATCTGCATATGTTTATTCTTTATAGGCTATTCTGTGGGTGCTAATAAATCATTAAGCCTGGAAGGAATAAGTAGCTTTGCATTGTTCCTGTATCAGCTTAATTTTGAAGCATGGGAACCTGAGAAAAAAGCTTGTGATCTCATGCAAAACCATGAAAGAGGAAAAGGCACCCTGCCATTTAATGGGTGTATTTATAGGAAGGTCCTTTCACAGCCTGCATCTGACTTGAAGTAAAAGCTATCTGGGAACGTTTCTATGGGTGACGACCACATTCCAGGATGTCTCACATCATCCTGCAGTCCTGTCAGATGAGGATTGCTTTAGGCTCTCTTTTGTTTCATGGTAGGTTTGGAAGAAGGAAGCCACAGCCAGAGTTCAGTGTGTCATGTGATATCCCTTCTCAATGTTTTTGGACCAATGTTAAACTAAAGTTTTGAGATTTCTCATGGAATGTGCCCCTGCTGTCAAGCTGTTGATCAGAAGAGCTCTTTACCATTTTGTTAGTTAATACGATTCTCTAGATGAACTCTAGATCACATAAATGGCTTTGTAAATCGTCAGTCCTCTACAGAGTACAGATGAGAATCACTCTGCAGCAACGTTGTGCTGGGGAAGGCTGTTAAGACTGTGGGTGCTGCATGTCACCCTGCACTGATGCTGTGGAAAATAATGATCACGCTGCCTCCTCAGGCCTCAGTTCTGTTAGGAATGGGAGAGAAAAAACTGAGACACTTGGTGTGGGCTGATGCCCTCTTTCCCGAGGTCTTGTTTTGTGAGTGGTAAGTGAAGTGACATTAGTGTGCGTGCGCGGTCTCAGTGGCAGTCAGTTGTAGGGATGGCCAGTCCGTGTTCCCAGAAGTAGCCTCTCCAAGACTCGCACTCTTTTGGACAACCAACCTCCATTAAGAAATGGGCACTAGTGGCAAATGAAGTAACCAGTGGCCTTAAGCGTTTTGGAACTGCGGCTGCTTTATGCGGTGTCCTGTGCTTGTGAGGAGCAGCTGACGCTCTACTTTGTCGGGTAATGCTCTGGCTAATTTATGGTCTCATATGGTTTGCGCTGCCTCGTAACTGGCGTGTGGGAAGTTGTGTGAGAAGTGGCTTCCCACGCAAACAGTTGACCTCAGGTGTTTCCATGCAGACTTGCTTGTCCTGGGGCTCACAGAGGGAGCCTTGTGACAAACCTCACTCTAGCACCGTCAGGGTCCAACCAGCCGCCTCCCTTGCAACCCGAGCGGGCTGCTGTTGAAAGCCATGAGATGCTGCCTCTATACGTGCAGGCAGGGGTTAAGCATTATGAATTTGCAATAGCCAGCCAGCTTTCCCATATAAGAGCACTGCACTCATTGGCTCTCTCTTTTACTGAGAAATCTATCTAGTCATTTCCTGTGCAAGCCCTTCTTCACTTTGCAAAAAGCTATACAGTTGAGTAAATAACAATAATCCGTGGTTATTCCTTCTTGCAGGCAGTTTGGATTCTCTCATGGACCAACCACCAACTAGGAGTTTAATGTTGTGCCATTAATAGACTGCTAACATGAGCGTGGTCTTCTCTGCAGAAGAAGAGGACTCTCACCCATGGATGTAAATAATTTGGGGTCTGCTTTCATGCTTATTAATGCTTGTTGGTATTTGACTTGGTTTCTACTGAGAGATTATTTACCCTCTGAAGGACCCGTTGGGACTCCTTGTCAGATCAGTTCTTGGGTGGAGCTTGCAGCAACTTGAGGTAAGTGCTGTGCTCTTCCTCTTGACAACAGGGCTTTTTTGTGCTGCGCTACTCAAAATGGCTTGGTAAAGTCACAGAAAGAAACAGCTCGGCTCTTTAGAGAAGTGAAAGTTGAGCTGGCAAACAGTGCTCTGTGTGTTTCCAAGGGACGCACAAAGTGGATGTATATATTATAGGGTCCTTTTTTATAGGACCGTTTTGCTCTTGCTTTTAAACCAGACGGTCTGTCTGTACAAGACTGACAATAAATAACTCTCGAGCGCTGTGGAGAGATGGAAACTGCAGCTGAGAAATGATTTTGGGGAAAGGAAGACAGAAAAGCACAAGCAAACTATTATGGAAATACAAATAGCCCTCTAAAGGATCAACAAATGTATCAGTAAGTGTTCTGGGGGAGGAAATAAGTCTGAAATGGGATTATAGGGTGTATGCCTGTGTGTGCAGAGGAATGTTTGTCGTTAGAGTGCAGACTAAACTGAATGGCTGAATAATCATAATGGTTTGTCTTGAAATCAGCCCTTGGATTTCTTGCTGTGAGCTACATAAAGATGTTTTGTGACTGTTTTCTGCCTAGAACTACATTTCTCTACATCCTAATCCAAGACAGAATGCTTATGCTGTGTCAATTTACCTCTTTGCTGGTACAGGCTATGGAGTCTGGCTGTAGTCCCAGCAAGAGAGATTTCTCTTCAGAGAAAACCTGTTAACCATTTGGAGGGAGTACATGTGAATAAGACGGAGTTATTAAATAAAGGTCTGCTTCAGGTTGGTAATCATGGATGTTTCCTTGCTGCCTCACAAACTGTGTGTGAATCCACAGCCATGTGCTGACTACAGATAGCTTGTATTCAGTGTGGATCTGAGATGTATCCACCTATATAGGAAGAAATGTCTCAAAAGAGTAAAAAAGGACTACAGGACATATTAGATGAGAGAAGTGGGCTGGCTGGGTGCTCTGAATACTGATGCTGTCTGTACAGCAAATCTGGATCCAGCTTTTCTCTTGGGAGAGCTGTGCTCTGTTCAGGCTCTGAGGACTATGAGTGTCCACATGGCAGCTGGGGCGTGTGTTTGCCTGTGCAGTAGAGCTGGAAGTTCAAAGCCTGTGCTCACACAGATAGCCAACAGCTCCAAGCATTGGGGAGATTCCACTCATTTTGCCCCAGGATGAAATGTGAGAATGCGTGAGGGGAACATAATTTGTGCCTGTGTTTTCCCTGTAGAAGTAGTCATGCTTACCAACAGAAAACAGGAACAAACTTATCATTCTGTTCCAAAGGCCTACAGTTAATCTTATCTTTTTGGTCACTTGGTGACTAACTAGCCTGTGTTGGCTGCACTGAGACAAGAACAATGATCATAGTCTCCTAAAGATCCACTTTCTTTGCCTTTTATGTAAGGAACCTGTGCTGCTGCCAACAGGTGAAGTCATCTCACAAAGGGGGTTCAGATGTTCTGCAGACAAGTTGCCTGTATTTCATGAACTGCTTTTGAACTTCTTTGCCAGTGGTACCCTATTTAAGACATTGATCCTTTATTCAAATACTCCTACTGTGCAGAGTTTTACTGACTCTCTCAAGAGACCTGCAGTCAGCTGTAGGAACGCTGGACCTGGAAACATGCTTTCTTCTCTGTGCCACACCAAGCACATTCTAGGATTGTGAACAAATTGTGTTAATTCTCCCTTGCAGGTTTAGTCTCCCAGTGGGGAACGCCTTTGATCTGAAAGACCATCCCTGCTAGAAATGGATAACTTCACAAATGGGCATCCGGGCCCAGGTCAGAGGAACAGGTTGATGGGATTGCTAGAAACAGATGACAGTATCCAGGAAGATAAACCTGCATCTAGTAAAAAGGAAGAAAGATCAGGACATGGAAAGAAAGGAGAGCCACGACCCTTGGAGACACCTTATCAAAAGGAGAGCAGTGACTTTCCTCCTAAAGTCAAGATTAATCTGAACTATAGGCCAGGACTTGTCAGCAAGTGAGTAATTGCTGGGTATTTGACAAGGCTGCAATCCCTGTGTTGAGCTGTACTGATCCCTGCTGGTAGGGACCCATAGACCTGATAAAGTCTAAAAGTGGCAATGCAGAAATATTACAGGCATCTTGTGGGAGGTAATTAAAAGCAGAAAGGGGACATGTTAAGCCTTCTGCACTTGGAAGGTATGTGTAATGTGTGTGTGTTATGGTATATTTTGACTATATCTGAAGTAACACTAAATAAGCCAAGTTGGGTGTAAGAGCAGCTTAGCATGGAGCTCTATACAACTGGACTGTTTTTGCCAGGGAGGGATGTAAACCAGCTCAGAGTGCTTCACACCATGTGATGGGACTGACTCTGGTCCTGCAGCTATCTTGGGCTTCTCTGTCTTCGTGCTCTCGATGTGTTCCAGGGTTGCACATCAGACTGGATCTGGGAAGAGCTCCAGCTGATGGAAAGAGCAGCCACTTAAGAGAATTCTGGGAAATAACTGTCTCTATTTTTCCCTTGACTCAAAAATAAAATACTTGGTTTTTCTGACAAACTTTTCTGCCTCCCTCCTTTCTTACACTGTCCCACTAGAACTTACTGCATACTCCTGTCTTCCGCTCTCCAGAATTTCTTAACGCTTTGCATTTCTTTCATAGCCAAAAAGACCCAAATCGCTTTGACAGAGACAGGCTCTTCAGCGCAGTCTCAAGGGGCAGCCCCGAGGCACTGGATGGTTTACTTGAGTACTTAAGGAGGACCTCCAAGTTTCTCACCAATTCTGAATACACAGGTAGATTCCTGCTCCATACTCCGTAAACGCGGGTAGCAGAGGCAGCACTTGTTAATGTAGGAGGGCAGCGGGGGAACCTGCTTGTGGTTCTTTGCTTTCTTCAGCCCTCTGTCCATTCTTTTATTTTCCTAATGTCCACCTGAGGATGGAGAATGCCATTAATCATATATATCCGAAGGCTTCTGGCTGTACTGCAGACTAAAAATACTGAGAAAGGCCTTTAAAATAATGATTGTATTTGGCTCTACAGCGACAGTTAAGTTCTGAATCAAGTAGTACAGATGTGTGCAAAGTGTATGCACAACCCATTCAATACTCTTTTTCTGCTAGATGCAAAGACTGGGAAGACCTGCTTAATGAAAGCCCTGTTGAACTTAAAAAATGGAAAGAATGACACAATCCCGCTTTTGCTGGAAATAGACCAAAAGACACAGAATCCCAGGCCGCTTGTCAATGTGGCGTGCTCTGACTGTTACTACAGAGGTAAGGCTTCTGTTCTGATGCTGCCACAGCAGTTTCCCCATTAGACAGGTGAGATGAGCAGGTACAAGGAAAAAGAGGGGAACCAGAGCTTATGCAGCACTGCAGTTCCAGAGTTCTGGTGCAGTTACAGTAACAGCCTAGTCAACCCTTATTTCTGATTCTGGTACTGCATCTTCAGCCTTGAATTACACACTTCTGCAACTTCATTCTTGGTCTATAAAAGAGAAATGATACATATTTAATAACCCAAGAATATGAGAGAATTTCTTTGGAAAGCTTAGAAAGCAAGTCTAAAAGTGAAAAATAAATGGTATATCGCTATTAAAGAATGAATTCTGCTGTTCGGGTTATTCTTTTAATAGCAGACATGCAGCATAGTCATGTACATGTATGGTTGTCTTTATCCTCTCATAGCTGCTTGAGATCTTAGTGCCAGGCAGGGATAATTGCCTGGTCTTGTGTTGGATTTCTGATAGTCTTGAGGTCTGTCTTCTGACTCAGTGTTTGCAACGTGCTTTTCCAATGAACGTTGTTGAAAGTCATCAATTGCCACCCACCCCCTGCCCAGCGCTGGGACTGCAGGATTGCTCTGCAGAACCTACAGCGACTGTTGAAACAGCACTGTGCTGAAGAGTCCTTTGCCTGTTCCCTCTGACAGTGGCACTGAGTGTCAGGTTTTGCCTGTTTCCTTAGGCCAGACAGCACTCCATATTGCCATAGAGAAAAGGAGTCTAGATTTAGTGAAACTTCTAGTAGAGAATGGAGCTGATGTCCATGCCAGAGCCCATGGTGAATTCTTCAGGAAGAAGAAAGAAGGAGTTTATTTTTATTTTGGTGAGTCAGTGTGGAACATGTTCCTTTGCTTTTTTATTGCTTTACTGTATGCGATGCCACAGATTCTGTTGGGTTTGCCCCTCTGTGCATGGGTTGCCATCTCCGCTGTCCTGTAATCAAGCTCTTGACTTATTTGAATGGCAGGATCCTTGCACAGACTGAGGTGTCCAGTGAGCATTTGCCATCATCTTTGGTCTTATGTATTTAATCCCATCTGAGGGGCTTCAGAGTCAAATGCTTGGTTAGTTTAGCCAAATTAGCGGTCTGGGAAGGTGTTTCAGTTGCCCCCAGAAAAAAGGAGTAATTGTTTACCGCAAAACCCTTTCTGAATCTAGCGACACTGAGAAAGAACTTGGTCTGTGTTCCAGTGGTAAAACTATAGGCTAAACATATTTTCCTAGAATTGTTTTTTTTTTTTTAATTCTTTTTCACCCCTTTCTGCTTCCCCTCCAAATACTGTCCTAATCTCTTCAGGTGAACTTCCCCTCTCCTTGGCTGCTTGTACCAACCAGCTTGAGGTGGTGGAATATCTTCTAAACAATCCCCACCAGAAAGCCAGGCTCCAGGAGCAGGATACGCAGGGCAACACAGTCCTCCATGCCCTGGTGATGATTGCAGATGACACTGAGGAGAACACCAAGTTTGTGAGCACAACATACGTTGAGATCTTGAAGGCAGGTGTGAAGGTTGACCCAACGTGGAAACTGGAGGAGATAGTGAATTATGATGGACTAAATCCTCTGCAGCTTGCTGCCAAGACAGGCAAAGTGGAGGTAAAGGCAACTGGAGGGAATCCCTGGGGTTGCAGAGAAGCAAGGAAGACACTAGCATATATCCTCAGCTTAGCAGTGGGGTTTGATGTAGGAGCATCCTTCACCCAACCCGTTGTAATGCTGCTGAGAGTGGCAGTGCCACAGGAGGCAATAAAGGAGGCCTCCTCCAGGCCACTCCAGTTAGCACCCTACAGCGTCTCAGCTGGTTGCTGCTGCTGCTCTCTGTCCCAGCCAAGACAGTTGTTCTGGACCAAAATTGGTCCTACTCTGGAAGAGCTGATCAAGATGTAGTTAATTTGCCTGGTTTTAGCCAGATAGTCTGTTGTTTGGAGATACCAAAGTGTATAATGCAGAAAGCCAGGTGTCCTCTACTTGAAGGCGATTTGAGTGTGCTTGTGTCATTCTACACTTTCTTTACATACACATTTTTCTGGTATGCATCCGGTTTCTCTTCAGATCTTTAAGCACATCATCCAAAGAGAGATCAAAGACCCAGTGTACAGGCACCTGTCACGCAAGTTCACTGAATGGACCTACGGACCCATTCATGTGTGTCTCTATGACTTGTCCTCTATAGACAGCTTTGAGGAAAACTCTGTGCTGGAGATTCTGGCATACAGCAGTGACACACCGGTGAGTGTTCTTACTAAAAGTCAAAGCAACATTTTTTTCTGCCTTCCTATAGTGTTGCTGTATAATTATGAAAATCATTTCAAGTTAATGTGGTGTTTCACATGATCATTTTTCTGGAAAAGAAACACATGGTGGAAGTATTTCTATATTTTATTATTTACAGTCTGCTTGGTATGCCTCTGATAATCTATAATATGAGAGAAATTTTTGACCCTTTGGTTGTCCTAAGCCTGGGTGTGTCTAAATACTTTGATGAAGCCAAGCAGAAGTAGCTTCTTATGGGATGGTTGATTTCTTTCATGCTGAAAGGCCTGACTGAGTAAACCCTTAGTGATACCCTGGGTGGAACCGCTGAACTCCAACCCTGAAAAAGACAATCCCCTGGTGAGTTTGCATTCCTATTGATGCATGGGTACATTTTTGTTGTTTGTTTTTCCATAGAATCGGTACAAGATGGTGGTTTTGGAGCCACTGAACAAACTGCTTCAACAAAAATGGGAAACGTTTGCTTCCAAGAGATTCTACTTCAGTTTTGTCTCATACTTGTCATTTATGATCATCTTTACAGCCATTGCATACTATCAACCCTTGCGGGTAAAGGTAAGTCCAATCTTTTTTTATCTGGAAAGGCCTGAATGGATGGAGTTGAGTTTAAAAGGTGCAGGGTGGTTATCATTGCTACCTCTGCCTGTCCTCAGTGTTTTGGATTTTTTTTGTTTTAATCTTGCAGCCTTCATTTCCAGTGGAGTTCACGGCTGGAGGCTTCCTGTGGGTCTCTGGACTGATCATTATCTTGCTAGGAGGCATTTACCTAATCTTTGCTCAGGTATGGGGATCTATTGTCTAGTTTCGTTGTAAGAAAGGAAAAGAGGAAACTATCACTGACATGGAGGCAACAGGGTTCAGTTCTCCTGACATCAGGATGTGCACGAGTGGATGGCGGGGGGAATCCTGCTCTGAGACACGCTGTCAGTGCAGTCTAGCAGTGACGGGGTGGCATAAGCCAGATTGCTGGGCAAGAGGAAGAATAGGTTCACAACAGCAAATAATTGAGACACTTCTGTGATTTACGGTACTAAAATGCATCCTTGGCATTTAATGCAGTCTATTAATAAACACATTGGGCTGGGCCATGATTCAGCCCTTATTTATCCTTGCCCTTTATAAATAAGGCCTTTTCTTCATCTTGGAAGGATGACTAGCTGAAATTTGGGATCTTGAAAATGAAATCAAGAAGAGAAGCTTATGGAGTAAACCTTTCCCCTGAGCAATACGCTATGCTGGGCAGAAATCACTCTCGAGCATGCCCTGTTTTTGATGGATGGCTATCATTGATTTTTCTTTATTAGAGCCTGTACTTGCGGAGGAGGCGCCAGTCCCTGAAGACTATGTGTTCTGACAGCTGCATTGAGATCTTGATGTAAGCCTCTCAAAGGTTTTTGCATGATGAAAACACGGGTGAAATTGGTTCTCTGCTGTGTGCAGCTAAGTTGCCCTAACATTACTTGAGAGATGGTGAGCAGGAAAGCTTGATTCTCTGCCACTGTTTCCTCTGTCCATCCCCTCCCTGCTTGCTTCTACCTGCTACATCTTGTCATAAACCTTTGTGGTAATGGACTTTGCTGGGTAGGGTCTGTCCTTGGATTTATAGCAGAACACAGTGAAGAGCATACCCTCAATTATTCCACAGTTAAGAACATATACTTGTTAGAAAAAGGCTCAAGTTCTTAATCATACTGTCACTGTGGCTGAAGGAATGGAAAATAACTGCTCAGTTTTCTGAGGAGAAATGTGTATAGATACATGTATGTGCATGTGTTCATAAGTGTTAAAATTTTTTCCATTTAATATCAATTATGTGAGTTACATCAAGAAGTTCAGAGTTTCCATACTGTGAGATTAACCAGTTCATAACAAAACTGCAACAATTTGTGGGTCTGGTTATAACAGGATTTGCTTATATAAACTATGTGTCTGATTAACTGCCACTTTATGTGCTCCATGTAACCTTGTAAAATGTGTTTGCTTTTCCTTGCAAAAGAGAACAGATCTGCAAATGGCCCTTTTTGTTGAGGTAAGTCACTGTCATTCATTCTATTTCTCTCCAGCTTCATCCAGGCTTTTTCATTGCTGCTGTCAGCAGTCCTGTATGGTGCAAGTTCAGAAAACTATGTGGCAGTGATGGTGTTCTCCCTGCTTTTGGGGTGGGTGAACATGCTGTATTACACTCGGGGCTTTCAACGCACTGGGATCTACAGTGTCATGATACAAAAGGTCAGTACTTGGAAAAAACTTTGTATGAAAAGTTTTTGGGTGTGAGGAACTAACAGAAGTCCTGCAAACACTTAGGACCATGAAAACAGTAAATGGAATTGATGTACTGACTGTGGAAGTAAAGGTATTTGCAGGAGATTAGATCAGTGCCTTTAAGGAAGTACAGTTGTGGTGAACCACTAGTTTGCTGTCTTTGAATATAGCAAGTGACAGCAGCTGATACTGGCCTGTTTGTCATAAACCAACTCAAAGCTAGCAGTCAAAACCAGTGTGAGTTCCCTAGAACTGTTATGCTTAGGCTGAGAAGTGTTTCCAGGTCCATAGAGGAATCTGGGACTAGAAAGACAAGCCAAAGCAGAGGTGAAATGAGGTGCCAGGGAAGAATTCTGATCACCACTTGTGTAAAACCCAGTGGAGGTGAAAGAGAGATGTGTGTATTAAAACAATTTGGAAATAGCCATACTGTGGAACTGACATGATATTTATTTGTTTGAAAGAATCTATTCATACAAACATAAATATTTTCATGTAGTACTGTCAGATTAAGCTACCAATGATGTTACTTACCTGAGGAAGTAATTCAACATGTATTAGATAAAAGCATTTTCCAACTTGCTTTCAGTAGTTACTTGGGTTGGTTTATGATGTGTGAGAACAGGAGATAATCCTGGTGATTTCATGTGAGATAAAGAATGGCACTTCCTCCTGATTTGTGTTTCAGACTATCCTGAGAGATCTGCTGCGTTTCCTCTTGGTTTATATGATCTTCCTCTTTGGCTTTGCTGCAGGTAAGGACTTACTCAGCATTATGTTGTAGACTGGGCTGCAAGAAGTAAATATTTCTGAGGAGGATTCAAATTCTGTTTTTCTCATAGCTCTGGTTACGCTGATGGGGGATGCTCCTTCGGCCTCTCAGAACAAGTCTCTTGCTCAGCTGGAGAGCACTGGGAGCCATGCTATGTATGGTGGGCTGCTCAGCGTCTCCCTGGAGCTCTTCAAGATCACCATTGGGATGGGTGACCTGGATTTCCAGGAACATGCCAGATTCAGATACTTCGTCATGCTCCTGCTGCTTCTCTTTGTGATCCTCACTTACATTCTTTTGCTTAACATGCTGATTGCACTCATGAGCGAGACTGTCACAGATATTTCTGGTTATAGCAAAAGCGTCTGGAAGCTGCAGGTGAGGCACGGTGCTGCTGAGGCAGTTATGTGGTGGCCCATACTCCTACTCGAGTATCATAACATCAGAGATGACAGTGTCTTTGTCCTAAGCCTCAGCTATAAACTTCTTTTGCATAAATCTGCCATGCTGGAGGTAAATCCTAACATCTTTTTTAGATGTATTAAACTCATGCTGTTTGCATGGCTACCAGCCAGTCCAGATCCATGTGTGTAAGTAACTTGAGAGCGTAACTGACTGGTACTATTAGCCATGGAGCACTTTGGGATTGGGTTCCAAAGTGATTTTCTAAGCTAAATTAGTTGCTGGTTGGGGAAGATTTAATCAAAAAGAGGTGCTGGGATCTGTAGGCCCTGTTTTCTCTCTGACACGGACTTCTTCTTTCAGCGGGCTATTGCTATTCTAGAAATAGAGAAGGCCTGGCTGTGGCGCCAAGGTGGGAAGAGGAGATCTGGCTGCTTCATGTCAGTGGGCCTCAATAAAAAAGATGAGAGGTGGTGTTTCAGGTAAGACAGATGTACCATTACCCCTTACACTCCAGCCTAGTAATGGGTTCCCATGATTCATAAGCTGGTAACCCTGAACTGCCACAGGGAATTTCAGCACTGACTCAACAGAGTGACTTAACCACATGTTCCTGGGCACATGCAAATTGGTTGATGATTGCAATACTGGGAGCTCGAGAGCTAGTTGAACTGCCAGCATTGTCACCAAGACATCCTGTCACCAAAAGATGTCCTGTTTAACCCACATCTGTGCAAGCGGTTGTGGTGGCAGGGTGTCTGCAATGCTGCTTTCTTTGCTGCTGCGAGTATGGCTGTGCCCAGAGCGGGCTGCGTTGGGAGGGACGCAGCCTGGTGGGCTCTTTGCTCAGGAACAGCCAACTTGAGTATAACACGAGGGGGCAGCACTCCTCCTCGCATCTGGGGGCTGGGGGAGCCGAGGAACCTTCAACCGAACTGCAGGCAGCACTCTTAACTCCAGGGTGTTACGGAACACGTATAGAAAGTGGAACCGAGGAGCCTCCTTTGTATTAAGTGTGTTCCCTGGGAGGAACTGGAGGATTTTAAACCAACCACAGACCAGCACACAATATGCAGGGGAAGAAGATACCTCGTGGAGCTTAGACTACAGAAGAGCTTTACTCAAAGCTCCGTAGGGTGTTGTTGCTACAGCCAAATCATTAGGATTGTATTGGCAGGATGAGCTGGGCTGGGGTGCTGTGGGACAATGAGATCTGGATTGAAATGCTGTGCTCCGTGCATCACTGTCGATTGCATTTTGTCTCTCCAGAGTAGAGGAAATTAAATGGACAAATTGGGCAAAGGATGTGGGAGTTCTTAAGGAAGAACCTGGAAACATCAGTGATTCAGAAGTAAATCCAGAAGGTAAATTAAATCATGATGAAAGGTCTCTGGTATTCTTTTATCTTCCTGCTCAGCAACTACTCTTGGCCTGTTATGTCTTTGGTAACAAGTTTTAGGTAGGCCACCTTGCTTGTGAAATTACTTCCACACAGCATCCCTTAATTAGTAGCAGCATCACTTGTGAGCTGAGAAAATAAAGAATTAGAGTAGGTATGGACCTGGTCAGAGCTTGGGAACAAATAATGAGAATGAAGGAGATGCCATTCTTTCTTTCCTCTGGTAGAAATGGACAGGAAACACTGCTGAGAAAAGCAAGGGCTGTCTTCCCTTTGACATAGTAGCCTAAATGTATGGTGCTTTTTCTGGGAAAGATAAAAATGAGGCCCGTTCATACTGCAAGTGTTAGAATCACAGGGCTTTTAGAGCACAAATCAGGGCATTAACACTGGCAACTTTGTCAAATTCCGCCTGAGATAATTGTTTGCTTCCCTTGGAAGCAACTCTGTGGAAAATAGATGGTACTTTCTCTAGAAATATTTTGTTCAGCCTGGCAGAGCTTGTGCAGAAGCTCCACTGGATTTAAACATGGCCTCCTGCTTTTGCAGTGTAGTTTCTTCCTGGGTGCCAGTTTTCTAGGGCTGGGGAGGTTGCAACACTTAAAATACTATCTGGTGTATGTTGGGTTTTCCCTAAACCTACACCCTTCTAAAAACTGGGTCCCTTTGTCAGCTTCCTGCTGACAAAGGGCTGCTGTTTTTATGTCTCCTGCTATAGAGACAAGATCATGGAAACGGATGCCACAGAAACATCTGAGATCAGCTGTTTCAGAGGAGCAGTCACTGTTGCAGCCCCAGCTACCAGCAACTGAGATGATGCCTCTAGAGGGACAAACCAGAAATCTTTAGCAGGTTTTTCTGGACTGCAACCTTGCTTCCATCTTCAAAGGATTAGTTCTTCCTGTAGCGTCTGGAAGTATTGAAGGCATTATCGGTATTAAAGTGCATTTCATCAAAGACTTTCGTTCAGCCTGTGGCTTTAAATATTTTCATGCACTTTAATCATTCATTTTCTTTGAAGAAACTAATTTTACTCAACTTTCTCTGCCTGACACTTTCTTATTACTATGTCTAAAGGTGCAAGAGCAAGATCACAGGGGCAGTGGGGAGTGGTTTTGGGAAGGCAGTGCTTTCTGAGCTGTAGAGAAATAATGCTGTTTGCCATAGAGAAGCAAAGGATGGAGTGACCTATCTAAGAATGGGTCGACTGTTATTCTTTTGTCACAGGAGACTGCACTGAAGTGCTTTGGAATAAAGAGTGTTGTAGAGTTATAAAAAGTTGCTAAGGATGGAGTTGGCTCCTGTGCAAAACACTCCTGGTGTGAGACATGAGTGGACAAATACTCAGTCATCAAGAGTCATAGAGTCTTTGTGTCAGGACCTGCAGTGCTCAGTGTTTAGCCCACATCAGAATCCCCATTTTACAATATTATAATGAAATTGTTTGCATGATGTGCACATTTATTTGAGAACACAAAAGTGATGTGGATTTCCTGGACCTGTAACTTCACATGGTGAATTTCTGAAAGATCTGTCTGTCACAGGTTGCTTTGTCTCTGTAGAAAACAGCAGCAGAATCCTGCACATGGCTTCTGAGACAGATGAGCCAAAGTGCATTGTGTGGTTAACTTTTCCTGTCAGTCTTAGCGGGCATCCTGTCTTGCTGTAAATGATTACAAGGACCTCGTTGCTTATTTTGATGTGCACACTGCCTCAGACGGGATGGGAAGCATACTTTGAACTCCGTGGAAAAGAGATAAAAATGAGCTATCTCACTTTCAGCCTGTATTTAAAAATAATAACCTATTTCTGTAAACTGTCAACATAGCAAGTTTACTTAATTGAAAATGTTCTTCCTTGGATATATTTTAAGAGCTTCAGCCTCTCAAGAAGGAAGAGATGTGATCAGACTATAAGGCCTTATCAATTCCTGATTGCGTTTTACCCAGCACTGTGCTGACCTCACTGCCATGCAAGTTAACTCTTGTTTTTCATGACCTCATGTCCGTTTATACAGCCACATCTGAAAATGTAACAGCCGATGTTGCATTGGGTGCATCTTTCATACAGGGAATGGCTAGTGATAACCCTGAAAATGTGGCAGACTACAAATGTTGGCAGCACTTTTCCTTCAGTAAGATAAACCATGCAACTGAAGATCTCCTGTGGCTCATTTCTACTCTGAGCAAGTGAAGCTAGGGGGCTTGTCTTTTGGAGACAATCACCTTAATTCTGTGGCTTACTACATGTATGTGACTGGCAGCAAAAGCATTGCTTTTAAAACTTATTCCCTATCACTTCAAACAGGTTCTTCCCCTGTGCTGGGCAATCCCGTCTTCAGCTTCACTGCATTGGGCTTCTGAATTATAATTAACTTTTCTCACTCCCAGTGTCTGCTGTTTTCTTGCTTTGTGAAGCCTTCAGTTGCTTTTTCCATCTATGGCTCTGTCCTAAGTGTTCCCAAGATTTGGCAAGGTGCTCATATTGCACAAAAGAATCATCTGGCATATGGTAATCTATTGCTGTGCTTGGTGCCTTGCTGTGATAGGGACACTCTGAGATTCTCTGAAAATGCAGAATCAGATCTGCCATCCTTGCCTGGAGTTTTAATAAACAACAAAAGAAGAAATCTTGCATACTGCTAGTGGTTTTGGTAACTGTGGGCTGTGGCAGCTTGCTTTCAAGATAACCTGCCTCTTCAGCTATTCCTTGAACCTGCTTCTCTTTAAATCCCTTTCTCAAGCTTGCAGTGTTAGTTTATCTTTTGATCTACATCAAAAATGTTCTTAAACATCTAGAGTTTGCTGTGAAACAGGGACTTGACATTCCTTGTGCTTCAGTCATGTCACAGACCACCAGTCCCAGCCCTCTCAAGCTCATGAATGAAGGATGATGGACAGCAGACAGGGACAGGCACATGCAGCAAACAGATATGTCAGGTTGGTCAGAAAATCTAGCAGTGCCCAGGCTGTTGGACTGTTCTTTGTTGTGCTATGGAGAAAAGGAGATTTTTGAGCAGTTACAACCTCTCTGCAGTGACAAGTGAGTCAGCACTATTAAGATTAACATCAGTAACCTCACAGTTTTTCATATTCTTAATGCACAAGGCTCCTCTTTGGTTTCACCATCTGAACCACTTTCCATTTTGGTCACGTTACAAACAGGAAGGCTGGCTGGTGTTTATTTTGTGGGATGTCTGCAATTACTTGTGAGAGGGAGGGATTTACAAGCTGGTTCATAAGTTTGAAGGCCCAACAGGATTTTGGGATCCACTCTTAATAGATCGTAATGTTTTGTCAGGAAACACTTCATTTACACAAGAAATTACCAACATATGAGCTGTCTTCTCCCTTCTACCTCTTGTGACAGGTAAACCCATCTGCATGTGAACCCATCCCTATGCACATGGGGAGGCTTTGCAGGGCTCTCATCTGAGAAAACAGAAGGTTTTCACAAACATCAGTGAAGGAATAGCTGCACTTTCTCTCGTCTGTCTACTCTGTATATGAGCCACGGAGAATCTGAAGGCCCAGCCATGCCATGAAGAAAAGACACCATCAGCTCTCGTTCCTTTCCATGCAGAATTATGGATGCTCAAACCCTTCCCTGTGTGATTTGATCAAAGCTGCTTGGCTCCTGGCAGGGCTGGGAGATGAATGCAGACCTTGTTGTTTCTAAACTCCTCCTCCTCTTCCTTCTCCACTGGAGCACACTTTGCCTGGTCACTGCTCCCTGGGTCCCCTCTGCCAGGCTCCAAATGCTTCCCGCTGCACAGCGATCTATCTCGCTGCTTATCTGGTCATGTATGCTTACCAATTCCCCATAAGGCTATTTTCCTCAGGGGTATCGGTGGAAGCAAGATTTTCTTGTTCCTCAAATGCTTTGCACGTTTTATTTTGTTGTTGTTTTCCCTTTTTTTTTTTTCCCAAAGCATGCTCTGAAGCTGGTACGGGGAGTTTTATCTGTGTTTTGATTGATTCCCTCTCTCTTCTTTTTGTGACCCCACTTGCAACTAAGCATACTTTCCATTGCCTCTGTAGCTAGCGAAAGAAGTCTTTGAAATGTGACAAGCAAAAGGGCTTAGACAAGGAACAGATGCTTTATGTAAGTCTGCATAAGCTGCAAAGAGCTATTTCTGAAGCGATGCAGCTGGTAGATTTCTTAGCTGGACTGTTCCTGGGGCAAGCTATCAGTTTTGTTCTTTGCTGTATTGAAGAAATTTCATTTGTTGCTCTGGGACTAAAAAATGAAATTGGAAAAAAATAACCATTTTAGAAGAAAACGGTTCCACTTTGCAACCTCAGATCTGCTTCAGCAGCACGAGTAAAAGTGGGGCCAGACAGGACCAGGCAAAGCCTCAGAAAGGTGTGACTGCGACTGCCTCATCACTGGCACTAACTGTTACTAAAATCTGAGTGCAGAGAGTGTTTTCTTCACTTCCTCTTGATGTAATCTTTTTTCAGTTTGGATTTGTGAGAGCTTGAGTGGTACAGCATTTCTGGATTGTGAGGATGGTTGTCAAATGTTAAACACAGGGAGTCCTTAGAGGTAGAGAGTTGGAGGTAACTAGAAAATGTCTGTGTGATTTGTTGCACTCTTTTCTGAGAATCCTTGGAAAATTCATGATTTCTTGGCAGAGAACTGCGTCTCTGGAATGGCTTTCTCCCCCCACCCCTTCCAAAAGGATTTGCTGTGCAATTAACTCTTCTGATTGCTCAGCGTTTGCTATTTCAGCTCATTTAGCACTTGTAATAACACACTGCATCCAAATAATACTTGCTACACAGTATTCTGATAGTATGAACTATTTAGGAGTAATTCTGTGCTAGTCTGGTGCAGACTAGGGTCAACAGTAGAGAGAAAGAAGGGATCAATAAAAAACAAAGAATCGTTGGTAGAGGGGAGAAGAGATGTGCAGAATCCCTTAACATACCCTGGGCATCCTGCCATAAAATGTCAATGTTTCTGACACCAATAATATACAAAATAAAAGGGGAACACTAAGTGCTCTGTGTGTGTGTGTGAGGGTCGGGGGGGGGGGGAACCTCTAGCTGCTATGAGCAGCATCTAAGAGCTGACATCTCTTAAATCCCTGCTGTGAGTTCACCCGTCGATCTGTCTGCACATTTCAACGTGATGTGGCATGTCCACGTAACAAGCACCAAAGGACAAGGCTGACAGTACAAACAGACCCCAGTGGCTTTTTCAGACAGATCCCGTTGTTCCAGGTATGCTGAAGGTGTTGATGGACAGAAGCAGAGACACTGCTAAAAGTTACCTTTCAGTAACATAAGCTTACCTTTTAGTAGGCCTCTGCATCTGCAGTTTTATTAAAATGTCACTAGTGTATGCCTTGAAACCTCAGTTAGGAAATCCACAATAGAGTCACTTTTTCTCAGTGAGCACAATGAGACGTGGAGATCCGGAGAATCGTCAGAGGAAGGCAGCAGCTTTTGCCTGGTATCTCTGGCTCTCCTCCTTCCTTCACCTTAAAGCCGGGAACAATGAGATTGCTCCTGTATCTACTCTTCCTAATGAGTGAGTCTTATCTCTCTATTTTACATATATTAGAAAATAAAAGTCTTGGTCCAGAAACAAAGTAATTTCTAGAGATGCATATTGGTCCCTTAATGCGAGCCAATAAAATAATTCATATGTAGAAAGTTCAGGATGTTTGGACTTGTATGGAAAGTCCTTAGTTTGTGATGTGTTCGTCTACTAGTTCAGAGAAATTCATGCTTTTGGCTGGAGAAAGTTTTATAGTTCATCCTTAGTGGGAGAAAAGTGGTTGCTGTGTGAAGTTACACTCTCAAATACAAAGCTAACAAGCTCCATTTGGCCTTTTGTATTTTTTTATTTGTCTGTCTCTTTGCTCTTAGTTCAGTAGGTGAGAACAGAATGTAGGTGAGATTTTTTTTTTTATATTTTTCCCTTTCTAGTGTCATTTTAGATACACCTTGGATTAAGCAGTATGTGCTGTCAGAGATGTATTTCCCACAAGTTTTTGGCTTGTTGATCTCCTTAACAAGAGCTCTAGAACATGCAGTATTTTTAAAAAGAAAATTCAGAAGACCTTTATTTGGGAGTAAGTTCATGTAAAGCATAGGTGTGAATTAGAAGGAACGTTTCCCTGAGTCAGAGTCTGTATCAGTGTCACTGTGTCCTGTAGCCTCATGGGGACAATTCTGCCAGGAATTAGGCTTTAGCCACTTGTCCCAGAAAGGGTCGCACACTTACACTGCTACTCCATTAGCAGTGGACAACTGCACTGGGGATGTTACTGGCCCCTCTTCCAGCCAGTCCACAAATAAATGCTAGTTTGATTCCATATGAGAGAATTTCTGTTTGTCTGGTTTCCTTTTCAAAACACTCAATACTGTATATACCTACTCCATCTGTATGGAAGGAATATTGTCCTTTATTCATTTCATGCCCTGATCAGCCTCACAGGCTTCCTGACAAGTTTTACACTTCCAGTGTGTTTGGGAAAAAAAAATAATTTTATTCTTTTAATGAGATGCCCATCAAAGTTCTCTGTAGCTTTCTTTGTGGAATTTTAGATTTAACATCAAGATTTATGCTCTGCTGTTTTCCTTATTTAAGTTGAACACCTACCTGTTGTATGCTGATGCATTATTTCTGCTAATATCTTTGTTCTCATGTTTGTCATTATGCTAGGTAACTCCCAGCTTTGTAAACATAAATGCTGAATGGATGTGCCCACAGAAGTTACTGATACTTTTTCAAATCTTAAAGTTTCTTGATTTGGCTAATGCAGATTTAAGGTGGAATCATGGATGGAGGCTTCTATCCTTGTGTGATTCTGTAGATATTTTCTATTGCTCTTCTCTAGCAACCTTTTTTTTTTTTCCGGCATTTGTGGATTTTACTGATGAAAGTGCCAGTGCAGAAAAATGTAGTTGTCTGACCTGGTGGGTCTTGGTTACATTCCTAAAATGAATCTAACAGATCTGTGTTAAACTCTACAGATAATTTGTCAGTGTAGTTGGCTAATTGGCAACACACACTTTTTTTTTTCTCCTCAGCTTAAGTACAGCGCACTTAATTTCAATAACTAAAGTGCTAAAACCCCCCGAGTCATGTGTTGGAAATCCCTGTCAGCAGGGTTAGGAGCAAAATGTTGCACTAACTCGGCTTTGCAGGATGGCAGCAGCACGACTAAGCACAGAGTTGAGGAACCTTGGGTTCCCAGGCCAAATGCCATCCAAGCACAGGAATAGTCACAAGAGTGAGGTTAGCTCCCTGGCCATCATTTTTTTTCTTTTTGTTGCTTGCTTGAGAATTGTCCCTTACTTCAAAGATGGTTGAACTTTCCAGGGAGCCTTTTCCAGCATATCTGGAATTCGGGTTTTGTTTTAAAGGAAGTTTGTTGGAAGCCTTTGTAAATGTGCGTTTTTTTAGGCTGATGGTCTCACAGTGGAAGCATACATAGATGCCTTAGGAGCATCTCTGAGTTAATTTAGGCATTTTAACTGGTAAAATGGGATTTGCAAAGCAAGGCGGTAGTTCAGGATGGTCTGCCTGTGCTCTGAAAGGGGCGCATGCCGTGTGTGCCTGAGCTGTGGGACATTTCGGGAAGAAGAAAAGACTAAAAGTTCACGCTATTTGCATGTTTCTTGTCCTTGCTCTGATAACAGTATTTCATTTCTTTCACCTGTGCTCTCATAGCCAGGCTGGGAAATGCCATGGAACTGATTGTGTAAGTTCAGATTCAGCTCTGAGTAAAATTAGAATCAAGAAAGACTCCATGTGGACACAAGGACAGAATTTGACCTCTTGTTAGTACGTCAGAGGTTACACTAAAAATGCTAGACTGCGTGTTTAAACGCAGGCTCAACCTACAGCTTCTGGAATTAGAGTCTGGGCATTCAGAGCAAGGATTTTAGGCTGGAGTAATTTGTACAAAATCTGAATTTTACTTTTGTTCTAGTTTCAAACAGGGACAGAGTTTGCGATTGGAACCACTTGGGCTTGTTCCTGAGATTAGTGTGAAGTTTTCAAAGTTGTCAGAGGTTTGCTGATAGAGTACAGCTCAGTGCTTGAATTTACAGCATTTATTGTAGTAGTTTGCCTTTCATGCATCCTATTTTGTGATATTTTCAGTCTGTCACTTAGATTCAAGTACATTTATCTTCCCAGCCTATGCATTTACTGAAGTGTTAACACACTTACAGAAATCAAGAGCTGATGTGTGAACAGCAATAAGGGTTGTCTTGCCACAGAGTCTTAGAGCTAAAACACCAATATCAGCCCCTTTTTTTGAGGGCTGCCTTGCAAGAAAGAAGTACATTCATGCAAAAAAAAAAATAGTAAGTTACTTTTAGGATGCCAATTCAGTTACAGCTCTGTGAATAATGGGTTGAAGTTTTTCTTTTTTTATGGCTGTTTTATATCTACTTTGAGAAGTTATTGGACTTATAGCAGAGCTGCATTCTCAGCAGAATATCCATCACATTTGGCACCAATTTACTCCCCTGCTGCCAAGCTTTGAGCTTTTTGTTAACATCCCACAAAATCTATGTTCTCCTCTTCTTACCAGGTTTATGACAATGCTGTTCTTGTGGGGAACAATCCTTGCTGCTATCTAAACTGCTTATTCTTTAATCTAATGGGTTTCAGTGTCATGGTCTGTTGAATATCAACTTTACAAGAAGTGAATCCACTGGTGCCACCCTGAAGTGGCATGCCACCTGCACAAGCCCTGGAGTTTTATTTCTTCTCCTGCCTAAATGCAGGCTTGTGAACTTCAACTAGCACGAATGTTTTGTGATATCCAAGATGGACTTTCATAACTGAACAACAGCACTTGCATTACTTTACTTTTCATTAGGCTGGGCAAGAAAATCCTTTGTTCATCTAAATCAGTGAAATCTCTGTAGCTTGGTATCTCCCTTCCTCTGCTGTCACGGTGGGCTGGGTTTGGGAGTAGCTGGCTCAAGAGCCTTTTAACTATGACTCTGTAGATCTCACAGTCTGTGCTCATTTATTTATTTGTTTTCAGTGGTCAAGTCCTTGAGGAGCTTTAATGTTGACACTGGCAAGACATGGATCACACCACACACAGCCTCTTTGTTGTGGCCCATGGTTCTTCAGCACTCGGATGGGAACACAACCATGTAAGGAATAGAAGAAAGAAAAACATACCCAGACTTCCCAGGTCTTTATGAATGCATGTGGCCTGAGGTCATGTAGCTTCTCACTTTCTGCAACTGTTAGCACAGGTTCCTCTGCCTGGGACCCAGAACTGTTCCTCGGTTCTCAGGGGCTGATGAGCGCTGTTAGAGCTTCATCAGTGTGAGATGTACGTTGTCAGCCTGTGAGTCTTTGTGATGCTTTTCCCCTCACCCCCAACTAAGTTGTGGCACTGCACAGAAAGGACATCTGTTCATTTAACCAAACGGCAGAAACAAGCAGCTGGGTTTTCGCAGTACTTCCTCGCATACTGCATCATTTCTGGGGCTGCAGTCATCAACAGCACCCACCAGCTCTCAAGAGTTTTGTTGTGAGCTTGGTCTGAAGACCATAAAGAGCTGGAAATTGCTGTATTTTGACTATTGGGTCTGTAGGGGAAGAGAAATGGATGGCTAGGCTGGTGAACAGAAGCCAACCACAAGTGGTTGCTATAGAGATAACCTATATTATGCTAAGCAGATTGCTCAGGCTGTGTAGCAGACAGGGTATTTTAAGTTTCAGAGTAAAGCAACTTTTCTACCCCCTGAGCAGAAATTGGCTGACTCAAAGGACAGTCTCCATTTCGTACAGCAATGCTACCATTTCCTAGTATGGTGGTTGTACTTTCGCGCTCCACCTCCAGCTTCCCTTTATCTCCAGTATTTTATGGGCAAGTCACTTCCAGACCTCTTCCTTGGTCTGAGATAGCTCTCCTGAATTCACAGTTCAGGTAATGGGAAGGATGATGATTTGTAGGAGAAAATAAGTGTTTTCTTCTTAGTGGCTGATACAGCTCAAAACCACACTGGTGTACAGTTATTTAAGAGACATTGTCAGAATAATGGGTGGCTGCCCTGGCACACAGATGACCCTTTTGCACTGCACTGCCAAAGGACTCTGCCTGATTGTGCCACCTTCCCTCTTTTCCACCTTTTCTCTCATTCCACAGGATTTTGGCTACTTCCTCAGTAGACAAGTGGCTGAGCAGGCTGAGGAAGTGCACTGTTTTGCAGGAGGAGAACCAGTGCCAGGAGATACCTCTGCGAGGTACAGTCCCGCTTCCCCTTCCCAATACTTGCTTTGCCATGGGCACGGAGTGGCGGGGAGAGCAGAGGCTGGGTGTTTTGGAGAGAACTGGGCACACTGCTAAATCCAATAGATCAGCAGTTCGTAGAGAAATGCAAACCCACAGTCCCAGTGGTTGGGAGTGATGTGTCTGGAGGCTGCAAGACCTCTTCTGCCACAGCTTAAGTCTTCACCTAAGCTCTGTTGAAATACAAACCAGTTTTTTGTTTCCAACATATTCATTACTGCTATAGCTGCTGATAACATTAACCCTGAATCATCCTCCTAGGAGAACAGATATAGCTGAATTCAGTAGTTGTAGCCTTTATCTGTATTTATTCTGTTTGCCCAAGGCTGACAAGTACTGTATCCATTTCAATTCTGTTCTTCATTCATTCAATTATTCAATTTCAGGAAAGATTAAAGGCTCCAAAGATGTCCAGGATGGTGGCATAGCTATTGACAGGGATTCAGATTGGATCCTGGTAAGGAACTGAAAATATCAATGGCTGGGAACGACTGTATTTTTCCAAAATGCTGTGTATTTTTGCTGGGAAATGCAAATGAGCAGACGTAACAGAAGGACAAAGACTAAAAGCTCTTGGCTGGATACTGGCTGGTTGGAAAGCCAGCTGGTGCATTGCCAGCCAGGACGGAAAACTGAGAAGGGCCCTTCTCATCGGCTGAGGACTGCAATGGACCTTGTACTTGACTGCAGCCACCCCCACTAATAGAAGGGAGGAGGATTGGCAGAGGAGACTTAGGAGAGCCACCGATTTGGAGGCTCAGTCTGGTTAGCCCCCCAGCCCCTCTCTTTGCCTTGGCTCAGGGCTGGAGTCCTGGCTAACCTGATGCAGCAGAGGTCACATTAGGGAAGGTGCTTTTTTACTCTCACTAAGCTTTCAGTGCTGTGCAGGAGATGCTGAATGTTTGCCAGACGGCATCTTCAGTCATCCTCTGCCTATGGCTCTGCTCATCGGTCCTTACCCTTCCCGCTGCCCCCACAGGCTTGCCTGCAGAAGAAGCACCTCCGAGCCTTCACCATTGCTGAGGACATGGAGTCTGTACTCTGGTCACCGCTGGCTTGTGCAGCACAGCTTTCCTCAACATCACCAAGATGGGTCTAGAGCAAAGCCAGGACTGTGCCCTTGCACAGGGACAGAAATAACAGCGTAAGGCTCTGCTCTAACAGCAGGGGCCCTCTGAGTTCCTAACCAGCAAGGTCTGTTGTCTACTGGGAGAGACCTAGAGCTGAATTTTAACATGTATTATAGTGACTTCAACAGGGTTACAATGTTCAGCCTTGAAGACTAACACACAGCAGCAGGGATCTTCTGTTGTGGTGTCCCATGCATCCAAAAGATCCAGCTCTTAAGCCAGAATTTAGAAAGGCATCAACGTTCTTAGTGGATGGATGTGACAAGTATCCACTGGGATTTTTAAAAGTGCCTGGACACTCAAGGCTGTTCCTTCCAGCTTCACTGGGCTATTGGGCATTTAATGAAGGGAGTGGAGAGCTGACCTGATTGTCTATCCTTGCTCTGCTTCTTGCTGTCACTGTAAAGAAGTTGACCAGTTTTAAACTAGGTACCCAGATGGTCTCATTGCATCTTCAGTTGTCTAACTGTTATCAACAGTCTGATCCTCAGGTGTTCTGCAAATTTGGGAACCTGAATGGAAACAGATCCTGAGTTTAAGGTGTGTTAATTAGAAGAGTACTTTCAAAAGGTAGAGTGTATTTTTTTTCTTGCTTTTTAAATCCTTTAGTTAAAACCAAATTAAGTGACATTCAAAGTAAAACCAGCAAAGATGCAATTACTGACCCCAGTAGCTCTGTCAGCACAGACACCAGCAGTGCTTGTGGTGAGTCCTTTGGCAGTGCAGGAAACAATCACATGTGCAGAGGTAAGTACAGGATAGGAACAAGCATTACTTCCTTCTGTGTTAGCTGAAACAGCTCGCGTTCATCTGGTGGGAGAGAGCTGGGAAGAGAAAAGGTTGATGTTTTGAAGGTTATGTGTAATGGTAGGTTTCAATCATTGTTACAGCCACCATTAACTAAGATTTTTAAAAAAATAAAACCTGTCAGTACAGCATAGACTGCATCATCAGCTAGACCTGCTTTCGGAATGGCTGGATGGTGCTGTAGTCAAATTTTTGGATGTTTAATAATACATCAATGTTCTTGAACCCTTGCTAAATTGTTAGGCTGTTCGTGTGTCCCTTCAAATGTCCTTTTATATTTAACTGCATTGACAGAACTGGGAACAGATTGCTGTCATTCTGAGTGGATCAGAGAACACCAAGACAGATGATTTCAAGAATGCCAAGACCTCTATCCTCAATATGAAGTCAATGTGGCAGAAATGCTCAAAGGTGTGTGAACCTCCTCAGAGTCTCATAATCTGATAGGCAGGATGGATCAGAGCGCTAACGAAGAATGAAAAGTCTACTGGTTCACATAATTATTACTTTTTAAACTTCTCAGTGATGCTGGTAATAATTCTACATATTTTAATGCAAGAGTTAAATGTTAGTGAGCCAAGGAAGAGTAGCTGAAGAGGGAAGTGGAAGAGTTAGGAGTGGTTTTCATGCCAGAAGCATGCTTAGATATTTTGCTAGGCAAATCTCTCAGGACACCTTGAAACAGTACACACATAAAAAAGGAATGGGGCTTATAAGCCATTACTTTAAATGATTTAAATAAATCTGAGGACAAAGTGAGGCTGAGCCATGTGGTCACAAAAGGTCTAGCCAGATAGATAAATACAGGAATGTCAGAGAGAGAAATCATTGTCTTGAGCCAAAGTAAATGAAGTCAGTTCCTGGAGCTGATCCAAAAAGGGACCACAGGAATACAAATGTGTGATGGAGACAGAGGGATAAGGACAACTGATATACCTATTACTTGCAATATATTCTTTCTGCGTTTGTGCAGTAAAGTTTGGGACTAAACTTGGCACTCTGAGGGACTTACAGATCCTGCCTTAGATCTTGTCTAACTCTGTGCTCCTGGGGTGAGTGGCAAGCACCATCAAAGGCACACTTTCTGGCATCAAAGCACATATACAGGAGAGCGATGCTTCTGTCCATTGCATGTGTCTGCTCTTATGCTTTAGCAGTGGGTGGAAGAAAAAGTGGTCATGCACTGGTCTTGCAGGATGTCCAGTTTGAGATGTCCTGGCTCCTTTGATTCACTCAGGCCTCCATCTTCTTGATGCCAGAGAGTTTATTTTGAAGGAGGTTAAGGAATATATCCTAGAAACAAAGATGCTTAAGTTCTGTATGTCTTGTGGCTCTAGAGCTTTTAATATTTTTTTTTCTTTGCACACAAGGGCTTTCTATGGAATCTAGGATCAGGGTTGCTTTACTAAGATTTCAGCAAATTCCCTCCCTTTTCAGACCTTTCAAGTTTTTAATGGCAATTTGGGAATTTATTGGTTTTTTGGTCTTGTGTATGAAAGGTGTTCAATCTCCCTGTCTGATGGCTTTTCTCCCTAGATTGGAGAGTTCATAAGCAACCAGTGGATCCCAGAAGAGCTGCAGAAAATTAGAGGTGACTGGTTTGTGCTGTGCACATATGAAGTTTTTGACAGTTTCCTTTCAAAGCTGGAGAGAGGCTCTGAGTGATTCGGGTAGAAGAAATCCCACTCCTGACACATCTATCTTCTCTGTAATTTACAGAGTGGATCTGTGATGGTGGGTAGTTTCATTGCTTAAGGAACGTAAATACATCTCCAGGTCTTACCTGTTCTTGTAGTCACTTGCCGAGCAACAGCAAAACAAATAAAAAAGATTTGGGTGGACAAGAGATCACATTTGGTATCTGACCTGCAGCCATAACATCAGCATGGAAATAAGTGCTTTACAATATGCATGTTCACCGTTTCTGTTATGATGCTTCTGGGTGTGCTCACAGCAGTTTATTTCTGTTCAACTGTAGCTGTAGTTTTCAGATGCAGCCCTGATCCCCACAGCCTTCAAAACTCACAAGTATTTCCATAGCACCTGTAGTCTTGTGCCTGAAAGCAATATTGAGTGTAGGGACGAGGAAGAGTTCAGCTACTAGGCAGCAAGGCACAGGAACACTCTGTAGGCGATAATGCAAGGGTTTAGTTTACTTTTGGCTTTCTCTCCCACTGCCCTATCATCTTTGCTCAAACTCATTTCCTGTTTCAGCTGAGAATATTCCAACTGAAGCACAAGAGCACAGAAACACTAATAACAGTGGTGATAGCAAGCTCCCTTCCTGGATGGAGGACAAAGAGGAGGAAAATGGCTTGTGTATGTGGTGAAGTATCTTTTAACAGAATCATGTCATGGACTGACAAAGTCTGGGGAGTTCCTCTACTGTGAGCTGCCAGACCTGAGCTGTAGCTCATGCTGAAATGACAGCTGAGCAGTCGTGGTGTAGTTGTTGCTTGTTCGAGTGAGATTACTTGTGCATTGATCGATAACATTGGATAAAGAACTTGGCCCTGACCAAGACTGCTGATTGCCTTCTCATTCATTTCCTTTCCATATCCTGGGCAGCTTCTGGAACAGATTGCTTTTATTCTGGATGGATCAGGGAGCATTGAGCCAGAGGATTTTGAAAGAGCAAAAGCATTCATCCACAAGATGATGAAAACACTGTATGAGAAGTTCTTTGAGGTACTCTCTACTCTCTTTCTTTAGCAGGCTAAAGAATGTGCTGCACTTTATTTAAGCTGCCTCTTCACCAGAATTTGGAATTATGCAGATTTGTTTTCATTAGGATGAAAAAGCACTTCCACAACTTGCACGTATTCTTGACATAATTTTGCTTACGTCTTAGCAGTGCACTCCCAGTCTTGACCCCAAGAATGCTGTAGATATAAAAAGTCTGATTTGTATGCTCAGAAATGCGTAGCTCTGCTACACTGCCACGCTTGGAGCCCAGCGAGCACCATCTCTGCTTTCTTGTAAGGTGACAGTCATGACTTTCTTCTGGTTTCCTGTCTCTGTTCCTGTATTGTAACATCTGTACCTGCAATCACAGAAGTGCTGATTAGACTGTCTCTTCATCCATGCACCTTACCAGCCTCATTAGCTCCAGTCACGTATTCTGTGTGAAAGTGCTCTACTGCTTTCTCCATTGAGGCTGAGAAGTGTAATCCACACACCGACTTTAGGAAAGTCTCTACTTCTCAAATGCTCCAAGTGTCAGCATATTTTAACTTGGTTTTTGCATAGCAGAATGAAGAAACATGTTATGTGTTGTGCAAATACAAAACAAAGAAGTGGTCCCATTCTCCAGACTCTCTTTGATAATCAGATCAACATGGGATAGGAGTACTCCAAGGAAAGACAATGTGCAGCAGGGAGCAATGAAGGAACAATTCAGTAATATCAGATAATCCCCTCTGCAACCTGCACATGGGCCATACACAGCAGGAAAATGCAAGGACTTAAAAACAAGTCAGTGTTTTCCAAAAAAAATTTTCTCTCTGTACCGATAGTGCTTTCATTTTCCTCAGCTATAATATACTTACAACAATCTCTGTGTCTACACTAGGCATATTTAAAAGCCACTTTATTCAGAAAAATATCTTCCTTGCTGCATAGTCTGGCTAATGTTTCTGTTTGGACTTCTGAACTAGCTGTTGCAGAGAACCCTCTTTCTCTGAATCAACAGTTGTCACAAGCAGGTGCTTATCTGCTGCAGTTTTGCAGTGGTACGGTACGGGTTTGAAATCAGAACTGAGTTCAACCTGCAAGAAAACTGGGATCCTCATGCCACCCTCCAGAAAGTGCTTGATACTGTGCAGGTGTGCAATGTGACAAAACCAGCACCTGCCATGCAGCATGTCCTGTAAGTAATAAAGAAAAGAGCCTGAGAAATGAAGGGGATGAATTTCTGAGGCATTTCATGAGTAAGGGAGAGGAACTTCTATGGCCATTCAGGTCCTGAAAGCAGTCATTTACCTGGCAATGGCTGAAAGGTAGGCAGCAGTTCCTGTGCCATGTTTCAGAGGGTTATAAAAGCCAGCTATTAGTGCCTAATTCTTGGTGTGGGGGTGCTCAGGAAGCAATAGAAAGGGAGATGGCACCTGATATTTTTAAGATGTGTGAATAAGAAAGAAATTCTCTTGCCTTCATGCTGTGACTGTTAGTTGCAAGTGTGTAATTCAACAAGGCTCTTCCTTCTGTTCCAAGAAGGAAAACTTCAACTTTCACCCCAAGTTCATTGTTTTGATGTTTTATCAGGGATTCGATCTTCACTGAAAGTCACAAGTCCTGCAAGGACGCAGGCAAGGTCATGATTGTACTTACAGATGGGGAAATACTCCTGGATGAAATGAACTTGACAGCACCCCAGTGCTTTGTAGCGTTGTGAGCCCTCTGTCTCCCAACTGTAGCCTTGGCCATAAAATCTTACGAGGTAATATGAGGCGCTGTGGAGTTTGTGTCAGGATAATCCTTCTCCCATTGCCTTCCTGTTACAGAAGCCCCATAACAGATCTCTTTTTGCTTTCTATACAGAGTATAGTGTTTTCTGCACTTCTGTGAAGGGTGATAAACCTTTCACCTTGCAGACATAATAATAAAAAGAAAAAAAACTGTGTATGTTGGATAATCACTCAGGAACTGTGACAAATTCTAAGAAAAGTCATCAAGAGCTCAAGCATATTTTTCAGAGCAGTAATTTATTCTATTACCATACAAGCTGATAAGAAAGGAAAACCTCAGCTTTGGCTTTTCTCTCAGAAAAGTTACCTGCTATTTCTTAATATTTTTGAGATGCTCTGTAATCAAAATCATGGGCCACAACAACTAGACATGATGCGAACTCTTGGATTTTATTGAATATGTAGGTCTATGTCTCCAACCAAACTCTGTGGGCTTTTTCCTTCAGGCATAGAGTATGGTACTGATATTGTATTTTTGCTTCTTGTGTGAATGCACCAGGGTACGGTGTGGCAGTGGTACACACAGAACACGGACCCTTGTACATGGTTGGAGCTCCATGGCAGAGCCTGAGAGGGAAGGTGTTGGTGTTTCAGGATGGCCACTTAAACCCTGCAGGGAGAGCAGGTACCGTGCTTCTCTCACCCAGGGGACTCAGGGCAGTGGGGGTCAGGTGAGCTGCACATACCTTGTTTGTTCAAACAGCAGCTGCATTTTCTCCTCCAGACACACACCCTTACACAAGCATCTGATTTATCCAGATGTGGATTACACAGTCATGGCTCACTCCATAATGCTTTGGGAACATCACAGAATCATCTAGGTTGGAAAAGACCTTGAAGATCATCTAGTCCAACCATGAACCTCACACCGACCGTTCTCAACTCCACCATATCCCTCAGCGCAGAAGAAATGATGAAATTTGCAAAAAGACTGGGAAAAAATTTAGCTAAATGAGGTGTACTATATTTGTGTTCTGTTCTCATGGTTCATGGGGAAAGAGGTCGTCAACTGTGGTATTCTTTTTCCTCTGTCAAATTGTTGAATAATGATTTTGTTACTGCTAAACTGGTTACAGGATCTGTCCCTGAGGATGGCTGTAATAAAATAAATAATAGGAAATGATCCACATATAAGTAGATATGTGATGTTTTGTTCTAAAAATTGCCTTAGTGCTGCAAAGGACACTAATTCTACAAAGCTATATATAGAGAATTCCAGTGAAAGAGCTGCTTGTCTTTTTCTGGAGCACAGGTTGGCTCTTATTTGGGATCTGAGCTCTGCCCACTTGATGTGAACTATGATGGGGGACAGGTCTCCTCCTTGTTGGAGCTCCATTTTATCACATTTGAGGGGAAGAAGGAAGGGTTTACGTCTATCGCCTGGAGACAGAGGTAAAAACACTGGTAGCGTAAACACTCCATGTTGGGGATTTTCCAACCATGCCTAAGTAGTGACAAATAAAACATTCCTCCTTTGTGCTCTCACTCAACGTGCTCTCCCTGTATGGTAGAGGACTGCAGGCTGAAGCCAGCAGTCCTGCCTTAGTCATTAGAATATAAAAGAGAAATAACTAAAGAAATAAAACCATTCTGTACCTAAGGTATACTCTTATCACAGTGTGATAAAATCACATCTCTGGCCCGTACGTAGGCAATTCGTTGGTGCAGATGTTGCTCTGCCAAGCAGTGACTTTTGCAATAGATGTGTGCATGGGTAGCTGCTAAAACTGTTTCCTGGGGTCAGTAGAAAACAACATTTTGTGGGCCTAGCTACAGGATCTGTTACACAATATACAGGATATGTTAACTGCGTCGTTTTGAATGAGACGTGAACTTTAACAGCAGACCGGGAGAAAACCCTCTTTGGTGCACTGCTGAAATTTGCTCAGGGCACGTACAGGATGGTTGGAAGCAGAAAACAGCTCGGGCATCTGTTAGAATTCAGATGACGTGCCCCCTCTTGTGGCTTATTTCTGTAAAAGGGTGGAGAAGATGGGATGGTTTCTCTTGTGAAATAAACTGGGGGTCAACTCAATCTGCTGTTGATCTAAGACAGTGCTTCAGTGTGTCAGCTTGCACAGGGCTGCCCAGAGACACTGCTTCTGTGCCAGAATTTGCAGGATCAACCTTTTGTTCTGAGAGTCAGCTGCTATCTCGAATTTATTATATTTAGGGCTCTGTTGTTCACCTCTAAACAGAAGTGTGCAGTAAGATTTTTTTTTTCTTATGTAAGTGCTACTCATGCTACATTTGCTATAAATGGATTTCCTTCTTGGATGTTTTTCAGACTGGTTCATTCACCTTGAAAGGACACTTCAACGTACAGGTGACCTCTCCTTTAGCAAGGTTTGGGTTTACTGTGCCTGGCATTGGAAACATCAGTGGGGATGGATACGAGGACATTGCAGCTGGACCCCCCCCCCGTTGAAGATCAGCTTTCAAATTGTTCCTCGTTTGGACAGCATTTACATCTTTAATGGTGATAAAGACAAGATCAAGAGCTCCTTTTCTCAAGTATGTGTCTTGTTGACCACTGGCTCCTGTACACCTTGATAGGGAAAAGCTTGTGTTTTTGTAGTAAGAGGCTGGGAGGAAGGACTTCCACATTTCATTTGCATTGATGGGTGAGAAACTTGCAGATGTCAGATGGTTTATGTGACTCCACAGCTTTCTGCAGCAGAGCTGCTCCTTAACTGTAATCATCCACCTGTCTGCTTAGGCAAAGGAGCTGAGTTCAGGTGCTGCCTCTAGAACAGCACAGCCTTTTGCAAGCCTGCCTGTCCACTACAGGAAGTTAGTCAAGAGTCAGTATTTTTGCATCTCAGGAGCGTTACAAAATCATTTGCACAGCAGTCTCATGAAAAGAAGTATATTTTCCCAAGGACAGGAGAAAGATCCTGACATGTTTGTTAATGTTTTCCCCCTTTTAGAGATAAAAAGCCTCTGAAATGTCTTCAGGACTCAAGTGTACAGTCCATTGATGGTGGCTTTGATTTCACTTATGATGGTCTCAAAGATATTACAGTAGGATCACTGGAGAACGTGATTGTGCTCTGGTAGGTAGTAAGTGCTATTTTCTAGTGTGCTGGGGAAATGCTTCAAAGACAAATACAGAATCTGTGTTCCAAGCTGTGCAATGATTCTATTTTTAATTCAGTATCAAAGGGACATAAAATAATCTTTCCCAGTATTAGAAATTAGATAAAATGTAAAGCCTTTAGTTCAAGTTGCAAAGGCTTTTGACTTTGTATGTCTAAAGCTTTGGACAAGTATGAGATAGTGAACATGAACTGATTTATATAGATCTAGGTCTAAGAAGACCTTGATGTCTGCAATTCAGCACTGATAATGTAGGTCATTTAGATAAAAATTAATTTCTTTACATACTGTACCTCATTTTCAATCAGACATCTGGTAGCTGAGTGACCTGTGCAGTTCACAAAGGCTAAGACATGACAGATTTGATTTTGTTCTTACATTTTGTATTTGAAAACAAATCGTAGATAAAGAGAGAATTTGAACCACTAGATAATGTGTTTATCTAATGGAAACATAAACACCGTGTTTAATTCTGAAACTCGAGCCATATTGGTGTATTTTGGCTGTCTGTTCCCTCAGACTCTTGGGATTTTGTGTGTTCTGAACATTCCCAGCAGAAACAGGAACTTCTGTAAATAGGCCGGCCTGGTCCAGGTGAAATACCATGGAAATACTGAGCAGTTGTTATTCTCGCTGCCAGGCTTTCTTAAAATATTTTTCCTGTAGTGTTTCTGTTAAAAAACTTGTATTTGATACTGTTCCTTATCTGTTCTTCACTGACTTGCTCAAGACCAGTTGTCCACTTTCTCACCAGCATGACAGTCAGCCCTAATTTTCCAAAATAACAGCATTGTTACAGCAAAACTATGTTTTGATAGAATCTTGGCTTTACCAGTGCATCAACAAGGAATTGTGATCAGATTGAATCCAGGGTCCTACACTAGCCTCAGAAACTTGGCACTGAGGGTGATTTCTGATACATCTAACACAGGCTTTTGGAAATCTTGCAGTTTTTTCGCAGTTACGTGTTCTCTACGTGGTGGACTTAGATGTGAAAACGGCAAAGAGGAGAGTAAGGTTTGAAGATCAGAACGCCACAACAAGTGGAAAGCTGTTGGTCAGCAAGCACGTGTGCGCTGAGCTGCAGCTTTACGTGCTGGTAGGTGATGTTGGTCAGACTTACCACAGAGGGATGAGAGGATAAGATTTTTTTTTAACAGAATCTGCATGATGATGAGTCTGTCTTGAAATGAAAAAATACTACAATGGGGTGGGGCTTTTTCAGTGTTAGATTTACTGGGCATATTTTACACCTGAGGCAGGAGATGCGTCGTGCCATTTTGGTTTGTATTGCTATAAATCAAACTCTCATCCTTCTGTGTGTATGTGAAGCATTTCTATTCCTAAAATTGTGGGAGAGGCACGAAGGTCCACAGGATTAAAGCAAACAAGGAAACTCTATTTCGCAACACGTAACTGAATCACCGAATACATTATCCAGGGGATGTCATGGGAGCCAAACATATAAAATAATCCAAAAAAAATTTGACAAGCTCTTATGGTCTACTGATGGCTATTAAACACAGTGGCACAAAGATAACGCCTGAGCCAGGGGGTTCCTAAATATGCCAGAGGATAGAAGCTGAAACAGAGATGACATTTGTGAAGACCTTTGCATTTTAATGCCCAGATATTTTCCCAACTTGTGTTCTTCCTTTCTTGTAGCCATGTGACTTGACTGTTTTTCCAGTGTTTTTCTGAGAGTAAAACATGAGCTCTATAACAAAAATGGAGTTTGCTGTTTCTCTGCTAGATAGATACTGGCCATCAGAAATGCGTTTTCAGGTAACAAAATGCTAGCAAAGAGCTTTCTCTCTTTCCAGGATGCAAAGCTTTTACTATTAAAAATAAAAAATGTGGTTTTCTTAGCCTTTGCATGTCATCTTCTGCCCTCTGCTCCTATTCTAGTTATCAATACTGTATTCTAGGTAGATTTTAGGCCCAGGTTTTCTCCAACCAGATACTCAGATCTTGTTAAAAGTCTCATCTCTAAGGTCCAACCTCAGATCTGCTAAAAAATTGCCTTACTTTTGTCCATGTTTCTCCTGTGCCTTTGTATAAAATGAGGTTAGATAATACCTGTGAAGAAGGCAGATGGTTTGTGTGTTTTGTGAAGTACTTTTTAGATATTGAGCTCTCCATTGGAAATTATATAAAGACTTATTATTTGAACAGTGTATTTGGTAGTAAGAACTACACAATTTTCTAATGAAGTAATTTAAAAAATCATTAATTATGTATATCCAAATTGCTATTTGGGAGGCTGCAAACTTCTAATAAACTTAAAGGTTAAGTCTGGTATCCTGTCTCCTCTCTTGCCATTTAGGAAGCAGGACTCCTACAAGCTAATCTAGCTCTTCTTCAGTTAGTCTGAAATCCAAATCAGTTTCTGAAAAAATTCCATAAAGCTCTGTAAAGAGGCAGCTTTTTGCTACTTAATAGGAGGCTTTGCCACAATTCAATATTTAATGAGCTGTCCATAAAGCACAGGACAGAGAAGTTAGGACAACATTTAGCACTGAGCAATAATGAGCACTAATTACTATAGTTGCAGTACTCTTAGGGATTATGATGTTGATGGTACATCTATTTCCCAAGAATAATTTATGAGGTTCTTCAGTGTTGGTCAGCACTGCTCAGTGCTTATGCACCCAACATCTAATTATTAATTATCATTGAACTTCTCCAGAAATATCAGCCACAGACAGTAGGTTTTTCTTGGTGAATAAAACTATTGCTAAAGGGAGTAACCTCATCTTTACAAAACAGTGTGCCTATAAGCTGGCACAGAATATGAACATATTTATCCAAGAAAAGTATATCATTTCTGGAAGAGAAATTAATATTACTGCCCTGTGGCAATCCAGGGGTAAACAACTGGCATTTCTTTAACAAGACTTTGTCCCCAGTGAAGGCTTTTCATGTTGTTGCTGTAACTTTTCATGTTACTCTCCTGGGAGTTGAATTACAAAACATCATCAGTTTAGGACAGTGATGACTTAGCACTGAGGGTCTTTTCCAACTTATCCTTAATTGAGGTCCTGGGAATTTTGTTTTCAGAGAATGTATGTGTGTATGTAAAGATATACTGAATCTGCTACCTTAGAAAAATTAGGACTGGTAAACTGTGACTTGATCTGTGTTTGCTTTCAGCTGCCTTACAAGAAGGACTGCAACAAGACGACCATCTGTACTGCTCATTTAACTTTGACAAGTCAGATTCAGTGAGTCATAGTAGTTGTATTATCCAGATTTTGAATTTAGTATTCATCTAAAATGTCATCTTTGTGCATAAGATGTTTTCTTCAAATTCTCAGACAAGATTTGCTGTCCCTTTGTTTATATTAATTTCCATCCAGTTCATCCTTTCCATAACATCACGATCATACAATGCTGTAACTGTATGCCTCCGTGGGCGGTGCTGGGCTGTTCTAGGAAATCTCAGAGGAAAGACCAAGGTTTAAACAACTATAGCCATCCTAAAATTACAATTCTGGCATTTAATTGTGAGCATGTGATTTTGGTTTAGGTTGATGCCCAGCCTAGTGCTACAGCAAAGGGTTGCTCAGTTTACACAGCCTTAGACAAAACAGTAGGCATCACTTCATTGTCAAAAATTTACCCTGGAGATTCACTGAAAAGCTAAGCAAGCGGAGCAATGCTTAAAGTCTATCTTGATGTAAAACAGAAACAATACAATATTACATAAAGTTTGGAGGTGACTGCCTTTGATATTAAGAAGGCACAGTTTTCCTACACCCTGAAGAATATTGAATAATTAATTGGGCTATTGCATTATCCTGTGTGTGAAAGCATTTGGAGGGAGTAATTTCCAGAACTGGAGTGCTTTCAGGCCTTTTATTAAATAACAACCCTTAGAAATTACATGTCACCCATCTCATTTTCTGTCTGCTTCTAGAAAGGAATTAGTGGCAGGCCACACTAAAGAAGTGACCAAGAAACCGAGTTAGATTCACTAACGACCAGTGGAGATGACTCGTACATGACAACTATGGTCTTGAACTATCCTAAAAACCTCTATTTTAAGAAGGTGACTGTTGAGGTAAGATTGTAGTCATCAGCTGGCAGCAGACTGCTGAAAGAAAACCCAGCACAGACTCGTATTTACTACCTAAATAAATCCTGAAGTAAGGTCAAGGGAAGGGAAGGAGCATTTCAGTTGTTAGGACTAGAGCCTGAATAACTGCATTTATCTGATTTAAGACTCCCAAGTTTTTATTGGGCTATTTGTACCTAATTTGTTTTATGGGAGCAGACACACTGAGTTGAATTTCCCAGTCTGTTTTTATTCAACATTACAGAGTATTCCTATTCTGCTGGCAGCCATCCTCTCCTGCTATTCACCGTGGCCAACCAATACCATTAACTTCAGTACTCTTACCCTGTAACTGTAGAACCGGGCATCCAGTATTCAAGACGACGACTGTAAGTAGAGAGCATTATTTTCACTTTTTCCTTACCTCTAAATGATACTTTTGAGTAGCTGCTATTGCATCCTCTCTGTCTACAATTAGGCCAGAGCTGCTATTCTTTTGAAATCTGTAGTAATAAAGGGCTACTCCGACACAGCTGTATCATGTCACCTCTTGGGCTGGCACCTCTCCTTTCATTAATTACTGCCAGTCTGTTTCCATCTCTCTTGTACAGCCAATATTAGTAGTTCTCAATACAAATAAAGGATCAAGGCAGACAGATAATGTTTCACCCATTTTTTTTTTTAAGCATAAATGAAAATAGCACCATTCTGACTGAAGAACGTGTCCTTGATGTCAGATACGTGTTCACTGCAGTCCTTACCGAGTATGTTTTAAGAATATTCAATTATATTGCATTACTTTAGTCAATTAGAGGGGCAAAAAGATTGAGAGGATGTCTGGTAAGATTCCAGTACAATTTCCATCTTAATCATTTCAAGCACTGAAGATTGTCAAGTCACTTTCTGTGGTACTAGGCAGCAAAAGTAAAGTTTGGAAGACAGAACAATAAATCCATGTCAGAGGCAGGGGGGTACCTAGGGTCTCTAACTGCTTAGCTTGTAAAAAACAGACTTCAGGATAGGTTCAAAGATGCATCTAATTGATAGACTGCATATATGCACACATATAGAGACAGACTGAATAGACAGCATTCCAGTTATAACAAATCTGATGATGCTACCTCTTAATTACTTAATGCATCTGGGTCATTGGATGTACTAATTTTTAGTAATTGTCTAATTCACTTTTCACTTAAGTTTGACTTATCGTTCTCTTTAGACCAGTTTCTTGAATGTACGTGAATGTTAGTGAAGGACTTCTTGCAAACAAAGAATTCAGATTTAATGTAAGTATCGTTTCAAATTTAGGTCACCTGATCCATCTGCAATCAGGACTAAAGAACACTGACTACGCTCTGCATTTTCTTCTGTAGATAAATGGAGAAAATCACTTTAATGCTACCATCAAGTTACAGATTTGGGTTCCTATCAGTATACAAGGTCACAACATAGTAACGGTCAAAAATGCATCAGGAACACAGGTACTTTTTTTTCCATAATCTAATGCCTTTTCACTGGCCCTTAAGAGAGGGAAACCGCCCCCATATTATTACAGATTAGAGTGTTTTTAAAACCTACACTACAGGAACTTTACATATTTACATTTTATAGCATTGTTCCAGGTACAAATTTTGCCAAACTGAACAAAAGTTCAGTTTTAAAACTAAGTCAGAAGGTGGGTTTTCCCCTCTCTGTCCCCAGCTGACTAACAATATTTACCTTTGTCCTCACTGTCCAGAATTGTGTGGGTTTTTTTCTTTAAAAAAATAATTTGTAAGAAAGACAATATAGTAAGAAAGAATTTTTAATAATCTAAGACTAAAAGGTAAGGTTTCTGTGGAATTCAAAACATTCATTGAGCCCGAAGAAATCTTTTTCCTCCCTGCTCAAACATCAACTCAGCTCTTTCTTGGCCCCATCACCCTTCAAAAAAAGTACGTATGGAAACATCTTAAAGGAGAAGACTTTTTTTTCAGGTGTGTTAGAAATTTTTGATAGCATGTTATACACACTGCTAACCGATCATAACACTTTTTTGTTGTGCCAACATTTAAAACCATCATACTGCCCTTCTCCTTTGCTGTTTTTTATGTATCAGTGACTTAGTCCTTGGAAACACTGCACTCCCTTGCTCACTGGAAGAGGCTGCTGCTTTGTAAAACTTCACTGGCAGACTCAAAGGTCAGTACTTCTTTATGGAACTTAATGAGCTGCTGCTTTATTTTCCTCATGGAAGAAGTCAATTCCTTTTTCCTGTAGCCTATGTCTTTCAAAAGTTTATCTGACAAGTAGTGCAGCCAGAGGACGTTGCTGTGTGGATGGTAGTCAGACCAGCTGTTGGAGTTCTCCGCTTTCATTTGCCTGTAGATATCAAACTGGTAGTCCCCTGTGCCTTGAAACAGTTCTTCATCAGTGGAAAGGTCACAAAACACAGTTAACCCGTCCTTCTCCAGCCGCGACAAGGTATAATCTATGATGTTGACATGAAGCCCCGATGTGGGGATTGTGTGCGTTGCCCCATTCAACACATAATTAAGCTCCTTTACATCCGTTTTCTTTACCAGCACATTCCCCCAGTGCAAGTCTCTGTGCTCGAAGTGCAGTTCCTGTTCTGCCACAGCCAGGGAAGCAGTGACCTGGTGCAAAATGCTTTTTGCTGATGCCACCGAACTGAGGCTCTTTCTCATATTCTCCAAGTCGCTGCCTCCAAATTCAAACTCCAGAACCATGAAGAGCTGCTCATCCCCAAAAAGGTCTGGCCGATCATTTTCTGATCCTGTTACTTTGTGGTATTTGTCCCAGGCTTTCAGGAGATACTTGGGATAGGCCCCTTGAACACAGTGCACAGAGTACAAGCTGATGAACCCAACGGTGCTATTCACAGACTCTTCAGACAGAAGACTGAGTTCTTTTGAAATGATTATCTCAGGCAGAATCTCTCCAAAGCTCTTTTGAGCTTCACCGTTTACTCTTTCAGTCCCCTCAATGGGAATTATTTTTAAGGCCACAGGTCCTCTCTCACTGTTGATCTGAAAGACTTCTCCAAACACCCCTTCTCCAATTTTCTTGCAATTTTTCATCTTATCTAGAGGAATGCATTCCTCAAAAGCGATAGGCCCCTCCTGCTGGCATTCTCCAAAAACCTTCTCTGCATCTGTAAGCATTAGCTCCAGGGCAGAACAGGAATTCCTGGGAGCCAGCAGGACCATGGAGGAGGCAGACCAAGTGCAGCACTGAGCCATACCAGAAGAGAAGGTTGCTTGGTGTCCTGAAAGGTGGGATTTCACAGAGGGGGTACAAAGGATGCTGTTGCAGAAACTCTCTTCTGTGGTGGTAACTTTCTTCTTCCTATGGAAGGACAAAGATGCTCGAAGTCTGCCCCAGGAATGGGAGCTATTGAGGAGGGAGTAGTCATAGTCTCTTATATCTGCAGACATCTCCAGAACACCCCTCTTCATTCCTTTTTGCCTCATCTGTGGTTGGAAGATGGAGTTATTAGGCTGCTGCTCTCTCTTAGCTTTGTGCCTTTTTGGACGGAGTCTCGTTTGCCTCCCCCAGCGGCTGGCGCTGAAGCCGCTGATGCAAGCTTTTCTACAGGTGCTTCCCTCTCCAGGAACAACTTTGGCATTTCCATATTTATTCTCCAAGATTCTTTGAAGGCCCAGAGGAGATACTGGCTCCTGGCAGGGGCGTTGAGTATCTGCCTTTTTGTTGAGTTTCATGCTTGCCAGCCACACTGGCACTTCTTGAGGGTCCAAGACCACCACTGGTGTAAGCTGGTACTTTTCGGTTTTGCCTCTCTGACACCGCCAGCTTCCTTTTGTTGAACCTGTCCTTAGCTCATCGCACGGTTGCTCAGAAGCGACACCGTCAGACGAGGCCGAGTGCTGGGGCTCACTGGTAACCGCCTGAGGAGGGGTTGGGGCTTCACGTGTGGACAAGGGAGCTTGTGCCCGGCAGGATCCGCGCACCGACGCCCTCAGAACCCTGCCCGGGTTTTGCACTGCCGGGCCCGCCTCACTCCTGCCGCCTTTCAGCCAGGACCGACCACTCCCCTCTTCCCTCGCCCCGCCAGCCCCGGGCGAGGGCGGGAGCTGCTCCGCCTCTCCCCGCGATGACTCCACGGAGCTCAGGGCGCTGCTGGACGAGGCCCTGCGCTGCCTGCGCGGCGGGGAGTAGAGCCCCGAGCCGCCCTCCACCGTGGTGCTGAGCAGGAGCAGGGAGCTGAGCGGGGCCTGGCGGCGGCGGCGCGGCGGCGCCCACTGCGGCGTGCTGCACAGCAAGGGGCGCTGCGCCCCGCGGGGCGGCCCCTGCCGGCGGGCGGCGGCGCGGCACCGGGGCGGGGACGGCGGGGGGGAGGCGGGGCCCGGCGACCGGTTCTCCTTCGCCGCCGCGCCGCGGGGCCGCAGGCGCCAAGGGCGGGAGGGGCGTTTACCCAGCGGCTGGCGGCAGCGCTTGCCGGGAGGCGAGAAGTCGGGGTCGTCCGAGGGGACGGAGAGGGCGCTGGAGCCGGCGGAGGTGGCGCTGGAGACGGTCGAGGTCGAGCTGAAGAACCGCTTACGGTCCTGGGGCGGTGAAATCCACCGGTCGGGCAGCGGCAGCGGGCGGAGGTGCCCGCCGCGCCGCGAGTAGGTGCGGAGCAGGCGTGGCTGGAGCGGCATCGCGGCGGCGGCCGCCTCGGGCCGGGCCCGGCCTAACGGGGAGCCGCGGCGCCCGCCCGCCTCCGTTCAAACCGGGTATCGCGAGAGGACGGCGCGGCCCCGCGCGGGAAGGGGCGGGGCCCCGCCGCCAGGCCCCGCCCCACCCGCCAGGAGGAGGGGCCCGGGCCCGCCCCGCGGGGTTTGCGCGGGGGCGCACCGCGGGGTCCGCGCTCCGCTCGAAACGTCGACATTCAGGAGGCGACGCGGGGCGGGGCGGGGCCGGGGTCTGGGTCTCACAGCGGCGGAGCGGCGCCGGCACCGGCACCGGCTGCTGCCCTGGGGACGGGGCCGCGGACACGCGGCGGCAGGCGGGGCCGCGCAGCATCGGTGCGGGCGCTGCTCCTTCCAAACCGGCAGAGACAGCGTCACCGCGGGGGCAGAACTGTCGTTAAACACCTCGCTCCGGGTGCGCACCCCACGCAGCGCCACGCTGCCCTCGTGTGCCAAAACCTGCCAGAGGCCCGGGGTACGGGCAGCCTCCCCAGCGCAGTGCAGGTGTGATGCTGCTTTCTGCCCCTGCAGAGCAAGAGTTTTACTCCCGTTTTACTGATGGCAGTGCCTCCAGGAGGCACTCAGCACCTCGAAGAGATGCTGACGTCGTCTTCTTCCCTGCAGAAATTGCTCCTTGTGAAATGGCTCTTACAGTGCCGCAAGCTTTCATCACTCCAGACAATTTTTCATATCACAGTTACAGGTAAGGTCACATACATGAGACACAGCTTGGTGGCAGCACTGCACAGGGTGGTTCTGCCAGTCTGAATAAGGGTTTTCTGTTACAACCCATTTTCTTCTGAAAAGACTGAAAAGCAACTGATACCTTGTTCCTTTTATTTCTTTTTCCATAGTTCTTCAAAAGCAGAACCGCTCTGCTGGTCCCTGGAAAAATCCCCTTCAACAGAGAACTATATCAGCCTGAAAAAAGAGAATCATAACGCTGAGGTATCAGAGCATCACATAGGCAGCTTGGTCCTACAAGGAACAAGTGAGAAATCCAGATGTTTTTGCTGAATCTAGAGAACCGATCAAGCTCCCAGAGTTAAATTCTGGAACTTTTGAAGCAAACATCTGCCACTGAATTTAGCAAAATCAGGTTTTGACTATAGGATAAAAGCAGAGGGAGGATATTTACTAGCACATATCAGAAACGTTTTTAGGGTTCTATATTGAACTCTGTGTATCTGACACTTGCAGCTAACACAGAGGCCTCCTGTCCTCTCAGGGATTTCAACATGAATATTCCTTCCCTTTCCCTAGTGAAGACGTTTTCTCTAATCTGGAAGGTTGTCACTGGTGACTACTTGTTAAGTGTTGGAAGCATGGGAAAAGCAAAACAGTGAAAAATCTGTAAAACACACATTTCCTTGACACAGGGTGCCCAGAACAAACCCAGGACGGGATGGAGATCCAGTGATTTGTGTTTGTCGTGGCGCCAAGGAGGAATGCGAAGGGAGGCAGAGGCCGTGCAGTTCTCTTCTTTCACTTCTCGTAAGGACAGATTTATCTCCTGCTCTACCCCCTTCTCTCATGGGGCAGTAGCCTGCCAACCTTGTCTCTCATCCTCCCTCTTTTCCCACAAAAACCAGCACACCCCTCGCACCAAGGAATATACTGTGTCATTACTCAAAAGACAAGGGATTGACTACAGTCCCACCCACTCACACATACATACTAAGAGAAATACTACCCCGAGTTTGTCTAACTCGGAGGGACAGATCGACCGATGGCTTTGTGCTCCTGGTACTGCCTGGTATTGATAAACTAGACTTCCCATGAGAAATTTTTCTTTAATGTAGATATGCTAGGAAAAATTCATCTCGGAGCCTGTTAGATTTATGTATTGGATTGCTGTCGTAGTTACTGTGATGCTGAGCAGTTCATAAATTGATTTTAGTCCTGAGCAGCTTCAGAATAGATTGAAATAGAAGTGAATTAGGGGAAGCTTCCCATCCTGCTATTGCTAATGAAAATGGAGAGACAAGCATTTTACATATACATATATATATGTATATATATACTCAAATTTGTGCATTTTAATACAGTAAACTATGTCCCTTGATGTCTCTGGTTCTTGGAATCAGAAGCGTGTGCATGTGGTGATTAGTTTTTTGTACCTCACAATCTTATTTCTGATTTTCCCTTTTCAGTTGCTTTCAAATCCTGATTGGGTCACAAATAAAAACTTGTGTCATGGACACCACTGCCGGTTCAGACTCCTCCTGTATCAGGAGATAGCTCCCCAAGTGGGCATGGTTCAGCACACCTGAATCCAGGGCAGAGCCAAGCAAGGAGCAGCAGTGTTGCCATCCACCCCACTGCATATGTGACAGAAAATAGGGTGAATCATGAGCAATCTCAGTTTATCAGCTGCAGATTATCAGTAATTGCAATTTACAGGGTTTGGGGGAAGAAGGTGCCTAGCCAAACTCCACGGGTGGCTTTAGCCAGTACCAGGCATTTTCTTTCCTGAGCAATTAAATGATCTCAGTCCCGCTCAGGTGTTTGCTGTTCCCAAAGAAGGAGAAGTATAGACACTTGGTACTACTCCTCTCTTTAGCTTTCTTGTTCTTCTTTGAGCCAAGTTGTTCTTCTTTGCATGTCCCTGTGTGGAAGGACCTTTATGAGGAATTAAGTACATGGAAAGCAGAAGATGCTGGGCTGGGAGAGACAATCAATCCCTTTGAAGAGCATCAAGAAAGAGAGTGGCTGCAGAGGACACAGTAGTGCGCAGCAGTGACTGGGGTGGTGGCTTTATAAGGGAGACACTTTTTCAAAGTTCCTTTTTTATTCACATAATCATTTTTAAGTTTCAGCGTGTGTTGGCTTTTCTTAGGAAAGGGAAATGCGTTGTCTGCTTTTCTCACTGCTCTAGACAGGTCTTGCACGGAGTGACACACAGTGCGGACAACTGTCACAATATACCAGTGGTTGTGGTCTTCCTGCCCATCCTCCCTCCCAGACCTTCTCCATTTCACACTGAAGTCCTACCTGTTCTCAAGCACCTGGAGATCTCTACAGTCAGATGGTACTTGGTAAGTCTGGGCACAGTAAAGCTGCAGTAGTTTTTTGATTACTTTTCTAAGGGAAGGAATGTTAATTGTAGAAGCCTGTGCTAAGAATAAGGAGTTGCAAGGAGAGTTTTCTCTTCTCAAGGCTAAACAAGCCCATCTCCTTCAGCCAATCTTGTTATTCTCCCTCTTTCTGTCCTTTTTTTTCTAGTTTCTTCTCTGAATTAAGTATCCCTCATTACTTGGATCCCTTTTGTTGTCCCTTATGGCTCTCAAGGAGGTCAGCTCTTGCAGTGGGTGATGCTATTTTCCTTTTTAGATGTTTTTTCTTAAATGCATTACAGGGTTCTGTGACTTGTAATTTCCGAGGAGTGCCATCCGACCATTTAATTCTATGCAATTGCTATAGTAGATGCCAAACACATTTGCAGTAATTGGATGGCACTTAAGGGATTAGTCAAGACTGCCAAGACTCACAGTCATCCAAACCACAGCTGGGTTTTTGTGCTGTTTCCATGGAAGCCTTGCTGTGTCTGCTACTAAATTTATTTGCAATCTACATTTTGAATAAAATCCCCTGTGCAAAAGCCTTGTCAATGTTTGTGGCCTTGCTGTGTGGCCCTGACTTTAGTGCACTCTGGCAGTGGCACAGTTATGCCATCTCCCTGAATGACAGAAGGTTTATAAATGACTTGTTCAGAGTCATTAAACATCTGACTCCAGCCAGGCTAACGTGTTGGCAGGCTGTTTGGGGTCCAGGTGTCATGGACAGAGAAGCTGCTGCAGATATCCTAGAGGCCTCTGAGCTCTAAGGGCCATTCATGATCTTTATGCATCACGCAAATGTGGCAGAGTGTCTGCAGACACAGCTTCTTGGGGGAGGGAGGGTCTCTCTGCTCTTGAGTAGGAAATACAGACTAGTATGGATTGTGTGCTAAACACTCTTCCATTCAGGTCTATTCTCCCAACACTGCTTGTTAGGCTGGAGGGACTTGTTATTCTGCCTTTGACTTGTTCTGTTGCGGAGAGATGACTCTCAACGCTGCTGGTAGCCCAGGAGAGCAACAACAGATGTTTGTTCTCTACCCACTGACTGGTGCTGATCATCCACCCCCATTAGCTGTCTTAGCTCTGGTTTGGCTCCATCACCCCAGGTTTGGATATTAGCCTCTGATGGGTGAGCTTGACCTAATAAATTTGGGCTATTTTTGTGGTGATCTGACCAAGGAGTAGTAGGTGTGAAGGTGGATGGTGACTGACAAGAGCTGATGTATCTGACATACAATTAAAAAGCTATCCTTGAAGGGGAGGACAAGCTGCATTTTGCAGTGCTATTTTAATCAGGGTGATACCAGCTGCTTATGTCTTTCTCATATGCCAGGAAGATTCACAAGCCTTGGGTTATAATTCCCTCAGAAGCTGACAGGTTCATGTATTGAACTATAGGAGAGCAGTGGCCTGGTGGTTAGCAGGACTGAGTGAGGTGGAAGTCTGCTGCTCAGGAAAAGGGCGAAAGTAGCTCTTCATTATTAAGTGCTGGTTGCTGATGTAAGAGCATCAGATAAGAGCCATGGAGCGCACTGCTGGGCTTGAGAGCCTGTTGGGGCAGCTTTATTTGGAGGCTAATTGGATTGCAGCTCAAAAGAGAAATTTCCTGTCTCTTATTATAACAAGATGAATGAACTGGAATGGAGCTGTGCAGCTGCAAGGAGGTTGCTCTGACTCTGCCAGCTTGGCTAAATTGGCTCCAGTACGTCTGTGCAGCGCAGCTGGGACACGTCAGCCTCTTGCCACTGGTAACACCTAACTGGCTTAGAGCATCACCAGCCTGCAGAGCTAAGGCAAGGTCAGGTGCCAGGCTGAGGGTGTTGCTCATGAAACCTTTTCCTCTGAGTAGCTCATATGTTTGCCGACGGCTGGTTGATAATTCCAGGGAGGAAAGGGCGGAGGCCTCAGTCTAGACTTTCTAGCTGTTTATGTGACAAAGGTGAGGGAAGGGGATGAAGGTGTCTCCTCAGCACTTGCAGCAAGGTAAACTCTGATAGAGCTGTCAAGCCAGGACCAGTTTCATGTCCTTCCAGGTCAGGAATGATACACGTTGGCAAAGAAGGAAAAACCTGATCAGTCAGGTGTATTCAAGAGCAGGGTTTCACCTTTAAGTCAGTGGTTAATGCGAATACACATTTTATTAAAAACTTTCAGGCTTTGATTTAACATTCTCCTCCTATTCCCCAATGATGCTTTTATTGGCTGACTTTAGAAGGTGAAAACACTGCAATACGGCACTGCGTAATACTGCTGTGCCAGCTAACATTGCACTCAATCTCTCAGCAGTGTTTTATGTGCATTTTTATTTACTTTCTGTTATCTGATTCAGTGCCAGCTGTCTCACAGAACAGGGCATGATGGATTAGTTTCATTAGATGTTCAGTATTTTTATTTCATTTCTGTGCCTCTTCCTCAAGCGCTTTCACTTCTTGGGTTGGGGGAGAGGAGTGGATAAACACACTGGCTAATGATAACAAGACCTCCTGCACGCTGTACAGGGGATTCAAGACTTGGGGGAGCAATCTGGAATGCATTCAAAGGCTGAAAATGGCTCTCCTGGAAAATGAGAATATATTCTGGAACTTCAGCATGCTTCCATTTCTCACTCCTACAGACAGTTTTGGATGCTCCTGTAGATAATGACAGCAAGACTCTTTCCACAGATTCCATTTCTAAGCAAAGAAAACCTGAATGTTTTTCTAATAGCTCCTCGAAAGAAAGATTTCCTTTTCCATTGCTCCTGGGTGTGCAGTGGTGCTAGTTAGGAGGACAAATACTGAGGCTGATTTTTGTCAATTTTTCATTGGCAAGTGGCAACTTCTTATTTACACTGCAAAGTCACAGCAAGGATTAAAAGATAACCTGAATGGAGCATTTTTCACTGCAGGCTGAACACAGGTTTCTTTGTTCTTGCATCAAAACCTATTATCTTCAGAAAGCAGCCTATACCTGATGTTACTGATTTCCCTGTGTTTCCGTGTGCATGAGCTGTGGTTTAAAAGCAACTTCCTCTTTCAACCTGTTCAACTCTTCCCCTTGGTTTTTTTTAGATGTTGACCTACAAGTACAATACTATGAGAAAGAACCACTAATGGAGAGAGCTGACCTCTGCCTTTTCCACTGTTCATTTCCTTGCCAAAATAGTTTATCTCCTATTTACATCCTCTGCTCCTTGTCTCTTTTCTATTTCAGTAGCAGGTCTGGCGCCTATTTCTAAAGGATGATGCATCTGCATCGCTCAGGCATTTGCTGCAGGAGCATTTCCAGTGCTTCAGAAATGTCTCAGCATCTTATGAGTCAGCTGTCATGCGTTTGGAAGCTGATGTTTTCTGTTGCACTTGATAGCTCAGTAAAGGCCAGAGTGGGGATCACTGAGAGAATGAGTGCCTGGGGGTGATCATTTGGAGCTGGAAGCGAACAAGACAAGTGCCTAAAACACACACCTCCAGCAGTCACCCATGAGTCACGTCTGTACTGGCCAGGGCTGCCTGCCATTGCCTGGAAAACACGTGGTCTCTTTTGGGTGCAATTTAAAGATATTACAGGGCTGATCTTGAAATGTTTCTATGCTACAATACCATAGAGTTGCAGATGTGACCTCGCTGTGTTTTAAATGCCACCGTGTCAGGGCAGGGGTCTGAAGTTTAATTTCCACAGTCCCTTTACGTGGTGTTTACAGGCTCGTGACTGGGCTGAGTTCAGCTCTGGGGCAGCATACCACCGGAGTGGTACTGACAGGTGGAGCGAGCAGTCTGAGCAGACAGGGACATATATCCTATGACTGTGCGTGAATAATGAGAAAGCAATTGCCATGAACAGTATGAGGATTTATGTAGCATGTAAGGCATTAAAAAAGAGAGAGAGAAAGGGAGAGTTTCGGTACCAGAGGAAAAATCCTCCTTGTGAGAATTTCAAGACTGAGTAAATAGCCCTCATGGGAAAAAAGCACAACTGTTTTTTTTCCATGGGAAGTTCAAAACGTTGGACTCAAGAAGGGAGATAGCTTGCAGAAAAGATCCAGCCTCAGTCCCTGGAGGAGGACTAAGAGTAACTACTGGTTTTTGTCTTTAATTGATGATGATTAGATTTTGCTAGGTTACTTACTACCCCCCGGGAATGAAGCTGGTTATGTTTGAACAACCCACAGATACTTTGAGAAACACACCAGTAATCTCAATTTCCAGGCAAGAAAAAAGATAAGATTGTGAAAACTAGAAAGTGATAAGAAAAATATCTGTAAAAGCATGCCAACAACACCGTTGTCAGCATGAATCTAGCCTGTGCTGAGCAGTATTCAGAATATTCTGAGGAACATTTGATACAAATTGAAGCTTTTTAATCAAAATCAACTATTGCAACTGTGCTTCTACTTGATGGCTCTAAAACACCAAGAAAGTATCAGTTTTATATCCTCTTTTTTTTTTTTTTTAGTGATCAAACCTTGTTGACATCTTCAGGTTACACCTATAGCAGGAACAATTCTCACTCTAAGGAACGTTTTCTCTAACCTGTGTAAATCCATTCTCACATTAATTGACCTGGAAAATAATTACAAAAACTCATAGCAGACCTGTGTCTGTGCCACTAAGTAAAACCAGGCCAGGAGGTAACACACTGTTTAACTGCTGGCAAGTTTCTTTTTCTGACTTTAGCCTGTGCAGTCACCCAGCCAGATGAGGAAGATGGGGATGAAGGGGGGGGCGTGTCTCCAGACACTACCAAGGGTTGTCTTGTCTCCACTGATAGTTCATTTGTCCATGAACTTGGGTGTCATTAGTGTAGCAGGAGCAATGGTGGGGGCAGTCCTGAGACACGGGATACACCTGCTGTTTAGTCCTGTCGCTGGGGCAGTTTCAGCAGGGCCAGGGCAAGCAGATGGTGTTTTTGCGGGACCAGACCCGCGATCAGAGATGCTGTTTGGCTGTCACCCAGCGGCATGTGCTTACAAAGTGTCTCATCTAGGAGCAGACTGGGCAGAAGATCAGCTGGTGGCTCCTTTAGAATGCTCCTGTCTCCACACAGCTCTGGTTCCTGGGACTGGGTCAGTCTCCGTGTGCCCAGCCCCAGCACTAACTGCTTGGCTCTGGGGTCTGGGCAGTGGTGAGGGAAGATAGGCTGAGCCTACCTTTATTCCTTACTTGTTTCTGGCTTCATGGACCACTGTGGTCTCCTTTCTCCCCACAGGAGTGCATTTTCTTGGAAGTTTTTGTCTCCTTTGGTCATTATATGTTTTAAGATTTTTTATTTGTGCTTCAGGCTTTTGCACAGAGGATCTTTAAGACTGGAACTAGTGACAGTCTGGTCTGTAGGCATCTGGTGAGGAGGGGTGGGTACAGGGGCCAGCTACTGTTTGAGGATGAGGGAAACTGTGAGTAACATGCTTGAGTGAGAAAGAGGGCTCCGGGAGGGACTTGGGGAGTAGCCAACATGCTTTGTGAGATAAAGAGGGGCTGCCCATGTGGGTGTGCCGATAGGGAAGGGAGAGGACGTGGGGAATGGGAGAGAGGAGCAAGACCAGCCCTTCACTTGCGCCGAGTCCAAAGGGTGGCTGCAAAGTTTGAGAGCAGCGTTGGGGCTGGGGTGACCTCTCCCACATCTTGGGCCCGGGTGGTGGAGCGGACAGGGGGTGCACGGGAGCGGGGGACTCGCTCCCTTGGCAGCCTGCCCGTGGCCCCAGGAGCCCCTCGTGAGAGAGCCTCGTGCAGAAGCAGTCGCCCGCCATGGGACTGGGGCTGGGGAGCGCAGCAGCCGCCGGGTTAAAAGGAGGCCACAGGCAGATTTCTGTTCTAGTTTTGCAGTTGCTGGAGAAAGGTTTCTTTCGCTTTGCAGAAGGAAACTCTAGGGATGGCTGTGGGATGAGGAACAAAATGAGGTATTTTGAGGATAGTGTTTCGTTCATTATTACACTGTTTGTGATTCTCTTGTGATTTGGAGCAACCTTGTCACATATTCTTTAAAAATCCGATCCATCTGTTTAAATTTGATACAGAATTTAAGGAGGATGAAGGATAAAATTTTCACAAAACCCAAGGTCTTGAGAATGATTCTGCCTGGGAAGAGAGTTGTGTAGAGCAGAGGTGTGTGTGCTGGAGCAGGTCACCCCGCTGCGCTGCCTACTGCCTCCATGTTCAAGCATGTACCACAGTTGCGTAGTGTGTAATCCCAAGAGCCTTCCTGTCCTGACAAAGCCCCGTGAGCTAATTGAGTGCTCAGGTGTGAGCTAATTGGGTGCTCATGCATGAATGCTGTAAACCCTGCACTTCATGTCTGATACAACAGCTCATGTCTCTGAGTAGATGCTCTCTAATGGATTCAGCTGTGGGCAGTCCACGTCTCCCATGGGGAGGAGACAGTGTCCACCCTTCTTGGCTTAAGAAATGATCATTTCATGTCCTTGCACATGCAAATGCCTCTGTTAGACTGAGAGTCACCTCTTGTAGTACTGGCTAGTAAACAACTTTTATCTCAGTGAGGGTTAAACTATTCCTCTCCCTTTGGTATTTCATGAGACACTACATTCTGTATCTGTGTGTGCCCAGCTCAGCACTCACCGTGCATTTTAGCGAGACGTGGTGGTGATTGATCCCTTAACCACATGCAGAATTTATTTATTAGTTTCTTAAGTTGGGTTTTTGGTGGGAAGATACAATAGCCAGGCAGGTATTTTGGATGACTGGTAAGGACCCAAGTCCTCATTTGCTCATGCAAACACTTAAGAAGTTAAAAATTTAACCAGGTGCTTTGCCATCGTGTAAAGGCTGAATAAAGGCTTCAATACTGAGAGGCTCTAGCTCTGTCACCCTGGATGCTGTAACACCCTTCATGCTGTAACATGTTTCCTTATAAACATTTTGTCACTGTGGGGGAGGGAATGAAGCTTGGGGGCAAAACTGAGGTGGGGGCTTCCCCAGAGGATGAATTAGCTGGAAAGCAGCTAGAGGAAGGATCTCGTGGTAGTGCAGCTGCTGGTTTCCAACCCGAGAGCTGCTGCCGGAGAGCAGCTGCCGGGAGGGAGGAGATCAGCCTCTTTCTCTGAAGGGGTTGGTGTGTCAGGTTTCCATGCAGAGCACGTGTGGATAATGCGAGCTGCAAACGCTGCTGCCTGTTCCAGCCACCGGTACAGAGCGAGCCGGGAGCATGGGGCAGGTGGCTTGGAAGGGTTTATTTCTATCGCTTTTTGATTATAAAACTGAGAAATACGTCATTGCGAAGAACAAGAAGGTGGGGATTCTCTATCGGGTGGTGCAGCTCTCCATTCTGGCTTACCTGGTGGGGTAAGAATCACCCTGCATTTCACGTACTGCTGCGGTTGCATTTGCTTGCTGTGTTGTGATGAAGATTAATATAGGATACTCTGCATACAGTGACAGCTTGCTGTGCCTTATGATTTTAATGCAGATAGTTATGCTTGTTTATACAGCTGGATTTTGTTATGTCTAATATATTATATCTGATTTTTCACCTGCTAGAGATTGCTAGATTCAGTTCTACCCTCCAGATTAACGTTGGGTTAAAAATAGATCAAATGGCAGTATGGCTTTGTACTGCATTATTTACGCCTTTATTTCTGTATTTGGTGGGAATGGTGCCAAACCTTAACTCCTGACTCATTAGAAACAACAGCATTTATGGCCACGGTTGTTGAGCCCTGGGACAAACCTGGGCTGTCTGCATGACTGCATGACATGCTCAAGTCTAAATGGGAGGGAACCAAGCACAAAGTGGCAGATTTCTGGGCTGGAGTGGGCTGCAGCAGCCGGGGCTGCGGAGTCAGAGGCAGCGTGAAAGTTGGCTGCCTGGCATTTATTTCAGAGCAGGGCAAGTTGGCATGGAGATAGCTAGAGCACCTCTCAGAAAAGGCCCAGTTCTGCAAGAAGCTGGTCACACTGACATGTAACAAGCACAGCAACACTCCTTGCAGCTCGTAGGATCAGACCTGGAATTATCCAGCCTACACGATGCCTGGGGCCATTGCTTCTGGAGTTTCTGAGGCTTTGCAGAATGTGATTCATAGGTCTTTACCCTCACTGTCTGTGCTTCTGAGCCCCTTCACCTTTCTCACACCTCCTGTTTTCACTGATTAAATATAGCAGAGTAATTTTGACGTGCTGGGTTTATTTATAGAAAGGGGCACAGTTCCGGAGCCTGCTTTAGTTAGCAGGGCAGAGATGAAGTCTCAGCAGTCTGGCACGTATTAGCTGCTAAAGGAGGAATCCTGTAGATAACACTGCCGAGGACACATCCTCCGTCCAAGAGGGATATAGCATGACAGTGACCGTGGGTGTTCAGAGACTGTCTAGGCCACACAGGCTTTTTTCTTCCCTAGGCAGCTATTGCCTTCTGCAAGGCTTTGGCACCGTGGCTGATGGTGCCTGCAGTGACTCCTGTGTGGCTGGGGGCTACAGCGGGTCGCAGCGGTGGCTAGTGTTAGTCTGGCTGCTTGATTACGTACCTGTACCTGTTCAGGGGCTGGCTTGGGGTTTGTGATTGTCAAACCCCTCTGGACCATTTCTTGCATGTAGCTGCCATTTCTGCCCCAATTCACTGCGGAAAATGTAAGAGTCTGCTTTTTAGCCCTCCTGGGAGAGAAAAACAGTGTTCTTGGGGAAAACAGGAAAGTAGGAAACTTCACAGGGGTGGGGAATATTATTATTCAGGTTTGTCCCAAGTAGCAGGCGAGGGGCAGCATATGTGGGTGCTGCTCAGCCTCAGAGATGGCTGCTTTCCCCTTCTGCGTGCAGCAGGGCACTCCAGGTCAGTGCACTGCAAAGGGGAGCTGTGCCAGCAAATGCAGCCTGCGTCCCTCTCCCAAAACCTGCCCCAGCACCCTTAGCTTCTTCAAGGGTCCGGGTGATTTGTTGTCTTGGCAGGTGACTTTGGCAGTATTGTGGAGAAGCTGGAGGCATTTCATTTAACCCAGAGAGGTTTTCACCCTATGGTACGAAGCTCTTGCTGCTTCCAGTGGGAAGAAGTAAGCAAAAGCTTTCCTGGGAGTGCTTAGCGAGGCAACAGCTCTTCCAGGTGTGCTGGGGAGAAGCCTGAAGCACAGCGCAGGGGCCAGGGTGCAGTCAGGTTGTTACCATCCCACTGGCTTACAAAAGATCCTGTATCCAGCTGAGAATATTCCCTACAGATTTCTGTTAGTGATACTCAGTTCACCTGCTGGAATTGCATCTCCCCAGCCATGGGCTGTGATGGCAGACTGCTAAAATGGGAGAAAGTCATCTATTTGTGAAACCAACCACACTGCAACTTGCAAAAGCTGATATTATTTTTCATCTCGAGGAAGACAGAGCCCTGCCCTCCCCACTTTCCATGGAGGTTGCACAGGGCAGGGAGGTGGGAGGCTTTGTTTTTTTACCCTGTGACCACTTATTACACCTTTCCCTGAATGTGGGGTCTTGGTCCTGACTTTTCCTCCAGTGCTGTAGATATGCACAGCTTGTGTCAAAAAGTTTATTCTAAATTTGTAGTAGTAGTTGCAGAGGGTTTGGTGTCATTGGCATGTTTTGATTTGCCCTTGAATGGTGTTTGGCCTTGGTGTAAATCTTCTCTGGCTAACTTGTTCCCTGACCCTGCTTGCTAATGCTGCTGCCTGCTGTGTTCTTTGCAGGTGGGTGTTTGTTGTCAAGAAAGGCTATCAGGACACAGACACATCCCTCCAGAGCTCTGTCATCACCAAGCTGAAAGGGGTAGCCTTCACCAACACCTCAGAGCTGGGGGAGAGGCTGTGGGATGTTGCAGACTACGTGATCCCTCCGCAGGTTGGTGTCATGCTTTGAGCCCAGAGGGCAGCCATTCACTCCCCCCTTCCCCCCAGCGCTGGGAAGAAGAAAAATGGATCAAAAGGCTGAGGAATGGAGATAGGACAGGGAGGGGTTGCTCACCCATTAACGGTCACAGGCAAAAGACAGGCTGTTAGGGGAAGAGAAAACCCGTCGCTTTAATTCAAAACACTAACGATAATGAGACTGGGACAGTGAGAAGCGTTGCCATATCTTAAAAACACCTCCCCACACCCCTTCCTTCTTCCTGGGCACAGTTTTGTAGCGGATATTTCTACCTCCTCCCCCAGCAGCACAGGGGCAGGGGATGGGGGGTGCAGTCAGTCTGTGGCTTCTTCCTCGAAGGTGGGGGGCAGCACTCTGCTGCATTCCTCCCCCTGCTCCACGTTGGGTCCCTTTCATGGGAGACGGTCCTCCCCAAACTCTCTCTGCCATGAGTCCTCCCCACGGGACGCATTCTTCTCAAGATGTTCTGGTGGGTTGCATGTTACAACCTCACCTCTGCATGTTGCAGTCCTCCCAGTGCCAAACTACAACAGTGGGGGGCTTTTTTCTTCCACAGGTGGGTCCCTGCTCCTCTGGTGACCCCCATGGGTGGCAGAGGGGTGGCCCTGCCATCTCACCACGAGATACAGGGGGGCTTTCTGCTTTGCTGCACCCCTTCCTCCTCCTTCCTTCTGCTGACCTTGGTGTTCACAGAAGTGTCTTCCTCATAACTTGTCCTCAAAGTCCCAACCCCCTCTCAGGTTTCCCTTCTTAAATATGTTATCGTGGAGCCATGGCCACCATCACTAATTGGCCCAGCCTTGGCCGGAGGCAGGTCCGACTTGGAGCCAGGGGAGCTTTTGAGAAGCTTTTCACTGTAGCCCCCTCCGACACTACCAAAAACCCCAGCACAGTTGACATCACCCGGCTGTTACTGTCTCTGCTGTTCAGCTAGAAACACACTGGGTTGCTGGTGGAAAGGCTGAAGTGATGTATCCAGGTCTTTCCTGTGGATAAGCAGGAGGTGGGCTACAAGAAAGCGATGCTGTGCCTTCTCTTAGGTCTTCCCAGCAAATATCAAAGCAGCCTTGTCTCTCTCGCAAAGGTCTGTGATCCTTGGCAAGCAGCACCATGCAAGCAGAAGTCCCGGGGACTGCAGTGGGATTGCTCAGCTGAGCAAAGTGTCTGCTGGCTTCTGTTCCGGGGCTAGAGCAGCCCAGAGTGGGGGGGAGATGGAAAGAAAATGGGGTGCAATTTGAGTGATGAGGGTTGTTTGAAATGTGTCTGGCTAAACCTGACTTGCTGCTTCCTTGACTTAGACAAAGTGACATCATAGCTGATGCTTAAGGGGAAGAGATGGCAGCAGATGTGACCCGGCACCAGGCTGGAAATTGCCCATCTTTTCTTGCCAGGAGCTGTTTGTGCTTTCCCTGCTAGTATCCACCATGTGCACGGAGAGGTGTGAGGGGAGGATCAGGCTCCTGTGCTGACAGGGGGTAGAAAGCTGTAAATTGAACAACTTACTTGTCTGGACACAGAAATAAAACTTCACCTTCCTCCTGCTGCAGCCCACGTTTACTCAGACCTGTGGATCTGTGCTCTGCATCTCCACCAATTTCAATGCAAAGCCTCAGCCTCGGGTGCTGTGCAGCAGGAAGGCCAGGCAGTGTGCTTGCTGTGCCTCTTGTCCAGGCTGTGTGGAAGCCCTGGGACACTTAGCAGGTGGATGGTGTGCACACCCAGAAATGAAATGGTGACGCCGACCAGTATTTTAACCTGTCAGATGTTTCTCCTGTGACTCAGTGGTCTTGTTACTGTGCGTTGGTTTATTGGGAGGCCTTGTAGAGTGGTGTGCTGAGTGAACATAGCCAGCTCTGCCTCTTGGTGTGCTCTGCAACGCAGATATCTGCACTAAGGCAGCGTGAAGCCAAACATGACTGTGCCATCAGGCTACGATATTGAATCCAGCATTACTGCAGCCTGCCCCGGTGTACATCAGCCTCCAGCAACCATGGTGATGTTAGACCCTGGACTCACAGAGAAACTCAGCAACTTCTGTGGGCTGTGAGTGCAAATGTAGACATCTCATGAGCTTTCCTGCCCCGTGTGGAGCAGGGTCCCTCACTCCAAAAAGGCCATTGAATGACTGGAGTGTGTCCAGAGAAGGGCACGAAGCTGGTGCAGGGTCTGGAGCACAGGTCTGATGGGGAGCGGCTGAGGGAACTGGGGGGGTTTAGTCTGGAGAAGAGGAGGCTGAGGGGAGACCTCATGGCCCTCTACAACTCCCTGAGAGGAGGGTGCAGAGAGGGGGGATGAGTCTCTTTAACCAAGTAATAAGTGATAGGACAAGAGGGAATGGCCTCAAGCTGTGCCAGGGCAGGGTCAGACTGGCTCTTAGGAAGGATTTCTTTCCAGAAGGGGTTGTTGGGCGTTGGAATGGGCTGCCCAGGGAGGTGGTGGAGTCCCCATCCCTGGAGGTGTTCAAGAGGCGGATTGACCCAGCGCTGAGGGATCTGGTGTAGTTGGGAACTGTCAGTGCTAGGTTAATGGTTGGACTGGATGATCTTCAAGGTCTTTTCCAACCGAGACAATTCTGTGATTCTGTGTGCTGATTACTGTTTGTCTGCTGAATGTCTCAGGTCAGCCGTGAGGTCTGTCCCACATGGGTTTTTAGGAGTATCTGAATGGCTGCTGCCAGTGCATTAAGTGACTTGCGTCTGCTAACTACTGGATAATCTCTCATTTCACTTTGGAGGGAGAGTCCTGCGCTGTCCTGCTGAGTCTGGGTGGGCTGGTTTGTACTGGAGAGACATCAGGAGGCGGTGAGGGCGGGGAGAAACCCCATCTCCTCCACAGAGCAGGGGCAGCTCTCCTGATCCTGCCACTGCGGCTGCTGACCACTGCATCCCTCCTGCTGAGGACAGACATACCTGTGTCCCCAAGGGCTGGTGGGATGTGGGGTAAACCCACCCCACGCAAAGCACAGTGAGGGAAGGAGAGCGAGTCAGGTGCGTGCGAGAGCACCAAGCTTTCCTCTCGTGGATGGAAACCTGAGATCTCTGATTTTTATGTGCAGAAGGCAGGGCTGTGTGTTGGAAGGGGTTTTCTGAGAGACTCCGGAATAAACGACAGGCACTCAGCTTATTGAAATTCATCACTGAGGGCTCAGAATGACCTTGGACAGGGTGAACCAGTGGCACTTTGGAGTTAAGCTTAATGTAGAGCAGGGATTCACCTGGCTGGGCTTGTTCTCCAACAGGTTTGCAGAAACATCTTGTTCCCTGTTGTGGTTCAGAGCAGCCTTGTGGGTGCAGGAGTCCAGAGTCTGCTCCCAATCAGGTGTTTTATCACCAGGTGCTCATTCACACAAGCAACCAGTGTTACAGGTGCCAGGGCTTGACACACTGGCAGTTCCTGTCATGGCTGAGGATTTTTTTGTCCGAGATGCTCAGGGCTGCCCTGTCTCATGACAGGATCGTGGGCTGGCTCTCATGGTTATGTGTGTCCCCTCAGCGTGAGGAGGGTCAGGCTCCCCAGTCTGTCAGGAGACCACCCGTGTTCCTGTAGCTGCAGGTGCAATTACTGACCCTCCTCCCTTTCCTGTGTGCCCACAGTTTGGAGCAGAAATGGTAGAAGCACATGGTTTATTTCGGCATTCATTTCACTTCTGAGGGGCCAACCAGCCTCCATCTGCAGTGCCATGGCAAGCTGCTTTCTCTCCCCTCTTGCTGACTGTACAACTGTCTTCAGGCTTGTTTTCCGTGTGGTTTCCTTTGGTGGTTGGTTGTTAAGGGGAAACCATTCAGGGAAAAAGTGAACTGTTTTAACTTTTTGCTGAATGTGGGGAAGGGACTAAATAGAAGCTGTAAATGTGCAAAGAAGGGAAGGCTCCAGAACGGGAGTCACCCATGCACGTTGTGGCTTTGCCTAAATACAGCGGAGACACAACACTGCCAGAAGTAAGGATTTGGAGGATGAAAATGCAGTCAAGTCTCTCCTTGCATGTCTCAGACAGTCATCCCAACGGCTCCATAAAGGGCTCTGTATTCTCTCTGTTAAAGCCGTGCTAGAAGAACTGCTTTGTGTTGTTTTGTCACATGTCCACGGTGTTGCACTAAATCTGCTGCTGCACTGTGCCCCACTGCCTCGCTCCGTGAGCTCGGGCTTGTAAGAGCAGAGCTGGGGTGGCCAGCCTGACCCTGGCTGAGAACAAACACCACCAGCTCTGCAGTGCCTTTGATCCCTGGTCAGGCACCCTGTCCTGATGGAAAAGGAGGACGTGCGCTCGCCGAGCAGCCAGCGAGTCAAGGCTCAGCAGTCCTGCTCATCAAATTAGCACAGTCTCTGAAGCAGAACTGCTTAAGCCATAGAGACCCCCTGACTGCATCCAAAAAAATATCCAGACAAAGGGCACTGTTGTATCTCAGCCTGAAAAGCATCCGGAGAGAGTGGGGTTTTACTATTCTGCAGAAAACTGCCCCCTTCTTGTAAACAGGTACTTTAAGAGTAAAACAGGTTTTGTAACTCTTCCTGCCTTACTTTGTTTATTCTAGGGTGAAAATGTCTTCTTTGTCATGACGAATCTGATTGTGACCCCAAACCAGAGGCAAGCCACATGTCCTGAGGTAGGAAGAACTGAGCCCCTTGGCCCCCAGACCCCTACAAAACCGGGGGTAAGAACTGACAGAGGACACCTGGGGAGCAACGGATACAGGAAGGATGAAAGGCGAACGGTTTTTCTCTGTAGTGTAATATCTCAGTTGGGAAAATTGGACTGGTTACTGCAAACCTGGGAGGTTCAGCTGTCTTAATTTCTAGAGGCACTGATCATGTAGAGTCTTGCTGACTTTAGTTGAAGGTGTTGGACATCTGCCCAGCTGGAGATGAGACCAGAGCAGTGATTACTCAGGGTCAGAAAAGGCCATGGGAAAAGAGCTTTGAGATGATTCTAGTTACGGGTAGCGGAGACTTTCTAAGAGCCCCGTCCTGGGAAGGGCTGAACACTCAGGCTTTCGTTACCTTCAGGATATGGGAGGGTGCTTAGTACCTTCCAGAATGTGCCTTATGGGCCAGAGGCATGAGGTCATTCCGTGTCATGGTGAAATGTCCTCTGTGGAGACGTGGTTCGGAATGGGCTAGAGCCTGCGGGAGGAGGACACTGGCCATCCAGGGAGAGTTGTCAGAGATTAATTTTCCATATGGCAAGCAGCGGGGTGGCCCAGGCCGAGAGCACAGCTTGCTCATTCAGGACGTGGCTGTCCTCTAGTGGCTGCATCAACCCGGCGTGCAGCCCAGAGAAGGGTCATTTTGAGCTCAGAGAGCTTGTGGCTTAAGTCAAAGGTAGGGTTATCTCTTCAGGTGAAGTACTGTGGCCTCCTGCTTGGTTTTGGTGAGTGGTAGGTGATGCCTGGGTTTTCCCACAGCCTGTCCCTCCCCAGATTGAGCAGAGCCCAAAAGCAGGACATCATAGCTGAGCCATGGTGTTGCTGGTGGTGTGATACTCTCGAGCTATTTGCACATGACCTGCAGTTACCACTTCCGCTGCACCTTTTCAGTGTTCACCATCCTACAGAGGATTCACCCCACATCAGCAGCACTTTCTTACCGCTCTGAGTCTCGTGCCCAGTCACAGGCCTCACTTCTGTCCTCTTCCACTTCGCAGAGTGTCAGCATTCCCAACGCCCTGTGTGACAAGGATGAGGACTGCCCGGCGGGGGAAGCGGTGGTGGCTGGCAATGGTAAGGGAAGGGTCCCTCCTCCTGAACTCTTCCTGGTAGAGGCAGATTCCTTCAGAGGTATCAGCCTGGTTACAACCCCAGAGATCTCTGATTACAGAGTGCAAGGACTTTTGTTTCTTTACCATCTTTTATGAAGATTGCTGCCTTGCTTACAGCTCTGTGGTGGCTGGGCCAGAGCACCCTGGGGCTGCTCAGAGAAGCAACAAGAGAGTGATTGTTCCAGCTGAGAGGCCCTTGCACAGCAGGGAAGAGGGCTTAAGGTGGCAGTGAAAAGCGTCTGATTTTTGAGTGCCCTGTAGGCAAGGAGAAGAGGTGGCTGCTCTGTGTGACCTTTTCTGTGATGTCTGTGCTGCAGGAGTTAAGACTGGCCGTTGTTTGAAAGACAGGGACAGTATCAGGAGGACTTGTGAGATACTGGCCTGGTGCCCAGTGGAGAAAAGATCCAAGCCCAAGTACGTGGCCATCCTATGCTGTTTCCAGGCTTGAGCTGCTTGGCCTGTGTGTCATTCAGGGCAGTTTCTGGGTTCCCTCTGCTTGGACGCTTGCTTGAGTGTTTGCTGTTCTAGTGCAGGAGGGAGCTCTGCATGGCTCCCTGGCACTACTGACCCCTCTGTTCCCTCCTGCTTGGCTCACTGGCTGTCCCAGAGCTGTTTCCAGCTCTCTGCTTCCTCCCCAACCTGCACACTCCTCACCAACTCCCTGCTGGCAGCGTGGGGAAAGTGGCACGGCTGACCTAGTGCCGCGGGATGAAACCGAGCTGTTTCTAAAATGGCAATTCAAGTTTTAGCATGTGGGCAGGGTACAAACGTAAAGCAGATAAACCCTTCTCTTTCAGGAAACCACTTCTCGCCAGTGCAGAAAACTTCACTGTTTACATCAAGAACTCAATCCGCTTCCCCAAGTTTAAGTTCTCCAAGTAAGTGCAGGTGCTTGGAGATCCCTCTGTCCTCTCCATCACAGAACAAATAACCCCAGTTTGCTCCACTGTCCTCTTCCTGCCTGAGGGTTGGGGTGTTGAGGTGCCTGTTCCCTCTTCTGAGGCCTTTGGCTTCAGGCTGTGCGGGAACAAAGAGATAATGAGGACTTGGAGCTTCTCAGAGAGCAAGTGGGATAAGGCTGTGCTTCACCTGCGATGGATCCTACAGCATGGGGTGCACCAGAGCTCCTAAGGCAGATGGATCTGTCCACCAGCCAGTACATGGTCAAGTTCCTGAGCTGCTTCTGCTCCCAGATATTCCTCCTCTTCCATAAAAATGAAGGTGCCTGGATAAGGCTGGGAAAATGCATATTTAACAATATTTGTTTGCATTTGCTGCTACAATATGAACAAAATATAGGTGTATAGAAAGGAGTGTGTTCTTGCTGTTCCCCCAGGCTCAGCTAGACATTTCTGGCATCTTTATTTTTTTTCCTTGAGAAAACCAGGTGGCCCTGGACCACTCTGACAACCTGCTCCACATGAGTTCTTTCTTGAGCCCAGATTCAGCTGGCCTAGTCCCTGTCTGGCCTGGAGGTCATTTTTGTGTGGGCAGACTGCTTTCGCTGGGCCAGCAGTGGAAAGGCTCTCAGGGTGAGGAGGCTGGTGACAAGGTGCCATTTCTGCTGTGCACGAGGGTGCTGGAGAAACCTCGTCTCTTCAGTCTTGGTGGCATAGGCTGTGCAGGCAAGCAAAGAGGGAGACAAGGTGGCTTTGCCTTTTCCCTACATGCAGGGTGAATGTGCTGGCAACCGACAACGAGTCCTACCTGAAGAGCTGCCGCTACAGCACGGAGCATCCCTACTGCCCCATCTTCCTCCTGGGGAACATCGTCAGGTGGGCTGGGAGCGACTTCCAGGAAATGGCCTTGGAGGTAGGAGTGCCCCTGGGGCTCGTGTGGCTTCTCAACTGGCCATATGGCTTGCTGGCTGGTGGGGAGGAGAGCCCAGGAAACTGCCTCCTGCCCAGGGTGCAGTGGAGAGGTGCTTAAAGTCAAGCTGGTCCCATTTATCCTGTCCCCAGGGAATGGGAGGCAGGATGCTGTGGCTCCTCTGGAAGAGATGGTTGGGTCAGTTATCTGTTACTTAGGGCTGCCCAAACCGCTGTCCTGCCAGCAGGGTTTCTTTGTTTAATTTCAACATTACTACACCCAGAACTCTGGAAGGCCAGTGGGGCTCCTCTGCTTAGAGAATGCCCCAGGAGGCTTCCTCTGTGGGAACGGACACATTTCTGCACAGAGTCCTGGGGCTGCAGCACCAAAGAGGCTGTGACCCTGTTTGTGCAGCCCAGGGGGGAAGATGGGGCCAGTCTGCGACATCCCGGGAGGCACAGGGTGAGAAGAGTGTAGGCTTTGTGCTGGCTTCTGCACTTGCAAACCTCATCCCTGCATGAAAGAGCCTCTTCTCCACTGAAGTATGTTACAGCCACTTAAATGAATGAAATCAGTGTCCTGGGATGAGAAACCTCCTCCTAGGATACCAGCACCGGGATCATAAGCATGACCTTAGCCCGTGCAGAAGTGCGTGTGCTCGTGTCTGTGACCAGAAGCACAGCTGGTCTTGTCCCTGGGGAAATCTTGCCCAAGGATCTGACAAATTTGAAGACACTTTAATTGATCTAAGCTTAAAAAAAAACTCACACTGTCTCTCTCTTTCATTAAGGGTGGTGTGATAGGAATTCAGATTGAATGGAACTGTGATCTTGATAAAGCCCCTTCTGAATGTAATCCTCACTATTCTTTTAGCCGGCTGGATAACAAGTTTGCAGAAAAATCCATCTCTTCTGGGTACAACTTCAGGTAAGTAAAGAGGAGAATACGATGCAGTACTGCAGTTGGGCTGAGCTGGTTTGACTCGCAGGCGTTGGAGGTTGGCAGCGAGGTAGTACCAGGCTGTGCCAGGCACTGCCCCAGCCGGGCACGCGGCTTTGCAGGGGAGGGGAGGGAGGGAGCCATGCTCATGGCACCTTAGAGCTGTTTTTGACAGGGGAATAGATCTGTTTGAAGAGATAGGGGAATTCAGATGGGTTCTTGGAGGCGGGGGAGGGCAGGTGATGGAGTTAAAATCAACATTGTTGTATTCCAGGTTTGCCAAATATTACCGGGATGCTGAGGGGGTCGACTACCGGACGCTCATTAAAGCGTATGGAATCCGCTTTGATGTGATGGTGAATGGCAAGGTGAGGTCCCAGGGCAGAATGTTTTAGAGCCTGGAGAGAAAAAAAGTGGGGGATATTTCTTAGTGGGAAGGCAGCGCTGGGATGAGAACAGCCTCCCTGGCTTGTCGTAGGCAAGGGCTCTTGCCATTCATCCATGTGGAGCTCACCCTACATAAGAAAGGAGATGACCTGGAGGGTGGATGAGTCTGTGTCTCCTCTACCTAAAACCAGGCTCACGTAAAGTCTGACAGAAGTAAATGTGCCCCAGAGACATGTTTTCCATGCATATGCACTGCAGAGAAAAGAAGCCTAACCCAGGGATGACACAGGCTTAGAAATGCAGCCATGGACAGTTGGATCTGAGGCACACAGAACTTTAGCCTCCAAGATTGTTCACTGCAAATCTCTGGTTGTACCTGCTTGTTGCTAACAAAACACACCCACAGGCACTAGTAGCTTCCCCGGTGTTATACCACACCCTTCAATTTGTTTCTTGAGTTGTTCTTTCACCGAGTACTTCGTGACTTTTTTTCTTTTAGGCAGGGAAATTTAACATCATTCCCACCATTATCAATATCGGTTCGGGGCTTGCTCTCATGGGAGCGGTAAGTGAAGGTATTTTCTTAAAGTACCATATTGGGACCCAGATCCCTCATTGACCTGTTACGAGGATAAAATGGGAGGGTTAGTTTGTATCTTCTCCAGTAGAGTTTTTGCTGCTCTGACTGCTCGGTCAGGTGCGTGTCTGTGTCCTGTCTCAAAGGCAGGATCTTAATGTACCTTGAAGTCTAAATACCCCTAAGATTACATGGAGTATGAAGGAAAATATGGCTCCTACAATGTATTCTTCTCTAATTAATGCTCATTGCTAATTAAATCAGAACACTTCTTCTACTCTCAAGATATTTTAAAGTTCTTTCTCTTTGCAGGGAGCCTTCTTTTGTGACCTGGTGCTGCTGTATCTGATTAAAAAGAGTAACTTCTATCGAGGCAAAAAGTACGAGGAAGTAAAGTAAGTGGGCTTGGCTTCTGTGTTTAAATGTAATGGCTTTATTATTATGACTAATAGAAATAGAAGGAGATACGGGAACACAGTAAACATTAATGGCAAACAAAGGCCAATTCCAGGAAATTATATTCCTCCAAATGAGTTTAGCCAAGTTACTCCCTCCCTCCGTAATTCAGTGCTGCAGTTAGTTGGGGAGCAAAGGAAGCTGCTGTGTCATGGTTGGACTATAAATGGCCTTGAGCTGTCAGTTTATAATGATTGAGGATGGAACTGGGGCAGCTCCAAGAGCTCCAGAACTTCATGAAACTGAGAACTGGGGCTTTAGCTGTACAGAGGGTGATGGCCTTTGCGGTGAGGTGTGACAGGCCTGGCTGGGAGCTTCTTGCCCACATTGCTTCCTGAAACAGAAATAGCCTGCTTGCCTTGTCTGTCACCTTTGCCTGTTCCCTCAGGTCCAGTTCCAGGAAATCATTATCGAGCCCTGCACTGAATGGGAATCAGAGCCCTGAGCAGCTCGGAGGGCTCTAGGCACAGCAATGGGTCTGCCAGCTGGAGTCGTGTTCCAGGGAAACCACGCAGGTGTGAAATCACACCAGGACTGGGAGGTGGAGATACCCCAGATCAGGTCTGCTGTCTATTATTGGAATTTCCAGAGGAAAAAAAGTCCTTTAAAGAACGCCCTTCATTCCCAAAGATGTTCTCTGGTATCCTGAGCTTGCAACAGTGTGTCGCCACTATGGATTTATAAAAGGATTTTTATAAAAGGAAAAAGAAGGCACCAAGTGAATGTTTTTATATCTGTTGATAGATATATCTGTACCTACGTCACTAGCCAGCATTAGCCTGTGGCTGTGCTTTGCTTCCATGTGTGAAAGAGCCGTGATGTGCAACACCACTGGTGCTCTCGGGAGGGCTGAGATTCCACTTGTCTCCTGCTCTGCTGGCTTCTGGCCACCGCTCCCGACTCTCCCTTCTGTTCCGTGCAAGATTAGATGTAAAGCAGCAGGACTGCTCTTGTCGGGGAAGCGCAGTGAAATGCAGCGTTTCAGCAGTTCTCAGAGCCCGGGGGAAAGGGGCTTGTTATCCTACAACACCCCTGCTGAGTGGGCCTGGGTCAGGGTGGGGGCAATTACTCTTTTTGCGGGGTGTGCGTAACCATTAGGGCTGGAAACGGTGCTCCTCCAGGAAAAGCCTTCATCACAGCTGCAAAAGGTGCTCTGCTCGTCTCAGGAACAGCAGGAGAAGGTCCTGCCGCAGCTCTGACTGGAGAATCAGCTCAGCCATGGCTGGGTCCCAGCTACGTCACCCGCCACCCGCCGTCTCCATTTGTAGTTGGCCCAGAGATCCGACATTTCAGAGCAGAGAACAGGTAATGGCAGGCAGAGGAGCATTCTGAAGCAAGGCAGGGAGAGAGGTTTTAGTGCCTGACAGGGCAGGGGAAGGGGGTTAGCACACTGGAAAGCAACGTGGCACTGGAAGCATCTGCGCAGGGATGCTCTTGGGTTCTCCCTCCTTTGTTCAGTGGCTGGTTCTGTCTGCTGGGGATTGTCCTTTTGGCATCGCTTGCCCATTGCTCATGGTGGGGAGAGATGTGGGTGGGGGACTTAATGCTTCTGCTGGTTTTCGTAGTACCCTGAACTGTACTGCAGAGTCTGAAAAGGGGAGCTCTGTCAGGTGAGACGAACTTTGCCAGGTTCTTCCAAATATACCAACAGGAGGAAAATTTAGATGTCTGCTAGTTCACCCCTCTGGTAACTGCCAATACAAGTGCTCCTTTGTTTCTCGACAGCGAAATGTCTCATTGCGGCCTGTTTTGTGAATTTATGTTCATGTGGGGATGTAACTAATCTCAGAAAAGTGCTTATAGAATATCATTGTTTAAAGTTTGCTTGAGCTGACAGGAACTGACTCACCAGCTCCTGAAGACAGTAGGTGAATAAATACTCCTGCCTCATTTAAAGCTTCCACACTGTGGTTTGGTGCAAACTGATCACAGTGTTCTGTAAATGCTGCCACGTCGCCACTGATCAGGAGTCGTCACAATAAGGATTAAGTGTTTCTGTGCACTCTTTGAATGTCAAGATTTAAAGGACTCCTGCTGTAGCATCCTTAGTATTGCTAGGAGAGAGGGTGGTGTTACAGAGAGCGGCTGTGAGCGAGTATTCTGCACCAATGGAAAGAGCAAGTTGCACTCACCTGTGCTTTAACTTCTTTAAGGTGGTTACTCTGAGGGTACAGGTTGATTTTAAGTTGACATTCACCTTTGTTAGCAGTGGCAAGCTCTGAATGCAGTCATTGATAGCAAACCCCAGCCTAAGCCACTCCCTCTGCTTCTGTTCAGATGCAAGTAATTATGGAGTGAAACATTTAGCTAGAAAATAAGAATTAAACAGTGGACTTAAAATAATTTAGGATAAGCTGTGTACCTCTGATGCTATAATTGCATCCAAAGCCTCCTCTCTTCATGCCAGAAGTCTCCTCTAGGCAAACACACTCACCCTGTGTGGAACTTCACTGGTCTGGCCTGTTAGAATTACCAAGCCAATAAAACAGCACAGGCTTCTCACTGTCAGAGCTTCATTCTATTTGAATAATTTCTGGATGGTGAAACACATGGTGAACCCCACATGTGACATCAGGCCAAGGCACAACTCACGGAGACCAGGTAGCTCATCGTAACATGTAAAGCTGACTGTGCTCCATGGAAACCAAAACGTCCCCTTGTTAGATGACCAAAGTGATTTCCTGAATTTAAGTCTTCAGGGACTTCAGGCCCCCAAAAGTCCCTAGAATATTTCCCTTCTTTATACCCTGTGTTTAATACAATTCCCGCAACTCTTGTTGTTGATAAAACATAACCAGATCCCTTCTCAGGAGCTTGTTTCTTTGATTTTTTTTTTTTCTCCTTGTATTTAATGTACAGCAATAAAATTTGTCACTTTAGGGCAATGCTCTCCCAGACTCTTCTGTACAGTGTGGTTTTTAGGTTGCACACACCACCTTTTCTTTGTGATACATACTTATGCTAAGCAAGTCCATTAAACACTTAAGTTTGCACAAGCAGGTCTATAGCAAAGATACTACCCGTACGGTGGGTGACCAGCATTTCCTTTCTGTTCCTGCCACAACACACTGTTCATTGTGGAAAACGCCAGCAGGCTTACAAGTGTGTTCAGTACAGACTGAGCTGGCAGGGAATGAGACACTGCATGCACCTGGTTGTCTGTGTTTTATCGGACACAACAGAACTAAAAAGGAGCAAAGTGTTTGACTTGTGAGAGCATTACTTATCAACTTTGGTATATGCCAGTGAAGAATATCCATGACCGTGTCATTTATTGATAGTGTGTCCATATAGCGATTGTGGAAATAACATTTGCATTAGCAACTCAATTACATTTCTGTAGCAAACCTTCATATACACTTAATTACATGCTACTGTGCGGTATTTCCTTGTGTCAGTAGATTATTTTTTAAGAGTGCTGTGTTACACGCTGCTTTCATCAGTATTTGTGTGCAGGGACAGGCAGCAAATCTAGAAGGGATTTGTAACTGGCATGTCTTATCCAAAACACAAAGAATACAAGGGACTACATTAACCAAAACACACAGTTGTGCCTGCAATTAGGGACAGAAGTTATTCCTTAACAACCAAACATTCCTGGGAGGCATCCGTGTGGTGTTTCACATTCTGTTTAATTAGAACAGTACTACTGATTCATGTATACTTGGACATAATTTACCGACAGCATTAACAACACAAGCAATGAATGACAGTTGAAAAGGTAAGCTGGCCTAGTGGTGTAGATGACTTTTGGCAACAGTCCTCCTGCTTCATTAAAAACCACTGCAGCTAAAGTGGCTCCTAGTTGTTTTAGTAGACATGAACCATGCCGTAGAGGAAAGTCCAGAACAGGACATATGTGAAGAGCCCTCCTATAAGCCCCCCCGTGAAAAGCGGCCTTCGGGATTTAAAGTACTTGTTCCATCGCCGTCCGGCTTTTAACACCAGGAGCACGGAGAGGAGGACGGAAGCCAGGAAGTAGAAGATGAAGCCGTGCAGGCCGGTCAGGCCGAGGATCCCCGCCGTGGCCCCCGACAGGGCCGAGACCGAGGTCCTGCAATAGTCCAGGATGGCGGCGTTGCCCCGCACCGCCGCTTCGCTGATGAACTGCGGCCCCTCGCGCTTGGCCACCACCGCGGCCATGGCTCCCAGCCGGGCTCGGGCAGCTGCTCTCTCCTAAGGAGACTGGGGCAAAGGAGACACGCGCTGTACGGGCCGGGGGGCGGACCGGCCCGGCGCAGCCCCGCTCCGCGCTGAAGCGGTGCCTCCCGCGGACAGCCCGCTCGGCTCCGGGGCGGTCGCTGCCGCCAGGCCGCCCTCAGGTGCGCCGTGCCGGAGCGCGGCGGGAGCTCGATGGCCTCCGGCGCCCGCGCAAAGGCCCCGGCCCGGCCCCGAGCGCCCGCGGGGCCTTCCCGCCTTCCCCCGGCCCCTACCTCTCATCCACGGCAGCGCGCTGCTCCGCGGGAACACTCGGCCAGGCCCGGCCGTCACGCCTCACACCCTGCCAAGGGACAACCGCACACCGGCCGTCACCGCGAGGCCGAGGCCGCCGCACCACCCCCCCACCGGGCCCAACCTACCGCCACAGCGGGGCCTCTCGCCTCCCCGCCGGAAGCTCCTGTCGGGCATCTTGGCGCGGGGGCCGCCGGGAAAGCGGCCTCACTTCCGGCGCCCGCGCTTCCGGCACGGGCAGGACGGCACCCGATTGGCTGGCGGCGGCGGGGGGGCGGGGCTGGGCGAGGCGCTTTTGTTCGGGCGGCGGGGCCATGTCGTACGTGCCGGGGCAGCCGGTCACCGCCGTGGTGGTGAGACGGGGACAGGCGGGCCGGGGGCAGCGCGCCGGGGGCTGCTGGGCGGGATGGGGGGACGGGGATAGCGGTGCCGGTGCCGGCCGGCAGCGCCCTGCGGGCTGTCAGCGGGCGGAGGTGCAGCGGGTGTGTGGAAGGAGCGGGCAAAGGGCGCGGCCGCGCGGGCTGCGGCGCCGCCGGCCCCGGTTGCCGCCCAGGCGGCAGCTGCTGCTCCCCGCCGCGGAGGCGGTCAGTGCCTGCGGCGAGCTCGGTCCGTCCCGGGCAGCGGGGAGACGCGCCCCCGCTCCGGGGTGGGAGAAGCGGGAGGAAGCTCCGCCGGTCCGAGGGAGCGGAGCCCTGCCGAGGGCTGCGGCCGCCCGCCTCCCGCTCAGGCGTCGCGTGAGGGAAGCGGGGACAAGGCGCCGTCACGGCAGCGCCGCGGACACGCGGGTTCTCCTCGTGCAGCGCTTCCTGCGCCGGGCTGACCGGCTCCAGCGCCTCCGCGGCGGTGCCGCCGGCGTGGCCGAGCGCTTCGGTCGGTGCCCTGCGCGCCATGGGCAGGAGGCGCACCTGCTTGGCCTAGGCGGGGTTTAAGTAGTGTTTTTAAAGTCTGTTAATTGCTTTAATCAACAAACAGGGCAAGCAAGGGTCGCTGTGGTTTCTTCCACGCGTTCCACTGCTAAATCTTCCCGTGCTGTGGGTGGGGTGAGCGCGGACCCCGCTGAGGGACGTGGCGCCGCTCCCAGTCCCAGAGCAGGCAGCCCTCGGGGGAGGGGAGCCACCCTGTGCGGCCAGGCAGGCTGGACCCTGGGGAGAGCCTGAGCCCGGCGCCCTGGGGGAAGCTCAGGGATGTTTGAGAAGAATCATAGAATGGTTTGGGTTGAAGGGACCTTTAAAGGTCAGCTAGTCCCACCCACCTTCCACTAGAGCAGGCTGAAGAACCTTTGAGTGGTTACTGTTTCAGTTAAGACCGTGACTTTTTATCTTGGCTCAAGAATTGCAGAAGCCAGCATTTATACAATACTTAGGTAATGCATAAAGCTTGTCAGACGCCTGTGTTCATCAGACAAGGAACCTGCTTCTGGATTACAAAAGTGTGTTGATAAGTTATCTTGAACCATCCTAATAATAGGTTGTTATTTCTACTGATAGGGCTAGGCAGGAACACAAAGCACATGACTAAAGAGCAAGATGAGTCCAGCTGTGAGGGACTGCCAGTGATCAAGACATGAATCCTGTTTACAGACCTGCTCTGTTTTTCCCTCGTATCCCTGGGCAGCACTGAGTAGTTAAGGAGCTTGGCTGTATCACAGCTTGGGTGCCCTTGGGATGGGCTTGCAGATGGCTTCCTGTCCTGCCATTTTGTGGTTGGGCTGAGGACAGTTCAGAGCCAAGTGCTGTCAACCCCACAGGTGCACGTGACCGACAGACAGCGAGTGCCTCGTGATAGCTGGGTGCTGCCCAGGGGTTTTGGAGCTGGCTGCCTACAGGGCGTAAGCTTACCAAGCTGTGATGCAGCCTGCTCTAGTAGGTTTACAGTATCTCTGTGAAGGACAATCTAACTGGGCCTTAAGTATCTGTGTCTGAAACACACTTGATATTTCTTCCAGCAATCACAATACTCAGCTATTTTATCTTTTTTCAGCAAAGAATTGAAATACATAAGCTTCGTCAGGGTGACAATTTGATTCTGGGATTCAGCATTGGAGGGGGCATTGATCAGGATCCTACTCAGAACCCTTTCTCTGAAGACAAGACCGACAAGGTCAGACACTCTTTGTTTTCTGTAGCAATTCTCTCTGCAGAAGGCTGAGCATATCCAGCTCAGCCAGCCAGCTCCACTCACTTGCATCTGTGCTCTGTCCTCTCCCATAGCTGACTATTAAAGTTACTCTGTTGCCACGTTATCATTTGCAGACTAAGCTTGTTTTAAGTTAGCTTTCTGCCTTTTCTATTTTCCAACATTGCACAAACCTGTTTTTAACTGGAATCCCAGAATACACTACAAAGTATTTTTGCACTGTCCCATATTTAGCAAATGAACTCTTAGTGTTTTTTCCAGGGTATCTATGTAACAAGGGTGACAGAAGGAGGTCCAGCAGAAGTTGCAGGACTTCAGATTGGAGATAAGATCATGCAGGTAAACACCAAGACAAGTACTAACGTAGTACTAGGTGCACGCTACAGGGACGCTTCTGGGGCAAATCCTGGGCACTTTCCAGGACAGTTTGTGGGGCTTATAAACTGAGCTGTGGCGTAAGCATCTCTACTACATAGTTCTAACAGAACCATTACAGGACAGCTGCGAGTCCATGCCCCTGCCTCATTTTGTGTTTTTTTCCTAGGTGAATGGCTGGGATATGACAATGGTGACCCATGACCAAGCTAGGAAGAGGCTGACTAAAAGGAACGAAGAAGTCGTACGGCTGCTGGTGACCAGGCAATCTCTGCAGAAGGCTGTGCAACAATCCATGATGTCCTAATCAATCATCAAGTTGGGGAAGGGTTGGGGAGGGAGATAAACAGACTGATATCAAGCAAGGAAACAAATGCTAGACCTGGACAGGTTGTCTGGAAGGAGGGCATGTACCTAACTGTGGTAAACACTATTTTTTTTTTTCCTTTCTCTGGTGTAACTGGCAGTAGTAAAACTCTACTCCCCCCAGCAAGAGTGCTTCTCTAAAGTCTTCCCTGCAGGTACATGGTAAGACTTTATTGTATGGTCATGGCTTTGAGGAGGACAGGACAAAACCTAGTTACCTAAGGGAGCAACTGGAAAAGCCTTAACTTTGACAGGGTTCTTTTATAGCACAAAAGCTTCCTCTTTTAAGAGGAAATGTGGCTTCTGCTATGGAAGGTAAGAGGATTTGCTGTGCTTAAGCTTTTAGAAGTGAGCTGTCCTGTCCTGCTATCAAATTAAAATGCCAGAATTAAGTTGCACATTGCTGTGGGGAGAAGCACTGGACTAATTCCACACTGTGTGCTAGCTAGACAAGAGTATGCTGAAGGGTTTGGGGCATTATGGCTTACTGCAGAGATTCCCTGTGCAAAGCAGCCTCTTCAGACAAGAAACAAGTAACACAGAAGTGTTAGATTAATGCCTGTGAAGTACACTAGAAGTTCACATACACTACAGTTCAACTTCACTGTCAGAGTAAAACCTTATTCTCCTTGTTCCCAAGTAATTTGTAACATCAAATGAATCAAGTTTAAATGAAAGGAATATGGAGCAGGAAAGAAAACACTGTTGCTGAACTTAACAAAAGAGCTGCTTGTAGCTGTAATCTTTGGTTCTTCATTCCACTCCTATCAGACTTGAGATGGGAGGGGTGGATTTTGGTCTGTCTTCTAGAAGACTTTGCTTAAATCACTGATTTATTGGATGGAAGAGATGAATATGCCAGTAACTTGCAAAAGTGCCTCTTGACCAAATTTAAACTTCTGGTAAGATACTAAGTTGTTTAAATCAACATGCCACAGGATTTAAGATTCTTGCCGCAACACTGAGTTAATTATCTAGCATCCTAGTGGTTTGTTAACCAGCTAGCTTTACAATTATCCAAAAACTGGATTTCTCAATCCCCAGCAGTTGATTTTATACACTATCTATACTTTCCTTAAGCAGTCTTCAGGTAAGCTGTTGTAAATAGAACATGAGGAGGTGGCAGACTAACTTATTCAGTACATTACTGCTGTGCCATGTATGTATGTTGTGACTGATGCATCTCAGACACACCAGCAGATGCCTATTTACCATTTTTATAATCTATGGAATTACTACAATCCTGCTTTTGAATTTTGTAACTTAAAAGTTCAGTGGTAAAATTTTAAGGCTTTCAAGTTGAAGTTATTTTTGTTACTATAAAGATACACTGCTATTTGTACTGCTATTTCACTTGATTTTACACACAATAAAACAGAGTTGGATTTCCTGAGCTGTTTCTCCTTACATTAAGAATGCCACATCACTTGAATGCCTCTGGCTGAGACCACCTTTCTGGCTCAAAGTGGACTGTGGACTACATCAACACAATGCAGTCTGAGGTTAGTAAGGTCTGGTTTTACTGGTGGGTAGTTGCAGTGTTAGTGAGCTGTCAAATCATCTGGTCTCTAGCGGGGGAGAAGGGGTTCTAGTTTTCCTTATGTTGACACCGAGTAAGACCAAGTAGCTTTTAAGCATTCAAGTAAAGTACAAATACATGGATACCCTTCTAGTTTTTTTTAAAGGGTATAATGCTTACCTTAAAGTATCTCAAGACCTTGATCTCTACCTAGAATATACCACATGTAGTTACAAAGTTGTCCAGGAACAAAAAAATGTGTTTAATTATGGGGCTGTTAACATGATACTTAGAAATAATCTCTTTGATAAGTCTTTAATCTTTACCATCCACCATTTAGGATTCAAGGCGTGTCAGTAGAACTGAGCAAAATGAAGTTAGTGCACTAGAAGTATTTAGATAAATCTGAGCATTTCCCTTAGCACCTTTGAAAGATCTTTCAGTGAGATAAGAATAGTTTGTTTCTTAGTATTCTTTTAATAAAGAGCTCAGGTCCTAATATTCATGTATTATTTGCTACCAACTTCATTATTCTTTTATGTGCCACTACATCTGTTAACAGCCAACCTGAGTGGTGTTTTACTGTGATCTGTCTGTGAAGTCAGCAGCAGCACTTTGATCCACAGTCTTTGGTCATTACCTTAAGATATTAAGTGGTTGCTTAAACATCACCTCAGATTTTTGGAAGCCAGAACTCTGCTCTTTGTGCTTTGCTTCCAGTCAAAGACATTAGTCTGGTCTTTCTCTTCCCTGTTAATGTTGCCACATGTTGCTTGGACAGCTCATGCTAAGCTGTCTGCAGCTTCAACAGGCATGAGTCTTCCGTTCCCAAGTGGTGGCTAGAGAGCTTGTTGTCCTTTAAGGCATCTGGCAATCAGCATTTGGCAAGGCAACAGCTTGTATTCCATACCAGAGAGTATTAAAGTATAAACAGAGATCAGAATCTGCATTTCTAGTAACTGGCATCTTGAAAGCCCTCAGCCAGAGGAGGGGCAAGTTCAGTTTAAAGTTTTTGTCTTCACAAGTGATGTTATTCAAAACGTTCATACCCTTGTCTCCTATAAAGGCAGTAGTGCTGGACCATAAAAACAATATCAAAGACGATGGAAAAGACACCCAGGCCAAACTTGGTTGGATCTCCAAAGATTAACTTCCATTGATCTGTCAAACACAAAATTAGAGAGTTTAGACTAACTCCTGAAGTTTAGTCTTGTCTCAGGACTACAAGGTAATGCCATGCATATTAGAGAAGTTCATGCTTATTACCTGGACTGCTTAGACACACTTAAGACTGACTGTAGCATACATGTTATGCAAAGCTAATTAATAACTGTTCCCGTGGTGTCTTCAGAATAGCTATTCCATTTTCTGTCTTGAATATCAACAGATTCTTTACTCTTAGTATAAGAGTAGCTTAGGAGAACGTTCTCCTAAGATAACCTACCAGTTTATATCTGCTTTGTAGCAGGATTCTCCCACCCCATTAAGAAAGGCCCTACCACCTCAGTTCCAGCCTTACCATTGTTGTATGACTGAAGAAACATCTGGAGAAGGCTGAAGCTTCCACCAGTGAAGTCTAGTAATACATTTCCAATACTCCATCCCTCAGTACTCTTCCGACGGAAATTCATGTATGCCTGGGGGTGTAACAAGAAGTCAGTCAGCAGGTCATGTACAAGCAATCCTGAGATTAACATTTAAGATGACTTCTTGTGTAACTATACTGGTTTTGTCACTAAAAGACTTAACTAGTCATTGCCGGTTTAGTCTAGTCAGACTTTCAAGAGCTTACACTACAGGCTTAGGATGACAGGAACATACTATAAAAGCAGAAAAGTTCAGATTTACCTGTGGAAAATATTTTATCAGTGTGACTGCTAGCTTAATGTAAGAGAAGCAAAATAAGAACTGTAGCCATGTCATTTCCTCAGCTGCAGCAAGAAAGAGTATCGTAAATGTGAAGATCCATGCAAGTGCCAGTAGTCCAACAACAACTTTGGATACTTTCTGACCTGCTCTCTGAAAGACAAATGCAGATACACTTAGACTGACCCAGGTCATACATCCTCAGACACACAAGAGATACACAGAATATGCTCAGGACTACGCAAGGTTACCATCCAAACCTGTTGTTGTACCAGCTAGGCTCATACCACAAGGGAATTTTAAGACTAAATGAGTGCTACAGCAACCAGCTGTAGGTTTGCAAGAGCTGATGAGCAATATTCAATCATTTGGAACACTATTGTCCGTGAGCAAGTGGGAAACAATATTGTGGCAGTATTTTTGAGTATTTGTGATACCTATTATCTGTGACACATCTCTAAACTTCCTGAGTTCAATTTGATGATATCAAGAATTCCTATATATGCAAAAGTCTGCTAATGCCGTTATGGTAAAAGATTCATGGTTGCCTTCTAATTCTTCACTAGAAAAGACTATAGCACCTAGCAGTGGTGACAAATGGGCTGTTAAGAGTTTTATGTTTAGCATCACTGTAGGAAGTGCCCTGAAACATAAATACTTACCATCTAGAGAAAGTCAGCTGTTCAGATCAGAGGCTTTTACAATGGGGATTACCTGACTATTACAATCAGTCTTACCCAAAAAGGGGTAGAAATTATAAAAGGGCCCTTGCAGCTGTTTTAGTAGAAAAGAAGTTGAAACAAAGCTGAAAGTTTAAATTGCAGGGAATCCCTAAGGACCTGTCCTAGCTTGAAGGATGCTCCCAGTAGTAAGGAGACAGGAAAGCACATACCAGCATTTGTACTGTGTAGAGCTGTAACCTATGTGCAGGCTAGAGATCTGTTTGGGAACTTCATGAACTTGGGCGTTTGCCTTAGTTGTTTTGAGTCCCTAATGAGTTTACTTATAAGCTCAGAACCTCCATGAGGCTGAAGTAGCTAAGCTTACTGGAGTTGCTGCTAGCTCAGGGAAGATGAAGGCAGCTGGACTGCAAAGCCTGACTTCTTGAAAGGCTGGTGCAAGTGCAGTGAGGACTCTGGAACCCAAAAGGAGGGGGATGGCAAGAGGCGACAGGTCAGCCCAGCACTTACCTCATAGATGCAGCACTGAATTACAGTGAGGAGAGTCACAGCTACTGCGTGGAGACTAAAGAAAACATCATTGACAGCCACAGGGTTCACCCCACTGGGATAACTGACTAAGAATTCCTCCTAGATGTAAGAGAAACCAGAACCAGCCAAATGCCTTAACTCCCTTCTGTAGACACCCCCCACCACCCCAGCAAGTATTAAGAGATAGTCATGCTTACCTTAATCAAAGGAATCCAGAAGAGTCCAACATTAAACACACTGTATGCTATAAAGCCAGTAAGGTTTAATGCTATAAAGTCAAAGCTTAGTCCAACAACACTAGAGAAGGGGGGGAAAAAAAAAAAGTATGAGAAATATGCAGGGACAACTTGACCCTAGAATGTACCAATTTATAGGCAATTTTTGATGTAAGCCAAAGCTGCAGGCATTGTGACAACATGATGCTGTGAGTTCACCAGAAAGCAAGGTGAAACCTGTCTCACAGGCCATGCACTGGTACTCACAACAGCTCTCACTGACAAGGTTGTGTCCCTGATGTTTAACTCCATGAGCTCACCTAGTCTGATAAAACCACCCCAGCCTGAATCCACAGAAGCAGTAGTGCATCTTTGCCAAAACAAATGCTTTAGTTTTCATATATAATAATGTTTCTACTTACAGTCCCCTAGTTGAAAGGGAGCTGGCCTAACAACAACATTGCAAGGAGCTGTCTGATAAGCAGCTTGCAAGGTAAGTAATCTTTGAAGGTGGGCATCACAGTTGGCTCAGCCAGATGATCTACAACATGACACCAAAGGGAATGGGGAAGTCTCCTCTATCACAAATTAGTATTGGATGCCAAACCATAGGATTAGGTGTCTATAAGCTACACCTAGTTTCCTCTGACCTGCATGCATAAAATCTCACCAGGGCTGCATTTATTCAGGCTCTATCTTTGGCTTGCTTTTCCCCCCACCCCATTTTTCCATGCATAATTCACAATAGCCAAGATGGACGTAACTAAAGCTAGGAATATGATTTGCAGAAGTGCTTAAGTGACTTGCAAACACATCTTAAGTCTCTTTACCTCTTTCGTCGCCAGTTCTCAAAGAGTTGAGGATAGAAGGAGATAGACCAGGCGAGGAAATAGATCCAGCCAATCACTTCATCAGCATATCTCACTATGATGCTATGAATCACTTGAAATTGAATCCTAGGTCTGCTGGTTAATGCAAACAGAATTAGTTAATTTGTCCGTTCACACTTTTTTCAGCAGATTTTCCCTTGTTCTGCTTTGAGAGAAAAAACAGTCCTGATGTTGAGACAAGACAATAAAGATTCAGAATTTGTTTCAGTAGAGTTGCTCCCCTTTTCTTTAGTGTCCTTGTTATGTTTAGGGCATCTCCCACTCCTGCTAACCTATCCTTTCCTTCTTGTCTCCCTCTTTCCTTTCCATTCTTTTACCACAGAAATCATCAAAAAGGTCATCTTGTGCCTATGGCTTCCACTCTCTTAGCATGAGGTCTGTTATGCAAGAGCAGAGTTTCACTTTTCACACTCTGTCAGCAAACCTTCAAGATCATGCCTGTCCTGTTGAGCCTTTCATGTGCTTACCACTGCATTTGCTTTGAGTCTTAAAAGCAGAAGTGAAATGAGGAACTAAAACAAGAGTATCATGTTGCTCAGTAGCATCTGGGCAACAAGCAAATACAATCCAGCTTTCTCCATCCTGCTAGACTGTTGTCCTATAAGGCAGACTGGCATCCATGAGAAGAAGGCTCCCCTAACTAGAAAGCAATTACCTATAGCAACTACTAGAAAGCAAAACACCTGTATCTCATGGTAGTGAGATGGGCACACAGCTGCATCAGGCTATTAGCACTCCAGAAGAAGTTCTGCACAGTAAGAATAGTATCCATTTACAACCAAATGCTTCCCAGATCAGAAAAGCTGATACATAGTTTTGATACTTTTGGGAGGGGTTATTAAAACCAGACTAAGGAGCCAGGAGAGCTCGGAGTCATCTAGTAATGAAATCTAAGATACCAAGGCTATCACTCTGCTACCATACCCTGTATTTATCTGAATACCTTGGGTATTGCTGGAGGGTCACCACATCTTCTCACCTACATACCACCCATATCCCATTAACTATTTAACTATAAGGAGGGAATAGTTACCCAAAAGTTTAAGCAGCTGTAGGATAGTAAGTGGAACTAAAAACCAGTTTCTCACCCAGTTAAGTTGAAGTTAATGGTATAAAGATAAACCGTTACTTGTCCAACATCCTCTGCTTTCACTTGGAAGTCTGCTTTAGTGTGACCTGCAGGCAATTGTACCTGCAAGGCAAAGTGGAGGAAATAAAGAGGAGAATTGCACCATACTAACGGAAGGCTTTTGCGTAAGGTCAGAAGTCTGTTCTGTCACTTACTTCATCAGGCAGTTCAACAATGGTGCTGTGTTTTGAGGAGTGTGTAATATTAAGCATTATCACCAGTGTCTCATTTAATGGAGCCCTGTGAAGGCAGAAAAACCAAGTTAGGCTGGTGCCAGAGTTTACAAAGATTGCTTCAGGGCTGCATGAGAGTATCTGCTAAATCCTCACAGCTGTTGCAAACATAATGAGCAGTCCGTACTCAGCAGTACTTACCTGGTACTCTGAGGAACATCAGCACCAAAGCATGTTAGCATTGTACTATTTCTTTTATCTGAGCTAGTGTTGGGCACTAGACAGTTAGATGGCCACATTTTACCCCCTTCTCCAAACAAGTGGCAGAGCAGAGTCATTGGCACCAGAATCCTATCACTGCACTTGTTAACCCTTTGCTGGTAAAGAGGGGCAGAAGTGATGGACATGTACTTGGGGTGATGAGGGGCAGAAATTACAGCAGTGCAGCAAGACAAAACCAAAAAACTCTCAAATAAAAACCTTCTAAGTGACACAGATCTGCACAGCCTTCCCAGAGAACTCCACTGAGCATCTGCCCAGGAGGTTTAATTGCACAGCAGTACTTAAAATATCATAAGGTTCAAATGCCCGTACTTGTCCATGAACAAGATTACAGTACCACATCTTTCTTTGCAAAAATAAAGTTCTAGACTGTTGCAGCCACATTTTGCTATTTTCCTCTTTATCACAATTGTTACATTTTCATCTGACCATTCCCTTTACTTGAACTTTAAGATCTCAAAGGGGAAGGGTGCATGTGTTTAACAATCCCTTCCTGGGAAGAGGCTGACATAGCAGAAACATGGGTAAACAATGCACTGTATTAAACAACGACACTAAGATGCATCAGCCCCCACTGCAGAGTAACTGCATTTCTTTGCTAGAAATGACAAGTTATCTTTGCTTGGTAGTTTTTTGGTGATCCTTCCAGGAAATGCAAGTCTCTCTTAAGCATCAATTTTTAAAAATGGAGGAACCATAAGTTCATTTATGGAAGAGATTCAATATGCTAATACAGGACAGACAGTATAAAACAGCTTTTCCTGCTCAACTTTTCACATAAATGACATGGGCTACTGTCAGAGGCCAACAATACAAGGCTGTTTGTGAGAATGCTGCACTATCTTGGTCCATCCTTGCACTAAGCAACATAATAGTCTAGAATTGGCCAGTCACACAAATGAGATTCACTCTGTATGAACAATTCACTGAGCCTGCAGGAAATTCTTAAGTATACAGCCAAGTCCTACCCACTTGCTTGTCCCTTGTTACAAAGGGAAAGTAAAGATGCAATCACAATTTTACCTCAGAAAGATAGTGACGTTTGTTGAACTTCCACTTTCTAAGGAAACCATTTCAGGGACAGACAATACAACGACTCCATCTGGGGGGGAAAAAAAAACAAAACACCAAACAACCAAAAAATCCCACACAAATCTCAGTTACTATATATGATGAATAGCTCCTTCAAAAGAACTACCTACTTTCTTTTGTGATAGAGTCATTTTGTCCATTGGTACCTGCAGTGTCAGATTAACAAAATTAGTACACTTGATAAACATCAAAGGGAGTACAGCTTATCTCAAGGCAATTAAACAACTTAAAAGGAGAAGTAAACAACTGTCACTTGAACATGTTGCAAGAAACCAATTCAAATATTTGAAGTGCAACAAAAGTTCATGCCAAGAGAAGGCTATAGGATAATTGAAACCCATACTAATTGTTTCTTGATGTGATCCTAGTAACTTAGGAGACATAAATTCAAAAAATTTAGTTTAAAATTGCTTCTTGGGTCACAAATTCAAACCAGGTACCCAGATGTTCAAGAGAATTTACATTTACTATTTTAACACTTCAGGAATCACAAGCACCTTACTATAGTAGCCTGAAATACTGCTATTAAGGGGTACACTTTACAACAATCCAGCTACGTGGTACCACACCATGCTTTCGGTGAGGCCAAGATTCCAAGTGCCAATCCAACTGATATCAAAGCCATGAGCTGGTCGTGTGTCAACAACTTTGATATTTGGAATCCAAGTTTATATTATTCACTGTATGTTTAAAGGACACGAGAGACAGGAAGAAGAACAGAGAGCTATATAAAAATAATACAGAAATGGAAAGATAAAAATGCCCTGGATGCCTTTTTTTTTTCTTGATGCCTGTATTACACAGTGTTCTTAAGAAGTTATTTAAGTGCAGGAGAGCTCCCCAGTTCATCACTGTCTGCACCCCAGATAGTGTTTAATCTGCTTCTGCAGGGGTGAGTTCAGAGCACAAGGCAAATGCTCTGTCACAACAGTGCCTCAGCACAGCACTGTGTCTGAGCACACTAAGTCAAAGGTAGCATGGAAAAGAAAGAAGAGCTGATGGGAAGCATGGCACAGGTCCCCCTCAGAGAGGCATAACCGGGGATACTGCAGAGCAGCCCTCTTCCACCTTGTACCAGCTCAGACCTGGCCCCTGCCCAGGAGGCCCTGTGGGCCCAAGCTGGGATGGCCAAACACTCACCACAAGGCCTCAGCAGCACAAGTGAGAGGTGCAGCAGAGCAGGCACCAGGTATTGCATCCTCATGGTGGAAAAGCTGCTGAAAAAGTGGGGAAGAAGCCTTTGTTCAGGATCCACACATTTTGAGGGGGCACCAGCCCATCCCCTCAGCTGGCAGCTCCCTACAAACAGATCTGCCCCCCCCCCAGCACCATGGCCCCTGGCCCTGCCCAGCTGAGGGACCCCCAGCACCCCCGAGAGAGCACCAGTCTTTTAGCCCCTCTGCCTGCCCAGACTGCCCCGAGGACATCTTTACCTCACAGTTTATCCCGCCGCCACCCTGCTGAGGAATCCCACTCACTCACCCACCCACCCGTGTGGGACTACAAATCTCAGCAGACACCGCGCCCCCGCCATGGCCCCCCCGCCGGCAGCGCGGCGCGGTGCACGCTGGGACCTGTAGTCCCCGCCATCTTCCCCTCAGGAGGGACGGTGAAGCGGGGCCACCCCACGCTTTAGGATACGCTAATCCTGAGGAAGCAGGGCTGAGGAGAGGGCACCTACCTCTTTCCAGCGCCGCAGCTTACTCCCGCACTGCCCCGGCTCTTCCCTTTTCAGCTTCTCACGTGAGGCCCCCGCCTCTCAACTCCCCGCCCAGCGCCCATGGCGCGTGGTGTGGCCGCCCTCGGCTGCCATCTTGGGTGTGGCGGGGCGGGTTGGGCTTTGGGCTGGTGCCGGTGAGGCTGTGAGGAGGGAGAGCTGCGAGCGGAGGGAGGGCTCGTCGCTTCGGTTGTTTGTTGGTGTTTCGTTTAAAGCTGCGCAGGTCACCGGGGAGGGCCGGGGAAGGGACGGTTCGTCACGGTCAAGATGGAGGGTTAGTGGCCAGGTACTGCTGAGGGGAGACATCTTCAGCCAGAGGGCAAAGTCCAGGCCGCTCGTCCAGCGCAGCCTGCCCAGTCCCTGTGTGCCACTGGGGTGGGAGCCCGCACTGCTTATGCCCTCAGGACCCTTGGCTCTTGAGGCAGCTTTCTGCTCAGAGAAAGCAAGGAGCAGTGTGGGGCTCAGCGCAGTGGGTGTTGGTTCGGCCATCACATAGAGAGACCCCTGCGTGGTGGTGAAAGTGAAAGCAATCCCTTCTCCCCGTGCCTATGGCGGGCAGCGAGGTGGCAGGCGGGCCTGCTCCTGCCTGTGTGCTGGGCATAGACCTGGGCACGACGTCGGTTAAGGCTGCTCTGTTGGTAAGGGGAAAGCAAGGGCAGGTGGTGGCCGAGAGCTGCTCCAGGGAGACGCAGGCCCACACCAGTAGCCTGGAAGCTGGACCACAGGTAAGGGGTGGCAGATAGCACTGCTGGCAATTTTAGGATACCAGCCTTGCCTTGTCGTGGCTGGGTTGTGTTGCTATGTTATGCAGACTTCAGTGGCTTTCCTGGGTGGTTTTTGTGCTTAGAATGATGGAGATGGTTGCTGCATGTGTCTGGATGTCTGAAAGTAGAATTAAAATGGTCTCTGTTTACTGTTCAAGAAAGTCAAGTGAAGCTGCTTGTTTTAAGAAAGACCCAGGGTTTGAAAAGTTACAAAGACAATCTAAAACTATTCTCCCATGAACTATCACCTTGTCTTTGATGCTTCCAGTCAGGAAACAGCAACTGCTTGCCAATGGGAAGGGTATTTTGCACTTTAATGTGAGATGGAATCATAACTGGAAATTCCCCATGGAAATAACCAGGGACATGTGCTCCTGTTAAAGATCTTTACATTCATTGTGTTGGTCAGCCTAAGAAAGGATGAATCAGAATCATAAAAAATACGTATCAACATTCCTCTGGCCTAGTATTGTAATGAGTCCAGGAGCTAATTTCTGAGCAAAGATACCAAACAGGTCAACCCTCCTCTCTACAGTCATGTTTCTGCAGTCAGAAGTATGTATGTGCAGATTAGTTCACATCTATATGTAGACTATATTTGAATACTTTTGCTTATAATCTTCATACGGGTCTGTCACAAAGTAATCTGAATCTTCGAAAGTGTGAAAACTGGAATAGAGCTTCTCTTGTGGCACAGTTGGGGCAGTTTGCTGAGTACATTGGTTTGCTGGGTGGTTCTAGGAATACAGTATCCAGAATCAAAGTGTCAGCATCACCAAAATCAACAGTGAGTATATACAGAGGAGCATTAGGAAGATGTAAGGGAGACTCTGTGCCAGTCAGAACACACGGATCACTCTGTGAGGAAAAAGAAGGGCAATATATAAGGTGAGCTAATGAAAGCATGTAGTGAGTGTTAATGGATTTTTTTAAAAGGTACAGTTGAGTATGGTAACTTAGGAAATTAAGAATTGTTTGGCTTCAGTTTAAGAGGCTGTTATCTTAATCTCGACTTGCTATTACCGGTTTTCAGTTTTTGTGGTTTTGTGGGTTTTTTGCATTTTTTTTTTCAGTTTAATAGTGAATGTTATTCTAATATATGCTATTAAGCTAAATGAATTCCATTCTTCACTTCAGACTAGAGTAGCCTTGTTTAATAAATACACCGAGTGAATCCTAATGGTTTCATGCTCAGAATAATGCTTTATGATTGCAGGGAATGGAGCAGAATGTCCAGAAAATAATAAAAGCATTGAATGAATGCCTTGCTGCTCTACCTCAGCAGCAGCTTCAAAGAGTCAGTCACATTGGCATTTCAGGACAAATGCATGGGATTGTATTTTGGAAAAAAGATAAAGGTAACATTAATTCTTTGACATTACTGTTCAGAGTATTATGATGCAGAAAGTAAATTTTTAACACTGAAGCGATCTGTAGGAAACTTGCGTGTTCATTTTGGTCTTCTGTAAAGCAGAGTTAACAGAAGATCATCTTCTGTGGGAATATTGCTTTAACTACTGGAATTTCAGCTACTGCCTATAATTGACCATATTGTTTACACAGATTAGTTAAAGAATTTAGTTTTACAAGATCCCTGCAGAGTCAGCACAATTATTAATATGAAGGAAGAATAACATATTTGTGGCTTGCTAATTGCTTGTCCATCATATGCTATCTGCTGCCAGTTTAAAGAACTTCTGAGTCATGTAAATGGGGGGGGGGGGCGAGGAATGTTCTTCACCTCACAAAACACTTAATTAGCTGTTCCCAGTATCTCAATATCCTCTAATGATTCTGCAGTAGCAGTTTTGTGTATGCCTGGAAAAATAAGCTATGCTCGATCTTTATGTTAGAATGTGCATAGCAGTAGCTATCCAATAGTGAGTATTTCTATGCTATTTTAAAATGCTGCTTGAAAGTACAGTAGGAGAAAAACTGAAGTTGGCTAAATGGTGTTTTCAGTCTTTTTTTTTTCTTTCCTTCTTTGCCCCGCCTCCCCTAAAATCTCAAGGCATTTTTTTTCCTAGCAAGTCATAGACTGTTGTGTTGCATTCATCTTGCTGCTTATGCATCTGTTAGTAGGAGTTAAAAAAGGATTATGGTTGTGATTCTGAATACTTAGCTGCTTGTAGAATGAAGGGCCAAGGCCTCAGAAACAAAAGCAACCCCAGTGAGATAGTCACATGAGGCTTGATAGTGCAAATATTCAGTTAATCTTTGTGACAGTGAGGACATTTGAAAAATTCAGGCCTTGGATAGCCAGCCCTGTGAGATAGGGATGGATTATCTTCTTGACTAACATCGTATAAACCTACTGAAGTCTTAGGCTTTCAGAATGTGGTTACGTGTCTTCTTTCTCTTTACGTTATGATGTGCACATCTGAGCAATTGTACAAGTCTTATAAATAGGAGTTACGCAGATTAAGCAGAGATTTATTGTAAACCACAGAATAGATTTCCCAAAAGTGCTGGTCACTGCCTGTCAAAAGCTGTCAGAGCCTTAATTGCTTTAAGAGACATTATGCTATTCATTACTGGCTGTAATTTTACGTTAAATACTAAAATGATTAGAAAGAAAGAAATCCAAAGGCTGATGGACCAAAGGAGCTGTTGCTTACTTTCCAGCTATCCCAAGGGTTGCATCACAAAGCCTCATGGGTTCACAGTAGGCATAGATTCTTATGTCATATTGGTTAATATTTTATTTCCTAAAGCCACATGCCACTTTTGTTTCATTTCTATCAAGTGAAAGAGGGTGTTTGCTCTCACTTGTTTTGAGTAGACTAAGTGAATCCATGCACTTTGGGACACAAATTACATTTTTAATAGCATCCTTTAGAGTTAGATTTATAGTTAATCGTATTTCTTAGAATCCATTTAAAACTAGAAAAGCAAACCGATTGGAAATTCAGTTCAAACAGACTTGACAGAACAGGGAATTAAGGGAACAAGAAAAAGTATGTGTTTGCTTTGCATGTTTCACGTAGTACTTCCCAACTTTCACGGCTGCTTTGTACTGTGTCAGTGTAATTTCAAATCCCTGTATCCAGCCCAAGAAAGACTCTTTTAGCCATATTTGTGCTAGTCAGTTAAGCAGCTGGATCTCTTCTCTGACCTTTAGGACAAGTGGCACAGCACAACTTGAAACTGCTCCCACCCCAGCCAAAAACCAAAAGGTTGCCTCAGTTAGAGCCAGCCGGCGACAGCGTGTGGCCAGTTCTGTCCCCACATGGTGGCCAGGCATCACCTGGAACAGCAGTAGCTGTCAGAGGCCGAAGCTGTGCCAGCAAAATGTGCTCGCAAACATCACATGCCAGTGCTTGAGCTCAGCCTCTGCTTAGTCTGCTGCTCCCACAGGACCATGTGCTGCCTTTGCAGGGCTGCTTGTGGTGAGCGTGTCAGGGCAGGAAGTAGCGTGCTGGGCTGGAGCAATAGCAGACATAGCTGGGAAGGCTCTGCGCAACACTGAGAAGTTGCTGTAATTTAGCTGAGGCTTTCACGTGATGGAATGCGAAGGTTTCATCAAAGGCATAGTGTTCTTTGGTCAAAAAGAATATGCTGGACTGGTAAAACTGAAAACTGACTTAAACCCTATTCTACCTTTGGCGAAGCTCTGTCTTGTAGCACAGCAGAGGGATACTCTTTAGTACTTTGCAGTCCATTGCTTAATACATATAGATCCAGATTTCCTGTTGCTTTGGCTCAAAAGGTGATGAAACTACGTGCTATCCATCATAAGCAGTTAATTACTAATACAGCATTCACTAGGTCATGATGTGGCAGATCCCAGTTAAGGTTTATATGTGAAAGCTGTCATATCAGCTTATTACTTCCCATAGCAGAATTGTGATTTTTTTTGTGCGTGTGTCACCTGTTATTGTAAGTTGTATCATTAATATCTCATGGTGCAAGTTGCTTGTTCCTTTTGGCACTAGGAGTTCTTGTAGAGAAGGGAGGCCTTGGATACCATTCTCTGTTTTAGCAAAGGATGACTGGCATTATGACGTTATCTAGGGCTGAAAAGTATGACTAATTAAATTGATTACAGTCACTACTGGCTCTGTTTCTGGCCTTTTTCCAATATATTTGACAAATTATCAAAAGTGTCCAGAAATGAATAATGCCAGGCAGGCTACGCTGCAGGGAATCACTGGACTTCTTGGATACTTTGTATTTCAGGTTGCAAGTGGACAGAGTGTGATACAGGCTCTACCTTTGAGCCAGAGGAGGTCAGTCATCTCATTACCTGGCAAGATGGCCGCTGCAGTCCCACCTTCCTCTCTTCTCTTCCTCTGCCACAGTCACATATCAGCTTGGCTACAGGATTTGGGTGTGCCACAGTCTACTGGTATTTAAAGAAGAGGTACATCAAGCTGTTTCACTGGCAGTTTCTTATCTTGAATTTATGTGACAATTACTATTCCTGTAGCATGTTAATGCCACTACAGGCTGAGGGGCTGGTTCTCTCTGTAATTGTAATATTAATTAAGTAGTCAAAGAATATTTAAAATAGCAGTAGTCAATATAAACTATAAGCAACTGAGCACACAGAGTCTCTGACCTCATAAAAATACTATAGAACTCTTTAATAAAAAGAAAAGCTTTTGACCATATAGTAACAGAAGCCTTAAAGTATCATAGAATAATTCTAGTCTGTCCTACCACTCAGAGGAGCTCTGCTAATGTGGTTTGAACACTGTAATTTTGCTTGGTGCAGATTGTGAAAAGTGCAAGCATGCCTAAAAGAGTAACAGAGTTGCTTTGTCTGGTTGCTGCCAGATGCTAAAACAAACAGTCCCTAAATTAATTTCAGTTCCTTCCTTCCCTAGACACTGAGATCCTTATGAGGTGTTACGAATGGGCTGCTTTGTTGTGGCATGTTTGCAGAGGATATAATTTTTCACTTATGACTTGACATCAGCAAGATTTGCTCTTCAGTTTCGTCTGCAGTATGCTATGTTTCTCAAAGAGCCAATGTCTTCCTCTGCAGTGAGTTCAGGTTCAATAAATGGGGAAAAACTTTTTAGATCTTGTTTTTTTCCAATGTGTCCAGCAAATAAATGGAGCATGGCATGATCTTGCTTTAGAGCTGTATAACTCATGAGTCCAGCAGCTTTGTTTCATTCCTGTTTTGTTTCACCATTTGGTATGTTTCCATTCATATAATTTGTGGATCCTAAAGCAACTGCAGGAATTTATCTATTTTTTTCAAATGCTCCAGGATCAACAAAGCGACATTTTTTTGTGCAGTTACTACATTCCTGGTAACTTTTGCAATGGCGTGCTTTTGAGCCTAGACAACTCATTCCTTAGAGCTGTCATCTCTCCATCTTCCATCAGGAGATTGCTGCTGTGGTAACAGCTTGGAAAACAAATTCCATTTAAAAAACCAAACCAAACCGACAAAATGCAGGTTATCACTGAGATGACTGTTTCATTTTTAGATGCGACCACACATGTCTGAAGTTCCCATAGCATCAGAAGTAATCTTGCTCCCACTGCCTTAAAGCAACCCTCATTGTTTTTGTTTTTAAAATGTTTTGTTTAAAAGCCCAGATTTTCTGAAGTCCTATGATGCAGCTGGTACTATCCATGACTATGTGGTTGCCATGTTGTGTGACCTGAAGAAGCCACTCATGTCCGTCCAGAATGCTGCCAGCTGGGGATATTTTAATTGCAGAAGCAAAAGCTGGAATACTGACATGTAAGTGCTAAGGTCATTCAGGGGGTTTTGTGCACTGCTTGTGTCAGGCAATGTGAACACCTCTTTGGGCCCTAAGAATGAGTGTGGTACAGATAAAAAGTGATTGAAAGTTATTTGTAATTAATAGTGGCGTGGCCCATACTGAAGAACTATTGAGAGTTTGCTCTGGTTTGTAAGGTATATATGTTTAAATTATACAAAATGTGGGACAGTATTTTTAGAAATACCTAAGACAGCAGAGCTGAGAGACTCATCAGTGAGGCCTTGTATACCAAAGTGTTCTCTCCCTTTCTGCGCTGGGGTGGTGGGATGGCATGGACAAGCGCACGCTGCAGCCACGTCTGTGATGGTAAAAGAGAGTTATTACTCTCTAGTTCTTTCAGCTGAACTCCTTCATAATCACTAAGACTTACTTGTGCTAATAGCTAAGAGTTATTAGGCTACAGGAAGTCTAAGGAATCAGTTTATTTATTTACTTATTTATTTTAATGATTGGCTTTTTCAGGGCTGAGTGCTAAGACCTTATATATTTCAAGGCTTAGGTTAGGCCAGGACTCCAAGGTGGAAAGATCTGCTCATGAAGGTATGAAAGAGTGACAGGAACTTGCATTTGGCCTGCTGAACCTTTACTAATGTGGTGTTGCTGTAGCAATGTAGTGTATCTTGCAGTTGATTGTGTAAGGTGTTTGCTGGACTTAACTCTTTGTGATTTGGTTTTGAACCACTAACTGCATGACAGCTTAAAGTTCTTTGTGACTTAGAAGTTGTATTTTTTTACTGGTTTTGTGGTTGTCCCTTTACCTTGGAACTGCTTGTCTGTATGACATCAGTAGGTTAAACTTGCTGAACATGTACTGCTGTATAATCTCAGGTAATCAGATTGCATATAAAGGAAAGCTATTTATTCTTCTAAACTATTCTAGTTTACCTGGCCCATTGAACTGGAATGCTGCCCCTGCCCAAGCCAAAGCTTTCTAAATAGGTGAAAGCATCCATAAATCCAGCAGCCACAAATGTATGTCCAGGTTCATCTGTGACTTCAAAGAGATCTTTATAGTCATGCCACACATTCCTATACTGCTTTTCTGCAATATTATTGTTCTGATTGCAGATTGAAAAAATCCGGGTTTCCTGTGCACTTGCTTCCAGAGGTGGGAGACCCTGGCAGTATTGCAGGCAAGACAATCTGTGCATGGCATGGAATACCCAAAGGAGCAAAAGTAGGAATTGCCCTGGGAGATTTCCAGTGCTCTGTTTATTTCTGTCTGACTGAGAGGACTGATGCAGGTATGATCATTTTGGTATCTTACTTGGTTTTGTCATTGTCCTCCAGGGTAGCTTAGTAAAACACTGATTTTTTTTTTTTTTTTTTTTTTTTTTTGTATTCTAGTTCTTAATATCAGTACCTCTGCTCAGCTGACTGTGTCAATGCCCCCGGGTTTCCAGCCTCCAGAGACACCGGATCCTTCCTCAGCTGTTACTTATTTTCCCTACTTCGATGGTGACTACTTGGCAGTGGCAGCATCACTTAACGGAGGCAATGTGCTAGCAACATTTGTGGACATGGTGGCACGGTGGACAGAAGAGCTAGGTAAGCTATTTCAAGGATAGTTTAAGCTTAAAATTGAGGTTGATCAGCAAGGTAAAAGGAAGCTGAGGCAAAGGAACAAGCCTAGAGCTGTTTTGTCATGCCATATAGGGAACAGGGATGTAATTCTCAGGTCATGCTTCCTTGATCTCTCGAATTTCCTGCTGAAGCTTATGAACATGTTAGGACAGTCATGCTTGGACTACACATTCACATTGCCTCTAGGTTTTGGGTTTTCTTTTGTTCTAAGAATACGAGAGATTTATTTTTTGCATGTGGTTTTTCAAAAGGAAAGGTCAGCAAATTCGAGGACAGCCTCTAATTTTGTATGACTGCAGTCCAAAAAAGTCCCTTGATTAGATCAGTTGACTTTTGCTGCATAGTTTGTAGCACTCTAATGGATTTTAAGACTCAAACTCAGGTAATATCTTCTAAGTGCTTTGAACATGGTCTTCACAGGGTTTTTTTAATAATCTCTTGAGTTTTGCAATACAGAAGTAAGCTCTGAAATTGTTCCTTCAGTGAGTACTTAAGTGAACTCTGCATTCACGTGCAATTCAGCCACTGAAGCTGAATTCTGCCATTAGCGTCTTTAAAGATGTTTTGTGTAACTTAGCACAGTATAGTCAAAGAGGAATAGCTGTATTATCCAGAAAGGCAGTTCCTGTAATCAGAAAAAGGTTTCTAGTATCACAATTTCTAGATAGAATTGGATGGGAGAACTGTGGTTCATAAACCCGAAAAAAACATTTACCTTTGGGACACGGAAAAAGATACACAATATTTTGCTGAATAGGTGGATCAGGGTCCATTTTAAGTCTCCACACGTAAGATACACTAGACCCCTTCAGATTAGTAATGTGGTATTTCCCATCTGCAGGACTTCAGGTTGAGAAGTCTGCCATCTATACAAAGATAATCGAAGCAGCCTTGGCCCACAACAACAGCAAACTCTCAATCCACCCAACCATATTTGGAGAGAGACACGTTCCCGGGCAGTTGGCATCAGTGACCAATATTGCTGTCTCTGACCTCACCCTGGGTCATGTAACAAGAGCTCTGTGCCATGGCATCGTTGAAAACCTCTGTTCCATGTTACCTGTGCAGCACCTGATGGAGATGGGAGTGAGGAGGATTCTGGGGAGCGGGAGTGCCCTTGCCAGGAACGAGGTGCTGAGGCAGGAAGTGGCAAGGATTTTTCCATTCCCTGTGGTTTACGGGAAGGATGTTGATGCTGCTGTGGGGGCTGCCATGGTGATGTTCCACAGAAAATAAAGTAATTGTTTGGAATGGCCTGAGATGCAGCTGTTTTTTTTTTTTTTTTTTTTTTCTTCCTGAGTGTATAGTGTTTCCTTTCACTTCCTTCACTTTTTCTGGAGTTGTATTCAACATGCCATCTCACTCATTACAGTAGAAAAAAAAAAAAAAAAAGCTTGCATTTAATGTCCACTTCTGCTTCTGGGTGTACACATTTCATTGCTCTGTCATTCCCATTTGTGAAATGAGAGATGATTATCACATTAAGTTTGACTGAGCGACTAGGAAAGATCCATTAACTTTCTGCATAAAATGATACTTCATATGAGGTTCATTTTCCTGGTAGGAAATATGTTTAGAAGGACTAGGAGAGATGAGTAGCTGTCTGTAACTTAGTTTGATGCTTTCATGAGAGACTTCTTGTCCTTAAGCTGTCTCACAATATACATACATATAGGCAGCAGACCAGGGTGTCAATCTTGTTTGGGGAGTTCAATGTCTCTTGCACAAAATGACTACCAGTTTTCACATGTTGCATGTTGTCTCTGTAAAAGATAGAATACAGCCTTGGCTTGAATGTTGACAAGACAATCAAAATAAAACGTGGAGGATTATCTCTGTGGCTACTGAGCTGAGTGCACTGAACTAAGGTCAAGAGCCTGGCCTGTGCCATGACTGGAGATGCCTGGAATGCAGGGCTTATATCCGAGTGGAAAATACATTTATAGGGCAGGAGGTAACTATTTTCCTTATTTGGCATACATAATTACTTTTTGTTTGGTTTTTGGTTGGTAGAGTGAAACAGTCAGAGTTTGTGATAAACTGGAGGAGCTGGCAAACTCAGAGTTACAAAAGCCCAACAAAGCCTTTCAGCTTTGATTTCCCTTTTAAGCCCAAATACAATTAGCAGTTCGCAAAAAATCGTTTGTTCTTGTAATATAGTGCTTAGCTATTTTAGTGTATTTGATCCAAAGCTGTTTCTGATTCTGCCCTTCATGTATTGTGCCAAATTGATCTTTAGTAAGGCAGCTGTCAGGCTAGACTCTAATCTGTTTTTAATGTTAAGTATTGTTCATGTGAATTCCCTTAAAATGTCAAAGTTTTAATCCCCCGCTCTTAAAATTTATTTGTCTCCCCACTCTATTTTAATGTGAAAACATTTATACTTTATCTGTCTAAACCAAGATGGATGTACACCTTTTTTCCTCAAATGAGATTGGGAAGCAAGTAGGATAGTTTCATGCTATCTAGATACTATTTCATTACTTAGAAGCATGGATTTTGACTGAAATATGGGCGTGTGTTACTATCTTGCACATTAGCAACATCAGGACTGACTAATTTTTATAATGAGAAAGCTGTTCTGAGATCTTAATTACAGAGATGGATTAATTTCCATCTCCCTCCACCCACCCTCCATGCATCTATTCCATGCCATGTTTAGGGAACTGTTGGCATATATAGGAATTACAGAGAAAGTGTAGACTAAATTAAAGGTTTTGTAAAAAAGTCTGTATTTGTTATATGTTGTTTTCCATTTTATGTTAATAAAATATATTTTTGTATCAGCAGATCTGCTTTTTTATGGAATAACAGAAAAGAGCTGATAATACTATTCCAGCATGCTGTTAACCGTGAAATCAAGTGGTATTTGTTTCTAGAAGCTGGTAAAATTGTGGCCTGGTTTTAGGTTCTATTAGCAAAGACAAGACTATCTCTGACCTGCAGGCCAGCTTTGGATACATCTTTAAGATCTCTAGCACAGCTGCTGATGTTTTTCCATTTGCAGTGATGGAGAGGGCTCCTAGTTGGTAAAATCACTCTCAAGCACAGAAGTTGCACAAAGCCTATGCAGCATGTTGGATGCAGGCCCAAGAAAAATGAATAAATTCCTTCTTGTTTATTATGGGCCTACTTTGATAAGCATTCACATCTCCTGCTGAGCTTACACCTTCTGAGATGGAATATGATACGTCCAACAACTGTTGCAAAAAGCCATGGAGTACTGCTGCTAAGAAGGAGACATCTTCACAAGAAATGCAGGTCAAGGAGGTTTCAAAACTCAAAATAACAGAAGGCTCCCAAAGTGTGTACATCAGAGCACAGTAAGACTGAAAGGAGCTGATGCCTGGAATGGGAGAAGAGAGAGAAGGAGCATTTAGCAAAAAAGACTAGCAAGAAGCTAGAGGCTGATTAAGGGAGACCCTCCACTAAATCTTTATAGTTTTCTTACCGAGTCTCTGCTTTGGAAATGGTGAAGGAGTTGATCATAATGTTGAACGAGATGCTCTGCTCAGCAAAGCTCCAAGAGCACCAGCTAAGGACCAGGCTGATTGGTAATCTATACTTATGCATTAATAAATAGGCATTTTATTTCTTTTGAGTACAATGCCATAGGGTATTTTAAGTAGTATAATTAGTTTGCTATTAAATAGAAAAATATATTATTCTATTATACGTGTATAGATAGATAGATGGCAAGACTGGAAAGATAGTTACCTTTTGCAAAACATAAACCAGAGAATTTAATTGAATAATTTCATAATCTAACTCGAAACCTCAGGAGTTAGAGGTTTGGAGGTTGCTTCTGGCCTAATAGCTACAGCCTATCAGCCCAGCCTGCTGGAAAAGCTGTTCCTCTAGACTAGTTTTTGACAGAAAAATCTTATGGTAAATTATATGTTTAACAATATATATAACAGTTCTCCATTTTTAAGGGTGTTAGATCCATCCTGGCTTAGATGAGAATTTCTTTTTTCTAATGACATTAAAAGCTGACTGATATATATATATATATATATATATATTACTTAAATGAAACATAGTAGGAACATGGACCGATAGAATGGCCTTAGGACTTTCTGTCACTGATTCTTCCTAAACTCTGTTCAGAATCATCTTTAAAATACTTGGTGGGGCTTTACAGAAGCCACCCAAGAAAGATGTCCAGAAAGATGACTGATCTCAGAGAAAAGCTGTGGCATATTTTACAGAGTTTTGTAGATTGAAATGGAACTGTGACCCACAGAAACAATTGTTGTGCAGTGGTTTGGGGTTTTTTTGCAAGCTTGAGTGTATTTACAAAGAGGAGATCTGGAGAAGAGTATCCATTACTAAATGCCATTAAAGGGGAGGGAAAAACAACAGGAACTTACTGTAATTCTTGTAAAGAGCTTTGCTAAACTCCCGGGAATAGAAGCCACTGATGCTTCTGGTTCCAGAATTGTTCTTAATGAGCTTGTTATTCTATTCTCTGTTCTTCTAGTGAACTTCCCTTAATTCTAAAAATCATCAGGCACATAACACTTTTGCAGACAAATGAAGTGGAGAAGCAAACTCTGAGGGCTCTTTAATCCAGGTACCTTTGATGAGGAATATCTGGCACCACATTCCTATAGATCAGAGGGTGTTTACTGAGACTGGACTATTTTACAGAAGACGGGATTTTTTGCAATATTTGTAAGTTCTGCATGTCTATTTGAATAGTGTGGTTGTTATTTGTCAACTCTTTATTATTTATTATAAGTTGTGATATGGTTAGATATGTGTGTGATATGGTTAGATAGGTGTGATATTAAAAATATTTTCTTATTTATTGTATCAAACTTCAATTCACTAGGATTCAAAGAGTTTGAGTAGGTTATGCATTTTGTAGGATCGAATTTATTTTTTTTAAAGAATCCTTCCACTGAATCTTGAAGGTTATTTCCCTTGCAAATTCATACTCTTGAGCAAATGTGGCTTTGCCTTCATTATCAGAGGTTTTACCAACAGGGTTTAGAAACAAAAGCACATGTAATGACTAAGCTAGGTCTGAGCAAATTGCCAGGGAGACAGGATGGAGTCTATTCTGCAGATCTTAATATTGCACCTGTTCTGTGGAAAATAAGTGATTCCATTTTCCACAGTCATCTCTCGGATGGTTTTGGCTCAATCCACATTAATTTAAATAAGACAAAAAGTTTAAATTATACATGGCTGTATTCCCAGTCTATTTCTTCCATTTTTTATAAAACTGTTTTTATAACTTTTTCACTGCAGTAATTGTTCTTCTGTATTTTCAGTATCATATTCCAAATTGAAATATTTTTCTATATATAATTTCTTATTCATAGGACAATTAAGTTAATAAGATATTATGTTATTCTTTTAGAGTGATTCTAAGGACACAACTTGAAAGGTGAGCTCAGAGGACATAGTGAGTTAAACTGCAGTCATTAGTATTTTGTTTATACTACACTGGTTTGCTTCCAGTAACCCTAAATATGCAAGTTTGCAAAGTGATGTTTTCTTTACATGTATATTGTACAAAATTATGGAAAATTAAAATGCCTGGCAAAAGTTTCTTTCCTATCTCATGATCACAGGAAAATGTAAGTGAACCTTAATGTAAATATTAACTAGTCCCATAGAACTGAAAATCTAGCTTTAATATACAAGGTGGGTTTGCACAAAACCCCTCAGAATATTTTTGTGAAGTCAAATAACCTTGAAGCATGTTTATGATGTTGTTTTCACACTGAATGTACAGAGAAGATGTTGGTGACCACTGTTGTTTGGTTAATAATTGAAGGCTTTGTAAAGATTTTGTAACATTCCTATGCTCAAAGCCGTAAGATTTCCAAGCAATCTAGGATTTCAGAGTATGTGTCTAAGGCTGATCAGCGCTCTCTAAAAGCCAGCTGTGCAGCAGTTCAAATATGATGCATTCCTGTCTCTACTGCTGGAGTTGCAGAATATTTTACATTCAGTAATATGAAGACCAACTTTCGTCTGAGTAAAACAGTTTGATAAGAAAGCAAAAAAAAAAAAAAAAAGCCTGTTCTACTTTCAGTATAGTATATTTGTTAACTTGTGTCAAATTCTTTGTGGTTGTAAATCAGACAAGATCAGATGTGTGGTCTTACAGTCACCCCTTTCTGTTTCCGTGTCTCATGTTTGAGGTGACACTCATCTACCAAGAATCACACACCACAATTTTCATCTAGCACTGCTGTAACTTTGGTAAAGGCATTAAGTGAGAATTTTTCTATTTGCAGGAAGTCTGCGGTGCTCAGCATCACTGACATATGGTTATGGCACAAGCAGGCTTTTTTCACGTGCCTGATATAATCCTGAAAATATATTGTGGCACAAACCAGTTAGAAAGTAGAGAATAAAAGCAGAGGTTGTTCAGGCTTTAACAGTGATTGAAGGAGGATGAGGCAGTAGTTTTAAGCAGTAGTCGTCAGCTCTGCAGTGAGGTGGCTGGCGAGCTCTGGGACACTCTGGCTTGCTTTCTTCATTCTGGAATGGGTAAGGGCACTGGGGACAGTAACAAACAGCGTGGAGGTAATGACCTACTAAACTGTTCCCGCTCTGGACATAATAAATATGTGTCCTTCTGTCTCACTTCTGGGCCGAGAGCAACCAATCCATTCCCTGCTGTTTTTTGAGAGTAGTCCTAGGCAAAAGGGGACTCATGGCCCCATAAAGTGCTGACTTGAGGTGTTTGTGTCATTCCTCACAGACTGCCTGCTCATCATGTCTTCCATTCTTGGGAAGATGAAGAAATTTGGCAGTTCTGACATGGAAGAATCTGAAATGACAGATGAACACATGGATGGGGAGGACTCCATGCTGGAAATGCCTGACAGCCTCCAGGGTGCACTCAGCACCAAGGTGCAGCCACCCAAAAGCAACATCTTTGCAAGACGTGGGCGGTTTGTGATGGGGGATAGTGACAAGGACATGGCTCCCATGGACTCCTTTTACCAGATGGATTACCTGATGGCACCTTCTGTCATCAAATTTCATGCCAATTTGGAGAGGGGGAAACTTCACAAGTAAGTTTGTCTTGTAAGATTCGGTTGTAAAGAACAGTTTGACAGCTGCAGACTGTGTTTCTTAGAGCAGCATTTATTCTTTCCACATGAGTGTGCCCATTTTTTCAGTTTCACTGTTTTCTTTGCCAAAATAAGGAGTGTTGTATCTGAAAGTGAGAATAGCTGTTGTCTCTTGGCATCTCTTAAAATTCAGGCCATGGATATTTTGCCCAAAATTAGCAGGAGGCCTTAATTCACTTGCTTGAGACTGCTCAGTGAACGGACATTACTCAGAATGAACATGGGATTGCCTGGCTCCCAGGCCTGCAGTTAGACTGCCATACTTCAATGCCTCTTTTAAGTCTTGTTCTCAACTTTTCAGCAACAGATAGATAATTTTATCAGGACAGTTGCTTGAAGACTTTGTTCTTGTAGACTGTGGAGATCCATCTATACTAATCTGTAGTGCTTACTACTTCACACAAGTAAATGAAAAATAGTATTCTGGTAGTTTATAAAAAGTCTGCTAAATATCTGACTTCTAAGAAACTGAAATTTACCCTTGTTAGGCTCCTATCTACAGATTCCATCGCAGGCTGCTCAGAAAAAGCTTTCAAATTTTATGACCGCAGAAGGATCTTTGATGCTGTAGCCCAGGGCAACACAAAGGACCTGGATGATCTGCTACTCTACCTTAATAGAACCTTGAAGCATCTCACAGATGATGAGTTCAAAGGTACCCTTTAGTGTCACGTACCTTAAGTTGCTCTCTTCTTCTTCCAGTAGTGGTCCTGAGATGAAAACAAGAAAACATAATTGTGTTAAGTGTCTGTAGGAGATCCTCTAATAGCCAGTACTTCCCTATCGATTGGGCAACCTATTGATTCTAAGGTTACAGGAGAATTCAGAGAAGTTGAAATGTTCTCTGAAACCCTGAATGAGTTTTCTTGTCTTTTCTAAAGAACCTCATTAATTCCTGCATGCCTGGGAGTAGATGGTAGGTTTGTAATCACTTCTACATAGCTGCAATTTCTTGTGTTATAGAGCCAGAAACTGGGAAAACCTGCTTGCTGAAAGCCATGCTGAATCTGCATGATGGTAAAAATGATACCATTCCCTTGCTGCTGGATATTGCAAGGAAAACTGGAACTCTGAAAGAGTTTGTTAATGCAGAGTATACTGACAACTACTACAAGGGTAAGAGAAACAGCTGATACAGTGAGTACTCTTGGTGATAAGACTGAAGATAGGGTTAGGCAGGGCTCACAGTCTTCTGCATGAGGCCTCATGCCTGAGGATGCAGCATACTGAAGTTCCAGTGTGTGATTAACAATCATGCATTTGTGCTCAGGTAATGTTTTGTTAGGTGCAATATTCTGCCTTTTTTGATATATAGTGATTTAATAGCAAGTTCAGGGGACTTGCATTTGCTGTCTGTGCCATCATTTTTTGTTTAATCCTAGAGCTTTTTAGTCTGCAAAGCTCTCAGTTCCACCATCTTACACGGAGCTGAATGAATTGTGGTGCCTGAAAGCTCTCAGTCTGTATTAAATGTTGAAGACTTCTGTCTGATGAGTGTTTCTGTAGGCCAGACTGCACTTCACATCGCCATTGAGAGAAGGAACATGTACCTGGTGAAGCTCTTGGTCCAGAATGGAGCAGATGTTCATGCAAGAGCCTGTGGGGAGTTCTTCAGGAAAATCAAAGGGAAACCTGGCTTTTATTTTGGTAGGGGTGAGCACAGTATGGGATTTATTGATTGAGTTACCTTAGCATTATCCCAAGTGCAAGCTGTTAAATAATCCTGTTTCTGTGGGACTGGAGACTCAGAAGTACCAGATGGGCTGTTCCACCGCTTAGTCCAATTATTTACTCCAAAGGCTGAGATTATAACGAAACACAGTTGGTAGCTGATGGTGTTCAGTGTGAGCTTGGTGTCTGCATCGCTTTGTTTTCTGGGCACTGTATCCTTGGAAAGGAGTTGTAACCTTCTGCTAGCTCTCTTTTCGGTGCTTTTTTAAGCAACCATGTTTCTGTGATGCAGTTAAACCAAAGAAAATGTGATTCTAACAGCTGTCACAAGAATTGGTGCTATATCAGACAGAGAAATACACCTTTTCTTCTCATGGTGGAAGACGAGAACAGCATGATCTTCTTTCTGTTTATGCATGTGTAATAATGGGCTTTCTGACCACTCCTTCCCATCGCTTGCCCACAGGGGAGCTGCCTTTGTCCCTGGCTGCCTGCACCAACCAGCTCTGCATTGTGAAATTCCTCCTTGAGAACCCCTACCAGGCAGCCAACATCGCCGCTGAAGACTCCATGGGCAATATGGTCCTGCACACGCTGGTGGAGATTGCAGATAATACTAAGGATAATACCAAGTTTGTTACCAAGATGTACAACAACATATTGATCCTTGGTGCCAAAATTAATCCAATCCTGAAGCTAGAAGAACTCACCAACAAGAAAGGCCTGACTCCATTAACTCTGGCAGCCAAAACAGGGAAGATAGGGGTGGGTGAGCAAATGTGTTTAACTGTCCCATTACTGTATCAAGTTATACAGAGTACATGCAAAACATCTATGCAGGACAGATTTTATCACTATTTAGTGTTAGGGCCTTTAAGTTAAGTGGAACTGATGCTGCAGTTTAACATGCTAAACTGCATAGTCCTTAAAGGCTATGAAGTGTGTGTGTGTCTCTGCCCAGCTGGCATTATTCATATACCACTGGTATGCAAGGCAGCTCAAATGGAGACAGAAAGTGGGTCTGTGCTATCATCTGAACCACTGGAGGCCTTGTACTTTTGACTGGCTGATATAACTCATCTTCTGGCAGTCCCCATTCAAAATGACTGTGTGCTCAGAGATGTGTAACATACATCTCTGCTTTTCTCTTACAGTGTTGAAACATAACAGCAAGTTGTAAGTGGTATCTGTATTTCTCATCTCCCAGCATCCAGTGAGAAAATTGTGTTAACTTCAGACTTTGAACTCTGCAGTGCCCCAGTGGTTTGACTTCAGCACAGTTAAACTAGGGAGAAATTAGCCATCCTGTCCTGTGGAGATACTGAGGAACTGGAAGTCCATTAGCACTAAAATGTTGGTTGTATTGTTCTTTTGCAATTAGATTTTCGCTTACATCCTCAGACGAGAGATCAAAGATCCTGAGTGCAGACATTTGTCTAGGAAGTTCACTGAATGGGCTTACGGACCTGTCCACTCATCTCTTTATGACCTGTCCTGTATAGACACATGCGAGAAAAATTCAGTGCTTGAGATTATTGCCTACAGTAGTGAAACTCCAGTGAGTATGCACCTCCTTGACATTTTATGCACAGGCTGGGGGACTGCTGGGGAAGAGCTCTGTGTTCTGCACAGTGCATCTTTTGCCTCATTTCTATAAAACAGCAATCTCCCCTCCTGAGTTTAAGGGTACTAGAGGGAACATTTGCTGAAGATTAATATACTTTTCAAAGCCCAGTACGTATTGGTCCCATCAAGATTCTCCTCTTTCTTCTTCTGCTCAGAATCGTCATGAGATGCTGCTGGTGGAACCTCTTAACAGGCTGCTGCAAGACAAGTGGGACCGGTTTGTCAAGCACTTATTTTACTTCAACTTCTTTGTCTATAGCATGCATATCATCATCCTCACCATAGCTGCCTACTATAGACCTGTAGAGAAGAAGGAAAAGGTATGTTATTCCTGCCATATATCAGGGGAACCACCCAGTGCATGATATCCCAGATCTGCCTCCCATTTGAATGTGTGCTCCTAACATCAGAATTTTCCTCTTTCCAAAGGTAGGAGGGAAATTTTAACCCTGGTTGCTTCCCAGTCTTGCCTCCTTGCTGCACCACATTCAGAAACTTAACCTGTTCCCCCAGAGATGTAACTGCTTTCAGCTGCTGGCAAGGCCAGGTCTTTCCTATCTCCAGTTCCACTGAACATACCTATCTTCCTGTCTTATACAGCCTCCCTTCACATTTGGTCACAGCACCGGGGAATATTTTCGAGTGACTGGAGAGATTCTAAGTGTATTGGGAGGTCTCTATTTTTTTTTCAGAGGGGTAAGATATTTTAAACTTTTCCTTTTTGCTGTTTAGGTAGATGTAGGAGAGAATAAAGCATGCCTTTACTATTCATTATCATTGGCTGTTAAGATAATCCATGTTTTAGTCAAGAGTTACAAATCATTTTCCCTGGCCTGATGAGGAGTTCTCAGGTTACTAATTGCCCCACAGGCTAAGATACATTTTTATCTATTGTATTAAAAAAGACTGTCCTTAGAAGTCAGTGAGCATCTTGGCAGTTAGCCTGGCCAAAGCTTAAGAATGGGGTATTGCAAACAGCCAGGCTTGTATTAAAGATTACCTGTCTTAGCTTAAAGTCCCCATGCTTCCTCTTGGCAGCTAATAGAGAATGTACAGTGAATCACAGGTCCCAGTGACTGAATGGGTGGTTGTCTTCAAAAGAGACACCAGATGTAAGAGAAATGATATGTTCCTGGAAGAGTTCTCCCTAGATCTTGCGCCAGTGTTGTTTTTGAGCTATTTTTGTGAGATGCTTTATAGGTACTAGCTCCCTGGTACAGGTACCAGTGCTTAGCTGGTGCATTCACAGGGGATACTTAATCTCTCCTTGGATGCAAACCTGGTCTTCATTCCCTTTTTTTTTTTTTTTCTTTCAGATACAATATTTCGTGCAGAGGCGCCCATCATTCAAGACGCTGATAGTTGACAGCTACAGTGAGGTTCTTTTGTAAGCTCCAATATCTTTGATTGCATTTCAGCATGAAACAGATGAGTGTGTGAGATCTGTAGCTTTGGCTGAAGCCACTTGTAATAGGTAGATGCTTTTCTATAATTTCCTGGGTCCTTACAAAATACTTGCCAGTGGCTATCATAGCACTTGAACAAGTGGGTCTGGATCAGTAATCTCCTTTGGAGGTAAAGCAAATGAAGTGTCTAGAAGTTCAGTGACTGTGCCATGCAGCAGCATTAGGAATAGATCTCCAAGTTGGACTTGCAATTGATTGTATGCATTGGGTGTGCAGAAATCCTCCCATTCCTAAAGGAGGATTTCTCTCCATAATTTGGGCCCCTTCTCTTCACAGCTGGAGTGCAGCTAAACAGGGCAATTTCATGGGTCTGTGGAAAGAGAGGTAGTGCCAAAGAAATTAGTGTTTTCAAGGACTTTTCTTCCCTCCAGTCACAAGGAAGAGCAGGGATAAGAGTACAGAAGTTTGTACGTGGGGAAACTGAGGAATTTGCAAGAGGAACTGTAGGATTAGAAAAGGGAAAGAATGAAGGGAAGAGAGGAAGTGTCTGTCAAGGCTCCTTTGTGTTTTAGAGAATCCCTCATTCTGCTCTGTGCCTCACAGGGCTCTTCTATTCCCAACAGCTGTGGCCAACTTGGCACTCTGCATTCAGACCATGCTTGTCTTTCAGCTTTGTTCACTCCTTGCTCCTCCTGAGCTCTGTGGTGCTGTACTTCTGTGGCCAGGAACTGTACGTGGCTTCCATGGTCTTCTCCTTGGCGCTGGGCTGGGCTAACATGCTGTACTACACCCGTGGCTTCCAGCAGATGGGCATTTACTCTGTCATGATTGCCAAGGTCAGTCCAGTGAGTGGGTGATGAGGCCAGCAGAGTGCTCAGATCAGGACACTGCTGCCAGCAGCCCCGTTTCCAGGAGAGAAGTTGCAGTATCTACCTCCATGATGCCACTGGGAGATCTCCTATCACTCTACTATACTTGGCCATTATTTTCTGAGTGAAGCGATGCAGTTTAAGTTATGTAGAAAAACCTCCTACTCCTCATCCATACAATTTATAGCAATCTTGATATTATTGCCTGCCATGCCTGCAGACTGGTCTGGTGTGAAATGGCACAGCTTTCTGCCAGCTGGAAATTTCTTTAGGTATAGTTTAAATGTTGCCAAACAGAGCAATTAGCTAAGAGGCAGTAGCTGGCTAATAAACATCTATGTAGGATGTAGACAGCTAGCCCAAGAGGGGAAGAAAGATGCAACTGTCTTGATGTGGTTGATGAAACTATTTGGTGTGCATATGTCTTGCATATGTGTGTAAACTGTTGCATGAATAACAGAGAAAAATGTTTTCTGTATTAAAGTTTATTATCTCAGCAGAATAAACAACAGTTTAAAGCATGAACAGCCAGTTCACAGCAAATGGCTTCTTGAGCTGAAGCAGGATTTTCTACCAGTTTTTGCTGCTGTTTATATTAAGTTTTAGCAATATAAAAACGTTCTGTTTCCATGTTACAGATGATCCTTAGAGATTTATGTCGCTTCATGTTTGTCTATCTAGTATTCCTCCTGGGATTTTCTACAGGTAATATCATACTTGGAGTTAGCTTTTTGTTATCTTAAAGAATCTTAGAAAATTTTATTTTTCAAGTGGCTTAGACTTCTTGTTTCCAACTAAAAACTAACAAATTAACCTAATTACAAAAAAATCTCTTCAGAGTAACAATTATGTAGAGTAATTTCACACAGCTTTTCATCCCTGAGTCTCAAACTGCTTTGCAAAACTGAATGGAAAAACAGTCATCCTGTTCTATATAGATAAAACTGAGATAACACCTTCTGAGAGGGGGTCAGTTATGGGGAATATTTTATAGAGCAATTTCACTGGGTACAATGCACCATGAAGTTAACATGTCTTACCTTTATGCTCATTTTCATTGCTTGCAAATGAATTATGACCTCAAATTGTATTTTCATCCTGCATGTGTGATTCCTGTTTTGCAACAGCCGTGGTGACTTTAATTGAAGATGACAATGAGGGACAAGACACAAATAGCTCTGAATATGCCCGATGCTGCCATATGAAACGAGGCCGCACATCCTACAATAGTCTGTATTACACCTGCTTGGAGCTTTTCAAGTTCACTATTGGGATGGGGGACCTGGAGTTCACAGAGAACTACAGGTTCAAGCCTGTGTTTGTCATCCTTTTGGTTCTCTATGTCATTCTTACATACATCCTCCTGCTCAACATGCTTATTGCACTGATGGGGGAAACTGTGAACAAAATTGCACAAGAGAGCAAGAGCATCTGGAAACTCCAGGTACATTGGTTCTGTGAGGCTGCTATCCAAGACAGAGGGTGTGGGGAATCATAAGAAATTTCAGAGAGAATCTTTAGGAACTGACATGTTTCTAAATAACAGGTCATTGCTTCTTTCTGATTCTCTGAACAGTTCCTAAAAGAAGTATATTAGCTCCTCTTCCATGCGTATTTGATGTTTTGCCTGAGCAGATGTTCCCAGTGTTCCACAGATGTTCAGAATTTAAGAAAAGAAATACTTTTGTAATTAGACAGAATTATTTGGGCTTTTGATGATGGAAAATCCTGATCAGACTATGAAGACAGGGATTATGCAAGGGAAAAACCAATCTTTACCAGAATCTCAAAGGCACGTCAGTTTTTGTTTCAGGTAAGAAAGGGAACTTCATAGTTCTAATCACAGGGCAGTAATTCAGCATTTTCAATGACATATTAACAGAGAGCGATGTTTCAGAGATGGTTATGATGCCTGCTCTAAGATGGTAACAATGATAAAAGCTCAGGGTTTTTAAATTAAAGGCAGAATTCAGGATTTATATGACTTTGAATCGGCAGCCTCTCAGTGGTCTGCTTTCTTTTATCTGATAGAGAGCCATCACAATCTTGGATATTGAAAACAGCTACTTGAACTGTGTGAGGCGCTCGTTCCGGTCTGGGAAGCAAGTCTTGGTGGGAGTCACACCTGACGGCCAAGATGATTACAGATGGTGCTTTAGGTAACCTGTTTGTATGTCAAATGAACAATCTTTTATAGGCAAACAACATTAGGGTATCTGGTAATGGGAAGCAGAACTTTCCCCCTGGAGTACTCTGAAAAGTAGTGCACTAACACTGTCTACAGTAGTCAGTTTAATCTGTTTTCTGGGTCAGATCTGAGGCTTGAGAGGTGGCAGTTTGTGATATAAACTCATCCTGGAGTTCTCTGGGGATCCTTAGAACAGATATTGGTTTTGTTGTTCTCTCCCCAGGGTTGATGAAGTGAACTGGTCCACGTGGAATACTAATCTGGGCATAATCAATGAAGACCCTGGGTACTCTGGGGACCTCAAACGAAATCCAAGTTACTCTATTAAGCCTGGCAGAGGTGAGGGTTCCAGGGACCTAAACTCTAGCATGGGCTACACACTGGTGATAGAAGCATTTATTAATTGTTAGAGGGCAATCAGTTTTATGCCCTTAATGATAATGGCAGTAGCTAAGTTAATAGCATTTTCAGTCAGCACAAAATGTAAAGGATTAAGTGGGCTCATTATTCACATAGCAATTTTGCTCTCTGGAATAGAAGCCCCATAGATTCATCATTCTGATTGTAGATTTTTACAAGGCAGATGATATGTGTCAATCCTGAGGAGATGGAGCAGGTATGATGGCAGCCAGATAGCCAAGAAGCTACTTTGGAGGTCCCAAACCATATAGTTTGAGAGCTCAGCACCCAGCACAGAAGTATTTAACAGTACGATCCATCTCTGCTGTACTTGCCAGCTGAAATATGGAAAACTCATGGCACAGTGTGGGGAAGAAAACCACAAAGTCCTTTCTTCCTGCTTCTTTCTTCTCCTTTCATCAACTTCCTATTTAAACCACTTGTATATTTTCTTTTGTTTCTGTGGAGGGGAAAAAATTAACCATTCCTTTCCTTTTTAGTTTCAGGGAAAAACTGGAAAACATTGGTTCCACTTTTAAGAGATGGAAGCAGGAGAGAAGAGCCTCGAAAACTATCAGAAGAAGTCAAACTAAAACCTATTTTGGAACCTTATTATGAGCCAGAAGATTCTGAGACGTTGAAGGAGTCACTTCCAAAGTCAGTCTAATCTTATTTTTTTTTTTTAAGAAGAAGGTTAATTCCGGTTGCCTATGTTGGTCCTCACAAGCAGGGCAATTACAGCACTTCATTCATAAGAACAGGGATTTTTGAAAAAAGGTCAGAAGACTTAGGAAATTACCCTGTGCAAGGATTCATTAAATATGCTAAATAAACTACTTGTTGTTTAAGCTCATGTCTTCATGGTTATTTTTAATATAAATCAGCAAGAAACTGTTTATACTACTTGGATTATATTTACTTAGCTAGATATTTGCATTTAGGCTGTCTCATGAAGTGTTAGAAACAGTTCCCATAGTTGGGGGATTTTTTTGTTTTGTTTTATGAATAAATACATTGAGAACTTCCCACACTTCAGAGCTGTCTGTAAGGTAGCTAGCCCTTTTTTAGTGCATAATTTTTTCCAGTCTTCATCCATTTCTTTTACACTTTGAAAGTGCTCTCATGCATTTCTGAGATCTGAGCTGACACTTGCATTGTTACTTAATAGGAGCTTTACTAAGATTTGCAGGTTGGTGCATGTGGCCAGTGATGGTGGAAATTCTGTTGATAATATGAAAATAACAAAAGCACCTGTAGAAAAACTGTTATTGCTCAACATCCTGAACCTAGTGAATTTCATACCTTCTGTCTGCTTTTGGATTCTCTTTCTTTTAAAAAGTATTTTTGTGAGCAGCTACAGGCCCTGATTTTGTGGCTTTGCAGCCTCAGAACTAACCAACCAAACTATTATGAAACTGAAGAAGGACTCATAAAAGAGCAGTAAAAATCACGAAGAGCCCAGAGGTATGTTCTTGTGACGAAAGTTTCTTGGAAAGCACATAAATAAATGGGGACACAGGGAAAGAATACAAAATAATGAATGATCTAGAGATGTTGTTATTCTTTTCTCATAACACAAGAACAAATATACTCTGTGAAATTTTAAAGGTTGAATAGTCAAAATCAATGAAATAAATGTTTCTCTTGCACTGTCTGAGTAAACTCCAGAATTCACAGTTATTGTTACTGAGGCTAAAGGCTTAACAAGATCCCAAATTTGACATTTATTTAGATAACAGATGAACTTTGCACAAAGTAAGAGATAGTGGTTATAGAGAATATATGTTTCAAAGGTCAGCTGTATAATAATGTATAACAATAGTAATCTCGAAATCAGAAAGTTTTTGTTCTTGACTTTGACAGCAACAACAGGAGGAAAGAAATCTGGTGCTGCAAAGCTATCTGGCTGGATTTACAAAGAGAGTCAGGAAAGATACCTGAGAGAAAATAGGCAGATGTTCTGAAACTACAGATAGGAGCCCTGGAAAGAGAGGAAAGAATAGGAGGAACTTTGGCATCCTCTGGCTGGACAGAAGGGAACTAAGGATAAGAAAATTTGTGTTATAGACAGCTGGCCTGATATTTCAGTGCTGGACCTGTGCAGCTGTGTTGAGCAAGAAAAGGTAAATTGTTTTACCTTCTTTCCTTGTTACGTATCACTAAAGCACTTAGACTTAACAGCCTTTAATGCACAAGTACAGTGTGCATATCCAGGTATCCCTAAGCCAACAAGGTTTTCAACCACGGGTTTCAGTTTGAGCACGTGTGCTGTTTCTGTGGTTGCATTTGAAGTACAGTTGTGCTAAAGCGCTCCTGTGAAATTGGGCCAGAGTGCACAGCCTTTCTTTGCCAGGGAGAGCCTGTCATGCTTGGCCTGTGACGCATCCAGAGGCTGTGGTCAGAGAACATTCGTATGAGACATTGAAGTTGAAAAGTGGTATGCTGGAGGGGTCAGCTGCAAATTATTGGGGAAAATTGGAAATCAAAGACATAGAAAATTGAGCCAGTCTTTGAAAGATAATTTTCATCAATACATCCTATAATTTTTCTGCATTTAGTAAGATACTGAAACATTCACTATTCTTAAAGAGAAGCAATTAGTATATTTACATACAAACTGCCTTCACTGCTAACACTCTTAGATGAAGTTTTGGGTTGTTTGACATCAGTTCTTTTACTGGGGTCAGGATTTCTCACAGTGCTCCTCTCTCACAGGCTACTAGAGCAATACATTTCAACAAAATCTTCAAGCATCCAGCTGCTTTATTTGAAATAGTAGCACCATCTAGAGGACTAATGGTTCCTGTTTGTTTTGTTACTATCATTCACGACAAACGTAATTTTATTTTCATAGAGTTTGTATAACTAGAAAAACTTGCCAAAGGATTTGAAAGAATTGCTTGAAAAGAATCAGAATTTAAACCCAACAAGCTTTGTCTCTGGTGGGCAGGGAAACCACAAAAGATGTTTAAAGTAGGTGTGTTCAGTTTCATACCATTAGAAAGATGTATCACTAAACATTTGGTAGCTGTCTCTGTAGGTTCCACACAAGACTTCATTATGCTCCACGCTGGCAAAAGACAGTCCACATGTAAAACAAGCACGGCTAAGTAGGCAAGACAGGCTGAGACAGTGAAATAATTTATAATTAAAACTATTAAGAATAAATGTAGAAAGGGGTTGACCAGAAAAACACAGTTGCTTGTCTCTATGCCTTTGTGTGCCAGGGCAAATTTATGCTTGAAAGCACACCAGGATCATGATGTAGCTGGAAAGCATTCATGAAATTTCTGTATTCCCTGTGAGGGATCCATTGCTCATAATTATCAGCCTGGGTAGAGACCTTATCCATTGCTTAAATTCCACCTTGATTTACATCAGATGCCTATCCAGAAAGATTGATCAGCTGTTCTGGGTAACCTGAACAGAATATAGACCTCTGCCTTCCTGTCCCTTTCTGCTCCAACAAGATTACAAAGGCTGCAGGTGACTTCTTAATAAAAACTGAAATGCTAGAATTCAGAGTGAAAACATACATCAGTATAATGCTGTGGTTAAAAATGTAAATGCCCTATATTTGTGGGATAGGGTGGTGCTGGTGGGTCTTCTGGTTGCATTTTTTAAATCTCTTAGTCTTCTCTGGGAAGCAAACAAAATTATCCCACTTCTCTGGAGTGAGTTATTACTAACTTCTCAGAATTTCAGAAATTTCTTTCCCACATATGGGGAGGTATAGCTTGGCAGTGACTCCAACCCAGTGCCACACACATTTATTCGGTCTCAGCTGGCCAGGGCTCTGTTTGCCGCACTTTGCTTCCTTCATCTTCATTCCACCTAGGTGCATAGAATTGCCTTTGGAAATGAAGGTGCGTCCCTGTTCAGGCAGACTGGGTGGGACGCCTACGGGGGACATACTTGTTCTGAACAGACAGAGAGCACAAAGACTCACTCTCACAGTGGAGGGCTGCAACTAAGCCCCAGGGAAGAGAGGTGGCGTGTCAGGAAGTATTTGTGCTTTAGGAATAGCTTTGCTAGGACCAGCATCTTTCTATTCCTACTGCTAGACGTGTCCACTGGCTGAGAAGGAGCATGGCTTTGCAATAAAGTATCTTTACTTGGGTTGTTTTGTGGAGGTTCTGCTTCCCTTGGCAGACACAGTTTGCATGATCTTGCAGAATTCATGTCCTGAGCATTCTTTAGTTTGAAGTTTGCATAATTATTTCACACTGAACATGGTTAGAAACAGCACATGATTCCCATGCTATTCCTTGAGGTTTGTAGGTGGTAAAAATCTGTCCTCTCACAGTTATTAGTCACGTTAATTTGTGTCCACACTAAGTGCTTAATATGAGATGATCAGGTTCAACAACTGTATATATCCAACAGCTCCCAATAACTACACTGGCACAAAAGCAAAAGAAAGGAAGGGTGTTGATGTGTCTGTGGGTGACGACTGTAATTAGCAATGACTGCAAATGTGTGTGGGATGGGAGATAGCAAGAAGAGGTGAGCTGGACGAAGGTGAGATGGGCTACACTTCACTGGGACTTGAAAATGGCCTGATGAACATGTGGAAATCCAAAAACATGATCTCAGTATTTTACAGCATTGCCATACCTGAGATGCAACCTGTCTAGTCAGCTATGTAAACTGAACTGTTGTGTCTTTCAAACTCAAATAATTTCTGAGTTAGTTGAGAAAAATACACATGCTACCTGAAAAACTTGGAGCCACGCAGCCTGTTGCTTGTGTGCGCTCATTGTGGTCTGCAACAGCTGGCACTGGAGTCTGCCTAATTAAACATTAATGTTAATCTCTTCTCAGGCATCACATTGGTAGTTTTTAGTGGGGTCCACAGAAGACACCAGGGCCCAGAAGAGGCCCCCTATGCCCTGTGTAGGGATGCTGCCTAGTCCCTCTGGGGTACCGCATAACTGACTTGCCCCAGGAGACCCCCCCTCCCTCTGACACCACTGTCTTGCTTTGCTGCCTCTGATCAAATTCGTTAGCAGAATCATATTTATCTGTGCCAAATACCAGCTAATGCTGTCACTTTTCTGTGGCATCTGTATCACACTAGCACATTACTCAGTCATGCATCTTTGCTGGAGTCCTCAGTACTCAACAATCCATGAGGTGTTTATCCAGCAAGTGCTGCTGTGCTACAAAATTCAGGAGATCTTGCCAACCCCACAGCCTTAAGGGATAAAGCCAGTGGACTCAGGTTCTGGTGCTTGAAGTTTTCAGAACCCCATCAATAGGAATTTTATACAGTGTTTTTGAACAAACTGTTAAGGTATATCTGCCAAACTCAAAAAAATCAACGTACATTAAAAATCCCAGATAAGCTGATGTTCAGAGCAACTCAATGTCAGCCAGTGTCTTAGATATTTAACACCAGCTTGCATGTTTTGGTGCATTAGAGAGAATCCTTTTGCAGTGAAAGATACTTCTTACAAGTGTTTCTTGCTCCATTAGGCACTAGGCATGGTTCTACTAGGGCCTGGGAGGAGGAGGTCTTAACTGATGCTGCCACATGCAGCACAGACATCCTGAGTCTTCTTGCTGTGGTTATAGAGCTCTGAAGTGCTCTCCATCACCCACACCATGCAGACTGGGATTACTTCTGACTCTGGAATAGTTTCCACAAAGAAAACACAAGCCAAATTTCTCCTACATCAGGTGTTAAACTGTACAAAGCACTTCAAAATACATGGCAGAGAGTACCCTATTTCTCTGGGAAGGAGAAATCAACCAAATGACCTCATTGGACTTCTCTCTTTCTGGTGTGTTTGTGATACTGTGGCAGAGCTACATCACTATTAGTAACACATCCTGTTTCAATATGCAGGCAATGAGTGGACGTGAGGAGATGTGAACATTTACAGAATCACCGAGGTTTTCAGACTTCATCATCATCCAGAAGAGTACTTCTCAGTCGTCATTATAATCAGCCTTTAAAATCAACATTTTAGTCACCCAAATGTTGGTATGAAAACTCACGTCGCATGGAATTGCCATCTCAGCTGACTGCTCCACAGTCAGCAAAAGCAACTCCCAATTACAGGAACTGGAAAGAAGTGTCCTACTCACTTGGCCAGTAAGAGCAGTTTTAAGCCATGTCACTAAGTCAAAGTCATTTGTTTCCAAGCTGACATAGTAGGTTTAGCCCAGCCAGTTCCTCTTATTCCAAAGGAGAATGCGGATAATGAACCACGTAGAGAGAAGGGATCATCGTGTCCTCAGTTCCTGTTTGTCAGAGGAGGAAAGCCAAGAGTGTTTAACTGGCATAGAGGGAGGCACAAGGAAGACAATGCCCCTCATTACCAGAAGGATACAGAAGAGGGGAGTTTAGGGCTGGAAATAGGTAGAGGTTTCTCAGGAGACTGATCTGCAAGGACAAATGGAAACAGCTGTATCTTAGCTAAGCACTGAATAACAGAAAATTGAAGCATTGACAAAGAGAGGAGATGATTTGCATAATAAAAGCTGTTTTAATTAGAATAATGGGTTGAAATTGAGACAGGGAAAACATATCCTGAGAAGATGATCTTTCTATGGGGCACATACGATGTATGTCTGCCCAAAGAACTCCCTTTGGAAACACTGGAAGTTTCAAACTTCAGCCCACATAAGCAAATCTATCCAGTGCCATCCTGACTGCAGCAACGTGGGACCTGCAGGTTTCAGCTCTCTTATTTTGGGGAGCCAGAGTATCTGAGGGTTTATTTCAATGGGTAGACGTTCACCTTTGATTCTGCTTCACTTATTTCCCATAAAGGAATTGATAAAAAGTGGAAGGAGCCCGCAGGGACTTTATTTTGTTATAGTTAGTGACTGTCTCTTACACTGCTACAGTTGATGCGAAGTTTACCTCCTGATAGTTTACAATCTGATAGTGCATGAATTTTTGTTCCCCTCATATTTTTTACAGGACTAACCGGATCTTTGGAGAGGGAAGGGGAAATAACTATTCCCCAGATTTAGATGGATGAGACAGATAAAAATCTTTTCCTTTTAAAAAGGGAAGCTTGGTGTTCTCAAAATCAAATGACTGAACTATTAGTTCAACCTGAAATTATTATAACATTAAAGTTCCTCCCCAGTTTTGGTCATCACCTTCCAAAAACTACCTGAGTCAAACAGCAGCAGAACAGACTTGAGCAAAAAAATGTAGCATATAGGTGGGGCACGCTTTCTTCACAGTGCCTTGAGGCATTTTCATATTGCTTAATTCCCCTGCACTGCTAAGCGTTACCAGAAACTATGCACCACAACTGAAGATTTACCGAGGGTACAAACTCATGCTGAAATAGTTGGAGAACAACCGTGACCTAGTTGGGACTGTGAGGCTCAGAACAAGCGAAGTTTGTGCTTTGAAAGACCTCAGTGAAGTGTTAAATGTTGTTTCACACAGGAGACATGGCACCCTCTGGAGTGAAGTGAGAACCAACAGAAGTACAAAGTGACTATATCATGGTTTTAAAACTGGTTTTATTTTTTCCTCAAATGGAATCCTCAAAAGGCTGCATACCCACGTGAGCTTTCCCTACTGACCATGCATAGCCTGTGACCTACAGTGCCAGCAGACAGCATATGCACACAGGACAGGGACAAGAAGTACCCAATGCCCCGCACATCTATAGAGTGATGACTGGCAAAGGTCTCTGTAGGTTCACACTGTTACTTTTTGCCTTAGGAGTGGCAGTGGACACTAACAGTAGCACAGATGCAGGGAAAGACACAAGAAAAGAGTGACAGTCATTCTTCCCATCACTGAATATTAACTTGAGCTTATGCAGTCCCCTGTAACTTTGTCAAGAGAAGGGGTAACTATGACCTAAAGTCAGATACTGATGCCACTTACATAAAGTGGATTTTTACTGCAGTTACTTCAACTCATTCATGACTGAGCCCTCCCCTGCATAAGGAAGTGGCCACAGGTGCAGGAATTAGAGAGATTCAGGTGGAAATGAGTGCGCTATCAGGTGGAGAAAGACTATCATAAGGGAGGAAGGGAGACAGCTTTGTTTCTTTGGCAAGGGAGGAGTGCATAGAAGCTGAGACATAAGATCAGGCTCATCTCTGTTCTTTTGCTCTCCTAGTGTATGTATTAGAATAGCCTCTGTGAGCTCTAGCTGTGGTTCACCAGGGCACTGCTATGCTGGGTGCTAATTACATGCAGACTATAAATGTTCATGTTCTCAAGCTTAGCTATAGAAAGGAAGATAACAGCAGAGCCAGGTTGAGGAGTGTCATGAGCAGTGTCACTCCTTGTGATAGGCAGGAGCCTCAGGACATCAGCACTGCAGCTGGAGAAAGCTGCTTGAATTGGGCCCAGAAAATGTATTTTGGAGGATTAGGAAATAATAGAGTGCCTGGCTATTGGGTAATTTTGACTCCCAACAATAATGCTGTTCCTTCAGTGTGCCAGGCTCATCTCCCTTTGGTTTTTTGCCTGAGCAAAAGAATAAACTGCATAGCGACACAGTTGCGGGGAGTCTGTTTGTGATGGAGACTCCAGTACCTCTTCTCTATCTTTTTGTGAATGGGACTGTTCTTTTATGGCAAGAATCGCTGGGGAATAAAATCTCTAGGCATGTACGTTATGTAAATGTGCATAACAATATTGCTAAAGAGGCTGACTTGTCCCTGCAGTCTGGACTGTACCAACTGGTAAGTGATATCCCAGTATTTTCCTGGAATGATTTTCTACAAGGCTGTCTCCTGTTAGGTGATACTCAAACACTTACAGGCTAATTCACTTCTCAGTTGCTCAGCTGCACAAAACAATCTCTTATCTCACAGTTTATGAGCATAATATTTAAATATTTGCAAGTGCTATTCAGTTGTCTGGAGCAGTGTGAAAAGCTCTTCATATACGTGTGTAGCAGCACACAGATATGATCCCAGAACAAGTTTAGCTTTGAGTAGAGGAATGAGGAGAGCATTGGATCAGAGATAATGTTGCTGGAGCTATGTACTTAAAGAGCAGCCAGGAGTATGCTACTTTAATTCTGCAAGCTGCAGTCTCTGAATCTGAAAATGTTTATTACTTGTTACTTGGAATATGGCACAGTGTGTGTGTCCAAAAGTGTTAGCACAGTAAAAACAAACTTGGTACAGACTTTTGCCGATCTTCAAAATCCCTTATTTTTCACCCCTCAGAGTAAGAACAGCTAAATAAATTGTGAGAAATAGAAAATTATGTTTCAACATAAGTGCTTAGGGATATGGTGTAGTTGAGAACAGTCAGGGTTAGGTTAATGGTTGGACTAGATGATCTTCAAGGTCTTTTCCAACCTAGATGATTCTGTGATTCTGTAAGACAAGGAACAATTTGATGAAAAGTCAAATATAATTATTTTAAAAAGCCTAAATCAGTTACAGAACTGACTAAATATATCTCTAAAATGGGGAAATGCTGCCATGCATATTAAAGGAAGATTTTTCATCTGGGATGATACTTGTATTGAAATATTGTGAAAACATAAAAGCAAGCTTTGAAAAGCAATGTGCATCTCTTAGAATTCAGATAGAATTCTATGTGATTACAGACTTCTGTTCTTTTGTAGGGGAGAATGAGAGACATTAACACTGATCTATTAAGCAATAGTTGTGGCATTATTTTTCCCTTATAAAGTTTGTGTAAAATGCCCTGTGAAGGCAAGTGCTAAGGATCAAGATCAATCTGTCGATTTAAGGTGGGTTGATGTATATCTCTTCTGATACAGTATTTTCTGGGAACATGAAGATCTGTTGCAAGGGAGACAACTGACTGCTTATCATAATTGACTGAAGGGAAATCAGGAACACAAAACCTCTCAATGCTGGGGACTGAATATGTACCCAAAAAGTCTGACTCCTAAAATCAAGAGTTCAATATTAGCAAGCAAGCCAGTAAGATCAGGAGATCTTTGCCTTGCTACAGCACCACCACCTGTGGAATGACTGCAGCATTTACACTCTCTTAAAGCCCAAGATAGACAGCAGAGCACCCTTTCTGAGCTCTAGTTGGGGTAGCACTGTGACCATACTGTTGTGACTTTCCTATTCTCTCCTACTTCCTTCCTTATCTCTATCAGGCTAAAAGTTAGCTGGAAAACTATGGGAAAATGATAGTATCTTACCCATCTTATACCTTACAGAAGTACATCTTCATGTGGTTTTTCAACATAAACTGTACTACTAGCATTAAATGCATACACATTCTTTTAAAACTGTAATCTCTGTGGGTTATCTTGCGGATTCTTCCCACAACAGATCAACAACTCTGAATACTTTTCCACAGAAACAAAGAGAATTTAAAAGCACTTTTTCCACAGTGAAAAATCATGAGAGACTCTTGTGAATCAGTTAAACACTATGCTCAGGGGCATTGGGCTGCTACTGGTAGTTGGCATGCACAGTGTTTTAATATTTAAGCTGTGGATTATTTTTAAGGAGCTTGGGGAGTGGAATGCTGACAATAAGTAATTTACAATTATTCTTGCTGTTACCTGTTAATGTTAAAAATGCTTTTTAGTTAATGGATTTTCCCCTTAGTGACTCCCTGATGGGGTACTGAAAATCACACAATTAAATACAAAATCTGAATAACTTCTGATGCAAGTTTGACTGGGATCATGTCATGTATCAGCAGAACAGAAAATGCAGCTCTGACTTGCTGATGTCAGATGGCAGATCTCCAAATGCTCAATCCCTCCCATCTGGGGTTTCCTTCATCTTGTTCATTTTAGTTTATAGTGAGTCTAGCACTTGCTAGAAAAACAAAATAATGAATGCCAAATAGGGCTTCTGCTGCTTATTCGTACCGTGCAGACTATCCAATGCTGTTTTCAAATAATTTTTCAGAGATGTATGCCTAGTTATTAATGTTCCTGACCTTTATGGCATCTCTTGGTAACTGAAGCAGCTGGTAACTGCTGTAAAACTCAATAAAATGGTCTGCATAGCCATGATAGAGCCTATTGGAAAACCTTCCATGGCTTCTGAAAAATGCTAGCCTTGTCAGAAATCTCAGGGTGGTGCAGGTCTGGGAATATAAAGATTAAGCAGGTTAATTATCAAAAATGTAAGAAAATGTTTGCACAGATGTGACTTACTGTAGTTCTGCCTCTCATTTCCTGACCCTTAAGTCTGCCCTTAAAAATAGCTCAGTTCAGGCTCACAACACCTATGTGTAGCACATGACATTCTTACCTGTTTTCAGGAAGATTAGCTAGAAATGGTCTGGGCTCATGTTTCCTAAATCTGACAGTTGCACAGAAAAGGCCACACTTAGGTTATGTGAGTCAAGGCTGTCCTCATAATGGAACAAGAAGCTGTTAACACAGAACAGGCAGGACGAAGTGTAATTCTTGTGCATGTGAACTGTTACAGCTCATACAGTCTTCTACACCTACATAGGCAGGCTTGAAACAGGGCTCTGACTCTTGCTGTAGCTTGTCCCAGTTTTAATTTTGGATAGCTGCCACTACATTATAAATAGACCACACTGCTAGGTCCTATATTCTGCTAAACCACACAGATCTGGTGCTTTCAGATATAGCTACTTTCTGAGTTCAAAGTACTGCCTGCTGCCAAACTCATTTTCTCTCCTTAGCAAAAGAATTTCTTGAGTGGTCTTTTACTGTGGTTGATAGGAGAGTTAAAGCAAGAGTCCTCAAATGCACCTTCACCCAGATTTAAACTAATTTTGCCTGTTTTCACATTTCCATCTGCAGACTGACTTCCATTAAACAGTCCCTCACAGTTTCTGTTGAGAACTAAGCTGATGTTCTCCCAGGCAAGATTAAATGGCAGTATTCAGTCCTTATTCCAGGTCGTTAGACCAGCAGGTAAGAGACCATCAAAGCAGCTGACTCTAGATTGTAGCATATTAGCTTAGGCACAGTCATTTGACAAGATGTGAAGAACCTTTCCTGGTACAGGGTTTGGAATATATCATCATAAAGTTGTGTCAGGCAAAGCTGCATGTGTGCTCAGCACATCCAACTAAAGGTCTCCCCTAATGCCAAATCAAACTGGCCTAGGCATGGCCTGTTTCACCATGCTGCTCGTGGAAAGCTGATTCATTATTAGAAACAGTGTAGTGCTCCTGGTATTTCACACAGTAAATTTGAGGCAAATGTAACACCCAGCAGTCCTGTTTTTAAAGATATCTACTTGATGTACAGGAGGAGTTTACCTGCAGCTTGAAGATATGTTTAAAAGCCATATTCTTCAAATTAAAATGACTGGTTCTAGGTCTTAGTATTTTATGTTTTTATTTCCAAATTTTCAATCTACCTCCTACCAAAAAACCCCCAAATTTGACTCTTTCTTCCCTTGTCTACAGCTGGAGAAAGATTCCTGTTTTGCTGGCCTGTGTAGTTCCCCTTAAACTCCCATCTATTAATCAAGTAAAGGGAAGACCAGCAGCTGTAAGTACATTTCTTAGGCCTCACTGCAAAGACATATAAGTTTTAAACATACTATTTCTGGTGATAATGGAAAGACTCTCTAAAAAGAGCAGAAGAACTTGTGGTCACTCTTCTGGCATGTCCCAAAACAGAAGTCTGCATTAACCATTGCTCAAGAGCTCAAAACTAGCAAAGCTGAAAATGCCATTCCCTGTAGTTTGCACTGTAAGAAGTAACACCAGTGGTGTTGATGTGAAACATGCCTGTTTGTATTCTCGCAGACCCTAAGGGTACACATTCATCAAAAACTATTATAGAGAGGGAAGGATCTAAACACGCCCACCATGTTTTCACTGACATTATCACTGTGAAAGTGTAAGATTTTCTAAGGCCATTTCTAATTTTTCAAAGCAGTAGCAAAAAGTTTTGCTTTCTGGAGCACTTAGCATGATCGTTTTCTTGGTTTTGCATTGCGCTTTCTGAATAGTTCCATAATATATAACAAACTAAACATGACATAAAGGGATGTCATTTACAACCCAAATGCATGTGCATAACCATTTTCTTTTGAAAACAGTATGTAAACTGCAGAGCAGTGATCGTTTTAGATATTCTACTGCTGCCATTAAGTCATCTGTGAGCGACTCAGCTTTAGTAATATTTCAGTATATAATTATTGTGTGTGTGTGTGTCATCCCACTTTGGCAGCTATGAAGTAAAGAGCTTGTTGTCTAGCAAGTTTCTCTCTGCTCCCTAATTTCAGATGTAGCAAACCCTGTAAGGCTGCAGTACTCCGGCACTGTACTTATCTGTGCTTTCCAACAGCTGAGCAAACCGGATGACTGAAGAAGGGTGGTTTTGCGTTTTTAGGATAGTTTTGAGCTTCAATATAGTTTTACTCATTTGGCAGATGAGCTGCTTCGGATGCTGTCGCAGTGCCAGTGGGCTCCTACTTTGAACTTCATTCGTACAAATCTGAGGCGCCTTGTCTATGCCGAAATGCAGGTTTCGTAAGCAGGGTAAGTCCTCTGGGAGCTTCTGTGGGTGTTTGCTGTAGATGTGATGCTTTTGTAGAGAGTGAAATCTTCAAGACAAAGACTAAACCTATCTTTCAACTGGAGAATGCTTTTCTGTTGTGCTTGTTTCTGTTTTTCTAATTTATAAATCTTTCTCCTGAGCCATGCCACGCAGACTCCTTGGGCATTCAGAAGTGAAGACAGATAGACATAATTTCATTTTTATTTTTCAGCCTGATGCACTGCTACACTTCCTAATTTCTGTGCCAAGGGGATCCAAAATATACTGTCATACAAGCTAAACTTAAATAATACATTAATCTTCCACTGAAAGTTTCAGTTACTGTAGTGACTGTTGAAAGCAAAATACCTAGCCTAGTAGAATAGTTTTTATTTCAACTCAGTGAAATTTCTTCTTTTTATTTAATTCAGCGATATGCAGGTAAATAATCTTAAAGTATTTTCCTCAGAGAAAAAACATGGCTTTTCACAGAGGTTTTTAAAAATTTCTGTTAGGAAAAACCTTGATAGTAAAGAACAGATTTCTCACTGAGAAGAAAATGACTTTTTGACAGCACCTGATGTCTACTAATGCCCCTCAAAAGTTTAAAAATCTTACAGAAAGATGAAACTCTTTCTATCAAGTGTAACTTTCTGCTGATAGGATTCATATACCGTAAATAATGCACAAAAGTCAAAGTGAAGTTTTATCATCTTTCCCCTCAGGGAGGGGATTTTTTTTTTTTTTTATGAGCTAGTAAGAATTAGGTTGTAGGTGCTGGAAAGCATCATGGTCTGTGCTGTGGATGTTTGAAGGATCCTGTGAATGAAACAGCTATTGGTAGTCACTTCAACTCCTCTGCCCCTAAGGAAGAAGATAAGACTTTTGACCCGTGATATCACAGCTCAGTGTTTCTTTTGCTTTGTAGGATTCTCTTTAGCCACTTTGTTTATAGTGCTATTGAGCTATAGAGATACGTATGATTTTTCCTGTTCTCAGATAAGCATGAGTTGAGTCTGCGATAGTGTGTAAAGTGCCACTTACTGTAGGAGTGGTGGAGTCCCATTCACCATTGCAGATAAACACCCTTTTCTTATCCCCAGCACACTGGAGGTGAGATACAATGTTCTCAGAATCCCCTTCAGAGTAATTCTTAATACTATAAATCAATGCAGTGTTTTTGTCTCACTGCCCACTTCAAATAAGCCACTTCTCTGGTGGCATGTAAGTAACAATTAAGTAGATAATGGGAGTAGAAAATAGTTACAACAAAAGATGACACTCTATATCAGGTTATGTAAGCTACACTACTTATGATTTGACATTCTTCAGACTGTTGCACTATTTTTGTCATAGATTACAGAAAATGATAGTGCACTGGACGATGATGATGAAAGCCCTAGCTTAGTTTTCATCTAAACACGCAATTAATCGTGATTAAAAATGAGAAACAGACGCTACCTCAGCACTGTAGCAAACTTCTACTGTTGTGCCTGCAGTTATTTACTTGTGCAGACTCTGAGATCTCATTTAAAATACTCTTTGTAGCTGAGACTATACAGTCAAATCTCCTAGATGGACTTTTGAAAGCTGTAGTCCATGTACACAAAAGTGAAGCTTTCCTCTTTTTCGTTCCCAAGTTTTTTCTGTAAATCACTGGTGGTTCAGTAGTCCTTCAATACAACTTCAATGCTATCTTTGACTATTTTCACCTCTCCTAAATGATGTAGCCTGCTCTCAAGTCATTGCTAAAATCTCTGCAGTGAAAACTGGCTGCAGATGGGGCTTTGACTTGCTCCCCCTGCAGATGGCCCATGCAGAAACATGTTGCCATATCTGAGCAGCTCTAGCACTGCTCACAAATGAGAGGGTCTTCCCTGTGGCCTTTGTGTGCTATAGAGATTTCAACTTGGTCTTTATTTTGCCAGCTCTTCCTACCAGTCTCTCTGAACTTCACACACCTACCAGTTGTGCCCCTCTCAACTTGGCAACTCCTTTTGCTGACACACTTTTTGATCTATTAGTCTGTTTCCAACTGTGCTCTTCCTTTAAAGTCACTTCTTTTGTGAAGCTATTTAATGCCCATCTCCATCTTATTCTAGTTCCCTTATATTTGATTTATGTCAAATATCACATTTGCCCCTTCCTCTGGATGGGAAATGTCTTTGCTCATAAACTGCTGTGTACTCTTAAAGTACTTGGTAAGAAGTAAATAGCAGAATTATGTATGAACTAAGCAAGACAATAGTCATTTGTTTTAGCTGTGTTAAGATTAAATGTTTATCAGTGTATTCACTCATACAAGATGTGTCTGAAGACTACCCGAATTACATTTTCAAAGGCTTAGACAAAACCCTTTTTCCTGCCTCAAATATGTAATATCCAAGTTCAGTTCTTTTGTGCGTTTACTGCAGTGAAAGCTACAGTGTATTTTGTATGCAGGTGTCCTAAGTAAATCATATTTGCCCATTATAAATTATTTCTATGGAAGTTGTGATATGAATTCTTAGCAAATGTATCTAAATGAGGCATATTTCTGAGTTGCACTAGTGTGAACATGTCTACCAATGGTAGAAAACACGATAAAAAATTATTTTCATGCCTTTTTTTTAAGCCAACCTTTTCAAGGTAAGGAGTACTTTCCAAGATTTCAGATTTCTATTCTATTTAGTGACAAGAAATTTCAGCTGCACTTAAATGTGTTTGGGCCCTGTAAATTCTCAGTTCTCTGTACTTGGGATTGAAAATTTCCCATACTTAAACATTTGCTGTTTATGCATTAATAGATTTTCATTCAAATATCAAAGTATTTGATATGCTTGTCTTCTCTCTCATACCAGTTGTCATGTCTTTTCAAACACACTTCACAATCTGCTTTCTGTATCTTGATATTTCCATAATGAAGAAATCCTAGTGCTAAGGCACATTGACAACACTGTGACATGAGTAGAAAGTTTGTGTGTACATTTGTCACATTAAGGAAAGTGGAAGTAGGAGAGGAAAAATGTGTAGTTCATTTTGTTCAAACATGCAGGCAAGGGATTTTTATCATTTGTCCTTGGGTATGGAGGGCACTCCCCTGATTTCCTTGAGAATGGGTCCATGACCTCGTAAAACTTACTATTTTTACATTCAATAAATTTTAAAGTATCCTCAATTCACCTTCTCGCTTTCAAATTATCCATAGTGATTTAAAATGATGCCCTTGAGTATTGTACTGAGAAATAGGAAGATAGTTATTCATTATTACTTACAGAATTCATGTTGTGGGTGCATACAAGCAGATAACATGCATTAAGGGCCTTTTGTGTCACGTGGTGGTGATCGTTCCCATCCAGTAGAGTCATGATTTTTTTCTTTTTCCCTGAAGAAATGTTAAGAAATGTCACCAGGACACAGAAGTCCTTGATGTTATCCATGTGACTGTTTAGCTGAGCTCAGCCTGGGCATTGCATTCAGAGTCTGTCTGTTGCCTCTGCTATTCTAAGGCAAAGTTTCAGGGCTTTTTCTGTGTTCACTACCCTTCATGTTTGGAACCTTCCTTCACACATCTGTTGCACAGATCTTCCAGGTATTTACCACTTTTCTGAAGTTATCTTGGGTAAGAGCAGACCACTTAGATTAACTGTAAATATGCACAAACTTTAGGGCTCTTTATAAAAGTAATTGTGCTCTTTTTGTTTCTCTAAATAACATACACTGTCATTGTGGCTGACAGACTCCCTTCAGTTTAATGTAGGCGCGTGCTTGAATAGATGGTTCTCCTGGATTTATGGTATCACTTTCATTGGCATTGTAATTTAATCAATCATGAATATACCCTCCAGCCTTGACACAGAAAATGCTGTGTATGTGCTTAATAACTGAAAAAATGAAAAACTTTGACAAAATATCAAGATTTGTATGCTTACATATGAAGAGATTGTAAATAGGCAGTTTGGTCACTACTTTCTTCAAATGAACGGGAGTTAAGTAACTGTGAATCTATCTACTGCAGAAACATGATTAAAGATAACAACGAAATTATTCCACTAATGGGCAAGAAAACTAATCCGTCTGGTATTCCCCCTTCAAACCAGCAAGAGAAAAAGCCGACTGAAAGCACTCCCACAAAGAAAAGGTAGGACCCCAGCTCAGTCTAAACCACTAATCCTCCCTGTGTTATCTTCTTTAGTAGCTATTTGCACTGAAATATCACTAACATCTTTATTCATGCTGCATATATGAATGAGAGAGACCTGATGAACGCAAGGTGCCTTCAAAAAAACGTGTGCTGTTTAGAAGTGGAAGAGTATCCTGGTTAGGTAGATGTGTGATGTGTTTATCCTAATGGGACAAATATTTAACCCCTATCCTAGCGACATCAGACTCACGCACCAGTCTTCTAAGTTTGTGTCTCACATCAGCTGTGCTTTCTGCATTCACTCTATATTCCTGTATAACCTTACAAGAATGTGGTCTAATGATGGTCAGTGTTTTGACAGGAGAAGCTGGAGTGATCATTTCTAAAGAGATCATGTGGCAGGGTACACTGGGTTTTATGTAAGAGATGCTGGCCTGAAAAAAGGGAGCATTTCAAACTTAGCCTCACATGGGAATGGGACAGGTTATAGAGAGGCAGAGGTGAATTAAAAAATGAGGGCTAGGAGAGCAGGAGGTTTGAAAAATCCTATCACAAACAGAAACCTGAATTCACTCTATTTTTTCATTATTCTGATTAACAAAAGTCGACTTCATTATTTTATTTTATAAAATATTCACTTTCATTCATAATTTATGCTAGAGAATTAATAAAAGGATTAAGGGTTTGTATTTAGTATGAATGGGGAAATATAAGCAGTAATTCATACTATTCTATTGAAGTCAGCTAAGTTACTGTAGAGTGAGAATGAATTTTCATTCATAAACTTTTCACTCTGTGGCTAATTGCTAGCTATTATGGCAATTTTTGAAACTCTGAAGGCCTAGGCAATTGTGGCTGTTCTGACATTTATAATTCTTAATAATCAGAGGAATCACTTTCCACAGAAATGGTGTCATTAGTTATTTGAGACCCACTGCCTGGGTGGCTCAATTTGTCTTTCTGTCATTAAATTAAAAAAGAGAAGTTTTTTAGTTGCATAAGGAGGAGGTGAGGTGCCTGATCAGCTCACAATACACCCAGTACTTCAAAAAGGGGCAATTCCATGGAAGACTGTGTAGTTGTAACAAATACTGGCAAACACTACCCCTCAATTACTTAAGCTCCTATCTCGCAATCAGTTTTGTGGCATCAGTAACAGTAACCTTGGGGTTTTTCCCACCTCTCAACCAAGAGCTCAGGGTGTGGCCGACAACATTCCTGTAATATAAGGAACATAGATCACGTGAATTTTAATGCAGAGGTTTAACGTGTTCTATTAATTACATGTTTCTATGCTGCTGTACTTCTGCTGCTTCAAAATGGTTCCTTCTACTGGGCCACTGAGCAGCTAATGCCCCTCCATGGGTGGCACTTCTCACTTGACAACATGTATGGGCAATATGAACTTTCTCAGAAGACAATGACTTCCCCTTCTTGAAGGTCCTGGTATTTGGGTGGACTAACAGTATATAATTAAGTACAGGAAAATCGACAGGCAGGCTGGGATGAGTCCTGCCAACATTGTCAGAGCCTGATTATGTTTGTGGGCAGTGTTCCTGAGAGTGTGCACCACGGCCACGCAAGCACTTGGGTATTTGTTGGTGACTGTCCACCTGCTTTGCACGGTGGCTTTTGGTTTTTTTTTTTCCCCCTGGTATCCCCAGATAACCCACATGCCAGGATAGGTTAGGTGTACCAGCCTCCAAAACAGGGTCCACTTCACAGCTGCTCTGCATCTATTGGATGCCAAAATCTTCAGCATGAACACACTGTTGGGAGAGCAGGAGCTGCTCTCGGAGACACCCCCTCCCCTCCTGGTGCTGAGCCAAGGGCAGGTGAGATGGTCCAGCAAAGCCTAGAGCTTGGCACTTCTGGCTTTATGGAGGTTCACTGCGGCCTCCAACAGATGTTTGCCTGTTGGGACAGCTCCTGCACTTCATGATCAGGGAATGCAAAAAAGCAGGATGAAATAATGTTTTTTCCACTCCTCAGTTTCTCTGCCAAGTCCAGACCCCAGGGAGACAGTGATTTCCCACAGCTGGCATAAGTAATGGCAATGGTCCTCCTCCTCTCTAGGTTTCTTCTGTACTCTGAAGAACACACCCTGCCTAGGTAATTTCGGGGACAGAGTCCTGCTAACCAGAAGTGGCATTTTACTTGCTGCCTGCTTAGAATACATTCACAGTCACGTCTCAAATGTTAAAAGGTCTTATAAGTTTAAACAACTACCCACAGTGAATTAACACTTGGGTCACCAAGCCATTGGAAAATTAGATAAACTAAGGCCATCAGATCATGCTATTTTTAGCAGATATCTACAGGTTGTTCAGCAGTGTCCTAATAATATACTGCATTTTAGCACCAGTATGTGTACTTTAATTAAACAGGATTCTTTTGGGAAGATGCAGTTAAAAAAAAAAAATAATACCCTATGGACTAAACCATAAATATTAGGTGAATTGAAAACATTTTCCAGGTGACTACTGGAACATTTTAGAAATATAGGACAGTTTCTGAACAACAGGCTATGTGGGACTCGCTACATCCACCACTGAAACTCCTCTGTCTTTGGTGAAATGTAGTGATGTTTTAATGACATCTATTAATACCAAGCCATTGATTCTGCCTCTCAACTCTGCAGGCTTTTAAAGGGTGAAATGTTCCTATTCTTCCCTTGTTCCCTTTTCTGTGTTGTTTCAAATTTCAGTTCTTTTCCCTACAAATAATTATTTAATATTGAAGAATTATTTATAGGGAAAAGAAATAGTTAAATGTCATGCACTGACTGGCAAGATTAGACATTCAGTCCTGGATGGTGGAAATGCCTGATGTCATTTAACATGTGACCTTTCAAACTTTCTGACTTAATGATTACCACTGCTGATGAGTTTGAAATGATCCATCCTGGTAACTCCTGGCTGGAGAAATAGGGACTAGAATGTAGTAGATTAAAAAGCATATGTGTGTGTGTGTGCATACATGTATGGCTGTTCAATAAATGTCTGGTGTCCCATTTAGCTATCTGCACAGCATTTGGATGCAAAGCTGTTTCTAGGCTGCTGGGGTAGCTGCTTAGACATGTCAGGATCTGATACCATGTGTACTAAATGTATCTTGGGATCTTTTGCCCATCTGCCAGCATGAAAGTGCTGGGCAGAGTGTTGGAGGTTGGGATCCACCCAGGGGAAAGTAGATAAGCCTCTGTTCCAGCATCCTATTAGGTATAATGCCAGAAAATATAAATTGCCAACCTTATCCTCGGCATGTATGTGTAATGCTTTGCTTATTTTATAGTTTAACTTGCTTTTTTTACTAATATTTTTTAAATGCACTGTGTTCAACAGTTCACACTTTTTTCTGGAGATTGATGGTTTTGAAAGCAATGCAACTCCAAATAATACGTCTCCCCCTGTGTTTTCAAAACCAATGGATTCAAATATTCGTCCATGGTAAGTTATAGATGCATATGCAGTAGTCATACTGCAAATATATCTGTTTTCTTTTCAGCAGCTACTTCTTATTTCTCCTTAGACTTCAGAGCTAAAATTTTCACATGGCATTTCTTAGCTTTTGGTCACTTCAAAGACACAACTCCACTGGAGGTCAGTTATTGCTAAGATGACTTATCTTTGAGTTTATCTACTGCTGTCATTTACACTGAATAAATCAGGCCTCAGATTTGAATAAATTTAAAATCAGTACAGTCTTTTTTTTTTTTTAATCTTAGCCTCTCATTAATGATATGTTAGGATAAACTCCATGCACTGTATTTTCTACTGCATGAAGACCACAGCTTAATTTTGCAAACCCTATTCCCAGCTGTGTGCTGACATCATCCCTCTATTGCTCATTAACAATCAAACAACATGAAGATGCTGAGTCTGAAATATTTAAAGGCAGCCATTTACGCTGAATGAGTAGAGAAAAAATATGACTGGGAAGAATGGACTTAATTTTTAAAAATGTGTGGGGTACTAACAGCCAATAATTATGAATAAGGGAAATATGTATCAAATCTAGCATAAGTCCAAATGTTTTTGTGTCTGATGGATGTCTGGTCAGCTTTTTGGAATTAGTTGACATTTTCATTTTGGTTTCAGAGGAGAAGTATCCAAATTTCTCCCTCACGTTCAGGGACTGACCTGCACAAGACACACATACGCTTTGTCACCAGATTCCTCACGGTTTTCCGCAGGGAAGTGATAGACTGAATAAGAATGGACTCTGAGCTACCAGCTTTATTTCAAAGGGAAGGGTGTATCTGCAGAGCAATGCTGAATCCTTGCATTACTGAATCCTTGCTTTACTGTCCATACATCTGTTTTGTCAATAACTAATAGTTCAGGCTCCCTAAGTTATTAACCTGAGGTAGTTCATCAAATCTGAACCTTACAGAAAACAAAAATACAAGTAAGAAAAATCATAAGAAATTAATTTTTAAGTCAGATCTGCTTTCAGCAATGTCTGGCAATGCTGTACAGCAATTACAAAATACCAATGCCATTGAAATCCTTTAAATTTATTACCTAAATATGTATTTAGGGCCCAGTCTTCAACTTCTTTTAGCTGAAGCTTCCATTCAAGTCAGCGGCAAAATGCTCTTGAGTTTCCTACAGCATACTGTGTAGTAAATCTTTAGGTAAAACACTTTCATTGTGTGCTTGCAACCCATGCACTGTTACTGATTTAGCACTTGTTTTATGGCAGATGACAAATTCAAGCATTCAGGAGGAAGTATAAAAAGCAGTGATCATTTAAAAAAAAAAAAAAAAAGAAAAAACTTTCCACAGTTTCAAGATCTGTAATGAAATAACATAGTAAAACACAAACTAGGTTGCTTTCCTAATGATTTTTTAAACATAATAAAATCTGGTGGGTCTTTTCATTTTTACTACTCACTTTAAAATTCACAGGGGAGATAAAATGGTAGAATTAAAAAGCACAATGTCAAATTAGACTAATTTCAGCTCTGCTGTAGATACTGCTTCCTAGTATCGACTGATTCTTCATGCAATTTGTCAAAATGGCTTCCAGTATCTTCCTGACTTAGCACTTATGCTTTTTTGTTTTCTATAGTGCATCTGGAAATGGTGAAGATATGGATTCCCCACAGTCTCTTCAGGATGATGCAACTGAATATAGCCCTAATGTAGACAGTTGTTGGTGAGTGGAGACGTGAAATATTAATTCATTTTCAATGGATTAAGTCTATGATAGGGTAGATATTACCTATTTTGCCTGCCATGTTTTAGAAATAAGGTCATATGTATGCATGCATTTCCAATTTTTCAATAATTAAATTTAATTATTTTCAATAATTATTGAAATAAACAAGTCTAACCTCAGCTTTTCTCAAATCTCATATTTAGTGTGAGGATTCTTCATATATGATGTCTGTTTCCTAGATGAAAACACAGGACCTAAACACCATGTACAACTAGGCATAAGCTAGGTAGTATTTCTGATTGAGGGAAAAATATTAAATTATTCTTATTCCAGAATAATGTATGATCAGGCAAGTTGTGTATATCTTCTGCTGTGAGTGGGATGGGTGCAGCTGGAGTGCAGCATTGGGTAACTTCAGGCACTGAAGTCAGCAAGTTGTGGAAGTGTCAGAGAAGCAGAGAAGTATTTGTTAGCCTTTGTTTTACAAGAATGGATAAACTGGAAAAAATGCAAACCAAAATACTTGAGAAACGTACATTTTTGTTGTAAAAACCCTCTCCATAACCACTTATCTGCAAATAAGCAATCTGCAGAAACATTCTGAGAGATCCAGGCCAAGATGTATATGGAAGCAGTGCAAGTATATGTAGTCTGGGGCAAATAATTGTATTTTTTTTCCTTTTATGTATAAAGTAAAATAAAACACAGTAAACTGAATCAGCAATTTCATTATTATTTCTTATAATTCAGTGCTAACATATCACAAGGACCTGAGCAGACTAGTGCCCGGAAGAAGTTGAAAAGATACATATTTCGGGCAGTATCTGAGGGGAACATAGAAGAATTGCAATGTCTGCTCGCAGAGCTGAAGGAACGATCGAATGCATGTCCAAACATGACTGTGCCAGGTAAGCTGTGGAGTTACCTGAAGGAAGATTGTTAGCTCTTCTGGCAGTATATGTGTAGTCTAAAAGTGGGAAATATCTCTGTGCAGCAGCTACTTGCCTGTGAATTTGCAGTCACTTGTTTGCAATGTAATGTATGTCACATTTCCTATTTCTAAATAAAAGCTTAAGGTATTCAAGCTGCCACCTCCTTGCTGCCTCCAAGGCAACACTGGGGAGTACTTGCTTCCTGCTTACGATACACGGAGGGTCTATCTGCACTGTATTCCCACAGCCATACCTAAGGTAGCCTCCTGCAGCCCCAGACTCAGAGCTGATGTCTCTATCCAAACTGCAGTCAAATTGCAGTACAGACAGGGCTTGTGATGTGTGCAGCATGGTAGAACAGGCTGAGAAGTTAGGAAAGAGTTCTGGGTCTGTCTGGAGTTACCATGGCAGCGGGATGTCCGAAAGAAAAACGAAGTGCATTGGCTACTTTATTAATTCACATGTCTGAATGTATCATCTCACCAAATATACAAAGTGAATAGGATGGAGTAACTGTTTGGCAAGTAATTTCTGTTCATATATATCCCCCAGGTTCCGCCCCTAATAAACAAAATATTAGAATTATTTTCCAACCACTTTAATAAATAATAATGAATTAATCTCAAAATTCATTCTTGTAGATTATCTGATGAAAAAATTCACAGCTTCAGATACTGGCAAAACTTGTCTGATGAAAGCTCTGCTGAACATCAACCAAAACACAAATGAGATAGTGAATACACTGCTATCCTTTGCAGAAGAAAATGGTATTTTGGAGAGATTTATCAATGCAGCATATACAGAAAATGCATATAAAGGTATTGCCATCTGATACCAATTTCAGGTATATGGTCAGATATACCATCCATAAAAGTAATGTTTTCTTCAAACATTCTAGTGATGGTTTAAATTCCTAAAACAACTTTTATTCATTATCACTGGTGCTATCCATTGTGAAACATCATTAATATTTCATAACGTGCTTAAGAGATTCAGTGCTAAATACCTGTATCTGTTGTTTCAGGCCAGACAGCTCTAAATATTGCTATTGAAAGAAGACAATATGAAATAACTCAGAGCCTTATAGAAAAAGGAGCTGATGTCAATGCTCATGCCCAGGGTATTTTCTTTAATCCCAAACATAAGCATGAAGGCTTTTATTTTGGTAAGTGGAAATGTGATCTGTCTAGAAAAATTACGAAGGAATACCCAAACAATCAAGACAGTATGGAAGACAGGCAAGTGTGAATTGTTACTGTAGCTAAACCTAGATTAGGAAATGGGCATCACAAGATATAAAAACGGCATAGTACCTTTTGTAAAAGTAAGTTGCAGAGTGCAAAGTATTATAAACACTCAGATATAATTGTAAAACCTTTACAAAAAAGCCTGTAAATGATGAATGGCAAATAAAGTGTAACAAATATGGTTTTGAAAATTTTCTTAAAATAATGTTTTAATGCAAATTAAGCTTTTATAAAGCAAGAGCTAAATTCAGTCCAATCAATATGTAAATATGCTTTCATATGTTAAGATGCATAACACAGCCACTCTTTTATAATATGATTTCAATGCTTGTAATAAAACATGAACACATTACATTTTATAATTTTGTAGGTGAAACTGCACTAGCGTTAGCTGCATGTACGAATCAACCAGACATAATTCAACTGTTAATGGACAATACCAGGACTAATATTACGTCTCAGGATTCCAGAGGAAACAATATCCTCCATGCATTGGTTACTGTGGCAGAGGACTTTAAAACCCAGAACGACTTTGTAATCAGAATGTATGATATGATTTTGTTGAAAAGTAAAGACAGAAATTTGGAAACAACAAAGAATAAGGAGGGTTTGACACCACTACAATTAGCTGCAAAAACGGGGAAATTAGAGGTGGGTATTATTTCAGTAGCATCTAAGAGAAATTAAGTATGGAGAAAGACTCAAGGCCAACTATGTAATCAGACATTAGCACTCTGAAATGTAGTTTTCCATGCTGGTTATGCTGTACTATGTATCAGTAGTATTTTGTGAGCTAATTTTGTTCAAAATATAAGCAAATATTTCTATTGCAACGTTGCTTCTACCCTTCAAGGTTTCCCTCTAACAAACCCTCTCTGTACAAAATACACCTGCTGTTTAAGAAATAGCTTTGCAAACCCTTCTGTTGTACAGAAACTTAGAAATTCTGCATTTATTACATACTACATTTATGCAATATACAGTCTTTGAGTAATTTCAGAAAACTCACTAGAACTGCTCTGTAACGCTGCTGTAGAAGTTGGCTCTCATAAATCAACTGTATTGCGGTACAGAATTGACAATGGGATAATTTAACAAGTAATTAAGTTAAAGGAAGATATAAATGTGAACTCATGGAAAATTGTGCTTTCATCCTTTAGAAAAATGTCTCTGACAGAAAAACAGGAGGCATTAAAAATGTTGTATTTCCTAGAGGTCTGTCATCTCTAACACTGCTTACTGAATAACAGAATTACCAATACGTTGAATTGCACTGTGTAGAAAATGTGATAGTTAAAAGGTAGGGGTTTTGGCAAGTATATATGTGTGCTTTCTTCTTTCCCATGAAGAACACATCTGCTTACAAATGATTCTGTTAATGTTTTAGATTCTGAAATACATCCTGAGCAGAGAGATAAGGGATAAGCCTAACAGGGGCCTGTCAAGAAAATTCACAGACTGGGCTTATGGTCCTGTTCAATCTTCTCTTTATGATCTGACAGAACTAGATACCACCGCAGACAACTCAGTATTGGAAATCATTGTCTATAATACAAATATTGGTGTAAGTTACCCATTTCTAAAATATATATATATATATATTTTTAGCAGTACACTCATTTCAGATGTATTAGCCTATACGTTTGACTGAATTACTTGTAAAAGAGTAAACAGTAATTTTTGGTTCTGTTTTGTATCGGGAGCAAGGTGAATTTTATACCTCTTTAGATTGTCAGCTGTAAGTGAATATGCATTCAGCTCCTGAAACACGGGCTAGGCATTTTGGGAGTGTTTTTTTTCTACATTTGAAGCATTAATTTGCCTTGCATAGAAACATAAGTATGGCCCAGCTGGTCAGACAAAAGCTACTGTCTTGTCTCCATGGAGCGGCCACTAGCAGCTGCCTAAGATAGTGCATGAGAACAGGGCAAGCAAACAGAAGTAATTCACGAGAGTACTCTGCCTAAAGTTACAAACTTTACTTAACAGGTGTGTATTTTAGGCATTTAGGAATGTTAGCTTTTCAAAGCCAGAATTATCCATTTGCTAAATTCAAATACTGTCATAAAACTTCTCTAAGGAAGTAAGTCCAGAAGTTCACACTACAGTTTTAGCTCAATCATAATTAACCAGAGTATGGCAGGTTATCCCAGCACGAGTCAGGTTAGGGTCTGACATATCTTTGAGCATAGATGTGTTTCTAGATCAGCAAGGACAGATACTGAATGAAATACACAAAATACATGCCTGAAATCATCTCGGTTTCCTTACAGGTGGCAAATTCAAATCTTAATTGTTTGGGTTTTTTTTCTCTACAGAATCGTCATGAAATGCTGACTTTGGAGCCTCTGAATTCACTCCTGCGAATGAAATGGAAGAAGTTTGCACGACACATGTTTTTTATGTCATGTTGGTTTTATTTCCTATACAATGTAACATTAACGTTAGTTTCCTACCACAGGCCTAATGAAAATGAAGTGAGTACAGAAAGTTAATCTCACCAAATTTTATTGATTTAAAATGCAACAGTATTTCCTGAATTGTATTTAAATGATAAACCAAAACCAGATATCGGAATATCTGGGTGTAGTGAGACCAGGTTCTCCCACATCAGGTCTTTGTATCTGGAAGGAAGAGCAGCAGTAATAGAGGAGATTTGCATTTTGTGAAAGTGACCCAAAATAGAAATACATAATACAAAGACAGGTAGTTAAATTTCTGAAAGTGGGGGGAGGGTTTTTTGTTTTTCTTTTAAGAAACTTCTGGCAAATATACATGTTAGGGGGGTGATTCTGTAAATCTACCATGAAGAAAACTCTGAGTGAAATGGAAGAAATTGTGTACCCAGAGCGCTACATACACGAGGCTTCATGTGACTTTGCCTTTTACCCTTCAGGTCTGGAACTCAGTCTTTCATTTTGGCCATCTCTTGCAGGCTCCACCTTATCCACTAGCTCTTACGCGTGGTGTGGGATGGCTGCAGTTATCAGGACAGGTGATGGTTATGTTAGGAGCAATATTTTTAGCCATAAAAGAGGTAAGACTTTTTAATAACAAATACATAACAAAATAGGTAAAGAACTTCTCTAGATTTATGAATACACTGATGGTGATTTTGGAAATATGTTTGGAATATCTTTATATGTGTAATGTCTAAAAGTCTTTGGCACAATACATCACTTAGAATGACTGGGAATATATATTTGAATATAATTGTATTTGCTATGAGGGTTTTTTCCTTTCAGATTCTCAAGACAGAGGTTTTATATTTGTATAATATTGATATTGTCAAATTACTGGCTTTAAGGACACTGTTGAATTAGAACTTGTAACAGAGAAAAAAAACAGGGTATAATTTTTACCATATACTATAAGTAATTAAAACCAGGAACTAACTGTTATGCCAGAAATTAAAGAAACTTAAACTTTGAAGTTACAGCCCTATAAGATTTTTAATTCTAGCAGTTACGTCTTATCAGTAGACTGATTTTTTTTTTAGAAGACCAACTTCAATTAAATTATTTTGAAAAATTGATTGAGGCCTGCTTTCTCTTACTACCATTTCTGATTTTATATATCTGTCTACACAGAGTGTAGCCATCTTTCTGCTTAGGCCCTCAGACCTGCACTCAATTCTCTCCGATGCGTGGTTCCACTTTGCATTGTAAGTTTGTCGTGCATCTATTTTATACTATATATAAAATGCATATTTAGCTCATGGTCACAGAGAATGTACTCCTGCAGCAGATGCTCACTTTTTCTCTAGATTATCAGTTTTTAGAGGGATGGATGTAATCTTACATGCAGCTTTTCTATAACACACTCTAATGCCTGCATGGGTCAGTAACAATACCGGGGGTTGATGTGAATGGACTGGATTTTCTTCCAAAGTGCAGTACTGTCTTTAGCTTCTCCTGATGCCATATCTCTTTAGAGCTGTACGTAGAGGAATGTGTTTAAGAAGCCTGGTTAATAAACCAGATATGGTTTCACACTTCTTTCAGCTCCTTCAGGAAGGAAAAATACCATAAAGCTGATTCATCTGGCTGATGGGAGTATCCCACTAGCTGGCCTAGATAAAGTCCAGACGATTCCCTAATTTCTAGGATATGATTGTAGGATCAATAAAAAGAGAGGTGGCTTAACTCTACCTTTATTCCTCCTCCTCCAGCCACACTGATATCAATCTTGGGCTGCGGAGGTCTACATCCTATCACAGCACATCACACCACCTCCTAGTGTCTTCCTTGTTCATGGAAAATCTGTAATGATTCTAACAATTCATTAAACTAAGGCTCGAATTAAATGGCTTCAAAGATACTGTTAAGAATTCTTAATATCTTTGTCAGCAAAATCTGCATTGACCAGCTATTTTGGGGAGAATAGTTCACTTAAAGTAATCTTTAATAAATATAATCTTAATATGTTAATATACTACCTGTACTCATCTATTTTATCGTTAAGCTATAATGGTAATGTTCATAGGGAGGACAGAATGCAGTATGAAATTAGAATTGAAGCATAAGAAGCAAAGAAGTCTTGTTTTTGTATTTTTCCATTATGCTGTTGGTTTTGTGCTAGTAATTCTCCTTTTACATACATGTGTTTGTTTTTTAACAGTTTTATACAAGCTTTGCTTGTGATCTTCTCTGTCTTTTTGTACTTGTTTTCCTACAAAGAACACCTCGTGTGTCTTGTTTTGGCAATGGCCCTAGGATGGGCTAATATGCTCTATTTCACCAGAGGTTTCCAGTCCATGGGCATTTACAGTGTTATGATTCAAAAGGCAAGTTTCTTTTCTTTTGTTTTACCTGCCTTGTTACGATGCTTACTTGTTATGATACAATCCCAATCAAGCATATTCAGCAATTTAGATGTATATTACATATGGAAATTTCTTATTTTCTGTTTATATGTATTATTTCAGCAGAATATACTATATAACTCAAATGGCAGAAAACAGTTTATATCTTAAAGTTAACATTTTATTATATTAAATATGTAAGTAACTTGTGGTTTTTCAGCTACTGTAGTTCTGCTATTTAATTGCATCATATGCTGTAATGCCTATATCGTACAGTTAGTCACCCTTGGACAACATACCAGGTGCTCAGCCATGAAATAAAAAATCAGACTACAACCAGTTTGCTTAATGAAAGCAATCTGATACTTTAGTGTGTAGCACACCTGTACCCCTGCAGAATTCATAAGCATAGAACTAGTTCTCAATTTTAATTTCTGATAAATATTTAATTTAATTTTTAGGTCATCCTGCAAGATGTGATAAAATTTTTAGTTGTCTATATCGTGTTTTTGCTGGGATTTGGCGTAGGTAAATATTACTGGAGAAAAGCACTGATGCTCTGTGTGAGTAAAAATTTTAGCATTATTGTGAATAAGAACCCTATTGTCATGATGGGAGCACATGTTAGGGTTTCTTCGGGATATTAAAAAGCCAAGTATAGAGATTTAAACTGTCTAGAGACTATCTGAACAGATAAGTAATTTGGCTCTTGCTCAATTGCCTGCAGTTTCATTTGGACGTGGGCTCTTTCATCTTCCTGGTAATCTGTCATCTAGCTGCTGCTGTGTATGTTGCTGCACAGCTCCAACTCTTTATTATGCAGTGCATTTTGAATTCTTTAGGATAAAATGCCATGTATACATGAAGCATCATTGTGATTAAAATTTTCTCATGCTTTCTTCTTAGCTCTTGCTGCATTGATTGAAACTTGCCAAGATGGCAGTGAATGCCATTCCAACAGCAGTCTGGGACCTGTTCTCATGGATCTTTTTAAGCTCACCCTAGGACTGGGTGATCTGGAGATCCAGCAAAATTCAAAGTATCCTGTACTATTTCTTCTGCTCCTCATAACTTATGTTGTGTTGACTTTTGTTCTTCTCTTGAACATGCTGATTGCATTAATGGGAGAAACAGTGGAAGATATTTCTAAAGAGAGTGAGCACATCTGGAAACTCCAGGTTTGTTTGAGTTTGCTTAGTGAAGTATAGATGCATCGCTAAAATCTTTTGAGCTGTACCTATGGTAACTTAAGCTGACAGAATGGGTTGGGTATTAACAATTATAATCTCTACTTGTATATGTGTACAAATCATGAAATAAGTAATTTTAGTATTAGGGTATCGTGATAACTTCAGAATTAACAGCTATCCTAAACGTAATCTTATGGCTCAGATTTTCAACCTCATGCACTGTCACATACCTTTATGACTTTCCTTCCCCTTGATATGGCAGGAGGAAGGAGTGTTTCACCATCCGCCTGGAAATGTGTAACACAGCATGCTCTGCTCTTCCGTCCCTTGAGTCTGAGCAATGCATGAGTTCATTCCAATTTCTCACACCTTATCCGAGCCTTGTCTTTTAGCAAGGCTAGATAGCTCAGAGTCCCGGGCTGTCATTGAGCACACAGTCGTAATTAGAACTGGAGTTGTTTTCTGTGGTGGGCAGCATCCCACTACAGGTTATATATATCCCCGTGGCAGGGTGTTGTGTGAAGGTGTTGGCGGTAAACCCTGAACACTGAGACTAGAGTGAGATTTCTTGATTCTTCTCTGCGTATGCCTGCGGTGGGGCTAGCTGGAGAAAGCTGTGGACTCCCTGTTTGTGCGGGTCAAATACGTGGCACACCATGTTATTTGCTATTGTTGGAACTGGTGTTGGTTATTGGATGGTGGATGGAGACGTGACGTGTTATAATGAAACATGGAGCCTGCAAACTGTATATGCTATGAAACCATACCATTCTGAATATGGTTAACCATACTCGTGTTACTATTTATTGTTAATAGAGAGCCAGAACTATTTTGGAATTTGAGAAATTCTTACCAAAATGTTTGAGGAAAAAATTCCAACTGGGAGAACGGTGTAAAGTGGCTGAAAATGACACCAGGGTGTGTTTAAGGTAAAGCAAAGCTAGAATACTATGCTATCAATGCTGCTCTGTATGTTTCTCCATGGTTATTTATCCTCAAAAGCCTCTTTAAAATATTTCTACGCCTCTACAAATTATATTAGGTGTACAAAAATCCAATTTGTTCTTTTCAGTTGTGACCAATTGTTTAAAAAACAGGGAAAATGTATACTTTTTTAATGTAGATTTTTTTTGTAAGAAAACAGATTTTCAACTTCATATGTTTTTAATGTACAGGTATCAAAGTCTGCTTGCAGTCAGTGTAGCTTTGTCATAATCTCCTCTGAATGTTAGCTTAAAAGTAATTAATTTAAATTGTTGCTAATTGATGATTACCATATTAAAGAATATATTTCTATGTTGTTTTATGAAAAATACTTAAATATTTAAGGTGAATTTCAAGACTGTACTCATAATGTGTGAAATTATAAAGTAGTCTTAGTATCACTCTCATCTTCATATAGTACATAACACTGCAAAAGACATTCAACCTTTTAGTAGTAGCAAAGCAGGTGTTGATGGTAAAGTATCACAATCCCAAGAACAAATAAAGATATAAAAGAGGAAGTGCAGCTATGTAGCTGGGAGATAATGCATGCTAATAACACAACTTATATACAATATAAACAGGATTAATGAAGTGAAATGGACCGAATGGAAAACACATGTTTCATTTATTAATGAAGATCCAGGGCCAACAGGTACTGCAGAATTTTACAACACCATTGTTTGTGAAATATTTTTTTTTTCTTCAGAATGCTTTGATATATTTTTATACATTTAAAAATATAAGGTCTCATAATCTAGATATTCAACCACACTTTACTGCTAGGCAAACCCATGGCTAATATGGTAGGGGTGCTAAATTATGTTTAAAGATTGGGAGAGAGGGTTACAAACTTTCATTATTTACACCCTGGTGCCAAAACATGGTCGTTTTACCTTTTGTTTATTTTTCTCTAAGCAGTTATGCTTGATCTAAGTTTTACATTCTCTTATGGCATTTGAATGGTGTAAGGCTGGAGAATTTTTTAATAGACAAAATATTCTTTTGAAGAAGTTGTCATAAAGGACATTTAGTCCTTAAAATAGTTACATATAGGATTGCAAAATTTGGCAAGAAATCGGACTGATTCTACTAGACAGTACCATAGTCTGCATATGTTTTTAACCCTAGAACATCCATGTTTATGTTTTGCAATATATATTGGATGACAAATCGCTTCTCATGAATGTTGACCAGGAAATTCAAGATACCCATCTGCTGACGGTGTTGGAAGTGTGATAGAGAAATGACCTAACTCTGAGGTGTCAGATGTCCTCCTGGCAGCAGGCATCCGAGTTTACGATAGGGGCATATGAGGATCTGGGAGACTTGTTCTGAAGTTTGTTCTTGAGTCAATTAGCATTCATATTGCTTACTAGAATGAGCTCAGTAATAATGAAAAGGGGAAGCCAGAAAAATTTCTGTATAAGATATGGTAGTAAACTGACAACTTGCTGTGTAAATAAATGCATGTTTTTTAACAAAAAAAAAAATAGATGTGCAAAGCTTTGATCTTGCATGTACAGTTTCTACCATATCCTGTTTTGTTTACAATGCATTTTTTTGCAGATCCAAGCAAAGTTCAAGATAATTCAAGAACTAATAGCAAAAACACCCTGAATACATTTGAAGAAATGGATGATTTGCCTGAAACTTCTGTTTAGCTGTGCTGTATTTGATATGTGGACATTCTGAAGGTTAAAAGCATCAGCAGTGGATGCTGAAAGCTTTGTTGATATTTTGGACAGCTGTAACCAGCTGGAACACAAACTTTCAGTAACATGGTCTGATGACTTTAACCCATTTAATCAGGGCAGCTAAGCTAAAATAAAATGGACTATTTCCCTGGTTCAGTTTTGAGCCTCTTGAAAACCGTTGCTGTCCAAGTTTGTGTGATGCTACTCAAACTTGGCTCTAGACTCTTTACTAGATGAAAAAGGTCAAATGTGAGATATTTCTTCCTTTTGTGGAAAATTAAGATCATCGTGATCCCAATCTGCTGTCTTTTGGAATCTCTTAACTCATGAGAAACATTTTGTACACTGAAAAGAGTTAAGTTCTTCTCGTGGAGAAAAGAAAGGCATTTCAATTCTGAAGACTACTAAATGAAGTATGTTATTTTGAAATAACAATGTTCTGGATACATTTGAAGCTTTTGTATCGACTGTCAGTGTTATTGGAGGCTTGATCCTGCAAGTTGAAAGCCTCTTCAGGTCTCAGTAGCTTTGCCTGATCTGTTTTCCTGTATGTAATCCCTAGGGTATAATGTGGTGTTACTGCTTTTTATTTATTACTATGTATATACGCCTTCCCGTAAAATAATAGGGCAGAAACATAATTCGTGATGGAGAATATTTCCGAGTTTGTTCCAGTCACAAGGTCTTCACTTTTCCTATTCAGCTTTTCTATGCTGTTGCATCTCGCTGCATAAAAAAAAGTCATCACATCAGAAGTTCTTTGAGTTTAAAAGTAATTTCTATATTCAACCACTTCAGGAAAATAAGAAGTCAGTATTTCTTCCCAAAACTAACAAAATAAGTGAAATGCAATGCAATTTCAGACTCTTAAAAGCTTTAATTCAGAGGACTTCATAATGCATTCGTGTAGCACTTATTTCACTACCTGTGATGACCTAGTACTATGAATTATATTTTTAGTTTTTTATGTGTGTATATAAAAAGAAATATTCTATGTACTTTTAAATTTCAATGAATACATTATGTGTCTTCAGTGTCATCGGTTTTCATCATGTATATTCATTTGGTGCCTGTTTTAAAGGTGCTGCTTAGGAAAGACTCAGGTGAATTCTGTTCTGCGTTTGAATGATAATATGAATTGCACTGGATTCTTACAGCTAAGCCTGCTGTGGGCAAAACGATCCAAAAGACTTTCTTAACACAGAAGAGAGCATGAGGGAACTCTCCAAGCGGAAAGGATAGTGCAAAGCTTTGTGCAGGGATGGTGAACACGGTTCTCGCTACCCAACTGGTCTTCTGTAGATGCCGTATCCTGTGTTTCCTACCACGTATGGAGTGGATGGATGGGATCAAAATGAAATCTTCAGTTATGTTTTTAGAGGGCATAGGAATTTGAGGGGAAGGACACTTACGTGTATCGTTAGACCAATGTAATGTCTGAGCATTGTTTGGCCTTCTTAGTAGGATATGTGAGTATGAGAAGAAAAATTCCTGTGGTCTTGGAATCTTTCAACTTTGCTGGTTAATTTTGCATTGAAACTGCCAACACAGAACATTCCCTTAGGACTATGTCGTTCCGTTTGTATTCTTTTCAGTGCCAGTTTTTGTACAAAAAAAATACCTCTTCATGTATACTCAGGAACCAGAATAAAGTAGCCTGTGCTGTACTCAGTGTTGCTACGCATAGACTTGTCACTGAAAACAAGTTCAGGTATCTCTGCGCTGTACTGAGGTCACTCTGTAGGTGTAGCCATAAAACAGGGAAGGCACAAAAAAAAGTAAGGAATGTGCTGTGCCAATGTCCAGGTACAAAACTGTATGATAAAACTGAGGAGGAAGCTGGGGGGTTGTTTATAAAAGTTCTTCACTGAAAAAATACCCTCCTTTTGTGGCCACAGAGCCCTGCACATGTGCCGTTTCCTATCTCAAGGCTCTTATCAAGAACACTATGAATAATGACTAGAGCAGATAATTCTGTACTTTTTATACAATGTTTATTTAAATTAAAGAAATAAAACTTGTAATTCAATAAACATTCTGTCCTGTGTTTTCATTTTATTGCCATAGGAGTTACACAAAGCAAGGAAAAAAGGATTTTGGCTTAGTAGTAAATAAGGAAGACATCACTTTTCAAAAGATATAATTTGGGGGTTATCTAGACAATAAATCTTTCAGTAAATAGCTAATTATTGTATCCTTTTGGAAAGTTCTTAATGTTTTCTCTGTCCCCACTTATTGTCAAATATGTTGAAAACTGTAAAAAATTAATTAAATCCCCGTTTTCTTTTCTTTTTCAGCTACTGTGACAGGCTTTCTCTATACAAATACAGAACAAGTCACTCTCAAAATTCTGAGAAGTCTCCCCATGTGGAATTCTTTTTAATTTCCATTCTGGAAATACTTACTCAGGTATGGTTCATGCATTGCTCTTCATCAAAACCTGAGTTTGCCGCCTTCACTGAAAACTTTTGGGGTACAACAGTTCATTAAAATTTTATTTGGAAAATGTTATATGCAGTAGGTGGATACACGTAGAAAATTATAAAGCTATAAACTTCTCTTGTCTCCATTGGAATAGAAACTTTCTTCAGAAGTTTTGCAGGATAAGCACATCTTTTTCCTGAATTTGAATATTGCTCCAGTATGTTTCCAACTACTAGATACTTTCTCAATTCCAACATTTTTGTCTTTAAATTAATGTTAAATCAGAAACAGCTTGAGTTAATCTTGCAATACTTTAAAAAAGCTTTAAAAAGTGTATTTTTCTTAGAAATCATATATTTTTAGCTTATTTTTATCTTTGTAAGTATAAAAAGAAAAACAAAACAAACCCTAAGGCTTCCACTTCAGCGCAGTAGGGGTTAGTCACAAATGCAGATAATATAAAAGAATTTTAATATACATACCCTCACTGTGTTCCTCCCTCCCTGGCTATTCCTTTGTCTCATATTTTGTACGTTTCTGCATGGAATTATTTTCAAGGATCACCCCATTTTAAAAAGTGTTGGTTATTGGAGGTTTGGGGTTATAAAGTAGGAATGTTGTAATTTTTTTATATAATGTAGTTTTGTATATGAGCATCTTTCTATATGATGCTGGATATAAGTTTGATAGCCACTAACCCATATGTGGTACATTGTTCATTTTATATAGTGTGAAATAACAATCTTCATAAAAATAATATTTATTCTTTGCATCTATAGTAATCTATTAAAACAAGTAAAGAGTAGTCATAATCAGCATTATGACAGTATGTTTCATCTTAAAAGTGCTCTGCAATGTTAATTAAATTACAATTTAAAATTAAATTCTGCATTTATTTATTCCATTAATTACTACTGAATGACACTGGATTTCACAAGAGACGAAATCTACTTTTTGTATTGAAAATCTGTAATAAGCTTTTAAGAAGTGTTCTGGTCTAAGACTGAGGATCTGATGTGTTTTGCAGTGAGTTTCATTTTCACTGTTTTTACAAAAGCTTGCTTCTTTTCATAATATGCAGCTTCGTTAATAAATGTTGGATAGACTGTACAGTCCCCTTTATATGCAATTACTTCTCCATCAAGAGTCAAAAATAGAGGATCGCCATTGTTCAGTGGCTGCCAGTCTTGATCCTTAGAGAAAGAAAATAAATAGAATATATTTACTTTCAAGTTTTTGTATATCTCATGTGATTTCTGAGTTTATGCTCCATAATTATATTCTCTCCAGTTTATGGCAAAAGCTTTTCAAAGGATTCCTTTTAATCTTCAGTAGGTAACTTCAGGTTTCTGGCCCTCGTTTTCAGAATTCACTGGTAATGGTGAACTAAAAGGAAACTGCATATGCTCACAATTGATTAAAAACAGAACCTCATTTTAGAATTCAAAATTAGATGTATGTTTTAGAATATAAGCTATCCTTATATGAGAATATAAGATAGCCTTTTTCTTTTCAGTTTTAGGTTTGAAAGTGGTGTTAGATTCAGTGAATCCCAAGTCAGTTACTGCAATACTGTATGACCTTAGTGACAGAACTTACTATAGGGAAGGTTTAAAGTATTTAATACTGTAATTTTAAATATTTACTATTAAAATATACTATAATGTAGCAAAAGCAACAAAGGAATACTGATAAAATGTCGCAAATGGAAACAATTTTAGAATTTACCTGCAGTTTAGGGTGAATAATAGCAATAACTTCATCATTCTTATTCCTGGGATAATCTACTTTCTCCATTATTTTAAAAACCTCAATTGTACATGGTGGAAATTCATTTCCTAGAAAGAATAAATGTAATTTAATGTCAAAATGAACAACTGCCTGTTAAAAAGAACAACGCGTTATTTATTCTCTTGAGAATGGCTTAAATCAGGTTGTACCTTGTCAAAGTTTACATGCTAGCGATTAGCTCATATATCATAAAAACGTCTAGCTCCAGACTTTTTGCCCCCTCAAACCCAAATTGCAGAAAGATGGTCCAGTCGTGTATTGTAGTATATGAAGCCCAGATCTAAATTTGCTGCTAAAATGTGACTTTTCACTGTATACTTAAAAAGATATATTTTATAGATGAAGAAATGACTGAAAGGCCTGTGTTTGATAGTGCTGCACAACACAGAATTATATCAGTGTTATTTAATCTTTACATTCCAGCACAATGGAGATTCTGACATGCACAGCTATATTCTTTTCCTTCTACTTCCAAAAAAAGCCCACTGACAAAATGTACTCTAACAGAATTTTAAACACCTATTTTTGTCAGTATGTATTTTAGGTAATACACAGGTATAGCAAAATCTTACAAAATTTGTTGACTGTAATTTTAGATAACAATGCACAGAATGCATTAAACACTTCTTAGTATTAATTTATGTATGTTCTTCATGTACGTACTACTATAAAAATATTGTTAGCTAGTATTTCAGATTCTCAAAGCAACTGTAAGATAAGATCACATATAGTTATTGAATCTTCAGAAAGAGGAAATACCCTTAAAGATACCCAAAGGATCTATACAGAAATTCTAACTTTCTGATGCCACACTTAGGTGGTCTAGAGAACAATCTCCTCTGCGCCCTTTTACCTGTTCAACTGTAAAGTGTTGTAGCCCAACCTATTTTTAAAAAAAATATTCTCCTGAAATAGTCCACTGATATGACACAGGAAGCTATATTCTCTCATTACTTACTCTACCTTCATTAAAAAGTTGCACAAAATCAAGGCCATGTTTGACAATCTTCCTCATTTTGTCCAAAATATCAGCTCTAACAACACCCTGTGGCTGGGGACCCACCTCCACACCTGTTTGCAGATGAAGGAGATTATTAATATAGCCATAATATATCACATGCTTAGATTACACAGCAAAAAAAGATATCTGATTGGGTCTGTGTTTTATGTTGAAGAGGAATTGTAAAGCACAGCATTATGCAATTTTTAAGGCAAGCAGAAAATTTAGCTCACCAGTCAGGATCAGTTTAAAGAACTGTATGTACATTTTTGAGAGTGCTACTAGGGTAAGGAAAGGGTCACTACATATATTAGTTTCTCTTATTCTTTTCCTCATCCTATCTCTCCACGTTGCATTTTAGAGAACTCATTGTTTAATATGAAAAGCAAACAAATGATTTTTTTCCTATGGTTATGATTCCATAAATGAAAAAATTAACCACTTCCGTACAGAACATCATTTCCCCCTTCCTTTATTGTATCTTCTCTTTTCCTCTTCTTGTCTAACAACCAGTGTTTCAGCCAAGGCTTATTTAGAGGATATAAACATTTCCTTTCTGAAGCTGTTACTTCTTTGTTATCCTCATGCATTATAAATATTTTCTGCAAATAGTGGGTTAACTGAGTTTAAGAATTTCCATCTGGTTTCTGTATTTTGTAAGCCAAGTATAAATCAGAACTCTTCAGAAGAAGAGATAATCATATACATTTGATTTGGTAAATATATTGTCAAATAGCTACTGGTGATCAGAGCACTCTATAACATAACAAAATAAGCAGATCTGGAAACTGGCATATTTTAAAATAATTTATCGTGGGTTAGAATAGTCTTTATTTTTCATATTTACCAACAGGATGCTTTGCTACAGATCGAGTTGTTGCATATTTCAAGCTAGGATGTTCAATCAGCAAAACAGGACAGCGTTCTGGAGCCAAAGCGTTCTGTGGAGATTGTTTAAAAAACTCTTTGTTATGCAAATATTTTAAAATGTTGTGCCACAAAAGATTACTGATGCAGAAGTGATTTACACAATGTCTTCAATATGTTGCCTTTATTTCATGGCCCTCAAAGAAGTAGGACATCTTTAGAAAACAGACAAAGCTGTATTTGTTGGTCTCCTTTCTATTAACTCATGCCAGGCATGCTCCACTGAACTTTGCTGTCTCCTAATATAACTGAACACAGTTCGAGTCTTAAATTGCTAAGAAAAATCTATTTATCAGTGTTCCAAAACTTAGAATCAAAATACTGTAAAGCAGATTTCAAGTATTTTTTTGTGTTAGACTTATGATTCTCTTATGGGGACACAGACTGTGAATTAAGCCTTAGTTTAACCATTTTTTGACACAGGAACCTATTTCAGGCCTCTTTCCTGATGACTGCCTACCATTGGCTCTTCATATAATTTTAATCATAAGCTTTCTATATCTTCAAATATTTTATAAACATTTAAATGGGATAGATGTAATAAAAAAAATCAAATGTTAAAATATACCTTGTTTCTAAGGACAAAAAATTAAAATTCCACACCATTGGCCTATCCTTGATTTCATCAGTCATTGTCTAGGTCACTAGTACTTCAAGCCAGCACTTGTGCAAACCTCACTCTACCAATACTTATCAGCTTCAGGAACAGCAGAATTAAACACCTTCTAAAGACATATCACTATTCCTATAAATACTGATGAAGGGAACATTTGTCATTACCTAGTTCTGTTATTTTGTACGTATCTGTATTTCATAAAATTAGCATGTGTGACCCAAATTTATCTAAGTTCCTGACAGATCAGTGTGAAAGCAGATTAAATTGCATTCATTTTCATAGCTGTTATTCTGAGCACTCCTCTTTGCCCATCAGTCTTACTAACACTCGGTGTGTTAGTAAGAGTTCAAGTTGGAATTACCTGATATTACAATCAAATTATTAATTATCTCTGATTTTAAAAAAGTCCTATGAGTGATTAAATATTTTAAACAGTTTTGCAGAATAAAAAATAGTATATTTAAAGAAACTACAAAATAATATATAGTAATACAACATTACAACTAAAATCTATTTTAATAGTTCATTTAAATTAGTTTTACCTTGATATAATGAAACATTTGAATTGTAAAGTCATCCCTGGAGTTTTCAAGAATAAGGGTACCACCCATGTTAGAAGTGGTGTTGTGAAGGTCAAAAATAAGGTCATACGCATCATCACTACCTTTTGGACCAAATATATGATTGATTTCCTGAGCCCTTCTCACTTCATATGGAATATCTTCCACCACTGTCCTGCTGTTAATATCAGTACAAAGAAATTAGTAAACTCATTCCATGGCTTTACAGTCAACAAAATATGTATCCCCTTTTCTTTTTAATTCCATAACTGACTGGAGTTGAAATCAGCTATTTAATTACCAGACTGTTAAAACTTGATGAATTTGTGCTCAAAAAAAGCAAGCATGATTGTTAAACAGGTCTTACTATCATGTATCTTGTGCAGATGGGTAGTAAGCATTTTTCGATCTGATTTTAGCGGGAGACTATTCTCTCTTATTTCTTTACATTCAAAATTTTCCCCTATGCAGAAAACTAACTCAAAATTTATCAACCACTTAAACCACTTCCAAGACTGGATCCACCTCCTACTGAAGACAGTATTCAGATACTGGTCCATGCCCTTTTACTGTGGACATCACTCACAAGGTCTTTTGTAACTTGCTTTTTTTCTTGCCTTCTCGTCAGCCTTTTATAGTCTATTGTTTTGAGCTGTGCTGACCCTCAAAACTCAGAGAAGATTTTGCTACTTCAGATATATTCCTCTGAAGCTTCAATACTTGTAATCTCAGGTGACCATGTCTGTACTACGCTTTAAAAAAACAGTCTTAGCCTAAGGAAAGGTCTGAGATCTGCTTCCTGACTGTATAAGGGCTCTATAGGAAACTGATGTACAACATAAAGACATCTATCTTACATCTTAACAGTGTACAAAGCTGCTGCAGGTTCAGGCTTGTTCAACAAAAACAGCAAATCTAGTTTTGATGACAAGCTTGGGATACTACCCAAGTACAATATAGACACACCTAATATCTTTGGCACTAAATTGTTTTCTTTCTCAATACATCTCAAGCTTTGTAATATTTTAATTTTGTAAGAAGTACTGGTATTAAGAAAAATTTGTTGAATACTAAACACCTTACTAACTGCATGGATATTTAAGCATTAAAAGAGGTTGCTGAGGAAAATTATGGGATCACCACTGCTGGAGTATCAGAAATGAGAAGACATAATCTATTAGGAACGTCCACATGTCGTTGATCTACTGGTGGGATGTGAGGTGGATTGCAATTTTTATGTGAGCCCCTTAAGCTCCTTTTTCTATTTTTATGATTCTGTGTATCACATAATCTACCTTTGTATTCTTTAGTTCTGTCTTTGAAATTCAAGGTTTCCTCACATAAGACTGTTAAATTAATACTTCTTATTGAAGCCAATGGGACTTCTACAATTACTTTCAGTAGTATCAGGATTTCACTCCCCTTTCTCTTATTTTGTAAAATCATTTGTAATCTTGAAGGGTCTACACTTAAAAGTGATCAGGTGAAGGTAGTCCAGTCAGTAGTGTTGTGACAGGACTGGGCAGCTTTACGGAGGAATATTAGTTAAAAAATGAAGACAACCAGCAGGTGTCTTATTCTGCTATTTTTTCAAATGTTCTGTTTTATGTTCTATGAAACATAAATTGTTCTATTACTTAAAAAATGAAGACAACCAGCAGGTGTCTTAATCTGCTATTTTTTCAAGTGTTCTATGTTCAAAGCAGCTGAAAACAAACAAAACCACTTTTTTTTCCCCATACATTTGTCCTAAGCAAGCAATTAAAACAATGGCCTCAATACTTATGTGTTTAAAAGTCTGTTTATCTTATATATAATAATTAACAACAAAATTCTAAAATTAAAAGCCAGATGAAAAGATATGCAGGGTAAGAATAACCATGTTTACAAGATATATGTGATACATATTTCAGTCACATTCACCTTTACCATTAAAACCTTTCTGAAACATAATTACCTGTTTAGCATGCAACTATACCAGGCATAAGAATGCTTATATGGCAAAGTACACCTCTGGAATAGATGTCTCAAAAGCAGAAAAACATAAAATCCCATTAAAAGTGTAAAATCAATTACTATTTTACAGTAATTATAGATTGTATTTCTTCTAATAGAATAAGTCACTTAAATTATTGAGACTTTTGGCTATCATTTTGCCATAGAATACATTATTTTTAACTTAGCTAATTTCAAGTTTTCATCTTTTACTCTGCATAACTGAAATGAAATACAATTCCCTGATTTGTATGCCATTCTTTCAGATGCTCAGAAGTCTACCCTTAATTTGCTTTTATCTGCTATCTTCCTGCAAGTATAATTGTATTCAGAAGAGCTCCAGAGCTGAATTGCACAAGTGAGAAGTAATGACTTTGCAAATCAGAACAGCACTACTTAAGTTTACACAAATACAGATAATCTAATTTAAAATTCTGTGTTTAAGATTATGTGTTGGTTTGAGACTCTACTAGCAACAGTTTTAAAATTAATTTGTTTACACTCATGCAATTTGTTCTTTTGGGTTAAAGGTCAGTAATTTCAGTTATGTGACTGCACAGTTAAAATAGTAGTGGAACTTGTGTTAACATTTTAATCTGGAAAGGAATCTCCTTACAATTTTGAAAAACAGAAAAGTAAAACAACAGAAAGTACAACGGTTCTTACCCAAGATTATCAGGGTCAAAAACACGGTTCAGATCACAGTCAATGTATCTAGTACAGTTCTTCACAGCTCTTGGGTTGGTAAGAAATGGTTTCACTTCCATTCCTGTTCTTTGAATCTCAGCTCCATTCTCTTGCCAGTGCTTGACCAAAAATACCCCTGATAACTCATTGCCATGAGTTCCCCCGAAGACAGCAACCCGTCTTACCGGAGGTTTATCAACAACGGAAGAGGAAGTCATGCTTTTCAGCAGCTCTAAGAATTGCTGAGAGCAAAACAGAAAATAATGATAAAGTAAAACTTTTGTCTCCAAAAAAAATAAATATTCTATTTTAATAGGAAATTCTTTAAGCCTGTTTAGGTCAGATGTGAATGAGAGTGAATATTTCTCTAACAGTTTTCAACTCCCCTCGTGAGGCAGGGAGTTGCTAACCTGACACTCCTCCCTCTCTAGGAGCCCTCCCCTTCATTTACTATATTTAGGAGTATCTCCAAGTCTGTTAATGGTACTGTTACACAGTTCAAAAGTTAACTTCTCCAGGCAATCTCTATTAATATATGATATATAAGTAAATCTTGTACTACTGACAGTATGAAAAGGCTTTTTTAATGTAAACTTTAATAATGCACTTAAGTATCTCTCACATTTTTGCATTGCAAACTAGGTGTAACAAGTATACTCATGTATGTTTGAAGTTATGGAAACATTATTGTATACAAGGGCAGAATTATTTGAAGTGAGCAAAACCAGTAAAATATGAATCATATCTTGGCTTCAGATCAACACATAATGCTGAAACATCAAGTACTTTCATCTAAAAAAACCAAGAACAGCTGAGTTCCTCAAAGCATGTTGTTGCTTGTGTGACCTTTTTTGTTTTATAATATCTGAAGAACAGTGATTAGAAGGAACACTAGTTGAAATTAAAGTGTAATTTATCCATGACTGACTTACCTAGTGTTCCTGGCTCTAGTTCTATCTTGGGATCTGCCAACACAGACCTCTAACACATCGAAACAACTTTGCCAGTGACAGCCCTTTTAACTTCTGCAACTCTTATTAAAAAGGAAATAGATATAGACCACAATGGGACAATAGTTGTGCCCTCCCCCCGAAAAAACCTTAGTCAACAACTTGACTTCTTCCATTTCCAAAAGCATTCAGATAGGCTTCTGAAACTTAAGCCAAAGAGCAGCCAAAACTTCCATCATGAGGATCAAAACATTTTGAATAACATTTAGAATAAAAGGTCTTAAAAACAGAAAGTAAGTTTTACTGCTGTAAATGACAGAAGTATTTGCAATCAGTATCCAACACATAAGTGTAAAAAATGTTACATTCCAAGGGAGTAAATATTTATTCAACAGTTCCTTTGTATTAAGATTATACTCAAGTGACGGAGAGAGTATTTGGCTAGTGCCTGGAGGAGGCTTTGTAACACAGGCTGTAGGTTCAACAAAAGAAAGCTAAACATAGGACTTACCTAGACAAGTTTTGCCAGTAATATATTTCCTACAAAAGTTGCTCTCTATGTTTCAGCTTATGCACACAGATTTGCTGAACCTTACAGAGAGTTAATACAGAGCAACTGTTTATTTAAACACTCAACTGTATTACTGCTGTACTTAGAAGCTGTCAGATATTTAATCATAGTAAGTAATTTACTAAACAAAGCAGTAAAGTTGTATTTTACAGCACTGGACAGTCTGTACTGTCCTTTGACCCCAGTCTCTTTAGCAGTGGTGCCAAAACAGCTATTTACACGCTGCCTGAAAAAATGACTCATGCTCTGAATCTTGGTTTGCTGAATTTAAACACCACAGCAGTTTGAAAAGTAAACAGCAAAATGCAAACATGCAGTGCTAATACATATCGTTTATCGTTTAGTGCTGGTGGTACTGTAATGGTTTTAATTCCTTGCAAAACACTGAATGAAATACAGAGATCGTTTGTGTACTTACCTCATTTAACATGCAAGAAGTTTGTCTCCTAAGAAGAGCTTTCTTAGGACAGATACAGTGCATTTCCAAACATAGTTTAGCAACTAAAGCCACGGAGGCTTCTTTTATACTCTTAGAGCAAGTTAACTTCCAAACAGCTTTTAACTCCTGGTCTCCCAGGATATTACAAGCACCCACGAATTTGTGGCATAAGTGCAGACACTTGGAAAGTTTTTAGTCTTCTGAATTAAACACCGGGACCAATCCCTTATTCCTGTGCTTTGCCAATACTTACACTTTGAAAAATTATGGAGGATATTTAGTTTATTAAGAAATCAGATTGCTGTTATGTACTACATACAATGATCTGGTAGTGCACCTGGAAGCTTAGAATTCGTGCCATGAGGTGAAAAAATATGCAGTAATAAAGCATAAATGAAGTCGAGCTGTCAAAGTCTCAAAGATATATATATATATATATAAGAAGTGTAACGTGGCTTGTCAAAGCCTTCCAAGACTGAAGAAAAAGGATTACAAAAAAAGGACAGGCTCCAATCCTGCTGGGCGCCAAGGTTTTAGAGAGGAACCAGACCTAAGTTACACGGTTGAAAACAGCCATGTGTAAAAACCCAGAATAGTGGTTGAAAGAGGAGACACAGGGTAAAGAATGCTGATAGTTTTATTAATATACATGTTTGTGTTCACACATTTGTGAGTATTCAGCTCCTACCCCAGGTTCTCGACGTGCTGAACATGACACCACGTGAGCCAGGTCCACGGGTACGGAGAAAATTAAATAAATCCTACAGAGGACCCCTTTAATCGTTCCTGCGAGCTGCTCACCTTCCCGCCCTCTCCCCAGCTTGGGACCGGGACCGGTGCCGGTGCCGCTGCCCGCGGCCTCAGCGCCCCCCCTCACCACCGGCCTCCCGCCGCCAACTGCGCCTGCGCCAGCACCCGCGGGGCAGCGCCGCCGCCTGTGGGGGGCGTGGCCCGTCCCTTCCCGCCCTTTTCTCCCTCCCTCGGGCGCGAGAGCGCGGCCGTTGGGGCCGTTGGTTTTGGAGGGATTCGCCTCAGCCGTCGCGTTGAGGCTCCAGCGAGGACTTCAGGCTCGGGTAGCGCTGCCGTGGGAAGTGCTGTGGAAGCTTATGCTGGTATCTCCTGTTCCCTATCCTTAGCCTACTTTTTTCTTACAGCTTTAACTCTGGGGTTGGTTGCTTATCCTCAAGAGAGGGCAGAAGGCAAAACAGTAGCCTAAAATCATATGCACCCCCAAAACTGGCTTCATAAGCTGAAATATAGAATTCATGGTGGTTTATTTTACAAGTATATCACTTACTGGTGGCCATTAGTTTTCATAGTGCTAGCAGTGCAGTTTAAATCATGTAACAGCAGTGAACCAGAAGCTGCCTTAATGTCACATATGCAATTGATGTGTATCACAGAAATAAAGAGTAAATTGATCTACTGGTTTAGCTGTGGTAGACACTTGTGCTTCATTTTTACCAAGATCTCTAATACCAGCATATGGTTAACTGCCAGATCAAAACAAATGTAGAAGTAATGTTTTACATTATTTATATACACAAGTATGTGATATTATTCATATGCTGGTAAAGGCAATATGCGCCAGTAACTAACTGTGGTAGAAGAGCAACTAAAGCTACGCCTCAGTCTGTGTAGTATCCTTGATGTGTACTGTAATACAGAGACACTTACTATAGAAGTAGATTATTCAGGAAACAAATACAGCAAACAACCTCTACCTAACATGCTAATATAGACTCCCTTTTCCTCATAATATTTGACTGATAATGGATTTTTTGACTTGTGAAGTATTTTATATATGAGGAAATTGGCTAAAGGTTTTAGATCTGTACCATAAAGTACAGAAAAGAAGTTTATTTTTTGAAGCGTGACACTTCTCACAGAATAGTTAAATCAGGTTTTATTCAAAGCCATGTATGTTGCCATCACACTTTGCAGCAATGGATAAGTATGCATTTTCTATTAGTATTCTATTTTCAGGAATTAAAAAATATCCCTTGTATTTGGATATATATATATGCACTTTTAAATTCAGAAGTGAATTCTGTATTTTTAAAAAAAGTAGAGAATACAACTTTTACGTCAAAAACATAATCATTTGGGCCCTTAGTCTGCAAAAAGCAATTGCGTGTTACTTGGGTACTTGTGGATCTTCTAAATTCAGTACAACTACTTGCATGTTTTAGGCTTGTGTCTGAAGTGTGATGTGTGTCACGTGTACAGAGTTAAGAGAAACTGCCATAAAAACACATAAAATTTGGATGTCTTTACAATATGAGTTAGTTTACTTTGCTTATCTAACTTCCATACAGCAAATTTGGAGTAATCAATACATTGTTGCCTATTAAGTTACTGCAAAGAAATGAAAAGGAGTCTAGCTGACACTTCAACTCGCAGCACAGCAGGTACCATCCATCCTTTTGTGCTTTACCATTCATATCTCACTATGCTTTTATAGATATATCTCTATACAAACACACACACATATGCAGCACTCAGTCATAGACGCCCCATTTTCTGAGTGGACTCAGATGGGTTATCTGTTTTATTGCAGCACAGGGCAAGATTTTGAATGGAGGCAGGGGATGGTCACTAAGGGAAATGTTTCATTTGTGGAATTATGTGCAGGACAGAGGGGTGGGAATATAAATTCTGTGAGGCGGTGGCTGGTCTGTTACATGTTTATGAAATGTAATTCTTTTGGGTGATGTAAAACAATTGTTAAATTATTTACATATTTTAAGCGTAGATTGTGTATCCTTCTGTTATTGGTATAGTATTATTTGAATTTTAATTTTAGGTTGTCTGCCTGTACCTCTGTTCAATCAGAAGAAAAGAAATAGACAGCCCTTCACTTCAAACCCACTTCAAAATGAGCCAGGTACCAGTTCTGGGACTTGGACTTACAATATTTCTCCCACATCACTTGGTAAATAAGATGTATTTTATTTTTTTAATGGCTCTAAATCCAAATCTTAACTTTATGGTTGTATTTTATTAAATTAGACATTGTCTTTATCAAGAACTGTATGCATCCTTTATGTTTATTTCTGAAAAGTTCATTATGTAAAAAATGTCCTCCAGGAAATTTCTTTCTCCTCTATACAATTGAGCTTTTTATACTTTGCGCCTAGAGGGAGTTTGACTCTTTGTGTGTTAGAGGATGAAGTAGCACTGGCATTTAAATAGAGTCTCTTGAAACTCTGACCTTTTGTTTTCAGTTGATTTCAATCAACATTCAAGTCCTGTGTTACAAGAAGAAACATTTATAAGATGTCTTTCTTGTAATTCAGAAGAGAAATTCTGTCCTTCAAATTGTGCTTGGAAAGAATGATGCAGAATTCTGCCTTTAGTGCTTTCATTATGTTTTACTTATAATAAAGTTTAAAAGTTTACTTATAATAAAGTCTCTGTGCTAATAAGTCTAATGTCTGTAACTTAACCAACTTGTTAGAAGTTGCCTTATAATTACAGATATCAAAGGATCACTTTCCCTTTTTTTTCCCCTTCTCCTTCCTGTGTGAGACTATTTGTGGAACATTAAGCAGATAAAGTAGTTGGAGCCCTAAGCAGACCTATTGCCTTTCAGTCTTTTCAGTCTGTATCCATATTAAATCCTTTGTCTTTTGAGAATTAGGCTGGGGAACTGCAAACCCAGAAGTGGCTGAACTAGAGAAAGCAGCAAACAATGGGTATGTAAAAGCAGATTATTTGTTGCTTAATGATTTTTATTCGGGTACTAATTGTTTCACAAACTATGATCCCTGTGTCTGTCTTACAATAAAGCTGCTGCTATGTCACTGATACTTTAAACTTATCTTTGAAAGCCAAACAGAACATCAGGTGGCTCCTTCCTGTATGAAACCACCAAATGCATCAAAGTCTGATTTAGCAAATGCTGGAAAAAACTTGTATGCCTGCAGGTTGGTGGAGTCTTTAATTTTTATTATCCTTCCTTAACCAAAATTATTCTCATGTGAAAATATATCTTACATTTTTCTATATTCTTGTAGCATTCAGAGACACCCCTTTAATTTTCAGATCGCTGTAGCCCTAAATGATTACTTTGTGCTTATGAGCCAAAACCCACTGAAATTAAGTATCTTTCCAGTGTACCTAATGAGGCCTATTAATTAGACCTAATATCTAGCCTTATTATCAGGCCTAAAATTCAGTCTTACCGTAAAAGTTGATTGGATTTTGCTGGTCTTAGATGTAAATTTTTGAGATTCTCCTTTACTTGAAGTTTTGCCCACTTTCAAACCAAATTTATTAGTAGACTCAAGTAGATTTCTATCAGTGTACAGTAGAGCAATTTTATATCAAAACATTTAATCAAAACTGAATATAGTTGTGAACTCTGTGCTTTTATAAAGCAAGGAAAAGTTTACAGATTCAGATGCACAGAGCTGGCAGGAAAACTTCCAGCAATGTTGTAAGTGTCCTTTTTCTCTCTTCTCTTCCTCCTATTCCTTTCCAATGGCAAAAAGAGGGTGAATGTTTCAAACAAGTGCCTTCAAAGGCAAAATGGAATGGAGGTGGAAGGAATTTCTGAGCTGCCTTTGTAAAATGAAGGGTGTTAGAAATAATGTCAGCACTAGAGTTTGTTGTGAAATTCTCTGGTGGTACAAGAATTCGGAAATATCACTGTCAGAAGAAACTTTGCTTATTTTATTTTAGGGTTATGGAAAAGATGTGAATCTTGGCTCAGGAAGGATCCCTTATACTGGGCAGGACAATAAATAAGCAAGCTTTTAAGGCCTATTGAGTTCAGCTGGGTTTAAGCACAGGTGTGATCACTGTGCTGTATATGGAGAAATTTAAGTGCACACTCAAGTGCTTTGAATATTTAACAGATGTTTTAAAAGCTACAACAACAATGCATAGATTTTATATACTTTAATTACATATCTGAGTATTCAGAGTAGATATTGTGATACTGAACTATGTCTAACGTTGTACTGCAGGGCGGAAGAGAAGGCTCCCAGTACTAAAGTCTGGAACAGAAATGAGTATACTCCTTTAACTAACACAATAGATTCAAGATATGATAGTGGAATTATTCGAAAGTTTGAGAGCCTTTCAAACAGCTTGAAAACTGTTCAGCAGCAAAAAGCCCCTGATAACCGTAATTCATCTCAGTTTATCAAAACAACAGAAACCAGCCAAACATATACATCTAAAGGACAATGGCCACTGAAACCGAACACTGTTTCAAGAAGTCAGCAGGATCATAGTCTGGCATATAAGTTTAACCACAATATTCAGCAAAATAAAATGAATGAAAAGCAATTTGATCGTGTTCCAGAAAACAAAACACAGGTAATGGGAAGAATTAATAGGAAGATACAATGAAGAAAACAATAAAGAAAATTAAGGAAAGATGAGGTTTTTCATCAGTCCTAGCTGCCTTAGTAAACCCTTAAGTTTCTGAAAATTTAGAAATGAAATTTTCATACTATAATAACCTACAATCCTCAGCATGATCCTATCAATTGGCAGGGAGTTGTTTGTACAGTCTGAACAAATATTCTAATTTTAATGTAAATATTGGATACTTAACATAATATATAAATGCCTATGTGCCTTTTAAAGTTGCCTGAGTGTGTATCTCTAACTTGAGTTTTCATCTTCCTCTGAAAGGTAGTTTCATCATCCCAATTAAAAATGAAAGAAAAAAAGAATTTACGAATCATATCTGCAGTCATTGAAAGCATGAGGCATTGGAGTCAATATGCTCATAAAACTGCACTATTATTTGAAGTTTTAGGTAAGCATAGTAGATTGTGCTATAACTGATAATAATAGTAAGACAACGGCCAAGAGAAAATGTCATTAACTGTAGGAATGATAGCTGAAATACTTAAAACCACAAAATACTGACAGGACAACCATGTAATTTTCCTGCTGGGAGATCCATTCAGCTATCAAAGGTGACTAAAATAGGAACAAAATTAATAATACAGTTATCCTCCAACATTTAAGCTTTTTCTATCCTGTTTCTTTTCTTTCCTTGTTTTTAGAATGTATTAGAATAAATTTTCCTATTAGAAATGAACCTTCTGTAGAGAGGTACAGTTTTACAGTAATTTTTAATACAATTAATCTGAGAATAAATTCGAGTCTGGAGTACTTCTAAACATAGCTGACTTTTAGTGTGTTTCACTTTGCTTTTTAACTGATGTTATCTGAGAAATGAACATGCAAAAGACTGAAATGACTGAACTTTAAATCAAGGTGAATAAGAATATACAATGTAACGGCACGTCAGAAAACTATTTTTGACAAGGTTGCAAATATTTAAAGTTGGTTTGCGTATGAAGATCCATAAACCTTAAAGAGAATTGTGTTGTGCTCTGCTTAACAAGAGAATGACCTGTTTACAGTGATGGTTATGAAAACCACGTTTGGTCACTCAGTTTAGAGAGACATCATACACAATTTCACGACTGAAAGACTACATAAAGCCCATAATTTGTATTGGAGCTTCCTGTGCTGTCAGCACAAGATCTCACAGAAAGCTGCTGCTGACTTGATATATCTTAGTGCTTTTGTGTAGTAAATGTTGTCATGGTATCTTTGTATATCATGCTTAGTACTGCTTTGACGTTTACAGCATGATTTATTTTTGCTAAATGGTATAGGCACACTTGATTCTGCAGTCGCACCTGGAGCATATGGAGCAAAGTATTTTCTTTTGAGAGATGGAAAGGAGATTCTGCCTTGTGTATTTTATGAAATTGTAAGTATTTGTGGTACATAACACAGACATCACTAGCTATAATCCCTTTTATGAAGACAATAATATGTTGCTCTGATAAAACAGAAAATTACCGTGTAGTAAAAAGGAAAGCTGGATGCTTGTACCTTATTGTTCCCAAACTGGTCTAGAGCCAGTCATTATTTAGGTATCCCTAGACTTCTGTTTCAGCAAAAATGGTGGGACTTTCAGTTCAGCTTCTAAGTAGATAATAGCAGAAAAGCTGATGTAAATTCCTTCTGCGTTTGATGTAGCCTTCAGAAATCCACTAATATCTAACAGCTGGACGTTTTCGAAGCTTTTATGGTAGAAAGGTGATATAATTTTTTAATTTGTTTATTATGCTTTTGATGAAGGACCGGGACCTTCCAAGACTAATTAGAGGTCGAGTGCACAGGTGCATGGGAACCTATGACACAAAATGGAACATTTTCAAGTGTGTCTCTGTAAGACCAGCAACTATTCAAGAACAAAACACTTTCCAAGATTTTGTTAGAATTGCAGATGTTGCAATGACAGCATATGTAAAAAACAATGAATGAAATTTAAAAGTAGAAATGGTTGTCCAGAACCAATTTTCACTAATCGTTGCCCATAAAGGCTGGACATCCTAAAGCATCTACCAAAGCTAGTGCTGAAAATCTGATTAAATAATTGAAAATATCACTATGTTGTGTTATCCAACAAATGTTATTAACAATGTTTTGATTCCACTATTACTTTTCATAGCTTATCTTTCCCAGTTAAATACACAATGACAGGGTTTTGTTACATAGTAGATTAGATTTTACTGGAGAAATTCTGAATTAAAGTGTTTAAGTTTTGCAGTAGTCCAAGTGACTTAGAAAAAGATCATCAGTACTAATTCAGGTTGCCATTGCTTTTCATTATCTTCAGTTTCTAGAAAGTCCTTCAAAATGTTGACTATATACTTTTGAGGAGTATTTGGTTAGAGTTTAATGGCTAACAAACACCAACAGAGTTCTCTCTGGCTCTGTGTATTGCCTTAAAACTGCTCTTTGGTAGCAAGTAAGGAGGTTCTCTGTATTCCACTTCAATTCCAACTAATAGGTTCCCTTTCCTTTGCTGGATTACAAGAACACATGTAAAAGCTTTTCTAGAAATGAACATAATAAATACTACAGAAGGATTTCACAGGATGCAGCTGTATTCATATTGTCCCCATTGATATCTTATCTGATTCATGTTTTTTAAAAAATAAATAATCAGTAGAACACCTGTATAAAATAGCAACAGCCCCCGAAGCTGTAGGAAAATTGCTCGAGGACACAGAGGAAGTCAGAGAGAAAATTATCTAAACACAGAACTTCCTTGCCTTTGCCATAGAAACATCTTTCATGAGGGATGGACCATGTACATGTTTATGTGTTGTTGCCTTCAAACATTAACTTTCATAGATTATTCCTGCTGTTTCTATTTCCTTTTCCCCTTAGCTAGTTCCCCTACTTCAAAAGCTTTGTAACAGATCTGTTGGGAGTTGCAAAATAAAAGCGTTATCAAGAAAATGGTGAACACTGTGATTTTTTTTTTTAATTTTATTATACAGTGTTGGCAATTGGAAATTTCACATTTAAAATAATTGAAATATTGTATCCAACAAGTCAAATACAGAAAACAGTTAATATTCTAAAAAGGAGCCAGCTAGTCAACGCAGAAACACATTAATGGAAAATACAGCTTTTAGTTACACTTAAAAAATTATATATTTAGAATAAAACTTGAACCTGGTCCAGTAAATCGTTTGACTTGTAACAGGAAAACGCTTTTACACATTTTAACGCGCAGACAGTCTTTATTTAAAAAAGTGATCTGTCAGTGTGAGCACATGGATTGTGAGCAACACCCCCCCTTAACGTTCCAGTTCAGGACCTGAAGTACAGGCTTCATTAACTTTGTAAGAATCACTTGCCTTATCATCTCTACCTTCTGTGCTAAGCTGGTTCTGAGAGTGGGTGTTTCATGGAAAGTTTTGTCTATCCAGTTGTTGAGGTCATATACATCTATTTGATTTCTTTTATATATTATAAAATATTAAAGAAAGCTCCAAATGGAAGCATTAGCTTAACTCATAAAAGGTGCAGAATATTACAGAGCTTGATGGTGTTCACAACAGAAGTTGAGTTTTAAGAAGTAGAGGATTTGGTACAGCAGTGTTGTAAATTGTAAGACTCCATTGTAACAGTAAATTAAAACTACGAAGGAAGCGTCAGCTGTGGGACCAGACCTGCCAGCAGCACGCAAATGTCGTTGTGCTGCTGCCTGCAGGTGGATGATTGAGGGGTCCAGTTCTGCTCATGGGAAAGTTACGTTAAAAAGGAGTGACAGGAATGGGTCAGTTGTGTCTACTAGGTATGTTATGGCTGTTAACAAAAATCTAAAATAATTTTACTTTCAGTAAGTGTTCAGATCTTTGCAAAAAGAAGTTTTCTACTTTACACTAACAAATCACTTTTTCTAGTGAAACATTAAGTGAACAGTCGTAAACGTTACACAAAACAGAAAAAACCCTACATAATACAGTTTATACACATCACTCAACATTTTTCAGTTGTTGCTCGTTTTGTTTTTTAACTGTATTGATCCTGTCTTGTATAATGGTTCTAGTGTAAAGGCACAGGTTGGTTAGGAAAGAAAAGCCTGCATCTCTGTCTGTCTACTTTGCGGTGATGATTTTACATGTTGTTTGCTATTCCTCGTTTCTCTGACTCTTACATGAAAATTATCAATTTCAGTCATTCATTAAAAAAAGTGTAAAACATTACTGAAAAGTACATTACAGAAGTGACTGAAATTTATTCTTCTTACTTTAGAGGCATTCCTTCAACCCATTTTGTTAAATATTTGGAAGATTTAATTCCTTAGTCACTGTGAGCAAAAACGCATAGCATGTGCACGCTCTCTCTCTGTACTTAATTCTACATTGAAATCTGTATTTTCAAAGAATAGTAATGGAACTTGCTAAGTTTATGTGCAGAATTTGCTTTTAGAGTGCATGGAAATGTAACAACAGACAATTATTTTGGAAAACAGTGCAATGTTCCATTGAGTTTAGAAGGGTGAGGAATGTAAACAAGGCTGCAGAAGTCTTTGACATTTACTAAAATAACACAGTGATTGTTCTATCTGTTTGCATTTTCTTATACATCCTCATCATGTCTCTGTCCCTTCATGTACATTTTCCATTAAAAAAAAAAATAATTCAGGAATCAGTTGGACTCAGCTAAGTGAAGAATAATAAATTTGATCACTTGGTTTGTGCCAAAATACAAAACTAAGAAGTACAGCTCTGAATTAAATATAATCTATGTGATTATTTCTTTTTTAATAAATAATAGAAAATAAAAGATGAGAATAGAATTAGAATTCATTTTTTATTTTAAATGAAAAACATAGTGGTGGGGTGAGATTAGAACCCAATGTTTCTTTTGCTTAAGGCAATCAAGTGCACTTATTTCAGTGCTTGATAGTAATGAATTGAGTGCTATTGTGGAAATCAGTCTTTGCAAATTTCACATACAAACCCATGAAATCTGGCCATTTGCTAGTTCTGACACGGCATCAGATTCTTATTAATCGTGTTCAGTAGCACTTCACTCTTTTTTTTTTTTTTTTTTTAACAATAATGGGCTCTTGATAGTAATGGAAGTACTAGAATCTAGTTCGTTCTGGTTTGTATTATCACTACTTCCAAGGGCCATCGGGCACATACATTTTTGTAAACACATTTTTCTTTTACACCTTAAAAAACAAACAACAAAACCCGAAATCTACAGTTGTAATAGTTCAAATAATTTTGTAAAAGTCCACCTAAAATTATAATTTAAGAAATACCGAAAGCAAATTCTTAGCTTTTCTTTTTCCTGTTGTTAAGCTATTAAATCATCATGAAGCCTTTGGAAGTAGTTAGGTATCTCTCTCTCTGGAAAAAAGTAATGAAATTTTATGCAAGTCTTCATGAAGATGACTCTAAATCTTGAAGATTAGATCAGTATTAAAAAGTGTGCTGACAACTTACAATATGCAGGTGCTATGAATACATATAGATTAAAAAGAAACTTTTTTCTCGTATACAATTCTTTTTAGATATCAAGCTTAATTTTAGGCCGTGGCTACTAGTAGGCGCTTTTTCACTAATCAAAATAATTGTAACAAAATATCATTATTGATTTTAAAATTATTGGGTTCATAAAAGTTTTGACATCTAATAATATATAAAAAGTGAATTGAAGCTTTTAAAAGACTTAGGATTTTGAGACACAAAAGAAACTGGGAGGTAGACAGATGTTTTGAGGATAAACAGATTTTTTTGTCTAAGGCATTATGCCACTACATGTTTAGAGCAGTATAAAGGCTGCTGACTAGTCTTATTTCAATTCCAGAGTGTTTGCTGCTCATACTTACGGAAGACTATCAATGCACTTTTGGTCTTTGTGAATCTGACCTTCTCTTCCCCATCTCCTTTTTTCTCTTTAGCAATACAGCTAAATGGAAGTGCTATAATAATTTCTGCCCATTGCCTGTAGACAGGAATGTTCTGTTCTTAAACAGTAATAAAATACTATAAAATAGTAGGTATTGGAGTTGGAGATATGTGCTCTTTTGGTGCATATTTTGCAAAGAATGGTAAAAAGACAGACAACATGACCCCAACAATTGCCAGCATATACCCCCAGCCAATCTGGCAGTCTCCTGCATAGTAGATGTCTGAATTCTCACAGAATCTCTTCACAGTAGCAGAGTTGAAACCAAAAGGGTAAACCAAAAGCCCAGAAGCCATTATGAACACTAGAGAGGAGAAAAAAAACACAACAATTATTATTGAACACTTAATTCCTTTGAAAAAAATTCCTTCTTTTAGAAAGGCAAATATATGTTATATTAAAATCAATGGAAAAAGTCAGCTTAAAATTTATGATTGTCAGATTATCTTCCTTTTCATAATTACCTCTTCTGGACTGCAGTATCATAACATGGTAGCAAGTTGGCATTGGGATTTTTTCATGAGAACTCTTGCCCATTATATCACTTCAGAAACGTTGTAATCCAAATTATGTAGTCATTTAAAAAGTAAGATGATTCAGATACAGTGGAATCCAGAGGAGAAGAATTTCTAAGTTTGCAGATTCCAAACCGGCTTGATTTTCTTCTCAATAGCATTTTTGTACTTGAGACAAACAATTACTGTGTTCTGCCAAACAAAAACTTTCAATGAAAGAGTTTAAATGTAGCTTTTCAGATTCTGCTGATTAGGTTCTGATAATGTAAGCACTTTCTCATTATTCTCATTATTACAAACCCAAATTGTTTAAAAAATCCTGCATTTGACCCAAAGATCATGAGACAAAAAACAATAGAATCTGTCTTCTTATTATTTAGCTTTTAGCATTGGAGTATTTCAGTATATGTTTTTGAATTCTCTCTCTAAACTTAAGGATTAGAAAAATTTTTGACCTAAGTTTGAGACCTAAAATATTAAGACCTAAAGTTCCTATACTACCTAATTTTGACAGCTTGGGCTCCAAAAATACACAATAAGTGAAACAGGACATGTTGTAGAAATCTAAAGGTTCACTCCGTAAAGGCGGAGTTAAAGTAGCAGAAAATCTCTCCCAGTGAGACTTTTACTCCTTCTAGCCAAATACACCAGCAGATTAATCCAGTGCATAATGAAGAAATAGGTCTAAAATACAAGCAACGCTTAAGCCATGTCTTGATGTTGGAAAGCCAGACCTGCAATTACACTGTCTGTATTATCTGTTAGCTTTTAACAGATTTTACTGTCTTTAATGAATACATGTTATATTTAAATATCATGGCTTATGCCATTAATTTAATGAACAGCAGAACCACTTTTCCAGCTTTGAAAATAAGACTTCCCAGGGTATAAATCATGCCTATGATAAAGATGCATTAAAATACTCCAGGTACAGTTCTCGGAGCCTGTTTCTGCTCATCTTGGAAGTCGAGAGGGGCTGAGCTAGGCTGATGAGAAGGGTTTTGCCATCCCAGCTGTTGTGTATAGGAAAGAACACCAAGAAACCATTTTTCCTTTTCTAGCCTTTCTGCTAATGACAAACCACAGTATTTAAAATCTATAGTGTCTTTTTAAAGACTTTATTTTACGTACCAAAAAGATACCACGAAACAGTCCCTTTTCCTACCTTCCCATTCTTCCAGGATAGTGTTTTGTTCAAATTCAGGGTAGATTGTTAGTGATTCAAGAATAGTGGTAATCAGAATTAGCTGTTATGTTTGAGCTGATAGATAGCCAGCAAACATTAGGATTATAAAATAAACACTACATGCTATTCTCTGTATTTGTAATTGCCTTTCAGGTAGGGCATGTCCATATGACTCCAATTATAATATTGGAGAGGCTTAATCTTAAAAGTATCCACTAAAAAAGGGCAACCACTCATTAATCTTTTTTAATTAAAAAAAAATCTTTAATAAGCTTGAGGGCTAGATGAAGTCAAAAAGTTTAATACACTCAGCCTCTGAAGTCCCCAAATAATTTGAATAAAACCTTTCCTTCTAGTCTAAATGGAACCACTGAGTTAATCCCTTACAAAAAACAGTGAGACCAAGAAAATGGAAATTAAAAGGAGAGAAACTGGAGCAGAAGCAAACTTGCAAATCCATTTCCCTCTAGGGTAACTCATGTATGGGTACAAAGAGAAGCTGCCTGTCAGCAAGTGGAGCTCTCTGAGCGCCAGGGACTTCACCTACCCTTGCTGCCACCACCACTCTCCTTTCCTTTAAGCCTTTACGCCTGATGTGGTTTGGGGGGTTCCCGAGGAAGGGACGCTGTGGCCGTCCCCTCTTCCCCGGCTCCCCGTGTGTGCAGGTGGTGCTGCAGGAGCCGGCCAAGGGAAAGGGCCTCCCCAGTGCAGGCGATGTCCTGAGCATGTCTCACACTCCCTGACACTCCACCAGCTGCGGCTGCGGTGGGTGCCCAGGGTGGGAGGGAGCTCACAACGCTCAGCACCCAGTTCTTAGCAGCTGTGCTTGTGCGTTTAGGCTCTGACATTACACAAACATACAGAAGCTGAATCTAAATACAAAGAAGTAAGTTGTGTTATGCAGATGTCCCTTAACTACACACATATGACACCACTAAAAACAATACAAAAGGAACATACAATAAAAATGAAGCTAAACTAGACACACACAACACCATCTTGTCTAGCAAAGGTCACTGAGCCTTCCCAGAAGAAGAGCTAAGGACCAGCACGCTTCCTTTGTTCAGTAGCACAGCCTGAAGGTTGTGTCACACTCTTGCACACCCCGAGCACCACCTCTGCAGGCAGAAACGTAGGAAGTAACTTTGGAGAACAACCAGAAAAAAAGGAGACTTTTCCTCCTGCTGTTGTAAACTTTAAGAGTGTTAAACCGCTAAGCTGAGCAGCAAACTGAACTGTGTTAATTCACAGACCTGTGTAGGTTGTAGCATTCACTCGTAGGAAGCGGAACAACGTGCTACCTAAGAGACTGTGGTGCAAAGTGGACACACAGCATAGCCCCACGCAGAACCCAGGCTGCTCGACTGCACGGAGAATCTTGGAATAGCCCCGTGGTGCAAAACCTCCTGTAAAATGTTGGGCCTGTTTGCAAAGGAAAGCGAGCCAGTTCTAAGAAAAACAGGCACTGCTTTAAGCAAGCAGGTCTAAAATTAAAATTTCAGTTTGTTCATCTTTTCAAAGCCAAAATAGTTCATGCATCTCATTCGGCAAAAGAAAACGTTATGCAGAATTGGAAGCAATCTTTTAATCACAAAATCCTTTTAAACTTTGCTAACTGTTAAAATTTGCTGGTTTTCTGACACTATATCAACCCCTTGCTCTACTTCACATATCTGCCCATACATATGTTTTCTTTTTGATTGGGTCACACAGAATTATTTTGAAGGCTGTGCTTTACAGTGACACCAGTGTTTTGATTACCACTTGGTGCTGATGTTGTCTGGTGTGATTTAATGGAAGAAGCTTGGTTTTTTGAGGGCTAGAAATAATCTGTCACAGTCGAATGTAATGTGTTCACATATCAAACGGGCTAAAAAGTTACCCATGGTTTCATATCCTCAGGCATGTCATAGAATGACCTCATTATTCTCATTTAGGTGCCCTCTTTCTTACAAAGGCTCAAAATATTGAATAGCCTGTTATTATCAGCAGAAGCCAAGCTTCCAGACATGGTGCTAATGACTGCTTAATAGTGCTGTCTGTCAGCAGTGCAGTTAGCTGGGAGAGCACACAAAGAAACAGCCAGGCTCCATTTAGGCTCCTCATATAACACTTAGGCCTCTGCACGGTTTTCCAACAACAAACATCACTTTAAAAGGTGTCAAAATACAGTAGTGAGTGCATCTTACCATTATGTGTCGGGTAATCCTGCTGTCACGCAAGATGATGAGAAGGCTCGACAGCATATTTGGGTCTGTTCTATAGCATGAAGCATATGGAGCATAGAGAGGACTTGCTGGTACAATGGATAGTTGGAGTTCTTTTTTTAACATGGCTTGACATCGTTTGATTCATCTCCCATTAGCTATTGGGTCTTGTTAAAAACATGCATTTTTTTGTTTTATTATCTGACACATGGTGTTATTGCTTAGGCCTCATCACCTGAGTTCTCACCAGTCTCACAGCTGCTGCTGACTGCAAGGCAGTTTAAAGTCAAGTCCATGCACACTGGTTCAACTGTAAGTCACTTTTTATTTCTACTTCCTAACCTGCCCTCCCCAACAGTTATAGTCTCACCCTCATCCTCTCTCATCCTCTTTACTTCACCGGTGTCCTACAGCCACACAGTAAATGGCAGTTTCTCCTCTGAAGGGATTGGTAGCCAAGGCAGGACCTCTGCACTGTGCTCCTGCTCCCTGTGCAGGCCCAAGTCTTAAGAAATACAGTTTATCTATTTTTTTTAAAATGTAGATTCCTGAATTTGTCAATTTCTAAATAAAAGAACTTTAATTAACAGGAATAAGATTATTAGAAAGGAGGACACTTCTTTTTTAGGGAAAACAGGCCATTTTGTAGAAAAATTCATAAATTATTGGTGATACTGAATCAATGACACTTCTACTCAGGGAAAATAGCGTTTTCTGCAATTTTAAAATGTAATAAACTATAACTTTGTCATTGCAATGGTTCATTCATTTCATTAAGCTTCTGAAATACCGTTTAATGATTTAAATCTATCACATACCATTTTGAGTTTATTTTAAACCAAACCAAAGGAATGCAGTTCTCCAGAGTGTGTGTAGAGGGCACCAATGTACAAGTCTCTTAAATACCATGCACAAAAAATGGCTATTTCCATTTCCCCATCTTTTGGCAAGACTGATGGGAGTTTTCAGTGTATGAAAAACAATAATTGAATACCTTTCTGTATTGTGAAGCAGGAATTTGAAAACTTGGCTAAGTTTATGTGTATCCTTCCATACTAACGTTGAAATGGATGGAAATCCAGACGTGGACCACAAATATTATAGAGATCAGAAAAAGCTATTTTATTTCATTGTATTTCTTAGTATGTTTAGATGATGTTTAGAAGTAATACTGATCATCAGCAGTAAAATATGCTGTGTGCATGAATTATCTTCCTGCAATTACCTGCTGTAAGAAAATTAATTTGTCTTAGAAGTTTAATTTTCTTATTTTAGGAGTATATTATATTTCTGATACTTGTGACAATGACGGATTAATTGCAAGATTGTGAGACACATCAGACAATCATTAGAATTAGGGGTGAATCGTGGGCAAGCAAGAATATTATTCCAGCCCTATTACAGATTATCACAGTCTTATCCCTCTTGGAACATTTTTATTGACAGAGCTTAATCTACCAAAGCAGTTTTCACTCATCTCATCAAGAAGTTTCCTCTCACATATAATCCATTACCTCCCTTCTAAAAGCTGGCAGTTCTTATGCACAATCAGTTGACTTTGAATAATGCATTTCCTCTCAGGTTTATACATTTTATTAATCTAATAATTTTATTAGCTCCTCTTAAGCTTTTCTTTATGTTTATTTGATTTTACTTACGTCATTTTAAATAAGAAAGCAGATGCTGATCCAAAGCCACAGACATGCTAACACAAAGGCAGGAATATAGCTAACATGGGAGCAGCAATGAGAAAACCTTTCAACCAATAATGGAGCCAGACATCTTCAAAAATATCATCTCTTGTCCTTCTGCACTGGCTAGCCTACACCCAGTACTTTCCAGCACTCTTCCCAGGCAAATATTTTTGTAGCATGCCTGAAGGGTCACTACAGTTCAGATACTTTGGACATAGGTGGTGCAAGTTCCCTTGTACAAAAATGAGATACCTGTAAGTGTCTTCCAACAATTGGAAACCTAAAGACAATGCTAAATAAGATCCAAGGTCACAGTTGCTGTTGGTGATAGCTGTGCGTGGGCATACAAACAGAAACAAGATGGAATTTTGGGCTATAAACAAATTAGTGATTTCCTTTTGGCTACTGCAGAAAAGGAAGAATTACCTAGAGTAATTTTGGTGAGAGCTGAACTATATCTAAAATCAGCAGGCATCATTTTAAATGCCAATTAAGTGTAAATAAAATAAACAGGAAAGTGACCTGTCAAAGATAAAGCAAACCAGACAAAATCCTACTGTTACGGAAGCAAAACTTTTGAGGGGCAAGGCAAACAGGGACCACTGTTAAATGCCATTCTACTCTGCTGAACTCCTGGCAGGTGCATGTCAGGTACCTACAGTTCAAACTCCTGAAAGCAGCCCTAGCAATTACTCCCTCCGAGAAAAGCAAAATGGAGAGCAGAGAAAAAGGATAGTAACGCCCATATACTTGGTATCAAAATGTACCCGTCTTCCTTTGTAAGTGGACAAAGAGCTGGAACTCTTAACAATGATACAGCCACTTCTAACATATTACAGTTTAGCTCTTCTCCTTTGTAAAGAAATATTCCATTGCCTTCATTTTAGTCAAACATGTTGTGATTTAAAGAGCACGTATCAGTGCTGGACTGTTGCCAAATAAGTAGATGATACCAGTTCCTTTTCTAGCTTTTCTAAATGGTGCAACTCACAAGTTAGCACTTAGCAGCTATAATATAAATGTGGTTGTAACAAAAGCTATGTAGCTTGTCAAACCCCTTTGTTAGCTAACAAAGGAAATGTATTAGTTTGTACAATGTCTCCAAACTCTATGTTTAAATAAATGCTGAGTATGTGACTACAGCTCACAAGCTAAGGAACTGCATCAGATAGAGTAACTTGTATTTTTATATATGTATATATATGCAAAACTACTGGGAAATATATGTATATAAAAAGCTGTACAATATTTTCCATTTCAGTTTATTTGGATTTAGCTGAGGTGGAATAGGAACACGTTATTTTAAATAAAGCTAGCACTGAAATAAAAGTGCCCATGCACCTTTTTTACACACATCTTTTTAGCACCACTTAAATACCCCATTCACGTTCTGTTGACACAACTTCCTCATTCAGATGGGCCCTTATTGCACAAATAGCCTGTTTCAGAAATATCTAACAATTGTACCAACAGCTGAATCTACCTCACCTATTAACTGAAGGGAGTGGAATCTAACTATCCAGACTTTGGAAAAGAAATTCTCTGAAGTCAACATCGAGGTAATTGGGCTTTGTAATTGCTGCATTAGCTGCAAGTTTATGAAGGGCCACAAAAGGAAATGCCATCCCAGCGACCTTTGAGGTTGCATTTCACAGCATGTTTTCTACATGAGAACAAATGATGAAACTTCACTATTTCTGCCAAGTGAGTGGTAGCTATGGTGAAGATTTATAGGCGTAATCTGGTAATCTATGGGCCTAATCATGCAGTTATAGAGTTGCGTGTCATTTACTCAAAAAGGCTGAAATGATCTAGCACTGTGTGGACTATGGTGAAGGAGTGCATTTTGTCATCTGCAAGGTTAGAAGACATACAGCCTATTTAGCAGACTGTAAAAGGGAGAGACAAGAGCTAATGTTTCTCAAAATAGCAGACTGTTACACAAAATTTTACAAGACTCAGAGAACGAAGAAATGGGGACTGTCAGATGCACTCTAAATTGGAAGCCATTATGATTTTCCTTTTCTGTATTGCTTCAATAATTATATAGATTTTCTATTTAATTTTTTTGAAATTATTTAAGTCATGCTCACTTCATCTCTTTCAGAACAGCAAACATGGAAGCAGACTAATAATATAGTATTGACATATTTAAGTGTTGAGTTCTTTAGATGAAAGCAGCACGTTCAGAATGTATTGTGCCTGTAACATGCCCGTGTTCCCTTATCTCCTGTGTTACATTTTATTCAACAGTTAAGATGGGCTAATAAAAAGTGCATATTTCAGTTGTTCTATTTTAGGTAAACATAATATGGTACACATTTTCTAAGAAATGCACACTGATTAACTGCTCAACTCCATTTCTACAAATAGAACTAAAGGTGGCAAACACTTTGCTTCTCTTCGTAATTAACCTATCCATGCCAAAACCAGTATGTTCTCCAGCACAAGCAGGGAATTAAATTGATGTCTGAAAATTTAAATTAATAATTCTTCTTGTGATCTTCTGGCTAAGAACAAGTGTGGCTTCAATTTATCATCTGATGCATTCCCTAGCAAGGAACAGTATCAGCCTGGGTCCATATGCAGCTGGAAGTAGTGCGGGAGCGGACACGTTTCCTTGCAGCATATTGTCTCTCCTTTGGAGCCAGCTCACCTGGGAAGGGGAGATGCTGCCCAGCCTGCAGCAGGTCTTGGCTCCTGCTCTGGCTGTCAATTCCAAGTTCTTAAATAGCTATTTAGAGCAGGGGCTGAGGTCCAAAAGACGGGCAGTGATGTGTAGATCACCTGAAATGTCATGATTCGACATGACACATTTGCTCCCTTCTCTTCCCCACCTGCTCACCTCACAGGTCTGATTTAAATCAATCTTTTCACCTCTCCCAAGACTCACAATTTAAGCAGAGCAGACACTCATGAAAACAGATCTATAATGAAGCTGGTGGCCATTAAATACTAGCCTTACATCAGAGGTGACCTTATTGTAAAGCGCAGTACAGTGAATTTTTTATTTTGACTTTGCACATTCTATACCTTGTCTCCCACATCACAGAGACGCACGATGTGGCAGCCGAGTCAGCGGTGACGGGAGGCCTGATGCCTGAGAATAATGCCCACATCTCGCTTCGTTACAGCTGCGCTTCACATCCCAGCAGTCTTCAAGCCTCAGGTATATTGCATTCATTACCTCTTTCAGAGACGTGTATTTTACATAAATGGCTGAAAGGTGATTAGAATCCCTGACAGAACAGCATTTTATCTGGAATGCAACCATGAAAATACGTGCCTAAAACAAAAAAGGCATCCTACATCCTTCTCCTAATTGATTTAAGCTACAAAGACCAGCTTCAGTTTTCCCAGGGTGCAGGAACTACCAGGAAGACACAAATTGCATGTTTTCACATCTCCTAATAAAAACTCCTTGACAGGGGGTTGAAACCAGAGTTTTCTATTTCTCAGATGTCCTACTCCTGTGAATGTCATCACTCAGCAGAAGCACACATCCTGCCACCTGATCATAAAAAACAGTTCTGTAACAACCCTCATTTCACGCTGCTGATTCCAGCCCACTATAAATCAGCAACACCACAAGTAATGTTGGAAATAATTGTCTGTTCCCGAGCTCCCCTCTTTTTATGGCCCAGGTGCCACACAGCTGTAGCCATATGGTAGACTACGTCCTACTGCAGTGGGTTATAGCAGAACCCCTGACAGCAACACTACCTGAGTACTTGGAAGCTTTTTAATGCTGCAAACTGGACAAGTGCAGCTTGTAGTCGTGCAGTGGTTTTCCTAACCTTTAAAAATGTTATAAAAGGAATCAGGTCTGGCTTAAACCAGATGCTCTGCAGATAGAAAATGGGATAGTGACTGCTAATTCACTGAAAGCTGCCTGGAAATGCAGGAGATGATCCCAGGGCTGATCCTTGGACAAGTCTGCCGGCGTGCTGCGCTCTGACCTGTCCTCCCTCGGTCAATGCACCCTCTTTCTACCATCCAGCTTTTTTTTTTTTCCTGAGCAGAGGTTGCTCGTACTGATTGCTGTCTGTGCAAATGAATTAGTGCAGCACAGCTAACATTTTGACTTCAGCTGCGTTTGACCTCTGTGTTCCTTAGCCAGGTCTTACACAGCAGCTTTCAGGAATGTGTCCTGTTAAAGTACACAGGGCTGGGTCATGCTGGCCAAGCACCACACTCCATTAGCAGCAGGCAGCTCTACTTTCAAGAACCACCAGCCACGTCTCACGCAAGAGGTTTAGTCCAAGGCTGCTGGAAGAGCCAAAACTCACCTGGCATCTTAATGCTGAGCAGAGCGTCAGCCTGCCAGTGGGAAGGACCAGGTGTGCTCCTCACCTCCCACCGTGGACACAGTTTATAGGTACCTGAGCAAGTCATGGCTCGCAACGGCCCTTGTCAACTGCAACAGTTGGCCATGCTCGTGCACTTCAAAAGGCAGGGTTTGGCTCATGTCCTTTCTCGGCTGCATGGGGCAAGAAACTCATCATCAACTGATGTGTGCTTCAGCTCCCAACTTGTAAACATAGAAATGTAACTTCAGGTCATAGTAAAACAAAAGAAGTAATTGAGTTCTGAGGCAGATCTACTTAGGTTAGAAAAATAATGTAGAAATCCAGAGCAGAAATGTAGAAATGCCCAAAATGACTAGCTAAATAAAAGTAATTTGGGATATCTGATCATTTTTATCAGGTTGGCCCAGATGCACAATTTCCCATCTCCAATTATACCAAGAGGCCCACACTTCCTCCTTCATTAATGCACTTGAAGGATTTAATGAGTTACTTCATCAGGTTAATAAATCCCTTCAATAACTTTATTACACTTTGATGCAATTATTCAAGTGGTGCAGCTAACAAATGATCATCATTTATATTTCTTGACAGAATAACTTAGTTAATATATTTGGACCGTGAAATACAAAATCCATAAATAAACTGTGGGGACAATTGAATGTCTTTGCAGGAGTGGGGTTTTTTCTGTCTCCAGTTAAGGTAGCATTGGAAATCCTCGGTCTCTTGTGCAAGTAACTTCAGACAAGTACTATGGAGAACTGCAGGAGGTTGGTGCCTCCTGGCAATGTTCTGCTTCCCACCGAGTACTTAGGAAGGAGAGCTGCTGCAGGACATGTACCACGGTCTATAGGGAGGTGTCTTAAAATGTATCAGAAGGGACATAACCCATATTTATTTGTTCCAGCACTTTATCAGGTTTAAAATCCAGCTTCATAAAGGCTGTTCCATTTCTTGAGGTTAAGATCTTTGGCTAGTTTTGACAAGGTGCAGTGACACCATCAGAAAATAACATTATATTCTGGAAATTATTTTAAAACTAAATTGAATTGGTTGCCATGCCATTTGTTTTTCCTGTGGCATCATAGTAAATGACATCATCAACAGAATAACCTTAGGGGCAAGGGTGTTTTCAGAATCTTAACCTTCGAATGGCCAGCAGTATTACAGCTTCCTATTACCAGAGTAATAATATTTATGGTAGGTAGACTGCAAGAATGGAACCATACCATTTATTTACTTATACTTGATAGCCACCTCTGGCAAGAACAAATTTCCCATTAATCACCATCTTATCTCTGTAAGAAACAGTTACTCTCAAGGACATCTGTATTATTCCCTTTGTTTTATTAATATAGAGAATAGCACTGCTGTGGATCATTGGATGCTGAACTTATTTTCTAGATATTCTTTTTTAAGGGGACCTGAAATGCTTAAATAAAATAAACATTGATCTTTCTTAATAAACAAACTACTTACTTAAGACCCCAACCATAGCGAGGGACATGTGCATTGGAAATCTCTCTGAATATATTTTTATGTAAAGAAACTGCAAATCAGTCTTTCTTTCTTCTGTTCTTTATCTGTTGAAACTCCTGTTATGAATTCTGAGTTTCTCCTGGGAGTGCAGATGACCTTGTTAACATATGAGTGCCAGAAAAGCAGTGCCCTCCAGTCCAGGGAGCCAGGGAAGTGAAGCCAGTTTCTAAGCTCAGATCTTTCATTACAAGATGCATATTTCTCTTCCCTTTCGCATAGTCTTTAGCTAGCATTTTAAAAATTACATATTATATTGAGCTCCAGGCTGATTTGTTTTTCTAATTTTTCAAGTGCACTGCATCATCTATTTTCATCTTTAAAAAAGAAATCAATATAGGCCCAGCAGGGGACAATATCAGACAGCCAAATTCTCTTTCATGTGAGAAAAGCATTAGTGGAAAGACTTCCACAAGCTGAAATTTGAGGAAGTTTCTCCCAGTCAGTGGGTTTGGTTCTATTCAGTTTCCTAAACCAAAAGACGGTCACAGATAAGCACCAGTCTCAGGACAGCTCGAAATGACCAGCGCTCTTCCTGCTAGCAGCGGACTAACTTCTGTGCAATCTGCTTTGAAATAATGGAACCACAGCTTCTCATTTCCTTTCATTTTGTCTCCAAGCGCCACGCAGAGCTCTGGGCAGCAGGGCCCTGTGATTGCGGAGGAGACACAAGCAGCATTTAATGGCTGCTTTCCCGTGCAGCCGCCTCTCAGCTCTGTCTCAGTGAGTGATAACTGTTGGCAGCAGGATCTGGTGATGCTCATGTGTTCTAGATAGAGCAAAGCAAAGGGCTCTGCCACCTGCCAGCCCTGTGCCCCCTCTCCCTCCATCTGTCTCAGCCCAGGACACAGAAGACAGCCTCCACATTGGTTGTGCTGATCCACGCCGCAGGCCTGAGTGTCCTTTCCATGGAAACCAGAGACTGAAGACGCAGGAAAGGAAAGAAAGAAGAGACCCAGTCCATGCCCTCTATGGCACAATGGCCCCTCTTCAGAAGTGGCCAAGTGCTTGGTAGGAAGGAGATAAGCCCTGTTGTCCAAAAGCAAATTATTTATCTTGCAATAGTGCAAGCCTTATGCCAGAATTAGGTGGTTATACTAGTGGAAGGGGGACCTATTCATTTTAATTTGCTGTTTAATTAGATGTCCAATACCATACAATGGTGAGACACTTGGTTGGATGGGATGAGCCACCTAATTGTCAGGTGAACACGCAGTCACGCCTGCCTCCTAAACTCAAAGGCTGCTCACACAGCAATTACTCTGGAGTCTGTCAAATGTGATTTAACCAGTAATTTTCTTGCAAAGTGAAAGCTGCTCTTTCAAATATAGTAAAGGACTCTACACTCTGTCCTGCCCCTCTGCCACTGCTGGGTCCAAACTATGCTGCTCTGGCCAAGGCTGCTGCCCAGCACAGCTGTCCCCTGTGAGACGTCAGGTGTGGGTAGGGTTGGCTGAGCCCCAAGAGCAGAGGGAGCCCCACAAACCTTCCAGTGAGTCTGTGCCGGTTTGGCAGGTTACAGTGACCCAGTGGATCCAAGTGTGGCAGTGGGGGTGTAAGGATGCTCTTGGGAGGAACGCCAGCCATGCAGCTGGGTCTCTGACTCCAGCGAGTGAGCAGAACCCAGCCTCAGGCACCCGTGCTCAGCTGTGCCTGCCCAGCTCCCCACCACCCTGCTGAGAGCTGGGACTCCCCATTTGCCGTAGGCACGGACACTGAGACTGCCAGCCCCACAACACTGCAGCGAGAAACGCCCCAGGCAGGCGCTGCGTTAGGGCTGGTTCATCCCTGACAGGGGCTTCCTTCAGGGATGACAAAAATAGCCCCACAGCATCTCCATCTTCCTGCATTTAAATGTTTGAGTTAATAACATTTATGGGGCAGCACAGAAAAATGAACTTAAATACATCATTTGTCATCTCAGGATACTGAATTACACCATTACTGAAAGAGATACAGAGAAATGTGTCTAATAAACAGAGTATATTTTGCACAATTTACTTTGCATTTTCCGTATCTTGCACAAGCACAGGATAGCGAGGCTTCTTAATGATCATAATGTATGTGCAGAAGAGCAGTTCCCTTAGGGCTACTGATTAATCAGGGAAATACTCATTTGTTCTGGCAGAAGTGATGTGCATCTAGGCAGGGCAAATGATGAGCCCTAAGTGCATACAGCAGCCATCAAGGGCCAAAAGTTTCCATTCATTTAACTAATTTTCCCTCTAAGAAAAGAACACGTTTTAGCACAGCACCAGGACATAACAGCACTTGCTCTCTGTCTCAATTCCTTCAGGGTTTTGTTTGACAAAGGTATAAAGAAGCCCCGCATTCATTTTAAAGACTATAAATGCATAAGAGTCAGCCTCCAAACTAAGACATCCCTGCTGCTTGCTTACACTGTTCAGGGGAGGGCATAAGGTCTCAGCTGCAGTATCTGATTACTGTGTGAGGGACTTGGGAACAAGTTAGAAGATTTAAAGGATTTTTCATCAGCTGATCTAAATTCCTGCCTGGTTTTTTAGTATCCGAGAAGCACTGCATGCCCACTGATTGCAGTCCTTCCTACACTCCATCACAGTCATATTCATTTTGTGGTTTGGCACAGCTGTTGCCACCTAGAAGTTTGCAACCCGGTGTTTGCTAGTAACCTCTGTGCCGTACACGTATTTCTCTAGTGTTCATTAGCCACAGAAAGGACAAACTAAAAGCAGATGTGTCATACTTTTCTCTGTGCGTTTGGAAGCTCAGTCGTGGAAATATCTTTGTCAGATAAATGAATTCCAGGTCACTGGGATAAATAGATGCAATAAAATACTTGTATGTAGAAGAAACCTATACAAAAATGTGATCCAACAACTCTTCAAGGAAATTGCCGTGTAAGAGATCCAACTTTGAGGCTTACCTCAGGCTTCTGCATAACATGATAGTTAGTACTTTAAATTGAAGAAAATGTGATGGGATCTTTTGATTTTTTTCCACTTACTTTCTCAATTTCATGGGATCAGCAAAAAGTGAAGGGAAACAAATCTGAACTAATGCTGCGCTTTTGATTCCACCACTGCCTGCACACACGACAGGGATCGTTTGGTGGAGAAAGGAGTACATGTCACCCTTCTTATGGGCACCCCAGAATTGCCAGAAAATGTGGATTTTTGACTTGTTTTCAACATAACATGAGAAGGAGGAAAACCAGAAATCAATGGGAAGGCTGAAACGTAATTGGAAAACAGCAGTTATTTAGTTTGGCTACCGATTTATTAATGCATTATAGTTACGCACTGAGGAATAAACCCTCACTTAAAAATGTTCTTCAGCTCTAGCTGGGATTATTTACAGGAAATAAAAACAGTTAAAGAATTAGAATGAAATCCTGCCTGTACTGAGTCAACAGAAATGTTGCCACTGACCTCATTAGGCCAGGTTTTGCCCCCAGATATCTACAAAGAACCACAATTCTCTTGCAGTATGACTAGCAGATTAATATTCAACAACACCAGTTTATCTTTCCCTACAGAATCCTTCATTTTTATGCAGCTGGCCTAAAAGCTTTGCTCCACAAGTTTGTGTTTCAGTGCAAGACAGACGATGATCCGTGCTCCTTTTTAGGCTGTTTGCCCAACATTGCCATTCCCATTTGGCTTAAGCACCTTCTGAAATTATTTTTTTGCCTTCATAGCCCTTATAACAGTTTTTTTCCTCTGAGGTATCTGCTTTCTCAGCAGCAAGTTTAAGGCATTTCAGGCTACAGAAGAACTATAAAATTAACACTGTGCTCATATAGATCATAGAGAACAAACTCCTTTAACCCTGTCCTTCAAAAACCCGTAAGCTTTTGCTGTACTTCAGCAATTCACCATATGCTTTTGCAAGGAGCATTTTGCACCTGCGACCACAATACAGGAAAAATGCCAGCTTTGCAGGAGAAAACATTAACTAATTTACACAAAGCCTTAGGTGGTCTATTAGCCCTGCATAAAAACAAGAACATGTAATTACTGGATCCACAGACAGAATTAAATTTGATTGACTACAAAGAAGCAATGAGTGAAGCAATTAACAACAAAGCTGAAGTAAACTCGTCTGACAGGGACCCCATGGCCTGGCTGAATGAGGCTGACAGCACAGGATCTCCCTCTGCCGTCCTGAGAGACCTGGCCACACCGAATCTTTAACTCACTGCAAACAGTTAAGCTCCTGTCACCAACGCTGTTCAGCTATCTACTGAAAGGTACAACCTGATAACCATAAAAGCAATTCAGCACAGTAGTCGTCTTCCAGCATTGTTAATTTTGTCAAATCATTCTTCTGTGTTTCTTGGATAGCAGCTACCCAAGGTGGATGCTCCTCCACTGGGGGAGGATACGGCATCGCTCACTGCAGCACCACGTGCCCAACTGGGCAGCGCAGCAGATGCTGTCCTGCGAGCGAGATGGAATAGTTGCTCCGTAGGCTTAAGTTCATTAAGATAATTGCAACTGGTCAGAGTCACAGGTGCACAGTTAAATTTAGGATGGCAAAAACCCATCCAAAAGAAAAGCATCTCCACTTTCCATCTCCCCAGCCACGCAGGTTAATTGCAAGTATTTTGCCAGCGCCTGCGGTAAGGCAAGAACCTGGGGTGTTTCTGTCGCAGCTTCCGTCCACAATTTGATTTAATGCCCTCTATGAGCAATTGCATCTCAGTGCTTGTAATAAGAAAATGTCATAAAAGTACCTGCTGCCTGGTCCAACATCTTTTGGCTTTGACAGTTCAAATTTACAGCTTTAATTCAGGAGTCTGGAAGCCTGGTATTTTGTACACACTGAGTGAAGGGCTGGAGGGACAATATTTTATAAAATGTTCACCTGTGTTCAGTGACCCATGGAGGATATAACCCCTCAGACCTTGTGAAATGACTTGCAGACAAATTCATAGTCCAGATTGTCCAGTTGCAAATTACAAAGTCCTAGTTAAACCCCTGTGCGCCTGGATGTCCTGACTTCAGTGTTTTGCCTCTGTATAATAGAGCTGAACTTTCAGCAGCTTAATTGAACATGTGCTCAGCTGGGTTCTCTCAGCCTTTTATAAGATCCTCTCAAGCTTGATTTCTCGATCATGTATACAACAAGCTGCATTTCAAAACTGTTTCCTGTTCTGACATTTCTATAACTTTTTTCCTAACAGAATTACTTTGCTGAGGGATGGAGTAGCTGAAATAATACACAAATAATTATCAATGAATTCACCATCAGCACCTGAATTGCTCTTGCTGCTTTTTGGGCAACTTCAGAGGAGCATGAGGCTCTTCCATGGCCACGAGATGTGGGTGGTGCAGAGGGCAGCTGCACCTATGCCATGTGCTTGTGTGCCGTGGGCTGAGGGTCTGCCACAGCTCCAGGTGTATTTGGCACCCTCATTAAAGCCTCAACCTGACACTGAGTCAGAAAAATTAGCTTCCTCTCTCCAGACTAAAATCAGCAGGATTTAGGGGTTTAAATTTTGACCTCTGTTGCCTGCCTGTTGCAACGTGTCCCTTATCAGCATTGGCACAAGCCCTTTTTCGAGGGGATTCTGCCTATTTCAGTGACCCAGAATATGGGCAGCTTTAGGGCCAGGGCTGGGATAGCTTGAATGCTGAGGGTGGGTTAGATTTGGTGTGCAAGAAAGTCAGCTTTCTGTAGCAATGGTGATTGGACTTCCCAGGTATTTGTTTGCATTCACTGAAATGGTTTATCAAATACTGTGGAGGTGTTACTGTGCTGAGCGCTATCATAGATGTAGAAGGCTGGCACGGTAAGTCTAGCACAGCCCTGGGATGCTAAAGACTGAAAGAGGCTGTCAAGGAGAAATGTATATATAATATCACCAATTTCAGGAAAGATCAGACCCTTTCTCTCAGTTCTGTATCTACATCTACAAAGTCTCAGGACATAACATCTAGAGAGTAGCATCGATCAAGACATGATATGCCCTGAGTTTATTGGCACAAGACTGGCTCGGACACGCTGGTGAGAGTGGGACAAGCCAGAGGGGTCACAGCTCAGCCCACACACCTTGACCAGTGAGGAAGGAGCTGGGAAGGAGGTGGGACATGCCCTGAGCATCTGTAGCAGGAGGAGGAAAGTGTTCTTCAGAGCAAGTGTGATCTTCCTGGTCCTCACAGGCAGGTGAACCAGGCAGTTCACTACACAGGCGCAGTGGAGGCAGGCACGAGTGCGTCTCTGCAGGCAGGGACTGTGGCTTGCTTTCTGCAGGAGTCACGATATGTCTCACACAAATGGCACAGCTGAAGCACAGAGCTAAGTGCGCCCGTATGAAAGGCACTGACACACAACCACTGCTTGGGAGACACTAGACAAAACAGCTACAGGATTTCCTTTAGGAAAAGACAAGCTGTGCATGTGGCTGTCGTGCACAGGACAATGTCACCCTGCTGAGCACAGCGGGTTGGCAGGAACTGAGTAACGAAGCGTTAAGCAGAGGTGAAGGGAGGCAGCACCCCAGCCATGGCCCAGGCTGATCCCCCATCACGGCGGGGAGGCCAACTTTGACACTCCTGCTCCTTTTGCCATCCAGTTGAAGTCCCACGTCTCTGTTACCGCTGTGTTCCCAGGGGTCATGTTTGGGGCTGTTATAAAATGCAGGCACGCCAGCATTGCAAACGTCCCCGATCTGTGCCATACATGCAGCTGTTTAATGAGGCCTGCTGTCATTACAGCAAAATGACTCAAGGACTTTCTTAAAAAAGCCTCTTATTTATAGTATCATAGATTACCTTAATGTCTTTTTACTGGGAGGTGCTTTGAAATACTGTGCAAACATTACAAAATGGTCCTGAAATAATGGGAATATAAACAGAATCTGACAAGGAAAACATAAATATTGGACGGAAGAGAAAGCATTTGTTGAAATTTGCTGAAATCTTCAGCAAAGGAGTATTTTTATGAAAAGTATGGACTTCTGAGCTGGAGTTTTACAGCGTATCTTGGACATGGGACCCAGTGCAAGTGTGTACTCTGGCACAAATTCCAGATGGAGAGATCTATGTGCGAAGTGTGAAGATTAGAAAGAATTTTCTCCTACCAGCAAAACTACCTAAAAACCAACATTACAAAGCAATGCTCTTATTCACCCATAATATTCAGGAAGCAAGAGTTACTTTTTCAGGCAGTGTCTCAGTTTTCAAAGAGAATGTCAAAAACCTGTATTGATGTCCAGTCCTCTTTAAAGCTTTACATAACCCTGACTATAATTTAATCTTTCACCTATGCCACCTCACTCTGAAGTTTTCCTTCTTACTGGGTTTCATGTGTTTTCTCTCTGCTCTCAGTTTTATACCTGCTGCTATCCCATGACTTACCCAGAATTATCTGACTACTACTGACACATCAAACTCCTTTCATCCTTTCCATCAAATTTCAATGACATCCTCCTTTTTTTGTAAAATATAGACTAAACTTTTGTACTGTGTCCATTTTTTGGTTTATGGCATTAGTTTTAGTTTGTGCTTTAATCTGTGGTGGAGAGATGGAAAATTTGATTTGCACCAACCTCTGTGTGTGTTAGTGCAGGCTTTTTCTTGCCAGATAAACATAGCCTAGATGAGCCCTCCATGAGCTATAGCTATGCATCCCTCTTTCCCTGTTTGAACAAGAAAAATATTTGAAGTACCTATCTGGTGAATAAAGGAGATATCCAGGGCGTGATGATTTAAACCTGGCCAGGTCCTCATGTTTCTACAGTGGATAATTACAGGTGGAATCTTAAACAGAAATGTATTAATCAGAGTAGGATCTGCTGCCAGTGCTCTTCCCATCAAAACTCAAAAAGCAGCAAGGCAATGAAGCAGTAATGACAGGGCTTCCATTTAGCCTCTAAATCTTTTTTTCTTAGGTATCCATATTTTAATGACATTTATATGCTTTTTAATGTAGGAGGCATTTTTATTATCTTAAATACAGTCTCTAACTAAACATTCTGTAATTAAACTTCTTGGTTTATCTATGCAAAATTCCAAGGAATTAGAGCAAGCCTTATTCCTCCAGGTTAAGCCCTACTTTTTAACTTAAAGACATGCAGAGAACACAGTATCTAACACCAGGTTTTATAGGGCAGTCGTGGGAGCAGAAGGATGTCCCTACACCAGAGAGCCCCGTGGAGCAGAGCAAAGCAGAGCCTAAGCCATTTGTGCCGTGTCAAGGCCGATGGGCTGGACGTGCTCCCAGCCCAGCAGCCCACATGCCTCTTGGCCTGGCTCAGTTTGAAGCTCTTGCCCCTCTTAACTGTTTAACTCATTTACTTTTTCCCCAACCTTTGATGAGATTCCCGTATGGGATGTGAGGTTTTACTTTAATCCAAAAAGAACATTCTGGAAAACATGCAGAAGACACAAGTATATTTGAATGTCTTCATTCTCACATGCCAACGTATAACATTGCCTTCCAGAAAAATACCTTTTAAATAATAATTTTAATTAATTTGTGGAGGGTCTGGCTGCTGTCTTACAGAGAGATGTATGCCATACTTGCTTTTGTTTGCTACATCTGTGAAACATCCATTATTTTTCCGTGGTGTAAATGATCTCATTTCTGTTGCTTTCCCTGCAACACAGTGCCATGTTCATTCCTCCTTCAAAAATTTCAGAAAGAGAAGCAATTTGTAAGAATGACAAGAAAATGGCTTCTCATCTGTGTACACCACAGCAATTTGACACACAGAAAGAGGCTCTGGTGGGATTCACAAATCCTAACTCCCACTGAGTTTCAAGCAGTCCAGATTAAAAAAAAAAAACCACACACATTGACCAATTTGATCATAAAGATTCTAATTCAGCACAGGTTAATTGAGAAGTCAGATTTCCTGCTATCACTTCTGGAGAGGAGGGAGATAAGCGAACACAATGACTCTTTATCAACAATATGGGGACTTCATTTAAAGAGAGAGCATTAGGTTACAGGCTAGAAGATTAGTAGCAATCAGACTGCTCTCAGAAAAGAAAATGCACTGGGTAATAAAGATAGAAGGCATGAAGCTGGATGCATAGAAATGAGGTTTGATGCCAAATATTACGGGTCAAATCTGAGCTATTTGTCAAGTTGGCACTGATCATTGCCGATGCACAATTATTATTATTCACCTGTGATCAGGTCATTTACCACTATCAAGTCAATGGCTCCTCCCACCCATTCCATTTGTTAATGGCATTTTAATGAAAAAAACCTCCATGTATTATCTCTTTGCCATCACTAACCATGATATAATAGTACATAATAGTATATGAAATACATTTACTTTTTCCCAATCACCCATAAAAAGATATCAGCTGTTATTCTGTTCCTTAGCCACAACCCCATAAATCTGAGTGCAGTTCTGCATTTAAAAGTGGCAGGCTTATTTTTCCTTTTTCTTTGTGTGCCATGTGTTTTCCATACCAAAAAGTGCCTGTTTTGTTGCAAGTGACAGAAGGAGAATTTAAAGGGATGCTAAAGGATCATAAAGACTCCCCTCTATCCAATCCCAAGCATGCATTCACCTTATTGTTCTGCTGACTAAAGAATTAGAAACTATTAATATTGTCTCTGCTGGCAGGTCAGAAAAATACTTATTCTGTAGTCGAGTAGATTAATCCAAAGGGGAAAATAACCCTGCAGAGCCCTGCGAAAGCTGGCTGTCTAACCAATCCATTTTCTAAACCCAGATGTTTTCAATCTGTTTAAGTGTTAATCTCACAATACTTCTTTTTATGCCTAGTGAAATGATTTCAACATGTATTAAACTATTAAAGAATTCATATAATTCGTGCAGTTACTATTCTTTATGAAGGAGTCTTTTGAATGAAATCCTATCTGTGAGTCTGTCAGTCACATGCTCACATTAATTATCAAGGCACGTTAGGACCTCTTGCCATTAGCTTTTTTGATGGGCTCTGGATACTGCCCAACTTTGGCTACTCTTTTCAAAGAAACTTATAGTGAAATCAGAGGCAGTATAATACTAGTTAAGTTATAACTTAAATGCTGGCATTCTTCTCTAATGAGAACCTGAATAAACTGAGATTTAGGCTTCAAAGAAGATGATTGAAGGGTTTGGTCTAGGGAGGACACAGAGCACTTGTCCCCTCTGCATAAGGGCAGGGAATTTCTGATGCTCGGTGCCCTCCCTGGAGAGATGATCTGAGCAAAACAGTTACACTGCAAAGCAGTTATTACAACGTTACATCCCATGACTAACTGAGGTTCCTGGACAGACCAGGAGGAGTGGGCAAAGCCCGTGATGGGTATGTAGAACAGGTTTGCAAGTGAAGGCACTGGAACTTTAATTTCATAATTTTAATTTAATAATTTTTTAATTAACAGGTTTGCAAATGAAGGCACTGGAATCCCAGTCTCTGGGATTTACTCTCGCAAAAACTGGGTAACTATAAAATGTAGTTATAGTTAGCCATTTTTTCTGAAAACTGGAGAGATTTTTTCCTTCTTACACACACCCCTCCTAGTCTTTTCTTGGCACGACTTTGGTCTCCTCTGATAAAGAGCTGGTTTGAAATATGACAGCTAGACTGTGAGTTTTAAGCCAAGACAGGTGCTGATGGGCTCTGCTATCTGGGCTCACTGTGTGAAGAATAATAGCTTGTGAAAGGAAGGTTACAAATAAGGTCATGAAGCAGCTCAGAAAGCCTTGCATTTCATGTCAAGGATCTTAAAGGTTATTGGAGGGCTGCAAAAACTTTCCTCTGGGGCTGCTGACTGACAGATCAGTGTCATGATTATAACCTGATTTTGATAAATCATGTTGATCTACCATTTGCAAAAGGCTTTAAGAGCACTGTTGGCAAGTCATGAGTTCCTCTGAAATACTAGATCAAATCCACAGGGAAAAAAAAAAAAAACAGCTTACACCTTCCTATATGTCCTGCTGACATACATAGTGCAGAGTAGTTGGCCCGTGCCATCCGAGAGCAGGACCTTCAGTCCGAGGAGCTTAAAGTGCTGCACTCAGGGGAGCCTCTTCCAGTTTTGTGAATCTCCATAGACATCCCGGTTCCCTAAGGGCCATTTAGCCCCTGAATCTTTAAGCAAAGTCCCTTTGCCTAACAAGCAGGCAGTAGATTTTGTCCGTGGGAACTGGTTGGCAGAGAATATGTGCAGTTGCAGGCGGCTGTGCTTACCCACACAGGGTGAGGGGTTTATCTTGGGGCTTAAGGATGCTTCTTTTATAAGTTTGGTATGAAACAAGGGAGAGGAATCAGTTTAAAATTAAAATGAGGATTTTTCAACTTGTCCTTAATATTTATAAGGCTCTTTTTGCCTTACAGTCAAATCCTCAAAGAGAAGATGGAAAGCTGCTCATCCTTATTTCTTGTGCCTTTAGTTCAGCTTCTCATTGTTTATACTACTCTAAGGAAAATAACTGTTCTGGAAATGCAGTCATTTACAAAATCCAGCCTACTAAGCCTTAAACAGCAGAGACATGCCCTGCTATGTTTGTTCCTTTGTTGTTGCTATGGCATTACCACACATTTTTCCATGTAGGAAAGGAAATCCCATGGAGACCAGATAATAAAGGCTTGAATTTCCAGGGCATAGTGTCCGTCTCGCCTCTTGACCTGTTTGACACCCTCTTTCACCAGACCTGCCTTCACTGAATCCAAATAAACAGCCAGCCATCAAAGGAAATATTTTAAAAGGATTGCTCATGGTTAGCCTTGATGAAATATACATCGGAAAACCTGCATTTTAATCACGTTTGAGTTCTGCATTTCAAAAATGGTTTTGTTTAACTACATCAGACTTGTCATTCAGGGAAGTTTCCTTCCGTAGGATGCCTGCATTTAGAAGTCAAGTTAACCAAACCCAAACAAATTTCCCAGGAGGCTGTAACAAGCCAGACAAGCATCTCACACACTCAGTGTCTGACCTCTGCATTCTACCAGGTGTATCTGCCTGCTGTCTGCGAGAGTCTGAGATGCTGCATGTTTGTACAACATCACCGATTCACAACAGGGTGTCATGAGGTTTCATCAAAGTATCATCACTGCATGTTGCCTGTTGGGACAACCTTGGCTTAGACTCTCCACTTGGCTTGACACTAGTTTACAAAGTTTAATCCTGTGCCCTAGCCAGTCTGCTCCACATAAAGCCCCTGATCATTTTGGGTTGCACAGAATCGTTGTGCCTTGGTTTATCTTAGAAACAGCGATTTCATGGTTACCTGAAATTATCTTTTGCATATATGTTAAAATTGATGTGTTGATACAAGTTTGTAAAACACTCTGGGACATTAATCCTATGTGATTTTTCATTCAGCCCAATATACAAGGTAGTTGTCATACTCAGTACTATCAATCTTCAACTTATTTTCATGTATATCTAGTTATCATTTAAGTGTCACCTGTTGCAGTTATTAGGGAAGAATGTACAGTTCACAACTGACTAAAGAGGAAATGTCTCAGACTCAGAATTGTTCTGGTACAAAATGGCATGGCGGATTTTGGGCCAAACTTACGTGGCTTCATTTGTTGTCTGTCTTCCACTGCTGTAATTTTTGTGTGTCATAATTCAAAGGCACTGGCCTAGCCATCCAGGCATATTAAAAGTGCCTTGATTCCTCTCATCTTTCAAAACCACATATCCATATTGCATGTAGGATATTGCAGCCAGAAGACACAGCCAGCCAGCACACGATAATCTGCCACAGGCAACATACAGCTTGTGGCCTTCCAAATTCTTCAGACAACACAGAAAAACAAACAACAGCCTTACAGACTTAATGGACTTTTAATGGATTTGATGGATTCTGCATCAGCAGTTTCTAATGGAACATCTAAAGAGGAAACATTTCCTTCCCATAGAGATTCCTAGGAGAATGTGAACTGACAGTGCAAAGGCTCCTATTTGCAATGCTTTGATGCTGTGCAACAGAACTCAATGGCAAGACTCAAAGTCTTCGTTTCCTCTGAAAAGTCACTGAGTTTTCAGGGGATAGTAACTGAGCTGTGTCAGTGCCACAGGCTTGTCACGTACCACAGCAGTCAATAGTGGCAAAAAGCACCAGTAAACCCCATGAAGTCCGGGACCTCCTTGATCAAGGCCATTTAACTCAACTCCCCAGAGCTGATGAAGAGAAGGTGCAGAAACTGGGGCTCGAAGTCTGCTCCCATGCCCAGAGGGAGGCTGAGGTTTTAGATGGGGAGTTGTTCTGCAGTTACCAAAAACAGGACAAAGCCTAAAATTCCTTTGTTGAATCCAGATAGGCAGCAGTGGTAATACATTCCTTCTAGTCACATATCCTTGACTTTGGTTTTTTTGCATAATCTTTTAACTTCAACTATTGATAAATAAATTGGTTTACAAACCAGAGAGTAAATCACCATTCACTGCTGAGCTACTATTGTGCCTCTTATTTGTAAGGCAGCTTTCAAGCTTGTTTTTTAATCAGTTTGGCTTGACATTTTGTTTTCCTACTATTATTTATGAGCTGTATCTTGTGAATGGATTATGTAAAATAGTTTAATTCCAGTTGTTGCAATTTCTCAGATGCCATCACACAAAAGCTTTCTTCGAGTAGAACACTCAGGTCCAGATTTTGTTCCCAGTTGTGCTGATACAAATTAGACCATCATCCACTGAGATCAAAAGGGCTTTCCTCAGATTTACAACCATTATAAGCATTTAAGAAAAAATCTGAGCAATGTTCATCTCAGAGTAAGCAAAGGCACATCACTGCCTCTCAGCAGCACATTTCACAGATGGGGTTAACCCACTTATCCAATGTCCTCAGCTCAGTAACTGAACCTGGTGATTCTTGTTGCAAGGAATTATCAACTGCATTCAGCTGTGACTTGACTGCTTTTGTTAGAATATGGCAGAAACGTGGATGGGTGGATTTTATAACATTTGCTTTCTAAGATTTTGGATGCATCAGCCACTTTCAAGCAACTAAAACCTCATTGGCTAATTAAAGCGAGCACATTAGTCCTCTTCTGATGGCAGGTGTTAGCTCTTTTCTGTGAGAGAGCAGGCTACTACTGTAGCAAACCAACAGCTCTTAAGCCTTTGCATGTAAAAACTGTCTCCAGATGCCAAAAATTGTGCCAATTATTACTCTCCGTTTCACAGATCTCTGATCTCTCAGCGTCTGACTTCACACCTGAGCGTGGAACAGAGAACGTGTGAAAACAAGAGTTTTGTTGCTAAGAAGCATTTGGTATGTATTTTTGCTATTTATTTCACTGTCCTAAATGATAGTTCATTTCTCAGGATGGAGTATGCGATGTGACCTGCAGCAGTTGTCGATAAGGTGCAGTGTCACGCAAGGGAGAGAGAAAGAACAGTAACTACGTGTTTCTGCTGCGCATCAGCTCGCTCAGGTTATTGCTCTGTGGCTGCCTGGGCTCAGAGCACTTGGTCAAGTGCCCAGTTCCTGCACTCACCCAGGGTTTTGCCGGAGCCCAGCCTGGTGCCCGCGGGAAGGCTCGCAGGAGGCAGCCTGTGCTCTGCCACTTGCAAGCCAAACTGGTTACCGGTTTCATCTCAGCACATGGAAAGAGGTATGGTTAATTTGTATGACATCATTGTGACAACAGAGAGCCGTGAAGATGATGGATGTTACCAAAGCCATTACAGGGCAGTTTTTCACAGATGACTGCAAACGCAGTGCCAGGCAAAAGGCACACACAGTTCTGTGCCTGTAAATGAGTCAATTACAACCAGAGTCATGCAGACGGCATGTCTGCAAAACTACAGCTCCCTTGTTTGAAGAAGTGCCTCTCAGCTGAGTTATGCAGGGCTTTCCAGGCTTGCCTGGCTTTGCATTCAGGCAAGGAGAGCAGGCAGGACCTGCATGGCCCAAACTGACGCCTGAGGCCTCATAGCGCATGGCCAACGAGTTCTGCTGGTGCTCTGCTGGACCCAGCACAACTCCTCCCTGCTTGAACTACAAAGGTCCCAAAGACCAGCCTTTTCTGGGACAGGGAGTAATCCTGCACAAGGTTTCAAGGGTAATTTATCCTTATTTAGAAAGACATGCTATTCTACTAGCATACCATGCTAGGCATGATACAGTTTAAATGTTCTTCACTGGTTACAAATGTGACCTTCATTAACTCATCTTTGTGTGCCTAGATCTACAGGAACAGCTCATTGCATTTTCAATTTAATTTAATTTGAATGATAATTTAAAAGTTGTTTGATGCAAATGTGACCATCTGCATCCTCGCAGCTGACAACAGTTTTTAAAGATGAGTTTGTTGGCAGGGGTGGGGGAGAGCTTGATGGAGAATAACAGCCAGGGGCTTTGCAAGGTGGTTTTCTGTGGGGTGTGGAGCACCCCAGGAGCAAGCTGTGAGTGCCTGGGGGCTGAGCAGGGAAGAGGAGAGAAGCTGAACTAAGCAACTGCTTGTTACCTAAGTTGTACGTGACCATTTAAGTATGAAGCAGTGATCACAAGTCATCAGACCATCGCTGGTGGTACTACTTGTTGTCTGAGCCATGATAACTGCCCCATGGATGTGCTAGCCAGACCTGCTGCAACACAAAATGGGTGGGAGCTTAAACTGCCGGGAGAGGCTGAGCCAGGTTCCCTGCTGCCTTGTGCCTGGCACTCCAGTGCCTAGCAAAGACACTGCCTGTGGCTCTTGTTACAGCTTTTATTTCTGTCAGTAGCAACACTATCCTCAAACTAAGAGCTCATAGTGACTTTGATGGGGTGGGGAGATGGAGAAAAACCTCTCTTGTTTTGCTATGACTACACCTAAGCTGTAGGTTTCTGGGAGCAAGTGCGGGCCCATTCTTTCCCTCTGCTGTGTAACACAGTCCTGGATGCTTGAGGACAGTAAATAATGTAATGACAGTAATGGTAACAGTGCTGATGGCTGTTTGTTCACAGTTACTACTTGGCTGCCAAACTTCGAATAACTTGATGAAATTGAGACCCTGAAATGTTGTACTGACTTTTCTAGAACTTGGTCTGGGTTGACTACTGGCTTTCTCCTGAAGTAATATGATAAAATAGGCTCTGTGTCCAAACCAAGCACTTGAAAAGGAGCCAGAGGAACCATTTTGCCCCTAACGCTTCCCTGCTGGCAGCCTTGGTCAGGTAGGATGGAAGTGGAGCTCCTTGCCGAGCCCTCACTCTGCTGCAACAGTGCTTCTGCCTGCACCCCAGGGAGTGATGCTTGGAGACTCGTATCCCATGCGGCTCCAACAAAACCTACGTGAGCTCTACTGGAAGAGCTAGCAAAGGGAAGGAAGCTGGGGAAGAAATTAAAACAAATCACTTTGTCCTGTACCCTGGAAGTCTTCTGTATTTCAAATAATGCTTTTTTTGGCACCTGTGTGCAACAGCCATTGCTCTGGTGCTCATGGGAATGTGGTTGAAAGCTTTTAGCTAAATTTGCAAGCATCATCTCCCTTGCCATTGCAAATCTGGAGGAGGGAAATGAGAAAAATGACCCTCTCTAATAAGGAGTGGTTGGGTTAGCATTGTCTGTGGCTCAGGAGACTTGGTTTTAATTCCTAGTACTGCCTGATGTACCTGAGAGGCTGAATTGTCTCTTCTGTTTTCTGGTGAAACTCGAGCATTACCGCTCCTGCAAGATCAGACCATACCCATCTTTGCTCTATTTTGGGGGTAGTACTGTGTGCTGCTGTCATCTCAAAAGCAAAATATAAGTGTGTCCTACTTCAGCACAGTGGAGCTGTAAGTGTGGTCTATGTCAGAGCACTACTGAGGAAGACAGATCCCTTAATATAATGAGCATGAATGTTATAAACTGTAGAGTTTATTGTTTTAAACCTAGGAACTGGATGAAATATTGTTGGAAAAACATCACAGTAGCTTTCTGTTGCAGAGGCTTAACTACTGATGCATTTATCTAACTTTTTTTTCCCCCCCCTTCATTTAAAACCATGTTTCCTGCTATTTCTCTTGTGCTTCCTAAACTGGGACATGAGAGATCACATCTTTGACAGCAAGAGCAATTGCCTAGAAGTCCCCATACAGCTCAGTTGTCTTATTGCCTCATGTTTCAGGTGCCTCTGAGAGCTGTGTTAGTGGTCACTCGGGAATACCAAAGCTTGGAGTTACTTGTGTGGCTGCATCTTAGGTAGGAAAATACACAAATGACTCTTAAAACTTGCTCCTATTTGAAGTTCACCTTACGAGCAGTCTGTCAGCATCCCTGGCTCTCTGACAGTAGAAAACTAGATGTAGCAACCTGATTTCTAATGGATAACTCTTACTCTGCAAATTCTATTTCAACTGTATTTATGGGCATTAAAAAATGTTATTTAAGTCAGCTTTTGGAAACACACAAGAGAGGTCCCTGGTTTTCTTATGAGAGATCGGACTGAGTAAATAAGGTGAATAGAGAAGCTGAGATGGTGGTTGGGAACAGAAGCTTTAAATTGCGACTGTAAGGCTGATTTCTGATCCTTCTGCAATGTGTCAGTATTGCTTCTCACCAAACCCATTAGAGAAACAGTTAGCAGAAAAAGGCAACCCCCCCTGGGAGAGCCTTCCACCTCCTGTAGAGATTTGGAAGAAAGCTCACATCTACCCATTAGAAAAAAAACTACTTTTGGCTTTTTAAGTTCAAATTATGTATCCAAACAACATATGCTGGGACTGAACACAGTCTTGCTGGGAGGGGATTTGCCAAATCTAAGGCTGCTCTAGCAATAAATAATAAACCTAATTAGGCTCCTTCCCTCAGGAGCACCCAATTTTTTGATAGTGATACAACAGGGCATCAGAGCCTCTCTTCTTAACAGATACTCAGAATAGCATTGAAGTGTTTAAAAAAACAAAAACACTTTTCTTGAGAACAGCCAGTTATAGACAGTCACATTATTTGTGGTTGTGTTTTCCTACCACTGCGCATCAGCCACTTCTAAAAAAAATACATAAAGAAAAAAAAATTAAACAGCAGCTGGTCTGACTACTGTGCATTACTATGCAAGACAGGGAAAGCAGCTATTTTATACGAATACTGATTGCAATGTGAGAAAACGATGGACACTCTTTATTTTTCTCACAATACTTAGATTCCTGGTATCAAACATCTCTTTGATAGAAACCTTATAGTTTGGCTTTCAAGAGGCAAAACCACTTTAACTGGTGTGTTAGAAGGACTGCAGATTTCATCTGTCACTGAAAATCCTTCTGTGCTTCCTCTACAAACACACAAACATCAAATGGTGGAGCTTTTCCAAGGCTGTCAGCTCAAATATCCTTTTCTGGCTTGGAAGATGCTTAAAATGGGAAGTTTCAGAAACAGAGATGAGAGGACTCATGTTTCACCTTCTTCACAACTCCCACTATATGCATTGCCCCTTGCTGGTAGTTCAACTGCAAGGCTGGGAATTCATCTATTTTTTCCCTCTGGATCTCTAAGCCTTGGCTCTTCCTTCTGCATAAACCTTGAAACCAGTCAGAGGAAATGAAGGGTGCTTTTCCACTGGTAATTCTGCCAAGCCCAGTTGGCAAGCTGTGGCTGACGTGCCATTTAGTCCCATCAACTGCCAGCAATACTGGTGCAAGGGGGGGCTGTTGGTGCCTTTGTTGTAGGAGAATTTTTGCACTGCTGGGGTAGGAACCCCCCAACAGCTTGGTAGCTGAGCCCTTTCCCTCTTGTGTCCTCATAAATTAAACATAACGGCTGCTGCCCGCTCCTGCAGACAGCCGAATTCTAATAAATCATGTAAATAGAGTCTCGGAGATTCACTGCCCTTTATTTCACTTGAGTCCCGTAACTCAGCTGTTAATTGGATCTGAGATAAAATCTATTTTACCGCATGTTCCCTAAGCAGGACTCTGTAAAGTCCTCTCCAGAATAATAACCTATAGCATTGCCTTCTTTGTTTTGCTCCTCGCCGGCACCGAGGAGGAGAGCAGTAAGGCAGCATGGCCAAGCTCAAGAGAAATATCCTTCCTCGTGGCTCTGTCAGGCTGCTCCTGTGTGGCCGTCGGCTCCGACCGCCGGCGTCCTAGTGAAGATTCACACTGGTTTTTGCAATGGCAGCACAGCTGCCAACGCCGGGCTGCTTCTGCTTTCAGTCCCAAAGCAGCGGTTTCCAATGGGCCTGGCAAAGCCTAACCCCTTTGGAGCAATTATATGTGGCTCTTCTAACTAGCAAATACTTTATCCTTACAGTAAGCTTGTTTTTCAGAAAGATCTTAGAAAGTTCTGGTGGTTTAATTGCTGTAAAGCACCTTTTCAGCTGAGAGTTTCATCGATGAAACAGATGTGGGATGTACAACCAAAAGGCATTTGGAGGGTTTTTTTTCCTCGGGGAAGGGGAACCCCAAATCTTCTGTTTGCTTCTTGCTTTCCACTAATTTCAACACAGAAGAAATTTCAGGCCTTTTTAGGACAGCTGTTTAACGAGATTAATAAAACCCACACCTATGGAACTGAGGCAAGCTTTTGTTTTCATTATTTTCACTCAAAACTGAAATCCTAAATATTTTAGTGAGAAGATTTGCTGCAAGGTCTCTTGTCTAGAAATTGTCACTTCCCCGGTCCTGTCCTGTCCAAAGTGGGTGGCATCTGCTCAGGATGTAGCACCTATTCCCTGCAGAGCACCTGGCCTGTGCCTTGCTGTGCCCAGCAAGGATGGAGAGCAGAGCGATGCCCTCCGGCCGGCACCACACAAAGCCGCAGGCTTGCACAGGTCACATCAGCTAAGCTACAGCGCTTTGGCTACTGATTTTATTGTTTATAGACCCAACCTGAACCAGTATCTAGGAGCAACAGCAACATAATTAGCTTTGGCAATTAACACTGCTTAACTGAAGCTGCTGCAGGACCAAAGGCGCTTTTTTAGACTGCAGAAGCAGCAATTAGTGTTTCATTAAAGTAACAAGCCTAGCTTGACTTCTGAGCCTGCCAGAGTCTGCTGATCTAATTTTGGGATCCATCAATAAACCCTAGGGGCATTAAGGTGAGATGCATCGAGACTTTCACCACCACATTTGAAAAGCCTGACTGGAAAGGGACGGGAAGATTTTGTCTTTTCTTGGTTAGTTAATGGTCATCTCAGAGTACGTGTGAGGTGCCACTGGGCAGCACCAACTGCAAACAAAGCAGGTGGGTGCAATTGCGTTTGTACATCCCAGAGATTGAAATTGGGGCCTCACGGGACCCTGGGAGGCAGAGATGGTTCAGGGAAGCTCCTCCACTTCCAGCTTTCAGGTTCTACCTCCAATTTATCAGTAAAGAAAGTAGAAATAATTTCCTGTGTTATCTGTACCCCCAAGCAAACACCCTTTTCGTTAGTTTTCTGAAGAATATATTTCTGCGCCAACTTCACATTCAGTTCTTTGGCTGGTTTCTGTTTGAAAAATAATACTTGTGTTGGGAAACATATTTTTGGGGGTTTTTTTTGAAGTGTTGCCCGCAGCTGTGGCTTGGTGATTTGTTCACCTTAAATCTGAGGTCAGTTCTGCCTCAAGAGGGGAAGGAGCTGCCACACACAGCCCAGTGTCAGTGCTCAGGCTCAGAGTGACCAGGTTAGTCACTGCTGGGCATCAGGGAGTTCAGATGGTAGAGCTGCATTACATGCACATAGAGCTTTCAGGTGCCAACTTTAAAAACCAGTTAGCTGTGATATAGTGATTCACATCTCGTGAAACCATTTTTTGGATGCTTTCATTATTTTGCATCCATGAGATGAGTTAGTGACCTTCAACAATTTGTTAAAGTCGTTCCAGATCCTACGGAGAAGGCAGAATAATTTTTGTAATTGACAGCTGCTTTTCCTTATCTTTCTTGCTTGAAATACCCAAAACATAAGAAATACTATATGACTATATGATATGATTCTCATGATGAAAATCAACATACAGCTGTTTATTGGGTTTTCCCTGAGAGAGTCTTTAGGGCCCCACATTATATGGTGTTCAGGATGGTGTTCATGCCATGTTAGCCTCAGTTTGTGAAAAACACTTTGTCCTTTGGTATAATGATATATTTAAAACTGCACTCGATAAATAAATGCACTGAAAAAAAGCTGAAAAACATACTAGTTTATTGGCAGACGAATGAGATATATCTTTATAGGTATTCCTGGTTTTGAAGATCCAGAATAAAAATTTGCAGTGCACATCCCTTCCTACCATCATTCGTGTGTATTAAACTCCAGCTAACATACCAAACAGTATTTAGTGGTTTTGCTAGGAAATACCACTATAGAATCAGCAGAACATACCTTTTTTTTGACTGTTCTTTGGCATAACACAGGGGGAAAAATATCCTGCTATGAAGGTTTCTGATACCCTAAGGGTTATTACCCAACACAGCTGTTAATATAGCCTCTTTTCCTTGCAACCTGCTTTGCCATTTTCTGTGCTTAACTATAACCAGAATTTTCCAGTAACCTGGAAGCTTGCTAAAAAAATAGGCACAGAGCCATACTTCTGCGAAGAGACTGATCTGATAAAGTCAGGAACTTTCTAAATAGCAGTTTTATTGGAAAGTGTTTCTGCTGCAGACAGCAAGGAGGGCTTGGGTGTCTCTTCTGAATCAACGCTGTATCCATTCCTCTGGGATATGCACTTTGCATTTCCATAAGGGCTTTCTCAAAAGAGCCTATTTCTGGATATGCCAGAAAAATAGGAATGCTTTCCTGTTTCCTGAAGATGAAAACTTAACTAAGGAGGAGAAACTGTGTTCCCCCGTTCACTGTTTACTTTGATTACATGAGAGGTTTTTACTTGTGGCTGTGTATCAGGCTTGGGATTTCTGAGAGGGAAGAAGACAACAAAAGTCTCTAATCTGGCTTCCATGAAGTTAATGCCACTGAGCTGCGTGAAGGGGAAGGAGTTGGCAGCGGGACACCCATTCACAAGCTGGGGACAGGCTCCCTCCCCATGATGTTGGTGTTCAACGCCCACTAAAACTCTTTGACCCCAGCGCTGGTCACCATCAGCAGCGTTTGTCGCAGCTCATTACACAGCAGGAATGTGGAAGCCCAGTGACCTTTCCCAGAGGGACAGACAGAAAAGCAACGACACAAAAGAGGGAAGAAAATGTTGTACACTTTAGAAGAGAAATAATTGAATGTTATTGTGATGGAAAACACTGGGCTGACAACAGGCAGGAACAAAGATTTTCCTTTTAGGGTGTTGGTTGTGGGACATGGGGGATTTGGACATCTAATCATTCAGCTGAGTTCACCTTCCCTTCGTCGTCCCCCCCACCCCGCCTTGGCTACCAGGGAATTTTGGCAGGCTGGGGAACAGCTCTTGGGTCCCAGTGACACTGGGGCAGGGGGCACCTGGGCACTTTTATGATGCACTGGAGCAAGGATCAGAAGTGGGAGAACTGGGGGCACCTTGCGTGGCCTCCTCCTGCCAGGCAAAGGAAGCAAGAGGCCTAAATGGGACATTTCTAAACCTATTAAAGAAGTCAAGGCAAACTTTCAGCCTTTCTCCCCAAAGCTCCCCAGCTTCTGTAGTGGGAGACTAGAGCCCCTGGGACTGCTCCCAGCTGTGACTCTAGAGTCTCTTTCCTTCAAACGGGTCCAGGTTTCCAACCATCTTGTTCCTCCCTTCATTTCACTTCCAGTTTTTATTTAATCTGACTTCTCCAGTCTCCTGAGACAAACTGATTAATTCTTTTCCCCTTTGTAGTCCCCTGAGTCGCTTGTTCAATCTTTCCCGCCTCAGTGAGATCTTAATAAATGCTGCCTGTGGCTGGAAGTGGGATTGGGTCTCAGAACTGTAATTAATTCTTTACTTCCTCCATTGCTTCAATATGCTATTTACAGCCATCAGCCTGTGCAAAAGCAGAGGTTTGCAGACTGCCTCCAACTTTTGCCTCTGATTAATGTGTTGTATCCACCTTGCTTTCTTGTATTTCTTGGTTTGCCTTGTATCCAGTTTACTGTCAACATAGGAGAACACTGATGGACTTCCAGTTAAAATGTAATCTCAGAGACAACAATTGTCAGGCTTTTCTCTTTGCTGGTGCTGTTATTTGAAAGCCTCTTGGTCCAGGCTGGCTGCTCGTGACAGGACATCCAGACCCATTGCAGCAGCATGACCGTGGTCTGACTATAATCTCCCTAATTGCTTTCTGTAGTCTCCTTTCCAGTAGCAGTTTGCAGGATTTTAACTCCAGCACACTGCCTGGCAGCCCAGGGAGTGCTTTGGAGGCATTGCACAGGAGGAGAGGGGTGTAAGCAACTTGGAGGGAGCTGGGTGAGACACAGCAGAAATGACTAGGAGGATCGGAAGGTCTGAATGAGAAAAAGCTATTAAAAGGGTTTGTGGTTGTTGGCAGATCAGTAGAGGGGAGAACAGTGAATGCTTGAAGCCTGCAAACACTACAGAATTATGTAGGCTGATACCATGGAATATAAATGGGAGTGGATTTAAATTAATCTAGAGATAATTGGGCTGAGTGGGGGAGCTGCTCCTTGCTGGCTGTGGGAGCCTCCTCTGGCAGGGATGGAAGCCCCGGGTGCTGGCCCTGTTTTATACCAATGGAAGTGCCTCAGCCTTCTGCCGGGGACCTGCTCTGGGTTTCAGCAGTGAACTGGAAATCTGCATTCAATATGCCAGTGAGGGAGTGAATGCAAATTTCCTCCTTCTCTCTCTTTTGGGTGAGATTTATGCCACCTCCACATGCACAGCCTCCTGGCAGCAATAAATCACAGAGGGGGAGGGAATGCTGCAAGGAAACGGTTACCCTGCAGTTTCTGCACGAGGGGCAGGGAGATGCGTGGGGAGCAGCCAGCCGCTCCCAGGCACGTAGCCCCAGCACCGCAAACCTTCCCAGCGCGACACCAGAGACCACCCCCCCAGAGCCTGGGGAAATAGAGACGGGATTTGCTTTTTAGTCATCCTCCTTCCCTCCTGTGCCAGTGTTGTGTGTGTGACCAGGCACCGGAGGCTGGGATGGAGCTGTCAACCTCATCTTGGCAGACAGGTTTATTACAGAGATGAGCTCTTTGCCTGCTCTGTGCCAAAGTCCTCCCCAGCGTGTGATGAGCTGGGCACCCCCCAGGTGTGGGCTGCACCACAGACCTACAGCTAGTGCATCAGCAGTCACGTCACCCTTTGGGACCCGTTGAAAATACACGTGGGATGGAGGGCCTGGTTCGACCCGAACCGTGGCAGGGCACAGCTCTGCCAGTAACTGGTACGGGTGGGAAGCACTCTGCTTTGCCCCAGTGGGCAGTAACTCTGCTTGCCCCACAGGTCTGGCACAGCCACCTTGACCTCTCTGTCATCTGGCAGAGGTGTCTGGGTTCAGCCCGGGGAAAGCAGAAGTGCCACAGGGAGCAGCAGGGACATGACACAAAGTAAGAAATGTGCCCTAAGACTCTCTCATTTGGGGATTAGAAAAGCTCCAGCAGAACCTCTCTGCAGGCACTGCCAGTATTGCTGTCAGGTGTCTTCACCTCTGTGCTGCAAAGCAGAAATGGAGGCAGGGCAAGGCCATGGATGGGCACTGCAAGAAAGCTCTCAGTGCTTGTACCAACCCTGCGAGGCACCAGCTCAGCATTCTGCTCCATTTTGCAACTCCCTGGCAAAAATGCCCAGCTGATCTGATAAAACCTTCTCGCCTTTCCCTGGTAGCCTCAGCCACCTCCTGGCCTTACCTTGCAGCCCCCCTGCTCCTGGGACTCTGGCCGGGCAGCTGTCAGGATTGGAGACACGGGAGGTGCTGAGTCCCCTTCACGCTGGCCACAAGCAGCAAGCACAGGGAGACACAAAGGGGACAAGTTCTCTCCAGTGCATCACGCTGAGCCCGACACTCTCTGCTCCCCACCGGCCCTGCAGCTTGGCAGGGCTCGGCAGGGGAACGAGCCCTGCTCTAGAGGGTCTGGGTTCAACCTCTAGGAAAGGCATTTGGCTGCTGCCTGTAAGCACCTGACTGCGGTTTAATCCACTCTCAGTGCAGAGCTCTGACAAGCCCCCAGCAGAACTAGGGCAGCTAAAAATACTCCGTGCACAAAGAAAGTAGTAATTTGGGTAGGACTGAACCAAAGTGATTGCTTTCAAATCAAAAGGTGCAAAAGGTGCAAAACGTGGTCTCATCAGGCCAAGCATCAGAAAAGGTGTAAAGATGTGAACCAGCCACAGGGCTTAAGAAAAGCAGCGAAATCTAAAGATTTTGCTAAACTTCACAGCAAGAGCAGCAGAGCCTGTAGCAGCAACACAGGGAGGTGCCTGCCGATTTCCCCACCATATGCTGACTTTACCTTTACTGTCAGTCTAAATTCTGCCAATTATTAAATTATCCAACTTGCAACAGAAACGCAGTTAGATGTGATCCAAATGGTGTCACTACAATTATGGTAATTATCTGAAAACAAGCCAATTACTTCCCTCCTCTCTGTGCCAGTTGGTACCAAGATAGCAGCTGTTCAAGGCAAATTTGTTATCGCGTTACTGTACATTTGTTAAAGGTTGAGGTTATAGATTCTAGCCTTCTTTTAAATATTAAAAATGCTATAAAGTCATGGAGTGTATAACTTATTAGGATTTTTTTTAAATGTCAGGAAGAGAGAAATTTCTTTTATATGCCTAGAGAACCGATGGGAAAGTGATTTACTAATGATTGCTGGCTGGAAATGTGTACTTTGCAATCAGCATACAACTGAGCTGTAAATTAACCTGTGTCAGCTTGTTACCTCTACCCATGTAAAATGAACTAAATGCAGAAGTTTTCTGAGGATCTTTTACATTTCTCTTTCTTCAGTTTTGGCATTTGGGATGCTCAGCGCATCCAGAGGCATCTTGCAGGATTGGCCGCTCCACTAGATTCCCTTTCAGCAGCTCGTTCAGTTTGTCAAGTGTTTGGCTCATTTAATCATGTGGGAAGCAGCAACACTCACTCACGGAGAGCGAATGCAAAGGATGGCTCAGCTCTGCCTGCAGCCCTCTGAGTGCAGCCCCGGGCAAAGCAAGTTGGGCCAACACTGGGCAGAGCCATAGGAAGCTCTTTGCTCACATGAAGAGGCTCCTGAAAAGTCATGTTATCAAAGCATCTTTTACTTTTAAACCTGTTCATATTAAGGACAGCCTTGCTTAAATTGCTGAAGGTGTCACAACATACAAAGCCCACCACTTGCAGCTACCATCAGAGGTGCAAACAAAGTGCCCTCGGACCACAGATCAGCGTGACCTCTCATTTTGTTCAGACCTTCCTTGTAGAAACTAGAGTCTTTCATCTCATGTCTCCTACCATATCCTCCCTTGGACTGACCTTAAATTTTTTTTCATGTGATGTTTTGAAATCTTTGGCTTTGATGTGCGTAAAACGCTTCTTTCAATAAATGTCAAGAGCAGATTAAAGAAAATTAAATGGCGGAAAAAAGAGACGCTACCTTTTGGCTTGAGCAGCATTTTCATGACAGCTGAATGAATCAGCTATGAAAAATGTGTGTTTCCCTCTCCGTGCTCAAGGTACATGCCAATGGGATCTGTTTATATCTGTGGGCTTAACAAACACCCCCATGCATCCGTAATTCCCTGCAGCTCGTGTGCAGCTACACAGCCAAGGCACAGGGCAGAGCTCCGTTCCCGGGAGCAGGTTAGTGGCATTAGCCTGCTGCTTTGCTTGAAATAATTAGCCTTGCTCACAGATGACCTTCACAGCAAGCCCTAAAGGCTGACAGATTTGGGTTATATTGGAGCAACAGAGAGAAGGACGTTTCAGAGCGCTCCTCCTGGAGAAATCCCTGCTGCTCACTCCCCCATCAGCCCCCAGGAACTGGAGCGGGGCATCGCGGTGCCCACGCACCCGCAGACCGCAGGGGATGGATGCAGCCACTGCGCTCCACCACCTTCCTGGACATCCCTGGTACCTTCCTCCTATTCTTAACTGATACCATCTGCTTTCCATTTTCCCTTCCCAGAAAGTCCCTGCTGCTGTCAGAGCGACATGCCAGGACTCTCTCCTTCCTGCATTTGGGGTTGTGTCTAGTGCCTACTAACACAGCAATATTTGAAATACCACCTCACACAGGAGAGTGTAAGTACGCTATTCCCTACTGATCGCCACTCGATTCTTCCTTATTATTATTTAAAATTTACTTATTACCTTTATCCTTTTGCTTCACATGAAGTTATTTTCACATTTGTTACCCGCTAAAATTGCCCAGTTCAGATTTCTCCCAGTTAAGCAGCAAGACATTCAGCCACAAGGATTATGTTTGATAGTGTTAAAAAAAAATAATTAGAAAAAAAATAATCCAGGCAGTCCTCTGCCCAATTGTAGCATTAGATATGAGTGAGTGTGTAAACAGGTTTCTGCTTATCAGTCGCGCTGCTATCTGCTGCACACAAACTGCTCAGCCCCACAAAATCCAATTTCCAAGAGGTTAGAGGAGGGAACTGTTTGCAGAAACACAGCAATACAAATCTCTAAAGCCACAGCCCTCATTACGCTGATGTTGAAGAGAGAAATGCCGCTTGACTCCTCCTGGCACCCAAAGGTGACATTTACTTTTGTGACTTTGATTAGAATCAGCCCAGCTTTGCCATGGGATCATTTCCTCCTATTTTTCCCTGCTTGTGTGGTGGGTCGGCGAAAGCGGCTGAGCCCCTGCTGTGGCCATTGGACCCGCATGGGTGCTGGGCATGGGGGGTCTGCAGTGTACCCTGGCCCCGTGGCTCAACCATCACCTTCTGTTTCCCGCAAAATAGCTTGGAAACTGGACTTGGAAACACCAGTCATGCACTGGCAGGAAAGACAGGAACACAGCCTGCTGCCTCCGTGGGCAGGGAGCGAGGGGGCAAGGTCCTGCGCTCAAGGCTGTGCTGTTTTGAGCTTTTGCTCAAGGCCTGGATGTGGACAGATGCTGCAGCTCAGTCCAGGAGGAGCTGAGCCCTCCAAGTGCCCTCTAGCACTGAGGAGGAAGGACGACAGCACCGGGGATGCCGTGGGCTGGACCCTCTGACCCGGCTGCTGTAGGTGACAGCGGGAAGGACACAGCAGCAGCCAGTGTCAGCGGGGCTGTGAGGTGCACAAGGCAAATGTGCCTCAGCCCCTGACACAGGCACAAGCTCTTTGTTTATCCCCAGATAGAGCGGTCAGGCAGCAGGCAGCCCACCTCTGCTCCCAACACCTCCTGTAAAGGGCTGTTGCCCAGAAGTTCACCGCATCAGTAAAAATGCAAACTGGAAGCTGATTAGATATTCATAGATACTCTTTCTTGATTAGCTCACCATTAATATTTCAATGTCAGAACTGGATGCATACTGCCTCCCTGCTCTCTTCCTTCCTGCTTAATTAATTTTGACCATCACCAACAACAGTCTCCGACAGATAGCAGAAATTAAAGTGGGCTGTTCCGTGACTTTGCTTGCTGTAAACAGCTATTTGCAATTCCTTTTCATACATCACCCACCCGCGACAAAGAGATCACGGTAGCAGAAAATGAGTCTCCCTCCTAAGGACTTCAGAGCTCCAAAAGAACATTTGCCTATTCGATAAAAATAATCAAAAAGACAATGCAGTAGGCACAACTCAGCAACAAGATTTGTGTCTCACCTAGTAATCAGCTAGCTGTTAAACCATTAAAAAAAAGAAAGGGAGAGAATTGTTAATTTATCTTTAAAAAGAAAGGGCCTTTGATTTAGAGTAGCTCATAAAAGCTGTAGTATGGCCCAGCTGTGAGGGGATGTGATAATTGCTGCAACCCCAGCAGTAGCCTGAGCAGCCCACTTCATAAAATGCAGGCTGCATGGCTGCCTAATGCACAGCACACACATCCACGGCTGAGAACACAACACGCTGCTAATAGTCTGTTTGATTTTATTGACGTGCTCAAGATATATGGGGGCAGGAGGAGCAGCGAGGCAGAAATTATACAGCAACGTTCGTTCCACCCCAGCCCAGGGGACCGTCTGCCTTCCTCCATCCTCCTCCTGGGCCCAGAGGGATGGGGAGCTCTCCTGCATGACAGGAGGGCAGTTGCCACCTCCCAGGTCCACGGGGTCCTGACACAACACACACTGGGATTGCCAGCACAGTGTCTGTACCTGGGACCAAAGCAGCACTGGATTTGCAGAAACGAAATTCTTGCCTTTCTTTGCTGCCACCTGAGCTGCATGCCACTGCTGCAAAACAGCCCCCTGCTACTGGACATGCTCCACATCTCCATCCATTGCTGCAAACCATCCTGCCCCATCCTCCAGCCTGTCCTTTCCCAGGGAATACACCATGATGGTGACCCAAGACAAGCAGCAAGGCAGGAGCAGCATGTTGCATTCTTGCTCGGCTCCAAACCCTCCACGCAGTAACTCAGGCTGTTAAACGCCTGGCCAGAGCTCGCCATCTGCTTCCAGTCTTCTAGGAATACCGCTGCGTAATTCAATCAAAAAAGGAGAAGATCCTTATTTCACTGAATCGTAAGTCACTCTTCAAGTAATTATATTTTTATACCCCTATGAGGAGCAACAGGGGCTGTTCATTTTATGGGCTTTAGCAGCCAGAGCCATGCTTCTGCCAAGGTTACGGCTGGGAGGGAAACATGATTTAACATTTCCTCAGCCATCCAAGGTTTATCCATGCTTTTAGCATTTTGGTTAGGCAAGTGAATAAAGCCCTGCAGGGCCAAGGCCTTTGTCCAGGAGTGCTCTTACTGTGGAGCATAGAAAATGTGTGGGCTTGGACCAGAAGAGCTGACCAAACCATCAGTGTGAAGCTGATTCCCAGTGGTGTGAACGTGCCAGGTCTGCCCTTCCAGGGCAATGCACAGAGCAGCTTCAGCACAGCGATTGCTGCCCAACCAGGGAGCAAAATCCTGCTCATCCCAGCAGCTGGAGGAGACATGGGGCTACATCCCTCGCGTGCTGCCTTAGAAAGGTCAGGTGAGGGTAGCTCAGGGGAAAAGCCTACCAACTTGCTCCATCTAAAGTGCCTGGGACGCAACTCACTGGACTCAAAAAACTTAAAGGAGTCTTTAGAAAAGATCCAAAAATGTAACCTTTCTGGAGCCTTCTGTTGCTCTTTGGGGTAATTTCCCCACTTTAGATACCTCCACTATCCTACATTTGTGCCCTCTCCCCAGACAGCCATCCCATAGCACCACTGTCCTTTCCTGGGTTAGTTCTCCACCTGCTCTTTCACTGCCCCAGATGTTCAGTCTTCTAAACAGATTTATTCCCTTGACTTTGAAAAGGGCTTCACCATGTTTCCATCTGTGTTTACACTCAGTGCGGGGTAAATTTCTCCTCCTAGCAGATCTGTTTCTTACCAGCAAAGAAATACGACTCAGCATAGATTCAGACGGGAAGGCAGAGCAAAACATTTCCGAACCAGCGCTCACTTGGGAGCTGTGCTACGTGCCCACACAAGGACGGAGACCTCTGCCAGACTACCTGCATTATCAGACTATCAAAAAGGAAGTGGGATCTGGCCCAGAGCCACCGCTCACACGTCCGCTCTCAGGGCTGCCTCCCTAGCTCACCCAGCACCGCCTGCCAGTTTTTCAGGAGACTGAAGCCAAATGCTCCTCTAGAGCAAAGCGGGACTCAAACACCCCACATCCCACTGAAGGGTCTGACCCAGGCATCCAGGACCCTGCCAGTCAGCTGGGGCTGTAGGTGTTGGAAAGACCCATTTTGTCACACCTTCATAGCTCCTTTCTCAGGGAAATCCTGTCTTTGCACATGCCTTCTCTTAAAGCAGGACTGGCTGATGCATGAACACAGATGTTTTTAACTGCCTGAGCAATTTGCGACACAAAGGACAGTGAGCAGCTGCAGCCCAGATTTATCTCCTGGCTCGCCAAGGCTAGGCCATCACATCTCCTCTGTACAGCAAAAGCAAGGCCCTGCAATGACTTCCCAGGTGGATCTACAGATAGCATGAACTTCATCTAATCTCAGGAAAACGGATTTTGAGGCATCTGGGGGCTCACTGCTTCACCCTAAACTGATACCAACCTTCAGGTTTCGGGGCAGCCTGTTGCTGCTGGCAGACAGGTGTACGTGCTGCTCTCATCGCTATATACTGCCCTACTCTGTGTCCTCACAGGTCCTTGTCCCCGAGTTAGATGCCATTTAAATTACAGCCAGGATCCAACCAGCCCAACAAACATTTAAGCCTGACACCAAAGCCAGAGACTGTCTCCCATGCTGCTAATATTGGTTTAGCACACCGTAACAGGCCAGAAACTTCCAACATTGACAGACAGAGAGGGCTGGACACTGGGGTTTACCAAAGCTCCCTGAAATGCATGCATCCTTCTCTTAAGCAAACCTCTTGAGCAAACCGCCCATGACAGTGCCAAGCTCCCTGTTAGCATCAGAGAGGATAAGGAGGGTTTTTTTAATCTGCGTTACATTATACACTCAGTCCGGATGGATGAGTCGATAAAGATGATGTGACCTCTACACAATTGCTTCAGAATGCATGAAATTCAGCGAGGAGCTCCATTCCCCACAGCAAGGGAGGATATTCAGGTGGCCTTGGAAGGGGTTTGCAAGGGTCTGTCTCCATCTTCCCAGCAACAGCAGATACAAACATGGACCAAGCCAGGGGGAAAAAAGGGGAAAGTCAAACTGTTTATGAAGAGATACATCAGCTGAAGCACATAATCACCTAGCAAGGAGATAAAGAGACATGCTTCTTCCCAGCACTGTGGGCATGCAAAAAGCAGGCTGGGCAGCCACTAATGATAAGTATTACATGATAGATGCTCTGAAGCTTTGCAGGATCTGGTTTATGATGTGCTGGCTGTGCTACCAGCAACCGGAACTTGCAAGGGAAGAAGGACCCTCTCATGCAGTGGTTCTCTCCTGCAACAACCAACAAGCAGGGTTGAGCTCTACAAAAGGTGAACTGTAATCAAAGCCATCCCTCCCCAAAAACTCATGTGAAGGAGCCTGCTTGGAAAGGTATGGCTTGAAGAGCCCTCCAATAGCACCCCTGAGCTGCACAATGGTACCTTGAAAATGTTAAAATGAGAGTAAATGTCCTGCGTTGTAGAAGGAGCTGCCTGCAAACCAAATGGAGAAGGCAGAGGGAAGCAAATTCCCTCTAAAACTGGAGCATGGGGTTTCCCATTTGAAACACATAGCTCTGGCACAGTGCTGCAGTCCTTGGGACTGGCTTGTGTTTCCTCAGCGACAGCAGCTTTGGAGCCCCAGTGGCACTTGGTATTTGTTTTTCCCATTTATTACAAGGCACTGTTATTATTTACAAAATATACTTTTCATGGACTGTTACTGCATCCAAGTGCTATAACTGGTCTAAACTCAAATCCCTAGGAGAGCTGTTGAAAGAGAAGCAATTCAGCCACATATTAATATGACAAGGATTTCCCCAGGTTTAAGGAAGTAGAAAATATGTTTTGTACAAGTGAACTAGTTCTTTCTTGCAGTATAAAACTGCTCTTTCCCAATGATAGCAATGAAAGGATATTGCTTCTGTCACTGATGCCACTGGAAATGTATTGCCCTTCTCCAAGAAACCAGTGAAATAACATGGCTGGTTTATTCTCTAAATAAGGTGATTGAGAAACACACTGCTCCCAGCATTAGTCCAGGCACGCTGCTACTGCTCTATCCCCAGCCTGAAGGGAGGGCAAAGGCACCAAGGCTTGTGCCAAATGGCAAACCTCTACCTGGAGAAAATCAAAGCATAGTTTGAGAACTAAGCAGAAGAAAGAAAACTGTCCAAATGTCAGATGGAAGTGAATCCCTAGCTTCTCTCGCCAAGGGTGAAGTGGAGCTCAGCTGCTGTACAGTGCAGCCAGGATCTGGCCCCTTCTCCTTCATCAGCTCCGCACCTTGTATGAAATGAGCTTAAACCCTGGGGAAGGCTAATCTACACTTAACCTGTGGCAGAGAGCCTGGCCATTAGGAAAGCTGCCAGCCCCCCCCCCCTTTTACTGCTAAGTTTAATGGTCTGGCTCTCTGCTGAAGATTTTAGGTTTTGAAAGTAAAATCACAAAATGGCTCTTGGACCAAGATAATCTGTCACTCAAATGTATGCACCGAAGTGAGGATGGAGAAATTACTGTTTCAGCAGACATAAAAATTTCCTCCAGTGAAAGGCTGAAGTTGAGTCAGTGTTTGTGGTTCCACTTTCATGCCTGTCCATCTACAGATCTGGCAAGTTCATTTTGCTCCCCTGCAACATCCTCCCAGGTGACACCTCCCAGTTGGAAGGTAGATGGAAAAAAAGTCAACTGTTGGTTTTAAAATGGGAGTTCACCAAACTCTTAATCGTGCAGAGACTGGTGGAATAACATCATGTGGGCTTTGGCGCTGGTGCCCAGCATCTCCACAGTCCCTGCTTCAGGACACGCTGGCCCAAGGCCCAGGATAGTGACAGCTTTTACTAAGCTGAATTCTGGAGCAAACTGGCAAAAAATGCAGCAAAAGAGGATTTGCATCTGTGTGAGTGAAAAAAAAAAATGAGAGCACGCATAAGTCAGGCGTAAGCAATACTGGCGCTGGAGCGAAGCACCTCTCGGGCTGGGCTGCGACAGAGCCCCCTCTCCAGCGCCCTGGCAGCAGGCTCCTACTGTCAGATATTTATTAGTTGTGTCAGGAATTAGTGTGAGTTCACTGACTGAATAATAATGTGCCAAAGGCAGTTTTTCGACTTTGCTGATAATAATTAAAGAAAGCAGGGGGGAAAAGCCTTGCACTGGGGAAGGAACCAGGGCTTCCCATGTTGTTGGTCGCTGTCTCTATGGCAAGGACAAGATGTGAAGTGCAGAGGGGAGAGGGTGAGGATGGCAATGAGGACCTGAGCAGTGACGAGGATCATGCAATTACTCCCAGCTGTGATGGGAGCATTGCTCTTCCCAGAGAAAGACAAGGGGAAAGAAGAGCTGCCCTTGTGACTCAGGAGCTGGACCCATCTCCAAGTTCAGGTTTTATGCTGCTGTTTTTTACTGTCGTGCCTGAGCACCTTGCATCAAGGCTGGGTTTTCGTTTACTTTTGGCACTTTTTCTCTTTCTTAGACAAATCTTGCAGCTTTGGGGAACCATTTGTGAATGGCTGGAAACAGCTTTATGGCAACATTTTTTTAATGCTGCTCTGGTGATTGAACACAACCAGCAATGTCACTGCATCAGGCCTGAGCACATTTTTCAAGCCCCACAAGAAGAGGGACCACATGGGCTCTGTGATAAAAGCCAAGATGCTATTCTTAAAACAGGGATGGGAGAAGCTTTGGGTGATTTTAAATCAAATCAGTGCCTGGACAACAGGGCACTGCTCCCCCCCCTGCCCCCACTGCCAAGTTCCTGCTCCAAATCCCAGGGCTGTCTTCTGACAAACAACCCTCAGCGTCAACAGGATGGGGCTCCCGGGTGCTGCGGCCACAAAAACACCCATCAGGAAACCGGCTGCGGGTCGGCCCCTGGCCCAGGCTGTGTGGGAGCGGGTGGGAAAGGCTGCACGGCCTGGGACTGGCTCAGACCCTCATCTCCTTGGCCATTCCTGAACATTTTTAGTGTCCGTCACAGCGTTGGCCACCCAACCCCAAACTGTCCCCTGCCTTGGGCAGGTGTCTGCTCTGTTTATGTCTCCTCAGAGAAGTGCTGCAGGGGCTGTGCTGTGACGCTGCCTGCACCCCGGCAGCAGTGGGCATGTCCCCACTGTCCAGTGGCCCCTACAACGTCCTTGGTCATTGTGCTCCAGCATCCCCAAGAGCTGCTGGTGCCACAAGTTCTTTAGTGCACTGGAAGGTGATATTTGGCAGAATTCCTTCCCCAGGCCAGTATTTCAGTCGTGACTTCTTAGTGAGGGCAGGACAGGAGGGATCTAAGACCTCACAGGCAACTGCTGCGGGTGCAGACTGGCCATGCGTGCTGACATATGTGAAGCTCTGTCAGCTCACAGCATCTTTTCGCCCTAAAAATGCACCACTCAAACTACAGAGCAAAACACAGGGAGGCAAGAGGAGTGGCTCTTTCCTGAGTGATGGCAACAGTTCCACTGGTGCCCGGTCATCAGAAACCCTATCAGGCAGCACCCCAAAACCACCTCACACAGTAGTGATGACAGCAGAGAAGGGGAGCCTTTTGCAGCGTTTTTAATAGCAGGTAGCTATGACCCCTCTATTTGCCACCACCATGGAGATGCAAGGAAAGGTCGGAGTACCCAGGCAGCTTGGTTGTACACCCTCTTGGTGCTATTTTTATCTAAGTTACTAATTACACATTACCTATATGTCACCAGGCTGATCGATATTAGTCTGAGGAATCAATACAGACGTGGATGACGGTGCTGTTTGCCATTCAGAGCCTGCACAAGCTGGGAAGAACAGGGCACCATCGATCCCAAAGGTGGGCTGAGATGCAGGGCGGCACAGGAGGCACAATGGGGGCAGTGACCACACGCTGCCTTTCTAAATAACACAGGCATTGTGAGAGCCTCCTGGCCCCATGGCCACGTCCGTGCTGCCCCCAGGCACAGGGCAAACCTCCCACCATCCCACAGCACTCCCTTGGGAACAGCACAGCCCATTTTAATCTGGGTTGCTTTTCAGTCCTTGGGACGCAATGCGTTTGAAAGATTCGCACTGATCTGAAAATTAACAATTCTCCCTCTTTATGTGTTCTTACCTGATGATCAGTGTCTTAACTAATCACAGGCTACTTCAAAAAGCACAAGGTCTCCCGCATTTTGCTTTGCTGCTTTAATTAACCAAAAGCCGAGGCCATCTCTGTGATGCCACCATGCTTCTGCCAGCAAGAGGAATCTTGGCTGCAGAATGCAATCAAATTTTGCAGGAAGAAGCTCTTGGGAGTACCATGAAATCTGGGATTAAAGCACAGCCAAGTAAGGGAATTGCATAACTGGGGGTTTCTGCCTGTCTTGCTGGAGTCTTATGACTGTTCTGATTCTGTCATAGCGATGCTGGGAAATTGCCTTTTGAAACCAAAAGAGCATAGAAAGGCACAGGCAAATCAGGATCATTTGCCCTGAGCACTGGGTTTGTCTTGAGCAGTGAGTTGATGGTGGTAGGATTAGACAGAGAGCGGCATGGGGTGAAAGCAAAACTCCCCCAAAGGCTTCCCTTATGCTCAGCTGTGCCTGTGCCCTCACTGAGGTGCAAAGCCCTGCAGCCTCCTCCCTTCAGGCCGCCTCACAGGCCCATTGCAGAGATCAGGGCAAGGATCACAGAATCATCTAGGCCGGAAAAGACCTTGAAGATCACCCAGTCTGACCATTAACCTCACACTGACACTTCTCAAGGATCGGCAGCCACGGGGCGGCCGCGGGTGCATCCGGTTACTACCCACTCGCCAGCAAAGCAAGAGCCCTTTGCCTGAAAAACACATGGCGAAAAGCTTCCAAAGAGCAACACAATCCTGGTTTTTATTGAAGCTTTTAAGGTAGCAAAAGGAGCCGTGGAGGGGGGCTGCTAGTCCCTGCTGCCTGCCTGCAAAGGCTTGTTGCCTTTCCTAAGCAGCACATGCAGTCTGCTCTGGTGCCAGAGCACGGTCGCCAGCAGCTTGATCCAACAGAAGACCCATACTCCTTCCCTTAGTCCCACCAGCCCCAAAAGCAGAAAGCTGCCCGGATTTGCTGTTTGATGGGGTTTACTCAGCTTTGGTGGTAATCTGTCTCCACTGGTAGCAACCTCACTCCCTGGGAAAGGCCCTTCCCATGGGAATGCAGATGCTCCTGCGCCGGGGAGCAGACACAGTCCGTGCTGGAGACCTGGCGGAGGCTGCTTTGGCTCTCAGCACCCCCAGTCTTCGGGACACTCCTCTAATGCCACGATGCTGCTGGGGACTGTGTGGGCTGCGACAGCTCAGAGTGAGGCCTCGAGGCTCCCCAGGGCATCACTGACAGGTGCCCGTGGGTGAAGCTGGTGGTGAGACACTGTGATGGCCCTGTGCTCCTTCCAGCAGCTGCGCCGCTGGCAGTCACTCAGAAACTGGTCTGAGAGCTTTGCAGAGATAAACTGTCATGTCCAGCTATAAACCACAAACCCCTGGTGCAGCACCTGGAAGCCACCGGAGAGGTTGTACAGGCACAGCCAGCCCTGGAGAACATCCCCTACCCGTTACAGCCCCATACGGCAAGAGACATTTCTCCCTGGAATGATCTCCTATTTTTAAAATGCCAGCAAAAGAAGTTTTGCTGAAAAATGACTGTGGCAGGATTTCAGCTGTGCACCCATTCGCACTCCCTGTCCCTGGGGTCAGCCCCAGGGTCCCTCTCCATCAGCATCGATGGGCTGCAGCTGGGTATTAGGGTGGCCCCCCTGACCCACACATAAATGGGGCCAGCTTGGCTGCCCCAGCCTCTCTGGAGGTGCTGCTATGCAGGTTTGGAAGGAGGCATCACAGCAGAAATTTAATTTTAGTTACCACTAAAAAATTTAATTTTAGTACAATGCTTAGGGAGTGAGCCTCATCTCTAATCCTTCAGGGACAGCTTTGACTTTGCTTGTAGGGTGTCAGAGCTGAGGAAATGTTCTGTCTTTTATCCTTCCCCCTCTCCCTGTTGCTCTGCTGCTCATTTATTCTTTCATTAGGGATCATCCTCTTGTCATCGGTGGATATGTCAGGGGTTTTTTTCTAAGGGGTGGATGCCAGGGATCAGGAATCATGTGTTCAATGTATGGTGGCAATTAGCCCAGCTCTGAACCCTGATGGTATGTCTGTGTCTGCAATTAACGCTCTGCTCTATCTGCATGAGGTTTTTATCTGCCTTCCTTCTGGGGCTGGGAAAGGCCCAGCTTGGTTCTCTAAAAAAATAGTAGGAAAGTGTTAAAGACATAAGTTGAGCCTGACTGCCTCTTGTGGGTCTGCTCTCAGAACTGGGTCTTGTTTGGTTCGGCTCAGCCTCTGCTGGATTTACATGACTGTGGCTGGGGGCATCTGTCTGATACAAAGCAGAGCCTGTGGGGACTGATTCTGGCTCTGCCAGTACCTCTGCTCGTGCACTTTATGGCATGTTTCATGCACCTGGCTCTTTATTAGGAAATTAGATGGCCTGATTCAATGTTTTACAGTATTAAGTTTATTTACTCATGCCTTTGGTGCTCTGCAAAATACCTCGAGTTGTTTTTGTGGGATGCGAAAACAGGAACAAAATTTGGATTTCAGGGGGAAAATGTCAGGGCAGGCAGAGGGAAGGTGCCTGTGGGACCTGCTGTGCTTCAGGGAAATCTGGGGTTTGGGAGAAATGTGGCCCTCTCCTCCATCCCACTGCTCCACCAGCATCTCATGGTGGGTTTATAGGGCAGACTTGCCACCCTCCCCCATCAGAAAGCTGCTCTACCAAACCTCATGGGCTTGCTCGGTTTTCCTTCTCTCCCATATAAACTCATCTACCCTAAAATCCCTGCTTTTTTTCTATGAGATAATGTGATTTTGGGGGAGGAGTTTCACTGCCACCTGGCTACAGCTGATTTCTAATGAAGAGCTTCCTGGGGAGTGGGGGGAACAGGGAGAGAAATGGGCGGGGGGGGGGGACACACACAGCATTTCTGAATCCAAATACATTAAACCATTTAATTCTGTTGACTCAGGGCTGCCTGGCTCTGAATGGGAATTAATCCACAGTGAACCAAAATTAAAAAGCGCAATACAAAATGCTTAGCAATGCACTGCGAGGGTTTAAAGCAACCCATTAGCTTGCTCGAACGTACCCAGTAAATTTTCATTTGTCAATAACGCTTAGAGCCTACAGTTTATTTACAGCCTGTTCAATATTACCAAAACCCCTCGGAGCGCCTCATTTGTATTTATCTGCCACAGTCTGTTTCCTTTCCAGGGACTCTTCCTAATCCCTTGCTTTGTACCTGCTTGTCTCCTTGCAGAGCCAGAGGCAGCAGGGATGTGCCATCGCCTGGGCCAAGGTAATGCAGGGTTAACCCTTTCCATCCCACTTATCCCTTCCATGGCTGACCACTGGCAAGGCCACCCCGAGCCACCTCCCAGTGACCCACGTCATCCTCGCGCTGGGGCTGAGACCTGCTGGCATAGGGCTCCTCCAGCCTCTGCCCTGCACCCAGGGGACCCGTTGGCCGCAGCCACCAGCCAGCATAGAGGGGTGACAGGAATTCCCAAATTGTGGCCTCCAAGGGATGCATCAGTCACTAGCACTGGGGCACAGGCAGGAGCAGCTGCCTCTGTGGACCCACAGCCTGGCTGAGCAGCAGCAGCCATGGCTAACAGGCCAGGCCCCTCCATCTGTTCCCAAACTGGCTCCTGCGGGATGAGCCCTGGTGAGGAAAGCATGTAACAGGATTTCCCCCAAAAGCTGCTTGAATGCTGCCAGGCAGATAACGACGCCTGGCTGGCCCTGAGGGTTTCTCCAAGGAAAGGAGTTTATTCTCAGGCACAGACACGAATGGGCAGTTTAATCTCCTGTTGTGGCTCGTGTCCAGTTGGGGTTGTTTAGTCCAACACTTCAGCTCCTGGAGACATGGCTCCCCACAGTGGAAACCAGTCTTGGGTGGGGTTTGTCCCTCCACAGGGAGCACAGGACAGGGACAGACCTCCCCCCCCCCACTGTCTGCCTGCTCCCCTCTGCATTAGCACTTCTCAAAGGCAGAAGTATAAGCAATTGCAGTGGAAATATAAATGAATGCAGCATCAAGCAGGCTGCCTGGGGAAGGCAGGGGGAGATGCAGGACAGGGTGGGCAACAGCCTGTCTTAGGTGTAAAGGTCAGAGAGGGAAATCCCTCCAGAGGTTTAACTGCAAAGATTGCCCAAATGAGACTACAAACTTCACAGAAAGCATCTACCAGACCCCATGAAGTGCAGCAGCACCCTGCCAGCAGGGAGCCTGGTCTCCACTGCTCACCATGGTCCCCTGCCCGACACAGGAGTGTGAGCAGGACCTGCCTATTTGGTGGAGATGATTTTCGATAGATTTTTATAGGCATGGATGCAGGGGGCAATTGCTAAAGCAAAGAGCTGCTCTTTTCTCCCAGCATTCCTTAGGGTTTGCAAGCACCTCTTGCTGCTGAGATCCAGGACGCTGTGAATGGCTGCGCAGAACCCTGGGGAAACCCCATCCTTCCACCCCAAAGAGCAAAGTCCCCGCCACTTGCCTGCCGCTGTCTGCATGTAGCCAGCCAGGGTGCAGACTCGCCTCTCGCAGGCTCCGCCGGGCAGCAGGACGGCGACGATGGCCAGCAGCGAGCTGAGGGCCAGCAGGACACAGCCACCCGCACACAGCACGGCGCTCGTCTGAAAGGACACGCAGGGCTGTCAGCGAGGTGATCCCCCGCCACCGTCCCCGCGACACCTCCCCACGGATTCCCCCTCTTGAAGTGAGAAGCCCGTTGTGGGTGGCTTCTCCCACCTTTTCCCTTCCACCTTCGGTAGCTTAAATTCACTGTTAAGTCTTGAGCCCACAGTTCACCCATCACCTGGTCCCAGGCTTATTAGTATTCGGGCTACGGTGATAATAGCAAATGTATTACATGCATGAAGGGCTACGTCACTAATACAAGTGCCATTAGATGCCTACGACGTGTGGCAGTGCCTCCACTGAGAGCTGAAACGTCTCTCTTGATACAGGCAAGCCTGGCAATTAGAAAGTATTTTGCCAATGATGCTCTGAGGCGGGGAACCCGCTGCTGCAGAGGTTTCACTGCAGCCAACCTCTGCCGACGCGCAGGCTGCTCCCACCCCCTAACCCTGCTCACCTCCAGCAGCCCCACCAGCCTTGCCCTGCAGTGCCCATGGCTTTGTTTTAGCCTCTTTTGTAACAAAACTGGCTGGGGTGGAAGCAGTTTTCCTATTTAATATTCTGGCAGTAAAATGCAAACTGCATCATCATCTAAAACTGGGGAAATTTATGGCAAAACCAGCTTGCCCTTGGGTATGGGCACCTGATTGCTGCAATGTTGCTGTTTCTGTCCCCATTGCAGGTGACATTTCCACCTCTGCCAACGGGATGGCACTGGCAGCAAGGTGGTCCCTGTACCGGTGGGGACACGTGCCAGCCCAGGCAGGGGCACGGTGTGGACGGGTGCCTCCTCCTCCAGCACCCAGCTCATGGCAGTGTTCAAACAGCGTGAGGGCACCTCAGTCCCGGCATTGTGGCAGCCACGTCAAAGCTCTGTCATTTCACAGCATTTCATGGCGAATTCCACGAAACGCTTCTGGCTTTGGTGAGTCACCCTGCAGTAATGTCCGCCTCTTGGCTCTCTAAAGCAGTACAGCTGTAAGACAGGTCTTGTCCCCATCTTCCTAATGAGCCTCATTTTCATAACCTGTGCAGGAGCTGCTGTAAGGAGCTCAGGTCCCACTTCCACCTGCTCTTGTCCAGCCTTCTCGTCCTGCTGAGATGCTCTGGTTAGAAATACACAATTTTCCTTTTTTACTCTTCTCCCTAGATTTGGGCTTTTGGGCAACCATGGTTACTATAGGAACAAATCCAATACATGTTTTCATTTGCCCCCCCCCTCACCAAAGAGATCACAAATCAGGAGTAAATAATCTGCTAAATGCAAGTTATGCTGCAGGAACCAGGGGCAGGCTGGAGGGGAGGAAGAGGAATTGGGTTTACCCTGCGATGGCTATGGGGGGGTCCAAGAGCTAAAAAAACCCTCCAACACTAGCAGTGCTGCCCCACGGGCACTGCCCTATTTCTACCTGTATTATTTACTGCTGAGCTGGTTTTTAGCAGCTGGACTGGCTGGTGCCATGGTGGCAGAGCCGCTGCCTGCAGGGTCCTGCCCAGGAGCTGCTGCCGCTCCAAGAAGGGACACGCGGGTGCTGGTGAGGGATGGGCCAGGGGAGCAGGGACACTGTCCCAACACCCTGGTGCAAGCGCTTCCCCCGGTGCTGTGCAGTGATTAGAAACCAGCATCTTATTTATAGCCCATTTATACACCGCACAAGCAATGCAAACACTGTCCTGGAAATAAATTAATTCCTGATGTGCAATGTAAAAGGCACGGCAGAGCAAACAGCTACCGAAAGAAACAGAAAGGCTGTTTCGGCAGGGACTGTGGCACCAGGGGTAGCTGCTCCTCTCCGCTGCCTTCCAACCCACCAAGACCCAAAGAGACACGTGCTGTTTCAGGGCAAAATAGACAAGATTGGGACACCCCCGGTGGGGACCAGCCCCTTGTCCCATCTGAGGCACCCACAGGGTTTGGGGTGGGATGGGTGACCCCATCGCGCGGACACCCTCCCAGCGTGGGACCCCACGGGGAGAGCAGCCTCAGGCCTTGCTCCCCATCGCTCCCAGGGCAGCAGCATGGTGAGGAAATATGGACTTATTAAAAAAAAAGGAGGATTTCTCCACCCAGCATCTGAATTTCACCTTCCACCCGGCAACATGCAAAGCCATCTTCCTTTGTGAGGACCATTAATTATTTAGAGCGATGAATTTTTCAGCAGAAAGGGGTCTTGTGAAGCAGACTTGTTCCTCTCTCATGTGAAGCATATTATTTTTAATGATCTAGGTGGTTCTTAATTATGGTAGCGCAAATCCCCTAAAAACTCCTAGCTCCTTCTGGAAACAACCTTTGCACCCACAGAAAGGTGAAAAGATGTTTTTCAGGACATAACACCAAAAAAAAAGGTGAGCGTTACACTGAAAGAAGAGCTGGGTCTGGTTCGGGTCCTGCCATCAGGGTTCATACGGGCGGCAGCAAGACTGTGGGGTCCCAGGGCTGGCAGCACCTTGACGTGCACAGTGGTGGCCAAAAACCAACCAAATATCAACCAGGCCTTGGCAAAGGTAATAAGGTCTCATTTTGAATAAATATGTTAAAATTCCTGTGGGCAAGAGGCGTAGGTAAATGGTGAAGTTTTTCTGCCATGTGGGACGGGGACGCTGAGTCACCAAATGGCCTCCGGGCAGCTCTGGGGGCAGGAGGGGGGATGCAGCTGAGCGGTTTTGCTGCAGGGCTCAAGGGACGGTGGTGACGCAGCTGCCCCAGAATAGGTGGCAATAGGAAAAGGCACAGGGCGCTTCAGGGCAGGTTGCAAGAGACCCTGCTGCAAGCCGGCAGTCCTAGTCTGGCTCCCACATGATGCTGATACACCGTGGCCAGAGCTGCTTGAACACAAGGGGTGAACTTCTTTCCCTAACACCTTGGCATTACCTGCCAAAACACTGGATATGCTCTCGTAAACCAGAAATTTTGCTTTTGTTGTAACCTTTCCAGGGCCTTGGCTGGGAATTATCCCAAGTGCTCCTGCCCTGTACTTGAGTTGCACCTGCAGGTCAAACAGCCGCTTCTGAAGAAAAATAATAAGGTTTAAGTTTGAAGAAGTCCATGGAGCAAAGGTACCAAACAGTAGCAGCTAAAACCCCTCTCCTTCCAACTGCCCAGCACCTCCCTCTCTCCTCCCTGTTCGTGCCTGTTGCATCTTGAGCGGAAAGGAGAGGATGCAGGAAACAGGATGCAAAGGCTGAAACCCAAAAATAGATGGCGGGGGGAGGAAATAAACAGGATGGATCGAGGTCATCTGTAAGAGCCCAGCTCAGGCCGGGGCAGGAAAAAAGCCCATTCATCACAGCAGAGAGCACAGCTCCCAGTGCAAAACCGGCCAGGGAGAAGCAGAACCTTGCTGCCCAGTGGGCTGCCTCTCCCCAGGCATTGCAGACCCACGTCCACGCCAGGGGAGACCCCCCGGGGGGGCCCAGCAGCCCGGGGCTGTGAGCTACCCTGCCTCTGCCACGATGGGAAAGACATAAAACCGTGTCAGATTTTCTGCTCCCACTCCCAGGGAGATTAATTGTTTATCCCCAAACAAATTAATAGTCCCCTGGTGGGACTGTAAATATGCCTTTATGTAGCGTAATAAATTCCGATTAACAACAATCCCCTACCCATTATTTTACAGGTCTGACACGCGCCATGGCTATGCCATTCACCAAACAATAAATCTGCTGAAGGCGCTGTTTGATTCACCAAAAAAATCAAAATTAAAATGTCACCCAATGACTATCCTGGGAAGAATCACTTAATATCCCTAATGAAAATTTTTAAAAAGTTAACCCATCTTTTGAAGCCAGCATCCATGATCTTTACAGTTTAAAGTGAAAAAGGCAAAGGGAGAAAAACCTGTCCAGTCCAAGGAGTTAGTGCTGAGAAATGGTACCCGGTGTTTGGCTTGACAGAGATAAACCAAGTTGGCAAAACTGCCATTGCATCTTGGGCGCTGGGTCACACCATGATGCCCATTAGTTTTTTGCAATTATAAATTAATGCAATTTATTAATTGGAACTTGACCACCCCCGAGAGCTGCCATCCCAGATGGGTCCTGGGGTACCTGGAGCAGTAAGCTGAAAGCAAGGTTACAGACTGCTTGGGTATTTCAGCCCTGCTCAAATGCTTAAGCACCTTTGCAAATGGGGACAGAAAATAAATACCCTAAACAATTAGGAAATAAAGCCGCGGGCTGAGAGAGAGTGAAGGTCACAGTGTGTCTGGCTTTCTGGTGGTGTCTGCTGAGGCAGAAAAGGCCTGAGAAACCCCAAATGAGCTGGGGAAAAACTGGCTGTAAGAGAAGAGGGGGCAAAATTAATCAAACCATTTTCTTTTTTTCATGCAGTCCCTTCCCATCAGAGCTCTGTGTGATTGAATATTCATTCAGGGAAGATGTTTTGGGGTTAAACTGGATAGTGCTGTACGTGGAGAGGCAGAAACTGAATGGATACCAGGGGTTCTAACCTTGTTAAAAGAATAAATCAGCACTGGACGGAGGTGCTGAGTGGAGACCTGGGGTTTGGGGTTTGCAGCAGTGCCGGCAAGGACCTGGGAGGCCACACCAGGAGTTAATGCCAGGAAATAGATGCAGATGTTGGCAGCTGGGTCTGTCTCTGCTTCGTAGCTCAAGATGTCCCTGGCCAAGCTCCTGGTAGAGGAGGAGCAGTCACCACTGCCTGTTAGAGGGCAAATAAATAGGGCTGGAAAGGATCAGTGCAAATACTCAGACTGGTATCTATCTGCAGGGCAGCAGTGGTGCTGGAGCAGCAAAGCTGCCTCCTCTCCAGCCCAGCGCCCCACGAGGTCCCACTGTGCCCCTCCGCCCCCCCAGGTTGGTGGCACTGGCACCACATGGCTGCGAAGTCCTTCAACTGTTCCCAAACCTTCCCGAGAGTTTTGCACTGGACCCTAAACCCCTGCTTTCATCCACATCACGCTGGGCGAGACTGCCCTACACCCAGAACAGCAGTGCCTTCTCCTGGGGCAAAGGCGTAAGAAATCTTGGTAAAAACCAGGAATACCCACCTGGGCACGAGAGAGGGGTGCCTGCCTCTGCAGGAGATGCTGCGTGCGCAGGGGTGGGTGGATCAAGACTCGCAGCTTGTTCATATTTCCCCCACACAAGTCACAGAAACAAACATCCGCCATCTGGTCGGCATTAAAGCGACGGCCAGGAAGAAGATCCCACACGTCCTCATCTTCTCCTCCCTGGCAATTACCTTCCTTTCAGCGCCATCTGAGAGCTTTCTCCTTCCTATTTGATAGTCCCTCTCCATCCTGCTCCCATGCAGACACTATCGCCGGCCCAGCAGCGCTGGGAAGTGCCTGGTGTCATCCGATGGGAACGGTGGGAGTGGGTCCGAGCTCCCCAAACCAGCCTGGCAGTAACGCAGAGCTCCAGGTGTGATGCTGCTGGGGAGGTGGCTGCTGTGTCAAAGTCCCCTGAGCCGGGGTGTTTTGGGGCACAGGGACGCAGAGGAGGCAATAAGGCTCCAGTCCTCATTTCTTCCCCTTCAAATGAAAGATTTGGTTGATGGGGACCTGCCCGCTCCGCGGCACACACAGGGGAGCACTTCTCCCCAGCCTAGATTTAGCAGCTGACACACAAAATTCAGCAAAAATAAAACCACAAGATACAGCTTGGCCAGTCCTGGCCTTCCAGGTAACTTTCCCACTTTCAAGCTAAACAGGGTATTCAACGCAAACACCAGAGGGGTTAATGTCCAAAGCAGTTCAAGAAAAAAAAAAATGCGCTTTTTTAATTAAGGAGAAAATAAGAGACAGATAATATGTCTGATGAATTACAGCTGTCTTTCTTCCAGTGCCATTGCATCTGGGGATGCTGGAAAGCAGTTCCTAATGGCACTGCTTTATCTAAGAGGATGATGGATAGTGGTGAAAGAGAAAAAAAAGGGAAAAAGTAAGACATTAGCACATCAATGGTGTGCCTGTGACCTCCATCAAGAGATGCGAACCAACTTAATGAAATTTTAATTAGGCAGCAAGCAGCGTGCTGTCGCTGGGTACCAGATCAGACCTTCTTACCCGCACTCTGTTATTATCCTTCCTTGGGATAAGCCTTTTCCTGGCACTAGTGGCAAAGCTGGGCTCATGGTCCTGGTCTGGGGAACGCCCCACAGGTCACAAAGCTCTCCCATCTGGCTTTTCCTTAGAGAGCTAGTGGAGAGGACCCCGAAGGGAGACTCTGCTCTGGGCCCTACAAAGGGGAAATGCAATGTTCATGTCTCTGATGTGCCCAGGCCATACCCTTCCCAAGGGCTGAGGACTCCCTGTTTGTTGAGCAGGTTTGTGGGCAGGCAACCCAGCGTGAACCGGTCATCACTGTCATGAGTGGCCACGTCTCAGCTAAGCCCCGGCTGCTGCCCAGTCCCTGGCCCCGCAGCCCAAGCAGTGACGCCGCGGCTAATACCCACCTCTCCGAGCTTTTGTTTAAGCAAAGCAGCTTGTGTCTCCTGTTGAGAGCAGAGTTGATAGAATTAATCCTGAGAGCAGTCTGTCTGTATTTTTCAATCAAATTGACCTTCCACAGCCCACCCATAAGCTGGCCCTGTCTCAGCACTAGCTTCTGCCCAGCTTAGTGGCGAGCGGTTCACTGGTCAGCAAGTCCTGGTTATGGTTTGCTACTCGGGCATTGAAGCATGGGGCCAGAGCCCAGGAATTACAGCTGTTCCCAACAGCAGGTATTTTCTGTTCTGTTAATGTAGGTCAAAAAACTCTGGGTGGCTAATGAAAGGAGATAAAGTCTACTGCAAGGTAATATGCATAAAGAGGAAGATGGTGATTTCAAGAATTGCCGAGCACTTACACCTCTTGCCAAGGTTGTGTAAGTGCAATTAAAAATCAAACTGGTAGACAGAGTAAGCCAGGAAAGATCTGCTCCCTTGGGAAGTTCTTAGGATGAGGAGCTAAAAGTTGATTTCCTGATAATCCCAAATTAACACGCTGGCCTGATACACGGCCCCCAGAGGTAGAACAGATTCTGCTCAAGAGCCCATCTCGCACGTGGCTCCCTGCTTGGGTCGCACTGCAAAATGCTCAGCTCTCCCTTGTGCCAGAGCCTGTGCTGGAAGAGGAGTGACAGATTTTCCAAATATCTTCCCATGCCCACAAGCACCCCACATGCTTCTTCACTGGAACAGGGCTGCTGCATAGCTCCGCAAACCTGATCCCAACTGGCAAACCTCAGGTTACATTGGGAACCCAATGCTGAACTGACACGGCGAGAAACCGGCAACAAAGGTTTATGAAACCTTTCAGCATTTTCTAATGAAGGGGTAAGTAGCTTTACTGTGCATTTTCACTAGGGTTCGCTGAATCTTTTCAAGTCCTACTATGGGCAAAAACCCAGGAAAGACCCACTCAGGGAACTCCTCAGGCTATGCAAAACCTTCCCCCTGTCCTGAGTGGGTTATTTTGTGCTCTGCTCCAGCAGGGCATCTCTGGCTTCATAGGCAAGTGGTCCATGTGGTTTTAACCTGAATACCATGGGCTGATCAGCTTCTTTGTTATTTTAGATTACGTGATTGGCAAAGCCTGAAAATAATTGGAGACTATCTGGAAAAATAAAAATAGAAATTTGAAATGAAGCAGCACTAGCTTCCAAAGTGCAGCACTGAGACAGGAACCCAGGAGCCAAATGCTCCCACTGAAAGAGAAAGTAAATTAGCTCAGGATGAAGCACTATTTTGCACGCACGCATACGCACACAGCGATCTGGCTCCAAAAAAAAAGCAAAGTAGTGAGATGTGATGAAGCAGCTCAGAGCTGAAAAGCTCATCTGTTTTTCCCAGCTCTATCAGTTGGCCTCCCAAGAGCAATCCCTTCTCCCCATGGCACCTGCACCCCTCGGGATGCCCCTCTCCAGCCCTCACAGCTCCAGGTCCTCCCACAATGGATCCTCCTTTCCATTAATTGTCTGTGTAAGGGCCCCACTCAAAAATTGGCTGTGGCCCTGGGGCAATATCACCATCACCATCCTCCCTCCTCACCTGGCTCCAGCCAGACCCTCTCTGGTTTCCATCAGCTCCTGCAAGGTCTCAGCCTGCACAGGACAGCCTGGCCACATCTCCAGGCATCAGGGATATTTTATTATATTCCACCCATCAAATCACCATCGTGATGCTGAGCACGATGCAAAGCCCCAGCAGCCTCAGCACTGACAGGGTTAAATTAAAGGTACCCATGATATTAGAGAGCTGCAAAGTAATTATGAAAGGAAGCAGAAAAAAGCCAGCAACTCTAAGCAGACATGAAGGCCCTCTTAAGAGAAGAAAGGCATGTTAATTAACCTCTAGACATGATTCAAAGCATCATTTGTAGCATGATTAACATAATCCCCCAAGTGCAAACACACAACTGGCATTAACGATCATTTGCCGGCTGAACACTTCCCCACCCCTTCATCAAATCGGCACATTTGAACAGGGAAACATTTGAAACGCGGTAAACGTGCACGTTTCAGGAAACAAAAAGAACAACATTCCCTGGAGATGGACATCCCGGCTGCGGGCTGCTCCCACCCCCTGTGCGCTGCAGGTGGGCATCCTCCCCAGATGTGCTCTCAGCATCCTCCCCAGATGTGCCATCAGCTTCACCCTAGGAAAGCTCCTGATCCCCATGTTGGCTTTTGCTTCCTTTGCCCCCACAGCCACAGCTTCACACCCTTCTCACCAGCCTCTGCCTCTTCAGCAAAAAGCTGGTGGCTGTTTTCCAAAGCTCCTAGACTCCCGTCCACGTTGGGCTTTCATTTAAAGAAGGAGCTGCCCACAAGATTGCTTGAAAGATTGGAAATGAATGTCAACAAGTTCTGAAAGCAAAGAAAAAAGAGCCACAATTTCCCCATCTCTCCAAAACCAAGAACCTCCTGTTTGAACCTTGCGGACGGGGCTCACAGCTCTCAGCTCCCCCCGTCCTGAGCACGGAGGCGTGCAGGTTCCGAGGGCTGTCATGCACGAAAGCCAAAGCTGTTGCCTGCCTTAGCAAAGCTGTCAGGGACATTTTATTATATTCCACCTCATCAAATAACCATCACAACAGGTATTCGCATCCTCATCATGGCAGAAAGCTGGTAGGGGAGCACTTTCCCCTGACAGAGGCTGCACTGTTTGTTGTTCATGAATTACTTGGGTGGTATTAATAAAGGTGACAAAGATGTGTCACCAAAATCCCCTGTAAACTCCACCTGGTACCATGTATTATTCATCCCTACCACAGCCCAAGCTCAGGAGCTCAGAGGCTTTGCGTTACATTATATTCTGGATATAAAGTGTTTTCAGAGGCTGAGGCTGCGTGTAGCTGAAGCCTGTTCAAATGAGTCACTGCTGAGCTTCATTCTTATCTTTAAAGTTTGTTATTACTTCGAAGTGTTTATCTGAATTGCATTTGCAAAAACAGCTGAACAAAGGCCAACTTACGGAAACAAGAGCATTTTTGCACATTTTTGTATAAATAGGAAGGATTTTATGCAGCCAGTTCTTTTCTTTGCAATTCACAATATTTGTCTTTGATGACAATTTTAAGGACCGTGATGGGATTTAAGCAATCACACACAGACCTGGCATCTGGGAGAGGGAACAGCACAGCTTCACGGCAGGCTGAGAAATTCAACTACTGACACCCATCGTGTGGGGTGCAGCCACGACCTCCTGGGGACTTGGCCCTGATATCGGGGTTCCTGCAACGTAGCAACCCAGAGCAAGTCAAAGCTCACGTGTTTCGAGCCGTGGCAGTGAAATCACACTCACAACCTCAGGGTAAGACACTAAGAATAAAACGAAAGGGAAGGAGGAAGAAAGGGCAGGGTCGATCAGGTGGTGGATGCCGGGGCTGGGCTTTGTGTGGTCCCCACGCACACACAGCGGGGATGGGTGGCTCTTTGTCACCCCAGGACACCCCAGCAACACCAAGCCCCACGGGGCAAGCGGGGAGACCTTGGCCTTGTACTCCTTCCTCCCAAAACCTGGCAAGGACACCACCCCGGGCTGGCCGGGCAGGGGAACGGCCGCAGTCTCCCACGTCCAGGCTCGATTTCTGGATCCGCGTGTCCCAGGGGCAGCAGTTTCAGCCCCCCCCCCCCGCTCCTCTCCTGCTTAGTGAACTCAGCCGGCAAGCGATGCGCAGTGCCCTGCCGGGGAGCACCAAACCTCCCCCCTTTCTCCCCCGACCCGCTCCCTGCACACCCAGGTTGGAGGGATGTGTGGCCCCGGCCGGGAGCCCCGGCAAGGCAGGGTGGCCAGGTCAGGATGTGCTTTGTGGCCACACTCAGGCTGCGCTGACCACCACAAAGGCACCCGGGAGGTTTCCGTGCAGCACCCCAAGCGCTGCCAAGCACCCCAAAGAGGGGTGTGACCCCACGGGGACCATGGGAGACCCAGGGGGTGCTGAGGGGATGCTCAGGGTCAGGACACGGGGAGATGCAGGGGATGAAAGGGATGCTCGAGAGCAGTGCGGGTGGATGCAGAGGATGCCCGGGATGCTCAGGGCAAGACTGGGATGCGGGGGCAGGTCTGGGGGACAGGATGGGGGGGTGCTGGGGAACCTGGCTCAGAACGGGGGGTGCTGGGGTGATGACAGGGACCTTAGGGAGGTGAGGAGGACAGAGGGATGCTGGAGAGCCTGGGGCAGGTCTGGGGAGATATGGGAGGGATGATGGGGGGGGGGTGGGTGCCGGAGATCCCGGGGCACGTCGGGGCGATGCCGGGGAGGTGATGGGGGGACGCCGGGGAGCTTGGGGAAGGGCAGGGGGATGCCGGGGAGGTGATGGGGGACCTTGGGGGGGGTGGGGGGCCGTCGCGGTGGGGGAGGCGCTCACCTGCCAGGAACCGGAGGGGATGTCTCCGAAGCTGCCGGGGCCGGCGGAGCCGTGGCAGCCGCGGGGCGGCCCGGCGCAGCGCCAGAGCAAACCGAAGCCGGCGGCGGCGCGGCCGGGCGGCAGGAGCCAGGCCGGGGAGAGGAAAGCGGCGGCGCAGGCGGCCAAGAGGCCGGCGGAGAGCAGCGCCCAGAAGCAACCGACGCCGCTGCACATGGCGCGCCGGCGGGGCAGGGAGCCCGCGCCCCGCGCCGCCCCCGCGCCCGCCACCGGCACCGGCACCGACAGCATCGGCGGCGCCGCAGCGCGGCCGCGCAACCGCCGCGGCGCGGGGCGGCCGGCGGGGCCGGCAGCGCTGCCCGCGCCCCCTGCGCGCTGCCTGCGCGCTGCCTGCGCGCCGCCCCCCCCCCCCCCCCCCCCCTTCCCGGCGGGGCGCGGCTGAGGCCGGGCGCGGTTGCGACACCCGCGGCGGGCGGGGGGGGGAAGTCCCGGGGGGGCGGAGCGGGGCCCCCCTCACCTGCGCCCACGTTTTGGGGTGTTTTACGCCTCAGCCCGGCTTTTTATTCTTGCCGTTATCGTTAATATTTTTAAATCCCCTTCCACCCCCTCCAGGTGCCCGCAGACGGCGATGCTGCGGCTCCGCGGCTGCAGCTTTCCCGGACACGGACACGCGTGGGGGCCGCGGCCCGGCGGGTTTGCGGGGAATTTCTCGCAGCCCGGGTGTCACCGGGAGGGGAGGGGGGCGGATTTTAAAACTCACGCACAGCCCAGGGAGGCGCGCAGGGGTCCGTGGCCCCTTCTCTGGGAAATTTCTTACTCGGGGTCTGCTTTTTTTTAACCCCTTAATTTTATCCCTTAATCCCGTGGGTTTCTCCAAAGTGTTAAAGGCAGAGCGGAGAGCGAGGCACAACGGCTGCCCGGGAATTCGGGTTTAGCATAAAAGCTGCGCCTCCCAGTGCAAGATGAATTTTTATAACAGTCATTCTGAAACTTCATGGATCAGCCAGGTTTTATTCCTGCTCAAGCTCCCGGCCGCTTTGCAGCATAAATTGATAGTTTATGCTTGTGCCTCGCAGATCTGACGGGGTTTTCTGGATCTCCAGAAGCTCAGCTCTCTCCCGAGCGGTGCCCACGTCCACCAGCCGCGAGCCCAAAGAGCCAGATCCTTTTTTTAAATATAGCAAAAAAAAAAAATCTGTTTATCCTGCCTATCCTCAGGCGAGTTTCAGGCACTTATTGCCGATTCCGCTGAAACAGAGTTAAAGGTCTTGGGGCACCTTTTGGTCAAAAAAGAAGAGCTTTCCCTTCAGATCCGGGGTGCGTTGGTTGGTGTTTTAATCGCAGCCCTTGCAGCCCGGTGGCTCCGAGACAGCCAGAGCGGGACTTTGTGAAAATCGTGCAGAGTCTGGTAGCGCAGGAGCCGGGGGCTTGGCACCCTCTCCTGGTGTGCGCCCAGACTGCTGGCGAGCGGGAGTTGGGGTGCTGAGCTCCCCGAGGCTGCCCGAAGAGGAAAGGGATGGGTAAATAATTTGCAGCTGAATTCACGGACAGAAAGTCTGGGATAAAATGCTGCGGTTATGTCTGGGGGCAGCGTTTGTGCTTCGTGGGGGTGTGTCTTTTTCTTGCATTTAAAAATGATGTGGATGTTCTCTGTCCTGTAACTCACAGGAAAGTTTTGAAGGGACAAAAATCACACTCAGCTGTGTCTTTTCCCAGTATCCCTGGTTTGTAGAAATGCCCGAGTGCTGGTCATGTGCTGCATCACTTCACTCTTTGAGGCATTTAGGAAAACAAAATGGAAAAAATGCATAAATGGAGAAACATAGAAAAGGGTTTTAAACTAGATTTTTTTTAAAAAAACTTGGGTTTATTCAAGTATTTATGACACCATAAATGGCCAAGAATTTGGGAAAAACACTGGGAACTGGAGAAAGGTCATCCAGGGTGAGCCCCACACAACACTGGCAATCCCACCTGGACATACTGGCGGTAGGAACGATCTGGTTTGTTTTCAGTAAAGCAGAATAAATCCAGAGGGGCACAGAAGCCCTGCAGAAAGGGCTGTGAGGAGCAGCCTGCAGCAGGGTCAGGGCTGGGAAAAGCTGCAGAAGCTGCAGTGAGGGCTTTTCTGTTTGCCATGTCTATGCTCCTACTCAGTGCTCCTTCCCCAGAGCTTGGATGTCCAGAGATCGTCAGCAGCAGGTCACTGACGCAGCCCTTTCTGCTGGGAGTGAGGCCTTTTACTTTTTTTTACCCCCATTTTTTTCTGTATTACACTTCAAGGTTCAGGTTATAACCCACCCACTGAGAGTCAGACAGAAGCCCCTTGCCCCTTGTGCCCAACCGCCAGGCACAGAGGAACAAACCTTCCTCCTTGGGCATGTACTCAGAGAAAGGAGACAAGGAGGGATTGCAATATTTTAATAAAATCAGTTAATTTTTGCCAGGCTGGGATGTGGGGTAATTCTCTTCTTTGAAGTCCTCAGCACAGTTGAAAAGCCAGTATCAACCTCCCGTTCCCACTAAGGCTAATGGACTGAGGTCAGCCACATCCAAATTTGCCATGAATTTTACATGTGCATGCAGCCACTTGTTTCCCCATTAAAAAAAGAAAGAAAAAAAAAAAAAAAAGGAGAAAAATACAAGTCTGCAATTGAAGTTGCTGCGATTGCAGTTTTGGAGTGCCACTTCTGTGATGGTATCAGTTGTGTCCTCCTAATTTTACAGCTTTCCCAGCATCTGCTGTGCACCATTATACGTATGTGCTGCATCCTTCTCACTCTCCCCAACCATTAGTTCTTGGATTGTAAGTGATTAGTATTTATATTGCTTATTTTGCAAGTTTGTCTAAGGTGTCTCATTATTTGTCCAAAATAAGATTGTATAATTTTTAAACAATGCTAATGGCAATGTTTAGAATATATGATTTTTAAGCTTGTAGTGTGTTTCTGTACAAAGGCATCTTTGACTTCTTAGATATTTTGGACATTATTACTGATTCCAGAGTAATATCTAGGCTGTTAAAGCCCATAGTCATATATTTTTTATGATTTGTATTCCCAAAGTAGCGAGAAGTCTATATATGAGATAGAATCCCAACATCATGTAAATACATGTAAATAAATTAATAGCCTGGCCCTAAGATGTGAGAGATGGCAATGACTTGTAACACGATTTGTTGCATTTGTGTTCTTCTGAATGCTGTAATTGAGCAGAGCAGTTCCCTGTGATTAATTATCTGAGTCAAAGACGCCAAGCTATCAATGAAGTCTTGTTCTGCTTTATTAATTCTGTCCAAACAAGAGCATCCCATTTAGATCTTTTCAAATATTGAAGTTTGTTTATTTTTCTAGCTATGGAAAGGGAAAAATCACCAGGCAGTGAGGCATTTTTTTTTTCTTTGAATATTTTAATTTAGGGAGTTGTCCCCCAGCTTCTCTGATGTTGGCCAACCTATGTCCTGAAGTCATATTACAACTGATTGCTCAGTTAATTAAACTGTCATGTTCTGTTAAAAACTCCAGAACCTGATGTTATTCATGCTCCCAGTTCAGATCTCCAGGGTCCAAGGCTGAGTGACTAACTGTGGATTGGAGCTTCAGCCCTTCTGCATATTCCCAAAAAGGGGAGAAAATTGCAGTCCAGGAAATGTAATTCATGCCAAACATACTTGTAGCTTGAGGTTTCATCAATTATCTAGAATCTGATGCAAAGATAATTGAATTATCACGAAGGGTTTGACAGGTTGGATGAGGTTTTTGGAAAAGGAGCTGCTGTTTGAAAATTAATTGCAACATAGTCTTCCTCATCGAGTGTGATGGGGGATGCCTACAATCTACCCACCCCAAAATCACGTTGCCAGCTGGCCAGGTTTCTGACAGCCTTGCCTTACTGATGGCAGCAACTGTCACTTTGCAGCTGGTAGTGTGGTCTCAGGAGACTGCGTGTCCCAGCATGAAAGGGTCCACTCTGCTTGAAGCAGATATGCGTAGCTAAATAAATAAACCTGCCTGCTTCTACCAGCCAGAGGAGCAATATCAGCTGGGATCTATGGGTTTGGCAGTAGAAAAAAGATCAGTGTGTAAGGTTGGAAAGTGGGTCCAGAATACAGACTTTCATGGGAATTTTACCACCAACTGCAACTTAGGCAGCCTGGCAGACCAGGACTCTGTAATATATTGCACCCTGCTTCAACCCCAACATATAAATTGAAACCTACAGCTTGGCTGGCAAAACCAGGCCCTTTAACCACACACAGTTACATGGAAAGAAAGAGAAATCTGTGTGCAGTATACTGGAGGATCAGACTGCTTGTATTTGGGCTCTCTTTATACTGTCAGTTATTGTGCATGTTTGTAAAGGGCTGGGTGCAAACTTTTTTGACCAAAGATGTTAGTTTAGTGTTCCCTAAATGATTCATCCCGTTCTTTCACATTTGCTCACCTTTTGAATATTTTTGTCTATTCGCAGCCTCTTAGGTAATGTGCCACGTAAATAATTCAGTTCATTATGCAAAAAAAAGATATAATAATTCCGTTCATTATCATCAAACCAGCCTCTGGGCACAAGTACAAATATGTATCAAAGAGCATCGGTTAACTAAAATAATATCAAAAGAGAAAATGCAGTTGCTATAGGGTGTCAATCAGCTGCAACATCCTGCCCAAGAGATGGCTTCATCTCAGCCCTAAAGAGATCCCCATATACCTTTTATGCCATTTACGGGTCTTATGAGTCTTAATTAATGAGTGTTTGTAAAGAGCTTTGAAACACTTGAATGAAAGATGCTTCAGAAATCTACGTAATGATTATTAATTACATCATTTTCTCATGGCTCAAGCACCAACGGCAGGACAGTTAAGTCGCAGAGGGACGACACTGCATCGATCCATCATGACACAGAGATGTACGAGGGGGAACTGCAGCTGACTCCCACCATCCCTGTACCACCTGCAGGGTTTGTTTCGGGACCCTCATGGTGTTTTGCTATCCGGGTCCCATGGGACACGGGGATCAAGCCCAGAAACGTTGTGGTGTAAAAGAGTTTGAAAAGGAACTGGCTGAGAGTTATGTGTTTGGAAAGCTAATTCCTGTCTGGCGTGGAGTGCCAAAGCCCACAGGAAAGTGGACATGGTTTATTTTTCTTCCATGCTCACCGTTGCTGGAGTTCATCGCGCTCAGGTGGCTCTCCAGCATTCAAGGCCATTTCAAAGGGGTAAGGGTGTATGGTTTGCTGCAGGGATCGGGTGTAGCTCTGTGATTTTGGGAGAGCTGCTTTCTGGTACCATGCCTCCGTTTCCTCATACATAAACCAGTCTTTTTATAAAGTGTTTGTAAAGCATTTGTACCATATACTGCTCTTGAGATCAACGTAAGCAATGCGCTATAACTACAAATGTCCTTTGTAGCTGAGAAAAGAGAAGATTTGCCTCATGAGGATAATTAAGAGGATTTTTGTGGCAGGACTGGGGATGCAGACGGAACTGACTTATCAGACACTGCTTTCTAGTACCCGTGCATTGTCCCCACATCCTGACCTGTGCTATGCCACCTGGCAGGGTTTTCTGGTTACACTGCAGCAATAACCGGGTAGTTTGCGATGGAATGACAGAGCTGTGGGAAGCGCTGCTCCTTTTCTGGCACCACATGAACGCGCCAACCAGGGCCACCATGGACCCCATGCATGGGGGCGCGGCTTTTGCCTGCAGCGACCAGGACTTTGCTCAGACAGGGACCCACTGCTTGTGGCTACCTCCACGGGGCCTGCAAAGGCCACACGGCCCACGGCGGTGCTCAGACAGAGGTGAGGGGTGTCGGGCTGTCAGTCTCCTTTGCTGCAGCCCCTGTGGCCGAAGAGGACATTTTGGGCCTACATCTCAGAGGTCTCCAGGGCGCTTTGCACAGCACCTCGGCTCTCGTTGGCCCTGCCATACCGCTCCCTCCTGTCCCCCGCTCGCTGTCACCTGCCCTCGGGGCAGGCTGTCACCCCTCACCCACCGGACGTGCCCAAACTGCCGGAGCCTCCCCAAAACACCTCCTCAAAGCCCTCCGGCCCTCATCCAAGATGGCCGATGGCGCCTCACTCTGCCCGGCTCTCCTAGCCCTGATCAAAGATGGCCACCTCCTCCCGTGGACCCCCGTGAGCTTCTTGCCCTTATCTAAGATGGCCGCCCCAACGCGCGGATTGGCTGGTCAGCCCGACGCCTGGGCGGCCATCTTGAGTGAGGCGGGGGCCGCGGCCGCATCCCGTCATGCTTGGCGGGCCGCCGGCTGCCCGGAAGAGGGAGCGGGGCGGTTGTTGACAACATGGCGGCCGCTGGCGCCTCCGCGGGAGGAAGAGGCGGAGGGAGAGGAGGCGGCGGGCGGAGGAAGGAGTCTCATTCATAGGGAGCCCAGCTCGCTGCCCTTGCCCCCTCCCTCCCCTTCTTCCCCCCTCCCCAGCGGCCGCCTCGCCCCCTCCCCGGCACCATGTCCTTCTTCAGGCGGAAAGGTAGGGGGGCGGCGGGCGGGAGGCCCGGGGCTGAGGGGCGGCTGCCTGCCTCGTCCCCCGCACGGCTGCTGGGCCCCGGCCCTGCCCCTCCGGGGACGGCGACCGGGCCCCGAGAGGAAGGTCGGCCCCTGAGGAGCGGGCTCCCCGCAAACGATGGTCAGTCCCGGCACCTCCCGGCGGCGGGGCCCTTTTCTTCCCTCGGGGTTCGGGGAAGAGGTCGGGGCGGGCCGGGGCTGTGCGGGGATCGCTGCTGCGGGACCGCGGGGTGGCGGCTGCCAGCGGGGCTCTCGCAGTGACTCGGGCAGCCCCAGCCGCGGGCGGTGTGGAGCGCCGGGCTGCAGCCTCCGTCCTTCCCGCGGCGGCTCTGGGGGTTTCCACCCTTGTGTGCGGGAGGAACGTAGTTTAGCAGCGCTGAAAAAGGTGACTTGTGCAGTTAGGTGGACTGTTATAAAATGTCTCGTACCTTTTGCAATTTTTAAGCCTTTTTACCTGTTGACAGAATATTTTTTTCACAATGCCAATATACATGGTTTTGTAAAAATATAATAGGCTACATATGTTACAGCAGTAGCTAAAAACCCAAACTGAAAAAGGGACCTCATCGTACTGAGTTCTTCATAAAAGCCAAAAGAGTCATTGACAATTTATTTTGTAATCTGTTGATGTTATGGAGCACAAGCAAGGATTTGAAATTTAGGACTCCTGAAATATTTATAATATTCCTATAGCACAAATGGATGTAGTTTAAATGCTTTTTGAGAGCGAAACATTTTGAAGGCACTTGTGCTACAGCTTGTGATGAAATGCGGTGTAGTGCACTTTCAATCTGCACGGTATGTGGTTTGAGTGGTTTTTGTTGAAAGTGGCACCTTTTAGGAAGGGCCTCTTGGGAAAGTAGTTCTGTTATCTCCTAATGCTGTAGTTCAAGCAATACGACCATTGCTCTTTCAGCAGTGGCTGCTACAACGCTCTCCTAAAGCATCTCTCAGTTACTAAAGCCCAAAATGTACATCTTGGGAGGCAAGACTGTAAATTAGGAGGAAAGAACACATTATCTGAGATGATGTTTTTTGCTGTTCACTGACTTCCTGTTATAAGCTTGCTTAGGCAGAGTAGCAGCATTGAAAAATTCTCTTTTTTTTGGTGGAGGTTAGTGCAATAATCCTGGAAGAAATGAGTTTAAACTTCTGTTCTGAAGATTCTTGAAACCCGCTGAAGGCTTTGCAAGTGCCGTAATCCCTTTTGGGGTGTTTACATACTAACGTTGAGCTGCAGAATAAAACTTTCGTGCTGCTTAGAAGCTGCTCAAAACCAGCTTCTGCTGCTTTGCTGATGAAGGGAATTGTGGAGCTAATGTTCCATCCTGATGCATAATCATAGGCACAATCTAAGCTTTGGCAAAAACTTTCTCAGGGAGAAAATAAAGAAATGTCTAATTGAGTATCTGTGTTACTTTGATTAAAGGTTCTTTGGTCAGAGAAGCAGAGTCAGAACTAAATGCCCAAGAGACATGCTGTTAAGGAGAGGAGAGAAGTAAGCTTTCATCTGGGTTGTACATAATATTGTTTTGTATAATCTCCACTTCAGATACTGGCTTTTAGAGAAGATCTTAAACTGCAGCTGGGAGAAAAGCAACAAATTAAGGCTTATGATAAGACTCTATGGACTAGATACATGCAGTCCAAAACCATATAAAAGCTTCAGTGTTCTTGGGTTGAGGTATTGTTAGGAGGATATCACATTGGGTAAGAATTAAAACAATTAAAAAAAATTAATTCATAGATTATAAAACTATTAACATGTAGAAAAATTAGAAACGATAGTGAATTTTTTTTTTTAGCATGGGCCTTAAAATAAAGGTCTAGAAGACTGAAGGTGGATAATAGATTGAGAAATTAAATTGTAACAGTTGAACCAGCAGCTGAGTGCTTGAGGGCAGATTATGACATTGTTATCACTGAAACAGCCAGACTACATGCTCATTCACTAGGGATATCTTGGAAATAACATACACAGTCCAGTTGGCTGCCTCTGAAGTTTTATATTGTTTTTTGTACACATACATGCGTGGACAGTTTAGGTTTGTTCATTCTTCTGTATTTCAAGATGTGAATTAAAATGTCACATGGCCGGCTTGTGTCGGTTTGCGTTACTGCTTTGTGAATGGGACTTGCTCCTGGCAGCTCTCACAGACTCCTAGTCCTTGGTCACCACGTACCGCAGTTATCTCTCTGGCTTCACGCAGACACCAAGTGACATCCGGTTTTTTGAGGAAATTGAAAGTAAATTCCTGTAGTGAAACTTTACTCTCTAAAATTTGGTTTTGTCACATATAGGAGTTTTCTTTTGTTCTTTGCTGTTAACTACTGCATTTTGTTCTGCTTGAAGCTGATGGGTACAAAAGAAGCCAGTGTATAAAGAGGTTAGGAACATGAACCAGGAGTTTGTATTACCAGTAATAAGTAGGTAATTAGAGAGGAACTGAGCAGTTGTTAAGAAGGAACAGATATATTTAAACTGAAAATAGGCTTATTGAGGACTCTCTGTTGACACTCAGGAATCATTGCAGATAGTTAGGAATTGGTTTGATAAATCAACTATTGGAGTAATTTTGGAAAGATAAAGCAATCGTAATACTTTACAGAGGTTGCTTTGTCCCTGTTGTACCTCAGTGTCACTTCAGACATGCAGATTTTTTTTCAGTGATTTTTCTCCTGCACATCAGCACACCCTCAGTTATGTAAAAGCTGGTTATTCTCACTGTTCACAGCTGCATATGGCTGCAAGAGTTCAGTCTTAAAAGCTCTTTTAACAGAGGCTTAAACCTCTATCAGAGAGGGAATGTGCTAGCTGCTAGCTTAAATCTTAAATGCTGAGTTGCCAATTCTCAGCCCTGCAACATTGATGCTTCTCGCAGCGAAGGCTGGCAGCACAGCAGTGCTGCTGCCGCCACCGTGCAGGACAATTATGTAACCAGAGATTGAAGCTTCCCTTTAAAATATTTAAAATACTTAGGTCAGAGTAGGAAAGGTTGGGGTTTTTTTTTGTAATCTGTTTGTGTTTTGTGATGTAAGTGTTTGATTGTGCTGAGTTATGATTTGTGGTTACGTTTGGAAGGACTCCCCAGTCGGTGTTCAGAGATGACCTATTTGTAGTAATAATCCCAGCCTGGAGCAGCCGGAGAAGGTTTCACTAGTAGATCATGTTCTTCTGTATCACCACGTAATTTGTTTCTCCTGCCATCCTGTTTATGTACTCCTTCTGTTTCTTTATTTTTGTTTCAAAGGGATCTCCTCATTTACATCCTTTAAAAATATTTTTTTAATTGCTTTTCCATCACAACTTTTTTTTACTATTATCTTCCCATCAGTTGCCATAAGTTTGATGATAGTTAAGCAATATTTTTTGTGAGAGCATTAACTGTTAGCGGTGTGTTTCCAGAACGTTTCTGTGGTATCCATCATGACTGAGGAGTCATGGGCTGGCTCTGGCTTTGTGGAGCTGGTTCCATGTACATCTCTTCGGCTGTGTGTGTGTTGCACTGCTCTTCCTGTAATAAGACAGAGATGTTGTTTTTAGACTGTGATTTCTGGTTCATAGAGAGCATCTGCCAGTGCCCTACACCTAAAACACATCTATTCTTTCCAGTTAATGCTATTTATTAAAGTAACCTTGAATGTAGCCTTGCTGTCATCATATAGACAGAAAGCATCTTTCTCAATGTTAATTTTAACATACTGTATTTCATTAAACTTAATTCACGGATGATAAGGTTCTGTTTTTGAAAATAAACTGACACAAGCTTTGAAAGCCTCTGTTCATTACTAGATGCGCAGATTTAAATGAGAGATGGGGTTTAACAAAATGATAGTTTACATCTGCTTCTAATACTTTCTGAAGTTGGGAATTTTATGTCCGTTCTCTGATAAATGCCGTTAGTCACCCAAAATAGTATTAACGTTTTCCTTTGTATTTTACAGTGAAAGGCAAAGAACAAGAAAAGACCACAGATGTGAAAGCAATTAGAAGTAAGATCGATATTTATTTTGTCTATAAATTCAGATATCTAATATCACCTACTATTTTTACTTTAACCAGTGGGATAATGTCTTCACAACTGAGCACAGATGTGACCTATGCATTAAAACCAAAACAACCCCAAAACTTCTGTTTCTGATTATTTATAGTAACTAATCTTTCCTAGTCATCTTGCAGAATCTGTGAGTACAGAAGGTTATTAAATTATGTCAGATATGAGCTTTAATTCAAAGTGATCATGCAATTCGGTCACCTTGCAAATAGTGGTTATTCCTTATCTACCATAAATTTCTTCTGAAGTTTCTTGATTATATGTATTATACTTTGCAGTTTTGAAAATGCAGCTTAACTGTGTCTAATTTGCAAAAGAGGCTGCCAGTGTGATTTAACTTTGACCGATGTGGATTGTGAGATTGAAGATCTGAATCTTGGTCAGAATGAATAGCTGTTCTAATGCTGCTCCACGTGATACAGAGATCTTGCTGCTAAATCTGTTAGGAGGGGGGAAAAAAATCTTGATGGGAAGGAAGTTTATAAACTGTGGGAAAACAACATCGTTTATTGTGTCAGTTTTTATTGCGATACTAAAAGGAGATGAGGTAATCTGTGTGAATCTGATCTGTTACTTTTATATCCTCAGACAAAATCCTGTTTCTGTACTTGTTAATGTGTTATCTGGATATCAAGAGAAAATTAAAGGCTTTTTTCACCTTGGTGGTCTGTCTTTCAAATCAAATATAGGAAGCAGTAAGTTACATCCATTTAATAGCACATGCTGTGATTTCAGTGCAACTACAATTTCTGATGACTAGCTGAAAGAGTTTACCAGGAAAAGGCTACAGTATGGTGACCCTGTAAATAAAAATAAATTTTCAATTTGTGATATTACACATTGTGAGCTGCTGCAAACAAGAGAGCATCTTTCCAATGTGGCAAGCAGCTACTCCATCATCTGTATGATGTTAGGTTAGCAGTGTGATGCTATCTGGAGGTTTTGGAACAGGAGTTTGATCCTTTGATAATGTAGAACAATTTTTCCTTGAATGTTTATAATACTAAATTTGAATCTAATTCACAAAAGTGTAAACCGTTAACGAGGAGTGTGGCTCTGGTTCTACTCAAGTAGCCTCCACCAAGTTTTCCCCAGTTACTGTCATCAGCCAAGCAACTGGCTGCCATCCATTGGCCTCAGAAAAAATGTGTTTTCTCCACTATTGCTGATATTAAATACCAGAAGCTTTGTAAGAGGTGGCAAGCGGTGTCTTGGTACCAGACACTGCAACTGGAGAAACACTTCGCAATAACTTAAACGTTTTAACGCTCCTTTACCATTACTCCTAAGGTGTCTGTTACCATGACATGCAAGTGTGAAATTGTCAACTTCTGTCATCATGTGTCATAAACTCGTGAATAAAAATAAAGTTATGCAGCATGGAAGTCATCAAAACCAAGTTGCTTGACACCTTGATGAAACACATCTTTAGGAAGTAGTGTGCTGAGATAACATGTCATTTGACTCGCATTATTTTTGAGTCAGAGGTGTAAGATGTCCTTGCATGACATCCTAATCAAATGCTATTTCCTGAGAGCTTTTGAAACTGCTGTGAGCATGTTTTGTTTTTTTAGCTTTGTTGTCAATTAACAGTCAGTTCATGCTTTTTCAATGGCATAGTTTTGTGTAAGGAAGTTCTTCTTTGTTCTCTTTGGGCTCAAATAGCCAGCCATGTTCTAGAACAGCTAGAGGAGGTTAAGGCTTATAACCTGGGTTTCATCAGAGATATTTCCTTGTGGCTTTTTTCTCTGAAAACCAAGCAGAGGCAAAGAAAATATTTTTGAAAAATGCTCCTGTTAAAACTCAGCTTTGTAGTTCAGAATTTTGTAACACATTTTAACCTTCAGAAAGGTATGGAAATGGATTGGCAAGAACATTGCAACTAAACTAAATTATTGACAAAGTATTAAGCTGTCACGATAGCGGTTATCAGGGAAGCAGGAAGACTCAGGAATAATATTTCATATGTAAAATTAGACTTGATGTCTTTTAGCTATTGAATAAGGAAAATACAGGTGGGTGGGTACCACTGATCTATTGGAAGTGAGTTTATTCTTGGTATAATAAAACTTGTTTACTTCTGTGGTCTTTACTCTTATCAGATCCTTGATCAAACATGACACACAATGGTACAATGATGTTTTTAATAAGATTGACGCTGGCGTATCTTGGGGTGCTTAGCATTGGCTGCTGCTTAGAAGAGATCTTGGGATCCTTGTCTTTTAATTATTCCTGTCTTGGTTCCAGCTCCAATACCAGTACATTCCCCTCAAAGAAGCACTAGAAATCATGCCTTGCTGGAGGCTGCAGGACCAAGCCATGTGGCAATTAATGCCATCTCTGCCAACATGGACTCTTTTTCTAGCAGTCGGACAGCTGCCCTTAAGAAGCAGCCAAGTCACATGGAAGCTGCTCATTTTGGAGACTTAGGTAAGGCTTCATCAGCTCTGTAATGTCAACTTTTCTTTTTATTCTGTGTATATTACCGGTATGCTCACCATCCTTTGGTTTTCAGGCAAGTAGATTAGGTAATTTAAAAATTTGACTGCTGTTACAATAGCATCTGTGTTACCCTAGAAGGGTTTTGAATGGGGACAGCATGTTTGTTTAAGAGGTTCCTTTGCTTTGTGTACCACCATTATGTTGGAATTGTCTCTTCACCAGTTGCATTGCAGGACATTTTTGTATCAAATACCTATGTCTGTAGTCATTCCCTGAATATTTTTCTTTAGGCAGATCGTGTCTGAATTACCAGGCTCAAGAGACCAAATCAAGCCTTTCAAAGACCCTTGAACAAGTTCTGCAGGACAATGTAGCCCTCCCTTATTTTATCCAGTTTATGGAACTACGCAGAATGGAACACTTGGTTAAGTTTTGGTTAGAGGCTGAAAGCTTTCACTCCACAACATGGTCCCGTATAAGAGCACATAGCCTGAACACAGTTAAGCAGAGTTCGTTGGCAGAGCCAGTGTCACCCTCGAAACAGCAGGAAATTGTGTCGTCTTCTCCAACTGGATTGCTTGAGGAGAGACTGGAGGATTCTAGCACAGTCCATCTGCTCAGGACCAAGCCAGTGGCTTCGGACAAGAATGACAGAACTAGCAACAGCCAGAACCACATGCTCTCGGGTCAGGAGAGTGACAATGCCAGTGTTCTTTGTCTAAGAAAATCTGAGACAGGGACCCATCCTGTTCCAGCTGATCAGCAAGAATCTTCCAAGCTTACAGTATCAAATAGAAACAGCCCCTCCTCTGCACTAAAAGACTTGTCAGGAAAACTCATGAAAAGTAAGTGCCGTGTCTTCCCTTTCTTTAAAAAGGTGGGGAGATGGGAACGCACGAGCTGCTGCTTGCTTTGTGTGGTGAGCTGCCTCAGTTCTTGTGTGTTCTTAGTAAGTATGATGTGATGTTACAAGGAAGAAAATAATTTTGTGTATCAGTAATGTTAACTTGCTGTATAAGCTAATGGTCAGTTTGAGTTATGTATTGTTTGACTGGTTGTTTAAAAATAAATATTCTGCTGAAGAGACTTCAAAATCATTACGTACTCTAATAAGCTTAGGTTACTTCTGTTCTTACATGTGTAAGCTTAAGAAATGAAGATGAACATTGCAATGCCCCGTTCTTCCCCCACCCATCCCAACTTAAAAGAATTGCAGAAAATTTGGATGATGGGGCTGAGAGTTGGTAATTAACTTTACACAGAAGGTAAATATCCTGTATCATGTAAAATGACATAAGTAATGGTTACTACAGACTTCTAGAGATTTTTGTGTGGAATGTACTGTTTTTGTTCTTGGATTTATTTGATAGAGTTCCTCCCCTTGTAACCGATTTGTTCTCATTTGGATTCCACCTCTCCAGAGGCTACTGGAAGTAAGGATGAAATTAAAATATTTCCTTTTGGTAGTAAGCTACACGCACAGTAACCTGTTTCTCTACTTGCATCTACTCAGTCCTCCCTCATTTGTGCAAGTCTACGGACAAAAAGGAAACACTCCTTTCTGCATATTGGTTCCTTTTGTTGGCCCAACTGTTTCCTTGTGTGCATCCCTTTCTCTTGCTGTTTGTCTTTCTCATGTAGTTGTTTATCATGTAGCTCCACAATACATAACCTCAGCCCCAAAGTAGCTTAAACAAGCACAGTGATACTTTAGTGATGAAAAGCACCTCTGACTTTCTGACATCTAAAGAATTTGTAAGTACTAGGTAGTTTTTGAGAAATCTGGAAAGTCTGGAGTGTACTGGTTTTCCCTCTTCCAAAGCAGTGTCCCAACTCTTGAAAGATAACACGTAAAGCATACATCTTGTTCTGAGGCATCCCATTTAAAGTTTATTTTTTTCTTTTAATTCCTTTATAATGCAAGTGGTTTATATTCCCTATGATAAGAGCTAGAAATTGGGAACTTCACTGCAGTTCTTGTCAGAAAGGTGTTACTTCTGGGACTAAGGTGTGCAGCTGAGGAAGAGGGTGGTGTCTCATCTGGTGGAAGGGAATTCAGAGCTGTGTTGCTTTATTCCATCTCACCAGTCAGTCCGTGCTGGGCTTACTGGGACCTGGCCAGAGGTAACACAGTCACTGTAGCTTGTCAGTAGCGAAGCGTCGAACAGTGGACTGAAAGCTTCATGGGAAGGAAATGTGTTGCTAATAATTAGATACTTGCTTTTCTGAAGAGCAGATGTTTGTTGTTCACTCCTCATTTTAGACCTGTGCCAAGGACTTCAGAGTTTGATTCTGTATTTCTTCCTTGTAGGTATAGAACGGGATGCAGTTAGTACTTTTACCAAATATATTTCTCCAGATGCTGCTAAACCAATACCTATTACAGAAGCAATGAGAAATGACATAGTTGGTAAGAATGCATACTGCCTACTCATTTCAGAGCTCCCTTCTTCCCTGCAAAAATGTATCTTGAATACCACACACATTCATATTTCTTTTTATTTTCATGAATTTTAAAGTTGGTTGTAAAAGGATAGTAGATCGCATTACAGGTATCAGTGGATCTGACCTTTCCTACTGAAAGGTGCAATATCCCTAGCAGAACTTAGAGAGACATTGCTTAAATTAGTGAAAGAAGTCCTGGTGGTTATGGAAGGAATTCAGATTTGAGTCTTAGTCACATATTTTAGCCATAATATTATAATTCAGCTATCTACAGGACTTTAAAAGCTCTTTTTGCACAATCAGAACCAGATGAGTCTGGTGGATTTGAACTGCAATTTTTCATTAACTAGTGCATTTGGCTGATTGAGCTGAAAGACGTGAGTGATGATGTTAAAAATAACCTGGTCTTTCTTTGCAGCAAAGATTTGTGGGGAAGATGGACAAGTGGATCCCAACTGTTTTGTTACAGCACAGTCAATAGTGTTTAATGCAATGGAACAAGAGTAAGTTGATTGAACGGTTTGGCTTCTTGTGTCTGTTGTCCTTTTGCAAAAGGTGCTTCTGTTAAAAATGCTTATGGAGGCATAACTGTATAATCACTTTTTTGTGCAGTCTTCTATATTTGAAACTGCTCAGATATCTTCTTTCAAATCCATTCTTGTGATCACTTGCTAAAGTTTTATGTGCATGCTATTATTGCATTCTCTGTCTGTCTTGTGTCATTTGTACCTGCACTGTTTCTGGCTTGTTTTGCTTTTACCTGACTCACAGTATAAGACTTCTGGGGTAAGAACTAATTGGTTCATAGGGTACCTTGAACGCTGTTGACCCTTAATAACTAATTGTTATTCTGTCTTTGTGCAGGCACTTTAGTGAATTTTTGCGAAGTCATCATTTCTGTAAATATCAGATTGAGGTGCTGACTAGTGGGACTGTCTATCTGGCTGACATACTTTTCTGTGAATCAGCCCTGTTCTATTTCTCTGAGGTGAGTCCTAGGGTTTGGGTTTGCTTTTTTTTATTCCTTTCTATGAAGCTGAGAAAACTATTCATCCCCTGATGGCTCCAATAAAGACACCCTAAATATAATAAAAGGTGTATCTTTTTCTGGGAGAAAATGCATTAAATAGTTTCCTGCCCATGTGTAGAACCGTTTCAGATGTTAAAACCTGTACACCGTATTGTAACGTGAGTATTCGTGTATATCTTCTCCAGTTAGTGAGTACTTCTAAGTGTCTCTTTGCTTTGTAGAAGCTTTGATATAGTCATCTTAATCTTCCCAAATGAAGCAGTGACTTTGAATGCCTTAAGCATTCTTACAGATAACAAAGAATTCACTAGCTTTACATAGAGAGGGTACCAGATTGGAATGTGGTAGGTTAAATGTATGATTTTACAGTTGCTGGGTCCTATACCTTTAGGGAATCATCTGTTAGTGGTAAAATACTTGTTCTGATAGTCTGACAAGCCAGTGTAGTTTGAAACAACGAGCTGGGAAGCTGAGACAGGATGCTGAGTTCAGTGTAAGCTAGGCATAGCATGAAAGTAGTGTTTCCTCTGTCTTTAGTATAATACAAGTAAGTAGTTGTTTGGGAACTAAATGTGAAAATCAGTACAAAAAAGAAATGTCACAAGTTTTTTCTTTTTTTTTTTTGAAAAAAAAAAACCAAAACAAACTAAATCTGCCTGCAGCACTGTATCTGAAAATTTAGAATATTCATATGCCCTGGTGACAGTTTTGCATCATTAATATATGGACTATGTTTCTTGTTTTAAATGGGAAGGATCAGGTTTGTCTATGCTTATTTAAAAGTTTTTTGCTAAAACTTCTTTAATTTCTCCTCTTTTTTTAATTTCCCTTTCAGTACATGGAGAAGGAAGATGCAGTTAATGTATTGCAGTTCTGGTTGGCAGCAGATAACTTCCAGTCTCAACTTGCTGCCAAAAAAGGCCAGTATGATGGGCAAGAAGCACAGAATGATGCCATGATTTTATATGACAAGTGAGGGAGTTCAGCAATTATTTGTTTCTGAAGCTCTAATTTTGTGCTTGTAGCTTTGTGTTGCACCGTGCAAAAGGAACTTTTCCAACCATAACTGCAGTCTTGCACTGTTAACGCTGAAACGCATTTTATTAAGGTGGCCGTCGATATATATGCACACAAGAACTTTTAAAATTTTTATTTATACATAAGGAAAAAATCCTTATGAGGACTCCATTCTTAAACAGAATTCACCCTTTCAGGAGTTGATTGCTTGAGTTAATGTTTGGTCATGAAATATCAAAGCCAATTGGTTGCCATATGAAAATGTAAAGGATTTAAACCTAATAGCAGATGCATCACTGTAGGAAAAACCTTAAGGTTCAGATACTATTACCCATTTAAAGTAGGCTGTAGGAGCTGTTTTCACTCATAGTAAAAGCCAAATAGTGCTTGCTCTTAGTATTTCAAAATATTTTGGGTTTTTTTAAGGAAGAGGCCTGATCCCCTTTAATACCATACTTTCACTCTCAGTAGTGTCACTTTTTTCCTTTATTTTGTGCTTCACCTTAGTGATAAAGCAACTGGAAGGCAGACATCAAAACTGCTTCCAGAGAAAGTTTGTTCTTAAGCTTAAGTGTGAGACTCATTGCCATAAGCTTGTTGAGTTATTACCCTAGTAGGAAATAATAATTGGAGAGGAAGAAAACATTTCACTCTGACTTTCATCAGTCATCCCTCCACTCCATCCAGAAACTCAGTTTTCAATGATGCAATGAGTAGAGCAAATGCTGCTTCAGAGTTCTGGGTGTTTCCTGCTTTCCTGCTACAAAGCTGTGTAAGACTCTGCTCATCAGTAGTCACGTGATGCTCTGTTTCTTTTATCTGTATTTTCAGGGCAAGGCTTTATCAAAAATGTTTCTGTGAATTGGATATTTTCTTCCCCTGTAGATAGGGAGGATCAGTTGTATGTATATTTTTGAAGCCAGCACTGTCTGGTGGCTGCAGCGTGGTTAATGGTCTTTGGTAGAAAGGACAGGTACTAACCACCTGCAAAGTTTTGCAAATCCTTTTGTGTTGTCTTCTTCCCCTGTCCGGTGCTGCAGGTACTTCTCCCTTCAAGCCACGCATCCTCTGGGGTTTGATGACTCGGTGAGGTTAGAGATTGAATCCAACATCTGCAGGGAAGGTGGTCCCCTCCCTAACTGTTTCACTACTCCCTTACGGCAGGCATGGACGACCATGGAGACGGTGAGATACCTGCTTCAGAATGGTTTTGGCCGTTAGTAAAGATGATGTGGAGATTGTGCAGTGTGTCAAGTGTTCCCTGCAGCATCTCTGATTTGTCCTGTTCTTGTACTGACTTCCGTTTACCTGGATAATAGAACAGCTTTACTAAAACTTGCTGGATTATTTTCCCCAGCCTGAGTTGAAAAGATACTACAGGCTGTTAATTCTCTGTGAAATGTTTGTCTTGGGTGATTATTGCATTTTAATAGAAGTAACAAATTTCTTCCCATGTGAATTGCTATCAACAGCTTATTATATACCTTTAGAAAATCTTCCTTCCTGCTAGTAGCAGTTGTTTGCAAGCCTAGTACCAGTGATGTGGCTAGCAGTGTAACTCTGGGATACATAGAGATCAGTGACTTGATTCTGGAGCTGCAGGTGATTTTTTTGAACAGCATAGCAAAATAACTGTAAGCCTGTTGGGTCATCAGGCTTTAGTAGGGGGAGGAAAAAAAATCTGAATTTCAGTTCCAGTTACTGGAGGATTTGGTTAATACAGTTATTTTTGTTCATTTTGCAGTAGGATTCAAATCTAAAGCAATGCAGTCACTAATCTGGAATAATTCCATGTGTGGACACTTGTGTACCATGTACACAAGGACTGAGATGTTTGTGTGTCCCTTCTGTTCTGCGAACAATCTACAGTAATTGTGCAGACCAGCCTTGATTAAAGAGGACTCCTTCTTCTGTCTCTCAGGTTTTTTTACCTGGTTTCTTGTCCAGCAACCTTTACTACAAATACTTGAATGATCTCATCCATTCAGTACGAGGAGATGAATTTCCAGGAGGGAATATTGCACTGAGTATTCATGGCCCTGGTAGCTCGCCCGATAGCGATTCTATAGGGGGCCCGGATGGCTCTGCCTCCCAGGTACGAGTTTTGTGGTTTGATTCTGTTACAGGAAACGCTGCAGTCGCTTTTCTGTATCGATATCAAAGTTCATATGTTGTAAGGAAACATCTTGTAATTTGAAGCTTCCCATTCCACTTTAACATTAAAGCCCGTGTTATATTAGGACATGTTTAATGTACCTGCTGCTAAGTTCAAACAGTATTGGCATGGAGGGGTATCCATCGTATTTGTTGTGCTCAAAACTTGTACTGCTTCTAGCCCTTTTCATCAAAGTTACATTTTTATTAAGCTGTTAATATTCACTGGAGACTGTTTCATAGTGCCAAACATTTAAGAATGCTTTTTATTAGAAATAACATTTTTTTGTTCAATACCATAGTTACAACTTTAGGCAAAAATTGGCACTTGTGAATATGCTATAGAATTTAAATAGAACTGAGCACGCAAAGCTTGCATATTTATATTAAAGTGCCAGATCTTCTGTGCTGACGAGTCCACTCGGTTGTACGGTTTAAGGCCTCTACCTGCTCAAACACAGAGCAATGACAGTTAATAGCTGACCAGGTGGTCGCCAGTTTGTCTCCGCAGACTTTTCCCTACTATGGTTCTCAAGCTAGCTAGTCGTGCTGGTCTGATAGAAAATGGCCACACTCCTGACCTTTCCAAAAGAGAGCTCTGACACTACTGTATTACCCCCGAGATGCTCTGAGCTGGGGGGTGATACCTGAATTTTGTTTGCATGTGTATAGTTTGATGTAAAGCTGGGCATGAAAAAGGTCCATTGCTGAGTAAGGCATTCTAATAATTCATTAAGAGTGATTAGAACTGTGTGGCTGCTTCTTTGCCATACTGTGTAGAAACAAGAGTGTAACGGGGCTCCTTCGGCTCTGTTACCCTTCCAGAGCCACTGAGAAGTGTCTGCTGTGTGTTTGCCCTTTGCATGGTGCCCTGGTTGTGGGCCAGCATCTTTCTTTTTTATTGCCTTTTGTGGTGCTGAGTTGAGAGCTGTGTTCTGTGGGCCTAGCCTCAGAAACGGGCGGTGGAGCTCCTTACACTCTGAAACCATCCCAGTAATGTCAGAGATGTGTTTTTAACCAAGAGTTGTCTGTTCCACAAGTTCTAGCTTTGCTTAATTCAGATGTGAAAGAAGTGAGGATAAGCAGATTCTAGCTTATCTGTAACCAGGTCAGCTTGCAAACTGCAAGCCCAGCTGAGAGCAGAAAAGCTAAGTGAGAACTGCTTCTGCTGAATTGCTTTTATTGAATGCTGCAGTGCCACCATGGGTTTTAAATCCAGTATCTACACCAACATTATTGATGTACTGTGTTTCAGGCAACTTGGAAGCTGTACTACGTGCTTGTAATGTTTTTAAACCTCCTAGTTTGCAAGGAGATAATATTCCCCCCTAGTTCCAAAGTGGGAAATAAAATCTGTGTTCTTGAAATATCCTGCTACTTGATAGTCTGAGCAGGAGAAACTGCTGGTAATTGGCTTGCATGGACAATTTAGGAAATGAAATGCTGCATTTTGTGGTGTGTATTCCTACTTAACTGAACAGGAGAATCTCTGGGTCTCTGCATATTTTTGCATAAAGATCAGCACTTACACGGAGCAGCAGGAAAGGAGTTTGCAAAGTAGCTGCCATAAATGTTTCTGTTCTGTGTTAAGGTGCTAATAGATTGCTGTGCATTTGTGCTCTCCCTGCTGTGGTTCTAATGTTTCCTTGGCTTTTTTCATAATCTTACATAAATACTCCAGGCCAAAAGATAAATGTTTGTTCTCTGTGTATGGGGGAAGTGCAGGGTGTCTGGGAATTGCTTAGCAAGTCTGTGAGAGGAATGAGTGAAGCTGCTGCAGCTTTTGAGGTAGTTCAGTGTTAGGTATTCACAAATAGTTTGCCTGCACAGACAGATCTGTTCAGCTGCTGATGCTTAGACAGCAGTCCTTACACGTATGTATGCTGACCTGTATATTGTGTCTTTGGCTCTGTTCATATAACTTTGTCATCCTCTGTTTAAAAACAATGTCACACTGCGTTAGGAATTCATTGCTGTGTAGATGCTCTCTAATTCTTTTATGCTTACTTAGAGACTTGATGGAGGTTTATCTAAGTGTAAAAGCACTAAAATTGCAGTTTTGATAAGAAGCTATTAGTTGTCTGCATTGGGCACTAATACTTAGAATTTTTATTTGTAGTCCAATGTCAAAAAGGCTAATGTTAAAATCCTGAAAAATTTTGATGAAGCAATAATTGTAGATGCTGCAAGTCTGGATCCAGAATCTTTATATCAACGAACATATGCAGGGTAAGGTTCGTTCAGTGTATCTAATTCTTTCTAGTTACGTGTTTCGCCTCTGTTTTATTTTTGCTGTGTCCTCCTGTGTGGAGAGTACACATAAATGCAAGATCTTGCAATCTTAGTGCATGTCTCAATATTTGAAAGTAAATTTATTTCAATAATGTAATTTAACACCAATGTCATATTTCTCTGACAAGAATGGCAGCCAGAAAAATACTTTCAGTTGGTTTTTTCTCTTAGCTGTTATTATTCTTTGACTCCAAAATACAGCTAAGTAGTTCTTATTTGGGGTTGGAACAGGAAAAAAAAAAATCTCAGGCACCTTTGATATTGTAATGTGGAACTCTGATTTCTCCCTACCCCTATGGTAGAGAAGGGCTTATGCTTAATTTCTTTAGCAGATTGCACAGGTGTTCTTCTGTTTCTTAAGTTGCTCTTTGTTAAAGCTCTTCTGCTCTGTGGGTCTCATACAGAAATTCTTTGTTTCTATGGCTACCTTGCTCTTCTATTGTATGCCAGTCTTCTGTCCTTTTGGGTACTGTAAACTGTTTTCTCCCTAATGACATGTTTTTACCATAGTGCAGAGCACTTGCTAGCACTGCCTGTTGATGTTACCTGATTGAGTCATTGAAGCATTTGCCTGCTTCTAGTTTCTAGAAGAATTTCTAAGATGCGCTTCGAATTCAGATATGTGAGAAGAGCGGGAGATTTTTCCCAATGTATCAGTTTTGGGTAGAAGAGGTGGTAATTGGTAAAATGTCAGTCTTCTGACACTAGAGTCTTCATTGTGGTGGCTTTCTTGTTTTCCTGACTGGCAGCTTTCCATAATGCCAAAGTTCTTTTGGTAACCTGCGTGGTTCTTTTCCTCTCTTCAGGAAGATGACGTTTGGACGAGTCAGTGACCTGGGACAGTTTATCAGAGAATCTGAACCAGAGCCTGATGTCAAAAAATCAAAAGGTTTGTTTTCCTCTTTCTCTCCATTTCTGTAAACATCTGCAGAACTGCTCTCTTCCTTACTGCAGTCAAGATAAGCAAGATTCTTGACTTTTTCCAGATCTATTTTAACCCAAATAGAGTTGCTTAGGGGATCGCCCTGTACTGAGGCAAAACCCACCTCTAGCCCAACTTCCTATCCAAATTCTGCTTTTTCTGGTCCAGCTGGACTCTGGGAGTATGAGCAGCCTGTGGGAGTTGGAGCTGTCGATGGAACCTGGCAGGGATGAAAGCTGCTAGCAGCTGAGCTGATGATCAGACCCTCAAAGATTTGGTCTTGAGATGAAAAAGAACTTCAGCTCTCCACATGCTTCGCACCCAGTTTGGGATCTGCTGTTAATGCTGTTTTTCAGCTCTGGTAGAGAGGAATGGTTTGGGCTCAGTGTCTAATGAACCATGGCTCCACATAATCCCCTGTCTTTCATGCTGCTTTTCTGTGTTCTCTAACACCAGCAGTGCAAACCCTTCAGAAGTATGGAAGGAATTAGCTTTTACAGAGGTGTGCCACAGAGTTTGCTAATATACCTTGCTGTTTTTTTATCTCAATTAGGGTCCATGTTTTCACAAGCAATGAAGAAATGGGTTCAAGGAAACACAGATGAGGTGTGTCCTCTTTTATGTTGTCCTTGGGACTTACTTTACAGGGTACATTAGGGAAATGAAGTATTGAAGTTCTTAATCCTGGCTGTTTCTCTGAGTATCTTTCTGATGCACCAACAAGAACTGTTAGACTCTGTGTGCTAAATATAATTTGATTGCATGCATGTGTGAAACTGGTTTGATTTTTGCCAGTGCTTGCTGGTTTAACTAATATAATGGTTAACTGTGTGCTTGCAGTCAAGGTTTTTCTTATTATGGTGTTATATATCTACAATTAGGAATGTAGATGCTGTTGCTCTTTGTGTTTTACTGTGAAGTGACCACTGTATATGGGTTACAGGTTGCGTTTTTCGCCCTCAGAGAGGGGCTTGGATAAGTCCCCTGCAGATAAGCCTAAAAACTTCACTAACTCTCTTGAAAATAGCATCAAGGTATAAATACTCACGATAATTGAAGTTAATGCTGTACTTGGAAGCCAGGTGCATTTCCATCAAGGGAGGATACATTTACTACAAGTCGCAGAGGTGTGAAGGTTATCTGCATCTCCAGGGTTGAGGGTGTGAATTATGCTGAGAGGACTGTATTTTTATTTTAAGAACTTGAAGCTATCTATTTTTGGGATGTTTTTTCTACGGCAGGCTCAAGAAGAGATGGCTTGGAGGATAGCAAAGATGATAGTCAATGACGTTATGCAGCAGGCGCAATGTGAACAGCCTTCGGAGAAGGTTACGAAGGTGAGGGGGTGGAAAGGCTGCCTGTCTTTATCTGATTTAAGCCAGACTGTGGGTGGAGCAGAGCTCTCGCTTGCCTTCCTAGTGCATCTGAAACCCACACTGGTAAATGTTCAAACTGGCGTGGCATGATATGAAGAAACAAAGGTTGGAAGTGTTTCAGCCTACGTATGATGTAGGAATTTCTTAACAGACATCTGTAATGGTTCTCCTGTGCAAGCTCTAAAATCGTCTTTGTTCATTTCGAGTCTTTGCAAACTGCCTTGTTAGTTAAAAGGGTGAGTTGTGTTGCAGGGTCAATACCTAATTCCTCATTTGAATTCACACTTGCTGTTTCGTGTTAATGAATACTGGTATTTTTGCCTAAAGTGTCAGTAAAACTCAGCAGGGGGAAAGTTGTCTTGTTGGCTGCACTAATGTATGCAGTGCTGTGTCTAACACTCTAAAGAAGACGTGGTAGCCCTGTCCGTAGGCAGGTGGTTCAGTGTTGTGTATTGTTGTTCAGTGACTTTGTCATTGTACAAATCCACATCTTCTCTGTTTAAAAAAACCAGTTCTGATGCAGCAGTAAGATTTTTGTGAAATGATAACAACAATTTACAAAGTTAATATCTGGTACTTCTGGCTCTCACGCATCTGGCTTTTTTAAAATGAACTTACGCTGGTTTTAATTATTGAAGGTAAACATGTGCCAAAGCCCAGTTATCAGACCCAAACGGATGGATCCATAGTTTCACCACGTGACTGTTTTCTTTTTAGTAGAGCAGTTACATTTAAATGACTTGTATAATGATTCCACTTCATAGCTTGGCTACAAATGATATAATTCCAGTCTGTCTAGATGAAAAGGTCACTCAGCACAGTATTTAGAAATATCAAGTGGCTGCAGATGCTCTGGATTCAATTAGGCAAGGATGGTTACAGTAATCAGAAGGTTGAGTGTGTTGTGGGATTAGTTGTGGGTTTTTTCTCTCCCACACGCATAAACATACCTGGCTTCAACACTTTTAAACATGAAATGTCTTTCTATTGCGATTGCCTTGTAAGTTTTAGGGTAAAATGAACTCTAACCCTGTTTTTCCTTTTCCAGCTATGATTTTAGAAGTGCCAGAACAGGAAATCTGGTTTTCCGCTTCGAGAATGAGTGACTTTTCCCTTTTGGTGGATTCTTTAACACAGCCAATAAAAAACAAAGCACTGTTACTCCAACCGCTGAAATCTCCCTCGTTTATAAGGAAGAATTAAAAAGAAGCAATCCTGTACCTCCACTGTAGAGCGTGAAGAAACACTTTTTCCTGTTGTATGTGGCATTCCCAATAATGATGGTTTTTAAAGAGATGAAGACGCAGCTTACAAATGTGTCACTGAGAAACTGTGATCAACTTCACAAATACTTGACCCTGTCTCAAAAAGACTTAAGCAAAATATCTGGAATGGGACACAAGCCACAACAGAGGGGAAGGTTTTGCTGTAGTTTCTAGTTCTACTACTTGTAATTTTTAAACACATAATGGGAAAGGCCGTGGGGTGTGTCCCCAGCATTGGCCATTGGAGAAGTGAACCTGAAACGGTGAATTCATTGGCAGTGAATGACCTAAAAAGTTCTAAGTTTTATTTTTCCTTACTTGAAATAGATGCGTATTCAACTGTAAGATAAATGTATTTTACTTCATAACTACATTAACTTTGAAGGCAGCGTAGAACGATCAGGAGCGAAGTCTGGACAGTGTAACTCTTCCTTGTCGAGCTTGTACACCTGCAGGCACAAATCCCCTGCCTCTAACGCAGAGCAGACTCGAAAGCCAGTCTTGCACTTGTGCAACCCTCTGCTCCCGAGCCACGGCTCCCAGCGCAGCCCACGGTTTGAGGAGATTGTACCCTGTAGACTGCTCCATTTTCTTTTCTCTCCATCCCACAAGCAAGGAAAAAAGTAATTGCTGCCATTCTCCATAGCTTGTTGTCCTCCAGCCAACATAGTATCTAATTCCAGATGTTTGGTTTACAAAGAAAATTTTTAACGACCTCTGGCCTTCTCCCTGACATTGTCAACACTTACAACTTGCAAAACCTTTAGTTTAAGTAAAAAAGCCACTGTGTTACACAGCACCTCTATCTTTTTTTTTTTTTTCCCGGTCAATTGGTTTTGCAGGGTATCAGAAGTACTCAGTGTCTCACTGTTATGTTATCGCTGCATTTTTAGTATACAACACTTCTATTTTGGGTTTTTTGTTTTATGATTGCTTTTTTCCTCAAACTTTGCGAAGAACTCGAATCATCTCCAATGTTCAGAATTTCTTGATTGACTAGCAAGTGTTATTCTGTTGCAATATTCAATTGTATAGAGACACACTGTATTGTCTATAAAAAAGCAAAAAAGGCTGTGTATAGGTTTTTGGTACTATGTACCACCTCTTATTTCTCTCATGCCCAAGTATTCATGTACTTAAAACATACTATATTTAATTGTGTTTTGATTTAAAATATATAAATATTAAAATTTGTGTCAATTTTCTGTTGTGATGGGATTTGACTTTACATGTTGTTTTTAAATGTGAGTCTTAGGGGTTTATAAAAAGAAACAAACCCCTGAACAGTTTATCCTTGGTATATTTGCACATATTTCTTAGTATTGAATGGATGATATTGATGGCAGTGTGGTGAAATAATAACTTCTATCTAAGTAGTAAATAAGGTGTTTTGATCACAGGATGTATCCCAGGTACGAGGGGCCGGGCTTGGTCCTGTAGCGCTGTGTGAACCCCATCTGCAGACTGGAGTCCTCTGCTGTGTGGGAAAGCTAAATCTTCATGGCAACGCTTATTTTTCCACCTTGGCAGGATCCAAACTAACCAGCTGAGCGTGTTTAGGGATTACAGGCCCCAGGTTTGAGTACAAATACTGCTCAGGGCTGTGCTTCCTTTGGCTGCGGCGCTGCCTGGGGTGGATGTGGCCAGAGCGAGGGCAAGAGGCTCAGCTCAGCTTATCTTGAGTTGGCTCTGCAGTAAATGCCTGTAGTGCTGCAGCTCCTGGAGACTGATAAGAAAAATACCCATTAAAAAAAGAAGGGAGACATCTCTGCTAGGCTCCACCTTGTTTGCAGGGTCTCTCTGAGGGGACAGCAGTGTGCCGGGGGCTGCTTTGGGCTGGCCAGGGCTGTGTGGGGCAACTTCTCAAAGCTGCTTCACTTGGATGGTGGCCAACGGGTAAAGCAAGGCTTGGTTGCTTTGGACTCACGTGGCAGTTTTTCTCTCCATAAGCAGTATTTAGATGTGATGGAGCGTTGCTCTCTGAGGTTGTGGATGTCTGACGCTCACCGTGGTTGTTACTAGTTTGTGCTGGAGGGGAGGGGTGGCGTTAAATTTCTCTCTGTTACGGATTTGCGTGGTAGATTTGAGTCTTCCTTAGTGCAGGATCTCCCTCAACTCCCTGCCTCCTGTCAAGCCCAACGAGCCAGTGTTTATATGGTGAATAAACCACCTTTGATTGCAGCCCCATCCCCTCTCTCCTTTACCCCGAAGGGTTTACACACGTGGCAAGTGGGCAGGCTGCGGCGGTGGAGTAATTTTTTATTGGAATGGCATATTTGGGATGTTTTTTCCTGGTTTTGCTGCTTCGTATTTTAGAAACGCAATAAAAACCACCTGTGTGGCCTCGACCCCCCCTTCCCAGTCCCCGAGTCGGAACGCGCCCACCGCAGCCTCGAACCCGCGGCCCCACGGCGCTGTCCCCCCGCCGGCCGCCAGGGGGCAGCAGCGCCGCGTCCGGGGCCTCCCGCCCCGCAGGAGCCGCTTCCGGGTCACGCGGGCGGCGCGGGCACGTGGCCGCGGTGAGCGGGACCGGGGGGAGCGGGGCCGGGGCCGCGCGTAGAGGGGTGGGGGCGCTCCGGGGCCTCCCGACCCCCCCGGGCTCCTCTGTAGGGCTTCTCCTGTGGGGTCCCGCTCCCTGGGGGGTGTTTCTCCCTTCCCACGGGGTCCACGCCGGGTCCTCCTTGTCCCCCACGCGGGTGGGTGCTGTGGGGCGGGGGGATCCTCGCCCCTGAGCCCGCGCTCCCGCAGAACATGTCGCTGGACGAGGACGTGCAGCGGCTCCTGATCCAGTTCCGGGATGAGGCGGGGGAGTCCCTGGGCTCCCCCTTCGACGTCCCGGTCACCATCACCCCGGACAAGCTGCAGCTGGTCTGCAACGCCCTCCTGCAGAAGGTGAGACACCCCCGGCGCTCCCCCGGCACCCCCCGAGCCCGACCCGGGGCCGCCCCTCGCTACCCCTCCGGGCTTTTCTCCCCCAGGATGAGCCGGTGCCTCTGGCCTTCTTCGTCCACGATGCCGAAATCGTGGCGTCGCTGGAGAAGACCTTGGCGGGGCAGAGCGTGGAGACGGAGAAGGTCCTGGACATCATCTACCAGCCGCAGGCGGTGTTCAGAGTGCGGGCGGTGACCCGCTGCACCAGCTCCCTGGAGGGACACACCGAGGCTGTCATCTCTGTGGCCTTCAGCCCCACGGGAAAGTACGAGGGTCTGGCTGCGGGTGGGGAGCTCGGGACGAGGCAGCGGCCGCTGTCCCCCCATCTTCCGCGGGGACACCGCGCTGAGCCGGGCTCTTGGTTCTCTTGCAGGTACCTGGCGAGCGGCTCTGGAGACACCACTGTCCGCTTCTGGGACCTCAGCACGGAGACGCCGCAGTTCACTGCCAAAGGTGGGTGCGGGGGTGTCCTGGGGGGGCAGCTCCTGACCCTCCTCCGTCAGGGACACCCTGTCTGCTCGGGGGGACAAACAGAGCAGAGCCCGGGTGCTGCCTGAGCCATGTAGGCAGGGGCTGCGGCTCAGGGAGGGAGCAGCTCTCGTTGACTAACGTAGCAGAGGAAGAGGGTCTGGCCAGGAGGAACGTGGAGGGTTCCCCCAACCTCCAGTCCTGCCTCAGAGTGGCTGCGTGCTGGGACACCAGGAACGGACAGTCTCAGCTCTCCACTCACGCCCGCTCGTGCTCTCTCTGCCAGGTCACCGTCACTGGGTGCTCAGCATCGCCTGGTCACCCGACGGCAAGAAGCTGGCCTCGGGCTGCAAGAACAGCCAGGTACGTGTGGGCTCCGCGCTCCCTCGGCACGGGGCCGAGTTGGCTCTGTGGGAGCGTGGAAACCCTCTGCAGCCCCGTTCTGAACTGAAATGAAACCTGGTAAAGGGGCTGTGGGGGTTTAGGGGTGAAGACTTGTTTTTTCTGGGGCGTGAGGCGTGTATCCAGTTGTTTTGAGCGGGATTCCCTTCTCCCCAGAGCATCTTTGCGTGTGGATGCGTTGCGGTAGTTGCGATTGGCGGCTCTCAGTTCTGTGCTGGGCCGGGCTGTGGCTCTGTCGCCTTTGCAGACCTCTTGCTGCTGAGCCCTGCTGTCTTGTGGCAGACGCTTTTCCTTCAGCGCAGGAAAGAGTCCAGGCTTTGGACGTGGGCCTTGGCAGACGGCTCTGTCACGAGGGAAGTGTCTGGAGCAAGAAAGGGTATCGCCCAGCCAAGGCAGGGTTGCTGTTTGCATGACCCAGACGTGCAACAGCAGCCTGTTTCGCAGTGCTCCGGCTCAGACACAGCCACATTCCCTCTTACAGGAACGTGAAGGGGGCCCTGCCCCGGCTGTGGGGCAAAACGTGTGCCCTTAAGATGTGCACAGAAACGCCTGGGGAAGCAGGAGCACTTGTGGGCAATTAGAAGTGAGTCCGCAAGGTGCTGAGCTGCAGAGGGGCAGTTCTCACTCTGAGCTTCGAACGGTCTGGAGCAGTGAGAGCGGCCAGAGCTGCTCAGAGCTGCTGTCCCGCGCTCGGTTCTGAGCAGCTGCTCCATCAGACCGCTGTGATACCAGCCCCAAGGAAATAGGCCAGGCCAGGGTGGCTCTGCCTTGGTTTGGTGCTGTTCTGGCTTTACTCTAACCCAGGGAGCCGCTTGTCCTCTGTTTCACTGTTTCTCACAGGTTCTTAAGTAGGAGATGACTAATGCCTTGGCTCTTTGGATGAACATTTATATAGAGAGGGAAAAAACAAGAGAAAACCAGCATGTGTCCCACCCACAGAATCCGATAATAAGTAGCATTTAGCGCGCTCTGGCTTTCATCGCGCTCTGAAAACATTCACTAACTCCCTGGCACAGGATGTCAAAGGCTTAGGCTGGCTTTTTGGGGACCTGTATCACATTTAGGTTGAGGCAGATATTTTTGTAGCAGCAGCGTTTTAGGCAGAGAGGAGGGTGATCAGGTCTCATTCTTTGAGATATCAGCTGATTGCTGCAGGGATCTGAAAACGCATCCAGCCCTCCTGCCCCCGTCTCTTTCTGCTTCCTGCTTCTGCCAGTGTAAATGCGACACCAAGGACGTTTATGCTTTCTAAATGGAGCCCGAACGTCCCTGGGATTCACATGATGTGTGTGGCCTGACGCGACCCTCTTGCATTCTCTCTTGGACAGATATTTCTCTGGGACCCAGCCACCGGCAATCAGATCGGCCGGGTGCTCGCTGGCCACTCCAAATGGATCACGTGTCTGTGCTGGGAACCGCTCCACATGTAAGTGAAGGGCCAGCCCAGCCCTTTCCTTTTACTCGTGCAGAAAGGAGCAGCCTGACCTGAAGGGCACTGCTCCTGTTTGCCTTTCACCCGTTACAGGGCGCAGAGGGGGTGCGTGCACATCCCCAGGGGGGCTGGGAGAAGCGCATCTAGTGAGGAGCGAGGAGTCCCAGCCGCTGCTCACAGTCCCCGTCCGGTTGCTGGGGAAGTCGCTGTCAGGCTGTGCCCCTTTTCCCCTGTATGAAAAACACCTGCCTATGGAAAACAATGCTTTTCATGGTGCTGGACAAACATTTGATGTTCTCCTCCCCAGCATGCTGAGCTGGGAGCAGGAAAGCCTGTCCGCGTGGTGCCCGAGCTCAGGCTCTGCAGAACACTCCCTCTCTGCTCTCTGGCATCCTGGTTTGCCTCTGTTGTCCTGTTTATTTATCATGAGGGCTGATTAACTGCAATCCCCTTATCCCTTCGATCAGCTCAAGCTCTGTCTGGGACAGATGGGTGGAGGGGGTCAGTTGTAGCCAATAATCCAAGACATTACAGAAATAAATAAATTAAAAGAGCCCCTTCTGAGCAGAGCCCTGCAAATTGAATTTGCCAGTAGGAAACTCTGGCTATTTGCAAATAATTAACTGGATTAGCAAAAACTGATTATAAAGGAGGATGAAGAAATGGCTAGGAGGAAGATGACCCTGCCAGGGCTCCAATTCTCTGTCTCCAGACAGCTGCGCTCCCTGCTCCGTTCCTGCGCAGCAGGAGGGGCTGTGCTCTTCCTCACTCCTGCTGGTGCCAGGGACCACTCTCTCACATTAGAACCATGCTGATTTATAAAGGTGTTGTGCAGAGCACAGAAGGCTGTGGCTCCCTGTCCTTGCTGGGTTGTGGCCAGCTGCTTCCAGATGTGTTAATTTGCCCCTATGAGCCACGTGGGTGGATGTTGCTGCTTTCAGCGCTCTGTGTCCGCAGGCCGACATGGGTCCTGCTGGGGGGGAAGCGTGGCGTGGGCAGGGGAGCGATCAACACGCTGGCGTTGCTGCCAGTCTGCGCTGCCTGCGTAAGGCAAACTGAGCCCCCTGCCCAGGGCTCTCCCCAGCCAGTGCCCAGGGAAGGTGCTAGTTTGTGATCTCCTCATTAGCCAGTGGGTTAAAGCTGCCTTCAGCAAAAACAAGGTCATTGCCAGGAGGTGAGGTGCCAGGTTTATGCTGGGTTGATGCCTCCAGCATGCAGCCCAAGAGCTGGTTTTGGAGGGGAGCATCTGTCTGCCTCACCCCTGCCTTGTGGGATCTTGTTCTCCGTAGGTCAGTGCTCTGCCGCTGCCTGACCTCTCTCTGATCTTAAGCCAAAAGAGAAAGTTGTCTTTCATGGACTTCTGGGCTCGTGAATCCTCTGGGGCTGATGAGAGAAGAGCTTGGTGGATTTGTTCTGTGTGCTGTGCAAATGGATTCGATCATCTTTTTTGCCCAGAAACCCAGAGTGCCGCTACCTGGCGAGTGCCTCTAAGGATGGCAGCATCCGCATCTGGGACACGCTGATGGGCAGGTGTGACAAAATCCTCACAAGCCACACGCAGTCGGTGACGTGTGTGAAGTGGGGGGGCGATGGCTTGCTCTACTCCTCCTCCCAGGACAGGACCATCAAAGTCTGGAGGAGCCAAGATGTAAGTGAGGCGGGCAACCCTAGGGCTGCTGGCGAAGGGGGTTGGACACGCTGTGTTGTAGCTTTGTCTGCTCTTCCTGGCACAGATTGTGCCCTGGAAAATGGAGGTGCAGTGGGGGTACTGCATCCTCTTGACCTGGCAGAGCCTGTTGCTTAACACTGTTAGGAAGGGGTAGCTGTTGTGCAGTGTTTTCATCCCTAAAAGCATAAAATGGACACACTCCTGGAACAACCTGTCCTAGTGAGTTCCTTGCAAGGCCCTGCAGGAAACCAGTCCCTGAAGCTCAACGGTGTCGTTTCTTCCCTGCTAAGCCTGGCTGCAGGGTTTGGAAAGTTTAGACTTGGCCTCTGCAGTGCAGTGGGTTTGGTGGGTCCTGCGCAGTCTGGCTCTGTCCTGCCCGTCCCTCTCTAAGTCGTTTTGTTCCCAGGGGGTCCTGTGCCGCACCTTGCAGGGCCACGCTCACTGGGTGAACACCATGGCCCTTAGCACTGACTACGTTCTCCGCACCGGTGCCTTCGAACCTGCTGAAGCCACCATCAACCCACAGGATGTGAGCGGCTCCTGTAAGTGCAGCACCTGCGTTGTAGACTGGGGGAGGCAGTGGGGAGGGTAGTGAGGAGACCTGATGTTTCTTCTTAATGCTGCTACGAGCCAAAGCAGTCTTGAGTGCTGCGAGCAGGTCCTGTGCCAGTGTCGGTCACACTGGCAGCCACGATCTTCCTTGCCCATGCACAGGGTCAAGCAGTCTGGGGGATGGGAAGGCCACTCTGTTTTCAAGGGCTTTTGCTCCTGTTACTGCCCTTAGGAAAGGCAAAGTGGGTGAGGAGTCACAGATGCGCCTGCTTGGCCCACAGAGCCAGGATTGGAATGGGCATCACAGGGTTATCAAGTTTCCTTTCACTTAAGAATTGCAAATCTCCTTTTCTTCTCCTCTCCCTTTCCCTCTTTCAGTGGCAGAACTGAAGGACAAGGCACAGCAGAGGTATGACCAAGTCAGGGTAAGTCCCCTTTGTCCGTGCTGTGGTTTGTAACACTAGTACTGGTGGAAGCAGTAATTGTGCACAGTTGGCTGTTGATCCCAATGGTGGTGTGCTTCCGAGCTCTCCACTCCTGCCTTGTGCAAGACTTGGGCTCTTTCATCCCTTTCTCAGGGCCAGGAACCAGAAAGGCTCGTCTCAGGGTCAGATGACTTCACACTGTTTCTTTGGAGACCAGCAGAAGACAAGAAGCCACTGGAGAGAATGACGGGCCACCAGGCATTGATTAACCAAGTCCTCTTCTCGCCAGACACCCGGATAATAGCTAGTGCTTCCTTTGACAAGTCCATAAAGCTCTGGGATGGTAGGACAGGAAAGTGAGTTGGTTTGTTGGGTTACAGAGGTGTGGTGCTCATGTGGGGTCTGTGTGTGATGCCCAGGTTACGCAGAGATGGGCCCTAATGTCATTGCCAGCCGCTCCCTGGTGTGTTCAACATCTCTCTAGCCTGAACTCATGAAAAGTAATTCTGCTGCCTCTGTCTCTCTGCCCTTGGGAAGGCCCTTGTCTGGCTCTTGTTGTGTTACAGGGTCTGTGCTTGGGTGGGTGTGGGCAGCCCTGCTGTCACCCAGCCACAGCTCTGCCTGCTGCAGGGCCGGCTCTCCGAGGCAGGTGCAGCTGCAGTGGGATGGGATGTTCCTCTCGGCCGATCTCCTGAAGACGGGTGCGTTGCACACTGTAAACTGACCCATTTTAAACGGTTCCTGTGCCAGAGGACAGCTTGTTCTGGACGATGCAAATTCTTGTAGTTACAAGTGGTGCTGTTGGTGTTTGGATGCTCCTGTAGTCCAGCTTTTAACCTTCAGCTAGAGTATTGGTGAGCTCTCTGGGGCAGCAGTCCTTCCCTATAAATCTGCCTTTACGCTGATGAGCTTGGGTTTCCTGTCAGTAATTTTAACGGTCCTTCTAAATCCAGGCTGCTCGGCCAGAGAGAGGAAGGACCCGTCTGCACAGTAAGGCTGTAGTGTTGCCTGCTGGATGAGGGTTTCTTGGCAGAGGAGTTGAGATGAAGAGCCGTCCTCTAGAAGGCTCTGAGCCCGTCTGGGAGGGTTTTTAGACAGACTGAACCACCTATGGACTGTGTAGTAATTGACTGCCTTGGGCGTGCTGGGCATCCCGTGGCTCTGCTTGCTCACAGGTGGAGAAGAAACATGAAGGCTGGGCAAGGGCGGGTTTGGAACAAACCCAGCTGCCTGCTCCTCTAACAGCTTCTTCATTCCTCTTCTGCACCAGGTACCTGACGTCGCTGAGAGGGCACGTTTCGGCTGTGTATCAGATAGCCTGGTCAGCCGACAGCCGCTTGCTGGTGAGCGGGAGCAGTGACAGCACGCTGAAGGTCTGGGATGCCAAGATGAAGAAACTGGCCATCGATCTTCCTGGCCATGCAGACGAGGTGAGGTGTCTGGTTGAGCCGAGGGGTTTGAGAGAGACAGGAATGACAACCCCTCCCATCAGAGATAACTATCTTTCCCTAATACTAGGTGTATGCAACGGATTGGAGCCCAGACGGACAGAGGGTAGCGAGCGGAGGGAAGGATAAGTGTTTGCGGATGTAAGTACCTGCTGTGTGTCCATAGAGGATGTTGTTGCTACTCCACGTGTCCCTCAGAGCTGCAGTCTCCTTGGAGAGACCTGCGTGGTTAGGGCATGATCTCTCCTTGCAGAGAGCACAGCGCTGGGCCAAATTCCAGCCTGGAGACTTGACCTCCCTCAGGGCAGGAACTGCTGCTGTCCCCTGGGAGATGACTAGAAAGCAGAGTCCCTCCAGCTGAGCAGGCAGTGGTGAAATTTGACTCGGATGTTTTGGCTCCTGGAGAGAAGGAACAGTTGTACCATTCGGTCAGACCCTTCCTTTCTCACTTTCCTCCGTCTCCCAGTTATGCAGACAGACAAATTCCCATGAGCTGGTTGCCATTTGACCATGGCTGATGACCTTCTTCCCTGTGAGGGTGGTGAGACACTGGCGCAGGTTGCCCAGAGAAGTGTGGCTGCCCCCTCCCTGGAAGGGTTCAAGGCCAGGTTGGATGGGGCTTTGGGCAACCTGGGCTATTGGAAGGTGGCCCTGCCCGTGGCGGGGTGGGAAGTAGATGATCTTTAAGGTCCCCTCCAACCCAAACCATTCTACGGTAAGGAACCAGGCCCCCCCCGCTGTGCTGCTCTCGTACGGTGACTGCTGGGGCGTGTGGCAGCGCTGGTGCCAGATCACAGGGGTGCAGCAGCTCTTTCCGTTTGCAGATGGCGTCGGTAGGAGCAGCGACACGACGCTGCCAGTCCCGTCCCACACTGGCCTGCCCTTGGCGCAGTCTGCCTGGGAGATCTGCGAGGTGATGGATGACAGAGGCTGACCTGAGACGACTCCCTGTTCCTGTTGGCTGCTCTCCCTCATGGACTCTTTCCTTATATTTAAGGAAATTTTAATTCTAGTTCTTAAGAGCTGTGCTTTGCAGGATGGTTTTCTCTGAACATTACAGGAGGAATATCTCATCTGCCTCCATCTCAACTGACTTTTTCTTGAAATTTCAGCTTTACAAGTAGCCTGCCACCTTGGAAGGGGCAAGTGAAGGGTGGGGATGGCTCATGCCCTTTCTTGCTATGTGAAGAATCCTGCAGAGAAAGGCTTTTAGTGGGAACAGAAAGGGTTGTCCTTGTGTGACCTTCACAGAGGGAGAGAGAAAGGGGAAAATTCAGCACATCGTTACATTGCAGAATTGTGCTCGGCTGCATGCCTGGGACAAAGATCTGCTGAGAATAAGGTCTTGGGGCTTCTCGTTACTCCAGTAAGTTTTTGCCTTTTCACTCAGCCCATTTGCCTGTGGACTGTGCCAAGCATTATCTGTTAGTGATCCTCCACATCCACAGCAGGTAACTCGTTTGCTCATCCGTTCAGGGTGCAACAGGCACGGACTTCAAACGACTGAGAGGGCTGTGCTGAGCTTTCAGGTCTCAGTGGCTCTTGGAAATGGGGAAATGAGGCACTTGTGCCTCTTAACAGGGGAGAGAGAGTGCCCACTTCCCATCCACTGCTGGCCTGGGCGGGAGCAGGAAGGAAGGGAGAGGGAAGGGGAAGAATGGAAGCAGTTTTGGGTGGTGTTTGTCCCTTGCCCTGGATACATGCTGACAGCAGGGCTGGGACTGTCGCAGTAAATGGCAAAACTTCCATTGCACAGAGCTGGCTCCCTCTGGAATTTCTCAAGTGCATTTACTTGCCCAGTTGGTGAGAGGGATTCCCACTGTCAGTTATGTATTTGTAAGCTTGCTCATGAGTCTTTTTATAAGTCAATTCAGGCTTCCAACAATCATGAGGTGAATAGACCTGGATTTAGTGTTTATTTCCAGGATGCTTACCAAACAGTGAAAATCCAGATGTGATTATTAAGGAGTAGAAATTTTATTGTCGGAATTAATTCCAGCAAGTTAGCATGAAGGCCAAAACATTCTCCATAGCCCTCACGCTGCAGTTGCTACTCGGTGATGACTACAACTCAGAACAGGAGTTTGGGTCACAGATGCTTCCCAGCTGCAGAAGATGCATTTTAGGACTTTATTCCTGCTGGCAGGATTGCTTTGGAGAATTAAGAGGGGATGGTGCAGTCATGGCCATTTGCTTGTCTGCAAGTGTTCAGGTGAGCAAAGGGCTGGAACAAAGGGTTAAATCTTTAATATGACTGGGAACACAAATTGTGGTTCCTGTTGTTAGTATCTCTTTCTACCAGCCAAGTCAGCAGGCTCTATCTTCATGGGATCTTTTGGGAAGAACTCAATATCCTGTACCTGCTCTTTCATTAACATGCTTCCTCCAGTTAGTTCTTGCTGATGATGAAGGCCATGTTGTGTCCATCTGCATAAACAAAACCTTTTGTAATTCACTGAGGTAAATGTTATGGGACAGGCTGTTTTAAAATTGTAGCTGATAATTCTGCCTCCCCAGACCACCATGCTATTGGGAAGGAGAGGAGTGCACGTGCAGCTGGTAGCTCTCTGGGAATGGTTGAGAAACCTGCTGGTTTGCAAGTGTTTTGGGCTGCCTGTGCTAAAGGAAACAATTGACCTTTGGGAGTTCAGCTCTGGGTGCCCAGGTTTGACTCGCTGAAAGCGGCAGCTTCTGCAGCTCCTGGTAGTACATGGCTCTGAGGGAAGAAGCATCATTCTCTGCTTCCTCTCCCAAAGTGCTGCACGGGGTCACTGTGCCGTTAATCCACGGTGTGTTTTGTGTTAGAAGTGGAGATGTATCAAAGCTGGGGGAAGTGATCCTGCCTGCTGGGACTGGCTTGGCCCTGCGTGTGTGTACCTGTACCTAAAGCACTTCCTTGTCCCCGGATTTCCAAACCAAAGCAATGGCTGTGCCCTCTGGCTGTGCTCCTAACCTAGGCCATCCCTTCAGGCTCTGCTGCTGGGATACTGATCACCCAACAGAGCCTGGTTAAAACCCACCTTCCTAATGCTGGAGCAAAAAGGTTTTCCAAAGCAAAGTGAGACCTCTTGAAGGGCCTTGCAACTAAGTTTACACCAAAATAAACTATCTTGGCCCTAATCTTTCTTTGGCCTGATAGCAGGCAGATTTTGAACCACACTATGCGATCGGTTTGCACGCAGACCAAATTGTATTCTCCTATCTAAGCAGCTGCTACTATTTTTATCATTCATACAGTACCAGCCTTCATGCATACCAAGTGCTGGCCCGGTTCCAGCTGTATTTCTAAGCAATCCCGTAACACTCCTCCCAGTTTTATTTGAATGCAGCATTTCCCGGGCCTTACTCTGCAGTCTCCTGCCTGCTCTCGTGCACTGGGGAAGAGCTGCTGCCCTTTTCTTCAGAGGTGGCTCCTTTTTGGCAGGAGGCGAAGTAAGCATGTAACCTCCTTCACTCTGCTGGTGATGGTGATGTGAGCTTTAATTAGCTAATTTTTAGAATTGCAGATGCAAATTTGGGACAATGGTGTTATTAATGGGGAAGACACTACTTTTTGTTAAAGGACAAATCTAGAAGGTAGGCTGGAGCTTTCTGATTGCTTTTCTGGGAACTGCATTGCTAACCTTACAAAAAACCTACTGAAACTTCTGAACTTTTCCAGTGCTGTGTGATAGGAATCTCAGTTTCTGCTGCTGTGTTTCAATCCAGTTTATCCCGAGTTACTTGTTCAGTGTACCACACAGGTATGCCTACCACAAGGGGGTATTCTTTACTGGGAATATAAGAATAATTTTAAGCATATCCAGAAACTGTTTGTCCCATGGAGCCCTTTGACACTTTCTCATTTAAAAGCTGTGATAAACTCAGCTGATGCCACCATAATTTTTGTTACAAATCCCCAATGGGAGGACAGTGATGATAAGGACTAGGAAGAATGACAGTCCTCTGAGAAAGGTTTATCTGTCTAATAAATGCTTGGGTATGATGGAGGAGGGAAGGAAGGGGAGAAGAAAATGGTAAGAACACCTAATGAAGCAGATCAATTGGGATAGTGCTGAGATGAGCAGGACAGTGCCAGACTCCTGCCTTTGGGGGCTGGTTTAGATAAGTGAGGCCTTAGCATCCTTATGAAAACTATTCTTGGGGCTGCGTGTTCTTACCCATGCAGGAGGGCTGGCCAGGTGGCATACGTGTGCTGCCTGGGTCCTTGGAGCTGGACGTTCATGTTCTGCTCAACTCGGATCATCTCTTGATTATTTTCCCAGATTAGTAATTTAATTTCCATGTTCGTGTTTATAGCCTGGGGAGACATACAAGAAAAATCTTTCATTGGACAGGAAGAAAATCTTCATTCATTGTTCTGCATGAACATTAGGAAAAGCAGTCTTTCTGCTTTTCTTTGGGCCAGCCCAGGCACCATTCAGGTGATGTGTTACCTCAGAAAGGACTGCATTTGGTGGTACGGCAGAAAAGGGCGTGCTGTGAAGGCCATTGGCGCTTTTGAAGATGAAATGTATTCTGGAAACTCAGGACAGTGATTTCTGTATTCTGGGGAGCTGGTATGAAATGAAAGCATACTTCTGTGTACTCAGTCAAGCAACCTGGAAGGTGCTGATTCCTTCCACGATCTGTTGCTCTTGTGATCATGAGTCCTGGCTCACATCTGAGGGACTAATTTGGCAGTGCAGATGGGAGAGAGCCACAAATCCATCCCCAGTGCTGTTACTTGTTTTCTTAACTCTGACCCTGTAAATCGGTGGTCCTTGCTGAGCTGTAGGTGGACGATGGTCTGTCAGTGGGCTGCAGCTCTTGCACAGTATGATGTTAAAAACAAACGAAGGGCACAGTGCTCTGTACTTTTGAAGGATCACTGTGGTCGATTAGACATGGTACTGGTGCCCGCTGCCCGGCCATGCTTTTTGAGCACGCTGGGTATTTTATTTGTCCTGCCGTGTGGCTTGTCAGAGCAGAACAGTGCATCCCTCCCAAGTGCTGCAGGGCTGCTACCTCCTGCCAGTGCTAAATGGCGAATATCTGTGTGTATTCCTTGGGCGAGGGAGGAGCAGCACCAGCCCCATGGGGTTATCCTGTATTGCTCTCCCAGCATCTCTAGTGATGAGGCTCGGGTGAATTCAGTCCGTTCTGTCTCTGATCTCTTTCAGCAGCGAAGGCAAGTGAAGGTGCTGTTTGTAAATAGGTTTATTGTAGTCTGCCAGTGCTGCAAATATTGACACCTAGAAACTCTCCCAGATGCTAATCAAGGACCCAGCTCAAATGAGTGACCTGCATGCAAATCCTGCAGCCCTTCATCCAGCTGTTTTTCAGACCTCAGTCCTTCAGATCCCGTTCGAACCCCAGTGCGACGTGCAGCTTGTTTAGTTATTCTGGTCAAACCTCCCCGCTGCTCCTGGCTGTTTTGTCCTTGCTGTGCTGAAACAAACCTGCTCGAGGGCTCCAGCCCCATTACGAGGACAAAAGGACATCAGACGTGCTGCTACTGAAGGGAAATGTGTCTCAGTTTTGAAGTGTAATGCAGAATGGATGGCTTAGAAATTCCTGAAGTGGCTTTCTCTGTTCAAAAGGCATCTTTCTGGATTATTTTTTTTTTTTAGCTTCCCTAAAATGTAGCTTGTGACATTGACTTTGAGGTGAGGATATATGCTGATACTGAGAGGATTAATACCGAATGTGAGAATCAGTGCATGGCAATAAACAGCCAATTCTCAGGGAAATTATTTTCTGAATCAGAATATTTAACACATTGAGCCTTGTGAGCTTTTTCCTGGTTTTAAAGGGGCACTGTGAACGCATACTAGAAAGTGTCTGTGTTACAACCAACACATTAATTTATTATTAACTTGGAATATTTTTACATCTCGTTTATTCCTTCCACGAGGGTGTTCTGAGCCGCTAAAATTACTTGGTCAGCTTCAGTTTATCAGTTTTGTTAGGGTAGTACCATGAATGGGTTTTGGATGGAAGCTCAGAACTTCAGAAAAATAAAGGGGGGATTCAGTGTTGTGGGGTCTTAAAGCCCTTTGGTTCTCTTTGGTACAAGACAGATGTCTTGGGATTCCTCTGATGTCTCCATATAACGTCTAGATCTTAAAATGTCCTTCATAAACCTGTCAATGTTCCCTTAACAATCTATTGCTGAGTATTTTTTTAATCCAAGTGTGTTGTCTTTGGAGAAGACTAGCAGTGGAGGTTTTGACGTGAGACACAGCTCCGGTAGAGCTTAGTTTTGAGCACCAGAAAGCAAAGGGAGATTAGTGAAGAATAGGGAGAGGACCAACCGTGTATCTCTGCTCAGGCTCTATTTTGACCTAGCAGCGCTGAAAGCGACCCTTTATCACGTGAGAGAAGGTGCAGGGCACTGTGTGGGCTCGGAGCTCTGCCCCGCACAATCCCGATGCGCGCCTTGTGTCGACTGTAACTTTGATGGAGGGTTGATCGCTGCTGCTGCGGTGTCAGAGGGGGTCCGGGGCAGATGGGGATATTGGGGAGGCCTGAAACAGCCCCGGGATGTGGAGGTGGTGTGATGGGGAACAGGGACAGAGAGGAAGGGGAAGAGAGCAGCGAGGAATGGAAAGCAAAGGAAAGGAGCGTGGTTATGTAGATCTGGAGGTGAAGGTCAAAGGCTCCATGTGACTGGTGTGAGGTGGCTGGCTGGGGTTTTTTTTAATGTTTGTACGTGTTGCTGTAAACAGCCCCGGGGCTGATCTAAAAGTGCTGGGTGGCAGAGGCTGTAAATTACAGACGTTGTTCTCCTTATAAAGAGAGCGAGCAACTTGAAGTGTCGTTGGCTTAGAGCATTTTGCATGCTTGTTCCTCCATTGCTTCTCCGTTGATTTAAGTTCCTTGTATTAGGTTTGATGTCTCGCTAACGGCGCAGGGACAGCGCTGAGAGACCCTGGAGGAGCTGGGGAAGCAGCGGGGCAGGGCAGGATGATCCCATACCTGCCTGCCCGCCTCTGGCTGCTGCCTGACTGGCCCCGTCTCGCTGTGCTGAGGGCAGCTGGCCCTCCCGCCTCTCCTGGTGGCCCCTCAACTTTGTCCTCCCGGGCAGGTGGGCCTGAGGTGGCCAAGAAAATGGCTGAAGTGTGAAATACAGTGAGTGTTAAAAGCGAGAGCGAGGTGTGGGGGGGCTTGAGTTTGGCCTCTCAGCCCAGCTCCGGGGTGAGGACAGGGGCTTGGTCCCCGGGGCCTGGGTCGCCGCCCTCCCTGAGGGGACGGTAGGGAGCGATCCCAGGAGCCGCGGCGGGGGGGGGGGGGGGGGGGGGGGGTGTGCGCGGGGCCGGGGGGGCCGGGCCTGGGCCCCGCTGAGGGGCTCGGCGGGGCCGGGGCGGGGCGCGCTGCCGCGGAGAGGGCGGCGGAGGGACCCCGCCTCGCGCTCCCGCCGGGTTAAACGGGGTGAGGCACTCTTTGGCCGCCGGCGGAAGCAGCTGAGCGCTGGGGCCTGCGCGATGCGGCCTATAAATGCGTTGGGTGGCGCGGAGGTCCGGGCAGTCGGAGCCGGGGCTGGCCGGGCGCGGAGAGGCGAGGACGAGCGGCGGGAGCCCCGGGAGGCGGTGGCGGCCTCGGGAGGCGGTGGCGGCCTGAGAGACCCCCGCCTGCACCCTCGTTGCTTCCTCCTCTCCCGCGGGGGGGTGCGGCGGCGACAGCGACAGCCACCCCCGCAGCCGCGGGCCGCGCCTCCCCCCGCCCTGCTGGATGTTCTGGGGTTCGGTCCCTGAGGGGGGCCGCGGCGCCGGCAGCTCCCGCTGTGGAGGGGCCATGGGGGCGGGCAGCGGCCGGGCGCGGAGCCCCTTTCCCCGCTGAGCAGGCCCCTCATCCCGGCGCCGATGCCGCGCTGTCCCCTCACACCCGGCCCCTGAGAGATTTGCCCCCCACCCCAACCCAACCCCTTCCCCGCCTTGCCCTCCCCATGCCAGACGGAGCCCCTCGTCTCGGAGACGCCTTGCAGCAGCCCCGCCGGCCCGGGGGTCTGCGGCTGCCCCCGCGGTATGAGAGGAGCTGCCCCCGCCGCCGGGGGCAGCCAGGAGAGGGGCAGGCTCCCACCCCGCCGCCGGTTGCCGTGAGGCGGCTGTAGCTGCCTCGGCTGGAGGAAGAGCCCCTTTGTTTTCCCTCCCTCCCTCCTTCCTTCCCGGGGCTTCATGCCCCGCTGAGGGATGATGGAGGTGGTGGGGGACTTTGAGTACAGCAAGAAGGACCTGATAGGACACGGAGCCTTTGCCGTGGTCTTCAAAGGTCGCCACCGCAAGGTAAACAGCGATGGGCTTCGCCCGCGGCCGGAGCGGGGCTGGTTACACAAGCCCTGGCCGGGGCAGGGGCCGGGGTCGCTCCGTGGGGCTGCAGCCGTCAGCAGCCGCTGCCGGTGGGTGACAGCGGGGGCGGGGTGTCCTCTGGGGAGTTTTGGTGTGATTTGGGTGTTTGGGGAGGAAAAAAAAAAAAAAAAGCAAGCAAGCTGCGGGGTGGGCTGAGGTACCGGGGCGGGGGCGGCGGGGCCCGGGGCTGGGCCTGCGCCCCGGGCAGCCCCGGCGGCCGGCCTGTCGCTGCTGCTGCGGCCCGAGAGCCGAGCCGCCGGCTCCCGGGCTCCATAAACCCTTTTTTTTTTTTTTTTTTTCTCCTCCCCTAAAAAACCATCCACCTATCTGCGTTCCCACCTCTCCTCTCTGCTGTTTGGTAGCTCCCGAACATAACGGCGAGTGGAGAGTTGCAGCTGTATGGGAGGCTGAGCCCTTTGTTTGTCAGGAGGGTCATGTTTATCTCGCTGGATAACGAGGGATCTAATGGAAAATTGTCTCCTTTGGGATTGGCTGAAGATTTCTTAAATTCAGAGGTGTCTGGTTTCCTGGCATGGCTTGCTAATCACCCCGGATACTCATAGTTACGTTATGGTTTCTTGACGCTGTGCGAGTTTATTCTGGTGTTGGTGCCTAAAGCGCTCTGCTTTCCAGAAAACAACTCTTTAGATTTATCATCTTGGAGCATTAGGGCAGTACTCACAACTTGGGAGAGGCCCGGTGCAGTGATTCTGGGGTTAAGAAAAAGAAGGGAGAAGGGAAAACAGACACTTTAAAGGCCAATGGAGATGCTCCCACCTAGGCAATTTATTTTTAGATAATATATAAATAGACAATACATAAGTTTACTTAAAAAAGCAGATGTTTTCTTGTGCAATTTTCAGCTGTAGAGCATGAGAAGGCTGAAAATGGGAAGTCCTTAAAGAGGAGTAAAAGTAACTGGATCCTTGAGAGGGGACTAAAAAGCAGATACAAAGCACCACTACCAAAAAGTAAATGGGATATGGTTGATTACTTACTTTTGTATTTAAATGCTTTTGAATCCATGAACATGCAGTGTAGCTGCAGCTGGATTTTAATAGCTGTTTAAGCTATTGTGGAATGAAATAGTTCTTGATGGTGTCATGTGATGTAGTAATCGCTGGTGGGTAGAGTAGGGGTGATCTTGCAACTTTTTCTTCAGTGCTTTACTAGCTAGTTGTTCAAAAAAATACAAAACTGACTATTCTGTTTGTTTATTTCTAGAAAACTGATTGGGAAGTAGCCATAAAGAGTATTAACAAAAAGAACTTGTCAAAGTCACAAATCCTACTTGGAAAAGAAATAAAAATCTTAAAGGTATGTTAATTTGCAGTGATTTTTAAAGCTGCTTTACTTTAAAAGGAAAAGAGACTTTTGACCTAGTTCATTCCAGGTCATGGGTAGTATCACAGTAATTGCTATTCTGCCTTTTGTTTCTTTGTTAGTTCCAGGAGAAATCCAGAATTAACAAAACCAAGAAAAAAAAAAAGAAAAAGATACTTTTTTAGGTCTGGAAATGGTCTCAGAACAGGTTATGGGAATGTTTTTGTAGTTAAAAGTGGAAAATTGTTGTAGAACCAGTCTCTGTGCTTTGCTTATTGCACGTGTAGAAAACTTGGTCCTTCGGGATGGCACCTTTCCCAACCAGTGCCTACAACAGAAATCATAGCTGAGGGTAAAACATCAGTCTTTGATCTTTCTTCATCTTCTTTGCTCAAAGATGCCTTGAAAACTAAAATCAGCATTCTGAATTTGGTTCCTGAAGCAGTCTTCCCACTTCTGAGATGTGTTAATTGACTTAAAATGTGTAGTGTGGCTCTAATGAAGGAAATAAAACGGAGCATCATTTAGTTTTTCAATGGTGTTTTACAGAAATGTCTCTTTGGCTGGTCTCTTAGCATTCCTTGCTCTCTGAACTTTACTGCATCTCATTTTACATAGCTTCACAGTAACTATTAGTGCTGCTTTCTTTCCATGTTTCCAAGCTTCTTGAGATACATCACTAATTTATATTGTAATATATACATATTATTATTGTATTTATTATATACCAGAAATTGTAGTGTTGGGTATGTTAGAATGCTGCAAGTACTTAGCAAAGACAGATGTCTTTTTGAGCAGTTACAAATAATTGCATGAGTGTTATTTGGTGTTATTTGGTTTGATTTTATTGTAAAATGGTAAGGTTGACTTGACCATAGTGTAGTTGGTTACTCTGCTAAGCAAGAAATTGTGTGAGACTGTAAAATTAAATTTAGTCAGTTTTCAGTACTCATAAAAGGATTTTGTGCTGCAGTACTTTCTGTAACAAGACATGGAAAATAAGTTCTGGAACCAAATGTTTTTATGACCTCCAAAGATATTGCCTAATTTCCCATTCCTGTAAATATTGTCTAAATAGCTGGGATTTCCTCCAAATTCCATCAGATGGTCTAGAAAAGATGCTACCTTTCTTTGTAAAATTTGGGGTTTTTTGATTATCACCTAGTGTATTAAATTTAAAATAATAATAACAGGCTATTTCCGTAATACAAATATTTCGTTTTACAGGAACTTCAGCATGAGAACATTGTAGCGCTCTATGATGTCCAGGTAAAATATATCTTGATGCTTTTTTCTTCATTAAAATACATTTATTAATATATAATGCATATATATGTATACTGAGTATAAAATTTTGAATGGCCATATATTTTGTTGCTGTAATCGCTTTGGTATTTAGAAAAAGAAGTCCAATGCCCTAATAGGGGCAGGGGAGTTCTCTCCTTTTCAACACACTACACACGCACTTTTACTGGCTCTTTGTAACGAGCAGGTGCCCAGTTGGGATGGAAAGCTGTGAGGAATACAGTTAGGCAGCAGGGGCAAGTGGCAGCCTGAGAACCTCTGCAGAAGCTGTTTGTGTAGTTTGGTCCTGTCTCCAGAGAAAAAGCATCAGCTGGCTGGGCTGGTGGCAGTAACTGTTCTCCTGAGTTAGCCTGTTTCCTTGGCCCTGTAATTTAATTGGAGGGTGGGTGTTTGTGGATAACGACTGAATACACCTGAAGGAAAATGTACTAGTAGGAGTTGATCTAAATGGATGAAGAAAGTGACATTAAGAAGTCAACATAACTTAAAATACTCTGTTGTAGAAAAGGAGCAACATCCTTGAGATCTCTGTAACAGAGAAATGTATTGTAGCCTTGTGTCACAGCAAGGGACAATTGAAGAAAGTAGAAGACCATGATCACACGTGTATATATTGCTGTTGCCTGTGTTCAAAAGGGCAGGATAAAGTATAAAAGCCAAGCAGACATTTGGATCTTTTGAAGTAGGAGAAATAAGTATTAAATTGCTTCAAATTGTCTTCCTCTTTTTATTCCCAGAATTCTGCCTGATAAGGTGAAGGAGTTAGTTTTCTAGCCTATCTAGGGTAGTGTATTCTACTTAGGATACAAAAAATGTACTTCCTGCTAAGGCCTGCAAGCGTTGAGTAAAGCTAAATATGGTGTGATACAGGTTATACAGCCATTTGTTCTGCTTGAATTGGAACTATACATTAATCTCCTGGGCTCAATTCTAATCCTAAATACAGAGTTACATTTATGAAAAAATTATTAAGAACCACCATTTGGGGTACTGCATAGTTAAATCTATGCAAAATAGTCTGACATTCTTAAATGTTTTTTGTCCTTACACATTTGCGTCCTAAAAGGTTTTCAGCTTACGTGTAGATGTTTATCTAGGGCCACGAAGGTGCTCGGGGGGCTGGAGCACCTCCCCTGTGAGGACAGGCTGAGAGAGTTGGGGGGGTTCAGCTGGAGACGAGAAGGCTCTGGGGAGACCTTAGAGCGGCCTCCCAGGACTTAAAGGGGGTACAGGAAAGGGGGAAGGGACTCTTTAACAGAGGTGTAGGGACAGGACGAGGGGTGATGGTTTTAAACTGTCAGAGGGGAGATTTAGATCAGATCTAAGGCAGAAATTCTTCCCTGTGAGGGTGGTGAGGCCCTGGCACAGGTTGCCCAGAGAAGCTGTGGCTGCCCCCTCCCTGGAAGGGTTCAAGGCCAGGTTGGATGGGGCTTTGGGCAACCTGGGCTGGTGGAAGGTGTCCCTGCCTGTGGCAGGGGGGTTGGAACTGGATGATCTTTAAGGTCCCTTCCAACCCAAACGATCCTGTGAGCTCTGTAGCTATAGAAATCTGTGTTCAGATGATACGCACTAGGCAGGCTCAGGTTTTATTGTGTGTAGCACTACCGGACATGTAATAACTTCTGTTGACTTTTGGTACAAAGCAATGATGTTCATGTTGTAACAGACTATGCATGAAAACTTCCTATTTGGATGTGTAGACTCTTTTCCCTCCTGGGTCTTGACTTCAGAACTCTGCGTTTTGAATTATATTAGCTGCTCTGAGAGGGAAAGTATAGGCTCTTGTGCTTCTTGAAGAGACCAGGTTTTCCTGAGTATCACTAAGTGGAAATAATCTCTCAGCATCCTAAATTTAGTATATACAGACATCTTAAAAGAAACTGGAATTATTGACTGAAGGCGTTGGTGTGTGAGTAAGCAGCTGAATTTCAGATTTATCATTTACAGTTGTTTATATGTGAAGATTACTTACTAAGCTTTGCAGCTCAGCCTGAAGGTAGCTGACTACATAAGTATTTTGATGATTTAACATTGTGTATCTTCTAAGCCCTGGAGAGGCTCTTGCTGCTTTTGATTTATGCACAGAACATCCACAAGGGAAGAGAGGACGGAGCCATACACTTGTCTATGGTTTCTTTACCTACAGGTTATTTAAAAGTATAACTTTGACGCTTTTCTGCTCTGCCACAGGGAATGGTGCCCTTAGAGTGATGGGACTTCTTGAATGATCAGTCCTGGACTCTCCATCTGAGAAGGGGATGTTGCTGCTTGTCACTGACTATCGCATTTAAATAAAATGAATAGTTAAAGCAAAGAGAAGGGAAAACCTGTGTCTCATACCTTGGATATATTTCAGATACATTCATGGCAAGCATAAAGCTTGGCAGTATGATGCTACTTCTATAGAAGAAATTGCTTTGCAAAGTATGGTCCAAAGAATGTCACACTTGCACAAATAAGCTTTTTCCCTTTCTGCACAGGGCTATGTTTGTGAAATATTATACATCATTAACTTGTATGATTACATTAATTTATAACCCAGCAAGAATGAACACTATGCAAGGCATTCACATGTCTAGTAGGCTGTTACACCTACTGATTTTCTTTAGCAGTTCATGTTCTAGCATGTACTGCCTTTTTTGTTTGCCATAGTATTGTGAGCATAGTGATACAGAACAGCAGATAAGACCTTAGGATTTCAAGCAATTTTTAAGTTACAGAAGCTATTTTTTTTCCCCTCAGTGCTGGAGCCAGTGAAGTCTGTGTCACAGTAGGAAGTTCACAGTGTGACTGGGAGTCTGTTTTATTTTTATAGTTCTGTTGGTCTGAAGTTTTTCTTAACCCTAGACAGTTTGAAATAAGAAAATGCTCATGTTTCAGATGCACTGTTTGGCAGACCATTTAGCTGAATAATCCAAGAACTGATTGTTGTACTGAGTTTTCAGACAGAAAAGATGGTGTGCAATGTTAGTGGCAAAACTAAGTGAAAAAAGTGTAAATTAATGGCAATGAAGAATAAATATTTTTACATCTCATAATATTAAATAAAATTATTGCACTTAATGGCAGTACTTTGAGATTAAAACTGTATCCCTGCATAGCAATTTGGAATATATCTTTTAAGTTTGAGAATCAAAGGCTAGTTATTATTTTACATATTGCAAAAGGCTTCATTTGGAATTGTTTTCACAGGAAGTAGTTAGATTCCTTCTCTTTCATCTCTGTTCATTTATGGTTGTGTTCCTGTTGCATGATCTGTGACCAGTCGCACAAGTCAGTGTAATAAAGATACATACATCATTAAGGTTTTAATTAGATCCAAGGAGAGAGGATTTGTGAGCTGTTCTGCTGATAGTATATGAACATTTTAAAACCTTCTACATTGCTGTTGCAATCAGTTCCTATGAACACCATTTTGATATGTTACTTAGTACGTATAGGGTCCACTGAGTTAAATTACTAGAAATGCCCATTCATCTGGAGACACACCCCATGAACTGGTGTGCCGTTAATGTTGTATGTGCTTTGGTCGGCATAAAAATCTTTTGTTCCTTTGCCAGCTTGATAATTGCCCTTGATTTCGGTGAGGTGGTTACAGGCAACACTGGGAGGTTTGATCTGCAGTTAAGCATTTTATGTAAGCAGAGCGCACCGTTGTTGTTTGTGCCATCTCAGAAGGCCGGGGATCTGCACGCACCAGGGTGTGGAGACCAGTGGTTCTAAGACTGAAGGCATTTGTAGAGATATTTAAACATCAGCTGTCCATCTGTGAGAAGCAAATATTTTGCAGTAGTAGGGCTCTGAAAAATAAACATATGCAACTCACTTCTAAATGTGAAATTAATTTTTTCATGAAGTGCATTGCTTAAAAAAAAAAAAAAAAACAGAATATAATAGATGGATAGCAAGATGTAACCTGTTGAGACATTTTTTACTTATCTTCTTGGGCAAGAGTTTGGTAGTCTTTCATTCAAGAATAAAAAACTTCTGAATCTCTAAAATGGTATAAGAATGCAACTCTTTTCCCATGGGGGTGCTGTGGGACATCATTTGTCCTGCAAAAGATGATCAGTCTTGGATCCTGTTAACTGGGGAAATGGAGCCCACCATTTCTCAAAAGCAAAAGGAGTCCAAAATAACCTCTAACTCACCATCATAAAGTACACTGAGGTCCTCGGTTAAAATATTATACTGAAGTATGAAGGTATCAGTAAGTTATTTGGAATGTGCTATATTTAGGACATGAATTTACAGTTTTGTGCAGTTCATGATCCCAAGTGTGTGCTGAGTAGAACTAATCTCTTACACAGTGCCAGACAGTGCCTGTTTTAGCAAATAATTGAATTCAAAACCTCTTTAGAATGTCAGCCGTCAGAATGAAAGCCTGTAATGTATCTTGGAGATAATGTTTTAGAAGAATGAATTAATGTCTTCACTGTATGCAGTCTGAAGTTTGCTATTTGAACAGTAGTTTAGGGAGAACTAATTTCTAGTGTGTTACTGGAGAAACAGCATCTGAACAGAAATTCTTTCTTGTCTTATCTTCTTGGTACATACCAGACAAAATAACTGCAGCTGCTTCTGCTGTCCTTGAAGGCAGTGAAAGCTAGTGGGAACAAAGCCAGTGGTCCTTCTGGTACCTACACCTCAGCCTTTACTTGCACACAAGTGTCCATGAGTTCTCACAAGGGATGCTCGTGGAAGGAACCATACTTATCTAGACCTGTTGTTTTACCAGTGGGGATTAAATACTGCTGTGTGGTTTACCCAAGGACTCCAGCTGGTCTGGTAGTATTGCTTATGTTTCTTGAGGCGTTTGCTTCGAGCATTCTGGTGTGTACTCTTGGTCTTGGTGTCTCGCAGCTTTGATTGCCTCCGTACTCTCATCGTAGCTGTTTCTGAACTGTTGTCTTTTGAATGAGGATGTCTCAATATCTTTTCCCCCAGCTCCTTGATTAAGACCTTTGTGTTTGTCAGTATCCAGCCTCACTGTGTGTGGAAATAGTCATATGAAAACATGCTGTTCAGACCCGTTTTCAGATAAAAAGAAAAACCCTGTAGAAATTGTAAAGGTTTTGAAATACTACCTGGCAGCTGATGCTAACTGGAAGGTTGATTATGACGATATTGGACTGTGAGGAATGACGCCAGCGTAGGCATTGAAGGTTAGGGACAACCAGTTAGAATTTGTTTTGGCCCAGAGAACCGAAGAGTTGGAGTTACTACACAGTCCTTAGCTTACCTCTTGTGCCTAGATGCTATAATCTGTATTTCAAAACTGCTTCAGAAGATCTTCTAGTATGCAAGCGTGCTAAATGTTTGGTGTGCTGTGAACAGTTTTGCCTTTCCTTTGTGTTGTGCAGCAGGACAGTCTCTCTTAGTACCTCCCATATGTATTAGTTAAGTACCGCATTTCACAGAACAGAAAATGAGTGATACGGCTATTGTGGTACACTTCTTCGTGGCTGATTGCTCTTTTATGTGAATAATTGGCAGCATGCGGGCTATTTGAATCCTACAGGCACATGTCAAGTGACATTTAGTCTGAGACTTAACATTTAGTCAGAACTAACAAAATGTTCAGTTGTTTAGATGACAGGAGCTGTGCATGTTAGAAGCTGCTGCTGTAGTGCACTCGCAAAGCAAAACAGGAGTATCTGTAATACAGTGAGAAACAGCCTTAAAAAGATCTGGACCAGTCCTTTTCCCCTAAGTCATTAGAACTTTTGCCAAATGCATTTATGCTCAAAAAAAAAAAAAAAAAAAAAGTGTTTCTGGGCAAAAAAATTAAAAGCAAATATAACATAAATTAACATATCAGAAATTTAATCAGATAATAGCAGTGCACAAGCTGTCAGGTTCACTGTCATGCTCTTGGGACTCCGATCATAAACTGCCCCTAGACAGAATCTAGAGTCTTGGAGCAAAAACATAGTAACTATTTATTTGCCACAGTTTCTGCTTTGGCAGCTCACTAATCCTTGCAGACTGTTTCAGCTTGTTCTAAAGGAGGACTTCTTAACCAAAAAGAAATCTAGGGTATGTTTCTGCCAGTATGCTGGAGTTCTAGCAACAGCTGTCAGAAGTAACCATGGATGTTTTGACTTCTTTTTCAATTAATGTCTTTTAAATGGAACTACTGCGCTGAGCCTGTGATTTGGGTTGGACCTTCACATCCCCAGAGACAACTGTTGGAAGTCTGGGATTAAAACACAGCAAGTTTTGGCAAATATGTTGCCTCTTCATCTCTATTAGGTTTATCTGTTCGCGTTCAGAATTGTGAAATGGTTTCCTATTAACCTTTGCTATCTTTTACTTCGTTTTGCAGGTAAAAACTAGATTTAGAATAAGAATGAGCAAAAGTAGATTTCTGTCGAGAAAACTTTAAGCAACAAAGCAAGGCATGCTCGACAAAACTGGTTTGCTACATATTTGTATGTAATTGTAACCATAGTTGTTACAGAACAGCATACATTTGTTTTGCTTGATTATTTTTCTAGGTAGAAGTGTAGGCCAGAACAACTCCAGCTGTGGTGATTTTATGATCTGTATATCAGTGTACATTTTTGAAAGCTTTGTTATCTGTTTCAGGAAGCAGTTTAAAATAGCTTGCTAGGTCAGCTTTATTTCTGAATGTTAGATCTGAAACATGCTGGTTTACTAATCTTTTCATTTTTGAGCACTTTGCTTAACAAGTCAACAGAAATCACAAGTCTAGGGAATGATGATAGGGATAGCATTATTTTTCAGCAAAATAATTTAGAAGGGAAAAAATGGGTCTATAGAATTGTCTTGTGTTTTCTGAATGTATTCCCGAAATGGAGATCACATTCCCAGTCAGGCTGGCCAAGAACTGTAATGCAAAATTTGAGCAACTGTGAAGGAATGAACAACTTCAGCTGTTCTGAACTAAAGCTGCATTGGTGGTATATTGGAAGGTGTTCAGGTATGAGTTAAAGTTGGGATGAGATGTTGCTGGGGAGCTTGGTACCAGTACTGTGCAAAATACTACTTCTGCAATACGAATTAGATAGGACTTTTGACCAGTCTGGTAAAATCTCTGTGAAACCTCTAATCTGCTCTGCTGATTTAATAAAAAAGGATTATCCAAGCTACAATAAGGAAACACGCTCTACTTCTTACTATGACTTTAACCCAGTGACTTGTTTGATTATTTTTAATCAAGAATATCTGTCAAAAAAAGATGAGTAATGCTGTTTGAGGGAAATCTAGTGTAGTCTGTAGGAATGACTTTCTTTAAACAGGTGAGGGCTAGTACAACAGGACAAATCATCAGCTCCGTGTTTCTGAAGGGAGCAGTTTCATTTGAAAGGACTTTGTTTCCAAGGGAATCCAGAAAACACATTCTCTTGGTTCTGTGATGAATAAATGTCTCTCATGAGCTGAGCATTACATACTGCCGTAAGCTGCTGTTTTTGTACAGAGTGTGTTGTGTAGTGGAGGCACTGACGCTGTGGAACATCTATTTCTGATTCATGGGATTGCTATGTTCGGGTGGAAATCCGCTAGCTGAGCTTCTTTCTTGTCACTGGAGAACGGACAGTTTCCATGCTTCGTAGCTGTGTTATTCTTTTACACATCACAGTCGTCCTTTAAGTGAAGTTATCCTCGGTTGGCAGAATTTTCAGTTTGATAAATTGGGATCTCAGTTGCTATTTGGCATCCTTGGAGTTCCTGAAAGAAAGTGAGTTTCTGTCTTGGAAGATGTTGTTGCAAAGGAACAATGTAGAAAGAAACAGCATTTATCATTATGTATTTTCAGTAATTTACAGAGCAAGTAATTACTACTTTTTTTTTTTTTGGCTGTAATATATGCACTTAGGTTTTGAGGTGTTTATAGGATTGCAAATTATGGTTTGTGTGGCCACAGCTGTTACAGAAACATTGAACAATTGGGACTTCCTGAAATGTGATCTATTGCTGCTTTAATATTCTATATTGGTTGGAGTTTGCCTTTCATTCCCAACAGATTTGACTAATGTTCCTAGAAACTTGCTTTCTTTGAAGCTAATTTCCAAATGTAAACAAATCTGTAATGTGCTTGATGTTCTGAGCTGGAAAGAACCTCAAATGCATTTCTGTAACACAGACAACAGTGGCTAAACTAAACGCTTCCAGAAAGTGAAGCAGCCTAATACAGTCTTGAATTAACCTTAAACCATCCAGTTCATCTTGAACTGTACTTACTGCAGTTATCTGTAGTGGATATCTGTATCTCTGATGGATTCATAGAAACCGGCTTTAATGGGTTGTGCTGCCCCTGTGCTCTGTGCTGTGTAGGATATTTAGGGTAGTTGGTTTCCTTAGCCTGGGCCCTTTTTTACTTATTTTTCTTTTGAAAGCTTCCTAGCCTGACCTGGTAGCGTGCCCTTTGAAAATGGCACTCTTGTGGTAGTTCTTACCAGTATGGTCAAACTGAACATGTGCTGAAGGCTTAATACAACCGCCGAGAAAGGTGGCCAAGTTCACAACTTCTGGTTTGCCATGCAATGTCCCTTTTGACTTTTTTTGACAGTGTTTAGCAGAATACAGTCAGGCTGTCTACAGTTCCACTTCCAGCTGGGGCATATGCTTGGCCTTGTCTGGTATGTCATCTTGCTCTTTTCCTTCAACTGTCTTAAAAACATATTTTCCCACAAACTGTCAACCTTTGTTTATTTTTGAAGTGAAAGGGAGGTAACATACTGTGTAACTAAAACCATCATCCTGTTTTTGTATACTTACCTTACGTTTCCTTCTAGTCCTCTTTGAGTTCTTTCAGTCTTGGTCAGCTCAGAGGGAAAAAATGCTTTTACTTTATAAAAGATCTCTGACTGTCTTCAACTTTGTAGGCACAACAAAAGCATTTCATGCAGGAGACTTTGTGGTAAACAAAGTCTTTTATTGGCATAGGCAGGTAGGCTCTTTCTTCCCTCACACAAAATAAATATTTGTAAAAAAGGTGAATGCTCCTATTAGGTTTAAGCACGGAACATTTTTACTGCATTTTTGTGGAGTATGTAGATAATTTACAGTAGAAGTCAGCTAATCTGTCTTTCAGTAACTTTTATGCAGTTACAAGAGAGGGAATTCAGGTTGTGAACAGGTCAAAGGAGGTCAGTGCTTTGGAAAATCTCAACAGGACTGTCATAGCAGATCACACCTTTGCCATGAGGCATTTAGGTCCCTGGCAGGGACATGCTTCTGCCAGTGACTCACTGAGGGAGATACTTTACAGAAGTATGCATGATTCCAGAATTAATTATCCTACAAAATAGTGTTTGGGAAGCAGTTTATTCCAGACAGTTAACTGCTCTGTGATTTCTGACTGACCTTTGTCTTGTCAGATGGCAGAACCAGAGCTTGTTTTACCCAGGAGCAGGGAACATAACTTTGTAATTCCTCCTTAGAAAACTGGTTGTCATAGCCATATTGTCTTGCTTACAATTTGTAATTCTATCCAGTATATTTGTGACTAAATATTACTGTCCCGTTAGTGACTGATTTCAGTCATGTCTGATAGCAAATGTTAATTTATTTGTAAAGGCTCTTGATATCGAGGTTGAGTTGACAGATCAGCCCAAGGCAGATGAAAGCTAAGGGACTGACGAACAGTGGAACTGCTGTTACTGTATGATGCTCTTTGAAATGATAGCTTTAGTCTTTTGGATATTGCCTGGTGACTTTTCTACATATACAAATGCTTTTGAAAATGTGAAATATTCAATGGTGGGGAAGGTACATCTTTGCCACCCTCTAAAACAGTGACTTTAACATAAAGTGTCTCAGATGAAAAATTTCATGTTACACTTGGTTAATGCAGGTACTGAAGGTTTTGTCTTTCACATTCTTAAATGGGATTTGTTCTCCTTCTCTTCTAGGAAATGCCCAATTCTGTCTTTTTGGTAATGGAGGTATGTGTTAACATATGTGTTTCTTTCTGACTGATTTTAAAGATGATTTTTAGACAAACCTCCTTTTTTGCACAGTTGCAAAATAACCATGACTTGTTAAAGCATGCACTTCTGAAAACTAGATTATTAATTTCCTATGCACTGATAAATTTATCAGTAGTGTTTGTTCCATAAATTATTCAGTTTCCTTTTATGATACTGTAAGTACTGATGAAGTGTTACACCGCAAATTATTAATTACAAATAATTGACAAAACAATTTTAAGGCAAACAGCTGGAAAGGGTCTTCTAATTTTTGTGAAAAGATTACAAAGTAAGAATTGTATAGCAAGTATTTCAGTGCTTGTGTTTTGAATTAAAACCTTTCTTTTTAACAGTACTGCAATGGTGGGGATTTGGCAGATTACTTACAAGGTAATTGGTTACTGTATTTCCCTATTAAGAAGCTATTGCATTACATGTTTGTATTCTGTATTCCTGTAATCCATTGGTGTTTCTCTGATTTTTTTTGCTTGTGGTTTAAATATTTTTCTGTCCGTGCAATGTCTGTAACTCCACAATGCATGTTCATTCACCCTGGTGTGATTTTTAATGTAACCTCTTCATAAGAGTAATTGAATTCACCAAGAATCCGTTTAGTGCTGTGTCCTGTCTCCAGTCAAGGTCAGCAGCAGAGCGCTGTTTGTTGTGTGTTTGTATGCCACCCTGGGAACCTGAAAACTAGATCTTGAAGCTGCAGGAAGACATAAGTTTTTACATTCCTTTAAAAGTATTTCCCAGTGTTTTTAAATGCCACTCATAATTGAAAATAAAACCCACAATGTAGCAATGAAGGTGAGTAAAACAATGCACAGACAGAAAATGCTTTTTCCCACCGCTTTCAAAACCCTTGAATGTAACATTCCCTTATTTGTAAATGAGGGAGATGATGTAGCTAACCAGAAGTACCATGCTTACCGTGTGGTTTTCTATTTCTGAAGTCATATTTTGGGGGCTGCTCCCAGTGTTTTGATTCCACCTGCTTTCTTTTCCAAGATGTGAACTTAAGAATACTTAATTACTTATATAACAGTGCTTTCTACAAAGAGGCAGTTCTGGCTTAGGAGGTGTTTTACCCTTGAACATGTCTCTGCCCGAAGTGAAGGCAGAAGTTGCAGAATCATGACAAATGGATTCCTATTACAAACAAAATTTGAGCAGAAATGTTAAATCTTCACATTTTTCTTGATGAAAATATTCTTCTACTTGCCTTTGTATCTTGGTATGTTGAAGGAATCTTTTTGTGAACAGTTATTGTTATGGTAACTGTGTATATTAAAAGCCTAATTCACTTCCCATTAAAATCCTTGGAAAGACTCATGCAGTATAATCCAGCTCCTGTGTTCAGTACTTTTTCTGACTGCAGAATGAGATAATACCTTCTGAAGAGACTTTCAAAAGTACATCTTATTTTTTTCCCTTCAAAATAAATTTTATGATGGATGAAATTTTTGAGCAGAGTGGTTACCTGCATCCCCATAATAATTTGTTTTAAAAACAGGTTTTACGGCTTCAGGTTGTAACATGACTGTAGATACATTTAATGTTCTAAACTGTGAAGTTATTTTATTTTCTTGGCTCCTTTACCTTTTTAGCGAGTTTAAGATTTAATGGTGATAGAGAAGTTTTACAATTATTATGCTACCAAGTTGAATAAACTACTGTAAAAACAGATAATTCAGAGTACTGTAGCTAGTGCAAAACTATGGAGATGTAGATGCTCTTGAGAGTATATACATTTGTAGAAAAATGCTGGAGATTAGTTCATTCTGAATGTAATTCACTATGATTTGATTGTCCTCATTGTTTTCACAGTTGATCACTGTGAAGTTTATTGCTTTTTGTCTGAAGATAATGATATTTATTTTCTCATCTGCTAATGTGTATGTTGTTTCCAGCTAAAGGAACTCTTAGTGAAGATACCATCCGAGTGTTCCTCCAGCAGATTGCAGCAGCTATGCGTATTCTGCACAGTAAAGGAATCATTCATAGGGATCTTAAACCACAGAATATTTTGTTGTCTTATGCCAGTCGTAGGAAGTCAAGTGTCAGTGGCATACGCATCAAAATAGGTAAATATGCTTTTCTCTGATCTAAAGGTAAATCATAAGTGTCGGATTGTTTCCCTGCTCAGAAGTATCTTTGTAGTTAAAGTGCAGAGGGTGTATTAAATTGATGCAAATCAGACAGTAAGTCTAGAACGATGAGCTTTATGCTGTAATGCAGATTCTCAGTATAAAAAAGATAGAGTCATAAAGACCTTTTTGATTAAATCTGCAGGAAAAAGGAACCTGTTAGACGATGTTTCTAGTATGAAACTATTTAGACATAAATCTGTAACGTTTGAAACTTTGAGTAGCCTTTAGCCCATTTCAAAACTCTCCATGTGAGATTCCAGTCACAGTTCCAGCTGGGTTTTTTCCGGGGTAGACCCTCCTAAGGGTTATTTGAGAAGTTTAGAAATGTAGATTATGACCTATTTTTGGCAAACAGAAGTTTGGTATTGTAACTGGGGAGAGATGTCAACTGTTCAGGATACTACCAAGCTCCTCTTCAGAGGACGCTTCAGGAGTTTTAATCTCTCATTGTTCTCTGATAAGTGTCCATTTAAAAATACCTTGGTTTTAATAAGTTTCTTTTTTATGCTTTTGCTCAATCAAAATCTGAGATCTGTTCCAACTTACTCCATCTTCTAAACAGCACAGAGGAGACAAAACTTCTTCTCTTGCTGTCCTTACTCGATAGTTTCAGATGCTTTTGCCTACGTGGAAAATTCAGGCATCTGAAATTTGACTTCTTAAACTTCTACCTGATGTGATTTCACTGAAGTAGATTGTATATTCATCACTCTTAATGAACCATTTATATTTAGCCACTGACTGTAATCCTTTCCTGCTGACGCCAGACAGCATGCTCTGCAGCTGGAGAGATGGCTGAGCAGCAGTTCATGCAGATGATGCCACTGCTGTTTCTTGGCTTGCTGTTTGGAAGATAACACATTATTCTTTCAGTGTAACATAGATTTTACTATTCCATGTAGTTGGCTATATATTATACCTGTCTTTTTTCTCTCTAATTGGTAATTGTAGCAGATTCCAATAAGAGACAGATAATTTCTAGACTTTAAAGACTTGAAAATTATCTTTTCATTGACGAATGTGTTTCTTTACATAGCTGACTTTGGTTTTGCTCGTTATCTGCATAGCAACATGATGGCTGCAACTCTGTGTGGTTCTCCTATGTATATGGTAAGTGACAGTGTATTTCAGGTTATGTTGCTTATCTCAAACAGTCTCCTACCAAAACAAAATAATTTACTGCTTGCAGATTGGCAAATGCCTAATGTTGCTTCAAAAGTATTAGGGGCAGTATTCAGTTCACCTTTCCATAATTCTACTACTTTTTTTCTTGAGATTTGGAGATCATGACTGTTAAAATCAGAGAGATGTTGAACATTTCTTAGTGCTGCAGGGAGGAAAAAATCTTAGAGAATTAAAAGGCAGTATATTTAAGCATCAATTTTTTGACAAGGTAGTTTAATTCCCACTTACATACTTTTTTTTCCCCCTGAAATAGGGCATTATCTCCTTCCCAGTTTCGAAAAATATAAAAAGTGATCAGATACAAGCTAAAAGAGCTTGTAAACTAGTAGTTAAACAACTTGATGTTTTCATTCTAGTTATTTAATGTATTCTCTCATATGTGGGATTTGCTTTGTTTTTTAAAAAAAACAATTTGGAGTTACTTGCCATTAATTTTTACTAAGTAGTGTGCTAGTCAATTGAGCACTGAACTGACTTTGGCACTACCACTGCTGTACTGTATGGCCATGGGAAGATCATTTTGCTTTCCCTTGCCTTGTTCGTGTATATGTAAAATGATGTTAATGATACTCCTTATGAAATGCTTGGTTATTTATCCACAAGGACTGCATAAGCCAAGTAAATAATACTTACCTCTTATTCCCATATGTGCCAATTGCTAGATGCTTTCTTTAGAACATCAACATTTCTAGTTTTCTGTAGTTTTGAAATGTATCTTTCATTTCAGATAGAACTGTTACCTTTCAAGTTGTGTGATGCAGATTAAACTGTTAATTTTGTCTTACCGTAAAGTGGTGTCTGTTAATACTGCTCTGACAGAAGAACTGTAGAATTCGTGTTGCTGTGGCTTTGCTTTTTTGTTTTCCCTTCTGAGATTTTACTGTTCTTTCCAGGCCCCTGAAGTGATAATGTCTCAGCACTATGATGCTAAAGCAGACCTGTGGAGCATAGGAACTGTGATTTATCAGTGTCTTGTTGGAAAACCACCTTTTCAGGTAACACTTTATTTCTTTTTCCCTCTTTAATCTCATGAAAATTCCTAGGGCTTTTCCTTCCGTTCATGAAAACAGAAGTAAGTAGTGATGTCTGAGTGTAGTGTCAATGCTTCAGAGGCCAGATCACTTGAGGATACCAAGTGAGAAGTTGCTCATACTCAGATCAGTGAGTTCAGTCCAGAAGAGTTACATAAGGATACTCAGTACTGAAGTCACTGCTGTGCTTGGGGTTTTCTCCTTTAATGCCCATATGCAAAAGCCTCTTTTTTGTGTATGTGTGCATAGGTACGAAAGCTATTTTCTCCAGGAAACTGAGCTTTAATTCATGTACATTTTTATTTGACAGGCCAATAGTCCTCAAGATTTGAGAATGTTTTATGAAAAGAACAGGAATTTGATTCCTAGGTATGTCACCGTGGCCTTTCCTGTCACTTACCTTTGTTGATTGAACACTTTCTCATCTTTGGGAATGCCTGGGATTCATAAAAATATTTGATGTTGCTATCTTTACAAAGATGTAGTATGATACCAGTGAGTCATGTTGCATCTTGCCTTCATTGTACCTTGCTGAGTTGAGAGTGTCCTGTACTAAGGCTATAGAGCACGTACAGGGAAGACTTAGGGACATGGCAGAATGCTGAGTTCCTGAAATTTAATGTGCTATGCATTATTTAATGCATGCATTAAATTTAATGCATGTTTTACTTCCTCTTGTGTGCAGTATTCCTAGGGAAACATCAGCTTATCTGGCTGACCTGCTGTTGGGTTTGCTTCAGAGAAACCAAAAAGATAGAATGGACTTTGGTATGTAACTTTTCCTTTTGCTCTCTTGACTTTCCTTGTTAGTTGTATTCACGTGACCAGAATAACTATCCTGACCTTTCGTCTACAGCCAATTACATGAAAAGTAAAGTATTTTTCTCTTCTCTGTTATCGTAAAGAAGGCAGAGCAGCCAAATTAAATCATAAGGTAACCAGTCAGTATCAAGTGATGCACGTAAATTATGACTTTGAGTAGTCAAATGTAAATTAGTTTATTTCTTTCAATTGTGGCCTTTTTTCCCCTCACAGTGTTAACTAATATACCTTAAATTTCATATCACAGTCTTGTGTCTGTTACTGTAACTGGTGTTTTGGCTTCAGACTAGGAGCAGGCATCTCTGATCTCCTTATGGTGTTGGTTGCAGAAATGTTAACAAAGTGCTGGAAGAACCCACTTGGGAAGCAAAGTTGCTTTAAATGGTTTCCCCTCTGTTCTTTTCCCTGCAAATATCATAACAGCATTAATGGGGGTGCAAACTGTGTACGTTTGATTTGACGTTGAAAGCTATATATATATGTATATCTGAGGGCAATGAGAGATGTGATGTTACATCAAAATTGTTTATATTTGCAAAGATTTGTTCCTAGTATTGCGCTTAGGTATTGCTAGCTGCAGAGACTTCTTTAGAGAAATATTTTGACTGGGTTTTTTTAAGCCCAAAAGTAGTACAAACAAAAGTTGTATCTTTGTATTTCTTTAAGCCCTAAAATTTGTAAACTGCAGTGACTGAAGTTTGTGTCCTGTTAGACATTACTGCAGTGTCTGTTTAGGACTACATTTTGCATTAGTTGGGAAGTTAAACCTAGTAAAAACTAGATGGATACCCTTTTAACAAAAGTGAACTTGTTTGGCTCTAGTTTACTGCTGTGTTTGGCTTTTTCTCTTTAGCTGGATATCTTTGGTTGCAGAACATTGTTCTTAAGATTTCAAGGCCTCAAATTGGTACTATTGAATCATTCAAACTGGCTACAACTGTTGCCTCTTCAAAATTAGTCAAGAGTGGAGTTTAGATCTGTGTGCTTTGTACTGGCTACATTGTCTGTTACTTCAGTCTCAAAAAAGCCTTTTTATTGCTGGGATTTTGGTTACCTATTACTGCAAAAGTAGTAATGGCTTTTTTTTCTTCTTTTTTTTTTTTAATGCAAACTCAGGCAGCATTTTTAAAAGAAAACCACTGAAAAGTTAAATCTTGATTAGTTGTTCTTAGCTGCATCTTGTGTGTCATGTTACTCATGCTGGTTGTTTCAATTTTATAGCATTATTTGTTACTGCAATTTTATCATGGCTGCCAGGAAATGTTAATCTTAAACTTTTAGTTAATTAAAGCTAACTTAGCTAAGTAGAATTATCTTCTTCACTATTATTATTTTATCTCAATAGCAACGTGCTTTATTACTGAAATTTGTTTTAGCAACAAGTGACCCATCAAGTTTAATCTATGGAATGGCAGGAAGGAGACTAAACCTTAAAGTCTCTTCGTGCTCTTTGTAGATAAGCCCTAGTTCTTTCCTCACCGTAAGATACTAGCTCTTGTGATGCTGAGATCCTAGGGTGAGTTGCAGCCCAAAGTAAGACATGCTCAGTTTTTGTTTCTGCTTATGAAACTTCACCATTGCTCTTTAGTTATGCATGCAAGCTTGGTTTTGATGCAGTACTGAAATACACACATCGACTCCATCACATGTGGTCCTTGTGCAGTTGTGATAAGAAGACTATATTTATTAGGCTGTGGAGAGAGGAGGATTCAAAAGTCATTTTAGTTCTTCACTTGAAGCTCAAGACTCTCCTAGATACTTTTTTTTTTCCTTTTCAATACCTGTTATGTTTTGCTGCAAGAAATAGCTAGCTTTTTTTTAGTAATTTGGGATTTAAAACATCAATAGTAGCATAAATAAGGTGTTGCTCTTCTGAGAACTAGACATGGGGTTTTGTGTGTAGATGTGACTGACGTAACTCGATTCAACTGCTGTACATAAAAACTTAAGTAGAAGTCAGATCCAGAAAAAACTTATGATAATTGGGTAAAATGTTCCAAATGATAGTAACAGTATTCAGAGGTCGATATATAAATCTGTATGTGCGGAAGAATGAATACATCACAAACATGGACTTTGAGTGATTGATTCCACTTTGCATTCTGGGTGTGCTGATCCCTACAGTTTTTTCAAACATGGGAAATTCACAGTATTATTTCTGGTAGTGGGAGAATGCATTTGTGCTTAGAAAGAAAAATAGAAAGCAGAATGGTAGTGATGAAAGTCATGTTTTCCTTGGCTGAGCCACTTAAAGGGCCTCAAAGGGGCTGCTCTGGAATGTGCTTAGCAAAGGGAGTGAAAGGGAGTGTGTATAACTGAGCCCAGTTGCCTGTTGTTAAAGTAAAAATAGCATTGGAAATCTTGTTGATCTTCCAGCAATATAAAGTAGAACAGCAGGTGTTGTACAAAAGCTCAGGAACACCTGATCCTCGTGTTGAAGTTAATCATTACATTGTTCTTGCATTACAGTTAGCCTCCCTTCCTTATCGGGTCAAGGAAGAAAGTGTTGTTGAAGGAAGAGGGGATACTGCAGGCCTCAGAGTCTTTATTTTTTCTTTCCTTGTTATTTGCTTAGGTCTGATGAACAGCGTTGTTTGTCCTTAACTGTTAGAACATTAAAACTCACAAAGCTCAGCAGCTAGCTTCCACCAACCCTCAATTTCCCCTAACTAGCTGAAGGTTGCTTCTTGTACAATAAAACTTTCCATGTAAACTCCTAGCCAACTGGTTATGCTAAGTCAATTAAATGCATCTCAGCATACCCATTTACAACAAAAGCAAAATGTTTCTATTGTAACAGTAACAAGTTAACTGAGGAAATTGTAAAAGAAATTGTGTTTAATTCTGCTTTATGCTGTGAACCAGCTGCACAGGTTGTGTTTTGCTGTTGGGAAGAGGGAAGGAGAATGGCTGCTGCTCTGTTGTGATTTTTGGCTACCTAAGGAGTAGCATTACTGGGTTCAAAAATAAGCATCAGTCCTTGGGAAAGGCAGAAGTGAAAATACTTCCAGTGTTTGATGTGAGAGATGCTCATCATTTTGAAGAGCAAATTAAAACTGAGTGAGTACCGTATTGAACATAAGTTCGTGATCAGTATAGGAAGGCTTCTTGTGTACGTGATCCTTAAGTGCAGTCATAAAATGTCCTCCAGTAATTCAGTCTCATTTGCCTTGCTGGCTGTTGTTTGAAGTTATTAAATTGATTTTTGTTTCCTTTCCAAATGGTATAGCAGCATATAACATAGAAGGCTTTAATCTTTTATAAACTCTTCACCCTCTGGCTCTGAAATATTGATTCTGGGAAGGCACCTATTTGTCACCATCTGCAATATAGTCTGTAAATTCTATGTCATTTGTACATTTATTCATCATGGTTGTTGTTTCTTGTTCTATAGAAGCATTTTTCAACCACCCTTTCCTGGATCAGATTTCAACAGTTAAAAAGTGTAAGTAGTTTTGTTTTTCCACTTATTTGTGTAAATGATGAATGTTGGGGGCTGGAATGGAGAAATATCTGCCAGATATCACGCTAAGTGTCTTGTGAGGCATTTTCCCAATTCTGACTTGTGCTCTATTGTGAGGCTGAGTGTTGAATCCTTTTTTGTATTATGCGAGACTGAAATGTGATACTTATTTACTAGTTCTTTTGACATTTCAACTGAACTTAAATACCCTTGTGTGTTTAAGAATATGCTGTGCTTATAAGTTGTATAAGGGTTTATGAATGAAAAGCAGTGAGGAAATGAATTTGTTTGAAATTCAGCCTTTCAAAAATCTTAGTCCCTTTTTTTTTTTTTTCCCCCTGGGTTTTCCTCTTCCAGCTTGTCCTGTACCAGTGCCCACATATGCAGGCTCAGTCTCTGGCAGTTCCTGTGGTAGCTCTCCTTCATGCCGTTTTGCTTCTCCTCCAGTAAGTTCTCTATGTTACAGAGCAAACTCTAGAAAATATTTTCTGTAATGTTTAGCCAAGAGTTACTGAATTTTAGATCTTTCAATTCTTGAACAGTGTAAACTGTCGTGTTTAAGCGCACAGAGCAAGGCATACCCCTGCCTTTTGCTGGAAGAATGGCATTGACATTTTGGTTCTCTCCTGCTCCTTGTGTTGTACTTTGTGGGGTTTTTGTTGTTTTTCGTTTTTGTTACAAAATATATATATATATGTATCAAATAGTAGAGTAGTAAATCTTTAGATATGCTAATATGGTTTGCAACATAATGAATGTTACAGATAATTTTTGAATTGGCCTTTTTGGCCAAGGCCTCTTATACTGATATGAACTGGTGACTTTTATGTGGTATTTGAAAGAGGTGCATCTGTATCATCAGGAATGATTTAATAAATTGCAATTGTTTAAATTCACAGCCTATTTAATATACAACTGTCTAAATTGACACTACAGGGTTGTCCAGTATTTGAAATTTTCAAATTCAAATACATTTTATATTTCTAAGTACTTAAACAAAAAATGGACTCAGATTTTTTTTTTGGTCAAAGCTAGCGATGATTCTTGCTTTAGAAGCTTCATAGTTAAAAGAACAGTTCTACATTCTGAATCACTAGATTTACAGTGGGTTTTTTACTTTCTTTTTTCCACCCCCCCCTCCAGTCTCTGCCAGACATGCAACATATTCAAGAAGAAAATTTGTCTTCCCCTCCATTGGGCCCTCCTAACTATCTTCAAGTCTCTAAAGACTCTGCCAGTACCAGTAGCAAGAACTCCTCTTGTGACACAGATGACTTTGTTCTTGTCCCACACAATATCTCTTCAGACCACTCATGTAAGAATCTTCCTTATTTTTACATTTTAAAACAATTTCCAGTTGTGACATACCTTTATATCCTGTTACTCTTTGGCTTTCTTTTCTCTAAATGTGTCTCAATTCACATTGGAACTCATTTCTTTAGTTTGACTGTTCTCTGAAGGGAGACTTTGGTATATCTGCATGTCCATCTGGGACATTTCAACCTTCAACTGAGTAGCCAGATATGCCGAAGATACCAGGGTGCTTTAAAGTCGTAGAAAATATTGGGGTTTGGCAGTAGAAGAAAAGAGTCAGTGGTAAACAACTGCTGATAAGAAGCCCAAGGATTCTCTTAGGGGAGGCAGGCACACCGTTACCTTCAGACTAAGTGAACATTTATAGGGGATGCTGTAGGGCTCTAGGTAATAAAGAAGTGCAGGTAAAAAGCATAAAAAACCATTTAAGATGAGAGGTAAGGCATCAGACTGGGCTTATACAGTAGAAAGACTTGGATGTAGCATGCTACCATTTTATGACATCTTCCAAACCTGAACTGCCACTAGGAAGCTAGTCAGCTGATTTCTGTACAGTGCCACCAACTCGTGTTAAGTATTTGACTAAATTAGTGCCTTGATCTCTGAAGGGTTTCTGTTATTGTTGTTATATTTCCCAATGCTGATACCTTGTACTCTTAAACAATGTATTTTATTTCAAAATTATTATAATTGGTATAGCCAAAAAACTCCAACAAAAACAAACCACAAAAAAAACCTTGCTAAAGAGCTACCTTCTCCAGCTAGATTGTTGTTGTTGGTCACATCTGAGGTATTTTCATACACAAAAGAGTTTATGAAAAACTTACATGTTCATAGGAATTTGTGAGAAGTGATTATTTCTACAACAGTAATATTGGAGATGTGTTTTTTTAAGATTCTGCTTCCTGACGTGGGTTTTCAATGTGTTCTTCTGCTTACTGTAGATGATATGCCATTGGGAGCAGCTGGCAGGCGGGCTTCAAGCGAGTTCTTGATGTGTGGAGGGTAGGTGTGCTGAGCTTTATCCAAAAGAAGTCTCATGTTCTAAAATTGATACTGCAGCTGTAGAAGGGATTGCTGGGGTTTTGGCGGTGATGGGTTTACATAGCTGTGTGGACTTCCTTAAAGATTAATATGTCAAGCTGAATTTATTTTGAACATGTAAACAGCTTGAATTCATAAAGTTTTGCTGCAGAGTTTCTCTGATGTGAAGACCTGTCTTTTGATAGTAGTTCTTGTTTTCACAGGCAGTCACCATTAACTATTTCTGGAAGCTCAGGAACTGCACAGAAACCATCCTCAGCCTCTTCTCGAAGTACGGCTTCTGGCACGGCTAACAGGTGTGTGATGTAGGCTTAGTATTTCCTCTCTTTTCAAGAGGTTCTCTGCTACTCTGTGTGTTGGTTTTTTTTCAGTTGTGGATGGCTGCTGCAAACTGAGCTGAAATAGAAGCTAGATCTGTTTTTTCCAGGCTCTCTACACTTAATGCATTCTAATGGCTGATGGTTGCATAGCGAGCTTCTGGCTCTGATGCATCCCTGAAAGATTTCCTTAAGGAAGGAGAGCCTTCTTTTGTCTGTTTAAATTTTGAGCTGGTTGAAAGCAGAAACTTCAGAGGCATAACTGACTTGTCCTTTTTGGTGTTACGAAGCACAGCACAGCCTTCATTTAGTGAGTCAAGATCTTGAATGCAGTAAACATTTTGAGAAGTAGTTGTGAGAGAAGAGGAACTTACCAAGCCCAGACTGCTATGGATCTGTCTCCTGGCTGGATTGTCTTGTGTCTGGTAACTGGGTGTGGCTTCTGGGCAAGTGATTACTGTGAATTTCATGTTTGTGTCTCACAAGATACCAAAGCAGCCACATGAAAGAGCTGAATATGTATTGCAGCTTTTTCATCAGCAGGACTGTTAGTAAGTTCTCTTTCTTCCACATGGTTGTAGGCAAAGTTTCTGCTAGTTTGAAATAGCACTGATAATCATCAGTGGTGCCTGAAATCTTTCCTGTATTGTATTGGAAAATGTAAAGCTTAATCATGCTGTTTAACTACTCATATAATATCTAAACAGAAGGCTTAGATTTGTCATTCGACCAAGTAATGAATTTCATAATGTTTTTAGTACAAATAGAAGATGAGTGGCTAAATGGGGAATAAAGCTATTATGTTGGGTGTATTTTTGGCTTATGCTAGTACTGCAGGGCTGCGAGTCAGCATTATTTGTTTAGAAATGCTTGTTACAAGAAAAGTTTGCTACTTTGTGCTTATCTTTGTGCAGTTTGTGAAATCTGCTGACATGGACTATCAATAAAGCTTTAGTCTTACCTTTTATGTTTAAGGGCGGATAATGGGGATGGTTTGTCTGTAAAGATCCATTTCCTCTGGATTGGCCATGTACAACGTGTTATAAATACATTGTAATTTCCTATTTTAAATTGTGTCAGGCGTCACAGTTTTTATAGTTACAGGTTTTATGAAAATATGCTAGTTATCTGTACCTTACTAAGTTAAGAGCTAAATGGTCGTGTGATTAGGAACAGGTGCTTACTGTTCACACTTTCAGTGTTTGTACTATAATAGTTTGATACAATTATTGGTTGAGTAAATTCAGTAACTGGCTGCTTGAGGCATGGTCTGAAGGAAGCAGAGTGTGTGTCTGATATTCTATAAGATGCTGCCTTTGTTTTTTGTTTCTGGTTTTTTATTTCCTGAGAAATGTACTTTCACAGTATGTGATTTTTTAATTTTATTTTTTTTTACAAAAGGTTATGACCTATGAAGTGGTGAATTTTTCTGATTAGCTGATCAAACAGAATGAATTGTAGCCATAGTTACCTTGCTTTATGTCGAGTAGAAGAAGCTGTAACACTTCTCAGGCTCCAGCCAGAATAGGCAGAATAGGTAGAGGCATTCACTCTTCCGTGCTTAACTGCTAATTTTATTCTCTGGATCTCAGAGAAACAAGATTTGCATGCAACTCTGCACACATCTGTACCGCATTTTCTCTAACCGGTAATAAACCACATCAGACTCAAGGATGCCTGACCAGAGCTTAGCTTTGGGCCTGAGCTGGGGAGCCCTGATGGAGGGCCAAGTACTGTACTGTGCCTCTCCACCACGTTAGCACAGCATTGCTGCTTCCAGCGAGCTCACGGCTCACAGAGCTTGCTTGGATACACCTGCAGGGCTGCGTGAGAGCAGGGGAAGGCATTTTCTGTGCTGAGTACTTTAAAAGTTGAAGTGCCTTCTTGGCCTCCTCAGTGTCACTGCCACAGCTTAAATAACATCTGCTTCCCTTCTCCCGGAGGTCAGGCCTAGGGAGCCTCCCTGTGCAGCCTCAGTGTGTTGTGTTAGGCTGCCTGCTGCCGTTGTGGGGTTTCCACTTGTGAGACCTTTTCCTCACATAGAAACTTTCAGGCCTTCCGCTGGCTGTGTGCTCGCAGCTGACTTCCAAATGGCTCTGTAGTATCTGGAAACTGGGTGGCAATAAAAGGACAAACTTTTTGTCTTTTGCAAAGGAAGTTCTGTGCATATTAGGAAGTAATATTTCATTCTCAGAGGTAGCAAAGACAACAGGACAAACGCAGTCAGAAACCCAAATTTCTGTTCAGCTGTAGCCATCCAGTGAGTGCTGTAACTGCTTGTTTACTAGGGCTTGTGGTAGAACTTTTTTCACATTTCCTCTAAGAATTTCTAATCTTTCTCTGAAGAGGTGGTTAATAAAGGACCAGTTACTAAACTGATTATCTTTCAAAAATCCCATTCGTTTGAAATCCTTTCCAATGAATTCTGTCTTCCTTTGAAAGTGTTGGTAACTGATTATGTTGCAGTGGTTTGATTCCCTTATCAGATAGTACACTGAGGTAAGCCAGGTCACTGACACTTCACTTGAATTTGAGTAATGCTAATCTGCAGTTTGAGCCTGTGGATTAATGTTCAGGTGTGTGGTTTTGGTCATCTTGTCAGGGGTTAGTTACATAACATGTTTTCCTTTTGCAAGTTCACGGTGTCTCTCATGGGATATCTCTGACTGTGCTTTAGTGGCTTTTGTACACATTCCAGCCCTGCTGCTGAACTTCCTGTTCTTAGCGCAGTGGGTTTTCCTAGAACGCTATTTTGAAGCGTGGTAAACAGAGCGGGCTGGCTGGCAGGAAGTCGGAAGAATCTGTAGATCGCTGCGATGCGTGACGAAGGGCTTCAGCTAGTACTGCGCCCTCGGCTCAATCTGATACGAGCCAGTGTAAGAAAGGTAGGTAGTAACGAACAGTTCCTGACCTTCCTCTGTGAAGTGTTAGAACTAGGTTAGGACAAGCTAAGATCATAGCACACGCAGGGAGTGCAGAAGCAGCTTATTTGCCTGTTTCCTAGATTTTATTGAAATTTCAACAATGGTACAACTCCAAGACAGACCTGTCTACCTATATTCATCTGTCTCCATACCTTCCAACTTCAGGCACTGTCAGCCTTCGGTATCCCCCCGCAGTGAAACAGCACCTATCCCAGTTCCCACTCAGCTACGGAATTACCAGCGCATAGAACAGAACCTCTCCTCTACTGCCAGCCCTGTGTCAAACCCCCACGGATCACCAAGGTGAGTTTGGGCTTTTTAAACTCCTTTTTCTTGGTTCTAGTTTGTGTTTGCACCCTGACAGATGTCCGGCCTTTCTCACTGATGTCATTTTTTTTTCTGCACAAAAACATACTGAAGAGACATTTTAATGATAACAAATAATAGTCCTTCCTTCACAATCTCAAGATTGTTGGATGGGCACTTGAAATGTTTCATGAAAACAAAATGAGCTTGTTCTTTCACTTACATGCAACCCAAGAAGGTAAAAAGATGAGCTCTTGCTTTCATATTCTTCTTTGTGTATTATGTGGCATGATATCATGAACTAGAAAGTCAGTACTAAGTATGTTTTGTTTTCACACGTGTAGTGATGAGATGAATGCATTGTTCTGTAGAATATCAAGGAAACAATTTTTGGCATGCTAATTAACCAGCTTGTCTTATTACAAAGCTCTAGTGTGCCAGACTTATTCTCTGCCTTGTGGGCTACAGGATCAGGATGGTGAAGGTCAAAGACTCAGAAACAGACTACTCAAACAGAAACAAAACCCATGGTTCCTTGCATTTTTTTTCAGGATCTCTGATTTTATAATAGTTGCTACAGCTGGAAGTGCCTTTCCCTTAAATAGTCTGTTTTCAGTTACCTGACCTGTATACCAGACCCAGTATGAAAACTTTGTCATAGTCTTTGTTGACATAAAAATGGGTATTTGCAACAATACATTTCACTTGATTGTAAAATTCAGAATTTGGTGATCAAGTTGTTTGAAGATTAAGAATCCATGTACTTGGGGGTATCTTGTAATTTTCTCCAGTTAGCAGATTATTATGGCATCAAAAGTTTAACAAGTCAGTGTGAACAAAGGGAGTTAAATCTTGCTTGTTTTCAATATGGGAAGCTTAGCTTAAGTTATTAGCTTAATAAGCTTCAACGTCATAGCTTTCTCTTTAAATATTGGTATTTTCTTTAACTGATCATTATACTCCTTTGGGGATTCTGAAGCTTATCTCAGGGAACCGGTTACTATAGCGTGTGTGTAACCATTCTTTTCACCTTGTTAGAGCTGGAGTTGTGAGACGCTCAAATACGAGCCCAATGGGCTTCATGAAGATGGGCTCCTGTTCTCCGGTACCAGCTGACACTACACAGGGTGTTGGGCGCAGGTTATCCATGGGATCTTCTAGACCGTATTCTCCTTCACCACTAGGTAAGCCCACAGATTCTTAGCAATTAGTAAAGGTTTAACTGGGACAGTAATTCAGAACACTAATTCTTGCTTGAAACTATCTTAAACCAAAATCTGCCTAACTAGGACACATTTTCAGAAATAATTTCTGTTAAATTACTCACAGAAATAAACTAACTAGGGATTATTTTGCTTTTTACCTTAATTTGTAGGTAAAGTATAAATTCATGTTTTGATTTTGTTTGCATAGTTGGAACCATACCTGAGCAGCTTGGGCACTGTTGTTGCGGACAACTTCAAGGACATGAATCAAGGAGTAGAAACTTCTCAGGTGAGTGACTGTTTTGATAGAGCTTCTACAGCGTTTTGTGAAGGGGGAGGAGAGCCAACATTACATTAGTGTGGGTTAGTAGGAGACACTGGGTAAGTGGTGCACTGAGTTTCTGTAGAAATTTAAACCAATTGTGGCAGTATCAAGACATCTGTCCCCATAACTAATTCCTTACACAATAAGAGAGTGACTGAAGTTTCTTTTTCTCAAGACGAAGAATCAACTCTGATCATGCCTGTCTTTAAACAGGGATGGAAGTGGATGGATTATAGTGAATGGTAGTAACGTGCTTCTAGAATCTGGTTTTGATAGACCAGCTCTGTCATGCCAGTCCTCAGACACGGGAGGAAGAACTGCCAGTGTACAGCACGCAGCACGTTTTCATCATTCCCTTGGGAAGTTGACTGGGATCTGATGTTAGTGTTGCTAAGCATTCAGTAAGCTTTGCAAGTCATAAATTATTATGGCATGCCAGCAGGAAAAAAAAAAGATCAGGAAGAAATAGGACTTGAAGATGTTCTGAGACTGTTAAAGATGGAATCGCGCTGTACTGTCAGAAGGATTGAGCATAAGAATATGAAATTGAGCAACACATTCTTTTGCTCTGTGCACGTTTTGGGTGCATTTTCTTGCTTATCTGAAATACTAGTTATACTCTTTATTTTGACTTGCTAAGAGGTGATGTTGAAACTGCATTGTGGGCTTTTCCCCTATTTAAACACTTTCCAAAATCATCTGGAGATGATAGAGCCTTCATTTGTTGGAGCAGCCATATTTCGAATACCTGGGAATATTTTAATCCATATGAAATAATTTCTATGATGTGTCTCAAAAAGTGTGTTCATAATTGCTATGCCACTCTCAACAAAAAGAGAAGGAAAGAGTGAATCCTCAGATTTGAAATAGTCTCTTCTCTTAAAAAAGCCAAAGGGTCTGTGAAGAGAATACAAAGCATCGTGTATGATTTTCTTGTTGCATCTTTTAGTTGGATAGAATTCTGTAGGGCTGTTGGTTTAGTGCCTTTTGCCAGTGTCAAACTGACTTGTACTTGTAACATACCACAGAATTGTTTTTATGGCTGAAAGGGTTTTTAATGTTTCATTTCTTCATCTGTTTCCTGCATTCTTTTCCTGCTTGACTTCATTTCTTAATTTCAAATGAATGCAGTGATATTGCTATTTGTAAAATACCACAAATTGCAGCAAGTCTGTTTCTCAGCATTTAAATGGGTATGGGAAGCTGTCTTTTTGCTCTGGGTGAAGTGAGGTCATCTGTACTGAGATTTTTCTAAGGACTGAAGATGTCTGTCGTAATGTAGCTTCTGAACTAATTGAGCTGCTCTTGCTGCCAGTGGCAGCAGAGGACAAACTTCTAACTCAGAAGCCTTTCCTGTGGTGGCAATGACACCAGAACAGTAACCAGTGAGATTCAAGACTGGTTTCTGAAACAACAGGTGAGGACTTTCAGTGCTGTGAGACAGACAAGCAGAGGGATTTCAAACCAGCAGATTCTTGGCTGGGAAGTTAGAAATAGACTCGATCCCTCTGATGGAGCTGCAGCCAGAAATGCGATTCTAAAACATACCGTTTAATGGAGTGGAATGAAATCAAGGTGAAGTGGCTCATATTCAAAATCTTGTCTAGCAAAAGGATAGGCTTAAGAAGATTAAAAGATGTGTCTTAACAGCTGGGCACTTTACTGAGCAAACTGTAAGAAGTTACTGATGTTTTTTGAGCATACATTTATGAAATGAAGCCTATCTGTCTTGGCCAGCTCTTAAAAGTCTTACCTAGTTAGTTTGGTTCATTTTCAGTTTTGACTTTTTACTACTTTTTTTTTTTTTAAACGTGAGTGAAACTTCACTTCGTCATCAGTTCTTTGAGGTTACAAAGATAAGCATTTTATCTGGGAAGCTGTGGCCATAAAGCTGAAGTCTTATGTACTGTTTGTAACTTTGCACAGTTCCTCCTCATGAGACAAAAAAATACCACAAGGAAGAGACCATTTCATCAAATCTCAGGTTCCTTATTTTGAAAGAGGAAGGGTACCTTTGACTAGGTGAGACATTCATAAGAGATGTTTTGCTGAAGCCCTCTGTTTAAATGACTGCTTATAGCTCTTCCTTTAGGAGAAACTTTCCACTCGTACATAAGTGTGGACTTCCTTTGTACATAGTAAGCTTTTGGAAGAGATTCAGTCTGACAGACTAAAAAGTAAATGACTGCCCAAAATAATGATTTCAGACTGTTCCGTCTGAATAATTTGATTCTTTTTAGTACCTAGTTTTCTTGCAGGAATGATGAGATGAGCTGCCTTTTGTGTCTGCAAATGAAGCTATTATGTACAAAACAAATCATTAACATGCAATGTTGCATTCACACTCTTGTTTGCAAGAATATAATTCCAGTACTTGAGAACCTCTATTCAACCTAGAGTCTTGGCGGCCGCACTTGAAATTTCAGTATTGGTTATGCCATTCCTGCTGAATGCAACCGCTTCATTTGTCTCGATGCAGGTTGCCAGAGGTCCTGCAGCTGCCAGTACAGCTGTCACCCTGAAATCTTGCCTATTTGGCAGCTTGAACGTCTCATCAGTGTAACGTAGCCTTAGTCCAAATAGCCAACAGGCTAAATCCGTTCTCGTGAGTTGATGATCAGACATATCTCACAATGTTTGCACTCCCATCTCCTTTCAGTTTAATGTTGATCTCTGGCATTTTGGGCTTCATCGATACATTTACCAAACACTACAAGTAGAATTTTACTTCACTTTTTTTCTTCCCAGGTTCTCCGATACCACCATCTCAGTCTCCACAGTCACTTTTGATGGGAGCGAGGTTGCAGAGTGCTCCTACTCTCACAGATATTTACCAAAACAAGCAGAAACTCAGAAAGCAGCATTCAGACCCCGTATGCCCATCCTATGCGGGGTATGGATACAGTCATTCTCCACAACCAAGCAGGCCAGGTAGCCTGGGAACATCACCAACCAAACATATGGGATCGTCACCTAGGAGTTCAGACTGGCTCTTCAAAACTCCGTTACCAACGATCATTGGCTCTCCCACTAAGGTTTGTTAAGTTTGCCACTGTCAGTAAAACAGGAAGTGGTAACACACTGCCTGAAAGCATTCCCAAGAATATTTTGAGGTTCTGACTTTGGTTTTTGTATGTTCTTGGTCTTGATTCTTAAAGGCAACAGCTCCTTTCAAAATACCTAAAACTCAAGCATCCTCGAACTTGCTGGCCCTGGCTAATCGCCAGGGCTTGGTGGATACCCCGTTGCAGCCTAAAGACATCAGTGACCCAAGGGATTTCACACACTTCCACTCGCCCCAAGGAGGTGAAAAGCAGGCAGGAGAACAGCACAGTAAAACTACATTCGGCAGGTAGGCACTGTAGTGCTTAAAACCTGTAAAGTTGGGTGGGTAACTTGGCAGAAGTATGTACTTGCACACAGCAACTTAGAGGGGAAGAGCATGCAAAAAGCGAGGTGTGAGGAGATGCTGAGGTTTGGGGTGTACAACAGAAACATTTTGTACTGTGTATAAATATAGCATGGACTTCCTGCAGTGCTTTGTCTTGCTGTCTAGTTCCCTTTTGTTTTGATTATCTGAGTATGGAACTTCATTGCCTCTGTGAAGGCTGTTCAGTTTTTGTTTGAAAATCTATATGACAAGATTTGCAATATAAATTTTTAAGAGAAAAAGGTCTCTTTATGGTTAACTCTGTTTTAGTAGGTCCATGATGAGCAGTGAGGTTTCAAGCCTTTCTGTGCTTTTATTGAAGAATTCTCTATAATAAATACCAAGAATCTGAAAGTCATCCTTAGTTGCAGGTTAGATAGGAAGATCTTACTGAAGAACTTTGTTGTGAATTCATACGTTTTTCTGTCTAGGTCTGTTAGTACTGGGAAGCTATCGGATCAGCAGGTGAAGACTACCCTTGGTGGCCAGTTATACCAAGGCAGTACAGACAGCCTCAACACGGAGCGACCGATGGATACAGGTAAGGAGCAGACCGATACACCCGAGCTGTCTTTATGTGCAGGGTTGTTTATGAAGCACCAACTAGATACAGTTCTGTTTCCAACTTCGATAATTGGTTCTGACAATTTTCAGCCTCGGCACAGAAGTTTTTTTTAATCTTTAAGGGGATATGTTCCATTTCTTTAGCATAGCTTTATATAACTGAGACGGGAAAATATCTATTTCTGTGCTAAACACAGAAATATCTCAACTGCCTATACTGGCTAGAGGGGTTTGTATTTTTTGATTTGGTTTTATTTTCACTTTTAATACAATATTTGTGGCTGTTTCATTTCCTAATTCCACTTTGTTTTCATATGAAAGCCAGTTTATGTAATTCTGGGTCTTTTTTTTTTTTTTTTCCCCCTCCTCCCTCCCCCAGCTTGTCCCCTACCAGAAGTGGCCACCAGAACTTCTTGCCTTGTTTATGAGCAGATGGAAGGAGTTCTGCAGATAGGGCTGGTCTTTAGCCTCCAGACCTGTCATGGGCTGCCTTAGAATTTTCTGTTGTATCTTTTGCTGCAGGACAGGTGTTGCCCTCAGGCTCTCAGAGGGAGTCTCTGTTGCTCTTTTCTAGGCAAGAGTAAAGCAGGGAGAGAGATTAAAAGTAAAAAGATATGTGTAGACTGCATCTTGACTCTTTCTGTGTGCCGCCAAGGCTATCCACCCAGCTTGTTTTATTTGCTGTCAGAACTTCTAACTAGTCCAAGTCTTGGATCTACATCAAAGCACGTTGTGTTGCAGTGTTCCAATTTGCTGCATGTAATTACTTACTGGTATGATTATATGTAATAGGGACTAACTTGCTGAAATTTTCTCTTCCAGCTCCAGCGGGGGCCTATGGAATTGCAGTGGCACCTCCTTCCATGGGAGGCGGGGTGAGTTCTCGGGCTGTCATGTTTACTGTTGGGTCCCCTCCAAGCAGTGCCACCCCTCCTACCTGCACCCATATGGTCCTCAGAACAAGAACCACCTCAGGTAAGACTTTCCTGACAACTGTGGACTGTTCTCAGACGCAGTATTTAGGCTTGCCCACTTCTTGGGCCAGTAATCTGATTATTGCCTTGCCCTGTAGATCCTCTAGGCCATACAGTAAAAGTGCTCTGTAGAGATTAATGTCAGACAACATCTGCCTTTTCTCTCCTAAAGAGAGAGCCAGAGGCATGGATTTACAGTACAGCAGTGTGTAACCTCCTGTGTACACAGCTTTACTCTGCCACAGGGAGTGTAATAGACCTCTATGACAAAGGTGGAGAGGAAAAGTTAGATTTCTGATTCTGCATTTTTGCCTGCTGCTGTGCATTGTACCAGAAACAACACACAAGGGGTGCGAGCTGGCTGCAGTTCAGCATGTGTTGGCTGTGTTGCCTGATACCAAAGATCTCAAGGCCTTCCTCTGCTCAGGATGAGCAGGAGTCTGCAGCAGTGTGCTTTTGTGAACTGTGGCACAACCTTTGGTCTGTACTGTTGGACACTCTGCCTTGGAATCCTTGTCAGTCATTTCCTAGAATCTGTGTTACGAATCGTCACTGTTCCTTATGGTGTAGCCTTTGCATTCTCTACAGAGTGATGCAAGGAACAATGAGGAGAGCCTCCCAAGAGTGAATCTGTGATGACTACTGATTTGTCCTTTGCTGTCATCCGCAGCCCCAGCACTGCGAGATGGAACAACCTCTTAGACTGAACGTGTGTGTTGTTTTTCTTGTAGTTGGATCAAACAGTTCTGGAGGCTCTCTCTGCTCTACTAGTGGCCGTGTATATATGGGCTCTCCTCCTGGTATTTATATGGGTTCTTCTCCGCCGGGAGCTGAGGCAGCTCCGAGTCTGAAGTACATGCCTTATGGTACTTCGCCTCCCAGCTTAGAGGGCTTTATCACTTTTGAAGCTCCCGAATTGCCTGAGGAAACTTTAATGGAGGTATAGAAAAAATAATTTAATGTTTTATGACGTATAATGCTGCTAAAACAGAGACATGATAAAACCAGGACTGCTCAGTGCACTTTGTAGTTTCCTCTTCACTATCTCACATACTCCTTTTTAAGATCTTGAAAATATTCCTGTATCAATCGTGGCAGATTTCTCTTTGGTAATGATTCCTGGCATTTCATGTATTTGAATAGGTAACCAAAGGACCATATGACTGCTTTTGTTCACCAGAGCCTTCCAAAGAGGCCTCTGTTTTAATGCCAAGTCTCTGGACGTGGGTGCTGACAGTAGCAATATCCCTCTGGGCATTGTTTTTAACTGCTTCTTCACAGTCAGTGGATGACATTAAATCCTACTTGTGGGAAGACTGTCCTATATTTTTTAAAATGTGTGGAGGAGTGACACTTTAAAAACACAAATTGGGGTGGTCTTTCACCAGAATGCTATCCTTGGACTGTAAATTTCTCAAGACAGATTGCTGTTCTGTTTTCTCATTCACATCTTGCTGGAAGGTGTTTGGATCCCTATTGAATCTATATGTTATAACATGAATGTTTGACAGTGCACCGTATTCTTCCCACAGATAGAGTTTAAAATGTATTTAGACCTGCATTACTAATGAAAAGATTATAAATACTGCTAAGATGTATTTGATTAGTTTTGAAGGCTAACTTTTTTTTTCGAGCAGAAACTATGCATGTAGTGTCTGTTTTAGTCCTGAAGAAGCAGTGAGTTGTTAGCTCCAATTGAAGTTGTTCGGTTTAAATTGTAAATTTTGGCAACAGCCACCTTTTAACACAATGTAATTCTAGATCTAAGTGTAAATTAGAGTGAAGCAGATAAGTATGAAGCTTTAGATCAGTTCTGTTGTGGGTATCAAGTCTGTTATATAATAAAAGCCAAATGTTCCTCCTGGCTTCTCGTACAAGTGCCGAGCATACTTTTGAGTTGCTGATAATATAATAACAAGTAATATGTCCCACTTGTGATTCCTTTAGTTGCTCAGGTTTCAACAAACATAGCACTCCATGTCCCAATTCATTTGGCTTTGTTGAAAGACTCTTTAAGTATAAGCTACAGTATCTTGAAATCATTAACAAAGAGAGTGCAAGTTAGTATCTGTGATCTGCTCGGACCCATTTGGTTCTGTAGTCCCTAGTGCTGGCTCTACTACAATGGGATTTCTGCATAATATTGACATATCATCAAATCTTCAAATGATTAGCAAGAGATTTAAGTGCAGTTGTTTGCCTTATGGCTTACAGTCGTTAAATTGTTGTCGTCCTTCCTTCTGACAGAGAGAACATACAGATACACTGCGTCATCTAAACATGATGCTGACATTTACAGAATGTGTTCTGGATCTGACAGCAGTACGAGGAGGAAACCCAGACCTGTGTACTTCTGCAGTATCGCTGTACCAAATCCAAGAGAGCATAGTTGTTGATCAGATCAGCCAGCTAAGCAAAGAATGGGGGTAAGTATGCGGTCAAATAGTATCAAGAGAATTAGTGAATACTGAATACATTAAAAATGTATTCAGACTATGCCCTTTTTGTTGGGAGTGATTGTTTTACTGTATAGAATCTTTCATAGGAATAAGTTTTTAACAGCTGAAAGCAGATCAGAAGAGCAGAGATAGAGACACATTTGCTAGCAGACAAATAAAAAGACAGCGTTTTCCTGTCTGCCACGTAAGTTGGGGAAAGTGGGGAGGAGTTCAGGCTGGAGGTGCAGCAGTGCACTTCTAAGCTTGGAAATTTGTGTTCCACCTTCTGTCAGATCTGAGTCCTCATCCGTTCCTGTTGATCAGGCTGAAGCAGTAGCACTGAGGTGGAGGTTGGGAAGGGGGAAGGAGTGTCCAAATCTGACCTTTTTTTTCAGAAGAACCAATCAGCACTAATACAAAATCAAAACCAAAGAGAAATATGAGAAATCTGGAGTGGTTGGAAAGGGCATTTCCACTTCCTACCTTCTTCCTGAAAAAAACAACAAACACACACACCCCCCACCCCCCCAAAAACCCACAAAAAACCCCTGCAAAGTGTTTGCTTTTCACCACTGAGAATTCCAGAGTCATAGGAAATGACGCTGTGAGAAAAGTACACCCAGTCGCTTGTGGTAAGACATTGACCTCGGGCAGTTAGTCCCCACAAATAAGTGTTCCTTTTTAAAATGTCTACATTAAAGCAGTTTGTATTTGCTGCTGCAGCTACTAGATGAGCAGATGTACTCTCAACCCGTGACAGAGTGTTTGTGAAGGGAAGGGAGGGGTGGAGTTGCATTTTAAACATCTGTCTTCCTTTGCTGCTGCTGCTGGGTCCTGTGTGATTAAAAAGTGGTGTCTGCCCGTGGCTTGAATGTGTTCAAGAAAGGTGTTTTGATTCATAATTACTTTTTTTTCTTCTTCCTGCTCCCTAGACAAGTAGAGCAGCTGGTGTTGTATATGAAAGCTGCCCAGTTACTAGCGTCTTCTCTGCATCTTGCCAAAGCACAGGTCAAATCGGGGAAGCTGAACCCATCCACTGCTGTTAAGCAAGGTACATGCAACATAATCTTTGCTTTGCTTGTGAATTTTCTTTGTTGATACATCAGTCAAAAAGCTTAAGTTGCAACATTTGTTTTCTTCTGTATATGAGAATTGTAGATATGTACAATTGCACAATTCTGATAGTAAACAAAGATACAGCTGCAAACTGTTAAGAAATGGGCAGTTATTAACTTGAAATGGAAAATATTTGATACATAATTCACAGAAGTGGCAGAGTAAATAAACATTAGAAGCATAAGTTTGAAGAGACTGACTTTGCTAGTGCTGGGAAAAGCTGAACTTAGGCTATGTTGTTGGTTGTTTGTTTGGTTTTTTTTAATTTCTTCTTACTTTTCTTCCAGTTGTGAAAAGCCTCAATGAGAGATACAAATTCTGTATTGGCATGTGCAAGAAATTGACAGAAAAGCTGAATCGATTCTTTTCGGACAAGCAAAGGTTCATCGATGAAATCAACAGTGTAACTGCAGAGAAACTCATCTACAGCTGTGCTGTAGAAATGGTAGGTCACTCCTTTTACCTCATTGATAGGACATTGGGACAAATTGCTTCCTTCTCTCACCGACCTCTTCTACATAACCAGAAAATAGAATGAATGTTTCCAGAATTCTGTCCATGGCAATATTTGTTAGTCTTTCACTCTCTTTCCTGTCCTGCCTTAACTGTGGCTAAAGTTCCTGGCAGATACTGTTCCTCAGGGACATTTCCCCTACATCAGCACATTTGGTGCATAAACACTAAGAAAGAACTCTGAAGCCACACAACCCTGTGTGCTGAAGCTTCATCCACTAAGGCTTACCAAAGCATAGAAGCAACAGAAGTAGCTTCATCAGTCTACCAAGCCAATTTGAAGATCAGTCTGTCCATACAAAGCAAAACAGGAGCAAACATGTGGAAGCTTTTTCATGTAATTGATAAAATCTTTATCTGCCGTGGTGCAGATGCAGTAACCATACAGGAAACTTAACTGCTTTTTTGATGAGGTGGAAGTCTTTTAAATATAGGTGTCACACAAAAGCTACTGGCAAATATTGTGCTTAACCCCAATAATGGTGTAGTCATGCACAATTAATTTGTCTTCTTTACAAGAGAATGTAGGTATAAGAACAAGCAGATTTATTCATATGTTGTTGTAACACGTGTAAACACAGAAGATCAAAAAGTGCTTTTATAGCTTATATGTGCAGAATATCCTTAGTTAATACAGCACAGGTGCTATATTCTCTCAGACTTCGTTTTTGTTGTCTTACAGTTATAAAAACGGATCAGCTAAATGAAGGCTCAAAAATAGTTTCTTAATGACACTTATATACCATTCATTTTGATTTTTCAATTCATTATTTGCCTAATGCAGTTTATGTAACTGAATCTCCTGAATGACTCCAGGTTCAATCGGCAGCTCTGGATGAGATGTTTCAGCAAACTGAAGATATTACATATCGATACCATAAAGCAGCCTTGCTGCTGGAAGGACTGACTAAAATACTGCAAGACCCTGCAGATATAGAAAATGTACACAAGTGTAAGTTTACGTTGAATAATGAAAATCTGGAAAATTACATGGAATTAATGCATCATAAAATAACACTGATGTCATTACCTATTTTTTACCTCTCTCTGCAGATAAATCTAGCATTGAGCGAAGGCTTTCTGCACTTTGCTATAGCACAGTGGCTGTATATGAGCAGTAGGGATATCCCGAGGACCAGATGGTGTGAACATAAGGGACCACATCAGTGATACTGCACTTTTTTCACTACAGCTTAATTGTTGTCCTTGGTCTGCCCCGTGTGGAAGATGATTCTTACAGTTCTGTGGTGACTACCAAAGAAACAGCAGCATATTCAAAGAGGAGAAATTCCAAAAGTACACTTGCCTTACTGATCCAGCAGCTCCTTTTTCTTCCTAGCAACAGAATTTAAAAGAATCTCTCTTCACATTTCAAACTGATCCTTGTACATGTGCTTTGAACTCGAATGATCAGGGTTTGGGTTTTATTTTTTCCCCTCATGAGGTTTATAAAGAGTGGATCCTTCTGCATCAGGTACAAAAGGACATTTTGCTCAGAAGATTCCCTCAAAAGTTTGTGAAAAATATTTTTAAGTTGCCAGTAAAATGTGGCAGAGTGAATTTGGGAAACCCTGAACATGTGCAGGTGCTGTTTGAAGCTCTCGGGGCTAAGCTGGCTTGCATTGGAGCTCACGTGTTGTAAACAGGGCTCAGCTTGTCTTAAGAAGGGATGGCGAGAAGGCGCCTTTTACACGGGGGAAAGGTGGTGAGGGAAGAAATTGCTCTCCATCTGTGCGAAATCCCCAGTGGGCTTTCAGCTGATGTGGATACAGTTTGATGATCTTCTTCCAAAATATTTTGTTTTGCACTAATTTACTAAAGCAACTGTATATTCATTTTTGAAGAACTATATAAAAACAAATTAGAGAAAGAAGGCACAATGGACTTGGCTGAATTTCATTTCAGTGTACATAAAATTCTTTTCAGAATTTCAAATGTAGCTTCTAGAAGACTTTCAAACAAACTGTAAAAACTTGTATTCATGTGAACCTTTCCATTTTATACCTATTTGTCTAATACTTGAGTAACTACTGCTCTGGACTTTCTCAGTAATAGCAATGTTGAGTTCCTGGTTGTTTGCTTTTTATAGAGATTTGGTTGCATCTTTTGTTGTGCATGCGATATGTGCATTAATGCCTGCAGTCTCTAGGGGTGTAATGACAGTTCTCTGTAGTTTGTTTCTTGGGCAGTATTACAACAAATACTGTAAACTGAAAGGTTCTGCAAGGAACCATGCAAAACCAGAAAATAATGTTGGGGTTTGAGATGCTGATAAATTGATGTAGAATACCTACATACAGCGTGTGAAAGATAAGGATGATTCTGTGTGCATTTTGGGGGAGAGGTGGGAAGCTTCATTTAGCCTTATAGGCATTATCATTTCAAGCATCCCATGAGACCATCAGGACAGCGATTTGCAGAGTATTTAGGCAGATCAGCTTCTCTGGAAATGGTTCCTACACTTTATTTTTGGGACTTTTTTTGTTACTCAACTGCTTGAATACTTGAATAAACCATTCTCCAGGACAAAATCATTTTAATCCTCTTAAAACACAGTGGTCTGAACTATTTGACAAAGTTGTACAGGGCTTACACATCAAAATATTATTTCAGTGTTCGGATAACCATGTGTTCCTTTACTTTGACAGAGTAATGTACTTTTTACCTTATTTATCTGTATGAAATTCCAACAGTTAATTTGAAAGTGTTTGTTTATATAATGTTTGTATTTTTAGGTCTTTAATACGGTGTTTCTACCTCTCCTTTGTAATTGCATGCGTTATTCTTGAAACTAGGTAATAACTCACTGAACTGTTGCGTAATAGCCTTTTTATTATGGCCTGTATAAATGTATATTAAGGTAAAAATAAATACTGACACTAGAAGTGTTTCTATGGTAAAACCGAGTTTCTGTGTCTCAATGGTGTTAACTTCAAAAAACCAGTCTGTACTTGGCCACTTAAGCCAGTTGCTGAATGTTCCCCTCAGCAGTTGGACATGCCACCAGGGCAGGATGGGGCAACCTGAGTGAGTGCCTTATCTCTGGCACAGTGTGTCCTCGAGTTTGTTCTCCCTTGCTTTAGGAAAACAATTCACCCTGGTTTTTTTTATTTTTTTAAACTTGGATTTGAAAACAAATATGCTAAGTAGGTTCCTGGGTAACAGCTGTATGTTCTTTCAACAAGGTGCTTATTTGTTGCCTCTAGTAAAGAGGAGCTGTCTGGGCTGCCAAAACAGCATATACAGACCGAATTGACAAAAACTGGCAGTTAAGTTACAATTTCTGTCCAAACTTTACGAAAAACAGGCTTTGTCCATCTTGTAGCTACTATCCTCTCCCCGACTGAGGTGTGCTGTGGTAGCTGGTATGTGGCTGTTGTATTTCTTAGTTGTACTATCAAATTTTTCCCAATTTATTATTTAAAAACCCCTGCAGTTGTGACTGGCACGTAAAGAGGATGAGGAAGGAGTGAGCATGGAATGCTAATGATATGTCTGAGCACAAATCTCGGAACAAAGCAAAAGCCTTAATGCACAAGTCTAGGAGATAGGCCACTTTTCCCAGGAACTCACTGTTTTTTGTTGGTTTTCTTTTTTTTCCTCAGGATTCAAGCTCATTCTCCTTCCACTCTTGCCAGCAAGACTACAGCTGCACAAACAGGAGGAGAAGAAAAGGGCTATTCTTGTTTGCTGTTTTCAGGAGGAGGAGACCAATGTTCATGGCCTGTCTTTCTGCATAAACTCATTCCACAAAGATCCTGAAGCTGTCCTCTGTCTTCAGCTCTCTGCGCTGAACAGCAGGTGCTTGTTTCTACCAAATACTTTTTTTTTCAGCCTTTAGAGAGATAGAACTTGAAAGGAGATACTTGATGTGCAGTTTTTCTAGTTCAGCACTCCAGCATCTGCTCAGGAGCACCATGTTCTGTACTTGTTCCACTCTCTCCATAGCGTATAATGTTGACTGAGGAATCTAAAACACATTTTGATTCTGACGTTTGCTTTTTATAAGCAAGAAGTTGAAGTCTCGGCCCCTTCGTCTGATCCAGACAACAAAATCTAGTTAATTTAACTTGCAACTAGGATACTACACATTATTCTGAGAAGCGTTTTTCAGTTGAGAGGTGCGAGTTGTTCCTGGGACTCGCTAGGTTCTGCATGCTTCTTGCTACTTTCTGGTACAGCGACATCAAGGGATTGCCATCGTCACCTCTGGGTTCAGAGGCAGGAACTGTGGTGTCCCACTGCTGTCACAGCGTTGCGCAGTGCACATTCCAGCTGCACCGAAAAGGGAAGCTTGCTTTTTCATTTAGAGCAAGTAAAGCTGGATACTGCTGCTTTCAAAGCTTGTTGAGACTTTGAAATTCAGATAGGCTGGCTTGTGACCAGACTTGTGACCTGCCTCCTTTTTTGACTCCTGCTTCCTCTATTTTTTTGTGTGGTGTTTTTTTAAATTTTTTTTATCCTTTGACTTTTTTGTCTCCTCTGAACTCTGCTTGCTACTATGTTTTTTGACTGTCTGGTATGCCTTTAAGTCTTCAAGCAAATCCCTTTTTATCCTGAGCTTCCCTGTCCAACCTCAGCCATAGCCCTGGCTGTAGCTTTTTAAAAAGTGCCCACACAGCTCCTCCTTTCTGTGGATCAGTGAAGTGTATCTCAGTAACCCCTCTCTTGAGGTCTTTAAGTCAGCTGGAGCCCAGTCCAAGTCTTGGCACTGCTTCTTTGGACAAACACCTTTTCAATAGGCTTTTGTATGTGGCAGGCTCCCCCCTCCTCTTTGCCTGAAAGCAAACGAAGTGCCAGTGGTGCTGTTGAATCTTGTTGCGGTCTTTGTGCCAATCATTCTCATTGTGTCTTTGTGTTGCTTTCACATTTTCCATGGCCCCAGCTATGTCTACAATGCAGCCCACAGACCATGGCTCTGTACTACACAGTATCTTGTTCTTGCAAATGTGAGATCAGCCACAGCTTTCAAAACAAGTGATGCCATAAATGAACTGAGCTGCATTTATTCCTGTAGGTTCCTTAAAACCTCTTGTTACCAAAACCTGGTGAATGAAGAACTTTCCAACACTCAGTTTAGCATTAGAAAGCAGGCATTACTTTATTCGGGCCGGGGATCGTTCCTCCTAACAATGCACACTGAAAAACAAATGCACACTCGTTATATACATTAAAAGAAATATTCATGCAATTTCTGAGAAGTACCTGCCTATTTCCAGGAAATCTAATGCGTGTGTTAATACATTGCACAAGAGTACTGAAATTGGGGAAGGGTCTCTGCGGGTCGTGTTTGAGGTAAAGACCCTAACTCAGTTTACCCATATAGGGTAAGTCCCAGTTGGGATCACTCTTTGGCATGCAGCCTCGCTTATCTTCAAAGTTTATACCAAGGGGCCTGTTACAGTTTGGTTTGCTCCTTGACTGACACTTATCTTGTCTGTTTGGCATGCACTCCCTTACCTTCAAAGTTTAGACAAAGTTTATACAATCATACAAAGGTGCTTGTTGTTTGTATACTCACTAAATTGTTTAAGTTTTGGGCATTGCTCTCCCTGTTGTTAATCTTCTGTACCCGCTTTTATGACTGGGTGCTGTTTGGGCTTCTGCATCTGCCCTCTTCTTGTGCCACTGGCCAGACTCTGTGACTTTTAGAACTTGAGACTTGGTAGACATTTAGGTAGAAATTGAGGATTGTCAGCCTAGCTAAAAACTTGAAGTTCTTTGAGCACGATGTGCAAGTTAAAAAAAGATTTATTGATTAGCTGTGCTGTTTGGTGGACTCTTGAAACCAAACAGTGCACAGCTTATCTTCTAAACTAAAGTCCTCCTTCCCCGGGCTCTGCTGCGTGCTTTTGGGAGCAGGGCAAGGAACAGCACAAAGCGATGCTCCCTGGGCAGGGCAGGAGCCTGTCTCTCTACAGTGCCTGGCTATAACTGACCCCAAGAGGGGGAGGGAGAGCAGGAGGCTGCAAGGAATGGAGGGGAGAGGGGAGTCTCCAGCTCAGCTTCTCAATAAAACCTCTCTTGCTGCTGTCAGTATAGCCCTGGGGATTAGAGCACCCCCAGCACTGCTCACCTCCCAGTTCCTCTGGAGTTCCGTTGCTTTCCCATAAATAGTTTCCTTCTTTATTGTTTCTTAGTGACTGAATAAAAATAGAAAATACTGTCAGCTCCTAGGCGTGGGGAGCACGCTGCAGACCGTGCATTTCACTGGGTGCTGTCTGGGGTATTCTTCCATCTCACTCCAGATCCCACGCTTCCCTGCAATCCATGTGTCTCGCCCAGCTGCTCCAGGGAGACTCAGCTGCTATTTTGCAATGCTTAAAACGCCCTCAGCCTCGTTTCCTGTCCATAATTGGCTAAAAGATGTCCCAGACAAGGACCAAAAGGGACTGTTTCCCAGGATGCAGCATGCTGCTGCTCCCCCATTTCTGCAAATACAGAGGAGCCTTAAGCAGGGACACAGGACAGCCTGCTGGGATGAGCTGGGACATTGGCCTTCTGCGTGTGAACCAAGCACAGGAAGCACTGCTGTGGCATGAAAACCCTTGGGCTGAAGGGTGACAACTTCACAGGCTCTGGAGAATGGCCACTGTGAAAAAGGTAGGTAAATAACCATCTCCCTGCTCCTGCAGACAGCCCTGGGCAGGTGCACTGCCTGCAGAGGATGCATAGCAGCACAATACTCCACACTGAGAGCTCAGACTTTTACGCTGATTGCAGCAGCATTAATTCCTTATCTATTTTTTCCTTGGACCTCCAGACAGTGTGGTGCCTGGAGAGAGCTCCAACCTGCCCTACCCGCAAGGATGCTGCCAGGATCAAGGAGAGCGTGTTCGCATCAGGTAATGCTCCTGCGAGGATTGTTCCCACTTCCACCCATGTCTTCTGGAATGCAGACCCAGGTCCTTTTCATATCCCGCAGTGCGAGGGCTCTGTCAAGCCCAGCCTGTTTTTCTTTCACGTGTTGCCTCCTGCATGCAAGTATTGGCAGTTGCTCTTGTCATTCTTTCCAGTGGTGGACTGTTTACTGCAGAGATTTGTGCAATAGCTTGTGAAACATTCACGTGCTGGCTGAGCTGCAGCCTACAAGCTGTCGGCAAAGCCAGCTGACTTGACCAAAACCGAGCTTTGTGTTTGGGGGGAGTCGCAGCCGGCTGAGCTAAAGGGCACCCCCAGCCTTGGAGAGACACGCTGATTTGGGAAAATGTCATGAAACTTTGGAGGGAGCCTGTGCTCCACGTTAGCCTTGTCTCCTGGGCACAAGCACCCCGCTGCTGGCCCTGTGTGTGGCAGAGGTGTGTGGTGGGCAGGGATTTAGCTGGGCACAGTGTCAGCTGAGGAGCATTAGCAATAACCAGCCTGTGTAAGAGCGTGTCAGAGATGTAGTGCGTAACAACCCGGGAGTCCTTTTCAAATAATCCCCTTGTATTTCTTAGAACAAGTTGTGACAGGCCTATTTTTAACTAGAATGAGCCCAGCCTTGTCTCTGCTCCTTTCCCTGCTTTTTTTGGGGGGGTTGTTTCTCACGTGAGTGCTGTATCAAGGTTAATTGCACTGTCCTGGCCAGGCTATTCCTGTTGATTGCTTTGCCTCCTACAAACCACCACCCACTTTTCCAGCACTTGCTGGCCCCTTTTTCTTGACCGACTTGTCTCTGCCTCCCCCCGACGTAGGAGGCTGCTGGAAGTGCTCCCCTTCACCAGCACTTGGCCTCAGAAATGCTGCCGGCAGCTGAGGTGCTCGGTGAGTTCATGCAGCATTTGCTCGGCGGGGAAAAACCAACGGGTAAAGCCGCTGGGTGCCACTTACCCTCCTTAGATAAGGAACCCCGAGGGGGACTTTACCCCCCCACACCCCCCCCCCAAGCTTCTCACGCAATGCGCTTCTCTGCCCCACGTCTGCCAGCATTTCACAATCTGCTGGGTCCCAGTCCGTGCCAGCCCCAGCTCGGCGGCGCTCCCGGGAGGGTTGGCAGCCTTCGCCAGCAGCCGCCACTCCTGCAACGCAGCCCGCAGAGGCGGAGGCGCTGGGAGGAGGGAAGGAGCAGCGCTGACGGCGGGAAGCAAGGTACTGCCGCCGGTTCCCGGGGGTCCCGCCGCCGGTTCCCGGGGGCCCTGCAGCAGCCGGGGGGTGTCGGTTCCGCTGCTGCACCGCGCTCCGTCCTCTGCCCTTCCCTCTCGTTCCTCCTTTCCTCGCCGCGGGGCCGCTCGGCGCTCTCACCGCGCTCTCCTCCTCCTCCGGGGCTGACCGTTAACCCGCGCTCAGAGAAGCCAGGCCTGGGCCACTGCTCGGGAGGGGGCTGGGGGCCGCCTCAGCCCCCCCCGCCCCGGTGCGCCCCGGCGCCGCGCCCAGCCCCGGCCGCGCCCGTTCTGCGCCTGCGCGGGGGGGGGGCGGCGCTGCGGCCCCCGCGGCCTCTCCCATTGCACCTCGGGGGGGGCGCGCGGGCGCGCCGTCACGTGAGGGGCCGTCACGTGAGCGGAAGGCGGAAGCGGCTGAGGAGAGCGGGAACACCGGCGGTGGGCGGGGGGGGACCCCCGGGCAGGGTCTTCGCCTCAGCTCGGTCGGCGCTCGGGGGTCGCTTTCCTCGGAGAGGCCGCCTCCCCCCGGTGGCGCCGCCCTCGCGGCCCCTGCACTCCCCGTGGCGGTGCTGGGTAGCGCTCGGTGGCGGGGCGCGGACGGGGGCCGCCTCCCCTCACTGTCAGGAGCTGCCCTCCGTCCCCTGGTGACACCCTGGCTGGCATACGCAGGGGTGCTCCCTGTGCTCCTTTTCAAACTTTTCTAAATCACAAGCCGCAACAAATTGTTTAAAACTTCAGAGTTAAGACTGAACCGTCAGCTGTCAGCTCTCGAGCTGGGGGGGTTGGAGTGTGTCCAGTGCCTGTGGGAAAACTCAGTTTCCATCTGTGGAAGGGAGGCCCCGCAGTGAGCTGGGTCTCACTGCTCTCTCCCTGCAGCGCTGAGCAGCCATGGAGAGGATGCAGCAGGTCGTTGGGCGGGCGAGAGCCGCCTTCAACTCGGGCCGGTGCCGCTCGCTGGAGTTCAGGATGCAGCAGCTGAAGGCCCTGGAGCGGATGGTGCAGGAGAAGGAGAAGGAGATCCTGGCAGCCATCAAGGCAGATCTGCACAAGGTGTGGGGCGGGGGGTTTCTCCTGTCAGCCACACACAGACAGCGGTCAGCCTGGAGGGGAAAGCGGGGAGGCCAAGGGCTGCTGTTGCTGTGCCAGATGGCTTTTGCTGATGTCCCCCACGGTCCTGGCTCTCGCTGTGGCCTGCCAAGGTCTGCTGCCACCATTTTTAAGAAGGAGATAGGCTGAGGCAGGATTGCGAAGGCTTGTCCTGGTCATCAGGTTTTGGTTTCGTACAGAGCCCCACACACCCCGACTGATTGTCTTCCATTAGGAATTCTTTGGGGCAGTGCTACTGGTATCAGGCACTTTGAACCAGCAGAATTTACCTTGTTTCATGGGGCTGCTGCGGTGGGTGCAGAAGGTGGAGGCCTTGGCTGTCCCCTCCCCAAGCTCACTGTCGTTGCAGTGTGGGCACAACGCGTACAGCCACGAGATCCTGGGTGTGCTGGGGGAGCTGGCCCTGGCCATGGACAAGCTGCCATCTTGGGCAGCCCCTCAGCCTGTGAAGAAGAACCTGCTGACGATGCGGGACGAGGCCTACATCTGCCCTGAGCCGCTGGGGGTGGTGCTGATCATCGGGGCCTGGAACTACCCCTTTGTCCTGGTGATGCAGCCTTTGGTGGGGGCCATCGCAGCAGGTGGGGACCCACTGCAGCCCCTATCCTTCGTGGGGCCGTGGATGGGCGCTGTGGGGGGCAGGAGAGGAGGGCGAGGGCTCATCGGCCATGCTGCGTTTGTCTTGTAGGCAATGCTGTGGTGGTGAAGCCGTCGGAGATCAGCGAGAACACGGCTCGGCTGGTGGCTGATCTCCTCCCCCAGTACCTTGACCGGGTGAGCGTGGCCCCGTGCTGGTTCCTGGATTTCTCTGTGATGTGCTGGCTTGGGGTGACCCCAACACCCTTGCCCCACAGGAGTTACACTTTCTCTAGGTGGGGGGCAAGAGCTGAGGAAGGAGACGACCCTCAGGAGAGCCCGGTGGTTATATGTGCCCTAGTTCTTAATGTGCGGCAGTGGGTCGGTTGGCTGGCTCAGCCCTGGCTTCAACCTCCATTTCTTTTAGTTCCTGTGGAACAAAGTTGCAAGTGAAACTTCATTTCAAGGGAAGGAGCAGAGCTCGTCTCTGTTATCGCTGTCTTTAGTCCAGTTCCTAACGTAGCTCACAAGTGAGTCTGTCCCATGCAGAGCTGCTGCCTCGATATATGTGCCTTAAATCCTGTTGGCCCCGCAGGAGCTGTACCCCGTGGTCACTGGAGGAGTACCCGAGACAACAGCACTGCTGACCCAGCGATTCGATCACATCCTCTACACCGGCAACTCCACGGTGGGCAAAATCGTGATGGCAGCGGCCGCTAAGCACCTGACGCCCGTCACCCTGGAGCTGGGCGGGAAGAGCCCCTGCTACATCGACACGGACTGTGACCTGGCTGTCGCCTGCAGGTCAGGCTGTTGGAGGCCTTGGTGGGGTCTCAGCAGTGGGGCAGGGACCCTGTGGGCAGGTGGACAGCTCTGGACTGGTGTCACTCGGGCGCTGTCGGGTGGGCTGTGGGGTCTGGAAGGGCCTGACTGCGGAGAAACCGTCTCCCTCTCCCCCGCAGGCGGATAACATGGGGGAAGTACATGAACTGTGGGCAAACCTGCATCGCCCCAGACTACATCCTGTGTGACCCGTCCATCCAGAGCAAGGTGGTGGAGAACATCAAGGTGACTCTGCAGGTGAGCGTGGGGTTCCTCGTGCCATGGGAGTTGTCCCCGTTCCAGCCCAGGTCTGAGCTCCTGGAGCTGTGGCTGTTGTGACGATCTGCTGAGTGTTTTGGTTCTGCTGTGGCCTTTGGCAGGAATTCTACGGGGAAGACGTGAAGTCGTCTCCAGACTACGAAAGGATCATCAACAAGCATCACTTCAAGAGGATTCTGGGCCTGTTGGAAGGGCAGAAGATCGCTCACGGGGGAGAGTCTGATGAGGCCTCCTGCTTCATAGGTGGTTCTGGCAGCTCTTGGGGTAGGGGGGTGGTAGCAGGTGCTGTCTGTGTGCTGTTTGTGTCTGTGGCTTGCTTGGTGTGTGTTGCATGCTGGCACTGCCAGGGGTGGAATCCTCAGTGGACCACGTCTTCTGTCCTGCTCACGCTGCCTTCTGCTCTCCCGTTTGCCTCAGCACCAACGATCCTCACCGACGTTTCTGCGGAGTCAAAGGTGATGGAGGAGGAAATCTTTGGACCGGTCCTCCCCATTGTGACTGTGAAGAGTGTAGACGAAGCCATTGAGTTCATCAACCGTCGGGAGAAGCCCCTCGCCCTCTATGTCTTCTCCAACAACAAGAAGGTGGGTGTGGGCTGTGCTCCTCCGCAGAGGCATCTCTGCACGGTTTGGCCCTGGATGTGGCCGGTCCCAGGCACAGCTCCCCACAGGGTCTGTGTCGGCTCCTCTTTGCACGTGAATCACAGCGTTTGGCTCTCAGGGGCTGTGAGTGTCCCCAGAGCTGCTGGAGGCTCCCTCTCTCCTGCTGAAGTGCTTTGTATTTGCATGACTTTGTAAAATAGAAGGATAAAAAGCTGAATTTCCTCTTTGATGCTATGTAGTCTTTCATGATTAATTTAGTTACCTTTAATGTATTGCTAGGGAGGCGAGCTCCCAGCTTTCTATCTTTTCCATCTTTCCCATCCCTCCTCTGAACTTTCCTACTTCTCTTGAGTTAACGCTGCATGGAGAGGGCTTGTCTGAGTTGTCAGCCAGAGGAAGTGAACATGATGGGCTGCTGGCTCGTAGCTCCCCTCCCAGTCCTGCTCAGTTGCATGGCTGGTCTCTTCTGGGCCTTTGTAATGTTTTGTTTGGTTTTTTTCTTTTGCCAGTTAATCAAAAGAGTCATCTCGGAAACCTCCAGTGGGGGGTTTACTGGAAATGATGTCATCATGCATTTCTTCCTCTCAACCTTACCCTTTGGTGGTGTTGGTAAGTTCTTGGGGCTCCTTAAGTGTTGTGACTTGCTGTATGGTGTGACCCAGGGAACACCAGCTGTTGGTTTGTGTCCGGGTGCCCCTGCTCCTCTTACACCCGAAGGGTCCCGTATAGCAGATCTTAATAATAATAATAAATTCTGGGAGTACCTTACGACAGGGGGTCATTAGTGGTAATTGCAGGAGGAAGGGTAGGACCTTAGCTTGGGGAGAACTGGCACAAGTGACAGAACAGCCTATGGGAGCTTTGCAGGAGAGAGTTTGGGTGTTACAGTGCTCACAAGCTGACTGAACCAGCAGTGTTCTGCTGCTGTGAACAGCACACGCTGTCCTGGGACTGAAAAACGGAGGTGTACCCCGCAAAGCTCCCGAGGAAAGCCTTCACGCACAGCACCGGTCGGATCTCGGAGCCTTGACACGGTGCTCTGAGAGGTGGCCACATCCAGGGGGGAGCTGGAGATGGCTCAGAGGCACAGCGAACAGTGCACAGAGGAACACAGCAAAATACTGGGGAGTGTGTAGTGAAAACGAGGTGGGGAAGAGGAGAGTGGAGTCCAGCTGGTCATCTTGGAGTCTGAAAAGTGCTGTGGAGAGGACGGATCAGTTGTCCTCTCTGCAGGAATATAGAGAAGTTGTGCTTTAAAACTGCAGCGGGGTGGATGCAGGGCAGGTAACATGCAGTGCAGCTGGCAAGTTTTCCTGTGCGGCTTCTTGCCCTGCTGGTGGCCTCAAGTGGCCAAAGGTTGGACTAGCTGAGCCTGTGGTGTGACTTGTCTGGGTCGTGTCCCTCAGGTAACAGCGGGATGGGCGCATACCACGGCAAGCACAGCTTTGAGACCTTCTCCCACCGCCGCGCCTGCCTGATCAAGGACCTGAAGATGGAGGGTACGAACAAACTCCGGTACCCACCTGGCAGCCAGAAGAAGGTGGATTGGGCCAAGTTCTTCCTCCTGAAGCGGTTTAACAAGACTCGAATTGGACTGATCGCCTTGGCCCTGCTGGGGATTGTGGCAGCGGTGGTGATAAAGGTGAGCTCTGGGTCTCTGCTGTCCGTGTGAGTGCATGTGCAATTCATCTGACCTTCCCTAAGTCCACTCTTTGCCACCGCAGCCCTTTCTTAGCGCCTGCCCTGCTTTTTCTGTCATGAGACTTATGATATCTGGCCCCCCTGAAATTACCAGGATCTGCTTCTCACTCTTTCAAGCAGTATCTAGAATAGAAAAGCCCTCAGGGAGATCTCCTAGGCTGCTGTACTGTTTGTGACTCTACCTTGGTAGGTGACACCCGTGAGAAGCTCCCTCCAGAGGCAGAGGCTGGTATGTTTTGGACAGGTTAGGAGTAGTTTCCATTCCAGGGCTTTCTTCAGCAGCCTTGTGAGCTGCTTTATAGCCTAGCACAGAGGGCTGAGGTTCTGTGCTGTGGTGGCCTGGGAAAGGGAGGCTCTGTCCCAAAGCCTGGGGCTACGACAAGCTCTTGTTCCTTGCCCAGTCACAGCCGCCGTCTAACCTCAGCTCAATTCTTTCCATTTCCTCCCGTTTCTGGCTGGGTGGTGCAGAAGGGCAGGATGTCCTCCCTGCTCTGCAGGAGGCAGCAGCCTGCCTGTGCTGGCTGGAGGACTCGAGATGCCTCCTGAGGTGGAGGGGTGAGATCTAAAACTCCAGGTGTGGTTGCTGGTGGTTCTCCGTGGCTGGTGGATCGGGGGCTGCGTGTGCCCATCCTGGCTGCCCCTTGCAAGGCTCAACGGTGCATCCCGGGTGTTCAGTGAGCTTCAGGGAGCAGCTGCTGAGGGCACAGGAGGTGGCAGGTGGATCAGGGCTCTGCCCTTCAGTCTGTGCTGTTACTGCTGCAAGGAGATGTGCAGGAGCCCAACAAGCTGGGAGAAATAACCCGCCTGCGTGTCTGAGCCCAGGAGGAGGTCTAAGAGCCACCCAGTGGCTCAGGCCTTGAAGCAGGGAGGCAGGCCCTGCCTAGGTGAATGCCTTCTCAGCGAAGGGGGGAAACTCATGGCATCTTGAAATCATTTGGGTTTTCTCAGAATCACCAGTCTGTGCTGAAGAGAAAAGCCCTCTTGATTGTGCTGGCTGTTCAGAGGCTGGGCTGGCCCAGTGTGTGGTAAGGAGGAGCAGGTTTCAGAGCACTGCTGTGACTGTCACGGTGAGGTAGGAGCCTTTTTCTTCTCCTGTGTGTAGACCTGGTTTGAGATCGGGCAAAACCTCGTTAGAGTAGGGATGTGGGGCTTGTAGAAGGTTCCCCCTGGAGGCGGAGAGCGATGCTTTCCCCGGCAGTGCCCGCGGCTCGCGCAGGGCCAAGATGAGCAGCAGTCGGTGCATGCCGAGGGCACAGGAGGCAGGCGAGCCGGACCCTGGGGAAGTCACCCTGAGCGAAGGGACTTTGCTTGAGGCTGTTCTGGAAAGGGAGCTGGGTTTGTGTCAGCCGATCCTTCACGGGACATTGGTGTTGTGTTTTGCTTTCACAGGTGGCTTGCTGCTGAAGAGAGGAGAAGGCGCCCTGTGCAAGTCATACTCTGAGTGCTGGCTTTGTGTCTGTTTCCTTAAGCTGAGAAGTCCTTTTTTTCTTCTGTACTGGGTTATTTCAGTGAGCTGTCGAGCACACAGAGTAGCCTTAGAGAGATACTAACCAAGAGAAGGCTCAGACTCCTGTTTACTAAAAAGCTGTGCTGAAACAGAGGGACCAGTGGGTGCAAGCTCTCAGGAGAACAGCTAAACCACGGGTGTGGTACAGACACTGCTTGGGTCACAGATCCAAAACGCAGCACCATCCTACTGTGAAAAAACTTAGCAACTGTGCTGAAAATTAACTCCATCCCAGCCAAAACCAGTACAAACCCGTTCCTGGTCAGATTCCTCCAAGGGAAAACAATTACTGAAAGAGTGTGTACTCCTCTGTGTTCGAGCTTCTGGGTCTGCTGTAATCTTGCACTGGGAGATCATATGGGGCTTGTTGTAGCTTGGGGAGAGGATGCTGGAGAAATACATGGTGAAAGGACCTTAGAAATATTAACGTTTCAATAAGGAAAATTTAAAAATTATTATTCAATGCAATTAATATAGAATAGAAAATTATACTTACTGTGCAATAGGTGGGATTTCTTCACGTCTGGTGAAAATCCATGTGCTAAGCCTTTTTAATGATATATTTTGCAAGTACTAAATAAACACTGAGAATTTAAATAATAAACCAAGCGTGGTAAGTCCCTGCAGTCTCCTGGGGAATCCTGCCCATCCTCTGCCAGCTCTGGCCATGGTTTGGCCGAACGTCACACGCGTGTGGTAAGGTGCCTCTGCCCCGGAGCGCAGGCCCCCGGCGCGATGGTCTCCCCGCTCGTGGGGAAGGATCCCCAGGGCTCTGGCAGAGTGCAGGCAGGCTGCCGAAGAGGCAGGCAGGGCGTGGGGCAAGGCAGTGCTGGGAGCTGCGGAGGAGCTGAACTGTTTCTCCTGTCTTGCCCTGTGCAAATCCGTCCCCTGATATCCCCCCGGGGTCTGGTCAGATGCGGACGGTAGCGCGGGCTGCGTGCGTTGGCTCCCCGCGGCTGCTGCAGCGCGTCAAAGCGCTGCCCCGGCCTCGTGTGCCCGACATGGGCAGAGCCACGTGGTCTCGCAATCCAGCGCGGGCGGCTGAGTCACTGCCCCGGCTGAATGCGGCGACCCAGGGCTTGCGTAGTCAAAGCGAGGATATATCTGGGCAAAGGGCGTCTTGTATCTAACGAGAGCCTTGGGCCCTGGCCAGCACTCCTCTCGTGGGAGGAGAGATCACTTTGAGTCATGTCAAGGAAAGGGTTGCGCCTGCTTGCACTCGCTGTGGGAGACTGGAGGAGAGAGAAGCTTCTCTGAAGGTAACTTTATTTTTTTCCTTCATTTTTTATGAGTCATCTGCTTTCTTGGTCATGTCCATGTTTCAGCTCCTCAGGAGCATCCCTGTGAGCAGAGGGTGGGGTGGCTGGTGGGTTTAAGGGTATCTGTGAGCTAGGAGGAATTGCCCGCAGAACAGGATCTCTCCGCCGTCCCCAGAGATGCTGGGTTGGCCTGAGAGGTGCCCGCTGCCGCTGGGCCCTGCGCAAGTAGGTCGGGGCATTGAAGGGTGTGAGCCCTGAGCCATCACCTTGGGAGCGGGAGGTCACCTAAGGAAGAGAACATCTCCCAGCCTTGCCCTGGGTGGGACATCTCTTGGTGGTGGCCCCATGTTGAGTGTTCCCAGGTCTGAGCAGCCACTCGCTCCCTGCACTCCTAGTGCAGAACATTTTTTTTTTTGCTGCAATTTCTTTCCTTCCAAGGCAGCCGATGCACTGAAGAGGTAGAAGCAAATGAAACACACCTAAAGCAGGGAAGCCCCAAGCTGAAGGCCCCAGCTCCTGCTGAAACAGGAATCGATTCAGACCTATGCCCTTGGTCATGCCTCAGCACTGAGTGGTGGCTGATGGAAGGAGGCAGCATCTACCCTGCTTTGCAAACAGGAGCCCATCTAAAAGCTCTTGGGAACTGGAGAATAGTTTGTCACAAGGGTATCAAAACAAAGATAGTTTTTACTGAGCCTGTTATCTACGTAACACCTCACGTGATCACCACTGAAAGCTGTCTCATACCAGCTATAAGTCTGACAAAATGTGGGTCTTACTGATGGGGACAGTCCAGGCTGGTTGTCCCCTGCAGAGGGGAAGAGCCTCTAAGAACCTGCAACATCCCACCCTTGAAAGGCCTCACGACTGTCGGGTGATGTTTCGTTGCAGGGGAATCACCTTTAGCCACCCAAGGTGTGCGAAGGCTACAGAGCTGTGGCCACACTCTGCCCCAAGGACTTGAGGGGCCCCGGGCACTGTGGCACTGCTGGTGCCCTGCATTAGGGGCCAATGGGGCATTGCTGTGACGTCAGTCCCAGGCCTGGGGAAGTCCTTGGCCACAGAATCACAGAATCATCTCGGTTGGAAAAGCCCTTGAAGCTCCTCCAGTCCAACCATGAACCTCACACTGACCGTTCCCAACTCCACCAGATCCCTCAGCGCTGGGTCATCCCGACTCTTCAACCCCTCCAGGGATGGGGACATCCCCCCTGCCCTGGGCAGCCCATTCCAACACCCAACAACCCCTTCTGCAAAGAAATCCTTCCTAAGAGCCAGTCTGACCCTGCCCTGGCGCAGCTTGAGGCCATTCCCTCTTGGCCTGGTGTTGATTCCTTGGGTCAAGAGACTCATCCCCCCTCTCTGCACCCTCCTTTCAGGGAGTTGGAGAGGGCCATGAGGTCTCCCCTCAGCCTCCTCTTCTCCAGACTAAACCCCCCCAGTTCCCTCAGCCGCTCCCCATCAGACCTGTGCTCCAGACCCTGCACCAGCTCTGTTGCCCTTCTCTGGACATGCTCGAGTCATTCAGTAGCCTTTCTGTAGGGAGGGGCCCTGTAGCCAGGGTGGCTGAGCAGCCAGCTGTCTCATCTGTAATTAAATTCCATTTTTATTGGTTTACTGGTAGCCTTCTACGTCCCAACTTGTAACTGGAAGCTGACCTTGCACCTTGCTGAATAAGACCTTTGTTTTACTGTGAAGGCCACCTGGGTCAGGACAAGACCCACACGCCCTGGGCCCCCAGTGTCGGACGTCCCCCCGCTCCAGCCCAAGCCCTGCCCTCAGCCTCCACCCGAAGGAGCCAGCCTGAGTCCAGCCAGGTTTATTCTTTATTTGGCATTTGTCACAGAGCAGCGGTGTGAGCCGGGCTGTGCTCAGCTGCGGCCGGCGGGCGATAGCCGTCAGCACGGGCTGGAGGGGGTTACTCGCACGCTCGGGGTGCGTGGGGCAGAGCCCAGAGCAGCGTTTTGGGTGTTGGAGCAGTCGCAGGGCCTGTTCGTGAGCGGTGGCTGAGCAGATGCTGCTGAATGCTGCCGGGGGCCCTTTGGCTCCCAGGGGACAGGCGTGTGCTGTGTTCTCTCGCTGGCCGGTCTGTGCTTTGTCCGTCCATCCGTGGGGGTTTTCTCCCCCAAAGCAAAGTCCCCACAGTCCCTGCCGGTGCCAGTCAGTGTCTGCTGGTTGTCAGCTTTACGACAACGCCGAGCGCAAGCACCGCGACGGCTGCGACCACCGCCAGCCCGCGCCGGACGATCAGCTCCTTGGTGGCCATGGTGGTGGCCGGAGGGGACGTGGCAGGCGGGGCTTCCTGGGGCTCCGACGGGCGGGTCGGTCCCTCGATCCTGGTGATGCCTGTGAGCACGACGCCGTTCTGTGCATCCACTCCCGCTGCAAGGAGAATGGGGCAGTGTCGCTGAGGGTTTCTGGGGGGGATGAGGCATTTCTTGGGAGGGTTTTGTCTGAGGTCTGAAAGCATGTTACAAGCAGCCCAGAGTGTGGAGATGTCCAGCCCTTGACAGAGCTTCGGTGGGACCTGGTGTCTGCAAGGTGAGCGCTGCCCAGCGTGCCCCGTCCCTCCAGGTCATCCCCCCTCTGGCCTCCATCACCCTCCTGAGCCCACCCTTGTAATTACTGTTTTCCCAGTAACTGAGGGCATCACCAGCGCTAGGCTGCACCCCCATTTTGTGGGCTTGTTCGTGGCTTATGTGAATCCTTGGGGACCCTTGCTGAACCCAAACGCACCCCTGCACGCAGTGCCCAGCTCCCCCATCCCACCATGCCCAGCTCCTGGCCATACCTACACATCCCTGCACCGCTGTGGCGGGGGGGTAAGTGTGGGCTGGTGGGGCTGGCCCCACACCAGAGGGAAGCGCCTTGCAGGAGTGTTCGGGGCCTGCGTTTGGCTCCTCCGGCAGTGGCTGGGTCACTCCCGCGCGGTGCTGAGCCTGAGGGAGGGAACACGATGGGTTTAGCCAGCGGCACGCGATGCGGAAAATCCCCACTGAGCAAAGCCATCGTGTGGCCTCTCGTGGGGTTTGTCCGGCTGGAAATGGCACTGTGTAGCTGAAAGATGCCTGAAATGAGAGATGCTGGCTGGTGGAAATCCCAGAGCTGTTGGGGCACAAGGTGATGCTCAGGGCTGCAGGGTTGGGGTAGCCTCGGTCACCCCGTCTGCTTTGTGCTTCATGTCCCCGACCAAGGGTGGCACAAGGTGCAGGGGGAAACCTTGAGGCCGGGAGCTGAATACAGGGATGTGGCTGCAGTCATGGGAGCACTGGGTTTTCTGGGTGCACTGGAGGACAGCATTGGGCAACGCTGGCCTGTGGGATCAAGCCTGTGATGCTGTCTCATCCCACTGTGATCCCAGCCTAGGCACTGAGGAGCTTCCCGCTGGCAGGGTGCGATGCTGTGGGCGCACGGGTTACCTCCTCGGCCGCCTTCCTCCAGTCCATGCGGGAGATGTAGGCGATGAAGCAAGTGCAGAGGATGGAGACACAGACAAGCATGCTGAGCCACAGACCTGCAGAGGGCATGCTGGTGTCATCCGGGACCGCGGCCGGAGCAAACCCAACCCAGGTGGCATCTCAGGACAGTGAGTCGAGAAAGGGGATGTCACTGAGGTCAGCAGGGACATGGGGATGGGGCAGCTGCGGGGGCCTGCTGTGGGGCTGCCTGGCAGACCTGGTTGTTTTTCCAGCACAATTAAAAGCTCTCAGTAGTTGCAGGGGCCATCCCTGTCCACCCCAGTGTGCCCAGTCCCCAGCCAGGCGGGAGGGTCATGGTGAGCTGGGTGTGCCACTTCTACCCACAGGAGATTTGGGGGTGCGCAGAGCTGCATGCCCGGGGGTCGGTACCTATGACGCCGATCCTGGCCACGAAGAGCAGCACGGCTCCCAGGGGCAGACCCACGCCGTAGTAGCTCACGGCGTTGAGGATGGCACCAAATTTCTGCTTGCCTATGCCTCTGAGCACCCCGCTGCAGGCGCCCTGCCGGGGAGAGGGAGAGGGGCTGGGGCCAGGGCCGGGAGCGCTGCCTTGGCCAAACTGGGGCCTCTGCTGCTGCCTGGGGGCTGGCGAACCAGCCTGGTGATGAACCAGCTCCCCGCCCCTGCCCAGTTATTTCTGTGTCCCTGCTCAGTGCTGCAGGTCATCTTCTTATGCAGTCAGTGTTTTCTAAGGGGTGATCTCAGAAGCTCCACAGGGTCCCGGTGCATGTGCTGGTGCTCAGCTGCAGCCTGAGGAACCCTTGACCCGTGAATGCTGCTGCTTGGCACCGAGGTCCCCTCCTGAAAACAGCAGCATCCCCAGGGACTTACACACATGGCTTCAAACAAGTGGAAGACGACGTAGACAGGCATGACCCAGGCCACCAATTCAACAATCTCCCTAGGGACAGAGAAAAGCCAACAGTCACTTTTAGGAACCGACCTCCCTGCACTGAGGCTGGGAGCCAGGGCACTCACTTGTCACGGGTGAAGATGTATCCCAGCACGTCCTTCGTGGCAGCTAAAATAGCCCCCACAGCTATGCAAAACCCCCCTGAAAAACAGAGCAAAGTGCTGAGCCCAGCCTGGCCATGATGGGAAGCTCAGGAGCAGTTGAAGGAAGAAATCAGGGGAAGAAGAGGGGACGCAGGTGTGTGCTGCAGGCAGAGGACTGCGAATGCCCCCTGCTCCTGCTGTGCCTGGAAGGAGCCCCAGCAAAGGCTTCCCGGCACGTGGGTGGCCTGACCTGTGCAGAGCAGGCTGGTGGAGGAGGATCTCTTGGCCGTCTCGACGTCGCCGGCACCCAGCGCATTCCCCACCTGCACACTGGCGGCCGTGGCCAGCCCCAGCGGGATCTGTAACCACAGGGCTGAGGCTCGCGTGTGCGGCCGGGTAGTGGGGCCGTCGCAGTGACAGTGGAATAACCACCCAGCAGAGAGGGGGATGGAGTTAGGATTTCACAGAATCACAGAATCATCTCGGTTGGAAAAGACCTTGAAGCTCCTCCCATGAACCTCACACTGACCGTGCCCAACTCCACCAGATCCCTCAGCGCTGGGTCAACCCGACTCTTCAACCCCTCCAGGGATGGGGACTCCCCCCCTGCCCTGGGCAGCCCATTCCAACACCCAACAACCTCTTCTGCAAAGAAATCCTTCCTAAGAGCCAGTCTGACCCTGCCCTGGCGCAGCTTGAGGCCATTCCCTCTTGTTCTGGCGCTTGTCACTTGGTTCAAGAGACTCCTCCCCCCTCTCTGCACCCTCCTTTCAGGGAGTTGTAGAGGGCCATGAGGTCTCCCCTCAGCCTCCTCTTCTCCAGACTAAACCCCCCCAGTTCCCTCAGCCGCTCCCCATCAGACCTGTGCTCCAGACCCTGCACCAGCTCCGTTGCCCTTCTCTGGACACGCTCGAGTCATTCAATGGCCTTTTTGGAGTGAGGGGCCCAAAACTGAACCCGCTCATCGAGGGGCAGCCTCATCAGTGCCGAGCACAGGGATCAGATCCCTTCCCTGTCCCTGCTGGCCACGCTAGTGCTGATACAAGCCAGGATGCCATTGGCCTTCTTGGCCACCTGGGCACACTGCTGGCTCATGTTCAGCCGGCTGTCAATCAACACCCCCAGGTCCCTCTCTGACTGGCATAATTTAAATTTAATTTGAAACATCTCAATAGGAGGGATAGGCAGGAGCAGGGAGAGACTTAAGTGCAGAGAGGGAAGACTGAGATTTTTCTGGAGCTGATTTTTGCTGGGTGTCTGTGCTGGGACTGTCCCTAGGGAGCCCTGGTCTGAGATAATAACCCCCAGCCCTTACCATGAACGCGACAACGGACACCTCGTAGATGATGGACTGGGCAGAGAGCTCTATGACGCTCAGCAGGCCTGGGGGAGAGGAGGGGGTCAGGGCTGGGTGAGGGTGCCTCTCGGTGGCTGCTGCAGACACCGCTCTGGGTCACACCCTGTCCACCTCCTTGCAGCTCCCCCTCTCCGCTGACCTATCAAGAAGCTCCCGATTTCATAGGTCCACCACTCGATGCACATCATGAGCATGCTGGGGATAGCCAGGGAGGTGAAACTGTCCCATTCCAGTAGGCACTCACTGGACCAGCCTGCAGAGAGGAGAAACACCATCTGATGAATGACCAGACTGGCCACTGTGTTATGTCCTCAAGAGCACCCGAGGCAGCTGGAGGTGCCGTTCCTGTTGGCAGAGCCACCAGTGCGATGCCCTTCAGCTCCACAGGACCTCCAGCAGCAAAGTGTGCACGTATGCGCTCTGCTGATGCCATCCTATGGGCCACAGAGCAGTGCAGCCCTCAGCTCATCCCTCCTGGAGGACAACCTCGTGCTTACGTCTGTGCTTATCCGGCTTTGGGGCTGAACCCTACCAAGCCTCAGCAGAAAGTTTCATTTTTCCAGAATTAATGTTTACTGCCCGGCACGGTGCTCTGCCAACGCTCGCGCATGACGTGCTGCCACCGAAGCAGCACGGCATTCCCGGGAGCGTACCAGGTTGCAGTTAATATTTCACCATCAGGACTAACAGAATTCACTTGATAGAAACTGTGGAAAATTCATGAACCCTCATGTAAAGCAGGAACCAGAGGGAGCTGAGGATGTGCCCTTACCTCCCCAGGTCTTCACGTGGAGTTTCTTGCCTATAATATACAGGAACAAGAAAATGGTTTGTGAATACTGAGCAACGGTGTTGGCCCAGGCAGAGCCCCTGCAAAGGAAATGAGAAAGGTCGTCGGCATCCTGCTCGCATCTCCCTGGCCTCGGGGTGCCAGAGCGTAACGTCCCGCCGTGCCCCCGCAAGCACCGGATGCTCGGCCGTGCCTGGAGATGCTGATGTCCCTGAAAAGCCCCTGGCTGTTGCCAGGTGGTGTGTTTTTCCCTTGGTGGGACGTGGGTGCTACTCACGTGATGCCCAAGTGGAGCACGTAGAGGAAGATGCAGTTTGCGATCACATTGACGACGTTGCCGACGACTCCGCTCAGCACCAGCGGCCACATGATCATCTGAAAAGAGGAGGAGATGGGGGCTATGGTGCCTTCACAAAGGCTTTGGGAGAGAGGTGCAAGGGTCTCCACCAACCCCATGCTCAGGAGCTTTCCCAGCCAAAAAATAAACTTCTGATGATGTCGCCTGCTTGGAAAATGAGTGTGTTGGAGGTAAACCCGTGAAGTGGGGAAGTATGAAGGGACATTAAGGGTCATTTAGATGAGTTGTTGGAGGATATGGTGTAGGGGAGAACTTTGTAGAGTAGGGCTGATGGTTGGACTTGATGCTCCCAGGGGTCTTTTCCAACCTGAATGATTCTGTGATTCTGTGACATCCATCAGGCAGATGGATACAACTGGCTGTGGGATGGGGGTGATCTCTGGATCAGAGCTGCTCAGGGTACCTGGGTGATGGTGGGGACAAACACTGCCTCACCATCAGGAAGGGTGAGTGTGAAAACCCTGGGTGCATCATTGAAGGGAGGGAGCCCTGAGCCAGGGCTGACCCTCTGTGGGTGTGAGGGCTGCAGGACCCACCTGGTTCTGCAGGTATCTTGTCTCCAAGTTGTACAGAAAAACCGCCTGAAAAGGAAATTGGTGGGTGAGATGAGGCCAGCACTGAGCAGGGGCTGTGCTGCTGTGGTGGGAAACAGGATTGGGATGGCCAGTGCCTGTGTGTGGCATCCAGGGTGCTCGCAGGGACTCACCGGGAGAGCAGGGACAAACGCCATCACGTAACGCTGGGTTAACCTGGGGGACACAAGAGGAGGGGTTAGCGAGGGGCCACAGCCACAGCCACCCTCCTTGCAGCCCCACCATGCCGGGAGGGACACAGTGGGGGTGTCCGGGACCACCTGACCTGGAGACCTCGGGGTCCTGGCGCATGAGGAGCAGGAGCTGCTCGATGTTGATGAGGACGGCGCAGCAGGGGAAGCAGCAGAGCAGGAGGATGAGTGTGGCACGCTGCAGAATCACCCCCACGCGCAGCAGGTTCTTGCTGCCGTAGGTCTGAAAGGCGAGAGGGAGGCAATGAGCTCTGCTGCACTGGCAGCACGCCCGTGCTGGGGGGACGGGGACCCCGTGGAGCACAGAGCAGCCCTGACCACCCTGCAGACCACCCGGGGAGGATTTGGTATTTCAAGGGGGGCACAGAGCTTCCTCTTTTGGGATTGCCACTTAGGGACAAGCTCCCCAGCTCACAGTGCCTGGGCAGAACCCGCTGAGGCTGGAAAACCCCGTATCTCCAGGACAAGTGCCAGCATCTCCTACCCACCTGTGATATCAAGGTGTCACATGCTGAAGACAAACCATAACCTACAGAGATGGCAGTAACATTTATAACCTGGAGACAGGAGTTAAAAAAACAAAGAGCGAATGTGAGCATTTAAGACTTTTGGGTAGGGAGAGGGGCTAAAAGGAAAAGGGGGAGTCTGAAATCTCCTCTGTCCTTGTCCGTCTCCATTCCTGTATCCCGTCCCAGTGTCAGCGGGTGGGAGCTGGTGCCCGGTGCCGGAGCAGCCCCCAGGAATGCTTACAGCAATGGCCAGCGTGACGGAGGCCAGCTCGACCTTGCCCAGGTGGCCGCAGAATATGGAGCTGACAAGGTGTATCAGGAAGATCAGCAGCTGGATCAGGATCTACGTGTGGGGAATAAGCAAAGGTGAGAGATGGAGGTGAGCAGGGGAGGCCATGCTGGGAGGAGCTCTCTCCTCCCGGGGTCCTTACCAGTGGCCCTGCCAGTGCCAGCAGCTTCTTTGCGTCCTCCCAGAAGTTGTCCGGGACCAGGCGCTGAAGCCAGCGGCGTTTCTTTCTGCAGCTGCCGGGTGTGAGATTGTGCTGGCCAGCGGCCACCGCCTCGCTGAAGCCATTCTCCTCAGGGAGGTTCTCCTGCTTCATGCTGCCGCTCTGCCAGGGGAGTGAAACAACCCTCTTCCTCCGCACTCTGTTAAAACCACCCTGCCAGGGTGAGCAATGTGTAACCACGGTGGGGTGAACTTCAGCCGGGACCAGGCGAGCAGCTGGGTCGGCGATGGGAAGTGCAGGCAAGTGGGTCAGGGCAGGGCACGGAGCTGGGGAGTGCCATGAGGGTCCTGTGCACCCTCCGCAGTGCCGAGGAGCCTGGCTGGGTAGTGCAAGGCACTTGCTGCCTGCCCTGAGCCAGCGTAGGGGTTAAGCCTTCCCAAATCGCTCCCGCGAACCCTCGTACCTCTCTCCTGCCTCTCTGCGGCTCCTCCGCCTGCTGTGCTGGAGGGTTGTCCTCCTCTTCCAGCCGCAACAGAGGATTCATGGGTCCGTCTGCGGTCTCCCGTGAGCTGCTGCTGGCAGTGGCGGGGCCACTGCCCGTCTCGGCCCCTCTCATCCCAGCGCGGTGGTGGCCAAGACAAGCCGGCCCCATTGGCTCGGCTGTTGGCCTCGCACAGAGCGGCAGCGTCGGGTTTCACTGGCACCGCTCCGGAGACCAAATATAGCATCTGCCTTGGCCCGCTGCGGCGCAGGGGAGGCGGAGGGGAGCTGCTCCCGCAGTGCAGACCCTCTCCTGCACAGTGCAGGAGGTGGGCCCTGGTGGGCTGGGGTAGCCCATGGGGTAGAACAAGGCAGGTTTCCTCCTCTCCCCAGGCTCCCATCCCAAAACTACCATGATTCTGAGCAGGGCAGTCTGCCACATCCTCCTCACACCTGGGCAGAGGCTGATGACTGTTTCAAGCTCCTTTATGTCACGTCTTTTCACTCCCAGCCCACCAGCAACCAGCACCACGTGCCAGGAGAGTTGTGGGGTGACAGAGAGGGGCTGCGCACCAGCTCTACGTGGTATTTGCCTCAACAGCTGAGCACATGCCACACCGCCGAGGCCTCGCTGCTGTCACAGGGCTGCAGGTAAGAGCCTGGGAGGGGTCCTGAGGGGCTCAGTGCTGAGGGCAGGGGCAGGCAGGGCTGGGGCTGTTGTGTTAAGACATATGAGCAGTTCCTTGGCAGTTCTGGAGGGTTGTGCACCACATCAACCCTGTCCCATGTGCCTCAGCAACAGTGTGGGAGCCCAAATTCTGCTTTTGTACCTGAGCCTGGCTTAAACAAGCCCCTGGCCGGTGCTGCACCCCAAGCCAGCCCCAGCCTGCAGGCCCAGGAGGCTGAGGCTCTGCACAAACCAGGCACACATCTCTCCTCTACTACGTTAGTCGTGCCAATGACCGGGGTCACGCTCACACCACATTAACAGCCCAACATTTACTCAGAAAACTTTATTGTATCAAAATCCCACCTTACAAAAGTGCAAAAAAAGAGTTGCTTTAGGCCCTGTGCCTGACACGCAGCGGGGAGAGCAGGGCGAGCAGCCAGCGCCCAACGCCCCGGCAGCAGTCAGAGGAGTCAGCCATCTCCCAGCAAAACAGGCCCAATTGCAGACTGGTGCGTGAGGAAACATGCTGTGGGCAGCAAGAGCCTCAGCCATTAACAAGTGACATGGACAAATGCCCCCAGGGAGTAGGGAGCAGGACAGCAGCACAAGGTCCCCGTCTCTTTCCCAGGATATACTCCTGCCTGTCACAAGTGACATCCTGGTGCAGTGCAGGAGAGGGACCAGTTCTCAAGCACTTTCTTCCCCTTTAAGAACTCTGGGTGTGGGATAAAATAGTGTGAGTGAACCAGAAACTGAACAAAGTGACTCTACAAAGAACTGGGGGAATTCCTTCTGTGGCACCATCCTCCTGGGACGTTACCACGTGCCCTCCTGCTCTGTGCACAGCACCCCAGCGTCACTGGTTCTAGCCCTTGCCGGTCAGGATCCGGACCAGTATGCCCACCAGCAGGACAGCGATAGCAGCAGCAGCAGCCACCACACGGCGGATGATCAGGGCCCTCCATGCCACATCAGGAGGAGCAGGGATGACAGCAGGCTCCTCCTGGGCAATGAGCTGGTGGTCAGGGTGCCTCTCACCTTCCACAATGCTCTCAGGCAGGACCACGGTGTCCACGGTGTCTGTGCCAATGGAGATGTAATCTGTGTAACAGAAAGGGGAGTGCTGCAGGGAAGCTGAGCTGCAGAGTCAGGGGAGCCCAGTCTGATGCTGCACAAGCGCTAGTGACAGTCCTGAGGGTCCTTTCCCAAGGCTCAGGGACACTGGGACATGCCGCAGCAAAGGGGCGGGTGGTCCTAGTGGGGCAGACACAGGCTGGCACTCCACGCTCTTCCCTGGAGCAGCCAGAGTGGTGACAGGGGTAAGGACAAGGTGTCTTGTACCCCATTACTAAGGGCAGGAGAAGTGCCTGGGTCCAGCACCAGACACTGGGCTCTTTCCAGCCATCTGGGCCTGCAGCACAGACATGGCTGCCATGGCTATGAAGGAAAGGAAGGGCTGGGTGGAGAATTCAGGCTCCCTCCCTGTTGTCAGGCCCCGTTACATACCCACAGCAGATGTTTTGTTAGCAGCTGTGCCACTGGAGTTCACATCTTCCAGTTGTTTTTTCAGTCCAGCTCGGACTTGAGCCTAAAAACACACGCAAGAGTTGCTCTTCTCAGAGCAAGGGTGTCCTGCCCAGCCAAGCAAACTTGAGCCTCTTCCCTCTGCTCTCCCAAAGCAAGCATGCTCCACACCAAACTGCTCATCCCTACAGGAGAGCGGCAGATCCTCTTTCACTTTTGCCTTCTCCCGGAGGGCTGTGGCATTGTACTGGGACAGGAACCCACCTAACACCTTTTAAGAGTTACTAGAGAGAAGCACAAGTCTCACCTCTTCTGCAGCTTTCTTCCAATCCATGCGCATGACAAAAGCCGAGAAGGAAAGGGCTTGCAAAGAGATGCAAACGATCATCCCCACCCACAGACCTGCAGCAGTGGAGAGTTACTTCAGGGGAAGCTTGAGGAAAACCTGCTTTTGCCAGCCACTGCCAAAATGCCCCAGGACTTCAGTGGGGTCAGATTATTGCCCCACGTCTAACCCAGCCTCGATGGCAGAGCTGCCCTGAGGGACAGGGAGAGGTAACAGCTCCTAAAGGGGGCCTATGCTGGGAGCAAGCCTGGATTTACGGGGACATCTCAGCCCCCATTTGATGGAGGCTACTCAGAGCCTGCCTCAGCTAAACAATTCAGCAACGCAGTGCAACCCAGCCTCACGGATACAAAGGAAGGTCTGAGCACAAGTTCCAGGGCTGAGCCTTTGCTCAAGGCAGGGTTTGGCCCAGCAGAAGCAGCGCTGGCAGCTCGTATAAAGCCGAACAGAGGGCGCACGTACCTAACACCCCCATCTTAGCCGCAAACATCAGGGAGATGCCGATGGGCAGCCCGATGGCGTAATAGCCGATGGCGTTGGCGATAGCACCCATCTTCTGCTTCCCCGTGCCCCGCAGCACACCGCCACAGGTCGCCTGAGGAGAGCGGGCAGAGGCATCAGCACACAGGACAGCACGTGCTACGGAAGGCACCACACAGGAGCTGCGGGCTACGGCATGGCCCTGTGAACAGGGGAACCCACAGCACTGCCCCGCAAAGCCAGGAGGGACCAAAGCCACATCACGGAGCGCGTGGTGCAGGGCTCCTCTCACCCCAGCTGCCGACCCAGGCGCAGAACGTGGAGCTGTCTGCAGACACCCACAGACACGCCAGCGGACACCACAGTGCTTTCCACACTGCCTGGGTCCCTCTCCCAGGGACGTGACAGGAGGAAAGAGGCTGAAGTGACTGTCTAATGATTGTAGGAGCACTGCTGCTGTGCTGGGAGTACCCGACACCTCTGAAGGTACAGCTGCTCACTTGTGCTGCTCTGATGAGCCAGGAAAAAGATGAAGCCTTGCCGGGGGAAAGAGGGAGAAAGAACAGGGCTGTCTGCAGCAATGCCAATGGACAGCCACAAGCACAGGGGACACTGGAGGTGCTATAGGTAATGCAAGCAGCTGCTCTGACAGTTTATCAGTTTACTTCTCTGTACCATTTTAACAGACCAAGAGTGAGCTCCTGGCAGCTTTGCACTCTCCATTGCACCCCAACCTGCAGAGGGGAATTGCTCCACATGCTGAAATACTCACTGCTGCTGCATCAAACAAGTGGAACGGAGCAAAGATGATCATCACTTTGGACACCAAGATAACGATCTCCCTGTTGGGAAGATGTACGTACTGATCAGGGAAAGCAGCATGGCCTGGTCCCAATGGACTCTGGTCCTGACATGTCTCCCTCAGCCAGCTGCAAAGCCTGACCCCAGCCCATGAGACTCGAGGGGATGCGTAGAGCTTGGGTACCACCATGGTAGTGACCCCGTGTCAGCAGCATCTGCGCTGCCCTGTGGCACCAGGCAGTGGGGAGGAGCCTTTGGGGAATGTGGTTGTCAGACGGAGGTTTATGAACTCTGTCAGCAGCTTCTGAGCAGCTCCTGGGATAAATCACACCCTCCAGGAAGGTAATAATACTCAAAAGAAAGCTGTTAACCCACTTGTCACTGGTGAAGATGTATCCCACCACGTCCTTTAGGGTTCCCAGTAATGTTGCAACCACCACAGCAAAAACTCCTGAAAGAAAGAGAAATAGTCAAATTGCTTAAAGGCAGCAAGTCCTGCTCCTTTATTCCCCTCTGCGGGACCTGGGCTGACCTGCACACAGCAGGGCAGTGATGCAGGAGGTCTTGGCTTGCAACACATCCCCCGATCCCAAGGCATTGCCCACTCTGACACTCGCAGCCACGCTGAAGCCCAGAGGCACCTGAGGAGCAGGAGACAATGAGGAGGTGAGTGGCAACAGAGCCTGCAGCAATTTTCTTCCCCCCCAGCAGGGAATTTGGGGCAAACTGGCATTGCTGCAGTAAAGGGATTTTCCATCTTCAGCTCAAGTCCTGCTTCCCTCCCCAGCCCTGATCTGCAGGGCCATTATCTGGGGTCTCCTCCCCATCTGACACTGATTTAATACACAGCCCTTACCATGTACGCTGCAGAGGAGAGTTCATAGATGACAGACTGCGCGCCCAGCTCCACCACACTGAGCAGCCCTGAAAGAGAGTCATCGCTTCCTTCATTAGGTCAGAATTAAACTCCTCCTTTGCCGACAAGGAGGCAGTGACTCCAGGGCTCCCATCCCACAGACACAGCATCCTGCAGAACCAATGCTGCTGGCAGGAGGTGCTCTGGGGACATGCTCAAGAGGCAGCCACCAGAGCAGGCATGGCTGGAAGATGACCTGTTGAACCAGAGGAAAAAGAGGATTTGCACTCACCTGCCAAGAAGCTCCCGATCTCAAAGGTCCACCATTCAATACACATCATGAGCATGCCGGGCACCGCCAGCCGGATAAAGGAGCCCCAGTCCAGGAGGCAGTCCCTGGTCCAACCTGCAACGAGGAGGTGAAGCAAAATGAATGCATGTTCTCCCTCTCCTCCCCTGAAGGGGAGCCATATGCTCTTCTGGATGCTCCCCGAGGACAATCACCACTGCAGCTCACAGGACACCAGCCTAGTCTTGCTGCTGCGCCATGCTGCATTCCTGAGACAGGATGATCAACTAGAACGTACTTGGAGCTACGGTAAAGGCCCTGAGGACACAGCTACAGCATCTTCCCGCTGTGAGGGGATGGTAATCTCTTTGTCAGGTGCTGGTGACACTGCCAAATCCCCAGGGCCAGACACTGGTATTTTGAAGGATTAAGCCATGAACAGTACCTCCCCAGGTCTCCACATGGATCTTCTTCCACCACACGTAAAGGAAGAGGAGGATGGCCTGGGTGTACTGAGAAACTGTGTTAGCCCAGGCAGAGCCCCTGGGGAGAGAGACAGGCAGATTACAAATGACATCCTCCCCAACCTCCTCAGCTTCAGCAGGAGAGACCTGGTGGCAGCATACAAGCCTTGCGGCAGATATGGGGCAGACCCCTCCAGCCTTATCTTTGCAGGCTGGTTGGCTGGGGGCAGAGGGTGGTAGAACTGGGTACCCAGGACACACACCCCCCCCCTCCCCCGAGCAAGCCCCTGCACCCCAGCAGAGGCTGTCACCACCTCTGCTCACACTTACACCATGCCCAGCTTCAACGCGTAAAGGAAGAAGGCATTCATGGCCACATTGAGGATGTTGGCTGCAATCCCCGTCAACACCTGAGGTAAAATGATCGCCTGGAAGCCAAGGAGGGACTTTGGAGTTTGCTTCCCCAACATCACCCAAGCCCCATCCAACAAACGCAGGGGGAGACCTTCAGCAATGCCCAAGGAGGAAGCCAAGAAGGCAGCTCCTCTTTCAGATAACGCTAGACTGTTAGACATGCAGAAGGCAGCAGGCAGGGCTCAAGAGCTGGTGCAGTCAGTAAAATGCAGAGTTGGGAGGTAGCGATGGGGAAATGGAGCAAACTAAGGGTGGTTCCCGTGAGCAGGCCAGCTGGGGGGCTGTGCATCACACATTCCTCAGCCCAGCTCTCCCCAGAACAGGATGAACTTAGATCCCCAACTTTATCCATGTTCCTAGGAATACCTTTAATCTATGGCCCAGAGCCTGGCTAGTTATACAATACCTGACTTAGTAAATATCTTGTCTGCAGCTGGTACAGAAACGCCGCCTGCAAAAGCCGGGATTCATTTCATCAGCACCGCCACACTGTGGTTCAACAGCCAGTTACCATTTAACCTCACCGATAGCTCCCACCCTCGGCTCCCCGCACTGCCTTTTCGGGGTGCCCCAGCCAGGCACGCTGCCCAACAGCTCCCGGGGTCTGGCTGAAGCACGGCATCTGCCAGCACTGCGGGCACCCAGAGCCAAGAGTAACAAAAGCCACCTCCCATTCCCAGTGGGAAGAGAGATCGGTCTCCAGACGGGAAAACTATGCTTCCTCGTCAGCACGGGAGCCTGGAAACCTTGGAAAAAAGGATTAACCTACAGACCCTTACTGCCCAGGGGTACTGCTCCTGTCTTAGAAGATTCAGAGTAACTAGCCAAGAGCCCCGCAGCTACAAGCATGTGTGAACAGCACGCTGCAGCCTTTATCTCAGAGCTGTGAGCCCTGGAGCCTCTGGTTCCAATGTCCATTGGCAGTTACGTCTCGTGCAGGGACGTGCAGGAAAAGCCTTTGCACAGCAAGATGGAGGAGTGTGTGTTTGCTGGTCCGGCAGCTGCTGGCCAATACACATCTGGTAAGGCCCAAGATCGAGGGGCATGTTGTAAAACCCCAAACCATGCTGCCCTGTGATCCACACAGCCAAGACCTTCCCTCCTTTCTCCTGATGTTAGTGCTTCTAACAACTTTAGCAGCAACTTACAGGAAGCGCTGGGATAAAGATCATCACATAGACCTGAGTTAACCTGGAAAGAGAGTTGTTTCCCCAGTTAATGATACAGCAAAGCAAGACCTGAGCCAAGCAGCGTTGCGCTCAAGCTCCACAGAGCCGTGACTTCAACACTACATGGCATCCCACCCACAGCCAAATGCCTGATCCAGAAGGGCTTGATCTCCCCCCCTGACCTGGAGACCTCAGGGTCCTGCCGGATGAGCAGGAGGATCTGCTCGGTGTTGATGAAGAGCGCCCAGCAAGGGAAGCAGCACAGCAGCAGGATGAGGATCCCCCGCTGCAGGATGGTGCCCACCTGCTTCAGGTTCTTGCCGCCATACGTCTGAGTCGGGAGAGAGGACCAAGGTGAGTGTTACAGGGAACCAAAGGGTCTGGGCAAAGGCTCAAGACCCAGGGCAGCAACAGGCTGATTAAATGCATTTCCCACGCCCTGCAGTGACTAATGCCAGGCTGGTTGAGTGTAACTGGCTCTCAGGCAGATTGCACATCCCTTTGCTACCCAGGCATGACCCAGGGCTCCCTGGGGGAGCTGCAGGGAGGGAGCAGGCCCCAGCCAGTGCCTCTGTAGCCCCGTGCTGCCTGGAAGCTGCAATCCTCCCACCCTTTGTGGCCAGACCACGCTGCACAGGGGGTGAGACACCGCCAGCTGAACCCTGTCAGGCACAAGAGAGGGGGAGCTGCCACTGACCTGGGACATCAGTGTGTCGCATGCTGAGGCTAAACCAGAACCGATGGAGATGCCCGTCACATTGATGACCTGGAGGAGAGACAAGGGACTGGGGTTGCAAGGTAGGGTGACAGGGGACCTGGCCCAAAGCACTGTGTTCCTCCTAACTGGGTGGGAAGACAGTTCTGCTACAAGTTTTTGGGAAGTTTCCAGCCCTTCTCTGTTTCTCAGAATAACACATTCTTGTTGCCTAAATAGCCTCTTCTCTCCTCTGGTGTGGAAAAGGATCCTCTAGCAAGGGGTGGATTATCTAAAGGACCACAAACAGTGCCACTCCTAGCCACACAGGCACTTTTAGGTCTGACGGGTCCAGAGAGCTGGTCACAGGCTCCAGGTCCCTGCCCAGGTGCTGGCCACTCACTGGCACAGTCACCAGCTGCTCGGTTCCCATCTCCTGCCTGTGCTCAGTGTAAAAGAAAGAACAGTTTGGTGGGTGTGATGTTTGCGTAGCATCAGGCTCTACTTATGCACAGGGTCCTTGTGTACACGTTCCTACAGGTTTGGGGTTGTTTTGATTTTTTTTTTCCCTCCTTTTTTTGGTGACATGTAATTTTTATGTTTTAAATCAGAGGTGAATCAGAGTAATACGTACGGACACAGCCAGTGTCACAGCATCCAGCTCAGCTTTCCCCAGGTGGCCACAGAAGATGGAGCTGACCACGCTGATCAGGAACCCCAGCAGCTGGGCAACAAACTAGGATGGGAGGAAGGGGAGACAGTGAGATGAGGACCCATGAGGACTTGAGGAACACCACCCTTCCCTCAGGAGTCGGACTATGAACTTTCCTGGTGTCACTGGTTTTCCTGGTGTTGCCACAGCACCTTGCTCTGCTGTCCTGGGAATCTGTCCCTGCTCACCAGCTCCAGGACTTGCACAGGCTCTCAGTGGTTTCGTCTTTCAAAGCCTACCTCTACCTGTCCTGTGGTATTTTGTTGTTATGCAGCGTGTCTGCCAGATGACCTTGTTTACATCTGGCTTAACAGCTTTACTAGAAATACCCTTTTCCAGGATGAAAGTTGCACAGAGAGGGGAAAATAAAACAATCCCAATGCTTTTCTGCACTTCTGTGCATCTGGGGAAAACCCTCCTCCCAAACCGCAAAGTCCTCTCCTCCTGGAGACGTGCCAGGTCCAGCCTGCTTGTTCCTCACCAGCGACTACAGCAAGGCTTAAGGATGCTGAGGCAGAGATCACCCTCCAGACCTCATTTTCCCTGGCAACAGGACGGCCCCTCTACAGGCATCCGAGGCACAGAGTCGTGGCACAGCTAGAACCAGATGGTAGGAGTTAGAGACGTTTTTACCCGCTGAGGGGTGGGCACGGCTGGAGACCATGCCCAGGATCTGCTCACGCTCCTTTCCACCCAGCAGCCAAGAGCCCAGCGCTGCTAAGGAACCAGCTCCTGCGGGGTCAGAGGAAGAGCTGAACAAAACCTTCTTCTCTCCAGATGTTCCACCGCTGCCCACAGATACAGTCCTCCTGCCAGGCCCAGGCCCGTTTGAGGTGCTGCTGTGAGCAATCCCCACAGGAGGGGTCCACACCTCCCCGATTGCTCTAGCACCGGGTTTGACATGAAATGGGCATTAAAAATGGCAGCTGCAGGTTTGGTTTTGAGATTGTCTGTGCACACGGAGGAGCGGGCTGTGCCCAAGTGAACGGTTGAGGGGACTGGGCTGGGGCTGATGTATTCAGCTACAGAAACCGAAACCAGCCCGTGCTTCCTCTGCTGCCTGATCACAGCGGGTCAGTGCTTTGATGTCTGGGAGGTCTCCGAGAAGTTCATCAGTTGGTACTTATTTACCGGATAGAGTAGAAGATTCAAAGCACGGAACTTCATGCGCAATAGGTTTAGACCAGGGCTGTGGTGCAGAAGCCTCTGCAAAACGTGCTCAGGACTGTGCCACCAGTCCCCGACTACCAAAGGGTACATCTCCTCCTGACAAACGGCGGTCCAGGCAGGATTTTGGGACAGCGAGCCATAGGCCACCTTCGCACCCAGACTCTGCTGGAAGGGCTGGCCAAGGAGCACGAAGCAAAGTGACTTGCTTGTTGCCCAAGGGGTACGTGGCTGCAGACTGATTCCCCGGAGCAATTTAGCAGCTTATCCCCCCTCCCCAAGTCCACCACTCTTCCCCCACGGCTGGAGCAGGGCTCATGGACCAAGCTGGACAGCAACAGGAATTCCTGTGGCCAAGAATAAGCCCCATAAGGGTGACAATGAAGGAAATGAATGGGGGGGGGGTTTAATTCTGGCTGTATCTTCTGCAGGGCAGCGGGCACGGACTGCCCGAGGGGGGGACCGGGCTGACTCCCTGGCCGGGAGGGCAGGGCAGGAGAGGGCAGGGCAGGAGAGGGCAGGGCAGGAGAGGGCAGGGCAGGAGAGGGCAGGGCAGGAGAGGGCAGGCGCAGCCCCGGGCCGCGGAGCCGTGCCCAGGGGCTGAAGGAGCCGCAGCGGCGGGGCCCCGGGTCTCCTCCGCAGCCGGGGTTACCGGGGCACGCTGCCCGGCTCCGGGCATCCGAGCCCCGCGGCGATCCCCGGCCGGGCCGGGCCGCCCCCACCTCAACGCCGCGGCCGTTCCCCCCCTTCCCGGGCTGGCGCCGCTCCGGCGGGAGCGCGCCCGGTCCCCGCCGCCCCCCCGGTGCCTCCCCGCGCCCCGCTCTCACCACGGGCCCCGCCAGCCGGGCCAGCTCGCAGCTCTCCCGCCGGGCGGCCGCGGGCAGGAGGCGCCGGGCGCCCCGCAGGCACCACGCTGCTGCTGCCGCTCCCGCCGCCGCCATGGGCCCAACCGCCGCCGCTGCTGCCGGTCCGGCCGCCGCCCGCCCGGTTTATGAGCACGGCCGGGGCCGGCTCCCCGCCCCCGGGGCCGCGGGGCTGTGGGCGGTGCGGGCCGCAGCGGCACAGGCAGGGTCCCTCCGCCGGCCAGGGAGCGGGACCCCAACCGCGGGTCGGGGAACCCCCCCGGAGGCAGGAGCTGGGGACAACCCCATCTCCCTCACGTGTTGGCCGGAGCTCACTGCGGGGGTTTTAGGGGGGGTTGGGGACACCCCCATGGGAGAGCCATGGGCTGGGGACCCCCCTACGTGTGTTGGGGAGGGGCTTGGGGCCCTGCTGCGTGGCGAGCAGGGGACCCCGGTATCTGTTAACCGATGTCTAGAGCCCTCCCACTCGTGGGCTATGGGATGGAGACCCCCTGGGGACCCCCCCACACTGACCAGGGGTTCACCAGCGGCCCAGGGACCCCCACTCCAGCTGGTGGCTATGGACTGGGGACCTGGCTGTGGGGTGATGGCTTGGGACACCCCATGTGCTGGCTGCGGGCTGGGTCCCCCAACATAGGGGCCTGTCAAAGGCAGGGATGTCTCAGCACATTCTCCAGGACCAAAGGGATGTCCCCTCTGCCGTCAGCGTTATGATAACGGGGGGCAGCTGGCTCTAGGCAGGCCCCCTTCTCCATCCGCCCACCGGTGTCTCATGACCTGGGGATCGCCCCCCAAACCAGGGATTCCCACCCAGCAGGCTGGCGATGCAGGTATCGGGGTGTGAGGGTTTGAAGGGGGGCTGCTGGACCCCACGTCTGGGCTGGGCTGCCCGTGGTCGTGTTTGCCTGGCACTTGGCAAGAAGGAACTTTGCTTTGGGTGGGAGCTTGGGTTGTTACAGGAGTGAAATTCTACCCAAGTGCAGGTGCTTGTAACCAAGTAGCTGTAACCAAATCTATTTCTAACGCACGGAAAATGGCAGCGGAGAGTGGGGCTTGGTTTTACAGCTGTTTAGATGCTGCCTCGGTGCCTTGTAGCTGTGATGTCATCACCCAGAAATGTAAAGTCCCATTAATGTTTCATTTACCCCCTTGCTCTTTCAGTATAAGGTGACATCATGAAAAACAGTGCAGTAGCAGTGGTGAGTCATCGCCACCCTGATTTTATGTGCCATGATGAAATCAGGGTATCTCAGGACAAAAGAGTGCCTGATGCTGCTGTAGTCTGGTCTTGAGTTCCTCCAGATTTTGGTGGTAGTCGAGGGGGAAAGACCAACTTGCAAAATTTACTTGAAGTTGTTTCTTCAAGAAACACACGTTTTCATATAGCCACAGGATTTTCTTCACCAATCACCAAAACCTTTTCACGAATGAAAAAAACCCCAATGTAATGTTCAATGTGGAGTTTGGGAGCATATTTTAACTTTGTAACAGTCTCTTCCTCTTCAGGCAGTGGTGACATCACCATGACCCACCCTGGGTGACACAGGCCACCCCAACAGCCTTGCAGTGGGCACGGACTGAGCTCAGGTAAACACTTTGCTCCTCTCCCATGGGGGAAAGGAGAGGAACAAACTGACTTGCAGAATGGAAATGTCCTGGGCCGAAGTTTTCAGGCACAGACACTTCAAGTCAGATTCTTAGTTTCGGAGACTTTCTTGCCTGGGGTGCTCAGTGCACTCAGCTGCAGATAGGACTGCTCAGCACCACTGTAAAGAGGCTAAATAGAGATTTTTATGCTCGTGTTAAGACAGCCAGGGTGCAAACCTTCGCCACATCTTCTGAGGGTGGAAGTGGACTGAAGAAATGAAAGAGGAGGTGTCACTCCAGCCTCGTGCTAGGTAAAAGTCAGCAAGTGCTGCTGGTGTTGGTCCCAAGGGCATGGCTTTGTGCAGGGCTTGGTGAGCTGCGGCGGCCGCTTCTCTCCCCGATCCATCCCTCCCCTGCAGAGCAGCGGGCGGTTGGGTGCGTGTGCCAGAGCCTGTGCTACCTGTGGGATGGGACCGCAGCGGCAGCTATGAAGAAATAGAAGTAGTTAGCAGCGAAGGATGTGTGTCCTGGCTGGTGGTGTGACTACTGTTTTCAGCCCGGTTGTGTGATGGGCAGGGGGTTCCTGCGGTGCTGTTATCTCCTGGGGAGGCCAGAGGGGAAATGATAAGGCTCAGATGGTGCCATTCGTGGTCCTCAACAAGCAGCGCAAGTGTGAGTCCCTTTGAAGTTTACTTGTGACCCTGCTGAGATCAATACCCTGGGCTGGCAAAGAGGAGGGAGAGAATCAGGCAGAAACCTGGGAAAAAGGACTTTGAAAATAGTAAGCCCTGTCTCTTCAGGCTTAGGGAAGAAAAGTTACCTCCCAGCCCCAGGTACAGGACTAGCCCCTGAAGAATCAAACACACAGAGAAGGGCTGTGATTGAAATGCCCCTTCTTGTGTTTTGCTGCTGCTGTTTGGAATCCACTATATCTGCTTTCAGAAGAGCTGTTTTGTGTTTCCGTGGTGCCACGTGGAGCCCAGTCTTGCTGGCAAGCAGCAGAACCGGCACCCCAGGATGTGGTCTGGTGAGCGGGGGTGCCCTGAGGTCTCCCCTGTCACTGTCACGACAGACCTGGCGCTGCTTCAGCCTCCGCGCTCTCTGATTAGTCTGTGAGCTGCCGAGGGGGACGTGGGTCAGGGCAAACTTGCAGGCTGAGCCCAGCACTGGGTGCTGGCACGTTGGCTCCTTCCCTTTCTGTGATGGGGACAAGGACCTTGCCAGCTGCCGGGCGAGATTTGGTGGGACTCATCTGCCAGAGCTCCTAAGACAGCTGGGGAGGGTCAAAGGTCCCTCACCAAGCTGCCCTCAGCGATCTGGATATTAACACTATTGCAACACCAGTTAGAAGAATTTGAAGGGTCAAATTCCTTTGGAGTGTAACATCGTTGAACTCGGTCGTTTTAGACCTCCAGCGAATTTGGAGCTGCATTTTGGAAGGCTGATACCTTAACACAGACCTGTTTAAAGAAGTTAATGTGTGACCGGCTACAAACCATCTGGAGCAGGCAGATGGCTGCCCTGTTGGAGCTGGTTTCGGCAGCTGGGACCCTGGGCAGTTCTCAGCGATGCTGATGTGAATTCAGAAGATGGCAGCTGAGGGGAGAAGGATTGCAGTTGCTTGCATCATCTGCAGAGCAGAATTAGGCCTTTTTTTCTGAAGATTTCCAGCAGGATGACTACCCAGGGCTTTCTCTAGATATGTATGTCCATATTCTGAAATGCAGCCAACATCCCACTACTAAAATAAACCCCACAAATGTACCGTGTCTGGAACCATTGCGATTAAGAGCTACCAAATAAGAAAAATGTCAGAACACAATGGATTTATGTCAAACACTCAACTGTTTGAAGAGTGTCCCTTTCTTTTAAGAGGCCTTGCTGCTGGCTGGTGGCCAGATACCGTGGAAAATCCACTCCCCTCTGTGCAACGTGGAGTTCAGAATACAGCTAAATTAAAAAGTAAATAGCCTTTTGCAAACAAATTAGTTTTTATTTAAGCACTGCACTATAGGATCAGATGATCAGAGCCGTCAGTGGATACAACACACGGATTTGGGGCTTGTCAACACAGAGATCAAACCAGAACAGCTGTCTTCAGATAGCTCCCCTTGCGTGATGATCCAGCTGTGGAGAAAGTTACTGTGTTCTGGAGTAATGAGTGCATTAGCAAAACATGCTAATGATCTTAGACTATAGTGACCCTTACCGCAGGGTAGCCTCTCTACTGGGTACACAGGGATGGTTTTTCTGTTTAACCCCACCTAAGTGTTCTCGAGTCCATCCTGCAGATTGATGAGGCTTCCTCAGACCCAGGAGAACTGGTGTTCCACTGCTGCCTGCATCTCCAAGGTGTAATTAATGTTCAATAATCTTGAAAAACGTGATGTCTAATAATGTTTTAAATGGCGCTGACTGGTGATGCAGCTGCTGCACTGAAGCGGTTACAGGACTTGCAGTTACACGGCTGCCAAAAAGGTTGAACTCGGGAGTGGGCAGCTCTCAGTGGTCTCTAATCATCCTGGGTGTGTTTATTGCCCATAACTGCTATTTTTTGGCATGGACAGTCGTATAAACAGGACTGTTCACCCCATTATTTGTCCCAGCTTGCTAGTGCAGACATGCCTCTGTAAGAGGGGTTATAGAGAAGCTCAAACCTGATGTTTACAGTGGATGGAATTTGTCCAAAGGCATTTGCTTGTTCAGAAAAAAGCAACGAGAAATCTGTCGTCTCACTGGCACCTGCAAGCCTGGCACGGCCTCCGTGCCTCTGCATTGCTGCGCGTCTGCCGCTGAGTGCTGCTGCCTGCCGTGTCCTCGAAGTGCTGCGTGTGTTGGGAACTAACCTGGGGCTGCCTTTGGTGACCTGGAAAGCTGCCTGCCCAAGGATTGTCGCTCTCTGCTGTTGCTAAATAGGAGTTTTCTTTGATGGCTTCTTTTACACTGTGGCTTTAGGGTAACTCCGCTACCGCTGTTTAAAAACCACCCTGAGCTTACCTTTCTTTCCTTCTTTTTGCTGCCACGGGTTTAATTTGCTCAAGCTAATGAGCGTATATCCCCACAGCTCGGTATCATCGGCCTTGGGCAGAAGTCACAAAGCCTGATGAGTTTTCTCAATTAAAACAGCGAGTGCGAACTCAACTCAATTTGCCACTTCTGCTCCCAAGCCCTCAGGCTGGGGCTCGCCTTCTGGCCCGGCTCCATGGGCACCTGCAGCTGGCACAGGGAGGGGCTTGGGGGGGGGCAGCTCCAGCCCCTCAGCAGCTCTGGCCTCGCTGGGCACGGCTGCCCTGGGAGGTGCCAGGGGGGCCCCACAGACCCCCGCTCTGCCCACAGCCTGGGCACCTGCACCCACTCCCGGCAGGGCCAGCACCAGCGGGGGGAGGCCAGGGGTGGGATGGGACCCCCTTTCCAGCCATTCTTGCCTTTGCCTGGCAGCACCCTTGGGCTCAGCACTTTCACCCTGCCGCATTGCGTCAGTATTTGGGGATTTTTTCCTTGCTGACAAGACCCTAATGAGCACTGCTTGTGGGGGAAACAAATCCAGGCAAATGCAAGTGTTTGGCCAATATTTGCCAAATATTTTGGCAAAATATTTGCTAAATACTTTAGTGAAAAATACAATATATACTAGTCAGAGGGGATGCAGTGTAAAAAAAAGAGTACTTTGAAAAAACTAATGGGGTTAAGGAAGTGCAGACTGGCACCATCTCTCTATAGACAAGAAACTGCTTATTCAAAGCCCTGTGATGTGGTCCTGCCTCTTGAGCTCCCGTGTTTCAAGCTGGTTCTCAGATGGGCATCCTGAATCCATCATTTTGCTGCGGAGCCTGCACATGGGCAGACATCCACCTGTAATGGGAACCCCGCAAGCATTCGCACGGCTTAACCTCGGTTTAGTCACTCCTCATGTTGTGATGCTGTTTGGTAAGAACAGCTATTTCCTGATTTTATTTTATTGTTCAAGAGACAAAAATGTTTTTTACTTGTTCTGTATTTCAGGGCATCTTCCTTCTGTTTTGTTCACTAAAAATGGGGCCAGACAAATTAACTGCAGTCATAAATATTATTTTTACAACAAAATATTTATATTGCCACACGGGTTGGTCGAGTTCAGGGCTGCAGACTTAAAAAACAGCTTCCCTGCCCTGAAGAACCCAAATACTTAATTAAGGCAGATAAGGCAGGACAAATAAAAACAAGACAAAACTCCTCTTGCTTTGAACCACCTCTAGGGAGCAGGTCTTGGCAAAAGAAAAGAGACATTGTAAATGTAATAATAATAATAATTAATTGTATTTATAAGGCATCCCCCAATGTCTCTGGATGCTATACAACGATTTTAAATGCAATTGAAAGCAACAATAAGCAGCCAAATGAGAAACCAAATAAGGAAGTGTTGTAAAAATAAAAGTATCTTTTACAGTAGCTAGCAAGATTTAAGAGTGCTGGTTTGGGGTTCAAAAGGTAAAATGGAGGAGGTGTCCAGCCTGTGCCCACGTTGCTCCCCGTGTGTTTCCGCGGCGCCCGTGCCGCTCCGCGCCTGGAGAGGACCTGCAGATGCTCCAAACCAAAAGCCTCCAAACTTCAGCCCCTCAGCCCCGTCCTCTGGACCCTCGCACACGCTTCCACGTTTATTTTGCTTTCCCGGCAGGTGCGAGCGGAGGGCGGGAGGTCGCGTGCAGGGGGGTTTGGCGGCGAGGGCAGGCGGGTCAGGGTCTGCAGCACGGACACACGGACATCAGGCCGAAGCGGCTGCGGGTCCGTGCTGCGGTGAATTCTGCAGGCTTGCACATCGCAGGCGTTGATTACGAAGAGCAAATACATTTTAAAGCCTGGTTTGCATGCCATGTTCACGCTTGCTTGCCTCTCTGTATTCCACCCAGGCAGACAGTGCAATGCAGTGTGGCCAGATTTACCTGTGTTTACACTTCTGGTTCGGCTTTCAGGTTTTCCCACTCGCTATTGATGGGGGTAATCACGTATTGACTCAGGTTTTGAAGGCGGAGAAGGGAAAGACTCTGGTTCTGCGGGCCTTGGGGAGCTGCCTGCACCCTCACGGCCCCCGGCTGAAGCCGCCCGTCTCCGGGCGGCCGTTCGGAGGTCGAGTGGGCCGGCTGGGGGGGGGACACTTGCACGGGGAGCGGGTGCTCAGGCGGGGTCTGTGACTCGGGGCGACCCTCGGCAGTGACCGGGCTCCCTGCAGCGGGGCGGGGCGGGGGGGGGGCACGGCCGGCGGCCATCCCTCGCTGCTCCCCTCTCCTCGGAGCAACCGGACCCTGGGAGGGACCGAGACCTTGGGGGAGGCTTTATCCAGGGCTGGGTCAGCGCACCCCACGCGTGGGGAGCCCGCGGGAGCGCGGGGGGGGCGGAGGGGGCCGGGCCGGGGCGGGGGGCGGCGCTGGCGGAGGCGGGCGCGGGGCCGCGCGGGGCGGCAGCGCCCCCTGGCGGGGCGGGGCGGGGCCGGTGTCGCCGCGGGCGGAGCGGGGCGCGGAGCGGAGCGGGGCGCGGGGAGCGGAGCGGGATGGCGGGCGCCTTGTCGGAGGTGCTGGGAGAGGTGCTGGTGGCGGCGGACGGGGAGGAGGTGGCCGTGTCGGCGCTGGCCGCCCGCGGGGTCTCGCTGGTGGGGCTCTACTTCGGCTGCAGCCTCGGCGGCCCCTGCGCGCAGCTGGGCGCCAGCCTGGCCGCCTTCTACGGGCGCTTCAGGGGGGAGGCGGCGGCGGCCGGCGGGCAGCGCCTCGAGATCGTCTTCGTGTCGGCGGAGCAGGAGCAGCAGCAGTGGCAGGAGGCGGTGCGGGCCATGCCCTGGCTGGCGCTGCCCTTCGCCGACAAGCACCGCAAGGTGAGGCCGCGGCCGGGGCGGGGGGCGCGCCCCGGGCTTTGTCTGGGGGCGGCGGGGCTCGGCCGGGCCCCCCCCGCGGCGCCGGGGCGGGTCTCGCGTGTCGGCGGGCGCGTGGCGTGGGGTGGGCGCCTTCCAGAAAGTTCCCGGGGGGGAACCGGGGGAAGGCGGCGGGCGGGGGGGGGGGGTGGGGGGTGTCGGCTGCCGTCCCGCGGGGCGCCGCCGCCTCGCCCGGCTCCTCCGGTTGCCGGGGCCTGCCTGCCGCAGCGGGCGGGGAAACGCCGCAGGCTCCGTGCGAGACGGGGAGGGGGGAAACCCTGGTCAGGGGGTCGCGGTTTCAAGGAGGGGGGGACGGCCGGACCCTGAGGGGGTCCCCCCGAGCAGCGGGGCTGGCGGGCGGGGCGGGTGAGGAGCCGAAACCGGGGTCCAGGGCCCCGCTCGGGCGGCCGCGGTCAGGCGGAGGGAAGCAGGGCCGCGGCACGGGCCGCCGACACGGCCCCCGTGGGCTGCTCCGTGGGTCTGGGCACAGACAGGGGCCGTGGCCCCGCCGCCGTTGCGGGGGGGGGGGGGGGCGTTCGGTGGCTGGGGAGCGAGTTGGAGCCCGGCTCGGCCGGGAGCTGCCGGGCGAGTTCGGGATGATCGTCGCTGCTGGTGTCATTCGGCAGCTGGTGTGTTCGATACTCCACGAGCTACAGCCCCTCATCCGAAGAGTTTAATCTGAGAGACAGACCACGGACAAAACCCGCTCTGTCAGACCCAGACAGGGAAGGCAGTGAGGGACAGGAAGGCAAAGGCTGGGCTTCCAGATCCCAACAAGCTCGCAACGTTTGAAAAAAACCAAAAAACCCCAAACCTCTTTACAAATCTAATCTCTGGAAGCTATTGAGTAAGAATTAAAAAGATGGTGCCCCACAGTGCCATTTCTAAACATCTTTCCGGCGAGTGATTGCGGCTGCGGGGCTGCGGGTCGGGAGGCAGCGGGCAGGCGTTGGCTCTCGGCGAGGCGTCTTCCCCTCGTCCGCGGGGATCGGGATCGGGGTAACGCCGGTACCTGCAGGGCCGGGGAGCGGCTGAGCCCCGCTGGGCACCCCCCGAGTTCGGGCTCTGCGAGGCTGTGCTGGGATGAGAGGGGTGAGTTTTTCCTGGGTGGGTCTCTGAACCCTCCTCTTGCCGGCACTTGGTGCTGTTCGTTGGGCGAAGGAGTCGTTCAATGAAAAGTTGGTTGTTGCCTGGCTGCGCTCTATGCTGTCCCTTCTCCTGAGAAGAGGCGTAGCTACTTTGAAGCCTGGATTTGTTTTTTCCCCTCATTTACCGCGGGTTTTTGTCACTAAGCCCCCAGTTCTGCAAAAGCTCTCGGACGTTGAATGCCGTGTGCCTGGATGCTGCTACTGAAGGCCCCCAGTTTGCCCCTTTGAAATCCAGATTCTTCTAACTGGGAGCTTGCATGAGTGGTCACAGATTGGGGTCTGAGATCAGTTCCATTAACGAGGGGAGCTGCAACAGAAGCTTCATCCTTCAGAGAAATTACAGTTTAATTCCGGTTTCTTGAAAACCAAACCCTCTTCCTACAGGGACGTGAAAAGATTGTGGTTCCAATTAGTAGCTGGCCATTTCCCTACAGAACGTTTCAGATTATTTAGGTGGTAGGACTTTTGCTTGCCGTATTTGCTTTAAAAATTCCACTGCAATGTAGTTAAATAGTTGGGAAATTGTAGAAGTGGAAGGTGGCATTAATGTTACATGTCGGCCAATACTTCCATCTATTAGATTGCAAGAAAACATGAAGTAAAAAGATTATGGGGTCTTAAACTCTTATTCCAAGAAGCCCTGAGTTAAGTTCAGGATTATTTTTGTGCGGAGTGTAAAGTAATTGAAGCTCATGCTGTATATTTTCAAAACTAAGCAGATGTGATGTGGCTTTGGAGGAAGCTTAATCTATGGATAACAGAGAACCTATTTGTAAGTTATAAGGGCAATTATGTCAGGATATCAGATTTCTAAACAGGAGGTTTATAACCTGTAGTTCAGGCAGTTAGAAGTTTCCTTGTAAAATAGGCTGATTTTTAAATAGTTGGGTTAATGACCTGACTCTCCAGAAAAGCACAAACTTTCTGTTTTTCAAAAACATGCCAGCAAGAGCTGGGGATGTCGAGCATATGTTCAGTACCTCGCGGGCTTAATTTGTTTAAAAACAACAGCATTAGAAAAATGTAGGCAGTCCTTTTGAGTTATGGTTCCTTTGCACTAAAGGCTACTCCTAAACTCGATGTGAGACAACCCCCAGAGAATTATATAGATTTATGGGAAGAAAGGGATCTTACAGATACAGAGCAGAGATAAGAGAGAGAGAGAGGTGGGGACGTCCGGCAGGGAGCTGAGCTCTCGGCCTCAGCCCCCGGAGGCTGTGGAGACCCCGTCCTTGGATGTGTCAGGGCTTGGCTGGCCAAGCTGTGCCGGGCAGGGTCTGGTGCCGGGGACTGCAGGGCTCAAAGACCCCCAGAGGTCCCTTCCAGCCAGCGCTTCCCATTGTGGGTTGGTGTCTTCATCTGCTGAGGTCGTGAAAGCTTTGGGGAGAGATGGCTTCCTATCCCATATTGGCTGTAGCATCATTGTTGTTACTCAGAATTATTAAATAACGTGGCTATTACAGTCCTGGTTTCCTGCTGAAACGTCTATCACTGTGCACGTTGCCTTTCTCTGGTGTATTCTGCATTGTTTTAGATTTTTCCTTCTTCCAAACCCCGGGCATCAAACATTGATAGGTCTTAAAAACCAGGCTCCTTTCTGGGCTTGCAGTAAAATTCCCACAGTCCCAAAAGTAAAATAGCATCTTACTCATACGGTTATTGCTGAAAGTAGTATGAGTTGTCAAAGAAATCAGCCATTCTTGGTTGAATGCCTCGGTAACTCAATAATGTCGGGGTGCAGTTACCAAGGACTAACAGCCTGCGTGTCTTGCAACAACCAGTTGAATTTGAGTAACTTTAGCGTACAGCAGTTTCTGTCTCCAAACCAGTAATAAAAGAAAGCAGTACAAGTCAGCAAACATCTGGACATGGGGAAAGCCTTTGATTAATGAGGAGGATGGCATTATGCCTCCGTCTGAGCCACAGCCAGCCGTATTATTGGGCTTCTTTTCAAGAACAAAACCATAACGTGCCAAATGAGATTGGAGGCCTTTAACTCGTGATACACATCCCGCAATTAAGCTGTTCAGCCCTGGATTGGGGTAGCTATACGTAGCTGTTGATAATTGATTTGTCTTCCGATAATGCCCGCCGTTGCTGAGCAGAACATGGGGGAGAGATGCTGCTCCATGTCTTTGTTTCGTTTGGGGTTTTGGTTTAACATCACCCTGTTGTTATCTGTTTGCACGAACATCTGCTCGAGTTCTGGAGGGTTGATTTAATAACAGCTTTAATTCCTGATTGCTACTGAGAATCTCGGTAATGTAAACAGCCCCCATCTGTCTACGTGCTCTGGTGTCTGCCGGCACCCGCGACAGGGCAGCACCCTTCCTGCTGCTGAGAGGATCCCAGCCTTCTCCTGGTCAGCTCTGGACCATCCCCGCTGCAGAGTCCACCCACACTTGGGGTGAATTTGGGTGCGCCTCGAGTGCTTACGGCACGCAGGCTTTTGGAGGGGAGCGGGAGTGTGCTGTCCTGCTGCGCTGCGTTGCTGTGGGACATCTTGGTCATTTCTGCTAAAAAAAAAATAAATTGGCCACATTCTCCGATGAGTAGGTCCTCTCACATGGTCCACATAGGAGTGGGAGAAAGGAGGGTCGGGGTGCTGAAGGAGAAAACGCTGCAAACGAGTCTCTGCTGGGAGGGAAGCCATTTATCTTTTGCTGTTGTTTATTTGCCTTTGCTTTTGTTTTTACTTGTTGCTTACTTGGCCCAGTCGTCTTCCTCATTCTATCTAATCTTGTCTTTTCTAATTATGCTTACTTGGTGCATCCCCGCAGCGCTGCAGTGGTGTAGGGTCTGTGCTTTGCCTCTTGCTTTGTGTTTGCTTTCTGCTGGTTTTATGCATCTGCTTGAGTGTTGCCCACATTCTTCTTGGGAAGGCAAACCCGTTTCCACTGGAGCTGAAATACTTCTGCTCTGGTTTTAAATAAATGCAAAACATGTTGATTATGTTTCTGAGATTATTCAGTCAAGTATCTGAAAACAGTTTGAGGCTCTCTCTTTGCTCATGCTGGTAAATACACTTCGGTTGGGACGGAGTGGTTTTCCTTTATCTTAAAAGTTGGATTTGTATACCCTGCGGCATGTATTTTCTCCCATGTTCACATGAAATGTGTCTTTTGCTGACTTGTGTGGCAGAGGCATGTGATCTTTCTCTGCATGTGAAGAAGACGTCTGTTCTGCCTTGCCCTAAGGAGGGGAAAAGGAGCAAGTTGGTAGTTTTGAATTTTGTTGGGTTTAGTAGCTTGACTACTGTGGTAGGTGATCCCAGTTGGACACGGACAGATCACCCCTTCTGTGCCGGGAGTACGTCTACCTCAGCACCACCAATAAAGCAGCGGTCTTAAGATCGATGGGTAAAATGTGGCAAACCTCTTGCTTGTTTGCAGATATCCCTGTCAAGTCTTTTACAACAAATAACCCACTCATTTTTTTTTTTTTTTTAAATTATGTTATTTCCCCCCCCCGCCTTCCCAAGAAAATGGCACTTTCTTTCCCTCTACTGAAAAAGATTGCTACTGTGGGGGTCTCCCCTAATAAGGCACTGGGTACTAGTTTTGTAGGTAGAGTTTGTGCAAGAAACGGTGGGAAGGAGGTAGACATGTAATTAAATCAGACTATACACATTTTTCCAGGGGGGAAAAAACCCTCAAACTCTTGATTACAGGTTAAGATACACCCTGATTTTCAGTGACTCGTAACTTTTCTGTTTGAAATCACCATCTGCTGAGATCTGGGAGGCAAGTGGTCAGCACAGATGTGGGATTTGTCTAACAGAAAATTTTGTAAATCACTTGAAGCAGCTTTTGAGTTTCATCATATAAAAACATCTAGGTAATCACTTTCAGCTGTATTCCTGACTTTGTATTTCTGGGGTGGGAATGTATATGAAATCTTTGGCTCATGGAGATGTAGATTTGAAAAATATGGTCTTCTCATGACATAAGGCTATTGAGTAAGAAGCAAGGCATTAGCAGCACCAACTGATTCTTTGTTTGCTTTGAAACTCGCTGGTTCTGAAACGGAAGGTTGGGAGATGTATGAAAGGAGAGAAGAGAGAGAAGCCTGTGTGCTGTTTTTCATTGTGGCATCTTAATCCAGATGTTGAAATGAAATCGTTCAGTTAAAAATGCATGGTTGACAATTTCATTTGTTGCTCTCAGGTTGCAGAACTAAGCAAAGTAACTCTACTTTTTAAAGTAATCAGGGCACGGTTCTCCAAAAATACATTCTTTTAGGAGCTGAACATGTAACAGCCTTACAGAAGAAAGTGCAAAACAATGGAGCGTTTTTCAATGTGATTTTGGAGAAGTACAACAGTGAACTTTAATTATGACTGAGGAATAAACTATTCAGTATTTCCACATCGTGCGGATGACATTGAAGCCAAAACATCGCCTAATTCTTGTTGTTGTTGATGCCACTTTTCCAAATTATTTCTGAGTGTGTTTTATATAGCTTTGTAGTGACCCTCCGTACAACTAACAGTTTCTCCTGCCAGGATCTTCATCCTTTGGTGAAATTGCTGTAAGCACCCACTGCTGTCAGTAGACGGCAGGTCTGGGGGCTGTGTCCTGGTCCTGCAATAGTTGCAAAAACATCACTGGTGTCCTTGAAGGTTGGATTTTCCTGTGTACCCAAAGTGTGGCCTGCCCGAGCGCTTTCCCTGGGGGAGAATTGGTGTTTTAAATGTCTTGCGGATGTGTCATCTGCTGCATTGTTCATTGCATCCTTCGGTCACGTTTGAGGGCCTGCTCTGAAAGTCCTTGGACATCTTTTCATTATCAAATCCTCCCGGCTCCATGGTGGGGGGAAGCAGTGGGAGCTTCTGCTGGTCACACGCAGTTGGGTCTTGGACCAGACTCTGCAGGTCTTGTCCCAAAAACTGACATCAGGTTTGCATTGCCTTTGGATGCTGGCTTCTTCAAGTGGTTTGATAACGTTTTACTTTGAGATGCAGGAAGGTGTCTCCTCATTTAATACTCAAAACGATCCTTTTGTACCATTGCCTACAGGTATTTCTTAGTACTGAGGAGGTTTGCGTGGAATTCATTGCGAGTTCGTCGTTAGCAGGTACGGGTTTTGAGAGAGTCCAGAGGGTTTTGGAGTTTTTTGTTCCTTTCACACGGACATACTTTTAATGTTTCACAGCGGCGTATGGTGGGGTTAGCTCATGCGGCCGGGGTAGGGTTTCACTTCTCCTGAATTGCATCTGGGTAGAGCTCTCTGTTTTGCATTCCTGTTTTTTCCAGCAGCGCTCGCAGCATGGAAGTTGGGGTATGGTTTTAATCTAAGTCAAGTCAGAAGATATTGCGCTTCTTGGTGATCAGACCAGGGGGATTCTTGCCCCAGCCCCACGCACCCCCCGCCCCAGCAAGCCAGATTCAATGTAGCAATTGTCTGCTCCTTATTGATAGAGTTTTGATGTGAAATGTAGGGATATAGGGAAAGTGAGAGGGTATGGGAGTCTATGATACAGTGAGCTGAACTCTGAATTCAAGAAAACAAGTTTGAGCAGCGTGTGCCTGAGCGTTTGCTTGGTGAGAAGCTCGTTGGTGTGTGTGGATTGCTTCCTCCTCCTTCTCCTCCCCATTTTTTTATCAGCAAAACAAGTTCCAAGCAAAATATTCCAAAGTGATATTTAATTACTCTTTAAAATGCAACTATTTGTCTTATCAGCCATGTGGATTTCTGTTTGCTGCTTTGATTTGACAGTTAGTAGTTTGTCATTTTTAAAAAGCTTACACACTCCAGGAATCTGATTTTTATGCTTTTGAAAGCAGAGATGTTGAATTAACTGCAGCTTTGAACTATTCATGGATAATTTCAGGCCCCCCGCTTTCAGCAAATAACAAGCTGACTCCTGAGCTTTCAGGCTGGGTTGAGTACTGAATAATCACGACTTTATAGCTGTGTGCGTTCTCTAAACTGGTTCCATGGCACATCACAGCGTAATGCACGATAGATTTGAAACATTTTTCTAGACAGATCACTTTGTGCTCATGCCATCTCCAGATAATAATGATTAGGAGAGTGGGGAGTAATGCCAGCATGGGGAGGGTGCTCGGATTCATTACGACTTGGGCTTTGTGCACATGAATTCCCCTCCATTCCTGGAGTAGGAGCCCCAGCTGGGGTCTGGGGTGCTCAGTGGGGGGAGAGGGCTTTCCCCCTGTCCTGCCGTGACGTAGCTCTGCAGGGCAGCTTCCTCTGTGCTGGCTGGAACTGCTCCTTCCCTGCTGATGCTGTGTGGGAGAAAAACACAATTAGAGTTAAATCCGTAGGTTGTAAGGTAAAGACATGGCCAGTGGAGAAACGGAGCAGGATGTATTGAGAAGTAAGCAAATAGACATTAAATTCTCTTGTGGGAAAGTGAATTATACAAGTGTTTTGGATTACAACATGACTGTCTTGTACGATAGCTTATTTTCATCATCTCAGTTTTCCAAAGAAAATGTAGTGTCTTATTGATTTGGCTTAGAGCACACACAGTTAATGGAAGGGTGGAACTAAAAAGATGCAGGAATGGTTTCTGCATATCCTCATGTCTGTCTTCCAATACCGCAAACAATTGCAACCAACAATTAATATGTAAAGAATTTGTGGTCTTTATTTAGTGTGAGTGACTGGCTGCTTCGGTTGCGTCAGGGCGTTAGCTGAGCTCTTGCAATCTGATCAGCCCCTGCCTGGAGCCCAGCAAGCCCCTCTCTGGCCTCAGAACAAAGAGGTGGGAGCCCCCGACGGGGCACGGGGGAGCGCGGGGTGGGGAGCGCTGGTCACAGAGCCTGGGGGGGAATCCGCTCCCTAAAGGATGCGCTTCAAATGATGGGTGCCATGGCCACTGCCCAGACAGGAACGGTGTGCGGGAGGGAGAGCGTCTTCAGCGGGGAAGCAAACCCAGCGCAGGGCAAACCTGGCAGCCGAAGGCTTGTAGCGAGGAGGGCAGCAGGGCTGCCGGGGGCCACGGCTCGGCAGCCTCTCCAGGCAGACAAAGCGCTGTAGCAGCAGGGCGGTGTGAGAGGTTGCTGTGTGTGTTCTGCACCCGTGGAGATCTGCAGCAGCTGAAGCTGTCCTGCCCAGCCAAGGGGAGAAACTCCAGGGTCTGTCTCTGCCACTGTGGCTAAATCCAACCTGACTTCAAAATATTTCAGTGGAGAAAAGGTGCAAAGGTCCCTATTTAAAATGAATTTGCCAAGATTTTTATTTCGTGTCCGAGGCATAAAAAATAGCTGGTGGCATCCTCAGATGAGAGGAGGGGCTCGGTGTGGCTTGGCCCCTGGGGAGGGGGTGGCAGCCGGTGCGCGGGGTCAGATCCCTCTGGGAGGGATCTCAGCAAGGCTGGGCTTTGACAGCTGAGAAGGGGGCATTGTTTTATGTTTCAGTGCAAAGATGTAAGAATCTGGATGAGAATTAGGTAATGTTTGCAGAAGAGAGTAGAAAGCAACTGAAACGAATTGCAACTGCGTGAGCAAGCCGGAGAGGGAAATTCTAGTTCTCCCTCGTTCCCGAGAGATTCCCACTGGAGAGATGAAGTCATAGCCATTACTTCATTAGCGTTAACTCAGGATGCTGACAAATGAGCCCTCCGGATTTGTGCTGGGCCGGTTGAAGAGAACACTGCCCTGGCTCTCGCCCGTGCCTCGGCAGTCGCTGCCCTTGCCGTGGTGTTGGCATAAGTGCGCGCTGATTCAGCTCAGCGTTTTCTTTTGAACTACCACCGGCTCGTCCCGTGTGCCAGCTCCAAAGTTGGCTTTTATAAATCCTGCTGTGCAGAAGGCAGCCGCCAAGGGCTGGGCAGGCAGGCGAGTGTGAGCGGCAGCCTTGTGCTCGCCAGAACCTCTCCATCAACGCCCCAGCCCCTGCCCCGCGTGGGGAGCGTTAATGGTACCCAGCGGCCTGAGCCCCGCTTCCAGAGCAAACAGACGGGCGTAGGATCTCACCCTCGCAACTCGCAGCGCTGCTGTGGGAGTCCCTTTTGGAAAAAGTGTGAAATTTATTGTAATACACGCCGAGGATCTTGTGGCGGATCTGAGCTGCTAAATCCTCTAAACCTGAGCCCGCAACTTCATTGACAGGGCCTCTCACTTTGCTCTGCTCCAAGCTTATGGTTTCACTGCTCCAATATTTTTCCATACATGGAAGCATTCCTGCCCCAGCCTGGGCTAATCCTGACATGCCACTGCATCTGGATGTTAGCTCATTTCTCGCAGCTGACACTGTGCAAAGGCAGATGTCTGAACTTACTTTTGTTTAAAAAGATTTAATTCAGCCAGCAAAAGTTTCACCCCATAGGTAAGCGGGGGAGGGGGGAAGTGGTTTTCCATCGTATCGGCCTCCCAGGGCTGTCAGATGGATGAATTGGTCCCCAGTAATGCCGTGCTTTGGAAATATATAGTGCTTAAATTGCAGAGGGGTAACAAACCATGGTTTTGTGTCTCTGTCAGAAGCTGAACCCGTCTCATTGCCGTGGCTCTGTTGGCGGAGAGGAGCCCCTGCCCGCCTGTCCCGTCCCATTGGAGTGTGCTGCCGGTCTCTCCCGTCTGCTCCGATGGCTCCTCAAAGGCTCCGTGCTCTTTGGGGTGTATTTAGTAGCTCGGTGAGGCTGGGACTGCTGTGCTCCTCAACGAAGCCGAATGCCTCGGCTGGACGGGAGAAAGAGATGCCTGTGCTGGTGAGCTGCTGGTTGAGCCAGGGGCCTATTTATAATCCCTCCCCCACCAGGGCGGGCTCTGAGTTTTAATTAAATGTCTGTAAGGTGCTCTGCGATCCTCTGCTGAAAGGCCCTGTATAAGGGCAATGCCTTTGAATAAAAGCTAGAGACCCTCGCTCTTTCCCACCCGTCGGGAAAGAGCCGGAGCTAAACCAGCGAGACCCAAGCAGTTGAATCTGAACAGCTGTTGGTTCTCCCCGTCTTTCATTGCTCAGAAGGATGATTCTGCCTTTCCCAAAGAAAAGGAGGAGAAACAGTAATTTTATCAGTGTTGCCATCCCCCGTATCTCGGCTCCATCCCCTCCTGCTCGCTGCTAGTTAGCAGGTTGCACGCTGGGCTGGGCGTGTGCGTGGGGAGTTTTGGTGTGGGCTGTGCTGTCGTGTTCGCGGTTCAGCATCCACTTGCCCGGCCCCTCGCTGGGGGTCCCAGGTAAGGGGTGAGTCCCGGGCTGTTCTCTCTTTGTTTGGCTGCGGTTGTTGTGTGCAGGAGTAAGACAACTAGAACTCAACCAGGAGGGAGACAGCAAGAGTAAAACTGGTTTCAAATGAACTAAGCCAGGTGATGGGGCAGGAAGAAGACAGTTTCCAGGTTTGCTGTTGGAGCCGTGAAGCAAATGAAACCTCCTTTGCGTGACTACTTCAGCCCCTGAGAAGTAAGTGAGTCTCAGAGCTGCAGATGCCTCCAGCCCTGCTGAGGGACCCCCCCCACCCTTCCATTCACCCCTCCAAATGCAGCCCAGGGCCTGGGCAACAGCAGCCCTGTGATCTTTGCACAGGTACTTGGGTCTGGCGGGATTTCGCCATTGGACAGATCACCAGGGCGTTAGAAATGTTGTTTGTATTTTCCCCAGGTTTTTCTGGCTGCTGTTCTGTCACTCTTGAAGCGAATCGAAGGGCACCAGGCTACAAATCCTGCCTTGCAAGTACTGCCTGGGTGTTTAGCTTGCAGGAATGCACTTCTTTTATCAACTGATAGCTGGTGTTTTAAGAGGGCAGGGAGCTATGCTTATTTCCTTCTGAGAGGCTGATGACTCCCCAAGCTTATTTTTTAGGGTGCTCCCTTTTAAATTCTGGTTTGTGGCTATAAGGCAGATGTCGCATCGCAGTTACATTACAGGCTGCTTCTAACGAGCTCTTCCCTGCAGTCTGGGAGCTCAGGAGCTTTGCAGGTGGCCACAGGCAGTACAGGGCAGTCCTGCTCTCTTCCTCCCACGGGCAGGGAAACTGAGGAGAGAGGGGTCTGGGGGCTGGATGCGTGACCAGAGTGGGGCTCTGCAGCCACCGCCGGGATTTCCTGGTCCCACACCCCAGTCTCCCAGTAGCAGTCCCGTCTCACCAGCCCCATCCAGCACGTGAACTGGAGCCCTGGGTTGTGCTCAGCTTCCCTGCCCGCCGCTGCATCAGCCGCAGCCATTGCCCCCTGCTGCTGCCGCCGTCCTGCCGCGCGCTCCCAAAATTGGTTCGTTCCACGGTTAGAAAAGACCCATTTTTGTGTCCTAAGCGCTGGATTTCACAGATAGAGAAGAGGAAAGGTCTTAACGCCTGCAGCTTGATCTGCTAATCCGAAAGCATGGGAAGTTTTTTGTAGGAAGATTTGCTGCCCAGCTTTCTCAATGCAAGTTTGCACAAATACGTTTTATTCCTACAATGGGTTGTAGCAGCTGGATGCCTCCCACCGAGATTACTGATATTTAGGTCTTCGATTTTGGCAGAGACGCACAGCAATAAATTAAATGAGTAGGGGAGTTTCAGAGAGTAGTACAGATGGTGGGATACTAAGGGCAGGGACTGCCTAAGTGCTGATGTCTGGCACAGCTTTGACTCCCGTCTTTTTTAAAGGAATGGAAAAAGCTGTGGGCTGCTGTACCAACAGTTTTGTCTCCCCTTTGTCTTCAAAGACCCCCAGGCCACCTCTACTGCAATTCTTTCTTGACGGTCAAGAAAGGAGCACCCTGTGTGTGCTCCTGCGTGCTGGCACAGCGATGCCCCCCTGACTTTCTGTCCTCTCACGAGCCCGGTCAGTCCTGGCTCTGGTGCGTGCTCGGGTGCTCTGTCTTCAGTTTTCTTCTTCCCTGGCAAATGCTGGGAAAGCTTGAATCTTTATGTCTTTCACTTTTTTCCTCGTTAGATCTGACCTGTTTTAGGTGTTGTTTAGCTGTGGGGATTCAGGTGGAACAATTTCATTCCCTTACCTACCTCCATCTGCGTTAATTTGCTGTGTCTCCTGACTGATGGTTTAATTATTGTGTGTGACAGGAGCATCCAGGGCCCCACTTGACAGAAGGTGTTTATCACTGAGGTGGTGCACAAAGTAGATGTCTGCTGTCCCGGTGGCTCCCAGGACGGGTTTTTGCCTAGAGAGGCAGTTTTCAAGCCAGTTAATTGCCATGTTGTGAAGCAGAAGGGTGGGCGGCTATCCCTGCCCTTCCCAGCGGGCACATCCCTGCTGCTGCGTGGGGCCAGAGGCTCCTGAGGTGGAAGGATGGTGGTGTGGTGGGTTGGGGAGAACCTCCTGGGCTGGGAAGAGCCGTCTGGCAGAGGGACAGTGAGTGTGGGAGGAGCAGGCGGAGGGATGGGGAGGGAGAGGGATGGGTGGGTGGATGGAGAGAGGCACAAGGACCAGGCTGGAGTGGGGAGCGGTGCCTTGCCTGGAAAGTCACTTTGCTCTAGACAGCCCAGCTTTGAATCACAGGAATGCTCCAGATTTTACTCCCGTTTTAAAAATGAAACGCCCTGTGAGCCCTGCATGTTTTATGTTGCTTTTTGGCTCGGGCTGGCCGAGCGGCGGCCCTGTGCTGGGCCGCATCCAGCATTCTGGTTTTGATGTTTGTCTCCACGAGGATTTGCTGCAGTCTTCACAGCTGAAAAAGTGGAGTCGTCTGCATAAAACCCAGTAAATCTCTAGGTTAAGAGGCCACCAAATACCACCTCTGTCTGTGGCCACCCCTCTAATTATTAAAGGATAACCCCAGGCAGAGCTTACAGCCGTGCCAGCGGCTCAGGGTCTGTTGTGGTGGGCCTTGTTCAGACAACCACACGAGAAAGGGATGGTCCTTAACAGATGGATAACAGCTGGTTATCTAAGGAGGCGTCCCCCTCGTGCCGTGGGCAGAGGGTGGCTGCCCCGCGTGCAGCTACAGGCCAGGCTCGCACAGAGGTTTGAGATGGGGAAGGCAAGCGGAGACCTCCTCCACGGCTGTGCCCTACATGAGGTGATGCGCTTTGCGATGGCCATGAGCTTGCAGAGCTCCTTCTTCCCTGCCAGTGGCTGGTCCTTAGTTGTCTCCTTGTAGCCGCTTCTGCCCAGTGGCTTGGCAGGAGCCCTGGTCATGTTTGGCTTCCCTGCGGCTGCCACAGTTGCCCATCTCTTTCCAGCAGCAGCCAGAGGTCTGTCCAGGAGACGTGAAGGTGTGCTGCTGGCCTTCGCGCCGAGATTTGAGAACTTCACCTCTCTTACACAAAAGGATTTATTCTGGCCAAGCTCATGCAGCTGGTATGTGCTGGGCTGCTCAGATGAGAGAGGACCAAAGCAAATGGGCAGAAGTTTGTCACGTGGATTCAGTCTGTCCCAAACCGACTGACGGGGTTAGGTCAGTGGGTGAAACCAGTGTTAAAACATGAGAACGTTCGGGGCCAGCCGGGGATTTGCCTGCCTGGTTGCAGGGGTGCCCATCACCCAGATGTCAGTGCACAGCGTTCGCGTGCCTCCTTTCTGACTTCATGATGGTGCCTTTTCTTCTTGGGCCTTGGAACTGGAGATGTGATTTACACCTGGCCCGTGGCTGGGGGAGAATAAGTTGTATAAAAGCCGGTTACCTGCGGTGGCTATCATCTCTGTCTGAGCGCATCTCTGGCTGCTTCCTCCCCTCGGCTCCCGAGAGCCGGAGCAGGGATTATCCGGAGCAAACCCTGTTACACAGCTGCTTCTGTGGCGGAGACCTGCCAGGCACAGGCAGGTCTCTCCTTGCCCCAGCGCTCCCCACAGTGAAGGATTTGCAGGGCAAGAGTGCCCTGCGGGACGTAAATCATATCGCTGTTTGCAGATAACGTCAGGGGTGAAGATCGGGGATTTTTAGGGTTTCTTTGCCAGAAAGTGGCGGTGTTGATTGCCAGGCTTAGTAGTGAAGAATTTGAAGTTGTGATTCATCCCTCAATCCACGTCTTAAGTATGCAGTGGTAAAGCTAGGAAAATCTGTGTATGTATAAAGCGTTTCCTCTTAGGAAGCTGAGAAAACCGTAGGTGCAGCAATTAGTATTTTACTTAATTGGGATTGAAATACCAAATGCTCAGAACATGCCAGCTCGTGTCTGTTGTGGGGAAAACTCAATTGCTCAATAGAAATATCTTTTCATTCTGCCACACTGAAGAGAAAATAAGGTCAAATCTATTGAAAAGAAAAATTCCTGACATTTTTTTGTCATCTGCTCAAACAGCTGCCCAGGCCCATGGAGGTGGCTCTTGGTGGGGAAGGTCATTTGTGAGGGGCGGCTCCTGGGAAGGAAAGTAGTTCTTTGCTGATGCTCAGACTCCTGATATTTAGTTTGGTCTTTTACTTTTTAATTACTCCAGCAATTAGCGCAGTTACAGATTGTGTCTTGTCTTTGCTGTTCTGCATGTGCTTCTCACATGGCGTTTGCTGGCCCTGAGGATAGACCAACCTCGTGCAGAAGTGCAGGCTGGCACTGAAGAGGCGTTGGGGTGTGTGTACGTGAGTCACCGTCCGTGGGGATGTTTGTGCCAAACCTTCACAGCTGGCGAGACGGTGCCCAGCTCCCAGCAGCCGGTGCACGGGATGGTGCTTCGCCCGCGCTGCCCGTGTCCACTTACAGCTGCTCAGTGACGTACTGGTGAGGGGCCGAGGCAAGCTGTGCCTGCTGTTTCCCTCCGCTTGTTAAATAATTACACTCAGCCTTGCTGAAGACCAGCCGGAGCCCACTGGTGACGTGTGGGGTGTTGGTGCAGTGGGCTCATCGCCAGAGGGGTGCTGAGAACGGGAACCTTGTGAAAAGAAAGGAAACTTGTTCTGCAGCTGAGCAAATGAGACACTGTGCCACAGAGGTAGGAGAGGAAAACCCCTGCCTCACGTGAGCTTGGGCAGTCACTTTTCTTGCAATTTTTATTTTTCCCCACCATTACAAACAGCATTTGATTCATTCAGAGCTTCAAGAGAAAGACCAAAACTAAATACCAGAAACAGTCTCACTCCAGCTTCCCTGTTAAGAGCTGCTGAAAAACACCACAGGGTTTTTCTCCCTCTTGCTTAACTAAATGTTACTAAAGATAATAAGTTTATAATCAAGTCCAGACCTTTTTGCAGGAATTGCCATGCTCTTCTTCCCCTCGTGGCGAGCAGAGGGCACCGTGCCGGCTCGGTCAGCGCTCTCCCGTTGTGTTGGAAGGGCCAGATTTGCTTCGTGGGGTTCAGAGACCCCACAACAGCCATCCGAAGAAAAGAGCAAAATCCCAGTTGTCTGGCTGCCATCCCTCCACTCTCCTGCCTGTCACAGCCTGTCCGAGCCCGATTTCTGCTCAGGTATAAGCTCTTTTCCATTCTGTTTATGCTCCACTTAACCAAAAGAGGTTGGAGCCAGATGATTTTTCTGCAGAGGATATAATTTCATTGGAGAGAAGCGGGAGTTTGTAAAACAATCCATGGGATTAATAGCACCTTGGCTCCTGCAGGATCTCCCCACCCCCTTCTTCAATTTTACTTCTGTTCTTTGAAAGCTGAAATTTCCATTGCTGTTGATGCCCTGTCAGGCACTCTCATGGGGCTGCTTTCCCTTGGATGCAGTTCAAGAAACCATCGTTCCTTTTCTCTGTCGTTTGTTATCAAAGGGAGGGGAGCACCTTCCCTGCACTGCCCTGCTGCCCCCAGCGCCAGCAAGAGTAGATGGCTGTGGCTGCTCTGCAGACCCACTGTGCTAGAAATGTGAACTAGGAAAGATTTGAGTGGCGGGGAAGCTGAAGCACTCATGTCCTCAAGGAAATGTACTTCAAGGCTTAAAAAAACCCAAACCAAAATCTGCTCAGGGTACTGGCAGAGGTCTTGGTTAAAGCCCTCGTCCACCAGTGCAGCAATCTGAAGGTGAAAGGCATGATGTGCTTTAGGTTTCTACGTTTAGGCAGGAGTGGCCTAAGGACTTCTGAAAGACTCATAGTATAACAGTTTTATTTTAGTAAAGACTGCTGAGATCAGAGGTTTTAGCTAAAATAACCTTGGGGCAAGGGTAGTTTCAAAATTGGGGTGATTTGGGGTCCGCTGGGTACCCTGAGGCGGGATGCAGTTATCTGCCCTTTGCTTGGGTGCAGTCTGCTTCCTCTGGCACTGGGGATGTGTTCCAGTTTTATCATATCTGCCTTGCTTTTAGTGTTCGGGCTAAGTCTTTCACCTGATCATAGTGTGTAGATTAAAAAAAATAGTTTGTTAGAACTAAAAAAAAAAAAGATAAATATGTTTAAGAAGGAAAAGAAAGCCCAAGCGTAGCTTTCTGCTGCTTGTAGGAGGAGCTGGCTACAGGACAGGCTGTTTTCTGATTGCTGCTCCGTGCATGTCAGTGTGATACCTTTAATCTTGGTGATGTGTATCATTTAAGTAGACTCTGTTGAGTGAACTGGTGTGTGTCTGCTGCCTAGATGTCCAACTGATTTACCTGATCTCTCCTTATCCCCTGTCTTGCCTTGTCATAATGAAACTACAACAGGTATTAGGGTTGTTGGGGGGAAAACCCATTTTCCTAGAGAGAATATAGAGGTTTGCTGGGTTTGCAGAGAAAATGTCTGAGCTTTACTGACAGGAGAACCGGCCGAGCAAGTTAGCAGTGGATTTGAGATGTTAGCTTTGTGGCTTTTGTCTACCAGAGCCTGAGCAGTATTTGATGTGCAGACATGTTTTCAGACATTTCTCATAGAGAAGGTGTTGGCAGGTCTGTTGTTAACACCCTTGCCTTTAGGCCAAACTATTGAAAATTCAAGTTCAGCTTGAATCTCATTTCAATGGTTTGGAAGGCTGCAATCTGATGGGCTGAAAAATCTCGTCCAACTCCAGCCCTTATTAGGAGCTTAATCTGAAGTGCAGCCAAAGCCAAATAAGGGGGAGGGAAAAAAAAAAAAAAAAAAAGGCAGTAAAATGGAACAAGAAATGTGCATCCAATTTACAGTATTCCTCTGCAACCTTAATTCAGCCCCCGGTACGCGTTACGATGCAGTTTCTAAGGACAGGCTCACGTAGGGTTTTTTCCATGGCACCCCTGCCCTCGCTGCTCAGGGCGGGCGGGCGAGCCGGCCGGGTGAAGGATGGGCTTGTGTGTGTAGGGCCTCTGCCCTGCGCGGTGCCGGATTTGGAGGGAAGGGAGTGAGGCAGGTCATGGAAAACCAGCAAGGGTAAAGTGATGGCAAAGGAGGCGGGTTTCCTGCTCTGCTTCTGCCGCAGGGCTGGTGTATGGCGCCGGGTAAATTGCTTTTCATGCACAACAAGGGACTTGATTTCCTGGGTCCCCAGGCTGAGGGTTGAGTTGCAGAAGTGCCGAGCGCTCCTGCTGCGGATGATCTCATGGGAAGTTGCACGTCAAACATTTAAAATGCTGCTCGGTGCTATTTATTTTTAAAAAGGGAGCTGTAGGCTGATTCTGGAACTGGATGCCCAGAGCTTCTCTGTACCTCTTTTCTTCAGCTATAAACCAAACCGGAGGTGTTGCGAACATAGTTCTCTTGGATTTCATGAAAATAAATTCATGATCGTTTGAGAAGTGTCCCAGTCTGCAGTGGCAAGACGCCTTCATTTCTGCCTTGGAGCAGCACATGAAAAGTGTGAAGTGACAAGGGCTGAGTGCCGCGCATGAACAACCAGTGGAAAACCAAACCGGAATAATTCCTCGCTTCTTGAGCATCTTCTGTTCTCGGTACTGTGTCAGGACTGTATGCACACGTGGTATGTGGCCATGCTGTAAAGACCCTACGCAAGTGGACCAGATTAAAGCTACAGAGAAAACTTATTTCCAGCACATCCTAGCTTTTCAGGGCTTGGCAACTGTAATATTTTCTTAATGCAGCCCTTCAGATGTAATATGATATAAAATACAGGACTGGGCGAGTGAGGAGCTGTGTGCAGAGGGCACAGGCGTTTCTCTGTAGCAAACCTTACAGGGAGGAGGTTGAACAGCTCGATCCTGAAGGTGGTAATTCTGACCTGTAGCAGAAAGTGGGGGGTTTTGGGATCATCCAGGAAGGACCTTGTGTGTAGTTCAGGCTGCTAACACCAGACGTCTGCTTTTGGTGTATTTGAACGTGGGTTGCGTTTGATCTTTACGTTGGGCCACTGTTGTGTGTTGGAGCCTCGCTGGCAAAATAGCTCCTGCGTCCATAGAAGAAAGAGGTTGAGGAAGTTATTTTTTCTGTGGTTTTATGGAACTCTATACCGTTGTCTGTCTCTAAGGAAGATGTGACGCATGGTGGCTTTGCAACTATGCAGCTTGATGGAGAGGCGCGTAGCTGCGGATGCTGCCCCAGGGGTGCTCCAGCGAGAGGCAGCTAGCGTCCCTGTCCCTTCTCCAGTACCCTTTGGACTTTGTTCCAGCTTATCTCCTTCCTCTCAAAACACAGATTAGTTGCTGCAGAGCTCTCTGCAGAAGGAGCAGCGTGTTTCGTACCAGCCTGGCAAGAAGAGCCCCATCAACCGTGCCGTTGGGAGGAAGGGCTGTGCAAGGTTTTGAACACAGCGCGCTTAAATCAGCAGATGTTGTCAAGCATGCACAGGCAAAACCTTGCTCTAATTCACTAATTATAAAAATTCTTGGCAGAAGCTCCATGTGAGTCAGCTACAAAAAAATTACTTAGGAAAAAAATAAGTTTATGGTATAAGTCTGACTTTAGCACAGAAGAAGAAGGGAAGCCAGGGCTTTCTGTAAATCCCATTGGTCATCCAGCTTTAGCCCACTGTGTCCATGTCTGGAGAGCGGTGATGGGAGAAGCAGAGCGGTGAGAGCCCAGGGACTCGTCCCATCCTGCCCGCAGCTCTCTGCAGCTGGTGCTGTGGCAGGGGACGGATGGAGAGTTTCCTTTCCACCGCCACATGAGAGCCAAGGTCCAGCCCGGGAGCTGGAGTGGCTCTGGCTTGTGAATCGGGGCAAGACAGCCCCTTCTGTGCCAGCCCTGAGGATGGGAGGAGGCGGCTGCTGCCCAGTTGGGGTTTGCGTTTGCCTTTCGCCCACCGGCACAGGGAACCGAGGAAGCCTTGGATCTGGACAGGTCTTGAATTATCTGCAAAGGGTGTTCGCAGCACTGTCTCCTAGGGAAGCTGCCTTTTTTTTTTCCTTTATAAACGTTGGATTTTATTTTATTATTTTTATAAAACCCACATAACTAGTTTCCCTTGGAATCTTTTGCAGGCGTCTGCGCTGAGTGTGTTTTGGCCTCGCTGCCCAGTGCTGGTTTTGAATCCCAGTCCCAGTGGTGGGAAGTTTTTAGAATTAATGCCAGTTGTATTTTTTTTTTAATAGAATCACAGTGTCCGCCTGTGGGTTTTAAACAAATATCCTTGGCTTTATGTTTTGCCTGCAAGTAGCCAGTATCCAAAGGGTGTGTAGCCAACAACAGCGATTCGGCAAGGATGCAGCATTTCCCCTTTGTCAGAAATGCCTTTGTATTTCTTTTTGTAACCCCCCGACCCTGCGGCTGCGCCTGGCTGTTCTGATGCACTGCAGCAGGCAGGACACGTGCCTTTGCGTGGGGCTGTGGTGCAGGCTCCCAAGGGAGATATGTGACAGTCCCACCAGTGAGTAATTTAAAATTACACCTGGGGAATATGGAGTCGGAAACAATCCTTCCTGGTGCCTCTGGGAATGGATGCGTCTTTACAGGGTTGGCTTTTCAGCTGGGTAAAATGCGTTTGCTTGCACTTAGCACACATTTGCACTGAATTTTCTGCCTCCACCGGTTCCCTTTTCACTTTTGTACCTGCTTTTAAGATGTGGCTCCCGCAGCAGAAGATAATTTGTCAGGATGCAGCACTGTCCTTTTGATCCCGACCTTCCCTTTATTTCCTTTCCAGGATGTCTTTTGTAATACAACCTCCCTGCGCTTCCTCTGCTGCCGCTCTCCCTTGCCACCCTGCCAGGTTTCTGGCAGGAAGATGAGTGTCTCTGCCCACTGCTCCGCTGCTGACATGTGCCCCACAGATGCAGGCAGCCCTCTCTTCGATGGCACACCGAGCACAGCCTCTCCAGACTGCCCTGTCTTGCCCGCGAGCGGCTGGGATCCAGGAGGGCTGTTTTCCCAGAAAAAGCAGTGTTGCCGGGGCGGGCGGCAGGCTGTGCTCGGCCTCTCGCAGCCACACGTGCGTGTTACAGTGACTCTGTTGTTCGGGTAGTTCTCAGCATTTCCATTACGAAAACTAGTTTCGGCAGCACTAAGTTGTCCGCAAAGTTGCTGCAGTTTGGCTTTGGTTTTTTTAATACACCACTCTCTGAGGAGCTTTTAAGAACTGACGACTCCCTGGTGTCTCCAGTGCAGCAGGGACGACTGTAGCTCTCGTCAGCTGTACTTTTTATAGTCCTTTTCCCTTTGGTCAACAGTTTCTATAGTTCTTTCCCTTTTATGTTGGTCACTGTCAGCAAAGACGTTTGAAGCTGGTCTGATAGGTAATAGCTGATAAATAATATAAAGTATTAGTAAAGAAATGAAAAGCGAGCAGAAGACTCTACAGTGGTGGTACCAGCAGGAACACCCGGTGAAAGCAGTTGATTTTAGTGTGGAGGAAGGTCAGTGTAAACATGCCTTTCACCTCGGGTGGGAGAGGGAGGCAGAAATCCTGAAAGCAGGTTTGTATCTGCGTGAAGCTTCTGTACCTGGAGAGCCGTCTGTATCCTAGAAGAAGCTTTTATTTATTCCTTGGAATCTGGAGGTTGGAAGGCCCATGTTGGCCATGCAAACTCTCAGCTTTGCCATAAATCTGTGTTTTGGCAGTGCTTGCCCAAATGCCATGTTATCCAGATAGGAATAGATAGGGGATTAAACCAAAATCCTCTGCTATTTATGGACTCCCTTGGGGAATATGTTGTAATATTCTTTTGAATTGACTAAAAGGTAACCACAACAACCCAGTGCTGCACATGCTAAATCTTCCCTGTGGCTCTCCTGTAGACCCACAGAGAGGGGAGCGGGGGGGATGCGGTGAGATATTTCAGCTTGCAGATCTGAGATAGTGTTGTTAAGACTTTAACAATCTGCCACCTGCTGATTCCCTGAGATTCAGAACAGAATCTGGGATCTGGGACTCATGGTTTGGTTTTGTTTTTTTTTTTTTTAACAAGTGGGCTGGGTTTGGAGCTTTAAATCTCTCCTTTTGTAAGCAAGTGCAGACTTGGAAAGTATTAATTGTTTTGTACTATCTGTAGAAGCATCTTTCTGCAGAAGTTGCTAAGTAAGTCTTTCCCTCCTGCTTCGTAACGGTCTTTACAAACTCAGGTCCCACGTACCCGGGTGTCCCTGTTGGCTCAGGAGCGGAGGAGTGGGCTGGGTGCCAGTGTACCAGATGCAGCCTGGAAGCCTTCAGCAGAGCTGCTGGCTCAGGCTGTCCTGATGCCCTTCAGCGAACTGAGCAGCAAGAATTTACCCGAGAAGGGCTTTTCTCCTCTTTTGAAATTGTCAGTAATCCAAAGCGCCGGGTATGTGTGCACACTTAAACTTTTGGTCTCCAGCTCTGCCCAGTGGAGAGAGGAGGTCCCCAACCCTTCTGGAGAAAACACAGAAGACCCAGTCCAGCTGTATTTCATATTGGGGTGCTGTAGAAGGGTGCAGGTGGACCTCTTCCCTTGGCTTCATCCTGGCAAGCAGTACCACTGAGGACCAAGCACCTGAACCCTCAGACACCCCTTTTCCCACCACCTTGCAAAACCACGTGTGTAGTTTGTAACATGCAGAACAAATGCCATGAACTTCATGAATTAAGGACAAGCAGAGTTTTTGTGTAGGGGTGCAGCTTTACAGACCAGCTGGCTCTGGTTTGGTTTCTCTGGGCTTGGGAATTTCCTGGGTTTAGGTGTTTATTCCAGCTGCCCAGCCCCAAGCAGCCCCTGGGGTGTGTGTCTGCACGGGGACCAAGGTGAGCTCTTTGTCCGCTCGGCAGTGGAGGAGAGCAATGCAAAGACTGTGAAATGCTGGTTTCTCTTACAAAACACTTCTGCTTTTTATTCAGGAGGAGCAGGTTTGTTCCTGGAGGGGGGAGCACACCTCGCTTCCCACATCCCCTTTGTGCAGGACTTAGTGCAGCCCATTTTCGTATGTGCTCACTGAGAAGCAGTGAAAAGCAGGAGCAAGCAGACGTCCAGCGCTTGTTTTCTCCTTTACGTGCCTGTTTAATTGGATAATATGCATGGCCTTGCCTTTTTGTTTACCTTAGGGTTTGTTATGACAAAGAAGATGGATTTTTCCTGGCTCTTGCACGCCCAGTGTGTAAACCAACACGACGCAGTGCAGCGTCAGCGCAGGAAGCCTGCTGTGACGGGGGAACTCGGGCTGTTCTTTGGTGCGCCCCGTTGACATTGACTCGTTGCTTGGTGTCTACGTTGCACCTCTGTGACTGAGAAACACGTCTCTGCTCATCCTTGTAGCTACTTGTGCTGCTCGCCGACACGCAGGGGCTCCTTTCGGATGGCTTTTTCTGGAAATAGGGGCATTTGGGAGAAGAGATACCTTTGAGGTATCTCTGTCTTCACCTCTGGATCTGGTGAATTGGAAACCATGGGGAGGGATCTGTCTGCACCTTCAGCTGTTTTTGCTCTACCCTTTTAGTACAAACAAATTGCCCCTTAATCTTGGGATGATTTTTGTACAGACTTTTCCTCGAGTCCTTATTTCCCGCCTTGGGAATTGTGCGTTTTTTTCCCCCTGTGCATCCTAATTCCTGGGTGATTTCTGTAATTTATCAGTGCTAGCTTGTCAGCAGAGGCTGGGAATAAAAGGCTTTGTAGTGTGCTGCTTAGCTGGCTGTATAAACATGAAAGTACCAAGTTTTTAACTGGCTTGCTTGCATGGCTTTCCTCTGCAGAGCTTTAGCCAAAACACTCCGCTAGATAAAAGGGATACTGAGAAAGTCCAGGTCAGGCGGAGATTGTCTAAGAAGGGGTATAACATTGATCTTTGTTTTAGTTTTACTTTTATTTTTTTATGACTTCTCAGTAAGAGCAGGGAATGAGGATAAATTGTTTTCATCTCTTGGTGGTCAGAGATTAAGATGGATGAGGCAGCGGGCTGTCTGGAAGAAGCTGTTAAGTAAGAGCCTGGCTGTGTCCCCCCTCTCCTGCGTCTTGGATAAAGTTGGCTTCATGCTTCCTGCTTCCCATATCCGAACTGGTGGGTGATTGCCATGAGTTCCTGAGCTCTTTGAACTAGCATAAATGAGAAGGGCTCTGGGGGTGAGGCCTCTGGGATTTCAGGGTCTTCATTTGCCATCTTTGTGCAATTTTTCACGAACAGGAATATATATTATCTGCATCCCAGATTCAAACCTGCAGGGAAGAGTTTTAAGGAAACTTTGACAATATTAAATCCTGTTTTGGGAGGGCACAGGAGGGGTGTACTGCTGGGAAGTGGGATTTTTGGGCTGACGTCTGTGGGAGCAAAGGCATTGCGGTGAGGGGTGTAGTACAGCATCATCACACTTTAGGTGTTTAGTGAATCCTCTTTGTAGAAGTGGAGTCAGTTCATCACCAAAATTCCCTGCGGGATTGAAGATATAAGACCCTTGGATAGGGGAAGTGGTTGTGTCGGAGCCCTGATATTTTGCCCCGTTCGCGAGAAAAAAGCCCTGTTTGAGGCAGGGTGGAAGGTGTTGCCGTTTGGCACCCACACACGGCGTAGTTAGGACTCACTTGACATGGCAGACGTGAAGCCGCTGTGCTGGGGCAGAGCAGGAGCGGGGCCAGCTCTGCTCTGCCTGCAGCAGCTCCTGTCCCTGCCCTGGAGCAGCCCTGCCCAAGCAAGTCCTCCCTCTCCTGTTCCTCCCGTCAGACTTTCCTGGATGATGGAGAGGCTCCTGGCACCCCTGGCCTTGCACAGTGCTCTCTTAATGTTCTCATTTTGTTAACGAGCGTCTGAGGAAGATGCTGGCTGGACCTGGGCACAGGCGGGGATTGCCAGTCCTGCGTGTTCTGCTTTGAACTCTCAGGCACCGATGGGGAAGGAGCGTTGGAGAAACGCTCAGCTTTGCACCCCACGAACGGAGCTCCCTGGGGTGCTGCGGTAGCTCGAGGTAAGTTCTGAAGCACCAAGAGATTTCCTTACAGAAACACATCACTGCTACTTGCTGCTGCTGCTCGAATAGCCCTGGCTGGCATCCACAGTGTCACCGAGAGGGGACCGAAGCTTGAAGAGACCTTTTTATTCTCTCAGCTCTTTACCCCGAGCCAAAAGCTTCGGGGTGAGGAGGAGCCAGTGGGTGCAGGCAGGACGTGGGGCACTGGCCCTTCCTGCCTTTCCTGCCCTTTGAAGTGCTGCGGGGTATGTAATGAGCATCTGCCCTCTAAGAGAAAACAGATTTGAGTTATAAAGCTGAAAAAAGGGAGCAGTTTTGCTTAATCATTTTCACACAGATCCACAGGCGTTTCTGTAAGAGCGGGTGGCATCTGGTTCAAGGGCAACCTTGGCTGCTTTGAGCTCTCCTGCCGTCTCAGGCAGAGATTGATGTTCCAGATGCTGTTCCCAGCAATTGGATCAATGACATGCTTATTCAGACTTTTCTTTTTTTTTTTAAAAAAAAAAAAGTAGATTACACTTTTTAAGATCATCTGAAGTATCAAGGATCTGTGAGCCTTTTTTTTTGGTTTTTTTGTTTTGTTTTGTTTTGTTTTGTTTTCCCAGAGTATGGCACTGCAAATTATTTCCCTATTTATGAACACTGCTCAGAAAGCAGAGGGGAGTGAGCTGCCTGCCTTGGTGCCTTGGTATTCACCCATTCCCTCCCTCCCAGCTTCTAGTCACTGCAAGAAATACAGGATTTTTTTATTCCAAACACAAAGCATTCATTTCAAGGAGAAAGGACTTAAATGCAGTACGCCCCTGTGCCCCACAAGCTGCACAGGCTGTCCAGGGGTGCGCTTTCTGGGCATCTCCAATGTTGTGTGTGTATGGGGGAAAATTACTGAGCAACAGGGAAAGTGCTGGAAAGCTTTAGGGATTTGGTTTAAAATCTGATGAAAATGCAAGGGCTCTCAGTGCCTGGTCGGCATGTTAGCTGCCAGCACCCATCGAGGCGGCTGCGAAAATGGCTGCTGTGAGTTTGCCGCTGTGGTTTGCCAAAGCCAGGCTTGTTATTTATCCATTTCCATCTATAGGGACATCAATGCTGCCTGTTTCTGAGCCTTGCGGTGGTCGGTGTGTTGTTTCAGAGGTGGAGAGGCCCTGGGAGAGCCTGGTGTTGCTGAATTCCCTGGATTTGGCAGGAGCTCTCCCTGTGTCACCACCACGAGTCCCAGGGGAATGAGAGTCCTTCACTGCTGCGCCACTTTCTTATTTGCTGCCTTGACTGATGAGCTTTAATTACTGAGATCACAACTGCTGTGTTTTCCTTGGGATGCTATGGCTACACTTTGCTCCTGGCATACCCTTCAGCTGGCCTGCAGTGAGAGCTTCTGATGGCGATCTGTAAAAGCTGCTCGCCAAGGGAAGGAAGGGAACAGCATCTTGTCTGTCTTGGGAAGAGTTTGGCTGGCTGCTGGGACAGACACCGAGGCCCACATTCGGCTGTCAGTGGCATGAGCATGTGGCGTCCAAGCAGACCTGCGGTCTCGGCCAGGGTAAATGTTGCAGGTTAATTTTTGCCTGTTGGGGGTCTGCACACGGCATGAAAAAATACAGAAAAAAGTTCCATGAAGCAAACTGGAATTAAGCTGCAGGTTTTGTTCTCATTAGTGTAAAATCATAAAATCTGGTGTTTCTGATGTCTCTAAGGATAGAAGGAGAATTAACTCCTGGAGAATGTAACCGTAGGATACTTAAAAGGCAAATTGTTCACATACTTTCTTTAAAATTTGCATGAGCGTAGTAAAAGGTCATCGTAACTGCAGAGTCTCCTCCTCAGATCCTTGCCTGCCGGTGGCTGATTGCAAGAGCCTGTTGCTAAGTGTTCCTGGAAACGGAATAAAGATGAAGCAAGATAATTGAACAAGGAGGAGGGAGAGGGGAGGAAAAAGCTTGGAGCTCGAAGCCGAACCGCAGGGCTGCCAAATGAGATGAATATGTTGGACTTTGACTTGGTGGCTGCATTCAGTCAGTTCTGACCCAGGGGTGGGAAGGGGTGACTGAGCCTGAAACTGTGTGGCAGATCCTTGGAAAAAGCCAGTTGGACGCAAGTGGAGGATGTACTTGGCGTTTCCTGTGGCTCGTCCAACTCCAAACACGTTGCTTCCTAGCATTGAGGCTGGAGTGGGGGTGGGAAGGCCGGCCGTGCTCCCACGGTGCTTTGTGCTCTTTTCCTGGATAAAATCTCTGTTCCTGCAGCGTGCGTTTTGTTAGCCTGGGATGATCTTCTGGATGGTCATTAGTCACAGAAAGCAACAGGATAAAACAAGAACGCAAACAAACAAACCCAGATCTTGACTAAAGCAGAAAAGCCTTCAACTCCAGATGACTCGAGGGGTATTTTCTGCCTGTCTCAGGTCTGGCTCGCCTCTGAGGAAACGACTGATGTCTGTTTCATGTGTTGCACAATTGAATAAACCCCCGATGCAGCTTCTTTTTATTGCTGAAAAGCCAAGGAAGCAAAACTTCCTCCTTACCTTTGGTCAGTTAAGTTCTTGTAAAAACACCAGACTTTCTCTGTCTCCATGGATCGATTGCCTGGAAACAGTTTTAATAACTGTTTCTGGAGTAACTTTTATCATCCCAGAGCATTTTACAAACTCTGAATATAGTAACAGCTGAAATACAGCCACATCTGAGGAAGGTCGCTTGCCAGCGCACAGCAGTCTTCAGTGTTTTATAAAAGAACACACGATCGGCTCTTCCTTTTGCATAGAATCTCCCTTATTCCCACCCAAAAGATTGAGGCAGCACTCCTGCCATCCAGCCCGCTGTGTCACCTCCTGGTTTGCCGTCGGCTCGAAGCCCCTGTGGCAGAGCAAGGTGCTGAGCATCCTCTCCTTGCTGAAGCCTGTGATTGCCGAGCCTCCCCCTCCAGCTGGGGCTGGCTGTCAGTGGAGGGAATTAATACGCTGCATCTTATCTGACATTTTGAACGCCCCTGTGGGATTCGCTTTGTCATTGGCCCCTGGCAGCAGCCTCTTGTTTCGCCGTGGCTGCCTTCGTGCTGTGCTCAGGCGGCAGGAGGGAGGCCGTGCCCGAGGCTTGCGCGCACCAGCGGTCGGTCCTGCCTTCCCGGTGCCGTATTTCATCCGTGTGCTGACTCACGGGCTCTCGCCCCTTTGAGAAACTGTATATGTTCTGACTTCCATCAGTCAAGTCAGGGTGTAGTTGGAGCTTTTTGACCTTGCTGCTGATTTATCACCATCCCCGTTCGTCTTTTTAATTGGCTTGGCAGTTGCAAGACACGCTGCTCAAGCCTTAAAATAAAGAGGAGGGAGCCCCAGCCTGCTGTCTTGTTCCTCGCTGGTTGGTGGCTCTGGAGCTGGGGCCTCTTGTGTCTCCGTGCTGCATCTCGGGGGATGGATCAGGTTCCCTTGCCTGCCCTGCACCCAGCCTACTGTGTGTATGTCGTAAACCCCGTGTCCCCTCAGCCCTGTCTGCCTGGCCCCCTCCATGCTCACCAGGCCCTGGCTATCCCTCCTCTGCCTCTGTGCCCAGCCTGTACCCCATCTCTGCTCCTTCCCCTCCCAATTTTCCTGCCCTCCGCCTTCTCCTCGCCAGTGATGCCTCCAGCCGTGCTGGAGCACAGCTCAATGGAAAACCCCTCTGCAAAGAGCAGCTGGGTGTGGAAATGGCTCCTCAACTTCCCGCCTGCTGGGTTGAGATGTGGGTGCATCTGAGCTGTGCTTAGCTTGGTTCTGCTCTGTTTTTTAGTGTGTGCAGGTGATTAATTGCAAACGTGGGACTCACAGTGGGGTTTTCCCGCTCAGAGGTCAGTGGCTCAGCATCGGGCGGGTTTATGTTTCCAGCCTGTGCAGCCTCTCTGCGGAGGGGCTGAGCTTCGATTTGGGGAGCGGGAGGAAGAGGAGAAGTGCTTGACAGGAGAGTGTTTTCCAGGCAGCCTGACCCGTTCCATCCGTCCTGCCTGTGTCACGAGTTGGTCTGATGGTCTTCCCCGCAGGGCACCCAGCGCTGGCTCAGGCCACCACGGCTCTGGGGCTCAGCCAGCCGTGTGAAGTGTGTTAGGAAGACACAGAGGCCTTGAGACGTGTCATCATCAGTGGTTTAGCCCAGAGCAGTTTCGACAGTGGGATGTTTGTGCAGGATGGACTTTAATGGCTCCAGAGGAGAAATCTCCTGCAAGCGCCGTGGCTCTGCTGGGTTGGCACAGGCTGTGGGACCCCCTGTGACCCCAAGACCTGAGGAGGAGCAGGATAACTCTGAGCTGTTGCTGGTGGGGATGGCTCATTCCAGCTGGAGCTTGAGAGCGCCTGTGTCTGGTCAGCTCCGCTGTATTTTGACCTGCGTGCGTTTATGGAGTGAATCCCTCAAGCTGTGCCGCCCTCCCAAGCTGCAAGCAGAGCCCATCACCTGTCTTGCATGCGAAGCCCGGAGCTGCTGCAGTAGCATGAGCTGCGAGCTGGGGCTGTGGTTATGGCCTTTCCAGCACTGCAGCTCTGTAACCGTTGTATGAAAATCCTCCTTGGGTTGCAGACCAGGAGCGCTGCCAGACGGCGATTCAGCGCTGTCGGCTCTGAGACACCAAGGTGGATGCGGCTGTAGGGAGGGCCAGGCCGACCAGTGCACCCTCTCCTGAAATCAGCTGGAGCAACTGGAGGAAAGTGGTTGCTTTGAAACAGTCTGAGCGTTTGCAGCGATGCAAGTGCTGTGTTGACTGGAGGTTTTTGTGGTGAAGCATCAGCAGTGATGCTATGGATGAGCTATTTCATTTCAAAAGATGCTGTGTGCCAATCCAGTGTGTGCCTCGGCAGCAGTGGGCACAAGAGGGTGTTTGCAGATGTCTTGGTAGTTTTACGAGGGTCTCCCACGTTGCTGGTCAGGGGGATGTCCCGGTGTTGGTGTGTCCCGGGGAGGTCACGGCTCGCTGGGCTCCCGGCACTGCAGCATCCTGCAGCTCTCGCTCCCCTGGGTGCATTACAGTGCTAACAAACACTCTATTGTTTTCCAGCACTTTGTTGGTCTGATTGTGTACAGTTCCCTTTCGGATTAACTGCTGAAAACAAAACAGAAACCACACTAATACCTCATTGTATGCATTAAACAAAAAAAACCCACCCCGATTTCCCTGCAGATTTAAAAGGCTTTTGTGCTTGGTGGGAACTCACTCTAAACTCAGGGCTTTTCAGAAGTGTTTGTTTCTTAATGATCCGGGATTGCAAGGCGTTTGACCTGGAGATTACCACCAGTGCTCGATGCCGGCTGCCTTTGAGCAAACGGTAGCAGCAAAAGCAAAGGTAGTGGGTAGGAAACCCAGGCTGTAACGTGCGGCGGTGCTGGCAGCCGTCCCGCTTCCAATGACGGATGAGACTTGGGACTAAGAGAGACCCTGAACTTCAATTCAACATCCCAGACTGCCACCCCACCCCTCGCCTTTCCTATAAACAGATGGAAAAATATCCCTTCCCCATAGAGAGAGAGAAATTATTATTTTTTCTTATTACCTTTGTGTTTACATAGCTGTTTCTTACTCAGTGCTAGTCATTTGGGGGCGTAATTTATAGGGGCCATGTATGATACACTTCTACATGTGTCTTAAATTTTTCCCACAAACACTTTAACTCTCTCTGTCCTCAGTGCTTTTTATGTGTTTGTCTTGCTGTCTTACTTACCTACCAGGAAAACGTAAAAAAATGCCGGTGAAAACAGGTAACAGAAAGTGGGTTCAAGGTGCTGTCAGACCCCCTGGGTTCTGCACCCATCTGTGTACAAGCTCTGTACCCCCAATCTGCTGGAGGTGAAGGGAGACTGCTTGGCTCAAAGCAGAACTGCAGGGAGAAAATTGTTTATGAAATATCTTGAGGTGCTTGCGTGCAAGCCTCCTTTTAAGGGGTGAAGCAAGGCATGCACATGGAGGAAAAAACATTTCTTGGAAATGCACAGAGGTGTATTGCCTAGTCCTGGGTAGGATGCTGCATCCTTAAATTCTGCATCGTATTCAGGCTGTTGAGTACAATTTGAGGAATGTCTGGAAAAAAAGAGGTTTATAAAAGACATCCTTGTGGTGTTGATAGACCAGACTGTCTCGTAGCATCCTCCCTGCATGATTTGCTGTCTACGTTGTTATCTGTATGCTTAGACAAATGATACTTTGTCCTGATCCCGGGATCAAACCAAGCTGCCAGCCCAGCGCTTCTTTGAAACTTGCACATGTAAAACAACCAGGCCACCTCTGTGTCTGCTCCGGGCCCTGGGGCTTTGCTCTCCATAGATCATGTTAACCACTCTTCAGTGCTGCTCAAATTAAATGTTTTCCTATCAGATGTGGGCTGCGGAGGATCCAGGCTGTCAGCCTGCATGTGCGTCAGGAGGAGAAGGATGCAGTTTGTGCTCCGAGCCGGGCGCGCGCCAGCCATATGCTGCTTTGCCCTCAAATTAAATGCTCAGCTCACAGTCGGTTGGACGGCTGAGCCCAGGAGACTGCAAAGAGCAGTGCTGCCAGCACTGGGTGAGCAGGGGGTGAGAGGATGAAAACAGGAGGAAGTGAGGGGCCCGGGACACAAGCTTGGGCTGGCCCAGGTCCCTCACCCCAGGGCTTTGGCTCTGGAGCTCCTCAGGGGAACAAAGAGTAGCCCTTTGCTGGTGGCCGCCTTGCCAGAAAACCCCACGGAGAGGATTTCCTCCTGCTTTGGCTCCAAAGCTTTTGCCGTTGTGTTTCACGATCGGGAAGAACAAAAGCCTGGGGTTGCAAGCTGGCTCCTGCCAGGGTCTCCCCTGCCCCCCCGCCGGCTGCGGAGCGACGCGGGCAGCCGCAAGCTGGACCAGGCCAGGCCGCTCTCCCACCCCGGAGCTGCAGCAAGGACAGGATGGAAGTGACATGCAGGACTTTCAGGTTGATTTTTTTATTTTTTGCTCACACCATGTCATAGTGTTGGAACATGACTGGCAGGGGGAGCATCCACAGCAGGCACTGCCGGGCTGAGTGCTGGGGGAAACTGGTCCTAAGGTTGGTTTTAACTGGGCTTTCTCTCATCATAGACAGCGTGGGGATGGAGGGGAATGATAACGTGGTAGCCCAGCTGCCCACCAGTCCCTGTGCACCAGTAGCCCCGGTGCCCAGCACTGTCGGTCTCAGCTGTTCACATCCATCTTGTTCACTGCAATTCCAAATCCTCCCTCCTCAGCTCATTAATGTTCTCGGCACAGACATCTCTCTCACCATTGTATTTTGTAATTAGATTTTGATTTGCTTTCAGAGAGGAACAACAGCACAATACACATTGATTTACCCCAAGCCTCGCTCGGTCTCCTCTGTGTCACAAGGTCAGACCTTGGCGTGCACCATCTGCCCTCGACACCTCCCCCTGCTATTTGACTGCGTGTCATTCCCGCACCGCGTCCCCCTTCTGCTACAAGGGTTCCTTAAACACGGAGGGACAGGAGCAGCGAGGGAAGGCTGGAAGAGGAGCCTTCACCCGAGCTGAGCTTGAACCGCAGGGACAGGCATGAACTGGATTTAAATCGACAGGCTGAGGGAGCAGTCTGTTGTTCTGCAACCCCATGCCTGCTGCCTGCAGAGCCTGGGTGGCCCCTGGTGCTTGTAAACCCTTTGAGGCATGATGTAAAAGCTGCAATTTAACATTGAGAGTGGGGACAGAGAGGTCCTGCACAGAGCCAGACCGTGGCAGGGGAGCTGGCTGGCCAGCCTGGAGCTGGTCTGTGTGGCACAGCGGGAGGTAGAGCTGGGAAATGGGCCCTGCTGGTCCCTGCAGCCCTGGACCAAGGGTGATTTTCCACCTGAGCACTACTCCTGAGCTCCTCAGACTGTGTGTTTCAGCCTGTGGCTCTGGAACAAGAGACCGGCAAGAGCTGAGCTGGTATCTGTACTGGAAACCCTGCTGTGCTCTTGTGTGGGCACTCATGGGGCGGTTGGAAAAGGAGGGTCTTTCCAACGTCTCACGGGAGGAATTGCCCAGACCCTGAGGGTGTTGCCTCCAAGGGTGAATTTTTAGAAGTGGCTTTGCATTTCGTTTAGCAGAAGGCAGCAGCCGTCCACGTTGGGAACATGTTCATTATTGTGGAGGGATCTGCTTTTGAGTTTTTAAACCAGCTCGCTCTGACTGTCTCTGGTCAGGGCAGACATGTGGGTTGCAAGGTGAGCAGAGGCAGTGTCTGCCCTGCCACTGGCATGGGCAGGTGGCTCCAAAACCTCCGTGTCTCCTGGCAGCTCCATATCCTATGGAAGATGGAGGCGTGAGAGCTTTTACGGTCCAGGTTCACACAACAGTGGAGAAATGCAGCCCCCAGCGAGGGCAGGAGGGCCGCTTTCCCACCAGCCAGGGCTCCTTTCACTGCGAGCAGTTGTGCTTTATCTTCGCCAGCGTTAACCACTGCAGCTCAGGATTTATGTTAGTAAGTGAAGGCAACCAGGGCTGGTAAATCAATCAGCACAACCAAAAATAGCGCCTGGCAGCTGCTGGAAGTGGGGGATCCCTTCCCCACAGTACGCACAGAGCAGGAGGGGATTTCATCTGCCCCGGCTGGGTGCCAGCCCTGTGCAGAAACAGCTGTGGGCTGCTGGGGAGACCTATTGTCTGACACCTTGATCTGGAAAAACGACTGTGGCTGGCTGCAAACTTCTCTCGGACGGGCATTTCCCAGTCAGCAGGGTGGGGGAAGTAACTGAGCCAGCCGCCAGTGCAGAGAGCAGCTTTGTGACCGATGCTGAGTGCTGCTGCCTGGCCTGACATCTAGGGATCGCCTCAAACCTCAAATCATAAGTGATCGTTTTAAAGCCTCTCGTGGCTGGTGGTGGATGGAGTCGCAGAGGGAGCCCAGGGCTGTGGTTTCCAGGTCCTCCAGAACGGCGTGGTGGTGCTTTGTGTAGGGATAAGGTTACTGGAGGAATTCGGTGACTCTGGTTTTTCCACTGAACTGCTGCAGTTAACCACTGGCACAGGAGCCAGAGAGGTTTTTGTAAAGCTGATCAGCCTATACAGCATCTTGCGAGGGGGTATATTCCCTTGCTCCTTCTCCAGCGGGCATCCTGGGGTGAGTGTTGAGTTTAGCAGGCGTGCAGCCTGAACCAGGAGCGAAGGGTGCTCCGAGAGGATCAGCTGCTTTCAGGCTGAATAGTCCGTAGATTATTTCCACATCTGTGTTAGCTTTGGCTTGATCCCACAGATTTGCAACAGCTGTTGGGAAGCGGAGCAGAGATCCCCTCTTTAAATGGTTGATCAAATCCTCAGAGAGTGGAGTATGTTATTTCTATGTCATCCTCTTCACGGCAGGAAAAACAGCTTTTAAAAGTTGCTGAGGCAGCACTCTGCCCTGCTGCCGGAGCTATCATCCCATCGTCCTGCGGTTTCAGAGCAAGTCGTAATTCGCTTTCCGCATCCCACACCCAGCCTGACACAGGATCCCTTGCGAGGTGCGTGGTTGTGCAGGTACTTGTCGCCTTTTTTCTCCCGGCCTCCCCTTCCTGCGTGGACCACAACCAGGGGGTGTACACCAGGCGGGACCGAGGAGGAGCTGGTCTCCTTTCCAGAACCTGCATGTGTGCAAACCCTTGGTATTTTACCCTGAGAAAAAGTAACCGGTGCGATAGTTTGCCACAAGACAGGTGAAGTCATCCTGGTGTTCAGAGGCTTTAGGTGGAGGTTGGGTGTCTTTGGAAGCTGCAGTTCAGCTGCAACATCATGGTGTGGTGTGGGAATCCCACAGTGAGCTATCTTACCCAAAAAGCCCAGCTAAAATGAACCAGCCCATTTCCTATCGAGGTTCTGCTCTTTCAGGTCAGACCTGGAGTAGAAGGAGCTATCAGGCTTCCTTCAGAAGTGCCTGATAGGCTTTGGAAAGCCGAGTCTGGCTGGAGAGGGCCAGGGCGGTGGGAACGGTGGTGGATGCTGGCGCTTGTCCTGCAGCGTATGCGTTTCTCATTCCCCATCAGCTTTCCCAGTGAATGGGAGAATCGTCAAACCAAACTGCTCCCAGCAGCAGCAGATGTCACGCTGACCTTTTTTGATGCTTTTTTGACCCTTTTGACACAGACCTAGCTTCAAGCTTGCTTGAGGCATTCTGTGGACCCTCAGTGATGAGTTAGAAGCAAAAATCCTCCATGTGATGGGGACAGAGTATCTGGCTTGCAGATTTTCCGTACCACAGATGTCTGGGCAGCCAAGTCTGGTCTCTGCAGTTGGGACCCCGTGGGGCCTGATGGCATAACACATCCTGAGAAGACCCAGGGCCAGTTGTTAGCAAGAGCTGCCAGGTCTGCTGGACCCCGTAGCCTGCCTGGAGCCAGCCAGCCAGTGCTTCCAGCAAGAGCGGATTGGGTTGGGTTCGGTCTTATCCTCTTATCTGGGGTGTCCCAGCCCTGTCCTGTGAGCACAAGGAGTCAATGCAGCCTCTTGGCTCTGAAGTGCAGACCCTGCTGCTTTCCCAGCCAAGCAAAACTGCCACGACCCGCCGTAGCGCCCCAAGGGGAGTGCTGCCCTTATGCAAAGGGCTTGGCAAAATGAAGTGTAATGTAAGCAGCTATTTAAAGAGAACGATCCAATTGCTAGTTGTAATTTCCTCATTGTTTGCAACACCCTCTTAAATCCTTGTGATCCTTATAAAGAGCTTTTCCCCACCCTTTAAACTTCACAGAAGTGGATTTTACCTTCTGTGGTTTGTGAATTGGCCTTACCAATGAGTCTGTTTGTCCCAAGAAATACGTCTATTGGAAAGTGAAAGCTGGTGGGCAGGACACAAAGCATTGCCTTTCTCTGGGTTCTAGTAGATGGAGGTTAATAGTCTTCTTAGATCAGTATTAACGCTTTCCATCAGACCCAAGAGGGTTTTGCTAACACCCCATTGGAAGCAGGCTGGCTCATGTCAATCATTCAGGTGTACCTTTTGTGAAAAGGTGTTGAAAGAAATATTTAATACAGTACCATTAAAACCTGAATGTGGATGTGACTTTCCTGTCAGCTAGATCTCTGATGAGCAAGCCAAGGGACATGGTTTGCTCTGCCTGCACATTGCATCCCCTTCCTGCCCTCGTTTGCCTGCTTCCCCAGATCATTCCCATCTCGGGAAGTGGGATTGCCTCTATTCGGAAATCAGGGATGGTGATCTGCAGAGCCGTGGCTTCATTGTCTGGGAAAAAACTTGGGTCCACTTTCTGTGTGAGATGCTTGATGGAAGCAGCAGCACGTTGTGTGAGGGTTTCTCTGGCTCTTGTGCTTGAACCCTTGCTGGGACTGGGTGGGATTCTGGGTCCCCTCCTGCCCTTCTCCTGTTTCTGGGTTTTATTCTCCAAACCCAAGCAAGCTGTAAACACCCGGAGCCTGAGGGGCTTTACAGAGCCGAGCTTAGGGGAACGTGGTGATTCATTTCCTTCCCCTCTGGCTCTCTGCTATGGTTTGGCTTTTGTTTAAGAGTTTGATAATTCACTGCTGGGCTGTTTAGGTTGAAATGCTCAGAGAAATGTAAGTAAATGTGGTGATTGCTGGGGGGACCCGCTCCTCCAGCCGTAGCCAGCCCACACCGGCAGGCTGGGCTGTGCCAGCAGCTGTCACTATCTCCGTCCTCCCCATCCCAGCGAGCTTCTGTACATGGGATAAGCTCCAAATTATCCTGTGCCAGAAGCATACTCTGAGAAATGTCAACCCAGGACCGTGTGACACCCAGAGCACTCAGTCACCGGCGTGGTGCGGAGCCGAGCTCATTGCAAAACATCACGACCAGCAGACAGCAACGTCTTGACCAGGACACCCAAACCGCGGCCATCGCGGCCTGCGTGGCTTCTGCCCCTGGCTGGGGGGACTGCTGCGAGGCTGGCAGTGCAGGGTGGTGTCAAACCTGTTCATCAGCTCCTGGGTACAAACGCGGGAAGCCCCCGTGACAGAAGAATTGTGTTTCTGTGCGTTGACCTTGTTTTCAGTGTGGCTGTGTCTTGGCAGGGGTTGCTGGTTTGTTTAATGAACACTGAAATGGGAGGGGAGGAAGCAGCCAGGGAAGCGTTACAAATTGCTTCAGAGCAGTGGCATTAAAAATATTTGTGCTTACCATGCCTTGTAAATTAAGACCTCAAAGTATGGTAAATACTTATCGCCATTTTACTTGCAAAGAGGCGAATGCAGCAGGAGGAGAAGCTTTACCTGCGCTCACAGGCAAGCCCACAGCAGATGTGAGACAAACGATGTTCTCGCCTGTGGCACTGAGGGGACAGTGTGGAGGGCACAGGTCTCTGCAGGTGTTGGAGGTCCGGGCTGGCCCAGCAGCTCTGGAGAGATGCCCTCGCGTGCCTTCACACATGTTGCCGAAGCACCACTCTGTTTCTTTGCTTAGCTCCGACTTCTGATCTGAAAGATGCTAACGCTCAAACGTCTTCCTCTTTACGCTGCCAAGTTTACCTTTCTGCTCTCTGCTCCTGATCTCTTTTACAGCTGAAGCTGTGGAACAAGTACAGAGTCTCCAACATTCCTTCCCTGATATTTATCGATGCCTCCAGCGGGAAGGTGGTTTGCAGGAACGGCCTCCTGGTAATCAGAGATGACCCAGAAGGTAAGACCTGGAGTCCTGTGAGCCACAGGAACATGGGCACGCAGCTGCCTTCTCATTTCAGCTCATTCTGAATTGCCTTGGTGGGGAGGGGAGCGGGGGGAAGAAGGAAACAAACAACTATTGTCATACTTAACTAGTCAAGGCACTGTATTATTTTCAGCATAAAATTTTCTGCATCGTTCCTGCCAGATCTTGTGTTTTGGTTTTGCTTGTTGAAAAGAACAAAGATTTCCCCTCTAGGAATTTTGTCTGAAGTGCTAATGAGGAAAAAGCTAGGCTAACTGAAACATTAAGTTTGGATTTTTCCCTGCTGGAGGCACATGGAGAGACAGACTGAGGGCCCAGACTGTCCATACCTTGGAGCAGAATCCTTCCAAAATATTGAGTGGGACTTTATCACACGCTGTTAGGGTAATGAATTCCCTGCTATTTACAGATGCAACAGAAAAATGCTACCATTCTCTGTTTCTGAGGTTTACTCTGCTGAGGGTTGATGTTAAATCCATCCTCTTCCAATTTGCAAAAAACAAAATGAGCAAAATGTGTGCCCTTACTCATAGACTCTGCAGACCCATCGTTCCACTGCTACAGCCTGTCCATGCACACGTATTACCGACGCATCATTTCTTTATGCAGTAGATACTGAGCACAGCGACTGAGTCTTTAATTCAGGTGGCAGAAACTGTGCAGCAGAGACACGTTGTGGCCTGAGCCATCTGTGATGTTTCCTCCTCACTGGCTGAATACCCAGAGCGATTGCTGTGGGAGCTGGCAGCGGATGATTCAGAGCATGTGTTTGTGTGTACACACACATGCTTGCTTTGGGGTGCAGAGGGTTAGTATAAGTTTAGTTTATATATAGTTTTTTTAATGTGTATATATATATAAAAACCCCATCTTTTACATGTATATGCAAAGGTTTTATAAATAAATAAGTGTACTTACATATTAAAAAATATATGGTTAGTATCAGTGTAAAGCAAATAGTTTGCTGCATTCCTGGGCACGTACCACTTTGCCCTCTGTTGTTAAAACAAACACTGTTGATAAGGAAAAGGTGCCTCATCAGGCACAAACGAGAGCAGGCTTTGTCAAGCCGAAGGTGCTGGGACTCGTGTGAGGGTGCAGCCTACCTGGGAAAAAGGGGTGGCCCTGGCTCCACTGCAGAGCTGAGCTTCCCCCATATCTTTGCAGAAGACGGGTTATTATTTTTTTGTGGAACCTTTTGAAACTGTAAATGCTGCATGTACATCTTGCTGTTTTGTGTCTTCTTTCCATCCCCATACCGACTACTCCAGGTCTGGAGTTCCCCTGGGGGCCAAAACCCTTCAGTGAAGTTGTTGCAGGGCCTCTGCTAAGGAACAATGGCCAGACGCTAGACAGCAGCGCCCTGGAGGGCTCACACGTTGGGGTCTATTTCTCCGCACACTGGGTGAGTAGTAGGTGCTTTGTAGAGCAATTGGAGTGAGCTGGGGTAGGTGCTCTGGGCATCCCCCCAGGAGTTTTGCTCTGGAGCTCTGTGGGAGAGTAAAGACCTCGGGCCCACTGGTGTTGAAGCAGTTAAGATGCTCCAGTCGTTGTGGAAGAAGCTGCAGCGTTGCAGTGGCCTGTCATCCTCAGCAGGCCCTTCAGAAGAGGAAGAGTGGTCAGATTTTAAAAACTAAAGAAGTTTTGTTGGCAACTTATGGGCCATAAGCCCTGGCCATGTTCAGGGCTGCTGCCTGGCACTCCAGCAAAGATGAGGCCACACCTGTCCTTTCACAGTCGCTCGATCATCCAGACCTGCCGCGTGTGGGCCTCCCGTGGAGGAGATGGTGCCCCTATGCACGTGTTGTGTCTTGCAGTGCCCGCCGTGCCGAAGCCTCACGAGGGTCCTGGTGGAGTCCTACCGAAAAATCAAGGAGGCAGGCCAGAAGTTTGAGATACTCTTTGTTAGTGCAGACAGGTAAGGAAGCGCTAACAAACACCCTGTGCAGGCAGAGCTGGCTGCCCCCCCCGAGCTGGGAGCGTTGCTGGTTTGATTTGAGGAGGAAATCTGATTTGGGGTAGAGCAGGTTGGGGGTTGGCAAGGACAGCAGTGGGCTGAGAGTGGGCTCTGTCCATGGAGCAGCTCTGTTCCGCTTTGTGGCTCATGGGTCTCAGGTCTGGAGGGTGCTCAAGATGCTGCTGTCACCATGGGTTGACGTTCAGATGCCCCGGAGAGTTTGAAATATTTTAATGGGGAAAAAATGCACCGTGAACCCTTTCTTGAGGAACTGGGGGCTTTAAATTCAGTCTGGCTCTCCCCGGGTTGCGTCTCCCAGCAGCCCTTACTGGTGGGCTTTGGCAGAAGAGATAAAGGGCTTTGCAGGCCAGGTTTTTAATGAGAAGAGGAAGGAGGCTGGCAGGCGGAGGGGCTGTACTCTGGATCCCATGCCCTGTTCCCCTTGCGCAGGTCAGAGGACTCCTTCAAGCAGTATTTCAGTGAGATGCCCTGGGTAGCTGTGCCATACGCCGACGAGGCCAGACGGTCGCGCCTGAATCGACTCTACGGCATACAAGGTAGGAAAGGCTGCGTTGAGGCACAGCTCTCCTTTCTGCTCCTTTTGTTGAATATTTGTAATGTCTCCTCTTGTTTAACTAAAACAAGAAAACAGCAAAGCACAGCACAGTGCCCCAGGCAGAGCCGCTTCATGTTTCTGCTCTCCGCAAACTCACATTCCTACCACCTGCCAGGCAGGCTGTTAGTTGAAACAGGACTTCCATAAACAACCTAATTCTTCCTGGAAACTTGGAAGCTGTTTTTGGCTTGGAATTTTTTTGCCTAATTACTGATTTATTTATTTTGCTTTTTCTTGAAGGTTTAAATTTCATTTTCTTGCTGTTTTATGTAACGCAAAGGCAGGCCATCGTTCTCTGCGGAGCCTGAGGAAGATGGCATCTGGTTTATGTTAGTGACATGAATTAGAGAAGAGTGCATGTTTGATGTAAACCATGGCTTTGCTTTTACTGTACGTGCCAGTGCCAGAATTCCAGCAGCCCTGGCTGCTCAGAGGGGCAGGGGAGAGACTCTGTCTGTCGGGGTGGCTTCAAAGAGTCATGAAGACGATAAAAGCTCACAGCAGCCCTCCTGGGGATGGGCACCTTGTTCCTGCGGGGGATAAACTGCAGCACAGGGACGTGCAAGGTGACTAAGCTCCCCGGGAGGTCTTCTGGATGTAGGTGGAGTTTCTCCCTGTGGTTAAAGGGTCTTGCTGCAACGTGCCTGTGTCTCACCCATCTCCATGCGGCATCAGTGAGGTGGGCACAGGCTGGCAGAGGGTTAATGCAATCTGCAGGGGAGAAGGAGTGTTGCCAAAGGGACCTGGGGAGAGTGGCAGGAGAAATAATTCCTCCTTGGGGTCCTCTCCAAACACCCCTTTTGGGGTGAGCTCAGGTGCTGTCACTCAGCTGTTGTTCCCTGACCTTAAACCAAGGACAACCATTTGCCTGCTTTAAATAGCCATCACTTTGCTGCTTAATTACCTTCCCACGAGGCAAGAGCTTTCCAAATTAATCTGTCTTTTCCCCAGCCCGCTCACAGACCTCTCCAGTGCCTGTTTCGGCCGAGTGCTGCAGGACTGCTGCCAGTTTCACTGGGACTTTCTGTAAATAAGGTGTCTGGCTGGGCATGCTGTTGCCAGGGAAACAGGGACAACAGCTTTCCCTCTAACTCCAGCCACTGGGTCCTTAAATGTCTCTCCTCATTGTGTACTGACCTGCAGTGTAAACATGTGCCGCTCCCCTGCGCCCTGACCCCTTCCTCTGGCTGGGAAGCTCCCATATTACCCCAACATTTCAGCTGCTCTCCCAGGGATGCTGACCCTGGGATTTGGGCATGTTTGAGCGTGAACCCTCTGCTTATCTATCGTGATTTTCCTGTAAAGTGGCAACCTCTCCCTCCACAAGCGTGAACTGCAATCCCACAAAGTCCTGTCGAAATGTGGAGGCAGGCTGATTTGCACCCTGCGCGGGAGGCATCACCATCCCACCTCCCTTCTCCCCTGGTGCCACACAGGCTTTGTAAGGCTGGGCTGGGCTGGTTCCCCACTGCAGTCTGGGGTGGAGCAGGGTGCTGCGGGGAGGGTGCCAGGGCACTGGGAGGTGATGGGCAGGCTGGAGGTGAACCCTCCTGCTGCTCCCAGGAGCTCCAGGTTGCTGCTGGCCCCTGCACAGGCAGCAGCTCAGACCCTTCCTGCCGACTTTGGGGTTTGCAGTCAGGCTTTCGCAGCAGGCTGCCGCACAGGCTGTAGCAAAAGCTTCCTGCAAACAGAGCTGCATGTCGTGGGCTCAGCTGGTGGTTATTCCACCCGAGTGAAAAACCGGACCCATGTAATCTGACCTACCTTCCACCAGACACATCTCCCAAGCCCCCTTCGGAGCTGCACCGCAGCACCAGCGAGAGCGCGCAGCCTCTTCGGTGCCCAGGTTACCCTCCTGGTGGTGCCCTGGGTTGCGAGTGCAGCACGCATGTGGCGGGGGGGTTTCTACTGGTTTTTGTAAGGCCAGGAGCTGAAACAACAGAAGAGCTTGTCTTCCCTGACTGCTTTAAGTTCCTGAGTGGTGGAAAGCAGCAAGAGAGTCAAATCTCTTGTTGTTTTAGTCCTGTGTTGGCCCCTACAGCATTCAAAAACTCAGTGTAAAATGTAAGTTGAGTTATTGGCCTTTATTTGGGTTTACTTGAATGCCTCTATTCATAACCCATGCACAGCCAGTGGGCTGTACCCTACCCACCTATATATTAAATTTCTTCTGGGTGCAGCACTATCTTGAGACAGAGTCATCTCCTGTGTGGTGGCTGCTTAGAAACAATTGTCTGTTGTGTGGGCAGCTCCCGGTCTGCATGATCCTGCCTTAGGTGGAATCCCCTGATGTTAGCTCTCCTTCCGATGGGATGGGGAGCAGTGATAAATTCTATGCTTGGACAGGAATCGCCCCTTGTTGTTGTATATCTTATGAGACCTCTTGGTTCCTGGATGTTCCCTGTGGACTCCGTGTTGCCTCTTTGGGATTTGCAGTCCCTTGGGGGAACTTCCAAAAAGCTGTTGTTTCCCCCCACCCCACACTTTAGCCCAGACACCCCCAGGTCACTCTCACAGCCTGGCTGGTGGGAGCAGCCTGGAAGTCACTGTTATGGGAGGTTTCTTGTACGAAGCTTCTGGAGCTTTCTTCTGAAAAGGTAAAACCCAATCAATAAAACCCACCCCCTGTCCTGCGGTGGATGTATTCTGAGTGTTTGCTTCATGTTGATTTTGATTACTCACCCAGCAGACTCAATGCAGATGAGATTTCCATGTCGGATATGGGTTTTAATATATAAATAAGTAAATATATTGCCAGGTTCGGTAACAAATCATTTGGCCCCTGTATTTTCATAAAATGCTAGCCCCGTGGGAACCAAATCCATTTTCTAATGCATAAAGTCAAACTGAGCCCGTCTATGCTAATTCTCTTCCAAGCTTATACAATATTCATTGCAGTGTCAGATCTGTGATTCTTCTTGATAAGTAAATTCTGGTGTTATGACTCATGGCAATTACCAAAGCCCCCAAAAGGCACTAAAATAACAATTAGTGGCTGGGGGGAGCGGGGAGGGGGGGAGCGGTGGGGGAGGTACTGGGGTTAGTGGCTGTGACGAAGGTGAAGGACGGTTCCGTCGGTGCTGCTGGTCTGCGTCCCGTGCAGAGGGGGACGTGTTTGCCAGGGGAGCAGTGACAGGGTTCACCTGGGAAGATGAGGCTGATCCTGCGGGGTGCCACTGTGAGCCTGGTGGTGGGGGTGTCCTAACCCCAGGGACCTGGCCAGGGAGGTGCAGGAAGGAGCTGAGGAGACAAGGCAGCGCTGCTCGGAGCTGGGAGCAGATGGGTGGTGGCAGCCTCAGCCTTCACCAGATGAGTCCAGAAAGGAAACCAGAGCTTTGGGACTGGTGAGAAACCTCTGATGCAGGGGAAGGGCTGCAGGAATTGACCCAGCGCGTGTCACGTACCTCCTAACAGACTGAAAATCCAGCCCCAAGTTTTCTGATGTGTTACTTGTATTCCCCAAACATGCTAAACTCAGGGTGAATTATCTTAAAGACTGTTTTCTGACTCCGTTTTGTACTTGCAGTTGGAGGTTTTAGTGGCTGGGTGCTTTGGTGGGTGCGTGTCCGTGTACACAAATCAGGTAGAATGCTTTGAAGTCTCCAATAGCTGTGGGATCGCACTCACAATGATCTGTGTCTAAACAGGGCCCTTAATTTGCCCAGATCAGCAAAGTTTATCCGAGATCTCTGCCTCGGTGTGCCGCGTTGCGATGGGGTACCCAGCTGAACCCACATTTCCAGCCTGTCCCTCGTGTATAACACGGGTCTGGAGAGGATGGAGAAGCAGGCGTTTGGGACAGGGCTGGGAATTGTAAACAGATAAAGGTGGGAATCATGTGGGATGCACCACGGAGGGCTTCTCCTGACTTCAGCAGTACTTTGTGCCTCGAAGGGGAGGGCCAGAGTGAGATTTCCCAATTCCTTCCAGTCTGTTTAACCCGTCCCTGCCCTAGAGCTATTTTGAATACCAGCAGGTAATGAATAAGCCTTTTTGTGATACAAAATGGTTTTCTTGGCATACCCTTAGGATTTGCAAGCCCAGCCATTGGGCACGTTCCTGCACTGCCGCTCTTACACCAGCTCTGTGCTCACAGCCCCAGTGCACGGGCCGGGCTGGAATGAGGGGAATGCGGCTGCTCGCCCGGACCTGCAGGCAGGCGTGGGACAGACAGATGGCTGTGTATTTCCTAGAGAAATGCCTAGAATTCAGAGGGCTTGTGAGTAACCCACTGTTGCACAAAAGTTGGGAGTGCAGTGCCAGAGCCTGGCAGGGACAAGCATGCTGGGTCCCCCCTGCTCAGAGAATGGCTCTGCAGGGTATTTCTAGTGAATGAGATCTAAAAGGAGCCTTTGGATGAGGGCAGGGGGATTTGAGCTGCCTTGGTTTGCCGGTTGTGGTCTGGGGGATGTTGCTGGGTGAAGGAGGAGAGGCTGGTTAGCAAGAGGATCGAAGCCTGGGTGATGAGAAGCAGACGGCAGCGCCTGGCACTGGTCCCGTCACCCGTCTCTCAGGGCCTGATCCCAAACTCTCCCCTCTTCCTTCCTTGTGGGACGTTTCTTTGTCTCCTTGATGAGAGAGGAATGGTGTGCTTTCCAGGTGAAGTCACCAATGTGAGCTGCTCCTCTTGACTCACCTGTGACTGTTCTGTGGTGGGAAAGCCTTGTCGGTGCCTTATCAGATGGGACAGTCACCAGCCGGTGTCACCTGGCACCCCATCTGAATGGGTGACCTGTGCTCAACCTTTGCTGCAGGTCTGCTCGCCTCTCTTACAAAGGCTTCTCCTTTCTGACAGGGCTTTCCAGCCCCGTAGCTCGGAACAAAATGCTGCTTTGTCCCAAGGGTCAGAACCTCATCAGATGTCCCCCGAGCCCCGTCCTACCCAGTGCTGTGATCCAGTAGACCTGAATATTCCTGAACAGCATTAGTCTCAGGAGGGATGTGTTGTGGCAGATCTTTACTGTCCCTCTTTGTATAAAGGGGCATATTTAATGGATTATCTCGTTTGTTCCCCCCCCCCGCCCCATGAAGCAAAATGCATGTGTTCCTCCCTTTTCCAAGGGTCCAAACTGCAGAAAGAAATAACCCAGGACCTCCATCCTGTGGGCAGGAGGGTGCCTGTTCGGCGCTGTGCCAGGGCTGGCAGAGGTGTGTTGCGCTCGATAACGAGCAGCTCCAGGCCCCAGCTGAGGAAATGAAGCTGGTTTTGAGCTCAAGATCCACAAGCCGGCACCAGTGTGCGGGGGAGTCTCCTTTTCCCCACATGCTGTTCCCTGACAGACCTCGACCTGTGTCCATCCCAGCCTCTCGGCACGGCAGTCTGCTGGGATCCTTGAGGGTATCCTGGGGTGGCCAAGGGCTGGGTTTCTCTGCCAAAGTAGACTCACTTGTAGCTACGGTTTGGTCCTGCAGGATTTGGAAACCGGCAGCTGGGTGTGGAGGGAGGACCCCGCACCATGGCCACTGCCAGGCCGCGGCGAGGACAGCGGCCGGGTTCGTTTGTGTGCGATTTAGCCATGTGGCAGTCTGCTGGCGTTAATGCTTACGATCAGTATGATCCTCCTCCATCTCCACTTGCAGAGGCGTGGGTATTGGGTGTTCCCAGGGGTGATCCGTGCCCCTGAGCACCAAATCACCATGGTTGGTGCCGTGCAGCTGCCGCTCAGCCCAGGAGCCTTTCCTCCCCCAGCAGTGTCAGGGCTGTGAATCCGTGTCCGAACCAGGTAATAATGCTCATGACTGATCGGACACATCCCTGTGCTCTGGGGGTGGCTGGGTGGTTAGTGCTGAGTGCTGGAGGGGTGTGGGGGTTCACAGAGGAGTTTGTGGCTGCTAAAGCATACGGCCTTCCTTCTGGGAAGGAACACACCCAGCTTCCTGGCCACCGTTGCCTGCGGTCTGCCTGCAAAAAGGTCTGAGTATGTTCCTGCAAACAGGGGACGCGCAGCAGCCGCCTCCCAGTGCCGGGGCGGTGGTGCCCACAGGGCAGTGAAGCTCTGCCTCACGTGCAGGAGGTACGTCTGTCCTGTCCGAGCTCTGCAGGAGGGAGCTTGCAAGGTGTGGTGGGGTTTGCGTCCAGGAGCGTCGGCGTTGGCCGTGGTGACCCTTGCCTGCGCTCGGGCAGGGGGAGGCCAGCAGTGCCACAGCTGGTCTCTCAGCATCCTGCTGTGGCTGCTGAGTTACAGCGCTCCGCTGGGATGGAAACAGGATCCAGCAACCCCGATTCCCGCGCGTGCACGAGCTGCGGAGAGGCAGCGTGCTCGCTGGGCTCCTGCCAGAGCTGGAGGCGGTGGGAAAAGGCCCTTCTCCCCACGCCCTGTCTCTGGCCAGTTCACGTTTTGGCTGACCCCCCCTGTTTTTCTTCCATCACAGGCATCCCGACTCTCATCGTCCTGGACTCCAAGGGAGACGTGATCACGCGGCAGGGGCGGGTGGAGGTGCTGAACGACATCGAATGCCGCGAGTTCCCCTGGCACCCCAAGCCCGTGCTGGAGCTGACAGACTCCAACGCTGTGCAGCTGAATGAGGGCCCCTGCCTCGTCCTCTTTGTGGGTACGGAGCGTCGCTGCTCTGAAAGCAGAGCCTGGGAGGGGAGCCGGGCCACTGCCAGCTTGGCTAGAGCTGGCCACAGTGCTGAGAACCTGCCTCTGGTGGTGATGGTGTCCGTGGGAAGGGATGTCAGCCCGTTTCCATCGCCAAGAGCGGTGCTACGCGCTCACATGTCCACGAGGGAGGGAAAGAGAGGTCTCTGTGGAGTCCCCTTGAGGGGTTCAAGGGGCCGGACAGACCCGGAGCCTTGCCTGTACCAGGGGAGCGGGCTGCTGCGGCTCGCGGGGCTCCCGGAGCCTGCCTGTGCCCACGGCTCTGCCGCAGCTCCTGCCCAGCCACCCGAGGGATGCGGCGGAGCGGCGAGTTGCAGCAGAGAGGAGCTGTTGTATCAAAGCTGCTTTAGTGGCAGTGGTGGAGGGGAATGCTGACAGGGTGTTGGGGAGTATGAGAAATACACTGTCACGGCCGGTGGTGGTGGTGGAGACGGGAAAAGCCTCTCTGGAGCAGGGACCTCGGACATACGGGACGTGCCAGAAGAGGTGGAGGGAGTGTCTCTGAGAGGGATTAGAGCTCTGTGCTGGAAGCCACAGCTCGGGGCTTGAATCCCTGGGCTGAGCGGGGCTGTGACAGTCAGAGGAGCCTCTTCCGTGCTCTGCTGGTACTTCAGTGTTCCCCCTGTGGGGTGTCTCCCCAAAGTCCCTGTCCATTGCTCACCCACACATGACGCTTCCCCAGCTTCCCTGATAGGGACACAGCCCTGGAGCTCACCCAGGGCACGGCTGGCCCCTTCCTCATCGCCTTCCTGCCAGCCACAGGCCGTTAAATTGGGTGAGGGCCGTGGCTGGGATGAGCCATGCTGCAGGATGTGCCCCAGCAGGGCAGGGGGGAGGTGGAGGGGGGCACACAACATCTCAGGGAGCGAGCCCAGGGGTCTTGGACTCGTGGGGGGAGTGCGTCCGTCCCTTGAGTACTCTGTGGAGTGGTGGTGGGGGTTTGCTGAAGAAGCCCCCCTTGCCCCAAGCCTGCCGGTGTCGGTCGGGGGGGCCTAGCCCAGGGCAGGGCTCGTGTCCCACTTCCTCGCACGCCCTTTGTGAGCAGTACACCCTTCTCTGCAGCACTGATAACGTGGCTCTTGCTCTTTCACTTCTTCCCTTTCAGATTTCCTTTTGACCCTGATTATTTATTCAGCAGAGCCCTGCAGGGGATGTGAGCACAGAGCCAAAAATACTCTCCTCGCATGGGGAGGACCGGCCAGCCACGCCGAGGGTGATTGATTGAGGCCGGCACTGCAAGCCTCTGGAAAGAGTTATTTTTATCTTGTTCTGAGCAAAGTTTTTCTGTCACCTTGCTGCAAACAGAGCGCTCTCAGGCCGGCGGCTAGGACTTTTGCTCGGCACTGAGGGGATGTGCAGCCTCGGGGAAATCTGCTGGCGATGTGCTGGGGTGGAGATGAGGCCGGTGCTGCGCCAAGGCAAGCGCTGGGGATGGGGGCTCCTGGCCAGCCCGTGTCCTGCTGGGAGACCCCCCTCTCCAGCAGACCAGCGCCTGCACTGTGCGGGCAGCAGCACCCCCAGGAGAAAGCAGCTGCAGGAGAAGGCAGGCTGAGCAAGAGCCGGTTGTGAATAAATCCCAACCACTCTACATCTGCCCCGGGAGAGTGTAGGGCTGGGTCAGCCAGAGTGTGCAGGGCTGCCTGGAGTGCTGCCAGCAGCCGTTGTTTGTAAAAAAATCAATCCCTGCAGACACCCCCCAAACTCTACGTATTTATCACTGTTGCTCATGCAGGACAGACCCCAAAATGCAGCGTGCAGTGTCTCTGGCATCCCCTCCTCTGCTTGGAGAAGGCAGAGAGGAGGGTGGGGAAGTGTGGAGCAAGGGGAGAGAGCGCTTCGGGTGTGGGCAGCGCCTGTCCCAGCTCGGGGCTGAACCGGCCATACTGGGCGGTTACGTCAGGGACCACGAGAGCTGCACGCGACTGGGAGACCAGGGGCCTCTCTTCTGCTTTCTTACTTTTTTTTTTTTAATGCTAAAAGTTGTCCCCGAATTGAAATTGTTTCATCTCAGTGCTGCTCAAGGACGCAGTCTCTCCTCTTTCCAGCTCAGTATTTGAACTTCAGTGGTGGCTGGCGTTTGATTGATGTTGCCATCTCTTTCTACTCTACCTCTGTCAAATCAAAGCTGCCTTCACAGTGCTGCTGCCGCAGAGACGTGAGCGGAAAAGCTGCTGAGCAGCCGTCCTGAGGCGGAGGGATGGTGGGTGGCGGGCAGGGGCGGCAGGCAGCCTCAGATCAGCGCATTCGTTTGGTCTTCAAAACATGCTGATGCTTCTCAAACTGCAGAGCAGCTTTTTTTGCGCCTGTTTGTCCCTGCACTTCAGCAGCAGCACCAGGGGAGTGAGTGGTGAAGTGTCTGGGGAGCAGGAGCTGCTCCTCTGTTACATGTTTCCCTGTCTCACATGAAAAGCACATTTCAGCTGCTCCCTAATTGCTACGGAGCTGCGTAGCTTTGAAGTTCGTGCTGCACATCCCGGCTCCAGTTTCCTGCGTGGTGGTGCTGTGGGATAGAGCTGCCTGCACCCGGCCGGTTTGCATCCGTTTGATCCTGACCTCCTTTTTGCCTTGCCTCTTCTGTTTTGTCTCCCCACCCCTGTTGCCCTACAGATTCAGAGGATGATGGAGAGTCGGAGGCAGCGAAACAACTGATTCAGCCCATAGCTGAAAAAATCATTGCCAAGTACAAAGCCAAAGAAGAGGAGGCACCGTTGCTCTTCTTTGTGGCGGGTGAGGTAAGCACGAGGAGGGCACAGGGCTGCATCCTGCTGTATTTCTGTACAAGGACTGAGCTGGGTTGGGTACCACTGTCACTGCCCTTCAGGTGGGTGAACTGAGGCGCAGAGCTACTGCAACTAGCCAGGGACTATGGAGCAAAACCAGACTGAGTCCTGGCTCAGTCCCTTTTTCTTGTTGCTGGATGTTACTCCTGACAAAAGGGTCCCATCTGCATTTTCTCAGAGGTGGAGAAGCCTGATGGCGGACGAGGGAGATGCTGGGGACAGGTAGAGAGGGGCTGGGGGGGCAGGAGGGAGCTGCCTGCTCCCCCCTCGCACCCTGAGGCTCTGCGGGCAGGAAAGCTGGCTGGGCTGGGGCCAGGAGCTGGGGTTTGGGTTTCAGCCTGGCCCAGGCAGCACTGCCCTCGCTGGAGTGCTGCTGCCTGCCCTCCCACCCTGGGAGCTGCTCCAGCCTCGTCCCTAGGGGTGACTGTGGGAGTCCACCCTGATCCTGCGGGCTCGGCCCATTTTGGTGCCGTGTGGGTGATGCTGGACAAAACCGCCCCTGGGAGTGGGAGCAGGGCAGGAGCAGGGTGGCCCAGGGGCTGTGGTTCCGCTGCCTCGTCCCAGCTCTGCTCTGCCTGGAGCTTGGATGGGCACCTCATCACAAACGAGGGCTGTTTCCTGAGCTGGCCACGCTGTTGGGGGCTGGGGTGGTATTTGGGTCATGTGCAGGCTGTGGTGCTCGGAGCCAGGGATCTGCTGGAGAAAATGGGGCTTCTGGCCTCCCTTTTCCCCACGCTGGCACTTTGCCCTGCTCCAGGCTTGCAAACGAGGAAGGTTTTGTGTAAGGGTCAAAAAAGCCCCCAGTCCCCTGCCCACAGACCTCCCGAGGTGCTGCTGGGGGCCTGGGCGGGTGGCAGCCGCCACTCCGTCCCTCCACGCTTATGTCACTGCCACCACCAGGGCCCTCCGGAGCCGCCCTGCGCACAAAAGGGTCCCCACTGCTGCACCCTGGCCCCCCCCTCTGCCAAGCGAGGCCCCACCACCACCTCCTGCAGCCCCGCCAGCCCCCTCTGGACAGGCACCCCTGCTCCCACCACCATAACGGGTCTCCGAGCATCCCAGCTCGGCCCCGCGCCCCTGAATAAGCCCCTTGTTGGAAAGGCTATTTTAGGAGGGTCCAGGACCTGCCCCCCTCCCCCAGAGCCTGTGAAGTGTTTTCCTCCGGCTCGCTGGCTGTAGCTGAAACATTGCTGCTATTCATCCCGCTCCCGACATCCCTGCGGCGGCCAGGCCGAAAAATGGGGGGCGCCCGGCACGTCCCCTTCATCTGTCACCTCGATAGCCGGCAGCGCTGGCCCCGGGTCCCCACCGGCCCCCCCGGCCACAGCCAGAGCAGGCGTTTCCCGTTCCTCTCCCAGCGTCGTCTGGGCCGGTTTTGCATTGATTAAAAAAGTTTTTTAGTCCCTTTGCAGGGATAAGATAAAGGATGAGGCGTCCCAACACCTGGGCTGGGAGCAGGAGGGGCGGGGGGCGGCCGAGCACCCTGGCCCGAGGCGGGGGGCGCAGCCCTGCTCCCCCTTCCCACCTCGCGGTCTGGCTGCAGTGGAAGGGGAAGCGTGACGGGAGCTGCGCTGCCACCAGCCGCTCACCGGATCGATTATTTTCTATGACTGCCCTTGGAAATGGGCTCAGAGGAACGTCCCCCTTGGGATGCTGCACATCGTGGCCTTGGCCAGGGGCGGGAGGTGAACCGCCCCAGTGCCAGCTTTGGCACTGCACAGCCTTGGCAGGGACAAACTCTTCCCTCCCCGCCAGCAGCCTGCTGCTAGGGAGCCCTGCGGCTCCCGTGCAGGCCCTGGGGACCTGCCGGTGGGGCCTCGGTGTTGGCTCAAAGCATTTGTCATCCCTTTCCTGTTTTCTGGTTTGCTCCGGGGGTGCACCCGGGTCCCGTTGGCCTGGGGAGCAGCGAGGCTACGGCTGTGCTGGCAGAGGGCTGGCGAGTCCCCACGTTCACCTCCTGAGCTGCTGATGCCAAAACCTCTCCTGCCCCTGAGGCTCTGAGGTGGCTGGGAGAGTCTGGGGGTGCTGGGGGCCGTACCCCATGCGGAACGGGTTGGTTTAGCACGTGGTCCCATCCCAGGCGGGGATAAATCAGCCCGGTTTGGTTCTGACACGAAGCATGAGCAGGGCGGGGGCTGCGCTTGCGGCCCGGCAGTGCCAGTGCAATGCCCAAGCGCTCGGGAGGTGTTTGCAGACCACGGCGGGGAAGCAGCAAACTGCTCCTGATTGCGCTGGCTCTGCTGATGGCTCCTCTCTCTGTCTTGTTTTGGCCCCCAGGACGACATGACCGACTCCCTGCGGGATTACACCAACCTGCCCGAGGCTGCGCCCCTGCTCACCATCCTGGACATGTCAGCCCGGGCCAAGTACGTGATGGATGTGGAGGAGATCACGCCCGAAATCGTGGAAGCCTTTGTCAGCGACTTTCTAGCAGACAAGCTAAAACCCGAGCCCATCTAAGGGGGCTTCTGCGCCAACAGACGTTATTTAAAACTAGGTCTCTCTTCCGCCGCTTGTGGATTCTCCAGCGTGTCCTCACGCCCGACCCAGTATCCAACCTTCTTGTGGTGCCTTGTTTTACGCAGTGAATCCTTCTCCTGAGCAAACTCCTCGAGATGCACTTTCAGCAGGGAGTCGTTGGCGTTTGGAGACTTCGCTTGTGCTTCATGGTGATATATTCTCTAATAACCAGGCCAGAACTGTTACCGTATCGTTATTTTATACACAGCACTAGCTAGCAGGCAAATCTTTTTGCATGGTGTTCTTCCCAACGTATGCATCAGGCAGTGGATGGGGTTCTCGGGGCTCTTTTTTTCTCCTTCTCCCCTTTCTTTCCTACCACCCCTGCTGACTAAATGACTTTAAGGAAGCAATAAGGAACCTGTCCCCTTCACCCCTGGCCCATCCTCCTTTCCCACCCGAGTACCAGTGCCCCAATGAGGCCGAGACAAAGTCTTAACTGCTGACAACCTCTGAAAGACCACGGCGCAGCCGAGCTTTTCCTCCTGGGGGTGAGACCCTTCCGGGTGGGTTTCCCACCTCCCACCCCAAGCACCGACAGCCTTAGGCAGCGCTGGCTGTGCGTGTCGGGGGGTCGCCCGCCTGCAACGGGTGGGTGTTCCCTCCCTCCCTGCCTCCCGCTCTGAGCCAGGAGGAGGACCACCACCGCGCTGCCCTCACCTCTTGTCTCTCCCTTGTGCTCTCCCCATCCCCTCTCGCCCCTCTCTCTGGTATGAATTGTCCTTTCCCCTCTATGTTAGTTGATTGAGCTGTTTTTCGTAGGTGTGTCCCAAACCCAACCTTCATGGTGCTGTTCTTTAAAAAATAACCAAAAAAACCCGACAAAAAAAGAAACCCCTCCCTAACCTAAGCAGCACAGCCGAGCCCCCGAAAAGTAACATTGTAAAAACTGTACATGGTGATTGGAACTTTGTAATAAAACTGTTAGAATAACCTGGTCCCTGGAGGTGCCAACTGCCGTGTCCTGCCGTTGGGGACAGGGAGGCCACAGTGGGGGAGCAACCCCCAAACCAGACCTGGTAGGGTCGGTGTTGGTAACTCCCGGCGCTGCGGTGGCTCAGCTGGGATCGCGGCTGGCTGACTGCCCTGAGCTGCTCAGAGACACCGTGGAGGGGGGAGCGCGGCCTCGCCGCCCCACGCTGCGCCCACCTGCTCCACGGGCTCTGCTTGCAGACCCCCTCCCCAGCTGAGGGCCCCCCCGGCTCTTGCCGGCCGCGATGGTCTCCGCCAGCGTCCCGGGGTGGTGTGGTGTCCGCTCAACAGTGGGTGCTGTGCGAGCCACCGTGCTTCCCTTTCAGCTCAGCTGTGGCAGGATCAGGCCTCTACCCCCCGCCTTCAATCGCTGCTGCAGCAACCTGCCCAGGCAGGAGCTGGGGAAAGCCGCCAGCTTGGCACCGGATCAATCCCCGCTTATTTTGCACGTTTCAGGGGCTCTCGTGTGTGGTGGTGATTGACTGTTGAGCTCCTGGAGGAGCAGCGGCGTTGCCCACCCCACCGGCCCCAGAGCCGGGGAGGGCAGGAACGGCTGGAGGGGGCTGTTTGTGCCTGGGTCAGGGGCTGGGGCTGGCCCAAGCCTGATGGCAACAGCTGTGTTGCACTTGCTGTGCCTCCCAGGGTGCTGAGCTTCAAGCAACCCCTCCCAAATTAACCCTCAATTAACTCCTATCCTCTTTACTGCAGATTTTTGAGGAAATACCCTTTTCAGTGAGTTGTCCTCCACTGGTGGGTTAAGAGCTTGCTGGACTGGAGCTGCGTGGACGTGGCTGAGCAGCACCCACTGCCAGCCAGCACGCCCGCCGCCGGCGCTTGAGGGGTGCCGGCTGATTTGGGGGCAATTGCGACAGGTTTGTGGTTTGAAAGACCCCAGGGTCTGTGGTATTTGGTCGTGTAGAGGCGGTGGATTCCTTTAGAGAGGGAGAACCCATGTTCCCCACTGGATGTTGTGGTTCAGGCTCCTGGTAAGGCTGTGAGTTCAGCACTGCTGTAGCTGCCCGGTGAGAACCAGAGCAAAGCAGCAATTTTCTGCCTGAAAACTGGGTCATTTGAGGTCAATTTGATGAGATGGGAGCTGGAAATGGGCTCTGGAGGGAGAATTGCTCAGCGGGAGCCATTTCAGGCTCGAGGTAGCGCTGCTGTCAAGCAGAGCACACACCCAGCCGGGGCAGCGCTGGGATATGAGGGCTCGGGCATGGAAGAGGCGGAATCTCCAGCTCTGGGTGTTTCTCAAGCCAAAGTTTCAATGTGGTAATGGGAAACCAGAGCCAGCAGAGAGTGGGCTGGCAGTAAGCCCCTGGTTGTGTGACTCAGCCAGCGCAGAGGAGGCATTTTTAAGCACACAGAAAGCCGGGTGGCAGCCGGCGCTGCCGCAGGAGCCGTCCATCGACACTCCAGTGCCACCAGGGCTGCAGCTCATCCCGGATCCACGGGGGTGGGTTGCTGCAAGCTGACTTGTTGCCCTTGGGGAGGCATGGACAAGCCCTGGGGCCTTGTTCCCTAGGGCCCAGCACCCATTCCCCACCAAGGGATGGCTGTGGTTCCTTTTCCATCCTTCCCCTCCCTCGTTGATAATCCCTCTCTCTGAGGCACTTGCGTGGGGACAGATGCCCACAGCAGGGTTGGTGTGCTGCTCCCATCGCTCCGTAGAGCACGGGGTTTGGGTAAACCCAGGCACGACCCATTCTGTGGTGGCTATTTGGCCTTTCTGACCCCAAAACCACCAGCAGCAGCGAGGTCACGCAGCCCAGGGCTGCGGGAGGAAGGACACTGGCTGACGGCAGCATCCTGGCCCGAACACTGCCACGACAGCTGCACCCTAACCCCACAGTGAGGGAGCTGAGGCCTCCCCAGATTTGGGGATCACGGTGCAGTCAGAGCACCCGCGGGCTCGGCCAGGCATCACCCGCTCATCCCAGGACAGCTCCAGCACTGCCAGAGCTGCTTCATTCTCATTTACTGCCAACCAAACAGCCCGAGCTGTGCTTTTATTACCAGTACAGCATGCCAAAGGGAGGAGATGCTTCTTCAGCACCCAAACCGCAGCAGTTTAGCCCGCTACAGGGAACTGCTGCCTTTCATCTTCCTGCTTGTGCTTCCGTAGCAACTGTCTCTTCCCCTCAAACAGCACGATGCTGGCAGCGACAGCGGCGTTCAGGCTGTCCACACCCGGCACCACGGGGATGAGCAGTCTCGTCCCCCCCGTGCTGGCCGCGAGGTGAAGCGCATCTGGGCTCAGCCCGTGGGTCTCTCCACCGATCACCACTGCCACTGGAGTCCGTGGCCAGCTCTCGTAGTAATGCTGCGCGGCCAGCTCCGGGACGCAGACACTCACCGCTCCCTCCTCATCCTCGCACTCAGGAGCAGCCTTGGGTTTGGATTCCGCAGGAGCCCTCGGGTTGCCGGGAGCTGAGCCAGCCCCACCAGCTCCCCCCGGCACGGGCGCGACCTCAGCCTGAGCGCCTGGGTCTTTGTTGTCGGCCACACAGACCCGGACACCGGCGGGAAGGTTGCTGGGAACAGATTCCCAGTCCAGGCTGGCGACGATGGGCAGGCGGAAGTGAGCGCCCATGCCTGCGCGGAGCACCTTCGGCTCCCAGGGATCCACACAGCCTGGGACAGACGGGAGGGAAACAGTGACGCTGCAGCAGCTCCCACAAAGACGGGATTCAGCAGCCGCAGCAGCATCACAGAATCATCTCGGTTGGAAAAGACCCTGAAGATCATCCAGTCCAACCATGAACCTCACACTGACCGTGCCCAACTCCACCAGATCCCTCAGCACTGGGTCAACCCAACTCTTCAACCCCTCCAGGGATGGGGACTCCCCCCCTGCCCTGGGCAGCCCATTCCAGCGCCCAACAACCCCTTCTGGAAAGAAATACTTCCTAAGAGTCAGTCTGACCCTGCCCTGGTGCAGCTTGAGGCCATTCCCTCTTGTTCTGGTGCTTGTTCCTTGGCTCAAGAAACTCATCCCCAGTTCTCTGCACCCTCCTTTCAGGGAGTTGTAGAGGGCCATGAGGTCTCCCCTCAGCCTCCTCTTCTCCAGAGTAAACCCCCCCAGTTCCCTCAGCTGCTCCTCATAAGACACGTGCAAATCGCATCTGGGCCAGACACTGCTTACAAGCTCTTGGGAACATCTCCAAGCACCTCTTATTCCCTGTCTTACCCCCAAACTACTCCAACTCATGTTGCTTTCCTCAGGGAAAGGCTCTTACCTTTGGTGAGCAGCACTTTCTCACAGCCTGCTCCTGCTGCAGATCTCAGAATCGTCCCGAGGTTTCCCGGATCTCGGATATTGTCACAGATGAGGAGCAGGGGCAAGGAGTTGGTTAGCTGAGTGGCAGGGTAAGACATCTTGGCATGCTCGGGCTTGGAAAAGATCCCTGAGGAGACAAAGTGCTGACAGGCTTCTGACCAATACACCCCAAGGAGAGGGCTGTCTCTCATTTAGTTGGCCCACATTTCACTGAAGAGGTGCTGGAGAAAGCATTAGGAAAAGCACCGCTTAAGTTTGAGAAGAATTTGTCACTTGTCAAGGAGAACTATTTCCCAGCAGAACTGAAGTGACCTGCTATTAAAAATGAGCATTATCACCTTCAGTGTATTCTCGGAGTCACTTTTACAGTTACCACAGCAGGCCAAATAAAAGGGAATTCCCTCAAACTATGCCACTCTTGACACACTGCCAATGTCTAGGGGAAGGTTATGAAGACAGAGTCAGAGTCATTATGCACTTATTAAGTGTGAAGCAAGTTTCCCTTTGAGCAGTGTTGTGACTGTTTCTAAGGCAACTTACCTATAAGCCCCTGAGGAGTTACGAGGTCAGACCAGCTCTTAATGTCTTCGAATTTCACCTTAACTAAGTTGGCTCGTTTTAGCTGTGCCTCAGGCAGTTCCTTCAGGTGCCCCATGGTGCTGAAGAAGAGAGTCTGCAGCACAGCTCCTGCCTCCAGCGCATCCTTGATCAGCCTGTGACCCTCCAGCAGAACCTTCCCGTGATGATCCCGGAACTTCTTTGACTTGGCGATGGTCACCACTTTTCTGCAGAGAAATTAATCAGAGAAAATGGCTGGGATGGTAACGATGCCTTCAGTCTGACGTTTGCCAACCACTGAGAACTTCACTCGGAAGTGAGTGAGGGCAGGCTAAGAGAGTTGGGGGGGTTCAGCTGGGGAAGAGAAGGCTCCGAGGAGACCTTAGAGCGGCCTCCCAGGACTTAAAGGGGCTACAGGAAAGGGGGGAGGGACTCTTGATCAGAGGCGTAGGGATAGGACGAGGGGCGATGGTTTTAAACTGACAGAGGGGAGATTTAGATCAGATCTAAGGAAGAAATTCTTCCCTGTGAGGGTGGTGAGGCCCTGGCACAGGTTGCCCAGAGAAGCTGTGGCTGCCCCCTCCCTGGAAGGGTTCAAGGCCAGGTTGGACGGGGCTTTGGGCAACCTGGGCTGGTGGAAGGTGTCCCTGCCTGTGGCAGGGGGGTTGGAACTGGGTGATCTTTAAGGTCCCTTCCAACCCAAACCATCCCGTGGTTGATTCTAAGCCCCCCCGCTATCTTTAGCCCGGTTGTAGGGGGCATTGCAGTATCCAGTCTCTACCCAGAACCCCCAAGTGTCGGAATTTGCCTCAAATTCTGCCCATGTGACACCGGGCAGCTCAGGGGCAGCTCCGGAGCGGGCCCGCCCCCCACCCCTCCCGGGCCCGTCGCCCTCCCGCCGCGGTGCTGCCCGCGCCTCACCCCAGCCTCCTGTCACCGGGTGCCGCCTTCTCGTACCGCAGCCCCAGCCCGGCCGGGCTCCACTCCACCGCTGGAGGCGGCGGCGGCGGCGGGGTGGGAGGGCGCTCCCGGGGGCTCCGCTGCGCCCCGGCCGCCCCGCCCCGCTCCTTCTGCGGCGGCAGTACCCGCACGGGGCTCCGCCGCAGCGCCCGCACCCCGCGCCGCCCCGCCGCCGCCGCCCCCCTCGTCCCACCGGGCTGCAGAAGCGCCCGGCCCAACCCCGGCGCCAGCCGCCCCAGCGCCGCCATCTTGCGTCGTCACCACCGCAGCGCCGGGCGCGCGACGTGACGTCACCGCTCCGCCATGGCGGCCCGGCGCGCGCTGCACTTCGTCTTCAAAGTGGGCGACCGCGGCCGGAGCGCGCGGTTCTACCGGGAGCTGCTGGGCATGAGCGTGAGCGGCGGGGCCGGGCGGGCGGGGCGGCGGCGGCCCCCTCAGCCGTGGAGGTCCCGGGGCTCCCCCAGCCTGGAGGGAGGGTGGGAGGCTCCTCCGACGGGCGTCACCCCCGGCAGCCGTCACCCCCGGCAGCCGTCACCCCCGGCAGCCGTCACCCCCGGCAGCCGTCACCCCCGGCAGCCGTCACCCCCGGCAGCCGTCACCCCCGGCAGCCGCTTCCAGCCCTTGCCCCCCACCCCGGGGCCGCCACCGCCGCCGTGGTGAGGCCGGTAGGGACCGCGGAGGGGAGGGGGCGGCTCTCCCCGGTGCTGACCCCCCTTTCCCGCCTCATTCGCCAGGTGCTGAGGCACGAGGAGTTCGAGGAGGGCTGCAAGGCCACCTGCAACGGGTGAGTGGCGTGTCCGCGCTCCCCGGGCTTGGCGTCTCATAACACACCCGCCAGTGTCTGTCGGAGTTAAAACAGGGGTAGTTGGGTAGTTTGGTAGTTTTTTTAACTCCTTCCCTTGGAATCAGCAGTTTCCCTCTTCGTGTAGGTATGATGTTTACACTGAAACACAGGTATTGCTGTGTTACACCCACAGGCTGATACTGAACTTCATAAATAATGTTTTCTAAACTTCCCTGGAATTACATTCTGTTACACTGGTTTTTGCAGTCATGGGGCTATCTGGGGTCTTGTGTTAAAAATCCCGCCTGGTAGCCCCAAAGACTCTCATCTTCATGAGTGAAAGAAATCTTACAATCCGGTGCCCAACCGCTGACTTTACCTACTTTGCAATAAGGAACTGCTCACCTAATTCCAGCTAACGAGCAGTTTACGCTCGTCAGACGTGAACTGTTAAGGGGGTAGAACTGCTTTGGTTGCACGGTCATGGGTGACAAACCACAGTCAAAGCTACTGGCTGGGGGGTGCCCGTCTGCCTGTGCGCTGAGTTGCAGTGAGAATTCCTCACTGGTATCGGCTCCTACTTGGTGGGAGGTTACTGGATTACCTGTGCCATTTGTTTGCTCTAGAAATGCAATTTGTCCTTGAAACACTAATACTTGCAGGTTTTAATATTTACTTCTAATATTCATGACAATTAAATATGGATGTTCCAGCCCTTATGATGGAAAATGGAGCAAAACGATGGTGGGCTATGGGCCAGAAGACAACCACTTTGTTGCAGAATTGACCTACAATTATGGTGTTGGAGAATATCACCTGGGCAATGACTTTCTGGTAAGTACCACACATAGCCACAGAATTTTGTGATAAGCTGTGTTACTTATGTGATTAAGAGTCTGTTCAGCACGTAGGTTGTACCAGTTGCTTTTTTTATGCTGCTTGGTTCCTGAACACTTTTTATTCTTGCTTTTGTAGCTGTCTCCCAGTTTTAACAGCAGAAATTAGAGCAGCAGAAAGCTGCTTTCTGGAGCTCTACCTCTTAGCTGCTGTGTGTGTGAGATGGCCGGTGCTTGCTGCCAGATCCAATGCGGAATGGTTCCCTAGGAGGGATCTTGCTGTAGGAAAACACTCCTTTATTTGTTATTACTTATTTCTTTGTTGTTTACTAGCTGACAGCCAGTGAAGATCTCAGGTTTCATCTCTGAGTACATGTGATTGTTCCCCTGAGCTAATGTTCTTCCCTCAGTTTGTGGGTGTCAGGGAACAGCTGCGTGGAGCCACCGGGAACTCGGTTTTCCGTTTCTGTACAGTGTGCCGACTCACAGTTGTAAATGCCTTTTGCTTTTCTTTTCCATTTGGTGTGAAAGAAGGGTGGGTTAGTGCATTCCAAATGCATGTGGGATGCACGGTAAGACTGAGCTTATTGTATAGGAGCAAGATACCTGATTGTCAGGAGATCGTATGGCCCATCTGGTATAACAAGCAACCCTGTTTGTTTCTGGCCATTGCAGAAGCAGACCACTGGAAGGCAGGACTTACACACCTGTAATTCCACCCTGTGAATTGTGTGTGTGTGTGTCTGTTCTGTTCTCACCAGGGCCTGACACTGGTGTCCAGCCAGGCTGTGAGCAATGCAAAGAAGATGGGGTGGCCTCTCAAGGAAGTCACAGCTGGCGTTTTTGAAGCTGAAGCCCCAGGCGGATACAAGTTCTACCTGGAAGACAAGGAAGAGCTCAGGCAAGGTGAAGCATCCATGCTTGCTCTTACTGGTGTTCAAAATGGATTTACGAGTGAGATATTGGAATGGGAAGTGCCTTTGTCTCAATGGCATTTTATGAGAGAGAACATGTTTCTGTTATGGCTTTGTTAATTTCCTTCTCAAGAATGTACAACTGGGTTTAAAACTACAGTGTAACTAATTGCTAATTATCACAATCCTACAGATCCTGTGCTAAAGGTAACCTTGGGTGTCTCCGATCTGCAGAAGTCTGTTAACTACTGGTCTGATTTGCTGGGGATGAAAATATATGAGAAGGATGAGGAAAAACAAAGGGCTTTGCTGGGCTACGCGGATAATCAGGTTAGTCCTTAGAAAACTTCCCAGTTCTGATCTTTAAGAGTTGCATCTCATCATAAAAACCTCTTGTTTCGTGAGAACAAAATCTAAAGTAGAAAAAAGCTCTTAATTAAAGCAACTGTGCACTTAATTCTGTGTACTTAAATTAAAGCTTGCGTACACTTGACTGTATTTTTTTTTTTTTTAAAGCTGTGGTTTGCTCTGGTAATTCTGGCTTGTTGGGAAATCTGTGTAGGAATGATTTTGAAATCACCCACATTAGTAAAAGCTGGAGTGAATGTGACAGTGAGAACAGTGTCCTTGCAAGTCAGGCTTGCTTTTTTCCTCTCTCAGTGTAAGTTGGAGTTGAAAACAGTTGGAGGAGCTGTGGATCACGGGACAGCGTTTGGGCGGATTGCCTTCTCCTGTGCAAAGGAAGAGGTAACACCCACATTTCCCTCACCCCTTTCATTACCCAGGGCTGGCTGGGGAGGGGTTCAGTTCATTTCTAGTATTGGCAAAATACCTCAGATGTGAACAAAAAAATACTGAGCTGACACTTTTTATATTTCTTGCAGTGGGAATGCTGTGGAGTTGTGGGTAATGGGGAGCTGTAAATGGGAAGAGCCTGAACGCATCTGACCTTCATCTGACTAGGGTTGATTTTTATTTGTTTTCTGTTTAAGTTGCCAGACATTGAAGCCCTGATGAAAAAGGAGAATCAGAAAATTTTAACACCGCTGGTTAGCTTGGACACACCTGGCAAGGCCACAGTGCAAGTGATTATTTTGGCTGATCCTGTGAGTAATACTGGCAATGGTGGTTCAGTTAGATTTCAGTTTCCCCTCTCCCAGGTATCTAACTTACCTGCTCTTAAATTTGGTTTAGGATGGCCATGAAATCTGTTTTGTGGGAGATGAGGCATTCAGAGATCTGTCCAAGGTGGACCCCAACGGTGACAGACTGTTGGATGATGTAAGTAATGCTGGCTGCGTGTTTGCTGTCTTCCTGATTATAGACACCCGCAGAATCCAATTTTAATTCCATGTGGAGTTTTTCTGAGGAGCCAGTTGTGCCATCTTGCTAAGGAAAACACGTCAGTTTTTAAAGTTCACTCGGTATCCTGGCTGGAGTTTTCCAGCCTTGCTCTTGGGGCAGCCAGGTGCTGGTGTGTCTGGCTGGGCACCTCAGCAGCGCTTTGGTGTAAGTTACTACAGACAGTTACCTGTAAGTTACTACAGACAGTTACCTGTGAGCTGCGGTGCTTCCAGCGCAGCCGCACACCCTCCACGGCTGAGGGGCTCTGGTGTGGGGCGGGAGCTCTGTGGGGAGGCCGTGTTTAAACTGTCCTGCCTCGCTCTTGTGTTACCAGATCATCTCTTTATCTGCTGCAGCAGAGAACATCGGTTTTCTGTGTCTGTTTTCCTTACTAGTGTGTGAAAAAATAATTTATCCATCAGCATAGCTTTCTTCCAAGTTGGAAAGTGTCCTTGAGATGAGGCCGGGTTTGTGGGGCAGCTGGTGAGTGGGAGCAACCAGGCGTGGGGCGACGCAGCTGCTGTTCCGAACACATTAATGCTTTTCTCTGTGCAGGCCATGGCGGCGGACGGCAGTGACAAGTGGTTTGCTGCGCAGAAAATGAAGAAGGCTTCTGCTTAGCTGGAGAAAAGGACTGGACTGCTCCCTCGTGCCTTGGTTTTCGTCTGGAAAACTGCCAGTCCCATGTAATGTGTTGCATTGTCCCTTCCAGAAAGAGGGTGCTGTAATGTCCTGTGCTGGTTGGTTTGTTTGATTTAAGCTTCTGTCTCACACTGCTGCTCTGTCCTTCCAAGCAAATAACATGCTTCCCTGCAAAAAACCAGGCTGTGCAGTAAAGAGCAGGTTTGGGCACGTGGCTTCAAAAACAGGGGTCATCAGTTAAGAGGAAGACATCACAGTTCTGTGGTAGTGTTATACTTGGAAAAGAGGTTGCTAGATTCATCACAGTATCTAATTTTCAAACGAGTTGATTGTAGCTGTCCCTGATTTACAGCTTAGAAAGAGATTTCCAGGTGGCTGTGAGTATTGCGGGTGCCCCGCTTTGGTGGCGAAGTGTTGAGCTGAGGGGAAGGGGGATTCGCACGGGGAACTCGAGCAGCTCCGCAGCCGCAGTGCGGGTCTGTTTCTTGGGACAGAGAAATTGCCTTGGTAAACTACCTGAATATTCCAGCCTGGAATGAGCCCTGTTTTCATTCCAGGATGTTTCCCCAGCTGTCGAGGTGAGATGTTCACTGGAGAAGCCCGTGGTGTGTTTCTCACTGGGGCCATGTAATGGATGTGGTGGTTTCCACCCCGTCCCAAGCTGCTGGCAGCAGCCACGGAGCCTCCACGTTCCAGGCGGGAGCCGGGGCCGTGCTTCAGCGCTGGGCTGTCTGCTGGGGTGCCGGGAGGCAGCTTGGAATAAGCATCTGATGGTTTTGCAATTAGCTTTTGATGAGAAGTTGCCTTTAGAAGTAACAGTTCAGGGTTTATTCCGCTGGAATGAAGTCACTCTGCTTTTGCTAGTGGAATAAGTGCTGGGAATACTGGGAGTAATTACCACCGTGGTCCGCGTCGGGCACGCCGCCCGGTTTGTGTTCTTTGATGAAAACCTTAAAAAGTTTCACAGAGAAAAAGGGGCAAAATCAGCAGCGTTGGCAGTTGCAGAGGCATGTCGGCGCTTGTAGTGAATATTCTGACTTTAAACAGGAAAAATTCCTCGCTGTGATTCTGTTTGACCTTTTTGGTCCAAGTTGAGTGAGGATTTTGGCTGGTGCACTGACCGAGTTCGGAACGTCCGCGCGGGAGCTGCAGCCCTGAAACCCGCTGAAGTGATTCGGGCGGGCTGTCGGAGTGCCTGCCTTCGGCTGCGCTCCACGGCACCCGAGTTTCCCCTCCCTTTTTAATTGGACTCGCTTAATTGGACTCTCCGTTTTCCCGCGCATTAATGAATCCCCCGGGGCAGGGCTGGCAGCGGCGGGCGGCGCCACCGCCGGGCCGCCAGGGGCCGCTGCGGGAGGGGGCGGGGCTACCTGCCGTGACGTCAGAGCGCGGCAGACGCGGGGCGGCCACGCTGCCGCCATGGAGCCCGGTGGGTGCGGGAGAGGGGCCGGGACATGGAGCCCGGTGGGTGCGGGAGAGGGGGCCGGGACATGGAGCCCGGTGGGTGCGGGAGAGGGGCCGGCGGGAGCGGGGCCGGGACATGGAGCCCGGTGGGTGCGGGAGAGGGGCCGGGACATGGAGCCCGGTGGGTGCGGGAGAGGGGCCGGCGGGAGCGGGGCCGGGACATGGAGCCCGGTGGCTGTGGGAGAGGGGCCGGGACATGGAGCCCGGTGGCTGCGGGACCGGGGCCGGCGAGGGGAATGGAACCCGGGCACGGAGCCCGGTGGCTGCGGGAGCGGGGCCGGGGCGAGCCGCGGTAACGGTGTCTCCGCGCAGGGCCGTGGGGCGTGTGCGAGGAGACGGCCATCCTGCACGGCGGGTTCCTGCTGGCCGCCCGGCTGACCCAGCCGCGGCCGCTGCGGGAGCTGCGCAAAGCCGACTGGCCACGCGTGGGACCCCCCATCACCGATGCACTGCGGGAGATCGGGGCCCGCTGCCCTTCGCCGCTGCAGCACGGCCTCTGGAAGAAAGAGGCGGTGGCCATCGTCTGGGCTAAAGTCCTGCTGCCGGGCCCGCCGGCCGCCTCACTGGACCAGGGGTGGAAGGAGGACGGCTTCTTCTCCGTGGGCAGGATGATCCCCGACGTTAACCACACCATCCTCTTCGAGCTGGTGAAGGCCCTTGATGTGCCCCAGCTCTTCGTGCAGCTGCTGCTGGTGCTGCCACGGGATGTGGGCCGGAGCCAGCTGGAGCACTTGGTGGAGTACGTCGCCAGCGAGACATCCCCGTCGGACATCAGGTTGTTCCTGGACGTGTGGTGGGAGGTGATGAAACACAAGGAGGGCCAGGAAGACGCAATAGTCTCTGCGTTCAGCGCTCTCATACATCAACATGGGTGTGAATCCTGTCTGGATGATGGTCTCCAGCCCCCAAAGAGGTTCAAGGGTGACCCTGGCTCTCTGAATGACCCCCCCGCTGCCACCAGCCTGCTCATGGTCCTGATGGAGGGGTTAAAGCAAACCTATGGGAGCATCGCCCTGCCCGCCATGAGGTGCTATGGCTTGGCCAACATGGTGGAGCTGCTGTCCGTGTTCACCGAACTAGAGCCGGAGGGCAGCACCCTCCCTGCCGCAGAGTACCTGGAAAAGGTCAGCTCTGTGGTTGGCCTCTGGACCAGCAACACTGAAAGCCAGTTCCACCACATGGGGCTAGGCGAGAAGGTGAAGGAAGCAGAGAGAAGCATGAGCCTCTTGTCCACAGCCAAGATCTCTCGTGAGGAGCTCTTTGTTGGCTTGGGCTTTCTCCATAGCTTGTTGTGTGCCTGGGGAGAGGAGCTGCAGGGCACCCTGAACAGCTCTGAGCAGCTCTGCTATGAGAGCTACCGGCTCCTGGACACGCTTACCACCTTTGAGAAGAACCTGGTTTGCTTCTCAGAGACTAGAGATCTGGGTGAGGATGAGACACATGTAGTGCTAGAGCTGACACAGATCACCAAGGACTTTCTCACAGAGACCAGCGCCAGCCTGAAGAGCAAGGATTCAGACACCAGCCTGGTGTCTTCAGTTGCCATGACAATCATTGAGCAAAAGCTGGACCGGCACATGGAGATGTGCTCCATTTTTGCTTCTGAGAAGACCTGGGCCTTTTCAAAGGACTGGGTTAATTGCCTCATGAAAAACAAAGCTCTCTTCCAGAAACCAGAACTAGTTTTGAAATTGCTGGAGACGCTGGTGGACTTTGCTGTGTCCCGCCAAGACAAGGAGGGCCAAGAGCTGGAGATGCAAGTGACCCAAGCCATCGTGGAGTGTTACACTGAGCTTTCGCTAACCGACAAAAACAAAGTGATCTCAAGCGTCCTGGTGTCCTGGGGCGGAGCAGGTCTGTCCCTGAACTTGCAGGGTGTCACGGAGGGCTTCCAGGAGGATCTGAACGTGACTTTCAACCAGATCACGAAGAGCGTGTCTGATGAAGGCCTGACCAGGGCTGTGGCAGCTGTGGCTAGGCTCACGCTGCTGTACCCTGAGGCCACGGTGAAGCAGGTTTGTAATCTTGCTGTAGTCAACCGCGGAGCACACCCGTTCTTGGCGCAAATCCTCTGCTCCTTCCCAGCACTGAGCTTCCTGGAGACCCGCAATGATCCAGGCAGGCCACGCAGCCTGGTGGGGAGGTGTCTGGAGGAGGCGGTGTGGGGGAGGCTCTCTACTGCGAGGGAGGAGGAGCAGTTCCTCGAGTTCCTATCCTTTCTCATGCAGCCAAGCTCAGCCACCCCACTTGTGTCCCCTGCTGAGGTGACCAAAGTCTTTGTCCTTCCGTATTTGAAATCCGACTCTGCTCAAATTGAGCTGAGCCTGCAGATCCTCAGTAAGGTTTTGGAGGTACAGTCCTGTTTGGAAGAGCATTGGATCAAGTCCTGTCACCCGTTCCCGCTTCTCCTCAGCCTCTGCAAGCTTCTAGATGGTTACTCAAAGTACTGGCATCAGCCCAGGGACCAGCTCTTTCCTTCGCTGGAGACCAAAGACCTGATCCTGAACATCCTCTGCCAGCTCTGTGAGGTGGTGAGACCAGAAACCGCCCCCTCCCCTGAGCTGTGGGTCCAGTCGCTGGCTTGGCTTCACAGGAGGGTGGCCTTGCTGGACTGGACCGTCGGTCTCCGGCTGAAGAAGCTTTATGGAGACCACTTCAAGAACGAGGTCCCAGCGACGCTGTTTGAGATCTGCGCGCTTCCTGAGAACGAGTGGACGTCCCGGGATGTGCCAGCTTACGGACCGGGCAGCGGGCTCCTGGCGTGGATGGAGTGCTGCTGCGTGTCCACAGCGCTCAGGGAGACGATGCTGACGCTCCTCACGGTCAACGTGGACAACCCCGAAGAAGTGAATCTTTTCAGCAAAGGGTTCCTGGTGGCCCTCATTCAGGTCCTCCCTTGGTGCAGCCACAGCGAATGGAAGAGGCTCACGCCCGTGGTCGAAAACCTGCTGCAGAGACAAGTCTTGCACGTGCCGTACACGCTGGAGTACGTGCAGTACATGCCCCTGCTCAACCTCAGGCCATTTGCCTGCTCGCTCCAGTTCTCCGTGCTCTTCCTGCGGGGCTTCCAGCTCCTCTGCAGCTCCAGCTGTTCCACCTGGCTACCGGCAGAGGCTTGGCTCCACGTGGTCCAGCTGTACTGCAGCAGCCTCACCGCCCTGCTGGGCTGCGTCAAGAGTGCAGCGGGGCCCCCCTGGCACCCTGCCGAGGACAGGACCCCCACGCAGGAGGTGTCCTTCGTCTGCATCCAGATGTTCTGTCACCTGCTGCACGTCGCTGCCATGCTGCCGGACAAGGGGTGCAGCGATCCGCTGGTGGTGGTGGCGTTGGAGATCCTCTCGCAGTACGAGACGTTCAGCAGCGCCGATACAGCCCCCAGCAACGCGCTGCGGAGAGCCAACGAGAGGCACTTCCTGGAGTCCATCACGGACAACGTCAGGGACGAGGCGCTGCGGGGCACCCTCCTGCAGAAGCTCAGCAAGCTGGGAGCCAGCTCGGCGTGAGAAGCTGGAGAGGGTGACAGAGGAGAGCACTGACCCCGTTTCAGGGGACACCTGACATGGAAAGTTGTAAGATCTGTAACAAACCCTATCGATTTTTCTCTTTTGAACTGATTTTCCCCCTGCTGTGTTTTCTTCCAACCTGTCTAAGCAGTGAAGGGGCCACGTAAAGATGGGTAGGAACAACCACTCTATAATTTCCCAGCAGGAATAGCTGCAGACACAGCTGTTCCTGAGCTGAGCTGCAGGTCCCCTGGCTCCAGCCTTGCCTGCTGGCGGTCTGGATTTATACGGAGAGCCCGTCAGCCTCCGGCATCAGGGAAATCAGTTCCCTCTGGCTCCCCTGCTGCCAGCCCTCTCCTAGTCCCAGGCGGATAGCTGGGTTCACCATGTGCTGCTGGAGGCCAGGAAGTGAGTTGGGTGAGTTCAGGACAGGCAGGAACCTTTGGGAATATGTGTGTGTTGCTCCTGTCCGGAGGTGGGGGTGCAGTGGTAGCCCTGTGTATTAACACCCCGCGCCCAGAAATGAGCAGCACGTGGGAGAGACAGCCAGTGGTGTGACTCAGAAAGGAAATCTTTATTGGTCTCCTGATAGTAAATAGGGCAGTGTTAGTGCAAACTGAGATGCCTCATTGGCCTTTTTTTTTTTTTTATGTCCTTACATAAGGCACATTATTTGCAATGAAAACAGCAAGATACAAACACTGTACCAGGTTGCGAGTGGTTTATAGTATCAGCTGGTTATGATTGTTAATATAACAGTTGTGTTTCTGCAATAACTGACCACATCTTGGAAGAGGCCCTTGAACTCCCCAAAGAAGTGGGAGACACAGCCCCGCTCACTGCTGCAGGGGAAGTGGAAGATTTGGGGGGAACTCTGGCCCTGGCAGGTGACTGAGGTGACCCGCAGCCGGCAGATGTGGCACCTCTGGGGACAGCACGGAGGCAGAGGGCGTCAGCGCCACGGCCCCGGGGATCCCCGATTCCCCTCACCCAACACAGACCTGCACGTGTCGCTGGGCCATGTGGCCAGTGATACTGGGCTCCTCATAAAGCCACCTAGGCTCTCCACATCTCCAATTCCTGCAGAAATGGGCCTTTTTGGATCAAGGAGGATCTGGCAGTTGCTTCCTGTAGTTGCCAGAGCATCCCTGGGGAGTTGCTGGCCTGGGCAGTGCCAGACATGGGGCACGGGGGCCATGGTGGGAACACATGTCCCCCGGCCTCAGCTTCTGTGCCACCCGCTGCAGCTTCTACTGGGTGTCGGGGAAGAGGAAGCCATAGAAGCCCTCTTCATTGGCCCCTCACTGGCTCAGCCCACTGGCGTGGATCAAGGGTCGGCTGCAGGAGGAGAGGTGCTGGGAGGTTTAGCACTGTCCTTCAGCCCCGGCCGCACCCTGGAGATGGGCACCAGTAGGGGTGACCCAGCTCATGCCAAGGAGCTCCAGGTCCCTGGGAATCACCTCATCTCGTGAAGAAAACCCTCCCACAGTCCCTAGAGCCCGTCCACCCACCGCGGTGGCAATGGGGATGGCAAAGGAAGGCGATGGGACCAGAGCAGGCCTGTCACTCATGTCAGTTTTATTTTCTTAAAGACAAGAAGAAATTGAAAGCACAGATGCTTTTGGGCAGTTTTGAGCAGCCTTCATCCACCTGGTTGCCATCAGGGCTCAGTCTGTCTCAGGGCCAGCTGCTCCCTGTCCGAGGCCCATCTCGGCAAGTCCGGCATTGCTGCATCCTCCCCAGGGCTGTTCCCTGGGGAACCCCAAGGGCCAGTGTGTCTGCAGCCTGAGGTCTCTCTCCCCAGGGCTGGCCGGCCCTCCCGCTGCCCTCACAGCCAGCGCCTCTTGGGTGTCGGGGTGGCCTTTGAGGATTCTGGCCTCTTCTTCCTCAGCTGAAGTGCCGGGAGCTGGGGTGTTATGGCAGGGTCCCTGCACCGGGAGTGCTGGAGTCAGGGCTGGCTGCATTGGTGGGTACCGACCTGTCAGAGATTGATGCCCAGGCAAAACATCTCTGCCTGGAAGGTCACCACGTCGCGGCAGAGCGGGCAGCAGAAGTAGTGCAGGGCAGAGCACCATGCCTCGCCCTGGGGCAGAGACGGCATCAGTGGCAGGGGGGTCCCATTTGACCCTGTTTGGCCCAAGATCTGACACCCAAAAGCACCAGGTCTCCCAGAGCTCAGCTGTTGTTTTTGAACAGAATGAAAGGCACAGAGTGGCTTCAGGTCTCCAGGCACGGGGGGCTGCTGGGGCCATGCTGGTGTGGTACCTGCCGTGGAGGAGGGGACCCCCAGGCAAGTGCGGGGCGCTGCAAGGAGGAAGGGGCTGCCCTGGCTCGCGCTGGCTGCAGGGAAGGAACTGATCTGCTGCCGTCTGACCGGCGCACACCCGCAAGGTTTGCGAACCCCACGGTGCAGGGAGGGCTGTGATGCCTGGACCCATTTTGCTGTGACTGAAGGTGAAAATGGGCTTGAACTGGTGAAGGACACAGCTCAGCGCCCTGCTCTGGGGTTGTGGTTCCTCCTGCACTGACCCAGTTCCCTCCTTGGCAGATCTCCCCTGGCAGGGCACTGGGCTGGGGCAGGAGGGATGGACCGTGCGACCGGAGCTTGAGCTGTACTGGTACCCCGGGTGCTGCCAGGGCTGCTGGTGTTGGCTGGAGTGGGAGCAGGGCAGGGTGTGCCAGCTGAGCTTTCCAATCCCCACTGGGGATGTGGTGTGGATAAAAGCAACTGCAGTTAAGGGAGGGGGTTGAAAGTTGCATCCCCTGCCAACGAAGGGCTCTGCATGGTGCCCAGAGACAGGGACTCAGCACTCTCCAGTCCCCATCCTGCCCTTCAGCCACAGGCACTCTGCCCTGACAGCGTCACCGTTCCTCTATCCTGGCACAAGCTTCTCTCCCATCCAGCCTGCTGGGGACACCAGAGCCACCCTCCCCGGGGACTGTCACCCACAGACACCAGGCAGTTGTAGTGAAAAGCACCTTTGGGTTAAGTGGAGTCTTAAATGAGTCTGAGCCCAGCAGCAGTGCAGGGTAAGAGGCTGAACGCAGATGTAGTGTAGAGGCGAAGTCGGTAAAGGTCAGGAACAGGCTGTGCAGAGCTGTGCCACAGCCCCAGGGCCTGCCTCTGCTCTCAGCAGTAAACCAGAGCCGGAGGAGCGAGTTGGGGCTGCAGCAGGTCTGGCACACGGCCCCCCCATCCCCAGCGCTGCTGCGTGGGGCTGCGCACGCTCCAGCATCGCCTCGGCTGCTGCCTCGGGGCTGCAGGTTCCTTCGTGCCTCGCCAAGCTCAGTGCTGGTGTCTGGTGTCAGCCCTGAAAGACGCGGGGCGGGGGGGCCGTTTGTAACAAACCCCTCTCGTGTAACCGTTAGTTCGGGGCCACAGCGCTGGATCCCAGAAGGAATGTCGTGCTTACGGGCAGATCTCCTCCTCACTGGCTCCTGCCCCGGCTCCCAGGGGTGGGAGGACACACGGCACCGGAGCGGCATGGGGAGGAAGCCCTCCTAGCCCAGGCTGGCACTGCCGGGCACGGCGGTGGAAATGGTGAGGCTGCTTCCAGCTAAACCAGCCCAGTGGCATCGCTGCTGCCGCCGCTCTGCTCCCGCGCTGGCAGTGAAGGCGGAAGAGCCGGGGGGGGCGGGGGGCTGACCCTTTTCCAGCCCCCGTGCTGGGCTGCGGCCGCCAGCCGTTATCTGCTCTTGTCGGCGGGCGAGCCGCCGTAGAGTCGGGCAGCTTTGCGGCAGATGAGCCTGAACCAGTAGAGCTGTGGGGCGATGAGGGAGGCGTTGGCTATGTTGCAGTGCAGGGGGATGCGGAAAGGCACCATGTAAATGGGGATTCCCACCTGCCTGGCGTAGGCCGCGTACATGAAGGGGAAGAGGAGAATCCGGCAGAGGAAGAAGGTCACTAGGATGAGGATCCCGTTCACCTTGTGCAGGAGGGTGTCCTGCATTTTGAGCTGGGGAAGGAAGAAGGTGAACATGGGGTGAGCGCTGAGTGAGCAGCGCCCCATCGCTCCCCTGGGCACTGACTGCGCTGGGAGCATGGGTATGAGCACCCAGGAAGTATGGATGAGGGGGAGAATTCCGGAGGGAGCAGGAAAGCGCGGTGGGAGGGGATGGAGGAGGGCAGGGAGAAGGGAGGCGTGGGGGACAGAGGGCTGGGGCAGGAGGGAGCGTGGTGCAGGGGGAGGTACAGACAGGAGGGGGCAGCACCAGGACACGGCACGGCTCCCAGTTTGGGGATGCCACTGGGCAAGCTGCTTACTGGGGGAAAGGGATGGGAACCTAACAGGAGGCAGGGAGGAAGGCAGCACTGGTGGGGAGCTCGGGGCAGCTGTGGGGCTGCCCCGCTTCAAGACCCCCTGAACAGGGGCTGATGGAGAAGGGCAGCCTGCGGTAGGGAAAGGGTATGAACTGCTGTGGGGTCCCCAGAGCTGAGCCCTGTGTCCCCCCTCACCTACCTGCACGAGGATTTTGCCCAACGATACAAAAGGGGTGCTCAGCTCTGCTATGAAGATGCAGCCCACAAAGAAGTCCCCCAGCTCTCCCCTGAAGTGCTGCAAAGAAAGCCAGTGGTGAGCCCTCCTCAAGAGGTGGCCGGGAGCCACCCCTGAGCATCCCCAGGGGGTCACGGGCTCCTGACCAGCAGAGATGCTTTGCCAGACACAAGCCCTTGTAGCCACATGGGGCTCCTCACAGGCCAGGTTTCACAGCAGTTGTGCTCAGCCCTTACCTGGGTGACGGGGGTGAGCACAACGAGGATGAAGAGGTGGTGGGTCACCATCAGCCGCTCCTGCAGGAGGAAGCTCCGTACGCTGGCCAGCGAGTGCTTCGTCTCTGCGACTCCCCTGTCCCGGCTCTTGTGCCAGTGGCAGAGGTACATGACGTAAATGTCATAGGTCATGTAGGGAACAAGGACCCAGATGTACTCTACAGCCAGCCAGTGCCTAAGGGGGAAGCAGCACACGCAGAGGCATCGCAACAGCTCCGAGCACCTCGTGGTGCTCTAGAAGCTGGAAGAGAGTCTCTAGGTCAGAAATGGAAGCAGCGGATTTTGAAGCTGATGGTAAGCTGAGAGGTGTTCAAATTTAACTTGGTTTTGGCTCACCAGAGAAAAGGCACCTGGTACGGGCGGAGGACGCCTCCTCGGTGCTGCTACCGCTTCGTGCTTGGCTGTGCCAGGCACCAGGCTCAGCCCAGCCGAGCGCAAACATGGCGCTGACGGGAGGATCTTGATTAGCCCCACAGCCAGGTGTGTGCCGTGTGGGCCAGGGGCACAGCACTGCTCGGAATTCAGCACCAATCCCATTGCAGCAGGTAATCTTCTCCCCTAAGCCCTGGGACACCCAGAGCTGATGCTTGGTAGGAGAAAATCTCCAAAACGGTGTCTTTTCTGCCTGTTGCACCACTTCGGCTGGCTGCCTAACCCAGGGAGTGCTCGGAAAGCACCCAGAGACCTGGGAGTTATTTAAAGGTGCCAGGCCTGGACTTTGGAGAGTGAAGTGCAAAATATTTAATATAGGCAATAAACCCCCGCGAGACATTTGTCTGTTGGGAAATAATTGCAGGCAGCTGCCTGTTCCCAAAGCAGGTCATAATTCCAGTTGCACAATCCAGGCAGCTGCAAGCCCTGCTCTGCAGGGACACCGGGCTCCTTAAAAAGTCCTGAGTGAAATCACACTGATAAAAAAAAAAACCAAACACCCAAACGAAAAAAACCACCACCCTCTGCTGCTGCTTAAAGAAAGGTAGCTTGGGGCCTAAATAAATCCGCTCATGCTCTCTTGCCATCTCAAGAAAAATGTCGTTGCCAGTGTTCCTATTTCGGTAGGAAGATGTAAGGGATGTAAAGCAGGGAGGGGAAGTGACCAGCTATTGTGTTTGCAAAACTTGCCCAGGGCTTTGGAGGGCAATTATAGTGCCAGCAATAGAATGATTGTCTGCCTGTGTAAATAAATTGGCAAATTTTACTGCAACCTTTGTGATGCTTCCTGGCTTTCTGTCTTGCTGTCATTCTCTGAGGCCTTCCCTGCTGAGCACTGGGCTGTATTTCCTCCAGATTCAAAGAAAATCTAGGTCTCTGGCCACAAAGTGTTTGCACGGAGCTGCTGGCTGGGAGAACACCCAGGCAAGCACACAGCTCTGGGGAGAAGGAGGGCTGCTGGCAGCACCTTCCATCCACAGGGGTCTGGGATTTAGCATCTACCCTATCCACAGAGCAGGTATTTTATTTTAGAGCAAAAAGGGTAACTTATTAGACTGTCTGGGTTGAGTGGGACTGAGCAATTCAGATCTCACTATCTAGAGCAAGACAGGGCATTTCACATCAGTGTATTGAAGGCAAGTCTGCAATGGCTGAGAGGGCAGCCCTCCCTAAAATTTACCCTAAAATGTGGTGTGCGATGGTCAAATTCCAGCTCAGCATAATTATATTCTTCCCTCCCACAATTTTTCTCTGCTATTCTGGATAATAGCTCTGTTTTTAAGTCTTCTGACACAGATTGTGCTATCACTCCTGCCGAGAGCCATTTCTGGGGCAGTTTATCTTGGAGCGTCGAGGACAAGACAATGTGATTTTCCTTCAGAGCAAACTCCATCCTGATTTTCTTGTTTCTGGACTCCTTCAGAATCCATTTGGCACAAAGAAGGCGATATACCTCTAATATCAGTTCTCACTAGGTCGGCTTGACTTGTCAACAATTTCAGCTTCCAGCAAGGACACTCCCTACCCCGTTAGGAGTGATGATGTCTTTATTTTTTGCTCAGCTATGGGCCCATGTTACAGCCCATTCTCAGGAGGAGACTCTCCGTGCTGGCGGAGCAGCCCCAGGGCTGAGCAAAGTCAGCGCCTTTCAGGGGGCGTGTGGCCAGCGCATTGCCCAACCCTTAACCCAAAGCGGAGGAAAAACGAACATGAAGCTGGTTTTCCTCTCTCCTTTGTACATGCAAGCCTTTGGCATAAAACCCTCCAGCCACGAGCTGGCGGGGCCCAGTCCCTGTGTGCTCCTCGGGGGACAGCAGCGGACAATTACCTGTCGTGCACCACATCCTTGCAGTTAAGGACAACCGTGATCCCCGATACCGTTGCCATCGTGGCTTGGACTGTCGACACCAACCTGAAACCGAGAGAGAGTGGAAATGGGTCAACCCCAACGTCACCCCTGAAGGGCCGAGGAGCGGGGGCGGCGGCCACGACGCGGTTGCAGCGGGAGAGCTGCTGGGGCTCAGGACGCCCTTTCCGTGCGCACCCCGAAAGCCTTGTCGGGGCGAGGGGGGGCTCTGCCCCCCGCCCAGGCGTGGGACCAGGCCGGGGTGGCTGTGCCACGGGCTGCCCCCCGGGGACACGGCCGGGGGTGTTTCCAGGTCTCGCCCCTTCCCCGCCGCGTGGATCAGCGGCGGCCCTGCCCGGTTCCCCGCGGGCAGAGCCGCACCGGAGCATCCCCGCTCCCCCAGCGGGTACCCGCCACAGCGAGGAGGGGGGGGTACGCTGGGGCCTCCCGCCGTTCCCGCCCGTACCTGCCGCTGAGGAGGATGCGGTCCTTGAGGCTCCGTCCCGGGGCGGCCCATCCCAGCAACCGGATGCCGAGGGCGAAGAGCCCCGGGAAGAAGGCGGAGGCGAGGGCCAGCGTCCGCCACATGGGGACGGCCGCCGCCGCGATGTCAACAGCGGGCCGGGCGGCGGGAGGGCCCGGCGCGGCTCGGCCAGGCTCGGCCAGGCTCGGCTCAGCCCCGCCGGGCGGCAGCCCCGCCTCCGCCCGGTGCCCACCCCGCCCCCGGCAGCCCCGCCTCCGCCCAGTGCCCATCCCGCCCCGGGAGACCCCGCCCCGTCAAACCCCGCCCCCGGTGCCGTGTGTGAGTCCTCCAGTATCCCGGCGTGCCGCGCGGCCCGGAAGCGGCGGCCGCCATGGAGGAGGACGAGCCGGAGCTGGCGGCCGGGCTGGAGGCGGCGCTGGAGCTGGCCCCCGCCGTGCAGGCCGCTATCGAGCAGGTGCGCCGGGGCGGCCTGCCGCGGGGATGGGCGGGGCGGGCCCGACCCCTCCGCTGAGGGGCCGGGTGTGGGCGCGGCCCGGTGCCGGCTGTGTGAGGGCCCCGGGCCGGCGGTGTCCCCCGGTTTGCTCCGGGCCTCCCGCTGCCGGGCCCCGGAAAGCCCCGAGCTGACCGTGCTTGGGGCGGTTGCGGCCTCCCTGTCTGGCGTGGGGGGGACGAGCCCCTTTGCCGCCCCGGGGTGACCCGGGGCTGAGCTGGCCGCCGGCCCGGGCCGCGTTAGTGCTGGGGGGTCGTCGCCTTCCCCCGCGACGCAGGGGCCGGTCCTGCGGTTGGGCCGCGGCCGAGCGTCTCCCATTAATCGCTTCCCCATCTCTGGTGGACACGGGGCACTGACTGTTCTCTGTCTTTAATTGAACATTGTTGCTGGCTCTGTAAAGCCTCTTAATGGAGTCAAGCGGGCTGTGGCTCGGTTGGAGTCAGGATAATCTAAACGCCGTGGCTGCACTTCTGTGATCGGTATGTTCCAGCCTGAGTCCTTCAGTGTTCCCCGAAACCCTCTGTGACGCTGGGAGCCCAGCAAAACTCCACAAGCACTCAGGGTGAAATCATCTGTCTGGTGGAGTCTGTGAGTGAGCTGGTGCTGACTTCAGCCACCCTGTCAGCCCAAAGAACTCTTTCTTGTAGTAGAAGGCTGTGGTCAGCAACAGGAACTGTCTCTCAAAGTATCACTCAAATAAGTTTTCTCACTTTCTTGAGTGTTGGGGCTGGCAGATCGCTTTTGGTGTTTCTCCTCAAAAACTAGGGTGGACCGTGGCAGCTGGGGCAGCATCTCAGCTGAGCCCAGCACCAGAAGGTGAGGAGGGTCATGCAGTTTCTCTGTGGGTGCTGGGCCAGCTTTGGAATATTATTGCTCCAAAGAAAGAGGTGCCCCAGGTACTCTTGTCTTGGCATGAGGTTGGCACACCTGGCAGTAAACCATTGAGTAATTTTTGCTGAAATCTTGCAAATTGCTAAAATAATTGCCACCTTTTAAGGGAGACCTGGAACTAGCCCAGAAAAAAGAATCCTCTGCGCTTTATAGAGCCTGTATGTTTGAAAGCCAGAGAAGCCTGGTGTGATTTCTCACATTGTACAACTAAAGAAAGTTACCTAATGACATTTTCATCAAGCACAAAACATCTCTTCAAGGTAAAACATGTCTTTTAGAGACAGTCTTGACTTGAGAGTTTGAGCAGTGGAGAATCCACCACATCCATGGCTGAATTATTTTAATGGACGATAAGGCTATAGGCAGATATTTACATCCTGAACAAGGGGAGATGTTGCAGATGATGCTGCCTCCTCCCTTCCCTCAATTCCTCACTGGCACTTCCCAACCCAATAATCCTGTGGTTCCTTTGAGTGTTCCTTAATTAGCTTTGGGCAAAACCTACCAGATTCTGGTTAAATGAACAGAACTGGCTCAGCTGACTTCTGCCTGAAGCAGGGCAGGGAGCACACCCAGCTGGGTGCCCCACCAAACACTGGGTGTTCTTCTCTGCTTAATGAGTTGTGACAAAGACCAGGAGTAGCAACCGGGTGCAGCCGCCTGCAGCGTTGATCTCTATCAGCAGTTTGAGTGGAGGTTCCTGAGAGGTTCCTGAGTGAGCCTTTAGCTGCCATCCCGCCCCTTGCTTCAGCTGCACTTAGTGCTTGTGGAGGTGTGGGGTTAATTGGACCTGCAGGAGTTGTGAGCCCGGAGCAGGACAGGCTGGTTGTGATGTTGCAGCTGCACCCATAAGATGGGCCAATGTCAGAGCATCTTCCTCACTCGGGTACGACCTCAGGCATGTTTCACTGCTGCCTGCTTCTTAGCCACAGGAGTAATGTTGGGAAAGCTGCCAAAGAGGCCTGTTTCAGGGAGAAGGTGCTTTTATTTAAATTATCTCCCAAAACCACTGCTTTTATGCTGCAAAAATGTGTAAAACAGTGTAAATGCTGCATGTGCCCAGGTAACACAGGTTTCTGTGAAGGCTTTCAGTAACCAGGATGATCTGTGGGGTGAGCTACACGTTTACTAGGCTCAGTTTTGACCACGAGCTGATGGCTGTATAAATATGGAATGAAGACGGTAGCAGAGGAGGGAAGGCAGCATATTTTAGTCTGTGGGAACAAAAAGCAAAGCCTGGCAGCCACGTTTGTATTGTTTGAGCTACTTCTGAGGAGAGATGAAATCTGTTTGCACCACAGCTGCTCTTTTCCCTTTCCCGTGGGTAGGAATAATCATTCAGCAGATTCTGTTTCTCCGTCTTTTTCACGTGAAAGTGGCAAACCCAAGTCTCCAGAGAACTTGTACAAGCATTTCTTAATTCATCATGTTTCCTATTACATGGCTGTGGAAAGCAACTCCTCCGTCTCTCACCACAGGGCCCTGCAGAGCCCAGGCAAAGAGAAGGGCGATACCTCAGCGCAGGGGTTCATTTACAGACAGTGGCAAAAGCATCCCAGTGGTTTGGGATGCATAATTAATGGCTCGTGTGTCTCGGGAATTCCTTGCACATGATCGGTTGTGCTGGGGCTGTCTGTGGAAGCACACGTGTCTATTATCTGTGTTTACCCACGCTGATACCCACAGGAATTTGAATAGATCAGAGACCTGCAGAGCATGTGGCTGCTCGGCTCCTGCGCAGGGGCCTCACCGCTCTCTGTGCACGCTTGTTGGAACAGTGCTGTGAAACACCCTCAGAAGTGGGTGCTGAAGTAATTAAAAGTAGTAGATACCATGTAAAGTTACAGAAATTAAGTGATGGATTTTTGATTTGTTTTCCTCCCTCTCTTCAGGTGTTTCCAAGCCAAGATCCACTGGACAGGGCAGATTTCAATGCTGTGGAGTATATCAATACTCTCTTTCCCACTGAGCAAGTAAGTCATGCTCTCAGCACGAGGGGTAACCTGATAGTAAATGACTGAGGGCGTGTTTAAACCTGTACCAAAGCCCCTTCTTTTAAACAGCAGCATGGGTAGTAGGGCTACAACAATAATTGCTTCTTAAATTTGCATCTCATGAGATTCGCTGTCATTATGGAGTTTCCTTCCACCCAGAGTGCTTGCTGCAGTAAAAGTCCTGCTTTGTTCTATAGAAAAAAATTAGTTTTCTATATAGAGGTTTCTCTGGCAGTAAATTTGATAACTTGCTGTGTATTAATCATTGGTGAATCCTCAGGGGTTTCAGCCAAATAAGGCAGGTGTTGCCTGTGAAATGTCACTGGAGAGTTGTCCGTGTTTGAAACCTATTGTTTCTTTTGAGATTTAAAGGATGAGATTACTGTGGGCTCGTATCCGTACTTTGTCTTCCCCACATCAGCCCCAGGGACAGTTTTGGACTAATCTATTGCAAAAAGGAGGTGTTTCTGCAGCTGAAGGTTGGGTTGTGAGCCAGCTCCAATGTTTACCATGTTTAAGATCTGCTACAGCACTGGCTTTTTTTTTTGACTTTTGGCTGTTTCTAGTTAGTTTGCTGGTGGTGCTGGCTTGTTTTTTTTCCCTTTGCCAGCAGTGGGGAGCTGTTTCGCCTTCAGTGCCCCCACTACGGCTCCAGCAGCTGCCAGGCCTCCTTCACCCTGGGTGTCTGGGCTATGCGGGAGGGTCTCTGCCCCGGGAAGGCTAAGGCTCTGTCCCCGTTGCCCATGGGTGGTCACTGTCACCACAGCATTTCAGGGGCAATTCCGTGTGTCTCAGTTCCTCCATCTCTAGAACAAAGTTTTTGCTCTCTTTGTAAAGTGTCACAGGTGGGAAAGTGTTAGGTATCACAGCTGATGTGTATCACAGCAACAGGTTCCCCGTTTCACTTCTCTTTGTTTTTTTCATGTTGTAGTCTTTGGCAAACATCGATGAAGTGGTGAACAAAATCAGATTGAAAATAAGGTAAATATTTCTTCATTTCATTGCATCTCAGGTGGCGGGCAGTCTGGTTGTCACCGAGGCTTCATAAATACACCCTTTGCACTATAGCCAATATGCTTAAAAGATGTGAATAGGGTCAGTCTCGAGTTCAGTAGTGGGACAGAGATGAGAATGGCTCCCTGTAATTATAATTCTTTTTTTATACTTTGCCCCTATTGTCTAATACGTGCCTTTGAGGTTATTTTAGCTGATGGGTTTCAAAGTAGAGCTTTGTACAAACAATGAAGTAAGAATCAACGAGTACCAAATTTTAGTACAATCTGAAGGCTGAGAGAACAAACTACCCAGAAGATTTGGTTGCTGAAAATTTATTGTTTGTGAGGTCAAAATAGCAATTGTAAAATCTCTCATTTTGGTTTTTTTTGGTTTTTTTATTGTCATTATTGGTACTAAAAGTACAAAATAAATACAATTGTGCAGGAAATACTTACATTTTCTGTGTAGTCTGGCATTACCAACTGTTACCAAATGATTGAGACAGCACTTTAACATGTAGAAAGTGGAAATGAAAGCAGAGAAGGGAAAACGAACAATATTGCTTAAGGGAAGAGAAATGCAAGAAGCCCTGATTAAATTAAGAAATGGATTTTTGTTTTTGCAACAGAAGTTTTAAATCATGTAAGATAGTGATGTCCTACAGAGAGAGGGGGGGAAAAATGGTGAGTTTAGCATTGGTAGCACCAGTGTTTTATTTTAAATCTCTTCTGTAGCTCTTAAGGTTCTCACAGCTGTTTGGGTCGGACACATAGAGAATGAGTTTGACATTACAGATTCTTTTCTCCAGGAGGCTGGATGACAACATCCGAACGGTAGTGAGAGGACAGACCAACGTGGGACAGGATGGCCGACAGGTATGTGCGTCTCATCCCCGGTAAAACCAGTAAAGGTTCTCCTCTTGCCATACTGAACTGAGAAACGGCTCTGGTGGGCAGAAACCTGCGCCCGTCATTAGGGAGGTGTTTCTGCTGGCTCTGGCTTGGCGAGCTGAACAGCTGTTCTAACCTGCTGTCTGGTCACCCTCCAAAGGGAAGGGAATGAGAAATCAATATAAAAATCAAAAGCAAAACCAGGAGGCTTGCGATTGTGCCACTCTGAAGCTAATGATAAAACGAACGGGGTTAAATGGGTACAAGCCCATTTGGTACAGAGTAAGGATCCATAAAAGGCTATTTAGCCTTTATTAGCATCCTGAGCTGCTAGGGACTGAGCCTGCTGTCTTGCTGCCAGTCCATCCTGCACGTCTTATTTAGCTGTCAGGTTTTCTCTTGTCTTTTGCTTGACAGAAGTGTTTGCTGGGAGTGCAGCTCTGAGCAGCACGCCATGGCAGCCGTGTTTGTGAATGCTGAGCCTGGGCTACCTCTTGTCTGATTTTGAGGTATTGCCCCTGTGTCTGTTCTGTTTTGGACTAGGAGCATTACTGCCCTGAATCGTCAGTCATGCTGCTTTCCTCAGTGTCAACACTGACTCGTCTTTTTAACACTAGATTTAAGACTAGTTTGCTGGGGTGGGGTAGTCATCCCCTCACCAGCACTGGCTGTATTTTCCACTTCTTGCTGCAGTAGCCATTGGCATATATTTCTAATCTCTCTAATTTCTCTGCTGCAGAGTGTGGCCTTGAGCGAATTATTCAACTTATCTGTGCCTTTGTATTGCTTTCATAAAAATGTCAGATGCTTACCTCTCCTAGCAGAACTAGTTTTAAGCTTGCATGATTGCCTGCATACTGCTATTAAACTGGGGACATGCTTGGGATGTGGCATACCTGGGAGTGGTGCTGCCTGTAATCACTGTGCAGGGATGAGACAAGAAATCAAGTGGCAAGGCAATTACAGAAATTGAGGAGGGAGTAGAAGCTAGTGCAGTACTTACAGAGTTTGGATATGATTGGGAAGCTGGTGATGTTGTAGCCTTTTGGGCCCATTCGAGGTGACAAATTCAAATTCTCAGCTGCGCCTGAGAATTGCCCCGAGTGCCTCAGGACTTGCAGGTCCCAAGGATGAACGTGGTGTGGATGAACAAGGTCAGCCGTGCTTGCAGGATAACAAAAGTGTCTCTGTGCTGTGGAGATTCAGTGAGCTTTGTTTAGAGCTTTGTCTTTTGTCTGTGCTTTCTCACTTCTTAATCCCTCTGAAGTTCTCTCAAGCATGTCCAGACTGACGTGGCAGCACCCTGCTCTGAGGTGCTGGGGAGGCAGATCCGTCTGTGCTGCCCTTCATTTAGTTTGGTTGTAAAGGAACCAGTTAAACTCCTGTTCAAGTAAAAACCTTCAAACATGCACGTGTGTGTGGCATGTCTCTGCAGGGCATCGTTCAAGTGGCCTGGAGCTGCAGTTCATCACAAATATCCTTATGTTTTAGCTGTGATTTTTCCCATTTTCCCTCATTTTGTTGCTTTACAAGGTAGCAGCAGACTTTAAGGCAGAGGTCAGAGCTGGCAGTTGCACAGACTGCATCAGCTAAGGCCACGCAGTCTCTAACAGTTGTTTCTTACTTTAAGAGATTCTAACAAATACTGAAACCACTCAGTTATTGAAAGTGTTAGTTCGCTGGTAAGAAGAATTGTTTGAATCTGAAATGCTATGAGCTTTTTCCTTTCTGCGTTTTTAATCCACGTCCGCCCTTTCACGCTTGTACGTGCATTTCGTATGTGAATCGCTGGATCCAGACCGCTGGAGCGACAGGACGTGGCTGGGTCTTGACGTTTAAAGCAGTAAAGGAGCGTCGGCAACCTCAGACCTTGCACGTTAGCTGGTCAGAGGGACGCGCAGTGGGAGAGGTCATCTGGCAGCACTGGGGAGTGCTTGAATTGCATTTCAGTTTGAGATGAAATTTTATATTTGTCTCCCCAGAACCACAGGAAACCTGGAAGAAACATTTGCTGTTCCTGTCACCCCCCGCGCTGCTTTCTTTGAGCGTATCTTGTGCGCTAGCTGGGGGAGTGAGGCAGCCTTTTGCACATGACCACCCTGTTGATACCCGATTGTGGGGGCGAAAACCTTGCTTTTCAGCTTCAGCCACCAGTTCCCATGCCAAAGAATGCCTTTGTTTTACCAGCTCATTCTCAGTGGAATCAAGGACGCTTAGAAATGTTAACTTTTTATAGAACAAGAGGCCTGGCTTCTCCCACTTGGAGAGGAAGGGTTTAATTTTCCAACGTATGGTAAGCAATTGTTTTGAAACAACTGAAAGCAAGGTGCCTTTAAGACAAGTCAGCACTCTGCTAGGAAGGGAGTCAATGCTACTGAAAAGGGCTTTTTTCTTTCTTTACCTTTTTTGGTAGTAGTTCATAGTTTGGTGCCACAATAAAATTAAGTTCTTTCTTCTACTGATCTTCTATTTTTATTAAATTTGTAGGAGATTTGTATCCTCAAGACAAGTATTTCCTTGCAAAATTTGATTGAAGTATACACATGGATAGATAATATCATCCTGTGAACTTCTCCCTTAGGAAGCCTAGGCTGAAGATCGTTATTGCGTTTTATCATAGTAACCACAACTGCAAACCACCCTTGGTTAATTAAGAAACAGTTGGCAACCAGCTTGTGCAATAGGTTTGAAACAAAGCTTAAAACCAACCGCAGCGAAAAGTTGAACCTTTTCCCATTTATAACGCTTTCTTCCCGTGTGAGATGCCTGTGGCCTGCGGTACGCAGTACTTGCAGCAGACAAGCTTTGGAAAAAGCAATCATTGTCTTCTGAGTGACTTCCATCCCTTGACACGCTGAGACCCGAGAGGAACGATGCAATCTGTCGTGTCCTTGAAAGTGTGTGCTGTAAATAAAAATGCATATGAACTCTGATGTTGTAGCTGCTTGAATGTCAGTGGGAGCTCAGGATCCTGTGTGTTTATTGCAAGATTGGACCTGGAAAGTGTTGTGCAAAAGCCTCTTTCCTTCAGTCACGCTGTCTAACGACTTGTGGTACAAACTATAATCAGCATTTGCCAGAATTGCCTGACTGCGTGGTGTCAGAGCTAGAGGAGCCATTCGTGTCTGGAGAGTAAATACAAGTTTCCATAAACATCTTTTCAATCTCTGACTTCCTTCCAAAGGAAACATAAACCTCAGATGCAGTGGTAGGAGAAAAAAAAGTGCCTGTTTAAGTCAAAGGAAGCCAGGAGGGTGTCCCCCGCTGAGCCCCTGCTCTCAGTTGTCCGTGTTCGCTGTGCCCTGCCTGCCCCAGGTTTGTGTGGGGAGGCAGAGCTGCCTGCACGAGCGGTTGCCGTCCCTGCTGCCCTTGCAGGTGGGGGAGCACTGTGTACCATGGGTGCAGAAGCTGATTCAGGAAGCTCATCTTTGGCTTTTCCATCTCCCGTCAGCCTTAACTGCCAAATGTGGGGTTGGGAATCTCGTGTAGGCCATTGCTTCAAGTGCAGCCCAAATCACCAGGACCTGGCACCTGCCACAAACCCATCTAATTTCTTTTTTTGGTAGCGTGTTGGAGGCCACTGATACCAGGCAAGATCTAGAAGACAAACTAAGGGTATTTAGCCTTTAACAGCTTGCTTTGTCTTTGGGGAAGGGGTCATTTACCACTTGAGCCCAGCAAAGCAGCTTTCCCTGTCGTGTGGAGCCTTGTGCAGAGCTGCACCTTTGCAGCCGTCCAGGAGAGGGGAGCCCAGCCTCGGTTTTGAGACTAGGGTGACGTTTTACTGATCTTTGATGGCGAGGGAGTGCTGCCAGCAGAGACGTGTCTGAATAGTGCTGCATGTTATTCTCCCAGTTAGAGCAATCTAAATCCCCGTCGTACCCAGCGGGGAGTACGTAGTATGCAGCTGTGGGAATGTGCTCTCTGTGCTCCTTAAGGAAAAGGAGACCCTGGGGATATAGCAAGTTCAAAATCCAAATTGCAGATCCAGCCACTGTACTCCCTGTTGATCAAATCTCCTGTCCTGTCTGTCTGGCAGTTTGGCAGTGGTAATGTTGGGGAGAACACCTCTGTGCCCCACCCGGGTGCTGAGATGGTTGAGCAGGTCTTTGAGGTGAGTTGTAGGTATGAGAGGGATGTAAGAGCAGCTTTTTATAGTCAGTCTTTAACTTCTAAACTGTTTCCCAAATAGTCTTGATCACATACACATGTTCATATAAAATAGTATTTAGGTGTCTGAAAAAGCAGATTCTGAATCTAAAAATAAAGTCGATCAAGTAGATGTGGCCCCAAAAGAGTTATTGAAGTAGCTCTAAAGACAGGAATGCTCCCTTCTCCACAAAGCGTAACATTTCCCAGTTCAAAGCATCTGCCTTTTTGAAATTTTGCCCTAGAATTTCCTCCAAATGCAAAAGCCTTAAAATAGTCTGGCTCATTTGGCTTCCCCTTCCTGGTGCGATATTTCAGTAAAATCTGTAGACAATACCATGAACCTCAGAAATTATCTCACTAATGATCCTTTTATGGGAGGAAACAACAGTTGTGGGTGGAACATTCCTCTACAGGGCGTAACAAAATTTTCCTTGGGAGTCCCAGACTTGGGCTATTTCGGCTGCCTTGGGAGAGGCTGGGAGTGTAGGAACTGCCGTGGTTCAGTTGTAACAATACGCGCTTCAGGCTGCGCCTGCCGTTTCTGGGGAGCCAGTGCTATCCGAATTTTCCGCTCTAAGGTTTTTCTCAGAGCTGCTGCTGAACTGGAGTCTGGGCTGACCTTGCCAAGAGCTGCAGTCCAGTTGTGGCATAATTTCCTCTCTGCCCTAGGGTGTAGTATAAAAAGTTCCCATAGATTTTTCCACTGAGTGTTTAACGCACTCCGTACGGTTTTATTTGTCACTCTTTCGTTGTGTTTATTGCTAAACCTTATGCATGGACTAGCTGTAATTTTTTTGACAGTTGCTGACATGCCTTTACCGGTTGTTTGGCTGAAGCTGCTTCACCTATCAGGCTGTTGTCCTTGTAATAAAGTATTCTCTGTGTCTGCAATCTAGTTTAACCCTGGATGCTATCTGTGCAACCAGGATGGGGGTGCTCAGGTCAGTAAAGGTGAGGCAGCTTCATACAAAATCCATTTTGGAAGGAACTGAGAATTCCAGAGGAATCTCAAGATCCTCAATGGATTTGTGGCTTTATAGTTTGAATCTAAAAAAAAAATAATTTCTTTCTGTTATCTCTGGTCCGTCTTACCCTTCCTGCCCTGTGCACACACATGTGTAAAGTAAATGACTGAAACTGAATGAGTAGAGACTGTGTTTTAAAGAAAAACTTGGCTTATCGCTTAGTATCTCCTACTATATTAGGGTCTGGTTCAATTAGTGCTAGAACAAAGATAAGTGTCAATGAGGAGAGAAAAGGGATGTTTTCTGGCCTGGGAAAAGCCTTGTGTGTTTCTCATGGCTGAAGATACGGGTTGATAACTTGGTTTGCTTTGGTTGGCTCCTGCTTCTTTGCTCCGTGAGAACAGTAATATTTTTTTTTTCAAAACTACAGCAGTGCAAGAAAAGGGACAGCAGCTGCTGTGCTTAAAGAATACAAATATATCCTTGCTGCCCAGCCTGAACCCAGCACAGCAGTAGACAGTTCAATTAGCCATCCCATCCTTTGGTAACCAGCGCTGTCCTTTCTCGTTGCATGTGAAAATAAACATCTCTGCTCTGTGGCTGTGGGGAGGCTCAGACTGCCGGCCTGGCCCTGCCCTGCATGTGTGCTGCCGTATTTAAGCCTGTGCAAAGAGGAGGATGTGTCTGGCATAGACAAATGCCCACAGGTTGTTGGGTTTGACAAGGTCGTAGATGGAAGTCTGTGAAATAGTTTGTGGTTTTTTTTTACTTTAGATAGAGATCAGGAAACACTTTGCAGAATCAATATAGGGAGGAAGAAAGAGGTGAAGATGGATGGTGAGCACAAGAGAGTGGTGTGGGCGCTGCATCAGGCAGGAGCAGTGGGCAGTAGGGTACTGCCCCGCCGAGGGGCCATCCCGGCTACTCGAGTGCCCCTTTAGCTGTCGGCGTCCTGAGCTACGGGTGGTGCCACTGGAGTCGGCAGCTCGTGTCCTCCTCAGCTCTGCAAGTGCTGGGTTACAGGCAGCGCCAGCCCGGCAGGCAGGGAGGTGAGTTTGTGCCGTTTGCACAAACACACTTAATAGGCAGCACTGTTGCTTCAGCCTCTCTCCTTACCTCCACCTGTTTGTGTGGAGGTGGCTTGTTTGGCTGCAGGTTGTGTTTCACGCTAAACCAAGGTAGTCAGTGCTTTCAGATCTCCTACCGTAGGCACTTTTGTCTCATTGTTTTAGTTATTTGAATATATGCTCCCTTCCAGACATCAAATTGCATGCTGCTTCCTTGGCCACCGTGCCCAGGCTCGGCTCACGTGGTGGGCAGTGATGTGCCTCTGCTGCTGGGACAGCACTGACAGCCTTCACCTGAGCCCTAAGAGCAGATGAGGAAAATCACCCTAAGCTCTTAATAACTAATTAAGCCTAAGTCTCTAAAATATTTGTGGGCTTTTCTGTGTCACAATCCCTGATGTTGCAGGCACCGTCTTTCGATTATATTCATTGTCTCCTGCATGGCTAAGCATTATCTCCTGTGTTTTTGATGAACAGGTCATTATTCTGAAATAGGAGCAGACTAGTGTTAGATTTCAATACGTTTTAAGATGGTGAATGGATAAGGGTTAAATACTGTGTCTTAAGCTGTGTCATTTTATGTATTTTAAAAAAAAGGTCATGCCACAGATTCTGTAAGACTCGGACGAGTGGTTAAAGTCCCATAATATTCTTTTGTAACCAATGAATAATAAACAGAAGTTGAGCTGCCAAAATAAATCAAAAGTGTTTCATTTAGAGTCATTTCCCTAGTGGGTTATGACAGTTGAACAATGTCCTTCCCATGTAAGAGACCCAGTGAGCTTTTTCTAGCCTCGAACATGTTTATTGAAAAGGCTTTCAGGTGAATGGCATGCCAAGAAGAAATAGCACTGTTTATTATCCTTCTGGCTCCTGGCCATGAACACTGGCATCTGCAACTGTATGAAGAGGTCAGGCATAACTTTTGCCATCTGCTGCAAAGCCTGGTTCAAGGCAGAAGCGAGTCTGAGCTTGACCTCACCATGTGCTTCTGTCCGGGAGGGCAGTGGATGCAGCCTCTCACTGTCCTGCAGCCCGAGGCTGGGGGCCGGGTCGTGTTTTGCGCTGGCGAAGGACGCGCGCGCTTGCTGGTGGTGTTGAAGGCAGCGCAAGCTGCAAAGGAAGACCAGGCTGTTCCACAGCCAGTGGTTCTGATGCCAGCAACGCGAGAAGCCCAGCCTGAAAATAGAAATCCTGACAACAGGCAGGGGATTTTTTTCTTATTGTAGATCTCATTTTTTTCTTTCTCTTTTTTTGTTGTCTCACATTTTCGGTGCATAGTAATGTTTATTCCAGCTGTGCTTACGGCAGGTGAACTGTCAGCGTTTCCCCTCAGAAATCCCTACTTGTAGGATTCATGGTATGGTTGGCCATTTCCCCACCTATATTTTTCCTCTAAGGTCTCAACCTGAACATGAATTCATCTTGCAAAATCTGGTGCAACTCAAGTGGTCGCTAAATGTGCCCCCCCCCGAAGTCAAGCGTGGCTCCGAGATCGCAAATACGACCGAAATGTTGCCTGCAGTGTGCAAACTCGTCAGCAGACAAATTCATTGGAATCCCTCAGTCACTTACAGACTTCCTAGACAAATTTAAGCATGCAGCACTCCCGATCAAACCAAAACAGGCAGCTCAGTGCTGGAGCAGAGGGCAAGCGCAGGAGCCGGTGTGCCTGTGGCAGCCAAGGGCAGCCAGTTATTTCGCACTGGAGAAGAGGTGGATCCTGGGCATAGAGAGGTGCAGGAAACGGCTGCAATCAGGGTGTAAACAGAAATGATGTGAAGGGTGGAGACTCACAGCTTTGGTATTCTGAAATAAAGAAGAGTGATAAGGGAAATAATAAGTGTCTGCATGGAGGAGTTTTTGCTGCATGATAATAGTGTTTAATGTGTTGGGCTGGGCGTGGGGGAAGGCTGTGGCTGCTCACCTGCTACCGTGGAGCCGCGTGATGAAGCTGTAGTAACCCACCTTGAGGTATGAGCATGATGAAGCCAAAGGTTTTGCTGGAAGGTTGTGCAACTCCCACAGTTAACGTTTAAATGGCCATGCCACTGTGGTGTAAATTAGATGCATGACTAAAACTCATGTAAAATTACTCACCCAAGCAAGACCGCTAAAACCTCTGTCACTTACAGCGCATCGCCACCTTTCTTCATGGTTCAGGCACCGGTGTGCAGGGCTGGGCGATGCTGTAAAAAATGACAGCTCAGAAGGATGTTGGACTAGCACAGGAGTGCAGTTTGGGAGTTAAGCTGCAAGGTTTCAACCAGCACAACCTGGAAATCACCTCTCGCTTCACCCCCTGTGTGTGTTGGTGGTTGTGCAGCTGTTCAGAACATGGAGTTTGATTTCTGAGCACAGTTTGGGGGCTTAAGTGAAGGGGCAGCAGTAGCAGTTTTAAGCTTGGTGCAGTGTTGGACATAATCTGCTTTGTTGATTTAAAGTGTCCTGAGCAGCCTTAGTGGTTAGGATTGGAGCTGATGACACAAAACTCTGTTTTTTAGTGACAGTTGTAGTAGTTATGTAGTATTTGATGAACTCCTTGGGTAGAAATCTGCTAAAATCAAAACCAAGGGTGATGAGCCCTTCAGGTTTGTCTGCTCAGGGAAATGAGCTGGCAGAGCTGTGGTGCAATGTCATCCTGCTCTGATGGACAAGCCCTCTCAGCTTCAGCTGCAGTGGTTTATCCCTAGCTGTAAAACTTAAGAGTCTTCTCTAAAATGAAATTGAACTGAGAATCAAAGTATATTTCCACCCTTTCTCAATCGGGAGGGACTCATTTGTATGAGGTTTTAGTGGCAGAAATTGTTAGGCTGGTCACAGTGTGCAAGGGTTTCTTTGAAATCTCTGCAGCTGAGGCTCCTTGGAGAATTGGGGATGGGAACTTATTTTTAGTCATGGTCTGGATTTTCATCAATCTGGGTTGTAAGTGTGGCAGCAAATGAAAGAAGCATTAACGCTCTGTATTCAAGAGTGGAGACTGATCCAGGAGCATTAAATTCTCAGCATCCTGACCACAGCCCAATTTGTAACATTAAAAATACATTTGGATGCTGTGAATTTGGCAGATGTGTCAAGTGTCTATAAAATACTTAGCAAAGGGCAACTTTCTGATGTGAGTTATAACATCCAATTGAAATATATATTGGCTAGAATCAAATAAAACTAGCACGTTTCTAGCACAACACCAGTGAGCATATGGAAACCATTGAGGTATTTTAACCATTACTGAGGACAGAACAGTGTTAATTCAGTTAGTCCCCAAGCTCAGGGTTTCCCAAGCAAACAAACTTCCTCTGAAAATTTTCTTTTTCCCCAGTTCAGCATCATTTTGTAGTAACCCACGGGCCTCTCAATTCCTGTTTGCATATTTCCTAGTATTTCAGTATTTGTTTGCACAGGAGTCCTGATAGGATGAATAAAGAGGGATTTAGAAATCAACACACCCACTGATGAGACACTGCTGCTTGATGGGAGCGATGTGACAGCTCCGTACCTCGGCTGGGGAGGGAGGGAGGAGGCTGTGGCCATCGACAGCGGCTGTGGGGATTTGGAGAGACTGGCTGTAATTCACTGCACTGTTTTTTTGGCTGGAATATTGTTGCTAACACTGCTTTTGTGTGTGTTAATGTCAGTCTGGTACTGTAAGTTGCTGGGACATAACCTTTTAAAGGATGCTTCACTTCAAAATCTAATGATTTAGACATGGTCTTGTCCCACCTCTCACTTGGGTTATTTTCTTTCCTCCTTTTGCTGCTTGGAAGATCCCATGTGAAAAGGTGTGACACAAGTGATGATGTGCAGACTGACCTTAGAAGTTGCTTGGAATAATGCCAAGTAAAGCTATACTTTAGGCAGTCTTTTTCTTAGTGATTCATGGTTTAACTCCCTATTGTTTTATACTGGTGTGTTTGGATTCTTTTCCTGTTGCATCTCAAGGCGAAGGTTGGAGAGCTTTAGCTGATTCATGTGCTACGTTTTTCCCTCCAGCTTTGGAGAATTTGATGAAAACCTGTGTAGCTCGCTCTCTGTCCAGCTTACCTGGGGTCTGGCTGTGTGCTGCAGAGTTGGGTCTTCCAAGTCCCATGTGTGGTTTCTCAGTCTTCTGCATTTCATCTCTGCTGGTAACACAAGAGCAGGGGAGCTTCCACTGCATAAATACAGGCTGTCTGAGAAACGGGGCTGGCTAAAAAGACATCATGATCTTAGACTGGAAGATCCCCCTGGGTGTTGCCCCCCCAAAAAACTGTGTTTTGGGTCCCTGCTTCTGCGGGTGCTGGGGCTGTACCTCCCCAGGTGCTACACATGGAGCTGGGCGATGCCCTGCAGAGTCACCCTGCCATCACACCGTCGCACTCTGCCATCGTGCCCTGCTGTCGCCTGCTTCCCCCCTGCAGCCAGGACGTGCTCCTGAACCCGTGTCGGGGCAGGAGATCAGACACGCTGCGTCGGAGGAGGAAAGCGATACGGAGCCGAGGCCTGTCTTGTATCGAGTGCTCTGTCTAGAGTCTCTTGCTCCGTTGCTGGTCCTGCCCTCGTTGCTAAATTTACTGTTGTCAGAGCAGCCGGGGTACCCCGGGGACAAACATTACGGAAAAAGCCTCAGACGCTGCTGACCGATGGCTCTGCCTCTCTCAGGCAGTCGAGCCCTGTCCGGGCCGTATTTCTCAGCTGGTGCCTGGCGTTGCAACCTCAGAGGTTGCATAAAGTTTAATAAATAATTCTGATGGGTTAATTGTAGCTTGCAGGCTCAGTTGTTGATTAGAGTCATATGGTGTTTTTCCAGTACATCGCAACCTTAATTTCAACATCCTTGTTTCATATAACCGCAACAGATTATGTATCCAGTCTCTTTATTTATTCGTGGTCCTCTGCCCCTGAAATGAACTGCTGTTGTAGGGAAGGAAACACAATAACTTAACTTCTGTATGCTGTCTGAGGGTGCGTACGTTTACATGTTTCCCAGTTGCACTGGCAAGAAAACCAATAAATTAGTAATGCAAGGTGAACCCTGCGTCAAGCCGCAGATGGAAGATTACTGGATGTTGTTCATCGTGTAAACCAGTTATGCTGAAATAAGAGCAATTCCTATTCTCTTGATACTATTTTGGTTTTAGAATTTCTGTCCAAAATAAACCTGCTAGTTATGAAATAATAACAAAAGCAGTAAGAAAATGCTTTTAGAAGTCATGATTCAGTGTCTTAACAGGAGCAAAGTGTGAAGGGAAATGCATTCTCTCCGATACACAGTGTAGCCTTCAGTGTGGCTGAGGCTTCTCCTCTCTTCTTTTACAGGTGAAAGAATAATCGTTAGATACATTAGTAAACTTCTATATTACACCTTGAACAATTAGACCTACTTTCATGCCCTAGGTGTCGGTTTCTTATCTCTTAATAATGAACACCGTTTATCAAGTATGAGGTGTTTTCTTATAATTGAAGTTTGTTTTTCCTTGGTTTTGCTCTTTGCTTTATAGTGTTTAGGGTTTTTATCTTTATGGTGACCAACAAAGTGAAGGTTTTTCTCCATTATTGGTTAGTTTATTTCCTTTGTCTACATGCAGTATTTTACTTTCAGATGCTGTAGTTAGAATGTTACAGCTAAAAAGGTTTTACTGGTTTCTTTAAAAAGAACCATAAGAAAGTTTAATTGTAGGCTTTGTGCAAGAAGTAACACTTAATTTTGTTCCAAATTTCCCATCAGATCTGTCTGACGGTGCCCTCCTGACTTTAAAAAAAAAAAAAAATTCACGCAGTCTTACTTTCAGCAATTTGTTTGAAGAAATGTTTTAATCTCTAAATGCAAATTCTATAAAAAACAAGCATGTTGATGAATTAGTGTGTTCTGACTCAAATAAGGAATATGCAGCTCTTTTTTTAGGAGAGTAGCTAAAGATTTATGTCTTAATGGCTAAGCAAATATTTGGAAGCAAGTTTAAAGAAACGAAACGAGTGTTTATGAGCAATTCTGATTTACTCAAGTCTGTTAAGTTTGCTGTTGAGTTCTCTGTGTGGTTATTTTTACCAGTTATGGAAACATATCCCTTCTCTAAGAGATGCGATACAGAGCTTGAAGAGAATGGCAGCTGCTGTTGGGTCTCTCCCCACATCCCAGCCATGTTATTTTTCACAGCAGCAGGAGACCACAGTTCTTTAACTCATCGGATGGGGGCAAAGCACACATTGTCTTGTTTGTGTTTTTCCAGAGTCTGTAAGGAGGTAAAAGCCACAAGGGTCAGGACCAGGTGATGACACCAATTCACCTCATTTTTGGCAGTTTTAAATGTACAGAACAGAATCCCATTTTACTTTGGTCGGAGTTCCACTGCTGCATGTGCTGGTTTCCACCAGGCACAGAGCAGGGAGCAGCAGGAACATGTTCTTCAGGTGTAAACCAGGTTCTTGTAAATAGTCTCTGCTAGTTTTTGTTGCAATATTATTAAATAGCACCGTGACCTGTTAGAGAAACAGATGGATTGTGGTTTCTTAACAGTGAGCAAAAGAGAAACTGCTGATATGTGGGCAGCTAAGAATCCTTGTCTGGGCCATTATCTGAGGGTGAATTATGGGCAGTAACTTTGGAAAAGGTCCCTGTACTGAAGTAGATGATACTCTGACTCGTGAGGAAAACAGGTAAGACACTTTTCCCTTTGTGGATAGGGATTTTAATGTAAAACCTGTAAGACCTGAGATGGAAATCCTCACTCACCATATTGTTTACTCTGAACTTGGTTGCTGAAGGCTGCTGAGAACAAATGACTTTGAGCTACGTATTGATGCTTAAAGTAGCAACTCACACGCTCTTCCTTGGAGAGCACGTTGGAGATGCCACCCCCAAGTGAAAGGATTGCGGTGGATGGCTGGAGGTCTTGAGCTGCCGTGGCTGTTGTCCAAGCCTGCATCTGAAAAATTAGCCCTAGGAGAGGGGAGTGGGATCAGAGATGCGTCTAAGAAGCCTACGGCTAGTTGGGAATTTGGGGTGGCCCTGCGGGGTGTCTGCATTGCTCAGTGGGGCTGCGTGGTGTGTCGGGCCTCCCCAGGCTCCTTATGCTGATCCTCCCTTCCTTGCCTCCGGGTGGTTCTGTGTGCCTGAGACCCCAACAAATACCTGTCCCTGCAGGTTGGTTCGAGGTGATCCAAACTTTGAGTAAGTTTTGTGAGAGTGCCTTGGCTTTGGATATGAAGGAGGACAATATCTCTTTTTGGAGAATCTTTTTAATTGGCAGGATAAATTATCTTTCTTTTGGAGACATCAACAGCTCTCACTTCTCTGGGGTCATGCAGAGAAATTAGCATTTAACATTAGTGCTGAAGCAAAGGGAAACATAGCAATTGGCATCTGTGAGGAATTCCAGGTTGACTTTTTTTTTGTATACAGACCTATCCAAATCTCAGACTACGCAGGACAGCTGCTGCTTGCTTAATAGCCCACTTGAGTAATGTGCTGCAGCCGTGGTCTGGGACTGAGTACAGAGACTATCGTTAAATATGTTGAAAGGAGCATTCTTTAGTTCTTTGGTTTGCAGTTAATCCACATATCTTTAAATGGAAGAGAAAACTTTATTCTAAAAGGTGGCTAGGCTGGAGCCAAATGAGGAGGTAGGTGATGATGTTCATTTCTGATCCGGGTGTTCCTGCAGCACTCTGGTGTGTTCCTTTCCCTCAGTGAACATGCGATGTGATAGCTGTGTGACACTAATAGATAAAGTGTTAACTTTCACATGATTCAGAAGATATTTCAGAGGAGACTTTTTTTTCCCCTCTGGAAAATGAATTATAAAGCATTTCCAACTTTTATACTTTTATTATAATGCAGCTATGTTCCAGCAAAAGCTCCTGGCAGATAGTCTGCTCATACATTTCCAAATGAAGATGTGTTAAATTTATTTGCTGAAGGAGCTTGTAGCTTGCGCCGTAACCTTGGTCATGGGACTGGGTATAAAACCAGAGGGATAGAAGCCCACTTAACAGCGGGAAGCAAAGTGGAGCTGGAGCTGGAAATGTTATCAGACTGGGAAGGCAAAATGTGTTGAATTACTTCAGAAGTCAGATTTTGGACATGTGATTTTGGACATGTGGCTTCACTCATTGAATCCACGTGAAGTTCACACTGGTTGTGTGAGGTCAGGATGCACCATGGTGTATGAAGGGGACCGGATGCCCCAAGAAGCTTGCAGGAAAATAGCACAAAAATCCAGGCGATGTCTGTTTCCCAGGCTCGACCCTCTTTACCTGCTAAACCTGTGCTCTCTCCTCCTACAGGTGGGTGGGAGGCTGAGCTGCTCACCCCAAGGAATCAGCAAAATATGCATCATGTTTTCCAACAGGATGATATCCTGTTAATTCAGTGAGAGGTTTAGACAAGCACTCAGTGTTCTATATGTAACGTTGTGTATTTTTTATTTATAATTAATGATGAACATAGAGGTTTTGTGGAGGTTTCATTTTCCTGCTCTTAAATACGTATTGATCAGGAGTAAGTTCTATATATTTTTCCACACTTAGTGCATCAAAATTTGTTGCAGTAATCTTAAACCTATTCATAGTTCATACTGTGGAGGTGCTTTCAATAGAATATCTCGATCAGATTTTGCCAGAGCGTTATTGTAAAATGGATACTGAAACCCTGGTCAACTCATGTTAAAAATCCCAACATGGTACATTGACTTTTGATGTGCTGACGATATTTTCTTTGTAAGAAAATTGTTCCTCTCCACTGCCCCAGCCCAGGGGCTGTAGGGAGCAACTGTATATTTCTTAGAAGGTGAAAACTGAATGCAGGTTTTCTTTCCACTCTGACTTTGTTTCTTTTCCAGGCCCTGGAGGAAGCCCAGAAAGCCATTCAACAGCTCTTTGGTAAAATTAAGGATATTAAAGACAAGGCTGAAAAATCAGAACAAATGGTAAGCAGCAGTTTCATTCTAGCCTTCGAAAGGGTGAGGAGACTGACTTTTGCTTCCAGTTCTTGTTAAAAAGGGAACATTTTTGTCTTTGGTCCTGCTGACCTGGTAATTTGCTGCCAACCATGTGTTGAATCTGTACCCTTGTCCTTGTGTTAATGTGGCTGTAGAGCTAACATGCTTGTAGTTCCAAAGGGGGGAGAGCACCCTTTTTATCTCCTTAAAATTTTGTTGCCGTGGCTTGATATTTAACCAGACTCTTGTTTTCTCATTCACTAGGTTAAAGAAATCACACGGGATATCAAGCAGCTAGATCATGCCAAGCGCCATCTGACCACCTCCATCACCACCCTCAATCACCTGCACATGCTGGCGGGGGGTGTGGATTCCCTGGAGTAAGCGTGTGAATTTTTAGTGGTACTTTGATGCCACTGCTGAGCTCTTAAGTTTGGTTCAGTGCTCTGAATAGGGCTGTAACAGCAGCTGCTTGTTCTTCTGGAGGGAAGTTTGCTTAATAGGTTGCAGTCTTGATTTTTGCTGGCAGATCCTTTCTGTGTTGTTCTGAGTGACCCGCAAGTTCTGTTGCTGTATTTAAGGGTTTGCAGCATTGATTGCTTGAATTGCTGTGTTGATTCTCGGTGATAAGGAGTGAGTCTGGCTCCATTAAAGAGTAAGACAGTTAGGTATCCTCATTAGGGATGTGCTCTTCGGGGATTTGGGGGGATTTTTATCAGTCTCAAGTCTTAAACTGGAACGTGTTCTCTCTTTTGGAAAGATCTACTCTAGGTCTAAGAATAAATTTAAAGAAGCCTTAGAGCTTGTACTGTGTATGAAGGGAGGTTATGTGTTTCTAATAATCATTTGTGGATTTTTTTAATGTGCTTGAGGAACACACAGGCTAGGACAATTCAGTATTTTACATGTTGCATCTGTGAAGCTGCAAGACCCAGGCACAGCCTGTTCTTGGCTTGTATCAAATTCTGCACGAACACTGCGCTGTTAAGTGTTCAGAATAAAATTTTACTTAGGCTGCTGTATCCATTTGAATGATCCTGAAGGATGAAATAAAAATAAATAAACTTGATTTTTTTTCTGTCAGTTCCCTGTGAAAGTTATTAACAGAAAAGTCAAGGCTAATAGCTTTTCAGCATAATGATTCTCCTCCCTGTGAAGCTTTAACTCACACTTTGTGTGTGATGATGAATGGCTTGACTCAGGTCATTATAGTGAAATAACATTTACTGCCTCCGGACCCATACTGGGAAGCGGATGCATTCAGTAGTTTACATGTTCTTTGCCAAGTGTTGCTTTTGACATTTAGGTTTTTTTGAGGCATTGTTAGATGTGTGCTGGATTGGTTTATTTTAGCATCAGTTAAGTGAAATTTTAATGCTGCATTGGAATGTTAATGAAGAGTTGGGTATTTTAGAAAAATAAATGTCAATAGGGACCAGCATGACCCAGTGGGGATGAGGTAACCTGTGAAATTACCACCCAGGATTTTCGTTGAACCTGCCTTTGTAATTCTTTGATTTCCTCTACAGGGCTATGACCAGGAGGAGACAATATGGTGAAGTTGCCAACCTTCTCCAAGGTGTTGTGAATGTGTTGGAGCACTTCAACAAATACATGGGGATTCCTCAGATTCGACAGCTTTCTGAAAGGTAAAGCGATCAAACCCTGAGCACTTGCATGCCTGCTGGGAAGGAAGGTTAGAAAATGCATTAGGCAGAATCAGTTTCTCGAGGATGGGAAGGCTGGACATGGTCCTTTGAATTTCTTTCTAGTCAGAACAAACAAGTTAAAACTGGACACAGTTTACTCAAGTCTTGAGCAGCCTATTCTGTTAAATAACAATGATTAGTACGGATGCAATTCATGAATGATTTGTGCTTCTTGATGACTGGCTTTTAATTTACTTACCTGGAGTAATCTGTGGAAGTGCAAACTGGTTTATGTGATCTTCATGTGCAGGTGTTTGTGGTGAACCCTGAGGTGATGCTTTCTCCTGCTTCCTCAACCTCCGTGATACAGTTCAGCAGCCTGATGTGAAGCAGAAATACACCAACGTAGTGGTGCTTGGGGCCCCTTTCTGCCCAGACATGTGCCCTACTGCTGCCGAGTTGCTGTCAAACTGCTTAGCTGCCCAAGGGATTTCTTTTTGTGCATTTGCCAAACTTAGTTATTCTGAACACCTTGAGTTTCTTTTGCCAAAACCTGCTCCCTTTGCCCAGTTCTGCTGAGATTTGAGGCTTGTAGCAGATAGCATATAGCACACCTGACTGCTCTAAACGTTTATGCTGAGCTCGTACAGTCTTGATTTTCTAATGTGGAGTTACCACAGATAAATTTGGTGAGAGTTCTGGTGCAGCTCCAGCAGCAAGTGCCAACTGTTCTCAGCAGCAGCGGGTGACTTGGTGGTGACGAAGCCACCAGCCCTCCTGGGGTCTTGATGTCATTTGGGACGTGACAGCTGGGTGTCGAGGGAACAAGGCCCTCCCTGTCCCTGGCCAAAACCTGCTCTTCCTGCTTTACAGTGGGATTTATTTCTCTCGCATCACACACATGATGTTTGCTTAACAGCCTGTAGCAGTGCTAAACACAGCTCAGAGGTGGAAACAGCCTATTAATGTTAGGGATGCACCTTCTTAATGATACAACCATATCTGATAGCATTTCTTTTCTGTTTGAAAATTGCAAATCTATCACCACCATCTTCTTGATGCCTGAGATGACTTTGCTCATTACAGAGGTGCTTGAAGGAGCCTTCCAGGCACAGTAATTAATTTTTTTTGGTGACTCCCTTTGCTAAGACAGCAGCTGGATGCCTGTGGTGTTTAGCGATGGAAATCACATTTGAATGATTTGTTTGTAATATTTTCATGTGAATCTGTTGGACTTTATGGTATAGATAACCTCTTCCAGAAAACCCAGATGGAATCCATGAAACAGAGCAAAAGAAAAATCCACCCTAAAGCTAGAGAGAGAGATGGGGCCTCGTTTTAACAAAGCATTTGACCATAAGCACTTGTTTAAATGAACATGAACATCAAGGAAATACAAACATATGTCAGTGCTTTTCTGGATTTAGGCTGTCGACTATTCCAACCTGATGCTCAGAAAGATAGCCACCTTCATTTTCTTCCAGAGTGGCAATGCCCTTGGGCAGAAACGTGCTGTCATTGGCCACTGTAAGGCCAAATATAATTTAAGCCTTGGTCCAGAATTCTGGCTGTTTTTTCCCTTCTGATGGATGATGATTTAATACTTTTGTAGTTGCTGATAACTATACAAAAACAATTCATGCTGCTGCTACAAGGCACAGTGGTTTCGAGTCACGCCAGAGAGACTGGCAAGGACATGGAGGAAAACTTCTTTTGTTTTAGTCTCCCTTCAAGATAAGGATCTGGAAAGCTCAAGAAAGCCTGCTCCTCCTATTTTTAGAATTGCCTCGGCAGGGTTTTCCTTCCAGTGTTTACACAGGGAGAGCTGCACCATCTGGTAGCGATAGAAGTGGCTGCTTGTGGGGCGAAAGGAGAGCTGCACCCAGGGTGTTGCTGGGATCTTGTTACTGCTTTGACATCCAGGCAGCAAATTACTGCAGGGAGGTCTACGGCACAGTAATATCTGCTTTGGAGTTTGACTACACGTGTATATATTAGTGCCCAATTTGGAGTTGACTTTTATCTCTCTTTGCTTGGAAATACTTTTGTGATTCATGAAACATCAAAGGAAGTTTGCCTGGCTTCTTGCAGTGCTATTTTTAGACTGTGAAATTGCTGGCGTTTGATATCTCATGAATTTGGTTTAATGGTACAAGTGAAGCCTCTTGGATGTTTGCAAAGGCCAGAAATGCTTTAGTAGATGTTGGCACAGGCCGGTGACAGTAACCAAAGTCTATTATATACAATAAGTCTATTATATACACTGCTAAACGAGCAGATTCTGTTACTTTCTTTAATAAAGAGCCTCTCATTCTTGGCATGAATGGAGTCAAGCCAAATATGAATGGGAAGCCATGGGAAGGAAAAGTGCCTGCTCGGTGGTGTTGGGTGTGCTCTTTGTTGTGGGGTATTCAGTTTAGGTTCCAGCTCCTAGATGCTGTGAAAACTAATGATGTGTTTTTAATGTTGCTTTCCACCTGTTCTGTCCCTTTGAAAATAACTAAACAAAATCCCACTGTAAGTATTCATTGGAAACCTGACTGAACTCTCAATTAATTGGCTTCTTGTGGTGATCCTGTTGAGTATTGATGTGAAAATGTCACAATTCACATCCAAATGTAAATATTTTCGTAATCGTGTTCCTAAAACGATTTCTTATATGGTGCATTGGACGTTGTTTGTTGTAGTAAATAGCAATATTTTGTTATCTCTCAATCCTCTTCTGTTTTTTTGTCTGTGGAGGGAGCATACAATTAGTGGTCACAAACATACCCATGAAAGTGGTCGAGAAAGCCTTGCAGATAGTGGAAAAAAGCCTGGAAAGTATTTAGGAGAAAGATGATTATAAGTTTGCTACAGAAAAACAGGCTAGTTCAGCCTCTTTTTATCTCAGCAAGCTGCCAGGCGTAGTTTAAGATTTCTGGTAGCTTTGGCTAAAGGAATTGTGGTTTCTAGTAATTTAATGTCATTTGAAACATAGCAGTGGGTTTTCTTGTTTTTATTTTTTTAAAGGTGGGGGAAACAGAGAACAAAAGCCACTAATAATACAACAAAAGTCAGAGAAACAAAAATCACTAATACTTGGGTAACCAAAGGCTTTGGCAACCCCGGGAAAAGGCAGTTCCCTGCTGCGGGAAGCCAGGGCGGCTGCTGCGATACCCCAGCGTGCTGCCAAGGGGAGTCCAGTCGGGGAGAGATACCCTTATCAACCCGACCTGAGAAGAGACCCAAAATCTGTTATCAGCCGAGAGCGCCTGGGGTTGCTGAGCCTTGGTGGGCAATTCTCTTTCTGCAAGTGGTTAAACACACACGTGCAGAAACGGTCCTTGAGCGGCGAACGCGAGTGAAGCCAGCCATGGGGTTGAGGCTTTTATCACTGCAGTTTCCATTGCATAAAGATTATTCTGAATTATTGAAAGGCTCACAGCTTTCCGTGGGGAGCAGTCATCTCTAGAGGCTACAGCGAGTGCCTTCCTGTGTTCTCTGCCTTAAGCAATCACTTTGTAAAGAGGTGGCATAAAGGTTTTCGTGTTTCAAGGTGCACGCTGGTGGAAAAAAATAATTGTGCTTGTTTGTGTGTGTGCTTTTGTAAAGAGTGATTGTTACTGGGGGGGCAGTGAGGGTCCCTGTCATTGCGCACACATACCTAAACCTTTGGCTACTTTGATGTCTCTGTCCTATCCCTATGTTAGCAAATATGAAAAAAAAAAAAAAATAAAAAGGCTGAAACTCATTTTCCCTGTTTGCTTTTGAGAGATTTTTAAGCAGGACAGATTTTAAAAAATACTTATTTTTAACATCCCAGTTCAGCAAGGCATTCCTGCAAGTTTCTTAATTTAAGGATATGAGAATCCCCATTAAGACTATCCTTAAGCACTTTCCTGAATCAGAGCCTAAAACAACAAAGCCCGTGGACAGGGCTTTTAACTGCTTGACAGAGCCTCTTTTAAATTTGTTGAGTCTTTAGGAATCTGGCTGCTGCTCTTTTCAGTGCCTCCACTGTGCTTGCGCTGCAGCTGTTGTCAAATAGGAAGGTCCCTGTAGCTGGTCATAAGAAAAGAAGTGCCACAGCTAGTAACTTCCAGCTGTTTATACAAACTCATTCATTTCTGTGACTCCTAATACTAAAGACTTATTGTTTCTTGATTAGTTAAAGGATAAAATTTTGCAATCCATGGTTAGTGTCTTTTTTCTTCTTTTTTTCTTCCTTTTTCTTAAGGATCAAAGGGTTTGGTTCTGTGATGCTTTCTCACATGAATTGTTAGTGCTTACTTGTACAAATTAAGCAGGATATACCTGTAGTTGTGGCTGCTGGGCTGGGTTCCTCCTTACTGCTTTAATTTCCCACTCCTTCTATTTCAACATATTAGTGAAGCCCTTTTGTTTCACAGTTATGAAGGTATTAATGGGGGATCTATACCTGGAAGAGTAGAGGAGTTTCTAAACATTCCTGTGAAGCAGAGAGCTTAAGTGAGAATTATGTTTGACATTGCAGGCAGGAAGCTTTTCCACCAAAATCCCCATAAATAAATCCTGGATAAGGCAGGTCATACATACAGTTAAATCACAGATACAAAGTTTTATTTCAGCTGTCACTTTTAAAGGATTAGAGTTTTCTGCATTTGGCACTATTAAAGAATCCGGCCTGTTCTCCAGCATTGTCAGGTCATCTTGTAGTGTTTCACTGCTAATGGACCTCAAATGGGAAGATTAAAGCAGCAGATCATTCCTTGATAAGGTTGAGGAGTCTTAAACAACAATAAAAATCCAAAGTCTTCTCCCCACAGTCTGAACAAACATTTTCACAAATGTAGCCACTCTTTCTAACATATCAATCTCAGTGGAAAAATCCACTGCTTTGAATGATCAGTTTAGACCTTAAAGCATTTCCAGTATAATAAAAAGTGATGGAAGAATTCAAGGGCTGCAGAGGGATCTAAGTGCCTAACTGTTTGTTTTGGCTCTTTCTAGTATGTGTAGGCATTTCCATTTCCCTAGAAGTATCAATTAAGCTGTATTGACTTTTATTTCTGGAAATTGGAAGCTTTATTCTCTCAGCGAAATAAAGAGCAAGACTGTGGTTTGTTCAGAACATTTTTGCCTGTTTCATACCTTTGCTCTTTTATGCTTCTTAAGACACGGAGGATTTATAGAATAAAACTGCAGCCAACAGTATTCACAGGGATGCATTTAAAAGTGGGTCAGTGCACCTGGAACTGTGAAAGGTTCACGATGGAGATTGAGACATTGTGAAGTTTTTTATGTGTTAGAAACATACTTTTGTTGAAAAGTGATCAACGTACACAAATGTAAAGATAACTTGATCACATTGGCATTACAGGAACCCTGCTGATTTCTCAGCTGATTAACTGGCCCTTGTTGAAATACTAAATTGCAGCAGGGCAAGAGCATCTAGGGTGTGTTGTGCTGCAGCTCAGGGATCAATGCTCTAGAGCTGGCGTTGTCATCCTGTGTCATTCAGGGAGCAAATGCTCCCCCAGTTTTGACATACAGGCCTTCTTAGTGTAGATGGTTTCTCTTTAGCTGCCTTTTTTGTCCCTTAAAAGCCTTCACATAGCTGTTAGCTTTTCAGTCTACTTTGTAGTAATGTTTGCAGGCAATGAAACAAAGAGCTGGTTGTACCACCAACAAAGCCCTTGTGTCCTCTGTCCTGGTCAGGGTGAAGGCAGCGCAGAATGAGTTGGGACAGCAGATCCTGGCTGACTTCGAGGAAGCCTTTCCTTCTCAAGGTACAAAGGTAAAGTTCTCACCTCCCTTCTTCCTCCTGTTGAAAAGTGTTGCTGAAAACTGACATAACTGTCATCCACTTTTATCTCGTTTTACTTCTAGATTTGATCTCTCTCTCTGTTTCAGGAGTTATTTTAGAAAGCAAACAAGTCTCCCAAGCTGTAGGGTGCTAGGTATATTTCTCACTGTTTCTGTCAAGTGAATGTGGGGGAGAAATGACACCCTTCCTCTGTCACGCTGCGCACATCTATTGCAGTGAGGTCTGCAAGGCAGGCGGGGAATGCCCCAAGCACTGCGCGCGTGGCCCGACAGACCGGAGGGGGGTTCCCTCGGCATCTCCCCCAGGTTTCTGGTTATGTGTTGGACGCAAAAGCTTCGTGTTGTGTTTAGGGAAAGCCGGGCATAGGCTGTCTGTTGACATGCTGCTACCAAGTTTGTCTCTGGTTTACTCAGACAGCACAGATACAAATCTGGGCTAGGGCTAAGGCAGCAAATGTGCTTCCCCAAAATTACGCATCCAAGTGTTTGCAAACAATATAGGGAGGAGGTGTCAATTTGAATTTACTTGAAAGAAAACACTAGTTCTGTCTTCCAAAGTACCAGCTCTGTGGGTTTCTTCATAAAACTATCAAGTACAGAAAGGAGGAAACTGTTTGGAAGAGATCCTCGATGAAGGGCAAATCTCTGTCCACGTGCAGCAGCATCAAAAGAGCATCTTTTTTTAAAAATGTTTCTAAATTTCCTGTCTTTTCTGCTAACATCATGGTATGCACCAATAGAGACCAACAGATGCTACTTTAAGTGTTGCAGATTGATCATCTCTAGACTGCTTTTTTCCCCCCATTAATTTGGCCTTCAGGTTTGCAGAAAAGGGGTTTGCTTGTCCCGCTTGTCAGCTGCTTCTCTTAGCTGTTCCTCAGGATATCTGGGCTGATGAAAGACCTTGCAGGAGTGATGGGACAACGGTTCTTTCTGCAGATGGAGCTGGCTGCTCTTCTGTGGTAGGGAGCTTCCTGGCTGTTGAGCTACAGAACAACTTTACAGCCAGTGAAACAGAAGCGGCTCAGTTTGCAGCCAACAGAAGAAAGATGCCTAAGTGATAATAAAAAGTAGCAGCAGAAGCATCAGAAAGAGAAGAGTGATGGAGAGGATAAAAACAAGATAACCTGGATGCAGTAAAATTTACAATCACCCATTCAGCTATTTAACCTTAAATTATTTGTTCCTGTTTATTTTGATAGAGGCCTGGTGGACCCAGCAATGTCCTACGTGATGCGTGTCTAGTCGCCAATGTCCTGGATCCCAGAATCAAACAGGAAATCATCAAGAAATTTATTAAACAACACCTCTCGGAGTATCTGGTCCTTTTCCAGGAAAACCAAGATGTAAGGGAAACTCAGCAAGCTACATTTGGATTTTGCATTTTGCTCTGCTGGTGTTCACAAAGTTCACATTTCCACAGGTTCCTGTGGTGAAGAGTTTCTAACTGGAGGGCTCAGGAGCAGTGACTGGCTGATGAGTTGGGAGTCAGTGTCGTCTCTGCCAGGACGACTTCCCTTCCATCTTAGACCTCAGTTTCAGATATCAGCACGGGAAATGTTTTCCCCTCATAGAGTAAATAAATAAATTCAAGTTAGATATGCTTTTTGCCCTGTAAAGAGTTGAAAAATTAAACTCTGAAAATTGCAAACCCAAAAACTTTGAAAAACAACGTTACCTCCCCCCAGACAGACAAAAAAAACCCCTAAAATGCCTAAAAAGGAAAAAGGATTTCCAGGAAGGGCATTAATCTTTGTAGCTAATTTTTAAACTTCCTGTCCTGATGCTAACAGTTTTTTTAAAAATTTACCGTAATCATCTTGGATTTGAAAAAAAAAAAAAAGCCAACAACCAAACAAAACCCACTTTGGATCAAAATTTATTTTAACAGTTTTGAAATGTTGACAGTTTATGACAAAGAGGAGAGAAAGGCTAAAATGCTTCATTATTCAAAATTATTCAAAAGCATTTTTCCATCAAAGTTTTTTGGATTAACCTTTCTGCTTTTTGACCAGAAAATGCTAATATTGGGGGGAGAAATCCCATCCTGCTCATGTTGTAAGAATTTTTGTAGAAGTTTGTGGGTCCACGGTCCCCAGAGTGTGAAAACCAGCTGAACGTGAGAATCCAGGAATTCCTGCATTCTCGTCCCACTGTTGACTTTTAATTTCTCTTTCTGTGAAACAAAGAGGGTGGGATCAAATGAGTTATTATTGGGTCGAGTTTTCAATAGTATCTACATGATTTAGGAGTACTGTTATCCTCATTTTCAACAGAACTCGCTCTTAAAAGATAGGGTTTTCAGTCTGGCATGTGTTTAAGCACTTTGAAGAATGACTGTTAGCATTCAAAGTATTATTAATAGCGGTCAAGTTAGCTTTGATCGATAGCCCGAGCCGCTCTGCGAAGCTACAGCAGCACAGTTAAGCAGTCGGGCTGAATATTAGCAGCTGCTGCTGTTAGAGATGTTGTTCTCCATCTTCCTCAGGTGGCCTGGCTGGATAAGATTGACAGACGCTACGCTTGGATAAAGCGTCAGCTGGTGGACTACGAGGAGAAGTACGGGCGCATGTTCCCCCAGGAGTGGTGCATGACGGAGCGCATCGCTGTGGAGTTCTGCCACGTCACACGGTGAGCCTCTGGGGAGCTCACGATGCCTCCCAGCAGAGCCCCCTTCCTTAAAACAAAAGGTTGGCTTGTCTTTTCACCAAATTGTTTGTATATCTGTAGAACTCTCAACAGTCTTCAAATATCGGTGTAGAATTGTCCGTGATTAAAAGCAAGCGCAGAGTGAAAACCCTGAGAAGTATCACTAAAACCTTGTGTACTTTTGAGAGAGTGAGATAATGTGGAAATCCATTTTCAGTGTAACAGAGGTAAAAATCAGTAATGTTAGAGGCCAAGTATAACAGCATGAGCTGACTGTGCTGTGACTGTCTCTGACCAGAGACGGGGGACCAGAGGGAGGTGCCAGCTGCAGTCCCAGGAGCACCATTGCCTTTGTTCTGGGACCCCTCTCAGAGACACTGCACTTCCCAAGGTTTGATACTGCGAGCTTTCCTGGCTGCAGTGGTGTGCTGGCTGTTAGGAGATGGGGTCCTGTTACCCACAAAGCTCTGAACAACTGTGGTTGTGTTTGAAACATGATCTGTAAAGGAGTTTGATGTTAGAGACCATCTTAGGAATTAGCTTGAATTTTGTGATGGAAGTCTCTCTGGGGCATAGACTGAATTACAGTGTTAGGTTTCAGGCCTTTCTCTTTATAGAAAACCACATTTGGGTTTTGGGTTTTTTTTATTCCCCCCCCCCCCCCCCTCTCTCTTTCAGGACAGAGCTCGCTAAGATAATGCGCACAAGAGCAAAGGAGATTGAGGTGAAATTGCTTTTGTTTGCAATTCAGAGGACAACCAACTTTGAAGGACTTCTGGCTAAACGCTTCTCAGGTTGCACTCTAGCTGATGGGACAGTGGTAAGGGGATTTCTAAAGAGCAACCCTTTACTCAGCAGCTTCTTTGGGAGAAAAAAGCCCTCACACACAGCTACAGTAAGGGGAGACTGCAAAAGGTGTCACCTGCAGCCTCCTCTCGCACTGGCAGGTCAGGGTGTTTAGTGTGACTGTGCACAGTGGCTTGTAGTTGGGAAAGTGATTCTTGCTCTTGCAGGCTGCAGTAGAGAGGATGGCACAGGGCTCACAGGAAGGAGAGAACACTGATTGTGTACTTTTTTGGTTCTCCTCAGCCCTGTGCTGTTTGCAACTGAAGCCACATTGCTACGGAGAACCACAAAGTAATTATGGCATGGTGACTGCATTATAATGTTTGTTCTCTGCATGTCGATGACACATTTTCACTAAAAGTCATCTCTTCTCTTCACTTCTCGTTACCACACGTTCACCGCATGGTACCATCTTTCAATCCCACATTGTTTGTTGGGTTAGTCTTACTTGCAGGGGCGTTGGTAGCTTCTACTTTTCAGTGTCTCATTTGGTAGATTGTAAAGGCAGAGCCAAGACAAAAGCTCAGTGAATATCTCTGGGGTCATCTCTGTGCTTTTTCTGCCTGAAATTTCAGCCAGGAGCCCTGCCAGCCAAGTGCCCTGGGAGCACAGAGTCCACGTGTGGCTCAGAAGCCACTGGTTTGAGGTTGGCTTCTCTGTCCAGCTGGTGTCTTGAAGCCTGCTTGGATGTGATAATTCAACCTACGAGGCAAGCCTGCTGGACCCATTTGTAATTTGCTGTGGATCAGTAGATGCTGCTAATTAAAAAGGGAAGTCCTGTAAGGTTTTCCTCCTGGCTGAATTTAGATCTCTTAAGAATACAGCTTTATTTTTCTGACAAAGTTCATATGAAATTTGCAGCTTTAATTAAATTGGCTTCACTGGGTTGTTATCCCTTTGGAAGAGGTAGGCACAGAAGCTGTTATAACTGAAAAAAACAGAAGGGGAGGGTGTGGCTTGAAATAAAAGAAAATCGTCTCCCCCTTTCTGAGCTGTCCAGAGACTACGACATTCTAGGTGTCATCGTCTGACCCGTTTTATACACAAAATGAAGTCTGTAATTATAAGTGGCGATCTGGTGAGTGCATGGTGGGGACAAGCAGTCTGGTGGGAGCAGTAATGCAGGATTCACTGCGGCAGCAGAGTTCTGAGCCGTGCTGTCGCGGGTCCTCTCGGTGGAGACCACATGCCTTGGGGTGTGTGGTTTGAGAAGGGTGGAAATTTGGCACTAATCAAAAAGCCCCTTCCAGGGCCGGTTCAGGCAGAGCGGGTGGGTGCGAGTGCAAGCAGAGCAGGCTGTAAGAGGGTGCTGAAGATGGAGTGTGCTGGTGGAGCGATGGAGAGGGAACCAGACTCGAGAGCGTAGTAGGAGGGAACGGGCTCTCACCCTGATGGAGAGGCACCACCAGGCACTCTGCAGTCACCTCTGTGCCTGGAGAGGACAAACTGCTGTGCAGTGCTTTGAAGGGCTTAGTAAAGCAAAATGTGGATGCAGCTGTGTGCCAGAGGGGACAAAGCAGACTGTTCTCTAAGGAGCTTCCTCTTTTTTAACAGAAAAAGCCAGAAGTGCCACTTCCCTCCACCAACCCGTTTCTGGAGGATGAAGCTGGGACAGAGACAGATGAGATTGTGATCGAGAAAAGTGACACAGACAAAGTAAGTCTTTGAAGTTCTCCAGTTGTCAGTGAGGCAGTCTCTGTGTCAGAATCTCTGGTGGTGCTTAAGCTTTTCCCATCACATTGATTTGAAAGGTTTGTTTTCACAGCAATTAATTTAGTGCCGTTTTGATCCTCTGTGCAGCATACAGGCTCCCAGTACAACCGTGGTTTGCTCTGGCTCACTTCACTGAAACCAGAGCAATCTTTATTTCAGTTAATAGTGCGGAGACAATCCTGCCACGTGAGAGTGAGTTGGATTCTGTTCTAGCCCATGCAGCAACAGCTCAAAAGTAACTAAAGGATTTCTGTCAAAGAAAGATGAACTAGTGTAGTTGGGTTTTCAGATCCCAGAAGAAGCTCCCACTGCAAGCAGTTGCAATTCATATTTTTTACCTTGTCAGCCAAGCAAGCTAAGTCTGGGGTTACCAGGCAGCTCATTGAACTTTCAAGTGTCAGTTTTAGATTTTCACTCCAAATATATTACTTCTGGGATTTTTATCTCTATAGCGCTTTTCATCCATTGCCTCTGCAAAGCAGGCAACACCTAACCACTTGTAAAAGCACTGGGTTTCCAAAGCCCTCTGCAAACACTAAAGGAGTGAAGAGTAAATGCAATTGTTTTAATTGGCACCAATATCAAAGCCTGTGAGCCCTGTATTTTTTACTCCCCAGACGGATGTTTTCTAAGCGTTCCGTTGTAAGTTGCTTGAAGAGGGCACTACCCTCTCTTTGTTCAGTGAGTTTGCAGCCCCGTACATGGGCTGTTTACGGGTGGTATCCTGAGGGATGCCCGGGGCCCTGTGGAGTTTGTGGGGTGGTTGCTCTCCACCAGTGCAGTTTGGTGCGCTGCATCCCCTCCAGATTTTCACACAAGGAGGGCAGCCCTCTGCCTTCCACCTGCAGCAGAAGTCCCAAAATAGAATGATTAGGCAAAGTTTTGCTCTTTACATTAAAATTCGACTCAGACAATTGGTATTGGCCAGACTTTATCAGTGATCTAGAAGACAGAGACTTGGGAACTTGGGGAGACACCTGTGTGGTGTATTTTTTGTGAAGAGCTTGCTTTCCCCTCTCTCTAATGTCTGGGGGAAGATTGGCTCTGATGTGCAGTGCTGGGCTGACAGGACACCCTTGGACAAGTCAGTAGTGCTAGAAGGCAGGTGAAGAAATAAATTGCAAAGCCTTTTTAGGCGTTTAGGGTTGGTTTTAGTGAACAGTAGCATGCACTGCCCTGACCAGAAACAGTTCAGGTGCTTCTGAAAAAGAAACAGCTCTGCTCCTTGTACGTGGGGAGGCTGGTAGGAAGCCATCATTGAGCTACCCCTTGAAATGCTCTTCGTGGCGAGGTTGCCCTCTCTGGATATACGCCCTCTGTTAATGCTCACAACGCGGTGCTGGGATCTGCTGCAAGGGCAGCTGCCCTGCAGGCACCTGTCTGCCAAATGGGAGCCCTGCAAGCCCCAGTATTTCAGTTTCAAGTGCCAACAAGTTCATGTTGGAGGTCTCATCTTCCCCTGTCACTAGGTGAAGAAGAGAGGGGACAGGAAGGGTTGAAGATGAAGAGTTTTGAGTGGTAAAGCTCTTCCAAGACACTAGTCCCGAGAATTCAAGACACTTGTGAGTGTAAGAGGGAGCACAAGAGTTGGGGCGGGAGGGAATCCATGTTAAAAAAGAACCTCTTTTAGTGATCCTAGCAGTTCATTTTAATCTGTTTACTTTGGATAGTAATGAAAGGAAACTGGGCCAGCTGCAGACCTCCTTACTGTGACAACAGTAACCTTTTATTATTTCCATCAAACTCAAGGAGGAAATAGCTTAAACATCTGCAGCTTTTGGACAGGATTGCGCACTCAGAAATACAGCTTCACTGCTACTGTTAAAAGATTTAGTATTCCCTCCACCAGACATGCTGGGAGCAGCATGATGCAAAGACACACGCGCACACACAGAAAACCAGTCCTGCGTTAGGAGCTGGCTCTTCCAGCCTGGTAAATCGTAAACATCGTGAATCTGCAACCTTGTGTTGGCGCTGCCATCCTGGAGACTTGGCGACTGGAAGGGTTCTGTAATTACCACCTATTGTTTTCCTCCCGGCTCCGATGAGCGTGTGCATCCGGCAGAAAAGGGCAGGCACTGGCAAAGGGGCTGGGACGGAGAATGCTGGGTAGTGGCTCTCTCCCAAAGCTGTAAAAACTTACATTCTCCAGTCATGCTCTTAGAAGGTTAATGAAGCCAGTCTCGTAGAGGTGGTCTGGTCTCCATAAAACCGTTTGCTCGCTTTAGGTTTGCAGCCGTATGTTAGTATTCATTGTGTCTTTAAGTCTTAATTATTTCTGAGAACACTTCAGAAATGCTTGCCTTGTCATTCTTCGCTATTTCTGCAAATGACTTTGTGCCACCTCCTCTGTCATTTAGGAGAGTATGTCCTTTAGGCTCTCTTGTTTTGCTTTTCTTATGCTAAAAAAAAATTTCAACTGGAAAAATTCATATCTTTATTGGCTGGGAGCTGATCCTGGCTTTTTGCAGAGAGAGGCAAGAATTCCATTCCAGAGTCACTGCAGCCCTCTTTGCAGGCAGTGAAAAATTGTCAGCTTGCCGGCAAGCAACAAGAAATACTGTCTGTCAGTAAAAAAAAATATTTAAAATCTAGCTGTAGGGCAAAGATGAGCTTGAAGGCCCTACCCAGCCTGGTACTTAAACGTGCAAAAATTTAAGCATTTCAGTAGTCCTAGTGGCTTCAGTGAGATGTGCTTGGCCACTGCACGGAGTGCAGCACCAAACTAAAATGAGAGTAAACAGGATGACTCTCCAATGGCATATGTGCTTAATGCTCTAAATGTGATTTTAAAATAGAAGTCTTTGCATCCCCAGAAACGTGTCTCACAGTGAAAGCAGTCCTGTAATGTTGTCTGTATAATTCCAGCTCCTCCAGTAATTACGTGCTGTTTATCTTAATAAAAATCATCGAGATGAAGTCTGTAACTTTGAGTTATTATCTTTAATGTTCTAAAACGTAGGGATTTTTCAATGTTGCTTCTAGATAACTACTGCATTTCATTTCAGAGGTGACTAGTGGAGTCTTGTTACTGTTCAAAGGGTTCAGCAAGGTTTTATTTACAAACTGCATTAAAATTCTTTTACTGAAATCTGTTAGTGTGGAGCGGCCTTCTCTTTAAGGATAAGAATAATATGTGAAAAGATAATTCCTTGGAATACTAACAGCTCTGTTAGAGGAACGGAAGACTCAGACATACTGACCCCCTATATACTGTCAATTATAAGCCTTTGATTATTTGACAGCAAATTTTTGTGTCTTAACATTTCTAAAGACTTAGATCCTTCGGTGCTGTTGCATTACTGTTTCTTGCAGGGCAGGTGTGAAACCAACACTCTAAATGTTTTCTTACAGCCAAAGAAGCCAAAGGTCCCTGACAATCCTTTTCATGGCATTGTTTCCAAGTGTTTTGAGCCTCACCTTTATGTGTATATCGAGTCCCAGGACAAGTGAGTAACCAACATGCTCTTTTGGGTTTGTTTGCTTTTGAATGTGTATTACAGTTGGGTTGTGCTAGATTCTGTACTCAGGCTGCAGAAAATTAATTTCTTGAAAGTCTGCTTTCTCATTTCATCAGGAGGAGTATTCATGGTTCGGGAAAGTTAGAATGAGTGGGACCTTTGCTTGGGCAAAAATGAGCGTTGAGGGCTGTGGGTGTTGGTTTCATCTGTAATTGCAAAGGCCTGCAGGAATGATGCCCGATGCCGTTCTGTGGAAGAGGCTTAGTGTTTCTGAAATTGCTTTGGTTGCCTCTGCAATTCCCACTGCAGACAGATGTCTTTCCTTCGTCTCATGTCTTCCACAAATAGTAGGTTTGCTTTTTCTGTAAAATACACATGTGGCTTCGTGGCAGAGGAGTTTCAAGATTGCTTTATAGAAATAAGTTATTTGAGATCCTTAGATGAAAGCTGCTGTAGATGAGCTGGCTGTAAGATAACATTATCATCGCTCACAGATTGGGGCTTTGTCAGGGGCTTTAATCCCTGGAACCCTTCTTCGTCTTCCTCTTTGACTTGCAGCAAAATAACTTGAATGAAAGGAGCTTTCAGCTTATTGCTCTGAGAAGTTTTTAGAGCTCTTGCCACGCTTTCTTGTGCCCCTTGTTTCACACCAGGGTTTAAATAACATCTTTCTATCAACCGCAGTGCCAGCTGGGAGAGGAGATAGTTGAAAAACGTTCAATACAGACTTTTAGTGCAGGTTAGTGGCTGGAAAGGAAAAAGAGGTGCCTGCCTCGTGTAACTCATCTGTCTATGCCCTTCTGTCTCCCAAAGACTTACCAGGAGAGAGTGCATAACTCGAGGCTTGTAGTGTCCTGATTTTGTCCAAACTCCAAGATAGCCACCTTGAAAAAGCTTTCCCATGTCCCATCAACCTTTTATGCTTAAATAAAAATAAATAAATAAAACCTTGCACAATGGTCTGTCATGCTGGGTTTAGGTTCCTCTCTGCAGTATAACAAAGGGAAGCAGATATTTCCCCCCCTGCCCTCAGCCAACTGAGCACTAACTTGTTTGAATATTTCTCCCCTTCTCACTGGGGGCCATTTTAATCCCCGTTTTGGTAATTCTACCCCACTGTGCTCCTAGCCCTTTCAGTTGCTTTTTTTTTTTTTTTCCCTTTTCCTTTACAATCCTGAGATGTTTTATATTAGCTTTATAGCCACAAGCTGCAAGGAGTTCAAAGAAAAACTGCCACAGTATTCCCCATGCTGCCCCTGTCTGCCAAAAATTGCTTTCCTTTATGATTTTCTCTCCTCTTCCCCCTTTGATTGAACTTTTGAGTAATCTGTTGCTGATGTCTGAAAATGAGGAGTTGCTTAGATAATTAATTGTATGTTTGGGCTCTGAATAGGAAGATTAACATGACAGTTTTGCTCATCATTGCCTTAAGTCTCTGGCGGAAAGCAGCCTGGACCTTTTCTCCTGAAAAATTGTTTCCATACCCATTTAAAGAAACACAGTGCCAAAATCTGTAGCAATTTAAGAGGAGACACCTGAAAGAAAGACTTTAAAGATGCTGCTTTCCACCCTTAGCTGCAGTGTAAATATCAGATTTCTTAACAGCGAAGCAGATTTCATTTCTGCCCCTTTGGGATACGTGTCTTGAGCTCTTCTTTGTGGTCTGTTGGAGCAACGGGAGCATACATGTGTGAGCTAAGCTGTTCTGGAGTGAAGGAAGAGCTCTGTCAGGTCTGCAGTTCTGAGAGCATGCAGAGCCGTGGTTAAGTGTGCTAAAATGCACGTGTGCGTTCAGATTGTTCGGAAAACTGACACTTTCTCTTTGTGTCTGTGGCCTCCGTGAAGTCCATGGAAACTATCCTCCAGTGTCCCGGTGTCTCAGTGCCATTGCCCTTCCCCAGTGCCCAACAGATACCAACTGTTCACATCACTAAACAGGCTGACTTACTAAGCACCGTGTTCTTCTCTCACGCTGCTGAGGAGTTGTCTAGTTCCTCTCGTGATTGCCAAGATGCAGAAAAAACACTGAATAGGTTGAGTGAAAGAAAAAAGGAAGAGGAATATAGGAATGAAAGGATTCAAGAACCAGAATAAAATTCCCTTTATATGATTTCATTTCATATTTTCTCTTGGTTAGATTTGGAGAGTTCTTGCTCCCAATAAATATGCTACTGTTAGGAAATACGACATCTGCACTACCAGAGAATTTTCATGGAGCTTTTTTTGCAGAGTCCATAAAGAAATTGTTCGTTTTCTGTAGCTTTCCTGCCTTCTTCATGTTTCATCTCCCAGTAGCTTTTTCTGCTGAATTCTTTGTGCTCCCATTGTACCACACAAAGGTTGTTAGCCTTCATGTTGTATTTGGGCCAGTTGAGACCACTGTGAAAATTTGATTGACATCAACGGAGGTGTACATTAATATCATACTAGTTCCCTTAGTGCACAATATCCTGATGTTTTGCTTGTATCAATTCCGTGCTGAAATACGAGCAGTCCTCATGGCCTGCCTGTGACAGGCAGTTTGTCCATGTTAGGATCAGGATGAGCATGAAGCTGTAGTGCTGCTCTCCCAGCTCTTTTGGACAGCTGCATTTGTTCGTGCATCCCAGCTGACCGGACCTTGGGGGGCCGGGAAAATGTGGATGCATTTCACTTTGCCTCGGAGAAGAGGAGAACATGTGGAGTAAGCATAAAGAAACAAAAGCCATTGACATTCCTCACTGCGTCCTGAGACTTGAGAGAATGGAAAAAAAAAAAAAAAAGTGGCTGGTGAATGCTAAGAAAGCTCCACTTTGTTGCCCAGATGGAGCAAAGCGCAGATGGAAATGCAGCTGCTTAATTTAGTGGGACTTTTGACATGGAGGAAGCCACGTCCACATCTACTTTACTTGAGAACCTGAAGGAACGCCGCAGCTCGCGGCACGTGTGAGCCCTCCTGCAGCAGCCATCTGTTTGGCTCTCCTGCAGCTACGGGGAGAGGTATATTTTGCTTCGCTGTGGTCAAATACAATCAATGCTTCGGTTCAGCGTTCAATTGCTCGTGCCAGTGTAGAGATTTATCACATCAGTTGAGCAGCCTGATGTTTTTACAGTTCTTGTAATAAAGCCGAGGAACTGTTTGTATCTGTGGAATCAGAGCTATGTAAAATACTCAAAGCAGCGAGCAATAAGCATGAAAAAAGGGGCTACTTGTCTTTGCAATAGCCTGTGAGCCTAGCTTAAGCCAAAGAGCTTTGCTTCATGATTTAAAGCCCTGATATTGCAAGCACATTTCTGTAGATTAGTTTGGCCTGGTGGATCATCCACAGTAGCAGCTCATCCATTTTGGTACAGCAATCTATAAGTTTATCAGGGAAGAGCCAGGTCACTTCTCCACTTGTGAGGTGTTGTGGGTTCTTTGGTAAACTGGAATCAGAGTGGTTTTTCTTTTTCACGAGAGGAAAAGAAAGAAAGGACAGAAACTGGGGCAAAGTTTTCATTGTTGGCGGGGCTTTTTCCCCTTTCGTTGGCAGAGGTAAGTGAGGACGCGCTGAAGAGTCTCAGCCGCTGTGCTGTCCGTGCTGGCGATGACGCCGTACCCGTCCCGGGAGACCCTCATGCAGTCTCTGCATGAACTCTCGTGTCGTGCTGGGTGCCCTGTGAGTTGGCCTGAGAGCAGCAGAACATTTCAAGTTGAAACTCATTGATGGGCTTTTAAAGAAGATTTTTTTTTCTTTCTATGGACAGCATTGCAATTCTGTCAGATAAGTCTGTTTCTGAAAAATAATATATTAACTATAAAGTAATGCCTTATTTTTTTAATGATAGTTCAGTTTCTTGCTGGAGTAACAGTTCAAGTTCTTTCTTCTCCCATTCTCCTTCTAAGGATTTGTCTTTCCACTTAAGTACCCTGGATCATGGCATGGCACAGCCGTTACACCCTCAGTAGTGAGAGGGGTGAAGGCTGTACCGAGGGAGGGGGGAAGCTGGGGGAACTCTGTAGTGAAAACGGGAATATAAAATACAGGAATTTCATAACTCCTTTTGGTCAGCAGAGTGCCCTTCTGTCATCTGAAATGCCTATATATTCCTCAAAAGCCAAACTTCCTTGTGGAAGGTTGTGTGTATTTGTGTGCCTGGGGGAGGAGGTTTATTGCTGTAATTTAGTCCATCTGGCAAAGGTTATTCCACTTAGCTGAGCTCCAGTGTCAGGAGAGCTGGTCTTGGTTCCTGACACGGATGTGCTGTCTCTGGAGGAGTAGGACCAGAGGAACTCCCCAAGATCAGAGGACTTCTTTGGTTCTGTATTGATGGTTCTGGCTCTCTGCCATGCTAAAAAGCCTTTTTGTCGTGATGGAACGGTGGAGTGAAGTTTATTGTTGCCTAAAGACTGAAATATTTGAGTAAGGACCAGGTTATAATGAATCACTAGAGACAATAGGAGGGCTTTTTGTGCTTTTAAAAAGAGTTTAAGTAGGAAGTGCACTTTGCGCTCATGCTAAATAAAACTTCTTTAAAGGATGTGTGAAGTTGTGCAAAACCAGGTGGTATCCAAATGGGACCAAGAAATGGCAAATGGCACACCATTTTGAGCACATCCCTTTAAAAGCCATATTCCCCGAGGTCTGCTCTGGAGGCCGCTGATATGGGAAGCCCGACTGTTACTTTTGCCGGTGCCAGGAATGAAACTTGAGCATACGCTTTATGCACTTGCATCAAATGTGCTGAACCTAGTCCTGGCAGACTTGCAAGCTTTTATATGTGACTGGAGAACAGATTGAAGCTGCCACTAAAAGTCTTGAGTACAAAAGGTCGTTACTCATTGGTCCAGTCCTCGTTATTGTATGAGATTTGTGTTGAGAGGGCGGAGATAAGAAATGGCTGGAATACCCAACTGCTAAAATATGAATGTGTTTGCTGGTGTCACAAGGCAGGGCATCTGGTTTTAAGCATTATTCTCTCTCTTCCCTCCGTTTCCTCCCCCAACATACTAAAATATCTTTCTGTTGTTTCCCCCCATCAGAAATCTCGGTGAACTGATTGACAGGTTTGTGGCTGACTTCAAGGCTCAAGGTCCCCCCAAGCCCAACGTGGACGAGGGAGGAGCCGTCCTGCCCAGCTGTGCTGACCTTTTTGTGTACTACAAAAAGTGCATGGTGCAGTGCTCCCAGCTCAGCACCGGCGAGCCGATGATAGCCCTGACCACCATATTCCAGAAGTACCTTCGGGAATACGCCTGGAAAATTCTGTCTGGAAACCTGCCCAAGTGAGTTTTGCTTCCCAAATGCTGCAGCGCTGTCTGGTGAGACATTCCAGTGAGGAGCAGATGCTTTGTAAAGATAATTAGTAAATATATACTTGTGAACACTTACGTTTCACTGTCAAAGAAACCACGTAGCAGCAATATGACTGCATTTACTTCATGATTTTCTCAAAAGTTCAGTTCGTGGCACTGAGAAACAGCAAGAGACCAAATAGACAGTCACGGCATTGTTTTTCTTTTAAGGGCCCCTGGAGGACAGCTTCATATTTGGCTTTGGTTAGCAGTCAGATTTACAGTTTCTTGAAGTTCCATTTGAAATGCCAGCCCAAGTCTCTTCAGAGAGGTCTGGCTTTCAAAATTGCACTTACCCTGCCACTTGGGTAATGGTCATACTGTGATTCTTAGCTGCCTTGGCTCAACATTATACATATAATTATTTATAATGAAGGTGGTTTATTTGTGTGATGCTGAAGTGCTTACCTGCCTCTCCCTCTGCTCTGTAACATTTTATATATATATATAAATAAAATATGTAGAAGTAAATCCAGTGAAAATAAAGGAAATCATTCTGGTTTTACACCAATGTGGTAAGCGTACAGGCTAAAGGAGCTCCTTACTTTGCCAGCCTTAACTACAGGTAATTTTGTATGCTTTTTACCATCTTCCGTTTGTTTCCCCTGTAAACCTGGGAGCAGCAGAATGAATTTCTGAAACCAGTAAAATCTTTTACAGATGGAAGGGGAGAGGGTTCCATCCAGACAAGTGGAAAGATAAATTTAATGTGCATTCTCCATCAGACCTCAGTTGCATTCTTTATACACATTTTTTTGTGTGCTCCATTTTTGCTGTCCAAGATAAATATCACTGTCCTATTTTTTTAATGGATTTGGATTATAAAGATTTGAGAGGTAGGGAATTTCCTGACTCTAAACTGTTCTGAGTCCTTTGTTGATACACAGCCGTTAATCACTGGAAGACGGTGGAAAGAAGCCACATCTTCTATAATTTACTGTGTTGATATCATCAGTTTTTCAAACAGGTTAGCAAAGTTTCCAACGCATGTTGACATCTGTTTCAGACTGAGAAGATAAATATGACAAGCTGCCTGATAGTTACTGAGATTTGTCTGTAATCTTTAATTAGATTTTGAGTAACTGGCAGTGAAGGTGAAGCTAGCTGGGGAAGGCTGCGTTCCACTTGCATCCTAATCTACCCCGTTGTGCATAAGTGAGTTGTCCTTTGCCTGAAGATGTGATACAAAGTTCTGTTTGTCTTTCTAAAAGATATCCCTTAACCAAAATAGCAGTTGTGTGCTTGATGTAGAATGACACTGACCTGTATTGCACAGGGCATTGGACTTTGTGGTCATAAGGGCTTTTTATGGCATTGAAATGTAGCAGTAATTTTGCAATGTCTGTGTCTGTACACCTGAAAACCTTACGGGTTTTGTCTGTTTTTTTCCAGGACGACTAGTAGCAGTGGTGGGCTCACCATCACTAGTTTGCTGAAAGAAAAGGAAGGCTCTGAAGTGGCTAAGTTTACTTTAGAAGAACTCTGCCTCATTTGCAGCATCCTTAGTACTGCAGAGTATTGCTTGGCAACCACCCAGCAGGTGAGTTCTCCTCTACCACACCTCTGAGGGGGCACCCAGCAGCGGCCCCTTTTCTGTCATGAGATGCTGTGCTGCTCCCTCTTCAGGGGTGGGCTGCTGTGCAGGATGGAAGAGTCAGAAGTACTGAAACATCCGTAGTAGCGTCCGCTCCTCATAGCGTCCTGTTGATTATTGAGCTCTATATTATTAAATCTATATTTCAAGAAAAGAGAAGTATTGATTTTGCTGTTTCTACCTGAGAAAAGTCATTTGCTTGTAAATCCTGCTTTGCAGCATTGGTTTTGGATGCTGTCCTTTTATGCTTGTTATGCAATTTGTTTTGGATTTGGAACCAAATTTTTTATTAAAAAAAAAAAAAAGGAAAAATATTCTTCTCATGGTTCATGATCCTCCCTTTTATAAAAACAAGAAAAACAGTAATTCAGAATAGGTTTGGAAAAACACTTGCATGAAATATTGGGGCAAGGTGGAGTGAGGAGAGAAGGTATTTATGCTGATATGCTTTTCAGCCACAATGCCCCTTACATTCAGGTGCTTTCCAGATGCCATAGGTTAGGAGATGAGCTGTGACGTTTGGCCAACAAGACCTCTCCACCACTAGAACTGACAATCCTCCTCTGCAGTTTGGGCACAGACAGGGTGTTGGAAAATGTCTTTATTAGCAGGACAGGTGCCAGGGTGTTAAGCTAGTACATTAGCATGTCATACTGGAGTTACATATATGACCTTGGAGGTTATTTCTTTGAGGACACTGTGTCACCATAGGCTGTCCTGGCAGATCAGGATGTCTACGGTGTCCGACAGGGAAAGATTTCCAGTGTTCACTGGCTGAGTTTTGGATATAGTCTAGGCACAGCTTAGGTTTTAAGAAGTTGACTTTTCCAGGATGTAAGTTTTCAAGAACTGTCATTTCAAGTAAGAAATCTGATCTTTCTGCTGCTTGTTTTGTTTCCTAACAGTTGGAAGAGAAACTCAAAGAAAAAGTGGATGCAAGTCTAGTGGAGCGAATCAACCTGACGGGAGAGATGGACACTTTCAGCATGTATGTTCAGCAGATGTATCCTCCCAGAATATATCAAACATCCTAGTTTGTCAGCCAGATGGTGCTGGAGTAATGCAAGTCCAAGATCCCAGTGTCTTAGGACCCAGCCAGCAGTAGGACCCACCCAGATACGCAGCCTAGGCATAGGCATTTCCCTGGTGAAGGAATGGTCATCCTTCAGCTAGTCCAAGAGCAGCACTAGTACAGACTTTAGATGTAGTTGTTCCCCATCGTCCTAGCCAAAGGAACAAGAGCACTGGAAAGGGGAAAGGAAATAGTGAGTTTCCATTTGAAACATCATTTGCATCTTGGCAGCTCTGTGAGGTGGCTGTTACATTTCAAGAAAGGAAGCTATTTCAGTACGTTCCTTCCTGCTTTAACTTCCCACTGTTAATCAGCAGCCTTGTCAGTATGATCAAACCCCATTTCAGATGACATAAAAGACCGATCCAATCTTATATTTGGGGATTATAATTGAGAGAAGATTATCATTCATTAAAATAACTTTTCACATAATGATGCTAAAAATATTCCCCTCTAACATCCTCTCCACCACTGACAGTTTGAATATTTTTTGAGAAGGAAATCGAGGCAAAAAAGTAATTGTTTCACCTCACATCAGACAAAAGAAAACCTTGGCAAAGCTGTGAAAATAATCCCTATCACCAGCTCTCCTTCTCCCTAAAACTAAGATTCAGCCCAGATAGCAGTAAGATTTTTTTCAGAAGGCTTCCTTCCTGTGATTCCTTCTCTCTTGCTCCAGTGGGCAGGATCCCACTGAATCTCCATCCAGGTTTTTCACATGGTCTCAGGCTCCATTCCAGGCTGCAGAGACTCCCTTCCTTGTAGATATTTCTCAGGCCTTTTTAAGAGTGAATCCCTGACCAAAAGCTAGGGTTGCTGTGTCCGCTAAGCCAAAGCAAGCCAGGTAGCTAGGGAGTAGAAATAAAATATGCCATATGATGGGATTTTCTTGACATGGACAGGTCGAGGGTGAGCTTTGTGTTTTCTTGTGACCTGTCCGGCAGGAGCCAGCTACCCTGAGTTGCTGCTCAGTTTCCACAGTGGCTGACTGACGAGGTGGTTGGTCGTAGGCAGCCAATATGATGTGTTTTGGAAATTGTTTAAATGTATAGTTCACATTTGCTGTTTTGGACAGCTTTAAAGTTAAACTGACAGGCCTGATGTATCTTGTAACAAAGGCTTTTTAATTGACTTTCAGTCTGTTCCAGTATAGTGCTTTGTCCAGTCTTCTGTCAGTGTAAGTTGTAGCTATAAACCTCTCTGGCATTTGCTCGTTCAACATCAAACAAGTTGTTTCTTCTGGGATTTGATGTCTTGTTCGGCACAGTCATAAGGAAAGTGATAAAACGTTGCTGCCTACACACTCTGGAAAGTGTTTCTTCCTTCACAGAGAGTGCAGAACCACCCCAAATGTGTATAAAGCAATCGACTCGGAAGGGGTTTACCCCTGGGGTGGCTAAGCATTGTCTTTAGGAATTGTGGGAAGAATAATGAGCTCTTCCTGAAGCTCAACAGAAAGAATATTGTTATGTAAATGCGGAAATTCATGATTCCCACCCCCTGCCCTGTAGATCTGTTGTGAGATTATGGGCAGTGTTCAGAGACCCCTTGAAGGCCTGAAACATTGAGGTTACTATAGTAAGAACTTGCCATACTAGAACTATACTGCTCATTTATGGCCTCAGCTGCTCAGTCTGTCAGCTTCTGTGCATCTGTCAGGGATTGTATGAGGATTCATTAACTGCTGCTGAAGTACTGTTAGGTGCTGCCTGGGGCAAAGATTTGAGGATCCAAGCCCTCTTGACATGTCACGATGCTTTGTGTTTGCAACACGCTTCTTGCTGCACCATTACCCCTCTACAGCAGGTATTTATTTTGAATACTTTTGAATAATTTGTAGACAGATAGGTTTCTCTCCCTGTTTGCAGTCTTGTGGCTCTTAGGTGAGAGCTGTACGTGGTGACCCAGCTTCGGACAGACTCCTGACGTGTGGAGACTAGTGATGAACTTGCTTTCCTTCCACTGAGAGGGTTGTGTTTCATTTTGGTGCTGAGCCACAACTCTTTCCTACGGGTCACTGACAGCAGCTGCCCTGCAGCAGTCAGCCATGCCCAAGAGGTGGTTATTCAAGTTCGGCTCCCTTGGCCTTGCTTGAGCTGGTGGAATCCCCCAGGGGACTAAATCCTGTAGTGCCCAGCAGAAGCAGAGGCACCAGCAGAAGCAGTCGCAGGCTTTTTTTATCCCAATGCAAGTTTCAGATCACGTAACTTGAAGCCTGTAGTCACTTCATCTTCCGTCCTAATTTTTCCAACAAATTTTGGATGAGTTTGCCTTTACAAACAAATTAATTGCTCTGAAGGAACAGTCTTTTACTTGGCATCCCATTCCAGTCTTTGTGTGCTAGAGCTGTAGGAAAGGGACTAGACAACCTCTGTGAGTTGCGGTGAAGAACAACACCCACATCCCAGCAGCAGAATTCAGAGTAGGTGATACCGTATCTCGATGAGGAGGTGGACACTTAAAAATATTTTGAATAATGAACTCCAGACTAGTACCCAGAACTTCACAAAGAAGACGAGGGGGAGGAAGGATGGTTTGAGGAAGCATTGGTCAGATTTCTTGTAGATCTACGATTTCCATCTGTGCCACCATCATGAGAAAGAGCAAAAGTAAAATCCAGTTCTTACATATATAATCCTGAAGTTGTAAACAGGCATCTGTGGCAGATTTAAAGTTTACACTGTTTTTAAAACTGCACTTACTTAGTGAAACACAGTCACTTATTACTTCTAGAAGTTGTCTGTAATGTGAGTACTGGGTTACGTGCCCTTGAGGGTGGTCTGAGATGCTGCAGACAGAGTTTCTCAGCTGTTGTTTTAGATCATTTGCACCTTTATGCACATTGTAATATGGTGCCATCAAATATGTCTCTAAGCAATATCATGCTGTTTGAAAAAAAAAAAAAAAAGGAGGGAAGGAAATGTGTTTGACTAATGTGTGCTTTAGTCTGGTATATGTCTCTGAGAAACTCAAACAATGGATGGCCGCAGTCCTAGATGTAGGGTAAATAAGACATCTGCCTTGATCTTCTCAGATGGGAGGCACATTCAGAACTCATACAGATGTACTTTTTAAAATCCCCTTTGCAAGTTTCTGTGAGTACTAGAGCACTGCCTGTGAATGAGTGGAGAGATGATAAAATGTTAGTTTTATACAGACTGGATTAAATGTGAAGCCAAATCTCAGTCTGGGCTCGGTACTCAGGGGTTCCTCCCCTTCCTGATGCAAAGGTGGGGGTTACCCCATCTGACACCTTTGATCTCCAGCCCCTCTATGTGTCAAAACAGAGAAAGCTCAACTGTAAAAATGTCCTCTCTACACTAAAGCCCGTTGTGTGGCTCCCCGATGAACAGCGTGCAGAACTTCCCGGCTTCTTTTCAGTACAAGTTTTAGCCATGTGTACTCACAGCATAATGCATCTGTCAGCTAGTAGATGATTTCCCTCCTTTCACAGTCAAATAAGCCAGTTCTGGCACTGTGTTGCTGAGTACTATTTTAAAACTCGCGCTTGATGTTTTTTGCAGTGTGATCTCCAACAGCATACAGCTGTTAGTGCAGGACCTGGATGCAGCCTGTGACCCTGCCCTGACTGCTATGAGCAAGGTAGGGGATGGATTTGTTTCGGGAAGAGGCAGCCTTAAGATCCATGTGGAGTTCTTGTTTGCTTTGACTGCTTGATTTCACTATTGACATTTCCTTTTACGCTGCCTTGAGACTTAGCCATCTATTGATTTCTTCTTGCTTCTTAGAGCAGCAGTTGCTGTAGTTATAAATACATCCTTCACCCCAAAACCTCCTGTCATTCAGATTGGAGCTTTCACTCTTTTGCAGCACATTAAAACACACAGACAATGAAATACTTTCTGTAAGTACATAGAGTTTTCTCTTTTCACTCCTAATGCCAGTGAGAGCCTTTAAAATTGGGAAAAGTTTTGTTAGCATGAAATTTCAAATACACCTTCCCGTTTGTTATCCTCTTTTTTTCTTTGACAAGGAGTTTTAGTAGCTGGCTTGTTTGTGGCTGTTAAATGGAGGTACTCAAAGGGTAATATGGAATTGAGATTGAGCCCTATTGCTTCTGTGATCCTCTCAAGGACATATGGAGCGGTTCCTAGAGAGGCCCATATGATTAGTGCTTAAGGATTTTGTTGCAGTTACACTGCTGGCTTTTATACGTTTGAAACGCAGAGCTGTGTTTTCTTGCCAAAGTATTGTAAAAACCCAGACTGCTTTAGACAGAGGTGAAGACAACAAAAGTGGATTGAACTATTTTTTTAATTAGAAATATTAAACATAGAGCTCCATTTTTGTAGGATCAACACACTGTCTTGCTGCCATGAATTTTAATAGCTTTCTGCTTTATGATGTATTCCAGCTGTAACTAGCCCCACCACCCCCAGCTAATATTTGAAGTGGAATGCAGCTGGTAATAGAGCTTGTACATATTCCAAATGAAAAGAGGATTTTTTTTTTTTCCCCCCAGTAAAATAGCACCATTAGGAAGGGCTCAGCACTTCAGGTGTTGTGTGTGTGCCATGTCAGTGCCTTCAATCTCCTGAACCTACGTAGCGTAGTAGTATTTGAATCACTTAGCTCTGACTGTTTATACCCAAGTAAACCACAACCTTGAGAAAGCAGCAGCTGGTAGGCCATTTATTTTTGTCTTTGGAACACTGGTAAAATGCAACACATGTGATGGGACTGATGATATATAAACAAGTTAAGTGTTATGAAATTAGCTAAATAAATACTTGTCACTTGTGCACACATTCCACTATTTGCATCAGACACAGTCGCTTTTATGTGATTTTTTACTAGACCTGGGTTTGGTGCAAGAGGTTTTTTCCTTCACCCTCCTCCTCCGTTTCCTTCAGGGCTGGGTTATTACTCTGACAGTTGAATAAGAAATGCATATAATTATTTAAACACGGAGTTAGTGTTTGGATGTGTAAAATTTCAGTCTTTATTAAAGGAATAGACTGTGTGCCTGATCCATTCCAATTTTCCTGCACTGGGAAAGGCATGTGTGTCTCAAGACCCCTACTCCATTAGGGCTCTTCTTTGTCTAGCTTCTTTTCATTTACTTCACTCTGGTGTCCTCCAAGATTCAACATTCCCAGTCCTTTATTGGAGTCTGACTTCTTTTTTTTTTCCTTGCAAAAATGTTCGGTAAGTATAGAGGTAAATTAAGAAATACTTAAACGTCTAAATCCACTTTGGCTGCTGGCCACTTTGAGAGATTTAACACAGAAAATGGCATCGTGAATATTGCTTTCAGCTGGGAATGGGACTCAGTTTCACTGATTCTTTACCTTGTGTGTTCTGGAAAAAATGGTATATGACGAGAAGGCCCCATATTACAAAATTTGTAGGTGCTAATCTTTACTCAAACTTTACAGCAGGTGTAGAATGATTAAACACGGCTGTAGGACGGGGAGCTGGGATGTGGGGTGGGAGAGGAATTTGCCCTAAACCCCTGTTGTCATATTCTGGATAACAAAGTGCTGTGAATGTGTTGTACTGATCTGTAGCAGGTGCTTAAATTGCCTGGGGTGCTTTTTTTTTTAATTGTTGGGTTGAGGGAACCACTAATCTGCATGGGATATTTTTGCCCCAATTAAGTTTATGGATTGCACTGGATAAGGTTTGATTTACTTGCGAATTAAGCATCGATTTATATGTAAAACTGTGCTTGTAAGTGGGGCTGGGGGACATTTTAGTGACTCATGTTGATCACTTGCTGGTTTTTTATATTTTGCTAAAACCTTTTGGCACAGCTGCAATTTCCTACTTCCTTACAATTGAGTGGACAACAGCAAGCCCTTAAACACAGAGCTCTAATAATCTCTCCAATACATACAAGGAAAACCCCAAAAGCAGAGCAATCAGAGGTGCCAGCTGCTAATTAGAAGTCAGCATGAGTGCATTTTAGCTCTCAGACAAGGTGCAGCGTGCAACAGTGCAACCCAAAACTTGTGTCAGAAAACAAGGGAGGCAGTTTCAAAGGCAGCAATATCTGCTGCCTGCAACACCCACTGGCTTTCCTCTCCCCTCCCACCTCTTCCTGCATGAGCAACATGAGGTCAGGGGGGAAGGTGCTGGCCTGGTGCTTACAGATGCTCCCCGTGCCCCGTCCGGAGCCTGTAACGATAAGCTGGCAGTGGGGTGCTACTGAGCACGGGGAGCCGTGGAGGCTGATTTGTCCTCCATTAAATCATGAAACAACCCCTTTGGTAGAGACCCATGTCCGTGCTGAACGTGGAGGAGGGACCTGGTGGTTCCTGGTTTGGCCTTGCCACCCCACTTGCAGCTCTCTGGGGACACAGGGACATGTGGGGACATGGACACCGCCAGCCAGGCAGAGCCAGGACCGCTCTGGAGCCTCCACTATGCCCAGAAGGTAGTGCAGCTCTTAGCCACACCACCCCAGTTTTGCTCAGGGTTTCTCTCTTCTCCTCCCCTTTTTAAGAAAGCGCCCTAAAATCTCGAGGGTCCTTGTGGGTTTTGTTGTGAAAACCAGCTCTGAAGGTAGCACTGGGTCTTCAAACCCCGGCCCTGCCCTTGCGGGCAGCCGTGTGGCCCCGTGTCCTGGCGTGCAGGTGCCTTCCGGCTGCTGCCGGGCCGCCCCCCGCGCTGGGCTTCTCCCTTTGGCCGGTGAGTGCGAGGCCTTGCTGCTGCTGTTCTTCAGGCTCATTTTCAGCTTGTGTATGTAAACTATGTGGATATCCCAAGAAAAACATAGGACAAGGGAAAAAGAGGAATAAATTTAAAATGACAAGAACAAAGCTTTACCAGAAGAGTTGGGCTCATATTTCTTTTGATGACTTTTCAGTATGTCTACTATGTCTTTCACTGCAGCTACTGGTTTTTTTTTTCCGGGTGAAACACACCCACACACACACACAAAGGGCTATTTTTACTGTTCGTGCTTTAAAGGTTTGGTTGTAAAGCACTGCTTTTGGAATGAAGACCAACCAAATGAAAAAGCTACTGTTTTATTGTTGTTGCAATAATTCAACTCAGCAGTCCCGTCCCACTTTCTGGCCATTCCCACTACGTGGGGATAGTCTGTTGGTTGAGGATCGCTGTCTGTCAAGAAGGACCAGCGCTGGGAATGTGTGAGTCCATCAGGGAGACAGGCACAAAGTGTTTTCTTCCGGTATGACAAGTACCGTGAGGAGCAGAAAAGCAGTTCTCTCTTGAGGAACCTTCCAAATGGAAGTAAGATGGAATGAAAAACCTGTAGAGCAGGTGATGAGAGAGATATTCCTTCTAGCTACCCCGGTGATGTGAGAGGTTGGGGTTTGGTTGGTTGGTTTAAATAAAGACAGTTTTGGTAGGATACATGTAGACTCTCTCAGACACTGCGGTTTTGCAAAGAATTTGGCTTCTCTTGCCCATTAAGTCACTTAGGCTGCATGTTGTTTGGATGGAACTGAATCAGCTGGGTTGCAGTGGACAAAGTAGCAGTAATTAAATTAAAACCAGGAATAAAAAACTTTGCATGCAAAATCTAGATCTTGAGAAAACAAGTTTGAGGACAAACACCCCCTCAAAAGAAAAAACTTGTCTTCTGCACGTGCCCAGTTTTCTATCCTCATTTCACAGCTGGTTTCCTCCTGTTTCATCTCCAGCATGAGGAACAGTATCTCCAAACAGTCAGTTGGAGCACATGGCAGAGTGCGTAGTCTCTGAACATTAGCAGAGCTAAGAGTGCTTTTCTGGATGCATGTGTTCCTCAGTGAGACTTTGTTATACACAGGGACACTTGGCCAGGCCTTACCCAATTACCTCTTTGTTTTTCACATGACTTACACTGTGTACTCCCTCTGTACTGCAAATAAGGCTCAGAGAAAGTCAAGGGAATTGCCCATCTGGCTCACAGGGGCTATTCTGTTGCATTTCTGCTGACGTTAAGTGAAAACAAAATGGGAGGTTGAGTAACTCTTCTTGTTTTGTATTTTTGACGTGTATTTGGGATGAGCTGAAGTTGGCATCCTAGCTTATACACCAGAATTGTTTTCAGTGTGAGCTACACTGGTGTAGAGTGCTTTGGACTTTAAGACTATTTCTACCTCTTCCATCTATCTGTCATCAGTCTCACCAGTATTAAAGTCTTGGCTGCCATACAGGAATCCAGACTTTGCAAGCTTGCAGATATTTTCTCAAATGCCTGTAATCAGGATTTATATGGGCACTTCATCCCAGCAAACTGGAAACTGTTAAATATTAAGGCAGTCTGGCATGCTCCAAAAGCTTTTTTGAATCCTAGTGGTCCTCATCTGTGTAGGTTACTGGTCACAATCACTCTCTGCTCTGGTGCAAAAAGGGCCGTTCTGGGTTTTCTTTGTATCTTCTTGTGGAAGAGCTTTGCTCAATCAGTGTAGTGACGAAGAACTTGACCTTGGTGGTGAATTGCAGAGGCAGTCTCTCGATGATTCCTTAGAGATCTTTTGGCAGGAAGTTTGCGCAGTTTTCCTTACCTATTGCTTGAATCTTAATGAATTAAACAGTCTTTTTGGTTGTTTTTTCCCCTTTGTGCAGATGCAGTGGCAGAACGTGGAACACGTCGGTGACCAGAGTCCTTATGTCACCTCAGTGATTCTCCACATTAAGCAGAACGTCCCTATCATCCGTGACAATCTGGCCTCCACGAGAAAGTATTTCACTCAGTTCTGTATAAAATTTGCAAAGTAAGTTACCGACGTGGCACAGAGTTTGCCGAGGTCTCTGGTTCCCACTAGCCTGTTTGTACATGATAAACTATTTGCTTTCTAGCGTGCAGCATCAGTGGCTGTTAGTGTCTGGGTGAAGACCCTCTCCATCCAAGGAGACCACAGAGGGAGGTGGAGTAGAACAGCAAATACCAGCAGCTGCTGGAAAGGTTAAAAGATACTTCAATTTCTTGTCAAGTTTTCTGCTGAGGCAAATTTTCTCAGATGTTTGTATTGATTGGTTCCTCCTCACGTGCCTAAACCACCCCATAAAATATTGTGATGATCCCTGTCTGCTGTTAGCCAAGTACAGAAGGTTTTGGGTTGGATATCTTTAAAAAGTTTTGAATGTAGGCACGAGTCTTGCTATGGGGACTTACTTTTCTTCCAGTGATAAGAGGCTGTGGTGCTTGCAGGTACTGAGAAATTTGGTGTATCATCTGCCTCAAAATAACTTTTATAATAGCTATAGCACTGTAAGGAGGGCATGTGTGATGACTATATTCTACCTTTACAGTCTAAAAGCTGCTTTTCTGTGTAAAAACAATTCATTCAAGAGGAGAAGTATACATTTAGATTTTGGAGGATATTATGAGTGTCTTCCTGGCAGATCACTTAAAGTTGAGCAGCATGGAAGAACTGGAAGATGAGACAGAAATGCCCCTTGCCTCTGGGTTCAGGGTTGAGGGTGCAGCTCTCCAGCATCTCTTGGACATCCAAACTTTGAAGCTGTGTGTCCAAAACAAAAATTCAGTTCTTTGGGAAGATACTTTGAACTCTTCCCTGCTTGCCTGTGGCCAGCTGAGCTTTACATGCCAGTGCCCCAAGAAAAACCCTCAGGAGGACTCTGCCAATTGTAGCTTCTGCTTTTGGTGTTGCATGTGACTATGCTGGTAGACTTGGGAGCGGGACCATGCGTATCATGTGTCGCACTAAAATACCTTAACGTTTCATTCATCTGTAATAAGCTAATCATCCTGAAATAAACTATATGGCCCGGCAGTTACTGTGTGGGTTTGAGACTGGAGCTTCAGCTCGTGCTTCAGCAGGGAAGGATGCAGCAGCCTCCCCTGAGAACTGTTAGCCTTCGCAGCCGGGAGGCTGACCTCAGAGTTTCGTTCCCCCTTTCTATCTCAGGGTACTCATTAGTTTGCATTAAGGAGCAGTTACTGATAAATCATATTATGATGTTGCCCATAATCACTGTTTGAAATGCTGTCTCAGTGAAAATTTATTGCACTTAAGCTTTCTATGTGGTTACGCTTGAATTTTATAATCGCTAACATGGTGATAAATAAAAAACCCCATTTACTCAGCTGTTCACAGCACACTCTTAATACCTCAGCTTATTTGCCTCCCTTTTAACTTTATTGCTAAGCACATACCAAGTAAACTCCGGATGAAGTACCCAGCTCTCACATTTGAGAGAAGTTCACATCTAAGATGGGTGCCTTCATCACAGCTTGTCCCACAGAAGAGTGGAGAAACTGCAAAACTACCACTCCACTTCAAAACCTTTTTAAAGACAACTACAGCTCTGATCTACAGCACATTAAAACTAAGAGACAGTCCTGAATTCACTGTTCCATGGATCAGGTGTAGAAGTGAAAATTTGGTTCCTGAAGATTGTTTTTGCTGGATCATATTTAGAGTCCTTCTGTACAACTCGGTTTTAAGGAGAACTAGCCCAGTGGTAAGGGTGCACTGATCTTAAAATGCTTATGACACTTTAATGTGTACAAACATTTGTATTTTTGAAGCTCTGAATTCTTACGGAATATGCTGGCCTGCCCGATATAAATACCTGGCCTTTTGTGTGCTCCACAACGCTGAAAATCCTTTTAACAGGCATTGTGCTTCTCCGTATGGTAATGCCTGTATCTTTTTGAACTGCCAGCCACTTCTCAGCTCTAATGGATTGTATAAAGCGCTCGTTTTGAGTTACAGGACCACAGGGGAGAAGGCATCTAAAGTCACTAAATTTAAAACTGAGGGATCTGAGCCAAGTCTGGAAGAAGAAAAATGGCCATCAGAAATTGCATCAATCCTCTAACCTAATTTGTCATTTTTGCTTTGTTTTGATCAATATGCAACCCTCACTCCCTTGAAATGGTGAGAAGCTTTCCAGGAGGCACTCGCAGGCAGGGTGAGGGGCTCTGTTCTCCCTGCACCTTGGTCTGTATCCTTTGAAATCAAAAACCACAGTGGTGAAGCCGTGGCTGCTAGGCCGAGATGTGTTTGGGAAGTCTGTGACCTGACCTCAATGAGGAAGAGATTAGAACTGAGAGACAGGAAAAACAAACAGCTCTCCCCCTCACCAGAAAAGTGGCTCGTCCGTCATGAACAGCCAGGCGTGGTGGGTAACTGCAGCAGGCATCCTCCCAGTTGCTCTGGCCTTTGCATCGTGCTTTTAGTGGGAGCTGTTAGGTGGAAGAAGATCGTGATGAGGAGGCTTCTGGAGGTTTCAAAGCAGCGGGCTGAGCTAAGCCTGGGCGAGCCTGCAAGGGCTGGTCACCACCTCAGAGGGTGGTGTAAAGCAAAACCCTTCTCAGCTGTGGTGACTCAGTGACACCAGGATGCTTTGGATGATGTCCTGCAGTAGCTCATCTCCCATCAGACAGACAGACTGTGGTTACATCTCTGTCTGCCTCGCTTAGCAAGGCATTGTGTTTGATGCATCACCAGTGCAGGGGATTAGGAAAACACTGGCTTTGGCAGAGCCACTCCTCTTGGATGGGAGCCTCTCAGATGCTGTGGTTTCTGTGCTTTAGGTTCCTAATCTGTCTTGCACTGCTTTATTATTATTACACGGGGGACTTGTCTGCTTCTATGGAGGGTTTTCTGGATTCAGTTTTATAGCCGAAACTGTAAATGAATTCTGGCATCCAGTCTAGCTCTGTGGATGTGCAGGGAGTAAAGGCATTTAGAGTACAAAACCTCGTGCAGAGCATTACCATTGAATACGCATGTATTATTCGCATGAGGGTTGCCTGCTGTATGCAAAGGGAGCCAGCACTGAGTCCAGCCTAGGCAAGAGACTCAAGTGAATTTTTCAGTTAACTGCTCTTGATGGTCTCTGCTAGTCCAAAAAAAAAAGAAAAGTACCAGAACAGCCCTTGGATCTTACGGTTTGTCTTGTCTGTCCTGCTGGAATTGAGAAGCTGTTTCCAATAAGGCAGCGTGAAATAACAGGCATGTGGGGATGGAAGGTCGCTTTACCCTTCTGCACTGATTGTGGGTGGCCATCCTAAGGGGCCTGGGAATTGTTTCATGCAAGACAGAATGCTGTCTATGGGAGGCCATGTGGTTATATAGAAGATTAAAAAAAAAAGAGGGGAGGGGGTCCTTTGGCTGCCGATCTGCCACCTTGCAGAAGGAAAGGCTCACCCTGTTTCTCATCCACAACATGAGCGTTAGCTCCACGCCTGACCTCACAGAGGTGGGAGAGTTGGACCTACGTGCGAGATCAAAGGTGCAATTAATCTCTCGCACTCTTCCAGTTGTAGAGCGCTGCTGCATCCAGAGCTGCTACCGACTGATCACTTTATAGGATCACCTAAGCTCCAGCTGTACTTGGCATTCTCTAATTGCCCTCTGGGAATTACTTATACACCTGAAAAATGGACTTCTAAAACAGATAAGTTACGTCTCTGCTGTAATGCTTTTGTGCAGGAGGAGACAGGGCTTGTTTTCCTCCTCTTATTTGTATTTTGTTGCCAAGGTTGTTTCTCTGGTGGCCAAATTCAAAGCTGTTTGGGGCAGCCCAGTAGCTGGTTCTCACTAGTAGTTTGAAATTGTTCTCCTTGACGCCTCTCCAGGAAAAGATGATTCACTGAGAAAGGTCATGGCTGTGTCTGAGGGAAGGGGAAGGGAAGGAGGCTTCGCTTGGAAGGACTCTTTCCTCCAACCATTTCTTTCAATTTGCTCAGCAGCTTGGCATGCTCTGTGCCTGAGTTACGCTTTTGTCATTCTTCCATGAGAAAGGGCAAAAAATAAATGTCCTGGCTTGGAAAACAGGTGGCAGGGCAAACAAGATGATGTCCATGCTCCTTGCTTCGTGGGAAGGAAAGAAATAGCTTGACAGATGCAAGGGGGAAACCACGCTGAATTTAGATCATCACCATAAACAGCACCTCATTGAAAAGGACAGAAAACAGACCGGCTTATATGAACGAGGACAGAACCATTAAAATCCAAGACCTGCCACCAGGTCGTGGAGAAGGTCCTGGAAACATGAGCCTTGTAGGCATTCAGCCAAAGAAGGCCGTGTGAAAGAAGCAGAGTACATTAAAATACCAGGCAGCAAAAGGAAGACAAGAGTATGGGTGGTGTAGTCCTGACAGATGGAGTTTGTGTTGCTCATGTTGGCCGCTCTCTTCACGTTCGGCTCCTGAGTTTTCCTGGTGCTGTGTGTTGGTAGAGTAGCTGGGGCAGGAGCTTGGCTTGCAGGTGCTCAGCCAGCGCTTCTGCAGGAAGGGAGCATCTGCTTCTCCACCGAAGAATGAAACTGCCACAAAGCCTAAAGTCAAGAAGCAAAAAGCTAAGACCAAAGTTGACGCTCTGGAGTGCATTGTCCAAGGTGGCGAATATTGGGCTTCCATCTTTGCCAGATTCGCCCTGGTTGAGTGTACATAACTTAGTCGCTTTTCTGAGCCTGAAGTCCACGTTACTAAAATAGGGTAATGGTGTTCTCCTTTTCACAAAACTTTTTCTTGTCTTTGATTGTGTTGGCCAGAAGCTTTCTGGAAGAGTGCCTTTCTGTGTGAATGTCCAGGGCCCAGCAGACCTCCAGCCTTGGCTGGACCTCAAGTTCGGTGTGTAATATGCATGTCATGGAATTACTAGTATGCAGTAAAATGTAGATTCTGGATACAGTCAAGATACTTCCACTCCATGAATACTATACTAATCCTGGCGTGTGGCTGGTTTTATTAGGTACAACAGCTTGTTTGCTTGTTCTTGACCTTGTACTGTAATACTTCATATATAGTTTATAGCAATTTATTTACATGGAGTATGTGTGCAACTTCTCAATTAACTTAGAGATCAGCGTGGATTAAAGCAGTGGAATTGTACCCAGCGTTGGTTTGTTTGTTATTTAGTGTACTTGATGTGGCTGGAGTCAGCTTGAGAACCAGGCACTTACAGTGTCTTTTTGGAAAGCCATCCTGGTTTGTTTTTGCATGCTTTGTTACCATAGAAGACTCCAAATACTGACATATAATTGTGTCATTTTCTATCTCTTCTCTGCAGCTCCTTCATTCCCAAGTTCATTAACCATCTCTTCAAGTGCAAACCTATTAGCATGGTGGGCGCAGAACAGGTAAGAAAAAGTAGTTGCATTGGCTGTAATATTTCATCACATATGCATTCCAAGAAGTCGAGGCAGTTTTTCTTAAAAAGGAACAGAGAGCTGAGTTATGTGCCCTAAATTCTGGTACAGCTGAGGCAGCAGGGATACACTCTGGTACAGGGCAGAGTGGAAGCAGGTTTACAGTGATCCTGTTGCAATTAAACCTGTCCTGGGAGAGGAGTCCTAGGCACCTTCCCAAGAGGGTGAGCTCTTTGTCAGTCAAATTAACAGTAGCACAGGAACAACAAACCGCTTAAGGTGTCACAATGAGATTCAGTCTTCAGTGTGCTTGCACAAAGGGAAATTAAGTTGCTCATGGTAGAAACTCTTACAAGAAGCTCCTGTATCCTTCTTAGAAGACTGTTGTTTTTCTGTCCCATCCTTTCCCAAATCTCCCTCTGCTGCTACTGTGCCTTCTCCCAGGGTTAAACTCAAGCTGTTGCTTCTCTGCTCAGAAGAGCTGGGGCATGGTCAACCTGTAGTTGCTGGATGAGATGTGCTTCCACTTTCCTCCCCTTCAAGAAGTGCCAGGGTGGAGGGTGGACCATGAAGAGGGCCTGTGCAGTAATAGCTTTAATCCTTTATTCATACATATGTCTGCTCCTTAAAAGGAATTGATGTAGGGAGCATTATTTGGAGGGGAAGTGAGACCACAGGAAAACTTTACAAAAAAAAACCCTGAAAAAACAAAACTCCTGACCCAAAACACCAAGTGTCCAGGCAGTTTCTCAGCTCACGTAGTTTAAACAACCAAGGCTATTTTTTTTTTTTTTAAGTGTTGAATATATAGCACCCAGAGTGCTTGGTCTCCCATGACAGCGTGTATGCTGAGCGCAGGTTGGTTCCTACGCGTTCCCCGCGACGGCGGGGCTCTGCCATGTGCCTGTGATGGTGGCATGAGCCATGCGGGAAGGATGGGGTTGTGGAGACATAGGGCAGTGTTTTCTCTATTCTGTCCCCAAAAATTGCTAAATGGAGGCCCCGGGTTTGGTGAGAGTTTTGAATCTCGCTAGGCAAGTGATGCTGCAGAGCCTGAAGACAGGACAGATTCTTTCCTGCATAAATGCCTTCCAGGCCTCGCTTCGCAGGCGTTGCAAACACACGTCAAGACACCGGTGCCTGGTGGGGAGGAGCCGTCCCCACCTCTGCGACTCAGTAGCTGAGACCCAGGGAAGTGACAACCCAGCATCTGGGGCTCAGGACCCCCCAGCTTTCTCCCAGTAATCTGCCTCCCTGTTGCACTTTGAGAGCTGTAGATAGACAAGACAGTGAGACACAATCTCAGGGAAGGAAGGATGCTGAATTATTGCCACTTGAATTAATGCTGCCCCTTGACAGGAGCCCCTGCCCCGAGTTGCCCGTGGGTGGGTATTTATTGCCCGTGGGCAGCTCAGGGTATTTATTGCCTTGAGACCATGGGTGCAGCTGCAGGGCTGTGACCCTCCATCTCCCACCCCTGCCTTGGGCTGGGACCCTGCTACTCTGTGAGGACGAGGTTTGGATGAAGCAAGCTTTCAGCTGTCCCCTGCACATACAGCTGCTTCCCTGTGGGCTAATTAAAAAAAAAAAAAAAAAATCAGAATCATGCCTAATGGGACTGCTGTGAACTTCAAATTGGTGCCTTGAAAACTGCTTGGGTTTTAAGCATCAAAGATGGATTCTGAGCAGTGTGTGTCTGCAAAATGAAACAGGAGCTTTACATCAAAACCTTCCTCTTTCTTAATGAAAAGCAAACGAGTGAAGCGTGGGTCCTGCTCGTCTTGTGCGATGAGCAATAACCTGAGAGTGATTAAATGAAGTCTTCTTTTAAATAAGCGTCTAAAGTGATTAGCCCATTGCCAGCAGTGAGCTTGTGTCTAATGTTAAAAGGTTTTAATATTACTGTATTGGAATAACAGGCCCAATTTGCTTCTTTAAAGCAGACTGGGAAGGTTTTTGTTAGCCTGATTCACAGTGATAGATCTCATTATAAGTGGGACATACCTTCCTGGGGTTAGATGTACAGAGGCCTGCAGAAGCTGATCTCCTCTCTCTCTGCAGCATGTAGGTCCTCGGTTGCCTTAGCATCTTTTGAACGCCTCTCTGGTCACCCACCAGCATCTTTCCATACCAGTTTTTCTCCCCTGGTGCAAATGTTGCTGTGGAATATGCTTTCCCGGCCTTCCCGGTCCGAAACACAGCTTTTCCTGCTGTTTGCTAATAATCATGTTTGAAATCTGGACACTAGGGTGGCATTTACAGAGGTGTTCAGTGGAGTTTCACTTTCTGTGTTTGTGTCTCTGACTTAACAACAATTTTCTGTCTCTGCAAGCTTTGGCAGTGAGTTAGCAATGTCAGGGACCTCGAACGGGTAACGGGGAAATAGGGTGAGGGGATAGAGCCTGCGAGTGCTGCGTCTGTGGGAAAGGCTGCAGAGTGCACAAAACATGAGTGAATTTACATGGGAACCATGGAAAAATCTTCCATCTATGGGATCCAGCAGGAATCCAGCTATGAGCCTGAGCTGACACCAGGCTCCGGGGTGCACAGAGCTGCCCGTTTGTGCTGTGGTTTCCTGGCTTCCCAGGAGGAGATTGATGGCATCAGTTCATCTCATGCAAACCCTGAAACAGGCAGCACACAGCAACGATACGCTGCCGCAGATAACAGGGTCCAGATTTGAGCTGGTGTGACCCATGGCCTCCTCCTCAGCTCAGTCCTTTGTATTTGAACTGAATTCCCACGTGTGCTGGAAGCCGTACCATAAATGTTCATTTGGTCACGGTGACTGGGGGGGTTCTGCAGTGCCCATAACGTGTGTCGCTCCAGAACAGGCTTCCACCTGCTCCTGAGAGCCCTTCAGCAGGAAATACACTGGTGTGCCGACAGCCCAGTGGGCTTTCACACTTGCTGCTGTGAAAATAAATTGTGCTCATCTTCATCTAGCTTGATTTCAGATTTCTGTCCTTCACCGGTCTTGTCTCACCTATTTAAACGTACCTCGTGCAATCAGAAGAGTGCAGTATTTGGGGCAATTTTGCTCTAAGAAACTCTAAGCCCTGCAGCATTTTGTCATCAGACAGTGCTTGTCTGATGGGCTGAATTTTGTGGCTACTGCTTATTTAGTCGCTGGTCTAGTAGAAAACAACATACAGGCTGTGAGTTTCAGTGTACCAGTGAGCACAGGATATTGAGCAGTTCTCAGTGTAGCTGTATTGCCTTGCGGTTTTCTTTTTAAAGAGAAAAAAAGAATCAAGTGGTTGAGTAAATGCAGAAAACCTGACGTAATGGGTGGTTGGGTGCAGGAGGAAGCATGGTGTTAATTCATTTGACCTCAGTATCCAAATAATGATACAGGTACAGGTAACTGAGATTGTTTCACTGTATCCTGTCAAGGGGAAGAGGACTGGAAAGGCAAATCCATGCCTTATGTGCCAGATGTTGAGCTGCTATAAGTCATTTCAAGCCAGCAGAGCAGTGCTCTGTTACAGTCAACCAACGGTGCTGATACGTAGCCACGGGTGATTGTATCTCCTTGAAGTGTCATTACGTTGGTCAGTCCCTCCTGTTCCTGCAGTCCAATTCCCCGGGCTTTTTCCAATGTGGGAAGTGTTAAACTTTTAAGGATGTTGCATTATAGAAGCTAATGGAGCTTGGTAAAAGGGACCTGAATAACAGGGTGTGATTAATTATTGCAGCTGCTGCTGGATACTCACTCTCTGAAGATGGTTCTCCTGGATCTGCCCTCCATTGGGTCCCAGGTGGTGAGGAAGGCTCCTGCCAGCTACACAAAGATAGTGGTGAAAGGCATGACTCGGGCTGAAATGATCCTGAAGGTAACTCAAGACTTTTGATAACCTGCCAGCCAGACTGCTGGACTGGGAATCAGAGCGAGCAAATTCCAGGGGGCCCTTCCTTTGAACACAGCAATCTGCTATTGCACATGAACGTATGCGAGCCTCTCCGGGTGTGCTGCCAGCTGTTCTACAGAACTGGCTTATTCGCCTTGGTTTTGCCCCCACTCTCTTTTAACATTGCATTTGAGTTTTCATCCTCATTTTTCAAGGTAACCGAGGGCTCAAGTTTTGCTTACTAGGAGAGCTGGGGCACCGGATTCCCTCAGGAGCTTGTGAAAATCAGAGCTAGCATCCGTAAGTGTCTGCCGCAGGGCAAACCCTCCAGTTCAGGTTACTCCAGGCCTTTGTGCAGACTCCATCGTGCTGGGGAGCCAAGCCGTGCTTGAGTCACCTGTTTACTGTCTAGTGTAACAGCCAGTGCAAACATGTCTGAGTTACTGTATTCACCAGAGTCCTTTTTCATTTTCCAGACCCGGTGCCTGGAAAATGACCCAAAAGCAGTGTGTTGTCTTCATAAAAAGTAACAAGCAAAGCCATCTCCCCTTCCCCTCTGTTGCTAGAGTAAGAAGTTAGGTTTGATCCCCAGAGAAGCCATGGAAGCTGTGCAGTCGTACCCTCCTGGGCGATGGGATTGTCCCCTGCTCGCCAACAATGCTGTGAGGATGTTCCTGTGAGTGAATTAGTGGGACCTGGGGTCAGGCAGGACAGGCAGCTGCCAGCCAGAGCCTCCTGTGAACCGCAGCCAAGGCGAGGAGGGGATGTGGAGCCTGGGCTCTCCGTGCTTGCCTGCTGCTCAGTGTGGCTTTGCTCCCATGCCCAAGGTAATGTCACGGCTGAGTTTGCGTTCTGAATTCAGAATTAGTTCTGCAAGTCCATGCTTTTGGAGTAAGGTGACTGAGATGTTGGTAGATACATTAAAGCAAGTCTAAATTTTCTTAGAAATGACCTGAAGAAAAATACCCTGGTACTGCTCACAGAGGAGCAGGGAAGATTGGTGCCTGTTGCATACAGAAACAGGTCTTTCCTTGGAGCATATATGTGAATTGGAAAAGTTATGGAGTTAATTTGTCACATTGGGATTGAGATGAAAGCAGAATGGGAGAAGGATGGTTTTTGAGCCCCATGCCCCGGGCAGGGAGCGCAGGCTGCGGAGCACTGTGGGTCTGCAGGCTGTGCAGCAGCAGCACGACTGCTTTTTCAGGCATCCCGTGCCTGCCGTGCTGCTGCATAAAGCCCTTCTGCTGGCCTCAAGCAAGGGCTCCATGTCACTGTAACTAGGAATTAAACAGCGACATGCTTACAGCGTGCAGTGCTCCGCAGAGCTGTTTTATAGTGCCCCTTGTAATCAGCAGGTGGTGGGGCTGAATGGTTGGCTGGGACAGGTTGGTTAATTGTGGTGACTGAATAGATCACCCTGAGTCTAGGTAACCCACACACAGCATTTGGGGCTGGTGTCAGTACCCATCTCTTGGGTTTGGGAGAGAAAAAAAGGCTCTCGGAAGGGCCTGGCACCAGTATCTCTGTAGGAAGGTTTCCTTGCAGGAGCCCAGAGCTGGCTGGTCACCTCCGGCCATTCTGTTTGCCTTGTGGATTGTCTCTTTTTATCAGTGCCCAGACTCTCTCTGCTGTTTCCAAATTGTACATTAAAGAGTCCTTTCCCTAAGAGCTATTTTACCCCATCAGAAGTACAGGCCAATACAGTCCTCGGTGTTTTCAGGGCTCTCCTACCTCATACCGAGATGGTTCAGAAGCGGTGCCTCTGCTGCCTACAACGATCCCACCACACAGTAGCGTGCCTGGGCTTATACCAGTGCAGCTACTCCAGTAGGAATATCATTGTGCCCGTAGATGGCACAAACAAATTAATTCAGCTAAGCCCTACAAAAGTGCAGGTGCAAGCAGGGAGGAGGGTGTCAGGGCGCGCACGTCCTGCAGAGCTGTTTCCTTTCTCCTCTGGCTACACTGTCTGAAGTTCCAGCTTTTCATCTTGGCAGAAGATTTTTACAAGGGCTGTAAATTAAGGATTTATAAGTGTATACATGGCTATGATGTTTCATTGGTCTGAAATGCAGGGAAAGAAAGAAATGTCTTGGTGACAGACTGCAGTGTGGGGTGAGCTGGGTCGATGGAAACATATGGAAATGTTTTCAAAGACAGGGAAGAGTCTGGTCCTGTGCTGTTTCTGCCCTGTGTGCAGGCACGCGTTCACACACACACACACGTTCACACACACACACGTTCTCACACACACACACACACACACACACACACACACTTCCCCAGAAAGATGGGTTCGCTGCCCAGCATTATCAAAAATGTGTTCTCTGTGGAGCTCACTGCTTCTGTAAGGAAAGTATAACAATGAATAATCATCTTTCCAGCTTCAAGGCTATTTTAATTTTTTTTCCTGACCTGACCATTGCTGGGGCTAAGGGTGTGAGCTCCGGGGCAGACGTCAGCAGGGCTTCACCCACTGCATCCCGCTCTCCCCAGAGGAGCGTACAAGAGGAGCTGCCCCAAAGGACAGAGCAGCTTCCTGTGGCACCACTCACCCATCAGGTTCTGTGTCTGAAGCCGGAGGACTGTGCAGCAGATTGCTCTGACCCACACTGTCCCTGGGACGGAGGGAGCGACTGCAGAGTGTTGTCAGATTCCCCTGTGACACGCTGCCTCCACCCTGCCTGCAGGCAGCAGGAGCCAGAGGGATGCACAAGCCAAGTGAGGGTCTGGACTGCGTCCAGGCTGCTTGATCTGATCCACTGGGGACTTTCTAAGTGTCCCCACCACCACCAGCACTGCCTTTCTCCCTGAAGTGACTCCTCATCTAGTCTTCTCCACACAACAAGATAAAATCTTGAGCTTTGACAATGCGCCAATGCCTGCCACCCCACGGGTGCACAAAGTCCTGAGCTCTTTGAAACATGACACGCAGCCCCTTGGGTCCGAGCACCACTGCTGTGTGGAGAGACCCCGTCCTCCTCCTGCTCCTTATTTTACTTCACCCACCTTTACCTCTCGGTTACTAGCAGCTCGTACAGCATCCTTGTTCCTTAAGCATTTTATTTTAGGAGAAGCCAGTCCTGCTGTCACACGTATGCCTGAGTTGACTGAGCACTGGCTTTGACTCATAGAATTTGTCTGATCTCTTTTTTTCTTTTCCCGGCAGGTGGTTATGGCTCCACACGAGCCCCCAGTTGTGTTTGTCGACAATTACATCAAGCTCCTTGCTGACTGCAGCACCGACACTTTCCAGAAGATACTAGACATGAAGGTTAGAACCTGTCCCACAGAGTTTCTGCTCGTCCGCTAGCACTGCATTGAGATTATTGGTGACATTTTTTCAGTAGAAATGTAGAAGAGGGGTTTGGGAGTGGGAAGAGCACCCTAAAGCAAGTGTATCCTCTGTACTCTGTAGAGTTGCTACTGAAGAATAGCTTTTTAGTTCACTTCACATGCTCAGAGCTGCTCTGGCTCCTGGGCGTGAGCTCGGTTGTCTCGGGATCATCCAGAGGGTTACACAGAGCTCTTGGTGGGTGAACAAAAGGTTGAAGTTTGAAACGGGTGGTCTCATGCACACCCGCTCCCAGATCAGTGAAGTTTAACCATCTTGCTTTGCTTGTGTGCCCCCGCAGGGCCTGAAGAGGAGTGAGCAGAGCAGCATGCTGGACCTCTTCCGCCAGCGCCTCCCGGCCCCCCCCTCCGGAGCGGAGAACACCGGCTCCCTCTCGCTGAGCGCTCCTACGCCTGAGCAGGAGTCCTCTCGGATACGGAAACTGGAGAAACTCATCAAAAAAAGGCTCTAAGTGAGCAGGAGGAAATTCTGTTGCTCAGGACTGCTGCAGTGACTGGGAGCAAAGCTCGTCAGACTCAGATTTACAGTGCGCTGCTGAAAAATCCCTGTCCCGTCACTCCCCTGCCCTGCGATCTCTTGGCCATCGTACATCGTGGTGCTGCGTCGTCATTCAGACCGAGGGAGAACCTAAGGTGTTTGCCCTTGGACAGCTTAGCAGGAGTGAAACCCAGGACATTGCTGGGTCCGCATGGTGAAGAAAATAGAGGTGCTTGGAAGTCAGCAGCTACAAAAACAATTGAGGTGGATTCAGAGAATATTTGGCTGTGATATTCAGCCTGGCTGAGCTCCTGCTGCAGCACCGAGGATTTTGCCTGAGAGTTCGGTATTACTGCTCACTGCCTGTTGCAGAGCTGTTCATCTGTTTCATTATTTATTGGAGTGGGGGGGTAGGGGGGGAAACAACCCCAAACCATCACCACCACCAAAAACACCCCAGCCTTTTCACAGCTGGGATCCAGGCATCTGGAGCTCCACTGAATTAATGAGATGCCTGCGAGAGACCCCCAAAGCAGATTTCTCCCCTGCTCCCAGGACTGGCCTGCGTAAACCACCAGTAAAACAGCAAGGCAAATCCTTTTCAAAACAGGAGGGAAGGGCTGAATTCCTCCCTTCTGCACCTTGGCAAACCTCCTGCCAACAAGCCGGCAGCCCCGGTCGCTGTTACAGCTTAAAGGCCAAACCCTGGACATCTGCAGAGCCCATCTCCAGCTGCTTGTTTTTCCTCTCGCGTGTGCTGGACTCGGCCGCTGTCCCCGATGGGAGTTCCCACACCGCATCTCGCACTCTCTCCACAAAGGGCCGTTCATGGAGCAAGTGTCAAACAGCACCAGCCCCTCGTTCTCGCGCCAGCCGGCGTGGCCCGAGCAGGGGCGTGCCCCTTTGGCAGGAGAGATGCTGGAAACGTTGGCTTTAACAGGGAGCCTGGGCTTCTTCCCGGGACAGGATGCTTGTACCAGCCTCAGACTTTGAGGGCCTTCCTCTCTTCCTCCTCCTCCTCTGACCTTCAGCTGTGCAGAGAGGAGGAGAACCAGAGGTGAAATATTTCAGGTAGCCCAGGCCCCCCTTCCTGGGGGACAGCTCCTGCTGGCATCCAACCACAAAGCCAGCGTGGAGCAGGGTTGGGGTTGGTGGATGTGTGAGCTTCCCTGAGGAGTCGCAGTGCAGGGAGACATCGCCTCGTCGTTAGCAACACTAGATTTCTTCCCAAACTCCTCTGTACCCTTTTTGGGGGACTTTGAAGGCATATGCCCAACCATGAATGATTGAATCCCGTACGGGTTTAGGGGCAGATCAACCAGTCGTGCCTGCTTTATTTTAACTCAAGCTTCACTTGCATGTGCAGGAAAAAGAAGTCCTGTACCAGTTTGGCAGGTGAGGAGCAATCATGCTGTCAGATGCCTTCTTGGGAGGGTCGTGCTCCCCACCACGTCAAGTTTGGGCCTTAGGACTATATTTATAGGGGCTGTGCTCACTAGGGATTGTGGGACTCGCTGCTGCGCATCTGGGCAGGGGGAGGATCAGCCACGCTCCAGCAAAATGAGCTGCACCCACCCAAACCCAGAGCTTCGCTGGGACCAGGGAGGGTGAAATGAGAAATCCTCGAGTGAGGCAGAACCTGGGCTCACGCTGTCTCTGCCTGTTCGTGCTTCACCGCTGTCCCCTCTTGGGTGCAGGCTGGTCCCCTTCCCTTTCCTCAGCCCCGGGGCTGTGGGAGGGCAAATTTGATGCCTGGTTGGTAAAATCCTGTTTTCTCTTTGCACCACCGGCAGGTCAGCCTGCACTTGAACAGGCAGGAGTTGATCACAGGATTCAAGCAGAAAGAGTAAGTCTGCAGAGATTAAATCCTCACTGGTCAGGTTTTCTGCCGCTGCTCTGTCCATCCTGCTGCTGCAGCAAGGTGTGCACTAACAGGTACGCTAACACCGACTCCTGAGGATGTATTTTCAGGCTTGGGGGCTGGCTGCGGCGTGCAGAGAGCTGTAGGGGTGATGTCCATTGCAGAGCAGCAGCAGCAACAGCTGTGGGGAGGGACGTTTACTCCAGCGTTACAAATCTTCCCGAGTCCGCTGCTGCTTCATTTATTTCCTCTCCTGAACGGTGGTTGAAAGCACATTGGGATTAAAAACGGCCGTTCCCCAAGGACAGATTATCTCGAGGTGCATGTGCAGGATGGTTCACACGTTATCAAATGCAATAGCTGGGGAGGGGTGAACACGGGTTTGCGGAGATTCATTATTCCCGTGGAGGGATGAATAATTTATAGATTAATTTTTCTTTACTCTATGGATGACTCTAAATTACGAATAACTGAAGGCAATGTTCAAGTTATCATCGTGTGTCTTTCCCCGAAGGCTTCCCCTGTTTCACTCTCCACATTTCATTCTGGAGATAAAAGGAAATAAAAGGAAAAATGAATTTTTAGTTTTGGCTTTTGAAGAATGCTACAGGTCTGGGTGTTCGCAGTTTGTTCCACTTTTAGAGAGCAAGCCCACATTTTTCTACTTTCGGTATAAGGGTTTAGTCTCCTGGCTCTTGGGTATTTATCAGATTTGGCATGTCTGTATGTGTATGTTAGCTGTTTGGGGTTTACATCTCTGGGGAATAAAGGATGATTTTTTTTTTTCTTTTCTGTATAAAATGCCACTTTTTATGTTTTTTGGCCGAGGTGTAATTCTGGCTGTGTGTTGGTGTGTGACACTAAAATGAATTAAATCGTTACTGATGTCCATCTACTGGGTGTTTTCCGTACAACTGCCACGCAGCAAACCCCAGGGCTGGGACGGACCTCACCCAAAACACGCCGGACCCAGGGCTCCGTGCTGTCCGTCTCCACTGCTCTGTCCTACAGCTTCTCTCTTTTCTGGCTTTTCCACCTTCAGCTGCTTCAGCAAGTAACTCTCCACAGGCAGCGTCTGCATTCGCAGCGGGGCCCCGCACTGTGCCCTTGCACAGAGGTGACCTTGTGCCCCTAAATAATCGGATCATTTCTGATGACTTTAACGGCTGGAGAGAGCCTAATTTTTCCTTTGAAATTAATTAAGAGGTAGTGCCTTTTTTCCACACGATGCGTGACGTTGGAGGAGTTTCTTTCGCTTGGAGAATTAATGACTCATTTGCTTTTCTCCTACCGCTCTGCCGCTCCTGCCCCCTCCGCCCTTGGGCAGGAGCAGCCTGCACCAGGCGACGCGGGTGTTTATTTCTTTCACCAGATTTACAGCCGTGAGTTTGAGCGTCGGAGTGACGGTGTCCAAGTCTCCACAAGCCTTTTCTTGGCCGCAGCTGGGCGGGTGGCAGACGCGGATGCTGTTCGGCAGCATCAGGCCGCAGCTCTGCTGTGCTTAGGAAAACGAGCTGAAGTGTTTGTCTTTGGGCTGTGTCAGAAAAGGCTTTGGCAGAAGGCGTTCCTCTGCACGCCTGCTCCGCTGGGGCTGATTACACCAGCTAGTGCTACCGTCACACAAAAATTTCTAGGTTAAAGCTTGTGTTCATTCCCTTCTCTCAGCCCGAGCAGCTCCCCCAGTCCTGAGCCGCAGTCTGGGTGGGAGCACGTGGGCTCGAGTACTTGGCTGGGCTCGCCTTTGAGAGCACAGGGATGGCTGGGGGTGGTGGTGATCTGGGGGGGACCCTGCTGGGACTCCGCCTGGGATACGGGGTCACCAGGACCACAGTACACGGGTTTCCCTGTGCTCAGGCCTCTGGGAAGTGGCGGGGCCCTCCCTCTCCCAACACAGGGACCCCACGGGGCTGCCATTGGGATCTGGATCCCATGGGGAGGGGAAAATCAGCCTGTGCCGGTTGCAGCACATGGAGCTTCCTGAAGCCCTGGGAAAACCTCAGCTCGTGGCTCAGCGGTTCACGAAGGGCAGCAGCAGCAGGGCTGTAAAAGCTGATCAAAACTCAGCAACTTCAGCCACGTGCCGCCAGCGTTCGTCCCTGCAGCCGACCCCCTCGGACCGCTCCCAGGGCTCCCGTTGATCCCACCGTAAGGAAGCGTTGCCGTGAGCATGATTCCCGTGCCCGGTGGATTCGTGGTTTCCTCCGTGGGGAGCAGCCTGGCATTTCCCATCGTTTGGAAATCATTTTCTATCGTCACCAAATATCATGGGATCCTTCTGATTTGCTTCCCCCTGACTGCAGCCCGGGCCCCCCCCACCGCATCAATGTGCCTATTGTTCAGTTGCTGATTAAGCTGAGCACACCCGGCCCGGTGGAAAGTCCTTTACGGAGGAGGATCTTGATAAGATACTCCTATCTGCTCTGTCCTGGCTGTGTGCAGGCAGTTAAAAAGTAAATAACGTGGACAAACAGGCTGTGATATACAGGCATGGGAAAAGGTTTTCAATGCCATCGGGGACTGCACAGATCGGCACGGTTTGAGAGGCTTAAAAACAGACAGGCTTTCTGAGAGGGCAGAGTACCTGTGCCTTAAAAGCAGGGCCCCTGTATACAGTGGCTATTGATAGTGTTGTAGTTATAGAGCAGTTAAAATTTTGGTTAAACACCTCCTTTTCATCCTAGCAGGCGAATTTGCAGCTCTGGACGTTGGCGCTGCAGCAGAACCTCAGGTCTGAGGCCGGTGCGAGGCAGGGTGGGCTGCGGAGCCCCCTTGGCTGCTCAGACACCTCCATTTCACCTGCCAAGCCCAGAAACGAGAGCTTGGAAGGGCACAAAAAAAATCATCACTTGCATCAAGCCGGGCCAGAGTGGGAGGGTTTTTTTGCCAGTAAATGAAGAGCAGCAGGATTTCCAGAAGTTGGTGCACCTCTGCTTATCCCAGGCACGGCCGGCTGCAGCCTCGCACCACTCCCCAGGCACCGAGACCCCTTGCGCTCGGACCCTGATCCCACGGGAGTGGCCGTAGGGGCACCCGCAGCCCTCAGAGGCGGCTGCTGGGAGGTGCCACAGGTTCCACCCCCCCCCACCCCACCGCCCCCCCGCAAATTGCACTAACTCGGTTATTGGCAGCGTGGTTTTTAGCCCAGGAGCTGCACGGCAGCTCTGAAATAATGATCATGTTCATCTGGAAACTGCTCCAGTGCCTTCTAAGGCGTCTAATTTCATAAAGGGCTTTTATGGGAGATTTTGGAGTGAGGAGCGATCAGTTTTCCCATTGCTTGCGGAGACCAGAATCCCTCTTTTTTGGGATGCGTTTAAATCAAAAGGAAGAAAACACCTGTCCAGCACATTTGCTCAGACCCCAAAGATTTCAATCACAATTTTTAATGTTCTTTTTCTTTCCATCTGCATTTTTCAGCAAAGACAAACAGCCTCATAGTATTTCTTCAAAGGAATGTAAATTCCTTGAGGAAGTCTCCGGAGTTCCCAGCACCACATAGCTGCAAACCACAGACGCCTACGGCTGAAAGTTCTGCTCTGCTTTTAATTTTGGGGCAGGGAAGGAATTCTTTTCAGGGGTTTGGGTTCACTTGTGCTGGGCCCGTCAGGCCAGACTGCTTGTTACTGCACAGGGGAGTGTTGACTTTGGCTGCCTGCAGACAGTTGCTTTCCCTCCACAAGAGTATTCCCCCACTGAATCTGATGACACGGCGCAATTATTTCATTAGGATTTTCCAAAAAACGTTCCCTCCGTCTCCTCTAGTGCTAGAAAGACCTTTTGCCTCTGTTTTCTTGTTTCAGCTTCAGCAGCTTTGCCTGAAAAATGCAATTAAGGGTGGCAGCGCTGCTGCCTGAGTCTGAATCCTCAGGGTGGGGGAGTGAGAAAGAGCAGCCCGGAGGGAAAACCGTAAGTTTCGAAGGGTGTCGTTAAACCCTTGGGGGTGAGCGAAGCCTGTGCGCGAGAGCGGCTGCTTTGCAGCCTCAGCAAGGCCCCCGTTTCCTCTGCGAGCCGCTCTCCGAGGAAGCTGGGCGGCTGCTGCCGAGGTTGAGCAATGGGAGAGGGTGGTTGTACCACGAACCACGGTGTCCCCTGTTCCCTCCCCAGTCCCCGCTGTCATCCCAGTCCTGCCCCAGCGAGCGCCTGCGCCGCCGTTAACCACCGCGGCCTGTCCCAGGCCCAATCTGCCCCTCGCCCGCTGGGAGCACCCAGGCAGGCAGCGGGGTCAGGCCTGGTCTCAACAAAACCGCTTTATTTAATAAATCTGGTTGCTGTGTGTGGATGCTGTTTGTAACTCCCAGTCGCTTTTCTGTACCCTCCAACCCGCTCAGCTGCGACGCTCGCTCCAGGGGGGTCTGGGGGCTTTAACCCGGCTGCCAAAACACCCAGCGGGGAAATCAGCGTGTCGGAGGTGGGGAGAGCCCGGCGGGGTCTGGCCGTCGGACCGGCTCGCTCAGTGCCCCCCAAAACCGCGCTGGCGTGGGCAGGGGCAGCGCCTGAGGGCGGTCCCGGGAGCCGGTTTGGCCGCTGCCGTGCGGCTGGGGACGGGAGCGGGGACGCGGTCCGGGGATACGGGGTGACTGGGGGTTACTGGGAGGCGATGGGGCCACTGGTGGGGTAGGGGATGGGGCACTGGGGAGAGGCCACGCCCCCGTCTTGACCACGCCCTCCCCCCGCCGGCGGCCCCGCCCCTCCCGCCGCCGCCCGGGCGCAGCCGGCGCTGGGCGCGGAGCGACGGGCCGGGACCGGGGCCGGGGCCGGGCGGTTCCGCCATGGTGGGTCGGCTCAGCCTGCGGGAGGTGCCCGACCTCCCGGACATGAGGAAGCGGGGCGACGCGGGGCTCGACAGCCCCGACTCCGGGTTGCCCCCCAGCCCCGGGCCCGCCCCCCCGCCCTGGCTCCTCTCCTCGGGCAGCCCCGACCGCGCCGCCACTAACGGGCTACCGGAGCCCGACCCGCCCGTGCCCGCCGCCGCGGTGAGTACCGGCACCGTCTCCCCCTCCCCGCCGCTCTCCTGCACCCGGGGCTGCAGCCCGCGGGGCCCGGGCCCGGTCCCTCGGCAGAGCCGCTCGTTGCCCGTCGGAGCCGGCCGCGATGCCTCGGCCGGGGCTTCCCCGTGGGCTTCTCCGCCCCGCAGCATCCTTTGAGGATCGGAAGGTGGGAAACCAGCCCGGGGCGGGGGGTGCTGGCATCGGGGCGGCCGGCGTGGGGACAGGTTGGAAACAACCGACCCCAGTTTCCCTCCCTCACACCGACGTCCCCGGCTGCTGCCGTGTCCCGTAACGCGCCCACACCGGGAGGGGAACCGGCCGCCGGGGGTCAGGGGGACTTTTAAAAAGCCTCCGGCTTTGGGGTCGGTTCTCGCTGATGCGAGGGAAGCCCCTGTCTCTCCTGCCCCAGGTAGGGGTTGGGACGGCGTCGCAGCACGTCTCTGAAGAGCTCCGTGGAAAATGAACCCTAATTATTCCAGAGAGTGACCCAGAGTAGGAAGCCTGTATCTTAAACTATGGTTTCAGTTAATGGTATTCGATAGAGATGTGCTATTTTTTTTCAAAATTATTTCTGAACATTGATGCTGAGCTGTTGGTACAAATACAGATCTAGAGGAAAGGTCCCTTTTCTCCAGGGGTGCTGCTGTGAAACTGGAAAAGGCCGTAGCAGAACCGTGTGTTGAACAGGAGAGATGCTCACAGCCCCCTCGCCCCTGGATAGCAAAGCACATGTGCAAAGGCAGCTTCGAAAACACAAGCGAGTTGTTTCCCGCCGGGGCCACTTTCTGGCTGTGGGATGCTGCCAGGCCGGTGTGGGCTCACGGTGCTGCCTGACCAGAGAGGAGCACGGGGATGCTCGGTGGGAACGAGTGATCCTTCCCAACAGGTTGTGTGTGAACTGGACAGGTTGGATTTAATGCCTTCAAATAGTAGCCACAGTGTAGCTGTTAAACAAGGAGGTTGCTCATGGCGAGACACCCTGCAATAATTCCCTGCTGTGATCTGCCCATGGGCATATCTGATAAATCCAGCAAGGAGAGCTCTCACGTACGCTCCCTTAACGTTACCTATAAATTGAACGTGAGCTCATATAGCAAACGGACTATAGTTCATGCTGTGGGAAGCTACGCTGCACCGAGGGGCTGTATTTCTCACTTCCCAGAGTGGCTTCTCTGAAGTAAGCTCCCAGAGGAAGGACTTTGTCTTCAAAAAATACACCTTGCCACATCTTTGATGCTGTAGACCCGTGTGAAGTCAGACCTGCGGGTTGCACCTGCAGGTGTGTCTTGGACCAGCAGATCCTCTTGCACGTAAATGTGAACGTCAACAGCTCTGTACCAGGGGCTAAATAAATGCGTTTTCTTGACAATATACCAAATTGTAACATAAAAGGGATTGTTTTTTAATTTTTTGCAGAATTCTGTGTTCTCCCCCAGCCCCATTCTCTCCAGCTGCCCTCCAAGATTGTGTCCTTTATCCTTTGGCGAAGGAGTTGAGTTTGACCCTTTACCACCAAAGGAAATAAGGTAAATATTGTGTTACAGTCATCCAGTTTTGAAGGAGTTAGCACGTAAAGGAGTAGTTAGGCCTTATCAGTGCCTGTGAGTCAAGTTAATTTATTTGCAGAGCTATTGTTCCACACAGCTGTACATTCCTGGACCTGGACGTTTGTACAGGCTGAAGGAGTGTTCAGCCTCTTTTAATCCCATATGGGTTTTTTCCAGGAAGACTTTCCTGTATTTTACTCTCCTGCTTTTACCTCATTGCAGTGCTCCAAAATGTTGCCTTTTAACTGATTAACCAGAAGGTAATCATGAGGGAAGATCTTCAAAGCAGCCATCTTCCTAGGACTGTTTTATTAGGGGAAAGGAATTTTGCTCTCGTAACCTCATGGTTTTATAATAAGCACTTTCTATCTTATCATCTCTGACTGCTTGTGTGAACTAAAAGAAAAGTTAGTATTCAGAGAGTGCATAATTATTTTTTCTAATGTACTGCATCACAGCCTGTGAACTATTCCTTTGAACATCATGATTTGCAGTAATGAGAAATGAGGGCTTGCAGTTGATTACGGTGCAAGCAGAGATAGGCTGATACAATCAAACGGAAGCCTAAGGAGGGTAGAAAGAGTCAATGCCCTGACTGGAATTGAAGGCAGTTAGCACTGTGGAAAAGCTAACACACGGTTGTCGCAGTGTGAAGGAGATGAAAACTTTCTTTTGCAATCCAGGCACTGAGAAAATAACATGTGCTTCCATGGACTTGGTGCTCTGAGGAATTAGGATGCTTATGTGCAAAGCCTAAATGTGGATCTAGGCCTCTGGGTAAAGGCACTGGAGTTTGCAGGAGGTTCTTAGGTTCCCAGAGCTCAGGCTTAAAAATGAGGGCCACAAGGACTGAGAAGATGTTTGGTAGTGCTGGCGGCTGGATAAAACAGTGACATGCCAGGGGTGCTGCTAACATAAGGCTTTTTCTTCTCCCCATAAAGGAGCGAGTAAGACATCAGCAGACAGTTTTTGTGTGGTGTGGCTGTTCCTGTGTTGAGGTGGCAGGTACAGGGCTGAGGAGCCATCCCGGTACCCAACAGCTCTGCTTGCCAGAAAATGCCACCTGCTGTTCCAGAGCAGAGCTCAGGCACGTCTCTCTTGTATTTCAGGTACACGTCCTCGGTTAAATACGACTCGGAGAAGCACTTCATTGATGACATCTATATGCCAGTGGGCTTAAGCGTTTCCTCTTGCAGTCAGACGGTCATCTGTGTCCCAGACTGCACGTGGCGCAGTTACAAATCGGAGGTCCACTTCGAACCCCGCAACAAGCCCCAGCGTTTCACCAGCACCACCATCGTCTACCCGAAGCACGCCAAGACTGTGTATACCACCACGCTGGATTACAACTGTCGTAAGACCACGCGGCGGTTCCTCTCCAGCATAGAGCTGGAAACGTCGGAGTACCTTGGGAACGACTGTGTCCTGGATGGTTGCTGACTGACGGCCGTCTCTCTTGCTCTGATCCATCCCAGTCCCGTCTAATGTACTGTGCTAACTCTCCACTAGCTAAAGCGGGTACAGACCCCAACTTTCTGGTCAGGCTAAGGGAACCTTACCTGTCACCACCTCTTTCTCAGCTCTTAATTCCTGCTTTAAGCATCAGAATGGCCTGAACGCAGTTTTCTGTGGGAACATAAGTTAGTAAGGAACTTGTTTCTTCAACTTTAAAGCCATGAGTTCCCTCCCCTTCCCCTCAGTGCAGTAATCAGATGAAAATAATGGGAAGTATTTTCCTGGAGAAAAAAGTGACAGATAAGAAAGAATGTGGAATAGCACCTGGCAGGTGGAAATCTATTTGATGCTTTGTGGTGATGTGCAAAAATAAGGGCAGTTCACTCTCTCGCAGAGAATCTACCAGGTCATTAGGTTACAGATAGCCAGAGCTGTCATTCGTTTCACTTTAGATCGCAAGACTGTTTTCTCTATAACCACGACCTCCTGGAAATAGCTGGGAAAAGCTAACAGAAAAAAATCTAGAATTCTGAATTTAACAGATATGAAAAAATGTTATCCTGTGGCATTTGTGTCCAGTTCGAAGGTGTGAGTTGGAAAGAAGAGGAATTCTGAGTAGAACAGGAGATAAACTGCCAGGCAGCAGAGAAAGGATCAGGTAATTCAAGTTCTTTAGGTGAACGGCGTGATGTCTCTTCTGTACTTACAGTGACTTCTACAGCGCCGTAGTCTGCAACACGCTAGCATTTGTGTGCATTGTGTGCTTGTAATGAAGAATATCAGGCCAAAAATTACCCCCGTGTTGTTGAAAGTGAGGTCTTGACAATGTGGTGGTGGAAAAACACCAGTGCCTAATTTTTACTGACATTGTACTGTCTTCACTAAGGGAGTTGTCGCTAGAAAGTTTCAGAAAATGCACGGTGTGTACAGGGACCTAGAATGGAGGAGATGCTGGGATCGGGCGTGAGAGGCTGTCGTGGTAGGGGTTGTGAAGAGGTGGATGGTGGCAAAGGACTGGCAAATCACTATTGCGTAACAAAATCCACAGCTGTAGCTCTGCTTCCCCACTGAGCTCATTGCGAAGGTCCGTGTCCTCTCTGGACTTGGTATTCAGGATGTCACTGGGATGGGGTAGCATTTGCCTGTCTGTAGGCTGCTGAATAACCCCTCCAGTCCCAAGTGTTGATGAGTTTGGGGACCAAAGGGAATAACTTCAGATACTATGAAAGTCCATCTGGATCTTACATGCATTAATTTATCATCTGCTTCGATGAAAATAATACAGAGAGGGTTCTTACTTTGCCCAGATGTTTTTTTCTATATTGACAGAGAGCAGTGTAGTGTGGGGAGCATCTGCCTTTGGGAGCGTGGCTTATGTTGGTGGATAGTGCGGTGTAGCAGCTCAGAAGCACTTGGTAGACTTGACTTAGCTGGACACGGCTTTTCCATGTATTCCAAAACTCCTCTGAGCTGTGGGTCACCTTCTGGTGCAACGTCAGCCCTGGACCTGCTTTTAAAGAGGACTTTGCTAGTGCGTAGCCCCAAGGGTGAGTTTTGTGGTGAGTTAGAAACTCGGGAGCCTGTTCTTGAGCTGTACTTACTTAATGTGTGTTTGTGCAAGTGTGATGGATGGTGTGAACGTGCACTCTAGTGTGAGCTGAAATGGTTTGGGAGACTAAAAATGCAGCACGAAGGAAGGCTTCAGTTTGTGTGGTTTGGGTTTTTTTGTTGTTTTGTTTTTTTACTTATTTATTAGCTCAGAACAGAACGTCCTTAATCTGTGGTATTTGCCTCAGTAAATCAGATCCTAAAACAATTCCAGGGTGACAGAGAATGCCAAAGTCAGGTAGGCATTGCTCCAGAGTTGTTAAGAGCAGCGCGGTCTTCTCATTAAACATGTCGGTTTCAGACTAGAGTATTTAGATGTGTCTTAAATACGTGTTGCAATTCTCCCCTAAACATCGCCCCAAGATATTCCTGGGGTGTAACAGAAGGCTCAACTCAGCCCCTGAGGGTGTGTGTGGGGTTTCAAACGGACAGAACTCCCCTTTGGGAAAGCTATTGCATCGTTGCTCGCTTCGCAGTTTCATGTACCTTGCTCCTGAAACATCTGGTGCTGGCCACTGTTGGACGCAGGACGCTGGAAGAACACGGGCCCTGGATTGCTCCAACAACGCTCTTCCAATGAGTTCATTTGCAAGACATCTAAGAGAAGATTATTTTAAGTTGTAATCATCAGTCGTCCCTAGTTAGAAATGAAATGACCCTTACACTATGGTTTTAGGATAAAGCACCTGATTTTTATAAAGCGAACTTAATTATGTACCTCTTAAAAATATTTTAATTGGTAGAGATACATTTTAAATTATTTATGTTCCAACATTTGCAAAGATCTGATTAGCTCTGTGCAAGTGTTCTGATGTTTGTGACATTTCCTACCCCCCTTTCTAATTTTCAATTTGTCTTTTACTTTATTGGTAATAAATGATCTGAAAACCATCATCTAGGGAAGTCTCTTTATTTTTCATTCAAAGCTTTTCAGTGTTTATTATGGCATTTCCTTTGAAATAAATACATAATACATCCTGCCAATCCCAGCTTCCCTCTTGTTTCTCTTATATCACATGTTGCTGTTGTTTACATATTCTAAGAAGGCGTTTCCTACATAAAACTGTCTGTATTAAAAAAACCCAACCAACACCAAATGTTGTGGTTTCATCAGTTAAGTAAGACATTGAAAAAGTGCCTTGAAGACAACTGAAAATCCTCTCCAGTATGTATGTGAGTTGTTCATCTGGTATAGTTTTATTTTTAAAGAGAGTTTCTGGTATGGATTTCAGCATATCCTACAAGTGAAACGCTTATCCTTTTCAAATATAACACATATTTAACCAGACAGGAATTTCTTTTTAATTTTGTTTAAAATGTAGATGCTCAAATGCTACATTAATAAATACAGCATAAAATAAGACTAGAATGTGTTATGCATTAAACTTCATAAAAACAAAATAGATGGTTACAAACTATTGTTTTGAGAGACACGCTATAGTGTTTTTCTGGATTCTTAATCTGTTCTCTAAACCCTTCTGAATTTGCAGGCGTGCTGATTTTGTTAGTATCTCTGGCAGAGTAGAAATGGATGCAATTGAACATCAGTTAATTAATTCATAATGGGATTTTTTGCTTACTTTTTATTGTTCATCTGGTTATCTGCTTGCAAAAGCTCTAGATTTGGGCGTAATGACATTATTGGAATCTGAGGAGCTTTGAAGCTGTTCTAAAGCGTGCCGCTGCTCCTGCAAAAGTCTGTGCAAGCATTTTGAGTATCATGCAGTGTTTAAAGTATTAAGCAGGAGAAAAGCCGTCTATAAACATCAGTTGTTGTATAAAAGACAGTCCATTTGAAAAGCCATTAAGAAAAAACTTTAAAAATTGGAGCAGTGTTTTTCAGGAAGGTTTCAGGAAAAACTATCTCCTTTCAGATGTGCCACCTAACTTCCAAATACTTCCTTTAGTGTGGCCTGGGCTGTTTTCCTTTGATATCGTAGTAACATTCTGTATGAAAGATGTGCCTTTACTCTGAGAAGCTGAAGTAGGTGAGTACAAGGCAGCCTACTGCTTGATGTGATTTTTGGTTCATATTGGCCAATGATTTTGGTTAGAAAAGCTCAGGTGTAATGCAGTATTATTCTGAAATAAACTAATAGCAACAACAAGGGATACTCCGGGACAAATAGGCAGTATGGAAAGGAGCAGTCTTAATTGTTGAAGTAGACTGAGTTGCATCCATATTTTAACTAACAGGTTGGTTTGTTCTTAAAATATAAATGTTGTGTTCTCCACAGATACAAGACAGTGAGTAATCAGTACTAAGCTGCAGAACTTGTTGAGAGATTTTGGGTGACACCACTGGTTGCAGCTCGGAGACTGGGCTAGCTCGCTCAGCATTCAGGACCAGTTCACACTTGCTCCTCTGGAAAATAACTGCAGCAATCTGCTTTACCTACGGTGAGATCGCTGCTTGTGCACGATGGCCTGCGACCAAGTGATGGGGAATGCCTGACAGTCGGGCATGGCTCAGCGGGCAAGTGTTGCTGGATATACGATTCGTACCGTTTCCTTCTGTTCATCTTATAGACGCGCAGCCTTTCTTCCTCTGCTACAGGATCTTCAAGAATCCCGTCCCATCGAAGGCTTTCGTTAAGCTGAGCAGAAAGACCTTCATCTATTTGACTAGAGTCCGAAATGGTGGAAGTCGATACTACAACCTTGTGTATTTCTGCATCCTCCTGATTCTCTTCTGCATTATTTTGACCTGAGTCAGGGTTCCTCCCAAGACTTGTGATTTCAAGCAATGGAGGGAAGCGGGCCTGCTGCTTTCTGGTTTTGTGGTGATGTTTATCTGTTAAAACAATAAATGCTGTTAGCAAAAATGTATGCATTGCCTCTGAGGCTTTCCTGCTTATTTCATAAAGAGGTTGATGAAGGAAGTGCTTGCTGTGCCTTTAAGTGCCCATTAATAAGAAACCAAATCTATAAGAAAATATTAATGGCCTAAAAATCTTATTTTTAAGTGAGGAATATATATTTATCTGATTGGCTAACAAAACAATTCTCACACCTGTAAAACGTATTTATTGAGGCTGTTAATGCATTAATAACACTTCAACACTGGCATCAAGTTCACTGTGCTTGCCTCACTCACTTTAGGCAGGAAATTGATTATTAGTTATTGAGGATTTATTTAAAGCTGTTATCCATTAATACAGCAAGCAATGTGATTTTTTTTTTTTTTTTTTTGTTATTGGTACAATTTCTGGAAATTTTCAGGTGACATTTGTACTAAGATACTGGAAATGAATGGCTATTCCTTTACATGGAAGATTTTTTGACATTAACCTCCCCTTTCTCTAGCTATAACAGCTACAGCTCCACTGTATGACAACTCATCCCCACTGATGGGAAGTTAAATTGGGGCCGTGACTCATGCCCGTGGAACGGTTAATATTTAAACAACTATACTGTAGCTCACCAAAAGAAAACCACTAAACATTTACAGCATCCTAAATCTTAGGCAGTTTATGAAATTGCCTACTTCTTGACAGATGTCTTATGCCTCCTACTGCTTATGCTGTGTAGTTACAGGTACTCTATCCTTTTTTTGGATAGATTTATAGCTATATATGAAAGTATACATATAAACAGGCTACAGGTTCACTGAAAGGTTTTAAAGTGCCATACATGATTTCCTAGGGAAGATTGTCTTTCCTCTCCACGGCAGTTCTCATAGTTTTTCATCTCCACAGCAGTTCTCCTGGAGGATGGAGGGAGAGCTGAGCACCGTATCCTCTGGCCAACAGGACAGGTGAATCTGAGCTGCCTTCCTGCTCTGGCTGCGTGTCCCTTCATGTCTGTGCGACGTTGAACTGTGGTGACGTACCAGCCTGGTGCACAGGCGGCTTCACCCGATGACCCCTTCCCTCCCCAGGCCTGCCCAGACCCTGCCTGGGCTGTTTTGGGGACAGATGTGGGGAGCGCAGTGGCTTTGTGGGGGACAGCGGCCAGCCCAGCTCACCTGCCCGTGCAATGGTGGTGGTGGTGATGCTCCTGCGCGGCAGCTGCTGCTGCTTCTTCCTCCATGGTGGCTTCAAGCCGGGGGCCTGTGGTGGAGGGGGTTGCGGGCAGCCCCTTGCCCCCCGCCGGCGGCCCACACTCCTCTCCTGCCTGCGGGGCCCTGCAGCAGGCCTGACGTGGCCTCCCTCGGCCGCCCTCGAGCCTGGCGGGGAGCAAGGGAAGGAAGGTCAGCAGCCCTGACCCAGCCTCCTTCCTTGTCCGTGATCCCCACTCCATCTTCCCTCCCCTCAGTGCCTTCCCCCTCCATCTTCCCTCAGCCCTTCCCCTCAGTGCCTTCCCCCTCCATCTCCCCTCAGCTCTTCCCCTCAGTGCCTTCCCCCTCCATCTCCCCTCAGCTCTTCCCCTCAGTGCCTTCCCCTTCCATCTCCCCTCAGCGCCTTCCCCCTCCATCTTCCCTCAGCTCTTCCCCTCAGTGCCTTCCCCCTCTGTCTCCCCTCAGCTCTACCCCTCAGCGCCTTCCCCCTCCATCTTCCCTCAGCGCCTTCCCCCTCCATCTTCCCTCAGCTCTTCCCCTCAGTGCCTTCCCCCTCCATCTTCCCTCAGCTCTTCCCCTCAGGGCCTTCCCCCTCTGTCTCCCCTCAGCTCTACCCCTCAGCGCCTTCCCCCTCCATCTCCCTCAGCGCCTTCCCCCTCCATCTTCCCTCAGCTCTTCCCCTCAGTGCCTTCCCCCTCCATCTTCCCTCAGCTCTTCCCCTCAGGGCCTTCTCCCTCCATCTCCCCTCAGCTCTTCCCCTCAGTGCCTTCTCCCTCCATCTCCCCTCAGCTCTTCCCTGCAGGCCTTCCCCCTCCATTTCCCCTCAGGTTTTGCCTTTCATCTCTCCTCCCCTCAGTGCTTTCTCTCTCCATTTTCCCTCAGCACCTTCCCTTCCTCCTCACCTTCCCCCTTCACCTCTCCTCCCCTCAGCACCTTCCCCTCCATCTCACCGCTGCCTTCCACCTTCCCTTTCCCCTCCCCTCCCCTCAGTGCCCGCCCTTCAGCAAGCTCTCCAGGGCAGCCATGGTGCCGCGGCAAGCCTGGGCCTGCCTGCTTGGCCAGGGGCCCAGCACCATTGCTCTGTGTGAGCAACCCTGCCCAGCACAGGTTTCCTCCCCTCTGTCCCTCTGGAGGTGTTGGTATTGGGGCTTGCCCGAGGGAATATGGCCTCACCAGAAAATATTGGCTTGTCTGAGGTAGTACAGTCCTGGCAGCAGCTGAAGTATTGCAGGGCTGTGGGGTTCGCGGCACAGTGCTGCTGTGGGGGAAAAATCAACCCCAAATCCACTGCAGGGAGACCAGCTATCGGGGTCCTTCCCACCCCTTCGTAGCACCTCAGCTCTGTAAATGAAGGTGCTGAAGGAAACTCCCCTCTCCCTTCCCTCCACTCGGCCTTTCCCCACATCAGAGCAGCAAAAGTACATGTAAAACAACTCTGGAGGTGGCAATAGCTCTCCCGGGTGTTCTGGGGCCAGTGCAACCCTCACATCTCCTGCCCTTGCTGCTGCATGTGGTGGTGAGTGTTTTAAAAGCCTCTCCAGCAAGGGACATTAGTATGTCTCTTTCAGAGGTGAGCCCGGACGAAAAGCATTTGTGGGAACTCTAGCAGCAGTTGCTGAAGCAATGCACAGCTTATTTGTCGTCCTCTCCCTGGAAATAACATGAGGTTTAATCCCGGTTCTGTTGCTTTCTCCCCTCCCTGCCTGCCTCTTTCCTTCTCTCCTGATCCTTTTAGATGTGAAATTTGGCAGACGCTGGTGGTTGCATTCAGACAGGTTGTGATGAAATCAGGCTCCCGCGAGGCTGCTCCCACGACGGATCCCTGGGCTGCAGGCAGCACTTCTCCGACTGCTGCTAATGGTCTGATTTCAAAGTGTCAACAGCAGGGGTTTCGCAGTGATGGTTATTACTAATGCTGTACAGCAGCCAGCAGGTCTCCAAAGCCTGCATGTGGATGAAAGGGATGGTGACACGGGGCAAAAAGGCAAGGAAAACGGCAACAGCAGTGATGGGATGTAAATAATTCATCCAGACTGAAAAGTGAGTATAATATTTTTGGAGAACAGCTGAGGGAAGGGGATTACTTGTAGCTAGTGGTGGTTGTCATTAATTTTATTATGATAAAACCTGACTTGCCAGCCAAAATTAGAGCCCAGTGGTAGCGGCTGGCCTGAGATACATGCAAAGAAAATCGTCTTCTGACAGCTTCTCCCTGGAGTACCAGGATGGGTAGGACCAATGTTCACCTGGTTAACCTGCCCCTTCTGCTGCTGCAGTTGGTCGGGAGGATGCTGGGTGGTGAGGTGCTTCCCAGCAGCAGATAATTTTATTCTGAAGGGGCATCGTCCCCAAGCAAATCCCTTACCCTCTTACTGCTTTCTGTCACTTTTCTCTTTGTCCCCCTTTTCTGTCTAGTCTGAAGTCTCAAACTGCCGTGCCCAGTGCAGCCAGACTCCAGTCTCAGTGGATGTTCTACCTGCAATTCACAGTAAAAATTTAAGAACAAACTTTCCACAATCCTCCGAAGGTTTCACTGTGTCTTGGAGGTATACATCTTTTGAAAATAAACATATCATGAATTCATAAAATAGAAGTCCAATCTGTAAACCCTTGCCGGGAAGGGTAATTGCATTCAAGCAGTAGAGCTAATCTATATGTGTAAGGGTTGTTAGATTTGTCTTTCAATTTGCTTGAATATTACTACTGTCCTCTTTAATTTTATCTTGAGTGTAAAATGAAGTAAAGGTACCGTTGTATTTGTTTCCTTTGGTGAGACAGGGGTGTTATGATGACCCCTTATTCAATATAAAATCTGGTAATGCAACAGGCAGGTGCGTCTGAGGGGAGTTTTGTGAACATATCCTGATTGGAAAAATTAATCATTTTACAAGCAATTATATAGATCTGGTGACACGAGGAAAGAAACTTTGCAAGCCTTAAATTCAAAGCCCAACCTAATGTGGATCTTCACGGTTCTTGTGTATATGCATATATATTTTTATCAGGACATCAAAGAAATACCCAAACCTCAACTCAAATGGCTTTTATTTGGTGGAGAGAGGTGTGTGTTCTTGGTGCACATTTTGACTTCAAATGCAACTACACTGAGAAATTCCTCTAGATTGCCACGTGGAACCAGTTTTCTCCAAAATGTGCATCATTTTCCTGTGCCACAGATGCACTGAAACTGCATATAGACCCACTGCACTGGTCTGCTAAGGAAGTCTCCTTGTGAAACGTTATAGTTAATGCTGTAGGTTTACCTTGAACAAGGAAGGCAGAATTAAACCTGAGACTTGTTCACACAAGCAAAAAGAGCAGTGGATCAGAATGGGGAGTTTGTCTTTAAAACAGATAAAAAGCAGCTTAATTTGCTATGAAACATCAGTATTCTTTAAATGTTTCCTTTGTCTTATATATTCTTGAGCAGGTGTGCTCTATAGGCATGATTTTTTTTGTTCCGATTAGGGACTGAATCATTGGCCTTTTTATTGAGGAACGATAATTAGAGGGGCGAACACAAATTGAATCACTGAGGACCAAATAGTAGAGGATTGCAATCAGAGTAACAGCTTGGAGAAAAATCCTGGCCTTCTTGCTGTGAATTGTAAAGTAGCTAGGCTGAGCTGGAGAGGTCGGGCAATGCGAAGGGACTGCCAAACATCTCTGGCTGTGGCAGCTCCTTGCCAGCTGTCAGCCGGTGTCCCTAGGAAATGGTCTTTCAGAGATAAGCAGCCAGCCAGTTTGGCCTTTGGTTATGCTGTGTGTTTAAAATTGCTTATAATTAACACTCTTATTTGTTTATTAAAACACTAATTGTCCACCTCAAATGCTGAACAGACAGATGATGAATCCTTACCTGAAGGAACCTGTGGACAGCAGACCAACAGTGCAATGCCTCAGCTCTGGTTGCCTGGCAGGACACGGCTGAGAATGGGAGCCCAGACCCCAGTTTACCAGTCCAGTGTCCAAACTGGGAACCACTTCCCACAGCACTCCAGCACTGTGACAATTAGGATTGTTTTGCTGTACAATAGGGCTGCTGTTAAGCATTTGTAGTTCTTCTGGAGGACACCTTCACGCCCACGAGTTTATCTCTCTGAAAATGGTGGTATTTATTTTTCCTTTCTTGAGAAATGTGCCTGTCTGAGGGTTACACATAAAGGCTGCTTCCCGGTGTGCAATTATGTGCTGTGCTGGGAGGAGACTGGATCAGCTTGGGGCACCTGTGGCGCAACTGTCAGCATCTCTGATAGGCCTGCAGGAGAAGGTTGCTCTCTGTTACAGGCCTTGTCATGTGTGTGTTTAAAATCTCTGGCAGCTGTGATCTGGTGAATAATTCAGTGAAACCCATCATCGATAAAAGAGAGATTTTGAAGGGTTCTTTGGGTGGAAGTGCCTACTTTCTGAGAAACAAGTATACTAAAAACTGACTTCATGCTATCAAGATAAAACTCATATTTAGCCTTTCTAAATTTTTAATGTAATGTCATATTTATTCTCTGTGGCTTCTAGCTATCAAGGCCCAGCCTTGCAGTTGGACTCCAAAGCATCTGTGGTTCTGTGGGGATCCTGACGAGCAAATTCAACCCTGTTGCTGTTGCCAGTGCAGCTGGTTAAATAACGTAATTTATCTTTTTCCTGAAGTTGGCGGAACTGTGTGTTTAATTTATTTATATTATTGACTGTGTGGAGAACTACCCTGGTGCAAAATGTCATGTTTGAGTGCTTTCTTCCACAGAAATACAGGCTCTGCATTAATGCAAACACTGCTTCCTCTGATGTATTTTTCAACACTTACCTAAGACAAAAAGCAAAATATATACTTAGGCTTGAATTCAATTTAGGTAAAAGGTAGCTTAGGGTCCTTGAGCTTATCCTGAGGTCTTGTGGATGTATGGAAGTGATGGGGTTGCAGCACCACCAGGTTTCTCAAGAGCAGGTTCTGAACAGACAGTAAAAACACAGACCGAGGATTTATTTTCCCTTTCTCTTTTTCTCTCTCTCCCTTCCTGTCACATGGCAAATTTACTCACTGCATCCCCTAGACATTTAGACAGTGATGAGTCCTAATTTCTGTGTTCACAGGTGGTGCAAAGGATAATTGTTTTCCTGTGATTTTCTGTTGACTCACCGTACGATCCCAGGCTGTCACTTCACCGAGGGCTTTGCTCCCCACTCCCCACCCTCCCTGTGCTGCACGGGACAGTAATTAATTTGTACAGCTCTCCAAAATGCAGAGCGAGACGTGTCTGGTTGCGATGAAGCGTGAGCAAGTGGGCTACAAGCAGTTGTTGAAAGCGGAAGAAAAGTCACACAGCACCTTGGTCCCTCACTCACCTGCAGTGAGTTGCTTGAAGCAGGTTGGCTGGGTTATCTTGGCAAGCTGGGCCCATGCTGGGTCCCTGCTGGGTCCACGTTGGGTCCATGTTGGGTCCAAGTTGGGTCCACGTTGGGTCCATGTTGGGTCTAAGTTAGGTCCACGTTGAGTCCACATTGGTTCCACTTGGGTCCAAGTTAGGTCCACGCTGGGTCCACTTGGGTCCATGTTGGGTCCACACTGAGTCCATGTTCGGTCCACATTTGGTCCAGATTGAGCCCATGTTGGGTCCATGTTGTGTCCGTGCTGGACCCATGCTGGGTCCGCGTTGGATCCACCAAATTTTGCAGCTGATCCCAGGCAACCTTCCGTAGCTGGTGTCTGTTATTGGGACCTCTCTGCAGATTTTGAGTCCTTAATTTTCAAAAGTTACGAGCTCCCATCTGTTGTCCCCAGCCCAGCAGGTCACCTTGCTCTGCTATGGAGTGCTCCTGTTTTGATTACCTTTTTTTTTTCCCCTGCAAGATTATTTTTTGTGGTGGTGTTTTTTGCTGTGAGGTTTTTGCTTGCTTGTTTGTTTGCTGGGGTTGGTTTTTTGGGGGGGAGGGTTGGGGTTTTTTTGTTGTTTTGTTTGTTTTGTTTGGGTGGGTTTGTGTGTGGTTTTATTTTAGTTTGGGGTTTTTTTGTTGATTTGGGTTTTTTTGGTTTTGAGGGGTTTGTTTGGGTTTGTGGGATTTTGTTGGTTTTTTTTGTTGTTGTTTCTTTTTACTTTTGGTTTGGGGGTTTGTTTTGTTTGGGTGGGTTTGTGTTTTGTTTTAAGGGGATGGGTTTTTTTTCTTGTTTTGTGGTTTTTTGGTTTTTGGGCAGTTTGGCTTGGTTGGGTTTGCATTTTGTGGGGTTTTTTTGTTTAGGGTTTGGAATTTTATGTTGGTTTTTTTTGTTGTTGTTTCAGTGGATTTGTGTTTTGCTTCGGGGGGAGGGTTGTTGTTTTAGGGTTTTTTTGGGTTTTGGGCAGTTTGGTTTGGGTGGGTTTGCATTTTGTGGGGGTTTTTTTGTTTAGGCTTTGGATTTTTTTGTTGCTCTTTTGTTTTGGGGGGTTTGTTTTCTTTGGTGGGTTTCTTTTTCGTTTGGGGGAGGCTTGGTTTTTTTTGTTGTTTTGGATATTGGGGGGAGTTGGGCAGTTTGGTTTGGGTGGGTTTTTTTGGGGGGGGGTGTATTTTTTTTGTTGTTTTGGTTTTTTTTTTTTTTTTAGTTTTGGGGTTTGTTTTGTTTGGGTGGATTTGTATTTTGTTTCGGGGTGGGCTTGGGGTTTTTTGTTTTGAGGTTTTTTGGGAGGATTTGGGCAGTTTGGTTTGAGTGAGTTTGTGTTTTGTTTTGTTTTGTTTTCGGTTGTTTGTTGTTGTTTTTTTTTTTTTGCTACCGCCTTTCCTTGTTTATCGTTTCGGGGTTCGTCTGAAGGGGGTTTGGGCTCTGCCCCCCGCTCCCAGCCCACAGCTCCAGGCCGGGCTTTGGCTGCGGCCGGCGGGGCGGGTGCGGCGCGGCGCCGCCAGGGGGCGCCCGAGCCCGCGGGGGCCGCCGGGGGGCGCGGCCGGTGCCGGAGAAGAGGGGGGGTGCGGCCGGTGCGCGCCCTTTCCGCTCCGTTTCCGCGTTGTCCCGCGGAGGAGGCGGGGGGGACACGGGGGCGGTGGCTCCGCGCCGCGTCCCAGCTGTGGCGGAGCCGGTCGGGAGTTTTGCCGGGGCCGGAGCACAGGTGGGTGTGCGGGGCGGGCGGTGCAGCGCGGCGGTGCTGGGCGGGCGCTTCGTGCGGAGTTTTAAGCGGAGTTTTAAGCAGAGTTTGAGGTGTTGGTATGTCCCAGCTGCCTGGATCCCCGCAGCGTAAACCGCGGTGTCCGGGGCCTGCGGGGTACGGCGCTTTCCCCGGGCGAGCTGGGGCGGGGGAGCGGCTTTGGGGGCGGGGGTCTGGGGCACCCACACCCGGAGCTCCACGGGTGGGAGAGTTCAGCAGCGAACGCTGCTGAAGGCCATCCAGGAGCACAGCAAGGCGAACTGCCCAAGGCTGAATTTAGGTGGAATTCAGCCCCCTGAAGGTAAGAGGGAGGAGCAAGCCAGAAGGGGGGGCGTTACAAGTGACGTTTTCCATCGAAAAAATTACCAGCCCCAGCGTGCTTTTGAGAGCTTGTGCGTGGTGTTTGGTGGGAACAGCCATGTGCATCTCGTGGCTGATGAATGGTCGCAGTTCTTCTGGGTGCTGTGACAAAGCATGATGGGTGCTGCTGTGTGTGCGAGTAGGAATGACGTGCTGTGCCCACCGCCGGGGTTTTCAGTCTGGTGCGGCTCAGGTCAGGTACTCCCCATGGCCTGGTCAAAGTCCATGGCTTTCTTTTTGCTTGTACCAACGGTGTTCAGGGTGATAAAGGTCTTGGAGTTATTGCTGGCTGTGTTTGTGTGGTGTTTTAGGCTTCCTAGGATGCCTAAAACCAACGCTCCAGCTGAAGGATGCTGAGAAAGGATAGTTCATCCTCCAGATGTGATGGCAGGCCTGTGGCTGGGAGCCGAGCTGGATGGCTACATTTTGGCAAGGTCTGGGGTCAGGCTGCTCAGCAGAGTTTGCTGGCCATAAACTGCTTTTCCTGGTTCACTTGAGGTTACTCATGAAATAGGCTGGCATGTGGTTCTCCAGCAAGGGATTCCTTGACAAATGCTGGGCTGGCCCGTGCTCAGTACTTCCCTCCTATGTCCGATTCTTTCTAAGAAATTTGACGCTTCTCTGGAGGCTGGGAGGTGCCTATTCCACTCTGCCAACCTCCAGCCCTAGAAGGCCTCCTGAGCTTTTTTAACATATCAGAATAGCGAAATGAGTCTCTCTAATTGGCCATTTAGATGCTAATTTGCTTCTCTTAGGCCTATGCCAGATCAACCTGCCCCAGAAGTGAGTCAGAAAGAGCCTGCTGTCTTCATGAATTATTCACTTTGCACAACTGCACCTGCCTGGCTGGGGATCAGAAGGAAATAAAGCCAAAGTCTGATAAATAAAGGTACACCTTGGCAGGTGGAAGAGTGCTGGCTTTCCTCCCCAGCATCATAGGGTGCTGGGGAGCCGGAAGACTGCTTTGCTTGGGCAAAAACTGGTTCTTGTATCAAGTTACCATATATCAAGTAGCCACGCTAATAAGTGCCTCTCATTAATACAGGATTGTTGGTACTGTATGTCGGTTTTCCTGTAGAGCTGATTTTATCTTCCCACTCCTAGGACTGGTATGGAGCTCCAGGGCATTGTATTTTATAAGCTCTTTAACAAGCTCTGTCTTTAAAGTAGTTAGACTTCTTGCCACTGCTGCTAGGATTGGGAAGCACCTCTGGTGTATGGGAACCTTCTTTGTTTACCCCCCAAACCTCATCCTCACTTTCCAAGCTGACTTTACGTGGTAATGACACCTCGCTTTCTATGTGCTGTGGCTGGTTTGTGTTTAGTTTGGGCTGGGCCAACCACATCCAAAACATGGTGCTGAATGAGGTTTTCCCTATTTTGCTGGCACTGGTACTGCTTTAGATTGAGCTTTCATGGTGAGACAGATGGGAGAAAGTCTGTCTGATTGGGTTCTGAAGTTGTTGTCCCAAAGCTTGCCAAGGTTTTGCGGTGTTTATTTGGACATTGTGTTTTCCTTGTCTCTGTTGGCCCAAGCCACAGAGCTGCAAGTCAAGTCTGATCGTATTGGATTCCTTGTGTCACCGGGTTCTCCATCTGCTGTTAAGGGCTTGTGCTGTTGTGGGGATTTGTTGCAGCAGGAAATGGCAAAAGGCTGTTTCTCAGCAGTGCCCCTGTGCGCCGGCCCAGCTCTCTCCCTTCCTGAGAGTGGGGAGCGGGAAGGGGATGAGGATCGCTTGGCTCCGCTGTTTGTGCTTCGTGCCTGCTTAGCCCCTATGAAATGTCGATGCAGGCTCCTTTGCTGCTGGAAGGGCTGACAAACTGCTAGTTGTAGGTGTGAAGGAGCAGTTCAAAGTGGTTTGTGTGTGAGAAAAACTTTTCTAAAGCCCTGATTAGGGCCAGCACTTGTACAGGCCCAGCTCTCCTTCTCTGGCTCTGAGACTTGGCCGTATCTTGAAAGTCAAGTGTGTGTCTTCTGCCACGCTTTTACAGCCTCAAGGGTTATTCTGTCGCTTTAAAATAGACGTGTGCTTTGAAATACAACTGTGGCAGTAGGATCTTTAAAACATGAGGGGAAGACTTGTGGCTGGACTAAATGGCCTTTCCCTGCCTGCTCGCACTTGTCTCCCTGCTGCGCCACTGGTGTTGGGGAAGAAAAGGGACTGGCCGGCGGTGGGTGGGAGGCAGAAGCTGGGTTAACCTTATCTATCTCTGCTAGTCATTCATCCTCTGTCATAGCAACAAGAGCAAACACTCACTTAGTTGCTAAGGTTTCCCAGGGATAATGGGGTCTGGTGCATGGAGCAGAGAGTAATTACACTGCCTCTTGGAGGGAGTAGCAGCTAAAAGGAAAAACAGGCCAGTGCGGTACCTGGTGCAAGCTGGGAGTCCTGGGGGAGGTGACGTCCTCGAAGCAGGCGAGTTAATTACACCAGCACAGCTCAGCTTGGGAATTGGGAACTTGTCTCTGCCCAACTGTTTAATTTTTATTTTTTAAACGAAGTATTTAAAAAAAATAATTGCCTAGTTAATTTCCTATAAAAACAAATTAATATAAACGCGAACTGCTTAGCTGAAATAACCAGGCAAATGAAAGCTGACTGGAGAGTTCCTTATGGGCCTGTGTAGGACATTTTTGTGTTTGCAGGGCTCTGAGGAATTAATGTTTCATGGGCACCTCTAATCAGCCCAGCTGCAGGAGGGCTCATGCAGGCTGTGCTTTCACTGCTGTGAGGAGCTGTTTGCCACCACAGTGACTACCTCAATGTCAACAAGACCCTTCGGTTTTAAATTTGATGTAGTCAAGGTGTTTGAGGTGGAGGAGTGGGGAAGGGACTTGATGTAGCAACGTGATGCTAAAAGTGTCCATGAGCTGAAAAAGCAAGCTGATAAATTTGGGACAGAAGAATGTTAAGGGTGTTAAATACAGAGCAACAGCCTGGCTTAGGGAGTGCATGATCCAGGAATCTCTGGGGGCTGGGAGGGTATTCTGGAAAAGTATGTGTTTTGCTCTGTTCTTATACTCTTCTTTAAGCATCTGCTCTAGGAGCTGGTCAGATGCCAGATACTGTGCTCACTGTGCTCTGTTATTAAGGTTCCACACCTTCCACTAGCCCAGATTGCCCAAAGCCCCATCCACCCTGGCCTTGAACACTTCCATTTCCTGGGCAACCTGTTCCCCTGAAGTCATGTTCTCAGGTGCCTTGGTCTCTGGCTGCAGAGTGCAAGTCTCATCGTGGAGGCAGCAGAAGCAGCGCTACGTCAGAGCCGCAGGCAGAGATGTGCTCAGTTATGCCTCCTCCGAAATGCTCCTGGCCCCATGCACAGGGCTGGCTCGCCGCGGGCAGCACTCCTTCCTTGCAGCGCTCCCCTTCTGTGCCAAGGGCAGCCAGGTGGACTCAGATTTAATGAGGTTTTGTTTCACATGACTTCCTCCATCATAGGAGAGGAACAAACAGGTGGAGTGTTTTTAAAGCAGGTCATAGAGTATTGATAAGAGCTCCCTTTTAATTCTTAATTCAGCAGAATCTTGGAGTGGGAAGTTTTCTTTCTGTAACATTGAGTACTTGTGCTTCCCCTTTATTCTGTATGCATTGTACTTGCAGCGAGGCCAAGAGCTGTGGATTTTTCTTGCTCTCTCACCTCTAGAGACTGGCTGCTTCTGCCCTTTGTTAGCTTGTTGAGAGGAGCAGAGGACGGGGAGGGGATGGCTCGGTGAGGTAGGTGCTAACTGGAGTATTTTTGAGAGAGAATGCAGTAGAGGCTGACTGCAAGAGAGGGATGTTTCACCACAGCCCGTAGAAGTGACTCCCCAGGCTGGCGTGGGTTTGCTATCTTGGTGTTTCTGATGAGGCTGATTCCACCGTACTTCTTGTCCTGTACAGAGATAAGAGGGAGGATGCTTCATGCCTTCCAGATTCTGGTACCATTTCTCTGTGGCATTGTTCCCATGGCTGTGCAAGATATTCTTTTCCCTCCAGCCCTGCTAGTGCTCCTGTTTCTGCCCCAGTAGACTGTGGCCTGCGCTCCCGTGTCATTCTTGTTTCCTTCTCTGAGGTAGTTGTGTCAAACCACACCGGGTTTTTTTCAGAGGCAAAGTTGCAAAGCCACTTGCAATGCCAGTTTACATCAGAGGGAGCAGCAGACACCCAGTACTGCCTAAAGAAAATGCTCCTGTAAATATTTTAGGGAATAATCTCTTTGAAGACTGTTTTGGGATATGATGGATCTCTAGGCTGTGTTTTGTTTTGCTTCTCTCTTTGCAGATGCTGCTCAGGCAATGGTGGAGAACAGAAAGCGTATGCTGAGTAACAAGAGGCAAAAGAGCATGACATTGCTTGGTTTTTTTCAGTCCTGCTGAGAAAAGTGCACTGTGGTATGAGGCTGGAGAATGTGTTTAGGTCTCTCCTGAGAAAAATGCTTAGCTGATGGGCTCTATTGTGACTTGCCTTCGGCTCTGTTAGAGCAGATAAAGCTCTGCAGAGGAGGGGCAGATGTATTCAGCATTGCTTTCCACCCTGAAAGCACAGCTGCTGGCAAAGCCAACTCCTCTGCCCTGACCGTGGTGTGGGGCTCACCTCCAGCTCTAGGTTTTATGCTAAACATCCTGCAGCTGCCAAGCATCGGTGTGGTTGTGTGCATTCAGCGTCGCCAGCGGACACTGAGTGTGTGGGCTGTGCTGTTCTTCAGGTGTGCGAGAGTGGGAGGGAAGAGTACATGGTATATCTGAAGAGTAATTTAATATATGCATTTGTGTGGGGGGCTATATGTGCATATAATCCTGTAACAACACATCACAGGCTTGGAAAATCTCTGGAAAATCCCAGGTTAGCCATTCTGTGTGAAATTGGACTTTCTCTCTGCTTCTAACACTGGCCCGGGGGCGGGAGCCTCCGTATTCTTTTGCTGTGAATGCTTGATTGCTCCCCTGCGTGTGAGCTGCTGTGGGACGTGTGGGGGGACTGCGTTCTCTCCTCACTTGAGATCGTGAAGAAGATGAAAAGAGCAGGAGGTGTTCTGGGACAAAATGGAAATGCAAGCCCACGGCATGTATGGCACTGAGCAGAGCAGGGAAAGTAGTTGGTAAATTGAAGATGCCAGGGTTCAAGGGTTTCTTCGAGGGATCATCCCTTTCAAAAGCGATCACCTTAACTAATGTAGCAAGGGTTTAAAAAATTGTGTGTGACACTTCTGTCTGCCCTTCCTGTCTCAACCATCTTTGCCAGACCTCTGCTGCAGCCTCCCATCTCCTCCATGCCTCACTTCGCTGTACAGTTGGACTGTGCTGCTGAGCATTATGCTCAATTGTTACGAGTCTTCACCCTTTTTATACATCTGTCCCCTTGCACTGAAAGAAATCTGTGTTTCATGTGGAATTCCTCCTCTCCTGCATATTGTTTTCAGACTCTCTCAAGAAATTGGATGGTTAAGAGAGGAGGGAAATGGTTCGTTGTGACCGTTTTGGCTCTCGAGGCTGATGTGGGGTTTGGCAGGAGATAGCTGTCAGTTCTCTAATACGGGTTAGCGTTTCTGTGCCGGCGGGTGAGTGCAGTGTGTGTGGCACATGTGAGCTCAGCGTAGGGAGAGGGAGATCGCTTTGCACAAGCTGCGTGCCTGCCTGGGTAAGAGGGCCAAGGCCGTGCAGCCTGTGATGCTTCCGAGCCTGGCACAGAGCAGAAAGTTCTGTGTGTGCTGACAGATAGCAAGCGTAGGTGCAGCATGCTGAACCACGAGCACTGCTGGGGGAAGTGTGCTGTGGATTGAGACTGGAACATGTGTTTTCTTGGGAACTACTGCACAGTTGGCAGGTGATATACCTTGCCTGCTATAGTATTTGATATGTGTTTGCCAAACAGCATTAAACATGTTATCTCGGCCCAGCAGGTAGGGTTTCAAAGCTGGCAAGTGTCTGTTCTGGGGAAGGTAAGTATTAGTACCTGGGAACTTATGCATTAGGGCTCGTGAGACACTTGCTCTGCTGGAGAGCAAATCCAGCTGGAGAAAAGCTCCGAACATCAAGACTAGTTTTGCCTCCACTGAAATCTTTTGGTTGCGCCTGTCCCTTGGTGCTTTTTGTTCATCTGAGCAGCTGGTAGGACTCAGAACTGCTTAGCTGCAGAGTCTCTCTTGGGGATGCATTTCTCCCATGAGTGTGTGGAAGCTGGCTCTTGTTGCCTTTACTGATCAGTTCACTGGGGAATTGTCATTGAACACAAGGAATTACTGGTGTGACCATGCTGGTTATAGGAGCCACAGTAGGAGATTTGCTGCAAGAGGTGCTGTCTTAAACATCAGAGAATGCAAACAAGCTGCTATTGTAGGCTGTAGTTATAAATATCAGGCTATTATGGAGGCAGTTTTAATGAACGAAATGACTTGCCACTATTCATGCTGATTGTCGCGTGGGTTTTTGTTTGTTACCCCATTAAGAGGTAAAAAAAAGCAACTACCTTCTTTGTGTCCTTTAGAGTGGCTTGCTTTGTCAGTACTGCAGCGTTGGGGCTCTAGAAGTGATGGGGCAGAGATTATTCTTACAAACAGCGCTTTTCTCTAGTTTGAAATGAAAAATCAGAACTGACAAAGGGTCCCTAGCTTTTTTTCAGAGTACCATAAAATCTAAACTTGCAGCCTTGCCTTCAAGGTATTTGAAGGTATTTATTGGCTTATATTTTATGAGGACGGTGGTATGTTTTTATCGCTGTCTGTGGGTGAGAGTCTGTCTACTTCCACGGTGTGTGGTGCCAGCAGATCACCTCTGTTTTGCTTGCCAGAAGAGCGGCCTGTCGGGATGGTTAATAAGGCTGTGCCAAGTGCTGCCCTGAGCCTTCTTGAGGGTGGAGTGGCAGCTGTGCTCAGTGCTGTGTTTGCTTCTTACAGGTGTGATCCCTGCCTCTCCTGCCCAGCCTGGTGCCATGGCTGACACGATTTTTGGCAGCGGGACAGGCCAGTGGGTATGCCCCAACGACCGGCAGCTGGCACTGCGTGCCAAGTGAGTCCTCACCGCCCTCCTCCTCTCCTTCCAGCCTCAGCTCTGGCCTGAATGGTTTCCTGGAACTGCGTGAAGCACTGGCCTCGTCCACAGGGGTTTGTCTGTCACGCAGACCCCTTTGTACCCCAGAAGTGTGCCCCTGGGGTGTGACAGGAGCCTGCTAAGCTAGGGCTCGGTGCTTGGCTGCTGCTCGGAGCTGCCAGCCTGCAGTGGAGTTTGCAGCGGGGCTGGTGTATGGTGGGAGGCCATCCCACCAGCCCTCCCCTGGGTGAGAGCAGGGGCTCGGAAGCAGGCTCGTATCTCTGCAGCACCCTAAATATAATTGATAGCATCCCCCAGCTGCCAGCACTCTTTTGTTTTAGGAACTTGTCATTTGATCTCATTTTCCCCTGAAGTTAAATTACTGCATAACCTAGACAAAAGGGATGGAGATGAGTCAAGCGCTAGAATTGCATTTGTTTCTTGGATGCTTTCCTTCTCTGGCAGCCAGTACCATGCCACTGCCACCTCTGCTCTCGTCTGAAACTCTGGGGTCAGCCTGCTGCAGAGTGTTAGAAAATAGGAGGTCACCCTGTGTCTGAGAGGACTGCCTGACTGTGAACAGTGCACACCACTGCCACTTCTCCAGCCTTCACCTGAAAGCCTCATTATCAGCTGTGTCTGATAGTGCCCTGCATTCTGCTAACAGCCCTGACTTTATCCAGTGACCTCTAAACCCCTACTGAATGGTAATTAATTGAGCTGTGAAAGCTCCCACCCGTCCCCAAGTGAGCTAAGGAGATATGTCAGCTGCTGTGTGTGAGGCAGGGAGGGAAGTGACTTGCTGAAGTCCTTGTGCAGGGGCTTAGACCAAGGGAGGAAGCTGCCAAATTTTTATTTCCAAGCGTGCCTGGTGATTTGTGTGTTTGAACTGAGGACCTTAGAAACATGTGATCTGGAGGGAGGAGGGTGCGGGTAATCCCCATGTTCGGGAGTCTGTTGGCGTTTGTGGTGTCTGGCATCAGCACCCATTTATGTAAGGGTACTCCTAAGATAGCCAGCCCTGGATGCACTAGTTTTCCTTGCAGGCAGAATCAGACAGGAGCGAGGACATAGAGTGGTAAAATACAGACTGGAGCAGAAAGGGGAATGAGAGGGCAGAGGGAGACAGCGTAACACTCTGCTGCTGGAGGAGTGACGTGGTGATCTGGTCAGTGAGAAGAGACTCCTGCTTTGGGCGTTAGCCAGGGAACAGACTTCTCTGGTGCAAGGCTGATGTGGGCTCTGTGTTCCTGGCAGGTTGGGCCTGTGGGGCAGGGCAGGGGTTTTGTGCTTTCCTTTCACAGCTTAATTCTTACCTCCACCCCCTCCCACAGGCTCCAGACAGGCTGGTCGGTGCACACGTTCCAGACTGAGAAGCAGAGGAAGATGCAGGCTCTGAGCCCGGAGGAACTTGAGGTCATTCTGGAAGTCATCCGCAAGGCGGAGAAATTGGACATCATCGAGCAGCAGCGCATTGGGTACAGTCACGTTCATTTGTCCCCTTCCCTCAGAAGGAAAGGTCAGCACAGACAGAGGAGTGGCTCTCCTGGCTGCCTGAGCTCAGCCTCCATCAGTCAGAGCATCCCTTAGGCCAGTTATTTTCCCCTCCCATGTTGCTTGTTTGGAGGTGATGAACATTGGGAAGGATGTGATGTGTTCCTTCTCTCCTTTCTCAAGCCTTTCTCGTGCCTTCTTTGAGCCTTTGGGCTTGCTGCGGTTGCAGCCACTCACACAGTCCCTGGTAAATGCAGCCTGTGCTGAGGCAGCTGCCCCGGTGGCTCTGGAAGAGGCTGGGGAAGGTGCTGAGCTGTGCAGCTGCACCCATGGCTGGTGGACAGTATGGCTTAGAAGCCGCTGATGGCAGCGCAGCCCCATGGGATTTTGCCTGGAGCAATGAATGAGTTTATGTTCTAGTTGGCTGAGCCCTCTGGAAGGGGTTTGCTAGCTTGAATTATTTAATTTATGGGCATCCTTTTGCTGCTGCAGATTTCCATTTGCTTTCAGTCCTGCTGGAGGTCTGGCCTCAGCGGTGTCTGTGATCGTCCCACACTGACTGCCTTTAAAGTTGGGTGGTCCTGCAGCATTTCCCAGCAGTGTTTTGTCTTCGTGAGACAGGAAACCCCAGTGACTCCCAGCCCGTGTCCAGCAGGCCCAGCTTCCTGCCCCTGCGCTTCGCTCTGTCCCTGTGCAGTGCACGTTAGCGAGTGCTAACGAGAACGGACAGTGATGTTTGTGTGATATATGGGAGACCCCAGCAGCCCCAGAAGCAGCCAGTGAGCCCAAGGGACTGAGCGTTCCTGTGCAGTTGTTGGTGTAGCTGCAGAAAGCGATCGTCTTGCTGTTCCCGTGCTGAAGCATTCTCTGAAATGCCATTGTTAACTCCTGGGAGTTCTCTTGTGCTAAAGTCAAGGATCATAAATCCACTAATGATGGCTCAGCCTGGCTGTGCTGTCTGACCTCATCACCATAGGTAGCACCTCTTTCAAACAGACCTTGCCTTCCTCTCAGTATGGGACTTGGTTGATGGGACATTAGCGCTAATGAGAACGGGGTTGCATGGATGGCAGGATTGCGTTTCGTCCCTGAGCCGCATGCACACGCATGGCTGCAGCTGCTCGCTGCCTCTGATAAATGGCCTGCCTGTTACTGTCCCCATCGACAAATGGATGCCTGAGGATTGCCAAGCAGTGATCTTATGACAGCAGCCTTGCTCTGCATGCTCTCCACATCCTGCATCCTAATTGCCTATCCTGCCTTTCTTCCCTTTCGTAGTCCTGCTGCTACGGACATTGTGCATACATATGTGCTTCCTGCCTTCCAAGTGGGCTGTTGAATGAAGCAGGGAGCAGTTACTGGCTTTCCTGTACTGCAGCTGGGCTCATTTTGGTCTGATGGCTTCAGTCTGGCCTTCCTGTTTCTAGTGGGATGTGAGCAAGTCATGTGCTTGCAGTGCTGTTTTCAGGGAGTATATGTAGAAATGGAGCAGGGCTTGGCAAGTCTAACTCCTCTGCCCTTTCCTGGTGCTGTCTGACTTGCCCTGATCTGAGCCCTTAAGGCTTTTCCTGCTCAACAGACAGGAAATCAGCTGCTGAGACTGCATGGCCCCAGTGACATTGAACTCCTGAAGGCTGTAGGATCAGGCCCTTCTTGAGAGCTGTCTGCCCTGCACCCCCTAGCCGAGTCAGGCTTCTCAGTGGTATTCACAGTTTTAATTATTCTGGGCCTGGTGAGTGTTGGTAGATTGACTTAGAGGGGTTTGTATCCCCTGAAGAGAAGAGCAGCTGATAAGAAACATCGAGTGCAGAGACTGAAGTGAAGGTATGTATTGTCCCAGCAAGGGGCCCAGAACTGCACAGAAGCAGCAAAGGTAGGCTGAGTCTGGAGCGCAGGGCTGCAGGTTTTTGGCATGCCTCAGGACCACGCGCTTCGACTTCCAAGGTGGGTGCTGTGACCTCTGCTCTGCCTCTTCCCCTGCAGGTGCCTGGTGGAGCGGCTGGAGAACATGAGAAAGAACGCGATGGGGAACGGCCTCTCGCAGTGTCTGCTCTGCGGTGAACTGCTCGGGCTGCTGGGCAGCACGTCGGTCTTTTGTCAGGATTGCAAAAAGGTGGGTTCGGTCACACAGGTTCCTGCCTGTTCCTGCTAGCAGATCTGTCTAGGAAAGGCCACCAAGCCTCTTGGAAGCTAGATTGTTCTGCAGAGTTAGCTTATCTTAGCCCCACTTGTCTAGGTCAGTGCTGTCAGACCAACGGGTTTTCTCTTGCACCCTGGTTATCTTATTCCTCAGGATCCTAAAGTGCTTAAATTGCACTTAGTGCTGAGGTGGGGTGCATCAGCCCCTCCCCTGCATCTCCCACTCTGGACTTCCAGAGTGGGAGAAGGGGCAGAAATGTACAGCCATCAGAGGCAGCTCCTAAGAGTCTGTGTGCTTTACTCTTGTTTCCTGCAAGGTCTGCCCTTAGACCTTCCAGTAACGCCTCTGTTCAGAGGACTCAAGTCCATCTTCAAGTTCCACACCAGTGTAAGGTATAACCACTGACACACAAATTGGCCCGTGCATCAATGACTGCCTGTGTTTGTGTATGTCATTGGCAGGACTGCACAGGTGCTGTTTGAAAGGCAGCATCAGTTTTCAGGGAGGCTGCTGTTCTGTCAGCACCCTGGGGGACGACTGTTGCTTCTAGACTCTGCAGCCAAGGGGTTAATCTGCATTACTGTGGAGATGATGATCTCCAAGGCAACCAGCCACCTTATCCTCCCTCTGCTGGGAGGCTGCTTTCCCTGCACTTGAAGCCCGTTTTTCCCTGGGGAGGTACCTCTGTAAGTGACTTTGTCTCAGCGTGTTGCCTGGGGAGAGGTGACGGTACCTGCGGGGTACAGGAGTGTGGCTTGACTTGCTGGTGGTAGGGTGGCAGGGAGCAGCCTGTGCTGACTTGTCCCTGGTGGGTACCGGAGCCAAGGAGACACTTGCCAGTGTCACCCACCCTGTCACTGAGGAGATGTCCCGTGGAGCCCACAGGACACCGCTGAGTAAAACCTGCTCCTTTACCGTACAGTGTTGGCACCTCTGTGGTGAAGCAGCGATGTGGGCCATGATGGAGAACCTTTCATGCTGGCACTGCTGGAGTTTGAGAGATGCAGTTTTCATGTAGAGCAGGCTGCCAGGCTGGGCCCGCACTGGTCCACAGTTGGCTACAACCCTGCTGGGCTTAGAGCTCTTGTACAAGAGGAAGAGAGGTGGGTGCCCCTTGCAGTCAGAACTGAGGTCCCAGCATCCCTCCATACGTGCTTGCTGGGCAGGGACCTGCTGTGAGCTGTGCTGCCTTTGCTGTCAAGTGAGTTTCTCCACTGGATCCAATTTTCAGAAGTATAGAATCACAAAATGGTGTGGGTCTGAAGGGACCTTAAAGATCATCCAGTTCCAACCCCCCTGCCACAGGCAGGGACACCTTCCACTAGCCCAGGTTGCTCAAAGCCCTGTCCAACCTGGCCTTGAACACTTCTATTTCCTGGGCAGCCTGTTCCTGTGTCTCACCACCCTTACAGGGAAGAATTTCTTCCTTATACCTGATCTAAATCTACCCCCTTTCAGTTTAAAACCATTACCCCTTGTCCTCTTGCTACAGTCTCTGATAAAGAGTCCCTCCCCAGCTTTCCTGTAGCCCACTTTCAAGTGCTGGAAGTAGCTTGACTGAAGCAGGGGTTATGCAGAAGATTGCTTGTAAGGCAGTGACGGGGAAAGTAAATGCAAATCTTTGAATCCCTGGGTCCTAAGCCAGGGAGAAAGTAGCTTTTTAGGAAGGGGTGGGGAAGGAAGCAGCAGTAAGGTACTGGGAAGTGAAAGGTCTGGTTTGAATGGGAGCTACAGGGCAGCTCTCCTGGAGAGGAGCGTGGGCTCTGTGCTCTGGTGAAGGGCTGGGTGGCAGACAGCAGGCAGTTAGCTGCTTCCTGCATTTCAAGCATGTGGAATAACAGGATGTGCTGTTTTCCTGCCTTCTTCCCATGGCGATTCTGCTCTCACCTTGTCAGAAGCCAGCTAGGTCACATTGCCACAGTGCTTTCTAACCTCCTTCCTGTGAGCCCCGTACACTAATGAGGAGGCAAAATCTGATTCAGACACTTCCTGCTCTGTTGCAAGTAGTACCCCCCCCCCCCCCCAGCTAGTGAGGCTGTGTGAGCCCAAGGCTCTGGGAGGGCTGTGACCAGAAAACCCCAGAGAAGGGCTGTTTGGTTTTGTTTTTTTTAATGGTTATTTCCTTTTTGTCTGGAGTCTGTTGGGCAGTTCAGGAGCATTCATATCCAGGCTGATTTAAGGTGAGACCCTATATTCCAGTGTGCATTTTGCAGCTGCTTTCAGCTTGGGTGCACTTTTCAGCTGGGTGCAAGCTCAGGACAATGCTGAGTGGGTGCCCTGGGCTTCTCCCCTTCCTGCTTTTTAATGTTGTGAAGTGAAATCAGGGAACAGTCAACCCTTCGGCAGAGCACATGAAGTGGACTGTTCCTTTAAGTTTCTTCCCTCTCGTCCAGGGATATCCATCACTCGTGCAGTGCTGTATGCAATAAGCAATGACTTGTCAGGGAATTATGGATTTTTAAAGTTCATATTTTTCTTGCTAGCGTTGCTCTGTTACCATCTCATTGCAGACTGTTTGATTCAATAACAGGAATTGTTGTAATGATGCATCTGAAATGTAGCAAAGAACTTAACCTTCAGCAAGTCCCTTCTGCTGAATAGAGGTTCTGTATTTCTTCTAGCCTCATGGATTTTCTAAGTTCTACTTTCTGTTTTATGAAGAATGTTTTTAATATTAGTTTTTATTATCTTAGAAATAAATACATTATGGCAAGACAAAGATGTATGCAAATCCAGATGTGTTAGCAATAGCAGCAGTTAGACAAAGCATAACGTGTCATTTACCATGCAGAGGGTATCAGTATCATGTATAAAAGGTGAAGTATTAGTAGAAGAAAGTGCTTTATCTTGTATTTAATGAGGAATGGAGTTGCATTTAATGTCCTTGATTTTTATGTCTTCTTCTGAGGGGTTGTGAGTGATGCTCAATTTTCCAGCTAGTCTACAGAGAAGGGGAGGAGGAAAGCCCCGGTTTACATTGGAACTTTCAAAATTTATAGCTAGAAATAAAATCACTTGGAAACTTCCACTAGAGGGAGTGTTTGAATGTGCTATATGTGTGGGGATTGGGATCTTTGAGGGTATTTAAGATTGAGTTGCTCCCTCAGATTTTGGTCTGAGGGAGGGAGAATGTGGGGTGGGTCAGGTGGCATCTGCAATCCCCCTCGGCTTGGATGACGCCACGTTGAGTATTGGTGCACCAGCCCCAATAGGTTGTTCCTTATTTCTCTGGGAGGATGAGGGCAAGGACAGGAACAGAGAGATGGAGAGGAGCACCAATCTCTGCGGGGCTGCTGGTGCTGCCTCCTGCTTTCTGTGCAGCTTGATTCAGGGACAGACCAAAATAGTTGGGTGTGTTTATTCATGCAATGAAGCCATCACCTCAGGAACCGTTGTTTTGCCGCTCTCCTTCTCCAGACGTGGGCACTGAGGGCTCAGTGAGCCACCGAGAACTTCATCCCTGGACACAGACCTCCTGTCTCAGAGGAGGAGCAGCCTGATTAGGGGGATATGTAAAACCTTAGCTGGGGAGATTAAATTCACATGTCTCTCTAAGCAAGGTTTTTGCTCTCCAGGGCCCTCTTGTGAGTGGCTTTTGCTCTGTGAGGATCAAAGAATTCATCCAATTTCTCATTCAAGCTGTAAGCCAAGCCTGATACACATCAGCTTCATTATATAATATTAGGTGATTCAGGTTGTAAATGGCTTGTAATGCCAGCGGAGACATGAAAGTTCCCTTGTGCAGCAATAGAGGCCGTGTGGCGCTATCAAGCATTCTGCTCAGGAAATGTGCACGTAGGCATGGTTGTGCCCGCTTCCTAAGCAACCACAAATCAATAGCTGCCAAGTACATGCTGAAATGGAGGGGAAGCCATGGGGTTTAAGACTACGTATGCAAGGGAAGGGAGGAGAGGATTTCCAGTCTTGCACAAACTTGCTCTTGTTTTATACTTGCTGCTTTTCCTGCCACAGTGATTGAGTTTTAGGGTTTAGAAGAATTAAAAAAACCGCTCTGGAAATACGCCTGTTGGTCACGGGGTTTGATTTGCCCTGTCCAGTTCTCTTCTTGTCCTGGAGTCAAGGGCTGTGCTGTAGATTTGCCTTTGTCTCATGTCCATATAGACCTCAAGCAGCTTCCTGTGATCAGTGGTTCTCCAGGATAAATAAGAAAATCATGCCATGTTTAGGTTTTTTAAGGAAAGCAAAACAGAACTATTCTGACAGATGCTTCTTGACCTTCTCTCTCCCAAGGGCTATATGGCTGTGGGGAGTTGCTAACGCTACTTTTTGTTCCCCCCGCCCCCCCCTTGTTTCAGAAAGTTTGCACCAAGTGCGGAATAGAAACCTGTGGAGCCCAGAAACGTCCTCTTTGGTTGTGCAAGATCTGCAGTGAACAGAGAGAGGTAAAACACAACTGTGGAGAGATGGGGCTCAGCAGCATGCGCCTACCTGCCCCAAGTCTGTGCTGAGTGTGCTTCCCTGTGGCTGCGCACTTGGAGGGGAGCTTGGGATGGGGTTTGGGAGGCTTGGCTGGAGGCCTGGCAGGCTCAGTGAATACACACAGTGGAGACAACTTTGGTTTGTGAGGGGGTGGAGGGTAAAAAACACACCAGCCCCTGCAGCCTGTATGGCTTTGTGGAATTTTTCTAGTTATGGTCATAAAGAGACTGTTGCCTTCCGCTGCCACGCTCTTTCTCTCCTAGCTCAGTAGCAAATAAACTTGGCTAACACTGGTTCTTTAATACAGCTGGAGAGATCTAGAGCATAGCTGCAATATTTGTCCCTCTAAAAATAACTAGGATTGCAGCTTTTAAGTCTGTTTTCCTCCCTGCCTGCAAAATCCTGTAACTTGCCAGTGTGTGAGACTTCTAATGCAGGTCTCTAAATTTTTATATCCTTCATCCTTAACTTTACACTGCAAGAAGTAATGGCCTGCCTCAATTCTTGTCTGCCAGCCAGCATCCACCAACATCAGGGCTCTCTGCTCTACAGTGAAGTCAGTGAATTTGTTCTGTGATTACAGAAGGATTTTCACTTGTTCCCATCAGTTTATTTTGGGCTTTTGCATGTGGTCCTTGGACATCAATCCAGTGCAGCTATTTCTGACCACTGCAACCAACTGTGAAACCTGGGTGCTCTGCTAAATCGATTTTTTGAAGTGTAGTGAGAGCATTTGTGCAGGTGTTTGAGATGCTGAAGTTTTTTTATATTAGTTGTGTTACATAGTAGGGGATTGTTTGTGTGGGAGCAGTTGCAAAGTTCATGTTCAGGTAAGCTGAAGGGGGTACATGGACACTGCCAGCCTTTACCTTTTGAGCAGCAGTGTGGGTGTGGGCCCGGCAGGCAGAGAGCATTCCAGCTCCTTGGATGTTGCTAATAATTTGATACGCGGAACCGTCCAGATGTTTTGAATTCCAAATGAAGGTCCCAAAATAGAGAGTGAGGCAGGTCAAGATATTTCTGTGTTCTGCAGGGAGATGTGTATGGGACTAAAATTGACTTTATTTCTTTTATTCTGTTCTTTCTGTAATTTTCTCTCATCCCACACTGTATAATTGTGGGGATTTTTTCTTATTTCTTATAAAAACAATGAGGACCTGTGGTCACTGGACAGAGAATAATATTAACCTGTTCAGTAAGTGTTACATGTGGCCAGTGTGTGAGGGTACAGTAACCTTCAGAGCTCACTGTCTCTGTGAAACCTGAGATATGGCCAAAGTGCTTCCCTAATGAAAATGGATGGAACTTTCTCCTCTTAGACTAACTAAAAAATAGCCTCATCTTACCTCCCAGCTCTAAGCTTCATCTTTATTTTTTTGATTCTCTTAAAGGTTGGTTCAGGTCTGTCTCCTTCCTTGTTTGCAGTAGTGCTGGTGCCCTGGCCAGGAGAAGGTTGGAAGGGTCACAGTGTGGACACGCAGTCAGGCATCAAGTCATACATCCCCTCTGTCTTCCCACAAGCTCTGCTTTTATTTTGGGGGAAGGCAGGGAAGCATTGAGAATTAGAAGCCTTGAGTCATGTCAGCCAGGGCAAGGAAGTTGAGGCAATATCGGAATAAATGCCTGGAAAGTGGCTTTGATAGGTCTTCCCTAAGAGTCTGTGTGAGGAAGAGTCTCTTGGGCCTCAGGCTGATGGCTGGTACTAGTGCAGTTCCTGAAGCGGGTTCAGGTGTTATAATATTACAAGGCATGCGCTAAATTACCAGGTTTCTTTTATGGGCTTGTGTTCACGACCAGTTCCTTGTAGCCGTCTGTTTCTGTGGTCTGGATCTGTCTTGTATTGCCATCTGCTCTGGACCAAACCCATTTGGCCACGCTCTTTCTTGAAGGTTATATGTGCTATCAATGAGTGCAGATGGATGTCTACTCTTTGGGATCAGATATTCTCATTTCTAAGCTCTGAATCCCCTGTATGGTAAGTATCAGGCCTATTTTATTTCCTGGGATCCAGGCTGGGAGCTTCGGGAATGCACTGAAGTACTTTGGGTTGTGTGATGCAGTAGCAAGTCAGTATCACCCTTGTTCTCTCCCCTTCTGAATGCACAGCGTGACTGAGCAAGGTTCTCCTTTAGCCCCTGCCAGCAAAACACATCCTTGAAGTAGGCTTGTCCCAGGCCACAGAGCTCTGGCAAAACCTCCCAACTTGTCAGGCCCCTAAACCTGGCCAGCTCTAGCGGGCGAGTGTCTGATGCTGGTCCGGAGTGCCCCCCCAGCAGGAGTGATGAGATGTTGTGTTTCCAAGCGAGGTGATTCCCTCCACATCAGCACTTTGATCGCCATCTAGTTTTCTGAACCACTGCTCAAGCTATTCAGGCATGATATTTATGAAGCTCTGAACTCTGTTAGTGAGAGACTGTCAGGCACTGAAGTGAGAAAGGGAGGTCGTTCGGAAACCTGGATGGGCTAAGTGATGTTGGCTAGAGTTAAGAAGTGTCACCGGGCTGGGACAAGAGCCTGGGACTATAATTGTCCCCTTTAGCCTCTGCCATGCACTGAGTGAGCACAGGAGTCTTGTGGCCCACTGGGATCTCAAGCCAGGATGGTGGGTTGGACATTCACATGTACGAGCTAACAGCTACAGGGTGTGGCATTGATCATACATGCTAAAGCTTTCATCCCTCCATCTTCCTTGTTATTATTTATCCCTGTAGGCTTGATTTAAGCTAGCATAAGTTTAGTGACATGTGGTAGTCATCTCCCCCTTTTGCTTTGTGGACAGAATCTGTGCTGGCTTCAGTTATGATTAAATTGTCCATATGCCTGGGTCAAAATGAAGACCAAAGTAACAAGCTGTTGTTTACATCAGTGTTTCAGCTGGAGTTGAATGCTTGATGCCCATAGATCCCTTTGGGAATCCCAGCCTCAGCCATTCAGAAGTGTTCTTTGCTGCTTTCTGTTTCCTTGAAAACCTCCACTGGGAAGGCAGTGCTGCATAGCAATGAGGAACAAGTTGCTCTGACACTGTCTTATTTCTGGAGAGTGGAGGTGATTAATGGATTCTGCCTGCTGCCTGCGTCCCAATCATCCAGAAGCAAAACAGCGCGTTTGGCAGCACTCGAGCTGCCGAGCATGATGTGTGCATGCAGGGTGAGGGTCTCTGAGCTGCCAGAGAGGCACGGGGAGGAAAAGACTGTGTTCTGACGTGGCTGGGACTTGACAGAGCCTGGATGTTCCTACTGGCAAAGGGAACATCCCCAAGGAGCAACAGACATTCCTGCGTCCTAAGTGCATCTCTTCCTCCTGAAATAAGATAGACCTCATCTGCTTTAGGCCAGAACTGGCCTCCAGGAGATACCACTTGTTCCAGCTGTTTGCAGAAGTGTCTGTTGAAAACCCCCTTTTCTTCTTCCAGGATTCTGTGGATGTTTTCCTTTGCAATGTCTTCTGAGGACAGTAGAATTAAAGCGGGTGTGGATCGTGTTTTATTGTTCCTGCAAGCAGGGGTAGAGGCAAGTTCAGTCAAGCTCACATTCACTTTCGAGGGCAAGAATCTCCCTCCCTTCTTCCCTCTCCATGTGCCGCATTGCCTTTCTTGGCTTTGCATCTTGCATTGCCTTTCTGGAGACTGAGTGTGGAGGGCTGATGCTCCTTGGGGCAGTCCTGTTTCTGCATGTGTATGAAGTCCCATGGCATGATCAGGGACACTGATCCCTGATTGCAGCAAACGCTGGCCACAGGTTTGCAGTGAGCCTGTTCGCTAACTTGGCAATGAAGAGCAGTGACGCGCCCACAGGGATGAGAGCGCAGGGCAGAAAGGGAGCAAGTCCTCCAGCAAAATGGGCTTATTGCAGCGACTGTCAGAGGAGCAAAACTGCCTGAGAGGAGCTGTGGTGGGCCTGTGTACAGCTGGAATGATTCCCTGCTGCCAGGCCTCTGGCAGAGCACGTGAGCCTAATAACAGCTCGGGCAGCAATGCCCATGTTAAATTAGTCACATGTGGCTGAAGTCAGCCTGTCACCTCCTGGCCTGAAGGGGAAATGGGACCTGCTGTGTTTTGTCAGATCCCTGCCCAGCCATTTACCTCTCTGCACAGCCTTGTTTTGACTGTTACCACCAGGTTCTGCAAAGCACCTTCCTGAATTACCACTTTATTTTTTTTTATGTCCATAATTAGCGATGCTATCATCGTAATTAAAATCCTCTTGGAAGCGTTCACGCACATTTACATTTGAATTGACACATCCAAAATTGTAGTGATAATGAAAACAGTTTAAGTAGGGTGGGGGGAGATAGCTTTTTTTAAACCCCATTGAATATGAAAGAGAGTGTCAGCTATCAGGGACCTGTTAAAGTTTTAATTTGCCCCCTCTGCTACACTTTCCCTTTAATTTCTTCTCCTTCGCTAAACGGCGTTTTCATGGCTGGCTGCATTTCTTGGTTTATCACAATAAACCATGCAGAGGAAGAAGATTACTGTGCTGGAGGAAGAGAGTTGTCTCCTCCCCTTTTGCCCCCAGGGCTTCCCTTTTCACATATACACTCATACGATTTTGAACATTAAAAACCCACATAGCCCAGGGTTATTCCTGCTGGCATGATGATTTCTTGGTGAGATACCATACTGATGGAGAGGAGTGTTTATTTTGGGTGACTCTGGATTGAATCAAAGTGATGTGCACCTGTTTGCAATTCAGAGAACTCATCAATAGCCTGCCATATTATTTTTGGGGGGTGGTAGCAAGTGATTAGACTCAAAATAGTGTCCTCTAGAATAGAGCCACAGGCAAAAAAAGAGGCCTGATTGAGAGGGGAATGATAAATTGCTGAAGGCTGGCAGCCATTGCAGCTTGAGAAACGTTGGGGTCAGAGGTGCGATAGATTTTGCTATTCCGGAAACAAAGCTCCGAATAGCAATTTTACTGCCTTTTAATTTTCTTCATCCTCAAGTGCTGAATGTGGGAGTTGACAACAGATTGCTGTAAATAATGTAATTGGAAATCTCTGTGTTATGGAAAAGCAGATGAATGCAAATAACGAAGCTGAAGAGCGCTTGCTCTTTCTCCCTGCCAGTGGTTTGCAGTGTGCCAGAGCCGTGGTGGAGAGCTGGGAAAAAGTGAGTGTGTGGGCATGTGCTGCGTGAGGACAATGGCAATGACGTCCTGCCAGCTTGGTTGCGTTTGCAGGTGCCTTTCTCTTCATTCAGCATTGAGGCCCACGAGAACCTGCTCCCCCGCCTTTTGGCTGCTGGGGGATTGAGCCGGTAACGCTGGTGTCAGCCTGGGAAGCTGAAGGTAGCTGTTCTCCTCTCGCACAGCCCTGTGAAGGAAAGGGGCTGCAGAATGAGAACAGCTACTGCGTGGTGAGAAATAGGTGGTAGAGCAAAGTGTGGCTTTGCAGCAAAGATCCTTTCTAAGCATCTCTGGTTAGGGGACTTGTGACTTGGTGAGCGAACTCTGGGGGGGCTGCAAGTGTTTGTTACGATTCCTTCAGCCTTGATCCATCCCTTCATTGGCAAGTCCTAATGTTTTCTCCGTTTAGGAGTTGTTTTAGCACTTGTATATTCATAGAAGGGAAAGAGGAGGGAGAAGTTTGAGCAGTAACGTGCATTTCACCAGGGCTTCTCCGTTAGGTCCCATTTACAGGCTGCACTTGAATGTGCTAGATAAAAATACGCATCTGCTTTTGACTGTCTCATCCTGTAGCTATAATGATGGCTTGATGCAACTTTAATAGGAATATTGTCAGGGTTATAAAAGACATTGAGCTCTCTGGACTTGCTATGGCCATGGCTGTTAAATTGGTTTGAAGTAATAAAAAAAGGAGTCTGTTGCTAAAGTAGCTCTTCTCCCCCGTGTTCTCCCCTGCTTTGCTTTAGGGTAGTTTAGGTGTCAGGGGAGGCAGAAGGACAGGAGCCTGAAGGAAGTCAATATTTAGCATGGATTTTGGTTGTGTTTAGCTGGGCCAGTTTGAGAACAGTGGGCTGGGGACAGCTGCAGCCCGTGAACTGTGGTGTGGCAGCTCTGTCCTGAGCCACACGCTGGGCCACCCCATCCTGATCTGGTGTAATGCAGATACAGATCTTTACTCCTCTCTGTCAAGCACTCAGAGCAAGAGATGATCAATGTTACTTAAAATTGGGTTGTTGTAAGAGACTGGAAAGGGCTGGCTGTCCCGCTTGCTGATGAAATTCCAGCTTAGGCTGCCATGGGGGCTGGATTTCACCTTATGTGCCAAAAGGACCGGTGGGACCAAAACTCTCTCCTCCTTGGAAAGAGTGAACTCCTGCTAATAAACAGTAGTTTTATTCTTGAAGTCCTGTTATAGATTTATTAATTTAAAATCAAGCAAGAACTTTGCTGTCAGGCCACTCTTGCGATCAATGAAACTACCATCAATAGCAGTCAGCAACATCGATTTGTTTTGATGCATGGATGCTAAAACTGACCTGTGTGCCCATGTGCAGAACAGGACGTGAGCTGCGATTGTTTCAGATGGGGCGTGCTGCTAACCTGGGGGGAGCAGAGGTACTAAATTATCATAGGGGAGAACATCTTGCTGCAGCTATTTTAGAGCTGATCTCAAATCAATTTCAATGCTGCGGTAATGAGACCAAACTCTATTAGAAGCACCAATTCAAAGTGAATATGTATGCATAGACTCAATTTTATACTAGTATTACTACATCAGAGCTGGGTGTATTAAATCGTTAACACTTTCTATAACTGGACTTGCTTTGGGGTAGTGAGAAACCTGGGGGTGACCAGCCTTTTCTTACAGCAATCCTTGCTGTGTCTGATTGGTTTTATGGTGTGCCTAAATTGTAGTTCGCCTGAAGATAATAGGTCTCTTCAGTGCTTCAAATTAAATTACAGATGTTGCAAGGTCTGTTCAGAGAATGACTGCAAGAAAAGGTTGCTTCCTCCCCGGCAGTTTGTGCAGGGAAGCTACGTGTGGCCCAGCTACCCAGTGTGCATAAGGGGCTGACCTGCCCTCCCCGAGCCATGGCGCTGCTCAGGGCGCAGACCCCGTGGCTGCGGTGGTCCCTGGCCTGCCCGCTGTGTCCTGCCTGTGCCGCTGCTCCCAAGGCCTCCTGCCTTCCTGAGACAAGGGAGACCAGGGCTTGCCCAGCCTGCAGCTCCTCCATTGCCTGTGTTTACCTGAGTTGCAGTGGGCTAAGCTCCAGGTGGAGATGTCTGTCCCAGACTGAAAAAATGTTGTGTTTCCCGATTCTTGGTTTTGCAGGGATAGCAGAGCACGTCCTTCCAGGGTCTCTGTGCTGAGCTGACGTGTGCTGTTGTACAAGCTGTACCAAATGCTGCGGAGTCCCAGCGTGCTAGCAGAGGGGACAGAAGGTGCCCTGTCAGCTTGTGCCTCGACTGGCTGGGTCACTGTTTTGGCTGTTTGCATGCTGGTGAAGGAGCTGCCTGCCAAGGGCCCCTTTGTAGAAGAAGAACTTGCAGTCTTTTCTCATTTGGAGAACTGGCTTCCCAGCTTTTCGCTTGGATGGCAGACTCATCATCCTGCTGGGCTGTTACCCAGCAGGAAAATGGTGTAATTGCAGGGTGCTCTCACCTCCTGGTTTCTAGATCCTTCTGTGGTGCACACGAGCATCTGTCTTGCACTCCTACAGTAACTGACATGTGTTCTGGGTCACAACAATGCTGTGTTTTCTTCTGCTGGGTGCTCCTCTTCTAAAGAGCATACTACCAGGTTCTTCTCTGAGTTCAAATCGCCTTCACTTGGCTTTCAAGACCCCAAACACAGATTTTTAGCTCTCTGTGTTGATGGCTCTGGTCTAGGAACCAGACAACCTGCTGAGCAATCTCCTCCCATCAGTGAAATGGTGACAGTGGTGTCCTGCTTTTTGTGCCTGCATAAGAAGAACTTCTCATGAGTGCCAGGTGTTGTCACTGTCCTCTGCTTTGATTAAGCCCTAAATGCAAATTGCAAACGTATTGCTGTAATTAGGGATATCTGCATTTGCACCTGTTGTCATTATGCTGGTACTATATGCAAAATGCTTTGGGAACTTGGAGTAGAAACACTGATTATCTCCTTCACTCTGAATGGAAGTGCAAGGTTTCTACCCCCCCTGCATGAAACAGAAAATTATATTCTTACTATATTAACTTATTTTTGCCCTGGCTGTCTCATTAGCTCATTATTAGACTGCTGGAAGGCACAAAAGAATTAGGTTTTTAGAGGCCATTTCTCCTTCTCTGAGCTGCCATCCTTTTCCCTTCCTCTGGCTCACAACAGGCTTTATATTAAATATACTTAATAAAGCTCCTTCATCATAAGCTGCATTAAAACTGAATTGTAGAGCAGAGAGTGTTCTTACAGGAGATATTACAGTTTAGCGCTCGCAGTCTGTTTCCTGCTGCAGATTCAGGTTATTTGAGTATGGTTCTTCCTGTTCTGGGGTTTTCAAGCACGCTCATTAAATGATCCGGCTTAGCCTGAATCGCTCTGTGGAATGAACATCAAGGTTGTGCCGTTCAGTATGGCATGGGGCAGCGTTTCTGCTGTCCTGGCGTTGCCACCTGCACCTCCAGCTGCTGCTGGTCTTTGACTCTCAGAAGAGACCCAGACTGAGGGACCTGGCCCAGGAGGAGACTTGTCAGGATTTGCTGCCCTTCCAGCCAGGGCAAGACTTGTTTTACTCTAAGCAGAGCATGTGCCTGGGGCTGTTGCCACCCATGGCATGTGCCAGCTCTCTCCAGGAAGCTTTTTCTTTTTGTGGATTCCCAATGGGAAAGCAACAGATGCAGAAGCTGAACTGCCTGCTGCTTAGTGCAGGCCAGGGAACTTCATCCCGATATCCTTGTAGTAAGCCTGGGAACACATGTTTGACTCAAGCATGGCATCAGAGAAACATCTAGTCCTGACCTGGAGAATATAAGCAGTTCTGTGGTTTGCACAATCACCCTCTGCTCCTCCTCAAATCTGTGGCTGTTGCTCATTAGAATTTGTGATATTTTTTTTTTAGTGGTGGAAGAAGGACTGAGGTGAAGCTAGGCTGACAAGGTGTGGGGAGGAATTTGGGATGCTGTGGTAGTTGCAGAGTGAAAGGGAACTGCTGGTCTCTGAGCTGGAAGGCTTGCCCCTGCTGTGTTTGAGTGAGGTCAAGGTAGCTCAGAGCGGGAGCTGGGCTGAGCTTGATGGGGACCCCGTTTAGTGCTGGCTGTGCTCTCTTCTTATAAAAACTCAGGCTTAAGGTGGTGTGTGTCTGTCTCTAACAGGTCTGGAAGAGGTCTGGTGCGTGGTTCTACAAAGGGCTGCCCAAGTACATCACACCTTTGAAGAGCAGCAGCAAACCCAGCGAGCTGCACTCGCAGCCTTGGCAAAGTGAACCAGCTGTGCCGGAGGCAGAGAGCGTCGGGACCAGCCGATCCTTCACCTGGGCCAGGGGAAAAGGTTGGTTATCTGCTGGGTTGGGTTTTTTTAATGCTATGGTATGTTTTTCAGGTTTCACTGTTACTTAAGTGCACATTGGTGGCCCAAACTAGCCCCAGTCCTCCTAGACTCCTTGTCCTTCAGTCCCCCCTTGCTTTCCTCTGTTCCTTGCAGCCTCTGCTGTTTTGCTGGGGCTGCCAAGGGAGGGATGAGCTGTGAAGCAGACACCTGTCTGCAGTCGCAGCCCAAGGAGCTCCTCCTGAACTACGTAGGATGGTGCCACTGATGGACATCATTGTGCATCCAAGGTTGACAAAAGGCTGGTCTTACTCCCTCCATGGGGCTGCTTGCTCCTTGCTTCTGCTGCTCTACAGAGCCCCACTGGGCAGATACCTCACGTCAATTTGAGGTGGGTTAGAAATGACACCACCAGCATCTCCCTGGGGTCTTCCTGGAGCCTGGAGCAAGTGGACAGAGATCCTCTTCTCCAGTCAGTGGGCAGGAGCAAGCTGATGCTGGCCGTGTCCTTTTGTGCCTCACTCCCTGAGCAGCTGAGACTGGCAAAGTGTGGATCTCCTTCCCCAGGCCTTGGAGAGGGGGCTGAGGTTTGCAGCATGGAGAGCTCAAGGCTGAGTTGTTCTTTAAATGTGTCTCGGAGAAGCTGTTGATTAACTTAGCCCTGTGCAGGGCTGGGGTTGGAGCACTCACAAGCCTGAAGGTTTATTAAGCTTCAGCACTCACATCCCTGTTCTTTGAGGTAGACCTTGATTGAAGTAGACTGTTGTATCACATGTGGCATCTTGGATCGCTGCTGCATCAGATCCCATTCACAGCGCTGCCTTGTAGGGTTTTTTCCCCCCTTCTCTTCCACCTGCCCACCCCATTGTTGCTTGTGTGCTCACTTCAGTGCTGCGCCCAGAACCAGCTGGGGGGAAACGGCAGCTTGGCACTGAGGAGCTGAGCACTCGGGGTCATTAGCACAGTGACGGATGGATGTTGCAGAATTAAAGCTGCTGCCAGTCTGCTTTGATTTCTCTTCATTTCTCTCTGGTGTGGATTAGAAGAACTGCTTGGTCTCTCTCTCCTTCTGTCTCTTGCTATTAGATCCCTTCAGTTGGAGAAGACCTCTTCAGTGTACCAGCAGCATACCCTCTTCCATATCAAGATAAATCTTATCAACAGTGCAGGGGGAAATAACCTTTTAATAAAGAGGACTCAGGAGAGTCTGGTTTACAAACTCTCTTCAGGCCCCAGCTAGGAAAGCACTCCCAGACCTACTGTAACTTTTCCAATTAAAGACAAATTAGATCAAAGTAGATGCTTGTGCTTCCCTCCAGGAGACGCTTGGAAGGAGTTGTCTTAGCAAATGAACCGACTGATGAGGTATTTTCAGTTCACATGATACAGAAAGCATTACAAGTCAAAGGTGTTAGGCCCAGACCTGGCCTGCTTTTTAGTTCAGCTTTTTAGTTGAGTTTTGTTTTGGGAGAAGGCCTCCCCCTAAATACTGGCAGGAGCAGCAAAGGAGCAGGTGGAGGACAGCAAAGTGGCATTTGGTAAGCTTCGATGTGGGTGATGTGCTGCCTTTCTCCCTGTGCTCTGATTTTTGGCTGGCTGCTGTTTTACGGGTTGGATAATACTAATTTATGGTTTTATTTTCTGGTGCTTTCTTTCCTTATTGCCCTTCTTTGTTAGGCCACCTGTCCTCTGGACAGCTTTCAATGGGCACTGTGGGCTGTAATTCATTCCTGAAGCTGGGAACTTGTACATCTCACCCCTCCGTTTAACTCTTTTTCACCTGTCAGTGCTGGCACTTCTGCTGTTCGTCATCTGAAACCTCTGAATGTGCAGGGCAGCCACCTTCCCCTGTGGAGATGATGTAGCTGTGATATTGCTGGTGTGAATCTGCAGCTGGACTGAGCTTTACAAAGCCATGGCTGACAAGGCAGCCTGCCTTACCTCTTCCTGGCCAATGGCATTTGTCAGCTCACACCTCGTACGCCCTCATTTGAACACATCCTTTCGGCAGGGAGTAAAGCCCTGTTGCTTGTTTGGCAGGATGTTCTTGGGAATGAGCTCTGGCATTTAACGTGCCTGACTCTGACAGGCTGCTTTCGCTGGGGTTTCTATTATCTTGGCCAGCCGTCTCTAACCCCACCGCTTGCCTCCTGAGGTGCTGAAGGAGCCATCTCTCAGCTATTATGGGATTCAAGTCAGGTGGGACCAGCGCAGGCGCAGCCATGTCCTGGCACAGTCCCCGGAGAGCCTGGAAGAGAGGAGCCGTGGTTGTCCTTTCAACATCCTCTGTGCCAGGAGCTGCCTTTCTGCGGGAATGGGACAGACTCAAATGTCCCTTTTTCCTCCTCAAAAGGAAGGGATCAGTGCCAGGCCCTGGGTACTGGCCGCTCCTGTTGCAGGAGAGTGGGAAGGCAGCAGGACCAAGGGACCACAGGAATGTGCCTCTTGGAATAAAAGCCAAACCCACCAGGAAGAAGTTTTATTTTTACACACCCATTATTTCTCTTGCTCTCGCTGACACTGGGATTTGCTGTTGCCTTTAGTTTTTCTGTAATAAACAAGCAGTTGCCATGGGAACCCTGCTATTAGTTAAGGCACAAATGTATTGTCGTGAGGAGAATAGCAGTAATATTTCTTGTGTTGGGGAACAGCTCTGCTCCATGTGGTGGAATGTGGGTGGGTTCCTGCACTGGGTCAGGCAGGACGGGGCCATCAGAGGGTGGGGAGCAATAAGCAGCAGGGCTTTCCTTCTTCCGAACTCTGAGTTCTGCAGAAAACAATGTAAAGCATCTGGGTGGAAGAAAGAAGTGTGATCCCTGAGCTATTGCACTGTTTGGCGTGAGGGCTGCCTGCTGCTCTGCTTGGTCTCTGGTGGTTTCTCCTGTTGCAATGTGCTCTAGTCCTGTTGCCAAGCAATGCGACGTGCTGGGCTCAGCGCTGTCGGAGGCACAGGAGCAGCGGCTAGGCAGGGGGATGCAGCGGGTTCGTCCGGTTTCTGTGTGCTGGAGGCCAAATCCCGGAGTGATGGAGCAGAGAGGAACGTGCTGGAGCACGGCAAATGTTTTGCAGGTCACCGAGGGGGTCATCCAACTTCTCTACAAGTCGGGGCAGTGCCAACGCTGCACGTGTGCTGCTTCTGAACGGGAGAGCAGTTGGGGCCAGTCCCCTCCTCCTGCTTGGAGATGTTGCTGCAACTGTGGGCAATGCTGGGTGAGATCTAGCATAGGCGCTGCACTCAGTGAGACACTCGGGTTGTAATAAAACTCTTCATCTCCGACCCTCCCACCCACAGTGACCAGGAGCTGTTGGCCTCCCCACTCCCCGGAGGTTGTGTTTGCAAAGGCTGATGAGACAGGTGCTGCAGGGGAGGTGTGTGCTCAAGGGCTTATGCTCAGCCTGCTCATCCAGCACACCTTGGCTGCGCTGGGTGTGTGCAGATGTCCGGAGCTGTTGCTGCAGGGTGCCCTTGTGTGCCCATGTGCTTTTTCTGTATTTTTGGCGACTGCAAGAAGTGCCAGGCTTTGTGTGTGCAGGGGTTGAGCTCTGCCCTGCGATGGGCAGCGGAAACGTGGCTGGCACTTCCCATCGCAGGCATGCCCGTGCCAAATGCACGCGTTTAATAGTAGAGCTCAACCCCAGCCAAGTGCTCCTTTCCCCTTGGCCTCCACAGAGGCTCCCCACATCCTCTGCTGCTGGGTTAGGTGCATCCCAGCAGCCCCTCACCATTCCCTGTGGCTCTCAGTGCCACGGGGCTCTGGTACCTCTGGTTTGGAGGTTGAACCATATGGTTGGAGGAATCGCAGACTCTGGCAGCAGCTGCGAAGGCTCAGGCTCTCCATGAGTGACCCATTCCCTGTGGGAATACTGCTTTTCTTGCAAGTTTTATCTCGGCATATTTTTTTATGAGCTTTTTTTCAGTCAGCTGGAGATGGAGAGGGATAAATCTGTTACGTTCTCTGAAAGTACAGCTGTCCAACGACTCTTATTGATATATCAGCAACTGCTGGAACACCAGATTTATGACTTCTGGGCTCTGGAAAGTGCCAGCAGAAGGTCTGGGAGTTTTGGGAGAAAAATTACCTTAAAGGGAAACATTGGCACAGTGGGTAAAATACACTCTTATTGGCAGCAGAGGAAATGAGAGCAGACAGGGCTGCTGCTGTGGTGCGAGTGCCTTCGTGTCATTAATATTTTCCTCCTCTTGTGCTGGTCCTCTCTGAACTGCTGAATGGCAGAAGGGAAGGCAGCTAAAGTCACCTCCACTGATTCACTGGGGTATTCTCCAAATAAATCCTGACTTCCAGCATTTTTAAGGGATTCATGGAGGAAGGAGCTGTCCTAAAGCGATGATTTTTATGAATCCAGGAGGCCAAAAAAGGATGATGACCAAGTGGGACAGAAGTGCATTTTCTGAGGGAATTGGGCAACAAGACCATCAGAATCATTCTCACAGCTGAGATTTGGATTTTAGAGCAAAAAAAATACATACTGGTATGTATGGGCTGTTGTTAAGAGTACTTATATATAGTCTCCCTCCTCTCCCAGGGTGTTTTGGGGAAGTAGTGAAGCTGTCTTTAAGACAGCAAAACCCAAAGCCAAACCTTTGCTTTGAGGACTCTCAGCCAGAAGTGCAGCCCCCCTGCTTGTAACGGGGCTTCACTCAGCTTCACAGCCCCTTTCCCTGCAGCTGAGAGGTCCGGTTTCTGGTGGTGCCAGGAGGGGAAGGCTGCGGGGGCAGGAGGAGCCGGTTCCCCAGGGAAAGGCTGTGCGGGCAGTGAGGAGGGGGCCTGGCAGCCTGCCCCTGCACAGCACTTCCCGGCAGCACGGCCAGGCAACTTCAATAACACTTTGCAATAACGCTGGCAGCCAGCTTTAATATCCTCAGAGATGTTAACTCCAGAAGAGTGCTATTTTAGGTATTAATATACTTATTCTGTTTTAATAAAATACTTTGTGTAGTACAGATCGCTGCCTGAATACAGGAGCATCTGCAGAGGTCCTTGGCAGAAATACTTGACAGCTTGTGCTCACCTGTGCAAGGGGAGGGATACTCATCCTCCTGCCCTGGGCAGTGTTAAAGGGTTTGTAGCTCTGTGAGCTGCGTATAGTGAATTTTAGGGCTGATACAGAGAGATGAACTGACAGCTCTCTCTGCTACCCCACGATCGTCACCTTGTACCTCTGCACCCATGTCCCTCCTGCGCCCAGCAGCGCCGTGAGGTTGGGCGTTACGAGTAACATGGCGCAGGGTGAAGTGGTTTATTCAGTAGCAGAATGGGGAACTCATTTCTCCTGTGAATAGGAGCTTATAAATACATATCGATGAATATAAAGAAATAGTTGGGGACTCCCTTTTTCTACAGTAGAGGCTGTAGGTTGCAGTGTTGCCTACTCTGTCCCACATGAGCCACTATTCTACTTTCTACCAAGAATTGTGACCTACTGTGTAAAATGGCTTCTGAGCTGCCCAGAGAGCTGGTATCTGCCTTGGTCAGACAGAGAAATGCTGTAGGTGCAATCGCTCAAACAAAAGACAGTCGTTTTCCCATTACCTTCCTCCTCAGCCCCATCATTTCTGTTCTGAGATCAGGCCATTACAAAAGCCCAGGAGTTGGAAAAACACCTTTCTCATTTTACCCAGAGCAGCTGGCAGTCGAGTTACCTTTTACACTGGTATAAGCAGGAGAGGTGTTTGCATAATCGCATGGAAAAGTAAAAGCAACCTGCCAATTTGGGAAGTTGCGTCTGGCAAAATGAGGCTCCTTCAGCTCTTGTGGAAACTATGGAGGGTGGAAAGCAGCACGATTAGGGCCAGGATGCAGGTGGGGGGAAGAAGGAAAAAAAAGCAGCCTTGAAATGGGGCAACAGTCTCCCTGAGGAAGAGGAGCGACCCTTGTGTTTTAAGCCTTGGGGTCAGAGGAGTAATATAGTTCTGGGCAGTGTGCTGGTAGGGATGAGTGCTGACTGGACGATGAGCAAATAAGGCTGGTTCTTTGTGTAATTGCTCTTTGATGTGCTCAGTATTTATCTGGTGTTTTCCTCATAGACCCTGGAGCTCCCATAGAGGCTCTGCTGCACTTGAAATGCAGCTTGGAGGAAGCCAGCCCCTCTCTCCACTTTACTCAAACGTGGATGCTCTTACGGTGCAGCCCAGACCCCTCCACATGCAGCAGAGCAGGAACCAGCCTCATGCCCAGCCCTTAGCCTGTCACTCCTGCATGGGAGACAGCAAACATCAGGAGGAGGGGGCTTGCTGGTGTCCCGGCACGGGGGTCAGCAGGAGCAGAGCCCAGCTCCCACACTGCAGGGCTCTTGGCTTTGCAGCAGGGAGCTTTGAGCATCAAAGCAGTGGTGTGGTCTCCATGGTCCCAGTCAGGTTTAGGAGAGAAGCACTGGTGGTGTGTGCATCTGCTTCAGGTGCTGGCACCACTGGAGAGTGTACGGTGGAGTTATAAATCATCTGTAAAAAGTAAAAGCACATCATGTTTAAGAGGAACAGTGAACAGCTGTGGGGGAACTGCAGGTAGGGCTCCTTTTGGAGACGGAGAATGTGATCAGCGAGTCAGCATTTGTTCATGTTTTGGATCCATCTGGCACCCTCTTTGGTAAGTGTTATGAACATTGTGAGTAACTGTCTCTCTCCTCCCCTCGATCTTTTCTGCAGTGGTTTCTAGCGACAGTGAGAGCGACTCGGAGTTCAGTTCCTCCAGCCTGGATGACAGGCCCTTATCACCGGGGTCAAAAGGCTCACAAGGCAGAAAGCACCGAGCAGGACTGGGTGAGGAGTTGCTGTTCCTTGTGACTGGAGGGTGGGAAGTGTAAAGTGCTTGAATGTTTGGCTCTTGGTACTGTGGGTTCTGGCTCAGCCACTTTCCTGCCCTATGCCGGTGCAGCCCACTGGCTGTAGCTGTGCCAGGCGAGGATCTGATCCTTTCTCACTGGAATAGTATCAGTGGGTCACCCCGTTGCCTGCAGCCTTTCAGGGTCTGCCCTTGCAGTTGGGAGCTGCTCCTGGCCGCCTGGCAGCATGTCTCCAGCCAGCTCCTCACTCCTGACTTTGTGGTGCTGGAACCGCTGGCGCCATTTTAGGAGCAGAGCAAGGAACTGGGTTTTGACCCTGCTCCTGAGGGTGCCTGGCTGGGAGTGGGGAGGCTGCTGCTCTTTTAAGACCTGGCCCAGCATCTACACCCACTTCTCCCTCCCACAGCAGCATCTCTCTGTTGTGTCCCTGCAGCACCCATCGGGGAACCCAGCCAGGCCACGGGCAGGGCGCTGGGGAGCACCCACTCCCCTACCCTCTCGGGGAGCCGCAGCAGCCTGGGCAGTGAGCCAGGGGCTGCCCTCAGTGCCACGGAGAGCTGCCAGAGCGACCAGCCGGCGGACGGGCGCGACAGCGATGTTGGCAGCAGAGTCCCTGGTAAGCTGAACCTCCTCTCCGGGCAGATCCATGCTTTTGGGGCTGACTCCCCTCAAAGCACAGCTTTCTCAGAGGCACACCTGGCAAAGCTGCGGCCCAGGATTACCTTTCCCTGCTGCTTTCCTCATGGCAGATGCTGTCACAGCATTACAGCTTGCTCCTTCCCTCTTCCATGCAGAATCTATTCTGCAACATGAGTAATCATCTGGGGTGGGAGCTGCCTACACCCACCTCCAAGAGCAGCCGTAGCTTGAGTCTGTCCCTCTGCAAAGGCCCGGGGCCTCCTGTCTGCCCTGCAGAGGCAGCAGAACAGACTGAGCTTTTACTGAAGCAAAGCAGAAGTCCAGCAGCTTTATGAGACTGAATAAAAATTTTCCTAATGTTAGATGGCTCTTAAAGCCAAGCATGGCTCTTCCTACAACTCTGCAGTGCAAAAAAAAAGACACTTTTTCCCCCTCAACAACCTTGGAACAATTAAGTGACTGTAGGAGCAGAGGCTGCTCTCGCATCTGATCTGGAGCAGCTGAAAGAGATGCAAATGTGTTCTCTCTGCAGTTCCCGCTAATCTATTCAATAACCCCTTAAGTTATCATTTAGTGCCGCTCCCTCCTGAGCATTCCTGCCACCCTGTGAACTGCCACTCCTTTTGTTCCTGAGCCTGTTTTGTGCTGTGCATGTTGAGGCATAAATTGGATTAGAGAGCACAGGTTTATCCTTTAGTGCAACATGGAGTCATAGTCCCCCTCCCCACACTTCCCACTAGAAATAGCCGGCGTAAAATTGTTTCTCTGCTCTTCCCTCTCTCCCCAAGTTTCAGGGATTTGCGGTTTTCTTTAATTTTAGTTTTTGCAAAGCAAATCAGATGAGTGATACTTCTGCTCTGTCTGTCCTCTCTCTGGATTATAGTGCTGCCCCGGCCTGGGCGGTTTATTTTAAGCCCCCATTGGCTGTGGCGTTAGAGACAGCTGATTCCTGTTGTGGGTTGGCTCTGGTGCCTGCCGGAGCAGAGCAGCAGGTTGTCCTGCGGCATCGAAGCAGGTGGTAGTGGATACCAGGTGTGGCCCCTTGGGTGCTGCTTCTGCTGGTGCTGCGTGGCCATGCTGAAGTCTGGATGGATGCACACCTGGACAGATGGCATGTTTGTACAGCACTTAGCATTTTGGAGCTTTCCTGCCAGCTGTTTGAACTAACTGCTGCCTGGTCGTGACTGTGCAAACAAGATCTCAGAGGCAAAAAATGCCTTTTTCCTGCTAAAAACCTTCTATGCAAAGCTTGGCACAAGGGGTCAGCGCTTTCCAGTGCCATCTCTCCTTGCTAGGCAGGGGAGAGCTATAAATGACAGGCAGCATGGACATATATTAAAAAAAACCCAAACTGTAGCAATCTCATGAGCCCAGTTAAAATAGTCCCTGAGATGCAGAGAGGATCTTGCTAAGGAGGTTAAGCCAGGCTGGCTGACTAGAGAGTATCTGTAAAGATCTCTATTATGTCTGGGTCATTTGTGTCCCAGTCTTTCTGCAGAAGGGGCTGTTTTGTTCAGATGTGGTGCTTGCAGCAGCAAGTGCCTTGGTGGAAGGGCTCCACGGCCGGGGAGGGAGGCAGGGGGATGGCAGTGACTGTTTCTGCTGGCGGGGAAACGAAGCTGGTGGTGGGCACGGCCTTGGGAACTGATGGAGAGTGGCAGCAGGCAGAGTTCTCTGTGTCGTGTCATCTCAGGGAACCAGCCACCAGCCAAGCATCCTCCTGAGCTGCTGCAGGCTCGCAGGGAGTTAGGTGACACTACGGCTGTGGCTCTGCGACCGCAGGAGGTGGCTGGATGGGCTACAGAGAGGCTGGCCTGTCTTTGAGCCTGCCCTGTGCCCTACGCCTTTCCACGACATGGGTGCTGGCCGGGGCTAGTGTGGCGGTGTTTGAGACTACCAAAGGTCTCTGCAAGGAGGCAAAGCTGGAACCTGAGCATGTTGTGGGAGGCACGTGATGTGCCCATGTTGTGTTTGCCATGGGTGTATGCTCTGTCCCACAACGTGGGTCATCTTCAGCACTTCAAGGTAGGGAGGAGAGAGGGAAAGTGAGTTTGTTTTCCCTCTGATGTGTTTGGGATGTGGTCTCGCCTCCATGCAGCGAGTGAGCAGCAGGGGTAAGCGCGGTCGGCGTTCGTTTACTCTGAGAGCACTTAAAGTGCCCAGCTGGAGAGATGCTGCCACGATGTGATCTGTGCAGTGAACTATTGGCAATCACGATCCATTACATGTGTATTTAGTAATCAGCATTATGCAGCCATATGACTCGTGTGGTCTCATGTTCTGTGCAGCTCTGTAGCAGGTGCTTTGAGCCAATCAGACATCCAGCAGGCTTCAATACTGAATGCCCCTGTGCTTTGCCAGCAGCCTGGCAAGAGCAGAAAATAAAGAGCAAAAGCAGTGCTTCAGTCCCCTAGGAAGTGTCCTGCTCTGCAGAGGGGTTCACGTGCTCTGAGATGCTGGAGGTCTGGGGTGTGCAAATGCTGGGAGCCTTGGGGTAGGTGGCAGTGCCTCTTCCCATCTTTAGATCAGAGTTTCGTCTGTCTGTGAGGAGCTTTTCATGATGGGTCCCTCTGGATGCCACTGTTTGCCAAAAAGCAGAGGCTGTTCTTGCTGTTTGTCTCTTTGAAGAGTGGTGGAGGCGATGGGTGCTGTATGTCAAGACTGCCAAAACTCTTTACTGCATCTCCCTGCCTGTGGGACAGTCCCTGTTCTCTGCTCTGACCCAAAAAACAGAGCAAGGGGCAAAGATCCTTTCTAAACTGCTGATCCTCAGCTGCAGAATGGGGACATTAAAGGGAGATTTTGCTATAGCTTTTCTGAAAGGCTCTGCAACTTTATAACACTATGTTGGGAGCAATTTTTGCTTCATATTAGCACCTCAAGTGTTCTACCGGTGACTTTCTTTTCACTTCTTTTTCTCACCTCTGCTCTAATTCTGCTCTCAAGTGTGACTTTGCAGAACACTTTAACATCCTTAAATCCCAAGTCACAGTCAGAACAGGGAATTAGGGAGTGGTGCTGCAAATGCACCTGCTCTCATAGTCCTCAGCTCTTTAAGCCTGAAGGCCAAGACAACAGCATGGTCATGTGGCCAAGGGAAAACAAGGAGCTATTAAGAAGGGTTTGTACGTTTCCAGTGTGTTGCTTCGGCTCCGGCTGGGGTTTGGTGAGGCAGATAATGAAGCCTGGGGTTTGTCATAAAATGACTCATTGTCAGAGCTGCACTGGGATTTAGGCAACCTCAGCCCATGAGCCAAAGTTGCAGAAGAGAGTGGTGAGTTGAGAGGCTGTCAATTTTATTATTTTTTTTTACCACCTGCTTTGAAACCCTTTCAAAAGCGTCGTTTTCTGAGGGTCTGGTGTTTCTTCTTCTGAAGCTCTGGTTCCTGGAGATGCCCACTCTGACATGATAGCTGTTAAGAGGAAGGTCGTGCTCTGGTTTTTCTGGACAGTTTTTTATTCTGAAGAGAGTAAAATTTGCACGCAGGAAAGAAGCACAGTCTTTCTTTTTCCCCTCACTTGCCCCCAGCTAGGGAGGTGACTCACCTCGTTCTGGCTGTACAGTTAAGAGGTGCCTCAGTTAAAAAAGAGCAAAATCCTTGCTATTGTTAATGGTGACATTTTTATTGAAGAAAAAGAATATATTAACAGAATTAAACAAAGAAATCATCAATATCTTACAGTGATTTTCATTAGCCCATGGAGAGCTTTTTCTTTGAGCTTGGACCTGGCTGCTTCAGGGAGTAAAGAGCAAAAGGCATCTCCTCAGATCAGTAGCAAGTTCTACTTTGATGCGTCCCAGGTAATGGGTCCTCAGTGTCTTCTGAGAACATTGTCTCAGGAACGGGTCAATCCTTTGTGGTATTCTGTGGGTCACCTGAAGAGCTTGCTGGTAGGGAACGTGAGTGAGCTTGGCATGGGCTCTGGGGCTGGAGAAGGCTCTTAATTTGTGCTTAAAAGAGGAGGTCTGAGAAACAGCCACGTGGTAAGCTAGTGAATGAGTAGCATACATCTAAGTGCAAATCACAGTCTCCCCATCTCTGTCTGTTTTCCAGTGTGTTGTCTAAATCATTAATATTTAAACAGCAGTACAGCAGCTGGCAGTTAAACAGAGCCACGTTAAACAGTGGTGTTGCTGAGTCTGGGAGCTGAGACGATGATGGCAGCGCCTGGTGGGGTATAAGAAATGTGCTTTGCAGTCACAGGGTGAGACCGGCTGGAAGGACCTCCAGAGGTCAGCAGGTCCAGCCTGGACCCTTCTCCCAGCGTGCTGAAGCTGCGGCTTCTGGATACCTCCCCTTGGCTGCTTGCTTTGTAGCTGGGGGAGGCTGAGAGAGCTGAGAAAAGGGTCTGGAGCTGAGAGAGATGAGCAGGAAATGCTGCTTCCAGCTCTTTTAATCTGGAGAGACTTATGCCCTGTGTTTCAGGAATTGACTGGATTTAGAAATGAGGTGGTGTCAGTCTCTCTGTGGCTCAGTGCCTCCCCGGCTGGGGTAGGCATCAAGTTTTGCTCATAAATATGCAAGCTGTTAATATATGAGACAGGCAGAGCCATTCTGCATTATTTTTGTGGCAGGAAATTCTCAGGGCATCTTTGAAGTTAAAGCATTAACTTATTTTTTTCCTTCCCTCCCATCTCTCAGATGTCTGTTTTGCTCCCTCAGGGACGATGAGAAGGTAACATTTTGCTTCAGTGGGTCTAACTACTCCATTCCATGTAGGAAAAAAACCTGTCCTAACAGTAATTAGGCTCCAAATGGGATAGTAATTTCTTTAATGACTTTCTTCATGGCAGTCTTTGGGGAGGTGACTTCTGTTTTCCTGCGCTTGGTGAGAAAGTTGCTTAAATGTTTTCTGACTGCTTGTTCCCTCGTCCATGTGAGCTGCAGCCAAACAACGTAGTCTTCCAGGGCTGCCTTTGCAGTGGGGTGGAATAGGTGGGTGACTGTGCAAAGGAGCTGTGCTTGCAATCCCTGCTCCTCCTCCCTCTGCCTTCGGTCTCTGCCTGCACTGAGGGCATGGGATAGGAAGGAAGGGAGGGTCAGATGTGGAGGAAAGACCCTCACCCACACTCAGCCTCTCCCCTCCAAGCCTCTGCCTCCTGCACTGGCTGTCTCATCAACCTTTGGACACTGCTGTTTGCCTCCCTTTGCTCAAAGCTTACTGCCACGGGATTGAGTTTTCCTGCTGCCAAGGAGGATGAGTTGTCCCTCTTCCACAAAGTGAAAAAATTGAATTGTGCCTTCATGGCTGAGCAGCTTTGAGCTGTCTCTGCCTTCTTGTATTGGTAGTGCAGAGCACCGAATGGTCCTGCTGTATTTATAAATAAAACATGTCTTCGGGTAGTGACAGCATTAGGAAATGATTCAAGGTTTGCATTCTAGATACAATGCAGTTGTAAATATGAACCTCAGAAGAAGCATATGCCCCCTTCCATGTTTTAAGGAATTAAAATATTTTTGTCCTCAAGTGGTCGAACCAAAACAGTTTCAGCTTTTTTAAGTCTGCCTTGAAGTTAAGTGAATAAAGGCTTGAGTACCTAAAAAATAAATTACTTTCACTATTTCTGTATTTCTTTATGGAGTTTTAAATTGAAAGCTTTTTCCTTGAAAATAGAGGAATGACAAAGACTCATTCTCTTGCCTCTTTCACTCAATATATCTGGAAACAAGTTTGCTGCTGAAGATGAAACTCCTATTTCTGTGCCTTCTTTCACACTGCAGAGGTCTTGTGCTTTGGTCTTTGATCAGACAGCCTGTCTGGCCTCCTGCCTTCACATCCTTAGACTTGTTCTCTGCCCTTTGCGATACGTTTACTCCTTGCACTTCCAACTTTCTATTCAGCATTTTGCACAAAGCATAAAGGAAAGAGCATGGGAAGTCAGTAATATAGAATTTAAAAGTCTGGATTTAGGAGTCTTTGTAAACAAATTGAGAGGTTTTATGGCTCGGGAGGTTGTCTTTCAACTGGGACATTGGCCAGTAGCTGATGGGAGGAATTTGGAGGACTCCCTGTGCCTTGAACGTTTCACATGGTGCAGTGACTGGAACCATCCCCTGTTCTTTCTCCAGGAGTCAAAGTAATTTGTGTCACCTTCAGTTCAGAGAAGGGGGAGAGAAGTTAGTACTGACCCACTGCTGCCCTAGAGCACTCCCCATTGCCAGTCCCATGCTCAGAGCCTGAGTTTCACCAGGGGCTGCTGAAAAGATTGTCTCAGGTTTGGTTAGTTGACGTGAGCCAGAGCACCTTCTGCAGCAGAGCATTGCTGTTTTGCACCCATCCCCAGCCATGGGCAAGGATTACCTTCAGCCGTGGCTCCTGGCCGTGGCCCAGACGCACGGAGGGCAGGAGGGTCACTGGAGGACCTGCTCGGTGCCACATGGATGCTGTCACCTGGTTTGGAAACCCCTGAGAGCTGAGGCTTGGCTTTCTGTCTGACTTAGCCCTCTGAGGGAAGTATGTACCAGGGGACCACTTCTAGAAGTACAACTCCTTCTTTCTCCTTCTTTCCCCATTTTTTTCCCCCTGTCTTTTCTTTCTTTAATAAAGTTTAATGGGCCCTGACTGCTGACAGACTGTGGAGTAATGATGCATAAGCGTTCTCTTCATTATTTTTTTTAGGAAGCTCTTAAAATGGCACTGAGCATGTAAAAGCAACATAAAATAACTTTGTCAAGTCTCTTCCCTTCACTGCTTTCCAAATAAAACTTTTGTCTTTATGTATTTTGAAGGCAAACGGTGCGTCCGCACCAGAAAGCGATGCTGACAGAGATGAAGATGGAGCTGCTTTGCCTGCATCCAGCACTCACCCCTTGCCCACTCCTGCAGACCTCACTCCAGACAACAACTGCTGCCAGTGGTGACTTTATGATGCCGGGTCTTGCACAGGCATTAGCAGCAACGTGATGGCACCCAGGAAAGCAACTGCCTGTCCTCCCTGCCTCCCTGACCTGGTTTATGGTTTGGTCTGGTTTCCCCTTCTGCTGACTGACGTGTGTTTTGGGGTGCTGCTCGGAGAGGGGTGTCATGCCGTGTGGTGCTGCCGTGGGGTCCAGACCTGTGCGTGTTGGAAAGGGCACACGGAGTGCTCTCTGGAGCTGAAGAAACATGCGCTGCCTCCGTTGTTCCTGGCTTGCCAAGCCTAGCCTTGGGTTCAGCTCCTGGCCTCGCAGTCCTGGCTTTGCAGTGTTCAGAAGAAAGGGAAATTCACCCCTATATCCCTGCAATAGGGTGTGAGGAGACTGCAGCCCTTCTACTGCTTCTCAGCCCGGGGGTGCGTTTCTCTCTGTGAATCCCAAGCGTGAGACCAGGGCTCTGATTTGCACTTGACTTCCATGGGCTCAGGGTGTCACCCTTGTGTTTCTTGTCATCATTGTTCTGGTTTGAGTTGGCCTGAGTTTGGTGGGGGCATCCTGAATCAGCTGGTGAAGTTGTGCTCCCGTTCATTTCCACTGAGGTCTCTCTTTGTGATAGGGAGACACTTCAGTTAGTAAAGAAATGCTCAAAGAGGTTTACTATGAATTTTTTGGTCCTCCTGGCTGTGCAGCAGTTTGTGTGTCCTGTGGTGAGGGTGATGCTTTGGCAGTAGGATTGTGGGCAGTGTGTGTGTGCTGCAGCTCCTGGTGGGAGAACACCCACCACCCTGCAGCCCAGCTGGCTGCCTTTGTGTACCCAAATTGGATAAAAGCTTTCAGATTACTTTATCTTGTTAAGTTCTGCAGATTCTCCTCCCACATGCACACCTTGTCCTCTCTTGCATGAGCAGCGGCCTTTGTTTTACCTTTTTCCTGCAAGTCTTGAGCATCTGGCTGACTGTGATGGTGTCATCATGAGTCAGGCTGTAGAAAGCTGTGTGCCCTGGTCCTGCTTATTCTCTGGGATGGACAATTTCCCTCTAAGGCCTGACAGATGAGAAAAATCAAATTACCTGGCATCTCTAGAGCAATTAGATCTTTGAAGGCCTGAACAAAACCCACACTAGGCAAGTAGGAGTCTGTGGGTTTTATTAAATGCTTTGGATCTGACCTGTCTTTTGCTGAAGAAACAAACGATTCCAAAAAGCTCCCTCTGAAATCATGGGTTTAAAGGCAATTTGTGCCTGTTAATGTCAGCCTTTTGCCTTGGTTATTACTCTTTTGTTTCGTTCTCCTTTGCTGCTGAGCTGTGTGTGCGTGTAGTATATGCTCTTACAAATGGCTGCAGTATGAAGATAAATGAGGTTGGGTGCTGGAACACTCTTAACAGGAGATCGGAAATCAATCCTTGACTTTCTTTCTAAATGAACATGGTCCAACAGAGGACCGTTCCCTTACTGCTTTTCCAGCTAACACACTATGGCACATTGCTGGGAAAATCCTTCCAGCTCTTCCTCTGTGATCTGTTTCTGCCCTTTTAAAAATGAAAACAAAACCTTTGGATGATGTGGGCTTTTTGAGATGGCATAAAGAGAAACCACTGAACGTGGGCTTTACAACATCGGTGTTGAAGAGAACAAGGGATGAGGTTGTTCTCTGCTGAGGGATGCTTTATGTCATGGTATGTGTTTTTTAAACCTGGCCATTGGCTCGACCAGCTGCATCTCTGAAAGGGGTAATACCAGAATTATTAGCCATTTCTGAAAGAGTAAATTCAAAAATCAGCTTTTGCTGAAATGCTGGTGTGATTTCAGAGCTGAAGTCATGCTGTTTCTTCTGAGAGGTGTAGGGTCTTCAATTTCACAAGTGTTTTGCCACCAAAAAAGTCCTGTCTTACCTTGGAGCTTTTAACAATCCTACTGAGACTGTCTTGCTCATGTTATTACTGCAGCGCCTCAGACAGCCTGGCCTGCCAGCCTAAGTTAATTCTGTAGAAGAAGAAGAAGGAAAAAGACACTTAAAAATTGACTCCATTTTCTTTAAACCTGTTACTTTCTCATCAAAAACTCTACACTAAGTTCGAAAGAGTTTTTAAAATCGAGTATGTCATTTTTAACTCTTCCTGGGTTTCTTGTGCTTCATTCCTGGGCAGTGCAGGCAGGTCAGGCGTGTTTTTACCCACACTCTCACTTCCCACAGCCACTTATCACACTGTGGGTTTCCTGCTCTGCGCAGCAACCTGGCAATCCTTGCTGGCTTACTATGCCACTTTGAGACATGAGTTTGATTTTTAGTTGAGACTGGATTTTATAAAACACTCTCAGAGATAAGTTTGGGACTGCTCTTCTACCAGTGAGACTGGAAACCTTTCTTTCCTACCTGTATATTTTGTCTCCATGGAGTAATTCCACCTGAGTTTGAACCAGAACTGTTCAGTCATCTATGGAAAGACTCCTCTTGGGTTGAGGGAAGCAGAATGTGATCTAGCTACGTTTGAATGTGATAGAGGAGCATCTGCAGCTCTGTGCACATATTTTCTATTAAAGACCACTTTCCCCTTTGTTGTGTCTTTTGTGGTTGTGTTTTGTAGTTTTCATTGGAATATTATCCTAAAGCTGTACCAGTTGACTGCCTTTTGAGGTGACTCAAGGTGGGCAAGAAGGGCTCAGTGAATAGTGCTCAGTCTGCTCTGGTTGTTTGTGTTTCTTACATTATTTTGTTGTTCTTGTCTCCATCCCTTACAACTTTTATGTAGTGTTTTACTACTGGAAACAATAAAGCTTTGGCTCAGTAACAACTGCTTGCCATTCTTGAAACAGTAAAAAGTTTTTTTTCCATTCCCAGGTTGCGGATACTCTCCAAATCCTTGGGCTGGCTCCAGTGAGAAAAGAAAATAATCCAGCCAGTGGTGTGGTGATTCACACGACTGAAGCGTAATTGAATTCTGCACTTGAAAGTTGTTTTTTGTCTTGGCCCTCTTTGGTACCTTGTGCTGACAATGGCAGGGGGCACAGGTCTACTCCTCAGCCCCTGCGTGGAAGGTTTTCCATGTTGTAACCACTAAGCATAAAGCAGCACTGATAGTCATTCTGTCAAGTACTGTCCCCACAGCCTCCCAAGGCTCACCACTCGCGCCGGTTTGACAATTGGGGTCTTATTTAGCTTTGCCTACGGAGAAGCGTCTCCGCATTGTTCGCCGAGCATGTGCAGCCCTGGCTGCTCTGTGTTCCCTTCCACTTGGCATTCAGCTTCAAGGTTTCAAATGGCTTTTTAATCTGTTTCTGCTTTTCCCATTTTAAAAGCACCTTGATAATTGCTGTTGGGATTGTTTTGCAGGGGAGCTGCCATTAGTCCAAGGATGGAGCGTGTCAAGGACTAACCACCTCTTACGTTGTTCCTTCCCCCCTCCGCTTGCCATGACAACAACCATTATATGGGAAAGTCAGTTGTGGGATCTCTCTGAGTCAAAAACACTGGCCATGAATTGCCGAGTTCAGATGTTTGCTTTTTACAGCTGTAGTTTGAGGGGAAAGGGGATGCTTTCTCTGTGGGAGCTGTGTGTAGTGGTTTGACGTAGCTGAAGCAAATGGGCTACCAGCTGGTGTTTAGACAATGTGTTTCTGGCCATTACTGAATCGGACAGCAAAGGCCCTGGACTATCAGCCAGAGTGCTTGGACAGTGACACAAAATGGCAGATGGCTGAAGTTAATTTGTAAAATAAAACTTAGCAGCAGTTGCTCTTCTCCCTACCCCTCCCAGAAGATGTTTCCTTCCAGGGGAGAGGGCTGGTGGCAGCGACGTCCCAGCCCTCCTCTCCCATTTCTTCCTGCCATCACTTTGTCCTCTCCATACTGGGGACTGCTCTTCTGGCCACAATGCCTTGTTTCTGCGGGTGGGTGTGACTGACGGAGAATTCAGGGAAGTTTTTGTGAAGGACTGTTGCTGTAATCAAATAATGAGACTTTCAGCAGGCACAAGATGACAGGTGATGGGTAAGCATCTTCTGGAAAGCTTTAATCTTGAGCTGCTCATTCACATTCCCTCCTGACCTTTGCCTCTTATTAGCAGTATATTCAGGTAGTGCTAGAAATGCCTGCAATGCTTGAGAGGCACGAGAGGAGGATCCCGCTGTGTAGCTCCATCCCATGCAGGCAGAAACACGATGTGTGCTGCCTGCCAGTGACACGTGGCAGCACACGCAGGCAGCCACGCACAGCCTCGTACACCCCTGCCCTGCGCCTCTCTCCCTGCAGAAATATTTCCTGTCATTATCTTCATAGCAAAACATGAAAGGAGCCAGGCCAGCAGCAGCACGTTACACCAGCCGTGGGGTAACACTGCTGAGCGGTGCCTGGAGATGTCCACCCAGCACCCAGGGGTGCTGCTCTGATCAGCGCCTGGGAGCTGCACCTTTGAGGGACAAATTCAAATCCCCTCGAGGAGGAGGGCTGTACACATTCACCTTTGTGCTTCGCAGAGGTTCTGTGGATTTGTTTGAAGGCATCTGTTGCGTTTCTTTTTCCTTCCACTGATTTCTGTCTGGCACTGGAAGCTGTTTGTAAAATTTTGGAGGGGTTATTGCTTCTTTTTTTCCGTCTCCGGAATGAGTGGCTCTGCTTGATGTATTCAGATTTTGCCAGGAAGGATGGATTGTGGTTTTAAAGTATTTTTGTTGTGGCCTGTATGAGTTTAACAGCAACTGTTATGCTCTGGGCCCTCTCTCAGCCCCCAGCTATATGTCATTTCCTCCCCGGTGCTTCCCTGTGACTCTGTAGTTGACCAAAGGCAGCAAACAGGTGTCACCATCTCCCTTCCTCATCAACTCTCCTCCCAGCCTAATCACTGTAAGCAGTTATTATCTGGGGCTGGAGGCTTGCTGCTAATCAGGGCCTTATCAGGGCCATCTGGGCAAGGGGTGCTGGCAGAGACATCTTCCCCCTTCTGAGTGTGACTGACTTCTGCTGTGGTAGCTCTGACTAATTACCACAGGGCTGTGGCCACTTTTAATTATTTGCAATTCCACACCTCCCCTCCAGCTGTCCTGTCCCATCCCATTGGAGCAACCCTTTATGTGTGGGAGCTGCCCTGGAGCAGCTACCTTCTGGGCTCGGTTTTGGGCTGGATTTGTGAGCTGAGTGGAGAGATCACATCTCTGAAACTGGTCCTTGCTTTGCAAGGCTGTGCTGCTTTGTAGTGACAACCCTGCATGGTGTCCGCAGCTCAGCTGCTGGCTCTGTCCTGGATATTTCTGAGGCTCATTCACTCCCTAAAGACTCCACAGACTGATATGTACCCAGCTCCTGGATGGGGACAGCAGCTGAGTTGCTGAGGGTGGCTGAGCCCAGCATTATGTATTTTTCTGCTGGTGAAGCCAAGCTCAAGAGACCAAGAAAATCTCGGTGAACAGCTGAGCCCCGCTGCGGCAGAGCAGGGTCAGGATCTGGGCCCTGGGTGAGCAGTTGTCACGCCGCTGATGGGACAGACCTTCATCTTCAAATGACACTCATGCAGAGTTAAATTCCTCCAAGCAATCACACCATGGCCATTAAAATGGTGCCTTAGAGGACAGAAGAATAAACTGAGAAACACAAATTAGGGATATAAATCTTTCTGGCTGTGTCTGGGAGGTACCTGTTTAATTAGCATCATTGAGCAGCCTTGATGTAGTAAGTGCTAAGTAGGAAACTTGCCAGATTTTCCCTGTTTTGATAGTAGGTGACTTGTGTTCTGTTTGAATTTTCACCTTGTGATTGTTTTTCTGTACTTGCTGGAGTTGCTGTGTTGTCTTGTAGCATAAGGAATTAGCTGTTGTCACCTGAGCTAATCAGATGCCACTTGCACGGGGGAGCAGCTGCCCACACTGTCCTGCCTGAGTGTGGATGTCTTTGCATCTAGGGCCTAAGGGGTTGCAAAGCTATTTCAACAAAGTATTGTGTGCTGGAGTTAATGTGTTTAATGATGTTTTTTGGTTCCTGTCCTCCTGGAGCACAAAGGTCACTTGCCACATGGAAGTTTTAAAAGAACGGCTCGTCTCCCTGCTGCGTTGGAGGAAGGCTGGGGAGGGAGGACAAGCTCTGTTCCCTGCAGAGGACCTGGCCATGTGGCCGAGATACAAACCCAGCCCCTCTCTGAGGGGTTGAACGTGAGGGCTGCTCCGTGTCGTGTTGCAGTGAGCTGCTCACGCTTCTCTGTACTGCTTCCAGTGCTGCCGCGAGCCAGGACCCGTGGCACGAGGTGTTGAGCCTGCCCAGAGCCACACGGGTTGGTCCTATGTCAGGGATGATTGTCAGGGCGTGGAGGAGCCTTCTGTGCCCCCCCTTGCACAGCTCTGCTGTGGGCTTTGGGGATTTATTCATGGGATGAATAAGACTATCTCTGCGAGGATTTGGGTTAGGGAGTTACTGAGCCTTTGTTTCTATATCACCCCTGTGTATTCCTGCACTCTGATGCTAATTGGTACCACTGTAACATGAATCTTTTTAACACTGATAATGTTTGTGAGTTATTGGATGCTTGGCCTGGACCTGCCTGGGAATTGCAGGCAAAACATCCAGAAGTGCTGCTGTCTCCCCGGCGTTGCCTCCCCGGGTTTGCATCCTGCCTGTATTCATTCTGGCAGCCTCTGTATCACGCTATTTAGCAGATCACTGTTACTGACCTGTCACTGTGGGAGACGGTGGGATTAGGATGATGGAGTGGTTGGAGAGGATAAACAATAATGATGCTACATCGGCACAGCCCAAGCAATGCCTTTCTCTTTCATGTTTTCTTTTTCCGTCGGTTTGCCATTCAAGTGTAATAAGATCAGTGCAGATAATTTGTGTATTCATACAAAACATAATTTTCCCTCCTGTGCTTTACCAGCTGCACTGCAGTCGGAAAGGCAAATGCGCGCTTTCTTTTGCATGGTTATGAATGGGTGCATCTGTTCCTCGAAGATAGGGAAAGGAGGGTGAAAGCACTGGAAAGGAAGGGAAGAAATCAGATGCAGTCCATTTCATTGCCTCTGTGGAGAGGGAAGCATACAGGAATCAGATTTTTGCAGCATGGGCTCGGTCCCACCCTGATGTATTTAGGAGGTGGGTGACGCACCAGCGTGTGGGAAAGGCAGAGAAAGGGGTTTTGTTCAACGGGAGAACAGCCTGTGGAAGCACAACCACCCTGCAGCGGGGCAGGGATGCCCAAGGGAGCTCAGCCCCACTTGGTCAGGGTCTGCAAACTGCCATGCAAGGACAGCCAGAGCCGTGCAGGGGGCTGGTCCTGCTCCTCCGCCTGGGGTTCAGCCACGAGGGCCCAGCTGCCTGCTCCTGGTGCTGGCTCTGCTCTTGCCGTGCTGCCTTGTTTCGGCTCCGCGTGGGGCTTGTCTGGGAGTATCAGGGCAAAGGTAGGAGCTTAACTGGGCTGTGCTTGCTCTTCCCTAGCTGGAAATCACAGACACCTTGCTCCCTGGGCTCTTTCCCTTCCTCTGCCAGGGGCTGCATCCCTGAACCTTCATCTCCGCATCCCCCAGGCTCTGCCTGACAGCCCTTGCTGGAGGTCCAACATCCCCTGTGAAGGCAGGAGGAGGCACAGGGCTAGAGGTTGTACAGCAGTGGACCTAATTTATTGGGCTTTCTTTCCTCCCTCCTTTCTCTTTTCTGAGAGAGGCCCAGTAGAGAGGCAAGGGGAGGGAGGAAAAGGGGTTTAATTTTCTCCTGTTATCTAGTGTCTCCAGCTGTGAGCCATGCTGACAGCCTTGGGCTGATCAAACACTCGAGCAGCCTTGATGCAGCGTCCCATCTACGTGGTCATAAATAATGTAAGTGCTCTGCCCCTGCCTGAGCCCATATCCTGGCAGTAATGTACCAGCACGTTTCCTCCTCCTGTTGTCTTCATGTTGGGCTCCTGCCTTCATTGCTTGTGACACGGAGTCATTAGGCATTAGCAGTTGGCATCGGCACCTAATGACACAATCATGTGCAAACGTATTCTTCCTCCAAGCAGGATTTTTTCAGCCAGAAATTCTGGTGAAATTCTCCCTCTCATTGAGATGGAGTCCCTCTGACCCATCTGCCAGGTTTGTTTCTATTTCTCATGTGCTTTATGAGTGTAAAAGGTTCCAGATATGGAAACTGAGCATGACTTTGGGGTGAAATACAATGCACTTAAAGGATAAAAGTTTGCCAAAACCACTGGGAGCTTCTCAGCTGCCTTCCAGCCAAGGGTCTTGACATGGTTTTTGCAAGTTCAAATGTCCCCATTTAATAGCCTGAGTGGTTAAAGCAGAGATATGCTAAATGCCAGCCTTTGAAGCTGTATGAGGCAGGTGGGAGCCATGCAGGGCAGGGACAGGCCACCTTCCTCACCTTCCTCTGTGCCGCAGCGACAGGGCTGGGCTCTTCTTCGCTGGGGAGGTGCCGTGCAGCCCGGCTGGTGAGGACACGGCTGATCCAGCTGCAGAACGGGACGGGGGCTCATCTGGGCATGATGAGGCTGAGAACGGGGGTCCCCCAGGGTCACATTCCCCCAAGAGAACAATGGCTTGATGCTCCTTTTCTTTCCAGTTTCTTCAGCTGCAGGAAGCGGCAAGAAACTAAGTGGATGTGGGTTGGTTTGGGTGAACAGACCCTGAAAATACCAGATGATTTTGTCTGAGCAGCGCTTTTATTTCCATGGCAGCATTGTTATCTGCACCAGCTAAAGGGGGAGAGGGCTGCTCCGTCTCACCGCATTCCAGCAAACTTCCCACCGAGCTCCCCGCAGCATTTGCTGCTCTTGTTGCTGTTGATCGGTTCAGGCATGTTTAATCCCAAGGGCACTTTGGGGTTGAGCTCTTTCCGTCTTGCAGGCCAGTGCTCAGAGATAGGTCACTGTAATTTGCAAAGCTTTCGGTAGTGGCGAGGCTTGTGGTTACTCTGAGTCTTGATGGAAATGGTTTGGACACCGGCAGGCCGGTCCTTTTGTCTGTTTTCATGTCAGCATTTGGAAGGAGCACAGCAGTAATTTCTGGGGCTGGAGATGCCCCGGGAGTGAGCCTGCACATCCTGGTCCTCCTGACTCGTAATTACCAGGCCTGCAAAGGGACTCAATGACTCCCTGTGCAGCTCTAAATTAGAAAAGCACTTAGGGGCACATAGTCAGGCAGCTGCTCCGCTGCCTGCTGAACGCTTCTTGCCCTGTAATGTTGTGGGTGGGCTGCAAGACTCTACGCTCAGATATTACTGCGCTACTTCAAATCCTGGAGCAGGTTCTGCTGAGGAGGCCAGGAGGGGAAACTGCTTATTTCTTATAGCCGTATAAATCTGATGTTGCCACCAAATTGTTGCAATGCATCTTTGAAGGGTTTTTTGCCTTTCTGTGGCTCACGGTTGCAAAGTCCATATTCCTGTGTTAAGAAATCAGGAATCAAGTAATTGAATCTCTCTCCCCCTTCCTGTAAAATCAAGTAATTGAATCAAAGGTCATGTGATCTTTTTAAAAAAGAGAAAAGAGTTCATTTTGGGTTCTCTCTATTGGCCTCTTAAATTCCAAGCTTTGCAGCCTGCTGGGACTGTGTTATTGAGTTTTTTCACAGCTGTGAATAGGATGGACTTAACTGCTCGTTATCCTGGGACCCAGGAACTGGGCTCTCAAGAGGCAGAAAGAGTCCATGGGGACTGGGAAGGGGACCCTTTTAGCCTGGGTGACCCTGACGCTGAGGCTGGGGGTGTGTTGCTCGTGACCCCTGCAAGGGACTTGACTATCCCAGCTGAGGTGTAACCTGTGTGAGTAAGACCCTGAGGAGGAAAAGTGTTGCTGTTTTGTTGGCATCTGAGTGGCCTGAGGTTGTGCCTGACAGCAGGAGGTGGTCCCTGGGGTTGAGCTGCCAATGGCCGTGACTGGTCACCCAGAAAGCTGCTGAGGATGCAGTTGGATGAGCTTCATTGGGATGCAAATGGATGTAAATTCATGTAAACATATGTCTTGGTGCAGGTATCGGCTCGTGCCCAAATTATGCAAATGTTCTAATCCAATAATGCTAATGTCATGATTATCCAGCAACACGATGTTCATTAATATGGTTCCCTGACTCTTATACCCATCACTGTCAACATGATTACACTGAGGCAGAGACTTGCAGTGTCTCTGGCAAGTGGAGCCCGTCTCGGGGAGGAAAGGGGACACCCAGGTCATGGTGGGACTGGGAAGGACCGTTGATCTCCCCGGCAAGGCCCGGAGGTGCCATATGTCCTGGGAAGTCCCCTCCATGTGCCTGGCCAAGGTGCCACCCGGCTGCCACGCTCTCCTCGGGATGCCCTTCCACCCAGAAGCTGACTCGGAGCAGATTTCGTGGTCCTCAAAAGCCTGCAGAGTAGCTAAACGAGGATTTCTTAATATCCATTGCTGTGATCAGATGAACAGGACTAGCAGGGCCATCTAGTGACTCCTCTGGCTGTTTAATGACCTGGGAAGTGCCCCCCTTAGATGGGTATAATTTTAATGTTTGTATCTTGAACCATATACCTGTCCACCTCTCCCTCCATCTCTCATTTTTTTGGCTGGTGGTTTATCCCTTCTTCTGCAGTTTTGTTTTCCCTGGTTCACTACAGAGCAGGAAAATGCTTGGGCTTCCCCACAATGGAATAAAAAATTTGTCCTGCATCGCCTTGGGTCGGGTGACATAAGGTCAGATGGCTAAACTGCCCGTAGATCTGAGAGGAGAGGGATCCTGCAGGCTGGCTTGCCTTCCTCAACGCTGCCAGTAAAGCTGCTCTCCGGGCAGGAGTCTGTCTGTCTCGGCTGTGGCCTCAATTTCTTTACTGCTAACCCGCAGGTGCCGGTGTAGCCGCTTGCCGGGGCACTGCGGGGCTTCGTCGTCGCCGGCTGCTTCTGCGGCTTCGTGCCGGCTGGCAGCCACGAAGAGCTCAGAGCTGCCTGCCCCGGGGAAGGGCTCAGCGCATCACCCCGCTGCCTCCCCAGCCGGCAGGATTGCTCCCTCAGGTACCTCCTGCGGGTACCTCCACAGGGGTTTTTTGCAGCCTTCAAAAGAACAGGTTTGTCTCTGTGGTGCAGACACGAGCAGCCGTGCCCAGTTCAGGGAAGCTGGGGCTGTTTGCCCCCTCCAGCAGCCTGACCCCATAGTAGAGATAGATTTGCCCTTCTCCTTGCACGACTCCAGGGCCTTTCATTTTGCTCTTTCATTTGTGTTATTTTCTGCAGTGTTGGCGTGATACCCAGATTTGTGGATGGGGCCAGGAAAACACCCTGGTGGCCCCAGCAATCGATGGCCTCGCAGCTCACCGAGTCTGGTTGAGCTTCATGATCCAGGGACGGGCAGGACAACTCCCCGCTGCGCCGGCAGCAGCTGGGAGGAGCAGCAGCCAGGACAGAGCTCCGCCAGCCATTGCAGGGCTGTGACAGGTACATTTACTGCACTAAGTATCAGCACCGTACGGGGGCTTTGGTTGGATTGCTTTTGACAGGATGTCGTTAGCCTGATGTGTATGTGGGAGAGGAGCAGCTATAATGCTCTCTTAATGCAGCCAAATTGCTCTTTAATTCTGCAAAACCAAGATGTTATTTCATGAATCCCCGGAGCTCACTGTGCAGCATCTTGATGCTGCCAGTTATCGGTGGCCTTTTCCCTCTGCTTGCATCCAGCTCCAAATTCTCAGAGTGTGGGGTGGTAGCAGTCCTCCCCTTGCCTCGGCTGCTTTCTGCCCTCTCTTGGCTTTGCGTGTGTTAACTCTGGAAGGTAGTGGTGACTCCTGAAATGCCTCCTCCCACCAAAATGTGAGCAGAAAGTCTTATCAATTTCCATGGCAACAGGGCCAGGCCCTAAATGCTGATGTTAACTCTGTTTCTGGACATCTGTGGAGTCTGAAGAGCTGGGTGTGCGGGAGGCAGCAGTGCCCAGCCTGAGTGCAGCTCCCCAGGCCAACACTCGCTGCTTGCCCCAGCCACTGTAGGGTGAGGTGCTGCTGCAGAATAAACATCGGGCTTTGCCCCTGGCTGCCTGGGAAGTCTTGAGAAACGATGTTGTCATCCTCCTGCAGCTGGGAGGCAGTCGGGAAGGGAAGAAGTAAAAGCAGGGTAAAACTACTAAGACAAGTCAGCTGGGTAATCTCAGAGGACATTGACTCCAGCTCGGAAAGGCACTGAGAGCAGATAAAATTAGCCTAATAAGAGTTGATGCTATGCAGAACTCTCCCCTCCCTTGAATGCAAGGGATTGGGACTGCGTTTAACTTACAGGCACATAATGAAGCCAGTGTGATGTGAAAAGGTAACTTTACTTGGCCTTGTGATGGTAAAACCCTGCTAAGGCTCTAGACTTAGAGGGAACCCAAGAACCATAAAGGAAATAAGAGGAAAAAGTCAAAAAAGGCTCATTCCTAAGAAAATATCCCTGAAGAGTGGGCCCTGGACAGCGCTGTGTCCCAAGGTGGGATGTCAGCGAGGGTGAAGCAGGATGCAGGCAGGGAAAGGGTTCATACAGGAGGGTGTTTTGGGGCAGCTTGGAGTCCTGCTTTGCCCAGGGCTGCCCTGGCCCCTCTCTCCTACAAGTTTTGCTTTCTCTGGTAGGTGCTGACTGCAAGACAGCGCAATGCAGTGGCTGTATCGGAGTGGGGAACGTGGCTCAGGTTTCTGTTGAGGGCTGAACCCAAATCACCCCATGTTTCTAACCCAACAGAGTGAGCTGGGTGCTGCCACCTGCCAGCACAGACAACCCACAGTGCCTCCCCTCTCTGCTGCTGGGAGACTCCCAAAAGCAGCTAGACCAGCCCCGGGGATGCAGGTTTGCTTGCGCAGGTTGGATGGGTGTGTGGGATGGGGGTCCCTCTGCTCTTGCCCTGCGTTTGGGGAGCAGCGGGTGCATGGGCCGTGCTTCACAGCTGCAGAGCTGCCCGGTGCCTTGCTGGCAGGCTGCCCTGCCTGCAGGCTGCCCGGCTGCTCCCTGGCCCCACTGGCTTCAGCCTCCGTGTTGAGAGACACGTGCAGGCCAGTAATGCTCCGGGGGAGAGCACCCTCCCCTTGTGCACCATTCGGTTGGATTTTCCTCCAGCTTCCCCTTCTCACTGCGCACAGATCCACCCTAGTGAATTTGTGTGTATTTAATGTGTTCTCCATACAGCTAATATTTACAGCAACTGATTATCTACTCTGGTTGATTTGCAGGTGAATAGCATGTTGGAAACTGTATGTCGGGGTGTACATGTGCAGCACATTCCCTTCCCGAACAGGAGGGGTAGGCATTTCACTCCAAAAACCAGTGCATTAAAATTACAAAACAAAACACCAACTATTTTGGGATTCACATCGAAATGGCAACATATGCTACACATTAAACATCAGTCCCTACAGAAAGTTTAGCTATTCTGGGCCCATCCTGAATGGCACTGAAGATGCACAGAGAGCAGATGCCTCCCTACCTCCTCCTGTCCTCTGGGAAGCTCCCTTGCAGGTCCATCTGCGGGTAGCAAAGTGCTGGTGAGGAAGACGCTGTTCACCCTTGCCACTAGTTGGGTGTTTCATAAGGTCTCTGGGAACCTTAAGCAATATTTTGAGGGGAGAGGACCCTTTCTTGCTGGTATTTGCCCTCTGCCTGGCTTTCTGAAATGGTTTGTTTGTGTCTGCTTTGTAATAGAGTGTGGGCTGTATTTTACCACAGTGATTTTGTTCGCAGCTGGTAATTGCTGGTTAAATCTGGTCAAATGATGGTTGTTAGCAGGGCCCGTTTGAGCACAGATAACCTCAGATATTATTTGCACAGAGGAGCAGTGGGAGCCAGGGTGCACTGGGATGTTGGTGCTGCTAGGGAGCCTTAATCAGCACAGCCTGGAGTAAGCCTCTTAGGATTATTTAGCCAAGTTTCCTAGTTATCATTATTATTATTGCTTTATTTAGTAAATGCAAAGGGTGTTTAACCAGGTAGGGTCCACAACACGCTCAACGGGCTCAGCCAAGCCTCCCCAGCAATCAAGGGCAGAGATCTTTCAGAGGAATCAGCCTCATTGCCGGTCACCGTCCAGCAGCCAGCAGCCAGCGCCTTGCATGAGCCAAGGAGCACGGCACATGTTGCTTTTCAATTAACCCCCTTCCCATGCGCACAGCCATGCCGGAGCTAAGCTTATTTGAAGAAGAAAGAAATATGTTTCATACCTACCAGCGGAGTGGACTGAAGACAATGTGGGTCCTGAGTCACGCTGAAGGGATGGAGGGGTCTCTTCCAGCAGCACTGGCAGAGCTGGGCTGGCAGCGTGGGTATCCTCTGTTCCTGCCCCTGCTCAACCAGGTTGAGCTGGTGTTACCTGATGGCACCCTCCCATGCCTAAGGCTGTGGGTATTCATGGTGGCTTAACACAGGCTTAAGAATGGCTGGGAAAAAGCAAAAAGAAAGGTAGGGCTGTGCAGGCTGGTGCTGGTGTGTGTCACCCCTCTGGGTGACTGTCAAACCTCCCTGCTCCCAACCTGCAGTGGGTCCCCCTGAGTTCAAGGGTATGTGAGATCCAGAGGTAGTTCCTCCAAACGGAGGCTGTAATTTGGCATCAGCTCTTCAGGTACTCATCAGGCTCGTGTCTTCTTCAGCAGCACTGGCAGAGCAGAGAGTTTCTGTGAGATCGTTTGGGTTTGAGCTGAAAAATATTACATAAAGAACCAGTGGGTCAGTCATCGAATCTCTGGTAAGCGATGGGAATGTGCAGTCCTGCTTGCTGCTGTACTTTCCATTTGGAAAGAAATTGATTAAACTGGAATCAACCCTCATTCTTGTCAATTTAAACATGGAGTAACTGACAGCAGAATTTGATGCTTAGCATTTGAAACAAATTTGGTTGAAGTGTGTCCTGAGGACAGCCTGTATTTTTGGATGTGTGTTTAATCTGCGTGCTACTGTTTTGTTTGCTGTAGGAATACTCGTTCTGTTTGCACGGATAGCTCCCCGGTCACATAAGGAAGCTGGGCTGCTGCAGGGCTCTGCTCAAGGCACAGGGTGAGTTAGTGGCACAGGCTTTGTTTGGGATGTGCCTAAATCTCTGCTTATGCCCCTTGTTCAGGACAGCATTTAAAGTCTAAGCTGTTCCGGGACAGGATCCTTTTCTGAACCGGGCTGGAGTTGGAATGATGGCTTCTGCATCGCACATCCCAGCTCACATTATGGGATGTTTTTGGTACACCAACCCATGCCCTCATCAGATGTGAGCACTCTGTTGCACCTCAGAACAAGCCGCTGAAGTGCAATGTCGCGTGTGCTGAGCTCAGGATCTTGTCACAACTTGCACGCACCACTGGGAGGAAACGCCGCAGTTGACGGGGGCAATGTGCTCTTCTCCATCATCCCATTCCCGCTTTGATGTTGACTCTGTGATGGCTGCCTTCACCTTTTCTGAAGGATGTCCTCCCTTCCTGCAGGGATGGGGTATCCCCCTGCAGTGTGGATCTGCTCCCTGCCAGGCAGAGCTGTCGGTCCCCCTGCTGAAATCAGCAACATGATGTTTAAATTGTCTGTCTTCCCTCTTGCAGGGCTGGCGAGGAAGCCAGCGTTCCCCCTTCAGGAAGATAAAGGCCACATGTGTGGGCACTGTGGTAGCTCAGAATAACCCCAGCAGAGCAAGGGATCAAACCAAGTCACATTCCAGGGCATTAGACAGACGGTGGGAATTAAAAGCTTTACCTGGAAACTGGTTTTGTATCTCCAAGCCCTGCTTTTGTCTTCCAGCCCAACTCTCTATTTTTGTCTCTTTTACCTTCTGTGTTGTCATGCATCATGTTTGCCAGTGCTTGGTGCCTGGTTGTGCAGCCAGCCCCAGCCATGTTTGGGGAGCCCTCAGTAAATATTGGGCTGTGCAGCCTAGGAGGAAACATTCAGGCAGTGTGAGATGGTAGGAGAAGTGTGGTTTATCAAAACCAAGCTGCTCTGGGACTCATTAAAAGCTAAGGAAAGGCTCCAGCTGCTTTCAGTAGTCTTGGGATTGCTCAGAGAATAGAAAATCCCATCTGGGCTATTAGCAGTAAGACTTGTTTTTGTTTCTTTCCGTCTATAATGGTTGGGGACAGGGTCTCCCTTGGGGGCCAGTCCTGCCCTGACAGCAGGGAGGTTTGCCTGCTTCAGCTCTGTCTTTGCTTTTCCCTTAATCTGGTCCCCACGTAATCGGTTGCTCTCTGCGTCCCTGGGTGAGCTCAGCATCTCCCATCGGTGCTGCTGGGCCTTGATCCCAGCTGTGGGCTGTCAGTGGCACGGGGCAGCTTTTGGGGTGCTGTGTGACGCAGGAGGAGGCAGAGCTCAGGGGGCTCACCTTAATTCCCAGAGCCTTGATTTTCTGACCTATAAAACAATCCTTGTCCATTTGGGTCTTGTGCTCTTTGAGGAAATGTTTGAAATAATGGTGCTTTTGTAATGGTAATAATGACATTAGGTTCTCATACATAACTTAATTTTATTTATTTATTTATTTGCCCTTTCTTAGAGGGAATTACTGCTATTTTCTGGGCATCGGGCCCAATTTTTGCTTCGTTCTGTCTGAGTCCACACCGCATCCTGGATGCTGCACCCAAAGATGGAGCCTGTGCGTATGAGCACATCCAGGCTGCTCCAAACCTGGAGGCAGCTCTTTGTGCCTCCCACGACGTTCCCACCCATCGTCTTGCCACCTGCGAGGTTTTCAGCCTCGACTACACGAGCGTGCATCAGGTGGTGTTTTCATCTGAATTAATATACCAGGAGTCCTTGGGTGCGGGAAGGAGGGTTCAACAGTCTCAGGCTGGATCTGCTGCTGGACCTTGCTGCAAGAGAGCAGTTTGTCTCCTGGCAGAGCAGCACAGATCACCTCTGTGCAATAGGCAGGAGCTGCCTCGAAGCAAAATTATGGCAGAGAGAGGAAGGAGCAGCTGAGCAGTCTCCTGTTCTCCCAGGTCATTAGAGCATCCGTGTGCATCGTGTCTAGGTACAGAGCAATGACAAGTTTGGATGCTTCAGGAGAGTAATGTTTGCTTCCCGGCGAGAAGTAAATTAGGTTAGTTTGCCTCATGTCAGTATATTATGAGTCAGGGGCGTTCATTAACATTTACCAAAATCTGAATGAAAACTTCATTAGACAGATAGGTTGGGTGTCATTTTGCTGAGTTTTGGGGAAAATTCTCCAAAGAATGGAGCTTTATTTTTAATAGACATCTGCATGCCAGCCTGCAGGAGACTGCAGTTCTGTGCACTGATATGGGATCTGTGTGTTGTCAGGTTACCTGGTGGTACTGGCTGTTGTCGGCTTGACGTGGTGGTGGGTGACCAGCACACGCAGTGTGTCCCAGCTTCGTGCCAGACCCACCACGCCTGAGCCAGCAGAAAGTCTGCACTGGGGGAGGGGGGTTACCCCTACAAAATATTTCAGACACATTTTCCTGGGCAGGGTGAGTTTCTGTGCAGCATTTTGTGCCATGTTCTCACACCATGTCTCTTCTGGCACTCCTTGCTCAAAAGTCCACTTCCAGTAGATTGTGGGACCACAGATTTATCAGTTTGAACACAGGAGGAGATTAGGTAAAAACACCAGTTTGAGATCAAACCACAGCTGAGCATTTACCAGGGAGCCTGTGGCAGGCTGCAGGGAGCCTGATCCCTTCCAGGCTGGTGACGGGGCCCTGTCCCTGCCCAGAAAGGTTGCCAGAGGAGTGCTGAGCATGGCCATGCTTGGCTGCGAGCCCCGGCCCAGCCCATCGCTTGCTCCTCTGCGATGCTTTACCTGCTGCATTGCTCTATGCCGGCAGCCACAGGCTGGCTGGGAGAGGCTGTGCCGGCTGAGCCGCGAGCAAGTGCCATGTGTTGCTTCAGTCCCTGGTGCGTTCCCAGCCCCAGAGGCTGCGGGCAGCTCGCCCGGCTGGTGCTGAGCTCCGGAGAGGACGTTGCTGCGGGCTGGGGCCAACGATGGCAGCGAGGTGCCAAATCTGGGCTGCCCCTGCGAGAGGCGGTGTGGCTGGAGCTGGGAGCGGGCAGCGTGCCACCCGTGCCCCTGCTCAGTATGCAGCAGAGCACCTCCCTGGCACGGCCCCGCAGTGAGCCGGGAGGGCACGGGGGGGGGGCTGCCGTGGTCCCCGGGGGCTGGGGCAGCCCTGCTTCCCTCCCCGCAGCGCCCCGAGGATGCGACGCAACAAGACAGCGGCTCCTGACCCCGCGCCATGACCTTCCCCCCTCCGGAGGGGTCTGGCAGGGACTGACCCCGCTTCGACAGGGAGATGGGGTGAAGGGGTGTGGGGAGGTGGCCTTCGACCCAAGTTCTGCTTTGCTCCCGCTGGGCATGGCAGGGCTTTGCTGGGGAAGGGGCAGCGGGCCGGCTGCCCACGCTGGTGGCCGTGTGGCCGGGGCGGCAGGCTGGCCACAGCCCTCATTCCTCCGCTGCTGGGTACCGCTTTGTTGCTAGCTGGTGACATCACCCGAGAGCCCACCCCCTGCCTCTTATCCGTCTCTCCGTCTCGCTCATTTATTCACAGGCAGCGCTGGCAGGATCAGGGGCTGTGCGAGAGCCAGAGCTGGCGGCAGCAGCATGCGTGCGGCATCTGAGGCTCAGGGCGCGAGAACAACGTAAGGTGCCCGCCAGAGCCTCCCCCCTCACCTGCCTCTACCTCCCCCGGCAGAAACTTCACGGCTCCCTCACGCACGGTCCGGGCTTCTCCGGGGGGGCTTGGCACCGACAGCCGCATGCATGACACTCCGAAAAGGAGAGAAAATGACCATAAGTATCCAGGAGCACATGGCTATTGACGTCTGCCCCGGCCCCATCAAACCCATCAAGCAGATCTCCGACTACTTCCCCCGCTTCCCCCGCGGGCTCCCCGCCACCGTCGGCCGCAGCGGCACCCTGCGCTCCGCCGTCAGCCAGCCCTCCGTCAGCCCTGCCGAGGCCCCCCGCGACGAGGACGAGGACGTGGACCAGCTTTTCGGGGCATATGGCACAACGCCCGCTGAGCAGCCGCCCAAGTACCAAGCACCCGAGGAGGTGGTGGACCCCGAGGGCTACGAGTCCGACGACTGCAGTGAGTTCCTAAGTTTCCGTGGGAGTTTGCCGGGTGCTGAGGGCAAGGGCGGGTCTTAGGACTGGTCCCCCATCTTGGTGCCTGAGCTTGGGCGCCCTTCCCGGCTGCCGGCCACGCTGTCCATCCCTGGGGTTATGTGGCAGCAGTGACAACCCTCTGCTCTGGCCGAGGCGGCTGTCACAGCGCTGTCCCTGCATGGAGGGAGGCCCTGGGAGTGTCCCTGCTGCAGCCAGGCTGGCCGCTGAACCCAAACTAGGGAAGTCTCCCAAGAGCCACCAGTTGCTGTGCTTCGCCGTTGTGGTTGATGCACTTCTCTGCCTCGTCCCTGCTCGCCTCCTTGCCTCCGAAGGCTGCCAGCTGGGCTCAGACCCTTCGGTTAATCTGTCTCGGTGGTGCAGCCTGCTCCAGCCACCCTGCTGATTAGCTGGCGATACGCTCCAGCACCGCCCGGCTCCAGATTGGGGAGGTTTGTTCAGAATGACATCTGCCCGGGAAATCTCTGCCCTCTCCCTCGGCAAACTCCGGCGTGTCATTCCTCACCCTCCAGCTGCAGACAGAGCCCTGCATGAGACCAGGGGGTGGCTTTTGAACAGAAAAGGCTTTGGTTCTGGTAGATGCAGGTGTTTGCAGTGAGGTTTAACCCCTCCCCACCCAAAACGTCCTTCCCATCCAGCTCGCTGGAGCTCGCAGGCTGCAAAGCAGCTGCTGTCTGGCTCTGCCAGCCACGGTGGCTGGGATAGCATTGCTTTCCTTGAGGTCAGTTAAAGCCCAAGGTCTCAATTCAGCCCAGCCTTTAGATCCTGCAAGGGGCTGAGCACAAAGTTTGAAGCCAGGAGATGCCGGGGAAGGGAGTCAGTGCTGCTGAGCGGTGCTGTGTGCTCGACATGGGGGAAGGGGAAGGCTGAGCTCCCCCAACGCTGAGCTGTTTATGGCCCAGCGCTGGGCAGGCGGTGGCTTTCCCTGTGCAAAATGTCACAGCCCTGCCTCAGCATCACTCCCTCGCTGCTGGGCACTGGACTGCTCCCATCTATGCAAGACCCCAGAGCATGACCCCAGGGAGGGCTCCCCAAAGGGCTGTGCTTGCTGCAAGGCAGCATGGCAGCCCCCGTGCCCCCCTCTGCCTGCTGACCACCAGCTACAGTGCCGGGAGAGGCTGGGGCTCTGGCTGCGAGCCCAAAGCGACGCTCCCTCTCTCCCCATCCCCATGTTGGGGTCACGCTCTCTTTGGAGGAGGCGAGAGCTGCTGCGCTCGCAGGGAGAACATCTCTGCTAAGCCGTGTTTATCCCAGCCAGGCAGTTAACAGTGACTTTAACCGGATTTGGGTTATTTGCTGCTCTAATTATTAGATCATCTTTGCTCACCCCGCAATAGAAATGGAAGCAACTGGGCTTCAGGGGCAGAGGTGTGTGCAGGAGCCGAAGCACTCAGGGCCCTGGGGAGCAGCGCTTTCACTGGGTGACTTGTGGGGAAATTGCCCAAGGTGCTGTGTCCTGCATTTAGCCCCACCGGTGATGCTGGAAGCAGCTCGGCTTGGTGCCGGGGGCTGGCGGGTGTTTGTCTCACCCTGGCTGGTGTTAGGAAGAGTGTTTCTTACAGTGTAACAGGTGTCAGGCAAACTGCTGAGGCTGTTCTGCCAGATGTGGTGGGTTTTCAGCTGGCAAAGGCACAGCAGTGCCAGGAGCAGAGCGGGGAGGTGGGACTGCTGGTGTCACGTCTCTGGGGACAGCATAGGATGGCCCCAGCCGCTCTCAGGGCACTGGTTGGCGTAAACGTGCAGGATGAGACTGTCACTCCTCCATGTTTGGCAGCCAAGTCGCAAAGCCAGATGAGGGTTCGCTGGCCCCATTTCCCAGGCAGGGAGCTGGGAGGGGATTTGTGCAGCCTGACTTGAGCCATCGGCTACACTGGGGAGTGTCTTTCAGCTCCCCCATGTCCCTGGCAGGTGATTCAGGGCTGCTGCATTAGTCACCTGCACTAAATTTCCCCTAGGGAGCCTGTCTCTGCCTGTACAGCAGGACAGTGTTGGGGTTTAGGTGGTGTCAGTTCCCTTGGTGACACACAGGGTTCAGGGAGTTGACCGGCGTCTCTCGGGATGGTGGTGTCAGAGCCTGGGTACAGCGCCCATGAGTCGAGGTCTTGTTGGGCAGGGACACATCTTGCCCCGCTCCCCAGAGATGCTCTCAGCACAGCCCCAGAGGGAGAGAGATTTTGCCATGGCAGAATCCATCAGGAGGAGGAGGAGGAGAGGACGGTTCCTTCCCATTTGTCCCACCTGCCTGCTGGTTTCCCTCCTCCAACACCAAAGCGATGGTGCTGGCTGGCCAGGTGGGAGGAGTAGAGCTGTCCCTGCCTGGGGAAATGCAGCATTTGGCTGGGTTTCCCCTACACTCATTCCTGTCCGGGGTGACTTCTCCAGCCTGGTGTTTCTTGGTTTCCAGCAGCACCAGGCTGATGGGTGTCAGGGCCGCGTTGCTCAGTCTCTGCAGGGTGGCATCGGGCAGGGGCTGGACCGGAGTTGCCCCCCTGGCAGGGCTGCAGGCAACGGTGCAGGTAGGTCCTGCCTGCGCCCTGCTGCAGCTCACCTGGGCTGGCTCCCTGCACCACATTTCTTAATCCTTTGCCGAGTGATGCTCCTGACCCCACCAGCAATCTTGGGAGGTGCCTGCGGAGCTGGCAGGAGCTCCCCTCCTGCAGACAACCTCTCCCTGGGATGTGGGCAGCCCCAGAGAAGGGCAGCTCTGGGAGAAACATCAGTGTCTGCTCCCATCCAGGCAGGGCAGCCTGACCCAGCGGTTTGGCATCCACAGGGAGCAGGGATGTGTGTGTGTGTGTATGTGTGTGTTTGCTGATTTGGAAAACCAAGAATCCCAGGGCTGCAGGAGACAGGTGGGATCTCTCCAGAGATGGGCAGGACTCAGCCAAGGTGCGATTGGTAGGGTGGGAGGGGACCCACTGACCTGGGCATTTGCCATGGGCAGATGGCACCGGTCGCTGGGCAGGTGATGCAGAGGCTCGAGTTGGTGGCTCTGGGGCACGTGGGGCTGAGGCCAGTGGTTTGGGGCACCGCAGTGCAGCCCTGTGGAGCCGGGAGTGCAGTGCTCAGGGGAGCTGGGGAGGTGCCAAGGAAAACAAGCACGGTCCCTGCGGGGCAGCCGTAAGCAGCCTGTTGAATGCAGCAAGTGGCAGGGAGCAGGCAGGGCCAGGGAGCTGACAGAGCAGATAATGAGCAGAGACGTTGGGGCTGGCCCTGGGAGTGCTGGGAATCACATGGAGCCAGCCTTTCCCATCAGACCTGCCAGCAGCGATGCTGTGAGGATTTGCAGGGTCGTGATCAGCATCCTCTGCCGTACCAGGGCCTTTGGGAGACCCTGGGAGAGGGACTCATCACTGCCCTGTGCCTTCTCTGTCCCACCTCTGCAGGGAGGCTCCGGGACCGGAGCCAAAGCTGCACAGAGCAGGGACTCCTCACGCAGTGGGTTTGTCCCCAACGGAGCTGCTGAGGAGAGGGAATGAGGCAGGAGAGGTGGGGAAATGGGTGTTTGGTGCAAACCCTGCAGAAGGGTGGTTTGGTGCCATTGGCCCAGCGTGAGCATCTGCTGTGAGCGGGGAGGACCAGCTTTGGCGATGGGAAGCAGGGGATTTGCTCCTACTGCCTCGGGACACCCAGTTCTCACCTCATCTTCGGTTCCCCTGGCTGGTCCTCGGTGGCAGCAGCAGTGGCCTGTCCCCTGGGGTCCCCAGCCACCCGGGATGCTTCCAGGGATACTGCCAGGGAAACTTGCTTCACAAGAAAAATAAGTAAATGCCAGCTAGGTGGCAATGTGCCACCTGCAAGGAGCTGGGTCTCGCCTCCCATCTCCCCTGATTCCACACAAATCCGCTGCCCCTCGAGTGGCTGCACTTTCCCCTCCACAGCACCGCCGTGAATTTGTACCTGAGGGCTTTTTAAAGGCCTCTGAAATCTCTGCACAAGCAGCACAGAGGTAGAACCGTGGTTCCTCTGAGGGAGCGCTGCCGTGGCTGCTCTCGCTGGTGGACAGCACTGGAGGAAGCGGCCATCCTTCTTCCGTAATGTGCAAGCAAGTTTCTAGCCCTTGAAGGAATGTGCCATTCCCCTGAGCTGCTGTTTGGCTTTGGAGTGAGGCTGTGGCTGGCGCTGGAATTTCCTCCCTCCTCTGGATGTGTTTGGCTGTGTGTTTTTGGATGGGGAGGCAGCCCAAGAGCAGGGGGTTGCAGCAGGAGCTGGTGTTTCAGGAAGAGCTGCCCCATACTCTTCCTGCCAGTGCTCTTGGGCTGTTTATATATGTACAAACCCAGCCAATTTTAGAGCGTGCCCAGCTTTATTCACGGGAGGAGCAGGCTCACGAGCTCTCAAGCTGCAGCAGCATAAAAACGACTTCTCCAAACTACAGCTGAGAGGCCTGTCCTGGCGCACGGCTGCTCGTGACGCCTGCTGCAAGCAACGCCACAGAAGTTATTTAGGAAGACTCTCATTTTGAGCAAAGAAGATAATTAGGCAGGCAAAGCCGTCATGCAGATATTAATTACTGGCTGCTTGAAGACGTAAAGAAGAATGAAGGTCTTAAGGGGTGCAGGGTTTGCAAGTCACCTGGCAATGCTTTTGGCCAGACAGGAGGAGGCAGGAGACATGACGAGGGGAAATGTGAAACGATGAGGATATTTACTTCTGAAATGCAGCTCCTTAGCATATGCTGCCACTGCTATTTATAACTTTTGAATCGTCTTTTCAATCCAGATAAGGCCAAAAGAAGTATTTTTTTTACTCAGGAAACTAAACAAACCACTGCTGATTTCAGCAAAGCCTGGAGCGTGATTTTGCCAACTGTACCACGACCCAAGCTGCCTACGCCAAAGAAATGTGATAGGTACCGGGGGCAGTGTTAGACCCGAGGTTTAAGGGCATCATGGAGCTTGTAGCCCTCCCAGGGGAGACACGGGGTGTTCATTATCCGAGGGGACTTTGGATTAGCTTTTGTCTGGTTTCCCGTGGGTTACCCAGCTATTGGGAAGATGCTGGCATGGGGTGAGCTCTCGCCCCTTCCTGCTGGCTGCCCCATCAGTGGTCCAGGCTGAGGCTGCGCATCGGGTGCTCCTGGTCCTCCAAGGAGCTGAAGGGCCTTCAGCCCCCGGAGATGCTCATTCCCAGGGGGTGGCCATGGCCAGGGACACCCTGAAATGCTGGAGATAAATTCAGGACATGCAGTGAGGCCAGCGCACGAGGGCAAGCAGGGTCTGTCCGGGCATCCTTTGACAGAGTGAGCATAAGAGCCATGGCCTCCAGTGTCTCTGCTAACGAAGGAGCTGTGTGGCTGCTGGTTAACGAGGGGCCCTCCTTTGGCCTGGCTCCCTCCCTCCCCAGCAGCCTGCCCAGCCCTCAGCCCTCCCCTGGTCCCAGTGTGCAGGAGGGGAGCTCCCTGCCCCGCAGCAGCCCCGCCACCCTCATCCCGTCACTGACATCCCTCGCTCCAACACGCTTGAGCCCAAGGGGTTCCCAGATCTTTCATCTCTGTGTTTAACACTGAAGGCAATTTTGGGGTGTTGTTAATTGCGATACTGTATTTCATTAAAGGAAGAGAGAGGGAGAGATTTGAAGGCCATCTCTAAATTGAAATTGCTGAAAGTCTAATTGCTGCTGACATCAGGGACCATTTAGTGCTGTAAAACATAATTGCATCTCTGAACTGTTCTGAGCAGATAAGTGTTCCTCTGAACACTCCTCCTGGAGAAGACAGAAGAGCTGATGAGCATCCATCAACCAGCCTCACAAAGAAACAGCTCCCTACTCCGGAGCTTGCCAGGGGCTGGCGCTGTGTCTCCAAAATGAAGAAATATTAATTGCTGTAGATTTTAACTGAAAAACCCATGACGGGGAAGGGCGCAGTTGCAAGAAAGAGAAGTTGTGCTTATTTTTCACTCCTGGTCCTGATGAATTCAGCAACATCTGTGGAGTTCCTGAGGAAGGAAGATCTCCTGCCTGTGTGCTGGATCTGGTCCCTGCTGGGTTTTTGTGTAGGACTGGGAACATCCTTCCCTGCCTGCAGCAACGGACCAGAGCCCCGCGATGCTGCCAACTGGTACCGTGTGTTCCAGGTGCTGACGAGAATGTCTGTGTCCAGCACGGTGTGCTGCCCCTGGGACGTGTCCCAGCACCTTTCCCAGGACACCTTTTTCATGGAATAGCTCACGGTGACACTGACTTTCAGAAGTGTCCCGTGTCCGCCTGCCTTCACCACCTTCCCCATCTGATGCTGAAACCTGCGCGGTGCCTGTGGCTGTAGGTTCATGCCAGAGGTCAGTGCTACCACCAGACCTGGGGGCTTACAGCTGTCAGGGTCTGCAGCACCTCGACTCAGCACCTTGCAGGATCCATCCCTGACAAGTTGCGCACCCTCTCGCCGCGGAGCCACGCGAGTTGTAAGCAGCAGCCCAAGCAGGTCTGTGCACAGACTGGGAGCACTGGGGGTGCTGGAACTGATGGTGCTGTTTTTGGGGGATAACCCTGGGGGCTTTCAGGGACTCGCTCCCACGTGGGGCGGGGAGTCAGTCCTCGAGCTGCCCTGGTGCTCGCTGCCTGCGCTGCCCCATCGTGTGCTGGTGGACCTGGACGAGGCACTGTCGCAGGCGGGGAGGCAGGAGCGCATGCAGCCAGCTGCCAAAGCAATCTTCAGCAGCCCTGCTTGGAAATGGCAGGAAATAATTTCTGTTCCTCCCGAGGAGTCATTTACAGACATTTTACATGGGGCTGTAAGTGCACAGAATTACTTGCTGCCTTTCAGGACCTTTAAAATTATCTCCATTGCAGAAGAAAATTAAAGCAACGGAAGAATAGGGACCTATCTTTTATAGTGCATTAAAAAATACCCAGTCTGAAGGTTACTGAACCTGTGCTTTCTGTAAGGGAGAACTAATCCAGACAATCCCCAGCAGTCTTTTTACTGCTCCACTCTGATCTCCCTGGCACAAAATCCTTGAGCAGATTATCTTGGGAGCAGCAATGCTGATAAGCAGAAGGACTTAAGGCTTTTGGACTTCTTTTTAATTAGTTCTATAGTGGTTTTTCTGTGCACACCTCAATTTCTCCCAGTGTAGAGCCTTGCTGGGCTTTCTAATGGCAGTTGTGATGCGAAAGCTTCCCTGACTTTGGAAGGTAAGGAGTCCACTCAATCATCAGTTCCCTCTGCTGCGGCTGTGCCGAAGCTCGTGGGTCCGTGCTGCAAGTGCTGGTGACTCTTCCACGCCTTGAGCATCTCTTGGGCTGAGGAGCTCTTCTCCCTGGGGTGTCCCAGGCCACCGAGGGGGTGGATCTGCCACCCTGCGTGGGCCAAGCGAGGGCACGTAGCCTGCAAGGACAGGGGCTGGATAAGGGAGCAGAGCACAGATTTATCACCGCGTTTTGCCTTTCATCCCGCAGGTATAAATAGAAGCTACTTCAGCCTCCTCGTCACCCTGGGCGCTGATGGGAAATGTCAGCAATAAACAGTTTCTGCCGACTCCACCAACGAGGGCAGTAGCAGCACTGTGCCAGGATGCCGCGCTGCCCGCGGGCTCCGGGCGTGCTCGCCATATCCCACGGCTAAGCCCAGAGACACATCTGCTGGTTATGCTGGCCTCTGATCATTTTGTGGCCCACTGAATTAATCAAAATGCCCAAAGGTCACTGGGAGAAGAGGCTGCATTCCTGTGCAAGTCAGATTTCTTTTTCCTTTTTAGAGCCTGTGTTAAATGCCAGACCCTGGCTGGCACCTTCCCATCAATCTCTCCCAATTCATAGAGAGGAAGGAGGGTCAGAACCTGCTAATGAGTTCAGCTCTCCTAATGGTTATTTTATCATTGGAGCAGAATAATCGTAATAATAATGATACATCCTGCCTGCTGTCTGGAGAGCGCAAAGCTGCCTTTGTAATGCCTGACAAAGACGTTTATTTATATTTTTTTATTTGCAGCCTGTGTGATTAGAGGGCAGCGTTCAGAATAGCCCAGTCGAGTTAAATACGTCTAGTAATAGCGCTTTGAGGCTAATTGCTGCCCTTTTCTTTTTTAGGCACTCGCTCCCCTAATTAAGAGCACAATCGCGTTGCATCTCAGCTGCGAGGACGGGTGGGGGGGGGAAGCAATCAGAGAAGGGTGATTCGGCTGCTTTGCGGAGGGCCCTGTTTGGAGCCAGCTACTGCAGCCCGGAGACTTTGGGCCCAATCCTGCCGGCTGGAGATGGTGGGTCTCCCACAGCCAGGGCTGGATGTGCTGCCAGTGGTTTGCAGGAGGAGTGAGAGCAGTGAGACCCGTGTTGGGGTTTTGGTGTTGGCTCGCTCAGCCGCTCGGTCCATGTGCTCCCCTCTCCGGGAGCGCAGGGCTGGCTCTCCAGCTGGACTGCAGTCCCATGGACGTTCTCACGGAGCTGTTGTGGGCTGCGGGGTGGCTCCCACCCCTGGGTTCAACTGGAGGGCTCCTACCATCAACTCAGGCCCCCGAGCAACCTGGGAGCAGATGGCCGGGGACACAGGCATCTTGAGCACCAGCCTCGTCCCTGCCTTCGCCACTGTGCTGAATCCGACGGCGCATCCCCAGGAGGTAACGGAGACTGCGGGGCTGGGACCACGCCGTCGGCACTGTGCTCCCACGGGAGATGTGTCCTCAGCATCCGCCGCCCCGCTGGCTCCTGGCTCTCGCGGCAGCTCTTGTCCTCGGCTCCACAGCGGCATCTTAGCGGCCAAACCCCAAGTTAGCTGATCCCTTTTGTCATCTCCATATGGCTGCGTTTTTAAGCAATTAGCACAACACGTTCCGCTGATATTTCCACATCCCTCTGCCGAAAGACAGACCCTTCCTTGGGAATCGAGACTCACCATCAACGAAAAAAAATCCCTGTGGAGAGGAAAACCCCTCCAGGGTTGGTGGAGAGGCAGGGAAGGAGCGTGGCAGGTCTGGGGGGAGCCAGGCACCCCCATCTATTCCCTCCCATCTGCGGGCAGCTCTGAGATGAATGGGAACTGCTCAGGGTTTGCTCATGGACCGTGAGCGCTGGGGAGCAAGACCTTAGTCCCCATCTGCAAAACAAGCATCTGCTGCTGTGTTATGGTGCTTTTAGGTTTTGCTTGTCTTGCTGGAGTGAGGCTCCCTGCTGCCCTCGCCCCTGGGGCAGGTTGCGGCACCGAGGGGACAGGAGGCTTTGTGACTATTTCCTGGCCAAAGTCTGTTTTCATGCCAAGCTTTTAATTTGTTTTATAAATTGCCAAATCCAGCAGGCTAAGCCGCGGGCCCCCTTCTGTGATAAAAATAAAATAACAGCTTGAACTTGGGAGGGCCGAGCGGTGGGGCTGGCAGGAAGCGGCTGATTAAAGGGCAGGTGGAAATGATGAGGCTCTGAAACCGGAGGCTTCATCTTCCGCTCTCAAGCAAAAATGCAGATTTGCTGAGTTTTGCTGACTTGGCTTTCGCCCATGTGCCGTGGAGCCTCCCGGCTGCACCGGCCCCGGGCTGGTGCTCTGACTCTGCCGTGAGCTCCCCGTCACTGAGCGCGGGCAGGGGCCAGGCAGCCCCCAGCACACCGGGGCACTGCGGAACTTTCCTCCTCTGTGCGTGATGTGGAGCGAGTTTGGCCAGTAATTGCTCTGGAAATGCCCGTTTGGGCCAAACCCAGAGATGACGCACAAGGTGTTGCAGGTTTGGCCTCACCCTGTATCAATTCCATCTTCCCTGAGCCCTGGCAGGTAAACCCCACTGATTTATGGCTTACCTAAACCGATAGCTAATGTGCCATGAAATTACTCCAGAATAAGGGGGGGTACATTATTCTGGCAGAAAGCTCTCTGAATATTTGCTCTGCTTTGAAGGCAAGTTATTTGCTCCGGAGCAATGATTTTTATTTGCTAGCAGGCAAACCTGTAGCTCGCTTGCATTTGGGCTGGAAGATCGCTGTGAAATTGCAGCAGGAAGGTTTCAGTCCCCTGAATATCTGCCGCCTCCTGGGGTGCCTTGCTGCAGAGGCTATTGACGCTGGAAAAAAACCACCTTATTTCCTGCCATAAAGTTTGTCTAACTTACCTCCCAGGCAGCAAACCCTGCTTTGATATTAAGCAAAATTGTTCTGGTTTTTATTTTGGAATTTTTTTTTTCCCTACTCTGAACCTGTGTGCACAGCGGGAAGGTGCAGTTACCTTGGAAACAGCGGTGGGATGCTGTGCGGTGGCAAGGCAGCGCTCGGGCAGACCCCTTTTGGGAAGGTGGGCCTGGAAAAGTGTGGGCTGCCGGGTCCAGAGCCACCCTGGAAGAGCAAGGCTGGTGACAGGTGAAGCTGTGCGGGGGGAGATGCTGCTCCGAGTCCAGGCTTTGGTGTGGAAATCGGGTCTGGGAGCCTTGGAGAAGATTAAATCATGTTTTTGGAAAGCATGTCTTTTTAAGGCTTTTCCTCTGCTTTGGATTAGCGCAACTTGCTCAGATCTTCCACAGGGAAAGAATTTTTCAAATCAAATGTACTTGTGCTGCTGCGGTTCTTCTGGTTTGTTCTGGTCTCCTGCCCCTTCCCTGTGGTCCCATCCCAGGAGCTGCCCTGTCGCTGCCGTTCCTGGGTTGTGGATGCCATAAGGGAACGCTGCTCTGATTAAAAGCTGTTGGTGTTTTTCATTTTAACCATAAAAGCATTTCCATTCTCACTGGGTTTAATTTACAGTTGCAGCCAAATTGGAGCTGGGAAGGGATCCCATTGGTGGCTCATTTGTTTGAAGGTGTCAGTATACAAATACTCATTCTGGGAATGCCAGCGGCGCTGGAGGGGGGAGATGTGCCGACAGCAGGTCTCAGCTGTGTCCCAGCCGTGCCCAGATCTTCCCGGAGAAGAGCCTTCAGCTCCTGGGGGATGGGAAGCTGCGGGCTGCGGTGGGGCTGCTGATAGATGGGGGTGACCCCTGTGAAAGCCCACGGAGGCAAAGCCTGGCCGCAGTGCCTGGGCGAGCTGCAGCCGTTCATCCCTCTCACTCCTCTCCCAGGGCTGTGCCAGCCCCGCTGGCCAAACGTGGGGATGGCCACCAGCCTCCCAGCACGAAGCCGTGTTTTGTAACCCAGCTCACAGGAGGAATCTTTATATTTTATAATGTCTGCAGCCATTTCTTTAGCATCTTCATCCATTTCTTTTGTGCTTAGAGGGAGAAGAGCCAGTGTTTGCTGGGCCCCGCAGGTTAATAACATCTTTTCTCCTTTGCAGCCACGCTGGGGACACTGGATTTCAGCTTGCTCTATGATCAAGAAAACAACGCTCTCCACTGCACGATCAATAAAGCCAAGGTACGTCTCAGTGCCAGGCGTGTGAACAGCAGGACTGAATATGCCTGGAGGTGGCCACCTTTGTCCTGTTTGTGGGGTCACCAGAGCCCTGCCAAAACCACGAGGCCACATGGGTGCCGTGGCTGTGCCAAGCAAATGCAGCAGTGAGGGCAGCACGTGGGGATGGCCGGGTGTCCCCCCATCCCCGGGTTGCACCGGGGGCTCTGGTGTCCCCGACTGCGGCCAACTCTTTGCCAGCTCCACTTCCATCCCAACACCCAGTGCTTCTACCCTCTCCTTCCCCTCCCTCCCTGCCTTTCTGGGTGTTTCCAGTGGGACGGAGATGGCTGCTCATCCCCGTGACGAGATGGTTGCGGCTATTGATGCTTTTTAGAAAAGCACCCAACCCGATGTTGTTATTTACTTGATGCTGTGACCGGCTGTCAGTTTATAAATGGCTCTTTTAAATGCTGCTAATCATTGCCACAAAGTGCTCTGCCTCAGCGCCTTTGCAGTCTGCGTGATTGAAGCAATTAGGGGTTTTTTGCACATTTTGGAGCAGGAACAGATAGCTGAGGTCCTGATTCTGCCTCTGGACCTATGGAAGGTGCTTCTGGGTGCTGCTCAGTTTCTCTCTGCTTCATCTGGCACAAGGACCAGAGCAGTGATGGCTCCAGGACAATACGGCTGGGCCCTAACAGTGGTGGATTGGTGGAAGAAGATCTTAGTCCCTGTAGATCTTGGGAAGGGGTGGAGGGTTTTTACAGAAGACAGGAAAAACTGCAGGAGAATGGACTGTGAGCTGAGCCCCCAGAGAATCAGCTCATGCTGTTGCCTTCGTAGGATGCTCCTTTTCCCTCCAGCTGCAACTGGCTTATTTGCAGCCCCCACCCCAGAGCCCGCTGCTGAGATTGCACGTCCCCACCCCAGGGTTCTCCCCATCTGCAATAAGACCTCAAGCACAAAAGCTTGGCTTTGAGGCTGAGCAGGGAGGCATCTGCCCTGGCAGACCTGGCGCTGCTCCCTGGGCAGGGCTGTCGGGGCAGGGCTGAGGCAGCCGGTGGGTTTTGCTTCCCTCCCCACCGCCCTCCTGCCTGTTGCCGGTGAATTCGCAGGCAGCCTCTGGGTCAGGCTTCCCTTGGTGCGCTCGGGAGCGGTGCCAAGGAGGAGATTTCTAATTGGGTTTGCAGTGGGTGGAAGACAGGGAGGAAGGAGACCTGCAAGCAGCAAGTGATACATCTAACAGCAGCGAGAGCAAAGGCAGGGCTGATGGAGGAGAGCCCCGGTCCCCGCCGTGCCCACCCAGCTGTACGCGAATAGCGGTGCCTGACCCCGTCCCACAGAGCTGGGGGCAACACGTGGCACCAGCATCGCCCCTGCTTGTGGGGTGGGCAGACCCCCCCTCGCTGCTCTGACATTCAAGTGTTCGAGTCCTGTTCATTTCCATTCTGCTCTCATTCTCCCATTTTTCTCTTTTTATTTACATTGCCATCTGCTCGCTCTCATTTCATCTCTCGCCTGGGGAAAGCTGCCAAAACTTGACTTCAAAAAGGTAAGGGCCAGGACCCCGGCTGCTGTCGGTGGGAGCTGGCGTTGGCTGTGTAGATGCTAGAAGTGGTGCTGTAGAGCGGGTGTTGCGGTGGCTGGGGAGTGCCAGGGCCAAGCACACGAGCTGCAGTGATGGGATGTGTGTTGCCCTTGGACCTGGGCTGGGGCTGGCCTGGCTGGTGTCTTGGGTACGATGGCTCAGGCCCCTAAAGAAGGTGCCCCCAGGACATGTCCCAACTCCAGCATCTCCTGGAGGCTCAGTGGCTGCCAGCAGACATTAAAACCTGGACTGTTTCAGCCATGTGAGAAGTATTTTTCCTTCTCCCTTTGATAAGCCCCCCCCAACAACCCTCTCCCTTTAGATGTTTTTGCTTCTCTCTGTTTATTTTAATCTCCAGCACTTTTATATCTGCTGATGTTCCTCCTGAGTCCTGTTATTGGCTCCTGGGGAGTGGGAAGGGGGTTAGGAGGCTCTTGGAGGCACCAGCAGCAGGTTAAATCCAATCCGTTACGCTCTGCCACCAATTTTCTGCTCTGCAGGAGGTCAGGACAGCCACTCTGTGCGGGGGGTTTGCCCTGCTGCCGGGTGCCTGGGGACATCTGAGATATTTCTTGGTGTACGTTCACAGCAGAATCTGTGAGATGCTGCGTGTTTCCAGACCCTCAGGTCAGCCTATATCCCAAGTTTGGATGGAGCTGGAATAGGCAACAAAAGCAGGTTTGCTTTATTGTGGGAAATGTGGGTATGGATGCTGGTAGCCGCAGGGCTATCCCCAGGCTGTGTGGTTACACGAGGAGTGAGGTGCTTGGTGACTCAGTTTCCGTAATAGCACATAGAGGTGACTTGCCATCAGGAAGCTGATTTTGGATGGCACCAGGTTGTCACCCCCGCCAGGCTGGTGTGAGCCCTGGGCAACCGCAGCAGCATCAGGGCTGAAGCAGATGCTGTTGTGGGGTATCACGGTGCTGGGGAGGTAAAACCAAGAAACCCCAATGCTCCCTGGCTGGAGCAGGGCTGTGGTGGTGTGCCCGGTGTTCCTGCCACCTCTCCCTGGCTGGCAGAAAGCTCAGGACCCTGTGCAGGCAGGAACAGGCAGGCTGCCAGCAGCCACCTTGTGCTAATGGCTTTCAGTCTTGGCAGCAGCCCTGCCCGTCCCCTGCCTTTCACACTTCAGGCACGGCTGAATTCAGGCACGTTGTGGCTCAGCTTGGATCGATGGGAGAATAAATCAGGGCGGTGTGGGAGCTGTTTCTGGACTGCGGGGCAGGCGAGCAGGAGGACTCTCCCAGGGTTATGCTGGGCCGTATCATCATGTGCGGGAAACAGTCTGCCTGCCCCCAGGCTGCGCTGGGCATCACCCCCTCCTATAAAATGTGATAGAAAATGGTGTGATTAATGCGCAGGCACCAAGGTCTGTGCCCTGGCATGCCTGGTTATGGCTTGGGTGAGGGTCTCCTTTTCTGCTCAGTCCTGCAAAGCCTGACCTGCTGCACGGAGCAAGATAATAACGTGCTATAGAGGGATCTATAGGGGTGTGAGGCAGCGCAGACATTGTGGGGCTCTGCTGTCCTGTAGCTCAGTTGGTCTTCTGCTTTTGGGAGGAAGATGCCCTGGGCGAGCCTCAGGTGGCTGCGCAGGCAGCGGTGCAGGCAGCTCCCAGCCCCAGGCAGGCCGTGCAGAGCAAATGCTGCCCATCCGAGCGTACCTGGGCTGCTCTCCTTGCACTGCTGGCTGCAGCCGCGGCTAGAAAACACCCGGGAGTTTCCACCCTGCCGAGCATTTGGATGCTCCCCCGCTTCCAGCTGAAGCCGAGTGCTGGAAGTCTGCACTGAGCATTACTTATGGATTTACTCATAAATATTTATCACTGCAGGGAAATTCCCATCTCAGAGCTGTGTGTCTCTGGGCTGTCAGGGTGGAAGCACAGTTTGCCCCATTTCGGAATGGGATGCCTTGGCCTGGGAAGAGGTGTCCAGGCTGGTTTTTGGGCAGCAGGGAGCCTGCTCACTGGCAGGCAGCCTGCTCACTGGCAGGCAGCTGGCCATGGGGCGAATGATGGAACGAATCTGTCTCCTGTGATTTCTGTATGCCTCTAGCGTGGTGTTAATCGGCAGCCCGATTAGCCCGACTCATAATTAAATCCTATTGATTAGCTAAATGTCACTGGCACGGAGAGCAGCTGGCAGCAGCTGGGATGCAGCGGGGCTGTCGGTCTCTGTAGGTTTGCAGCAGGGATTTTGAGGTTGGGTAGAGGAAGGGAAAAGATGAAACTCGGCCTCAGCTCCATCTCCTGTGCCATGATACGCAGCGCTGTTAATTGGTCCTGGCAGGAGGACCGGTTGGAGCTGGGGCTGCCAATGGGAGACTCTGCCCCCAGGTACGAGTCCTGTGGCCCTCCCCTGCCTCTCGGCTCTCTCAGAGAGGCTTTAGGCTGGAGGTCCCTCCACGCAGCAGAAGCAATGGTACTGGTCACTGTGCGAGTCACTGGGAGGGGTGAGCTCCCATGAGAGCAGCTTTGCAAGGCAGAGCCATCGGGAATGCTCTCATGTTAAATTCAGTTCTGTGCCAAACTCATCAAATGACATGGGAGGGAGGTAGATGTGACATTAGGAGCCATTTTCAGGACTCCTGTCACTCCATCTTCCATAGCACATCTATTAAAAAAGCCTTTAATAGCCTCCTCAGAAGGTAATTTAATTGAACTGAATTGATGGGTGAATTACAGAGCTGCCTGTCTTTCTCCATCCATTTTCATGGGAATTTGTTTGCTTGCTTCTCATTTCATTTGCTGCACAGCATCGGGCAGGTGGGGCAGCTCTGCCCTGGGAGGCCGGGGAGAGCCTTCGCTTTGCTTGGCTGTGAGCACTTCGTGCGCCCACCCGGCCGGATCCCCTCCGGAGCCTGGGGGCCAGCCCAGCCCCTTGCTGCCCATCTGCCCATGGAGCCGCAGCCGATACCACCATCTTCCTCCCATCCTCCGTATCTGCTGCCTTCCCCTTCCACTGGGCTGGGGACGTCACCTGAGAGGCACTGCAGTTAAAGCAGGGCCATTTAGCCTCCGTTCACTGCTGATATTTTTATCCTTTTGGCTCTGCTTTAGAAGCAAAATCCTCTTTGCTGGGCACCATTTGGTCTCCCTTGCCCCAGGGCAGTGTGCTTGTCTCCAAAGTGGAGCCTTCACCAAGGTCAGGAGCAGCTCAGACCCTCGACCAAGTTGTGCACAGCAGAGAGGGGTGGGACAGGGGCATCCCAAGGGGCTGCCTGGGCGCTGTGGGCTAAACTGGGTATGTTTTTCATACGTGGAAAGTATGGAAGCAATTTCCCCAGCATTTCCCTCTTTGATTTGCCCAAACCCAGGCCTTGATGATTACATTTTCATTGCACACAGCCTTTCCACCAGCAGCCTGTACAAATGCTTTCCTGCCAGGTGGATCCCTGGCAGCTGCACACACTCATTAATCCCGGGCACCGAATACTCTGCTCATCACACAAAGGGTGTGACAAGTCTGTAGCATCACCCAGCCTGGCTTCCATGCCCGGGTTGGATGGGTACCTCTGCGGAGAAACCCTCCTCTGATCCAGACAGAGGATTGCCTTCAGACAGCCTAGAAATAATTCCTGCAGGGATCCCACGGCCAGGCTGGAAATAATCCAAAGATTTACATGATGTACCCATTATAATTTCCACTTAGGACTGGTAAAAATGAGGCTCCGTTTTTCATGCTCCTATGTTGCTTCCCTACCCCATGGAGTTTGTTTCCATGCAGTCTGTGCAGCAATGGCTTTGAGCTGAGTTTGTGCATCACCCTTGGATAATTTTCAGCCCTCTGGTTGTTTAGAAGAGGAGCAGGTTTGTCTCCTCCCTCTGCCCAAAGCAGGATCAACTCCAGAGCATCACTATAACTGACATGATCCACGTCATCCTTTAAGAGCTGTGAGGGTCTCATAGAAAATCCATCAGGAATGGCCACAGTGAGTGTTTCCTTGTGTCTGTGCTCTGGTACCCCCAGATTTCCCTGCAAATGCCGTGGCAGTCGGCTGGCGACAGCCTCCCACTGGCCTGAAAGCTGTTCTTCCTTCAGCTGTGCCTTAATAACAAAGAGTAGGTAGGTGCTATCACACCCTCTGGGAGCGCTTCAAAGTAACACCACAACAGCAGAGGTGTATGTTTGCTCATAAGCAATTATTAAATGACAAAACCCTGTAATTTTAAACCTTGAAAATCACTGCGCTGATATACTTAACCCCCGAATTAATTGTGATCAGGGTGTCAGAGTCAGCTGCTGGAAGAGCAAAGAGGTGCTTTGCGGCTGACACCAGGTGCAGGTGAGGAGCCTTCCCACTGCCCCTCCTCAGCACAAACCGCAGACGATGTTTGAGTGTGCTCGGCTTTTGCTGCGCAGCCCGGATCCTGCACCAACCGTGTTCTCCTCCTTCCCTGATCCCAGGGAAACTCTGCAGTTCCTCCATGGACTGATGACATCCTGGGGAAACGGGCATTGGTAGCTGGGCTCAGCGAAGCCACCCCCCCCTGCCCAGCGTCTTGCGGGTGTCCTGACTCCTGATTTTTGCTGTTTTTTCCCCAGGGCCTGAAGCCGATGGACCATAATGGTTTGGCTGATCCCTACGTCAAATTGCACTTGCTTCCCGGAGCCAGTAAGGTGAGATGCATTTTTGCTTCTCCTTCTCTTCCTGGGGCTGCGCCTTTCCCTTGGAAATCAGAGCCGGGAGGTTGCCCAGGGAGCAGCTTTTCACCCAGGGGCTGCTGGTTGCTGCAGCCAGACCTCAAGACTCCTGCCCAGCGCTCACTCAGGCAAGCAGGAGAGAGCGGCGGCAGGAGATAAGAATTGGGGCTAAATCCATCCTTGTAGGGGTAGCAGGTGCCTCTCTGGTAAATCACTGCCTGGGAGCCGGCTGCCAGCCCTGACTCCCTGCCCTCGGGTGCAGGAGGTGCAAACGCTGCACTCCAGAAGCCCCTGGGAAGCACTGGGTGAAACGATCTGAATCTATAAACAAACCAGCTCTTTTTTTTTTTTTTTTTCCCCCCTTTTTCTTTTGCATTTAAAACCCCTCAGATCATAATAAAGCAGAGTATAAATCGTAAGGGAAATATTTCCATCTACTTAGGTTCAGCACTTGCTGGAGAGAAGTGTAATTAAAGATATTGATGTGTAGTGAGAGCTTGGTGTAACTGATGAGGATGTTGAATTTAAATGCTAAATGTATGTGTTATGAATATTAACTGCAGTCTTATTTTACACTAAAGGAAAGACCTTTTTGGGGGAGGTATATTTACTTGTTACAGTTCAGTTGAATTAATTCATAATGTTCAGGGCGTTAGAGGGAGTTTTTAACCACATTTCAAGTTCCGCTGGAAATAGGAGAGCCAGGAGCATTTTCATCAGCGATATTATGTCATTTCCATGTTTTGCAAATGCATTGATTAGCATTTCTGCTGGAGGTGATGGAGACCAGAGAGGCGGGAGGGAAGCTCTGAGCTGAGGGTAGCACAGGAACTGCAGACTCTACAAGCCCAGAGCAGCTGTGGGGGGACCCTCTCCTTGCCCCCACGTCCCTCTGCCTCTGTGGTTGCTCTGTTTCTGTGCCCTGATTTCAAACAGCACTGCCCAAATCTGCTGTGGCAGATGTGAGCAAATCTGGGGGATCGCAGATGTGTCCTGGGCTGAATGTTTCTGTACAACTGTTCCAGCAGCAGGACAGTCCCCACGTCCCTCGGGTGTTTCTGTCCCAGCCTCGGGGCAGTCAGGCACCTGCGGCAGAGCCCAGGCCAGGGACACGGGAAGCAGGGTTGGATCTGTTCGCCTCATGCAGAGCTGGTTAGTGACTACTAAATCATTCCAGATGGGAGAAAAAGGCACTCCCAGAGCTCAGTTGCTCTGATTTGATTCATGTCCCTTGCCCAGCACAGCACTAGCTGCTGGGTGATGCCCATCACGTTACCCCCTCGGCTAAACCCACGTTCCTTCCTGACCCCCCAGAGTCCCAGCCCCAGGATCAGGCCCCAGCGGGTCTGAGCAGGCAGCGGGTGCCATCAGGGCACTTTCCCTGCTGCCCTTGTCACCCTTCAGCAGGCTTTATGCTGAGGCAGAAATGACTTTGGAAACCAAATGAAAGCACAGCACAAACTACAGAGGCTTCCTCTATCTCTGAGAGATCAAACCCAGAGCCAGCAGCTGCTCTGCACAAAGTGTTTGGGAGTGAGACGCTGTGCCACGGTCCCTCGCTGGCTCCGCTGCACCGGCAGCTCCTCCGGCTGGTGGCCGTGTCTGGTCGATCTGGAAGATGTTGGGTGTTTGAGGTGCTTCTGGTGGGGAAAAGACGTGCCAACCAGGTGACTCCCTGCTCTTAACTGCAAGCACAAACTTTTTTCTTTACCCCAGGCTTCACATCCTGCTCGCATTTAGCTCAGGGCTGGTGAACCAAAGACAGGGAATGTAGCAGCTTCCCATAAAGACACACGAGACAACTCTGAAGTATTGATTTCCTGAGAGTTCCTTACACCCAGCAGTGGCTGAGGCAGGGATTGAACTTTCTGACTTCACACCTTATTAGAGGGAAAATACCTGCTCTGTCAGGCTGTCCCAGGCTGGAGGGTTGATGGAGAAGCCCCACCTGAAGCATGCAGCCCTTTGCTTCTCCTCTCCTGTCCCCAGCAGAAGCGGGTGGCTCAGGGGGTAAGAAGATTAATGTCCCCTGACCTGGGGGGTGGGTGTGTGCCAGGGTGCCCCTTCCATGGCAGGGACACAAGCGGCTACAACAGCTCTGCTGTCCCTGGCCTCCCGCTCTGCAGAGCTGCAGCGCTGGAAGGAGTTGCCAGTGCTAACAAAATGCATATCAAGGAAGTTATTTTGAGTCAGGCAGGAACGGGAGCTGTGCTAGGAGCAGGAATGCAAATAAACAGCCGGAACAGCAAATTGGTATTTTTTAATGAACCTGAAAATACATTTTTTTCCCCCCTCTCTCTCTCTCTCTCTTTCTCCTGCTGCATAAATGAAATCCCCGTCCTCTCGCTGCGCTCTGCCAAGGTTCCCATTTTGCTGGCTGTTTCCAGCATGTGGGATGCGGGGTTGGATTGCTTTGCAAATGAGCCAGTGAGTCGCTGTGTCTCTGCCCCTCTGCTTGTCACTGCGGTCGGGGTGGATTTGGGCCACCCCACTGCGGACCGGCTGGGTTATGCTGCTGGGGCAGAAGGGCGACAGCACCAATTGCCCTTTCATCTCTGAACTGTGCTTCCTTTTCTCCCCTCTCCCTGTCTGTCGGTGCACAAACGATCTCCTGGGGCCAGGTCCCACTGACCGGCATCTCCTTTGCTTTTCCAGGCGAACAAGCTGAGAACCAAAACGCTGCGCAACACGCTGAACCCCACCTGGAACGAGACGCTCACCTACTACGGCATCACTGATGAGGACATGATCCGCAAGACCCTGCGGTAGGGCCCCGGGGCGGGGGGTGAGCGGGGTGCTGAGCCTGGCACCTGGGGGGGAATCGCATGTCCTGTCCCTTCCCCTCCCCTCGGGGCCACCCCAGGCATCTCTCCCCACCCCAGTGACGATTTCCCGGGAGAGCTCACAGGGATCCCCAACCCCAGCCCCACAGAACGGTCCTGGGAGCTCCTTTTGGCAGAGCAGCACGGAGTTATTACCCACCAAATCCTATAGCTTGTGCGCGTGCCCTGCACGCATCCATCACCCTGCGGTGACCGACGCTTGATTCATGGGGAGCCTGGGCTGGAACAGCCTGTGAGGAGCGTGGTCCTGCTTTGTCATTAACTTCATAACTCACTCGCTGGGCTCCTGCCTGCAGAGGTGCCGTTATTTGGTTTTAACCTCTTTGTGCCCAGCTCTCACGGGCTCGTTTTAAGGTTTTGCGTTCACATCTTGCTGAGAAAATCTCCGTGGGAAAGCTCTGGGCCCCTTTCAAGGCTGATTTTTTTGAAAGCAAGCTGGAGGCACCCGTGAATTATTGTCAAACTAAATGGAGAGCGTTTCTATGTATTTATTCTATTCTCTCCTCTCGGTTTGGTTCTGTCTCTACACATTCAGCATCTCCTGGCAGCATCTCCCAGGGGCTGGGAGCCATTGCGTGGAGCTGGAGGTGGGCAAGGGCAGCGTGGTGGGGCTGTGCAAGCTTGGAAGTGCTGTTTGTGGAGGGTAGACCCCTGTGAATACAAAGGTTTTTGTATCTTGGCTACCATCCAACACCTGGGTGAGGGCAGGGAGAGACGCCGAGCCTGCGGACAGATCCTGCCCGGGGAGGGTGCTGGGCAGCATCGGTCGCTCCGTCACCGCTCTGATCTGGGACTGCTACACAGGAGGATTTGTTGTAAGATCTGCTGTCAAACAAGGGAGGATTTTGCATCCTGCTTTAAGGACTCAGGGCTTTGTCAGCTCCGTGGCTGGAATCTGACCCTCCTGATTTGCAGGTACCCTGGGAGTTTATTATTTTCCCCAAGACAAGAGCGCAAAGCTGCCTTATAAAAGGTCCTGCTCAGAGGTGAATTTGGGCAGAGCCTACCTGTTGTCTGCTATGTGCATAGAGATGAGAAATTTAGCACCACGGATTATTATTTCACATGGAAAATATTAGTCATGCTGAAAGTGCTGCAGGCTTGTTGGGCTGAAAAGCCTCTGGTTTATTATTATTATCGGTGGGTATTTTATTTAGTTTTTCACTTCAGGCTTTGAAGTTTTCAGCCTCTTCAAGTGTGGAAATCAGTTTGTAGAGATATGTTCAGCTGAGTGGTTGTTGAGAGGTGCCAGGGAGCAGCAGGGCTTGACCCCCACCTTTTTGGGGCCCTCGTAGCTGCTTCTCCCTGAGAAAGAGCTGTGCTTGCCTTCTCCTGGGAGGCAGCAGGAAGGTGGGGGATGCTCAGTGGCAGGGGGGCACACAGAAATGCATGCGTGGGCCAGGCTGGATTTGCCCTTCTCCCCACAGAAGTCGCAGAAGGGTTTGGGTTGGAAGGGACCTTAAAGATCATCCAGTTCCAACCCCCTGCCCTGGGCAGGGACACCTTCCACCAGCCCAGGCTGCCCAAAGCCCCGTCCAACCTGGCCTTGAACCCTTCCAGGGAGGGGGCAGCCACAGCTTCTCTGGGCAACCTGTGCCAGTGCCCCACCACCATCACAGTAAATCCCTGGGTGCTGCAGGAAGCCAAGCGTGGCCACTGCTCCTGCAGGGCACACGGGGCTCCTTGGGCCCCCTCCAAATCTAAACACCATGCACAGACCCCTGTACCCTGCTTGCAGGACCCCGGGGTGATGCGCAGGGACCTCTCGCTCCGTGGGGGGGATGTGGCTGAACAGAGACAGCATTTCTGTCTTGGGAGCTCCACAGGGAGCTCAGGACATTACTGGCAAGGTCAGCTAATGGCCAATTAGCCAAAGTAGCTTCAAAGGGCACTTTTCCAGGGAGGCAAGGGAAGCCTGGGGCTCACCGACAACGGTGCAGTTGCCCTGGGCAAGTTCCCACTGGGTGCTCTGTGGGGGGTGAAACTCCATGCGAAGCCTCGTCTGCTGTGCAGGGGCAGTGTCCCTGGGGTTTGGGTTTGGTGTCTCCTCGTGCCATCAGAACCATCCATCTTGTGCCTTCACGCCCATCAGAGCTGCCTCTTTGCAGGGAGTTTCCCAGGCTCTCCAGCGCTCTGCACGAAGGCTGCACTTTGCAGCTGAAGTTTCCTTGCCAGCAGCCAACCCCAGTGAATTAGTGATAATTACAGATCAAAATCCTCTCTTGCATGGAGAGGAATATCCAAGTACAATTCTGACTCATTGACATTTGCAGCTAGCCAATAGGGTTTGCTGGAGCCTGTCCCCACGGAGGTGGTGAGCCCCATGATGGCATTGCCACGAGGGTGGCCGGTGGCCAGGAGTGCCACAGGGGCCATGTGAATCCCCGCCTTGCCTCCAAGCATAGCGCTGGGGTCTGGCACTGCATCCAGATGGAGTGGGCTCCATATTGCCGGATTTAGCCCCACTGCCCCAGCACTAATGAGGCTCAAGGTTTGGGCACCTCAGCAGCACCCGTGCTGGAGGGAAGGACCAGCCTTTTCCTGCCTGGGGGCAGAAAGGGGAAGCGCATCCTCAGTGTTACCATGGTAATCAGCACGCCAAAGATGATCTAAAATCCGTCAAACTCTGGGGTGGATGTTGTGTTTTTTGAGAAGGGTTCAGGTGGCTCCACCATCTCCCTGGGAAGGTTGTGCGAGCAGAAAAGTGGAAAGTTTGTGAAATGAAACTTGCTATAGGGCTGAGTCTTGTGGCTTTGGCTTGCCTGGAAACCACTCCAGAGAAGAATTAAAGAAACAAACTTTTGGGTAGAGAAGGTTTCCCAGCTGGGACCTCTGCTGCGGGGCTGTCGCCTGTCATGTGGGCCATTTCCTCCCCTGGCTGTGGTGGGTCTTCCCCAGGGCAGGTTTCAGCCTCTTCTCTTGTGTGGACCCCAAAAAATTTTCTAGTCAGGACTCTGATCCCTTTAAAAAATGTCCCACACGTAGATGGGCGTGTAAAGGTTCAAATGAAATAACATTTCTTGGTCCCATCTCCAAACCAGCGTATTGCAGGGTGGGTGCTGGGACACCCTTGGTGGCCCCGTGTCCTTCCCTGCGCTCAGGGCTTCTCTCTGTGCACCCTCGGGCACCGGGCATGTGCTCAGCAGCTCTGCCCAATGGGCTTGGCAGAATTTCAGGTGGGAAATCAAACTCTTGCCTATGGCCTAGGGAATTCCTCTGCTAAAACAAAGCTTCTGAGCACCCTGGCTCAATTTCTTAACTTGCGTGGGGGATCCAGAGCCTAAAATTCAAGTGGTCTTCATTTTCCTTAAGAGCAATTCCCCAGCCCCCTTTTTTCTCTTCTCCATCTTTGTGGTTGAAGATATTGGCAAAGGAGATTTTATTTATCCTGAGGCAGGTTTAGATGACATGAGACTTCTTGCAAACTAGCCACAAGGTAGAAAAATCCATCTTTTATTTTAATTCCTTGCTTGGACTTTCTTCTTTTCAAAGACTGGATATTTAATCGAGTAGAAGGATGCAAGGCTGGGAGATGTTGCACATCCTCATTTAGATACTCACTGAATTGTGTCTTCGCTGCCCAACTGGGGACGGATCTTTGGTTTATATGAGGAGGGATGGATGGGCTGGGATCCCTGGTGCCTGGGGCTCACTGAAGATTTTTTTATTTTGGTGTGGGTTGAGCTGTTTCTCTTCCACGAGCCTCTCCATAACAGCAGTGGCCATGGCCCTTCACCCTCCCGGTGCCGCTTCCTGCAGGAAGCATCTCTTGTGCCGTGCATTGTCCTGCCTTCGCTGTTTCACTTCACCTGCCCATCATCTTGGCAAAATATCTCTGTCTCTGCCAGGAAAACCCGACTTCAAAGCTGCGGGGACGCTGTTTTTTCTTGTGCTAATCAGGCGAGGCTCCTACAAGGCTCCTACAAGTTGGTAGTTGAAAGAGCATGAGTGATGCTCTCCTTGGTCTGGGAGGTGATCGTTCCCCGGTGCCTCCTCAGTGCTGAGATTCTTGGAGGGGCAGGGAATGCGATTGCAAAGTCTCTTTAATGTAAAAATAACAGCGGAGATCAAAGCTGCCACCAGCCTTCCCCCCCCTGCTGCCTGGAGAGTGTGATGCAGTGAAAAGCTGGAAAAGCACCCAAAAATCTTCCCTGCCCACCTGGGCTCTTGGCAGGACGTGTCCAGCATGGGTTGATGGGTCAGTGTTGGCGTGGGGCGCTCTGCCAGTGCCTGCAGGCCTCCTGGCGGGACGAGTGGCATTTGCCTCATCGCAGGGCCTGGAGTAGAGACATCCTCTGCCTCCTGGAGAGCGGAGTAACAGATCCCCTCTTACCTGAGCCCCCAGCCCCACGCTGTGCCCAGACAGGCTGTTCCTCATCCCCCTGTGGCCTCATCCGAGCTGGTTGAGTGACTTTGCTGTGACAGACCCAAGCGCCAGGACCTGTTGGGGTTCACATCCCCAAACAGGAACACCCCCAAGGCAGAAGGAGAGGTGAAGGCAGCCCAGCTAATTGCACTGGCAAGCAGGATTTTGTTAATGAATCAACCCCCTCAAAAAACACCAGATACTTCAGATTTCATGAAACGCAGCAGGTGGGAGGATCTTGAAAGGTCTCGTCCATTCATTGAATTAAATATCCTTGAGTCTAGCCCAAGGCTTAATAGCAATGAAACCACCCACCATCCTGAGAGAAGGCAAATTCAGAGCCGCTTGAAAGACGCTGGACTCAGAGGGCTGGGATGGCTGGGCTTGGGGGCAGGTTCCCTGCCAGCACCAGGGGTAAATCCCACCTGCAGTGCCCGCTCCCAGTCCCCATCTGCAGGCACCGTTGCTCCCAGTCTGTGGTCTGAGCACGGCGGTGCCACAGCAGCTCGGCCGCGGTCTCTGGTGGTGGGAAGCTGGGGTGTGTGATGGGGGCAGGCAAAGAAATGCTGCAGGGGAAATTGGAATAGGCAGAATACAATCGCCTACATTTAAATAATACATGTAATATGCAATAAATAGATTGTATTCATAATAAATATCAGAGCTGGCCAGATACTGGATACAATTATTCATATCCAGATATATTGGCAAAGTGATGCATTATTCATATGATAGCTAGCCCACGAATGCCAGAAATTCTTTGTTTAATCATGTGTTTGACAAACATCATGACTCATTAAATACATTATTCAGAAAATAGTATTAGATCAGCTCTAATAGGCGTACTGCAGACACTTAGAGATTTGGGGTCCCAAACTGCTTTACTCCAGAAGTGCTGAATGAGGTTTGCTCCAGAACTGCAGGCACGCTTGTAATTTCATCTAACTTTACTGTGGTTTCTGTGCTCAGACTTCGAGGCATTTTGTGATGGAGCCCAACACTGAATCCTTCTTTCGGTTTTAGGAGAGCTGGACAGGTCCAGGATGCTACCTTTTTCTGTTTTCTCTCTTTTCCAGGCATTGCCTGTCCTTAAGCCAAGCAGACATCACCTGCATGTCTGCTCCTCCATCGAGAGCCTCCCGAGTTGCTATAGGGACCATAAAGCATCTTAGATACATGAGATGCATCTTCAGACTCCGCTGCCTATTACGTGCGTGTGCGTTGTGGAGAAGGGTCCTCAGTGACCCCCATTCTCCTCTTTCCACGATGGGAAAGAGGCCGGAGGAGTGTGTGTGCGAGCAGAAGTCGTGAGTCAGCGGAGCGGGGTTGCTTGAGCTGTGCGGTGAGTCAGGACTGTAACCCAGGAGCCCGGGCTGAGTAGGAGGGAGAATAAGTTTAATGAGCAATGATTGTTCACTTGCTGCTTAGTTTTCTTCCAAGGTGGTTTTCACTGCCCTTAACTTAAAGATCAGGACCCCCTCAGTGGAAGCTGTCAAATCAAAAGCCGAGCTCAAGGGATGGGGTTTAATAAAGAGAGACGAGCGAGGGGTGATATTTGAGTTAAAGGGCTCAGGATGGCAGGTGAGCGTGGCTGCCAGAGGCGTCTCTTGCTGTTTGTCAGGGAGCTGATTTTCTAACCCAAGGCATAAAAATTCCATCACATCGATTTCTCCTAATAAAATTCAAGCCGGTGTAATTGCCTTATGCCTGTTTCCAAAGGGAGGGCTGGGCCGGAGCTGCCTGTTCCTCTGAGTCATGCTTGCTGCCTTCACTTACAGGGCACTGCCTGCCTGAGTCAAAAATACCGTCCTGGTGAAGATGAACTGCAGCCAGTCTGAGGGACTGGGGTTCGGGGGCTGAGTCTGAGGGACTGGGAGGGCTGACACGAAACTCCACATCTGAACCACCTCTGGCTGGGCACAAAATGTGGGACACACCTGAGAGGTGGCCAGAAATGCCGGAGGGAAAATGAGGCTGGGAGAGACCTGGCGATGTCTCGGGCTCCATCATGCTGCTCGGAGACAGCGGCAGTTCCCAGGTCTTGCTGATGTGCCATAAACTGCCTCCCAAGGTACCCGGTTCTGCACAAACACCCAAACTCATCTGGGATGTCAGCAGGGACAAGGAGGATGGCCATCACCCCAGCGCTGTGCCGGGCTGGGCTGCCTCCCTCACGCAGCACGTGTGGGTCTGCCCGGGACGCTGCCGGTTCCGTGGGACAAGGAGGACGTGCGTTCTGTGGCGCTGCGGCAGGCCGGGGCTTGTGGGCCCCGACACTACCCTGATTTGTCACCTTTCTCCCTTGGGGAAGGGTTTGCCCTTCAGTGGGGGGCAGCTGTGGTGGTTTGGCTGCTGCGAAAGGAGGTGTTGTATGGAGTCGGGGGGTAGGAGCCGTCTCTGGGGGGCCATGCTGGGGCTGGCAGCTGCCCGGGGCTGAGCTGAAGGGCTCTAGGCTGTAGCATGCTGCAAGGGACTGGTGTTGTCAGGGCCACTTGCTAAGGTGGGAGCAAAGGGCTTCCTGTGTCCCCGCAGGCAGTGAAATGGGGCTCAGTGGGGCTCTCCAGCCACTCCAGTGCCACACTGGAGATGCTCTCCCTGCCACCACCCATTTCCTCCCTGGGCTTCTGCCCATCCTGGGTGGTTCTGGGGCTTCACAGCAAGTAGGACATTGCATTTGGTATCTTGTTGTGCTTCTGGGGCATATCCAGACATTGTCGGGGGAAGATCTTGTTACTCATGTTCTTAAGAGGTAAAACCAGCATCAAACCCTGCCTCCCCCGAGCGTGCAGGAGACGGCACGGCCCTGCAATTGCCAGGTGTAAAAATAACCCCCTGGCTGGCAGCTCCTCGTGAGGGCCGCGCTCCTCTCCTCTTCAGCCCAGCTTTCGTCACTGTGTGCTTGCTTTCCCTCCCCAGAGCTTTGGCCAGATGGGTGTGGGGTTGTGCACGCCTGGCAAGTGCCGCTTCTTGTCTGGAGCTGCTGCTGCTCCTTTTTCAGTTTTGTTCTTTAGAAGAGAGGCGAGAGGAGGAAGGGAAATAGGAAATATTGTGCCTGCATTTGAGATTCTCTTTGAGGATTTTACTGTTGTGGTGGGGTGGTTTTTTTTGTGGGTATCTATAGTAACGCTGCATCCAGCTATGGTTTTCTGGAGAGCAGCTTTCCCCGTCTTCCCGCTTGTATTTTTTTTTTCCAAACCCCCTTCCTCTGCCGCTCCCCAGGGCTGATGGTCCTTGTACAATGTGACTGAACCGTCCCCATGGCTCCCTCACTGCCTTGTTATTCACTTGTGAGCATGAGGGTGGTCAACCCACCCATAGATAAAAATCCACGGATGCTGCGCAGGCCGGAGGCATGGTGTTCAATTAGTTAGTCTGAGGAGGGATCGCAGGGCACAATTTATCTCTAATTACTTTTACCCCTTCCTGAATAGGTCCCGTTTGTTGAAGCCCAGCAAGGCAGAGCGTGGTCCCTGGAGGCAGAGGTGCCGCCCGTGAGAAATAGGCACCAGCGGGAGCAGGTGTGAGAGAGAAAAAATTAGGCAGGAAAAGGACAAGAAAACACTGCAGGAAAATTTTAACAAAGGGGAGAAAGGAGAGAAGGGAAGGGAAATGCCTTTCCTTTATGGACAGGGAGCCCAGCCGGTCCCTGCGTGGCTCCAGTGGGGGTGCAGGATGCAGGATGCTCCCTTCGGAGGGGGACGGGACAGCTTTCCCTGTCCCCAGCTCCAGGCAGCGCTGCTGGGGGACAGCTGGTCCCTCACAAGGCAGCCACCGCCCTCCTGGTCCCCTCTCTGGGATTTGAGGAGCTGGGAGCGGAGGGTCCCTGCAAGCACTACCTTTGCTCTTCTGTCGCCCCTCCTGATGCCCAGAGAGGTCTGGGAAGCAGCAGAGAAATGACTCATTAGCTGCCAGCTCAGGGAAAGGCACTTATAGCTTTTGCACAGAAAACAGCCTTCACTTAGCATCACCATCACTGCCCTCAGGTGCTGGCTGCCATCACGGGACCCAGCCCTGCGCAGGACCCCAGCAGGGCTGGGAGAGCTGGCTGCCATCACGGGACCCAGCCCTGCGCAGGACCCCAGCAGGGCTGGGAGAGCTTCGCTTGATGCCTTCTGCAGGCTGGGTCTGCAAATCCCTCCCAGACTTGTCTGCATGGTGGGAGAGGAGGTGGAGGACCCTCAACATGTCCCAGACCGGGCAGCCAGGTCCCCAGCACCAGGGGACACCCTGAGAGCTGCCACACTTGGAGAAGTGCCCGAGCTCCTTGGGTGGGGAGGGAGGGAGCCGTGCAGGGGCGTCACGCTTCTCCCAGACACGACCTCCAAGAGCGGGTTTAGGAAGAGCCGAGGAGGGACAGGCAGGCTGCAGCTGGGCTTGTGGCAGAATAGTTTTGCTTTAGTGACTGATTATGTTGATGCTTTAATGGAAGAGCCATTAGGATGCTTGAGGCCCCAGGTTGCTTTTCTGACAGTTCCTGGGCTGGGGCATGTCGGACACAACGGGGTTGTGATGTTCAGGGTTTGTGAGCATCTCCCTGGAGGGAGCCCGATCCCCGGCAGGGTGACAGCCATCCCAAGGGGCACAGGAGCCCTGGCCAGGATGAGGTCTGAACAGGAGAGAGGGCCATGGTGGCTGTGGGGCCCCACTGGGGCATGCAGGTAGCTCTGCGCAGGCGACTGCATGATGGAGCTGGGAGACATGGTGTAGCACAGGCACAGCCTCCCGCATCCCTCTGCTTCCCCAGACCCAGCCCATCCTCCCTCCCGGCAGCCTCGGGTCTTGGCTGTGGAGGTCAAGCAGACCAAGATATTGCGTGTCACGTTTAAGCATCATGAGCTGTCCTGGCTGGGCTGCAGCAGTTGCCTGCGAAGGACGTGCCTGGTCACTGCTCTGGGGAATGGTGGCTTTGAAGTTGTCCCCTTGCTGAGGGGACCTGCAGTGTGAGGGGGCAGCCCCATCCCTCTTGCCATCGCCTCCCCTCTCCCCGGCAGCCCCACTCACCCTGTGCTTGTTGCAGGATCTCAGTCTGCGATGAGGACAAGTTCCGCCACAACGAGTTCATCGGGGAGACGCGGATCCCGCTGAAGAAACTCAAACCCAACCAGACCAAAAACTTCAACATCTGCCTGGAGAAGCAGCTGCCGGTGAGTGGGGGGTTCAGAGCAGCATCCCCCACCGTGGGCCCACAGATACAGCAGCTTCTCCTGCAGCGTGTGGGAGCGTGCCGTAGTTTGACCCCTCAAATGTGATCAGGGATGGGGAGAGTGTCCCTTGTGCCGGGGAAGTGGGTGTCTGGCCGCAGCTGTGTCCCAGAGCAGCCCCCAGACTGGGTGTATTCCCTCCCCCAGATAGATAAAACAGAGGACAAGTCGCTGGAGGAGCGTGGCCGGATCCTCATCTCCCTCAAGTACAGCTCGCAGAAGCAGGGGCTGCTGGTGGGCATCATCCGCTGCGCCCACCTGGCCGCCATGGACGCCAACGGCTACTCGGACCCTTACGTCAAAACGTGAGTCCTGCTCCGCGGCCGGGCCGGGCGAGATGCTGCCGCTGCCGGCCCTCGGTGAAGCTGTGCTGTCCTCTCTTGCCTCTCTCCCTGCAGTGGAAATTAATTGATCTCATTAGGAGATGCAAATGAGGGCGTCACGGCAGCAGCTGGCATTCGCCTGGAGCGTGCTATTCCCCGGCAATTATTTTACAGCGCTTCAAAGTAACGTGGGTGTGGGATCTGCCCGGTGGCGTGTGGCCGTGCCCGCCCCGTGCCGGGGCAGCACGTTGTCCCCGCCGGCTCAGGAGTGACTGGGTGGCCGTGGTGCCCCACTGCCAGGCTCGGCGCTTGGGAGAGGGTCTGCGGTGGGGATGTGGCCCTGGGGACAGATTTGGTGGCCCAAAGCAGACAGGTACAGTTGGGTTTTGCTGATGGCACGGCCCCAGCCTGGCGGGGGGTGGGTATCACCCCAGCAGGATGGTTCTGGACCTCGCTCAGCGCCTGCGGGCGCCTTTGCTTTCCTTCCCGGTGATACCCCCAGACTTTTCACTCTTTGAAGCCTGCTGGGATGGGGATGGCTGCTGGCTCGGGTCTGGCCCTCCTGGCTGGTGGCACTGGGGCACAGGCATCCCCCCTCCCAGCCCCAGGGGACAGGCAATTAATCGCCCCCTTCCCCAGGGTAATTAATCGCTCCCAGCCCAGCTCCCAGCCTGGCAGCGGGGCCAGCACCCCGTGCTTTGGAAAGGCTCTAATTACAACGTGTGTATAATTAGGTCAGACAGCACTTTAATTGCCAACCATGGCTCCGGAGGCTCCAGAGCCTGGTTAACAGAGCCGAGGGCACATTTACAGGTCCCGCTGACACTTTCCAGTGTAAGTGATGGGGAGTACCTTCCTTTTGAAAAATACCAGCAATATTTAAAGAAAAAAAAAAAAAAAGAGCCATTAAAATGACTGCAGTGGGCTGCTGCGACTTGGCGTCACCCAAATGATTCAGGGAAGTCGGTGTCATCCAGGGGCTATTAAGGGATGCTGAGGAAGGTGATGGTTTGCTGACGCAGAGCCAGACTGGCGCGGGGCCCTGCATCGCTGCAGCTCCTGGGTTTTGGGTGAACGACATTTTTCAAACTTGCTCTCTGCAAAGCAGAGGGGGGGGCATGGTGAGGAAGGGCTGGCAGCCCCCCTGCGCTCATCCCATGTGTGCTGACCCAAACTTTGGCACCTTCAGGGGTGATATTTGTTAGGGCAGAGCTAGCGGGATAAACCGCGCCTGGGAGGCCAGTAATGGAGTTTACCGGCAGCGCGCTTTCGCCTTCCTGTTTAATTGTTCCTTAGGAGCGGAGGTGTTCACATAAAAATCCACTCTTGCTTTTTTTAAATGCTCGTCGGAGGTTCAGTCCCTGAAGTAACATAATTCCTGTTGTTGTACACAGTCATTTTGTAGGTCCCCCTTGTGCTACCTGCAGTAGATTGTATCTGCAGCGCTTGAATCAGAGCAGATCAACTTCTTGGTACAAGCCCTAATTTTTTAATTGTGAAATTATCTGGAAAGTGTAACGAGGAAGCAGAACTGGTGTTTAAAGGAGCAGCACCAACACGAAACGATGATGGTCTGACTTTGGCCTGGCCCAGATTTTAGGTGCCCTCTCTGTTTGATGGCACCTCAATCTCGTTTGCTTTTAGGCCTGGCTGATGCGCTGCAAAATACCTGCACGGAACAGCCGTGGACTTGTTCCTGCTCCCTCTTACACCCCTGTGTGTGGTTGCTGTTTCCTGGCAAGGCTCTGGATGAGCAGACTGGTCGCACAGTCCCAAGTCTGGACTGGTTCTGGGCTGGGAGCATTTGGTTTTGGAAGCTGGGAGCATGCGTGCAGTGCCAGTGTCCCCTAGGGACTGGAGATGGGATAATCGGTGCTCTCTGATGGCAGCCAGCAACGCAAACATGGGGAAATGCTGCTTCCTTCCAGCCATCTCCAGCATTTTGGCAGGGGAGGAAGGAGCTGCAGGTCTTGGGGGGCTCAGCCACCCATCTCACCCTTCCTCCCGGGCTGCCGGGGGGAGCCTGGGCAGCCCTACCTGCCTTCCTCGCTGGGAGGGGGTACGGGGCCTGTGTGTGACCGTGCTGCCTTGGTTTTGTTGCAGTTACTTGAAACCAGATGAGGACAAGAAATCAAAGCATAAGACAGCAGTGAAGAAGAAGACGCTGAACCCCGAGTTCAATGAGGTGGGGTTTCACCCGTTGTGGTTCTCGTCTAGGGGCTTTTCCCAGTCCTCAAGACTTAAAAGGGGAAAAAAACCAAACACCCAACCTCAGTCATTAGGTGAGGGGTCAAGGTTGAGTTCCCTATGGGTGGCAAAGGGCAGCAGCCCGAGGAAGAGGATGGACAGCCCCAGCCCCAGCCCGCTCCCGGGGGTCCCGGCCCCTGCAGGAACCCGGCACGGGTCTATCCTGACTCTGTCTCTGCTCCCCAACAGGAGTTTTGCTATGAGATAAAGCACGGTGACCTGGCAAAAAAGACCTTGGAAGTCACAGTGTGGGACTACGATATCGGAAAATCAAACGATTTCATAGGTGAGTGGGACACTCCAAGACGGTCTCATTGGCCTCTTTTATTTTTATCTTCACCTTCTGTGCCTCTTTTCTTTTTGTCTGCTGTTCTTTTGCACTTCTCTAGCCTCCCGGTTTGTTCTCCATCCCCATGTTCATTCTTGCTGGGTTTCTGTTCTGCTTTTATCCCTCTCCTGCACCAGTTCTGTTTTTATCCCTTTCCTGCAGCCGGCCCCGCTGCTCCTTGCTTCAGACATCCCCTGCACAAGGAGCACCTGAGCAGGGAGATGTGTCCCCCCCTCCTCATCTGAATAAAAACCAGGTTTAGCGGGGATGTTTCATTTATCTCTGTTAGATGTCCAGGCTTCTTGTGATTTTGTTACTGGTCACTGTGATTTATTGCTAGCAAGTGCCCAGTAGCTCTGACAGCTGCTGCAATTGCAGTGAGCATCCAGCCCCATGGCACAAGGACAAACTACCCGGGGCAGGTCCCAGACCACAGCTGTGAAGGGCTGGGGAAGCCGGGCTGGGGTTGCCCGTGTGTCACATCAGGTTGTGGCACTGGATGCCGGGGGAGCGGCTGCATGACCTGGCTCCGTCTGGTGTCCCGTGGCATCCCCCCGGCATCCATCGCAGGGCTGATGCTCACTCCCACCTCTCCCTCTCTCTTTCTCTCTCTCTCTCTCTCTCTCTCTCTCTCTCTCTCGAGGTGGAGTCGTGTTAGGAATTAACGCCAAAGGCGAGCGGCTGAAGCACTGGTTCGACTGCCTGAAAAACAAGGACAAGAAAATCGAGCGCTGGCACACGCTAACGAACGAGCTGCCAGGGGCCGTCCTCAGCGACTGAGCACCACGGGGCCGCTCCCGGGCGGGCACAGCTCTGCCGGCCACAGCCTTTGGACTTCTCTCGTTTATGGCTTTGGAGACGGGGGATTGTGGTACCGGGGCAGCCGGGAGAGCAGGACACCCCACGCCACGGCCTGGCTGCAGGGAAACCCTTCCCAGGGAACAAGGCAGCGGCGGTTTGTTCTGCTCAGCGGGTCCCATCCCCTGAGGCTTTTCTAAAATGCCTCTTTGCACCCCGACACGCTCACACCCACACGAGCATGCACATGCATGCGCACACACACGTGTGCACACACACACGGACACCACACGCCTGCATGCACTGCAGTTCTGACTCCTCTCCTAACTCTTTGCTATACTGAATTACCTTCTCGCTGCCTTGCAATTCAGTGGCAAAAAATGAATGCATCAGTCTCCGTTTGTGTATCTCATATGAACAAAAGGCATCACTAAAACCTGGGACTATTTTCTCAAGGCAATTGTGCCATATTTCTGGTGGTTTGTCAGTCTCTGTGGTTTGGGCCTAAACCGTCTTTTATGCATTTAAAGCTCCTCCGTTGGAATGATTGTGTCCCCTGATAACCTAGGAAGACCGTTTGCTTTTCTTCCAGAAATGTTGTGCTCGTCCTCTCCACTAACCGATGTGAAGTTGAAAGCGCTGTGCAGCCCACAGCTTCCCTCCCGCGGTCCCCAGGATCAGGTGGCTTCACATTTGCAGAAGTGGGGGGGCAAAATAAAAAGCTCAGTGAAGCCACCGGCCGTTCCTGTTTCCCGGGACCGGCAGCAACGTCTCATGCTGCCCTCCTAATGAAACCATGCCTTCCCGCCCGGAGCCACGCAGCCAGGTTTCAGCACAGCTATTTTTTTCCAGCAAAGCTGGCTTTCAGGCTAAATTTTTCTATCGCTTTTCCCTTATTCATCCTTTTCCAAGTCATGCCATTACCTAAAACCCAAGGAAGGCGCTTTACGCTGCCAGCTGGGGGTGGGCGGTGAGCTGAGCTGCGGGGCCGAGCCGGCGTCATGTTTGCTGAGATGCTCAGCTCTGACCCAGCCGACAGCGTGATCCGTTTTCTGCCTCAAACAGCGGCCAAACCAAACTTCTGTGTACAGCACAGTAATAATTTAATAATATTATTATAATAATCCCAGCTCCTGTCCTCCTTGACCCTCTCTGACTGGTCTCTGCAGCCTCGTCCCACCGGGCGCCGGCTCTCATGCAAACACAACTTCAGCACGTTTGCACAAGAGCTGGTGCACGGTGGGATGAGCTAAAACTTTCTGCAAAATGCTGCACCTTGCCAGAAATTTTTGAAGCCTTTAAACCATGATTTATTAGGAAGAGCTGCTGTTTCCCCACAGGTCTCAATTACCTACAGCTTCTGAGCCCTGCAGCTGGGTATGCATGTGTGTGTTGCCGACTTCTTTTTTTGGAAAACAATCAGATCTCTGGAAACCTACGTTTACTTTTCAAAGTGGTGATTGTGTTACACCTTATTTGATATGGGGGGGGGGAATCCAACATTCATAGGGGCTTTTTTAATAATTTACTTAATATTTGTAATGCATTCTATAGCTATACATGGATTTTATTTGAATGCCAGCAGCGTGTTGGGGAGGATGTTCCCGTTAATCCTCTGTCTGTCACGGGTCCAGCACCTTAAAACCTGGTTTGGGCTGAACTTCCAGGAGAGCTACGGGCACGCCGGGTGGGCTGTGCCTCCCTTTTCTTGCAGAGTTACTTTCAATCTATCATTTGTTTCAGCACATCTTGCCCTGAAACTGGTTTATGGCTGAGGTGGAGCAGGACATGATCTGTGTGAGTGTGGGTTCCTTCACTTTGTATCCCCGTCTTTTCGAAGCAGACAGTCCGTCTGTCCCAGCTGCATGCAGAGTGGTGGTCGTCATGCCAGGCCTTGTGAAATGTTTGATACCGATGTTTTGCTACCATGTGAAGGCTGCAGAAACTGTCCTTACCTGCATCCTAAAAGACTTTTGTATTTCAGTATTATCTGTGTACTTTTTGTCAATTTGTTAATATTTATAATGAGAACTCAAAATAAAAAGGGAAAAAAAAAATAAAGGTCGATGCTGGCAGCACAGCTTTTGAATCTCCCCCCCAGTGCGTGAGCTCAGCACGTCACAGACTTTTCCGATGGAGCACCAAGTGATCTGGAGACACGAGAGGAAGAGCTGGAGCCTGGTGAGAACTCAGGGAGTGGGAGATGGTTTTAAACTAGAGCACTGGGTGCTGCTTGGCTTTATTCTCCACTAATTTCTTGCTGCTGCTGCAAAAAAAAAAACCCAAACCACTGTAGCTGCGCTGGGTGCGTGTGCCCTGCTTTCACCAGGGACCCCACTCTGACTCAGCAGGGTGCTGTGAGGTTGCACAGGGACCACAGGTGCTGCTGGTGGAGAGCAGGAGTGAGATTAGTCAAAGAAGGATTAAAAAAAGCCCTAAAACTCTGGTTTTTCTGAAGTTTCATTAACTTTGCATGAAAAGTCAAAAACTACAAGAGGCTGAGGGGTTTATATGATTTAGGAGCCTATGGATAAGGCTTCTAAGCGCAAGATTTAGTACCACAGACAGCAATGCCCTGAGACTGTTTTAGCATTTTTAAAGAGAGGAATTTGATACCAGCAGCTTGTCTGCCTTCAGAGTTAACTGTCTTTCAAATTTTGATTCTGAACACTTACATTGCTTTCAAACTGGACTGAGCCGCAGTCACAAGATTTAAAGGCTCACTCTCCCCTCCGCAGTTTTGGTTCCATCACACATCATCCACAGGGATGATCCCAAACCACGCCTCGCTCCTCTCCTCCTCCAGCCATCTTACGCAGGTTCTGCGGTTGCAGCAAGCCCAAGCAGGGGCTGGAGGGAAGCAATGCTGGAGGGAAGCAATGCTAATTAACCTCACTAAATGGCCACACGAGCACGCAGTCCCAGCCTGGTCACAGGCCGTCAGAATGGTGATGGGGACTGGCACCGATTTCGGTGACATTTGGGAGACCGAGGGTTTTTTTTTCTCTGAGAACCAAGAACAAAACAAAAAGCCCCAAACCAAGACCACTACAATGACAGGTACAAGGGAGCTGAGACACGGCTGCTTAGAGAATAAATATTTGCTTTTCTTCTTGTCCTCGCCCCCAGCCCCGAGCCTCGATCTCCCTCGCTCTGCTCCCTTTCCTACCTGCAAATGGCTCACATGCCCGAGGCTCAGGGAGGAATTGGAACAGCTCAGTAACATTGTTTTAATTTCATTAATTGGCCTTTCATTCTCTGGGAAGCTGGAAAGCAACATTAGATGGGCCCCTCTGATCTCTGCTGTCTTTTGCTGGTCCTTGTTTAATTGTTCCTGTTAATTACAGCTTTTGTGTCCTTGCTTTATGTTATTAGGATGATTTACATTCATGCTAAACTTAAATCTGGAAAAGTACAAGCAGCTGAAAAACTGAAATCTGAAAACTGCTGCATTCTGGCCTCGATAAGGAGAGCAGCCAGGCTATGGGACTACTTGAAAGGCTCTCTACCAACAGAAATAAAAATTCCCCACATTAAGATTAAAAAAAGATAGAGAAATGGTTCACAGTCCGCTCACAGTCTGACAGATAAAATGGAAAGAGAAATCCAGGAAGCAGAGGAGATTTCAAATGTTGCAAACCAGAGCGATTCATAATTGCGTGCATGTAAAAATGCACGTGTGCTTGCTCCGCTCCGCCATGCTGCTGCAGCCCTCCAAGTTTTAATTAACTGTTACTTAATTGAGCGAGTCGATGAAACATAACAAAACGTCATTGCCCAAAGTGAGCAGGAATGACCCTCAGCTACTTGTCACTCACCAGCCACTAAGGACAGCATCACACAATAAATGGCAGTTTAACTTTTGCATCGTTAGTTGTTACCCTGCGTTCCTTGCGACAGGCTGCACCTAACATGACGCTTTGCACCGCCCCAGGCCGAGCTGAAGTAGGATCTTCTTCCAGCTTATATCAAGAATATAAAGTTCTTCTGCCTGCAGCAAGGAGACAGAACTCACACACAGAGAAAACCTGTGGTTGATAGGAGCCTGGGTTAGAAAATATTAAAACTTTTGCCTGGACAGAACTGTGTAATGCACAAAAGTGACCCCATTTCCCAGGCGCTGGCACTGCTGTTAACCTGAGGTGCAGAACTCAAACTGCAGCCTCCTTCCTGCTGGCACTTGTGCTCAGGCTCTGTCGCTACCATGACATCACTGAAGGGATGAAAGGTTTTTAGCTGACCACTTCTGAAGAAAGTTTGCAGCATCTTCCCTGGAGTAGCTCTATCGGTATCTAGTTGTACAGACAGTCTGATGATGGGAAACACAATTAATAACAAGTTAAAAAAACCCCCACAAACCCAAAACCAAAAAAGAACCCCAAAAAAAGAACCTCCAAAACCAGAAAAAGAACCACATGGTAGCACAATAACCTTGGAAACTTTTATTAGTATTATTAAACCAAATTAACTAGCAGTTACAGACAGGCAGCACTGCCCTACGTGAACAGGAACAAAAAAGCAACATGTGGTACGTGCAGCGGGACGCAGGCAACTGAAATCCCAGTGTCTGCTAAAACAGGACAGGGACAATCTTCACACCTCCTGCACCTGAACAGTATTTCTCACAAGGAAAGTTAAATAGGAAGTTGCTGTGCGCATCAAAATCCTAATCCAAAACTCAATTATATCCAGGGACTTTTTTTTTTTTTTTGGATGAGGCCTACCAAAAGTGTGGTGTAATTAAACAACAGGCACCTTCGTAATACTGACCAGATTTTCTCATACTCTTGTCTAACACTGGCAGGGAATGTATTGCTGCACTTGCAATCTCTGGAGAACACTGCCTTTTTCTCATTAGCTTTTTGCACAGCAATTAATCTCCTTAATCAGTCAAATCAGTTCAACACTAAATCACAAAAGCACTAAGAAAAAAGAAAACAAGAAATTACCTTGTTAAATTTAATGAGCAAGGAAAAACATACACTACATGGGCTGCAACAGTGCTCCACACTCCAGCATGGAAAAAATTTAAGTGCCTGAGCGGTAACAGCAGTCCACAGAATTATAATCATTTTGTCTGTAACGCTGGAAACCGTGTAATGCAACAGAGCAAGAAATTCTTTTGCTTATGAAAGCGTGTATGCGCAGAAAAAACCCCACCACACAGTCAGCTTGGTGAGGGTGTTACGTTCAGAAAACAGTTCAGTTTGGAGATACTGATACTGCCCTTACATGCAAGGATGGTGGAAAACCAATACAAACTGAGTTACAAAGTAGATTTTCTTCTGTTCTTGCTGCAGCAGTTAAAGGAAGTCCAAGCTTTACCATTGTTGATGTGGCCAAAAAGGGTTGCAATCCACAGGCTGTGTACACGCAGCAGAAAGCAGGTGATGTATTAGAATTTACTTGCTATCCATTTTAATCATGGAGGAGAGCTCTGATCCAAAGCAATTATCCTGTAGGGGAAAACATGTTATGCTTTTTTTTTTTTTCTACTATCAAACTACAAGTTGAAGGGAATGGGATTTCATATTGCTCCTTTCGCCTCCTCGGTGTGGAAGACAAGACACCAAAAGCCCAATTTAATTCACAGAGAGGCTCACCTGAATGGCAAAGGCAGCTGTTCCTCTAAGGAGATTTCTGCTCTTCAGGACACGTCTCTAAAAAACACATAAATTCATCTCAGAACCGAGAATGTATACAGCCACACGATGCTTCAGAGAGAAAACTCTGGTTTTGTCAGCACATAGCAGTGTGCTCAATCAAGCACTGCAGATCAAGAGATCTGGTTCATTAAGTTGCACTTGTAATCAGAAATCAGCCTCAACTCGGTTGCTACTGGGTGCGTTACACAGGACCCTCTTTGTGATCAGAAAATCATTCTGTTTTCAAAACCCGAAGCCCAATCCCTACCAGCTCAGTTCTTCTAGAAGTCTGACAGAAAACAGGGTCACATATGCTAATGCTGTGCAAAGAACAAGCACAATGATGTTACCGTCAGATCTCTAGGTTTAAAAATTATTGCCAACGTTTCCAGAAGTAACTAGTGATTTGGGACATTTCAAATTTTGAGTGCCGAAGTGGAGAGCAAAATGTGTTGCAGAGCTGACTGCTGCAGAAGCGTTAAATGCCCACAACACTGAAGATCAGCCTCCTTTAGGTCATCTTGTGCTACACACTGTAAAATCAAAACGTGTCCCTGAAAACAAAAAGCTACTGCCTTTTTCTTTCCAGACAAAATGCCAGTTCTTTCACAGTTTTTGCATAGCACTAAATGCACATTAACTTAATGCAAGTATATCAGTACCCTTCCTGTAACAAGAAACATCATTAACTGAGAACTGTTGAAAATGGCAACCTTTTACTTTAGCTGTAAAATACCCGTCAGCTTTGACAGTTCCTAATGGAGACGTGGAGTTACAGAACAGAGGAAACACTTTTATTTTATCTTGTGTCTCCTTCCTTACTTTTAGTTTCTATTAAAGGAAAGCCGGGGGAGATGAGACCGAAAGAGATGTTTAAGGGATTTGATGGCATTAGCACACACCTCACAGGTACGTACCAAACCATGCTGACAGGAACCAAAGTCCTTAGAGCAGGAGCATTTAGGTGCCCAGGCCAGAGAGGCTGAGCATGGAACAGGACACAGGTGCAGTATATCAGAGTCTTCCAGTGCTTTTGAGTCAGTAGACGAAACCGCTCTCTATGAGAGAGACACTCCACAACGCCAGCAAATGGCCCACAGTGTTGGCAATCTCAGCTGCCCCCCAGAAATTAGTAATTTTCAGGTGTTTCTGAAGAGTTTAAGTCTAGAGCGGACTCCTCTCCTTCAAAAGCACAGGGTAGAAACGGCACCCAGATGGGGGAATCAAGAAAAGCAAAAAACCTAGCCTGTGCAAGCTCGACAAATCCAGTGCCAACAATACAGTAAGTGTGATACTGCCCAGCACAGCACCCAGTAGCTTTACAGACCAAGAGGACCTTCTGAACTCCCTGCACAACTTCCTGGCGCTCTGCCGCCGGCCCCGGCTCCGCCTTCCTCTACTCCCTCCTTCCTTCCAGCATCTTCTGCATCTTGCAGGCTTGCAGCCCTTGAACGACAGAGTTTTGTACATCATCCCAATTTTTTGTATTTTTAGACAGGATGAATACAGAGCACTCTGGAGATACTTGATGCCTTTTGATTTTTACCCTGATCTATAATGGGCACCTGCCCCCTCCAACCCCCAAACAAACTGCCTCTCCCCTTCAAGACCACAGATGTGCTTTAGCTTTACATCCACAGGCTGACTCTAATGATTCCTTACACAGCAGTGTTAAATAAATGCAGTCGGACTACAGGGGTGAATGGGCTTTGGATGGAGCCGTTTATGAACATGGCAGTGTATCTACTGCAGGAATCGGTCTGCCCTGTTGGCAAGATCCTCCTGGTTATCATGGTATTTGCCTTCTGTATTCAATTAAAAAAAAGATCCTGATGCCACACACAAGAGTATCTTGTGTTCCTTAGTAAGATATATGTTAGGAATGGCTTTTACTGGCATTTACTGTGGAGTTGTTCAGAGTTACTAGGCTCTGATCTTTAATTCTAAGAGGAAAAAAGTGATTTGGGCTACGAACATTTTCCTTGAAGTGATGTATATATGACTTCTGCCATTTTCTTGATTTCCTCCTATATTGCCATGACATTATAACCATCTTCCCAAACTCTTCTTTAAAGTCTTTTCTAAAGAGCTTTCATGATTCTGTTCTCTTAACATACATTCTTCTCCATCTCAAAAAAATCTGCCATTCCATCAAATTATCTCTGATTTCTGTGAACGACTATGCATTGCCTTCCACGCCTATTGAAGTATTTGCTTTCCACCTACAGGAAATTATATTAACAAAACATTCTTTTCCCTCTCAATTTAGTATGGAGAGTTCAGATTGATGTCTCCAGGCCAGTTCCCTGACACACTACTCTCTAAGCAGTGACAGTCCTTTTTCAGAAAAAGCCCTGCACAGGTCTGTACACAGAACATAAACAAGTTGATACTTTGTTCATAAATATATTTTATCAGCTAACCCAAAAGCATGTCCCTGAGGCTCCTCTTGGATCTCCTCATCTCCAGGAACTGCATGGAGCATTCTTTCTAAAATATCATCAAGAGTAGAGTGAGCCCTGTCGAATAAAAGATATAAAATGGATGCTGGCAAGTTTAATACTACACATTTTAAAAGAAAACAGTCATAATTATCAGGGTTCTTAAGCTGGCTTACTGTAAGCACTGAATCTTGTTAAAATATACTGGAACCATTACTCTAAATCTTCATAACTCAAAGCCAAACACGCCTTGTTGTCCCTTTTTTCATACCTTTCTGTTTCCTCTGCTAGATTAAATGACTCTGTAATGCATAAACTATGATTTATCTTCTCATTTCTCTCAGATTCCTTTTTTGACTCTCTGTTTTCCATTTTAATTTGATCAGGACCTATTCACAAAACAGAAAGATTTTAATATCAAAGGTATGAAGGAAGACAATAAAGAAATTAAAATATGTTTTTATTTACTGTACTTGGGAAACTTCCAGTTGTCCACTTCTCAATTATTCTTTCCTCAGTCATCTGATTTTCTACCAGTTAAGCAAATTCACATTATCTACAGTCAAAAGTGGCCAGTAGCAAGACCTAGATAAATATTTTACTATAACACATTTTTAGATTCACAGGACTGAACATTTTGCTTCATGCTAAAATGAAAAATGCATGTGGAAATTAATCTTTAATCTTTCCCCTTACAATCCTAGATATGGGAGAAAAATCAAAAGAAAACCTGTGGATGTTAGCTTTGTTACCCTACTTAGCAAAATCCAATGATATCCCCCCAAGACTTATCTCAGTAAGTTCTGTTCCCTACAGCATGTGAATATATTCAGCCACCTTCTGCTAAGCTATGATAAGCAGGAAGCAGTAGGCTGTCACAAAAATGGAGTCTGAAATAGCTGTACTTTATGCAAATACAACAAAACCACAGTGACTGAACAGCAAGCAATACAGGCTGCTGCATTCCTTACCACCTAAAACCAAGACACTCCTATGAATAAAGTCACAGTAGCTTCTCTCCTCTGGGAAAAGATCTAACAAAGCTGTAGGATAACACAAACAAGTGCCAGTATCATTCTCAAGTGACTATGCTATTTAGCTTTTTTACAGACTAACTCATGTTCTGCCTTTTTTTTTTTTCTTTTTTTGTCTCTTTTTTTTTTTTAAAAAAAAAAAAAAACCCAGCTCTTTACTTTCTGACTCATTGGAAACAAATGTAGAGCCTATAAAGATTTAGGTTTTCTGCTCCTCTGACATTACTTGCTGAACATCTAAAAATTATTCCCACTTATTACTATTTGCAGTTTCAGAAGCACAGAGACTCACTACTGCTATCTTTGGTATCTCTGTAACAGAACAGGAAATATAATATTGATTACCCCAGTGGATGCTATTTTCTTCCCCTATGAGATCAGAGGCTTTATTTCATTATGGTGAATAAGAAACATAAGCAGTCGGTGTGCACTGGCCACTTTCTCAACTGAACCACCCTCCCAGAAAGGAAACTTTGGCTCTATTTCACATCAGCTGCCCCCCATCTATCCTTTTGTGGGTTTCGTCACTTGTGCTTGAACACAGCACACATTACAGTGGCATAACAAAGTACAAGATTAATTCTGACAGTTCAGACCCACAAGCCTTCCACACCAGATTCCCACAGACTTTAGAGAGTGAATACACAGAGAAAGACAGCAAACACTGGTGGAGGGGTTACTATTTGTGAAAACCCTGCATATAACCTTACCATGAAAGGGAGAATCCTCTCAAATTTCTGCTGAACCACAAATACTAAAAAAAGCTAAAAATTGAAGTTTATTATACAGCTGAACATACAGTGACAAGTATTCAGAGTAATTTCACAGCAACGTAAAAGTAATTTTCTATTTGTAATCTCTACGTTAGGACTATATCAACTAACCATTTATTTGCACTCCGCAGTCAGACAATCCCTTCTCTTTAAAGCCTTGAGTGGTGGAATCTTGCTGCTTTAAATATTCTGTTAAAACCAGCATATTTCCTTATTGAGCTATATACTCCTTGCAAATTGACTCTATACAACCTGAAGTACCATAATACTTTATCCATCCAAACCTTTACATAATCTAGAATTAGTTCACATATTAATCCTGCAAATTGTCTCTGACCATCATTTATTCACTTGATGCCAGTCTCCGCATGTTCTTGTTTTGGTGAATGAGGAAATAAAAAGATCAGAATGCGTCTGGGTGCCTCACTTCTAACAGAGCACAGGACCTATACATATTTAATGATCCCCGTGTCTGGTGTTAGTTTAGACAGAGTTTATAGCTGAACCAAAGCAAATTCTTCTGTAACACACACCAGTGAAAACAATGCAGAGTTTTTACACTGTGTTCTGTCTGAAGAGGTATGTGATTACAAAAAGAAGAGTAAATCATTGAGACTAAACTCTGCAAAAATACCTGAGGGATGCAGCTGCCTGGCTTGCATCTGTTTTAATGGAGAACATGCATTGCTCTGGGACACCGTTGAAAAATTCAGTCTACACAAAATTCATCTCAATGTTAAATGGTATCTGCACTCAGTAAGCTAGCTGCTGTCAGCAGCAGCAACTAACCATCACATGAAATGCAGAAACTTCAAGGACTAACTTAACTCCCAGCCATTTGAATTGTGATTAAACTGTGATGCCTAACTTCCTAATCACTGACCTGACTGCAACTAATTTGGGAGCTCTTGTGTACTTTAGCAGTGAATGATTTGGGAGAGATCCTGATTGAACACAGCTGGCAAGCCTCATACCATTTTGGGTGAAGTGCCTCTTACCAATTTCATCCAGCAGCTCTTGGGCTGGTGGAGGCAGCTCATCACTGAAGTGGTTAGATGCCTGTGAGAGTGCTGAGATAGAAAAAAAAGAACTCTAGTTAATTAGCAGTATTAATCCTTAATAACTGTGATATAGGCTTACACTATGACAGCATCTTGCTGACATATTTCATTTATCAACCTGCACAAGTCTGGCTCATTCACATTTTATCAAATATTTAAATAATTTCATAATGGAAAAATAATTTAAAGCTAGACTTGCACATTCAGCTCTCAATCCTGTATTGCACATTTTAGGCCAGTAATATTTACACTTCAAACGTAGGTTGATTAGAGGTCAGAGTTCTTAGTCTGCAGGTGCAAACACAAAATCCATAACCTAATTACCACTAGCAATACGCAGTTGTGTGCAAAGCTATTTATACTGTAAAAAGAGATGCCCAGGAGGGGGGGTAAAAAAAAAAAAAAAGAGGAGGGAGAAGGAGGAGGAGGGAGAAGGAGGAGGAGGGAGAAGGAAAACTGCAAAGTTTCTTTTCAAATCTGTTTCTCCATTTATGGATCATTCTATCTGGACTGGGGCTGGGTTAAGAGACCTACCAGATGGCTTCCTGGTGCTTCTCAAGGATGAAGCAACTACTGGCAACCCATCCTGTGTAAGATCATACAGAACAGAACACAAGAAAGTAAATTGAACAACTGCTGATCTTCAATCCTCCCCTTTAATACACCAAATCCAAAATGAGGCAAGACCTTAATTAAAACCTTAGCTGACCATTAAATTTCAAAATAAGCTCTTCAATCAGTTCAGAATATGAAACCAGGTAGCATCCAGGTAAGCCAAATGTGTCACAAATTTTGCCTAGGCTGCTGTGCACTCATCTTTTAGCCAGCCATAAGATACTGTCAGCTACATAATTATCCCTTTCAACACTCTGTATGCACAATTGGACAGGAAAATCTCTGAAAGGGCAGTTCCAACATCTCTTAAGTTCCCATTCTCTGCTTTAAATCTTTACTTACTAAAAGTCAGTCACACCTATTCACAAAAGGAGCTCCCAAAAATCAGGAATTTGTAATCACAGCCAATCCTCATTGTCCTCAAAAGGGAAGTGGGTGCTTCATGCACTTAATCCTAGAATAAGATTTTAGACAAGAAAGTGACACAATCAAGTATCTCTGCTGAGCCAGGCAAGGCAGCACTGCACTGTTAATGGGCTTAATGAATTCCAACTGTCTGCTACACAAGCAGAAAGACACAGACCTAACCCGACGACAACGAATGTAGTCACTGCTGTTCTGGTTGAACAAACTCTAATTTCATCTTTAAATGACAACTCCATCAATGAATAACAATAAGAAAGGCATAAAGGGAACTATTTTATATATAACTCTCTAAAAAGACAGTTAAGATAATGCTGTGGCTCCAGAACACCTTCAGTTCCAAAAAGATTACTGCAAATCACTACAGTGACCTTGGAAACTGTGAACTCCAAAGAGGATTTTTTGATACAACAAAGTTGATAACATTGTGCCACGTCTGTGCATAAAAAGGACAAACTTAATCCCCTAATACAAAGGCTTTCTGAACATTCACTTGCTTCCAAACTACTAGATGGAGGCTTCCACCTCAGTCTTCTTCCTCAGAGAACGACTCATTTATGTACTCATTTACCCTCCCCACGGAGTTTTGAGAATTCTTCAATTTCACATGAAAACTTACATACTTTAACACACATGCCCTTGGATTTATTTTCACTGAAGTTTCTTCCCCACTTACACATAGTCAAAAGCCCAATTCACAAATCCCTTGTGAATTCAGAGCGGTTCAGCGAAGCAGCCTGCTGTTGCCTCACCAGACCAACTGATCAACCCCCAATCTCCCAACAAAAACACACCTTTTCTACCCAATCATTTTGCAGATATTTACCACTTCGGTGTTCCAAGATTACCAGATCCAGTGCTGGGAAATGGCAATTCTTTACAGCCAGGGAAGGGGTGGAGGGCAGGCAAGGCCACTTTGATGGTGGCCAACAGTTACATACCATTAGGTGCAAGGGGAAGCCAACTCTTTGTATAATCACTGGCACACTCTGCTTTGAAATCAGCCAGAACTTTTGTCAATGTCAACAGATTCCAAAATACTCACAAAAACCTAGGAGTATTTCTGTGCCTCTCATCTTGCTTTTCTTTTAAGGAAAAGTATTTTTAAAAAAAATTTAAAATGGCTGATATAAGGTAAATTTTCTAGACTTACAGGCTCATTTAATTCAGGTGGGCAAACTCCTGAAGGAACTGGGGGAATTTCAGCGCTCCTTCCCCCTTCACAGACTGTAGTGAACGTCCCGGACACTGAAGAGGAGATCTCTTCAGAACTGCAGAAGGAAGAATCTGAAGCTACTTCATGGCAGCGCCCGTATTTCTCAAAGGCTATTGGAATTTTTTCTTCTAGAATTAAAACAAAAAGAAAAGAAAAAGACAAAGAGCAAAGCTGGGAAATTATTTTTGGATTTTTTGTATCTTGGATACATTTCCACAGAAGCAGAGAGAAGTTTCTTGTACTTGAACAGGCACAGGAAACTAAGAAATTATTGTCCATAGCTGATCTCTAAACAGAAGTGCAAACTGATTACCTAGGAGTTCCACCTCAGACATTATCTATGCAAAACTCTGCCAAGTGAGAAATTTCAACTACTGTGTTACACCAAATTAATGAAGGTACAAAGCAAATGATAGTTCGTTGCTCTTAAACAACACTTATGTTCAACAAACATTGAGCTCACTTTATCAACACTCAAAACAAGTAAGTGCTTATTACATTGGCTTTAAAATACGAAAATCTGTATGTATCACTCCAATTTTAAATGTCTAAAACAATTTCTGATTTATGAAGGCCACCATTAACTACCACATAAATCTCTTTGAGAGACCTTTCAGATAGTGGCTTTTTCAGCTGTGTCCCCATAAATTCTCCTTTAGTTCTACGTGAGAGATTTCTTCAGACCAAGCAGGCTCTAATTACAAAGTTGTAACTATTCAGACCAAAACAATGAGATTGCAAACAACAGGTACATTTCTAGGCTTGACTTATTCCAAGTCTGACATCTCTGCATCGGTACTACGCGAATGGAGTTTCCATGATTCCCATCAATGACTTTTACATTAGCAAGTCTTGGCAGAAGGGTCTGACTCCCTGCACAGAAAGGTTATAAGTAATTCACTGGTCCTTCCATCTTCCCTCCCTGCAGTTACCTGAGCTGAGTGGAGTGCTGAAGCTCGCTGGCACGTGACTCGCTCGGGGCGTTTTACAATCTATATCCCTGCAGTAGTTCTCTTGCTCACAGGGGATACTCGACAAATCCTGAATATCTGTCACTGATCTGAAGTATTGAAAGATGTTCTGACAGTTAGAATAGCCACTTCTTACACTTGTGAATCACTAAATTCTGCTATTTTCAGGTTAAGTTTTAATTTTGTTCAGTCTTATCTAGTTTTCCAGAAGGAAGACAGACATTCCCTTTGAAAACTTCCCACAGAATTCTTGGAAGGCTAAAGATCACCATCTTCAATAATCTTGCAGAGGCAGAAAAGGTTAGTTATCTGGTTTCCCTTTCCTTACAGGATTTCTTAATTTTAATAATTCTCCTACAAAAGCAACCTCAGGAAACTGCCTCCAGAAAGGGCAAGAACTTCAAACGTGAACCACTAGGTAAAAACTCTCTCCAAAGCCAAGGGAAGACCTCAAGGTTTAACAAAAATTAACAATCCATTAAGACTAAATGTAGGTCTTATGAGTCTCTAAAAGAATTACTCAGATAAACTGAAACTGCTAAAGATCTGCACAGGCAGCAATGTCCACACCAGTTACAGAAATTCTTAAATGGCTGCAGGACTAGGATTATATTAAGCAAACCAACATCTTCTGCAGTTATACCCTGGGTTACACTGTCCTCAGAAGACCATGAAATGAACAGATGTCTACTGTTACCAAATCAGTAATTTCTATGCAAATTTCCATTATCTGTAACAAGAAAATAACTTTACTAGTAAAGTCACAAACCTATTCTGCAAATTTTTCCTGAGAATCTCAATCACAATACTATTTTTGTAATAAAATGTACTTACCTACATACTAACAATTTGCTCTTTAAAGGAATTTTATTTCTTCTGTGTAATATGGACAGAAGAAATGAGGGATCCTAACACTCTAACGTGAAGAAGCACACCCAGATTAACACTAAATTAATTACTTCTGAATATGAAAACATTTCAAGGTAAGGACAACTGTATGCGATAGCTCTTTTATACTAATTTCCCAATTTATCACGAGAAAATATTCTTTCAATACTTCAGATAGTTTTCTCTTCCTCAGCTTTGGTCTGTCTCATCTTCCTGTTTTGCATCACCAGAAAACTTTTACAATGATAATGACCAACTTGCTGAAGTTTTGATATAAAACGGTCGGTGGCTCTTACACATCTTTTTCTTTGCACTCTTCCTGTGGCTCCCAGGGTATCACTTCTTGTGCTGCTTCAACACTGGAATGAGGGAAGAAAAGTGATATACATCGATCCTCTTAGAGAATTATGAAAATAAATGTATTTAGTTTCTTCTCCCTCAAAAAGTTTAAAGGACTACCTTCTCTCTGAGGTAGACTGCAGCTCATAAATAATTTTTGCTTAGAATCTTAGAAGATGGAAAGTGCTAGGAGAAAAATGCCATTTTAAGCACATTATGGATTTGTATCTGGTAAGGAGAAAACTTCTAACTGACAGTTTCAAAATAAAACTGGAAGCTAAATAAAAATCTACAAATATACATCACTACATTGCTTTATCATCCTTTGATTGGTCTGCATTGTGAGCTATTCTCTCAAACTCTTAACACCACCAGTCAAGGTCAAAGAGACATTCGAGGGGAATTAGTCAGATGGTCAGAGAGCAACAGTCCTCTCTGTCCTGCTGGCAAAAGCTCAATTCCTAGGTGAAGGGAGCACCCAAACCCATCCCCTTCTACATCACGGGCCAAGTATTTACACACTTGCTGCCTGCCTTTGACACTGCTAACTCAGTTCCTCCAGTGGAGAGGAGAGAGTACAACACTGACAAGACAGTAAAAGCAGCTCTCACTCCTACACTTGGAGGAAGTGAGCAGCAGCTAACTCTGGAGGAACACACAGGAAGCTGAGCTACGAGGAGGCCTGAAAGCCACTGCTGCAAGACCTTCAGGGTGAGGACTGTTTCTCCTTAAACCAAAGTAGTCCTTGCAGCATGAGGTGGGGGTTCTGGCCAACATCTCTGCATACGAGTAGAATATAAAATTTACAAAAATACTGGATCAATACCTCACGTTTGACAGCTGAGACTGCAAGTCTCCAAGCATGGGCTAATGTTATTTGCAGGCAAGATACAGTGAGTGTACTTGCATCGGATTGTTCCCACAGGAGGGGAAAAGGCATGATCTTCATGCCACTTGAGCTCCAAAACCAAAGCACAACAAAATTAAAACAGATGACTGAAGCCTTAATTTGAATTATCTTTGCTCTGTTTAAGGCTGTAGTTTATCAGTATAAAAGGAACTGTAATATATACATGACTTATTTTTCCTATTTTAGCTCCCTCATTAAGCAAAAAAACCCCAAAACAAAACCTGAGCACTGTGAAAGACAAAGCCCCATGAGAGCTGTGAAAGTCCTTTTAGTATTTTCTTGGCAAGGAACTATGGTATGTAGATAATCATTAAAAAACACCACTGGCATCTTATTTGAATATTAGATATATAAGCAGAATTAATAAAGAGAGCACACTTTATAACCTAATTTATGCTTAAAGTAACGAAAATAAGTCTCTCTACCTGGCTACAGGCATATAGCTGAGTTGATTCACTCCTAGCGTGTTACTGCCAGAGTTCTGTGCCGCTGTGCTGCAGAGTAGTATTTTTCCTCCTGAATACAAATAACAAATGTTCCCTGTTATTGGGTTTTGCAAGTACAAAAGAAAGCGACACAACTCATTGAACAGGAAATTGCAACTTTATTAAATTTTTTAGTTCTTGTGACCTTTGTTGTTGTCAAGAGACAAATGTGTTTTAAAGATGCATTTTCATAACCATACCGCAGCTGCCAGACAGTCAACCACTGAAGCACTGGGGAATATCACAACATTTACAAATTTGAGCTGAGAGGCAACAGACTAGAGAAACAACGATGATCCTTCCATTATTCTGCACATACACAATGTCAGCTCTTACAGTTTTTAAGCTCAAGATCCTTCTAGCAGTAAGGATATTAATGTGTAAATACAACTCTCGTTCAGTTTCCAGCACCACAGCAAGCTGCCTAAAAAGATTAAACTTGGCCCCAGGGTAAAAACAAAATGGTTGCAAGGAAGTTTTGTTTTTTAACTGAAACACAGCAAGTACACAATCATTGCACTCAACAACATTCCAGTGACTGCAATGCCCAAACCTTGTCTTCCAACATCCCAAGTGTCCTGACCTCTCACTAAAATAATGAGGAATGAGACCAAGTGACCCTGAAGACTCAAGCTCCAGCCTTCTGACAGGAGCGCTGCTGACAATAATGTAAGGGCAACAAGACTCCATCTCCCTGACACAAAAGTACCTTCAAAAAAAAAGAGCACATTTACCTGAAACCTGAATACCCAATACTGCATCTTCAGGTAACTGTTTCTGTAAAAGTCCTCCACAAGGATCTTCTAATTTGCTCTCAGCCTCTGAGGTCTGAAGCAGGGGGAAAAAAAGGGAAGTGAATTCAATTTCTCACAGGCAAGCTGTGAAAGGTAGGACAACTCTCACAGGATGATGTTCACAATAATCAGAATGGAGACTTTTCAAGAGCTTATCAGCAAACAGCATGGACTGGATTTAACAGTCCATACAAGAGTTTCGAATCTTCAAGAAATTAATGAAGATTGTTTTAAGACTACTGAGTACTATAATTGATAGAGCTGTGAAGGAAAGGCTGATATGATCAACTGCCTAAAACTTTTCTCAGCCACAGATTATGTAATTGCCTAGTAAACAAATTAAGAAAACATGCCCCTGGTGTTTTGGGAGTCTGGGTGTTTGTGGCATTTGAATTGTTTGGGGATTTTGGGGGGGTTTTGGTGTTGTGTTTGGGTTTTTTTCAGGCAGGGGGTGTGTTTTAAAGGAACAGGGTTAGAGTTTTCTTGCTTTTACACAAATCTTTATTTGTAGATATTATTTCAAATGAAAAAAATAAAAAATGTCATTCTCCCATTTTCTAGAACTCTTCTTCAAATCAAATGGGAGCGTAATAAAACCAAATGTGGTATAACTTACGTCCCAAGTTCTTGACGCAGACTTCGTTCCTGTCTTTTCTTTTATTTTTAGCTCTAGTTCTGAACTTCCCTTAGTAGGAGGAAGCAAATAACCAGGATCAGGAGACAAGAATTCTTCAGACACATCAGGAGATGAATTAAAGGAACAATGTAATTTCCTTGAATGCCCCTGTGAAAGACATCATCACTTGAGATGCTTTCTCCACTCTCTATTACAGAATATATATTTTAGTCAATAATGTTAATAGTGCATCAAATTGAAGTGATATTTGATCACTCTGTGTTTCAACCTACCTCCTGTTCCTTACATTACCATGATGGTTTATAGAACCAAACAAAAACAAAAGGGGAGAATGGAGGATTTGTTAGTCAGATCACGACTGAGATCAGCTGTTGTGGTAGTTCAGTGTGCAACACGGAGAGACCAGGCTAAACCATTTTACAGATAACCAGCTGCAACCAGATCTCTTGGATTACCATACATACTCTAGAGAGATCTGCAACTTGTTGAGGAGGGGCTGGCTTCTTATGAAAGGCTATTCCAGACTCTGCTTGTTCATCTTGAGATGGTGACTGGCAACTTCTCCCTAGGATGTCAGAATGGAACAAAATTATTAGGCAAAAAGTAATATGAAGTGAGTGATCTGAACCACTGACGGAATATCAATGAGAGTAGACAGAAAAACTACATTGTCTGTCAGGAACATGAAGAAATGACGACACTTAAATGCTCACATTGGTAATCTAGGCACGTAAGGCTTTCCTTGTTCCTTTATCTGTAACTACTGCAAAAGCACTACCCACTATGCTGGTACAGAATAAGCATCTCTGTAGCCCGACTGAAAGCAATAAAGTGTGAAAGCAGACTTGTGGCACTGAAAGCTTTGGGTCTCCCATGCTGATACATGGTAATCAATGATGACAAAGGGTCTCCAAGCTCACGGGTGTTACCTCCACCTATTAACATGGAACACTCATCTTAGCCTATTATTTATGTTCACCAGTGACTGAGTGATTGACCTGCTTTGGGGGCAAGACTCTGGAAGATAAAATTGACAATTATTGTAACAAAATCACAGAAGCTGAAATCTGCTGGGAATGGACTGAGACAAACAGAGAAGAAATTATTTTTTGTTTTTCCACTTACCTCCAGAACTTGTGAATGCAGACTCCACATCACTCTCCTCAAATTTAGATCTATCCTCGCTGCTCACATCCCAAGACTCAACATTATCACCTGTCTGCCACTTGTATCTTTGTTGGTCTTGACTTTTTTGCACTCGAACAGTGACATGTTGAAAGGCTTCCTTTACACTCTCGGCTTCACTTTCAGATGTGCATTCACTGGCTGGATATGGAGAGCAGAGTTCTAGTTGTCCCGAGGCCACTTTTCTGGCCATTTGCTTTACTTCAGCTACACAAAAAGAACAAAATTGCCGGTTCACACAATAGAATCTGGACCTTCAAAGCATTCCCTGGGTTTCATTGTGTCTGCAGACTTGCAAATGCTAAAGTTATAGCCTGTAAACCCCTTTATCATGAAAAGAGCTAAACACTTCCATTTTAAGGAAAGCTTAAAACCTGCATAAATTGATACGGACAAGTCTTTACAAGAACAATTTTTGTTAGTTTGCATTCTCTAGTATTCATGCCTGTACTGCCATCCACTGGTCACTGCTACACTACCCTAACTAAATCCATAGGCTGTCCCTCCCTTACATCCCCCCAAACAGGGCTAGAAATTCCTTGAGCTTTATAATCAAACCATCTTAATGGGGTTGTGATTACTTTATGCCCTGAACGTGCAAGACACAGGATCCCACTCATCTGGTTTTCATCCAAGAACAGCCTAATAGAGCTTCAGCAATTAAGGCACACAGACCTTTAGTAACAAAATGTCTTAAGTTTTAATGCACTGCACTGCAGTAAGACTTGCTAACATTAATGCCGAGTTAACACTGATTTACTTACTCCTCCATTCTGATTGCATCATCCTTCTCTCCTCACTTATTTTTGTACTGTAAATTTCAGATCTTGATTTCAAATAGCTCCTATAATAAATCATTATGAAATGCATCAAACTCTGTTAATACACAAGTGTATCGTGTTGAGTACTCTCCCCAGTCAGTAAAAGACTAGAAGTTGGTTTACTGTTAATTAAAAGGCTGAGAGCACACACGTTCTAAGAACCCAACAGAACTAGCAGATTGAGCCGTCACAAGCTTAGAAAGCACAGACAGTTATTTAGGTCTGTTATAGATTAACCAGGCAAGCTGTACATTAAAATCTAGATTTCAAAAGCTGTCAACTGCCTTCAGATGATGTATCTACATAAACACTAGCAGCCAGTGAATGCTATGTAGATGCATTTTATTCAGGTCAGTAAGGTGATCAGTGGACAACTGGAGACATTCAGAACTTCAGACTTAGATAACAACCCTACTACCAACCCAATTCCAACCCAGAGTTTGCTCGCTCGACCATCTAAGCAGATGCCAGCAGCTGACATATTTACGTTCTAACCAAGTACATCCTTTACCAGCGGGTCTTGCTGATCCAACTGGGCCATCAATCAACAGTTTCCCCGACTGATTTGACCCAAACAGCAAGGGAGGTGCCTCTCCCCATCTTTCCAACTAGTAAGATACACTAATTTGCACAAGTTTTGCCAGGTACTTTTAACATGTACTTTCCACCCATACTTAGAAATACAAAAGGACAACATTAAAAAGCACAGCAGACATAATGAAGTAACATATGCTCTGTTGTCACTGGGTTTAGCAAAGCTGTTCTGCTCCCACAGCCCCTAACATAGGTCCTAGTCCTACACCTATGAAAGCCAAAGTATTTCTAGCGAGAGTTGAATGAGGCTGTGCAGAACCACCCTTACTAGTAACTTATGAGATTGCTCTCCTCGAGCACTGCTCCAGTTTTGGACGACTGACGTCCATCAGAGAGGCATTTGGAATCTGTCTGAACACCCCTCTTTAGAAGTAACTGCCCTGTCACAGCAATTACCCCGGCAGCTCGGCAGCTGACAATGACTCACAGTTGAGTCCTAATTGGACAGATGGCTTTTGGCTTGCTGAAAAAACATTTAATGCCATCCTTGATCCTGAGCGTGTCTACTTTTGACAGTGGCTGTATCAAGATGAATCTGCTTGAATTAACTCTTCTGTGAATACGATCAAAACTCACCACCTCTCTTCTCCACTTCCACTTGCTGCAGAATGTGAATCACCTCCTCTCTGACACTGCAAGTTGAACTTTTTTTTGCATCTTACAGATACACGTGGGAGTAAATGCTGAAATGAGTCCAACAAGCCATGATTCAGCACACATCGGGCATTCTGGTAATTACTAGTTGAGCTGTCTCTGAGATATACTAAGAACTGGACCGTGCAAACTTTATTCCCTAGGTTATATTTCAGTAGCACTGCTTATGAGAAAGGATGACAACTCCAGGCCTTAGCCTAGTAAAAACTCTGCCCTGGATTTATAGCAGGTTTCAGATGTACGCAGGCAGACTATCGTAACATGTAGTTCCCGGGGGAATGAGTGGACCTAAATGACTCACGATCATTCCTACAGCAGATACGTACATGAATTTCTCTCCTCCTCTTCAGGCTAAGCATGTCAACTACTTATATTTAATAATGAAAATGATCTAGAAGCCCTTACTAATGACAGTTTAGGCCTCCATAACTAAGTATACAAACAAAAAATCTTTCTCTGCTTGCCCTTTTCCCTGACAGTCCCATCTCCATTTCAGTACAGGATTTTATTCCCTCCTGAGCCACTGGACTAGTATTTTGCTGGGGGGGGCGGTGTTGAGGAGAAAGAAAAAATAATACTATTGCACTGTCAAGCTGACTATTTTCATTCCTATATATAATGCATATGGTAGGCATATTTTAAAAGAGATTCACCCATCCTCTTGGACACCATCCATAACTACATCTCTTTACCTGCTGAGGAATACAGAAGTGATAGTCACCCGCTCAACACTTTACCTCACGGTCTAGGGTCATTTGATCATCCAGGCTTTCTACCTCGCTGAAGCTGAGATCATCAGGGTCGTTTTCATTTTTACTCTTACTCATCTCATGAAAGCACTCCCACTTTTCATTTTGAATTGCCTCCACTTCCTTTGCCGTCTTTGAAAAAGCTTGGAAACTGTCTCCACCCAACGCTCCTTGTGCCTGACGTGTTATCACTGGTGGAATGTAGTCCCTTGATGGTGGACCTACAGCCTTCCATAAAGAACTATTAGCTCCAGAAAAAGGGCTATTGGTATTTTGAGAAGTATCATCAGATCTGTTCCAGTGTATTTCTTGAAAAACCTGCTTAGAAAGCTGATTCATTCTGACTTCCTGGAGTAGGTTCTTTTGCTTTTGAGCGGCCTCTAATTTGTCCAGTTTCTCCTCTGTTCTGCACAGGGAATCTGCTGCCTGCTGCAACATGCTTTGTATAATCTTTACATCAAGGACACATTTGCCGATGTACTGCTCACTTGGGGACAAACTACTTGTTCTTCTCCCAGCCTCTCCTCTCACCTGTGCCTCACTTACGCTCTCCTCCTCTTCTGTAGTGTACTCTGTACCTGACTCTGAAAAGGTTTCTTCCTCACACCCTGGCTTTTCCTCAGGGTGCGCTCCAGGGGACGCAGACAGGTCTCTGAGGGTAGCCTTATCGTCTTCCTTTTGCTGCCTTTTTTCATCCTTTAGAGTTGGACCTAATCCAGCTCCTTCTTCCAGGAAGTCTTCGTGAAGTTCTGGATAACTGGCAATGATTTCATTGACTTCAAAGCTACAGAGGCTGTCGTCCACGTCACTGACACTGAGGGTCGTTTGAGGTTCAGCAGCTACATCACAATTCTCATCCTGTGCAACTGGCTGTAGACTGGTTGATGCCTCCTGGTCCACTAAAGCACTGTTCTCCTCAGCAAAAAGAGAGTGTCTTGGGGTAATAGAGCTGTCTGGAAAATTTGATTTTAAGTGTTAAGTCATTTGTCCACACACTGCTTTCATACATTTAGGAGTTAACGTCTTTTAGAGATTACATGAGCAGCATTTAACACCTCTGCACAAAACAGTGTGCCTGAACTTCAAATATTAACCAGACTTACAGTCTTGAGATTACATTAACAATTAGGGTGGCAGCTAGAATCTAAAGCTAACTGCTTTCTATTTTCAAACTATGTCATAAAATCTAAGTGCTTGCATTTTAATTATTTATATTAGACCTGTACGGACTGCAGAACATGCTAAGTGAAGGACACGTGACATCTTGACAGAAGAAACTCACCACCCACAGCTATCCCTTTTCCCTGCAATTCCAGTGTTCTCTTCTGGTAGCTAAAAGCTGATGCCAAACAGATGTTCACATCTTCAAAACCAGGGGATCTTTGTGCTTTCGACATTTCATCAGCATGAGCAGTCTGAGACTTCATTAAGTCCTGTAATACAAAAATGGAGTAAAAGACAACTACATTTGACAGTTCAATGTCTCTACCTTCTCTTTTAAGGTGGTTTGTCTCCATGATCAGAACAGGATACTCAATGTTTAGATTGCCTCCCACCTAGATCTAAGCAGAACAGCTTGAATCTGAATGGACACAAAACTCCGCTGTTTCAAATACATGAAAATCTACAATCCTGGAATTCACCTTTAAGTCATTTTTCAGTATATATTGAATATCCTGAAGTTTCAAGGAGCGGTTCTTCTGTTTAGGTTCTAGCCCTGACTTTATGATACCATAATAGGGCATAGGAAGTCTGACATCTGCTTCTAACTGTTGTCCCAAAATTACAAGCTGCTTAATAACTGAGTCTTCAAGACCTTTCCAGGGAGGGGTCTCTGCAAGACATAAATACAGACTTTATCTCAAAAGCTGCGTGTCGATGTTAATGAAAATAAAGAAAAAATAAAAAAAGATTTAAAAAATCCGATACTGAAGCATTACTGACTGCACTTTCCCTAATTTACAACTACTGTCACGAACCAAACGAGCACTCAGTCCAGTCTGGCATCTCCTCCCCATCTTATTTCAGCAGTGGATGATTTAAAGGGAGCTGATGGCGATCTCTAGAGGACACTAGAGGACAGTTACCCTGTAAACCACGCTCTGGATTCTTCACTACCAACCAGCTAATAGAGGGGTTCATTTTTAGGGTGTTTATCCCACTTCACTGTCAAAATAGTCAAAGTCAATACAAAACATACATTACACTATCTGTAATAACAACACACTATCTGTAAGTTATTGCAGTGATCAAAGATAAAAGCTGCACAGGCTTGTTTTGCACATTGCAAAGAATTAAGTAAACATTTTGCTGTCCTCATAGAAGAAAGATAAACAGCAGAGAAACACCATACACAAACTTGTATCTCTCTAACAGCAACCATTAATCTCACCCCTTAGTTATGCAATTTTAAGTTTTCTGATCACATTTTACAAAAGTTTCCAGTAGTTGGTACTGTCGTTAACATTTGGGTTTCTTGCCTGGAGGGTTCCTTTTCCCAGTTAACTCTGTACAACCATCACAGCAAGGTTTTATCTAGTCAGACAGGGGAATTAAACAGACGTCAGGGGGCTGACAGTCGGTGTTGAAAATATCCAGTGGGTTACCCCAGTGACAAAAGCCTAAACCTATAGATATACCTGTCAAGGCCTCCTGCATGACTGTACAGAAGCTATAGATATCCGATTTGACCGTGACAACTTTTTCGAGGATTACTTCAGGAGAGCACCACTTATACAGCTGCACTGGGACAGGAAGACGTGTCAGATCACTGTGTTCTCCACCATCTTTGCTGTATAAAGGGAAAGAAGTTGTAAAACGGGACATACAGCACACTCAACTAGAAGGTGCATCTTTTGGAATTAAACACCTGAGTTTGTTCTATATGCTTTTAGTTTAAATACCTAAAAGGTCCAAAGTATACCTGCAAATAAAAATGTGTAATATTTTCACACCAATAAATGTATTTCGGCACATTACAGCAAAGATGTTACACCTCCTTTAACAAATTTACACTAAAAAATAAATCAGAGAAAGTTGGAAAATTCCCAATAGGAATTTTACAAACAATCCTTTAGCTCTGGCCAGTGTTCTCTGAGTGCAGACAAAATACAAGAAGCTGTCACCTAGCCTGTCAACATTTATTTTGCAATGTATACATACGTCTAGAAGATAGCTTCCTCCTCACAGTAATTATACTTTTTTTGTCATTCATTTCACAGTAAGCTGTATCTGAAATAGCCAAGAAATCGCCAAGATTTATTAACAAACTGAGTGTGCAAGGAGGTTAGGAAGTATCTTTGCTCCTTTCAGGACATTACCATCAGCAAATTTTTGTTTTATTATCAATTTTACTCTCTTTCTTTACAGTCTAACCAGCCATTTCCTTTCTAACCAGACTGCGCTACAGGAAAGAAGTAAAAAATGTCTATAATAATTTACCTAGATTAAATGAATGGTGTGCCTCACAAAAAGAATACTCTTTTTCTCACGGGTGGCACTTAATTACTACCAGTTCACTGAGGTGTGGAATCTTCAACCAATTTCGGTAAGCCTCCATAAGCACAAGTTCAGTATAACAAGAGGAGACTTAAATTGTTTCAGAATTAGTGACTCAAAGAGGAATTTCATCTCTGTTCTGTAAGACTGGGCTCTATTTCTCTGTGATGGTATTTTTATACTCCAGTACAGAGCCACTTCTCTTACTAGTTTCTGTTTTCAGATACAACATAGAAACTAAGTCCACCTGAAACTTGCCATACTGCCTGTGGCAAAGTTAATGTACCTGAGCAGCAAGAATGTGGAGTTCTTCACTGCTGTAACTCTGCTGCCCGACTCAGAGGCAGGAGTCCCTAGTCATCAAGAGGGGCACTTCAGCAGAATTTAGCACTAAATTTGACTTGAATTGCGTTTGTCCCTTTCACAGAAACAGTGAGGAAGTTCTTTACCTCTCTATCATGTATTCCAAGTTGCACAGCTTTGCCTCACCAGAAGAAACGATTTGAACAGCATAGGAGGTAACTGAACGGTGGATAAATCCACGGGAGTGTAGAAAACGCAAAGCGTCGTTAATTTGAAGCAGCACATGTAAAATCGTCTCCGTGTGCAGTACTGGGAATTCTGTACGCTGGAAGAAAACAGAAGTACCAAATTTGCACTGCAGGTCTTTACAGCTTGACGAAGAGGAAAACTGTTATTGTACAGAAGAAGGCAAAGAAAGCAAACATGAAACATACTGTAGTAAAAGTCAGACGAATTGCACTTGCTAAGTAACATTCGTTCTCAATACCAAACCAACTAATAATACCTTAAAAAGTAATTAAGAAAAAAAAAAGATATTGACTGTGCCAACATGCACTCTGAAGCAGAATGAACTCTTCAAATTTCTTGCCTTTGACTGCAATTTCTCCAGTAACTTAGATGTCTGCATTCAGTTAAAGAAATAAAATAACAACGTAACTACAAAAAAGGAAGACGAAAATATTGAACAACAAAAATAAAACACAGATGAGTTGGGAAAAAAAAAAAAAAAACACAACTGAATTCTAACCTTCACTTTATACACAGGCAGTTTGCAATGTACTACATGCAAATATTCAAGGGCAAAAGCTGGTCTCACCACATCTGCAGTATACAACCACATGCAGAAGATTAAAACTTCGACTGCGTTTAACGGCAGCCACTTTAAGACTGACACCACACAAGAGAATCAATGCAATTGCACCTAAACATTAACTGAAGATTTGTCAGTTACAGACTTCACCAGCTCACATGGAGTATCTGATACTGCACAATGACACGGAAACCTGGATACGCAGACTGATGATTTTGCCTTCTTGTTCTTTGAGTAAAGTGACTAAACTTCTTCCTCTCAATTAATTCCTATTTTAAAAACAAGTATTTCAATTACCCTTTCATGAAGAATGCTGTACAGAGAACCAAAGTTAACCCTTTCATATACTAAACGGGTTTTCTCCAAGTCACTAGACAGGCAAACAGACATCAGCTGTAGCAAATGAGGATGACGGAGTTCACTGCAAAGGGAGAGGAAAAAAAAATTGTAAGGCAAATCTGAGACTAAAAGTCCTGCCCTTCTAGATGTTTTTATCAATAAAATGTGAACGCTTCTAACTTTTCATTAAAATACCCCAAATTTTAAAAGAACTGTAGGTTAGGAGGCATTTAGGAAACATGCTTACTGTCACAACTAGGAGAATCTATAAATAAGCCACCCAAAAAATGTGCACTGAAGCATTCATCCAGACGTACAAGAGAGTACCATCTTCTTCTGTATTATCCAAGGGGGAGCACATGAAGTGGGAAGAGACAGGAGAAGAGAGAGATCTGTATTTCTCATTTGTAAAATGCACCCACAGCCTAACACGCATCCCGAGGTTAATCCCACTCCTCACAGCACTGGAGACACCCAAACCCCTGGAGCACTTGTGGCTACTGCACATCCTTTCTTACCTACTATGTTCCTGCTCTGCAATGAGAAGATCGGCTAAGCGTAGTTTACTACAGTTCTGATGGGGCTCAAAGCTGAGTTCCTTCACTGTAACTCTGCTGCTTCCCCACATTAAGCTACAAGGAGAAGAGGAATTTCTATGAGATGCTTTCTGCAGGTTTTTTTTCCAGTTATGGGATTACCTCAAATAATTTTGTAATTCTGAAATGCTCTGGTGCTGTCTCCTGCTGTTAGTAACATTACTTTGATGATCCTGGCTCTTTCAAATTGACAATAAATTCTCCTCCTGTTAAAGACTGGATGTAGCAGGACGGGTTTGCTGTCCAAAGACACCACCCTTTCGTGACCCAAGGTAAAGAACGAGGACACTCTAAAACTCCTTTCCCTACAGGCCAGCCCACTGTGATACAAGCCAGAGCTCTGGGAAGATTAAATCACCCATTTGTCAATTTTCTGGATGCCTCTGAGGCAGAACTACTTGGTACACAATACAAAAGGAAAAAAAAAAAAAAAAAAAAGCTCCATCTGCCCTTGCAACTCTCATTTCACCAGAGGTTTGAGGAAGTGGCTGCAGACACGCATATCCAGAGGCCTGAGGTCTGTCCCTACAATTACAAGGACTAAATCTGTGCAACCCCACCAATGTATTTCCCACCACAAAAGGAATCAGTACTGAAGCATCACTATCGATGAAGAACCCTAATTGGGTGGAAAGGACAAGAACAACCTACAGGTGTTAAGGGAGCCTGAAAAAGATATTAGTCAGTGGACTGCAGAAAACAAGTTGCAAGCAGAAAGCAGTGGATGAACACAGAATAGACAAGGAAAACTATCCAAACGACGTATCTGGTACAACAACTTGCAGCTTAATAGTAACAGATACACATGAGAGGGGCTAAAATCCCTTTGATTCCACTTACTTTGTCATGATCATGTACGGTCCAACATGGTAAGAAAATGTTGGCTCATCATCTGCCTGGACCACGTCTTTTTCCCCAATAATAGGGAGAGATGCCAAGTACCCTAGATGTCCGCTGCCTGCAAGATAAAACTGACACACCACCAGGGCATAACCAAAAGGAACATGCAAGAGTTCCCAAGATCTGTCACATCTGCTGCAAGAAAAACCTGAGTGCAATCACTGCAGTGGGAGCATCAGCCAAAGCATCAAAATGAAACGCTAAGATGTCTGAGGCAAAAGCTTCACTTGTTAGTGAAGCTGAAAGGACAAAAAGCAGAAACAGTCATTAAAAACTCCCACGGGTGACGTTTAACAGGAGTTTCTTTGGCCTGTTCCAAACCAGCTTCCTCTGATAGGGCCTGCTGATGACTAAAGGCCTGAATATTTGCCCCCTCCACGTTTTTTTCCCACCATTTCAGTAGAGATAAGAATGCACTAAAAATCAAAAATACCACAGGTGGGGCAATTACTGCGAAAAATATGCAACACTGAAAAACTACTAATACCATTAGAAAACTATTATGCACAGCATCTTACCTTCCCAAAACCAAAGCTGTAAATGTTCTTGGCTGCATTAGCTCCACCTTTTAGAAATCTACCCAGAGGACTGTCAACATTTCTAAGTATCAAAAACATAAGCAATGAGTAACTAATATGCCAATGCTTTGAGTAAAATACAAAAGAGAAAAATGCAGAAATTTTGCAACAGCCATGTATTTCAAATGTTGCATTTGACAAGGTCCCACACAAAAAGTGTAACGTGGATGCTGAAATTCCAAGTTATTGTGTAACTCATTAAAACTTTTTAGATACACTGTTATGATATGTATTTGTTTAAAGCAAGACAGCAAATAAAAAAAAATATAAATATATACAGGCATCCTGCATTGCTTTTTGTTCACAGGTATGTGCTTTTCCTAACCTGTATTTGAAATAAAAGCTCTTGAAATGGTTGGAAACACAGCCCGAAAAGATTTGCAGTGACCTTAAAAGATCAAGAAAGAAACTACTTCATGTTACCACCATTTTAATACTATTAAAATCCAGTACTTAGTATTGCTGATTTCAAGAGTATCTCTTAATATACAGATGTTTACAACTATCAAGTTTCTATTTGGAACTCTCACAAGAGAAACAAGAAGTACCATCATTCCTAACACAAAATAGTTTTAAATCTGCTATTATCAAAAAGAAACAAAAGCATGTTAATTTTAAGATAACAGAATAGGGAAGTAAAAGTCCTTGTGGCTCAGTCCCTCAGTACTTGCAAATATATTCTTACCCTTGAACAAGACTACGGAATCTAGAGGGACTGCAGACCAGCGCTTTTGATGAGCCAACCTTCCTGAGATCAGAGGGGAAATTCTGAACGACAGCCTGCATGTGGAATGTACAACGCTGTATAAATTCCAGCATCTAGAGGGAGGGGAGGGAAAAAACAACAAAATTACTTCAGAACTGCAAAGTAAACCATTTTAAAGTAATAGATCATGACTACTGAGAAAATAACTAGTTACTTGTAGTATTTAAATAGGCATTTCAAGAAATGGTTACACAGAAAAACTTGAAGAAAATCAATTACATGAAAATGTAAGCAAAAGCTTACTTCAAACACTAGATGACTAACTTTCAAGACATTCACCCACCGAAAGTTGTAATGTCAGGTTTCTTTTTAAGCGGAGCATTGTAAGAGTAGTATTATGAGTTTTAAATCAATATTGCAGTCATGAATAAGCCTTCTTGCTATTGCATTTTGCTACCACGCTGGCAAAAACGACACATTTCCTGACACTGTTCATGCACAGACTGAGACACACCTGAAAACTACTTCAGGCTTACTCCTGAATTGCACATACGTGCAAACAAGCTACATACATCGGGGACCAAAAACAAGGGCCTGTCATTCTCCTCACTGCACACTTACACATGAAGGACCTAACAAGTTACAGACACGCCCCTGCACCTCAGCAAAACCTTAGTTAAAAAATCTGAATCATGAAGACTTCAAAATACCAGTATTGATGTTGAAAAATAATGTTAAATAATTGTTCTAACACGGAAAAGCCAAGAATTTCTCCCCGGAATGCTGAAGTTTCTTCACTTTAAGATGAAGATGTCAGCCCATACCTAGCACATATTCAACACGTATTACACACACATACCCGAGCACCGCTTTCTTTTGCGGCTGACATAGCCCAGTCCTGAGGACTTCTTCCATCTTTATCGTGTACTCTCAGATCGCCTCCTTCATCCAGTAACTTGCTAAGAATCCACTGATTGCCTGAGAACGCAGCTGCATGGACTGGGGTGCTTCCATCGTAGCAGCGACTGAGGAACATTAAAGCAGAAATGTGTCAACCTACCCCTACTACACTCGACCAGCTGTGTTTCTGGGGAAAAAAGAAGCATACCTAGAATGTTTATGCACTGCCAAACACCATGAAATAAGGAAAATCAGGCACCTACTTACCTCTGAGGCTAAAATAGCAACATTCATCTTAAGCATCTATTTATATACAGTGAATATTGTGTATTACATTGACCAAAACCACTAAAAGATTCAATGCAAATTTCAATTTAAGAAAAAAAAAAATTTTTTATACTTAACTGATTAGCATCTGAGCCATAATCCAACAGCACCTCCACTATTTTACCAAGATCTAGTAACGCAGCAGTGAAGAGAGAGGTTTGGCCCATGGAATTTACTACATCAACAAAAATACCTGCAAGAAAACAAAAGATGATGAGGCAAGCGCTTGTTCCCCCCCACCATGAATAAAAGGCAACAGATCATTAACACTGAAACCGACTGTCAATTCCCTCTGAGATACTGGAAATATGAAAACATAATGATATTAATGGAAATGGAAAAAAAGAGCAAACGACCCTTTCTTGTAACTTTCTATACAAAGGGTGCGCTGCTAGTCCGTGATGTTTTCAAATGAAGGATGTGTATCAGAGCCAAAGTATTAACCTGGATGAGTACAGATAACACAGGAGGACTGCTTTAATAGAAAACTAAATTTTTGTAAAGCAGTAATTAATAGGTGAATATTTTGTTACTTTAATCAGGGTCTGGATCTGAACCCACAGCTGCTGTGCACCTCCTATCATAGACAAATAAAGTTCATCTGTTTTTAGAACCTCATTAAAAAAAAAAAGGGCCACAAACCACTCAGCCCGCGCTCTCTCCCTCACGGAACCCAACAAGGGAACCGCGAACGGTCATCGATGACGGGCGGCTCCTGCACACGCAGCGCCGCCCGCCCGCCTCGCGCTCAGGAGACAGCGCCTCGCTCCTCCTCGTGGCTTGTGACGCCGGACAAGGACGATCACTCTCCTCTAGTCAACGACTACAGAAATGATCCCTGAAAGTATAGTCCTGACACAACTCCCCCACACACCGCCGCCCCACCGCCGCGCACCCACCCCTAACACACGGACACCCCGCCTCGCCCACCCGCGCCAGCCGCCAACACCCCCCCGCGCTCCCGCCCGGCCCCCGCCCCGCGGAACCGCCACCCGGGACCCCCGGGGCGGCCCCGCGCCCCACGGGACGGCGGCGCGGGCACGATCGGCGGGACACGCCCCCTCATTTGCATCATGCCCAGAAAACGACCAATCACACGCGCCGCTCTCCGCCACCGCCCCACCCACTGGGGGCTTCGGGCAACGCTTCGGTCGCGCTCCCCGGGGCCGCCGTGACACGAGTGACGCGACGCCACGCGGCCCCCGAAACCGCTGTTCCCCCCCGCGCTGCTCGGTGACTCCGTGCCAGGAGCGAGCAGCTTCTGCCGACCGCCCCGTGCTGTCCCTCCAACCGGGTTCGTCACCCGGTGTGCAACAGCCAGGCTCACCCCAGACCGAGATAGCAGTTTTATTCCATTGTAAGGCAAAACGTCTCGCTAACATTTTTTTTCGTCTTGCTAAACATTTTACTGAGAATAAATGAGGTCAGTGTCAATACAGCTTCTGGAATGTGCAGACATTGCTGAAGGTTGGTGCTTTTGTGAAGAAGAAAGGGGTTTGAAGGTAAGACAGTTATTGGGGCCTATTCTTGAAGATAACAGGAACAAGAACAGGACAAATTAAACACGTCAAGACACAACACAGCTGCACAACACCTCCTAAACAGACCTGCACAAAGAGGGGTGCTGGGGGGTAATTCCACAAAGCTGGCACGCCACACAAAGGAACTACAGCCTCTTTTATCTATGACATGATTAGTAAAAACCTAAGTTTACCCCCGTTGGTCAGTAATTACCGTTCCACTTGCTATTGGTTGGTTATATTTAATGCAGCCGGTGATTAGTGGTCCTTGTGCTTGATGAGACACATTGCTTCGGGCTACAAGGCTGCACCCCCCAAAGCCACCGGCCTTCCCGGGACTGCGCGAGGCGACGGGGAAGAGAGCAGGGTCCCCCCGGCCCCATGGCGCTCTCCACCGCTCCCGACAGCACAAAAGCACCTCGGCAGCACCCCACGAAGCCGCAGCTCTCTCCGACTTCGACTCTGTGCAGCGGCAAGTCTATTTCTGTCCCCTCCGCGGCGCGGACGGGCCCCTCCCACAGCTCGATCAACTCCCATCTTATTTCGAAATTGCGCATCTATTTTTAGAACCACCTTAAAAAAAAAGGGCCACAAACCACTCAGCCCGCGCTCCCTCCCTCACGGAACCCAACAAGGGAACCGCGAACGGTCATCGATGACGGGCGGCTCCCGCACACGCAGCGCCGCCCGCCCGCCTCGCGCTCAGGAGACAGCGCCTCGCTCCTCCTCGTGGCTTGTGACGCCGGACAAGGACGATCACTCTCCTCTAGTCAACGACTACAGAAATGATCCCTGAAAGTATAGTCCTGACACAACACCCCCACACACCGCCGCCCCACCGCCGCGCACCCACCCCTAACACACGGACACCCCGCCTCGCCCACCCGCGCCAGCCGCCAACACCCCCCCGCGCTCCCGCCCGGCCCCCGCCCCGCGGAACCGCCACCCGGGACCCCCGGGGCGGCCCCGCGCCCCACGGGACGGCGGCGCGGGCACGATCGGCGGGACACGCCCCCTCATTTGCATCATGCGCAGAAAACGACCAATCACACGCGCCGCTCGCCCAGACGGCCCCGCCCCCGCGAGTACCGGCCCGCACGGCCAGCGCCCCGCAAGCGAACCGCCCCGCGCGGGGGCTGCACCCACGCGAGCCGGGCTGTTGCAGTTTTCATGACACAACGGACGACCGTCTCCGTCCGCGCTCCGCCGCCCCACGCACCAGAGGAGAGGCCCAGGCGCCACCGGGCAGCACGGCACGGCTCTGCCTGCCGCTCTCAGCGCTTCCAGGGGCTACCCAGGCTCAACACCTTCAGGCTCCGCTCACGTACCAACTCGAACAAGCCCACAGAGTTCCACTGTGCTGATCGCTGTCCTCTACATCTCTGGACCCAGCCTGGGCACCAAGGACCACGCCGTAGTGTCGACACAACGCTGCGCAGTTTCCCCCACCCCAGCAGACACCCTGTGGCCCCAGGACCCAACCTGTTTCCCATCCTCCACGGCACTGCAGGACGAAGAGCACAGCAGCAGCAGCATCTCCGTAACCCCCTTCAGAGTGGTTAATGTCTACGACGCTCCAGGTCTGGCCTGAGCCACACAGATTCCCACAACACGTCAGGAAAAGCGAATCCTGAGCAGTTTCTCCCCAGTCCCTGGTTACTGTCCGATGAGCTGTTCATCACAAACAACTCCACAGCACCCACCACGTCACCACGGACAGCTCGAGAACACCATCGCCTGCCCTGCACACCCGGCTGTTAACAACTTCTCATAGCATTTCTCTTCGCTGAACAACAATCTTCAATCCCCTCGGGCATTTAAAGCTAAAACCGCCCGCAGCCCGGACCGCCACTGCTATCGGAAATCCACTGAGGGGTGGTGAGAAACCAAAATACCGGCGGGATGGGGACGCAGGAGGCAGCCAGGAGTCTCCGTGCCAATGGGAACTGTTTACTCGCAGAGAACCACCCGCCACACAAACCAGGGAAACTCATCTATTTTTAGAACCACCTTAAAAAAAAAGGGCCACAAACCACTCAGCCCGCGCTCTCTCCCTCACGGAACCCAACAAGGGAACCGCGAACGGTCATCGATGACAGGCGGCTCCCGCACACGCAGCGCCGCCCGCCCGCCTCGCGCTCAGGAGACAGCGCCTCGCTCCTCCTCGTGGCTTGTGACGCCGGACAAGGACGATCACTCTCCTCTAGTCAACGACTACAGAAATGATCCCTGAAAGTATAGTCCTGACACAACACCCCCACACACCGCCGCCCCACCGCCGCGCACCCACCCCTAACACACGGACACCCCGCCTCACCCACCCGCGCCAGCCGCCAACACCCCCCCTGCGCTCCCGCCCGGCCCGCGCCCCGCGGAACCGCCACCCGGGACCCCCGGGGCGGCCCCGCGCCCCACGGGACGGCGGCGCGGGCACGATCGGCGGGACACGCCCCCTAATTTGCATCATGCGCAGAAAACGACCAATCAGACGCGCCGCTCTCGGCCCGGCAGTGCGCGGACACCGCCCCGCCCCGCCCCGCGCAGTCTCCGCCCCGCCCACCGCCAGACCCGGACAGCCACTGCTGCTGAAGGTCTTGATATTAAACCCGAAATAAAACTGGATTAAATGAGGTTTCATTTACAAAATTCCCTGTTCACATGTAGCTAGAACTCTAGGTGCCAAAAATACCAGTACCTAAATCATACCTTAAGCATTCTGCAACCAGAATTAACATTAAAATCCCATTTAAAGGGTATATTCCTAAAGTAGGCTTTCAGAATTTTACTTTCACAATGCGTCAATCATTTCTTTACAGCCAAAAGCTTACTTTTTTTTCCAACTCACTTATAAATTTTTTTAATGCAATCATTAGTGCCACTTACCAGAAAAGGTCAACTACATTTTTTAAACAGAATTCCCTTATACAGATATTATGCTGACTGGGTTTTACCACAAATATAAGCATACAGGAAAAAGTAAAACTTTTCTGCCAGCACTTGTCTAAATTTAGCTTTTACCTTTTTTCAGAAGGTTCTTCACTTTCACATAGCTTCGTTGTCTGACAGACTCATGCAGCTGAGCTTCCAAGGAATCACCTTTTATACTTCCAAGCTGGACTGGGCAGGGAATTGGAAGAGCATGAGCCATCTTCTTTCCTCCACAAAACTAGGGAAAGGCATGAAAAGTAATGAAGCTACAAAACGCCACAGCTCAAAGAACTTCTTTTTGACTTCAAGACCTGCAGTAGCTGACACAATCAGTTACAGCTGTTTCCTCCAGATGAATTGCAAGATGGATGGTGGAAGCACTGTGCCCTCCTGCCTGCGCCTCAGACACGCCGATGAGGGGCTGTTAGTGGGCAAGGCCTGGCCCCGGGGAAACGCAGTCCCAAGGGGGAAACGGGCGAGGTGACAACCGGGGGACGGCAGTGACACCCCCAGAACCTGCCAGGCACGTAGGCCTCACATAGGCCTCTCTGGCTGCACGAAGCCAGCACACAGCCAGCCCCGTTCCTGGGGCAGGGCTGCTGCGGCCCCCGCGGCCCTGTGGCCGTTTCTGCCCACTCTCCCACAACCGACGGCCCCGGGCCGCGCCCCCTCCTCCGCAGCCCGCCCGCAGCCGCCTCACCCGCCTGAGGGCACGCGGCCACGGCCTCGCGGCTCCGCGGGGTCGCGCATGCGCGGCCGCCTCCTGCCCTTCCCGCCCGAGGGCGGTGCGCGCGCGCCCGGGAGGGCGGGGCCAGCCCGGCGCGGAGGGGGCGGGGCCTGTCGCGGCCTAGGGCGGCCCGGAGGCGGCGGGGCCGCCGCCGTCATGCAGCGGGCGGTGGGCGGCCTCCCGCTGGCCCCCGCGCTGCGGGCGAGGCTCGTCGCCGCCGGCTTCCAGACGGCGCAGGAGCTGCTGGAGACCGGCCCCTGCGGGCTGAGCAAAGGTACCGGCGGGGCGTCCCCGCTGCCGGCCGCTCCGCGCCCGGCGGCCCGTGTCCCCGCAGGCCGCTTCCCCCGGGGCATCCCCGCTGCGAGCAGGCCTTCCCCGCAGCCCTTCCCCAACCCTCCCCCTTCCGCGGAACTTTCGTAGTAGCTTATTAGCGAGGACGGGGGTTGAGGAGGGCTTCGCTTATTTAAACGGTTAATGCCTAGGAAGTGGGGCGGGTAGATGAGGCACTTGGGGTGCACTGAAGTGGCAGCTCCCCTGGGAAGTGTCACGGAGGCCTCAGGTGAGTCCAGAGAAATGGGCAAAGTAAATTTTACTGACTTTCACATGTGCCTAAGCGAAGAAAAAAAACCCAAACCGATTCTGATAAAAGAGCCTTCATACGCTGCGTGATAGATGCAAACAGGATACAGTAAAAGAAAACCAGGAGGATTCTGTCTCTCTCCTTCCTCTTTCCCCAGCTGTATATGCCTTAAACAAAACAAACTTCTACAAAGCCAGAAGGTTGCCTTTTTTAAGAAGCTGAAATAGGAGTTGCACAGCCATTGTAAGAAGTGTATCACAATTTTGATTACCGATAGTTTTATTATCTATAATAATATGTGGTAATAGTTGTGCCTTGAAGATCCAGGTGAAGCAGCTGGATCCCGACGGGGATGTGTGTATACAGATGGGCACACAGAGATGTTTGCAGGTATCTCTCTGCTACTCCGTCTGAGTTTCAGATCTGGAAATGATGCATAAGGTGCTCAGCCCTGCAGTACCCTGAGAATTCAGAGTAAGATCAGTAGGTGTCACTGTCACTTACTAGTCTGCAACCTGACTGCTTTTTCAGGACCTTATTCGCTTCAGATGAAATTAATATGATAGCACATTCAGTGCAGAATAGGTGAGTTGCTCTGCCACATTTCATCCACGTCAATGAACAGCAGTTTTGATTTTTTTTTTTCATTTGCGGATAGCTTTCTGCCACCTGAATTCTGAACGCAGGGCGTCATTGCTCTGGGTTCTTTTGAAAATCACATCGTTAGTTCCAGAGATGTTTTGCTAGCATTATGTTAAAAGGATTAATATTTTTATGTTACCCTGCAGAATGATCACGTTCTGTCAAACAAGATGAATTATCTCTTCACACTTCAAATAAATCACTGTTTATAAAAATAAGGTAGCGTTTCATGGTTTTGACTTTTCTAGAAATTGGGATCTCCAAAGAAGAGGCATTGGAAGCATTACAGGTTGTGAGGCAGGAATGTCACGGGGATGCAACAAGGACTGCTGGGGGATCAGGCGCCACCAGAAAGTGCACAGCACTGGAACTTCTGGAAGAAGAGCAAGCCCAGGGCTGCATCATCACCTTTTGTTCAGCACTAGACAATATTCTGGGAGGTGGTGTGCAACTAACAAAAATCACCGAGATCTGTGGAGCACCTGGTGTTGGGAAAACACAGCTATGGTATTTTATTTTGAGACTACTTTTGTGTGACTGAGAGTCACTTTTCTTTGTTTAGTTAAACTACATAGACTTCATTTTTCTCGTTGTCATGACTCCAATCTCTGATTCTTCTACAACATTATAAATATAATCATGATAATGGCTGTACTGCTTCCTGTTCCACGTATTCCTCAGCAGAAATGTCACTTCAGGAGTGATTTGGGAGGGGAGAGCTTTGTGATGTAAATATTTATCTTTTTTTCTGTTTCCCGTGGCAGTATGCAGTTGGCGGTAGACGTGCAGATCCCAGAATGCTTTGGGGGCGTAGCGGGAGAAGCCGTGTTCATTGATACTGAAGGCAGCTTTATGGTAGACAGAGTAGTGGAGATTGCCACTGCCTGTGTGCAGCATTGCCAGCTTATTGCTGAAGCTCATCAAGAAGAAGGTACGCTGCTAAATTGTTTCTCTCTGCCTAGCAGGCTAGGATTTGAGTGAAACCTGTGTCTCGTAGGCTGCAGTTTTACAGTTTGGGGATTTCAGCAGCAGTGCTGGCTTAAGGAGTTCTTGCTGCCAGCATTTTATTTCCACCTGTTTGTATCATACCCTGAACTGCCTCAGTATGTGGAGCCATGCTGCAGACTGAGCTGATCTACTTTAAGAATAATTATTTTTCCACATGATGATTTATGGGTTTTTTTAGGTATGTGGGGGTTTTGGCTTTTGCTTTTTTTTTTTTTTTTTTTTTTAGCACTTTAATGATTGAAAACCCAAACACAATTCTGTCAGCAAAACTGAGGGATAATGTGCTGTGACGCAGGGACAGGAAGAGCAGCTGGGGAGAGAGAAGAGGAATGGCAGAATATCTTAAGGCAATGTTGCTGCTGAAGCCCCATATTGTAAAACTGTAGCTGGAATTCAGCTCCTTCATAAGGTCAATATAGCCAGGTTGCATTTAATGAAGAGTTTTATTCTTTAGGCCATCAGTGTGTTGGGGATGCTGACACAACTTTTATGTTACTCTTAGAGTATTTTATGCAGCAAAATTCTGTTTGAACAGAGGTAAAAGGACAGCATATTAAATGAGCTACTGCCTGTACATTAAACAATGGATGATTAATAGTCACTGTTGTCCACTGGTAGTGTTCTGGCTTGAAAATTATTTACTGGAAAAGTTCTTTTTTCAGAAATAAATTTTTCATTTTTGGAGTACTCCCTTGGAGGCTCTGGTATCTATGTGCAAATGCTGAGATAGCATCTGCTCACCACCTTCTTGACTTTCAAGCCAGATGGAAGGTGTGTTCCTCACACTCTTTACCTTGACTGTTTCTGTTCCTGGGGGTTTTGCTGTTACTATATGTGGAAGGCATAGTTTGGTAGAATGATGCAGTATGCTAGTGCAGACTTCTGACTCATTTACTCATCTATTTATTTGTTCTCAGATAATCTGAAAGCTTTGGAGACTTTCTCTCTTGAAAGTATCCTTTCTCACATATATTACTTCCGTTGCCGTGACTACATAGAGCTTCTTGCACAGGTCTACCTCCTCCCAGACTTTCTTTCAGAGCATTCAAAGGTAAGGGTTATTGCAGACTTATCAGAAGGTATCACTCATCTTCACACTAAAGATTTTCAAGGATGTTCATCTGTTACAGTAAGAGTAACATGAGTAACACCTTGGTACCTCATCAGTTTGGCAGTAATATATTGGCCGATGCCAGACTACAAATGTAAAGCTTGCTTGCTTGTTTGCTTTTTTATTCCCATCCCAATTACTCTTGAGAGTAATTTGCTTTTGCTACCACTGCTGCCATCATCCCGAATCTCCACTTTGAGGCAAGGATACTGGATCTATGTTGCCACATGTTGTTATGTTTCTGTGAGCGCTGCATTATGAATCGTCACCAAACTGCTTTACAAAAGAGTCTCTGAGCCAGGTGTGCGTGTGATGCCCATGGTGCAGGGGGATCAGAAAGCCCTAGGGCCATTTGTTTTGTCCTAGAAGATCACTGAGGACCAGAAGCATCCTGGCACCATCTTGGCATTCAGAAAGTGACTCTTCTTCTTTCCAACACATCTTCCGTTGCTACAAGCAACGAGAGCCTGCAGCTTGACTCTTGGGTGGACTACAGCCAAAAAGTTTCCTAGTACCTAGTGTCTTAGTGAAATGCTATTGTAAGGCAGATTTTCACCACCTCCCTTCCAGATTTCTAGATTGTGCACAGCAGATCACTCGCTAACAGGATCTGGGGAAGGTGACTCGTGCCTCATTCTAACAGAGCGCAAATCAGTGTTGTTGAGTTAGATTGTCTTTTGCGTATCACTCCAATTTTTGGAAGCTGCTATGTTCTTGAAAGCACAGATGGAAGTCTTACTTTTGCTTAGTGTAGTCTGGTATTTCCCTTTCCCTGCCAGGTACTAACGGTGCCCTGTTGTGTTTGCTCTTGTGGAAAGTACATGGCTTCATTAGCACAGTTACATTGGGCTGCAGTTCTCTGGTACCATCTGTGCTGATTATCTGTGCTTGGCCTGGAGCCTGAAATACTGAAGGTTGCAGGAGAACTGTAAGACCTTCTGGTGATTCCTTGGACAGGCTATAAGTGACTTGACAGATTGCTTATTGCAGTCCAGCTCTCATTAAAACTAGCCTGATCCCTCTGTGCAGACCTGGAGCTGAGACTGGGACCACAGGAAACCTCCAGGTTTTAGGTTTTTTTTGAGAGAGACATGGTCATACAGAGTGTCATTTGGAAATATGAATTGGGTTGAGATCTTGTTAATAATATGAGAAAGAACAGTAATATGAAAAAGACTATGTTAGAAAATATTCTTGTCATAACAAACCTAATTCCTTAAGGTCTAGTAGAGACAAACTAACACAGAGAAGGCATGTGTCATCAAGCTTTCTCTACATAGCCTACTCTTGAATACTTTAAGTCTACTTGTTTGGTCTTTGTAATAAGTGCAACTGGGAGAAAGCAAACTAAATTACATCCTACCTGGACATATTCATCTGATAGGCAAGTTACATAACTATATATATATTCCTTTCTGGCATGAGTCATGTTTATACTGTTAAACTGATTGTTCTTAAAGTCAAAAAATTATGCATGAGGAAGATGTACAGGCTCATAGATGAGAATTTGCAGGAAGGAGGAAAAATGAGAGAACAGAAGAACGTCTTCTTTTAATCCTAACTACTTAATCTTTTTCAAATTATGATTTTTTTCAGTTGGAGACCCAGGGCTATTTCACAGGGATGTTTGCTGCAGGCTTGTATGTTCCAGACCCAAAGCAACTTCTCAGTAATTAGTTAAATCAATAATATAGAAAATCAGTTTTCTTGTGTTGTTTCCAGTTTGTTGTCTTGTGCATTAATGCAGGAACTTGTAGATACCTAGGATTTGAGTGACATCTGAACATGCAGACACTGTAAGGCTGTTCGTCTCCCTTCTGTATTTCAGACAAACTTGGGTCATCAAAACAGCTACAACAAATGAAGTTAGAATAAATCAAAATCCCAGACTAATGTTTATATAGTGTCTTGAGGGTGATGAGCCAGCAGCGGCATTGTGCTCTAGCTCCAGCTAATGATTGCTACAAAAGAAATAATTCACCAAAGCAAACATCTTCAGGCAAGATAGATACTCAGCTCCATGGCGTGGTGTCTGGAATATCTTTAAGCATCTCTTAAAATTCGTATTTCTAAGATAGATCACTGATACGAGCCTTAGAATCAGATGAGTTATCTTAACAGTGACTACAGACAGCATGTATTCTAATTTTGGTTTGGATTTAATTTTTGAGGGAGAAAGTGAAATAAATTAGTGTTCATGGAGAGTTGATTGAAGTACAATTCTGGTGTTTAACAATATTTTTTTCCTCCAGCTTCTCTTGCGCAAGGCTTTAAGTCCAGCTTTGTTATTTTGTATTCTGTACCAGGTGCTGCAGGGATCAGTCAGCTAGCTCTAAGTGTGTGAGCTCTGAAACTGGGAACAGTCAGAAGGGCAGCTCTGTGCTGAGTTAACTAACGGGAGAGCTTAGTGCAGCATTTTGTTTAAACTAGCGCAGCTATGGTCTCAGCTGGTATCTGTGCACAGTGCAGTACTGCTCTTAGCAAGTGTACTGCTGCGTTTGGAGCTAGAGGCTCTTTACCCCACACTCTTGTGGGGTGCTGATTGTCTCCTGGAGAGAGAGTGAGACAGTGGCTGTGATGCAGTCATGCACGTGTGACTGAGAAATAAAAGTTTGTTATCTATAAAACATTCCAGTGCACTTAAAAAGAGGTCTTAACTGCTTTTTGTCATTTCTTTGTAGGATAGTAATGGTAGTGTTTCCTTTTCTTCTGCATTTAGGTCCGGCTGGTGGTGGTTGATGGAATTGCATTTCCTTTTCGCCATGACTTCGAGGACCTCTCGCTCCGAACAAGGCTTTTGAACGGTTTGGCACAACAGCTGATCATCATAGCAAACGATCATAAATCAGCGGTAAGTCTATGGCAGGTTTAAATCACAAAAGATGCTACTTTGGAATAAATACATTGCAAAGAATTAAGCAGATGTCTGTAAATAGCAAAATAAAACTGCAAGAATGTCCTCTACATTCGTGCTTGCCAAGTTGGCTAGTAAATATAGATGGATCGCACAGGCAAATCTGTTTAGGTGAAAAATTCCTAGACTTGCCAAAATAAGTAAAATTTTCATTAAAAGCATCCCATGGATCTTAATTAAATGGTAGGGTATCAGTTTGTCATGCTGTTTCACATCATCTTCTTTAATGATTTAGTTGGACAAGGAATGCTCCTTTGGTGACTTCTGCCTACAAAGTGTGCACATTAAAACACATCAGATTATTTAGCAGTTCCAACATAACTTTCCACTCTTCGTTTAAAAATAAACCACAGCCTTAGTGGAGGAACTGTTCTTAGGGAGGAAAACCACTTTATCTGCTAGTTTGGCTTGCTCTTCTGGCATCCATGGAAACCCATAGCTTCCTTCCTGGGCATTGTTTCTACAGCATTTACGCCAATATGGAGGCCAGCAGATCTGCAGCCACGTAGCCAGCAGATGGCACTCAGAAGCTACATCTGTTCCAGAAGTTGTTTTGGCAAGTTTTTTACAGCTCAGAAAAGCATTGTTTAGGAATTGGAGCTTACAGAGTCTCAAAATGGTGCTTGTGCCTGTAATTGTTTCCAGGTGACTCGCAACCTTGTCACCCACAACTCTCTTGTTCAATTGGCTTTTGTTCCTAACCGCTAAAAATAAGCCTGCCCTTGTGCTTCCTCTGATAGCTGCAGGAAGGGAAGGAGCGCAGCTCTACGTTCCGCTGGGGTTAGGCGGTTGGCCTTGCTGCTCAAAGCGTTCCCCCTCTCTCGCCCTGCCATGAATTGTGAAGCTTCTTCCTGCTGCTGTGGGTACCAAGGGAGATGAATGTTATATGGCTGCTGGATTTCCAGAGCCTCCAGTTTACTGAGCACTTTCACTCATAAATTGGGTACCTGGTGACCTTGAACAAGAGCAGGTGTCATTGTACAGTCTTTCTACCTGTGGTCAAGGGAAACACGTATAACTTATTTCCATTGAACAAGTGAGCGGTTTAGTACAAACGCTTGCTAAAGAAACACTTGCTAAAGAAGTGATCAATCACAGAGCTTCAGCAATGGTTTAGCTCAGAGTGGCCCTCTCGTTAGGTTCTGAGTTAGTTCCATGTAGTTCCAAGCAGTCTAAATTCACCTTGTGTGCCAGAGATGCTTGTCGGGCAGCAAAGTCAGGCAGCCTGAACGCTCTAACGTGGTGGGGTGTAAGTTCCTCTGGTTTCTAAAGCTGAATTCAGTGGGTTGTGCTAGGATGTCCAGAGCAGCCCTTCTCCAGCAGTGAGATGGGGAGCCTACCTGGGGCTGTTACAGTCCATATGCGATGAGTTACCTCTCTCAAATAAGCAGTATATGTCTTGGGGCTTTCAGGTGTGTAAATGCCCTGCATGCTCAGTGGAACTGCCTGCTCTCGCACACTTTTCTAACTGTTCAAGCAAGAATCATACAAGCACATCAAACAATGAAAACCCCTAGGGTTTAAGATAGGTACAATTTTTTATTTTTCATTTTTAATGAACTTTGCAATTAATATTCCTGGCTCTTTTCTGTCTCACCCACCCCCTCTTCTACCAGGGATCTAACCTAGACTGTCTGTGAACCTCCTACGAGTGATTCGTGCTGCGAAAACACTCCCCCGCTCTGTCTGTTCACTTTCATTCTGCTTTGTATTGTACCCACTTGCGCATTTTTAGACTACAAGGTGCAGATATTCTGTTAATCACTAGGCTTATGCATGTTTTGAGCAGCACCACCAAGTTCATTTATGCCACAGTGACTGAAATCTATCTCTATAAAGAGGGCTAGTACAAGTCACGTGCATCTGAATATAGATCCAAACAGTATTTAGTACAAATACAGTGGAATATATGAGTTGTGTAGAGTTTGCATTCCTTGGGAAGGGAGAAATTTAGGTTGAATGAAAGAAATCTACCTTCCATGCAAACTGAAAATATATTTTGCAGGGTTGTCTTATTTTGTTTTGACTATTGAGAAAAGATGAGGCACCTCTACAGTTTCTTCTTGTTAACACGGAAGCTTCATTGCAGTTGGCAAGAATTTTGCCTGAGTAACTAGTTTATTGCTAAGCTTTTTGAAAAATCCCTCTTTCCTCCCACAAGTATGCTTCTTTTCTGGAGATTTTCTTGTTTGCTTCTGTTTTCCTCTTTTAGGTAGTTCTGACAAACCAAATGACAACAAGGATTGGACAAAGCCAGTCAACACTGGTACCTGCTTTAGGTAGGTGTTTAGCTTGTGAGTTGAAAACTGATTTAATCTTCAAATATATGACTTCCTTTCTTTTGACATTGTGTACAAAGAAAATGAAATTGTTTGCTGAATTTCTGCAGTGTAGCAGAATCCATGGTGAAAATATTAGACCCATCTGGAACTGCTAGCGTTGTGGAACTCTACAGCAATACTTATCTATGTCAGCATTGTGATTATAATTAGCAACTATCAAATTTTAGTCTAAACTCAAACATGGTGTGCAGATTAGAATCCTGGTTAGATTTTTGAAAAGCGATTACAAATATTTTTAAAAGTCATGACATTTTTAGATGGCAGAAACTCACAGTTTGAGAGCGTTGGTGGATTTTTTTTTTTTCCTTTTTAAACCAAAATTTTTAATACTAAACTTGATATTAGATCTATCACTATTCCTTAAGATGACTGAATCACCCTTTATGGGGAAGCACTAAGAACTCTCTGAGTAAGTAGGTTTTGAGACGTGCAGCTAATGTATTGCAGCCTTCCCCTGAGGATCTTGGGCTGTGGAGTTACCTCTGTTCCAGCTGCAGCTGTGTCAGCTAAGGAGGCCACTACCCCTCCTGGAGGTCACTGCCTCATCCTATATGCTGGCTGAGCTGTTTATGTGATTGTCTCCCAATCCATTTCTGCCAAAAGTGGGCTGGGTAAGCTGGAGCTATTTAAATAATAAGTAAACCTCTGATAAATCATATAATTTAGACTGAAATTGGCTAGTGAATGATCATCAAAAAATGTAGGGGTGGTCCTGGGGGCAGTAAATCTCTAGCAGGAATGTGGTGATGAACAGGTTAAAGCACTAAGAGAAGAACACAGCTTAATGGTTCCACACCTCAAACTGTGCTGCAGATTTGTAAATTCCCTGAGAATCATTCACTGCCTTTCCAAAACAGTTGAAATTGTTTATTTTGCTATTACACTTGAACACATTCCATTAATTATTTGCAAAGGCGTTTCATATTTGCTGCATAGCTGGAACTCTCTACCCATTGCTCTCTACAGTTACGATGTAGAGGGAAGTTCTGTGTGGGATCCTCAACTACAGCCTGCCCATAGTGAGTTTAAGTGTTTTTTACAGGCTGCTCCATTTTTCCCTGTCATGAGACTCTTCATGAGTCTTCATGCAGACTCTTCTGCTGCGGTCGCAGGGGAAAATAGAACAGTTCTTCTGAAGCAGAGATTTTGACAAATTAGGAAAAAGCTCAGCGTTTAAATCTCATTTCAGGTTGTAACTTTGTGTTATGATGGGCTTAAAGGGCACAAATTCTCTGTCCACAGCTTCAGTTCCTGTGAACTAAGTAATGATTCCCTTGTTCTGGAGGGGAGGCAGAAGGGGACAGTACAAAGGCAAAGATGTTCTCGGAGTCTGTACAGGCATCGAACCATTCGGCACAGATATGAGATAAAATGAACAAATACAGACCATCTCCTTTGAGAATGTGAAGAATGTGGAATTTTGAGCTGTGCATGCAGTTAGAGACCCAGCTTCCAGTATCTGACCCTTTTTGTTGTTTTTGCCTCTTGCTCTCTGATGTATTATTTTTGGCAGCCTTTTTGGCTACAAACTCAATTAAAGCTAATAGATTCTGTCTTTTTTCAATAGCCAGTGTTGCTTGAGAGCTCTTGTGTTTATTGAGTCATAGGGACAGTGAAGAATGTGAAGACATTCAGAGTAGGCTATAATTCAAATATATCATGTATTTTCTTGTGCATATTTTCTTTTACAAACATTTAATTTGACATAACCTCATGTTGACCATAAACCGATAGTGACTGTCACCAGAATGTGTGTGTAGCAGCAGAGTACTATTAAACTGAGTAGTGTACTCTTGCAAAAATGAAACTCTGTACCAGTTGGTAAAATGTTTAAGCTAAGAGATATATTGCCCTCATCCTAAACAGCAGTGTCTCAAGTTGAGCATTTCAGAGTGGTACAAAGCTGTTTTCACTCTGATGGGAATCTACTCCATAGACTCAGTGCAGGTGTTGAGCTGGTGCATTACAAGGTCCTTTTTACGACCCACTCTGAGGGAATGCTATTTCGACAGTCTCCTCATAAAGACTAAAGAACATCCTACTCCTCCATGGTCAGTTGTAGCCAAAGAAACTATTGGAGGAGGGTGCAACAGCAAAACCCCAAGTAAAATCAATCCTATTGCATCCCCTAAATAGGTTTTTTCCCTGTTGATTGCTAAGCCGCAGAAACAGCCTTTTCTAAGATTTCAGAAGAGCATTAATCTCTAAATCCTTATTCAGCTTCTTAGCAGAAGGGAATTTCTTAATTATGGGGGAAAAAAAAAAAAGCACAGATGCTGCAAGGTATTAAGTCAAGAGCTTTATGAAGGGGACAGCTTCTTTCCCACTAGTGATAGCTAAGCTGGGTTTCCTAGACATTTCTACTAGATATATTTAGAAAGGAGGTCAAATATTAATCTACAGCCAGTTTAACTCAGAAATATCTCTTTTTACAGTAGCATTTTTCTCTCATATTCGATACAGTTGGAAACATTCTGGTGTGGAATTTGTACCCATTATAAAATGTGTTTTGATCTCTGACTCGGAACCATATCTGATAGCCAAAATCTTTAATCTCAATTTAGATATAGTGGAGCGCAGTCTGGCAAGATGCCTAGAGGGTCTAGGTCTCCATTACAGCTGAATCATTTGTTTTCTTTGTGCTATAAGGAATACCAGAGCACATAGGGCACATGGGGCTGGTGACATGATGGAGACCAGCATGTGATTCAGAAGTTACAGGGCTGTGTGGAGGTGAATAGGAGAGGCTTGCAGCAGCACTTAACCAAAATGGCTGGTTTAAAATGCCATCCATCTTGGGACTATTGACTGTCTCCTGGGATAAACAGAGGAAAACACCCAATAAAACTGCCTGTAAATTGACTGATCCTGTGGTCAGGTGTGAACTGAAACGGTAGGATCGTTTCCCCTGAAATAGGATAATGATCCAAACTTCTCTCTCTCCTCCACACCCCCCCCGCTCCTTGCTTTTGGTTGTGTTCTTTTGCATTTTGCTGTCAGAAGCAGAAGACTGCTTCAGGGGCCCTTAATACTTTAATAATCATTGACTTTCTCCCAAAGCTTCTATCCCAAAGGGAGTGATGTTTGCTCATAATTATGCCTGAGAGACAGAATATCACAGTTTTGAAGTAGGATTTAGACATACTCACTAGACTTCTTCAGTAGTAATTAGAAAAATCTTTTCTTCATGGTGCCTCTGTTTTCAAGATTTGTCTAGAACCTGTCCTTTATTAGGTATATATAAAATCTTTCTACATATATGGAAGTATTGCATCAAGCTTTCTGTAAAACACTGTGAGTACAGAGGTTATTCCTTGTCTCAGTATATTTGATAAACTAGTTGTGAAATCCTTGCACATATGAAGATGATGTGATTCATTACTGCAAGAAAGGTGTATATATTTTAATCATGGGTTTTTTTGGAAGACTGGTCTAATTTCAGTTCAGTTTACTGATGATGCTGCTGTTATAGGAGATAAATAAAATGGCCTGTCATTTTGTTCACCCAGGAGAAAGCTGGGGACATGCTGCTACTGTCCGTTTAATCTTTCACTGGGACAACAGTCAGAGGTAAGTGAAAATGTAGGCCAGGAAGGTACTGACAAATGGGACATTTGAGAATCTTTTTCAGACTGGCCCTAATGGGCAAGCAGGGATTTGAATTTGACTTTTGGCCTTGGTCTGTCACGTCCCAGGCTTCTGAGGCTCAGGAAGAGCTTTCTAGTTCAGCCTAAGATGGTGTGGGCTGAACTGTCATGCTCCTCCTTCTCACTGTGGTCAACTTGCTGCAGTGCTGTGCTCAGATACACCCATTTAGGATCTGGTGGCTAAGTAGAAATATTTTTTTTTTTACTATATACATTTTGCAGGCAGGCAGTTGACTTTCTTTGTTTCAGTCTTTTAAGCCCCAGTCAGTCCAAAGCCAAAGATGCCAAAGCAGGCTTTCCACCTAAGTAGTGATTCTCAGGACAGACCATAGGCCTACTGGCCTCAGTGGCAGCTGTTGGACCTTTCTGTTTCTGAATGCAGCAGGGTGGTTCTCCAAAACCAGACAGCTATGCAGATACCAAGTTACAGTGACCTGCAGAGAGGCAGAATGAGAGCTGCATTTACTCCCAGTGCAGAGCTGACATGTGGAGGATGATTTTAGAAGCCCAAAGAAGTGAGGATGAGCCTTCTAAAACCAGTATGAAGTTCTGTCTGTTACAATGAGATCTTTTCTAGAAGTTTCCTGGTTCTTTTTGCCCCTCTTCACTATACTGCAAGCTCACTTCTCTTTCCTGGTCAGTTAAATTTGTCTTCTATATAGTATCACAATGCAGCAACTTGAGATTAAGAAGCCTTCTTTCAATTCCCTAATCTTCTGCAAACAGTGGACAAAAATGCTGCTGGAATGTTGTTGTGCGTAGTTTTGCTTGTCAAACTTGAAAGAAAAATGCAGCTCCACACATTCTTGTGGAGTTTTGTTTTTTAAATTCTAAGTTTGAAGGCAATGCAGAACGATTACAGCAGGCTGTTTAATTTGGAATTAAATTAACATCACTGATTAGTTAACAGCCTTTATAAGACAGAAGTTGCATCAACATAATGATTGCAGAGTGAAGAAAAGTTAATTTTATATATCAAAAGTAAAGAGCTTTTTTCTTCTGCAACACAGCTAGGAAGGTTGGGGATACAAGGTTCCAGAAAGCAAGCCAAAGATAGACAAACATGTTTTATTTACTGTTCTAAATATGCAGCTAATATGGAGCGGGGCCTGCAGAAGCATAGCAACTCCTATTGTAAAAAGCAAAAATAGCTAGATTCTGTTGCATTTTTACACAAACTAACTATACCTGATGATCCATCATGGGTTTGTTCTTGGTTTTCGTATTAGGTTATTGAGGCACAAAGATGACCATTTGAGAAGCCATTTGCCTTTTTCCTTTTTTTTTTTTTTTTTTCAATTGTGCTTTGACCAAATGTGATACCTGTCTCCTTTCTCTCTACGACTGAAAATGTCAGAGCTTAATTATAAGGGTTCTCATTGCTGTGAGAAAAGATCCTGTTGAGTCAGAGGCATGCAGCAGAGCTCTAGCTGAGCGCTTGTAAAAGTATGGCTTCTGCAGCTTCAAATTTGGGCTATTTTGTAAAGTATAACCCACCACTTAAATGTTCTGAGGAATTCCCTGTGTAGCTAATATGAAGTGGCAGTGTTCCTCAGGCTGTAATTACGTGCTCTCTAATAGAATGACACCTCAGGGAGGAAAAAAAAACCACAAATAATTAACAGGATCTTTGGCAGGGTGTCTTGATACAGAGAGCAGAACACTTTCTATATTGGCTTTAGATAAGTGTAAGTTTTGGGAAGGTGGGCATGGTGCAGACTAGCAGCCCTGGGACTGATTGAAAAATCCCTTGCTTTTGAGCTTTGCAATCTTCTATTTATATTATGCAAGTGTATTACTGGGCTAGGTGCTGCATAAGCACAAATCAGGATGCATTGCTTTGAGTCTAAATGCACAAAATCAAGCAAGTGTTAGAGGAGAAATACAAGAGAAATGATTTTCTCAAGGTTATGCTGTATGTCAGTGGCAAGGTCAGGCTTAGAAATAGAACATCTTATTCTCATTCTCCATCCAGCAGGTTATGTTGACAGGCTTGTGAAATCTCTAGAAAAAACCTCCCTAGAAGTATTTGAATTCTTGAGGGTATCTCCCAATGTTGAGAGGTCGGTGAACAAATGATTGCTTAATGGAGTAGGAGAGAGTTGTGCTCAACACCTTTTTTGTTTGCATTTGAAGAAAGTGGCATTTGGAATTAATTCGTAATGAACATTGTTCCAAAAACGTGATCAAATACAGTGATGAAACAAGGCTAATTAATCATTCACTCTTTCTAGTAGGTCTACATTGTATTTGAGCTGACAAGTCATGTAAGGCTGGGGAATAAAACACAGTTTAAATGACCTATATGAAAATACATACATCAGAATGCCAGTGGTCACCTAGCCCATGACTTTGGGAAAACTTGGGTCCGGTCATTTGGTTACTTGGGATTTTTCTTATTGTATTCACTAATCATAATTATCTGTTTTTTGTTTAACCAGGTTGGCAACATTGTACAAATCGCCGAGTCAGAAGGAGTCAACCATACCATATCACATTACAGTTAGTATTTCTTTTGGGATGGAGATACAGAGATGGGAGCAAATTGATGGCTGTGAAGGAATTTTCAGACACAGACAAAGCTGAGAATGATGTTTGCTTTCTTAGTGTTACCTTTCAGTTGCTTTCTGAAGCATTCTGGGATGTCGCTAGGTTTACGAATATTTTGCACCTTTTCTCTTTAGAAAAATGTCCCAGCATGTTAGTTCTCTTAGAGTTAAAACATTTTGATTTCCAGATCAAATTTACAGGCAGCCTGTCCCCATCTGTTCTTGTGCTAGTACTGCTTATTTTATCTGCCCTTGATGTTAACTTTTGGCCTGAGTGCAATTACAGAGAGCAGTCATGCACCCTCTGAGCCTTCATTCTGGGAGACTTGAACAAGCCAAGCTGTTTTCTCCCTTGTTGGGTAGATCATCATTTCCCAAGTGGCTCTTCTCTGCATCTGCTCCAGTTGAGTTTATCTTTTTAGGACAAGGGTGACCAGAATCATACATGGTATTGCAGAGGTCTTATCCGTGCTTTGTGCCATATATATTTCCACGTCCCTGCTCTAAGTGCCTTGCCTGGTATAACCTAGGTTGTATTTATCTCTTCCATAGCTCCATCCTACCGGTGACCCTATGACCAGCCAATATATACAGATTTTTCTCTTCTGTCCCTATCATATGAGGAGCTTCCAGCTTATGGCTGGAGTCCTTATTCACGCCTAGTTAAATCCTGTGATTATTTTCTTTTGTGGAGTGCTTAGATACATATTAATGAGAAAACATACTGTCTAAGCTGTATTTAGGCTTAAAAAAAGCCCACCACTCGACTCTTAGATCTTCAAATGTCAGATACATAGGTACATGCCATAACTATTTGCTGTGTGTCCTCATGGAAACACGTTGCCATAGCATTTTCTGCAGATACTAATGCTGCCATAAGATGAGATCTTCAAACTATTGAACAGAAATCAGTTTTTTGCACTCCTGAATGTATTCACCTGGACAGAAGAAATACTGCAAATCCATATATTCTTAGTTCTGTAAAGACTGGAAGGGTAAGTGGGACTACATCCCGAGGTTGTTTGGATCATGTGATATGAGTATGCAGCCCTTTCTCTCCAGCTGACAAACAGATGGATTTTATCTTAAGACCGTTTAATTGCCTTTTCCTTTCAGTTTTATATGCATTATAAAACAGCTATGCTCTCTTCTTCTGTGTGAATGCAGAAGTCTTGAAATCTTGAAATACAGTTGAGAGTGTATCGTAACCAAAGATTAGTTAAAACTTAAGATTATCCCTGTGTTTTTTCCCTTAATCCTGTTGAGCTGCTTCAGCATATGGTTTCTGTAAGTAAGAAATGTATTATCCCTGTTTCTTTCATGAAATTGAGGTCTGATGGTAACAGTCTGCTGTTATCATTTCTCATTCCCATCTCTGTAGTTAAACTGGAAGATGTAAATACGTGTTCAATGTTTCCAAATCTGATCTAGCACATCTATCTATAACCAGCATACAAAAAAAGATAATTAAAAAAATAAATTCTTCAAGCCTAGATCCTCAAAGATGATTAGGCTTATGCAAATTAGGTACTTTGGTAGCATTGACAAACTGGCTGTTCAGCGCCTGTGGGCCGGTGGAGAAGCGTGTAATTTAGTGACAGAGCTCTAGGTTTTTTTCCAGCTGTGACCTTTCCAGCATATTTGCAAGTCAGTCACCACTTTGAGCAAGTGTGGAAGCTGTGGAGCACCTAGCAAATGGAAGAGAGTTTGTTTCACAGGCTGATAAGGATTCATTCTTAAATGCAGAGTACAGAAATGTAAATCAATTTATGCAGGAGGGAGTAAGTAGATCATCTGATTCACCTAAATTTCCCAGGTAATGCGACCTGATTATTTTACCGTGAAAGACAGAGGCCCAGGACCTATCTTCTGGGTAGGAATTGTCAGTATTTCCCTGAAGTGTGGAGGGTCTGCCAGACTAGCAATGAGAATACTGCTCAAGTAGTAAAGCCATCTATCTACCTTTGTCAGTCTCGATGCAGTCTGCGTTTGTAGACACCAGAAGATGTTAAAAGAGCAGTTCAAAATGACCACAGACTCTGAGCTTTGTAGGTCCTTGGTTCCATTAGCCACATTCTCGCCATCTAAAAAACACCAATAAGCTTCACAAATATGCACAAAATTCTTGTATTTTTGAGGTGCTATGCCCAGAAGGTACATGCCTTTAACTAAATGCAAAACATCCATACTAAGCAGCCTACTTTATCGTGTTCTGGCCTTTATAACCATTGGAATGCTTTCACTGGGAGTCTAGCATGCTGGATTAAGTGGATTCTTGGCTAGAGATCCACCTTTGTGCCTAAGGGAAATGGCAGAGATTAGATGCAAGCAGCAGTGAAACACTAAACTTGAAGATTCCCCATTACGCTATTTAGAATAACACTTGAGTTGCTTATAATAGCAGAGGGACTGCACAAATTCTGCCCTTGTGGCACCTCTTGCTGTTTGTTCCTTTAAAATCATAGGCTGTGTGAGGTGAGGCATTTAGAAATAGGAATACAGAGATGGGAAATTTAAGCTAAACATTTTGATTGGGTTTGGTTTTGTTTTGGACTGATCTTGGTGTGGGACACACTGGCATTTTAGAAAAGTCACATGTCTGATAGTAATTCTACCTGCTTTTCACACTGCACCAACCTAAAATGTCAGCTTCCCTGAACTGCTCTCATCCCCACATTGTCTCTCTGTGAGCATTTAGGATCCCCAAAGCAATTTCTTTTTCTGATTAACCCCTTTTCCTCTGTAAGTCTGCACTGCAGTGAGAGTCTTCACTGAGCTGTCAGCAGTGCTCCCTGCACGGCATTTGTCTGGAGATGGGAAGACAGTTGCAGCTTCACATGTCAGCGCAGTTTCTCCATCTGCATTGATGACATGTTTAACTAACTGATTTTCCAAATCTTTCATATTGTAAAATCTTTAAAAATCATTAAACTGTGAGCTAAGGTAACAGAAAATACAAATGGCACTAATCCAAATAGATCACTTCAAGCTCTCTCCTGAGTAGCAGCATCTAGTTTTCACTTCTACATTTAGTTTTTGGCAGTTAAAGGTTCTCATCCCATTGTGTCCCATAAATTACTATGCTGGGACAGTCTTTGCAGTCTAGAAACTGATTCAGAAATGCTGGTCTCCTACAACGTCTCATTGATGTTTTCAGTTCATTAAGTAGATGCATGAAACAAAAATGCCCTAGGTTTTAGAAATTCAGTTTTGTTTCTGAAAATGGCTGAGGCAATTAATCCAGTCATCTCCTTGCTTCTGTGGGAGCCTGAATAAGGGCTGAAGGATTTGGCTTTTAATTTATTTAAATAGGCACATAGGTTAATTTACAGAAAAGCAGTGCTTCGTAGCCATAGGGGTTATTAGTGGTAAAATGAAAATGATAGCCTGGTTGGTGAAAATAAAATATCGTTAAAAAATAAAATGAGGAGACAGAGTTACTAGTTGGCACGTGTGTTGAAAAGCTTGCAGTTCTGACCTTAGCCTGGTCTATAAACGTTCCGTGGCCGCTCATCTAAAATAAATGACAGCATCATACCTTATTCTGATCTTCTGGGAACTAGTTACTCATGCTTTATATCCATGGAAGTGTTACCGCGTGATTTTGCTTATATGTTACAGTCTCATGGCTTCCGAGATGTGCAGCCTCCAGCTGTCACTCAAAATGCAGAAGATACTGAAATGAACCCTCGCAAACGGCCACGGAGAGAGGAGGAAAAGTAATAGCGATTCAGAAGTTGAATGTTAAAAAATGTGTGCTACATGGGAACAGTTGCATACTGAACATGCAGCCAAAGGTGGCCTGAGAGACTCTGCCTTAAATTCCTGCTCTGGACATTATTTTAACATTAGGACTGCAATATGCAAATTTATGTCGCAGGAAAATCCTTTGTGTGTGGCTTAATTTTATAATAAAAATCTATGTTTTCTACAACAAGAGGCTTCAGGTTTTTGGGGGGAGAATACAACTACTTCTTTTAACTCTGGGTAAAACAACAACGAAATGCGAGCATCTAATACAGTACATTTAATGACACAGGTCTCGATCACTCATCTGCTTTTGCATGTATCTGAATTTTAACAAGGTTTCGTGCAGCAGTCTGCTCACATGCCTCAGACCAGGGCAGAAGGCAGTGGAGCTGCTGATGGATGCTTTAAGATAAATACAAGCCCAAATGCTATGCCAGATGGGGGCATTAGCCCTTACCTGCTGCAAAGTCCTTGATCAAGGACAATCAAAGCACTGTTTTGAACTTCTCATTTATCTTGTAGTGGTAACAATAGAGATGAAAGACTAGGTCTGAAGGACAAAAGATTTAATCCAGCATGGTAATTTTATGTTCCTGTCTTAGTAAGTAAGAATATTTTACCATCACTCAAGCTTGAACCAAACTGCTGCATAGCCCTTAGCTTCCGTGTTCTTTTACCACAGCATTCAGAATGAAGATTCTGTAATCAGCTTCTGGTTTGTTCGTGGCTTTAATAAAGAGAAAATCCAGGCTTCTTAGACACCAGCAATATATTAGCAGCTCCAGAATCTAAACCAAATGAAAGAATGAATGTACACTGAAAATACAGCAGGGATTTGTCCTCTTTTTATTAAGAGAAAACAAGTCGATAAGATTATTAGAGGAGAAGAAAGGTACTGCAGTGCAAAGCAGTAATTACTTCAATTATGAGAAGTGTTTGTCTGTACACATGCACACATATAACCCCTTTCTGGCATAGAGCTTGATAACGTTATAGCTGAGGAAGCTCAGGCAGCAGGCTAAATGGAGAATTCAAGTTGTGGGAGTCACTATCTTTAATTTTTAATTTAGTAACACTAAACTGCCTTTGCCTTGAAACAAAATTCAGTGCTGAATCTGAGTCACAAAACCTCTCTATTCAAAAAGCTGCAAAAAAGAAAAAAAAGTGGCAGTGATTTTTGGATCATTATAGTGTTTAGATATAAATTACATAATAAAATATTAAAAGGAAAAGTATTCAATTGCCATGCAGCAAACTGGGCTGTGTCAGGATTTAAAAACTGAGTCAGGGGGAAGCTCTCAAGCAAGAATGACATAGAGGAAGAAAGGCAGCGGGATTTGTGACTCAGACAAACATTTCAACGCAGGAGACACAGGCAAACAAAAGGATCCTACTGCATGTGATGTCAGCAAGCAAATGCTCCGTTTGGGAATAATAGCTTCCTACGTATTGCAGTGCAGGAGGAGGGGGGAGCTAGCACAGTACACATGCCTACGTAGCCACAAGGAAAACCATCCATTAAGAATGTTGTAGCAATATTTTGAGAAGCACTGCTGGTTAGTAGTGATAGCTGCTATCTAACATGTTTGATATTTATGGAAAAATCCATTTCTCTCAGTTTATTGTGTTCTGATTTAATATCCTCAACACGTTCTTCTATGTGTGAGGAGAGTAAGGACATGTCTCCAATATACTATTAATTTCAGCTGACTGTGGGTTTTTATTTTGTTTGTAGTAGAGTAGCATCCAGAAGCCCCAGCTGTGATGGATCCTGTTATACTAAGATAAATTGTTTTGTCTGAGTAAATGTTAGAACTTCCAGTATTCCAGGTGTCATTATCAAAATAAAAAAATTGTGTAGTTATTGGCTAGCAGTGGGAGTTACAAAACATCCAAAGGAAGCACTGGAGGCTCTCTATGCTGAGATTTAAATTTTTTTTTTCATATTGAAGCTATTACAAAAATCAGCTCTGCAGACCAGAACTAGAGAGAAGGATCTGTTGGCGGAGACAAAATTAGATTAAATGAGCCAGATTTCGTTCTCATCTGCTGGAGACAAGGAAGCT